>NC_086448.1:663563399-668363399 GCF_028390025.1 Pseudophryne corroboree
AACAGGTCCCAGCATTCCCTGCATATAGAGCTGGATTGGTTAACACTGTGGTATGAAAAAAGAAGCATATATAGGGACAGACTGGGGTTCTATAACAGCCCTAGCACACCGTTGCATGTGCCCTTGACAAGGGGGGTTGGTCATGGCTCATGAAGGCCTAACCTCATGGCATGCCCTCGTGTCTCTGTACGCCGAGCAGCCAAGCAGATTGTCGGCAGGAGCTGCTTGGTCAGCCTGTGTTTCAGTGTGTCAGGCAGCTGAGCAGAGCGCTGGGAGGCGGAGCTGCTTTGCCAGGCCCTGGCTCTCTGTCTGCCATGTGACTGAGCAGAGCTGTTCAGCCAGGCATTTACGCCAGACTGGCCCATCAGGCCATAGGGCCTGCTGGCATTTGCCAGAAGTGCCATATGGGCAGTCCAGTCCTGAGCATATGTAATTTATCAGAAACTAGTTAAGGGAAAGTATGTCATTCTAATGTTAAATGGTATTGTTTATTCAATTATTTTAATTATTAACATGAGTAGGTGCTGTCACATTGCTTCCCCAGCTGAGAGAAAATTTTTATATTATCAATAGACAGCAACGATACAGTGCCATCTAGGGGTATGTGTATCAGTTAACAGTCATTATCAATTGCAAAAAAAAAACTTGTCTATTACAGAACTGCACACATTGTAAATAGTAGCACACATTGGTTACAGTGCTTAACTGTCCTCCCCTATAATATCAAAAGTTAAAAGATCCTTTAAAATGAATCTTGGTGTAATCTACAGCAATGCCGCCAAGATGTCAAAAGCTTTATTTCAGGATACAATGACACAGGACAGCAAATAATGCATAATTATATAAAATACAGTGGAATGAAATACTAGCGCATCATTTTGGGGTATTTCAATTTAATGTAATGGCCTTGCCACCCCCCTATATATCATAAGCTATTATGAGCAGGGTCATCAAAACCATCATCTCCTGCCCATTACCAACTGTGGCACTGAACATTTAGACCCAGCTGGCTGAGGCACTAAGGAGGGGGGGGGGGGTGCTACTTACCTGGGCGCGTGGCAGTTGGAGAGGCCCAGCGGGTGCCCAGGTCAGTTGCACATTGGACATGGAGAAAGAGGAGACTGCTGATGTTCAGTGTTAGCTCCTCATTCCAGCTCAACATACACTGTTGTGCAGGGCTGGATTAAGGTTTTATGGGTTCTCCAGGGCTACCCACCAATAAAATTAGCCACTACTACAGATGTGTCCTCATATATCATTGCTGCAAACATGCCAAACGGCCCCTCCACCTGGTGGTTGCTGCTGGTCCCAAACTCTGCTCCTTACCTGACCATCTTTGGGGCCCACACATTCATGTACACACTGATGCAAGCAATGGGAGGTGCCAGCCGGCCGGCTTGGCTGTCATGTAATGTTATATGGGTCACACTAACTGCTTGTGGGTCTTCCAGGTATTGGCTGACAGTACCCCTCTCTGTCTGCATCAGGATTCCATATCAACAGTCCCCTTCCCCAATGGCAGCCCTGGCTAACAGGCAGAAGGTGGACAGGAATGGAAAGGAAAGAAGAGTCAGGGGAAAATATATTATTGGCATACAGGTGATAGTAGATGCTGGAGGAGCTGGTTGAGAAGCATTTGAGTGCTCAGTTATCAAGGGCAAAGGAGTGGAGAGTTTGTATGAGATAGGGTAGTCAGTAGTGACAAATACTAATGTAAGGTCAAAGAAGATCAGTATAGAGATCTGACCCTTGGGTTTCACAGACAATAAATAGTTGGTTATAAATGAATGCATTTTTGGATAAATGGAGATGTCAAAACACGGACTGGAGAGGGACTGGGTGGAGATAAAGAAGGAAAGTTGGTTGTATACAACCCACTAATGAAGTTTTGAGATTTAGGGGTATCTTCATCATCCATTTCCATTTCTACAAAAGTAGGTGAAAAATGTCACCTACAGTACTTTTACAGAAATTAAATTTCAGGACCATACATTAACTATCTCCTCGTTACAATTATCTCCTGATAATTTCCACAGTCCCCGTACTTTACAAGGGGGACATGTAAATTATGTAAATCATCAAGTTCCCAAGAAGCTTTTTTTTTTTTTCCAAAACTTGATATTGTTACTGTACACCATCCTGAAGTGGCATAAAGTCCCCGGAAGTCTTGACAAGCTGCTGTTTACATAGTAGCTTGTGGAGGAGAGGGATTTTTTCAGGTCACTCTCTGCTAGCTCCCTGATGTTTCAAAATTCCATTCCTTCTTCCAGTAAATAACCTACTGTAACAAATAAAATGTAAAAACATTAACAGTATCAATCTTTACGTAACCGCAGGTGTTACACTGAAACTGCATCAGCTTTAGTCCCAAATATTGTGGAATGCAGAATAGCAGGGTAATCACAGGAGTCATATCCAGCCCAACAGAACCAGTAAGAGGGTTCAGTGTCTGCATAATTTCCCTCCCAGCTGGGCAGACCCAGCTGCACAAGGGAAGCAGCTGCCTGATGTGTCTACCAGTCAGCTAGGCAAGCCCAGTGGGGGATGGGGTAACACTCTCGACTGCAGCATCCTCCTACCTTCGCTCCCAGATATGGAAGACCCAGCAACAGAATGGCAGTGGCTGTCTGAGATATGTCCCTGTCAAGTGGGCAGGGGGTACATATACAGGTGCAGAAAGTCAGAGATGCTGCTGCAGGTTAACAGTACGTACGTACTTGGTTTGCAGAAAGGCTAGTGATCCTTAAAATACACTAAAAAATGCTGTCTTCACTGAAAGGGCAGATTTTCAGAAGTTATTATTTAGTAAAGGAGGCATGATGAATGCCTCTGATAATTACACTGAGCTTGCTGCAAGTTCAAAACATAATTATCACACATGACATTTTTTCATGATGAGAAGTGGGACATAAAGGAAGGAGGAGAAACAGGATGGGCATGTTTAGATGTAGAGGTGAAGGTTCCTGTGATGTGGGAACAGGGGGGAGGGACTGAATCAGGTGATAAGTAGCATGTGTAGGTAGATGGAGGGGAAAAGGGCATGGACTTCAAATATTGAGACAAGGAGGAAGTTAGGCTGTAGGAAGTTCAGGGGGGATGAAGTGTGCAGGGTGGTGGAGTTGTCATCATGGATGGCCAGTCCAGAGTGAGAGGAGGGCAAATAAGGGAGTAAAAAGTGGTTTAAAGGCAGCATAGGTTGGGAGGAGATAAAGTAACACTACTTAGATAAAGTGAAAGAATACAGGCCGAGAGAAATTGAAGTGGAGGATATGGGCAAGAGACACACATAGCAGGGCAAGAGCATTTTTTGAAAAAAAAAGTGGAAGGAGACAATCATAGGATAATATTGAAAGCTAGAGCAGGAGAGATTGGGGTACAACTCAGGCACTCAGTCACAGAGGGAGATGGCTGGTCAGTTAAGAAGAGGTTGATGGATGAGACATGGGGAGAAAAAAGAGGGTTAAGTGATAGAGGTTGTCAAGACAACACATAGCAAGAATAACCTTAGGTGAAGTTGGAGGAAGAGCAGTGGTTTGGGGATGAGAAATATTAAAGGAAATGAGATGGAATTCAGAGAGAGGGAGGGAGGGGAAGTTGCTGAAGTTGGAGATAGCACAAAGTAGAGAGAATATCAAGTTAATTGAGCACTCAATGGGCCTAATTCAGACCTGATTGCAAGCAGGTGATTTTTGCACTGCTGCCACCAGGTAATTGCTGCCTACAGGGGGAGGGGGTAATCGGTGTGCAGGGGTACAAACGGATGTGCAGAGAGCTGCACAAACAAAAGTTTGTGCAGTCTCTGCACAGCCCAGGACTTACTCAGCCGCTGCGATGATCCGGACCGATGCTGACATCAGAAACCCTCCTTCTGAATGGCTGGGCACACCTGCGTTCTCCTGGAAGCTCCTTAAAAATGGTCAGTTGCCACCCACAAATGCCTTCTTCCTGTCAATCTTCTTGCGATCGCCACTGCGATCGCTTTTTTCTTAAAATCCGTCGCTGTCCGGCAATCCCCGTTACCGGCGGCTGACGCATCTGCGCATTGTGGTGCATACACATGCGCAGTTCAGACCTGATTGCACTGCTGCACAAAAAGCTAGCGTGCTATCGGGTCTGAATTAGAGATGTGCGGATGGCACTTTTTGTGTTTTGTGTTTTGGTTGTAATTCCACTTTCGTGTTTTGGTTTTGGCTTGGTTTTGCCAAAACTACCCTTTCGTGTTTTGGTTTTGGATCTGGATGATTTTTTTTAAAAAAAACATAAAAACAGCTAAAATCACAGAATTTGGGGGTAATTTTGCTTCAACGGTATTATTAACCTCAATAACAATCATTTCCAGTCTTTTCTGAACACCTCACACCTCACAATATTGGTGGTCATTCTGAGTTGATCATAGCTGTGCTAAATTTAGCACAGCTACGATCGTAAACTCAGACATGCGGGGGGACGCCCAGCACAGGGCTAGTCCACCCCGCATGTCAGTGCCGCCCCCCCCATCCCCCGCACAAATACAAAGCATCACACAGAGGTGATGCCTTTGTATCTGTGGGGTAACTCCCGGCCAGCACAACTCCTGCGGCTGGCCGGGAGTTGTCTGTCGCTGCCGCCACGCCCCCCCAACGGTCCGGCCATGCCTGCGTTGGCCGGACTATGCCTAATAAGCAGCGGCTTAACTCCGCCCTTCAGCCCCCTCCCGCCCAGCGACTGCCTCTTTCTCAGAGGCGATCGATGGGCACCGACGACTGCCATGCGCCGGCGCACTGCAGCGCCGGCACATGCGCAGATCCGACCCGATCGCTGCGCTACAACAAACTGCAGCGAGCGATCGGGTCGGAATGACCCCCATTGTTTTTAGGCCAAAAGGTTGCACCGAGGTTGCTGGATGACTAAGTTAAGTGACACAAGTGGACAACACAAACACCTGGCCCATCTAGGAGTGCCACTGCAGTGTCAGACAGGAGGGCAGATATAAAAAAAGGCCCCAAACAGCACATGATGCAAAGAAGAAAAATAATTGCAATGAGGTAGTTGTATGACCAAGCCAAGCGATCCAAACAATTGGCCCATCTAGGCGTGCACTGCAGTGGCAGACAGGAGGGCAGATATTAAATAAAGGCCCCAAACAGCACATCATGCAAAGAAGAAAAAGATTTGCAATGAGGTAGTTGTATGACTAAGCCTAGTGACACACACAATTGGCCCATCTAGGCGTGGCACAGCAGTTGCAGAAGGGAGGGCAAATATAAAAAAAAAGGCCCCAAACAGCACATCATGCAAAGAAGAAAAAAAGGTGCACCGAGGTTGCTGTATGACTAAGCTAAGCGACACAACCACCTGGCACATCTAGTAGTGTCACGCAGTGGCTGAATGTAGAGAGTGGGACGCAATTGTTCGGTCCACTGACAGCATCTCCAGCACGCTCCAGTCACTTTATACAAAAATCTGCAATTGGTAGACTTATACAGCAGTACCCCAGGACTAATACAGCAGTACCCCTGGACTCATACGGCAGTGTCACACTGGATGGCACTTTTCAAAAAGTAGGCCCCAAACAGCACCTCATGCAAAGATGTCGAAGAGGTGCAATGAGGTAGCTGTATGACTAAGCCAAGCGAAACAAACAATTCCAACTGGAATTATACGTCCAAATCACTGGAATTAATTGGCAAGATCACTGTAATTAATAATTGTAAATCACTGACATTAATTGGCAAAATCACTGGAATTATACGTCCAAATTACTGGAATTAAATGGCAAGATCACTGTAATTAATAATTATAAATCACTGACATTAATTGTAGAGATGAGCGGGTTCGGTTCCTCGGAATCCGAACCCGCCCGAACTTCATGTTTTTTTACACGGGTCCGAGCGACTCGGATCTTCCCGCCTTGCTCGGTTAACCCGAGCGCGCCCGAACGTCATCATCACGCTGTCGGATTCTCGCGAGGCTCGGATTCTATCGCGAGACTCGGATTCTATATAAGGAGCCGCGCGTCGCCGCCATTTTTCACACGTGCATTGAGATTCATAGGGAGAGGACGTGTCTGGCGTCCTCTCCGTTTATAGAGATTCGAGAAGAGAGTGAGACAGAGAGAGACACAGTAGTAATTTGGGGAGCATTAGGAGGAGTACTACTACTACTAGTACTTGCTGAAGTGATAGAGAGAGATAGTGTGACTGTATTATCTGACTTGTGGGTTAGACACTGACAGTGGGGAGCAGTTAGAGTCTGAGAGCAGGACTCAGGACTCAGGAGTACATATAACGTACAGTGCACACTTTTGCTGCCAGAGTGCCAGCCACACTGCCATTGTTTGTGACCACACTGACCACCAGTATAATATATATTGTGATTGTCTGCTTAGGACTCAGGAGTACTACTTGCAAGTTGCTGATAGTGTGACCAGTGACCTGACCACCAGTTTAATAAATCACCACCAGTTTATGAGTTTAATATATATTATATATATATATATAATTGTATATAATATATATATAATATTGTATACCACCTAGCACCTACCCGTGTTTTTTTTTTTTTTTCTTTCTTCTTTATACATACTACTATAGTAGCTTACTGTAGCAGTCTGCGGTGCTGCTGAGCTGACAGTGTCCAGCAGGTCCGTCATCAGTCATTACATAATAAATATATAATATATACCTGTCCGGCTGCAGTACTAGTGATATTATATATACATATATATTGATTTCATCTCATTATCATCCAGTCTATTTTAGCAGCAGACACAGTACGTTAGTCCACGGCTGTAGCTACCTCTGTGTCGGCACTCGGCAGTCCATCCATAATTGTATACCACCTACCCGTGGTTGTTGTTTTTTTCTTTCTTCTTTATACATACTACTATAGTAGCTTACTGTAGCAGTCTGCGGTGCTGCTGAGCTGACAGTGTCCAGCAGGTCCGTCATCAGTCATTACATAATAAATATATAATATATACCTGTCCGGCTGCAGTACTAGTGATATTATATATACATATACATTGATTTCATCTCATTATCATCCAGTCTATATTATCAGCAGACACAGTACGTTAGTCCACGGCTGTAGCTACCTCTGTGTCGGCACTCGGCAGTCCATCCATAATTGTATACCACCTACCCGTGGTTGTTGTTTTTTTCTTTCTTCTTTATACATACTACTATAGTAGCTTACTGTAGCAGTCTGCGGTGCTGTTGAGCTGACAGTGTCCAGCAGGTCAGTCATCAGTCATTACATAATAAATATATAATATATACCTGTCCGGCTGCAGTACTAGTGATATTATATATACATATATATTGATTTCATCTCATTATCATCCAGTCTATATTAGCAGCAGACGCAGTACGTTAGTCCACGGCTGTAGCTACCTCTGTGTCGGCACTTGGCAGTCCATCCATAATTGTATACCACCTACCCGTGGTTGTTGTTTTTTTCTTTCTTCTTTATACATACTACTATAGTAGCTTACTGTAGCAGTCTGTGGTGCTGCTGAGCTGACAGTGTCCAGCAGGTCCGTCATCAGTCATTACATAATAAATATATAATATATACCTGTCCGGCTGCAGTACTAGTGATATTATATATACATATATATTGATTTCATCTCATTATCATCCAGTCTATATTAGCAGCAGACACAGTACGTTAGTCCACGGCTGTAGCTACCTCTGTGTCGGCACTCGGCAGTCCATCCATAATTGTATACCACCTACCCGTGGTTGTTGTTTTTTTCTTTCTTCTTTATACATACTACTATAGTAGCTTACTGTAGCAGTCTGCGGTGCTGCTGAGCTGACAGTGTCCAGCAGGTCCGTCATCAGTCATTACATAATAAATATATAATATATACCTGTCCGGCTGCAGTACTAGTGATATTATATATACATATATATTGATTTCATCTCATTATCATCCAGTCTATATTAGCAGCAGACACAGTACGGTAGTCCACGGCTGTAGCTACCTCTGTGTCGGCACTCGGCAGTCCATCCATAAGTATACTAGTATCCATCCATCTCCATTGTTTACCTGAGGTGCCTTTTAGTTGTCCCTATTAAAATATGGAGAACAAAAATGTTGAGGTTCCAAAATTAGGGAAAGATCAAGATCCACTTCCACCTCGTGCTGAAGCTGCTGCCACTAGTCATGGCCGAGACGATGAAATGCCAGCAACGTCGTCTGCCAAGGCCGATGCCCAATGTCATAGTACAGAGCATGTAAAATCCAAAACACCAAATATCAGTAAAAAAAGGACTCCAAAACCTAAAATAAAATTGTCGGAGGAGAAGCGTAAACTTGCCAATATGCCATTTACCACACGGAGTGGCAAGGAACGGCTGAGGCCCTGGCCTATGTTCATGGCTAGTGGTTCAGCTTCACATGAGGATGGAAGCACTCAGCCTCTCGCTAGAAAAATAAAAAGACTCAAGCTGGCAAAAGCACCGCAAAGAACTGTGCGTTCTTCGAAATCCCAAATCCACAAGGAGAGTCCAATTGTGTCGGTTGCGATGCCTGACCTTCCCAACACTGGACGTGAAGAGCATGCGCCTTCCACCATTTGCACGCCCCCTGCAAGTGCTGGAAGGAGCACCTGCAGTCCAGTTCCTGATAGTCAGATTGAAGATGTCAGTGTTGAAGTACACCAGGATGAGGAGGATATGGGTGTTGCTGGCGCTGGGGAGGAAATTGACCAGGAGGATTCTGATGGTGAGGTGGTTTGTTTAAGTCAGGCACCCGGGGAGACACCTGTTGTCCGTGGGAGGAATATGGCCATTGACATGCCTGGTGAAAATACCAAAAAAATCAGCTCTTCGGTGTGGAAGTATTTCAACAGAAATGCGGACAACAGGTGTCAAGCCGTGTGTTGCCTTTGTCAAGCTGTAATAAGTAGGGGTAAGGACGTTAACCACCTCGGAACATCCTCCCTTATACGTCACCTGCAGCGCATTCATAATAAGTCAGTGACAAGTTCAAAAACTTTGGGTGACAGCGGAAGCAGTCCACTGACCAGTAAATCCCTTCCTCTTGTAACCAAGCTCACGCAAACCACCCCACCAACTCCCTCAGTGTCAATTTCCTCCTTACCCAGGAATGCCAATAGTCCTGCAGGCCATGTCACTGGCAATTCTGACGAGTCCTCTCCTGCCTGGGATTCCTCCGATGCATCCTTGAGTGTAATGCCTACTGCTGCTGGCGCTGCTGTTGTTGCTGCTGGGAGTCGATCGTCATCCCAGAGGGGAAGTCGGAAGACCACTTGTACTACTTCCAGTAAGCAATTGACTGTCCAACAGTCCTTTGCGAGGAAGATGAAATATCACAGCAGTCATCCTGCTGCAAAGCGGATAACTGAGGCCTTGACAACTATGTTGGTGTTAGACGTGCGTCCGGTATCCGCCGTTAGTTCACAGGGAACTAGACAATTTATTGAGGCAGTGTGCCCCCGTTACCAAATACCATCTAGGTTCCACTTCTCTAGGCAGGCGATACAGAGAATGTACACGGACGTCAGAAAAAGACTCACCAGTGTCCTAAAAAATGCAGTTGTACCCAATGTCCACTTAACCACGGACATGTGGACAAGTGGAGCAGGGCAGGGTCAGGACTATATGACTGTGACAGCCCACTGGGTAGATGTATGGACTCCCGCCGCAAGAACAGCAGCGGCGGCACCAGTAGCAGCATCTCGCAAACGCCAACTCTTTCCTAGACAGGCTACGCTTTGTATCACCGCTTTCCAGAATACGCACACAGCTGAAAACCTCTTACGGCATCTGAGGAAGATCATCGCGGAATGGCTTACCCCAATTGGACTCTCCTGTGGATTAGTGGCATCGGACAACGCCAGCAATATTGTGTGTGCATTAAATATGGGCAAATTCCAGCACGTCCCATGTTTTGCACATACCTTGAATTTGGTGGTGCAGAATTTTTTAAAAAACGACAGGGGTGTGCAAGAGATGCTGTCGGTGGCCAGAAGAATTGCGGGACACTTTCGGCGTACAGGCACCACGTACAGAAGACTGGAGCACCACCAAAAACAACTGAACCTGCCCTGCCATCATCTGAAGCAAGAAGTGGTAACGAGGTGGAATTCAACCCTCTATATGCTTCAGAGGTTGGAGGAGCAGCAAAAGGCCATTCAAGCCTATACAATTCAGCACGATATAGGAGGTGGAATGCACCTGTCTCAAGCGCAGTGGAGAATGATTTCAACGTTGTGCAAGGTTCTGATGCCCTTTGAACTTGCCACACGTGAAGTCAGTTCAGACACTGCCAGCCTGAGTCAGGTCATTCCCCTCATCAGGCTTTTGCAGAAGAAGCTGGAGACATTGAAGGAGGAGCTAACACAGAGCGATTCCGCTAGGCATGTGGGACTTGTGGATGGAGCCCTTAATTCGCTTAACAAGGATTCACGGGTGGTCAATCTGTTGAAATCAGAGCACTACATTTTGGCCACCATGCTCGATCCTAGATTTAAAGCCTACCTTGGATCTCTCTTTCCGGCAGACACAAGTCTGCTGGGGTTCAAAGACCTGCTGGTGAGAAAATTGTCAAGTCAAGCGGAACGCGACCTGTCAACATCTCCTCCTTCACATTCTCCCGCAACTGGGGGTGCGAGGAAAAGGCTCAGAATTCCGAGCCCACCCGCTGGCGGTGATGCAGGGCAGTCTGGAGCGACTGCTGATGCTGACATCTGGTCCGGACTGAAGGACCTGACAACGATTACGGACATGTCGTCTACTCTCACCATTGAAAGAATGTGTTAGGCGCCGAGGGTCCGCCCGTCAGTGCGGCCCGGCGCCTAGCAACTAGGGACGCCGCAGGCAGACAGCCGCCGGCTCCCTAGCAACGCTAGACGCCGGGCGCACGGAGCCGCTCTGACCATAGCAACGGGGACGCCACTGTCGGACCGCGTTCCCCGTTGCTAGGTCTAATGAATCAGGTCAAATTGTATCCTGGCCGTGCAGCATGCAGCTGCACGGCATAATTAACATTACCCTGTCTGGATCCGGATTGGAGGGGTTCTAAATAAAAGCACTCTCAGGACTTCTCACAGACGCCGGTGTTAGCTTCCTGTTGCTGTGTCTGTTACAGAGAGTTTCCAGTCCTGCTCCATCCGGTTGTTCCTGTCCTCAATGATCCAGTACTCGGAATTTGTCATCTTTCCTGGAGTCCTACCGAGCACCTTTAACATCCAGTGGTGTTCGTGAGTCGCGGCGTAGCCGTGTGTTGCGGCTTGACCGCTTACTATTTATTATTTAGTTTTATTGTGTTCCGGAGCTTTTGCGGAGGATTCCGCTCCCACTAGTCCACTCTGGTATCCAGCGGTGCTGGATAGGAGTAACGGATCAGTGGATCTTTGGTTGTCCTTTTCCCTGGCGGTTTGTCCGCACATACTTTTGGTTAAGTTAGATAGCTTGTAACCCCTGGTCTGGTTGCTTAGTCAGAGGGCCCCTTGTTATCACCCTGTCTCGGATTTCCCTTTGTCTCCCATTAAGACCTGAGGGGGCATCGGGGTTGGGCAGACATAATCCGCCCTTCGAACGCGGCTGCCATGGGCTCAAGCAACCATAGTCTCGCAGGGGATTTCTGATAACACGGGCGAGACAACGGAGTTAGGGCGCCAGGGGTTACTAGGCTTTCCTGCTCCCGTAACCAGCAAATCTTTCCAGTACTCAGACCTCTGCCATAAGATCTCATCTGGTCTGGAGTACGGGAATCATAACATTAACACCGGCCAGACTAAAATTTAAAATTAACAGGAGTTAATTTTTTCCCTTATTCAGTTGGGAGATTTTGTCAGCTTCATGAATCCCACCGGTGTTGGGCCAAATCCTGGCCAGCTTTTAGTTAGCCAGATCCAAGAGCTTACTCAGATGGTTCAGGATCTGTCCCTTCGGGTGAGGTCACAGGAAGATCTGTTACGGACTTCCCCGAGGGTCATTCCTGAACCAAAAATGCATCTGCCTGACCGTTTTTCTGGGGATAGAAAGCAGTTTTTTAATTTTAAAGAGTCTTGTAAACTGTATTTTCGTTTAAGACCAGTATCCTCAGGTACGGAATCTCAGCGGGTAGGAATTATTATTTCTCTGCTACAGGGGGATCCTCAGACCTGGGCTTTTGGTTTAAAGACAGACGATCCAGCTTTATTGTCTGTAGACGCCTTTCTGGGGTCCTTAGGGCTTTTGTATGACGACCCTGATAGAGAGGCATCCGCCGAGAGTCAGTTGCGTGCTCTCAGACAGGGTAGGAATCCCGCAGAGATTTATTGTACAGAGTTTCGCCGTTGGTTGAACGACTGTGGATGGAATGACCCAGCCTTGCGCAGTCAGTTTCGCCTCGGCTTATCCGAGTCTATAAAAGACAGTCTCCTTCAGTATCCCGCTCCTGAGACTCTCGATAAACTCATGGAGCTCTCTATTAAGATTGATCGTCGTCTCAGAGAGCGGAGGGCTGAAAAAGGAGCATCTGTCGGGTCTACTCCTTGTGTTTTTTCCATTCCTGTGGACATAGAGGAGCCCATGCAGCTAGGCCTCTCCAAACTGTCTCCAGAAGAAAGAACCAGAAGGCAAAATTCTGGTCTTTGTTTATACTGTGGGGGTAAGGGACATTTTGCCCGTAGTTGTCCGAACAAGTCGGGAAACGCCTCGACCAAGTGAGTTGTGAGGGGGTTCACTTTGGTCTACAGCTTATCTCCTCAAATAATTCACTGTTGGTTCCAGCTAAAGTTTCCTTTGGCAGCCTCTGTTCTTCGGTCTCGGCTTTTGTGGACAGTGGAGCTGCAGGGAACTTTATGGATTTAACATGGGCCAAGGCCTTAGGTATTCCTCAGTTAGCCTTGGGTAGGTGTATCACCATGCATGGTTTAGATGGGAGTCCCTTGTCCAATGGGGTTATTTCTCTCTGTACACCTTCTGTTCTACTTTCGGTAGGAGCTCTGCATTCTGAAAAGATTGAGTTTTTCCTTACCCATTGCCCAGCAGTTCCTGTGGTTCTGGGTCACCCTTGGCTGGCCTTTCATAATCCCATCATTGATTGGCAGTTGGGGGAGATCTTACAATGGGGTACCATCTGTAATAAGGAATGTATTACGCTTCCCATCAGAATTGCTGCTGTCATTCCCGCACCCATTCCTGTGGTATACCAGGATTTTGTTGATGTATTTTCCAAGGGCAATGCGGATATTCTGCCTCCCCATAGGCCTTATGATTGTTCTATTGAGTTAATTCCTGGTGCCACTTTGCCTAAGGGAAGGTTATATGCATTGTCCGGACCTGAAACTGTGGCCATGAATGAGTATGTTAAAGAAAGCCTAGGGAAAGGATTTATCAGGCCATCTAAATCCCCTTTAAGTGCAGGCTTCTTCTTCGTGGAGAAGAAGGATGGATCACTCAGACCTTGCATCGACTTTAGAGCCTTGAATAAAATCTCTGTAAAGAATACTTACCCTTTGCCGCTGATTTCTGTCCTCTTTGATCAGCTACGTTCGGCGGTGATTTTTTCTAAGATTGACCTGAGAGGAGCATATAACCTCATCAGAATCAAGTCAGGGGATGAGTGGAAAACGGCATTCAGTACTCAGTCAGGCCACTATGAGTATCTGGTTATGCCTTTCGGCCTGTTTTCCAGGATCTCATTAACGATGTGCTCCGTGAATTTCTTGGAAAATTCGTTGTAGTCTACTTAGACGATATTTTGATATATTCTGACTCTATAGAACAACATGTTACCCAGGTGCGTCAGGTTCTAAAAAAATTACGTGAAAATCACCTATATGCCAAGCTGGAGAAGTGTGAATTTCATGTCACGGAGGTATCCTTTTTAGGGTACATTATTTCCCCTCGGGGATTCTGTATGGAACCAAAGAAGCTCCAAGCCATCCTTAGTTGGGCGCAACCCACCAATTTAAAAGCAATTCAGCGCTTTTTAGGGTTTGCAAATTACTATAGAAGATTTATTCACTCTTTCTCTGACCTAGTTGCTCCCATTGTGGCACTGACTAAGAAGGGAGCAGATCCTACCAACTGGTCACGTGATGCGGAGTTATCTTTTCAGGCCTTGAAACAAGCCTTTGTCTCAGCCCCTGTCCTCAGACATCCCAACCCAGAATTGCCTTTCATTGTTGAGGTCGATGCCTCGGAGGTTGGAGTAGGGGCTATCCTGTCTCAGAAGGATCCGGATTCCCTAGAATTACATCCTTGTGCCTTCATGTCCAGGAAATTCTCATCTGCTGAATCCAACTACGATGTTGGTAACCGGGAATTACTGGCTATTAAATGGGCTTTTGAGGAGTGGAGGCATTGGCTTGAAGGAGCCACTCATACCATTTCAGTTTTGACTGATCACAAAAATCTTCAATACATTGAATCAGCCAAATGGCTTAATGCCCGGCAAGCTCGTTGGGCTTTATTTTTTACTCGTTTCAAGTTCATTATCACCTTCAGGCCAGGTTCCAAGAATACCAAGGCAGATGCCCTATCACGCAGTTTTCTTCCAGTTCAAGACAACAGTCCTGTTACTCCCATACTTCCGTCTTCAGTCATTCGGGCAGGCCTCACACAAGATTTATTTACCCAGTTGAAGCAGCTTCAACATCAAGCTCCTGGTAATACTCCTGCTGGTCGTCTTTATGTCCCCGAGTTTTTGAGAGCAACGGTTTTGACAGAGTTTCACGATAGCAAAGTTGCCGGGCATCCGGGGATCGCTAAGACTTTTGAATTAGTTTCCCGCTCGGTATGGTGGCCTGGTCTTTCCAAAGACATTAAGGAGTTTGTTTTTTCTTGTCAGGTCTGTGCACAGCATAAGGTTCCCCGTTCCTTGCCTATCGGTCAACTTATGCCCTTGAATGTTCCTCTTAGGCCATGGTCTCATATTTCCATGGATTTTGTGGTGGACCTCCCTCTGTCAGCCGGATGCCGAGTCATATGGGTGGTAGTGGACCGTTTTAGCAAAATGGCCCATTTTATTGCTCTTCCCCGATTGCCATCTGCCCAGGGATTGGCAGTCTTGTTCCTCCGCCATGTTTTCAGACTCCATGGGTTACCCACTGATATTGTTTCTGATCGGGGTCCACAATTCATTGCACAATTTTGGAAGTCTTTTTGTGCCTCATTGAAGATGAAATTATCTTTAACGTCTGGCTACCATCCCCAATCCAACGGGCAGACTGAGCGAGTCAATCAATCATTAAAACAATATTTGCGTTTGTACTCGGCCAAACTCCAAAATGACTGGTCTGAGTTTCTTCCGTTAGCAGAGTTTGCTTACAACAATGCCTGTCATTCCTCCACCAATGTATCTCCATTTTTTACAGTTTTTGGTTTTCACCCTAGAGCTAATTCCTTTTTTCAACATTCCTCTGTCTCCTCACTGACCTTGACCTCTCATCTCAAACTCATTTGGAGAAAAGTGCACCTGGCTCTCAGAAAAGCGGCATTTCGGGAGAAAATTTTTTCTGACAGGCTCCGGCGGCCGTGCACTTTCAAAGTTGGAGATAGGGTATGGTTGTCGACTCGCAACATTAAACTTCGACAAACCTCAGCCAGATTGGGTCCTAAATTTATTGGACCATTTCAAATTATCAAAAAAGTCAATCCAGTGGCTTTCCGGTTACGGTTACCAAAAACTTTACGGATCGGAAATACCTTCCATTGCTCCTTGTTAAAACCTTATGTTTCGTCCAGTAAATTTCCTCGCAAGATCTCTCAGGGGAAATCACCAATAGACGTACAGGGTCAGCAGGAGTTCTTAGTGGAGAAGGTTCTCGATTCCAAGTTATCCCGGGGTCGGCTTTATTTTTTGGTGCATTGGAGAGGTTATGGTCCAGAGGAAAGGTCTTGGGTCCTGGATGAGGATCTCCATGCCCCGAGGCTCAAAAGGGCGTTTTTTCGAGAATTTCCTCAGAAGCCTGGCCTTAGGGGTTCCTTGACCCCTCCTCAAGGGGGGGGGGTACTGTTAGGCGCCGAGGGTCCGCCCGTCAGTGCGGCCCGGCGCCTAGCAACTAGGGACGCCGCAGGCAGACAGCCGCCGGCTCCCTAGCAACGCTAGACGCCGGGCGCACGGAGCCGCTCTGACCATAGCAACGGGGACGCCACTGTCGTACCGCGTTCCCCGTTGCTAGGTCTAATGAATCAGGTCAAATTGTATCCTGGCCGTGCAGCATGCAGCTGCACGGCATAATTAACATTACCCTGTCTGGATCCGGATTGGAGGGGTTCTAAATAAAAGCACTCTCAGGACTTCTCACAGACGCCGGTGTTAGCTTCCTGTTGCTGTGTCTGTTACAGAGAGTTTCCAGTCCTGCTCCATCCGGTTGTTCCTGTCCTCAGTGATCCAGTACTCGGAATTTGTCATCTTTCCTGGAGTCCTACCGAGCACCTTTAACATCCAGTGGTGTTCGTGAGTCGCGGCGTAGCCGTGTGTTGCGGCTTGACCGCTTACTATTTATTATTTAGTTTTATTGTGTTCCGGAGCTTTTGCTGAGGATTCCGCTCCCACTAGTCCACTCTGGTATCCAGCGGTGCTGGATAGGAGTAACGGATCAGTGGATCTTTGGTTGTCCTTTTCCCTGGCGGTTTGTCCGCACATACTTTTGGTTAAGTTAGATAGCTTGTAACCCCTGGTCTGGTTGCTTAGTCAGAGGGCCCCTTGTTATCACCCTGTCTCGGATTTCCCTTTGTCTCCCATTAAGACCTGAGGGGGCATCGGGGTTGGGCAGACATAATCCGCCCTTCGAACGCGGCTGCCATGGGCTCAAGCAACCATAGTCTCGCAGGGGATTTCTGATAACACGGGCGAGACAACGGAGTTAGGGCGCCAGGGGTTACTAGGCTTTCCTGCTCCCGTAACCAGCATATCTTTCCAGTACTCAGACCTCTGCCATAAGATCTCATCTGGTCTGGAGTACGGGAATCATAACAGAATGGTGGAGGATTATATGAGTGACCGCATCCAAGTAGGCACGTCACACAGTCCGTACTTATACTGGCAGGAAAAAGAGGCAATTTGGAGGCCCTTGCACAAACTGGCTTTATTCTACCTAAGTTGCCCTCCCACAAGTGTGTACTCCGAAAGAGTGTTTAGTGCCGCCGCTCACCTTGTCAGCAATCGGAGTACGAGGTTACATCCAGAAAATGTGGAGAAGATGATGTTCATTAAAATGAATTATAATCAATTCCTCTGTGGAGACATTGAGCAGCAGCAATTGCCTCCACAAAGTACACAGGGAGCTGAGATGATGGATTCCAGTGGGGACGAATTGATAATCTGTGAGGAGGGGGATGTACACGGTGATATATTGGAGGATGATGATGAGGTGGACATCTTGCCTCTGTAGAGCCAGTTTGTGCAAGGAGAGATTAATTGCTTCTTTTTAGGTGGGGGTCCAAACCAACCCGTCATTTCAGTCACAGTCGTGTGGCAGACCCTGTCACTGAAATGATGGGTTGGTTAAAGTGTGCATGTCCTGTTTATACAACATAAGGGTGGGTGGGAGGGCCCAAGGACAATTCCATCTTGCACCTCTTTTTTCTTTCATTTTTATTTGCGTCATGTGCTGTTTGGGGAGTGTTTTTTGGAAGGGCCATCCTGCGTGACACTGCAGTGCCACTCCTAGATGGGCCCGGTGTTTGTGTCGGCCACTAGGGTCGCTAAGCTTAGTCACACAGCTACCTCATTGCGCCTCTTTTTTTCTTTGCGTCATGTGCTGTTTGGGGAGGGTTTTTTGGAAGGGACATCCTGCGTGACACTGCAGTGCCACTCCTAGATGGGCCCGGTGTTTGTGTCGGCCACTAGGGTCGCTTATCTTACTCACACAGCTACCTCATTGCGCCTCTTTTTTTCTTTGCGTCATGTGCTGTTTGGGGAGGGTTTTTTGGAAGGGACATCCTGCGTGACACTGCAGTGCCACTCCTAGATGGGCCAGGTGTTTGTGTCGGCCACTAGGGTCGCTTAGCTTACTCACACAGCTACCTCATTGTGCCTCTTTTTTTCTTTGCGTCATGTGCTGTTTGGGGAGGGTTTTTTGGAAGGGACATCCTGCGTGAGACACTGCAGTGCCACTCCTAGATGGGCCCGGTGTTTGTGTCGGCCACTAGGGTCGCTTATCTTACTCACACAGCTACCTCATTGCGCCTCTTTTTTTCTTTGCGTCATGTGCTGTTTGGGGAGGGTTTTTTGGAAGGGACATCCTGCGTGACACTGCAGTGCCACTCCTAGATGGGCCAGGTGTTTGTGTCGGCCACTAGGGTCGCTTAGCTTACTCACACAGCTACCTCATTGCGCCTCTTTTTTTCTTCTTTGCGTCATGTGCTGTTTGGGGAGTGTTTTTTGGAAGGGACATCCTGCGTGACACTGCAGTGCCACTCCTAGATGGGCCAGGTGTTTGTGTCGGCCACTAGGGTCGCTTAGCTTACTCACACAGCTACCTCATTGCGCCTCTTTTTTTCTTCTTTGCGTCATGTGCTGTTTGGGGAGTGTTTTTTGGAAGGGACATCCTCCTGCGTGACACTGCAGTGCCACTCCTAGATGGGCCAGGTGTTTGTGTCGGCCACTAGGGTCGCTTAGCTTAGTCATCCAGCGACCTCGGTGCAAATTTTAGGACTAAAAATAATATTGTGAGGTGTGAGGTATTCAGAATAGACTGAAAATTAGTGGAAATTATGGTTTTTGAGGTTAATAATACTTTGGGATCAAAATGACCCCCAAATTCTATGATTTAAGCTGTTTTTTATGGTTTTTTGAAAAAAAAAACACCCGAATCCAAAACACACCCGAATCCGACAAAAAAAATTCGGTGAGGTTTTGCCAAAACGCGGTCGAACCCAAAACACGGCCGCGGAACCGAACCCAAAACCAAAACACAAAACCCGAAAAATTTCAAGTGCACATCTCTAATTAATTGGCAAAATCACTGTAATTATACGTCCAAATCACTGGAATTAAATGGCAAAATCTCGCTATCGCCTGCCTAGTGAAGTGGAATCTAGATGGGATTTGGTACCGGGGACACAATACCTCCATCAGTTGTCTAAATCCCACTGCGCTAATGGCGGATACCGGGCGTACGTCTAACACCAACATAAGTGTCAAGGCCTCAGTTATAAGGGCTTCCATCGCCACCTGTCATGAACATTGGCCAGGGCCTCAGCCGTTCCTTGCCACTCCATGTCGTAAATGGCATATTGGCAAGTTTACGTTTCTCTTCAGACATTTTCAATTTCTTTTTTGGGGTCTTTTTACCGAACTTTGGCTTTTTGGATTTTACATGCCCTTTACTATCACATTGGGCATTGGCCTTGGTAGACGACGTTGATGGCATTTCATCATCTATGTCATGGCTAGTGGCAGCAGCTTCAGCACTAGGAGGAAGTGGTTCTTGATATTTCCCTATTTTATCCTCCACATTTTTGTTCTCCATTATTTTTTGGGAGTTATATAAGACAATATGTGGCACAGGAATGACTGGAATGACTGATGGCCAGGACACTACCGCTGGTCAGATGCAGCACACAACAGCAATACTGTAAGGACCTTGTTGTTGTTGTTGTTGTTGTTGTTGTTGTTATTATTATTATACAACAGCAGTGGACATATAGCAGCAGCGTATACCACTGTGACTGCCTCGTCACTGGAATGACTGATGGACAGGACACTACCATTGGTCTGACGCAGCACAACACAACAACACTGTAAGGGACTTGTGGTTGTTGTTGTTATTATTATTATACGGCATCAGTGGACATATAGCAGCAGCGTATATCGTCACTGGAATGACTGATGAACAGGACACTACCACTGGTCTGATGCAGCATAACAGAACAAAACTTTATACAGCTACACTGGATTAATGGCAGCAGAGAACACCAACACTGTGACTGGCTGGACTGATGCAGCACAATACACTGACTACACTGGACTGGGCAGCACAACACAGCACCGCTTTATACAGCTACACTGGATATATGGCAGCAGAGAACACCAACACTGTGACTGGCTGGACTGATGCAGCACAATACACTGACTACACTGGACTGGACAGCACAACACAGCACCACTTTATACATCTACACTGGCAGTAGAGGACACCAACACTGTGACTGGCTGGACTGATGCAGCACAATACACTGACTACACTGGACAGGACTGAGCAGCACAAAACAGCACAAGACTCGTCACCCCACTCTCCCGCCCCCACACAGACACTGAACACCGAGGACACGTCCTTTCAATACACTCTCAGAGACTGGAGTGAAAATGGCCGCGATGCGCGGCTCCTTATATGGATTTCAAATCCCGCAAGAATCCGACAGTGGGATGATGACATTTTTCCGCATTCGGGTTGCTGAGTCAGGCGGGAAAACCCGAGCCTGGCTCGGGACCGAACTCGGAAGGCATAGTCTGGTAGGGTTCAGTTCTCTGAGAACCAAACCCGCTCATCTCTAGTCTGAATGAGGCCCATTGTTGTGGGAGATGAAATAGGTCCATTGAGAGAGGCCAAATGAGGAAGAGATATGTGGAGTCAACAATGTTGGTGGGGTTGCCAGCTTGGATATTAAAATCACCTAGGATGAGGGAGGAGAGGTCAGATGTGAGAAAGTGGTATAGCAAGATGTGATGTTATAAAGGAATTTGGAGACAAGAAACAGGAGGATTGCTGATGGTGGGTTAACAATGGTGGAGAAGATGGAAGAGGCTGACATTGTGTAGAATAAACAAAGGTAGGGTTTGGAGGAATGACCAAGAAGGAAGGTGTTATCAAACGTTTAGTGATAATAATGTGGTTGAGGTAGTTAAAGCTGAGAGGTAATGAGTGTATTAGTGACTGAAAAAGATCTGACTGGCACCTCTAGAATTAATCCATGTTGTAGATGGGGGGGGGGGGGTTAAATTATCCTGCAGTCTGGATAAATAAGGAGCCTTCCAAGAGAGTACCAAGTAATGCTAGTGGATGAGATATTTATACACTAGAAAGACCTGGCATTACAGAAGCATTAAAAATTAAAAAAGGGCATTAAAAAGGGAGGAGGTGGGGAGTATGAGAGTGTTTGTGAATGAAGTGTGATGTTTTACTGGTGCACAAGAGAGAAGAAGATTTGGGGCAAGGGGGCCAAGAGGGGATGCTGTTGTGTATGGGATGGTGCAAAAGAAAAGGGGAGAATGAGGACATGGTGAGGGCAGTGAAGAGTGGTAGTGGAGACTGAGGTCTCCATCAGCCTGATAAGTACTGTATGAGGAAATGTGTTAGGTTATGTGACAAGAATTAAATGTGAAAACCTGAGTAATAAGAGGATGAGATGAGATTGGAGAGGAATGGAGGAGTATAGGTAATGAAAAGCAATGATCAATGGTAATGGAGTATCTCATGATATGGGCAGATGCACAAAACAAGAGACATCATAGTAATGCAAAAACATAATAAATACAGTATGATAAACTAAACAAACAATAAATACAAAGAGGAGGTTACCAAAAGTCCAGGAGGGTGAAATACTGTAGAGATAATGGATGAAATCCAGGCTTGAGGTGCTTGGGAAGGTTGTAGCACATCAATAGCCTTGTGCTGCTGCATTGAGGGTCAGAAAGATTACAAGTTGGAGACCAATGCAGGATTGTAACTTAAATGTAATGGCCAGCAACAAATGGGCTACATGAAGCAGAGGTGGCAATGTTGGGGTCGGGCATCTGTAATGACATGGTACCCATAAATTACCATTACTTTACATGGGAACTGCCATGTTCTGACCAATCAGCATGGCCTCATTCATTCTTATGGAGAGTGTCCGCGAATGACATTTGCACTAGTGCTCCCAAAGGAGCAGTATTGTTTTCCTTTGTGCTTTTGCCAAGTGTCTGTGATACCTGCTTTGTTTGAATAGGTCCCACACCTAAGAATTGAGTTAGAAATAAATTGGTAAATAAGGGATGAGTAAGAAATAAATTGGTAAATAAGGGATGTTTGGGAGTGTTACAATTTCCATGGTACAGACGTAGCCATGCTCATCATCGCCACATCTCCCATTTACGTGCAAACGTGTCATGGCTAAGCGCGCCCGCTCCTTGCCACGCTCAAATTTTGCCACCACAAGTGAATGGGGTGGATACACATCTAAGGCATGTGTGTGCCTTAGACGGGAACACGTTCGTGGCAGACAAGGCACAAATGCGCCTAGATGTAGCCACAATAAGTGTGGCTACATCTGTATGTGTCTTGTGTTTGTTTTAATATTTGTTTTACATGTGGATAATAGGTGCCAGTGGACCCTTGGTGCCCTTGCATGCTGGCACTAGTCGATCTCCATGTGCCATCGTGCTCTGGCAGGCTTGTAGGGACCACCTGTAAAAAAACAATATTATTATTAATATTAACTATTAATTACCTCTGGCACCAGAAAAGAGCCCTGAGAGTTCAACTAAGGCTTGGTTATGCTTAGGGAAGAGGGACCAATTTTTTGGGGTCCCCACTTACCTAGGGATTCCAACCCTTGGGTGAGTAGTCTGGGTGACATTATGTCAGGGGGATCCCATGATGTGTATTACACTGCTATAGGTTCACCAGCCCTGCCTTTTCACCTTAGTGAAAATAGGGGTACACCACATCATTTGTTCCTCCTATGTTCACTGACAACGTAGGATAAAGTTGTTGGGGGATATTATTGCATTAGTAAATTTAACCCATAGACTTATCCATTAAAAAAACAAATAAAAAAAACAGGCGATCATATGAGTAATAAAATTCCACTGTTGACCATTGTCAAGATCCTTATGAGGAGCTTACATTCCATTATGTTGTATAAATACTTTAGCATTGATAGATGCTATTTATTATAACAGTTATCAAAGTAGATTGTCACATTCAAATGTACCGATTGTTCATTTTTTCTGTTCTTTTGATTGCACTTCATTAGCTAACGTATGTCAGGTCATGACACTTGTTCAAGAGCATATTCAACATGCCTGTAAGATCCTTCCTCTATTGAACAATCAATCACTTGGAGAATGAGTGTAGATCCCCAGAAAAAAAAAAATAGAACAAACTGCTCTGCTGCAACATAATCACTTATGTACAGAGCTGTAACTACACATTTTGGTGCCCAGGGCCAGTAAAGCATTGCCCAACACACCTCTCTGGTGTTCAGTGAAAGCACTTGCTATGATGTACCTTCCCACATGATATATATATTTATATATATATCAATGTACATGAGCGGCAATCTGCAGAATTCTTATCAAAAACAGGCCATCACCCCGTTATTGGCAGCAACCTTTCGGTTTTATTCAAAACCGTCATCAGGCTTACATACAATTACAAAAAACATGTCTCACCTATATCCATTCATATCACCATGTGTAAACTGATCCCGGACCGTTCGGCAGCGTGAACTTCCGCTGACATCACCCAGAACGGAACTCAGGTAGTGAAACACCATATTAACCCTTCACAAACAAGTCACAGATCTGATACAAAGAGATACATAATTCGTATTTCTAACAACATCCATATATGCACAATGATAAATATAAGTACTCTTACATCTGATTATATTATACAAATATCCAACTGATATAGAGACTTATGAACATAAATTAAAGCTGTATGTAATAATCATCATTATAAATTACAACTATACAATTCAGTAAAGAAAACTAGAGAAAGATAAACTTTCATTGAGGCCATGAGGTGCAATGGTATTAAGAAAGTAAATCCACCTGGTTTCACATTGTAATAATAATTTATTTCTATCTCCATGTCTACAACTCTTAGGGATGTGGTCTATCATTTTATACCAGAAATTGGACAAATTATGCCCCATGGCTTTAAAATGTTTAGCTATAGGTTGTTCAGAAGTCCTACCCTCATTAGCTGTTGTGCCATACGCTCCCTAAACGTACAGGACGTCTTGCCTACGTAAAAATGCCCACAAGGGCACTTAATGTAGTACACCACAAAGTGAGAGGTACATGTTAAACAATGAGAAATTTTAATAGCCTTACCAGAATGTTGGTGAAACATTGTATTTCCTGTTTCTAGGTAGATGCAAGTCGTGCATCCCAAACATCTATAATTACCAAATTTCTTACTCAGGAAATTGGAGGGTCTCACTGTTGTAAAATCTGGAATATCTGAATGCACAAGCATGTCACAGAGGTTTCGACTTCTACGGTAACATGGTAATAAACGTTTCTTTGACAAAGATTTTAAATCTGGGTCCGTCTGTACCACAGGCCAAATACTTTTGCCTTTGATGTCAAATCTTTACTAGCAGTAGTATATTTACTCAGGTAAACCATAACATTCTGAGTATCCTTGCTACCCTCATCATTCGGATTCTTAATCTTAGGTTCCACTAATGCTCTAAGCTTAGCTTGCTGAAGCAATTTATTGGGATAGCCCCAGTCTAGGAATTTATGAATGATCTGATCCATTTGTTTTAACTTATCATGCTGGTCACTACAAATACGGTGCACTCGAAGTATCTGGGAAAAGGGCAGTCCCTTTTTAAGGGGTCCCGGATGATGGCTGGAAGCCAGTAAATAATTGTTGCAATCAGTTGGCTTTCTGTATAAAGAAGTGGTAAAGCCTGCAGGGGTAATAGTAACATTGACATCCAGAAAATGAATATTTTGTTCCTGAATGTCAAATGTAAATTTAATATTAGGGTCACTGGTATTAATGTCAGTCATCATCTGAATGAATGCCTCTCTTGTGCCTGTCCATAACAGAAATACATCATCTATGTAACGAAAAAATAATGGTATATTATTACTGTACTCTGCTTTCTCAAAAAATAAATGCTGTTCCAACTCAAACATGAATGCATTAGCATATGCAGGGGCCACCGGGGACCCTATCGCACAGCCAAGCGTTTGTAAATAATAACATTTATTAAACAAAAAATTATTATGTGTAAGTACCATCGTTAAAAGATCAACAAAAACTTCTACCACTGGACCCTGATACAATAAGTTATTATCTTCTATCAATTTTCTCACTGCAGTAATACCCCTTTCGTGCGGAATGTTGGTGTACAAACTGACTATGTCTGTCGTACATAGCCAGCATTCACCATCAGGTAAAGAAAAACTCAATTTCTCAAGAAATACAAAAGTGTCCTTCAAATAAGTTTTTTGATTCTGGATTACAGGTTGCAAATAGTAATCAAGGAAATGAAACACTTGATAAAACAACGAATCTCGGGCAGCAATTATAGGACGTCCATGAGAATTAGTCACACTTTTGTGTAACTTAGGGATCTTATAAAAAAGAGGAACCAGTGGTGCTTTAACTGTTAATGCGTCAACTGTATTCAAGTTAATCAACCCATCGCTGGCCGCCCCTTGTAATATATTACATAATTCACGTGCATATTCCTCTGTTGGATCACGGGCCAATTTAAAATATACTTTAGGATCAGATAGTTGATGATCAGCTTCAGCGACATAATCCTCTAAATCTTGTATCACGATACCGCCCCCTTGTCAGCATTCTATTTATATATATATAAATACTAGCTATATGTCTATATACAGTACACAGTCGAGTCACATTATTATGACCACCAGCTAATAGCCAGAGTAACTGCCATGTGCAGCATGGACAGCAGCTAGGCAGGCTGAACTGTTGTTTTACACATGTTTGGTAGCCCCCAGGTTCATGTTGATGTTGAGCTGCTCCACTGTAGCGAGTCAGTCAGCCCTCACGCACCTTTGTAAGAAGGCTCATGACCCGTGATGTACTTTATGGGCTATGCGCTGCCGAGGTCAAATGTAGGAGGTGGTCATAGAAATGTGACTCGACTCTGTGGGGGGTATTCAATTGTTTGAAAAGTCAATTGGGTGTCTGTTTTTTCCTATCTAATAGACAGGAAAAACTAGACTCCCAACACTCTTTTCAAACAATTGAATTTCCCCCTGTATATCTTTATCAATATCTATCTATCTATCTATCTATCTATCTATCTATCTATCTATCTATCTATCTATCTATCTATCTATCTATCTATCTATCTATCCTTAAAGAACACCTATACATAAAGCACTCATTCCGAGTTGATCGCTCGCTAGCTACTTTTTGCAGCCGTACAAACGTATAGTTGACGCCCACGGGGGAGTGTATTTTCACTTAGCAAGTGTGCGATCGCATGTGCAGCCGAGTGGGACGAAAAAGTTTTTGCAGCTTCTGTGTAGGTGTGAACTTACTCAGCCCTTGCGATCACTTCAGCCTGTCCGGTCCCGGAATTGATGTCAGACACCCGCCCTGCAAACCCCTGGACACGCCTGCGTTTTCCCTACCACTCCCATAAAACGGTCAGTTGACACCCATAAATGCCCTCTTTCTGTCAATCTCCTTGCAATCGGTTGTGCAAATTGATTCGTCGCTAGAAGCATGGCACAGCAACGGTGCTGTTTGTACCTGTATGACGCGCGTGCACATTGCAGTGCATACACATGTGCAGTAGTAACCTGATCGCTGCGCTGCGAAAAATTGCAGTGAGCGATCAACTCAGAATAAGGGACATTGAATGCTCCCATGAGAGTTAGAGCATTCTTATACCATCATGTATGCACTTCATTTGAGAGCTCTTTGTCATTTGGTTATATTATCCTTTATTTAAAATCACACATTTCTTAGCAGTCACATCCTCCTTTAATTAAAGCACAAATTTCAAAATACTGACATACCCAAGATTCGAACCCATGAACTTCCATATTGCAGCTGGACATGTTATTCCATGAGCTATTTGCTCCTCTATGGGAAGTATGAGAGTATTTTGAAATATGTGCTTTAAATTAGAGAAGTGAGCCGACCCCTGTAATTTGGTTTTGGTGTTGGATCTGTATTTGGTTTTGCCAAAACCACCCTTGTGTGTTTTGGTTTTGGATCTGTATTTTTGTCAAAAAATCATAAAACCAGCGAAAATCACAGAATTTGGGCCTATTTTTATTCCTACAGTATTATTAACTTCAATAATATTAATTTCCACTCATTTTCAGTCAATTTTGACTAGAGATGAGCGCCGGAAATTTTTCGTGTTTTGTGTTTTGGTTTTGGGTTCGGTTCCGCGGCCGTGTTTTGGGTTCGACCGCGTTTTGGCAAAACCTCACCGAATTTTTTTTGTCGGATTCGGGTGTGTTTTGGATTCGGGTGTTTTTTTCAAAAACACTAAAAAACAGCTTAAATCATAGAATTTGGGGGTCATTTTGATCCCAAAGTATTATTAACCTCAAAAACCATAATTTACACTCATTTTCAGTCTATTCTGAATACCTCACACCTCACAATATTATTTTTAGTCCTAAAATTTGCACCTAGGTCGCTGGATGACTAAGCTAAGCGACCCTAGTGGCCGACACAAACACCGGGCCCATCTAGGAGTGTCACTGCAGTGTCACGCAGGATGTCCCTTCCAAAAAACCCTCCCCAAACAGCACATGATGCAAAGAAAAAAAGAGGCGCAATGAGGTAGCTGTGTGAGTAAGATAAGCGACCCTAGTGGCCGACACAAACACCGGGCCCATCTAGGAGTGTCACTGCAGTGTCACGCAGGATGTCCCTTCCAAAAAACCCTCCCCAAACAGCACATGACGCAAAGAAAAAAAGAGGCGCAATGAGGTAGCTGTGTGAGTAAGATAAGCGACCCTAGTGGCCGACACAAACACCGGGCCCATCTAGGAGTGTCACTGCAGTGTCACGCAGGATGTCGCTTCCAAAAAACCCTCCCCAAACAGCACATGACGCAAAGAAAAAAAGAGGCGCAATGAGGTAGCTGTGTGAGTAAGATAAGCGACCCTAGTGGCCGACACAAACACCGGGCCCATCTAGGAGTGGCACTGCAGTGTCACGCAGGATGTCCCTTCCAAAAAACCCTCCCCAAACAGCACATGACGCAAAGAAAAAAAGAGGCGCAATGAGGTAGCTGTGTGAGTAAGATAAGCGACCCTAGTGGCCGACACAAACACCGGGCCCATCTAGGAGTGTCACTGCAGTGTCACGCAGGATGTCCCTTCCAAAAAACCCTCCCCAAACAGCACATGACGCAAAGAAAAAAAGAGGCGCAATGAGGTAGCTGTGTGAGTAAGATAAGCGACCCTAGTGGCCGACACAAACACCGGGCCCATCTAGGAGTGTCACTGCAGTGTCACGCAGGATGTCCCTTCCAAAAAACCCTCCCCAAACAGCACATGACGCAAAGAAAAAAAGAGGCGCAAAGAGGTAGCTGTGTGAGTAAGATAAGCGACCCTAGTGGCCGACACAAACACCGGGCCCATCTAGGAGTGGCACTGCAGTGTCACGCAGGATGTCCCTTCCAAAAAACCCTCCCCAAACAGCACATGACGCAAAGAAAAATTAAAGAAAAAAGAGGTGCAAGATGGAATTGTCCTTGGGCCCTCCCACCCATCCTTATGTTGTATAAACAGGACATGCACACTTTAACCAACCCATCATTTCAGTGACAGGGTCTGCCACACGACTGTGACTGAAATGACGGGTTGGTTTGGACCCCCACCAAAAAAGAAGCAATTAATCTCTCCTTGCACAAACTGGCTCTACAGAGGCAAGATGTCCACCTCATCATCATCCTCCGATATATCACCGTGTACATCCCCCTCCTCACAGATTATCAATTCGTCCCCACTGGAATCCACCATCTCAGCTCCCTGTGTACTTTGTGGAGGCAATTGCTGCTGGTCAATGTCTCCACGGAGGAATTGATTATAATTCATTTTAATGAACATCATCTTCTCCACATTTTCTGGATGTAACCTCGTACGCCGATTGCTGACAAGGTGAGCGGCGGCACTAAACACTCTTTCGGAGTACACACTAGTGGGAGGGCAACTTAGGTAGAATAAAGCCAGTTTGTGCAAGGGCCTCCAAATTGCCTCTTTTTCCTGCCAGTATAAGTACGGACTGTGTGACGTGCCTACTTGGATGCGGTCACTCATATAATCCTCCGCCATTCTTTCAATGGTGAGAGAATCATATGCAGTGACAGTAGACGACATGTCCGTAATCGTTGTCAGGTCCTTCAGTCCGGACCAGATGTCAGCATCAGCAGTCGCTCCAGACTGCCCTGCATCACCGCCAGCGGGTGGGCTCGGAATTCTGAGCCTTTTCCTCGCACCCCCAGTTGCGGGAGAATGTGAAGGAGGAGATGTTGACAGGTCGCGTTCCGCTTGACTTGACAATTTTCTCACCAGCAGGTCTTTCAACCCCAGCAGACTTGTGTCTGCCGGAAAGAGAGATCCAAGGTAGGCTTTAAATCTAGGATCGAGCACGGTGGCCAAAATGTAGTGCTCTGATTTCAACAGATTGACCACCCGTGAATCCTTGTTAAGCGAATTAAGGGCTCCATCCACAAGTCCCACATGCCTAGCGGAATCGCTCCGTGTTAGCTCCTCCTTCAATGTCTCCAGCTTCTTCTGCAAAAGCCTGATGAGGGGAATGACCTGACTCAGGCTGGCAGTGTCTGAACTGACTTCACGTGTGGCAAGTTCAAAGGGCATCAGAACCTTGCACAACGTTGAAATCATTCTCCACTGTGCTTGAGACAGGTGCATTCCACCTCCTATATCGTGCTCAATTGTATAGGCTTGAATGGCCTTTTGCTGCTCCTCCAACCTCTGAAGCATATAGAGGGTTGAATTCCACCTCGTTACCACTTCTTGCTTCAGATGATGGCAGGGCAGGTTCAGTAGTTTTTGGTGGTGCTCCAGTCTTCTGTACGTGGTGCCTGTACGCCGAAAGTGTCCCGCAATTCTTCTGGCCACCGACAGCATCTCTTGCACGCCCCTGTCGTTTTTAAAAAAATTCTGCACCACCAAATTCAAGGTATGTGCAAAACATGGGACGTGCTGGAATTTGCCCATATTTAATGCACACACAATATTGCTGGCGTTGTCCGATGCCACAAATCCACAGGAGAGTCCAATTGGGGTAAGCCATTCCGCGATGATCTTCCTCAGTTGCCGTAAGAGGTTTTCAGCTGTGTGCGTATTCTGGAAAGCGGTGATACAAAGCGTAGCCTGCCTAGGAAAGAGTTGGCGTTTGCGAGATGCTGCTACTGGTGCCGCCGCTGCTGTTCTTGCGGCGGGAGTCCATACATCTACCCAGTGGGCTGTCACAGTCATATAGTCCTGACCCTGCCCTGCTCCACTTGTCCACATGTCCGTGGTTAAGTGGACATTGGGTACAACTGCATTTTTTAGGACACTGGTGAGTCTTTTTCTGACGTCCGTGTACATTCTCGGTATCGCCTGCCTAGAGAAGTGGAAACCTAGATGGTATTTGGTAACGGGGGCACACTGCCTCAATAAATTGTCTAGTTCCCTGTGAACTAACGGCGGATACCGGACGCACGTCTAACACCAACATAGTTGTCAAGGCCTCAGTTATCCGCTTTGCAGCAGGATGACTGCTGTGATATTTCATCTTCCTCGCAAAGGACTGTTGGACAGTCAATTGCTTACTGGAAGTAGTACAAGTGGGCTTACGACTTCCCCTCTGGGATGACCATCGACTCCCAGCAGCAACAACAGCAGCGCCAGCAGCAGTAGGCGTTACACGCAAGGATGCATCGGAGGAATCCCAGGCAGGAGAGGACTCGTCAGAATTGCCAGTGACATGGCCTGCAGGACTATTGGCATTCCTGGGGAAGGAGGAAATTGACACTGAGGGAGTTGGTGGGGTGGTTTGTGTGAGCTTGGTTACAAGAGGAAGGGATTTACTGGTCAGTGGACTGCTTCCGCTGTCGCCCAAAGTTTTTGAACTTGTCACTGACTTATTATGAATGCGCTGCAGGTGACGTATAAGGGAGGATGTTCCGAGGTGGTTAACATCCTTACCCCTACTTATTACAGCTTGACAAAGGCAACACACGGCTTGACACCTGTTGTCCGCTTTTCTGTTGAAATACCTCCACACTGAAGAGCTGATTTTTTTGGTATTTTCACCAGGTATGTCAACGGCCATATTCCTCCCACGGACAACAGGTGTCTCCCCGGGTGCCTGACTTAAACAAACCACCTCACCATCAGAATCCTCCTGGTCAATTTCCTCCCCAGCGCCAGCAACACCCATATCCTCCTCATCCTGGTGTACTTCAACACTGACATCTTCAATCTGACTATCAGGAACTGGACTGCGGGTGCTCCTTCCAGCACTTGCAGGGGGCGTGCAAATGGTGGAAGGCGCATGCTCTTCACGTCCAGTGTTGGGAAGGTCAGGCATCGCAACCGACACAATTGGACTCACCTTGTGGATTTGGGATTTCGAAGAACGCACAGTTCTTTGCGGTGCTTTTGCCAGCTTGAGTCTTTTCAGTTTTCTAGCGAGAGGCTGAGTGCTTCCATCCTCATGTGAAGCTGAACCACTAGCCATGAACATAGGCCAGGGCCTCAGCCGTTCCTTGCCACTCCGTGTGGTAAATGGCATATTGGCAAGTTTACGCTTCTCCTCCGACAATTTTATTTTAGGTTTTGGAGTCCTTTTTTTACTGATATTTGGTGTTTTGGATTTGACATGCTCTGTACTATGACATTGGGCATCGGCCTTGGCAGACGACATTGCTGGCATTTCATCGTCTCGGCCATGACTAGTGGCAGCAGCTTCAGCACGAGGTGGAAGTGGATCTTGATCTTTCCCTAATTTTGGAACCTCAACATTTTTGTTCTCCATATTTTAATAGGCACAACTAAAAGGCACCTCAGGTAAACAATGGAGATGGATGGATACTAGTATACTTATGGATGGACTGCCGAGTGCCGACACAGAGGTAGCTACAGCCGTGGACTAACGTACTGTGTCTGCTGCTAATATAGACTGGATGATTGATAATGAGATGAAATCAATATATATATGTATGTATTTATAATATCACTAGTACTGCAGCCGGACAGGTAGATAATATATTTATTAGGTAATGATGACTGATGACGGACCTGCTGGACACTGTCAGCTCAGCAGCACCGCAGACTGCTACAGTAAGCTACTATACTATAGTAGTATGTACAAAGAAGAAAGAAAAAAAAAAAAACACGGGTAGGTGGTATACAATTATGGATGGACTGCCGAGTGCCGACACAGAGGTAGCTACAGCCGTGGACTAACGTACTGTGTCTGCTGCTAATATAGACTGGATGATTGATAATGAGATGAAATCAATATATATATGTATGTATATATAATATCACTAGTACTGCAGCCGGACAGGTAGATAATATATTTATTAGGTAATGATGACTGATGACGGACCTGCTGGACACTGTCAGCTCAGCAGCACCGCAGACTGCTACAGTAAGCTACTATACTATAGTAGTATGTACAAAGAAGAAAGAAAAAAAAAAACCACGGGTAGGTGGTATACAATTATGGATGGACTGCCGAGTGCCGACACAGAGGTAGCTACAGCCGTGGACTAACGTACTGTGTCTGCTGCTAATATAGACTGGATGATTGATAATGAGATGAAATCAATATATATATGTATGTATATATAATATCACTAGTACTGCAGCCGGACAGGTAGATAATATATTTATTAGGTAATGATGACTGATGACGGACCTGCTGGACACTGTCAGCTCAGCAGCACCGCAGACTGCTACAGTAAGCTACTATACTATAGTAGTATGTACAAAGAAGAAAGAAAAAAAAAAAACACGGGTAGGTGGTATACAATTATGGATGGACTGCCGAGTGCCGACACAGAGGTAGCTACAGCCGTGGACTAACGTACTGTGTCTGCTGCTAATATAGACTGGATGATTGATAATGAGATGAAATCAATATATATATGTATGTATATATAATATCACTAGTACTGCAGCCGGACAGGTAGATAATATATTTATTAGGTAATGATGACTGATGACGGACCTGCTGGACACTGTCAGCTCAGCAGCACCGCAGACTGCTACAGTAAGCTACTATACTCTATAGTAGTATGTACAAAGAAGAAAGAAAAAAAAACCACGGGTAGGTGGTATACAATTATGGATGGACTGCCGAGTGCCGACACAGAGGTAGCTACAGCCGTGGACTAACGTACTGTGTCTGCTGCTAATATAGACTGGATGATTGATAATGAGATGAAATCAATATATATATGTATGTATATATAATATCACTAGTACTGCAGCCGGACAGGTAGATAATATATTTATTAGGTAATGATGACTGATGACGGACCTGCTGGACACTGTCAGCTCAGCAGCACCGCAGACTGCTACAGTAAGCTACTATACTTTATAGTAGTATGTACAAAGAAGAAAAAAAAAAAAAACACGGGTAGGTGGTATACAATTATGGATGGACTGCCGAGTGCCGACACAGAGGTAGCTACAGCCGTGGACTAACGTACTGTGTCTGCTGCTAATATAGACTGGATGATTGATAATGAGATGAAATCAATATATATATGTATGTATATATAATATCACTAGTACTGCAGCCGGACAGGTAGATAATATATTTATTAGGTAATGATGACTGATGACGGACCTGCTGGACACTGTCAGCTCAGCAGCACCGCAGACTGCTACAGTAAGCTACTATACTATAGTAGTATGTACAAAGAAGAAATAAAAAAAAAAAACACGGGTAGGTGGCATACAATTATGGATGGACTGCTGAGTGCCGACACAGAGGTAGCTACAGCCGTGGACTAACGTACTGTGTCTGCTGCTAATATAGACTGGATGATTGATAATGAGATGAAATCAATATATATATGTATGTATATATAATATCACTAGTACTGCAGCCGGACAGGTAGATAATATATTTATTAGGTAATGATGACTGATGACGGACCTGCTGGACACTGTCAGCTCAGCAGCACCGCAGACTGCTACAGTAAGCTACTATACTCTATAGTAGTATGTACAAAGAAGAAAGAAAAAAAAAAAACCACGGGTAGGTGGTATACAATTATGGATGGACTGCCGAGTGCCGACACAGAGGTAGCTACAGCCGTGGACTAACGTACTGTGTCTGCTGCTAATATAGAGTCTAGACTGGATGATAAATTATTGATAATGAGATGAAATCAATATAATATCACTAGTACTGCAGCCGGACAGGTACTATATATATTTATTATGTAATGACTGATGACGGACCTGCTGGACACTGTCAGGTCAGCACAGCACCGCAGACTGCTACAGTAAGCTACTATAGTAGTATGTATAAAGAAGAATGAAAAAAAAAAAACCACGGGTAGGTGGTATACAATATTATATATATATATATATTATATACAATTATATATATATATATATATATATATATATTAAACTGGTGGTGATTGATTATTAAACTGGTGGTCACTTCAGGACAGGTCACGTTGCAACTTGCAACTAGTACTCCGAGGCCTAAGCAGACAATCACAAAATATATTATTATACTGGTGGTCAGTGTGGTCACAACAATGGCAGTGTGGCACTGACTCTGGCAGCAAAAGTGTGCACTGTACGTTATATGTACTCCTGAGTCCTGCTCTCAGACTCTAACTGCTCCCCACTGTCAGTGTCTCCCCCACAAGTCAGATAATACACTTACAGTCACACTATCTAATCTATAAATATCACTTCAGCAAGTAGTATAGTAGTATACAGTAGTACTCCTCCTAATAATGCTCCCCGAAAATACTGTGTCTCTCTCTTCTCTAAACGGAGAGGACGCCAGCCACGTCCTCTCCCTATGACTCTCAATGCACGTGTGAAAATGGCGGCGACGCGCGGCTCCTTATATAGAATCCGAGTCTCGCGAGAATCCGACAGCGTGATGATGACGTTCGGGCGCGCTCGGGTTAGCCGAGCAAGGCGGGAAGATCCGAGCCTGCTCGGACCCGTGTAAAAAACCTGAAGTTCGGGCGGGTTCGGATTCAGAGGAACCGAACCCGCTCATCTCTAATTTTGACCACCTCATAGCTTACAATATTGTTTTCATCCAGCTTAGGCTAAAAGGTTGCACCGAGGTAGCTGGATGACTAAGCTAAGTGACAGCAGTGGGTGGCACAAATATGTGGCACTTAAACTTCCAACATGGAACATCTAGGAAACAGAATGGCACTGTAGTGGCAGAAAGGGTGGCAATTAAATAAACTATGAAAATGTATGTCTTCTACACAAGAAGATAGTCAGCAATGATCCAAACAGCACATAATGCAAAGAAAAGTGTTGCAAGGTGGAATTGTCCCTCCCACCCACCTTTATGTTGTATGTATTAAACAGGACATGCACAGGTTAACAAACCAATCACTTCAGCGACAGGGACTGCCACTTGTAGCTAAATTGTTTGGCTTGTTTGGGCCCCCACAAAAATAGCTGCCAAAGGACAGTAAACATTGCTAGCAATGATCTCTACATACACAAACTGGCTCTATATAGACAAGATTACGTCATCATCATCCGATTTCCTCATCCATATCAGTGTGTACATCATCTTCTTCACACAATAGTAATTCGTCGAGATCCGAACCCCCCCGAACTTCACCTATTTTACACGGGTCCGAGGCAGCCTCGGATCTTCCCGCCTTGCTCAGTTAACCCGAACGCGCCCGAACGTCATCACCCGCTGTCGGATTCTCGCGAGATTCGTATTCTATATAAAGAGCCGCGCGTCGACGCCATTTTCACTCGTGCATTGGAGATTTAACGGAGAGGACGTGGCTACGTTCTCTGCCTGAAAAGCTCCATATCTGTGCTCAGTGTGCTGCAAATATCTGTGCTCAGTGTGCTGCAAATATCTGTGCTCAGTGTGCTGCAAATATCTACGTTCTCTGCCTGAAAAGCTCCATATCTGTGCTCAGTGTGCTGCAAATATCTGTGCTCAGTGTGCTGCATTTTGGTGACCAACAGTATATAGTTGTACAGTACAGTAGTCCATTGCTGTATCTTGCAGCTCTGTGTCACTGCAAGTATCCATTCCATATATGTGCTGCATTTTTGTGAGCAGTATATATAGTAGTACAGTGCAGCATTTTGGTGACCAACAGTATATAGCTGTACAGTACAGTAGGCCATTGCTGTATCTTGCAGATCTGTGTCACTGCAAGTATCCATTCCATATCTGTGCTGCATTTTTGTGAGCAGTGTATATAGTAGTACAGTGCAGCATTTTGGTGACCAACAGTATATAGTTGTACAGTACAGCAGGCCATTGCTGTATCTTGCAGCTCCATGTCACTGCAAGTATCCATTCCATATCTGTGCTGCATTTTTGTGAGCAGTATATATAGTAGTACAGTGCAGCATTTTGGTGACCAACAGTATATAGTTGTACAGTACAGTAGGCCATTGCTGTATCTTGCAGCTCTGTGACACTGCAAGTATCCATTCCATATCTGTGCTGCATTTTTGTGAGCAGTATATATAGTAGTAGTACAGTGCAGCATTTTGGTGAGCAACAGTATATAGTTGTACAGTACAGTAGGCCATTGCTGTATCTTGCAGCTCCATGTCACTGCAAGTATCCATTCGATATCTGTGCTGCATTTTTGTGAGCAGTATATATAGTAGTACAGTGCAGCATTTTGGTGACCAACAGTATATAGTTGTACAGTACAGTAGGCCATTGCTATTGATATAATAATATTACTGGCATATAATTCCACACATTAAAAAAATGGAGAACAAAAATGTAGAGGGTGAAATAGGGAAAGATCAAGATCCACTTCCACCTAGTGCTGAAGCTGCTGCCACTAGTCATGGCAGAGACGATTCAATGCCATCAACGTCGTCTGCCAAGGCCGATGCACAATGTCATAGTAGAGAGCATGTAAAATAAAAAAAACTAAAGTTCAGTAAAATGACCCAAAAATCTAAATTAAAAGCGTCTGAGGAGAAGCGTAAACTTGCCAATATACCATTTACGACACGGAGTGGCAAGGAACGGCTGAGGCCCTGGCCTATGTTCATGGCTAGCCTAGTGGTTCAGCTTCACATGAGGATGGAAGCACTCATCCTCCCGCTAGAAAACTGAAAAGAGTTAAGATGGCAAAAGCACAGCAAAGAACTGTGAGTTCTTCTAAAATACAAATCCCCAAGGAGAGTCTAATTGTGTCAGCAGTTGCGATGCCTGACCTTCCCAACACTGGACGGGAAGAGGTGGCTCCTTCCACCATTTGCACGCCCCCTGCAAGTGCTGGAAGGAGCACCCACAGTCCAGTTCCTGATAGTCAAATTGAAGATGTCACTGTTGAAGTACACCAGGATGAGGATATGGGTTTTGCTGGCGCTGAGGAGTAAATTGACAAGGAGGATTCTGATGGTGAGGTGGTTTGTTTAAGTCAGGCACCCGGGGACACACCTGTTGTCCGTGGGATGAATATGGCCATTGACATGCCTTGTCAAATTACAAAAAAAATCACCTCTTCGGTGTGGAATTATTTAAACAGAAATGCAGACAACAGTAGTGATGAGCGGGTTCGGTTCCTCGGAATCCGAACCCCCCCGAACTTCAGCCTTTTTACACGGGTCCTAGGCAGGTTCGAACCTTCCCGCCTTGCTCGGCTAACCCAAACGTCATCATCCCGCTATCGGATTCTCGCGAGGCTCGAATTCTATCGCGAGACTCGGATTCTATATAAGGAGCCGCGCGTCGCCGCCATTTTCACACGTGCATTGAGATTGATAGGGAGAGGACGTGGCTGGCGTCCTCTCCATTTATAGAGAAGAGAGTAGAGAGTTAGAGACACTATTTAGTATTTACTAATTTTAGGGAGCATATTAGGACTGGAGTACTACTACTTGCTGATAGTGTGACAATTGACCACCAGTTTAATTAATCCGTTCTCTGCCTGAAAAAAAACAATACACAGTGTGACACAGTCACATACCATATCTGTGCTCAGCCTCAGTGTGCTGCATCATCATATGTAATACTGTATATCTGACTATGCTGAGTGCTCACTGCTCACACAGCTTAATTGTGGGGGAGACTGGGGAGCAGTTAGAGCAGGAGTACATAAATAATATATTTTAAGTACAGTGCACACTTTTGCTGCCAGAGTGCCACACTGCCAGTGTGACTGAACAGTGACCACACTGACCACCAGTATATTGTGATTGTCTGCTTAGGACGGAGTACTACTTGCTGATAGTGTGACCAGTGACCAGTGACCACCACCAGTTTAATTAATCCGTTCTCTGCCTGAAAAAAAAAACGATACACAGTGTGACACAGTCACATACCATATCTGTGCTCAGCTCAGTGTGCTGCATCATATGTAATACTGTATATCATTATCTGACTGTGCTGAGTGCTCACTGCTCACACAGCTTAATTGTGGGGGAGACTGGGGAGCAGTTATAGCAGGAGTACATATTTTAAGTACAGTGCACACTTTTGCTGCCAGAGTGCCACTGCCAGTGTGACTGACCAGTGACCACTGACCACCAGTATATTGTGATTGTCTGCTGACCACCAGTATATTGTGATTGTCTGCCTGAAAAAGTTAAACACTCGTCGTGTGGTGTTTTTATAAACGCATTCTGCAGACAGTGTCCAGCAGGTCCGTCATTACATAATATATACCTGTCCGGCTGCAGTACTAGTGTGATATATAAATATATTTTAATTTTATCTCATTATCATCCAGTCTATATTAGCAGCAGACACAGTACGGCAGTCCATGGCTGTAGCTACCTCTGTGCCGGCAGTCGCTCGTCCATCCATAATTGTATACCACCTACCCGTGGTTTTTTTTTTCTATCTTCTTGATACTAGCAGCTTACTTTAGGAGTCTGCAGTGCTGACAGACAGTGTCCAGCAGGTCCGTCATTACATAATATATATACCTGTCCGGCTGCAGTACTAGTGTGATATATATATATATTTTATTTTTATCTCATTATCATCCAGTCTATATTAGCAGCAGACACAGTACGGTAGTCCACGGCTGTAACTACCTCTGTGTCGGCAGTCGCTCGTCCATCCATAATTGTATACCACCTACCCGTGTTTTTTTTTTCTATCTTCTTGATACTAGTAGCTTACTTTAGGAGTCTGCAGTGCTGACAGACAGTGTCCAGCAGGTCCGTCATTACATAATATATATACCTGTCCGGCTGCAGTACTAGTGTGATATATATATATATATTTTATTTTTATCTCATTATCATCCAGTCTATATTAGCAGCAGACACAGTACGGTAGTCCACGGCTGTAGCTACCTCTGTGTCGGCAGTCGCTCGTCCATCCATAATTGTATACCACCTACCCGTGGTTTTTTTTTCTATCTTCTTGATACTAGTAGCTTACTTTAGGAGTCTGCAGTGCTGACAGACAGTGTCCAGCAGGTCCGTCATTACATAATATATATACCTGTCCGGCTGCAGTACTAGTGTGATATATATATATATATTTTAATTTTATCTCATTATCATCCAGTCTATATTAGCAGCAGACACAGTACGGTAGTCCACGGCTGTAGCTACCTCTGTGTCGGCAGTCGCTCGTCCATCCATAATTGTATACCACCTACCCGTGGTTTTTTTTTCTATCTTCTTGATACTAGTAGCTTACTTTAGGAGTCTGCAGTGCTGACAGACAGTGTCCAGCAGGTCCGTCATTACATAATATATATACCTGTCCGGCTGCAGTACTAGTGTGATATATATATATATTTTAATTTTATCTCATTATCATCCAGTCTATATTAGCAGCAGACACAGTACGGTAGTCCACGGCTGTAGCTACCTCTGTGTCGGCAGTCGCTGGTCCATCCATAAGTATACTAGTATCCATCCAACTCCATTGTTTACCTGAGGTGCCTTTTAGTTGTGCCTATTAAAATATGGAGAACAAAAATGTTGAGGTTCCAAAAATAGGGAAAGATCAAGATCGACTTCCACCTCGTGCTGAAGTTGCTGCCACTAGTCATGGCCGAGACGATGAAATTCCATCAACGTCGTCTGCCAAGGCCGATGCCCAATGTCATAGTACAGAGCATGTAAAATCCAAAACACCAAATATCAGTAAAAAAAGGACTCAAAAATCTAAAATAAAATTGTCGGAGGAGAAGCGTAAACTTGCCAATATGCCATTTACCACACGGAGTGGCAAGGAACGGCTGAGGCCCTGGCCTATGTTCATGGCTAGTGGTTCAGCTTCACATGAGGATGGAAGCACTCAGCCTCTCGCTAGAAAAATGAAAAGACTCAAGCAGGCAAAAGCACAGCAAAGAACTGTGCGTTCTTCGAAATCCCAAATCCACAAGGAGAGTCCAATTGTGTCGGTTGCGATGCCTGACCTTCCCAACACTGGACGTGAAGAGCATGCGCCTTCCACCATTTGCACGCCCCCTGCAAGTGCTGGAAGGAGCACCCGCAGTCCAGTTCCTGATAGTCAGATTGAAGATGTCAGTGTTGAAGTACACCAGGATGAGGAGGATATGGGTGTTGCTGGCGCTGGGGAGGAAATTGACAAGGAGAATTCTGATGGTGAGGTGGTTTGTTTAAGTCAGGCACCCGGGGAGACACCTGTTGTCCGTGGGAGGAATATGGCCGTTGACATGCCTGGTGAAAATACCAAAAAAATCAGCTCTTCGGTGTGGAAGTATTTCAACAGAAATGCGGACAACATTTGTCAAGCCGTGTGTTGCCTTTGTCAAGCTGTAATAAGTAGGGGTAAGGACGTTAACCACCTCGGAACATCCTCCCTTATACGTCACCTGCAGCGCATTCATAATAAGTCAGTGACAAGTTCAAAAACTTTGGGCGACAGCGGAAGCAGTCCACTGACCAGTAAATCCCTTCCTCTTGTAACCAAGCTCACGCAAACCACCCCACCAACTCCCTCAGTGTCAATTTCCTCCTTCCCCAGGAATGCCAATAGTCCTGCAGGCCATGTCACTGGCAATTCTGACGAGTCCTCTCCTGCCTGGGATTCCTCCGATGCATCCTTGCGTGTAACGCCTACTGCTGCTGGCGCTGCTGTTGTTGCTGCTGGTTGTCGATGGTCATCCCAGAGGGGAAGTCGTAAGCCCACTTTTACTACTTCCACCAAGCAATTGACTGTCCAACAGTCCTTTGCGAGGAAGATGAAATATCACAGCAGTCATCCTGCTGCAAAGCGGATAACTGAGGCCTTAGCATCCTGGGTGGTGATAAACGTGGTTCCGGTATCCATCATTACTGCAGAGCCAACTAGAGACTTGTTGGAGGTACTGTGTCCCCGGTACCAAATACCATCTAGGTTCCATTTCTCTAGGCAGGCGATACCGAAAATGTACACAGACCTCAGAAAAAGACTCACCAGTGTCCTAAAAAATGCAGCTGTACCCAATGTCCACTTAACCACGGACATGTGGACAAGTGGAGCAGGGCAGGGTCAGGACTATATGACTGTGACAGCCCACTGGGTAGATGTATGGACTCCCGCCGCAAGAACAGCAGCGGCGGCACCAGTAGCAGCATCTCGCAAATGCCAACTCTTTCCTAGGCAGGCTACGCTTTGTATCACCGGTTTCCAGAATACGCACACAGCTGAAAACCTCTTACGGCAACTGAGGAAGATCATCGCGGAATGGCTTACCCCAATTGGACTCTCCTGTGGATTTGTGGCATCGGACAACGCCAGCAATATTGTGTGTGCATTAAATATGGGCAAATTCCAGCACGTCCCATGTTTTGCACATACCTTGAATTTGGTGGTGCAGAATTATTTAAAAAACGAGAGGGGCGTGCAAGAGATGCTGTCGGTGGCCAGAAGAATTGCGGGACACTTTCGGCGTACAGGCACCACGTACAGAAGACTTTAGCACCACCAAAAACGCCTGAACCTGACCTGCCATCATCTGAAGCAAGAAGTGGTAACGAGGTGGAATTCAACCCTATATAATCTTCAGAGGTTGGAGGAGCAGCAAAAGGCCATTCAAGCCTATACAATTGAGCACGATATAGGAGGTGGAATGCACCTGTCTCAAGCGCAGTGGAGAATGATTTCAACGTTGTGCAAGGTTCTGCTGCCCTTTGAACTTGCCACACGTGAAGTCAGTTCAGACACTGCCAGCCTGAGTCAGGTCATTCCCCTCATCAGGCTTTTGCAGAAGAAGCTGGAGACATTGAAGGAGGAGCTAACACGGAGCGATTCCGCTAGGCATGTGGGACTTGTGGATGGAGCCCTTAATTCGCTTAACAAGGATTCACGGGTGGTCAATCTGTTGAAATCAGAGCACTACATTTTGGCCACCGTGCTCGATCCTAGATTTAAAACCTACCTTGGATCTCTCTTTCCGGCAGACACAAGTCTGCTGGGGTTCAAAGACCTGCTGGTGAGAAAATTGTCAAGTCAAGCGGAACGCGACCTGTCAACATCTCCTCCTTCACATTCTCCCGCAACTGGGGGTGCGAGGAAAAGGCTCAGAATTCCGAGCCGTCCCGCTGGCGGTGATGCAGAGCAGTCTGGAGCGACTGCTGATGCTGACATCTGGTCCGGACTGAAGGACCTGACAACGATTACGGACATGTCGTCTACTGGCACTGCATATGATTCTCTCCCCATTGAAAGAATGGTGGAGGATTATATGAGTGACCGCATCCAAGTAGGCACGTCAGACAGTCCGTACTTATACTGGCAGGAAAAAGAGGCAATTTTGAGGCCCTTGCACAAACTGGCTTTATTCTACCTAAGTTGCCCTCCCACAAGTGTGTACTCCGAAAGAGTGTTTAGTGCCGCCGCTCACCTTGTCAGCAATCGGCGTACGAGGTTACTTCCAGAAAATGTGGAGAAGATGATGTTCATTAAAATGAATTATAATCAATTCCTCCGTGGAGACATTGACCAGCAGCAATTGCCTCCACAAAGTACACAGGGAGCTGAGATGGTGAATTCCAGTGGGGACGAATTGATAATCTGTGAGGAGGGGGATGTACACGGTGATATATCGGAGGATGATGATGAGGTGGACATCTTGCCTCTGTAGAGCCAGTTTGTGCAAGGAGAGATTAATTGCTTCTTTTTTGGTGGGGGTCCAAACCAACCCGTCATTTCAGTCACAGTCATGTGGCAGACCCTGTCACTGAAATGATGGGTTGGTTAAAGTGTGCATGTCCTGTTTATACAACATAAGGGTGGGTGGGAGGGCCCAAGGACAATTCCATCTTGCACCTCTTTTTTCTTGCCACTCCTAGATGGGCCAGGTGTTTGTGTCGGCCACTAGGGTCGCTTAGCTTACTCACACAGCTACCTCATTGCGCCTCTTTTTTTCTTTGCGTCATGTGCTGTTTGGGGAGTGTTTTTTGGAAGGGCCATCCTGCGTGACACTGCAGTGCCACTCCTAGATGGGCCAGGTGTTTGTGTCGGCCACTAGGGTCGCTTAGCTTACTCACACAGCTACCTCATTGCGCCTCTTTTTTTCTTTGCGTCATGTGCTGTTTGGGGAGTGTTTTTTGGAAGGGCCATCCTGCGTGACACTGCAGTGCCACTCTTAGATGGGCCAGGTGTTTGTGTCGGCCACTAGGGTCGCTTAGCTTACTCACACAGCTACCTTATTGCGCCTCTTTTTTTCTTTGCGTCATGTGCTGTTTGGGGAGTGTTTTTTGGAAGGGCCATCCTGCGTGACACTGCAGTGCCACTCCTAGATGGGCCAGGTGTTTGTGTCGGCCACTAGGGTCGCTTAGCTTACTCACACAGCTACCTCATTGCGCCTCTTTTTTTCTTTGCGTCATGTGCTGTTTGGGGAGTGTTTTTTGGAAGGGCCATCCTGCGTGACACTGCAGTGCCACTCTTAGATGGGCCAGGTGTTTGTGTCGGCCACTAGGGTCGCTTAGCTTACTCACACAGCTACCTCATTGCGCCTCTTTTTTTCTTTGCGTCATGTGCTGTTTGGGGAGTGTTTTTTGGAAGGGCCATCCTGCGTGACACTGCAGTGCCACTCTTAGATGGGCCAGGTGTTTGTGTCGGCCACTAGGGTCGCTTAGCTTACTCACACAGCTACCTTATTGCGCCTCTTTTTTTCTTTGCGTCATGTGCTGTTTGGGGAGTGTTTTTTGGAAGGGCCATCCTGCGTGACACTGCAGTGCCACTCCTAGATGGGCCAGGTGTTTGTGTCGGCCACTAGGGTCGCTTAGCTTACTCACACAGCTACCTCATTGCGCCTCTTTTTTTCTTTGCGTCATGTGCTGTTTGGGGAGTGTTTTTTGGAAGGGCCATCCTGCGTGACACTGCAGTGCCACTCCTAGATGGGCCAGGTGTTTGTGTCGGCCACTAGGGTCGCTTAGCTTACTCACACAGCTACCTCATTGCGCCTCTTTTTTTCTTTGCGTCATGTGCTGTTTGGGGAGTGTTTTTTGGAAGGGCCATCCTGCGTGACACTGCAGTGCCACTCTTAGATGGGCCAGGTGTTTGTGTCGGCCACTAGGGTCGCTTAGCTTACTCACACAGCTACCTTATTGCGCCTCTTTTTTTCTTTGCGTCATGTGCTGTTTGGGGAGTGTTTTTTGGAAGGGCCATCCTGCGTGACACTGCAGTGCCACTCCTAGATGGGCCAGGTGTTTGTGTCGGCCACTAGGGTCGCTTAGCTTACTCACACAGCTACCTCATTGCGCCTCTTTTTTTCTTTGCGTCATGTGCTGTTTGGGGAGTGTTTTTTGGAAGGGCCATCCTGCGTGACACTGCAGTGCCACTACTAGATGGGCCAGGTGTTTGTGTCGGCCACTTGGGTCGCTTAGCTTAGTCATCCAGCGACCTCGGTGCAAATTTTAGGACTAAAAATAATATTGTGAGGTGTGAGGTGTTCAGAATAGACTGAAAATGAGTGGAAATGATGGTTTTTGAGGTTAATAATACTTTGGGATCAAAATGACCCCCAAATTCTATGATTTAAGCTGTTTTTTAGGGTTTTTTGAAAAAAACACCCGAATCCAAAACACACCTGAATCCGACAAAAAAAATTCGGTGAGGTTTTGCAAAAACGCGGTCGAACCCAAAACACGGCCGCGGAACCGAACCCAAAACCAAAACACAAAACCCGAAAAATTTCAAGTGCACATCTCTACTATTTACCCAGGCCCAGGCCTGATGGAGGGGCCCAGAGGGGGCCCAGGTCCTGTCCCCCCCTCATGTGGCAGCAGCTGCAGCTCTTCGCCTCAGCCCAGCATACACTGCTGTCTGCTGGACTGCTTTGTAGCTATGGAGGCACTTACAGTACTATTTTTTCTGTATTTTTCTGTGTGTGAAGGTTCACCTCACCCATGATCATGCCACGCCCCAAAAAAGTACCTGAGCCCAGCCAGGCTCTCTACTGCCCTGTTCCAAAGCACATACACACTATATATGGCATCTAAATAATACACTAACCTCAACTGCTTTAAAGATCTGCTAATCTACCTTACGTACTGTATAATGGGGGTCATTCTGAGTTAAATTTAGCACAGCTACGATCTTCTTCCCTGACATGCGGGGGGACGCCCAGCACAGGGCTAGTCCACCCCTCATGTCAGTCCAGCCCCCCCTCGCAGAAGTGCAAAGGAATCGCACAGCGGCGATGCCTTTGCATTTAAAGAGTAGCTCCCAGCCAGCGCAGCTTTAGCGTGCTGGCCGGGAGCTACTTGTCGCTCCATGGCCCGCAGCGGCTGTGTGTGATGTCACGCAGCTGGTGCGGCCCGCCCCCCGTTTGGTCCGGCCACGCCTGTGTTGGCAGGACCAAACCCACGAAACGGCGGCCAAACGCTGCCGTTCCGCCCCATCCAGCCCATCGATCGCTTCTGCCTTTCAATCAGGTAGAGGCGATCGCATCCCTGCTATGGCCTTCGGGCGTCCGTCATGCGCAGGCGCACTATGGCGCCGGTGCATGCGCAGCAGGGACCCGTTCGCTCTGCTGTGTTAAAACGTAGCGAGCGAATGGGTCAGAATGACCCCCCATGTGTTTTTGGACACAATGTGGCATATAATGTGAATTGAAGACACAGTGTGGCATAATGGGGTAAATGTATGAAGCAGTGATAAGAGTGAAGAAGTGAGCCAGTGGAGAAGTTACCCATGGCAACCAATCAGCATTGAAGTTACATTTATAATTTACATACTATAAAATTATACAGAGCAGCTGATTGGTTGCCATGGACAACTTCTCCACTGGCTCACTTCTCCACTCTTAATCACTGCTTCAGACATTTATCCAATAATGGGAACTGGGGTAACAATATGGCTTATAATGTTAACTGGAAGTACAGCCTGTGGAGTGCAATAGGAACCGTGGGCACAATGTGGACAATGTAAACTGGGGGCACAGTGCATCACACAATGTGAAGGATGGGGAAAAGGGGCACAACCAGTGCCAGATTAAGGTCGACATGGGCCTGGAGCTGAGATTTATGAAGGGCCTATTGTGTGCCGCTGTGGGGGCTGGGACAATTGCTGCAGCAGAATGACTGATGTGGGGGTGTGACCAGTACTGTGGCTCTGTGGTCTACAGAGGGTGTGGCCTGTGCTGTGGGTGTGGCTATCGCTATGGAGGGCATAACTGGTGCACACCTTCAACTACTTTATAGTGGAGCTATAGCAAGAAAAAAGTTTTTTTTTGTGAAAGTGGCGATCTGTATTGTTTGACTTTTATTGAGTGCTAGAGTAGTTTAAATTAATAAAAAAAGAAAAAAATCCAAAATTGTTCACTGTAATTGCCATATTTATGTAAGTGTTCATCCCACATTTATAGCACTGTATTAAATTAATAAATTAACTGCCTTCTTAGTTGCCATCTTTTTAGAAAATTAAAGAGCTGGAATGGCAATACTGGATCAGGTCGGTAAGGTTTAAAGCCCCGTACAAACTGTGCGATGCGCTCAATGAGCAACATCACACATTATGTTCCCTCCACGCCCAGGCCACCCGACATAATAATAATAATAATAATTTTATTTATATAGCGCTCTTTCTCCCATAGGACTCAAGGCGCTTAACAGATACATAGCATAATATAGTACAGGAAATAATGAAGTACATTTTCATAAAATACAGAAGCATGAAGATACTAAAAGGGACAATTATGGGAATGCTTGAGTAAACAGAAAAGTCTTGAGTCTACTTTTGAAGGATTCTATAGTTGGGGCCTCTCGCACTGTGCGGGGAAGTGAGTTCCATAGAGTCGGAGCCGCATGACTAAAAGCTCGACCCCCAGATGAATTACGGGAGATTCTAGGTACTGCTAAAAGTCCTTCATCTACAGATCGCAGTAATCGAGTGGGGCAGTATGGGGTCAGAAGCTGTTTGAGGTACCTTGGGCCTTGGTCATGTAATGCTTTGAAACTCAGTAAGCCAATCTTGAAGATGATTCGCCATCGTACAGGCAGCCAGTGAAGGGAGTAGAGGATGGGTGTTATGTGGCTAGAACGGGGCTGGTTGGTTAATAGCCTGGCAGCTGTGTTTTGCACCAGCTGTAAGCGCTGCAATTCTTTTGCTGGGAGACCAAGGTAGAGGGCATTACAGTAGTCTAAACGAGATGATACAAATGCATGTATGACTTTTGGCATATCATCTGAGGGAATTAAGTGCTTGATTCTGGCTATGTTCCTCAGGTGAAAGAATGAGGATTTGATTGTGGCTGATATCTGATGTTTAAGTGTCAAGCCACCATCCAGGACAACGCCAAGATTCCGCACACGATCACTGGTCTGTAATTCTGAATCCCCGAGTGTAAGTCCAGTTGGTTGGTTATGCTGCAGTCTTGTCCTTTGATGTTGCGGTCGTATCATAAGGACCTCTGTTTTATCCGGGTTCAGTCGCAGCCAGCTGGCGCTCATCCACTCCTGTAGTTCAGCTAGACAGCCATTAAGGGTTGCTATTGGGTTATCAGTGCCCGGAGCAAAGGACAAGTACAGTTGTGTATCATCTGCATAGCAGTGGTAGACCAGGCCATGGCGCCTGATTATTTCGCCCAATGGGAGCATGTATACTGCAAAAAGCATGGGGGATAGTATAGAACCTTGTGGGACACCACATGACAATGACACTGGTGGTGATGAGTATAATCCAGATGATACTCTCTGTGACCTGCCTGTGAGAAATGATTTGAACCATCTTAGGACTGTGCCATCCAGACCACAGAAATGTATCAGTCGCTCAATCAGAAGCCCATGGTCCACGGTATCAAATGCTGCCGAGAGATCCAGAAGGATTAATATTGAACAGTCACCTCTGTCTTTTGCCATCAGAAGATCATTTAACACACACACCAGGGCTGTTTCAGTGCTATGTCTTCTCCTGAATCCTGATTGAAATGGATCATAAATATCATGGGTTGTCAGGCGGGTTTCCAGTTGATTTGCAACGACTTTCTCAATAACCTTTCCTAGGAAAGGAAGGTTTGATACCGGTCTGTAGTTGGTCATGCAGTCGGGATCTAAATTAGGTTTTTTAAGAAGCGGTCTAACAATTGCTTCCTTTAGGGGTCCAGGAAAAATGCCTGTCTGCAAAGAGCATTGAACAATTTTTGTAAAGACAGGACCAATTATATCCATACAACCTATTAGAAGCTTGGTTGAGGCTGGGTCCAGATCACAGGTGGTGGGACGCAAAATCCGAGCAATTTCAGCAGTGTCCTTTACATCCACTGGATCAAAGCTGGTCCATGAAGGCAGGTAGCTTATATTGGCGGGCTTTGTAATTTGGCACTCCTTTGATGGCACTGTGGAGATTCCAGCCCGGATGGTGGATATTTTATCTGCAAAGAAGTTGTCACTGTGCGATATTGCACAGTGACATCATGCCATGCCCGGGCCATGCTTGCAGCTTTGGACGTCAAGTCCAAATTGAGCTGCATGCACGGCCGACAGCGAGGGTCATTAACAACCCCCAGGAGCACGCATCAACCGGCGCATGCAGCATACACACTGTGCGATATCACAAACGATAGTGCTCAGAAAGGTGAAAAGTAGCAATATCGTCTGTTTTATCGCACAGTGTGTATGCACCTTAACTTACTGCATTGCAGATGTTCATGCGTGAGCTGGTTTGGGCTCTCAGTTTTATTTTTTAATTAAAAAAATACAAATAAAATGTAAAAAAAATCTTTAAGATTATAAAAAAAAAATCAAAAAAATCTTTAGATATAAAAATATATTAAAACAAAAACAAATTTAAACTGTCGTTGCCATCCTGAGATAGTAGTGATGAGCGGGTTCGGTTCCTCGGAATCCGAACCCGCCCGAACTTCACCTTTTTTTTACACGGGTCCGAGCGACTCGGATCCTCCCGCCTTGCTCGGTTAACCCGAGCGCGCCCGAACGTCATCATCCCGCTCAGTGGCGTAAGTTCGTCCTAGACGCCCGGAGGCAATATAAATACAGGTGCCCCCCTATATAGAGGCAAAAAAATAAAATTATATATATATATATATATACACACATACACACACACCACACCACACCAATATTGATCCTGCAGGCTATATATATATAGGCAGAATGAGGGGTCATTGTATATATGAGGCGGGATGAGGCAGAATGGGGGTCATTGTATATATGACAAAAATGCAGATTCATTAAACGGGCATTGAAACGTTGCACTACTTCAATTGGTGTCAGTGTGCAAATCATTGGAGTGCCGCACCACCTCTATTTTGCTAAACTACTTTGCTGTGAGGGCACCCAATGTATTAGTCTATTATGTGGCTGTGCCAGACCCCTACCTCTATCTATATATACACAAACATACATACAGTATACTGGCAGTGCACTTATACAGGGAGAAAGGGAGCATAGATGGATACCTTGTGTAGTGAAAGAAGGCTCTACTCTCCTCCCCAATTACCGGAGGCAGAGCGCAATTAGGAAGTGGAATACAAGGCAAGCGTGGTACCAGCTCTTAAACTCCGCCTCGCACGTGTGTCCATCCATCCCGTCCCCCCCTTCCCCACAGCAGCGGGGAAACGGTAGCAGCAGCTCCTCTCCTACCTCCCACAGCAGGCGCTCACCAGCGTACTCTCCTGGGGTTTGCGCTGTGGTGGCGGCTTACAGGAATGAGTCAGTTCAGTGACGTAACTAGAAATTTTTCTCCCCCAAGCCAAAAAATTATTTGCCCCCCCCCCTCCATAATTGGCAGTATAGAGTGTGTGGCTTCGTTGGGATGGCTTACCATAAAGGGGCGTGACATTGCAGGAAAAGACTGCGTTATACCCCAGTTTTCCAACCTGCACGCCCAGACGGGAAAGAAAAATAATCCTGATTCATGCCCCTTACATTATTTGTAATTTTTCCTCCTTATAGTAATGCCCAGTATACATTATGCCACATACTGCAGTGGCCCTTAGACATTATGCCACACACAATAATGCACATGACATAATATGCACACACCGTAATGCCCACGACACATTATGCCACACACCGTAATGCCCCCGACACATTATGACAGGAATCGCAATGCCCGTTATACATTATGCTACACACTGCAATGCCCCTGATACATTATACCACACACCGTAATGCCTGTGACACATTATGACAGGAATCACAATGCCCATTATACATTATGCTACACACTGCAATGCCCTTGATACATTATAGCACATACAATGTCTTTGACACAGTATAACACACACCACAATGAGCCTGAGACATTATACCCCATATCACAATGCCCGCGATATAGTATACCATACACCGTAATGCCCGACACATTATGACACACACCGCAATGTCCGTGATACATTATGCCACACACCGTAATGCCCATTAGACATTAAGTTCTACAGTAAGGCTTCTAATTACTTTTAAATTACCTGCTCGTTGCCAGGGGTTTCATGCTCTTGGTTCCATGCACGGTGCCAGGGGTTTTCATGCTCAGGGTGTCATGCTCGTTGCCAGGGGTTTCATGCACTGGGTGTCATGCTCGTTGCCAGCGGTTCCATGCACGGTGCCAGGGGATTTCATGCTCAGGGTGTCATGCTCGTTGCCAGGGGGTTCATGCACTGGGTGTCATGCTCGTTGCTAGGGGGTAGTGCTTGTTGCTAGGGCCGTGCTCCCAGTGCCACATATGCCCCCAGTGCCAGATATTCCCCCACAGTGTCAGGTATATGCCTCCAGTGCCAGGTACATGCCCCCAGTGCCAAATATACCCCCCCCCCCAGTGCCACATATGCCCCCTCAGTGCCTGCTCCCCCCAGTGCCAAATATTCCACCACAGTGCCACATATGCCCCCTCAGTGCCTACTCCCCCACAGTGCCAGCTATATGCCCCCAGTGCCTGATATTCCTCCACAGTGCCAGGCATATGCCCCCAGTGCCAGATATTCCCCCCACAGGGCCAGGTATATGCCCCCAGTGCCAGATCTTCCCCCACAGTGCCAGGTGTATGCCCCCAGTGCCAGATATTCCCCCACAGGGCCAGGTATATGCCCAAAGTGCCAGATCTTCCCCCCACAGTGCCAGGTATATGCCCCCAGTGCCAGATATTCCCCCACAGGGCCAGGTATATGCACCCAGTGCCAGGTATATGCCCCCAGTGCCAGATATTCCCCCACAGGGCCAGGTATATGCCCCCAGTGCCAGATCTTCCCCCACAGTGCCAGGTATATGCCCCCAGTGCCAAATATATCCCTCTCCCCAGTGCCACATATGCCCCCCGCCCCAGTGCCAGGTATATGCCCCCCAGTGCCAGGTATATGCCCCCCAGTGCCAGGTCTTCCCCCACAGTGCCAGGTATATGCCCCCCAGTGCCAGGTGTATGCCCCCCAGTGCCAGGTCTTCACCCCCAGTGCCAGGTATATGCCCCCCAGTGCCAGGTCTTCCCCCACAGTGCCATGTATATGCCCCCCAGTGCCAGGTATATGCCCCCCAGTGCCAGGTCTTTCCCCCCAGTGCCAGGTATATGCCCCCCAGTGCCAGGTCTTCCCCCACAGTGCCAGGTATATGCCCCCCAGTGCCAGGTGTATGCCCCCCAGTGCCAGGTCTTCACCCCCAGTGCCAGGTATATGCCCCCCAGTGCCAGGTCTTCCCCCACAGTGCCATGTATATGCCCCCCAGTGCCAGGTATATGCCCCCCAGTGCCAGGTATATGCCCCCCAGTGCCAGGTCTCCCCCCCCCTCGTGCCAGGTATATGCCCCCCAGTGCCAGGTATATGCCCCCAGTGCCTGCCCCCCCCCCTTGTGTTGGAGGGACACGGAGCGCATAGAGCGTCTCTCCTGTGTCCCTCCCTGGCTCTCTCCCCCGGCTGGTCTAATACAGGAAGTGCCGGTTCGTGAGCCAATCAGAGCTCACGAACGGCACTTCCTGTATTAGACCGCCAGGGGAGAGAGCCAGGGAGGGACACAGGAGAGACGCTCTATGCGCTCCGTGTCCCTCCAACACAGCAGGGAGGGAGACCGCAGATTGACATGCGGACGCTCGTCCGCATGTCAATCTGTGTAAAGTCAGTGGGCGCTGCGAGGCGCCCTCTTCAGGTTAGGAGCCCGGCGGCAGCCGACTCCGCTGCCTCCGGGACTTCCGCCCCTGATCCCGCTGTCGGATTCTCGCGAGACTCGGATTCTGTATAAGGAGCCGCGCGTCGCCGCCATTTTTACACGTGCATTGAGATTGATAGGGAGAGGACGTGGCTGGCGTCCTCTCCGTAATAGAAAAGACTAAGTCTAAGAGTGACATTGTTATAATTGTGGGGAGGATTGGGGACGGGGAGCAGCTGTTAGGGAGTACAGTGCAGGGTTTTGATTATACCACCAGTGATTTTAATCCTTTGTTTCTCTGCATGAAAAAAACGCTCCACCATATCTGTGGCTGTGCTCACTCAGTGTGCTGCACTGCTGCATGATATATCTGTGCTGAGTGCACTGCTCTGCTCACACTGCCTAATTGTGGGGACTGGGGAGCAGTTATAGCAGGAGTACAGTGCACAGTTTTGCTGACAGTGACCACCAGTCCAGTATACGTTTGTCTGCCTGAAAAACACTGTGGTGTTTTTTTTTTTCTTTCTTCATGCTTGTTTGTTTAGCAGTCTGCTGACAGTGTCCACCAGGTCCGTTATACAGTATATTATATATATATAAGCAGCAGTACGGTAGGCCACGGCTGTACCTACCTCTGTGTCGTCAGTGCACTTGTCGTCCATAAGTATAAGTAATACTATACTATCCATCCATCTACATTGTATACCTGTGGTGTTTTTTTTTTTTCTTCATACTAGTTTAGCAGTCTGCTGACAGTGTCCACCAGGTCCGTTATACAGTATATTATATATATAAGCAGCAGTACGGTAGGCCACGGCTGTACCTACCTCTGTGTCGTCAGTGCACTCGTCGTCTATAAGTATAAGTAATACTATACTATCCATCCATCTACATTGTATACCTGTGGTGTTTTTTTTTTCTTTCTTCATACTAGTTTAGCAGTCTGCTGACAGTGTCCACCAGGTTCGTTATACAGTATATTATATATATATAAGCAGCAGTACGGTAGGCCACGGCTGTACCTACCTCTGTGTCGTCACTCGTCGTCCATAAGTATAAGTAATACTATACTATCCATCCATCTACATTGTATACCTGTGGTGTTTTTTTTTTCTTTCTTCATACTAGTTTAGCAGTCTGCTGACAGTTTCCACCAGGTCCGTTATACAGTATATTATATATATATAAGCAGCAGTACGGTAGGCCACGGCTGTACCTACCTCTGTGTCGTCACTCGTCGTCCATAAGTATAAGTAATACTATACTATCCATCCATCAACATTGTATACCTGTGGTGTTTTTTTTTTCTTTCTTCATACTAGTTTAGCAGTCTGCTGACAGTGTCCACCAGGTCCGTTATACAGTATATTATATATATATAAGCAGCAGTACGGTAGGCCACGGCTGTACCTACCTCTGTGTCGTCAGTGCACTCATCGTCCATAAGTATAAGTAATACTATACTATCCATCCATCCATCTACATTGTATACCTGTGGTGTTTTTTTTTTTTCTTTCTTCATACTAGTTTAGCAGTCTGCTGACAGTGTCCACCAGGTCCGTTATACAGTATATTATATATATAAGCAGCAGTACGGTAGGCCACGGCTGTACCTACCTCTGTGTCGTCAGTGCACTCGTCGTCCATAAGTATAAGTAATACTATACTATCCATCCATCTACATTGTATACCTGTTGTGTTTTTTTTTTCTTTCTTCATACTAGTTTAGCAGTCTGCTGACAGTGTCCACCAGGTCCGCTATACAGTATATTATATATATATATATATATATATATAAGCAGCAGTACGGTAGGCCACGGCTGTACCTACCTCTGTGTCGTCAGTGCACTCGTTGTCCATAAGTATAAGTAATACTATACTATCCATCTACATTGTATACCTGTGGTGTTTTTTTTTTCTTTCTTCATACTAGTTTAGCAGTCTGCTGACAGTGTCCACCAGGTCCGTTATACAGTATATTATATATATATAAGCAGCAGTACGGTAGGCCACGGCTGTACCTACCTCTGTGTAATCAGTGCACTCATCGTCCATAAGTATAAGTAATACTATACTATCCATCCATCTACATTGTATACCTGTGGTGTGTTTTTTTTTTCTTCATACTAGTTTAGCAGTCTGCTGACAGTGTCCACCTGGTCCGTTATACAGTATATTATATATATATATATATAAGCAGCAGTACGGTAGGCCACGGCTGTACCTACCTCTGTGTCGTCACTCATCGTCCATAAGTATAAGTAATACTATACTATCCATCCATCTACATTGTATACCTGTGGGTTTTTTTTTTCTTTCTTCATACTAGTTTAGCAGTCTGCTGACAGTGTCCATCAGGACCGTTATACAGTATATTATATATATATAAGCAGCAGTACGGTAGGCCACGGCTGTACCTACCTCTGTGTCGTCACTCGTCGTCCATAAGTATAAGTAATACTATACTATCCATCCATCTACATTGTATACCTGTGGTGTTTTTTTTTTTTCTTTCTTCATACTAGTTTAGCAGTCTGCTGACAGTGTCCACCAGGTCCGTTATACAGTATATTATATATATATATAAGCAGCAGTACGGTAGGCCACGGCTGTACCTACCTCTGTGTCGTCAGTGCACTCATCATCCATAAGTATAAGTAATACTATACCATCCATCCATCTACATTGTATACCTGTGGTGTTTTTTTTTTTCTTTCTTCATACTAGTTTAGCAGTCTGCTGACAGTGTCCACCAGGTCCGTTATACAGTATATTATATATATATAAGCAGCAGTACGGTAGGCCACGGCTGTACCTACCTCTGTGTCGTCACTCGTCGTCCAGAAGTATAAGTAATAATAGTATACTATCCATCCATCTACATTGTATACCTGTGGTGGCTTTTAGTTGTGCACAAAATATGGAGAACAAAAATGTGGAGGTTAAAAAAATAGGGAAAGATCAAGATCCACTTCCACCTCGTGCTGAAGCTGCTGCCACTAGTCATGGCCGAGACGATGAAATGCCATCAACATCGTCTGCCAAGGCCGATGCCCAATGTCATAGTACAGAGCATGTAAAATCCAAAACACAAAAGATCAGTAAAAAAATTACCCAAAAATCAAAATTAAAAGCGTCTGAGGAGAAGCGTAAACTTGCCAATATGCCATTTACGACACGGAGTGGCAAGGAACGGCTGAGGCCCTGGCCTATGTTCATGGCTAGTGGTTCAGCTTCACATGAGGATGGAAGCACTCATCCTCTCGCTAGAAAAAAGAAAAGACTTGCGGCAAAAGCACAGCAAAGAACTGTGCGTTCTTCGAAATCACAAATCCCAAAGGAGAGTCCAATTGTGTCGGTTGCGATGCCTGACTTTCCCAACACTGGACGGGGAGAGCTTGCGCCTTCCACCATTTGCATGCCCCCTGCAAGTGTTGAAAGGAGCACCCGCAGTCCAGTTCCTGATAGTGAAATTGAAGATGTCAGTGTTGAAGTACACCAGGATGAGGATATGGGTGTTGCTGGCGCTGGGGAGGAAATTGACAAGGAGGATTCTGATGGTGAGGTGGTTTGTTTAAGTCAGGCACCCGGGGAGACACCTGTTGTCCGTGGGAGGAATATGGCCATTGACATGCCTGGTGAAAATACCAAACAAATCAGCTCTTCAGTGTGGAAGTATTTCAACAGAAATGCGGACAACAGGTGTCAAGCCGTGTGTTGCCTTTGTCAAGCTGTAATAAGTAGGGGTAAGGACGTTAACCACCTCGGAACATCCTTCCTTATACGTCACCTGCAGCGCATTCATAATAAGTCAGTGACAAGTTCAAAAAATTTGGGCGACAGCGGAAGCAGTCCACTGACCAGTAAATACCTTCCTCTTGTAACCAAGCTCGCGCCAACCACACCACCAACTCCCTCAGTGTCAATTTCCTCCTTACCCAGAAAAGCCAATAGTCCTACAGGCCATGTCACTGGCAAGTCTGACGAGTCCTCTCCTGCCTGGGATTCCTCCGATGCATCCTTGAGTGTAATGCCTACTGCTGCTGGCACTGCTGTTGTTGCTGCTGGGAGTCGATCGTCATCCCAGAGGGGAAGTCGGAAGACCACTTGTACTACTTCCAGTAAGCAATTGACTGTCCAACAGTCCTTTGCGAGGAAGATGAAATATCACAGCAGTCATCCTGTTGCAAAGCGGATAACTGAGGCCTTGACAACTATGTTGGTGTTAGACGTGCGTCCGGTATCCGCCGTTAGTTCACAGGGAACTAGACAATTTCTTGAGGTAGTGTGCCCCCGTTACCAAATACCATCTAGGTTCCACTTCTCTAGGCAGGCGATACCGAGAATGTACACGGATGTCAGAAAAAGACTCACCAGTGTCCTAAAAAATGCAGTTGTACCCAATGTCCACTTAACCACGGACATGTGGACAAGTGGAGCAGGGCAGACTCAGGACTACTTGACTGTGACAGCACACTTGGTAGATGTATTGCCTCCCACTGCAAGAACAGCAGCAGCGGCACCAGTAGCAGCATCTCGCAAACGCCAACTCGTTCCTAGGCAGGCTACGCTTTGTATCACCGCTTTCCAGAATACGCACACAGCTGAAAACCTCTTACGGCAACTGAGGAAGATCATCGCAGAATGGCTTACCCCAATTGGACTCTCCTGGGGATTTGTGGCATCGGACAATGCCAGCAATATTGTGCGTGCATTACATCTGGGCAAATTCCAGCACGTCCCATGTTTTGCACATACCTTGAATTTGGTGGTGCAGAATTATTTAAAAAACGACAGGGGCGTTCAAGAGATGCTGTCGGTGGCCAGACGAATTGCGGGCCACTTTCGGCATACAGGCACCGCGTACTGAAGACTGGAGCACCACCAAAAAAACCTGAACCTGCCCTGCCATCATCTGAAGCAAGAGGTGGTAACGAGGTGGAATTCAACCCAATGCTTCAGAGGATGGAGGAGCAGCAAAAGGCCATTCAAGCCTATACATCTGCCCACGATATAGGCAAAGGAGGTGGAATGCACCTGTCTCAAGCGCAGTGGAGAATGATTTCAACGTTGAGTCAGGTCATTCCCCTCATCAGGCTTTTGCAGAAGAAGCTGGAGGCATTGAAGGAGGAGCTAAAACAGAGCGATTCCGCTAGGCATGTGGGACTTGTGGATGGAGCCCTTCATTCGCTTAACCAGGATTCACGTGTGGTCAATCTGTTGAAATCAGAGCACTACATTTTGGCCACCGTGCTCGATCCTAGATTTAAATCCTACGTTGGATTTCTCTTTCCGGCAGACACAAGTCTGCAGGGGTTCAAAGAACTGCTGGTGAGAAAATTGTCAAGTTAAGCGGAACGCGACCTGTCAACAGGATACGAATTCCGAGCCTTTTCCTCGCACCGGTGGTGGCGGTGATGCAGGGCAGTCTGGAGCGACTGCTGATGCTGACATCTGGTCTGGACTGAAGGACCTGCCAACGATTACTGACATGTCGTCTACTGTCACTGCATATGATTCTCTCACTATTGAAAGAATGGTGGAGGATTATATGAGTGACCGCATCCAAGTAGGCACGTCAGACAGTCCGTACGTATACTGGCAGGGAAAAGAGGCAATTTGGAGGCCCTTGCACAAACTGGCTTTATTCTACCTAAGTTGCCCTCCCTCCAGTGTGTACTCCGAAAGAGTGTTTAGTGCCGCCGCTCACCTTGTCAGCAATTGGCGTACGAGGTTACTTCCAGAAAATGTGGAGAAGATGATGTTCATTAAAATTAATTATAATCAATTCCTCCATGGAGACATTCACCAGCAGCAATTGCCTCCAGAAAGTACACGGGGATCTGAGATGGTGGATTCCAGTGGGGACGAATTAATAATCTGTGAGGAGGGGGATGTACACAGTGAAAGGGTTGATGAATCGGACGATGATGATGAGGTGGACATCTTGCCTCTGTAGAGCCAGTTTGTGCAAGGAGAGATTGATTGCTTCTTTTTTGGTGGGGGCCCAAACCAACCAGTCATTTCAGTCACAGTCGTGTGGCAGACCCTGTTGCTGAAATGATGGGTTGGTTAAAGTGTGCATGTCCTGTTTATACAACATAAGGGTGGGTGGGAGGGCCCAAGGACAATTCCATCTTGCACCTCTTTTTTCTTTCATTTTTCTTTGCGTCATGTGCTGTTTGGGGAGTATTTTTTGGAAGGGCCATCCTGCCTGACACTGCAGTGCCACTACTAGATGGGCCAGGTGTTTGTGTCGGCCACTAGGGTCGCTTCGCTTACTCACACAGCTACCTCATTGCGCCTCTTTTTTTTCTTCTTTGCGTCATGTGCTGTTTGGGGAGTATTTTTTGGAAGGGCCATCCTGCCTGACACTGCAGTGCCACTCCTAGATGGGCCAGGTGTTGTGTCGGCCACTAGGGTCGCTTAGCTTACTCACACAGCTACCTCATTGCACCTCTTTTTTTTTTTCTTTGCGTCATGTGCTGTTTGGGGAGTATTTTTTGGAAGGGCCATCCTGCCTGACACTGCAGTGCCACTCCTAGATGGGCCAGGTGTTTGTGTCGGCCACTAGGGTCGCTTAGCTTAGCCATCCAGCGACCTCGGTGCAAATTTTAGGACTAAAAATATTATTGTGAGGTGTGAGGTGTTCAGAATAGACTGAAAATGAGTGTAAATTATGGTTATTGAGGTTAATAATACTATGGGATCAAAATGACCCCCAAATTCAATGATTTAAGCTGTTTTTATGGTTTTTTAAAAAAAACACCCGAATCCAAAACACACCCGAATCCGACAAAAAAAATTCGGTGAGGTTTTGGCAAAACGCGTTCGAACCCAAAACACTGCGGCGGAACCGAACCCAAAACCAAAACACAAAACCCGAAAAATGTCCGGTGCACATCACTATGAGATAGCGATTATAAATCAAGTAATAAGGTGGTGCAAATACCATTACAATACTAGTTAAATAGACTTCACCATGCAAGTATTAACTTTTATTCAGACTTTTGTGTTTATTATTATTATTATTATTATTATTATTATATTATTAGAGATAGCTAACAATTTTTTTTTATTACCTTTAATGTTTATGGCAAAGAACAATTATGCCTTTGAAAGATCTACCCCTTGTACATTGAGATTGCACTTTCTGAAAATATTCTTCATTTTCAACCTTTGTGTGATTAAATGTTTAGTATAATATGTATAATACAGACAACATCTTAGGGGGTCATTCCGACCCGTTCGCACGCAGTGGTTCATCGCTGCGGTGCGAACGGGTCGGAACTGCGCATATGCGGTGGCCACATTGCGCACGCGCGTCGTTGCCTGGCGATCACAAGAAGATTGATAGAGGGGAGGCATTTCGGGGCGGATAGTCACCGTTTTCCGGGCGTGGAGATATGAACGCAGGTATATCAAGGCATTTGGTGTGCGGATGTCTGACGTCAATTCCAGGACCTTCATCGCTGGATCCATCACACAGGGTAAGTAACTGCAGGGCTGGTCTACTTCTGCACAAAACTTTTTTAGCATAGCAGGTGTGCACAAGCGATCGCAGTTCTGCTATGCTAAAATACACTCCCCCATAGGCGGCGTCTAGTTGATCGCACAAGCAGCACAAAGTTGCTACGTGTGATCAACTCGGAATGACCCCCTTAGTGACCACCATATAATGCAGAGCATTCACCATGTTCATGTAGTACCCTTTATACACATTGTGCTAGACAACAATGGTGAATTGAGAGAGAGAGAGAGAGAGAGAGAGAGAGAGAGAGAGAGAGAAAGAGAGAGAGAGAGAGAGAAAGAGAGATGGATGTAGGAGGCAGGCACAGTATGAAGAAACACATAGCATGTGGGGGCAGTACTAATGGGAACAGCAGGAGATGGGGGGCTGTAGGAGGGTATGAAGGGGGCAGAAGTGATGGGAACAGCAGGAGATGGGGGCAGTAGTGCAGGGGACAGGAGGGTATGATGGGGACAGTAGTGATGGGAACAGCAGGAGATGGGGGCAGTAGCGCAGGGGATGAAGGGGGGTAATAGTGATGGGAACAGCACGAGATGGGGCAGTAGTAGATTATCATGACTCCATTATAGTGTATCACAGTCTGGTTATTTGGAGGCCAGAGTTGCTAATGCTGCTCAATACAGAAGAGCGTTCTGCAAGCAGCGCTGTCTGGAACAAACGGTCAGACTCCAGTGCTGCTTGCTCCCAGTACAGTAGTAACTGCACTGCTGTCACTATCTCCTGTAAGTGCAACTGATGTCTGTCCTCCTATTTTATTAGAGTACCTGCTGTCGGGCTGATTGCTCCTTAGTTCCCCGGCTTCATGGGTCCCAATGGGCAAGAAGTTCAGGGAGATGCTGTGTGGCTCGTCGCTCTCCACTTCCTGATTTGCTGGTGGCAGGCCCGGCAAAATAGACATTGCTGCAACTGCTAGTTCCGAGTGCCACCTCCAGGCAAACTGCGCTGTGTGGCACACTTGGCATCCTGCTACATACAGCCCTGCCATCATATATATATATATATATATATATACTTTACACACTTTAAGCAATAGGGGCCCCCTCATGTAAGTGTCCAAGCCCCCCTGGACCTTAATCCGCCTCTGCACACTGGCTGACTGAGTGACAGCAGCAGCTGAATTTTCATGACTTCAGATGTCAGGAAAATGGACAAAGCCACTGACTGCCCAGGGGGCGGAGCTAATCGGACCTTTGGGCGGAGCTTCAGGCTTCCAGGGGCAAGGGGGGTGACTCCAGGCTCAGTGTGGGCTGGAAGGAGTGGAGCAGTGAGTGGAACTTACGGTCTGGGGACAAAGCCTTGGATCAGATGGCATGAGAGAGGAAAGGGAGCACAGCTGCAGAATGCCCAGGGGGCGGAGCTTATTGCTGTTTGGGCGGAGCTTAGCATGGACGTGATCTGAGCTTCAGGTAACATGGGGGCGGGTGTACACACTGCACTGCAGGCAGAGCGGAGGGTGTAGGTGGAGCATTGCTCGGGGCGGAGGCTTATGCTGTTGATGAGTGATGACAAGAGAAAGGTATTTCTCCTGTCATCGCTGGCTGGCTGCATTGCAGGAGACTCTTTTGGCCTATTTTCAATGGGGGGCCTGGAGCTGCAGCTCCATCCGCCCCATTGTTAATCCGGCCCTGGGCACAACATGAGTTTACTGGGTCCCATGATTTCTGTTGTCAGGCCTGCTTGCTTGTTAAGTGAACTTACAGTACAAGACTCAAAGCCCTATCCACTCCTACATGCTCTCAATGTAGTTCCGAGGACTCCTCTTCTACATTGATCCTATAACAGCATTAAAGAATCATGATAAGACTCTCCAAATTGCAAGATGCAGGTAGCTAAGCACATCTAATTAAGTTGCTCAATTATTGTGTCCCAATAGGGAAGATGGGTTGGTGTAGCAACTTCCCAAGACCTGATTAACTTAAAGCTTAATCATGCACTGAGTGATAAGAAAAGATGTGTCTCTCTAGTACCATGGAGAGCCCTTTAAAAATTTTGCTATGGGACCCACAAAGTTGTATTTATGCCCGTGACAGGCAACAGGGCCCGATTCTGAGTCGGTGTCTGCATCTAATGCTAATGCTGTTGCCGATTTTCTCAATACTAAGATGCCCACATGCAGATGGTGCATTTCTAACTCTGTCGGTGCACCATTGGATGTACTATTGAAATGTGCATGAGCCCTATGGCAGGTGCAGTATCTCCATCTAAGTATGGCCTCTTATGTGAGTGATGCAGCATCTTTTAGTGACATGTCAGTGATGTGCTCGTGCCGGCTCAGCAACCCCCATTACCTCCGAGGAATGCCCACTAGCCGTCACGGAGCCTGAGTCCAATTCTGTACTGCATCTTTGAGCAGTAACAATCGGGACACGTGCAGTGTGACTCAGATACAAATGTAGACTTATAACATAAGCCATATGTGTAAGGCATTGCCACTGAATCCACCTTGCCACTGCATCCACCTCTGAATCCATAGTCTCTGCCAGAACAGCAATGAACAGACAGAACTACAAACTAGAATGGATTGTCCACACAATTAATATTACTTTAATAGAATTAAAGTATAATAAGTACAGGTCATTAAAAATTTCCTGTCCACAGGTACATCAAGCTTTAATTAACCCCTTCAGTGGTGACTTTTTGGAATTTGGTCACTCCTCCCTGGGCAGGTTTTTTCATTTTTTTTTACCTGCGCATTGCCAGAGGTTTCATGCACATTGCCAGGGGTTTCACGAGCTGTGTCATGCTTTTTGCCAGAGGTTTTATGCTCTGGGATCCATACTTGTCACGGGAAATGCTCGTTGCCTTAGGGAATGCTCGTTGCATAGGGGTAGCTAGGAATAGCTATCGACCATCGATGATTCAAAATCATTGATGGTCTAAGACCAATGTCGAACACTTTTACCATCGATGGGGGAGAACCAGATGGTTTCCCGCCATCGATGGTTCAGTGCTAACGAATTGTTTTTTTTTAAATTTTCTCAAAGTGTCAGGACACTTACCTCCACCTCCTGACACCAACTAAGCCACACCCCAGGCTCTGATTGGCCCACATTTGTACAGTAATGCAGGAATGACCATCAATGGGTAAAACCATTGATGGATCCATTCCAGATGGGCACATAACCCACTGATGGCCAAACCCCGGGTAGCATTTGATGGTGGGCACTAGCCCGCCAGCACTGAAATCCTCTCCCCCCTCCTCCCTTGTACTCCGCTCGGCTGGCGGAGTTTTGCATAATGATGCGATCGCATCATGATGTGATCATGTCATTCTGCAAAACTCCACCACCAAATGGAGTGCAAGGAGTAGGGAGGGGGAGCAGTGGCATGCCCTGGAAAATTTCCAGGGTTGCCAGTCTGCACGGCGCAGTTGGCCGTGGAAATTTTCCAGGCAAACCACTTAAGGGGTTAAAAGGGACTTGCTATAGTTGAAAACGATACCAGTCTAATCATTGGTGTTAAGAGACTGGCTGGGGATTCAACCCAATGTTTGGGTGGTATTCATGTGACCGCCGGTCAGCTGACCGACAGTCACATGACCTCCACCACCATCCCGACGGCTCACTATCCCGACGGTCGGCATGCCGACCTACAGGGAATATTTCCACTCATGGGTGTCCACGACACCCATAGAGTGGGAATAGAACCCGTGGCGACCGCAGGTCGCCACCGAGCCCACAGCGTGGCGAGCGCAGCGAGCCCGCAAGGGGCTTGCTGCACTCGCCCCTCCCCGCCGGGATCCCGGCGTTGGTATGCTGCCGGGATCCCGGCATCAGTAAGCTGACCGGCGGTCTCCTGACCGCCGGTCAGCCGTACTACACCCAATGTTTATTAATCCTTAGTGCCTACAGAGTCAGGAGTGAGCAGATTGTTGCAATTTATAATACAGTAGTAATGAAGTCTTAAGTAAAATACACCTTTACATAATTACAATACAATTTGAATTTAAACTTTTATAACCTGATAAAATATGGATGAAGTTTAATATAAGCAGTGTATATAAATGTAGATGTTACAGTTTTCAGATTGTAACCTATCCCTTTGATGGAAAATATTATTATCATTATTCTTTTTTTATAGGGTGCCACAAGTGGTCTGCAGCGCCACACATATGGCAGACAATAAAGCAGTACAGGGTGAACATAGCAATATATGTAGATGTTACAGTTTTAAGATTGTAACCTATCCCTTTGATGGAAAATATTATTATCATTATTCTTTTTTTATAGGGTGCCACAAGTGGTCTGAATCGCCACACATATGGCAGACAATAAAGCAGTACAGGGTGAACATAACAATACAGTAAACAGAACATAATAGTACACAGCGCCATAACTAGAGATTTTGGTGCCCTGTGCCAGCAAGTGCATTGGTGCCCACCCCATATTTTAAATAGGGACAACCTAGCATCAAAATAGGGCACATGCATAGAAAAAGGTGTGGTTTTGTGAGCAAGGGGCATGATAGTTCCCCCAATTCAAATTTAATCACACTGTAGTGTCCTTTATTCACATTACACTGCACAGTAGTACATCTTATACACATTACACTACATTGTAGTGCCCCTTATTCACATTAAGTTACACAGCAGTACAACTTATACATGTAATGCCACACAGTAGTGCCCTTTATTGATATTATGCTACACAGTAGTACACCTTATACATGTTACGCCACACAGCAGTACCTCTTATTCACGTTATGCTACACAGTAGAACCCTTTTTATACATTACGTATGTCGCACAGTAGAAGTGCCCCTTACACATTATGCACCACAGTAGTAGTGCGCCTTACACAGTACACCCCCACAGTTTAACCTTACCTGGCTATTAATACCCCCCAAACCCCCTCCCTCTACCTCTCTCTCACTTATAACCTAAATAAGTGAGAGCCTTATCCCCTCATAAGGATGATGTATAAATAGTGAATCATATTTTTGAATCATAGTAATAATAATAGATAACATTATGCAGCACAGCCATCACCCCCAATAAGTGACTTAGGGTAAGGGGGATGCACAGTCTGTCATGCTAGTGCTGCCTGTAGGCTCTCCAGGCCAGTCTTCTCACAGTGCCTCACCTGCTGGCTGCTGCCCCAATGTCGACAGAATGGATCTTCAGCACAGGGAACTGTGGGACTGGACTGGGAGAGAAGTTATGATGTCTCTCCCATCCCTGAAGACATCACAGGAGACAGGGAGGGGGCGGAGTACACAGGGAAGGCAGCTGCAACCCTTTGCTGCTGTTTGTGTAGAGATGAGTGGGTTAGGTTCTCTGAGAACTAAACCCACTCAAACATAGGGGATCTGGGGCATTCCGAGCCACAGCTCAGATCTCCCTGCCTGCCCTGATCCCAAATCGAGGCAAAACCTCATGATCCTGCTGTTGGATCCTGAGGTATTGGCTTGGGCGCCAGTCCCATTGTATTGAGTGCTACAATGAGGCAAGATGGATGCCTCCATCTCGATAATAGCTCTGCTGCCCGCACTGTCAACACTCCAACACTGTTGGCACCCCCACAATAAAGACACTGCCAGCACTCCAGCACTGAGGACACCTCCGGCACTCTCGCATTGATGACACTGCCATCACCCCTGCACTGAAGACACTTCCGGCACTCCTGCACTGAGGACACCCACGGTACTCCCGCATTGCTGACACTGCCAGCACCCCTGCACTGAGGAAACCACATGCACTCCTGCACTGCTGACACAGACAATACCCTTGCACTGCCGACACCACCGCACAGAGGATGCAGCTCACACTGCCGATTCCCCCATATAGAGGACACCAGTGGCACCCCAGCACTGCCAACACAGCTGGCAACCCCCCACAAAGTACACCACTGGCACCCCCACACTGCTGACACAGCCAGAACCCCTGCACATAGGACATCACTGGAACACCCGCACTGCCGACACTGCCAGCACCCTTGCAGTGAGGACATTATAAGCACTCCTGCACTGAGGACACCACAGGGACACCCACATTGCTGACACAGATGGCACTCCTGCAGTGAGGACACCCTCGGCACCCCTGCACTGAGGACACTGCCGGCACTCCTGCGCTGAGGACAACTCCGGCACTCCAGCATTGCTGACACTACTGGCACTGCACTGAGGAAACCGCATGCACTGCTGACATAGCCAGCTCCATTGCCAACACCTCCACACAGAGGACACAGCCCACACTGCCGACTCCCCCTTACAGAACATACCACTGGCATGCCCGCAATGAGGACACCATCAGCACCCCTGCACTGGGGACACCACTGGAAAACCCGCACTGCCAACACTGCTGGAACCCCTGGAGTGAGGACATCGTCTGCACCACTGCACTGAGATAACAGCCAGCACCCCTGTATTTCTGACAATGCCTGAACCCCTCCCCACTGCCAACAGCGCCAACATACCCACATTGAGGACACTGCTGGCACCCTCACACTGCTGGCACCCCCAAAATGAGGACACTGTCGGCACCCCCGCATTCCTGACACCACCATCACCCCCGCACTGAGGCTCCCGACTTCACCTACCACTGCTGACACCACTGTAATACCCACATTAAGGACACTGCCAACACCTCTGGCACCTCTCCATTGAGGACACCCCGACACTGTGCACAGCCCCACACTAAGGACAATGCCGAGACTCCCAACTACAGTAAGTGCACTATTGTTGTATTTGACCTGCACTGTATCTCGTACTGTAACCGACACACACTGTATCTGACCTTGCACTATAGCCAACCCACACTGTATGCTACCTGCACTGTATCCGACCCACACTGTAAACTGCAATGTATCAAAACCACCGTATTCCACACTGTATCCGAAGCACACGGTATCCAACCTGCACTGTAACCCAAACTGTGTCTAACCTGCACTGTATCCAACTGGCGCTGTACCTGACCAGCAATGTAACCTGGTCAATATTTAACTGTGTGTCCCAAAGTATTCCACACTGTACTATGCAGATACAGAATGCTGTTTTTTGTGATTGGGGAGATTTTGGGGAGAATCTCGATAAAAAGGTTGATTGATTGGGGCTTTACATGGGCACAGGGTACCAGTCAGCAGTGACCCAGGGGCCCCAGAAGGGAGGTACAGACTGGGCACTGAGAATAGGCATGTGCTGGGGGGCCCTTGTGTAGGGGACATCAATGTCTGCTGTTGGTATTTTACACATGGTTTCATTTTTTTTTTCATTGCTCTTTGTTACAGATCCAAAACCAAAACACAAAACCCAAAGATTTGGCCCGGCGCACACCCCTAATTAGTAGCAGTGCACCCAGCATTGAAGAAGCCTGGCGCACCTTTACTATTATATATATATTATACATTGCAGCAGGCGGTAGAGGCAGTGCACTCCTGATTGGGTGGAGGTGGCTGGTTCCACCCACAGGACATGTGCGCTCTATACGGACTCACCAGTCACACCACCCTAGTTAAGGTCCTTATAGTACACAAGTGACAAGTGAAACCCCCCCCCCCCCCCCACAGTTCTCAGTACACAATACAGATGGGAAACAAGGGGTGCAAATACGTGACAAAGATTTAACTAATGAAAAATGTTTAGATATGAATCAATAATACATTTTATTTTAAAATATATTCTATCTGTACAATTACAGTACCTTTCCTTTATGGTAATTTACCTCATCTGTTCTTCTTTCTCCTGTATATTCCCAGTAGCATTCTATGCAAGAAGGAATAGACAGATTTGTAAAGCATTCTAGTTAATTACATAATTTATATTTTTAGCTTTCAGTGAAATAAGCATTTCATTATTTTGTAAAAATACTGGTTTTATTTCCTGTCTGGGTTGTCCTCCATTTTATGATGTTAAACATACAGAAACATTTTTTTTCTACTTTAACAAGTATGTTAAGATACATTTATTTGATAGTAATTTACAGCAGAAAAATAAACTTAACTGATCTAGGCGACCAATTGGTATCCAATAGGAAAGTATAGGGAATAGTGATATATGTATTGTTTTAGTCCTTTTTGTTTAATGTGTTTATATACTGTATTATAAGACTATTAGCATAACCCTTTTATAAAGACAAAAAAATTATAAACAACGAATTTAGTTAAAACATACAGAATTACAGTTTTCTTATGTGGAGATAAATAACATTCCCTTATGTTAACACTATTTTTAAATGATGATTTGAATGTATTATTACAGAGATTATTGTACAAATAGCAAACATGAAAACACCTACAAATAAAAAAATGAACTGGATAAAGTTATTTTTAAATGCTGTGTATGCTTACACTTAACAGTATATAAGCATCTGTCAACAGAAGCCTTTTATTTCTCATAACAAGAGATGTCTGTTTATAATGTGACACCAGCTGCTCAGGCAAAATGGGTTCTATTAGAATTAATTCAATTTTACATAAGTTGCTCTATTTGCATTTCGTGTCCCCAGTTAAATGACTAGGTGCTACTTTATCTACAGATCTTGTTTCAAGCCTCAGTGTGTGGACAATGCTTAATCAGTGTGTACATCAGGAAATAAACATAATCAGCAAGTACTAATTAAGCCTGCAAAATTTCACAACATGCATACAGTGTATGCATTAACAAGGCCATTCATTACAAATCTTAATTATGAATATTATATTTTTTGTACATTACATTCTTTGATACTACAGATGTGTCTTTTTGAAGTCATTGCTTAAAAACATCAATCAATAAAATAGGTTAATTTTTTCGGGTAAAAGCTAATAAGTCATTTTCCCCTTGTTTAATTACTATTATTTACCTAACGGAAAGTTTCTAAATATTCATAGAATGTATGTCACTTCTAAATAAGGACATATATTAAAGTGATGCAAATAGGCAACATGTATTGGTAGAAATTATGTTTTGTATTTTTTTATAGTACCACATGCAGGATGATTATATATGATTCATGAAGTCACCATATTTATAAATTGTTAATTATAAATAAATTACTCCTATCCGTGACTTAAGGTAGAAAGAAGTTGTACCATTTCTTTTTGTCTCATGGGAGCATTAAGTAATACACACTGGTTTATTATACTAGATGAAATTCTCAGGTTTTTGCTTAACAAATAGGAGTTTATAAACTGCAGATTTAGGATTGCTGTTTCCCAAGCCGCTCAGAGTAAGCCTTTATGGAGGTTACTTAACCATATAAAGAGGGCTGGAAGCTTTGTTATCACAATCAGTATTACATTGACTTTTCGATCATTTTAATGTACTGTATGTGCCCCAATTATTGTGACAATGATAATATATTATTAAAGTAAACAGAGTGTTATTTTTACATACAGTAGCATTACTCACTGGTTACAGAGATTACTGACTTTCTACCAATTGTGTGAATGAGAAAGTGAATAAGGTAAGGGAACCTATTGAAGCTCCTCCTGGTGGCTATATGGAAAAAAGCATTTCTTAGAGGAGTTGTCACTACTGAGAACATCATTCATATGGCAGACCCTTTAATCCTTTATGCTTTATTCGTGCAAGACTTTTACTAGTGCCGAGGATAAATCCTATTTAGATACAGTCTGCTTTGCTTAAAGAAGAATGCATCAGTGTAGGATTTGGGTTTACAGTTCAGTATACGAAGCAGTACGGAAATTGTTAGTATATGGAGTGCACTGCTGCACTTTATCCATGCTGCTTCATAAGCTAAGCATTCTCCTTTACCAAGATAGCTGCCGTAGGTTAGTCTGTGCATGCACGGTGCCATCTTGTTCACTGGGTTTGAGCGCTGCAGTGGTACTGTAAACACATTTGTGTACTAATGAGCTCCACAGGTACCCTGATATACCCATAATTCCTATGATCCTGCCTATATACTGTATATGAGCCTGTGGTCGTCCTCTGTCTGCTCTGCACCAACTTTGTTGTATGCACAACTCCATCAGCTCTGTCTGTATATCAGAACTGTGAGCAGGGCTATATTATATGGGGGATTGTATGGGGCAGTCACTGCCACAGATATTGCCCTGACGCCTGGTCAGCTCCCAGCAGCAGTATATTAGTATATATCATGTATAGCTGTATTAAGTATATCATTATATCATGTTTGCTGCCAGGAGCTCGTTCCCAGGAGTTTTGTAATTTTGTATGTGTATTTTCCTTGATCAGTGCATGGAGGTAAAACTGCACCCTCCACCATGCACTGTGGGCACAGCTCAGTGTCCGTGATACAGATTGGGTGATTGCAACAATCTTTTGCTGTGCGTAGGGCCATCTTAACAGCAGTGTTGGCCCCTGGGCAAAGCAATGCACTGGGGCCCCTACCTATCCTCCAGCAGTAGGTGTGGGGGGTGCTATCAGTGGCAGCTTTGATGTCCTACGGGTGGTAGGGAGACATCAAAGGTATGTATTTTACATTCAGCATGTAGGACCTCGACAGGGCCAGCTCGAGGCACATTCCTTAGAAGCGGCCACGCGGGGCGCCCAACTCCTATGGACGGCCATCAGCCAGCACGTCAGTTTAGTAAAAAATGCACCGGTTAGTCAGCCAATCAGCTCACGGACCAGTGGTGGCTCCTGATTGGCTGCTGCACAACAAGCTATGATAAGCTCATGAACCAGTGCCTGATTTCTCTTAACCGACGCCGGAGACTGGACCCTCAGATCAGTGCCAGGAACAGCAGAGGCAGTGGCGGCAGTGAGCAGCGAGCAGTGGTGAGCATGGCACTGGGAGCAAACGTGTATCTGGTACTGGGGGCATATGTGAATCTGGCACTGGGGGCAAATGTGTACCTGGCACTGTGGTCAAATGTGTATCTGGCACTGGGGTCATATGTGTATCTGGAGCAGGGGGCATATGTGTAACTGGCACTGGGGGTATATGTGTATCTGGCGCTGGGGGCATATAATAGGTATCTGGCACTGGGGCATATAATGTGTATCTGGAAATGCAGGGGCATATAATGTGTATCTGGCATTGCACTGCGGGGGCATATAATGTGTATCTAGCACTGCACTGTGGGGGCATATAATGTGTATCTGGCATTGCATTGCAGGGGCATATTACTGTTTGTGTATCTGGCATAGCTCTGTGGGGACATATTATGTGTATCTGGCATTGCACTGTGGGGCCATATTATGTGTATCTGGCATTGCACTGTGGGGCCATATTATGTGTATCTGGCAATGAACTGCGGGGACATATTATGTGCATCTGGTATTGCACTGTTGGGGCATATTATGTATATCTAGCATTGCACTGTGGTGAGCATATTATGTGTATCTGTTATCGCACTGTGGGGGCATCTTATGTGTATCTGGAATTGCACTGTGGGGCATGTTATGTGTATCTGGCATTGCAGTGTGGGGGCATATGTGTATCTGGCACTGCACTGCTAGGGGCATATGTGTATCTGGCACTATTTGGGGCATATGTGTATCTGGCATTGCACTACTGGTGGTATATGTGTATCCGGAACTGCACTGCTGTGGGCACATGTGTATCTGGCACTGCACTGCTGGGGCTATATGTGTATTTGGTACTATTGGGGGCATATATGTATCTGGCACTGAACTACTGGGGGAATATGTGTATCTGGCCCTATTGGGTGCGTAGTTCTATCTGGCACTGCACTACTGGGGGCACATGTGCATCTGGCACTATTGGGAGCATAAGTGTATCTGGCATTACACTACTAAGGGCACATGTGTATCTGGCACTATTGGGGTCATATGTGTATCTGTACTGCTCTACTGGGAGCATATGTGTATCTGATACTACCTAGGGCATATGTGTATCTGGCACTACCTAGGGCATATGTGTATCTGGCACTGCACAACTGGCGGCATATGTGTATAAGGCACTATTGGGGGCATATGTTTATCTGTCTGGGTTCATTATGTGTATCTAGCACTATACTGGGGTCATTATGTGTATCTGCCACTATACTGGAACGTTATGTGTATCTGACACTATACTGGGGACATTATATGTAAGGAACAATACTGTGGGTGTTATGTGTAAGACTGCTAATTGTGTGTGAACATATATTTATAGTTTGATTAATATAAGTCGCAAGGCCATGCCCACTTTCCCATTAGGGGGGTAGGGGGCGCTTCAAACAATCTTGCTCAGGGTGCTAGTAGGCCTGGAGCTGGCCCTGGACCTGGAGCAGTAATTTCTGCTAATTACACCTTTACTGCACATATGGTCGGAGATGGGGTGGGAGAGAGAACACTAAACTGTAGAAGGGGGCATTGGGCTGAATGATGGGGCCCTGGCACATGACTTCCAGGGTGGTAGGGTGTGTTTAATAGGGATGGGTGAATAATGGAGTGGGCTTAATATTAATCATTTTCTAGTGGGAGTGCAGCTTGCTTGACTTCTGATACAGTATCTCCAGTTCCTGGAAATAGATTTCTTAGCTTTTAATGGGATAAAGAAAAACTAGATAATCTCACCTTTCAGGAGATGCTGGGGATTTGTTGGTCAGAGTTCAGGAGCCAGAGCAATCCACCGAAGAAAATATAAATCTTCATACCAGGCGTGTGGAGCTGGAGCAGAGACTAGCTGCTGGAAGGCTGAAATCTCTGGGCATAGTAGAGACAATCTGCCAATGTCCACCAAATGGGGAGAGTCTCAGCTTTTCGAGAAAACCTCTAAGTCAGACAGAACCTGAAACATCTGGCTGGTAAGAGCAATTTTCAGGCTCAGGTGGGGACCACTGCTTTGAAGTTGGATATCTCTGGTACCCCTGGAAAGAGGGGACACTCAGCTATCAGCCTAAGGCCCTTATACTCCTGGTGCCCTTGGGCAACTGCCCATTGAGCCCATATGAAAAGATGGCCCTGGCTGTGCGGGCAGGTGCAGTTGAATCATAGCGTTGTGTGCTGCTGTGTCTGGTTCACTGCTGCCTTAGCTGGGACTATGCTGCTGTATTTTCATGGATGTGAGCTGGGGAGGAGATTCCACATAGCACTGTGAGTTGCAAACACATATTTGTTTTTTTGTTCTTCAAATAATCCATTAAAACTTGATTTACTTAAAAAGAAATACTATTACCTATTATAATAATTTTTACATAGCTTAGTAGTGCAGTGTTTGTGGTGTCAATTTTTGATAGTATAGTTGTGTGACTTCTGAAGAACCTCCCCAACTAAACAATGCCAGTAACATATTTTATTACAGGAGGTTTACTTCATATAGAACCATTTATTACATCTATGGGGCTCACAGCTGAGTGGGTCTATATTCCTTGTCTGTCACATGTGTTTATGTGAGTATTTTTTTTTTTTTGCCAATGGGTAGTACATGGGGCACTAAAAAATATTGCTATGAGGCCTACAAATGACTACCTACAACCAATGCTCGAAGTGTGCTGGTATGCAGTGGTAATACATACCACCACTTTGACTGCACTGACCTGGAGGGTTCTGTTTCTGAAGAAGAAGGCAGATGTACAGAAGGGTAGTGGCTTGCGTGCATGTGGTACAGCCACACACTCATCAACCATCTACAGCCACTCTACACTCCTGACCAAAATGTTTCCTCTCCAGCTAGGGAGAGCTGAGTGGCTGGTTCACTGCCAAATGGAGACTTGGGGGACACTTAAGTCCTGTGGCCACCGTCAGTCTCTGCTGCTTCCAAACCTGGAATTTCATTGGGCATCAGTGGGGTCAATAGGAAAGAGGACAAGGACACTGCACCTACGTCAGTGGCTACCACTCACTAGAAAGTGAGGGCAAGCTTGACAGAAGGGTTAGTTTGTAGACCTGGGGGTATACGGAACACCGATCCTCCAGAACACAACACCCACGGTCCCCCATGGTACAGACTCCATCAAGCCATCTGGACATGACACATTAGCTACCTGGACTTTGACAAACCCTATTGACTTTGAGAAACTCCCGTATCTCTCACCTTTGGACAAATCTGTAATACACATTTTGCTGTTGTTGCTGCATATATGTACATAGGTGTTTATGTGCATAGACAGGATTTTTTGTGAACACTTCTCACCATCAAGTAGTATTTGTGGAGCACTGTGACTCTGTTTAATTACATAAATACCAATTTCTACTTTTGTTCACAGTCCTCATTTTTACTAACCAGTAAAAATAACCTTTGATCAAGTGCAGACCCACTCTCCCCCTCCATATACACAATCTGGAGCCTTAAAGTGCCGCCCACCTGTGTAGCACCACGTCTCTCAGTCAGCTTTACTCATGGCTGCCTGCCAATGACCAGTGATGGTGCCTCCTGTCCCCACTGATGTTGACTAGTTATACCCAGTCTTCCTCTGTTCCAGGCTTTCTACCTGTACAGCCATCTCCAGCCACCGGCACCAGGTTCCAGCTTGTTATCGTGTCCATCAGAAGATGTGGATAGGATGTATGAAAATAGGGTGTGTGTTGATGGCCCATATGGGACAGGTTTATGATGCACTAGTTGCATAATAGCACTGCTCGTGCCCAATCAATGTAAAGCTAGATGATGTAATATTCATTATCATGACAGAGCTTTGTCCACTATAGGAATATTTCTTACTACCTGGATAGTCTGCTGGACAACGAGTGAGACTAGGTAACTATTATTATTAACAGTTTCTTATATAGTGCAGCATATTCCATTGCGCTTTACAATTAGAACAGTAATAGAACAAAACTGGGCAAAAATAGACATACACAGAGGTTGGATGGCCCTGCTCGCAAGCTTACAATCTATAGGGAACTATGACTCAGTATCTTTAATGTGAGTGGGTGTGTCTTAAGGACAATCCCCCTTTTTGAGTGAGCATGTCCCCTCTTCCGGCAGTACACCCTGGAGTGAACACTGTATGCCTTTACATTTTGCATAACCCCACTTCCAAATTCCCACTTTGACCACTGCTTACTGTTTACACACTGCAGGGCTGATGCAGAATTCAATGTAATCCAGTCGCAAATGCTCACACATTATAAAGGGTTATTCATAGTGATGAGCACCGGAAATTTTTCGGGTTTTGTGTTTTGGTTTTGGGTTCGGTTCCGCAGCCGTGTTTTGGGTTCGAACGCGTTTTGGCAAAACCTCACCGAATTTTTTTTGTCGGATTCGGGTGTGTTTTGGATTTGGGTGTTTTTTTCAAAAAACCCTAAAAAACAGCTTAAATCATAGAATTTGGGGGACATTTTGATCCCAAAGTATTATTAACCTCAATAACAATATTTTACACTCATTTTCAGTCTATTCTGAACACCTCACACCTCACAATATTATTTTTAGTCCTAAAATTTGCACCGAGGTCGCTGGATGGCTAAGCTAAGCGACCCAAGTGGCCGACACAAACACCTGGCCCATCTAGGAGTGGCACTGCAGTGTCACGCAGGATGGCCCTTCCAAAAAACACTCCCCAAACAGCACATGACGCAAAGAAAAAAAGAGGCGCAATGAGGTAGCTGTGTGAGTAAGCTAAGCGACCCTAGTGGCCGACACAAACACCTGGCCCATCTAGGAGTGGCACTGCAGTGTCACGCAGGATGGCCCTTCCAAAAAACACTCCCCAAACAGCACATGACGCAAAGAAAAAAAGAGGCGCAATGAGGTAGCTGTGTGAGTAAGCTAAGCGACCCTAGTGGCCGACACAAACACCTGGCCCATCTAGGAGTGGCACTGCAGTGTCACGCAGGATGGCCCTTCCAAAAAACACTCCCCAAACAGCACATGACGCAAAGAAAAAAAGAGGCGCAATGAGGTAGCTGTGTGAGTAAGCTAAGCGACCCTAGTGGCCGACACAAACACCTGGCCCATCTAGGAGTGGCACTGCAGTGTCACGCAGGATGGCCCTTCCAAAAAACACTCCCCAAACAGCACATGATGCAAAGAAAAAAAGAGGCGCAATGAGGTAGCTGTGTGAGTAAGCTAAGCGACCCTAGTGGCCGACACAAACACCTGGCCCATCTAGGAGTGGCACTGCAGTGTCACGCAGGATGGCCCTTCCAAAAAACACTCCCCAAACAGCACATGACGCAAAGAAAAAAAGAGGCGCAATGAGGTAGCTGTGTGAGAAAGCTAAGCGACCCTAGTGGCCGACACAAACACCTGGCCCATCTAGGAGTGGCACTGCAGTGTCAGGCAGGATGGCCCTTCCAAAAAACACTCCCCAAACAGCACATGACGCAAAGAAAAAAAGAGGCGCAATGAGGTAGCTGTGTGAGTAAGCTAAGCGACCCTAGTGGCCGACACAAACACCTGGCCCATCTAGGAGTGGCACTGCAGTGTCACGCAGGATGGCCCTTCCAAAAAACACTCCCCAAACAGCACATGACGCAAAGAAAAAAAGAGGCGCAATGAGGTAGCTGTGTGAGTAATCTAAGCGACCCTAGTGGCCGACACAAACACCTGGCCCATCTAGGAGTGGCACTGCAGTGTCACGCAGGATGGCCCTTCCAAAAAACACTCCCCAAACAGCACATGACGCAAAGAAAAAAAGAGGCGCAATGAGGTAGCTGTGTGAGTAAGCTAAGCGACCCTAGTGGCAGACACAAACACCTGGCCCATCTAGGAGTGGCACTGCAGTGTCACGCAGGATGGCCCTTCCAAAAAACACTCCCCAAACAGCACATGACGCAAAGAAAAATGAAAGAAAAAAGAGGTGCAAGATGGAATTGTCCTTGGGCCCTCCCACCCACCCTTATGTTGTATAAACAGGACATGCACACTTTAACCAACACATCATTTCAGTGACAGGGTCTGCCACACGACTGTGACTGAAATGACGGGTTGGTTTGGACCCCCACCAAAAAAGAAGCAATTAATCTCTCCTTGCACAAACTGGCTCTACAGAGGCAAGATGTCCACCTCATCATCATCCTCCGATATATCACCGTGTACATCCCCCTCCTCACAGATTATCAATTCGTCCCCACTGGAATCCACCATCTCAGCTCCCTGTGTACTTTGTGGAGGCAATTGCTGCTGGTCAATGTCTCCACGGAGGAATTGATTATAATTCATTTTAATGAACATCATCTTCTCCACATTTTCTGGATGTAACCTTGTACGCCGATTGCTGACAAGGTGAGCGGCGGCACTAAACACTCTTTCGGAGTACACACTTGTGGGAGGGCAACTTAGGTAGAATAAAGCCAGTTTGTGCAAGGGCCTCCAAATTGGCTCTTTTTCCTGCCAGTATAAGTACAGTCCGTCTGACGTGCCTACTTGGATGCGGTCACTCATATAATCCTCCACCATTCTTTCAATGGGGAGAAAATCATATGCAGTGACAGTAGACGACATGTCCGTAATCGTTGTCAGGTCCTTCAGTCCGGACCAGATGTCAGCATCAGCAGTCGCTCCAGACTGCCCTGCATCACCGCCAGCGGGTGGGCTCAGAATTCTGAGCCTTTTCCTCGCACCCCCAGTTGCGGGAGAATGTGAAGGAGGAGATGTTGACAGGTCGCGTTCCGCTTGACTTGACAATTTTCTCACCAGCAGTTCTTTGAACCCCAGCAGACTTGTGTCTGCCGGAAAGAGAGATCCAAGGTAGGTTTTAAATCTAGGATCGAGCACGGTGGCCAAAATGTAGTGCTCTGATTTCAACAGATTGACCACCCGTGAATCCTTGTTAAGCGAATTAAGGGCTCCATCCACAAGTCCCACATGCCTAGCGGAATCGCTCAGTGTTAGCTCCTCCTTCAATGTCTCCAGCTTCTTCTGCAAAAGCCTGATGAGGGGAATGACCTGACTCAGGCTGGCAGTGTCTGAACTGACTTCACGTGTGGCAAGTTCAAAAGGTTGCAGAACCTTGCACAACGTTGAAATCATTCTCCACTGCGCTTGAGACAAGTGCATTCCACCTCCTATATCGTGGTCAGTTGTATAGGCTTGAATGGCCTTTTGCTGCTCCTCCAACCTCTGAAGCATATAGAGGGTTGAATTCCACCTCGTTACCACTTCTTGCTTCAGATGATGGCAGGGCAGGTTCAGGCATTTTTGGTGGTGCTCCAGTCTTCTGTACGTGGTGCCTGTATGCCGAAAGTGTCCCGCAATTCTTCTGGCCACCGACAGCATCTCTTGCGCGCCCCTCTCGTTTTTTAAATAATTCTGCACCACCAAATTCAAGGTATGTGCAAAACATGGGACGTGCTGGAATTTGCCCATATTTAATGCACACACAATATTGCTGGCGTTGTCCGATGCCACAAATCCACAGGAGAGTCCAATTGGGGTAAGCCATTCTGCAAAGATCTTCCTCAGTTGCCGTAAGAGGTTTTTAGCTGTGTGCGCATTCTGGAAAGCGGTGATACAAAGCGTAGCCTGCCTAGGAAAGAGTTGGCGTTTGCGAGATGCTGCTACTGGTGCCGCCGCTGCTGTTCTTGCGGCGGGAGTCCATACATCTACCCAGTGGGCTGTCACAGTCATATAGTCCTGAGCCTGCCCTGCTCCACTTGTCCACATGTCCGTGGTTAAGTGGACATTGGGTACAACTGCATTTTTTAGGACACTGGTGAGTCTTTTTCTGAGGTCTGTGTACATTTTCGGTATCGCCTGCCTAGAGAAATGGAACCTAGATGGTATTTGGTACCGGGGACACAGTACCTCCAACAAGTCTCTAGTTGCCTCTGCAGTAATGATGGATACCGGAACCACGTTTCTCACCGCCCAGGATGCCAAGGCCTCAGTTATCCGCTTTGCAGCAGGATGACTGCTGTGATATTTCATCTTCCTCGCAAAGGACTGTTGGACAGTCAATTGCTTGGTGGAAGTAGTAAAAGTGGTCTTACGAGTACGACTTCCCCTCTGGGATGACCATCGACTCCTAGCAGCAACAACAGCAGCGCCAGCAGCAGTAGGCGTTACACGCAAGGATGCATCGGAGGAATCCCAGGCAGGAGAGGACTCGTCAGAATTGCCAGTGACATGGCCTGCAGGACTATTGGCATTCCTGGGGAAGGAGGAAATTGACACTGAGGGAGTTGGTGGGGTGGTTTGCGTGAGCTTGGTTACAAGAGGAAGGGATTTACTGGTCAGTGGACTGCTTCCGCTGTCGCCCAAAGTTTTTGAACTTGTCACTGACTTATGATGAATGCGCTGCAGGTGACGTATAAGGGAGGATGTTCCGAGGTGGTTAACGTCCTTACCCCTACTTATTACAGCTTGACAAAGGCAACACACGGCTTGACAAATGTTGTCCGCATTTCTGTTGAAATACTTCCACACCGAAGAGCTGATTTTTTTGGTATTTTCACCAGGCATGTCAATGGCCCTATTCCTCCCACGGACAACAGGTGTCTCCCCGGGTGCCTGACTTAAACAAACCACCTCACCATCAGAATCCTCCTTGTCAATTTCCTCCCCAGCGCCAGTAACACCCATATCCTCCTCATCCTGGTGTACTTCAACACTGACATCTTCAATCTGACTATCAGGAACTGGACTGCGGGTGCTCCTTCCAGCACTTGCAGGGGGCGTGCAAATGGTGGAAGGCGCATGCTCTTCACGTCCAGTGTTGGGAAGGTCAGTCATCGCAAACGACACAATTGGACTCTCCTTGTGGATTTGTGATTTCGAAGAACGCACAGTTCTTTGCTGTGCATTTGCCAGCTTGAGTCTTTTCATTTTTCTAGCGAGAGGCTGAGTGCTTCCATCCTCATGTGAAGCTGAACCACTAGCCATGAACATAGGCCAGGGCCTCAGCCGTTCCTTGCCACTCCGTGTGGTAAATAGCATATTGGCAAGTTTACGCTTCTCCTCCGACGATTTTATTTTAGATTTTTTAGTCCTTTTTTTACTGATATTTGGTGTTTTGGATTTTACATGCTCTGTACTATGACATTGGGCATCGGCCTTGGCAGACGACGTTGCTGGCATTTCATCGTCTCGGCCATGACTAGTGGCAGCAGCTTCAGCACGAGGTGGAAGTCGATCTTGATCTTTCCCTATTTTTGGAACCTCAACATTTTTGTTCTCCTTATTTTAATAGGCACAACTAAAAGGCACCTCAGGTAAACAATGGAGATGGATGGATACTAGTATACTTATGGATTGACGAGCGACTGCCGACACAGAGATAGCTACAGCCGTGGACTACCGTACTGCGTCTGCTGCTAATATAGACTGGATGATAATGATATAAAAAATATATATATATATCACTACTGCAGCCGGACAGGTATATATTATATAATGACGGACCTGCTGGACACTGTCAGCTCAGCACTGCAGACTCCTAAAGTAAGCTACTAGTATCAAGAAGATAGAAAAAAGAAAAAAACACCACGGGTAGGTGGTATACAATTATGGATGGACGAGCGACTGCCGACACAGAGGTAGCTACAGCCGTGGACTACCGTACTGCGTCTGCTGCTAATATAGACTGGATGATAATGATATAAAAAAAATATATATATATATCACTACTGCAGCCGGACAGGTATATATTATATAATGACGGACCTGCTGGACACTGTCAGCTCAGCACTGCAGACTCCTAAAGTAAGCTACTAGTATCAAGAAGATAGAAAAAAGAAAAAAACACCACGGGTAGGTGGTATACAATTATGGATGGACGAGCGACTGCCGACACAGTGGTAGCTACAGCCGTGGACTACCGTACTGCGTCTGCTGCTAATATAGACTGGATGATAATGATATAATATATATATATATATATATATATCACTACTGCAGCCGGACAGGTATATATTATATAATGATGGACCTGCTGGACACTGTCAGCTCAGCACTGCAGACTCCTAAAGTAAGCTACTAGTAGTATCAAGAAGATAGAAAAAAAAACACCACAGGTAGGTGGTATACAATTATGGATGGACGAGCGACTGCCGACACAGAGGTAGCTACAGCCGTGGACTACAGTACTGCGTCTGCTGCTAATATAGACTGGATGATAATGAGATATAAAATATATATATATCACTACTGCAGCCGGACAGGTATATAATATATAATGACGGACCTGCTGGACTCTGTCAGCTCAGCACTGCAGACTCCTAAAGTAAGCTACTAGTAGTATCAAGAAGATAGAAAAAAAAAAAAAACACCACAGGTAGGTGGTATACAATTATGGATGGACGAGCAACTGCCGACACAGAGGTAGCTACAGCCGTGGACTACCGTACTGCGTCTGCTGCTAATATAGACTGGATGATAATGATATAAAAAATATATATATATATATCACTACTGCAGCCGGACAGGTATATATTATATAATGACGGACCTGCTGGACACTGTCAGCTCAGCACTGCAGACTCCTAAAGTAAGCTACTAGTAGTATCAAGAAGATAGAAAAAAAAAAACACCACAGGCAGGTGGTATACAATTATGGATGGACGAGCGACTGCCGACACAGAGGTAGCTACAGCCGTGGACTACCGTACTGCGTCTGCTGCTAATATAGACTGGATGATAATGAGATATAAAATATATATATATATATCACTACTGCAGCCGGACAGGTATATATTATATAATGACGGACCTGCTGGACACTGTCAGCTCAGCACTGCAGACTCCTAAAGTAAGCTACTAGTATCAAGAAGATAGAAAAAAAAAAAACACCACGGGTAGGTGGTATACAATTATGGATGGACGAGCGACTGCCGACACAGAGGTAGCTACAGCCGTGGACTACCGTACTGCGTCTGCTGCTAATATAGACTGGATGATAATGATATAAAAAATATATATATATATCACTACTGCAGCCGGACAGGTATATATTATATAATGACGGACCTGCTGGACACTGTCAGCTCAGCCCTGCAGACTCCTAAAGTAAGCTACTAGTATCAAGAAGATAGAAAAAAGAAAAAAACACCACGGGTAGGTGGTATACAATTATGGATGGACGAGCGACTGCCGACACAGAGGTAGCTACAGCCGTGGACTACTGTACTGCGTCTGCTGCAGTGCTAATATAGACTGGATGATAATGATATAAAAAATATATATATATCACTACTGCAGCCGGACAGGTATATATTATATAATGACGGACCTGCTGGACACTGTCAGCAGAATGCGTTTATAGAATAAAAAAAAACACCACACGACGAGTGTTTAACTTTTTCAGGCAGACAATCACAATATACTGGTGGTCAGTGGTCACTGGTCAGTCACACTGGCACTGGCAGTGGCACTCTGGCAGCAAAAGTGTGCACTGTTAAAAATATGTACTCCTGCTATAACTGCTCCCCAGTCTCCCCCACAATTAAGCTGTGTGAGCAGTGAGCACTCAGCACAGTCAGATATACAGTATTACATAGATGATGCAGCACACTGAGGGCACACTGAGGCTGAGCACAGATATGGTATGTGACTGTGTCACACTGTGTATCGTTTTTTTTTCAGGCAGAGAACGGATTAATTAAACTGGTGGTTACTGGTCACACTATCAGCAAGTAGTACTCCTAATATGCTCCCCAAAATTAGTAAATCAAGTGTCACTCTCTACTACTCTCTAGTCTACTCTAAACGGAGAGGACGCCAGCCACGTCCTCTCCCTATCAATCTCAATGCACGTGTGAAAATGGCGGCGACGCGCGGCTCCTTATATAGAATCCGAGTCTCGCGATAGAATCCGAGCCTCGCGAGAATCCGACAGCGGGATGATGACGTTCGGGCGCGCTCGGGTTAACCGAGCAAGGCGGGAAGATCCGAGTCTGCCTCGGACCCGTGTAAAAAGCGTGAAGTTCGGGGGGGTTCGGTTTCCGAGAAACCGAACCCGCTCATCACTAGTTATTCAGAGATTAAAGCAGATTGCTTCACACAAAGCCAGATCTACGTTCATCTCTGCACATGCTGTGGGCTGCCCAGCATAAGGCAAGGTCACCCAGCATGTGTAAAGCCGCCTCCTGATGCGTCCGCAATCTACTTGCGTATTTATCAGGACTAAGGTTGACCCTTGGCAGCACAGCCTGGTTGCGCTGCCATTTTTGGCCCAGAGCCACCCCAAAAAGGTCCTAGCCCGCCCCTGTTCCCCCCGCGCACACACACCCTCCACAATGCCACATCTCCGCCTCACAAATGTCAGCCACTGTCAGTCACATTGCAGTTGCACCCATCAGGGAAGCAACCATAATATGTGTGGCCGTGCAGCCACCATCGGCAAACTGCGCTGCGGCCTGCTGATGCGGTCGGGTCTGAATGACCCCATACGTACACTGAATTAAGTGTGTATATTTGCCCATATGCAAATTGGGCTATCCCTATTTGTATGCGTAATTTGATTATGTCCATTATCATGATTAGTATGCATTTGCAACGGGCCTTTACATATATTTGCATATATGCGGTTACAAACCATTGCCTGATTAATAATGCCCCATTGCAGTTTAGATTCTTAGATTCTCTCCTTCATTCACAGGTAGAGATGCGCCTTGAATACATATGATTCATCATTGCGCTTCCATGTATGCTTGGGTTGTGAGCAAGCACAGGGCAAAAACACACAGGAGTTCACTCTAGTAATGGTAGTATGTTCCTCAAGACAAGTGCTGGTACAAGATTTCTCGCAGCATACAGTATCTTGCACTGTAGAGAAATGATGCTTCTTGAATTACTGATCTTCCAGGTGACAGATTCTGTAATGAAGATGAATATTCCCATTGTGTCTTAAAAAGATTTGGGGTTACGGTCTATTATGTTAGTTTATAGACTACATTTATAGAAGGCAGATTGTGATGTCACAAAATGACAGACACATCATTTACTATGTGAATTGTTGCGAAATCAGACCATTGTGATAATGATAATTTAATAATATAGATGTTGAGACTCCAGTTACAATTGAAGTCAAGTACAGAAAGTGATTGATACTATTGTTTAGACATTTAAGTAACACAGTTGTTTCCTTTGTGTGGTTTTATACATCAAACATCAAAGAGTTAAAGTTACTCTGTGACATGTTATTGTGTGATTTGCTTAAAATGAATAATAAAACCCATCTCTAATGTGTATGTTTATATCCTTTGTAAGCTGAATCTCATAGTGGTGCCTTATGATAGCTATTAGTACAAACAGAATTACAGGACTTTTTTTTCAGTCCACAGCAAACCTCCATGTTTATAGACACTAAAGTGAAGACATTCATATTTATGAATTTATTTCACTATTAATTAGTAACTAACAGCAGACAGTAAGTTTAATATTGCATTTATTTTTCATACAATTACTGTATTATTATTTTCATTAGTAATGTTTATTACATTTTTAATGTTAATCAAAAGGGGGATACAAAAAAAGGAGGCTAAGGGAACAAAAAAGGGGATTTACACAGGAAAGCCAGCATTGTAATATAGGCAGTTCCAATCTCAAGAGTATAGTATATAAACAAACAAACAAACAAAACAGAAAACCAAAATACAGCATGAATGAAATAGTTACAAAATGGTACATTTTAAGGAGGTATTTTCATTTAGACTAAACTGACGTAGGTCTGACAAATGAGGTCTACATTGCAGAGGTACCTTTCACCATTAGTGACATACTTGTGCCATGAAAACCACTTCATAATAGTGGTGGAAGCTGAAGAGGAGTAAGGTATGAAGGCAGTTTCCATGTCAAATGGTAATGGACCATTTATGGAAAACCTTATGAAGAGAGAGAGGAAGGGGATCTTTCCAACACTGGGCCAAGGCAGTCTGAGCAACAATTAAAATATGACCTAACATGTATCTCTGATGAGGCAGGACCTGGGAAAGAAAAGGATAAAGAAGAGCAGATTCAGTGGCAGAAGATAAGTTGAGCTGCATCACTTTGTTAGCCAGAGAGACTACCGCAACCCAGAAGTGCTGAAGAAGGGGATAGGACCATCAAACATGAAATATGGGACCCACCTCACCACAATTTATCCAACAATACTAAGATTGTGAGGGTAACATAGCATGCAACTTGTCAAAAGTGAGGTACATCGTATATAGTAATTTAATGTGCATCTCAGAGTTGTTTATAGATTTTGAAATACATTAAGACATAATAGGGCAGATATATTAGGCCTGGAGAAGTGATAAAGAAGTGGTAAGTGGAAAACGATGATGCACCAGCCAATCAATATGGGTTTAAAAAATGACAGGAGCTGACTGGCTGGTGCATTATCACCTTCAACTTATCTCTTCTTTATCACTCCTCCAGGCTTAATACATCTGCCCCAATGTATATAAATCCCACTGAATATCAATGAAGGGGTATAGCAGATCTAATTTCCACTCAGTATGGGAAGGATATATCTCCCTTCCCAATACCTGCTGTTAAGCGGAACATGATCCAGCCCCAAAGGTCGAGTAACACTATGAAACCAATGCCTGACCTGGTAATAGTTAAATATGTCAGAAGGCACAGTAGATAGGGTAACAAGATGGCAAGGTTGTAAGCACGGAGGGGTCCACTGGTTATTTTCAAATGGGAAGCAGCTGGAGGTTGTGCCCAATCTCAAAGTTGAGCAGTACACATTAAGTTTCTTGGTAATGAACAAGATCTCGGAGAGCTTGCCACCTTGTTTTTTTTTAGAGAATAATTTGAGAATAGGCTATCTTGTGAGATTTACCTTTCCAAACATAGGAGGTCTACATAGCCTGACATTTACAGTATGTAAGTTCTTCTTAGGGAAACCATTGGGAATAGTTCATGTATCAAAATAAATACATAGGTTTAGGGAAGAGCAGCCGTCATCTTAAATGCAACTAGCCGGCCTAGCCAGTAGACTTGATATGATAGCCAGTATTTAATAAATGACAATAACTGGTCAATGAGGGGTGGAAAATTAACATCAGATACCTTAGAAATAGAAGGTGGAATCTGAACACCTAAATATAAAAAGCCAGTTGACCACTAATTGTACAAACTTGTGGTATGGAGCGATGCAAGAATAAGCTTGGGAGGTTAATAGGTAATGCATCAGATTTATTCGTACTCATTTTATAAAGAGGCCTTACTGTAACCATCCAGCACATGTAAGCATGACAATGAGGTCAGAGGCTCTACAGAAAACAGAAGAACATTATCTGCAAACAGGCAGAGTTTTGAGTAGTATTCCCCACTGTTATACCTGGAAAACTGATAGCAGAACAGATTTTAGCAGCAAGGGGTTCAAAAGCCAAAACAAAAATTAAGGGAGGAAAAGGGACAACCCTGTCTGATACCATTAATTATAGAATATGCATCAGATAAATAAAGTTACTAAACACCCAATAAGAAGGAGCGCTATAAAGAGCTACTCTAGAGGAGAGACTGTGATCATGAAAAGCAAAACATAAAGAACATGCACGTGTAGCAAAAGCAGCCTATCAAATACTTTCTCGGCATCAAGGGAAAACCCTATGAGTATTATCTGATGCTAGTCTACCTGACACAAACCCCACATGGTCAGGGTGAATAAAAGTGGGAAAAAGGGGGTCGAGGCAATTGGCTGTGACATTTGCATATACAGTACTGTAGCTTAATATCACTATTCAGAACGTCAAAAGGGTGATAATGTTTACATTCTTCAGGGTCTTCACCTAGTTTAGAAAGGGTAACAATTTGCACCTCCAGCATTTCAGGTGGAAACATACCAGAGCCAGTGACTTCACTGAAGAGAGTTGTAAGAGTGGGGAAGAAATGTTCCTGGAAAGTATATTATAAAATAAACATATCTGGGCCAAGGAAGATCTGTGTTTGTGTGGACTAGATGGCGCTACCGTTCAAGTAGTGAAGGTGGGGAGAGCGAGAAAAACGTTTAGACTTAACTTGAGGTTGAGGTCTTGAGATGTTCTGCTCCTAGTGACCACTCCAGACGCTCCAGTGTGCGTGGGAAAAAAGAATTTAGACAGTACAATGTGTAGTAAGGTCTTTTAGAACAAATGGTAGGTATTTAATATACTGTAGGGGATTTATTCACTTATATCGTGAATAATAAGAGACTACCGAAAACACACCTTACTTACACAAGTAAAGGTATGAGAAAGCATATAAAGGTATCTTTCTTAATATTTCCCCAATCATATAGACCAATATTGTAGGAATTTCAAAATACAGTTGTCTATAATGGACACGCCGATAGGCAGTTATGTACCTGGCACTCACAGTTAAAACTGTTATGATCCTCATATAGCGGTTTCTTTAGATGGCGATCGGGACACATAGGTTCTTTCACCCTGATGCAGTGATTTGATTGAGCGCTCGGATATATGTGAAAGAATACAAAACACAATATGTGTAGTTCTGTTATGATTTCAAAAAGTATCGCTGTGGGGAAATGTTAAACCCATTCGCAGTAGTATCAGTGAGCAGGCGGTGGTGTCCTTAAATTACAAGGGACCTTGTCCCAAGACACACACCTGACTTACACTGGAGAGATGTTTTACAAGCTTATAAAGGTATCTTTTCACCGTCACAGCTCAAATTGGGCTGGTCAATATCAACCGATATTCGATGGACCAAATGAAATGAGATTGGTATCAGCGTACCTAGCACTCACAGTTCAAGTGGATCGGATCCTCCCATAGCAGTTTCTTTGGACATCATTACGACCGTATTCGTAAAAAATATATATTTATTCGGTACAAAAATTAATAACAAAAAATGAATTAAACAACATAGAGAACTATATTGTATGGGGGTGTGAGAGGCTCTGATTGAAGTAGGAACCTAGGGACCAAAAAAGTGGCCAACTTGGGTCCCAAATAATAAATAAATAAATGTTAATAAAAAGTTGGTGTCCTACCTTCCTTCAGAGTGCCGCACACAGATCCACCAGTATAGTACCCCTCTTGGCCAACGCGTTTCGGGTCTCTAGGGACCCTTTTTCAAGGCATGAGGGGAAATGCCCATCTCTGGGCTTTATATAGCAGTATATGTGATTAATAAAGGGTTTACTTCCTGTTCCGGAATCCTAACCGGAAGTGCGTGGTCCGCGACCGGAAGTGAGCAGGCCGCAAACCGGAAGTACACGGACCGCAAGGTTTAAGCAGTAGATACTAAATTCTTAAAGTCTCCTCTGGTTTCTTAGATATATTATATCCACCAGTGGAGCCTAAATAGCCTTACTGATACATTCTCCCTTGCTTAAATGCAATTAGTTGTAACCGGAAACAGAGGCATTCTGGGTAGTGTAGTTTTTTTGTTGTTATTTCTAACCGGAAATGGGCGGTCCGTACCGGAAGTGTGCGGACCGCGACCGGAAGTGCACAGTTCGTGATATTTATGTTATAAGTACATGTTGCTTGGAGTCCTCGCTGGTATTTTGGGTTTATTCCATCCCCCAGCATTACTCAAATAATCTTTCTTGCTTGTTTTCATATACTTGGTTGTTACCGGAAACGGAGGCATTCTGGGTATTGTAGTTTTCTTATTGTTAGGACGAAAGGCTGCAAACACAGAATCATAACATCCGGAAACGGGTTTCTTGGGAGATGTAGTTCTTTCTGATTATGTAATAAGTGCAATAAGAACAAAGTCTCTATTATCGAAAATGATGATATCCCTAGGGCAATGGTTAAAATGAATATCTAAAAAAGAACCAAAATAAATAAAGATTGTTTAGACATCTTAAAAAAAAAAAATATATATAAATAATAAAGTTATAAAAAATAAAAAATAAAAACCAAGATCAGATAATATAATCTTTTAGTTGTACATATCTAGTAATTTGGAAAAATGTGGTGAGTACATCCTCGGCTCGGTGGCTAATAAAACCGGTGAAGCAATATGAATTTTTACGAACAATGATTATAGTAGATCACATTATGAGATGGTATAATATCTTATGCCTGTAAGAAAGCTCTGGTTATGAATATTTTATCATAATATAAATATTAAACGTTATTGTGCTCATTATGTGGATGACTTCTAGCGAAAAAAGGTTGGAAGGAGGTGCTCAGAAAGGGAGTTTTTTTCAGAGAAACCATTTTAACTCGAAGTCATGGTTTAAACCATTCGGAGTGAGGGTATTCAATAAGAATATCGTTTTAATTTCAAGAATGGCTAAGTTCTTTTCAATGTTCTTATCCCTCCATGTTGACTTAACATGTTTTAATCCGACAAATTTGGTTATATGTTTGGTAGAGCAGTCGTGTTTGTTTTTGAAATGATTGGAGAGATGGTGAGTTTCAACTCCTTTTTTCACATTACGCAGGTGTTCACCTATTCTTATCTTCAGCGGTCTGGTGGTCCTTCCGATATAATTCAAACCACATGTGCATTCTATCATATAGATAACGTTGGCAGTATTACATGTTATGAAGTCTTTGATCTTAAAACGTGTGTTATTAATGGTTATCTCGCTGTGTTTGCTTGTTGGATCTTTTATATTTCTGCATCCAATACAGAGTCCACATCTGTGGAACCCCTTAGTCCTTGTGAGATTACGGGTCTGTATAGGTAGTGCGCTTCTGACAAGTTGGTTTTTTAGGTTCCTGGATTTTCTATATATAAATTTCGGTTTATTGGGTATAATGGTTTTTAAAATAGGGTCTTTCGTAAGGAGGTACCAATTTTTTGTGATGATCTTCTCAACTTGTTTGTATTGAGCATCATATTGCGTTATAAATGCCCATTTTAATTGGTCATAGGATGAATCTTCTCTCTCCTTTGTGTTTCGTTGTAATAGAGTTGTGCGATCAATTGATTCTATCGCCGTGATTACTTTATCCAGATCTTCTTTATCATATCCTTTGTCGATGAAGTTATTTTTCATTTCTGTTGTTTGTTGTTTGAAAACTTGGTTTTCAGTACAGTTTCTTCGTACTCTCATAAACTGGCTTTTAGGGACTCCTTTCAGCCATATGTTATGATGTTGGCTGTCTCTGGGGATGTATGTGTTTACATCCGTAGGCTTATGGTATGTCATCGTATTCAATTTGTTGTCTTCCTGGTAGATGGTAAGGTCAAGAAAGTTGATCTTCTCTTGGCTGCTGGTGAGGGTGAATTTCAAATTCATGTTGTTCTCATTTAGTTGTTCAAAATACTCTTGTAGATCTTCCTCAGTACTAGTCCAGAATAGGAGTATGTCGTCAATGTACCTGTACCAATGTGAGAGGGACCTGCCCCAAGCTATGCCACCGTATATGGTGTTATGCTCCCAGTAGCTCATGAACAAGGGCCTTATCAGCTGTGTTAGACTTAACTGCTAGTTCCACGTCTTTTTGAGTACAAAGAGAATTTAGGGCACTCATGTCGTCTGTGGACAAAGAGGGCAAATTAAGTCCTTCCAAAAAGGACCAGATAGAGAATACTAAAAGTTGAGGGACAGAAAGATACTCTGTCAAATTATATAATTGAGCATAATGTTTGGCAAGCTGGTTAGCTATCTCAGCGGAGTTAGAAATCTTAGTTCCCATGGGGGACAGAACATCTTTGATCCTATTGTGAGCTTGGCGTACCTTCAAATTTTGGTACAAAAGCTGCCCTGTCCTGTTACCAGCAGAATATAACTTCTGTCACAGTTTATGAAGGGCAATCTGAACATGGGACAATTTTTTTAAAATTACTTCTAACAGAAGAAAGTTCTTTACACAGGACGCTAGAGGGTGGAGTTTATTTAGCTCCTCCAAATCTTTAATTTGGGACTCTGAATGGAACTGAAATTGGAAATATTGGTGTTTAAACCGTGCTCCAGTCTGTATAGCTTTGCACAGTATTAGAGCCTTAAAGTGCACAAAAACATTAACATGAAGTGTAAATAGGAGAACTAGTATCATAATAGAGCATTTTTATAATAGAAATACTAATACAGGTTGAGTATCCCATATCCAAATATTCCGAAATACGGACTTTTTTGAGTGAAAGTGATATAGTGAAACCTTTGTTTTTTGATGGCTAAATGTACACAAACTTTGTTTAATACACAAACTTATTAAAAATATTGTATTAACTGACCTTCAGGCTGTGTGTATAAGGTGTATGTGAAACATAAATGAATTGTGTGAATGTACACACACTTTGTTTAATGCACAAAGTTATAAAAAATATTGGCTAAAACTACCTTCAGGCTGTGTGTATAAGGTGTATATGAAACATAAATGCATTCTGTGCTTAGATTTAGGTCCCACCACCATGATATCTCATTATGATATGCAATTATTCCAAAATACAGAAAAATCCGATATCCAAAATACCTCTGGTCCCAAGCATTTTGGATAAGGGATACTCAACCTGTACTAGTATCATAATAGAAATACATTTTTCAAAATTATTTAGCATCCAAATCTGTTAAGAGATGAACAACAGCTTCCAAGGGTGTGGTGCATTCTAGCTAAATGAAGATCCCATGACCACAGTAACAGAGTATGATATAACCAAGTAAAAGGAAGGATATCTAGAGATTTGGAATGTTGTAATGTCCATTTATCGGACAGGATTAGGTTAATGTTGGAGTAGGAATTACAGTATGAACACAAGATAAAAAGGTATTTTCACGTCCCATCGGGTTTTGCAACCTCTACACATCGTAAGTCAAACTCAGCTAGTAGGTTGTGAAACACCAAGGAAGGGCCAGAGTGGCATAGTGGGAGGGGAGCAGAAGGATGATGGGATCTGTCTAATTTGGGATCAAGAACCAAATTAAAATCACCCAAAATAATCAAATGGCCCTTCTTAACCTTTGGTATCTCCAAACACAATTTTCGGAGAAAAGGGCATCTGTCCAGAGTTAAGAATGTAAACAGACACAATGGTGACCCATTTCTCCTCCATGAAATTAGTCAAAATAAGGTAATGACCATTTTAATCTTCTGAGCTGTGAGATTGTTTGACAAAGGCAGACAAGATTTGGTAAAGAGTTTTAACATTCAATGGAGCATCAGAGGTAACATCTGCATCAGAAGCCATAGGCAGACCTGTAGCACCCACAGATGGAGATTAAGATCCAGCTGAGGGTCAAGGAGGAGCTGTGGAGACAGGCAGGGTGAGCACCTTGGGGGACTTTGAATTTAAAATTTGACTGGAGGAGATAGAGTAACCTTGGGTTGCTTAGGAGGCATTGTATATGCTGTAGTATAATATGTGACAATAGCTATAAAACCACAGAAAGCAGAGTCCTTTACTAATTGTAGGAATAATTGAAAAAAATAGGAGATGAAGGAGATATTTTTTGTTGTCATATGAGTGCCAGAAGCAAGTCATGAAGCCATTAGTAATAAGCATGGGTGGTTGGATATAAATTAAACATTTCACATCATGAGGCCACCAAGGTATAGCAAAGTAGAGAGCAGATGGAAAAAATGTAGCAGCAACAACTCACACAATCCTGTTTGTCAAAGAAGACCTTTTCATCTATAGTATGGGATACTCAGATGCTGAATACAGGCAGGGATAGCAGCAGTAGTAGGTGGAGGGGAAGCCTGCAGCATGTAGCAGAGGCATCAGGAAAATAGCAGCCACCTGCAGCAAATAAAAGCACTTGGACTGCAGTGTATATCAAGAGCTACAAGAAAATGGAGCTTGCAACATGCACCTTCACTTTTTGAAGCCTGGGACCAGCCAATGTGCTACAGTGAAAAGATAACCATTCGCAGCCCGCTGCAGCCCAGTGTCCCAGTAGTGTTTTACCATGACCTCGGGCAACCAAGTGGGGGGAGGCCTGGTGTGGAAGGAGGTCTGGGCTACAGGCACCACTGGCAGCAGCTGGTCATGACCAAACCAGGTCACCGAGAGGGTCTGGCGGGGCAGGAGGGAGACCCACTAGGTAGCGGCAGCTTGGGGAAGAAGATCAGTGGTGAGTGTTGACTAGTGAAAGCTCACAGATCGCCTCTGTGTTGCTCGGTTGTAGTAGCCACACAAAAGCACGTCTGACTTCAATAGCTGTTAGGTCACGCCTCCCCATAAAATTAGTTTTTTTTAAATCTTGTGATAGTGATTATTTTAGTTGTTTGTTTTTTAACTTTAGGATGTCATAAATTAATTAATTCTACGCAAATTTACTTCTACAACGTACATTAAATTGGTAGCTTACATTAGTAGTTTCTGATGTTCCGTAAAATAAATTACAGATGAACTAATACAGTCAATACAGGTTTAGATCAATTTGTATTTTAGATGCTTCTGGGATCACAAGTTATTAAACATTCATGAAAAGTTTGATTCAAGGAACTGACCAGAATACAGGGAAACAGTACCACCTTAGTGCTGGCGCTATTAGCTGTGAAGCCAAGTAAGTCAAAGCCCTCAGCTGCAAGATGGATTCTGGGCCATGAGTGACTGGGGGTAACCCAGCAGACTCCAAAGTAATGAGAAACAGGGGCAGGTCATGCGGACACACCCGTGTGATGTGTGTCCATGCCCCTTGTGATGTTAGGCTACCCCATTTTTTTGGCACGCACACACAGTACCAGGAAAACATAAAACCTTCTTGCACCATTGAGCTCAACTCATACTTTTACACATAGACTATTAATCAGAAAATATATAACCAATCATGAGTTATTTAAGTCTGAACTGAATGTTGCTTTGGAAAATTTATAACTATTGAACTTGGTTTGTAAGTATTTTTTTTTAATTATCTATGATATTTTGTTCACAGAATATATATACACAAATGGAAACTCTTTGCAAAACACTGGTAACAGAGATCCCTATGCTATTATGTGAGTGTTATGGCTGAAAATGAAAATGTGAGGAAATACCCAGTATACTGTATTCATTTTAAGATTTGACCTAAAGGATTGGGGCAATTACTGATTTTTGATTACAAGATGCTTACAAAAACTGTTTCTGTAATCATGAAATTTTAAAAACATAATTTGGGAAATTAGCAAATTACTGATGTAAATATCACATATCACATTAAAAATTTAAAAGCAGTTGTCTGCAAAATAACTTCATTACTTATATTGCCATCAACAATTTCAGTACACATGGGACTTTAGCTCCCTTTACTGAATCCATGTAATGTCTCCTTGCCTTTCTTTCATAATGCATGTTTGCCCAACACTACTTCTTAAATATTGTGTAGACTTTATAGTGCACATTTTACCTTTGGCAGCTCTTCTGCAATACCCAGTATACAATACAGCAAACATCATTGCACTCAGTGACACATATTAACACAATATGCATAACTCACCAGCAGGTGCAGCCTGCTATCGTCAAGGCATTAGACTAGAATGGAACGTGGGAGAGGCTGGGGCACTATTTTGCATAAAGAATAGGCCTAAAAGGCCAGAGTGTATTCTACCTCTGTAATTTTGCTCATTTATTGAAGTAGCGAAAGGCATAACATTGCAGCCATTTGCACCACTGTTCCCTTCCTACTCAATACTCTCAATTGTATTTACTTATATTCATTGATGTTGGGTTCATCCAACTATAAAATTCTATTTCATATTTTCCTTAACCCTCTTCTGTCATTTTGCCTCCAAATTAAAAATGAATTGAAAGTACAATGGCTATCTATTCTTTATTTTGCTTTAAAATGTATCTTATTTTTTTTAAAGAAGGCACGTAAATCTCAGTTGCTTCTAAATTTCCCATTTGAAACCAATCATGAGTTTAAAAATATCCTCACCACTTTGTATCAAGACTTTTATTTGAAGCAATAATGTAATAATCATACGCCACTTAATGCATGAAAATATGCTGATTTGAGCATTTGTGTTTTAAAAAGCCAGATGGTATAACGTGATGTAACAAAGCCAAAACAGACAGAACCTCTCAATACTGTATAAAAAAATGTGCGTAATGTGTGAACATGTGTGTGCTTAGAGAGAAAACAGAACTCTGTACATATTCCAAATCAACTTGTTTATAGTGCAGCATGTCATCTGATCTGTGCATTTACAATGCATTGGTTTTTTTTTTTTTTGGGGGGGGGGAAGGGGCTGGCAGCAGCCTATTTTAGGGAATACTGGTGGATTAAATAATTTCTTGTTTACAGTGTTACATTTCATGTGAGATGTATATTTATAATGCACATTGTATGGCATAATACAACAGATCCTAAATAACATTTGGACAAATACATCTTATATTATTTTCGTGAAAACCAAATAAAAACAGAAGAAACATAAACTGTCAAAATGAAATATATAGTTCACATTAAAGACTTAATAAATGTGATGATGAGTCATTTTCACCTGATACAGAAGCTTTGTTTTTAATCTGTTCACCTAGACTTAGTTTCTTCACATTTATATGCTAATCATGCTAAAGAAAGCCCTAGATTGAAAATATAAGATTACTTCTATGTAGAAAGCTGTTGTGCTAGATTTCAAAATTAAATGAAGACTATATATCCTATTTGACAAGTTTTAAATTAAATTCTGATCTTAATTTATGTTTTTTTGGTGTGTTTCTTACCTTATTTAAACTGGATGTGTTGCATATGAAGGGCTAGATTTGAATGACCTTCTGATGCCTCAGTGACAAAACAATACATTGCTGAATGCTTACGAACATTGATCCTTTTTTATATGATACATGTTTAATAGTATGTAATGTATTTCAAATTATGTATGTAATGTAAACAATGCATAAGCTGTATCTTACATTGTCCTAAAGAGTCATCTTAAGGTGGCTTCACACTGGCTGATATTCCTATTCTGCAAACATGCTAAATAACTGGGGATATATTGTATATCAGCAAAACAGGAATGTAGTTGGCAACCCGACAATAACAGTGCTGGCGGTCAGAAGACCAGCAACAGAATCCCAACACCTGTCAGAATCCCGACGCCTTAATGCCGACAGTCAGAATGCTAAATGTAAATGTGCAAGGAAGATTTGGGGTAAGGCTGTGGGAGGGAGGGTTAGGTACTAGGATTGAGGGTTAGGGTTAGGCTGCGGAAGGGAAAAGTTAGATTTAGACTGTGGGAGGGGAGAGTTAAGGTTAGGCTGCAGGAAGGGAGGGTTAAACTTTGAAGAAGGGAGGGTTAGGGAGAGGGTAAGGGGTAGGGTTAGGTTACTTGTGAAGGAGTGTTGGGATTCTGACTGTTCGGAGACAGCTGTTGGTTTTCTGACTGTCAGCATCCACACTTTCTGGATCCCATACACAAACCGCAAAATACATGGGAGCAAGTGTTTACATTTCTAAAACTTTCACAATTGGATTAGCAAGAACATCAAAAGCTTACTTAACTGCTTTGAAGACAGTAAGCATTACAGGTGTGCTTGGAAAATAAGTAACTGGAGTGTAATAATTTAGTAAAAGGTGTAAAAAAATTTGTAGGAGATTCCCATTTAAAAATTAAACACAAAAATAAGCAAAACTAAACACAATTGTAAATATTTGTATAAATCTTTTATCATTTAAAAAAAAAGTACAAAGCCAAGTGATTTGGATTTATAGTTTAACAGGTTTAGTAGTACGAAGAACGGAATGACTGAAATAGGAATGGAGAGGGTTAAACATCCATGAGCTGGGGATGACTCTCTAGGGAAATGTGATTAGACATCCAATAGGGGTGCAGGTTGGCAGGATCTAGCTGGTTCATATTGCTGGGGAAGAGGAGGAATTTCCTCTTTTTCTGGTGTTTCAAGCAGGGGTAAGTCCTGTGCCTTTCCCTGCCTTGTATTAGGAAAATTAGCTGGTTCGCACCTGTTTAATTTATAATTCTGCTCCCACCATGTTTCCCCTTGTGCTTGCACCTCCTCACCCCAGGCGTTCCTCCCGTGTACCTGCGCGGTACAGCTCTCCCTCTGGTCTCCTTGTGGCCCGTGATGCCTCCCTGCTCTCCTCCCCTGCTTTGGCCGCCGCTCCCGTGCCCTCGTTGTCACGACCGGGTGTCGGGGCTGCGTCCTCGGCTTCCCCGCCCTCTTCACCTGCTCCCGGCCTCACCGGATGAAGTGCGGTGAGGCGGGGGAGGCTGGCGGCGGGGGATAACTGTGTGGGGAGGGCGCCCGGGCGGGCGGCTGCTGGGGACAGGGCTGCACAAGTGCTGGCAGAGGGTAGGAGGGCACGGCTCTGGCGGGAGGAAGCTGGGGGCGCACACGCGGCACCTCCTTTGGGAACGCTCATGGTGCTGTGGGGCATAGTTCACGTGTCTCCTTGTATTCCCGCAGAACTGCCGGACACAGGGGACATATCAGCGGAATGGTCAATGTGAATGAGCCTCATAGGGCTCCTGCATGGCTGGGAGCAGTAGGGGATAGGGTTCGAGGGGGGTCTGGTGTCCGTGCGTGACAGCGGCCAAGCGGCGGTCTGGGGCTGCCGTATGCAGCTCCTCTCATGGCTCGTGCGGCGCTACGACTGCTTTGTCCTCTCCAGTCACTGCACCATCTACACCCTCTACACCTGGCCGGGCAGGGGCCATGGGAGAGCTGGAGTGGTTGCTAGGGATTAGGCTAGCGCTAAGATGGGTCCATCTACTGCGGTTTTTGACCCCTCACAGTTGTCCGCGGCCTTTTCTTCAATGGCTGCTGCCCTGGCCCCTCTCATATTGGCCACGCCGCTTAGCTCGGACAGGCCCGTCCATAGGGGGCGGGTTTCTAGGAATACTATGGGATGTACTACTCCCAGGATCCCCCCATTTGCGGGGGACAGATAGGGGAACGGAGTCGGCATTGGGCTCTTTGGTTAGGGGTGCAAGGGAAAGTGCTCGGTCTTCGCCGGCCCTGGCGGATGTGCCTGTGTCTCCCAGCTCCGGGGCTCTGGGGTCGGATGTGCTTTGTTTTTCAGATCCTGAGGAGGTTTCCAGTCTGTGGCCGGTCAACGAGAGCTACTCTGCATCCTGGTCTGGTCTGCCAGAAGCATCAGGTGAGGGATCCGGGGAGTCAGTCCTGGTTTTGTTGTGCACTATTTCTTTTTCCGGCTCTCGTGCCAGCTCCTCTTCCTCGTCTTCTATCGGTTCTTCTGTCAGCAGCACTATGAAAACCTGTAAATGGGCTGCTAAATATGCAAGGAAGGAGGCTGGCAAGCGTGTCCACCGCACTAAGTGCAAGAGGGCAGCATAGCTTTCCCGCAGGGATAGAAAATGGTATAACCTATCTGGGGTCGTTCATTGCGACTACCTACCTGCCTAATGGCATAACCTACCTGGGGTCGTTCTTGTGCAACCGTCGTGTTGCGAGGGTTGCACAAGAGATGCCGTAAAAAGATTGAGATGGGTGATTTTGTTGACATGTTCATGTTGACTGATGAGACTAAGAAGGCGTTTAAAGCCGTCAAGGCAAAAGGGGGTGTTGGCGTGGAGGAATTTAAATTGTATGATGCTTGGTTGGCCGAGTTTTGCGTCTTTGCAGCCTGTTATTTGGAAGATCGTCCTGGTGAGCATATCAACATAATCCACTACATCTACTTGATTCATGACATGCATTGCAAGTATCCGGGTGTCGCCTGGAGAGTGTATGATGACCAGTTGAGGATCATTGATTTCGGATGTAAGGATGTTGAGGTGTGGATGGAGGTTTCCAGGGTGCAACTGGATGAAGGGGAGGGCCCGCAGCCTCCCGCGGACCCTGCTCCAGTCACCTCCGGGGGATCCCAGACCTTCGGAGATGCTCCACAAGCACGCCGGTTCGAGGCACCCAGTTAGGCGCAAGAGCCGGGACTGGCTAAAGGCAAATGCTTTGCCTTTAACAGTTCCATGTGTCCTGTTGGGCAACGGTGTAGTTTTCGACACCTCTGCTTGTGTTGTGGTGGTACCCACCCGGCCTCCAGCTGTTTTCATTGGGGGCGGTCTGCCCAGAGAGCGGGCAACCACGTTCCTGCCGAAACCGCCACTGCGGCTCCATCTCAGTAGGGCTCCTTCTCCTATTCGGCTGGAAGATATGGGTAAGTGGTTGTCCTGGTTTGTGGACCAGGATGTGGCTAGTTTCCTTTTTGATGGTTACAGTTTTGGTTTTCAGTTGCCCATCCAGGGTGAGGTTCGTGTTGCCTCATATCGGAACCTGTGGTCGGCCCGGTCCTTTCCCGACATCCTGCATGGCAAGGTGGATAAAGAGATCCATCTTGGCCACATGGCGGGTGCTTTTTCTCAGCCCCCATTGAAGGACTTGATTATTTCTCTGGTGGGTGTTGTTCTGAAAAAGGCACCCAGTAAGTTTAGTCTCATTCAACATCTTTCTTACCCTTCGGGCGTTCAGTCAACGACGCCATTCCCTCTGATTGTTACTCGGTGGGGTATCAGTCGTTTGAGGATGCTCTCGATATAGTTCAGTCCTATGGGCCCAGGGCACTCATGGCTAAGATTGATGTTGAGTCGGCTTTTCGGCTTCTCCCGCTTCACCCTGATTCTTTTCGATTCATGGGCTTCCGCATTGGGGACAAATATTTTATTGACAAGTGCTTGCCAATGGGATGTTCTGTTTCATGTGCCTGTTTTGAGAAGTTCAGTTCCTTTTTGCATTGGTGCGTGGATGGGTCGGGGCATCGCTCATTACTTGGAGGACTTCCTGTGTGTTGGCCCAGCAGGTTCTGGTCGTTGCTCCGAGCTCCTTTTTAGTTTACGGGCGTTCTTCTATCATTTTGGCATTCCTATCGCGTCGGAGATGACGGAGGGCCCCGTTTCCTGTTTGTCTTTTTTGGGGATCCAATTGACACTCTGGTTACTCTTCGCAGGCCCAATTGCTTTTGGGCCTGTTGAATTTTGCCTGCAGAGCAGGGACATGCAGTGAGCTAAATTTCTCAGGAGGCACTGTCTAGCACCAGAGCCAGATTTACATGCAATATATGAGCCAAAGCGTGCAACTGAGCATTATACACAGGTGCTGCAGTATAAACTCCTGGAAATTTGGTGAGTTTTTATCAGACATGTGCAGAAAAGTTAGCCAGGTGAGGCACTGCCTAACCTGCCATAGACTTTTTACTCCAGAGTTTTGACTATAAAAATTATTAGAATAATGCAAAGAAGATATTTCAAATATATTCTTTGTATTTTTCATATACTTTATACCAGAGGTTCACAAACTGTGTGCCGTGGCTCCCTGGTGTGCCTTGGGACACTTGCAGGGGTGCCCTGGGTTGGTGGTCCAGGACCAATTCAAATTATTCATGGTCAATATAATAGGCAAAACCAGTGCTGGTGGCTGCCAGTCATAAAATATGTGGCCAAACAGAAGCACATCTTGTCCCTCACCACACAACTGACCGTAAGGATGACATATAAACGCAATCTACTTAATGTAATATTTCTTTCTAAATATCTCAATAAGAAATTTTTGGCCTAGGGGTGCCGTGACAAAATTCTGATATTCTAGGGCGCCGTGATTAAAAAAAGTTTGGAAACCACTGCTTTATACAGTCAAAACTCAGACACAAATGTTAGTATGACAGGAAAGGCTCTGCCTCACCCCACTGCACGTCACTGCTGCAGAATCATACCTATGGGTAGGTTTTTTTGCCTTAAACTGGTATGAGCCACCGTGGGTGTCACCAGGTCACATCACTTGATTAAGTTGTCATCCAAGATAAAGCGAGACCTAGCCGTGTGGGCTTTGTTTCCGGATGACTTTAACGGTGTTCGGATCTGGTTGGCTCCCATGGCCGATAACTCTAGCTTGCAGTTGTTTACGGATGCAGCGGGTTCTGTTGGTTTTGGCTGTTTTCTGGCGGGGTCTTGGTGCACCGCTTCCTGGCCCCGGGTCTAGTTCGAGAGAGGTCTTACTAGGGATCTTTTGCTGTAGGAGCTCTTTCCCATCATGGTCGCCATGGAAGTTTGGGGTGGACAATTGCACAATCGCGGCATCCTGTTCAGGTGCGATAACCTGGGGTTGGTGCATTTGATCAATAATCAGTGGGCCAAATCCTTGCAGGTATTGTGAGTCTTGGCCCAGTTGACACTGCAATGCTTGCATTTCAATGTGCTCTTTCGAGCGCAGCATGTCCTGGGTGTGGATAACGACAAGGCCGATGCCTTATCCCGGGGCCAATGGGGTACATTTTGTGCGGTTGCGCCTCTTGCTGACGTTGTTGGGGTACTTTGCCCCCCTTAAATTTGGCAGGTGATCGAGCCGGATTGGAGGGGCTAGTGGAGCGTTCCATCGCCCCGTCTACCCTACGGACATATCACCAGACTTGGCTCTGGTGGCTGGGGGCTCTCAGGTCAAGGGTGGGCATCGGAGGATGCTCTCTTTTATTTGGCAGCTGTTTGTCTATGGGAGGTCCAAAGCGGTGGCCTCCCGTTACCTGGCCAGCATCTCCTTTTTTGCAAAGATTAGAGAGAGTTTTTTTATTGCCAAAGCCATGAAAGGTTGGTCACGGGTAGTTCCCCCGGATAGCAGGCGTTCCATTGACGCATCGCTTCTCCATGCAGCACTGGGTGCGGTTGAGGACATGGCTGACTCGGCCTTTGAGTCCTTGCTGTTTTGTTTAGCTTTTTCCATGGCTTACCACGGCGCCTTTCGGGTTTTGGAGTAGGTTGTGCCCTCCAAGACATTGCATGCGATTTTGCTTAGTTCGGATATCCGCCTTGACGATACGTCACTCTAGTGCAGGATTCAGCAGTCTAAGATGGATCAGATGTCTCACGGGAAATGGGTTTCCTTGGGTCCCTCATTGTCCTAGGGCGTCTGTCCAGTGTTTCTTGCTGTTCATTATGCCTCGGTCAGGCCTTCCTTGCAGGGTTCTTAGTTGTTGCACTATGACGGTTCGCCTAAATATCAGTTTGGTTGGATGCTGCGTCACTGCCTTTCCGGTGTTGGCCTTTCCCTTCACGACTTTGGTACCCACTACTTTAGGATCGGTGCGGCTACGTCAGCGGCGGCGGCCGGTTTGCCCGTTAAGGATATCAAAGCATTGGGTCGTTGGAGCTCTACCAGTTATAAGCGATATATCAGGCCCGATCTTTTGTGTTAAGGTTATTTGCTGTGACTTTTCTGGTTTATGTTTATGTTCTGGTTGTTGGTGTTTGTGTTTGTCTTCCCCATGTCCATCCTACTCGGGGATTAGCTACACACCGCTGCTGGCAGCAGTGTGTCCGGAGTTTTTAACAATTTTTTACCTGGACTGATGGACTGAATTCTGCTTCCTTTTTAATTTGGCTCATTGGCTCCAATTATATGTCCCTCAGCAGGTTTTACGTTTTTTCTGCTGGTCGAGTTTACCTGTGTGCTCCTTCCTCCAAGAAGAATGCTTTTTGATGTGCCTTATAGACTGGTACAGATAACTGGTGTCCAGTCTATAATTTAGACTTTTTGTTTTTAGCTTTTATTTTTCATTTTATAGTGCACTCTTCAGATACAGCAGACAGAGAGAGCACCCTTTTTTCCAGATACAGCAGACAGGGCATCCCCTTCATATACAGTAGACAGAGAGAGCACCCCTTTTTCAGATACAGCAGACAGAGAGAGCACCCCTTTCAGATACAGCAGATAGAGAGAACACTCCTTTCAAATACAGCAGACAGAGCACCCGCTCCATGCCAGACAACACAGTACTGAGACGGACACGTCTGTCCAGTACACTCTCCACAGCCGGAGTGCAGACGGCACCGCTGCACAGGGACTTATATAGAATTCAAGACCCGTGACAATCCAACAGCGGGAAGATGATGTTTGGCCATGCTTTGGGATCCAGTAAGGCGTCAATGTTAGGGTGGGTCCGGTTCTCCGATAACTGGACCAACTCATCTCTGTTTTTAATATAGAATTTGGACCTTTTCACCTTCTTTAACAGAACTTCAGTTGGAGAGAGTAATTCATATAACTAGCTACCAGGCAGCATTTTTTTAATGAACATACTGTATATCATGAAACACTGTTGACAATGAACAGCCATTCAAATGCTAATTTAGTGTTGTTAAATATATTGCATTTATTCTATGTTGCAAGAACTGTTACACTTTGCTTTGGACACTCAGTGTACAATTGCAATAGCAGATTGAATGAGTTTCATGCTATTTGTTTATCTTGATTTTTCTTTAAAATTAGGGAACCCTACAGCATGTGAAATCTAATTTTTGGAAACAAATACTTGCAATTATGAAAAATTTAGGATTAAAAATAACCATTTAATAATGCTACAATAAATTAACTATGTATTACTTGGTGAACATTGATTATTATTGAATAGCTTTATTGGTATTATAGGTCAAACAGCTAATTTGAGCACTGCATATAGTTTACTATAGGTAAGGTAGATAGTAATATCCCAAGAATGGCTAACACTTTATTTCAGAAAAATGTAAACGCATAAAAAAAATATTTTTAGGTGTTAGGATCCTCTGTTGATATTAAACAGTCTGTAATAAAATGCCATAGTTAATACAGTATTTGTTGTTTATTTTGAAAATCTCAAAGTTAATGAATGTTGCACTTATGTTTCATCTTCTCTAATAAGCTTGCTTATATTCAGGCCACATATCATTCAGTTTGAACAGGCTGTTGCCTCTATTTGCATGTTGCTCACTGTGGTACTTGTTTAAAAGGTCACAAGAGATGAATCAGCATTAAATATTACTTTTAGTAAATACCTTTAAATATTAATATCCAAATATTAAATATGATAACTATTAATTAAAAAGCCACCTGTATGTTTTGTATACTTCTGTACATTTGTGTATCCATGTTTTCTCTGATGGTCTTGGTTTGCTTGTTAAGAGTTCCTGTGTTGGTTGTCTTGTGGCTCATTTGTCTGATGTATTTTTTAAAACTTTCTTATTCAAAGTGACGAATACAAATAAGATTTTATGCTGCATCAAACATACTTATGGTAGAAAAATGGTATAATATCAAGTGCTGGGTATACATACTGTAAATTGTTATGGTTATTAGATGTAGAATGTATTCACCTCTCAACAAGACCTAACTATATAGGACGTATTAAAAGTTGAATGTTCACCAGTTTCAGTTTGAATAACATAGGTTAAATGTAATAGGGTGCGATTTGTGAAAACGTGCGCTTTTTACAGCAAATTTGCACGTTTTCCGAAATGTGCAAATTTAATAGCTTGCGATTTTGCTTAAAATTGCAAGTTTTTTTTACTTATAGCAAAAATCGCAAGTGAAAACAATGAAAATCGCAAATGTAATAGGATGTGATTTTTTTCACTTGCACACAAAACCTTACCAAAAATCGCCAGAATAATAGACCAGGTTTAGACTGGCGATTTTTGGAGAAGCATGCAGAGATCAGTGAGATTCGTGCATGCTTCTGTGCGTGTTAAAATATAAAAAAAAAACGACGTGCAGGTCCCCCCCAAAAGCATAACCAGCACTGGCCACTTTGAGGCGGTCCTGGTTGCAAAAATATAGGGAAAAAAGTAGAGATGATCTGGTTCGGTTCTCAGAGAACCGAACCCTATCGGACTTCATGCTCCGAGCCTGGAGCCGAGTCAGGCTCAGGTTTTCCCACCTGACTCGGAAACCAGAAAGAGGCAAAACGTCATCGTCCCGCTGTCGGATTCTCGCGGGGTTTGGATTCCATATAAGGAGCCACACTTCGCCGCCATTTTCACTCCGGCATTGGAAAGTGTAGAGAGAGGGCGTGTCTCCCTTCTCTCAGTGTCCTCAGTGTCTGTGTCTTGTGCTGCATCTGTCCAGTCACAGTGGTTGTGTCCTCTGCTGCCATATGTCCAGTGCTGCTGTATAGGTTGCTGTGTTGTGCTGCATCAGTTCAGTGGTGGTGTGTTGTGCTGCATCAGTCCAGTCACAGTGGTGGTGTCCTCTGCTGCCATATGTCCAGTGCTGCTGTATAGGTTGCTGTGTTGTGCTGCATCAGTTCAATGGTGGTGTGTTGTGCTGCATCAGTCCAGTCACAGTGGTGGTGTCCTCTGCTGCCATATGTCCAGTGCTGCTGTATAATAAGTCCCTTACAGTGTTGCTGTGTTGTCCTGCATCAGACTGGTGGTAGTGTCCTGTGTATCAGTCAGTCCAGTGACTAGTCACAGTGGTGTCCTCTGCTGCCATATGTCCAGTGCTGCTGTACAATAACAAGTACCTTACAGTATTGCTGTGTTGTCCTGCATCAGACCAGTGGTAGTGTCCTGTGCATAAGTCAGTCCAGTGACCAGTCACAGTGGTGTCCTCTGCTGCCATATGTCCAGTGCTGCTGTATAAGTCCAGTCCATTGCAGTGGTGCTGTGTTGTCCTGCATCAGTCCAGTGGTGGTGTCCCTGTGCTGCCGTATATGTCCAGTGGTACTGCTGTATATGTCCAGTGGTACTGCCATATATGTCCAGTGATCCTGCCACATATGTCCAGCGGTACTGCCGTATAAATCCAGTGATCCTGCCATATAATTCCAGTGATCCTGCCGTATAAGTCCAGTTATCCTGTCGTATATGTCCATTGATACTGCCGTATATGTCCAGTGATCCTGCGGTATATGTCCAGTGATCCTGCCATATATGTCCATTAATCCTGCCATATATGTCCAGTGATCCTGCCGTATATGCCCAGCGGTACTGCCATATATATGTCCAGTGGTACTGCCGTATAATTCCAGTGATCCTGCCGTATTATTCCAGTGATCCTGCCGTATAAGTCCAGTGATTCTGCCGTATATATCCAGTGATCCTGCCGTAAATGTCCAGTGATCCTGCCGTATATGTCCAATGATACTGCCGTACATGTCTATTGATAATGCTGTATATGTGCAGCGGTACTGCCGTATATGTCCAGCGGTACTGCCGTATAAATCCAGTGATCCTGCCATATAATTCCAGTAATCCTGATGTATAATTCCATATAAGTCCATATATATAACAAGTCCCTTACAGTGTTGCTGTGTTGTCCTGCATCAGACCAGTGGTAGTGTCCTGGGCATCAGTCAGTCCAGTGACCAGTCACAGTGGTGTCCTCTGCTTCCATATGTCCAGTGCTGCTGTACAATAACAAGTCCCTTACAGTATTGCTGTGTTGTCCTGCATCAGACCAGTGGTAGTGTCCTGTGCATCAGTCAGTCCAGTGACCAGTCACAGTGGTGTCCTCTGCTGCCATATGTCCAGTGCTGCTGTATAAGTCCAGTCCATTGCAGTGGTGCTGTGTTGTCCTGCATCAGTCCAGTGGTGGTGTCCCTGTGCTGCCGTATATGTCCAGTGGTACTGCTGTATATGTCCAGTGGTACTGTCGTATATAGGATCACTGGAATTATATAGGTCCCGGCCAAAGCATCATAAATCCCCCAACTAGTCACCCCTGGCCGGGGTTCCATGGGGGAGTGTGGACCCCTAAAATAAAGAGGTCTCCCCCCTGAAGGCACCCAAGGGCCAGGGATGATGCCCGGGGCTGTCCCCAGCACCCCTGGGTGGTGGATGCTGGGCTGACAGCCATGAAAGTGTTAAAAATTAATATTGTCTTTTGCTGTGGAACTACAAGTCCCAGCAAGCCTCCCCGCATGCTGGTACTTGGAGAATCACAAGTACCAGCATGCGGGGAATTAACGTGCCCACTGGTACCTGTAGTTCTGCAACAGAACAAATATTAAAATAAACACACAGACACCGTGACAGTAGGTATCCCAGGGGTTAAATAGAGCAGGTGGAGAAGTTGTCTATAGCAATCAATCAGATTCTAGCTATTATTTTATAGAATGTAATAGATAATCTTAAGAAGTGGATTCTTTTATGAAGGCTAACCAAGGCAGCGCAAAGCGGTCTGTATAAGACAAGTTTCTAATTAAATGACACCACATTTAAAATACGTAACATACACAAAAAGAGAGAAACCTGATCAAATATCACTTTGCGGTAAGAATTATAAGAATATAATACATCCCTTGTGATGGAGAACAGTCCAAATGATTTTCAACTGAATGCTGTTCTTCCACTTTATGTTGGGAATTATCCTGATGTTCTAATACTTTAAAACAGAGAAAAGAAGAGGAGAAAGCAGTGATCCTTGTATTCAATGGTCTCCTAAAAGCAGTTATGTGTACCCCACTCACGTGTATTTAGGTAGTTATGTGCATATTAAGGTATCTTTAGGGTGCCGTCTCACTCTTTCCAAATGTGATTGAAAATTTGGTCACTTTTTATACCAGGTAAAGAGATAATAGCCGGTATATATATAGGAGTGCAAGCATCTTTACTCTGTAAGACACCCGCTATTATCTCTATACCTGGTATGAAAGTGATCAGATTTCCAATCACATTTGGAGAGAGACAGGCGGCACCCTAAAGATAACTTTATATACACATAACCACCTAAATACATGTGAGTGGGGTATGCATAACTGCTTTTGGGAGACTATTGAATACAAGGAACTGCTTTCTCCTCTTCTTTTCTCTGTTTTAAAGTATTAGAACATACTACACATTGGTGTTTGTTATCTTATCTTTCCACATATTAGAGAAAACAAGAAAGGCTTCAGGATAATTCCCAAAATAAAGTGGAAGAACAGCATTCCATTGAAAATTGTTTGGAAACCTCTCCATCCTAAGGCAGGGGCAAACGCAGGATTTCTAGGGGGGGTTTCCATGTATATATAAACTGCAAACAACGACGTGTATATGTATGTATATATATATATATATATATGTATATATATATATATATATGCAGAAAGTGTTTTAATAGATCAGTGCGCTTATCCAACGTTCGAAAATTCCTTCCAAAGAAGGGGTCGTCGAATGTCACTATGCTGAGACTTAATTAGTTGTATTGGATCCGTATCTAAAGCCGTCTAGTAAATACTTCGTGCTCTACAGACACCTTCCAAGCTTCTTTGGTGGCAGCTCAGTTCTTCAAGAAATGACCTGGGTAGATTCAGTCATGAAATTCTGTGGAGGTAGGGGAGAAGAACAAGCGCCATATGGTGTAGTAATTTAAATAAATGGATAAAATTGGTATTGGTATTGGTAATACAAAGTTTTTTAATAAACCAAATATACAATCATCCCTTATGTATTATATAAGTGTATTTACGATCGGATGACACTTCCGGTTCCGGAAATGACGTGAACCGGAAGTGACCGCAATGTGAAACTGAAAGCAGCTATAAATGTGTGTACTTTCTGTTATGCTATATTCTCCTGAGGAAGCCAAAAAGGCGAAACGCGTTGAGAGACTGAACTACTTACCTACTGCCTGTATCACTGAGCTAAGACTTTTTTATATTTTATTTATTTTTGTACTATGTTTTATTTGGTTTATTAAAAAACTTTGTATTACCAATACAAGGCAGTAGATCGAAATTGAATGAATAAGCACACCATACAGGACCTGCCTGAGTCATTTGGATATAAGTTTATCCTATATGCTTGATTGAAGTATTGATTAGGTACGCATGACATATAGGGGAGGGTACCCCAAGATATTTACAAAGGTACTACACGATATGGCGATGATCTTTGTCTCCTGACATATAGGTGGGGAACAGCTACTGAGAAAAGAGATACCGATAGGCCTGATTCCAAGACTATATCCGGTACTTACAGTACATTTACGTGTCCATATTTTATCCATTTATCTAAATTACTACACCATATGGCGCTTGTTCTTCTCCCCTACCTCTATATATATATATATATAGATATAGGCAATAGCAAATTAAGTCATGTGACTGCTGGATTTGATTTTTCATTTTATTAATGTCTTGTGTATTATTTATATTTTGATTTTATCTGAGCACAGACACCCCCTCCCCCCAGTACTCCCCACTCCACAGTCAGAAGTCACAGGCAGCACAATCCCCCCTCCCTCCTCCATAGTCAGAAAGCACAGGCACAGGCAGCATAATTCTCCCCCCCCCCTCCATAGTCAAAAACACAGACAGCACAATCCCCCCTCCCTCTTCCATAGACAGAAACACAGGCAGCATCAATGACTCAGCCAGCATAATTAAAGACTACCGGCGCCCGCCCAGCGACCCTCAGCACTTGCGAAACAGACCTTGCTGCTGCCGAGTTTGTGTGTGTGGGAAGACAGTCCGACGAGTCCGTCCATCGCCGCTTCCTACCCTGCTCCTCACCGCTCTCTCCGGAGCTCCCGCAGCATAAGCAGCCGCCTCCGTTACGCATACTACACACTGAGATGTTAGAACTGGGAGCTGACCCCTGGCTGCATGTAGGGGAAGCAGCTCCTCCCGGGCTGTTCTTGCGTGCTGCTTGAGAGAGCGGTGAGGAGCAGGGTAGACAGCGGCGATGGACGGACTCGTCGGACTGTCTTCCCACACACTAAACTCGGCAGCAGCAAGGTCTGTTTCACAAGTGCTGAGGGTCGCTGGGCGGGCGCCGGTAGTCTTTTTTTGTATTAAAAAAAGGTCAGTTGCGCGATACATCGTCGGTCAGGGAGGGGTTTCTAGGTACTTGGAAACCCCCCCTGTGTGCGCGTATATAAGGGACATATTGTATTCTCATAATTCTTAGCGCCATGTGATATTTGATCAGGTTTCTATCCTTTTGTGTATGTAATAGAAAATCTTCCCTAGAAGCTGGTTAGTTGCTATGGGCAACTTCTCCACCAGTCTTCTTTAGAAGTTTTGGTTCATCTCCCTCTATTTATCCATGGGACACCAGCTATCTATACCAGTCTATAAGGCACATCAAAAAGCGGGTTCACTACGGCTGGCCGGCGGTCGGGCTCCCGGCGACCAGCATCCCGGCGCCGGGAGCCCGACCGCCGGCTTACCGACAGCATGGCGAGCACAAATGAGCCCCTTGCGGGCTCGCTGCGCTCGCCACGCTACGGGCACGGTGGCGCGCTACGTGCGCCACACTATTTTATTCTCCCTCTATGGGGGTCGTGGACCCCCACGAGGGAAAATAAGTGTCGGTATGCCGGCTGTCGGGCTCCCGGTGCCGGTATACTGAGCGCCGGGAGCCCGACCGCCGGCATACAGAAGACCACCCCAAAAAGCATTCTTCTTGGAACGCTATCACTCTGCTTGCATTAAACATCATAAGGCTGATAGATAACTCTGTGCATTCGATAAACCCTTAACTCTTAACTTAACTCTAAAATAAAGACTCGGAGACTTAGATTTGACAGAAATTGTTAGCTGATTTATTCAATAACTTATAACTAGAAATGTCTGAATGAAGATTAACTAGTGGTGGCCAAGAAAGAACGGCTAACTTCTACCCCCAACCAATACGACTGTACCTAACTCAAAAACTCAGCCTAAAACAACAAACGGTATCCACTCCACCTTATACCTTGACTAACCACCCGACCGGGTGATCCAGCAGATGCCTATAGTCAACAAAGATGAGCGCACCAACCAAACCTGCAATAATCATTATAAAAATCTAGATAAGCCTAAAAACAATTAACGTGCCATTCTTTCCCACCAAAGCGAAGTTCCTGCCCCATCAACATCGCCCCGCCATCACAAAAACCTAACAAACCGAAGACACACCAACAAAAGGATCCTCCAAAAATGTACGTAAGCCTTCCTTATCCAAGTGTACTCCATCAGGGCGGAAAAGATAGCGATACCTAAACCTGATTCTCTAATGCTGCACAATCACACCACCAGCATCCAGCACCCATTTGGCCACAGCTGAATTAAGCTTTATTTTTGGCCTTATCAATTGCACTACAGTCCGTGACACCTCGCCAACTCAACCTGAGCACTATAAAAGATCATATCAAAATGCAAGAAGGCCACGCCTTCCTAATGAGTGCAAATTCCTCCAAGATCATACCACGCAACTCCAATTGCAAAATCTTCCCCAGGTCATTGCCACCTAAATGAAGCACCAATACCTCAGGCAACCCATAACACTGGACATTCTCCAATAAAAATGCCTTCAAAGCACTCCACCGCATACCTCTGACACCTAACCACCTCACAACCTCTGAGCCAGGAAAAACAGGAGCATCATCCGAGGCAATAAACCTAGTCGCCTATAACACAAAGGAGTGTCCTACCACACAGACCTTACACCTATCACCCACCAGACCTATAGGGAATGGAAAAAAGAATAAAAATAGGTTAGTATGGATGTCCGATAGGAGACCATACCGGTAGGCTATATAGGAGGATCTGCCAAAAGAATTTTTTTTTGCAAAGTAAACCACGGTGACATAGGTGACTCTCTTCCAGTCAATAGGAAGCAACAGAAACACACAAATGGGAATGGATAAGAACAACGAATGAAAGGAAAATTAAACAAAAGCTACATTTTAAATATGGGGAGGGGTGGGGGGGGGGAGAGGGGAGGAGGAAGGAGCACACAGGTAAACTCGACCAGCGGAATAAACGTAAAACCTGCTGAGGGACATATAATTAGAGCCAATGAGCAAAATTAAAAAGGAAGCAGAATTCAATCCATCAGTCCAGGTAAAAAATTGTTAAGAACTCCGGACACACTGCTGCCAGCAGCGGTGTGTAGCTAATCCCCGAGTAGGATGGACATGGGGAAGACAAACACAAACACCAACAACCAGAACATAAACATAAACCAGAAAAGTCACAGCAAAAAACCTTAACACAAAAGATCGGGCCTGATATATCGCTTATAACTGGTAGAGCTCCAACGACCCAATGCTTTGATATCCTTAACGGGCAAACCGGCCGCCGCCGCTGACGTAGCCACACCGATCCTAAAGTAGTGAGTACCAAAGTCGCGGGGGGAAAGGCCAACACCGGAAAGGCAGCGACGCAGCATCCAACCAAACTGATATTTAGGCGAACTGTCATAGTGCAACAACTAAAAATATATATATATATTTTTTTGTTTTGTGCTGTACCCCAGTGTACTATACAATTTTAATTTTATTTTCATAAGTACTTTGACACTGCCGGTCAGACCGCAGTATATTATTTCCTACTCATACACATATTGTGCAAAGCTGTTGGTGAAGTTAAACCGAAGTGTGTAATAATATATATTTTTGACTAATTTGTGTGACATTGTAACTGCTGGTGTGTGATATGAAAAATAATATATACAGTATATATTTTGATTTAAATTCATATTTTTTGTGCTGTGTCATCCCAAGTATACATCCAGGGACTGCAGCTGCTCCGTCCATCTAGCTGTGTTCTGTCAGTCCACCCAAAATAAAAGACATATTTTTGTAAAATATTTTGTGCTGTATCCTCCCAGCATACATCGGTTCCGGTATGAATGGTCGACCATGTTATGGTCGACAGTCATTAGGTCGACCACTATTGGTCGACATTGACATGGTCGACATGGACACATGGTCGACACATGAAAATGGTCGACATATGAAAAGTCGACATGAGTTTTTTTACTTTTTTGTGTCGTTTTTTGCGTAAAGTGACTGGGAACCCCAATTAGTGCACCACGTCCCCTCGCATGGCTCGCTTCGCTCGCCATGCTTTTGGAATGGTGCCTTCGCTCCGCTACCGCTTCACTCGGCACATTTTACAGTTCCAATCGTAGTCCATGTGGATCGTAAAGTATGGAAAAGTTCCCCAAAAGAAAAAAGAAAAAGAAAAAAAAATCATGTCGACCTTTTCACGTGTCGACCTTTCATGTGTCGACCATTTTCATATGTCGACCATGTGTCCATGTCGACCACGTCAATGTCGACCAATAGTGGTCGAACATGTGAACGGATACCGCATACATCCAGGCGTGCTCTGTCTATTTCAGGGTGCTTTGTCTGTAGCTCATATTCTTATGTTATAACTTATTGTCCTATTTTCATAATTCTTCTTATCACCACATTATAAATTATCTAAATTTAAATTAAATTAATATAACTAACCTTCTTTGAGAAACAGAGGAACTTGGTCCTAAGTTTAAAATTATTTTAACAGATGATTACAGCATTTAAAAATATATTGTTTACTGGCACTTGTTTGCTGCCCACTGCTGTCGCTTAGTTTAGCAATCCAGCTACCTCGGTGCAACCTTTTGGCCTAAACTGGATAAAAACAGTATTGTGAGCTGTGAGGTGTTCAGAATAAACTGGAAATAAGTGGAAATTAATGTTATTGAGGTTAAGAATACCGTTATTTTAGCTGGTTGAAAGATTTTTCACACAAAAAATCCAGATCCAAAACCAAAACCCACAAGGGCGGTTTTGGCAAAACCAATACAGACCCAAAACATGAAGGAGATCCAGATCCAAAATCAAAACACAAAACCTAAAAAATTGCCAGCGCTTACCCTTAATTAAAAATAACTTTACTTCCTTTGTGGTGGTAGTCTGTTTGGAAGGAGAATGAATAATAGTGAATACTAATTTAGTGTGCAAACTTTGGGTCGCAATAGATGCTTTCTTGATGAAATGTAGCCAATATCCAGCAATGATTTTAGGGTACAAAAACTGCCTAGGTACTGTTTAAATCCAGATTTGGAACTTGTGAACACAGGCATTTGTGAAAGCTAATCCACCGCTTAATACATTGCTTAGTAAATCTTGGCCATAGTCACTTCCTATCCATTGTATTTTTTATTATTAACATGAATATTAGAGAGAGAAGAGAGACAATGCAGGTGCAGTCTAAACACACTCTAAAGAACACTGGCGAGCTGAACAATTATAATAAACTCTGCAATTTAAGTTTAATTGAGGTTCTTAACATCATTTTTGTTAAAAAAACATGAGCCCACCTACTATGGCCAGATGGCCTCATCAGGTGGGTCCCTAATGTTTCTAAGGTTCAAGTCCAGAACACACGACCCCTCAGGCCAGCACAACCCAACCGCCCCAAGGCATCACACTAGTGAGAAGTAGCAGTTTAAGTCTTAAACGGTGTTATATTAATAGGAAGCAGCATCTCAGTACTAAAAGTGTTACATAGGTAGAGATGTGCACCGGACATTTTTCGGGTTTTGTGTAGAGATGTGCACCGGAAATTTTTCAGGTTTTGTGTTTTGGTTTTGGATTCGGTTCCGCTGCCGTGTTTTGGATTCGGACGCGTTTTGGCAAAACCTCCCTGAAATTTTTTTGTCGAATTCGGGTGTGTTTTGGATTCGGGTGTTTTTTAACAAAAACCCCTCAAAAACAGCTTAAATAATAGAATTTGGGGGTCATTTTGATCCCATAGAATTATTAACCTCAATAACCATAATTTCCACTCATTTCCAGTCTATTCTGAACACCTCACACCTCACAATATTATTTTTAGTCCTAAAATTTGCACCGAGGTCGCTGGATGACTAAGCTAAGCGACCCAAGTGGCCGACACAAACACCTGGCCCATCTAGGAGTGGCACTGCAGTGTCAGACAGGATGGCAGATTTAAAAAATAGTCCCCAAACAGCACATGATGCAAAGAAAAAAAGAGGTGCAATGAGGTAGCTGAGTGACTAAGCTAAGCGACCCTAGTGGCCGACACAAACACCTGGCCCATCTAGGAGTGGCACTGCAGTGTCAGACAGGATGGCAGATTTAAAAAATAGTCCCCAAACAGCACATGATGCAAAGATAAATTAAAGAAAAAAGAGGTGCAAGATGGAATTGTCCTTGGGCCCTCCCACGCACCCTTATGTTGTATAAACAGGACGTGCACACTTTAACAAAACCATCATTTCAGCGACAGGGTCTGCCACATTACTGTGACTGAAATGACTGGTTGGTTTGGGCCCCCACCAAAAAAGAAGCAATCAATCTCACCTTGCACAACCTGGATCTACAGAGGCAAGATGTCCACCTCCTCCTCATCGTCCGATTTCTCACCCCTTTCATTGTGTACATACTCCTCCTCACAGATTATTAATTCGTCCCAACTGGAATCCACCATCATAGGTCCCTGTGTACTTTCTGGAGGCAATTGCTGCTGGTGAATGTCTCCACGGAGGAATTGATTATAATTCATTTTGATGAACATCATCTTCTCTACATTTTCTGGAAATAACCTTGTACGCCGATTGCTGACAAGGTGACCGGCTGCACTAAACACTCTTTTGGAGTACATACTGGAGGGGGGGCAACTTAGGTAAAATAAAGCCAGTTTGTGCAAGGGCCTCCAAATTGCCTCTTTTTCCTGCCAGTATACGTATGGACTGTCTGACGTGCCTACTTGGATGCGGTCACTCATATAATCCTCCACCATTCTTTCAATGGTGACAGAATCATATGCAGTGACAGTAGACGACATGTCAGTAATCATTGGCAGGTCCTTCAGTCCAGACCAGATGTCGGCACTCGCTCCAGACTGCCCTGCATCACCGCCAGCGGGTGGGCTCGGAATTCGGGAGAATGTGAAGGAGGAGCTGTTGACGGGTCACGTTCCGCTTGACTTGACAATTTTCTCACCAGCAGGTCTTTGAACCTCTGCAGACTTGTGTCTGCCGGAAAGAGATACAATGTAGGTTTTAAATATAGGATCGAGCACGGTGGCCAAAATGTAGTGCTCTGATTTCAACAGATTGACCACCCGTGAATCCTGGTTGAGCGAATTAAGGGCTCCATCCACAAGTCCCACATGCCTAGCGGAATCGCTCTATTTTAGCTCCTCCTTCAATCTCTCCAGCATCTTCTGCGAAAGCCTGATGAGGGGAATGACCTGACTCAGGCTGACAGTGTCTGAACTGACTTCACGTGTGGCAAGTTCAAAGGGTTGCAGAACCTTGCACAACATTGAAATCATTCTCCACTTCGCTTGAGTCAGGTGCATTCCCCCTCCTTTGCCTATATCGTAGGTAGCTGTATAGGCTTGAATGGCCTTTTGCTGCTCCTCCATGCTCTGAGGGTTGAATTCCACCTCGTTACACCTCTTGCTTCAGATGATGGCGGGGCAGGTTCAGGAGTGTTTGCCGGTGCTCCAGTCTTCAGCACGCGGTGGCTGAATGTCGAAAGTGGCCCGCTATTCTTCGGGCCACCGACAGCATCTCTTGCATGCCCCTGTCGTTTTTTAAATAATTCTGCACCACCAAATTCAATGTATGTGCAAAACATGGGACGTGCTGGAATTTGCCCACATTTAATGCACGCACAATATTGGTGGCGTTGTCCGATGTCACAAATCCCCAGGAGAGTCCAATTGGGGTAAGCCATTCTGCGATGATGTTCCTCAGTTTCCATAAGAGCTTGTCAGCTGTATGCCTCTTATGGAAAGCGGTGATACAAAGCGTAGCCTGCCTAGTAACGAGTTGGCGTTTGTGATATGCTGCTACTGGTGCCGCCGCTGCTGTTCTTGCTGCGGGAGGCAGTACATCTACCCATTGGGCTGTCACAGTCATATAGTCCTGAGTCTGCCCTGCTCCACTTGTCCACATGTCCGTGGTTAAGTGGACATTGGGTACAACTGCATATTTTAGGACACTGGTGACTCTTTTTCTGACATCTGTGTACATTCTCGGTATCGCCTGCCTAGAGAAATGGAACCTAGATGGTATTTGGTAACGGGGACACACTACCTCAAGCAATTCTCTAGTTCCCTGTGAATTAACGCTGGATACTGGACACACGTTTAACACCACCGAAGCTGACAAGACCTGAGTTATCCGCTTTGCAGCAGGATGACTGCTGTGATATTTCATCTGCCTCACAAAGGACTGTTGGACAGTCAATTGCTTACTGGAAGTAGTACAAGTGGTCTTCCGACTTCCCCTCTGGGATGACGATCGACTCCCAGCAGCAACAACAGCAGCGCCAGCAGCAATAGGCGTTACACTCAAGGATGCATCAGAGGAATCCCAGGCAGGAGAGGACTCGTCAGACTTGACAGTGACATGGCCTGCAGGACTATTGGCTTTCCTGTCTAAGGAGGAAATTGACACTGAGGGAGTTGGTGGTGTGGTTTGCAAGAGCTTGGTTACAAGAGGAAGGGATTTAGTTGTCAGTGGACTGCTTCCACTGTCACCCAAAGTTTTTGAACTTGTCACTGACTTCTGATGAATGCGCTCCAGGTGACGTATAAGGGATGATGTTCCTAGGTGGTTAACGTCCTTACCCCTACTTACTACAGCTTGACAAAGGCAACACACGGCTTGAAAGCTGTTGTCCGCATTTCTGTTGAAATAATGCCACACCAAAGAGGTGATTTTTTTTGTAATTTGACCAGGCATGTCAATGGCCATTTTTGTCCCACGGACAACAGGTGTCTCCCCGGGTGCCTGACTTAAACAAATCACCTCACCATCAGAATTCTCCTTGTCAATTTCCTCCTCAGCACCAGCAACACCCATATCCTCATCCTGGTGTACTTCAACAGTAACATCTTCAATTTGACTATCAGGAACTGGACTGCGGGTGCTCCTTCCAGCACTTGCAGGGGTCGTGCAAATGGTGGAAGGCGCCACCTCTTCCCGTCCAGTGATGGGAAGGTCAGGCATCGCAAACGACACAAATGGACTCTCCTTGGGGATTTGTGATTCAGAAGAACACACAGTTCTTTGCTGTGCTTTTGGCAGCTTAAGTCTTTTCATTTTTCTAGTGAGAGGATGAGTGCTTCCATCCTCATGTGAAGCTGAACCACTAGCCATGAACATAGGACAGGGCCTCAGCCGTTCCTTGCCACTCCGTGTCGTAAATGGCATATTGGCATGTTTACGCTTCTTATCAGATGCTTTTAATTTAGATTTTTGGGTCATTTTACTGAACTTTTGTTTTTTGGATTTTACATGCTCTCTACTATGACATTGGGCATCGGCCTTGGCAGACGACGTTGATGGCATTTCATCGTCTTGGCCATGACTAGCGGCAGCAGCTTCAGCACGAGGTGGAAGTGGATCTTGATCTTTCCCTATTTTACCATCCACATTTTTGTTCTCCATTTTTTAATGTGTGGAATTATATGCCAGTAATATTTCAATAGCAATGGCCTACTGTACCGTACTGCTATATATTATATACTGGTGGTCAGCAATATTCTGCACTGTCCTCCTACTATATATACTGTGCACAACAACTAAAATGCACCACAGGTATGGATGGATAGTATACTTGACGACACAGAGGTAGGTAGAGCAGTGGCCTACTGTTCCGTACTGCTTTATATTATATACTGGTGGTCAGCAAAATTATGCACTGTACTCCTACTATATATACTGCGCACAACTAAAATGCACCACAGGTATGGATGGATAGTATACTTGATGAGACAGAGGTAGGTAGAGCAGTGGTCTACTGTACCGTACAGCTTTATATTATATACTGGTGATTGGCAAAATTATGCACTGTCCTCCTACTATATATACTGCGCACAACAACTAAAATGCACCACAGGTATGGATGGATAGTATACTTGATGACACAGAGGTAGGTAGAGCAGTGGACTACTGTACTATACTGATATAATACTGGTGGTCACTGGTCAGCAAAATTCTGCACTGTCCTCCTACTATATACTACAATGCAGCACAGATATGGAGCATTTTTCAGGCAGAGAAGGTATAATACTGGTGGTCACTGGTCAGCACAACTCTGCACTGTCCTCCTACTATATAATACTGGTGGTCCCCAGTCCCCACAATAAAGCACACTGAGCACAGATATTTGCAGCACACTGAGCACAGATATGGAGCATTTTTCAGGCAAAAAATGTAGATATTTTCAGCACACTGAGCACAGATATTTGCAAGCACACTGAGCACAGATATTTGCAGCACACTGAGCACAGATATTTGCAGCACACTGAGCACAGATATTTGCAGCACACTGAGCACAACTGAGAGAACGCTGCACGCACTCTCCCTATCATCTCCAATGCACAAGTGAAAATGGCGGCGACGCGCGGTTTCTTATATAGAATACGATTCTCGCGAGAATACGACAGCGGGATGTTGACATTCGGGTGCGCTCAGGTTACCCGAGCAAGGTGGGAAGATTCGAGTCTGCCTCGGAACCGTGTAAAATGGGTGAAGTTCGGGGGGGGGTTCGGATTCCAAAGAACCGAACCCGTTCATCTCTAGTTTTGTGTTTTGGTTTTGGATTCGGTACCGCGGCCGTGTTTTGGATTCGGACGCGTTTTGGCAAAACCTCCCTGAAAATTTTTTGTCGAATTCTGGTGTGTTTTGGATTCGGGTGTTTTTTTTTTTCCAAAAAACCCTCAAAAACAGCTTAAATCATAGAATTTGGGGGTCATTTTGATCCTATCGTATTATTAACCTCAATAACCACAATTTCCACTCATTTCCAGTCTAGTCTGAACACCTCACACCTCACAATATTATTTTTAGTCCTAATATTTGCACCAAGGTCGCTGGATGACTAAGCAAAGCGACCCAAGAGGGCGGCACAAACACCAGGCCCATCTAGGAGTGGCAGTGCAGTATCAGACAGGATGGCACTTCAAAAAATAGTCCCCAAACAGCACATGATGCAAAGAAAAGAGAAAAAGAGGTGCACTGTGGTCACTGGACGGCTAAGCTAAGTGACACAAACACCTCAATATCACTGGAATTATTTGTTCTAATCAATGGTATTATTGGTCCAAATCACTGGAAGAAAATGACAAAATCACTGGAATTATTCGTTCTAATCAATGGTATTATTGGTCCAAATCACTGGAAGAAAATGACAAAATCAATGGAATTATTCGTTCTAATTAATGGTATTTATGGTCCAAATCACTGGAAGAAAATGACAAAATCACTGGAATTATTCGTTCTAATCAATGGTATTATTGGTCCAAATCACTGGAAGAAAATGGAATGGATGGATACTTGCAGTGACACAGAGCTGCAAGATACAGCAATGGCCTACTGTACAACTATATACTGTTAGTCACCAAAATGCTGCACTGTAATACTAGAAGCTATAGAAAAGTATATATATTATTATTGTATATATCAGTACAGACAGAGCGCTGTAACTGTGATACATGTGTCCTGACAAGCAGTATAGAAGCTATAGAAAATAAGAAAAATATATATATTATTGTATATATCAGTACAGACAGAGCGGTGTAACTGTGACCCACGTGTCCTGACAAGCAGTATAGAAGCTATAGAAAAGTATATATATTACTGTATATCAGTAGTAGTACAGATCGGTGTAACTGTGACACATGTGTGTCCTGACAAGCAGTATTGAAGCTATAGAAAAGTATATATATTACTGTATATCAGTAGTAGTACAGATCGGTGTAACTGTGACATGTGTGTCCTGACAAGCAGTATAGAAGCTATAGAAAAGTATATATAATATTACTGTATATCAGTACAGAGTGGTGTAACTGTGACCCATGTGTGTCCTGACAAGCAGTATAGAAGCTATAGAAAAGTATATATATTATTGTATATATATCAGTACAGAGCAGTGTAACTGTGACACATGTGTTCTAACAAGCAGTACAGAAGCTATAGAAAAGTATATATATTACTGTATATCAGTAGTAGTACAGAGCGGTGTAACTGTGACACATGTGTGTCCTGACAAGCAGTATAGAAGCTATAGAAAATGATTTAAAATTATTGTATATATCAGTACAGAGCGGTGTAACTGTGACACATGTGTGTCCTGACAAGCAGTATAGAAGCTATAGAAAATGATTTAAAATTATTGTATATATCAGTACAGAGCGGTGTAAATGTGACCCATGTGTCCTGACAAGCAGTATAGAAGCTATAGAAAAGTATATATATTATTGTATATATATATCAGTACAGAGCAGTGTAACTGTGACACATGTGTCTTGACAAGCAGTATAGAGGCTATAGAAAAGTATATATATTATTGTATATATCAGTACAGAGCGGTGTAACTGTGACCAAGGCCTATATTTACTAATAATCCGAGTTTGACCGATTTGTGTTTTTTTCCTAAGTCCCAACACGGGAATTCACCAAGCACAAATCTCGGCAGTGTTTGGGCTATTCGTTATGGTTTTCAAGGCTAAGTTCAGAAATACGAATGAATAGACCATTGGTCAAATGTGCCTGTTATTTCATACAACACGGGTATTCACTATTAATTCGCATTTTGAATGCTCAAGTGCGGGTGTTTTTTTTGCGATTCGTTAAAAAAAGCAGCAAAAAAATAGACCTGCTTTTACCTGGCAAGTTTGGATAATCATACACGGATTAGTGAGATCTGTGCATGGTTATTGATGGGAAAGGGTCGTTTAGTGTAAAAACTTTAAAAAAAAATTTGTGTGGGGTCCCCCCTCCTAAGCACAACCAGCCTCGGGCTCTTTGAGCCGGTCCTGGTTGCAAAAATATGGGGGAAAAATTGACAGGGGTTCCCCCATATTTTAACAACCAGCACCGGGCGCTGCGCCTGGTCCTGGTGCCGAAAATACGGGGCACAAAAAGCGTAGGGGTCCCCCGTATTTTTAACACCAGCACCGGGCTCCACTAGTCAGAGAGATAATGACACAGCCGGGGGACACTTTTATATAGGTCCCTGCGGCCCTGGCATTAAATCACTAACTAGTCACCCCTGGCCGGGATACCCTGGAGTGGGGACCCCTTAAATCAAGGGGTCCCCCCCTCCAGCCACCCAAGGGCCAGTGGTGAAGCCCGAGGCTGCCCCCCCCCCCATCCAAGGGCTGGGAATGGGGGGCTGATAGCCATGTGTAAAAATAAGAATATTGTTTTTTGTAGCAGTACTACAAGTACCAGCAAGCCTCCCCCGCAAGCTGGTACTTTGAGAACCACAAGTACCAGCATGCGGTGGACAAACAGGCCCGCTGGTACCTGTAGTACTACTACAAAAAAAATACCCAAATTTAAACAACTCACACACCTTGAAAGTAAAACTTTATTACATACATGCACACCTACATTCACACATACTTACCTATGGGGGTGATTCCGAGTTGTTCGCTCGCTAGCTGCTTTTAGCAGCATTGCACATGCTAAGCCACCGCCCCCTGGGAGTGTATCTTAGCTTAGCAGAAGTGCGAATGAAAGATTAGCAGAATTGCAAATAGAACTTTCTTTGCAGTTTCTGAGTAGCTCCAGACATGCTTTTGCAACTAGAACGCCTGCGTTTTTCTGCACACTCCCATAAAATGGCCAGTTTCCGCCCAGAAACACCCACTTCCTGTCAATCACACTACGATCAGCACAGCGATGAAAAAGCTTTGTTATGCCGTGAGTAAAATACCTAACTGTTGTGCAAAATAACTAAGCGCATGCGCTCTGCGAACCTTGCGCATGCACATGAAGCGACTAATAGCAGTATAGCAAAAATCGGCAATGAGCGAACAACTCAGAATGACCCCCTATGTTCACACGAGGGTCGGTACACTTCTCCAAGTAGAATCCATGGGGTACCTGAAAATAAAATTATACTCACAAAAATCCAGTGTAGATCGGTCCTCTTCTGAGCTTGTAATCCACGTACTTGGCAAAAAAACAAACCGAAAAACCCGAACCACGCACTAAAAGGGGTCCCATGTTTACACATGGGATCCCTTTCCCTGACTGCCGAGACCCCCCATGACTCCTGTCACAGAGAGTCCCTTCAGCCAATCAGGGAGCGCCACGTCGTGGCACTCTCCTGATTGCCTGTGCGCTCCTGAGCTGTCAGTCAGGCTGCGCACGGCAGAGATACAATGTAGCGCATAGGCGCTCCATTGTATCCAATGGTAGGAACTTTGCGGTCAGCGGTGAGGTTTCTCACGGTCAACCGCTGACCGCAAAGTTCCCACCATTGGATACAATGGAGCGCCTATGCGCTACATTGTATCTCTGCCGTGCGCAGCCAGACTGACAGCTCAAGAGCGCACAGGCAATCAGGAGAGTGCCACGACGTGGCGCTCCCTGATTGGCTGAAGGGACCCTCTGTGACAGTAGTCACGGGGGTCTCGGCAGTCGGGGAAAGGGGTCCCATGTGTAAACATGGGACCTCTTTCAGTGCGTGGTTCGGTTTTTTGGTTTGTTTTTTTGCCAAGTACGTGGATTACAAGCTCAGAAGAGGACCGATCTACACTGGATTTTTGTGAGTATAATTTTATTTTCAGGTACCCCATGGATTCTACTTGGAGAAGTGGACCGACCCTCATGTGAACATAGGTAAGTATGTGTGAATGTAGGTGTGCATGTATGTAATAAAGTTTTACTTTCAAGGTGTGTGAGTTCTGTTTTTATTTGGGTATTTTTTTTGTAGTAGTACTACAGGTACCAGCGGGCCCGTTTTTCCACCACATGCTGGTACTTGTGGTTCTCCAAGTACCAGCTTGCGGGGGAGGCTTGCTGGGACTTGTAGTACTGCTACAAAAAACAATATTCTTATTTTTACACATGGCTATCAGCCCCCCATCTGCAGCCCTTGGATGGGGGGGGACAGCCTCGGGCTTCACCCCTGGCCCTTGGGTGGCTGGAGGGGGGGACCCCTTGATTTAAGGGGTCCCCACTCCTCCAGGGTACCCCGGCCAGGGGTGACTAGTTAGTGATTTAATGCCAGGGCCACAGAGACCTATATAAAAGTGTCCCCCGGCTGTGTCATTATCTCTCTGACTAGTGGAGCCCGATGCTGGTGTTAAAAATACGGGGCACCCCTACGCTTTTTGTCCCCCGTATTTTTGGCACCAGGACCAGGCGCAGAGCCCGGTGCTGGATGTTAAAATATGGGGGAATCCCTGTCAATTTCCCCCCCATATTTTTGCAACCAGGACCGGCTTAAAGAGCCCGAGCCTGGTTGTGTTTAGGAGGGGGCACCCCACGCAATTGTTTTCTTGATTCTTAACATTTTTTTTTTTTTAAAGGTGCACAATGAAGCCCTGCACGAATCTCACAGATCCGGCCAGGATTCCTTGTGTTTTGTCAGGCAGTGTTTTACTCATCACTCCCGTAAAACACTGCCTGACATTACGAATCACATCGACATCGGAAAAGACGAATGTTGCAAACTCGGCAGCTTAGTAAATGACCGTATCAGGATTCAAAAAGTTGCAGTAAAATGCACCCGATACCATTCGAGTTCAAACACCCTTAAAAACGGCTAAAACACGAATATTAGTAAATATACCCCCATGTGTCCTGACAAGCAGTATAGAAGCTATAGAAAAGTATATATATTATATACTGGTGGTCCCCAGTCCCCACAATGCAGCACACTGATCAGATATTTGCAGCACACGGAGCACAGATATGGAGCGTTTTCAGGCAGAGAACGTAGATATTTTCAGCACACTGAGCACAGATTATTTGCAGCACACTGAGCACAGATATTTTCAGCACACTGAGCACAGATTACGGAGCTTTTCATGGAGAGAACGCAGCCACGTCCTCTCCATTCAATCTCCAAAGCATGAGTGAAAATGGCGGCGTCGCGCGGCTCCTTATATAGAATACGAATCTTGCGAGAATCCGACAGCGGGATGATGACGTTCGGGCGCGTTCTGGTTAACCGAGCAAGGCGGGAAGATCCGAGGCTGCCTCGGAACCGTGTAAAATGGGTGAAGTTTGGGGGGGGGTTCGGATCCCGAGGAACCGAACCCGCTCATCTCTATACATAGGTTAGAAGTTTTAATTAGGATATAAAAATTGTTTCATTAGTGAAAAGCAGTCAGGGCAGCACCTTAATTACTACTTGTCACCTATGTAACACTTTTAGTACTGAGATGCTGCTGCTTATTAATGTAACACTTTTTAACACTTAAACTGCTACTTCTCATTAGCATGATGCCTTGGGGAAGTGAATTTGTGCTGGCCTGAGGAGGTCCTTGACTTGAGTGATAGAGACCAGTGCCAGCTCCTTACCTGACTGGCTTGAGGGGCTGTCAGATTTCCTCCTGGCTGCCTGGCCCTGCACTCCTGGTGATTGATGGCTGACATCACCTGGAGGTGGGGCTTAAGTCCAATGGCATCTGGAGACAGGGCTTGGGGGTATGGTATAAATCCAGCCCTGGTAGAGAGCAGGCTGGCTTCTAGGGACTGCATCAGCTGCAGCCCCCAGAAGTCATATTGAGCTGCTGTAATTGGTGGAGTGGCTTCCCTTGGGTAGTGTTCTCTCTGCTATGGCAGTCACAGTGTGAGAGTGAGAAAATACCTCATCCTGGAACTGCTTGTCTGGCTGTGTTTAGCAGGGAGTGTTTCCAGTGGGAAAAAAACTGCCACTGCTAGGCAGTCCCTGCAAGTGGCAGATTTTACTGAGGTGGATGAAGTCCTGCAGCCCATAGGTAAAATCTGCCACTGTTAGGGACCGATCTGATGAGGTCACCTGGCTGTGGTAGGTGGAACCATATTTTTGGCCATAAATTATGCTAAAAACCTCAATATTACTCCATTTTAAAATTCAGAGTTTATTATAATTGTTCAGATTGCGACTCAGTGTTCTTAGTGTTTAGAGTGTTCACCTGCATTTTCTCATTTTCTATGTGGTGCAATAAGTCTTAGCATGGTAGCACCTCTTATTAGGTTAAATATTAGGATGTGCAGTCCAGCCACCCCTCCCATATATTCTATATTGTGTACATGTGTGTACACTTGAAGGCAGAGACTCCTTCTGCTTGAACTAGCACCCCTCCCACCTGCCCTTACTGTTTTTATTAGCATAGGGTACTTGTATTTGAAAACTACATATTGGAATAGACACTATGAATAGTAAGTCTTGGATACATTTTTAGAATACTGTATGTCTATATTAGGGAATCGTTCAGGGTATGGAACCCCCTGGGTTGGTGTTGCCAGGCTGCTTTGGGGCATCGCTATTGTAACACTTAATGTAACACTTTTTAGTACCTAAAATTGCATTTCACTAACACATTTTCTCACCCTAATTAGTACGCACACTATTTAGTACTGGGATGCGGCATCTTATTAATGTAACACCTTTTAACATTTATACTTCTACTTAACACTAGTGTGATGCCTTGGGACAGTTTGGTTGTACTGACCCAGTGGGTACTGTGATCTGGACTTGAACCTTAGGAATGTAAGGGACCTACCTGATGAGGTCACATGGCCATGGTAGGTGTGCCTATATTTTTTGGGCAAAAATTATGTTAAGAGCCTCAAATTTACTCCATGTGCAATTGTAGAGTTTATGGTCATTGATATAAAAAAAAAAAAGGTTTAGTGAACACCGTCATGCAATTGGGTGGAGAAACACATCAGTTATATTTGAACGCAGGTGGATTTGCAAACCGGAAGTAAGCCGCACTGAAACCGGAAGTGGGGGATGGAAAGTTTGGCAGTGAGTCCTGGCTAGCTGTGGAAGCTTGAGCAGCTGCTGGTGCCGCAGTTTGAGAGCACAGGTCCCTCTGCCTTATGTTCCAGCACCTCCACCCCCCACCGGTGCACCCAACCTTCATCGGTGCCAGTGCCCAGCAATCACCATACTTGCAGGTAAGAACCCTCCCCTATCAAAGGTAGAAGCAGAGACTGCCAGTGATAAAGTAGCATACAGTGACTTATACGCATTGGAGACTTTCCTTTGAGTCTCAGTTCTACCTGTTGGAGTGTGCATTATGCACACTCCAGCAGGTAGAATGGTTGAATGGACTGCTTACTTTTTGATTCAGCTGTGAATATTACATTAATTCATTACAGTATGGTCATCTATTATCTGCTGAACTGCAACTCTGCCATTTTTTATATATGTTGAGTCCATGAATTTTTACTTGGATCCATGCTGACTTTGTTTTCATGCCTTTGGGATACTGAATTTTGTTAACCTGCATATCCATTGATTTATTATTATCCATTTGTGTTTTAGGAAGAACCTTTTTATTATTATTATTATTATTATTATTATTATTATTATTATCATTATTGTTGTTGTTGCTATTATTATTATTATTATTATTTTTAAATTATATAAAATAAATATTTTATACTGCATTCAAACCCTTAGCATTTTATGAGTGCTCCCAATTCCTTTTTTATATCAGTTTCTGTAGAGAGAGTGAAAAACTGAAAATCCAGTTCCACTTAGTGGAAGCAGATGAAGCCTGTATCTGAATCACACTGTATATTTTGGTTTATTATTAACTAGAGACCACCTGATATTTTTGTATTTTTTGTTTATGGTAATTGTTCAGATTGCCAGTGGGTTTTCAGTGTTTAGTGTGCGTGCCTGTGTATTCTCTTTTTACTGTGTGTCACTACAAGTCTCAGCATGGAAGCACCCATAAGTGGATTCAGGGGGTGGGGGGAGGGGGTTGGTGGCTGACATGCCCCCCCAGTCATTTTATTTTTATTACAGCTGCATGGCTGCCGCCATGCAGCTATGACTTTTATTAACTGTGCCTCCAGCTTTGCGGGTTGTCAGGCTGTCCCGGGTACACAGGAACTCAGGGGGATGGAGCTTCCCGGCTGCTCTACAGTGCTTTAGGTTAGCCAGTGCCTACCTCTGCAACTGCATGGCCTTGTACATGGCTGGCTACGGAGGCAGGCACTGGTTAACCTATAGCACTTCAGAGCAGCCGGGCAAGTCCGCCACCCTGAGTTCCTGTGTACCTGGCCTCTCAGCACTGTGTACCTGTGCCACGTCAGGGCTGGTCACCACTGCAGTGGAGACAGACAAATTAAATCAAGAAGGTAATTTTTCTGATGCTAGGGGAAAGGGGGAGGGGGCTGTGCTGTGTAATGTTTATTAAAGAGAGGTGGGTGGGGAGAGTGCTGTGAGATGATTAATACAGGAGGAATTTTCTGAGGTGATTATGGAAGGGGGTGCCGTGAGGTGATTATTGAAGGGGGAGAGTGAATTGGCGGAGGTGCTGTAACCACACCTGTCCTGCAGACTTTGTAACCTGCCATACCAGTCCCTGCAGACTTTCTCACCTTCTCAGAAACAAGGAAAAATAGCGCTAAAATGGTCACAAATGCAAAGGTGGATCACAAGTAAATTCACAATTTAATAAGAATTGTATCTGGGTATAAAACATCAAATGCAATGCATATAAGTGGTCAATACCACATAAAAACTCTGTATAAAAACAATTAGAGAATATTAACCGGTGTAACTCCCAATGCCGGATGTTGATAATGAGAATGTCTGGTATAATGAACCTGTTCCTATATATACCGTCTAGACCAAAGGGTTTATTTCGCTGTGGTGCTAACAGACGCACCACATGCAAATATATTCCGAGGAGAACGACACATATCCCGGTTGAAAATGGAGCAAAATACACACTAGCCAGCTTTATGAATTGCAATACGAATTATGTAATTTATCTCCTCACATGTAGTTGCAATCAGAGATACGTGGGACGTACCACTAGAAGCATTAAGGTTCGGTTCATGGAACACCGTCGCAATATTCTTAACAGACTTCCCACACACAGTGTCTCTCGACATTTTAGGGACAAACATGAGGGTGATCCTAGTTCCCTCAGTCTGGTGGCAATTGAACAAATCATAGTGACTAAAAGAGGGGGGGATCGTTATAAAACCCTTTGTAACCAGGAACTCTATTGGATGTATAGGTTGGATACTATATATCCATCAAGATTGAATGAGGTGGTGGAACTTAATTCAGTATTATAATTTTTTTCCCCTGGGTTCAATTAGTAGAGTTACACATGTATCTATATATGTGTAAAATAATAAATAGTTGCATCTCATATTTACAATTCATCATATATATATATATATATATATATATATTCTTTTTTAATATACATGCATATTGTTGTTATTTATTATTCAAGACTTATCCATTGATTCACTTTCTTAATATTTCAGATTATATCCATTTATTTAAATAATTAATGTTATATGATTAGCGAATATGTTTCGACTGCATTTTTATTGATTAAATGAGAGTGATGTCTAGAAAGATATATTTATTTCCTACATATGAAATTTTATGAGTAAACATTTTCGATTGAAAGAAAATGATGTCTAGAATGATACACTTATGTATTCTTTACAGATACATTTTATTTTTATATGTACATTTCTTTTATATCCATGGACACGTTTAGTGGAGTATGCTAAATATTTCTTTGGCAATTTATTATTATCATGATTAACGAGATAGATCCACTAGATTCCAATGTGTAAGTTGTAGCAATACCGACTGTTGCTAGTTGATTTGACAGCGCCTGTTCACAGGCGTCACCATGACAACTTGTTTGTGCCGAGGGTGCGTCCAGCTGGGATTTCCGGTCACGGGGAGATGACGCGACACACAGTTCCCAGTGCCGCGTAACTTCCGGGTCCAGCGGCAGGAGAGTGACATGGCGACGTCGCCATAGTAACTTGTACAAACTGGACGTTGGTTGACGCGGGTGGATGACGCGGCGAAGTGCCGCGCTCCATCACCGTCACACATACACGGACCACGAAGGGGAGGGGACCAGACCAAAAATTTGTATAATTAAGAATATCAACTGTCCACCTCCCGCGAGATTAGGGGAGAAATGGGAGACGTCCTCCTACCTCCGATGTTGCTCTTAATATATGGAGCAGATTCCAGAATCCCTATATATAACATTCAATTGTCAGTTAGATTTTTACCATCCCGGGTTTTCCAATGATCAATGATAACAGTCAAGTGACTGATTTTTATTAAATAATATTTGCAGACTTATTAAAAATTGATTTATGAAATAGAGATACATTTATATTTTTGAATTATTAAGTATATGAACCTTCGGTGTCTGTCATTTTATGGTCACAAAATGTTAACAGGTGGTCACATGTAATCACATATGCTAATAAGCGACCATATTGGTAGGGTATATAAATCATTACCAGCAGGACTACAAGCACCTTGAAAAAGTTGCTTATATGCAACGAAACGCGTTGGTGAGACCTGCCTGACTGTGTCAGCTCCCTTCTTGCGGACATTCTGGACCTGGACCAAGTCCCCGTTGGAGATTTCCATTGGATCATACAAGGACATTCCTATCTCATCGTGGGAAGTCCATCTCCACCACATGACGAGGAACAGCCTTTGCGGATGCAGATTCGCTTAAATACCTCTAAAGATCTTGGTGGTAACTATACTCCACGGATAGGACATTGTGCCTTACAAATCAAAGGGGACTGTTATAGGAACAGGTTCATTATACCAGACATTCTCATTATCAACATCCGGCATTGGGAGTTACACCGGTTATCATTCTCTAATTGTTTTTATACAGAGTTTTTATGTGGTATTGACCACTTATATGCATTGCATTTGATGTTTTATACCCAGATACAATTCTTATTAAATTGTGAATTTACTTGTGATCCACCTTTGCATTTGTGACCATTTTAGCGCTATTTTTCCTTGTTTCTGCTATTGTATTTAGGGGTCTGACCAGCCCCGGTTTTTATAGCTGCTGTGGTGAACCTCACATCCAGCGCCTGAGTAGTCATACCTTAGGGTATTTCCTCTCTTTTCTTGTCTCTCACCTTCTCACCCACCAGACCTGGCCCACAGAAACTCTCACTGTGTCAGCAACCACACCTGTCTCTGCAGACTCTTTTATCCTGTCACCATCAACACGTGTTCCTGTAGACTCACCCAGTCACCCGCCATACCTGTCTCTGCAGACTGTCCAACTCTGTCACCAACCACACCTGTCCCTGCAGACTTATCACCCAACACACCTGTCCCCATGGGAGAAGGTATGCTGTAGATATGGCATTCCCTGTAAGGCTACACTGTCCACCCAACCTACCTTCTCCTATCATGATGCACCCCCCCCAATTAATTTTTTTTCTAGAGCCATCCAGGGCCGGCCTGTGCCTAATTTTTTGGTAAGCGTATATATATTTTGGCACCTCTTAGTGGAATATATAGGGGTGTGGCTTCATGGGAAAGGGGTATGGCCACAGAATAGTACCAATTTACTTTACACTGCACAGTAGTGTCTGCTATTCACATTAAGGCACACAGCAGTGCCTCTTATATATGTTACCCCACAGTAAATCCACTTAAACATGTTAAACCACAGTAAAGCCCCTTATACACATTATGCCATGGTATAAGCAGTGATATAAACTAATGTGAGAACAGTTTAGTCTTAAAATAACTTTTTTCTTAAAATTTGTTCTAGTGCAGTTTAGAAAATGAAAACAAAGTAATTGATTGTTATGGGTATCACATTATGCCACACTGTAATACCCACACATTATACCACATTGCAGTGCCCACACATTATACCACACTGCAGCAATCCCCACCCCACACACATTATTCCACACTGCAGAAACCTCACATCATTCTAAATGATAATGCCAAAACATAATGCCACGGTGTATTCACAGCAGAGAACCCACAGCATCAGTCAGCAGATCAGTCACAGCCTCATATGAGTCACTCCCATGAGGCTGCTGCTGATCTCCAGGGTCAGAAGAGCATGTGATTGGTTCCTCCAATCAGAGATCATCACATGCTCCTCTGACCCATCATCACAGTCTCATGGAAGTTATTTTCCCAGTGGTGCATTGCCTCAGCTGGACCCCGTTATCTGCCTGCAGCTGCCGCTGCCGGATCACTTCTCTCTGCAGAGCCGTTTCTACTGTGGGACCGTGACATGCATCCATGGTATTTATTCCACTGGCAGCACCCTCTTCAGTCTGGCGCTCTACTCAGCCACGCACCCAGCTTGGGTGCGCCGGGCCGGCACAGGATCCAACCCAGGTAGCTCCTCTTAATATGTTTAACGTATTAACAGGGTGAGGTCTACACTGTGATACTTCTCACAATGATCTGAAATGCTATGTTTTTCCAGTTTATTCCTTGTGTTTATCACAATGCTTATCTTCAAATTTCAGATTGTTCTGCAAATGTATTATAGCCCATGATGGCATGCTTACAGCTAAATCACTACATAGTTATCATGTGATTTTTTACTTTACCTGGAATTTTTTCTTCATGATGTTTGATGGGAGTTTTTTTATTGCTTTCATTTGGTACATTGGTATCATTTTATTGGTTTTATTGATTTGCTTTGATCCTTTGCGGTCATAGAATCCATTGCCATTTTCCTTTAACTATGTTTAAGTTTTGTTTGTTTTTTCTTATTCTCTATGACACTGGTCACTAGTTTCTATTTAAGGTAGTTTACTGAAGAAAGTTCTCTTTGAAAAACACTGATTGATAAACAAAAAAGCAGACAAGCCAAAGAAAAAGCTTTGAGTAGTGCTATGAAGTAAATGAACAAATGAACCAAGCTTTAGCGTCACTTCCGCCGGTGGCAATTGGCTGCGAATGGTGGGAATAGAGGCAAACACACCTGTCATAGGTGTTACTCTGTAAGGGGTCTAAATATAGGATATTGGCACCTAATCACCATGCTTCTGAGGAAGGACAGTGTACGAAAAGTTTCTAGCCGGTGATCATTCTAAAGGAGAACTGTGGCTGGAACCACTACTTACCTGAGAAGGAGAAAGAATCCCGGGCTTTCGGACTCTCATTCCCATTCCATCTGAGAGGGTAATACTGTGGTAGCAGAGCGTTCATGATACCCCACCCACAGCTCATGTGTGGTTATATGCTTTCTATTATGTTTTTATTTTGAGTGAGTGTCAAAATAAAAATTATGTCATTTGTTCAGACAGTGTTGCACTATATTTCTCTGTTTCTATTTTCGAGATTGAAAATCCAATATTAGAATTTGCCTGTGGAAGTGCCTATGGTGTATGGATAAGAAATACTACACTTAAAGGATTTGGACATCTAACCACATTGTCAAAACTTTTTTGTAGTAAGGGCTATTCCTGTTTATATATTCATATATATTTATAGTTTGCGCCAATTTTAGTGAAATATTTTTTGTGATTTATGTTTCTTGAGAGTATTTATGAAGTGCCTTCCTTTTTCTCATAGGCTGCAATCTGTAGATTTCTGTCCAGCAACTCTTTAATATGCCTTTCCTATTCAACTGTTTTAATTGTAATTACTATATTAATTACTGTGTAAAACATACACTTGCGATGGGATGTAATTGAGTCTGAAATGAGCACTTACAGGACAAAACCATGCCTTGTGAGCGATTGCCACTTTAAAACAACGTCCGAGATTGGCCAGCAGCTTGCACCTCCAGCGATCGTGGACTGTAAAGTAGAGATGAGCAGTTTCGAATCTCAGAGATCCGAACCCCCAGTACTTCATAATCCGAGCTGGGAACTGGGTCCCGCTAAGAACTTCCCACCAGGCACGGATCCAAGAACGAGGAAAAACGTCATCATCCTGCTGTCAGATTCTCACAGGTTTTGAATTCCATATAAAGAGCCGTGCGTCACTGCCATTTTCACTACGTACTTGGAGAGTGAGGGAGACATACCTCTGTCTCTCTCCGTGGGTAGTGGCGTTGGGTGGGGTCAGTGTGTGCTCTCTAGGGGTGCTGTCCTGTGTGCTGTTAGGGGTGCTGTCCTATCACTGTGGTATCCAGTGCTGTTAGGGGTGCTGTCCTATCACTGTGGTGTCCAGTGCTGTTAGGGGTGCTGCAGCTGTACATGGTTGTTGCTGTCCTGTCACTGTGCTGTACAGGGGCACTGTCCTATATGCTGTAAAAATACAGGGGTGCTGTGAAAATACAGTGGTGCTGGTACTGTTCTGTATGATGTAAAAAATACAGGTGTGTTGTAAAGGTACACTGGCCCTGTCTTGTATGCTGTAAAAATACAGGGGTGCTGGCCTTGTTCTGTATGCTGTAAAAATACAGTGGTACAGTGAAAATACAGGGGTGCTGGTTCTGTCCTTTATGCTGTAAAAAATACAGGGGTGTTGTAAAGGTACACTGGCCCTATCTTGCAAGCTGTAAAATTGCAGGGGTGCTGTGAAAATAAATGTACACTAGCCCTGTCTTGTATACTGTAAAAATACAGGGGTGCTGTGAAAATAAAGGCACACTGGCCCTGTCTTGTATGTTGTAAAAATACAGGGGTGCTAGCCCTGTCCTGTATGCTGTAAAATTTAAGGTGTGCTGTTGTTAAAATAAAGGTACACTGGCCCTGTCTTGTATGCTGTAAAATTACAGGGGTGTTGTTCAAATACAGGGGTGCTGGCCCTGTCCTGTATGCTGTAAAAATACCTGGGTGCTGTGAAAATACAGGGGTGCTGGTACTGTCCTGTATGCTGGTTCTCACTTAGACCGAAACGGACATTCATCAATCCATAAGGTTGCCGATCCTTCCTGCTCATCCAGAGTTATTTGGAGTCACAAAAAAAGCCACCTGCTTAACGCGTTTCGGACCTATGATACAGCGGTCCTTCCTCAGAAGCATGCTCAGTGAGAACCAGCATTCCCCCATGACTATATGTGGTTTTAATTTTGTTTTTATGTGAGTGTAATGAGAAATTAAAAGTGTAAAATTGGCCCACAGTGTTGCACTAAACATATCTCTTTCTGAGGTTTATTAAGGAAAAAGACTTCTATGAATGAATTTCATGATATGCAATTTTTCCCACACTTAAATGTGAGTGCAATGAATTAATAAAATAAGGATTACATTTTTCAACAATACTTTCTTTTCTGAGGGGAAATTTTGTTGGATTGAAGGAGTGCGTATTTGAGGAAGGATAAACCAGGATTATCTGTGTTTTTATACTGTGATTTGGACTCCTCACACTGTGTAGCAAGGTTAACCCATTATACATGTTCCCTTGTTTGCGCCACAGGTTTGTTCTCTCTTTTAATATACCACTGGACTTGTACGGCAGTACCACTGGACTTGACTTATATGGCAGTACCACTGGACTTATATGGCAGTACCACTGGACTTGTCTTATATGGCAGTACCAATGGACTTATACGGCAGTACCACTGGGCCTTTACAACAGTATCCCTGGACTAATATGCCAGAACTATTGGACTTATAGCAGCACAGGGACACCACCACTGGACTGATGCAGCACAACACAGCACCACTGAACTGAATTTATACAGCAGCACTGGACATATGGCAGCACAGGGACACCACCACTGGACTGATGCAGCACAACACAGCACCACTGGACTGAATTTATACAGCAGCACTGGACATATGGCAGCAGAGGACACCACCACTGTGACTGGACTGATGCAGTACAAGACTCCACCACTGGACTGATGCAGCACAACACAGCACCACTATACTGGACTTATAAAGTAGCACTGGACATATGGCAACAGAGGACACCACCACTGTGAGTGGACGGATGCAGAACAAGACACCACCACTGGACTAACAATGACCACCACTGGACTGACAATGAGGAGAGAGACAAGTCCTCTCGCTACACTCTCCACGACTGAAGTGAAAATTGTGGCGATGCGCGGCTCCTTACATGGAATCCAAAACCCACAAGAATCTGACAGTGGGATGATGACGCTTTGTATTGTTCTGGTTTCCGAGTCTGGTGGGAAGTCCCGATAATAATAACAAACAAAGCGCAACATCCAACTGAGGATACATCCACCATACAAAAGCCCAGGGTACTCTAAGCCATGTGGAAGCATTTCCAAGGTACTCACTGAGCCAACACATGGCCAAGCATGTTCTGAGACTGTTACCATTATCAATATCAGGTGAAAAATGACCAATACTATAAACAAAGGTTGAACACACGATTCGAACCAGTGACACTGACATTGCTGTCTGCAGGGTACATTACTGTGGACCGGACGTTTAACCATTAGGCTATAGAGTCTGCCAATGTCTTGGTATAGCAGAGAGACTTTTCTCAAGGTGTATTCTGAGACTGTTACCAATATCAATATCAGGTGGAAAATGACCAATACTATAAACACAGGTCAAACCCGGGATTCAAACCAGTTACCCTGACATCTCTATCTGCAACATATATCAGTGTGGGCAGGACACTTAACCATTAGGCTACGCAGCTTGCCCATTTTTTGCACAGCAGTATGACTTTTCTCAAGGTGTATTCTGTGTATGTAGTGTTGATGTTGAACTTTAATAAAATTAATAATAATAACAAACAAAGCACAACATCCAACTGAGGATACAACTATCATACACAAGCCTAGGGTACCCTAAGCCATGTGGAAGCATTTCCAAGGTAATCACTAAGCCACTACATGGCCAAGCATGTTCTGAGACTGCTACCAGTATCAATAGCTGACAGAAAATGACTAATACTTTAAACACAGTTCGAACACGGGACTTGAATCAGTGACCCTAACTTCACTGTAGGGATAGCACTTAATTAGGAGCCTGCCCATGTTTTAGCACAGCAGAGAGACTTTTCTCAAGGTGTATTCTGTGTATGTAGCGTTGATGTTGAACTTTAATAAAATTAATAATAATAATAACAACAAAAAAGTACAACATCCAACTGAGGATACAACCATCATTCACAAGTCCAAGGTACTGTGGGGCAGATGTATTAACCTGGAGAAGGCATAAGGAAGTGATAAACCAGTGATAAATGCAAGGTGATAAACGCACCAGCCAGTCAGCTCCTAACTGTTAATTTACATATTGGAGATGATTGGCTGGTGCGTGTATCACCTTGCATTTATCACTTCCTTATGCCATCTCCAGGTTAATACATCTGCCCCTGTAAGACATCTGGAAGCATTTCCAAGGTAATCACTGATCCACCACATGGACAAGCATGTTCTGAGATAAAAAAACATAAAATATTATGTAGCGCTGCTGATCGAAGATACAAGACTGATAATATAATAAAAATCCACATATATTTATTGTACAATACAATATACTCGGCCGGTATAATTATACAGATATACACAATATAAAATAATACCAAGGATATATTCCTACATTAAATTCTAAAATTGGATGCAATTCGCAACAGATTTTAAAAACTTTGTATCAAGCCGAGACACCTTATTTTCAGCGGGTGCCACCATGTATTAGAAATAGTCCCACTTATATGAGAGCTTTACTAAAGCTGTTAAATACAAAGAGTCCCATTTATCAACATAGCCAACATAGCCAAGATGTATTTAGAAAGGGTCTCGCTTATATTCAAGCTTTGTTGAAGCTGTTTAATACAGAGAAAGCGTTCTGTTTTTAAGCATGACCGAATGGTCTCATCACATTGCAGAATACCGCAGCTGCGGTCAGTTCGTTCACAAGCAAAGTTCAACCAATAGCGGAACTCAATTTAAAGAGAGCTGTGGAAATTTTGTAAACTGGAAATGTGCTCCAAACAAGCATGGGTGTAATAGGCAGACTCCGGTTTATCCTCACCACATTAGATCGCAATAGCTTGGTGATGGGTCTCCTCCTCCCAATAGGTAGCAATTTCTCCACAATCACAACCTCTCCTCAGTGTGCTAACCCTGCAAACACCGGACCTCACACCAGACATCCAATCCCTTTACGCGTTTCTCCACCTCAATACCATCAGCGGCTTCATCAGAAGAATAGCTCTCATTCATTTAGACTCTGTTTAAATAGGGCGGGGACACTCCCCTTTTTCTCTCCCCAACATGCGTTCCATCTGCGTGTCAGAGCCCACCTGTATAATCTACATATTCAAACCAGCGGCTCTTAATTGTCAGACACATTTAAATAGAGTAACAGTCTAAATATTCATATAATACAATATTAATTCATACCATTTAATACCATTATACAGAGTCCATCTCTATAGATACTAAAATAGAGCACAATGTCAGAAAGAATATATTTTATAACATTTTATAACAATACGATCAGAATGTTTAAAAACATATCTAGTATACAATATTTAAAAAGATATATACTCTATATATGTCAATAGAGCCAAAACAAGAAATATTGGCATATATCAAATAGGTTCTCAAGTGATAAATTTATCATAGCAGATAATATATAATATAATCTCATAGCATATGCACCGGAAAGATTCTACATAAATTGTTGCAAGATATAGTGAACTCAGAAAACCTATAGAATCTAGATATTATTAAGTTCCACAGTATCATTTAATCCTTGTGGACAAAGAGTCTGTAAGCGAAATATCCAATATGCCTCTCTCTTGCATAACAACTTAATGCGGTCTCCACCTCTTTTCGTTATCCTAACTTGTTCAATAGCCTTCATATTCATATCCTGTAATCCACCTCTATTACATCTAGTCAAGTGTAGAGGTAGGCAATGTGTTTTTACTTTGTTAATAACATTCCTCTTATGTTCCATAAACCGAGTGTGCACTTTTCTTGTAGTGCGACGCACATACTGCTTGCCACACCCGCATTGTAATAGCTATATAACAAAACTAGAGCTACAATTCATAAATTCCTTGATTGCAAACTTTTCCCCTGTTATAAATAAAACAAAATCAACCTCCTTCCTTTCACTATAGGTACAAGTGCCACCAGGGGTGTATCTAGGGGTCCGAGCGCTCTTGGCAAAGTAAGAGCCTGGCACCCTCTCCCCCCCTCCCAAATTTGACAAAATTTGAAATAGGGGGAGCCGCACCAACTGCGTCCCACAAACGCTACCAAACATTGCTGTTAGGAACTCACTGTCAACGGGAACTGGCTGGTAGCAACAGCAGATAGGAAACCGAGCAGCACTGGATCATGAACTGCCCAGTGAGGTGCGGTGAGGTCAGTGGCTGAGGAGGCATTGGCTAGTATCAGAGCCAGAGTTACATACACATATATGAATGGGTGTGTTAGGAAATGGTGGTGTTCGGGATGCTGGCGGTCACATGACAAACTGCGACATCATGATTTTTAGAATGCTGACAGGGGACAAGGTAATTCATTTGCCCCTCCTCTGCCCCCTACCCTAACCACCCTGGGGTGGTGGCTAGGGCTAAAACTCAGGAGGGGGGGGGGCAGCTATGGCTAATCGCAGGGGGTGGATGCTAAGACTAGGTTAACCCCCCTTGTAGTGTTGACGACATCCCATATGAACCATAGGGTTCATGTGGGCATTATACATGGTTGTGCATATTTTGTTACCCTATATATGTTATTTATGGTAAAAAAAAAAACTGGAGTATACTCGAGTATAACAGGTGAGGCTCTGTCTTACTGCAAGTCACTGGATCAGTCCACCCCCCCAACCTCCGCTATCAACAGATTTCTAAAGGCTAGCAAAACTGCCTGCCCCAGACTATGTGTCATGGTGACCCACCCACCCCAGACTATGTGATCAGGGCTAGTTCTCCAGAGCAAAATTTTCCTTTGGTGTCCCCCTCCTCCCCATCTTAAAAAATAACATCTCAGTTTAACATAATGCTATGTGGCGCAAGGCATGGCGGTGGTCACTCTTACTAACCTCTGACCTTTGCTTTTTTTCTTTGACCCAGATTGAATACTTTTTCCTGCAGTTTGTGTTTTAATTTAATAAGTGTAGTAAGTACTTGGGATTAGTATATTTACTGACCCCTCTGTATCCTACACTATATCACTGACCTCTCTACACCCTACACTACATCACTGACGATTCTACACCCTAAACAGAAGAAAGGTTGGTTGAGTCTGCACAGGATCACTTGGTTAAATTATACACCCTACACTACATCACTGATGCCTCTACACCCTACACTACATCACTGATGCCTCTACACCCTACACTACATCACTGACACCTCTACACCATACACAACATCACTGATGTCTCTACACCCTACACTACATCACTGATGCCTCTACACCCTACACTACATCACTGACGCCTCTACACCCTACACTACATAACTGACCTCTCTACACCCTACACTACATCACTGACGCCTCTACACCCTACACTACATTGCTGACTCTTCTATAGGTTACACTACACTGTAAAACATCACTGTACTACCTCTCTGCACTACATCAGACACAAGGAAATACTGCGAAAAAGAAGACAAAGGGTACAGTGGACAACAGACACTGACACTCTAGACCAGTGGTTCCCAAACTCGGTCCTGAAGGATCCCTAACAGGTCACGTTTTCCATGTCACATGGCATGTGTACTGTGTATCACCAACTGCCACATTTTAAAAATCCACAGGTGACCTGGGAAAACGTGAACTGTCGAGGACCGAGTTTGGGAACCACTGCAGTCTAGACAGAGGAGAGAGCCTAAGAACAGCAAAGCACCAGGGAAAATTTTGTGTGTGTGTGTGTGGAGGCGGGGGAGGTAGGTGTCTAGAAGTGAGTGGTAGGATAGGGAAAAAATGCTTTAAGCAGCCTTAGAACTGAGTTGGGAAACTGGTGCTGGCATTTCAGTGTCGACATAAGGACTGTTGACTTGCTGACTACATTCAACAATTCACTATTAGTATAACAGCTGTAACTATCTCCGTCTAGGAGGACGGAGGTGGGTGCAATTACATTTCTGGGTGGTTCAGAGAAATGTGGCAGCTCAACTAGCAAACATATGCACTGGAAAAATACCGTACTGTACAGCTCTCCCTTATTAACCACCCAGTCTTAAAAGCAATAAGCGTTTTAAACTTTTTGATAAAGCTTATTAGCATCTCCAGCACGCTGCAGATGCTGGGAGATGTAGTTCTCCTTGTCAAAACAATTATGAACAATGTGCCACCCCCCCGAAAACTCTCAAACACACATTACCTCATACGCACAAATCTAAACACAAATATATCTACCCAACTGACAACTCTTACCACTCCCACACTGACAACTTCACACCAATTCCCCCTTCCTCTCATCCACACTGACAACTCCATCACACCAATCCCCCCTTCCTCCCATCCATGCTGACTCCTCCATCACACCAATCCCCCCTTCCTCCCCTCAATGCTGACACCTCCATCACACCAATCCCCCCTTCCTCCCATCCACACTGACACCTCCATCACACCAATCCCCCCTTCCTCCCATCCATGCTGACACCTCCATCACACCATTCCCCCCTTCCTCCCATCCACGCTGACACCTCCATCACACCATTCCCCCCTTCCTCTCCTCCACGCTGACACCTCCATCACACCAATCCCCCTACCTCCCATCCACGCTGACACCTCCATCAAACCAATCCCCCCTTCCTCTCCTCCACACTGACACCTCCATCACACCAATCCCCCTTACTCCCCTCCACACTGACACCTCCATCATACCAATCCCCCCTTCCTCCCATCCACGCTGACAGCTCCCATATACACATGTCCCACTCCCCATACTGTCAATTCTCTCTCCCCTTCCCCCACACACACGCACTGACAGCACACATACTGTACAGAAGAGCTGATTATTGTTATGTGGAGGGTATTACTGTAATGATGGGGGGGGGGTTTAAAATGTGGGATAAATGCAGGTATTGATGTACTGTGTATGTTACATGCACAGATCTCCCCATCCTCCCTTGCCCACCAACAGGTCCCTCACAGGCTCACACACATTCACCACCCATCCCCCCATACTGACATCTTTCTCACTCCCCGCCTACTTCCCACCCACACAAATCCCCTCCTCCACACAGACAGCTGTCACAGACTTCTTGGGACATGGACTCACTTCAAGGGGTCTGTCCATCAGTCTCCCGCGGTGTGATTCCTTGCAGGCACCCCCAGTAATCCTCTTCACACTGCCCTGATAATCATGGGCATGGGCTGGATCTCCGCCTCCAGGGGGCGGGGCTAACTGCTTTCAAAGGAACAGAGGAGGGACGGAGGGACTCGGAGGTGCAGGAGCTCAGGGGAGCGATATGCTCAGCTGTAGCAGAAACTGCTGCTGCCAGGACTTAAAGTCAGGACTCGGCAGCACACAGTCTCCTCCCCTTGCCGCTGATTAAACTACCTGTAATTTGTGCAACCTTTGCTTCACTCCCAGCCCATCCGGACTACTCTATCACTTGGCCGCGGGTGGCACCTCCGGGCGGCGCACTCCTTCTACGGGCGCCCCTGGCGAGTGCCATCCTGGCCAAGCTGTAGATACGCCCCTGAGTGCCACATCTATCTTTACCACATCTGTGAAACCCTGGTGGTTTTGATGGTAACCACAGAAGATCAGGTTTGCCTCCAACTTGTTTATCATAAAAGTGACTAGGTGCCAATCTGTTCTTTAGATTATCAGATCTACGTAAAAATAACCCTATTATCATAAGCTTCAGAGCTCTCCAATACTTCATCCATCTTTAATAGAAAACTGTTTTTTTCTGATGATCTTCCTAATGTCTATTGCATGCAAATTATATTTAGTAACAAACCTAGCTGTTCTAACCCCTTTCTTACTATCTATTCCATTATCCTTGTGCCTATAGTTCAGCAGAGTATTTCTATCCATACTATTCACTTCCTGATATGCGCTCTCAACAACTACCTCCGGATATCCCTGCTCAAGAAAGGAATTTCATAGTCTTTTCACTTGTAATTCATAAGTGACAGCATTGGAACAATTCCTCTTCATACGAATAAACTGCCTCTTAGGAATATTATCTCTCCATTTTTGGAGATGACTACTACCATAATTAAGGATTTTATTCTGATCTACCTCTTTAATATGTGTCTGTGTGGTAAGCATACCATTATTTACTTCAAGTGCGATATCCAAGTACCGTAAGTAATTCTATCCTGATAAGTATAGGTAAAATGAAGCCCAAACAGATTGTCATTCAATCCACCCAAAAAGGTAAGGAGTGCTTCTTCACTCCCACCCCAAATGAAAAACAGGTCGTCTATGAAATGACGATAGAGGACCAGATCCACCCCCAGCCCCCCCCCCCCCCCCCCCACACACACACACACACACACACACGTGCTGCTGATTAAACAGCCCCATGTAGAGGTTGGCGAAGCTGGGGCGAATCTGCTCCACATCGCCGTTCCATGCAATTGCAAATAATATTGAGAATTAAAAACAAAATAATTATGATGTAATATAAATTCAATTGCCTCCAATATAAATTCACGTGTTTCCCAAACCAATTAATAATCACTTTTTAAATAGTGACCTATTGCTTCTATTCCCAAATCCTGTGGGATATTGGATTATAGCGATTCTACATCGCATGTGACTAAAAAATAATTTTCCTGCCATTGTATATCTTTAAGTGTATTAAAAAAATGTGTAGTGTCCTAAATTTAAGACCTTAACTCTTTGACATGCTTCTGTAAAAAAAAATCTACATAATGTGACAAATTATTAAACACCCCACACCCAAAATTATAGGTCTACCTGGTGGTGAAATTAAAGTTTTGTGTATTTTCAGAAGAAAATAAAATGTGGGCTATATCTCCTAATTGTCTATAGGCCTCTTTTAGGTAGTCGTCTCATGACGACCCCCCTGCCCTTATCAGCTATCTTGACAATTAAATCACTATCAGTACTCAGGTTCTTAAGAGCCAATCTTTCTCTGGATGTCAAACGATTCACAGATTATTCCAAACGATTTGAGGTGTTAGATTGTGATAATGAAGGGCCCTATGAAACATCTAATTGGTCAGGCCAGAGACATACCAATTCTAGGTGGAGAAATAGGCAAAACAGTAATTTAGAATCCCCAAGATTGTATATGTTAATACCGCGCTTCTAAATGAAAAAGCTCCTCCAATTAAAAATATAGATGTAAAAAAGAAATATGGGAGCGCTAGTATTGTGAAGTTATCTGTGTACCTGCAAAGTCAAAAAACAATTATTTATTCACAAAGTGCTGTGTAGCAATATGTTTACACTCTTTTCAGAGTAGTTTAGTTGGGATACCGGACGGCCGGTGCGGAGGTTGCTAGTATCCGAGTTTCCGAGTTCTGCTGGCTGGAGGTGGAATCCCTATCTAACTATCCCTTTCCTACCTTCCCTCCTTGCGCTGCTGGTCACTCGTTCTTGCAGTCGTCCTCCGTTTCTGGCGTGTTCCACACTACCGGAAGTGTCCGCTCCGTGACTTCCGGTGTGACGTCAATCCGGTTTTCCCAGCATCCTTGATTCCTGGGGAAGGTAGGAAAGGGATAGTTAGATAGGGATTCCACCTCCAGCCAGCAGAACTCGGAAACTCGGATACTAGCAACCTCCGCACCGGCTGTCCAGTATCCCAACTAAACTACTCTGAAAAGAGTGTAAACATATTGCTACACAGCACTTTGTGAATAAATAATTGTTTTTTGACTTTGCAGGTACACAGATAACTTCACAATACTAGCGCTCCCATATTTCTTTTTTACATAATTTAGAATCCCCGATGCAGAACACCCATTTTTTAGGACTGCGTCAAAGACCACTGAGAGAACTGGGTCAGAGGAAGGGGGTTCTAAAAAGAGGAAGAGAAGGAGAGGATGCAGAGGAGGAGTTAGGAAACATAGAAAAAAAATTCACGTCTAAGATAAACACTAAAGGGATCTATAATTTATCCTCAAAAGTTTTGAGTGAGGATAAAATGAGAATACTCTCGAAAAGGTCTTAATTTTGCCCCTGTCTCAAAATCCAATATATTCAACCTTTTTGTGGATCTCAATAAATACATTAGAGATCTAAGTTTGCTCTTAAAGCATTAAAAATGAAAAAATCCACAGATAATCCTTTGATTTTGGATTATGGGGATACAGTTGCCTTGTCCATGTTGGAATCCCTCTATACTGGAGAGGATTTAGAGGTGATTGGGAGCAAGGAGGAAGTCATTTATGACATTAATCTGAGGAGCCAAATTTCGTAGGAGGTCAGACTTCTATCCTCTCCAGTTTGGGGGCCCATATGTGGAAAGCTTTTATAAAGCTACTTTAGAGGATTTTAGACAAATGTGTATCAAGGCTGAGAGTCACTCTGTTAAGGATAATTTGATATCCAGAGAAAGATTGGCTCTTAAGAACCTGAGTACAGATAGTGATTTAATTGTCAAGGCGGCTGATAAGGGCGGGGGGTCGTCATGAACAGAGACGACTACCTAAAAGAGGCCTATAGACAATTAGGAGATATAGCCTTGTATAAGAAATTGGAAACTAACCCTACAGTTGTGTTTCAAAATAAACTTAAGACACTGTTGTCTAAAGCTCATTCTACAGGTGCGATATCCAAGGATACTTTTAATTTTCTTTTCACAGTTCACCCAGTGGTGCCCACATTTTATTTTCTTCCGAAAATACACAAAACTTTAATTTCACCACCAGGAAGACCTATAATTTTGGGTGTGGGGTGTTTAACTAATAATTTGTCACATTATGTAGATTTTGTTTTACAGAAGCATGTCAAAGAGTTAAGATCTTATATTCAGGACACTACACATTTTTTGAATACACTTAAAGATATACAATGGCAGGAGAATTATTTTTTAGTCACATGCGATGTAGAATCGCTATATTCCAATATCCCACAGGATTTGGGAATAGAAGCAATAGGTCACTATTTAAAAAGTGATGATTCATTGGTTTGGGAAACACGTGAATTTATATTGGAGGCAATTGAATTTATATTACATCATAATTATTTTGTTTTTAATTCTCAATATTATTTGCAATTGTGTGGAATGGCGATGTGGAGCAGATTCGCCCCCAGCTTCGCCAACCTCTTCATGGGGCTGTTTGAACAGCAGCACGTGTGTGTGTGTGTGTGTGTGTGGGGGGGGGGGAGGGGGGTGGGGGGGCTGGGGGGGGATCTGGTCCTCTATCGTCGTTTCATAGACGACCTGTTTTTCATTTGGGGTGAGTGTGAAGATGCACTCCTTACCTTTTTGGGTGGATTGAATTACAATCTGTTTGGGCTTCATTTTACCTATACTTATCATAAGGATAGAATTACTTACTTGGATAGCGCACTTGAAGTAAATAATGGTATGCTTACCACACAGACACATATTAAAGAGGTAGATCAGAATAAAATCCTAAATTATGGTAGAAATCATATCCAAAAATGGAGAGATAATATTCCTAAGGGGCAGTTTATTCGTATGAAGAGGAATTGTTCCAATGCTGTCACCTATGAATTACATGCGAAAAGACTATGAAATTCCTTTCTTGAGCAGGGATATCCGGAGGTAGTTGTTGAGAGCGCATATCAGGAAGTGAATAGTATGGATAGAAATACTCTGCTGAACTATAGGCACAAGGATAAAGGAATAGATAGTAAGAAAGGGGTTAGAACAGCTAGGTTTGTTACTAAATATAATTCGCATGCAATGGACATTAGGAAGATCATCAGAAAAAAACAGTTTTCTATTAAAGATGGATGAAGTATTGGAGAGCTCTGAAGCTTATGATAATAGGGTTATTTTTCGTAGATCTGATAATCTTAAAAATAGATTGGCACCTAGTCACTTTTTATGATAAACAAGTTGGAGGCTAATCTGATCTTTTGTGGTTACCATCCAAACCACCAGGGTTTCACAGATGTGGTAAAGATAGATGTGGCACTTGTACCTATAGTGAAAGGAAGGAGGTTGATTTTGTTTTATTTGCTACAGGGGAAAAGTTTGCAATCAAGGAATTTATGAATTGTAGCTCTAGTTTTGTTATATAGCTATTACAATGCGGGTTGTGCAAGCAATATGTGGGTCGCACTACAAGAAAAGTGCACACTTGGTTTATGGAACATAAGAGGAATGTTATTAACAAAGTAAAAACACATTGCCTATCTCTACACTTGACTAGATGTAATAGAGGTGGATTACAGGATATGAATATGAAGGCTATTGAACAAGTTAGGATAACGAAAAGAGGTGGAGACCGCTTTAAGTTGTTATGCAAGAGAGAGGCATATTGGATATTTCGCTTACAGACTCTTTGTCCACAAGGATTAAATGATACTGTGGAACTTAATAATATCTAGATTCTATAGGTTTTCTGATTCCACTATATCTTGCAACAATTTATGTAGAATCTTTCCGGTGCATATGCTATGAGATTATATTATATATTATCTGCTATGATATATTTATCACTTGAGATCCTTTTTGATATATGCCAATATTTCTTGTTTTGGCTCTATTGCCATATATACAGTATATATCTTTTTAAATAATTGTATACTAGATATGTTTTTAAACATTCTGATCGTATTGTTATAAAATGTTATAAAATATATTCTTTCTGACATTGTGCTCTATTTTAGTATCTATAGAGATGGACTCTGTATAATGGTATTAAATTGTATGAATTACTATTGTATTATATAAATATTTAGACTGTTACTCTATTTAAATGTGTCTGACAATTAAGAGCCGCAGGTTTGATTATGTTGATTATATAGGTGGGCTCTGACACGCAGATGGAACGCATGTTGGTATGAATGTGTCGCAATTAATGACAGGGGAGAGAAAAAGGGGAGTGTCCCCGCCCTATTTAAACAGAGTCTAAATGAATGAGAGCTTTTCTTCTGATGTAGCCGCTGATGGTATTGAGGTGGAGAAACGCGTAAAGGGATTGGACGTCTGGTGTGAGGTCCGGTGTTTGCAGGGTTAGCACACTGAGGAGAGGTTGTGATTGTGGAGAAATTGCTACCTATTGGGAGGAGGAGACCCGTCACCAAGCTATTACGATCTAATGTGGTGATGATAAACCGGAGTCCGCCTATTACACCTATGCTTGTTTGGAGCACATTTCCAGTTTACAAAATTTCCACAGCTCTCTTTAAATTGAGTTCCGCTATTGGTTGAACTTTGCTTGTGAACGAACTGACCGCAGCTGCGGTATTCTGCAATGTGATGAGACCATTCGGTCATGCTTAAAAACGGAACGCTTTCTCTGTATTAAACAGCTTCAACAAAGCTTGAATATAAGCGGGACCCTTTTTAAATACATCTTGGCTATGTTGGCTATGTTGATAAACGGGGCTCTTTGTATTTAACAGCTTTAGTAAAGCTCTCATATAAGTGGGACTATTTCTAATACATGGTGGCACCCGCTGAAAATAAGGTGTCTCAGCTTGAAATGAAGTTTTTAAAATCTGTTGCTAATTGCATCCAATTTTAGAATTTAATGTAGGAATATATCCTTGGTATTATTTTATATTGTGTATATCTGTATAATTATACCGGCCGAGTATATTGTATTGTACAATAAATATATGTGGTTTTTTATTATATGATCAATCTTGTATCTTCGATCAGCAGCGCTACATAATATTTTATGTTTTTTTGTATACTAGTTAGAGGATTGAGTGATCCCTATTGTGTAGCTGCAGCTGTTTGTAAGATTAATTATATAATTGAATAGAGTCCATCTGGATCGAGCAGTCAGCGCCCAGTCTTTCTGTCATCTAGGTGGCAGAATACATATATATTATGTTCTGAGATATTATCAATATCAATATCAGGCGGAAAATGACCAATGCCTTGAACACAAGTCGAAACCAGGATGCGAATCAGTGACCCTGACACTACTGACTGCAGGGTACATCACCGTGGGCAGGACACTTAACCATTAGGCTATGGAGCCTGCTCTTATTTTTGCACAGCAGAGAGATCTTTCTCAAGGTGATTTCTGAGACTGTTACCAATATCAATATCAGGCGTACTATGACCAATACGATTAACATAGGTCAAATCAAGGATTCGAACCAGTGACGCTGACATGACTGTCTGGAGGGTACATCACTGTAGGGATGACATTTAACCATTAGCTTACGGAGACTGCCCGTGTTTTAACACAGCAGAGAGACTTTTCTCAAGGTATATTCTGTATATGTAGTGTTGATGTTGAACTTTTATAAAATAAAAAAGAATAATAACAAACAAAGCGCAGCATCTACTTGAGGATACAAACATACACAAGCCCTGGGTACTCTAAGCCATGTGGAAGCATTTCCAAGGTACTCATTGAGCCACCACATGGCCAAGCTTGTTCTGAGACTATTACCAATATCAATATCAGGTGGAAAATGACCAGTACTATAAACACATTCGAACCAGTGATCCTGACATGACTGTATGCTTGGTACTTCACTGTAGGCAGGACACTTAACCATTAGGCTTAGGAGCCTGCCCATTTTTTTTTGCACAGCAGAGAGACTTTTCTCAAGGTGTATTCTGTGTATGTAGTGTTGATGTTGAAATTTAATAATATTAATAATAATAACAACAACAAATAAAACGCAACATCCAACTGAGGATAGAACCATCATCCACAAACCCAGGAAACTCAAAAGCTGGCCATACAGCTAAAGATTTATTTGTCCAATCAGGCTGGTTGGAATGAAAACCTGGTAACAGATGAGAACAAATGACAATTGACTATTTGCTTCTAAATGCCATAAAACATGCAAAAAGGTTGTTCAGACAAATTGGTTAAATCAAAGGAATTTAACCAATTTGTCTGATTTACCATTTTTGTCTTTTTTCCAGTGTTTGGGAGCAAATGGTAATTGTTATTTGCTCTCATCCATTACCGGGTTTTCATTCCAACCGGCCAGATTGGACAGATAAATCTTTAGGTGTATGGCCAGAGTAAGCCATGTGGAAGTCTTTCCAAGGTACTGGCGGAAAATGACCAATACTGTAAACACAGGTTGATACCGGGTGTCAAACAAGCGACTCTGACATCACTGCGGGCAGGACACTTAACCTTTAGGCTATGGAGCCTGCCCGTGTTTTAACACAGCAGAGAGACTATTCTCAAGGTGTATTCTGTGTATGTAGTGTTGATGTTGAACTTTAATAAAATGAATAATAATAACAAACAAGACATGCCCAGAGTACTGTAAGCAATGTGGAAGCATTTCCAAGTTATTTAGTGAGCCACCACATGGCCAAGCATGTTCTAAGACTGTTACCAATATCAATATCAGGCGGAAAATTACCAACACTATAAACACATTAGAACCAATGACCCTGACATGACTGTCTGCACTGCAGGGTACATCACTGTGGGAAAGACACTTAACCATTAGGCTATGGAGCTTGCATATGTGTTTGCACAGTATAGAGACTTTTCTGAAGGTGAATTATGAGACTTTTATCAATATCAGGTGGAAAATGACCAACACTATACACACAGATCAAGCCATGGATTCGAACTACTGACACTGACATCACAGTCTGCAATGTATATCACTGTGGACAGTACACTTAAACATTAGGCTACGGATCCTGCACATGTTTTTGAAGAGCAAAAATACTTTTCTCAAGGTGTATTCTGAGACTGTTTCCAATATCAGTATCAGGCGGAAAATTATCAATACAGGTTGAGTATCCCATATCCAAATATTCCGAAATACGGAATATTCCGAAATACGGACTTTTTTGAATAAGAGTGAGATAGTGAAACCTTTGTTTTTTGATGACTCAATGTACACAAACTTTGTTTAATACACAAAGTTATTAAAAATATTGTATTAAATGACCTTCAGGCTGTGTGTATAAGGTGTATATGAAACATAAATGAATTGTGTGTATGTACACACACTTTGTTTAATGCACAAAGTTATAAAAAATATTGGCTAAAATTGCCTTCAGGCTGTGTGTATAAGGTGTATATGAAACATAAATACATTTTGTTTTTAGATTTAGGTCCCATCACCATGATATCTCATTATGGTATGCAATTATTCCAAAATACGGAAAAATCCGATATCCAAAATACGTCTGGTCCCAAGCATTTTGGATAAGGGATACTCTACCTGTACTAAAAATGCATGTAAAATCCTGGATTCTAACCAATGACCCTTACATAACTGTCTGCAGGGTACATCACTGTGGGCAGGACACTTAACCATTACGGCACTGAGCCCGCACAGCAGAGAGACTTTTCTGAAGGTGTATTCTGTGTATTTAGTGTTGATGTTGAACCTTATTAAAATCAATAATAATAATAACAATAATAATAATAAACACAGTGCAACATCCAACTGAGGATACAACCATCATCCACAAGCCCAGGGTAGTCTAAGCCATGTGGAAGCATTTCCAAGGTACTCACTGAGCCACCACATGGCCAAGCATGTTCTGAAACTGTTACCAATAACAATATCAGGCGGAAAATGACCAATACTATAAACACAGATCGACAGCAGGATATATACCAGTGACATTGACATGCCTGTCTGCAGGGTACATTACTGAGGGCAGGACACTTAACCTTTAGGCTATGGAGCCTGCCCATATTCTTGCACAGAAGACATACTTTTCTCAAGGTGTATTCTGAGACTGTTACCAATATCAATATCAGGCGGGAAAAAAACAATACTATAAACACAGTTTGAACACTCCGATGACTGTCTGCAGGACACGTCACTGTGGGCTAACATTTAACCATTAGGCTTCAAAACCTGCACATGTTTTAACACAGCAGAGAGACTTTTCTCAAGGTGTATTCTGTGTATGTAGGGTTGATGTTGAACTTTATTAAAATTAATAAAAATAACAACAAACAAAGCACAACATCAACTGAGGATACAATTATCATACAGAAGCCCAGGGTACTCTAAGCCATGTGGAATCATTTCCAAAGTACTCACTGAGCCACCACATGGCCAAGCATATTCTGAAACTGTTCCCAAAATCAATATCAGGCGGAAAATGTCCAATACTATAAACACAGGTCAATCCAGTGGCCCTGACAGTGCTGTCTGCAGAGTACATCACTGTGGGCAGGACACCTAACCGTTAGGCCATGGAGCCTGCCCATGTTTTGGCACAGCAGAAACTTTTCTCAAGGTGTATTCTTAGACTATTACCAACATCAATATCAGGTGGAAAATGACCAATACTATAAACACAGGTCAAACCAGTGACCCTGACATCACTGTCTGCAGGGTACATAATTGTGGGCAAGACACTTAACCATTATGCTACGGAGCCTGCCCCTGTTTTAACACAGTAGAGAGACTTTTCTCATGGGGTGTTCTGTGTATGTAGGGTTGATATTGAACTTTAATAAAATTAACAATGTTTTGTGTTTTGGCTCTGAATCCTCGCTCGTGTTTTGGGTCTGGATTGATTTTGGATCTGGATGATGTTTGAAAAAAAAACACAAAAACAGCTTAAATCACAGAATTTGGGGGTAATTTAGATCCTATGGTATTATTAACCTCAATAACATTCATTTCCACTCATTTCCAGTTTATTCTGAACACCTCACAATATTGTTTTTAGGCCAAAAGGTTGCACCGAGGTCACTGGATGACTAAACTAAGCAACCCAAGTGGGCGGCACAAACACCTGGCCCATCTAGGAGTGGCACTGCAGTGGCAGACAGGATGGCAGATTTAAAAAATAGGCCCCAAACAGCACATCATGCAAAGACGAAAACGAGGTGCAATGAGGTAGCTGGATGGCTAAGCTAAGCGACACAAGTGTGCGGCACAAACACCTGACCCATCTAGGAGTAGCACTGCAGTGGCAGAGAGGATGGCAGATTTAAAAAATAGGCCCCAAACAGCACATCATGCAAAGAAGAAAAAGAGGTGCAATGAGGTAGCTGGATGGCTAAGCTAAGCGACACAAGTGTGCGGCACAAACACCTGGCCCATCTAGGAGTGGCACTGCAGTGTCAGACAGGATGGCACTTAAAAAAACTAGTTCCCAAACAGCACATGATGCAAAGAAGAAAAATAGGTGCACCGAGGTCACTTTATGACTAAGCTAAGTGACACAAGTGTGAGGCACAAACACCTGGCCTGTCTAGGAGTGGCACTGCAGTGTCAGACAGGATGGCACTTAAAAAACTAGTCCCCAAACAGCACATGATGCAAAGAATAAAAAGAGGTCCCCCGAGGTTGCTGTTTGAATAAGCTAAGCAACAAAAGTACGGCATAAACACCTGGCCCATCTAGACACGCAGTGGCTGAATGTCGAAAGTGGCCTGCAATTTTTCATGCCACCGACAGCATCTCCTGCACGACCGTGTCATTTCTAAAAAAAATTTGCACCACCAAATTAATTGTATGTGCAAAATGTGGGACGTGCTGGAATTTACCCAAATGTAATACACGCACAATATTGGTGGCACAGGAGTGTGTACCCTTAAACCACACACATACGGGAAAGCCTGTAAAAATAATTTGGATAGTAATAACCCTTTTATTTGGATGGAGTTATATAACATTATTGGAACAGAAGAGCATACCCCTAAGCCATACAGGGCAAACCCTGTAAAAACTATTTGGATTAAATATTAATAACCCTTTTATTTGAAGTAAATAATATACAACACAGAACAGCACCACTGGACTTACACGGCAGTATCCCTGAACTTATATGGCAGTACCACTGGACTTGACTTATATGGCAGTACCACTAGACTTATACGACAGTACCACTGGACTTATACAACAGTACCACTGGACTTATATGACAGTACCACTGGACTTGACCTATACAGCAGTACAACTGGACTTATACGGCTATACCACTGGACTGGACTTATACGGCAGTACCACTAGACTTATACGGCAGTACCAATGGACTTATACGGCAGTACCACTGGACTTATACGGCAGTACCACTGGACTTATATGGCAGTACCACTGGACTTATACGGCAGTACCAATGGACTTATACGGCAGTACCACTGGACTTATACGGCAGTACCACTGGACTTATACGGCAGTACCAATGGACTTATACGGCAGTACCAATGGACTTATATGGCAGTAAAACTGGACTTATACGGCAGTACCCCTGAACTTATATGGCTGCACCACTGGACTGGACTTATACGGCTGTACCACTGGACTTATACAGCAGTACCCCTAAACTTATACAGCAGTACCACTGTAGTTTGCTTATATGGCAGTACCACTGGACTTATATGGCTGTAACACTGTAATTATACAACAGTACCACTGGACTTGACTTATACAGCAGTACCACTGGACTTATACAGCAGTACCCCTGAACTTATATGGCTGCACCACTGGACTGGACTTATACGGCAGTACCACTGGACTTATACGGCAGTACCAATGGACTTATACGGCAGTACCACTGGACTTATACGGTAGTACCACTGGACTTAACTTATATGGCAGTACCACTGGACTTACTGTATACTGCAGTACCACTGGACTTATACAGCAGTACCACTGGACTTAAACGGCAGTATCACTGGACTTATACAGCAGTACCACTGTACTTGTATGGCAGTATCAGTAGACTTATATGGAAGTATCACTGGACTTACACAACAGTACCACTGGACTTACACAGCAGTACCACTGGACTGGACTTTTCGGCAGTACCACTGGACTTATACAGCAGAACCCCTGAACTTATACGGCCATACCACTGGACTTATACGGCAGTACCCGTGAACTTATATGGCAGTACACCTGAACTTATACGTCTGCACCACTGGACTGGACTTATGCAGCAGTACCACTGGACTTATATGACAGTATTCCTGAACTTATATGGCAGTACCACTGGACTTGACTTATACAGCAGTACCACTGGACTTACACGGCAGTAACACTGGACTTATACGGCAGTACCACTGGACTTATACGGCAGTACCCTGAACTTATATGGCTGCACCAATGGACTGGACTTATACGGTAGTACCACTGGACTTATACGGCAGTTCCACTGGACTTATTCGGCAGTATCACTGGACTTATTCGGCAGTACCCCTGAACTTATACGGCTGTTCTACTGGACTTATATGGCAGTATTACTGGACTTATATGTTAGTTCCACTGAACTTGATTTATACGGCAGTATCACTGGACTTATATGGCAGTACCACTGTACTTATACGGCAGTACTATTGGACATATATGGCAGTACCACTGGACTTGACTTATATAGCAGTACCACTGTACTTATACGACAGTACCACTGGACTTATTTGGCAGTGCCACTGGACTTATTTGGCAGTCCAACTGGACTTATACGGCTGTACTACTGGACTTATACGGCTGTACTACTGGACTTATATGGCAGTACCCCTGAACTTATACGGTAGTACCACTGGACTTGACTTATGCGGCAGTACCACTGGACTTATACACCTGTACCACTGGACTTATACGGCAATTCCACTGGACTTATATGGCAGTATCACTGGACTTACACGGCAGTATCATTGGACTTATATGGCAGTATCACTGGACTTACACGGCAGTATCATTGGACTTACGCAGCAGTATCACTGGACTTACACGGCAGAACCACTGGACTTACATGGCAGTACCACAGAACTTATACGGCAGTACCACTGGTCTTATACAACAGTATCACTGGACTTTTGGCAGTACAGGGACACCAGCAGTGGACTGATGCAGGACAATAAAGCACCACTGCACTGGACTGGACTTATATAGCAGCACTGGACATATGGCAGCAGAGCACACCACCACTGTGACTGGACTGATGCAGCACAACACAGCACCACTGGACTGGACTTATACAATAGCACTGGACATATGGCAGCAGAGGACACCACCACTGTGACTGGACTATGCATTACAAGACACCACCACTGGACTGATGCAGCACAAGACAGCACTGGAATGACAGATAAGTCAGAGCAGGTTGCCACACCACTTTCGCGCACAGACAGACACTGAGGAGAGAGACACATCCTCTCGCTACACTCTCCAGGACTGGAGTGAAAATGGCGGTGACGCGCAGCTTCTTATATGGAATCCAAAACCCACGAGAATCCAACAGCGGGATGACGACATTTTGCCTCGTTCTGGTTTCCGAGTCTGGTGGGAAGTTCCGAGCTGGGCTCGGATCTGGGCTCGGGACATGAAGTACAGTGGGGGTGGGGGGGTGGGGGTCGGTTCTCAGAGAACCGAACCCGCTCATCTTTAAATTTAGGCCCCTCTTCAAGTGAGCTCCTCAGAAAAAATAAAAAAACAGTATAAGTATTTGATAGTGTAATATTGTTTTATCAAGCATACACATACAGTAAACCATTGACAAATGCAATCTTAAAAAACAAAAACAAAATGTGTACTAAAATGGATGAAAGGGGTTCCTACTGGATTGGCATGACATGAAAGCATGTTATACAAATATGGATGGCGATATGGAAGACAGCCCGGGCACACCTACTAAATCATCAGCCTCTCCTATCGATCAGATCACATCCATTCACAAAGAACCCCCTCAGCAAAGAACCTTGACATGGATCCGGCCAGGATTGAACCTGTTGGGAAAGAGTGTTTGCTCTATAAATACTGTTCAAAATTATTCTCCTTGTTCTATTTCTTCAGTATCGGAGTAACAAAATATTTATAAAGATATTTACTCATGTTTAGTAAACTTTTTTGATAAACTGCTCCTTAGTAAATCTATCCTTAATCACCATGAAGTCTTTTATAAATTAATCTCAGCACGATACTAGACTTAAACAGTTCTGTGAATAAATCATGTTGGAAATGTAACAGAGATAAAGGTTCTTATTCTCATATTTGGTTGAATTGTTGTCTAATATTAGGTCTCTAGAATAATGATTCTATTTACTTTGTTAACAGCTGGCACATACTGTTCTTAATTATACAAAAGCTGTACATATCTCTAAAGAAGACAGAAAACAGATTACATTCATTCTGTTCTATATTTGCACATTCGTTCCATTATGTGAATAGTTATGTCAAGTTGATAGAATATATTGATCAAATAATAACAACTGATCAATATACTCTTATATTCATTGAGTAAGTCTTTACATTATATTCTAGAATATTCCAATCTTTTATTTGTTAACCAAGTTGATTTAATGAAAACTAATGTATTGCCAATGTTCATATTGTTCCTCCTATGTTGTAAACATTATTTAGCATTATTAATATATTATGTAATGTAATAGGTATCATGTAATTTTTCTTACTATAGTACCATAAATCATTATCAAGTCTACTTCATTCTTTTCAATCATTTATTCTTCTGTCTCTTGCTCCAGTCCCAATTAATTTCCTCCATAATAGAGTCTAAATACATTGTAATGCAATTTTCCTTGCACAAATATGTTAACTTATATACTTTGTTATTGTGAAATAGTTTTAAACATTCTAAATAAATGTTATCTAAAAATAACTAAAATGTTGTGTTGTATTATGTCATTTATCATTACAGTGGTGAAAATAGTGCATATATATATATATATATATATATATTTATTTATTTATTTTGTAACAAGAGTCTTGCTAGAACGCACTCTGCTACAAAAATTCCACCAGCGACCGACTCCAGGCTTGTGCATAAGCAACAAATACCTTTTATTCAGGTTGCTCAAAAATAAAGGTACACATAAAACAAAGCTCACTGTCTCTAGTATAAACAACCAGGGAGGTTAGGCCCTGCCTCACTCCCTTTTACTTAATAAGGAACCCTTCAGGCCCCGGCATCCTGACACTAGTGCGCCAGTTTCCGGATCCCACTGTCCCTAGCAGACCTATCACCTGGGCACTAACTGCTGTCAGTAGCACTGACTCATGGGAGAGACTCTGCTTTAAACCCAGCAGACAGGTGCTGGCTGATGAAGCAGCTTCTTGGGCTAAGAATCCTATAAGACCTGGTCTGGGCCCAATGGATGGGAACCCGGTCCATCCACACTTCCCATCTACCCCCAGGACCCTGTGTGTAGCTTACAGGTGGCAAAGTACCTCTCCATCCACATACTCTTTCCCTCAGCTTTTCCTGGCTCCTTGTTTCACATTTGCCAATTATTTTGGGCCGACAAATCTTTTGGACATAACTTGGGCCCTTACACCTGGGTCCCAAGTTCCTCTCCCAAGTACATGCCAGGGGCCCTTTTAACTGGCCTTGGAATCTAATTCCATTAAAGGTTGTGTCACCTTCCCTTTCCCTCCACTTTGGCATAGTGGCCGAAGTGGTCGTTTTAATGGACAACTTCCCATTGCCCACTGAACTTCCTCTCCTCTTCACCTTTCCACCTTTAGGGATGTTTCCCTTATCGGGCTCAGATTTACTGGCTACTGAGGAAGTCGCTTCATTCTTGTCTGGGTGTTTGGGACACCTGACTTTAACCAACTCTGGACTGTGTAAGGTTTTTAAGTACACTCTGGGCCTAGTAGTCACCCCGAACCTCACTGGTCTTGGCCTATATGGACTATTCTACCTTTTATGGCCAAGCTCTTTGCATCGGTAACACCTAGTCTCTGCCCTGACTTTAAATGTTCTGAGGTCATGGTCCAACTTTGCCCCCACCCTTTCCCTCATAGTGAGGCATTGGTCCTGAGTCTCAGAAAGTCCTTTAATTTTTGAACTTTTAGTGCTTCCTTCAGTCTTTCCAGCTTTGATAACATTTTCTTCATTAACGTGACTGCTTCATCCTCCAATCTCCCTTCTTTGACCCTAGTCACCGACTCCTGCTGTTCTATGACCGACAGATAACCCATTTTGATTCTCTTGTCCAGGTCTCTTATTCGACTCCATAGTTTAGGAATCTCCTTCACTATTTCTTTCAGATGGCTATGACTTAGGGCCAGCTTTTGGAACTCTCCCTTCAAATTTTCCAGCTCTCGTGTCCCAGTTCAGCAATTGGATCTTGAGCCTCTCGTGGTGGATCATGACAGGGTGCAACAACCTCAAGATCGAAATCTTGCACCTTATCCTCCACATAAGCAGGTTCTCAGATGACTTCGGAAGTAGACTCATGTATTGCAACTAGCTTAGCCATGACTAGCTCATGTAGGCAAGACACCTCTAAAGATAAGGTATTTATCTGTGATTCATCAGAGAAAGTCTCACATGTGTACTGGATATCCTGGACTATGGGCTTCTGAACCTGTGATGTCCCATCAGGGATTGACTTCTGAACGTACATCGCATCAACAGGAGAAGGATCCTAGGTTTCCAAGACCTCAACAGAAGCAACCTCTGGCTCAGATAAGACTTCCAGTTCTACGATGGGCTCTTGCAAGTCCTCCATGCTCTGTAACGGCAATACCAACTGAATGGACATTAGAGCCTGTAAATGCTTTACCTCTGAGGAAGGGCTCTCATTTCCACTTTCCAGAAAGATGGCCTTACTAGTGGCATAGGAGGGAGCCTTCCTGGCCTTAGGCACTGGCAGCTCTGGCTCAACTTTCCTGTTCCTTCTGGCTGGAACAGGGAATCCAGTATAGCCGGGTTCCACTACAGTATGGTACCATTCTTCCACAGCCTGCACCACCATTGGCGCCATTTACCCCGAAGATGGCATCTCCATTTTGTCTGATAATGTTTCTGACCCAACAATCGGCATAGCGTCTTCAGCAATTGGTGTAGCTACGCCTGTCTCTGAACTGAAACTAGGCATAACCAATGGTTTTAGCTGAGAACCCTCCTCCTCAAGCTCCGCCACGTCCTGCGACAGAGCCTTATTGACCAGTACCAGACTTTTATATCGTGTTTGGTCATAGGAGATTTTCTCTAATAGTCCTTGGCTATGTACTACAAAGTATTCAGATCTGGTTTTAGCCTTTGCCAAAGTTTTCTGCAACTCTGACACCTGGCCTGAGAGCATGGCAATCTCTTTTCTACTCCTTCCCAATTTGGTTAGAGAGTCAGACAAAACAGATTCCTTCTCCTCCAGCTTTTGCATTAAGGTGTTCACATTCTCTTGAAGAAAATCACATTTTTCCCTAAGCTCTTCTAGCTCCTGGTCCTTTAATTGGACATTCCTTTCAAGGTCACTTATCGTGTGACACCAAAAAAAGGTTCCATGCTAAAATCTTCCCCAAGATCTGGATTACTCTCCAATAAGCTCTCCACTTCACTCTCCAATTGTGGGGCTTTAATAGGGTCACATAAATTCCTGACCTGAGGTGTTAGAGCTGTCACCCTTTTTGTTTTTTTAGCATGAATTCTCTTTTTGTTATCCATTTGAAGAGACACTTCAGAATATGCTGTAAATCTGAAAATCTCTATTCACCCTGTTACTTTTGTAAACTCTAAATGGAAGGGAAAAGAAAGAATTATTTTTTCCTTTTCTCTCCCCCCCCCCCCCCCCCCCAAAGCACAGATTAAGCTTTTAGCAAAGCACTGAAATGTAGAAAGTACATAGTGGGCACAAATAACCTTACACTGGTAGTACAAAAACAACTTCTCCCTTCAGGCTCTAAAAACCAGAACTCAGGGATTGGTGGGACACATAGTGCCACAAAGTTTCTCTATTTAAACAGATCCACCTTTATAAAAGGTTTCAACTTTGATTGATTAGTCTTAATGAGCTAATTAACAGGGACACCAGACTCCCTCTACTAGATTTTGCAGGCACAGGTAAAAATAAGCTTGGAAAATAAATTCAGTCATAGATTATCAAATGTTTGCAACCAGGGGTGTAGCTATCTCATTTGGGGCCCATAGCATAATTCCATGCATACACCCCCCCCCCTGCTCATTTGGGGCCCCGTAGCATAAATACCCCATGTTCACCCCGCACGGAGGCACCCCCTGTAGAGCACTCACCATTGTGGCCGCAGTGTGCTGCTGCTACACTGCTGCCACATCTGTTCTCCTGGCCGGCCCGGCTCCATCCACTATCTCTTCACAGACGCTGGGTGGAGGCGCAACTAGAAGGGCTCTTTAACGTGACTGCAGCAACTATGTAGGAGGACACTACTGTATGTTCGCTTTGGTCTTGTTATGCACTGGATAATGTGTATAATTAATTACAAATGAAAAATGACCTGCTACGTAGCCACCTCCTTAGCATGTTTGAGAATATTGTACTTCACCTATCACAACTGCCTATCCTGTAGGGCAAATGATGCTCACAGATACTCAGATTCTGCAGGACTTAGGTTCAGGCAGTTGAGGTTTATCACAATTAGAGATTGTGTAATGGTTAGCATTACTGCCTCACAGCACTGAGGTTATCGGTTTGATTCCCACCAGGGCTCTACCTGTGCGGAGTTTGTATATTCTCATACCTCCCAACATGACCCTTTCCAAGAGGGACACAATGCTCTGCTTCTGGAATTTTCTCTTAATGTATGATTGCTGGCACCTGTGTTGAACAGGTCAATGGATAAGAAAGGTGTTTCAGCACAGGTGATGGCAATCATACAGTAAGAGGGAAGTCCAGGAGCAGAGCATTCTGTCCCTCCTGGAGAGGGTCATGTTGGGAGGTATGTATTCTCCATGTACTTGCGTGGGTCTCTTCCGTGTACTCCGGTTTCCTCCCACAGTCCAAAAATATACTGGTAGGTCAATTGGATCCCAACAAAAATTAACCCTAGTATGAATGTGTATGCGTGTACATGTGGTAGGGAATATAGATTGTAAACTCCACTGGGGCAGGGACCGATCTGAATGGCCAAATATTCTCTGTAAAGCGCTGCAGAATATGTGTGCGCTATATAAATACCTGGTAATAAATAAATGTCCACCTAAGTGTCTGTGCTGCTGTCACTGTGTCCATCTAAGTTACTATGGGGTTGATTCAGACCTGATCGCTGGGCTGCTAAAATTGTTGTCCTGTGATCACATAGTTGCCGCCAAAGGCGAGTGTATATTTGCTGTGCATCGCTTGTGTAGGCCGAGCTATAAAAATCCCTCAGTCAGCGGACAGCTGCAAATCCGTTCGCACATCGCTCACCAGTGAATTATTTTTCTACTGTGTGCAGTCTGTGCACAGCCCAGGACTTACTCCTACAGTGTGATGAGAAGAGGCAGACCGGGGCCGGAGCTGATGTCACATACCCTCCCAGAAAACTCTCCCGGGAACGCCTGTGTTTTCCCTGACACTCCTAAAAACGTTCAGTGACCACCCACAAACGGCCTCTTCCTGTCAATTAGCATGCGAATGTCTGTGTGATTGAAATTTTTGCACCAGCCTGACGCTAACCGGCAATGCCTGTTATTGTTTGCCAACGCACATGTACATTGCGGTGCATACGCATGCGCAGGCTATTGCTGATTGCCCGCTGTGCGAAAACGCACATAAACGATCAGGTCAGAATTGGCCCCTGTGTTGCTGTCACTGTGTACATCTAAGTGGCTGTGCTGTGTCCATCCTTAAGATCTGTCCAGTCTCATTTTTCCAATTCCATTACAGTGGTGCTGCACTGACTCTCCAGGCCTATGCCACTGCGTTCACAGTGTGACTCCATATTTGTCAGCAAAAAAAGAATAAATAAAATACAGTTTAAAAATAAAAAAATATTGTATTTGTTTGTACTGTGCACTGCACCCTAGTACGCTGTAGTACCCCAGTGCAGGTGCATGAAATTGGTCTGACTCCACGAAGTGTGAGCCAAGCTGCCAGTTTAAAAAAGTTTAAATAAAGATTATTGTATTTGTACTGTGCACTGCACCTCAGTATTCTCTGTACCCTACTGTGCGTGTGTAAAAGCAATCTAACTTCACACATTGTGAGCTACCAGTTAAAAATAAATAAATATATATATATATATATATATATATATTTATGTATCAGATGGCGCTAATAATCACTTCTTTGCTTGACCAGCTAAACAATTGACCACATCAATGAATAAATAATAACAATTTATTAAAAGCACATATTGCTAAAAGAGATGACCCTTTCACAAACACATAACATTGATGAGTGTCAGATGATAAAATGAAGGGTATATATTCTCTCTTCCACCCTAGGGTGGAAGAGAGAATATATACCCTTCATTTTATCATCTGACACTCATCAATGTTATGTGTTTGTGAAAGGGTCATCTCTTTTAGCAATACGTGCTTTTAATAAATTGTTATTATTTATTTATTTATTTATTTATTTATTGATGTGGTCAATTGTTTAGCTGGTCAAGCAAAGAAGTGATTATTAGCGCCATCTAATACATTGTTTTGGAGGTAGTTTGGTCGGGTCCTGGCTAACAGCAGGACCATTTCAGAAGGCAGCAATTTTACAGCGCAGGATAAGGGTGTTCCTGGTTTTCATATATATATATATATATATATATATATATATATTTATATATATATATGTGCAGCGGGCATTTTTCGGGTTTTGTGTTTTGGTTTTGGATTCGGTTCCGCGGTCGTGTTTTGGATTCGGACGCGTTTTGGCAAATCCTCCCTTAAGAATATTTGTCAGATTCAGGTGTGTTTTGGATTTGGGTGTTTTTTTTCAAAAACCCCTCAAAAACAACTTAAATCATAGAATTTGGGGGTAATTTTGTTCCTATAGTATTAACCTCTATAACCATAATTTCCACTCATTTCCAGTCTATTCTGAACACCTCACACCTCACAATGGCCCTCATTCCGAGTTGTTCGCTCGCTAGCTGCTTTTAGCAGCATTGCACACGCTAAGCTGCCGCCCTCTGGGAGTGTATCTTAGCATAGCAGAATTGCGAACGAAAGATTAGCACAATTGCGAATAGAAATTTATTAGCAGTTTCTGAGTAGCTCGAGACTTACTCCTACACTGCGATCAGTTCAGTCATTTTCGTTCCTGGTTTGACGTCACAAACACACCCAGCGTTCGCCCAGACACTCCCCCATTTCTCCAGCCACTCCCGCGTTTTTCCCTGAAACGCCTGCGTTTTTCCGCACACTCCCATAAAACGGACAGTTTCCGCCCAGAAACACCCACTTCCTGTCAATCACACTCCGATCACCAGAACGATGAAAAATCTTCGTTAGGCCATGAGTAAAATACCAAACTTTTGTGCTAATTTACTTTACGCAGGCGCACTGTGAACATTGCGCATGCGCAGTTTGCGACTAATCGCTCCTTTGTGAAAAAAACTAATGAGCGAACAACTCGGAATGAACCCCAATATTATTTTTAGTCCTAAAATTTGCACCGAGGTCGCTGGATGACTAAGCTAAGCGACCCAAGTGGGCGGCACAAACACCTGGCCCATCTAGGAGTGGCACTGCAGTGTCAGACAGGATGGCACTTAAAAAAATAGTCCCCAAACAGCACATGATGCAAAGATAAAAAAAAAGAAGTGCAAGATGGAATTGTCCTTGGGCCCTCCCACCCAACCTTATGTTGTATAAACAGGACATGCACACTTTAACAAACCCATCATTTCAGCGACAGGGTCTGCCAAACGATTGTGACTGAAATGACTGGTTGGTTTGGGCCCCCACCAAAAAAGAAGCAATCAATCTCTCCTTGCACAAACTGGCTCTATAGAGGCAGGATGTCGACATCCTCCTCATTGTCTGATTCCTCACCCCTTTCACTGTGTACACCACCCTCCTCACAGAGTATTAATTTGTCCCCACTGGAATCCACCATCACAGGTCCCTGTGTACTTTCTGGAAGCAATTGCTGGTAAATGTCTCCACGGAGGAATTGATTATAATTCATTTTGATGAACATCATCTTCTCCACATTTTCTGGAAATAACCTTCTCTGCCGATCGCTGACAAGGTTACCGGCTGCACTAAACACTCTTTTGGAGTACACACTGGAGGGGGGGTCAACTTAGGTAAAATAAAGCCAGGTTGTGTAAGGGCCTCCAAATTGCCTCTTTTTCCTGCCAGTATACGTACGGACTGTCTGACATGCCTACTTGGATGCTGTCACTCATATAATCCTCCACCATTCTTTCAATGGTGACAGAATCATATGCAGTGACAGTAGACGACATATCAGTAATCGTTGGCAGGTCCTTCAGTCCGGACCAGATGTCAGCACTTGCTCCTGACTGCCCTGCATCACCGCCAGCGGGTTGTTTTAGAAATGTTATCCTTTTCCTGGCAGCTCCAGAGGCGGGAGAAAATGAAGGAGGAGCTGTTGGCGGGTCACGTTCTGCTTGACTTGACAATTGTCTCACCAGCAGGTCTTTGAACATCTACACACTTTTGTCTGCCGGAAAGAGAGATACAACGTAGGCTTTAAACCTAGGATCGAGCACGGTGGCCAAAATGTAGTGTTCCGAGTGCAACAGATTACCACCTGTGAATTCTGGTTAAGCGAATGAAGGGCTCCATCCACAAGTCCCACATGCCTAGCGGAATCGCTCCGTTTTAGCTCCTCCTTCAATCTCTCCAGCTGCTTCTGCAAAAGCCTGATGAGGGGAATGACCTGACTCAGGCTGGCTGTGTCTGAACTGACTTCACGTGTGGCAAGTTCAAAGGGTTGGAGAACCTAGCACAACGTTGAAATCATTCTCCACTGCACTTGAGTCAGGTGCATTCCCCCTCCTTTGCCTATATCGTAGGCAGATGTATAGGCTTGAATGGCCTTTTGCTGCTCCTCCATCCTCTGAAGCATATAGAGGGTTGAATTCCACCTTTTTACCACCTTTTGCTTCAGCTGATGGCAGGGCATGTTCAGGAGTGTTTGCTGGTGCTCCAGTCTTTGGCACGCGGTGGCTGAATGCTGAAAGTGGCCTACAATTCTTCAGGCCACCGACAGCATCTCCTGCATGCCCCTGTCGTTTTTTTTTTAAATTCTGCACTACCAAATTCATTGTATGTGCAAAACATGGGACGTGCTGTAATTTGCCCACATGTAATGCACGCACAATATTGGTGGGGTTGTCCGATGTCACAAATCCCCAGGAGAGTTCAATTGGGGTAAGCCAATCTGTGATGATGTTCCTCAGTTCCGTAAGAGGTTGTCAGCTGTGTGCCTCTTATGGAAAGCGATGATACATAGCGTCACCTGCCTAGGAACGAGTTGGCATTTGCGAGATGCTGCTACTGGTGCTACAGCTGCTGTTGTTGCTGCGAGAGGCAATACATCTACCCAGTGGGCTTTCACAGTCATATAGTCCTTAGTCTGCCCTGCTCCACTTGTCCACATATCCGTGGTTAAGTGGACAGTGGGTACAACTGCATTTTTTAGGATACTGGTGACTCTTTTTCTGACGTATGTGTACATTATCGGTATCGCCTGCCTAGAGAAGTGGAACCTAGATGGTATTTGGTACCAGGGACACACTACCTCAAGTAATTCTCTAAGTCCCTGTGAACTAACGGCGGATACCGGATGCACGTCTAACACCAACATAGTTGTCAGGGCCTGATTTATCCGCTTTGCAATAGGATGACTGTTGTGATATTTCATCTTCCTCGCAAAGGACTATTGGACAGTCAATTGCTTACTGGAAGTAGTACAAGTGGTCTTCCGACCCCCTCTGGGATGACGATCGACTCCCAGCAGCAACAACAGCAGTGGAAGCAGCAGTAGGCGTTACACTCAAGGATCCATCGGAGGAATCCCAGTTAGGAGAGGACTCGTCAGACTTGACAGTGACATGGCCTGCAGGACTATTGGCGTTGCTGTCTAAGGAGGAAATTGACATTGAGGGAGTTGGTGGGGTGGCTTGCAGGAGCATGGGTACAAGAGGAAGAAGGGATTTAGTTGTCAGTGGACTTCTTCCGCTGTCACCCAAAGTTTTGAACTTGTTAATGACTTCTGATGAATGCACTCCAGGTGATGTATAAGGGAGGATGTTCCTAGGTGGTTAACGTCCTTACCCCTACTTATTACAGCTTGACAAAGGCAACACACGGCTTGACACCAGTTGTCCGCATTTCTGTTGAAATAATTCCACACCGAAGAGGTGATTTTTTTTGTATTTTGACCAGGCATGTCAATGGCCTTATTCATCCCACGGACAACAGGTGTCTCCCCAGGTGCCTGACTTAAAGAAACCACCTCACCATCAGAATCCTCCTTGTCAATTTCCTCAGCGCCAGCAACACCCATATCCTCATCCTGGTGTACTTCAACAGTGACATCTTCAATTTGACTATCAGGAACTGGACTGTGGGTGCTCCTTCCAGCACTTGCAGGGGTCGTGCAAATGGTGGAAGGAGCCACCTCTTCCCGTCCAGTGTTGGGAAGGTCAGGCATCGCAACCGACACAATTGGACTCTCCTTGGGGATTTGTGATTTAGAAGAACGTACAGTTCTTTACTGTGCTTTTGCCAGCTTAACTCTTTTCATTTTTCTAGTTGGAGGATGAGTGCTTCCATCTTCATGTGAAGCTGAACCACTAGCCATGAACATAGGCCAGGGTTTCAGCCGTTCCTTGCCACTCCGTGTCGTAAATGGCATATTGGCAAGTTTACGCTTCTCCTCAGTCGCTTTTAATTTAGATTTTTGGGTCATTTTACTGAACTTTTGCTTTTTGGATTTTACATGCTCTCTACTATGACATTGGGCATTGTCCTTGGCAGACGACATTGATGGCATTTCATCTTCTCTGCCATGACTAATGGTAGCAGCTTCAGCACTAGGTGGAAGTGGATCTTGATTTTTCCCTATTTTACCCTCCAAATTTTTGTTCTCCATTTTTTAATGTTTGGAATTATATGCCAGTAATATATCTGGAATAAGACGGCAGTAATGTCTGGAATTAGATACCACTAGATAGATACCAGATACCACTGTGACTGGAATGATGATGACCTATGCACAGTGACAGGATACTAACACAGCATCTTACAGCAGCAAGATGCAGCACAAGACACTGGACTTTTAGTAATGTACTGTAGTATACTGGTCACCACAATGCAGCACAAGACAATGAGCAGTGATACTGAGCACTGATGAGGATACTAGAACTAACACTGGGCAGCGAGAACAGCACTGGGCTATTGTACTCTAGTATACTAGTCACCACAATGCAGCACCGATACTGAGCACAGATATTGAGCATTGATGAGGATAGGATACTAGAACTGATACGGAGCAGCGAGAACAGCACTGGACTATTGTACTGTAGTATACTAGTCACCACAATGCAGCACTGATACTGAGCACAGATATTGAGCACTGATGAGGATACCAGAATTGACACGGAGCAGCAAGATACAGCAATGGACTATTGTACTGTAGTATTATATACTGGTCACCACAAAGCAGCACTGATACTGAGCACAGATATTGAGCACTGATGAGGATACTAGAAATGACATGGAGCAGCACGATACAGCAATGGACTATTGTACTGTAGTATTATATACTGGTCACCACAAAGCAGCACTGATACTGAGCACAGATATTGAGCACTGATGAGGATACTAGAAATGACATGGAGCAGCAAGATACAGCAATGGACTATTGTACTGTAGTATTATATACTGGTCACCACAATGCAGCACTGATACTGAGCACAGATATTGAGCACTGATGAGGATACTAGAAATGACATGGAGCAGCAAGATACAGCAATGGACTATTGTACTGTAGTATTATATACTGGTCACCACAATGCAGCACTGATACTGAGCACAGATATTGAGCACTGATGAGGATACTAGAACTGACATGGAGCAGCAAGATACAGCAATGGACTATTGTACTGTAGTATTATATACTGGTCACCACAATGCAGAACTGATACTGAGCACAGATATTGAGCACTGATGACGATACTAGAACTGACACAGAGCAGCAAGATACAGCAATGGACTATTGTACTGTAGTATTATATACTGGTCACCACAATGCAGAACTGATACTGAGCACAGATATTGAGCTGATATTGTGCTTTTCAGGCAGAGAACGTAGCCACGTCCTCTCTGCTCAATCTACAATGCACGAGTGAAAATGGCGTTGATGCGAGGCTCTTTATATGGAATCTGAATCTCGCGAGAATCCGACAGCGGGATGATGACGTTTTCCCCCGTTTAGGTTTTGCGAGTAAGGCGGGAAGAACCGATGCTACCTCGGACCCGTGTAAACCGAGTGAAGTTTGGGGGGTTTCGGTTCTCGGTGAACCGAACCCGCTCATCTCTAATAAATATATATATATATAGTTGTATAATTTGTTTTTGGTGATCTGCTAACTGCACCCAGAGGTGTTGTACCCCCGTGGATGTGTGGAAAAGCAGTCTGACTCCACACAATGTGAGCTGAACTGCCAGTTAAAAAAATATATACTGTATATTGTTTTATAATTTGTACTGTTCTAAGCACTGCATGCCAGTATGCAGTACCCCAGTGTAACTTTGTTCAAGGGTAATTTTATCTTGCACCCCTTTTCATTTCTGCTGTGTGGCAATGTTTTTTAGATGTTGTATAAACTGCCTTGCATTTGTTCCGCTTCTCTGTCGGTTAGTAATCAGCCAACTCACTGCAGCCTTTGGCCTAATGTGGATGAAAACAATATTGTGAGGTGGTAAAAATTTTTATTGGAAATGACTGTAAATTAATATATACAGTAGGTTAATAATACTTTTTTAACAAAAAAATTCCCAAATGAAATACTTTTAGCTTTTTTTTGTAAATTTTTGGAAAAAATCCAAAACCAAAACCAGCCATGGACAAAATCCAAAACTGAATCCAAAACTGAATAACAAATTAGAACCAAAACAAGCAAAAATGGTCCATCGCATATCTCTCATCACAACAAGGTAGAAAGAGGCAAAGCTGTTGTCTGGAGAAATAAGTAAGATAAGTAAGTACCAAATCACAAAATACATAACTGAGTGGTTTCAGGCTGAGTTCAGGGTAGTCCACAGATAAGGAAGGTCAAACAGGAGGTAGTTATGTGATCAGCGGTCAGGAGACCAGAGGTCATAATACCGGCACCCACATCCCGCCCCCTCACAATCCCTACAGTCGTCATGCCGACTGACAGGGACTATTCCCACTCGTGGTATTTTGGCAGCTGGGATCCTGTCCACCGGGATCTTGACCGTATTCCCATGTCTGTCTGTAAGTTGGCTAATACTGTAGCACAGCCTAAGGTAGCTGCTGGGAGTGCAGGCTCATTGCATGCTAAAACTGCAGAGTGTCTCTGTCTCAGCATAATATTAACATCTGTATCAAACATATTTATCTCATATACTGTACATAATATAAGTGGTCAGGAATAGGTTAAACCTTTCATAATAAATAAATGTACAGTACCTAAGATAATCAGAAGGAGACAGAACCGAGCTTGGAAAACAGACATTATACCACCTGATGGTAGAATGTCTGTCTCTACTTGCTGGCAGCTGCTCTTTGATCTCACTAATTTGGTGTGATGAGTGAGTGCTCAGATCCACACACACAAGAGACTTGGTAAGAGTATCTGCCACTAGGCATGTGCTACAGCCAGGGGAACTTTATGAGAGGAGGAGGCCCGGGTACAGCCTCCTCTTTTTGCCCCCCCTACTCTCTGCCAGCTGTGCTGAAAGTCTGAGCACTAGACTTTACTGCGCACACGCAGATCTCCGGGAAACTGGAGCACCAGTCATTTTCCCGATGATTTCTTTACTGCGCATGTGCAGAACTCTGTAAAAATGGCAAAGAGGCATTTTCACCGTGCTTTAACAAAGCTCTGATGTCAGCATGGGAATCCAGAGGGGTGAGAATTCAAATAATGGGTCAGCATTTGCGTTGTGGGCCCCCCATGTGCACGGCACACACTGCACCCATTATAAATATACCAGTGGCTGTAGCTCCTTTCCATCGGCTGTGTCAACGCCTCTTGTAAAATCTTATTATACACCACTGCTACTGTGGTTATGACTTGAGCTTATGGCCTAAGATGATGGGGGTTTCTAATCCCCAAACTCCCCAGCCCTAACCTTCCTTACCTGCAGCCTAACCCTAACTTTTCCTCATACAGACACCTGCTGCTGCATTTGCATGTTGATGGAGGGAATAGCAAAGCTGCTTGTGTGCGGCTCTGCAATTTCCATCTATCTCTGAATCAGGCCCATAGTCTATATTGTTATGTGTCATGTGTGTTATGTAATACATTTATTGTTTTATTCTAAAGGTTGGGTTAATGTTTAAAGTATACCTCCCAACTTTTGTGCGACTGAAGGATGGACAGTAATGAATTTGGTGGCGTTTGCCTTGTGGTAACGGGCCGTGGCCTTGCAGTAAGGGGGTGTGGCCTCAAGGCAAGCTCCGCAATCGCAAACCACGCTCCCCATTTTTGTCACTATGGGGGCATGGACAGTGCTCAGTGAGTTGCTGGCCATGACCCTTGTCCCTCTCTGTCGGGGATTAGATGCTATCCACATGCACACAGCATCTATTCACCGCTGCTCTGATCAGCCAAAATCGAGACAGTTGGGAGGTATGTTTAAAGTGTGCCAGGTGTATAACTTTTAACATGATTGTGATCTGGACCTTAGTTCACTAACCGGAAGTGCCCATGAGAAGTATTTTCCCTCTCTTGGGAGTGTGTCTTGATTATGTTAGAGTGACTTTTTTCACTCAAATAAATGTGATTTTCTTGTTTAGTTCTATTCACAAATCTTACAATTTATTCCAGAATAGTCAACACTTTCACTATTATGTATTATTAATGACATTTGTTTCTTTTTGTCCATTGATTTTCTACATAGGTAACGTATGGTTGTGCTATTTTGACAGCTGTTGGAATATTTGTGGTGCTAACATTAGGTCAGTTTGATAGTGGGTAGTGGGTAAAGTATTTTCTCAAACAAGGAAGTGTTTGGTTAAATCAAACTACGGTAGTAAGTGAATTTGTAAAGTAACAAATCCAGGCATCATTACAGTTTATACTGTACATTCTAATTAATTTTATAAATCATATGAAAATGCAATTTTGATGATGCTAGATCTCAACATAGAATAAAATCCCCAGTAGGCATCTGTCTGTTTGTTCGGGCTAATCTCGAGGAGCATCAAAGGAGCATTTGTCGAGGATGGTTTAGGTATATGAAACAATAATGTTTGACAAAAGGGAGCCAAGCAGTGACGATTTTAGTGAAGCCAGTCAAAGAAAAAATGACTGTCTTAGTGCTTTATTTCACAACAATGGACTTTATTTTATACCATGTAGAGATTGACAGGTTTTATATGGTGTTGCCATAAAAATTGATGTGAGACCTGTTTACTGATACCAAATTAGGAACAGAAGTCAAAAGGTGAAGGCCAAACTGGCAGAGGATGGGGGAGGGGACAAGCGGAGGCACTTGCATGGCCAGCCAGTGTGAGACTACTATAGCTCTTTGTTGGTATATACAGCAGGGATACGGTCACTAGGGCGACAGCACTTAGGTTGACAGTCATTAGGTCAACCACTATTGGTCGACATGCAGTAGGTCGACATGGTCATTATGTTGACATGAACAAGGTCGACGTGAGTTTTTAAGCATTTTTTTTTACTTTTTCATACTTTACGATCCACATGGACTACAATTAGAAATGGTAACCTTGCCCGAAGCATGGCAAGCAAAGCGAACCATGCGAGGGGACACGGTGCACTAATTGGGGTTCCCCATCACTTTACGAAGAAAATGATACCAAAAAAGTAAAAAAACTCATGTCGACCTTTTTCCACGTCAACCTTGTTCATGTCGGCCAAATGACCATGTTGACATAGTGACCCTGTCAACCTACTGCATGTCTACCAATAGTGGTCGACCTAATGACTGTCGACCTAAGTGTGGTCGACCTAATGACCCATACCCATAGAACAATTGCCCATAATAAATGTGACTGTTGTTGCGGCAATGATTCCGTTAGGTTGCAATTTAAGTTCAAACAAGTCCAATTCCCAGTATGTGTCTGCTTTTGCATGACAAAAAATAAACCACAGGGACAGACACTTAAGATGGCTTGGGTAGATCTAAGTGAAAAAATGTTTCTCTTGGGCAACCTTACATGGCCTTTTCGCATGTCACATCAAAATAAAATCTTTTCATGTTGATGTCAGGAGGACCTTGGTTAAAAACATATCACCCTAAATTCAAAATTGCTCCCATGTGAAGCCGGGGTGGGTCACTAGTCTTTTAATAAATGCATATTTTTGTAGATCATTGTAGGTTAGTGCCTGAGAATAGTCTCAATGTCTTAATTTTTTTTATATAATTACATTAAAGAAGTAGTTGACTGAGGAATGCTCATCAGTTTGTTTTTTAATTTGACTCACTCAATAAAGCAAAATCAAACTCTTCATTAGAGATTCTGATATACTGGTTAGATTTCAAATACAAGCCCCCGGTGTGACACAACATTTATCATGAGGTTCATAAAAGCACAGAAGAGAAAAAAAATGACACTATTCTCTGTGAATGACAGCACAATAAAATGTACCTGGTTGGTTCTATTACTCCAGACTCCTTTGGCAAGCTCAGCCGAGGAGAATTCCTAGCCTAAGGGGCATCTGATGAAATTCAGACTCAGTGTAAAATAACCCTCTTACAGTAGATGGAGATTTTGGATGAACCAGTCCAGCATTGGGCTGCTGTAAATCCAAGTTTTACTATCATAGCAAAAAGAGGAACTTGGTTATACAGCTTACTCAGCTTCCCCCGAATTATGGTTTTGGGTGTTAAGCACACCTTTCCCCCTGACCACTGTAAGACAGATAGTGTTTCAGGGTAGGGCAATGAACTAGGGGGGTAATTCCAAGTTGATTGCAGCAGGAATTTTGTTAGCAGTTGGGCAAAACCATGTGCACTGCAGGGGAGGCAGATATAACATGTGCAGAAAGAGTTAGATTTGGATGGGTTATTTTATTTCTGTGCAGGGTAAATACTGGCTGCTTTATTTTTACACTGCAAATTAGATTGCGGATTGAACAAACCACACCCAAATCTAACTCTCTCTGCACATGTTATATCTGCCCCCCCTGCAGTGCACATGGTTTTGCCCAACTGCTAAAAAATTTCCAGCTGCGATCAACTTGGAATTACCCCCATGGTTTTACCCAACTGCTAACAAATTTGATGCTGCGATCAACTCGGAATTACCCCCTAGGTTTCATTCTAGAACTAGACATTTTAACAGATCAACATCAGTTTTTAGTCCCACTTTCACCAATACAAGGCCATGTAGACATTTCGTCTAGTAGTAGATCTTATACAAACCAAAAATTCTATTGATTTGTGGAAATTAGCCTATTTATCATTCTTGCCCACGTACAGCTATAGAAACATATAGTAGTCGTTGAACTACTGTACACTGGTTAAATAGGTCTGCATCTCAGTTAAATAATTAAAAAGCGGAAAATCCACATTGTTGCTATAGGTGAGCCTTTGGCAAGGAGGCTGTTCTAAATTTGTTTGTTTTTTCAGGAGATTGACCATAATAATATTCAACTGAAACATACAAATTCACTTCTAAACAACAATAATATACTACTGTACCTGGCTTGGGAAAAACAAAATAAAATACAAGCAGTGTCTTTGAAATGTACCAAATTTTATAAGAATTTCATATGAGGTGGATGTTTCTTTTTCTTAAAACCATTTTCTCCAGAGGTTAAAGTATGCTGCATAAAGGGATGTAAGATTATGGGGGACATTTACTAAGCAGTGATAAGAGCAGAGAAGTGAGCCAGTGGAGAAGTTGCCCATAGCAACCAATCAGCACTGAAGTAACATCTATAATTTGCATACTATAGAATGATACAGAGCTGCTGATTGGTTGATGGGGCCACTTCTCCACTGGCTCACTTCTCCGCTCTTTTCACTGCTTAGTAAATGTCCCCTTATATCACAGAAGACATTTTGAGGATGTCTAAAGTAATATAAATAAAATCTTAAAAACAGACATGGGTAATAGACCCAACGCCTGGGAGACCAAGATGGACGAATAGCTGGGTATTAGTTGAAAGAGTATCCCATGAAAAAGCTTTAGCATGGGTACTGCATCGATGCAAACAAGAAAAATCAAACAAATGTGCTGCCTAGGTATAAATGCAGCCCACCTTTAAACACGGGAACCTTCACAACAATTCCAAATAACAAAGCATAGACAAGATAAGTTCAAAGTAGGCGCAAAACCATATAAATGTCCTTACATAAGTGTCCTTATGAGGTTTGCAAAGAATTAACCCCTGATTTAGCCGGCTCTGTGTTCTTAGATCCACTATCTGCATGTACTCAGATGATGAGCAATTCCTATCTTGGTAAAAGAGAAAAGATCATAGTGCAGACTGTTTTCACAGGGACAACAAATTTATTCACACAGAACACTCACAATATACAAAGATATAAAAGCATGTAACCACATAAAAAGTGGATGGTAGGGGGTGCTGACATCTGATGTCATCAAATTACCCTCCCAGGATGGCACCAAGGGAAGCACTGGAAGTCCTGGACACCAACAGTGCAGCGCGAATTCAATGTTCAAGGTCAGATCACCTACAGCTCAAAATCGATCACCACCTGCTTTAAGCTTTAAGCAGGTGGTGATCGATTTTGGACTGTGGGTGGACTGTGGGTGGACTGTGGGTGATCTGACCTGGAACATTGGACTGTGGGTGATCTGACCTGGAACATTGAATTCGCTCTGCACTGTTGGTGTCCGGCACTTCCAGTGCTTCCCTTGGTGCCATCCTGGGAGGGTAATTTGATGACGTCAGATGTCAGAACTCCTTACCAGCCACTTTTTATGTGGTTACATGCTTTTATATCTTTGTATATTGTGAGTGTTCTGTGTGAATAAATTTGTTGTCCCTGTGAAAACGGTCTGCACTATGATCTTTTCTCTTTTACCGAGTTAACAATTGCTCATCATCTTTGAGTACATGCAGATAAGGGATCTAAGAACACAGAGACGGCTAAATCAGGAGATAATTCTTTGCAAACCTCATAAGCAGGGCTGTTTCTAGCCAATTTGGCTCCCAGTGCGAGATTAAAAAATGTGCCTCCCACCATGACATAAAAAAATGTCCCACCCCCACACACACACACACCTAGATAGAAAAAAAACTTGTGCGCGCCCCCGGCAAGGGGGCGTGGCCTCATCTAAATGGGTGTGGCCTCATCTAAATGGGCATGGCCTCGTCTGAAAAGACTACCTCACAATCCAGTTTTTGACCCTGCTCCAACAGATCACGACCACCACAGGAAAAAAAAATTCTACCATATTAAGCCCACACAGTAATGCCCCCTACACCATATTATGCCACACACCGCAATGCCCTTGATACATTAAATCCCCACACTACGGCAGGCAAGAGTCCCAGTTTCACACATTACGGCAGGTGTCCCCATTTTACACATTGAGAGAGAGAGAGAATACTTACAGAGGCGATTACCACTCTGCGGCCCGCCTCACCAGTCGCTCCTCGCGCCGGCCTTTCCCTCTTCCTAACTTGGATCCCCCTCTGTACTCCGCTCAGGGGGGGGGGGGGTGTTGCGGAGTGACAGGGTTGCGTCGTGACGTAACGACGCAACCGCGTCATTCCGTGAAACTCCGCCCCCCGAGCGGGTTACTCTGGGAGAAATAGGAGGGGAAAGCAGGGAGATACAGTTAGTGCCACGGCGGGCGCCCAGTGCGGTTGCACTGCTTGCCTACCCCAAGAAACGGCCCTGCTCATTAGGACACTTATGTAAGGACATTTATATGGTTTTGCGCCTACTTTGAACTTATCTTGTCTATGGGTATGGCATCGTCAAGAAATGTCATCTTACTTTTTCACTTACATCACATTATGAAGAAAACCTTGAAACCAGTAAAGAATAAAGAATAGTAAGCTTGTTCTATAACTATATGACAAGTATATCACAAACTTAAATAAGTACAGTATTCCCTGTTTAAAATGTAGGCAAACAAAGTATGGCCATGGAACCCTAAACCTAAGAATCTGTTCCATCTGCCAAGAAGCAAAGATCGTGGCAGATGTTCCTAGCAAATTGGGCCCAAACCTACCTGGCAACTCAATAGTTTGTCCTTGTTACTGCTGTAATGTATTGTTTGTATTATGTACAGTAGTTATTCTTAGATGGTAAAATCTTCTGGGAATTGTACATCTTTTGCAAAGAAGATTGCCTTTTATGATATTTTCATCCTACTCCATCTCACTTACTGTTCTTGAGACATTACTATGGGCCTATTTCAGACCTGATCACAGCACTAACATTTTTCTCTAATGGGTAAAACCATGTGCAGTGCAGGTGGGGAAGATACTGTATAACATGCAGAGAGAGTTAGATTTGGGTGGGATGTGTTCAAACTGAAATCTAAATTGTAGGGTAAAAATAAAGCAGCCAGTATTTACTCTGCACAGAAACAAAATAACCCACCCAAATCTAACTCTCTCTGCACATGTTATATCTGCCCCACCTGCAGTGCACATGGTTTTGCCCATTAGAGAAAGATTCTGCTGCTGAGATCAGATCTGAATTGGGCCTGATGTCTTATAATGTATGGAGGGGCATGGATGCAGGGCCGGTACTAGGGTGTTTGGTGCCCCCCGGCAAACTATAAATTTACGCCCTCCCATATTCCGTTGGTGTGCGCCGGGAAAAGGGGTGTGGTCTCACAAGTAAGGGGCAAGGCCACACAATAGTACCCCCATTTAAAATTACGCCACAATGTAGCACAATCTTATTAATCTTATACGTAATGCACCCACAGTAGTAGTAGCGTCCTTATACGTAGTGCACCCCCAGTAGTAGAAGCGTCCTTATACGTAATGCCCCCCCAGCAGTAGTAGTAGCGTCCTTATACGTAGTGCACCCCCAGTAGTAGAAGCATCCTTGTACGTAATTCCCCCCTAGTAGTAGTAGCGTCCTTATACGTAATGCCCCCCACAGTAGTAGTAGCGTCCTTATACGTAATGGCCCCCCCAGTAGTAGCGTCATTACACGTAATGCCCCCCTGTAATAGTAGCGTCCTTATGCATAATACCCCCCCAGTAGTAGCAACCTTATACGTAATGCCCCTCCAGTAGTAGTAGCATTGTTATACGTAATGCCCCCCCAGTAATAGTAGCGTCCTTATACATAATGCCCCCCCAGTAATAGTAGCGTCCTTATACAAAATGCCCCCAAGTAGTAGTATCATCCATATACGTAATGCCCCCCCAGCTGTAGTAGCTTCCTTATACGTAGTGCACCCCCCGTAGTAGAAGCATCCTTGTACGTAATTCCCCCCAACTAGTAGTAGTGTACTTATACGTAATGCCCCCCACAGTAGTAGTAGCATCCTTATATGTAATGGCCCCCCCAGTAGTAGCGTCATTACACGTAATGCCCCCCCTGTAGTAGTAGCGTCATTATGCATAATACCCCCCCAGTAGTAGCAACCTTATACGTAATGCCCCCCCAGTAATAGTTGCGTCCTTATACATAATGCCCCCAAGTAGTAGTATCATCCATATACGTAATGCCCCCCCAGCTGTAGTAGCGTCCTTATATGTAGTGCACCCCCAGTAGTAAAAGTGACAAAAATGCAAACAGGAATGAGCCACTGCCGTGGCTCATAACACTGACTGTAGTTTCATAGTATGTTGTGTCCCTTACAGTTCTGTCAATGTGAAGAATTTACCTTTCTTCCAGTACAACATAATTTTTCCTAGAAAGTAATCATGCAAAAGCAAGCGTGCCCCATGAAATGCATTTTAATATTGCGGACATCCCAGCTTTCTCTGATAATCCATGAAGAATGTGCAACTAATGCTGCTGCCACAGGGTCGAGGGTGCTATACTGTCTTTTTACTGGTGACACCCGTCTTTGTGGGGTGACTTATAGAGCTACTGTCTGGAGAGGAGCCTGGCTCTTGGTCTCCCTATGCTGTGATGTCATGTCATAACATGTAGTGGAGTCCATGGTGAGAAGTGCTCTTCAGTGGTGCTACTGTACCCTCATATCTTTATAGGTTATTTAACAATTAAAATTGCTTGAAGCTGTCTTTGATTATGGCCTTGCAATTACAAAAAATACTAGTGTATGAGATTGAACCCCAAGAGAAAGGAAGAGGGCGGTATTCAAATGATATATCACGCCCAAACTCCTTTCTAAATTGATCCCCGTTATTGATCAAATTGCACCCATAGTAATCAGGTTTAGCTGCGAAACGGGTTGGGTGCCCTCGCTACTGCAGAGGTAGTGAGCTGAAATGATTATACCACGCCCGTCAGCAGAAACAGAACGGGTGCGGAAGGGGATAAAAAGAATTGAATACCGCCCAGAGAGTCTCAATCACATCATATTGATATTGTGAGATGTCAGCAATAACTGTCATTTTGTTGCACCAAAATGAAACTAATGTTTGGAGGTGTTTTGTTGGGAGTAATTCAACAGGATATGTACGTTTTATCTAGGTGTAAAAATTATATGTGGTTCCTTCCCAACCATGTTATAATCTCCAAATGTCATAGAGGGTCATTCATTATTTAGGTAAGCCAGAATAGGGCTAGGTAAAAAGAGTATTATGTAGTATTTAAATGCAATTGACCATAATTAATAAGAGCAATGGTTTCATTTTTTTGATTTTTTATTTCATAACAAACTTTAAGTGACTATTATTGGTGGTATAAACATTGAAAGTATGTGTGAAATGTCACACCAAAAATGTATAAAGTGATTATTAGGAAGTGTTAATTGATTATGCACTTGTAATGACAGAGAGCATTTAAGCTGGAAATAAACTCATTGTTTCAGCCTTTAATGCAAAGAAAGAAGACAATGTTTATTTCCTAGAGTTGAATTCAGAACTGAAAAACTTGTAAGCACAAAATAGAAATTTTCTAAAGAGTTGTTAAAAAAAAAACACTAAAAAGAAGATAAAATGTGTGCCTATTGCTTGTTATCTGAGCAGTCAGTTAATTTAGCCTATTTGCTATCAACGACAGATAAACCCTTTAACCCCTATGAAATAATAATTAAAGGTTGACAACACTTACTTACTCCAAAATACTGTATATAAATAGTAACCCATCAGTACCCAAACACATTTAAAAAAAATAAAATAAGGCTTTTCTCTTAAATGCAGATCTTCCAAGCAAATCAGAAATTAATTGGAGTCTCTTAAATTTCTCTAGATGAGGTATAGAATGAGGCCACAGACTAAAATGTTCTAACCGATTTCCTATGTTAAAGCATTTTCCATTCTTTATCTTTTTATATTTTCCTTATAGAAGTGACAGATCTATCTCCCTTCTTAACATGACCTTCAAGGTGCAGTATATGCTGGTATGCATTTGCATACAATGCATGTACTCTAGCATACAGTATGTAATGCCGACTTCATTAGTTTTGGTAGTGTTCAGCAGACTTTTGAAAATGCCATGTGCTGCCAACACACCAACAGCTTTGTTGGGAACCATGGAGGCCTTCTTTGTTACAGGCACTGGTTGCAGAGAAGGCTTTCGATATAATTCACTGGTAATATACAGTATATAAAAGATCGCTGTAAATTTTCTTTAAATTTAAATTTTGCTAATAAATTATATGAAAGAGTGTAAAAACACTAGATGAGTCCTTTAAGTTAAGTTAAACATACAATTTTTTTTCCTCCTTCCTATTTCTATCAGAACATAACAGGTGTGCTCTTTGTTGTCTCTGACCTTTGTTCATAATGAAACCATCAGGGCAAAAGAAAAGGCAATCAAAAAAGATTGAAGGTTTGGATGCTGATGATCTAATCCAAGAAAAAATTGGCTGTTTGCCAGATATATCTTTATTTTAACCACAAGCTCTGCCACCTCCTTTACAATGTACTTTAATAAAGACCAACCTACTGTACTGTGAAGCAACTTTGCTCAGAGTCCTCAAGTCTTCTCAAGATATGCTTGTAGGAATACTCTACTGATTGTCACCTCAATCGACTACAATAGACTACAACAAAAACATAAATGCACAATTGTGTAATTCCAATATATTGTTTTCAACACCTATTAAAGTTGAAAGGAACTCTCAGTATCTCCCTTGATAGTATCCCAATTCCTAGGAGAATAGTTCTTCTCTAAAGACTGGAACCACAAACTGTATTTGGATAGGTCAAGAGATAATTGCTGACACTTTGCTTTCATGAAACCAGTGTAAGATCAGCACATAAAGGGACTGATTCAGACCCGATCGCTGCGGTGCATTTTTGCACATCGGGCGATCAGGTCCTAACTGTGCATGTGTATGCACAGCAATGTGCACGCGCATCGGACAACAAGAAAGGGCATCGCTGATCAGCGACAGGATGGTGTGAAAATTTCATTTGCACGGCATTCACAAGGTGATTGACAGAAAGAGACCGTTTGTGGGTGGCAACTGACCATTTACTGGGAGTGTTCGGAAAAATGCAGGTGTGCCCAAGTGTTTTCAGGGAGGATGTCTGACGCCAGCTCCAGCCCCGATCAGCCTGTTCTGATCGCACTGTAGGAGTAAGTCCTGGGCTGCGCAGAGACTGCACACAGTTCGGCGTACACATGGGATCGCACACTTGCACAGGCGAATTTACACTCCCTGGGGCGGCGACTATCTGAACGCAGAACAAAAAAGATAGCATCCCAGCAATCAGGTCTGAATCACCCCCCATGTTATCTTTTACTGCCCCATCTGCGGTCTTATAAAACTTGCAGTGTTGTTTCATGAGTTCATAGTGCAAATGCATCAGCAAACATAAGTGATAATTATTACACTGCAAGGTTCTTACCCAAGATACTGTATCCAAAACTTTTATCATCTCTCTTATCATCTTTCTCCTTGACTACTGCAACCTCTCACATATTTATCCACAATTCAATCCATCTTAATTATTGCAGTGAATTTGATCTACCATTCCACAACTGCAGCATCACTTTACATATCCCTACACTGACCCCAGATCTCCTCCATAATCCATTCCAAATGACTCAACGTTACGTAAACAGCCCTCAGATACAAACACACCTTTATACATATCAAATCTCATCAAAAATACTCCTGCCCACTAACCTCATGTTTATGAATTTTCTGAGGACAGCTATATGTCCATAAAAAACTTTTTTTCTTGGGGATAAACAGACTTTAACTACACATGAATATGTATATAAGATAGTTATGAATAAATTCATGCCCCCCATATTTTAAAAAGAGAATAATTAAAAGTTACATTTTAAATTTCTAATCATATCAATTTACTGTCAATTCATTTAAAAGAGTGCTCCAAAAAGGCAATCCCTGTCTTTTTCCGGCAACTGCCGGTCATTGTTTGTTTATGAGGTTTAAACGTGATTGTTGGAGCACCTCCAGCTAAGTAAATAGAAATCACAAATTATTATGGGAAAATTATCAGATAGCTGGTTACCCAATATGCAAATTAATTCTTAGGTTTCTGTGCAGGGTACATTACATGACTATATAGTATATAAGACCCCATTAGCCACACTATAGAGGTCTCTGCCTATAACAGCCGCCGTTAATCCCCTAGAAATAGACACACTCGCTGGTACTTAGGATGCCACCAGGTCTTAAAATTCATGACTGTATGGGCTTATATAATTAACAGGTAATCACAGGAGTATAGGCTGGAGCAGGTGAAAACAAGACTATAACTAGGCTGAGGTAAGACTGAGGAGACTTAATATGGCAGCAGGATCACCACAGAGTTATACTGAATACCTTTGGCTACTGATGGTATATGCATCAGGGGTAGATGACCATGGAGAAGCAGATGAGGTCTGCAGGTGATAAAGTAGCAGGAGTGCAGGGTTTAACAGAGCTCCTAATGCAGGACTGACAGTCTAAAGGTAAAACAGGCCAGGCAAGACACAATAAGCCCAGCCAGGCACACACAGCAACAATTGACCAGGACTTCAGGAGCACAGGAAAAGGACAAGGTAGCTAAACACCAGGGCATGAAGCTATAACCAGCAAGTGAGAGTTAGGCAGAGTGCCTACTAACAGGAGGAGGGGCCAATCAGAAGCTTCACACAGACCAGCCTCCAGATCAGACAACCTAGTGCAGCTGCCTGGCTGCATGCACAAACTGAGGCATCCTAGCTGCCTAGAAACAGCCGGGACCATGATGCAGCATGGTCATGGCAGTGGCCATAACCAAGCAACCACCAGGACCAGAATCCCTAGCAGCCAGCATGATGTGGCATCCTGGTTGCTAGGCAAGAGTTGGTACCTGCTGCAGAGATGAGCCGATGTGACGGCTCATTACAGGTGTGTTCAGTTTTCTGCAAACCAAACTACTCATCTCTACTAATAACAACAATAAATATATTGTACCTCTAAGAAGCTGTATTTGTTAGGCTTATTATAGCCTTTCAATATACAGTACATTTTGACAACTACTATATATATACTGTAAATATTAAATGACATCAGTTTTTGTTCTAATCTATGTTCCTTTTTTCCATTACCAAGCTTCAAAATATATACAGCATGGGATGTAGTTATGTGACTGGCGGTCAGGACACCACCGGTCACAATACCGGTGGCTACATCCCGACCCCCCTAAATCCTGATAGTCAGCATGCCGACTAGCAGGGACTATTCCCACTTGTGAGTGTCCATGACACCCATAGAGTGGGAATAGAACCTGTGCCACCGAGCCTGCAAGGGCTATTTAATAGATATGCATTAAGCACAAATGACCCGATTCAGACATAAACGCAACTGTAGTCACAACTGCGATTTAATATGTAGTGGCTGTGCGAAAATAAGCAAATGTCACAGGCACCAGGACTTTATTGTGATGCCTACTGGAGGTGTCTTGATCCACAGCTTGTGTGCAAAGATGCAGACATCAGTTGCACATCAGTCGATAGTGACCATCTGAGTGACCCTATGGCCAGCAGCATGGGCGTCAGAAGTAAGACATCGGAGCCATTGTAAATGCACATGGGATGACTGTCACAAGCTGTGATACCCCCCCACATACAGTTGTGACACACATGTTTTAAGTCACCACCTGCTACTTCCCTCAGATGCTCCCTGTCTGTCAATCACTTTATGAAAAAATTCTGACTGTGCCCGCCACCTGAAGATCACCGTGGCACATACATGCATATAACATCTCTACGTCGCTCACAAAAGCAAATACAGCAGCATCTACTGGCAGTCGCCCGCCTGTGAGTTTATGTAAACTGAATACAAACTCCTTCCCTTGTGAACATCCATGCAGGTCAATGTGCAAGGACTGAGATGCCCACTTTTAGCGCCTGTGCGCTCTGTAATACAATTTGGTGCATCCTTAAACGCCAGCATTGGTTGCCCCACCGTAATTTGCACAAGCCTATGGTAGGTGCACTTTACCAATCTGACAATGGCCTCCTATAACTGTGTCTGTGCGTCTGTGAATACAGCAGCTAGCAGTGATATGCCTGCGACATTCCCATAACATGCCCCCCGAACGGACTATTTCTGCGCACACCACTGGCCACCACGCACTAAATGCCCAGGAATGCCCATCACTTTTTCGCATCACTTTTGATACCGTCTGTTCCAATCATAACAGCACCTTCGTTCACACTCCCTGTGTAACACACCCTCCCATCACTCAACTACTGAACATGAACATCATCACTGGGTGAGGATTGCGTGCGCCTGTAAATGAATAGTTTATATTTGACCCTTTATTTTTAAAAAAAATCTTCACTGACAGTCATATTTACCAATTAGTATTTATTGTGTGCAACTCATCATGCTTTGAATAATCGCTGTTCAGATGTAATGTCGTTTTAGACACAGTTATGCCTGTCCATTTTTCATTTGGATCATCATCAAAGCACCTGTGTTTTTATTTTAATTCTTGCAACTTGTCCAAGCACAGTGTATTTGCCTACTTGAAATAGATAGCATATATGTATATTAGCCAAAGAACAGAAATCATAGATAAAATAGTATAGTTTTTATTTTAAATTGTGAAATTGATATAAAGCATTCTAAGGAATAAACTAATCCCATAAGGAAAACAAATAGACCAACTGTTCCCTATGAATTATATTTTGTACATTAAGGTAAATGGGCATAAATGGCAATGTATTGTTTTATACGATAATGCTGGAAAAACATTATATTCATTCTAAATAGAAAAGAAAGCTGGTGTAAAGAAAGGTTAGTGCCATTTCAGATTCACATTATGTTGAAACATGATTTTCATGACAAATCAGGCAAAGATAAACTCACTCCAAAAAACATGTATTTATTTCTCTATATATTGGCAAGTGAAAAAGAGCAATGCCCACACAGCAATATCCAACCAACATTGTTAACATTTTTAGATAAATCAGCATGCGTTATATATAAAACATTAACTGTTAAGGTGTAAGCATAATAATAATAATAGTAATTGTTATTATTATTATTATTATTATTATTATTATTATTATCTATTAATTAGTATGAATAATAATGTTTAGTTTAAAGTCAAATTTGGGAGGCATGGCCACAACCCCTTAAAATAAGAAACACTGTTAAATACTACACATAGGAGGTCATTCCGAGTCGTTCGCTCGGAAAATTTCTTCGCATCGCAGCGTTTTTCCGCTTAGTGCGCATGCGCAATGTCCGCACTGCGACTGCGCCAAGTAAATTTGCTATGAAGTTTGGATTTTTACTCACGGCTTTTTCTTCGCTCAGGCGATCGTAGTGTGATTGACAGGAAATGGGTGTTACTGGGCGGAAACAGGCCGTTTTATGGGCGTGTGGTAAAAAACGCTACCGTTTCCGGAAAAAACGCGGGAGTGGCTGGAGAAACGGAGGAGTGTCTGGGCGAATGCTGGGTGTGTTTGTGACGTCAAACCAGGAACGATAAGCACTGAACTGATCGCAGATGCCGAGTAAGTCTGAAGCTACTCTGAAACTGCTACGAGATGTGTAATCGCAATATTGCGAATCTTTCGTTCGCAATTTTAAGAAGCTAAGATTCACTCCCAGTAGGCGGCGGCTTAGCGTGTGCAATACTGCTAAAATCGCCTTGCGAGCGAACAACTCGGAATGAGGGCCATAGCACACTGCAAACGGAGACACTGTCCTCCCCAACAGGTCTGGGTACAGGTGATTAGTATTTGCCCCCCACCACTTTCTTTGGAGCTACTGTTACCATATTTCACCATGCCTTTCAGAGCAATATAAATTATTCTCCAGCTAATTCATTAGTCTTGCTAGGCTCCTTCATACTCACCAATCACAGCTGATCAGCAGCACTTGCAATCATGTGTTGCACACATGTTTTCTACCCAGGAACTGATTGCCCAGCACTGTTATAAATACATACAATGCCATTCTCACCTTGATGGTGTTAGGTTCTACGTAGTAAGTCTTGTGCTTGTTCCTGTATTTTGGAATGTATTATGTGACCCTCTCTGTGTGACTTCTGCTTGTTTATTGGATTATTATAATCCATTGTCTGATGCATGCCTTTTTGAACATTGCTTGTATTTTTGACCAGTGCTCCAGTCTTCAGCCTGCCGAGACCTGTGCCCGTTGTTTGTTCATTCTTCATACTAATTTACTTTGGCCCTTGGCTTGTCCTTAACTACTTTCATTGTGTTTTGTTCTGTATCAGTGGTCTGTGTGTCTCCATATTTGATCTGTCTCCTGCTACTGTCTGCATTGCTATACTACTGAGCCACGGGACATCTGAATACTAGTGAATGATGTAGTTCTGGGAAAGGTGGCTGCTATTAGTGAACACTATCCTGAACCATACAGTAGGTTATATAGCAGTCGTGAATAGCTTAATGTTAGTACAATCCCTAACATTAACACCAGCCATAATTCAGACCCACTAGCTATGGATAACAGTCAGGCCATGGATACTCATATCCAGCCAATGAGCCAAATGATTCAGGATTTAAATCAGTGGGTGATAGCACAGAATGAATCTACTTGCATCTCACTAATAGCAGCAGCTTTTACTAAAGAACCTGCTGTAAGTCTCTCTGATCGGTTCTCAGGCGACGGGCTAATTTTTCAGTTTCATACAGATTGATCTTCTGTCCTTTTGTATGAGGCCTATATCATACAGAACAGCAGTTGGGAATGGTTATGTCCATATTGCAAGGAGATCCCCAAAGTTGAGCTTTCAGTCTGGACCATTAAGCAGCTGTTCTTCATTAGTGGATTAATTTTTCTTAACTTTGGGATTTTTTTTATGACAATGCAGATCATGTATCATCATCTTCAACTAGTCTTTGGACTTTATAAAAGGGGTGCAAGTCTGTGGAATAATACTGTTCTGAGTTTTGCAGGTGGGCCAATGATACTCAGTGGAATGATCCTGCTCTCCGCATCCAAAGCAGAGCAGGATTAAATTTTGTAATTTAAGATGCATTAGTAGAGTATCCTGCACCCACCACTCTGGATGCTTTAATAAAGTTATCAATTCAGTTAGATCGACAATCTAAGTAAAGATGCCATGAGTGCAGATTACTGGGTGCAGAAAATATGAAAGTATGACTCCTCTGCCCACAGAACCTATGTAGATAAGTTATTTCAATATGTCTCCTGAGAAAAGGACCAGAAGATGATAAATAGGCTTTTGTCTTTATTGTTGCAAAAGAGGTTGCATTGGCTCTGGTTGCCCACAGAAACAGGGAAATTTGAGGATCTAGGAGACAGCAGGATGTTCCATGCCTCAAGTAACGCCATTCAAGTGTCCATCAAAATGTAATTTCTTAGATCTGTAATTAATTACCTTGCACTCACTGATAGTGGAGCAGATGGGAATTTCATTAATTAAACTTTTGCCAAGACATATTCAGTGCCTTTAGAGCCACTGGATACTCTTATTACTGTCTCAGCCCTTAATTGGTTGCCACTTGCAAGAGGTCTTATGCAATCTAAAACCAGAAATTTTGATATTTCAGTTGGTATTCTCCATAAATTTATCTTGCGGACTTCTGGTTGGCGGGCCATCTAGCATAGCTGTTTTTTAGAATTGCTCTGCCTGCCGTGAAATTCATTCTTCACCATTCTCCTCTTTTACCTTTTTTTGGGGATAATTTTTCCCTGCCCATATCCCCTATTCCCCACAAGCCTGGAGAGACCTTTATTGCATTGGAGTTTCGTAATACCCCTGGCCATCCATACTGACAAACTGTATGACCTCTGACATGCTGTTGGAGCGATCCTGTTAAATGATGAAGAGACTGCCTGGTAGCGTATTTAACTGCAATTTCTGCTCTACTACTATATACCACCTACTTGTCCATATTCTACCCCAGTGGATCAGTGTAGTGGAAAGCTTTGGGTGTGCTTGAGCAGGGTCTGCATGTCGGCAGCTGTCTGCCAGTTGCCTGGCTGGTGGCCTCTCCTGGCCTTCCATGCAAGACCTCTTCTGTGAGCTACTGCCCAGATTTGCCATCTGACGCCTATATCTGGCCTGTGTTTTTTGTCGCTGCACTCTGACCTGCCATCTTTGGGTTCTAGATACTATAGGCTCTGTCCTGGGACTGGGATCATCTCTGTGCCTCCTTTCCTGAATGCCTTCCTGGCTGCATCCTGACTGCTTGTCCTAGTGAGAGTGAGCCTGGTTGTTTACACTGTGCTGATCTTCCAGCTACACCCTGTGAGTTCCTGATGGTGTGCTGGATCTGAGCTGCCCAGAATCTTCCATGGTCCGCCTCCACCTCATACCTACAACTCTCCTTGGTGTCCTCAGTAGCTCCTGATGTGACCTAACTTTTGGTTGTTGGTTGCTGAGGACCATCCTTCTATTTTACTAACTCGCCTTTGGAGACTGGTGGCCGATTGTATCCATGCAACTGAAGACTTTCCTGTGCCTGGAACCACCTGCCTACCCACGGGCTGCTTCTTCTTCCTAAGACCCCTTCTCTTTCTGGGCATTTTTCTCCTTATGTTAGTCTTTGAGCCCAACTCATAAATATTTAGCCTCCTTACTTTATAGAAGTTTTATGCCTTTAATTCCTTTTCATAACCTGTATTACCAGTTTAATTCACCAAAGGTTAACTATTTGCTTCATTTAGTGTTACGCAACACTTCCACCTAGTGGCTGCATATGGAAATTACTGGTATCAGTGTGTTACAGTGCCTAAAACACAGTTTTACTCTTTGTTATAAGCTACTTTACTTATAGTATCAAGAGCGTTTAATGATTTACACACAGACCAAGGGCAATTTCATCAGGAACCTGTCAAAGCCTCAGCAGACTCTGAGCAGGTGCTTGCACCTCCTGACTACCATCTGATACTGAGAGGCATGTCCGCGATAATCAGTTTTGCTGGCTTCATCAATGAGCACAACAACACATCCTCTCACTACATAGCTAAAATGGAGATTACTGGCCCCCACACATCTGAGATGTATTAGGGCAATGCCCCGATCTTCCGACAGCCGGATGATTGGGAATATTAAACATGTTAAATATCCTGAATCCGTGATCCCGACCAGGATTGTGGAAGTGACCATTTTAACATGTTTAATTTCCCTGATGGATTGTTGATCATCATTGACCTGATGGATAATCAATCATTGGCAGGTAAGGGAAATGGGACATTGAAGTACAGTATGGGGGAAATACATCTGGGATTTATTGGCGCAATACACCTATCCCCCAACAGCTGGGTCGGAGAATAGGGAATATTAAACATGTTGAAAAATCACAATTCCCCAATTCCAACCATTTTCAGTTCCATTGCCTGCATACATCTGCACTCGTGATCTATCAGCGAATCAGGGAAATTAAAGATCAAAAATGGCCAATCTGGATTTTCTGATATGTTTAATATTTCCAATTCACTGATTAAGGGGAATCAGACCATGGCCCCAATAAATCCCAGATGTATGGGGGTCATTACTCCTTCAAAAAGTGCACACTTCACCAGCACCCTGCTGGTCATTACAATTGGGGATAGACACTGCACGTAGCTGACCCGGCGGGTCATTTTCACAACAGGTGCATATTCCATCGGCACTCTCCCGGCCATTACAATCGGAAAGAGATGCAGCATCTATACCTTCCACCGCTCTGATCAAGGTAACCCCATGGCTATTATTTAACAACTATTTATGGTGCAAGTACCCACTCGCTCTGGCTATCCAAATCAGTTTCACACAGAGAAAAAGTTTATCATTCTTCATCCCATACTAATAGGTCCACATTAAATAGAGCAGTAAAGTGAGCATCAGGATACCACCTCACATCACAAACTGCACTGACTGCAAGGCTGCATAATTATTTAGTTTGTAAAATATATATATACTGTGTATATATATATATATATATATATATATATAATATTATAATATAGCATATATTAATTGTGTTTTATTAATAAATATGATATATTCTTTATGACATTATGGGGCCAATTCAGACCTGGACGCTGCAATGTCAGCAGTCGTTGGCTGAAGCCTGAGGAAGTGTGGCATCTCACTTGTGTGATTGCCTCTGCCTGATTGACAAGCATAGACGGTCGCGGGGTGGAAGCAGGCGTTGAGTCGGCATGGTCCGTATAACACAAGTGCGTCCAGATTGCTTGTGCGGCCAGCTGCTGTGACCCAAAACATGATGGGTAGCCGGCTGCTTTTGCAGCTAGGCAGCGCAGGCAGAGGGCTACTCTAAACATGCTAAAGCATCAATACCTTGCAATGCTCTTGCATGTCTGCGGGGGGGGGGGGGGGCTATATCTGGCATGCAGAGCGGACTTGACCTATGCTTGGTGTCCCCCCTCATGTCAGAGTAATTGATCGCAGATGTGCTTTTTTTTAGCACATTAACGATCAACTCTGAATCTGCCCCTATGTGTGATGTTGAAAGTGTTCTCAATTTACCATTAGAAACACACACCTTGTGTAGACCACACCCACCCACCCACAGAACAGGTCACACCCTTTGCAGTGGAACACAATAGGCCCTTCATAAATTTCAGCTCCAGCCCTATGTGGACCTTAATCTGACACTGCCCTGGTCTGACCCAGTGTGGAACTCTGGCCCTCATTTATCATGCTGAAAATTTTTAATTGCAAAATACTGTTTTACCCCACCTTGGTATAGTGGCATCACGCTCTTCTATTTAAGAAGAGCCTTTGCCACGGCGAGTGAATGCGGTATTTGCCGGTCAGTGCTGATGTTTACCTTACATTAGCGCTGACGAATTATCTGTGTAGGGAGAGTCTGCACACAGTAGCAGATCTCGCCACGGGCAAGCAGGACGGCACCGCACCATGGCAAGATCTGCTACTGCTGTGCCCCCCGCTGCCCGCTGTGTCCCCCGCTGGTCCCGCTGGTCCCCTGCTGTGAAGGGAACTAGACGCTACACGTCTAGTTTCCCTTCGTGGAGAGGACCTTTGCTGTGCGGTGCGCGATGATGTCTTCACGCACCGCACAGCATTGTTGGACTGACACAGACGCTAGGGGTCATAATTGACCTCTAGTGTTTGTCTATGCCAGATACGAGGAGAGGAGCGGCGCCGGCGGAGGTCTGCAGCAGTCGGGAATCAGGAGCGGGGATAGTAAGTATTCATTTTTTTTTCTCTTTCAGCGGCGCTACTCTACTGTACAGGTGACGTAACTGACCATGCCCTCTGTATGAAGCCACGCCCCTATTTTCCGCCCGGGGCGCCAAAAGGGCTAGAACTGGCCCTGTATGCACATGTGCCGGTATATATGGTAATTTCCGGCACATGCGCAGTAGTGATACAGCAGCCGCTGACATACGCCGTACAAAGCCGCCACTACACTGTACATCCTGAGAGAACTCCTCAGGCTTCCTATATCTATAGCAACCCGGCAGGCTTGATGCATGCCGGAATTGCTGCGGGAGGGGAGAGCCAGAGGGCAGTAGGGACTCATTCTTAAATACAGTTTAGAGTGCCACAGTATGGGAAATATGAAAGGTCAATAGCGCTGCTATTTAGCAGCGCTATTAGCCTTGTTAAATAGCGATTGGTTCCATTTAACTCCAAAAACGAGTTTCCAGCAAGGAAACCCATTGATAAATGGGGGCCTCTGTTCCAAATCTCATGTCAGACCCAGGACTGTAGTGAAAAAGAGGTATAAATCATTGATATCCTTGATTAAAGGAGTATCATGGCAATCTTACATACAGTATATGGTAAGAAAATGATGTGTCCTTATACAGTGTTGCGCTGTTCGCAGCATAGTGGGCTGTACACTATGCGTACACCCTGCTATGCCATTCAGTTCAATGGAAGCAGCATGCACGTTCGCCTGCCTCCTATAGTGGCCTATGGGAGCCAGCAGCAATGCGAAAAGACACGAATGCCATGCTGCATTCACATTGCGGTACCGCTACATCACGCTGCTATATGCAGCAACGCTGTAGCAGGGCACATCTGTATGCAGAATCCTAAAATTACACAGATGTCAGCTTTTAAATAATTATACATTTTCAACACAAAAGTCTTAGTAATATATAAATACATGAAAATACATTCATGACAAATACCGTACAATGGAAAGAGTCACAATTATTTGTTAAAATGCATCACAAATTAATAATTTATAAATATACAAAAATGTCACTAGTAAATTAAGCCTACTATAGTGGGTATGCAGTTATAATGCTGGCTGTTGGGATCCTGGCGTTCAGGAGCCCGACACCAGAATCTTGACAGCCAACATATTACCAGCGGTCGGAATGCTGACACCTGCCCATATTTCCCACTCGGTTGGTGGATCCACGCTAACCAACCGAGTGGGAATAGTACCTGTGGCGAGTGTAGCTCACCACTGGGCCCGTAATGTGGTGAGCGCAGCAGGCCCACAACGGGACTCGCTGCCTTGCTGCCGGCATACCAGAAGACAGGATGCTGCCAGGGTATAACTGGCCCACAGGGGTACAGGGGAAACCCTTGATGGATCCCACTACCTGGGGGCCCACCTCCTCCCCTAGGCATCACGTTCCAGACTGTGCACTGAATTACACATTATACATATGTTACCTTATACTGCACAGGACTATGGTGTATTCATTACAGTGCACTGCTGTTATTAATCTGGTATATTATTATGCATAGACTAGCAATATTTACTATATATATATATATATATATATTAGAGATGGGAACCGGACATTTTTTGGGTTTTGTGTTTTGGTTTTGGATTCGGTTCCGCGGTAGTGTTTTGGATTCGGACGCGTTTTGGCAAAACCTCCCTCAGGAATTTTTGTCGGATTAGGTGCGTTTTGGATTCGGGTGTTTTTTTTTTTTTTTTTAAACCCTCAAAAACAGCTTAAATCATAGAATTTTGGGGTAATTTTGATCCTATAGTATTATTAACCTCAATAACCGTAATTTCCACTCATTTCCAGTCTATTCTGAACACCTCACACCTCAAAATATTATTTTTAGTCCTAAAATTTGCACCGAGGTCGCTGGATGACTAAGCTAAGCGACCCAAGTGGACGGCACAAACACCTGGCCCATCTAGGAGTGGCACTGCAGTGTCAGACAGGATGGCACTTAAAAAAATAGTCCCCAAACAGCACATGATGCAAAGATAAATAAAAAAAGAGGTTCAAGATGGAATTGTCCTTGGGCCCTCCCACCCTTATGTTGTATAAACAGGACATGCACACTTTAACAAACCCATCATTTCACCGACAGGGTCTGCCACATGACTGTGGCTGAAATGACTGGTTGGTTTGGGCCCCCACCAAAAAAGAAGCAATCAATCTCTCCTTGCACAAACTGGCTATACAGAGGCAGGATGTCCACCTCCTCCTCATCGTTCCATTCCTCACCCCTTTCAATGTGTACATTCCCTTCCTCACAGAGTATTAATTCGTCCCCACTGGAATCCACCATCTCAGGTCCCTGTGTACTTTCTGGAGGCAATTGCTGGTAAATGTCTCCACAGAGGAATTGATTATAATTCATTTTGATGAACATCATCTTCTCCACATTTTCTGGAAGTAACCTCCTACGCCAATCGCTGACAAGGTTACCGGTTGCACTAAACACTCTTTCGGAGTACACACTGGAGGGGGGGGCAACTTAGGTAAAATAAAGCCAGTTTGTGCAAGGGCCTCCAAATTGGAAATTTTATCGTTTTCCTGGCAGCTCCAGTGGAGGGAGAAAATGAAGGAGGAGCTGTTGGCGGGTCACGTTCTGCTTGACTTGAACATCTGCAAACTTGTGTCTGCCGGAAAGAGAGATACAACGTAGGCTTTAAACCTAGGATCGAGCATGTTGGCCAAAATGTAGTGCTCTGATTTCAACAGATTGACAACCCGTGAATCCTGGTGAAGGACTCCATCGACAAGTCCCACATGCCTAGCGGAATCGTTCCATTTTAGCTCCTCCTTCAATCTCTCCAGATGCTTCTGCAAAAGCCTGATGAGGGGAGTGACCTGACTTAGACTGGCAGTGTCTGAACTGACTTCACGTGTGGCAAGTTCAAAGGGTTGGAGAACCTTGCACAATGTAGAAATTATTCTCCACTGCGCTTGAGTCAGGTGCATTCCCCCTCCTTTGCCTATATCATAGGCAGATGTATAGGCTTGAATGGCCTTTTGCTGCTCCTCCATCCTCTGAAGCATATAGAGGGTTGAATTCCACCTCGTTACCACCTCTTACTTCAGCTGATGGCAGGGCATGTTCAGGAGTGTTTACTGTTGCTCCAGTCTTCGGCACGCGGTGGCTGAATGCCGAAAGTGGCCCGCAATTCTTCAGGCCACCGACAACATCTCCATTACGCCCCTGTCGATTTTTTTTTAAATTCAGCACCACCAAATTCATTGCATGTGCAAAACATGGGACGTGCTGGAATTTGCCCACATGTAATGCACGCACAATATTGGTGGCGTTGTCCGATGTCACAAATCCCCAGGAGAGTCCAATTGGGGTAAGTCAATCTGCGATGATGTTCCTCAGTTTCCGTAAGAGGTTGTCAGCTGAGTGCCTCTTATGGAAAGCGGTGATACAAAGCGTAGCCTGCCTAGGAATGAGTTGGCGTTTGCAAGATGCTGCTACTGTTGCCGCTGCTGCTGTTTTTGCTGCGGGAGGCAATACTTCTACCCAGTGGGCTGTCACAGTCATATAGTCCATAGTCTGCCCTGCTCCACTTGTCCACATGTCCGTGGTTAAGTGGACACTGGGTACAACTGCATTTTTTAGGACACTGGTGACTCTTTTTCTGATGTCTGTGTATATTCTCGGTATCGCCTGCCTAGAGAAATGGAACCTAGATGGTATTTGGTACCGGGGACACACTACCTCAAGCAATTCTCTAAGTCCCTGTGAACAAACGGCGGATACCGGACCCACGTCTAACACCAACATAGTTGTCAAGGCCTGAGTTATCCGCTTTGCAACAGGATGACTGCTGTGATATTTCATCTTCTTCACAAAGGACTGTTGGACAGTCAATTGCTTACGGAAGTAGTACAAGTGGTCTTCTGACTTCCCCTCTGGGATGATGATCGACTCTCAGCAGCAACAACAGCAGTGCCAGCAGCAACAACAGCAGCAGTAGGCGTTCCACTCAAGGATTCATCGGAGGAATCCCAGTCAGGAGAGGACTCGTCAGACTTGCCAGTGACATGGCCTGCAGGACTATTGGCTTTCCTGTCTAAGGAGGAAATTGACATTGAGGGAATTGGTGGGGTGGTTTGCAGAAGCTTGGGTACAAAAGGAAGAAGGGAGTTATTTGTCAGTGGACTGCTTCCACTGTCACCCAAAGTTTTTGAACTTGTCAATGACTTCTGATGAATGCGCTACAGGTGACGTATAAGGGAGGATGTTCCTAGGTGGATAATGTCCTTACCCCTACTTATTACAGCTTGACAAAGGCAACACATGGCTTGACACCTGTTGTCCGCATTTCTGTTAAAATAATTCAACACCGAAGAGGTGATTTTTTTGGTATTTTGACCAGGCATGTCAATGGCCTTATTCAACCAACGGACAACAGGTATCTCCCTGGGGCCCTGTCTTAAACAAATCACCTCACCATCAGAATCCTCCTTGTCAATTTCCTGGTATACTTCAACAGTGACATCTTCAATTTGAATATCAGGAACTGGACCGTGGGTGCTCCTTCCAGCACTTGCAGGGGACATGCAATTGGTGGAAGGAGCCACATCTTCCCGTCCAGTGTTGGGAAGGTCAGGCATCACAACTGACACGATTGGACTCTCCTTGGGGATTTGTGATTTAGAAGAACGCACAGTTCTTTGCTGTGCTTTTGCCAGCTTAACTCTTTTAATTTTTCTAGCGGGAGGATGAGTGCTTCTATCCTCATGTGAAGCTGAACCACTAGCCATGAACATAGGCCAGGGCCTCAGCCGTTCCTTGCTACTCCATGTCGTAAATGGCATATTGGTAAGTTTACGTTTCTCCTCAGACGATATTAATTTAGATTTTTGGGTCATCATTTTACTGAACTTTTGCTTTTTGGATTTTACACACCCTCTACTATGACATTGGACATTGGCTTTGGCAGACGATGTTGATGGCATTTCATCGTCTCTGCCATGACTAGTGGCAGCAGCTTCAACACTAGGTGGAAGTGGATCTTGATCTTTCCCTATTTTACCCTTCAAATTTTTGTTCTCCATTTTTTAATGTGTGGAATTATATGCCAGTAATATATCTGGAATTAGACGGCAGTAATGACTGGAATTAGATACCACTAGATAGATACCAGATACCACTGTGACTGGAAAGATGATGACCTATGCACAGTGACAGGACAGTAACACAGCACCCTACAGCAGCAAGATGCATCACAAGACACTGGACTTTTAGTAATGTACTGTAGTATACTGGTCACCACAATGCAGCAGCAAGACAATGAGCACTGATGAGAATACTAGAACTGACACTGGGCAGCGAGAACAGCACTGGACTATTGTACTGTAATATACTGGTCACCACAATGCAGCACAGATAATGAGCACTGATGAGGATACTAGAACTGACACTGGGCAGCGAGAACAGCACTGGACTATTGTACTGTAATATACTGGTAACCACAATGCAGCACAGATAATCAGCACTGATGAGGATACTTGAAATGACACTGGGCAGCAAGAACAGCACTGGACTATTGTACTGTAGTATACTGGTCACCACAATGCAGCAGCAAGACAATGAGCACTGATGAGGATACTAGAACTGACACTGGGCAGCGAGAACAGCACTGGACTATTGTACTGTAATATACTGGTCACCACAATGCAGCAGCAAGACAATGAGCACTGATGAGGATACTATAACTGACACTGGGCAGTGAGAACAGCACTGGACTATTGTACTGTAGTATACTGGTCACCAAAATGCAACAGCAAGACAATGAGCACTGATGAGGATACTAGAACTGACACTGGGCAGCGAGAACAGCACTGGACTAATGTATTGTAATATACTGGTCACCACAATGCAGCAGCCAGACAATGAGCACTGATGAGGATACTAGAATTTACACTGGGCAGTGACAATAGCACTAAACTATTGTACTGTAACATACTGGTCACCACAATGTAGCAGCAAGACAATAAGCACTGATGAGGATACTAGAACTGACACTGGGCAGTGAGAACAGCACTGGACTATTGTACTGTAATATACTGGTAACCACAATGCAGCACGGATAATGAGCACTGATGAGGATACTAGAACTGACACTGGGCAGCGAGAACAGCACTGGACTATTGTACTGTAGTATACTGGTAACCACAATGCAGCAGCAAGACAATGAGAACTGATGAGGATGCTAGAACTGACACTGGGCAGCGAGAACAGCACTGGACTATTGTACTGTAATATACTGGTCACCACAATGCAGCAGCAAGACAATGAGCACTGATGAGGATACTAGAACAGACACTGGGCAGCGAGAACAGCACTGGACTATTGTATTGTAATATACTGGTCACCACAATGCAGCAGCAAGACAATGAGCACTGATGAGGATACTAGAACTGACACTGAGCAGCGAGAACAGCACAGGACTATTGTACTGTAATATACTGGTCACCACAATGCAGCACAGATAATCAGCACTGATGAGGATACTAGAACTGACACTGGGCAGCGTGAACAGCACTGGACTATTGTACTGTAGTATACTGGTCACCACAATGCAGCAGCAAGACAATGAGCACTGATGAGGATACTAGAACTGACACTGGGCAGCAAGAACAGCACTGGACTATTGTACTGTAGTATACTGATCACCACAATGCAGCAGCAAGACAATGAGCACTGGTGAGGATACTAGAACTGACACTGAGCAGCGAGAACAGCACAGGACTATTGTACTGTAATATACTGGTCACCACAATGCAGCACAGATAATGAGCACTGATGAGGATACTAGAACTGACACTGGGCAGTGAGAACAGCACTGGACTATTGTACTGTAATATACTGGTCACCACAATGCAGCAGCAAGACAATGAGCACTGATGAGGATACTAGAACAGACACTGGGCAGCGAGAACAGCACTGGACTATTGTATTGTAATATACTGGTCACCGCAATGCAGCAGCAAGACAATGAGCACTGATGAGGATACTAGAACTGACACTGAGCAGCGAGAACAGCACAGGACTATTGTACTGTAATATACTGGTCACCACAATGCAGCACAGATAATCAGCACTGATGAGGATACTAGAACTGACACTGGGCAGCGTGAACAGCACTGGACTATTGTACTGTAGTATACTGGTCACCACAATGCAGCAGCAAGACAATGAGCACTGATGAGGATACTAGAACTGACACTGGGCAGCAAGAACAGCACTGGACTATTGTACTGTAGTATACTGATCACCACAATGCAGCAGCAAGACAATGAGCACTGGTGAGGATACTAGAACTGACACTGAGCAGCGAGAACAGCACAGGACTATTGTACTGTAATATACTGGTCACCACAATGCAGCACAGATAATGAGCACTGATGAGGATACTAGAACTGACACTGGGCAGTGAGAACAGCACTGGACTATTGTACTGTAATATACTGATCACCACAATGCAGTAGCAAGACAATGAGCACTGATGAGGATACTAGAACTGACACTGGGCATCGAGAACAGCACTGGACTATTGTAATGTTGTATACTGGTCACCACAATGCAGCACAGATAATGAGCACTGATGAGGATACTAGAACTGACACTGGGCAGTGTGAACAGCACTGGACTATTGTACTGTAGTAAACTGGTCATCACAATGCAGCACAGATATTGAGCACTGATATTGAGCTGATATTGAGCTTTCCACTCAGAGAACGTAGCCACGCCCTCTCGCTATCTCGACAATGCACAAGTGAAAATGGCGGCGACGCGTGGCTCTTTATATGGAATCCGAATCTCGTGAGAATCCGACAGCGGGATGATGACGTTTTGCCTCATTCGGGTTTATCGAGTCAAGTGGGAAGAACCGAAGCTGACTCGGACCCTTGTAAACCACGTGAAGTTCGGGGGGGTTCGGATCTTGGAGAACCGAACCCGCTCATCTCTAATATATATATATATATATATATATATATATATATACAATAATTCCACACTTTAAGATGTATGACTCTTAGGCACAGGTACTGAGCGTCCACTGCAGCAGATGTATAGTAGGTTTCCTTTCTAAGTGACCCTTCAGTACCTTGGTTTCCAAATTTTTGTACAAGTTATCTCACCACAAGGCCACACTGATTGTTCATCAGAAAGCCTCGGTATTATATTGAAGTTTCCATCATGCATGTATGAACAAGTTTTGTTGCATTATACTGTTTGTATAAACTACTGTACTTCTCAGCTGCTTGAGAGATACCCCTGATGAAGTCTTTTGTATAAGACGAAACGCGTTGGGTTGTCTGTGTTGTGAAGCTATCTCCGAACCAACTATAAGGAGAAGGAGGAGATTGTTGTGATCCTTCAACATTTGTATTCAGCGCTAAGAGTCATACATCTTAAAGTGTTGAATAATATATCTCCTCTGAATTAATTTGAATATGTTTTTAATAAATGTTTTATGATGGAACATGTTATTATTATTTTTTTTTAAAGTATTAACCAATTAGGGGTTGGAATAGTGGGAGTTGATGCGACCCCCTGGCGCCAATTCTTCTATTGTTGTATATTCCTTATTTCCAGTCCCTTCTAATAGGGGACTTAGTTGAATCAGGCTGCCTATACCAAATAGTTTACGTACGTATTTATTCGGGGTGACAGGTTTTACAAATTAGCGCAAAGGGAGAGTATTTGTTTGATATATATATATATATATATATATATTTATCAAGGGGCCCAGACCATGCACTGTCTAATAGGTAGCCAAGCCTCTGTGTTGGCTGGTCAGACCCTAAACATGGGCCCTTTCCACTGTATACACCCGGTGGGCCCTTCATGACCCAGTCCGACACTGGATGCCGCTGTTGAAATACTGACAGCTGGCATCCCATCAGCTGTCAAATCATCCCCCTTCCCTATAGTGGAAACGCAATGAACCATGATTTTTCAAAATCAACAATATTGGCAATATTTGCATTAGGAGCAAAATTTTTTTAGTGTGAAAAACTGCTCCAAAGCCTTTAGATTAATTTTTTATAGTAACAAGATCACATATCCCATACTGTGAAATGCGATCTGGCCAAATTTACAACAAAAAAAATTGTGAAAAAATACCGCAGTGATCCCTTGATAGCAGGCGTAATCACAGTGATCACTGCAGATTCTGTAATTCTGCAGTTTTCTCTGCCCGCAGAGAGAGAGAGAGAGAGAGAGAAAAGTAGGGCATGTGTGTGTGTATGGGGTGGGGTGGGGGGTGCTGGGGGTGTCATCACGATGGGGAGAAGGTGCTGGTGGCAGGGTATGCATCAGCGATGTTGGGCGACGGGGTATGCACAGCACATGAAAGGCCAGTTTGGCTGCGGAGTGGCATCGCAGAGACAGAGCTTTCTCACAAGCTCTGTCCCTGCATACGATTATTTATACATCCATGCGATTTGGGTTGATTTTCTCATATAACATCTGCTTCTAAAGATGCGGATGGTGCTAAATCTGTCCCTATATGTTTTCTTGTTTTTATATGTTTTTTATACAGAAAACATCTGCTGTGATTTGTTTAATAATATTGCAAGTTTGATTTTATTTGTGCACTGACCTGACCTCTGGTGGTAAATTGGAGAAATAGAAAAATTGTGTACAGTATATGTTTTCATGTGTAGGCTGTAAAAAATGCAAATATACAAAAACAACAGACTATATCTATTTGTGCACATGCAACTAACTGTTCATTTGGGCTGGGCAATAACGACTCTCCAGCTGCTGTTGAACTACACATCCCATCATGCCCTGTCACAGGTTTAGCATGCTAGGATAGCAAAATTGTGGTAGGTTATGCTAGGGTGTCTATGTTCCCCTCATGGAAAGGACCAGGAAGTGACAGCTTACAGCACATTAATCTTTTATCCATTCTCCATTTGTTTTAGGTTATTATGTTTTATATATGCTCCACACTTTGGGCTTGGGGAGTCATTCCGAGTTGTTTGCTCGCTAGCTAGTTTTAGCAGCCATGCAAATGCTATGCCGCCACCCACTGGGGGGAGTGTATTTTAGCTTAGCAGAAGTGCGAACGCATGTGCAGCTGAGCTCTGCAAAAACAGTTTGTGCAGTTTCAGAGTAGCTCTGACCCTACTCAGCAAATGCAATCACTTCAGCCTATCCGTGTCCGGATTTGACGTCATACACCCGCCCAGCAAACGCCCAGCCACGCCTGCGTTTTTTCTGACTTGCCTGAATTTTTTTGAACACTCCCTGAAAACGGTCAGTTGACACCCAGTAACGCCCCCTTCCTGTCAATCTTCTAGCGGCCGCCAGTACGAAGAAACTCTTCGCTAGAACCTTAGCACAACCACAAAGGGCTTTGTACCCATACGTCGTGCATGCACATTGCGGAGGATACGCATGCGCATAAATGCCATTTTTTTCACATGATCGCTGCGCTGCGAAAATCGGCAGCGAGTGATCAACTCGGAATGACCCCCTTGGTGTCTCACTCCACTTTGCTCGCCACAGGTTACTATTCCAAATAGTTGGTGACAGGGACCATGGGGATTATAGGAAAGGTCCTCTTCACGAAGGATAACTAGATGCTACCGTAGTCCCATAGCAGCTGGAAGGAGCTTATTCCCTACCCCTGATAACCCTAGAGATCATAAGTGAATGCAAACAGACTGACCAGCATGTGAGTCAAGTGCTGGCATTGTGAGTGCTCACTCTGAGAGACATACAGATTACTTTAGCAGTGCAGTTAAATAAACCGCTGAAAATAATTAATGGGAGTCAGATTCTAAAACTATGTGAGCATACAGTGCATCCAGAAAGTATTCACAGGGCTTCACTTTTTCCACATTTTGTTATGTTACAGCCTTATTCAAAAATGGAATAAATTCATTTTTTTTCCTCAAAATTCTACACTCAATACTCCATAATGACAACGGGAAAAAAGATTCTTTGAGATTTTTGCAAATTTATTAAAATAAAAAACTAAGAATTCACATGTACATAAGTATTCACAGCCTTTGCCATGAAGCTCAAAATTGAGCTCAGGTGCATCCTGTTTCCACTGATCATCCTTGAGATGTTTCTACAGCTTAATTGGAGTCCACCTGTTGTAACTTCAGTTGATTGGACATGATTTGGAAAGGCACACCTGTCGATATAAGGTCCCACACTTGACAGTGCATGTGTGAGCACAAACCAAGCATGAAGTCAAATGAATTGTCTGTAGACCTCCGAGACAGGATTGTTTCGAGGAACAAATCTGGGAAAGGGTACAGAAAAATATCTGCTGCTTTGAAGGTCCCAATAAGCACAGTGACCTCCATCATCCGTAAATAGAAGAAGTTCGGAACCACCAGGACTCTTCCTAGAGCTGGCCGGCCATCTAAACTGAGCAATCAGGGGAGAAGGGCTCTAGTCAGGGAGGTGACCAAGAACCTGATGGTCACTCTGTCAGAGCTACAACATTCCTCTGTGGAGAGAGGAGAACCTTCCAGAAGGACAACCATCTCTGCAGCAATCCACCAATCAGGCCTGTATGGTAGAGTGGCCAGACAGAAGCCACTCCTTAGTAAAAAGCACATGGCAGCCCACCTGGAGTTTGCCAAAATGCACCTGAAGTACTCTCAGACCATAAGAAACAAAATTCTCTGGTCTGATGAGACAAAAATTTAACTCTTTGGTGTGAATGCCAGGCGTCATGTTTGGAGGAAACCAGGCACCGCTCATCACCAGGCCAATACCATCCCTACAGTGAAGCAAAGTGGTGGCAGCATCATGCTGTGGGGATGTTTTTCAGTAGCAGGAACTGGGAGACTAGTTAGGATAGAGGGAAAGATGATTGCACAAATGTACAGAAACATCCTGGATGAAAAGCTGCTCCAGAGCGCACTTGACCTCACACTGGGGCGACGGTTCATCTTTCAGCAGGACAACGACCCTAAGCACACAGACAAGATATCAAAGGAGTGGCTTCAGGACAACTCTGTGAATGTCCTTGAGTGACACAGACTTGAATCTGATTGAACATCTCTGGAGAGATCTGAAAATGGCTGTGCACCGACGCTTCCCATCCAACCTGATGGAGCTTGGGAGGTGCTGCAAAGAGGAATGGGTGAAACTGCCTAAAGATAGGTGTGCCAAGCATGTGGCATCATATTCAAAAAGACTTGAGGCTGTAATTGCTGCCAAAGATGCATCAACAACGTACTGAGCAAAGGCTGTGAATACTTATGTACATGTGATTTATTTGCTTTTTTATTTTTCATAAATTTGCAAAAATCTAAAAAAACCTTTTTATATGTTGTCATTATGGGGTAAAGTCAGTAGAATTTTGAGGGGGGAAAAATTCATTCCATTTTGGAATAAGGCTGTAACATAACAAAATGTGGAAAAAGTGAAGCGCTGTGAATACTTTATGGATGCACTGTACTTTATACAGCCAAAACTCTGGCACAAACAGTATGACAGAAAAGGCTCTGCCGTGCCTAACCTGCCTCATCCCACCGCACATCACTGTATTACAGTGAGGGCTTCAATGTAAATATAGCTAAAATCAGCAAGACTGACAACAATCACACTACATGTGAGGATCAGCTCTTTAACCCTCTTGCCCCTGTGGTGAGCTTAAGGGCCCTACACACGAGCTGCCCAACGGCCGATACGTTGAGGGAGTGGGGAGTGAAGTTTCTTCACTCTCCCCATCACCCAGCCCCATAGCCCTGCATGGTAATATGGACGAGATTGTCCATATTGGCCTGCAGGTATGAACGAGCCGGCACCAATGATTAACGAGCGCAGGGCCGCGCATCGTTCAACGTTGGTGCCTACACACTGAAATATATGAACGATATCTCGTTCATTAATGAATGAGATCGTTCATATCTTTCAGTGAAATCTTTAAGTGAGTAGGGCCCATTAGTTTGGCACTTTTGAGCAGATCACATATCAATATCTATATTAGTAATTATGTGCTAGTCACACAAATTGTACTTTTTTAACAAAAGATATTGAATTTTTAGCTTACTCTTTCTAAAATGGCAAATAAAATTTACCTAAAATATGTCCATAAAAGTGTGTTTTATTGAAAATACCAAAAATTAAACTAATGGCAATATTTTTTATTTTATAATGGTTCTTGGTTCAGCATTAATTTAACTTTCCAAAACAACATAAAGTAGGATTCTACAAATATGTTTTCATACTAAAATTATAATTATTATTTTTTATAGTTTTTGTCTCTTTTAAATGTGAGTGCCCCTCATTTTAATGTAGCCAGAATAAGGGAGATCCTGTTTCTGCAGTGTCACAGTTATTGGGGGAAATGTGTTATCAGCAAATACTGTAAATGACAAATGCATTAGACCAATACAATTTAACACAGTATATTGATCAGAAACATGTATTAAAGCAATTACTGTAGAGAAAATCTATTTTTCTCTACAGTCTCTGAATACAGTTCATGTCCTGAAATCACCAATACAGTTGGATCATGAAGGTGTTGCAGCACCTCTAATTAAACAATGTCAGTCTCACTTTATTACTGTAGTTCATTGCTTTTTCAAATATCAGCAGGATTACCTTCCAGTATGTGTACTGGTGCGTGACTGGGTGCATCCTCGCAAATTTGACATCTGTATGTGAATTAGATTTTTTTGTGGAATCTTGCACATGCACATTGGGACTGTCCAGGAGGCATGGCGTAGTATCAGTGGAATACACACGATTTACCGGCGGGTGGGATGCCTGCTGTCCATATCCCAACAGCAGCATCCTGCTCACCAGAATGCTGGCAGCGGGGTGTGCACAAAGAGTCCCCTTGCGGACACGCTGCGCTCGCCACGCTGTGGGCTTGGTGGCTCACTGCACTCACCACAGGATATATCCCCACTCTATGGGTGTCGTGGACACCCACGAGTGGGATTAGTCCTCTTTTGCCGGGATTCCTGCTTGCAGCATTGCCAGCTGTCAGGATTCCGGCTTCGGTATTCTGTCCGACTGGGATCCCGACAGCCGGCAAATTGAACGGATCCTGTATCAGAACTAGGCTGTTGCAATGGAGTAACTATAAAAGACGCCTCCCCACCCAAAAAGTTTCAGACACCCCCAATGGTACCTGCTCATTGTCAGAAGTTCTGTTTGTTGTCAGGGAACCCCCCCCTCTGGCTACCATGGATCTGCGGTCCTGTCACGCCTGTCCCCATTAAAAATGTCCATCCCAAAATGGCCACCACTTCCTCTAGCATCCTTAACAACTGTCCTCTCTGAGGCAGTGGCCATATTGGGAGTAACATTTTCAATGGGGACAGGCAAGATGGTACCATAGACAAGATCCCCCGCAGACTCCCAGCAAGCCCCCAGCGCCTCCAAGTCACCACAGGGTCTACGGGGGCTATAGCAATGCCACTAGGCTGATGCACTATGGAACTTGTGAAGCAATCTGATGGGGGGAGTTGTTGATACATCTTGGTGTTATTGATTTCTGATTCATCTTGATATGTGGTGATACAAGAGCAGCTTCAGCAACATAAAGAGGGAGATGTACTAAGAATTGGATAGTGATAAAGTGGTACCAAACCTTGGATTGTGATAAAGTGGAGAGAGAGGAAGCCTTGGTGAGAGATAAAGTGGATGGAGATAAAGTACCAGCCAATCAGCTCCTAACTGCCATTTTACAGGCTGTTTGAAAAATGACAGTTAGAAGCTGGTTGGTTGGGACTTTATCTCCATCCACTTTATCTCTCTTAAAGGCTTAGTAAATAGACCCCAAAGTACCAGCAGAGGCGTCACTCATCTGCTCAACACCCAGAGCGGCAGGCTCGAAAGAAGCATGGCTTAGTGAATGAGGTGTGGCCAGAGTTCCCGACCCCTATTTTCATCACTCCAGGGGTCTGGGAGGTACAGGTTGCACTCGGAGGATGCCTTGTTTGCAGTGCCGGCTTGTACATGGTAACAGGAGCCGGGTTGCTGCACATATTGTTACAAACACAAGTATATGGAGAAGATATATAAACAGCTGTAGAGTGGGAAAACTTACCAGAAACTGAAAGGGGATCCTACAAATAGAATCCAAAAATCTTTATTGAATTTGACCGCGAATGCAGTTGAAAAGGATGTCCTGACAAAAACAGAACAGGATTTTATAAATATTAAACACACTACAGTTCCTATTATTTGTGGTCTTCCAAAGCCCCATAAGGACCCCTTCTAGACCCATAATTGCAGGCACCAACAGTGTTACCAATTATTCTATCAGCAGTTATTGATTTATATTTAGAGACATTGGTAAAAAAACACCAAAGCTTACCTTAAGGATACAGGTGATGTGCTAAGTTAGATCAATAACATGAGCTGGGATAGTGAGTATATACTATGTAGTGCCGATGTGACTATGCTACTGTATATACAGTAATTGAAACAATGAAAGGCCTGGAAGCTGTGTCATATTATCTTAACCAGAGTGATCTGGATACATATACTGAAGATTTTATATTAGGGCATTGAGTTTATTCTCACTAATAATTATTTTTTCTTTGATGGGTTTCATTATTTACAGTCTATAGGAACCACCAAGGGTACCAGGTTCGCCCCCAGTTATGCTAACCTCTTTATGTCATACTGGGTGGTGTGTTATATTTGGCCAGAAGGCCACATGGAGGAGGCGAGCCTGGTACCCTTGCAGAGGTTCATAGATTACATCTTTTTTGTTTGGAATGGGTCTATGGCAGTGGGTCTCAAACTGTGTGCCGTGGCACCCTGGGGTGCTGCAAGGCTCTTACAGGGGTGCCTTGGAGTGGTGGTCAAGGACCAATTCAAATTATTTATTGATCAATTTAATAGGCAAAACCAGTGCTAGTGGCTGTCGGTCATAAATAGGTGGACAAACAGAAGCAAATCTTGTCTCTCACCACATAACTGAAACTAAGGATGACATATAAACACAATTTAATTTAATATTTATTTCTAAATTTCTCAATAGAAACTGTTGGCCTAGGGATGCCGTGAAAAAAATTCTGATACTCTAGGTTGCCGTGATTTTAAAAAGTTTGGGAGCCACTGGTCTATGGAACAATTGTCTACTTTCTGTAACAATCTCAACTCAAATGATTTTAATATACATCTCACTTTTACCTTCAGTACATGCGAGATTACTTATTTGGATTTATGCATATATATAAAAAATAATCAGATCCACACAAAAAATTATCGTAAACCTACCGTAATAGTTATATATATATATTTTTTTTTATTCGACAATTTTTATTGTATTTTGATTTGGTTACATAACAACAAAACACAATTTAAAGCAGTACTGTTAATGACATTGGTTAAACAGCAGTCAGTGAAATATTAGATCTCACCATATTTAATATGGACATTTCTGGTATAATCATTTAAGCGAAGTATACAAAATGGAGTGTAGACGGGAGCACCTTAATTTCCAGCAACAATGATTATGTATGGCATCACACAAATAATGCACAGTTCAGTTGTACCAGCTATATAAACTATTAACCTGAGTGAATATTATATTAAACATTATTTCTATACGAACATTAACTGCATTGTCTTTTCTGCAATATTCAGCAACATAAAATACTATGATGAAATCGCACTAGCACCATGGAGCGTATTGATGTGAGCACCCTTAGCATATGGTGAGGATAGCAACCTATCCCATATCCTATAAAATTTAGTGATGGCTTTCCTGGATATGTAAACAAATTTTTTATGAGCCACCGTGGCATTCATCAATATCTGGACCAATAGGTGCCATCCACAACCGGGCTATAGATACTTGTGCAAGGGCACATAAATTTATAACATAAAGTCTGGAGCGGGCATCCAACAACTCCTCATCCACCACTGCCAATACACACACAAGAGGGGAAAGGATATCAGCAGGTATTCCAGTGGAAACTAAAATCCTACGTATATCCCGCCAGAATGCATTAACTATCCAACAAGACCAAAGCATGTGCCAAAAGGTGCCCCCTGCTATAGCACACTTGGAACATTTAGGGGGAGATTCAGATGTTTGAAAAGTCAGTTGGGAGTCTGTTTTTTCCTATCTAATAGACAGGAAAAACAGACACCCAACCGACTTTTCAAACATTTGAATCTCCCCCTTAGAATCCGTTCTTCCTCCGAACCTTAATAACCTCTCAGGAGTAATATAGACTCTGTGTAAAACAAAAAATATGCACCTGTTGATATTGAACTGTTGTAGTCGCCAGTCTAGAGGCACCTATAGCATCCCCCCAAGTATCATCTGAGATGGGCCACAGATCACTCTCCCATTTAGATTTAAGAGAAGGAAGGACCCCTTTATGGTAGGCATGGAGCAGAGCCAAATAGAATATTGAAATAGTAAAATTTTGGGTATTAGAAAATAGTTCACGAATGGGTGTGTCCCGAAGCATCAGGGGGTCAGCAGCGAATTGAGTCTGACAAGCATGGCAAAGTTGTAAATATCGATAAAAATTAAAGGTAGGAATATTATACTCCTCCTGGAATTGTTGGAAAGTCTTAAATATACCCATGTGATAGAATTGTCCAAGAGACTGTACTCCATGATGGTGCCAGACCTCCCTAACCTGTAAAGAAGCAAGCTCATTAAGGGTACGTGTATATGCTAAGGGCGTTTCTGGGTCCCAACCCTTTCCCTGTAGCAATCTATGCATCAGTCTCCAAACTAGAATTGCCTGTTTGATAACTGGAAGTTTGTGAAGTAACACATTGTCACTCAGCAGTAGCTGTATTAGGGTATAGTGTGGGTCTGTTTCATAAAGAATTCTGGAAATCAATTAATCCCTATCAGGATGTAACCATTTACTGATGTGCACCAACTGTGCCGCTAGATAATACAAACTGAATTTAGGGAAGGCTAGGCACCCAGAATCACGCGGGTGTGTGAGGGTGTCCAATTTTATTCTGACCCATCGACTAGACCAGACAATAGATGAAAGAAGGCCATCAATTTTCCAAAAGGTTTTTAATGGGAGATAAACAGGGGAGTGTGGCAGCGCACATAGCAATTTAGGCAGGGTGGCCATTTTCACTAGATAATTTTTCCCCTTTACAGTAAGAGGTCAAGTACCCCACACCACAATACAGGAATGCAAATAATCCATATGAGGTTTTATATTTAAGGAGAAATATTTAGAGGGAGTGTTTGTGACCCAGACACCCAAATACTTAAATGAGTCTACCCAGCGAAGAGGGAGAGCCACGAGAGGGGCACTAGGACAAGCACCACAAAAAGGCAGGATACAAGACTTGTCCCAATTGATCGACAAACCAGAGTACCCACCAAAAGTGTCAATAATACGCAAAATATATGGAATGGTATTACAATAGTCTGGTACAAACAAAAGGATATCATCAATGTATAGAGCAATTTTATCCATGGCATGGCCCACCATGTGAACCAAATTCCAATAAGTCATTGAACAGAGCAAGCAGTTTGGGCCTATAAAAGTCTATATGCTTCTTATAGAGCTCAATAGGTATTCCGTTTAGCCCCGGTGCCTTGCCTCCAGGAAACGTTTTAATAGCTGTATCAATCTCCGTCAATGACAAAGGGGAATCTAGGAATTCAGCCGCCTCAGTAGAGAGTGAGGGTAGTGGAATACCATCGAGATAGTCATTTATTTCTGAAAAATCGGCTGACAATCTCATACTATACAGGCTTTTATAATAGGCAACAAATTGGGCCGCTATTTCAGGGGTTTTCACATACAGTATGTTACATTATCATCCCCGCGTAGGGCAAGTACAGTGTTAGAAGTTTTATCTGTCGCCGCTAAATGCGCTAGGAAAGTACCAGGTCTGTCGCCTGTAGCATAGTATGTATGTTGGGCATACAATAAGCAGTATTTGGCTTTATCAGACAAACAATCTAAATTAGATTGTGCAAGTAACCAGGCTTCTTTAGATGATACCAGCATATCATGTAAATATTTTAGTTCTAGGGTCCTGCAGGAAACCTCAAGCTCCAGTTCTTGGCATTTAAAATCAGCCTTCAAATTGGCAACCTCTCTAATTAAAGAACCATGTATAAATGCTTTAAATGCATCCCATAGGATTGTTGGACTAGCAGTACCCCCGTTCAGCTCCAGGAACTCCCGCCATGCAAGTTCAAGCTCTGCTCCAGTGCCCATCTGTGAAAGCCAAAATAAGTAAAATTTCCAAAATAATTGCCCCCGGATGCCCCCGGTATCCAAATCCAACAGTATCGGTGAGTGGTCCGAGATACCTCTAGCGGTATACTGGACAGTAACAATTTTAGGGAGCAAGCATTGTGAGACCAGGGCCAAATCAATTCTATAAAAGGATGAGTAAATGGGTGAAAAGCATGAGAATTGGTGAGCAGCTGGATGCCTCGCCCTCCAGACGTCTACCAAACCCAAACCCTCCACTAACAGTGCAAAACTACCCTGACGGGACACAGTAACATTGGTGCTAAATCTATCCACAGTCGGGTCCATAACATTATTGAAATCTCCAGCGCAGATAGTGGGAATATTGGGATAAAGAGCCATAAAATCAGCAGCTTTTCGCATAATCTACGAAGAATATGGTGGAGGAATATATACGGCTAGTAACAATACAGACATAGAATTTATCTGACATTTGAGAAAAATATATCTGCCCCACTGATCCACCTAATTCTGATCAAGAACAAATGGGACAGACCTGCACATCAAAATTGAGATGCCTCTGGAATGAGAGGTATGTGTGGAGTGGTATGACCACCCCACCCATGGCTTCCTGAGAGACAAAACTTTGGCTCCCTCCAGGTGCATCTCCATAAGGCAAATAATATCCGCTGAATATTGCTTGATTTGCCTGATCACCAGGGCCCTTTTAATTTTATCATTTAAGCCCCGTACGTACCAGGTCAAAATTTTAAAATTAAGCGATGCCATAATATATAATAGTATGAGGTGTCAAATCCTTCCATAATGTCATTTTGAGTACAAATAAATGCAAAAAGTAACCTATCAAAAAAGGCTAGACCAAACATGTCACAGCAGAAATGCTTAAAAAACAATGAACAGAACCCTCTACCCCCCCCCCTATACTCCCACCCTGTATACCCGCCCAAACTGTGACATACCTGATCCCTAATAGCCTCCCTCAAACTAAAAACTTATAAAGAGGACAAAAAGTACAGTGACCAAAGGCCTGTCGTGTCCCTCCTGCCATAACCTGCCCCCACCCCCAGGGTCTTGACCACTCCACACTTAACAATTCAGGAACCCAATATTAAGTGTAGCATTGATCACGCTAACAGTGAAATCAATAGTGCTCCTGAAAAGGAAGGAAAGTTAAATAACATCAATGCAACAATTGTTCACTTATATATACTTATACTTATCTACATGAATAACAGCCCAGGCAGGGGACAACGGTAACATTCAGTCATTAGCCAAAGCGCGCCTTGCTGGATAATGCCGATCAAGCCATGCCACCGCCTCCCGTGGGGTCAGAAAGTATTTTGTCTCTCCGTCCGCAAATTTCGAAGGATAAAGCATGGCATAAGGGATACTGAGGTTCCGGAGATGTCTCTTAAATGGGAGGAAATTGGCTGTCTCCTTTTGAATATCAACCGCAAAATCCGGGAAGACCGATATTCGGGTGCCGTCCCACTGGAGTGGGCCCTTGGTGCATGCCAATGTAAGAACCATATCCCGATCTTTGTAGTGGAGGAATTTTGCTATAAATATACTAGGAGGAGCCCCTGGTGGTAACGGCTGCATAGGGACACTATGTGCACGTTCTACTGCGAAATGTGAAGTAAAACCTTCCGCACCAAAGAAATCTTTAAGCCACTTCTCCAGAAATTGTTCAGGTGTTGTACCCTCAACCTTTTCAGGCAGACCCACAAAACGGACGTTATTTCTCCTCAAACACCCCTCCATATCGGATAATTTTTTCTGCACCTCCGTCATCTGGGATTCGAGGGTAGTTGTGCGTCGGCCAAGCGGAGCCACAGTATCCGCAACTGTAGAAATGCAGGTCTCCACCTCCCCCACTCTCTCTCTAACTCATTGCAAATCCTAATGGATTATAGATAGGTCCGATTGTACTTAGGTTACCTTCTCGGCCAGCCTGCTTTCACTGGCATTAACCACATTCAGGACTCTTTGGATTGCATCCTCTGAGGTCTCAGGGAAACTAGAGCTGGCACTCGTAGCTGGGGAAGGGGGAGAGGAACAACCTCATGACTCCTCCACCCTCTTATTTTGCGCAGGTGTATTTCTAGCAAATTTTTCCAGCTTGGCCGCTGCTGCAGCCTAATGGTTTTTCACCATAGTTATAAGTATTCTATCTATTCATCCCTAGAGGGAGCTTCCATGCTGATTTGTAAATGTACAGCAGAACAACCAGGGTGATTTCCAGGCACTCTATGTTCACATATGCAGAATTCAAAGATACTTTTGCACTGCAGGAGTACCAATGTGAATGTGTCTCGAATAGTAATGAAGGAACAGTATTTTATCAACAAATCAGGGAACACAAGAGTGTAGGACGGACAGCCTCCGGCGGAATAAATATAATGAAAAGAGAAAATGTCACAGCAATAAATTCCTGATGTTATAACGTAGCAGGTAGCATTTGCAGAGGCATGAGCACTCCAAATAGTACAGGAGAGAGATGAGGTAAAGAGGAAGGAGCTTCAGTGATGTTTATCTTGCCGCCCCATTTCAACAGCACAGTGGGGCCACACACACGAGGTTCCCCTTGTGTTATAGGAGTACCTGCAGAATGGGAGGAGGAAGACCCGGTGTGGGAGCTCCAGCAGTGCCGCTCAGGGGCTGTAGCAGGACAGTTCAGGGGGGTTATGTTGGCTGAGCCTCACTTCTCAGTGCCCCTATGCGTTCTACAGGAGATCTTGGGGGTCATTATGAGTTGCTCGCTAGTAGTTTTTAGCAGCCGTGCAAATGAATTGTTGCCGCCCACTGGGGAATGTATTTTCGCTTTGCAGAAGTGCGAATGCTTGTGCAGCAGAGCGCCTGCAAAATCTTTTTGTGCAGAACAAGACCAGCCCTGTAGTTACTCTTCATGTGCGTTGATTCTAACGATGAAGGGACGGCTTTGGACATCACACACCCGCCCAGCGAACGCCCAGCCACGCCTGCGTTTTTCTGCCAAGCTTGCGTTTTTCTAAACACTCCCTGAAAATGGTAAGTTGACACCCAGAAACGCCCTCTTTCTGTCAATCTCCTTGCGGCCGGCTGTGCAATTGGAATCGTCGCTAGAACCAGTGCAATACCACAATGGACTTTGTACCCGTACGACGCGCATGCTCATTGCGGAGCATACGCATGCGCAGATTAGCCGTTTTTTTCACTGATCGATACGCAGCAAACAACGGCAGCTAGCGATCAACTTGGAATGACCCCACTTGAGCGGTAGGAAGTGCAGCTCCACAGGTGCTAACCACAGGCAGGAGGTAGCGGGCAGTAGGAGACACAGACCAGTATACGGCATCAGGCTCCCAGTGCGTCCGAAATAGGGGGGGTGGATCTGGATTGCACATACGAGCATGATAGCACCTCTTGATATCTTTAGTAATAGGATGTGCAATCCAGACCCCCCCCCCCTTTTTCCCACTATATTTGTGTATATATTGTACACTGGAAGGTAAGGCTTCCTTCCTCTGGATTGGCACTCCTCCCATTCACCCTCAGGTGTTTTAATTAGCTGGGTTCCTGCATTTCAGATCACACATTGATAAGGCCCTATTTAGAGGAAAGTCCTGAATAAATTTATAGAATGTGATAGTATTACGAATGTTAGGGATGAAGTCACCTGACCGCAGTACATGGGCCCGCATATTTGCGCAAATGTGTGCTAAGAACTTAAATTATACTCCATGTTAATTGTGAGTTTATTTAAATTATTTTTACTATCAGTGTTCTTAGTGCTTAGAGTGTGCATCTACATTTCTCCTTTTCCCAGTGCGTCCGCCCAGGCCTCCCCTTCAATCTTAGCCGGCTGGAAGTTGCGCAGCGCGGGCATGGCCAGCCGCGACCGGAGCAGAGATGTCCAGAGTCAGGTGTATATCAGCAGCTATGTGCAGCAGTGCCAGGTCCGGGATCTCACTCTCTCACTCACGGCAGCCCTGCAGAGGAGGTAGATACATCGCGCGAGACCTCGCCGCCATGGTAATGGTGCCCCGCGTGGCGAGGCGGTCACCCAGCCGGAGCAGTCCCGCCGATCCTGAGGCACAAATTCAGAGGCTGTCCAGGGTAAAATCCTTCCGGTATGTGCACCCCACCTGTGGGTATTTGTGGGCCACCTTTTAAACTCCAGGGGGGACCTACAAGATATTTAGCAGGAGATTGAGGCAGGAGAGCTCAGCACCTTACATGCTACTCCATGCCTATCGTAGCCACAACCCCCGTAATAGTTATATCTTTAAGGACAATTTACATCACAAAAACTGGCTGAATGGTATCCCCTTCGGACAGTTCAGCCATATAAAGCGGAATTGTTCCAAACAGCTAGTGTGCAAAGAGTTAATACAAGAACCCAAACTCAGATTTATTGATAAGGGTTACCAGCCCTGTATCTTTAAAAAAGTTGAGGCTAGATTAGATTTACTAGAAAGATCTGAACTCCTAGATCAGAAAATAACTCCTAAAAAGGATCCAGATAAATTCAATTGGTTTATCAGTAGATATAGTTCTAACGCAAGGCAGAATGAACAGATTGTAGAAAAGAACTATTCAATTCTCATGAAGGATTCAGTGATTGGTAAAAAAAAATCCCCAAAACTTGTGTTTATATATAAAAAGGCGCAACCACCCCGAAAACAGTCCCATCCTGCCCCGTTTTTCCAAACATGCCTCTGCAATACCATCGCCTGTCAATCACATTGCAGTCGCATCCATCGGGGGTGCAGCAGCAATGAGCAGAAACTGCTCTGTGGGCCACTATTGCTGCCGGCTCTGAATGACCCTCACTGTCTCTTCCCATTTCAAACTGAAACATGACCGTAAAGAATGCTGTATAAAAGCTTTAGCGGGGATCCAGCATGTATATCCAACATAGAGATCTAGGGACCTTGACCCCGGATTATCAAGAACAGATATTAGGTGGATCCCCCAATTAAAAACCTTAGTCCCTCAAGGTTTGAAAGGGGAGTTTGAATTAAAAATGTTTTTGTCAAAATGGATACCCTTCATTTTTTATTCTTTCTCTGCTGTTTAAATATTGTCATTTTAATATTTTAATTGTGCTGTTGTGTTTTTTGTATGAATATCCCACCACTTTTCCTGTAAAATGCTGGCACGCCAAGTAATATGTATATACACATCGATGGATTTTGCACCATCTTAATACAAGATAAAGTTTTGAAGAATGCTCTTCATTTAAAGCTGCCCCCAATATGGCTACCATTTGGAATACCTGCTCTATTTCCCGAAGTACAAAACAACGGAGCGCAGTGTATACATGACCACTTCCGCCTATTGAAACATGATTGAAAGCAGGACGTGACTTCCGGTTTCCGGGATCTGGAATGCAAACCGCTTCATTAATAGTTGTAAAGAAACAGGGAATGACGGCATTCCACTGTGTCTCAGCTGTTTGAATGCAGCTGCACCTAGATTTGTTTTATGGACAGTTTTATAACATATATAAAAAGACCTAGGGGGGTATTCATTTAAGTGACGTTTTTTCGACTGGTATTCAATTGCGGGCATTTTCGCCCAAATATTTGAATCCATTTTCACCCATGCCTATTCATATTTTTTTTATGTTGAATCGGCATTGGCAAAAATTGCCCAAAAAATGGGCGAAAACGCCCGCTAATTTGCCAAAACATGTGTTGTGGCAGCGAATTCGCTGATACGCGTGGTTTTCACCAGTGCAGGATTTTTCGACCTGTCGAAAAAAACATTGAATAGGTCAAATGTAAATTTGAGCTAAAACAGGAGAAAAGTGCCTGAATACTGCCCATAGTATCTGTTTTACTGTTTTATTATGTGATTGACTTATGACATCCTCTTGATGCCCAGCATGACAGGAAGTGAGTGGGTGGGGAGTAATTATTGTTCAATGTTTGCCTAATTGAATGGGGTATGTATATGCCTCAAGCTACACAATCCACCATGCTTCTGAGGAAGAACCATCACCTATTGTTCGAAACGCGTTAAGCAAGGTGGCTATCGGGGACCCCTGGATGGACTAAGGTTGGCACGTTGAAAGCTTTTAGGACATCTGGACTGAGACCACTGGTTCCAGAACCTGATGGTATTCATAATATTGTCCATGCAAAAGCAAACGTTTTGTACCCCACATGTCCTGTTGGGAAAACCCTGTGTTTTATAAGCTTTTACTGTATGTTTTAATGCGAGTGCAAGGGAGTATTAAAAACTGGTATTTTTGCACTGTGGAGTTGCACTATGTTCTTCTCTTTTGAGTTGTGGAGTCACTTTGTGAAAAGAAGAGACCATTCAATTGGCACCAGAAAATATCTCTGACTAAAGTTTGGGATTTATTCCCTGTTCTTGGACTCTCCTTTTAATAAAAGGGTGTGTATTTATTTGTATATAATTTTTAGACTTTTGGGGATTTCATGTACCTCTAGAAGTGACCACTGTTTTTACCTATATTTCTTCAGCATTAGCATACTTCTCGGAATCAGACCCTGTGAGAGATGGTATACATTCATCATTTGCACCCCAAAAATCATAAGTGGAAAAATGTTTTTTGCTAGCGTCCAAAAAAATCTCCAGTCTCTTATTGAAACTACATGGTAAAGGCAGCAGTCACTCTCTCATTGTACATTCACTTGGTGTCGTGGCACTTAAACAACAGTAGATTTACTCCTGTCTTGGGGACTTATTCAGGTTGGATCACATAAGTGATCCAACACGCAGTTTCCTGATGGTCAGGAACCTGCACATGCTCAGGACCTGCACTTGCAGATGAACATCGCGAGTGATGTTCGCGATGTTCATCCAGAACTGTGATCGCATCTTAGTTTAGAGATTGCAAATGTAGGAAGGAAGTGGTATGCACCTTCCCCTGCATATGCATTGCTAAGGATTGCATTTGCAAAGCTGCTGCGAGCAGATTTGCAAATGCAATCCTTCCTGAATTAGGCCCTTGGTTAAAAAAAAAAAAAAAAAAATCCCTGAATTAGTAAATAGAAGAACAGTAAGCAACCCTGTACTAGTGTTTCAGTTGCTACCAGTGACAATACTACTTTAACATCGACTAAAGGTGGTCAAGGGGAAAGAAGGCATAATCAACGGAACCTCACATGTAAATAGTATTTCACAATGGTAAAGAAAATGGGTGTGATACAGAAGATAGACATTAAAAAGATAGACAGTCAAAAGGTCGACAGGGTCAAAAGGTCGACAGTCAAAAGGTCGACAAGGTCATAAGAAGATAGACATTAAAAAGATTGACAGTCAAAAGGTCGACAGGGTCAAAAGGTCGACAGTCAAAAGGTCGACAAGGTCATAAGGTCGACAGTAAAAAAGGTTGACAGGGTCAAAAAATTGACACTCAAAACATGGACAGGGTCAAAAGGTCGACAGATAAAAGGCCAACATGGTCAAAAGGCCAACACACAAAACATTTTTGGATGTTATTTTGTGTTTTTAAACATTTTTACCCCAATTTGTTGAAATGTGTCCCCTCCCGGGCTCGCCACGCTTCAGGCTTTGTGACTTACTTCGCTCACCACAATGTTACTAATGGTACTGGTTTGTGAAAGGGAGGACATGTAAGATTCTGAAACCTTTTGAAATAACCAATGAAATCAGTTTAAACACTGACATCCTGATTCAGGTAATTCCCTTAATGAAACCACTGGAAAAGCAGCTAAATAAGCTCAAGGAAGTGATGAAACCAAATGATTCCCCTAAGTATGTCAGACTGGGATGCAGTTAAAATGCCGGCTGTCGGGATCCCGACATTCAGGATACTGATGCCGGAATCCCAACAGCCTACATTATACTGGCGCCTGGAATACTTACACCCTCCCGAATTTCCCACTCGGTTGTTGGGTCCACCAACCGAGAGGGAATAGAACCTGTGATAAACCACCGAGCCCTTAGTGTGGCAAGTGCAATGAGCCCACGAGGGGATTTGTGGCCTTGCTGCCGGGATTCAGGCAGGTGGGATGCCGCTGTTGCTCTACTGACAGCTGGCATCCCATCTGCTGGTGATTCATATCTGCTGGACTTGAAGATAGTTATTTATTTTGCTTTGCTAGGACACAAGGGTTTGCAACATCTTAACAGTGGATCATTACCTTTGTCTGTATGGAATATTTTAAATTTATCAGAAAATTAGAAGAAAGAGATGAGTGGATGTATAGTAAAAGCTAGAAAGGTTTGGAAAAATTGTAGCATGCTGGGAGTGGAAAAATATAGTACCATGAAAATAAACCATTCTTCAGTACAAATTTATTTTAAATCATTAAAGGAAAATATCCAAATTGGTATCTGTGTAAGTTATTTTTGTGAAGTTGCATGGTTTTCAACACCAAACATTGTTACTGGGGATAGTGTGGTAATATGTATCACAAGGTTTGAAGTGGATATTTTCTGGTAAGATTACTAATATCACATGTTTATTTGAAACCTTTGAATTTGTGGCATATTTAATACTTTTGATTAACAATTACTGTGGAATGATAAAGATTACACATGAATTGCTAAAAAACAAAAAGTTATTTAAAATAACATGAAGAATATTTGCACATAAAAAACACATTTCTTTCAACAATTAACAATGTTTTTATATTTATTAAGAATGTATTAGTAATTTGTATGCACGTGCCTGTTCAAACAATGGTGCTTTTAAATAGTTCTTTTATATATATATATATATATATATATATATATATATATATATAGATAGAGAGAGAGAGAGAGAGAGAGAGAGAGAGAGCATGAGACCAGCCGCACATACTTTCATAGCATAAAATAGAGGATGTGCATGGCTCCATAAGAATATTGAAACATAAAAAGATTCCATCCAGCAACTTCCACTTCAATGATTCACGATTTTATCATCATATTGCAAAAAGATCCAGACCAGGCTATAATCTTTATTTTTTATATATATATATATATATATATATATATATATACAACCAGAAAAAAGAGGCGGCACTCGGAGACTTAAAAGTGCAAAAAAGAATTGTATTTCCATTTTCCACAAGAGAAAACTAACGTTTCGGGGTCACAATACCCCTTTGTCAAAGGGGTATTGTGACCCCGAAACGTTAGTTTTCTCTTGTGGAAATACAATTCTTTTTTGCACTTTTAAGTCTCCGAGTGCCGCCTCTTTTTTCTGGTTGTGGATTTTCCCTGGAGGGCACCGGAGCCTGTATACAGAGGATAGTGGGAGTGCCGGTCCGTATGGACTATATATATATATATATATATATATATATGTGTGGAAAAAAAGGGGAAATTGGCGCCCAGGGATTAGTATAACCCGTAGAATGTACAGTACTAATCCCTGGGCGCCAATTTCCCCTTTTTTTCCACATTTCTATACCTAGTTCAGTCTAACAAGGAACTCAGGGAAACAGACTGCCTTTCTTAAGAAACTTTCTTATCTCACTCTATCTAATACCTATAAAATAGCGCAGGAGGAGAGTATTTGTTTGATATATATATATATATATATATATATATATATACATTTAATTGGTCTAGGTTCGATTTATAATACATTTAAAATTTATATCACTTTTAGTGATAAATTGACAACGTCTAATTGCACTCAAAACTATTACATGATATATAACCAATATACAGCACTGTCACTTTAAAATTTAAATATAGCAATATAATTTATAGCACTGTCACTATAATATATCACTATCTGGCGGGTTTCACTAGTATAATAGCGATACGTCACAAATATTAATCACACAACCATCCTTTTTAATTAAATATCTTTTATAAAGTGGTTCAAACCTTTAAATATAAATCACACAATTAGTCCCTGCATTATCCTAATTTTTAAATCTCACTTTAAATCACATGGTGCGTGTCACCGCTACTATCTTCTTTTCTAGCGTACTGCTTCTGATCTTTCCACTCATAATAGTATACTCGTCACCAACTCTATCCCTTATCCACCCATATGATTGTTACAGGTTGCATTTTATTGCAACATAAACACATCACGCCGGGCGGAAATGACGCATGCGCTCCGCATGCGTTCCACCGATAATTCTGACGGCAGGAGCTGTTATTACACGTTTTTAATAAGTATTCTTTGGTTCTTTTATAGTCTATCCTTATTCAATCTACTTGTCACCTTTTTGAGTGTCAATTAGAATATAAAAAAAGTTTTCCTTTAATGCTCTTGTAAAATTAATGATAATCACAGGAAGTGATGTCATCATCACTCACCTTCTTTGGGTATAAATAGAGCAAGCTTGCCCAGTGTGGTCATCCCCTTGATGAAGTCCAGTTGCTGACGGACAAAACGCATTGGGAATACCTGCAGACATCTCCATTTATGAACAGATAAGCCTCATACAATTTTAAATTCTGTACGCATGCCTTCCAGCCATTTTCATGGACAGATAAGCTTTATATAATTTTTTATTCTGTACGCATATTATTCAGCCATTCTTTATGTATTTTTATGTGATTATGTGTATTAAATGTTTGTACTTTTAATATATATACTGCTCATGCTTTATATTGATCTCGTTTGGGAATAAGCTAGTTCCCTAATTAGGCCTGTGAAATTATGCAGTAACACAATACGAAATGTAAACAGTACACACTATGTTCGTTTTCTTCTGTTTCATTCGCATGTTTTAAGCCACAAAAGAGTGCTGCTTGAACTGAGCTCCTTTTTATCAGATAAGTGTTTTTAAACCAATTCTTATCATCCCTTCTGTATACCTTCTTTCCCCTGGATATATTCATCACACTCTTGGGCGCTTGCTTTCACGAATTATTGTAACAGATTATATGTGCATACCAAACACGTTTATGTATTATAAGTTGCCGCTCATACAATTTATTGAGAAGTGTTTTAAAAGTTTTTATAATTCTTTATAATTTCCATTTTCAAAAAAGGGGTTTACATATTTATGGTATAGATATCACAAAACCACACCCGAGCGCCGTAGTCTACAATTCTATATATATATATATATATATATTTGTATTGACCATTATAATTGTTTGCCTGCTATAGATTTTTACTTTACTTTTCATAGATGTTTTCACATTTCTTCTGCCAACTTTTTTCTCCTCTTAACTATATTTTAAATATTGAATAATAAATAATGAAAATAATAGCGTAGTAAATGTAACTGAATCAAGAGAGAGGCACTTTGAGATGCTCGGGAGACTAAAGACAGAGATGACCAAAGATTTTCCTTTTCATATTACCTTTACAGTGTAGATATGGAGCAGCAATAGGCAACCTGACAGTTGTCTATTGTCGGTCTGCAGATGCAACCCTCCAAACAGCAAAAGGGCTGCATATTGCAGTCCCAAAATTACTTTGGCATCACTACATAACTTGCCGCAAAATGTCCCCACATGTTGTTTCCTAAATTTAAAATTGACGAAAGAGGAGTGTTCTACTGCACAGACTCCAATCTTCCTGTTCTCCAGGGACGCTTTTTGCCCTATCCCAAGACTGCCATTGAGATCTCTACTGTACATTTGCAGGGTCTATCTTCTGAATGGAAGACACTTATCTTACACTTAGCTCCATAGAGACCTGTGATTACCTGCAGTCCACAACTATTCCAGTGTTCCTGCTCCACCACCCAGTGCCTGCATACACTCACTGGCTGGCAAGGCTATATTAACAATGGGGCGGATGGAGCTCCAGCTCCAGGCAACAGATAAAAATAGTCCCATCACCATGACAGCATGATGATGATTAACTGCCCAGCTGGTCACATGGCTGTAATAAATCATAAGAATTAAAATTATATTTCTAATTTCCTCACAAAGTGATGCTGGTTTTTCTACTTTTACGTATTTTGGAAGACATTGGGGCTTATAGTGTAGGGAGTGCACATGCCCATATGTCACTGGCCACACCCACACAATATTAGCCACACCTCCTCAACTTCCCACAATAGGTCCTTGATAATTTCCAGCCCCAGGCCCATGTGGACTTTAATCCTGCCCTGCTGGCTGGTGAGCTGTATGACTCCCCACTATGCTGAAGCTCTGCTGCATGAGAACCGGTGTGTAACAGAGAGTACAGCTGTACTTGCTATCTATCAATAAAGCAACACCACTGGTTAAGTAACTGGGCTGTTCATAGTTTGAGATATCCACTGATGTGTGCCTATATAACTCTGCAATATCAGCACCTGCATAGACACTATTTCCATAAAAATCCCCCAAATGCCCCCACTTGTCATAAAATGTCTCCCTGCCATGCCCTTAAGCCACTGATAGCCTACATAACTCACATGTACTCCAGAACTTCCCTATATTCCACTCATTCCTGACCACATGGCTTCCAAATGACACTATAACCTTCCCAGTTCCCACATGCCAGTCTGACTTCCCCAGATACCACTCAGACCAATCCACATGATATTAAAATGTCAACCAGAAAAAATACCTTCAAAACCAGACCTGCAGATTAAAAATAAGATTTTACTTACCGGTAAATCTATTTCTCGTAGTCCGTAGTGGATGCTGGGGACTCCGTAAGGACCATGGGGAATAGCGGGCTCCGCAGGAGACTGGGCACTCTAAAGAAAGATTCAGTACTATCTGGTGTGCACTGGCTCCTCCCTCTATGCCCCTCCTCCAGACCTCAGTTAAGGAAACTGTGCCCGGAAGAGCAGACATTATAAGGAAAGGATTTTGGAATCTCGGGTAAGACTCATACCAGCCACACCAATCACACCGTATAACTTGTGATACACTTATCCAGTCAACAGTATGAACAACAACAGGGCATCAACAATGGATGCCAACATAACATAACCCATTATTAAGCAATAACTATGTACACGTATTGCAGAAAGTCCGCACTTGGGACGGGCGCCCAGCATCCACTACGGACTACGAGAAATAGATTTACCGGTAAGTAAAATCTTATTTTCTCTGACGTCCTAGTGGATGCTGGGGACTCCGCAAGGACCATGGGGAATATACCAAAGCTCCCAAACGGGCGGGAGAGTGCGGATGACTCTGCAGCACCGAATGGGCAAACTCAAGGTCCTCCTCAGCCAGGGTATCAAACTTGTAGAATTTTGCAAATGTGTTTGAACCCGACCAAGTAGCAGCTCGGCAAAGCTGTAATGCCGAGACCCCTCGAGCAGCGCCCAAGAAGAGCCCACCTTCCTTGTGGAATGGGCTTTCACTGATTTTGGATGCGGCAATCCAGCCGCAAAATGAGCCTGCTGAATCGTGTTACAGATCGGTTTGCTTTGAAGCAGGAGCACCCAACTTGTTGGGGGCATATAGGATAAACAGCGAGTCAGTTTTCCTGACTCCAGCCGTTCGGGCTACATAAATCTTCAAAGCCCTGACTACATCTAGTAACCTGGAATCCTCCAAGTCACGAGTAGCCGCAGGCACTACAATAGGTTGGTTCAAATGAAAAGATGACACCACCTTTGGCAGAAATAGGGGACGAGTCCGCAATTCTGCCCTGTCCATATGAAAAACCAGATAGGGGCTTTTACATGACAAAGCCGCCAATTCTGACACATGCCTAGCCGAAGCTAATGCCAATAGCATGACCACCTTCCACGTGAGATACTTTAGCTCCACGGTCTTAAGTGGCTCAAACCAGTGGGATTTTAGGAAACCCAACACCACGTTGAGATCCCAAGGTGCCACTGGTGGCACAAAAGGGGTCTGAATATGTAGCACTCCCTTAACAAACGTCTGAACTTCAGGAAGAGACGCCAGTTCCTTTTGAAAGAAAATGGATAGGGCCGAAATCTGGACCTTTATGGATCCCAACTTCAAGCCCATAGTCACTCCAGACTGTTGAAAGTGCAGAAATCTGCCCAGTTGGAATTCCTCTGTAGGGGCCTTCCTGGCCTCACACCAAGCAACATATTTTCGCCATATGCGGTGATAATGCTTTGCTGTCACGTCCTTCCTGCCTTTATCAGCGTAGGAATAACTTCCTCCGGAATGCCTTTTTCCGCTAGGATCCGGCGTTCAACCGCCATGCCGTCAAACACAGCCGCGGTAAGTCTTGGAACAGGCAGGGCCCCTGTTGCAACAGGTCCTGTCTGAGAGGCAGAGGCCATGGGTCCTCTGTGAGCATTTCTTGCAATTCCGGGTACCAAGGCCTTCTTGGCCAATCCGGAACAACGAGTATTGTTCTCACTCCTCTTCTTCTTACGATTCTCAGTACCTTGGGTATGAGAGGAAGAGGAGGGAACACATAGACCGACTGGAACACCCACGGTGTTACCAGGGCCTCCACAGCTGTCGCCAGAGGGTCTCTTGACCTGGCACAATACCGTTGCAGCTTTTTGTTGAGACGGGACGCCATCATGTCTACCTGTGGCAGTTCCCATCGATTTGTAATCTGAATGAAGACTTCGTGATGAAGTCCCCACTCTCCCGGGTGAAGGTCGTGCCTGCTGAGGAAGTCTGCTTCCCAGTTGTCCACCCCCGGAATGAACACTGCTGACAATGCTTGTACGTGATTCTCCACCCACCGAAGAATCCTGGTGGCCTCCGCCATCGCGACTCTGCTTCTTGTGCCGCCATGACGGTTTACATGAGCCACCGCGGTGATGTTGTCTGACTGAATCAGCACCGGTTGGTTGCGAAGCAGGGGCTCTGCTTGACTCAGGGCATTGAATATGGCCCTTAGTTCCAGGATATTTATGTGCAGACAAGTTTCCTGACTTGACCACAACCCTTGGAAGTTTCTTCCCTGAGTGACTGCCCCCCACCCTCGGAGGCTCGCATCCGTGGTCACCAGGACCCAGTCCTGTATGCCGAATCTGCGGCCCTCGAGATGGTGAGCACTCTGTAGCCACCACAGAAGAGACACCCTGGCCCTGGGGGACAGGGTGATCAGCCGATGCATCTGAAGATGCGATCCGGACCATTTGTCCAACAGATCCCATTGAAAGATCCTCGCATGGAACCTGCCAAAGGGAATGGCTTCGTACGATGCCACCATCTTTCCCGGGACTCGCGTGCAGTGATGCACCGAGACCTGTTTCGGTTTTAAGAGATCTCTGACTAGAGTCACAAGCTCTTGAGCCTTCTCCGTTGGGAGAAACACCTTCTTCTGGTCTGTGTCCAGAATCATGCCCAGAAAGGGCAGACGCGACGTAGGAATCAGCTGCGACTTTGGGATATTCAGAATCCAGCAATGCTGTTGCAACACTTCCTGTGAGTGCGCTACGCTGATCTGCAACTGCTCCCTCGACCTCGCCTTTATGAGGAGATCGTCCAAGTATGGGATAACTGTGACTCCTTGCTTTCTCAGGATCACCATCATTTCTGCCATTACCTTGGTAAATATTCTCGGTGCCGTGGACAGGCCAAACGGCAACGTCTGGAATTGGTAATGACAGTCCTGTACCACAAATCTGAGGTACTCCTGATGAGGCGGATAAATGGGGACATGCAAGTAAGCATCCTTGATGTCCAGAGACACCATAAAATCCCCCTCTTCCAGGCTTGCAATGACCGCTCTGAGCGATTCCATCTTGAACTTGAATCTTTTCAGATAAATGTTCAGGGACTTTAAATTTAATATAGGTCTGACCGAACCGTCCGGTTTCGGTACCACAAACATTGTGGAATAGTATCCCTTACCCTGTTGAAGAAGTGGAACCTTTACCACCACCTTCTGGAGAAATAGCTTGTGAATTGCCGCTACCACTACTTCCCTTTCTATGGGGGAAGCTGGCAGGGCCGATTTTAGGTAACGTTGAGGGGGCATCACCTCGAATTTCAGCTTGTATCCCTGAGACACAATCTGTATAGCCCAGGGATCCCCCTGTGAGCGAACCCACTGGTGGCTGAAATGTCGGAGACGCGCCCCCACCGCTCCTGGCTCCACCCGTGGAGCCCCAGCGTCATGCGGTGGATTTAGTGGAAACCGGGGAGGACTTCTGTTCCTGGGAACTAGCTGTAAGGTGCAGCTTTTTTCCTCTGCCCCTGCCTCTAGCAAGAAAGGAAGCACCTCTGACCTTCTTGCTTCTTTGTGCGCGAAAGGACTGCATTTGGTAATACGGTGCTTTCTTCGGTTGTGAGGGAATATATGGCAAAAAGTTTGAATTCCCAGCAGTAGCTGTGGAAACCAGGTCCGAGAGACCGTCCCCAAACAATTCCTCACCCTTGTAAGGTAACACCTCCATGTGTTTTTTGGAGTCGGCATCACCTGTCCACTGCCGAGTCCACAGGACCCTCCTGGCAGAAATTGACATTGCATTAATTCTAGAGCCCAGTAGGCAAATGTCCCTCTGGGCATCCCTCATATATAGGACAGTGTCTTTTATATGCCCCAGGGTCAGCATAATGGTTTCCCTGTCTAAGGTATCCATTTCCTCAGACAGATTATCTGTCCACGCTGCTACAGCACTACACATCCACGCCGACGCAATTGCCGGCCTCAGTAGAGTCCCTAAATGTGTATAAACAGATTTCAGGATACTTTCCTGCTTTCTATCTGCAGGATCCTTTAGGGTGGCCGTATCCTACGACGGCAGGGCCACCTTCTTAGATAAGCGTGTCAGAGCTTTATCTACCCTAGGGGAGGATTCCCAGCGCACCCTGTCCTCTGGCGGGAAAGGGTACGCCATAAGTAACCTTTTGGAAATCAGGACTTTCTTATCTGGGGAATCCCACGCTCTTTCACATAACTCATTTAACTCATGTGAAGGGGGAAAAGTCACCTCTTGCTTTTTCTCCCCATACATATAAACCCTCTTGTCAGGGACAGGGTTTACCTCTGATATGTGTAAAACATCCCTCATCGCTATAATCATGTAACGTATAGCTTTTGTCATTTTTGGTTGCAATTTTGCATCATCGTCATCGACACTGGAGTCAGAATCCGTGTCAACATCTGTGTCAACCATTTTGGATAGTGGGCGCTTTTGAGACCCTGAGGGCCTCTGCGCTGTAGGATCAGGCATGGGTTGAGACCCTGACTGGCCCGAGGTATCAGCTTTATCCAACCTTTTATGTAAGGAGTTTACATTATCATTTAACACCTTCCACATATCCATCCAATCAGGTGTCGGCACCGTCGGCGGCGACACGTCAGTCAACTGCACTTGCTCTGCCTCCACATAGCCCTCTTTGTCAAACATGTCGATACACGCGTACCGACACACCACACACACAGGGGATGCTCTAAATGAGGACAGGACCCCCACAAGGCCTTTTGGAGAGACAGAGAGAGAGTCTGCCAGCACACACCCCAGTACTATATAACCCAGGGATTACACAGTAATTTAGTGTTTACCCAGTAGCTGCTGTATTATGATTTATGCGCCTAAATTTATGTGCCCCCCCCCTCTCTTTTTTACCCTTCTACCGTGATTCTGCAGGGGAGAGCCTGGGGAGCTTGCTCTCAGCGGAGCTGTGAAAGGAAAATGGCGCTGGTGAGTGCTGAGGAAGGAGGCCCCGCCCCCTCAGCGGCGGGCTTCTGTCCCGCGATTTTTAGTAAAATAAATGGCGGGGGCTCATACATATAACAGTGTGCCATTGTCTATATGCAGCATTCGCCAGGAGGTAACAATTGCTGCCCAGGGCGCCCCCCCCTGCGCCCTGCACCCTACAGTGACCGGAGTGTGTGGGTTAGTGTGGGTGCAATGGCGCACAGCTGCAGTGCTGTGCGCTACCTCATGTGAAGACAGGAGTCTTCTGCCGCCGATTTCGATGTCTTCTCCGCTTCTGACGGCTTCTGTCTTCTGGCTCTGCGAGGGGGACGGCGGCGCGGCTCCAGGAACGGACGACAAGGTCAGGTCCTGTGTTCGATCCCTCTGGAGCTAATGGTGTCCAGTAGCCTAAGAAGCGCAACCTAGCCGCAGTTGGTAGGTTTGCTTCTCTCCCCTCAGTCCCACGTAGCAAAGAGTCTGTTGCCAGCAGAAGCTCTCTGAAAATAAAAAACCTAACTAAAATACTTTCTTATTAGCAAGCTCAGGAGAGCTCACTAAAAGCACCCAGCTCTGTCCGGGCACAGATTCTAACTGAGGTCTGGAGGAGGGGCATAGAGGGAGGAGCCAGTGCACACCAGATAGTACTGAATCTTTCTTTAGAGTGCCCAGTCTCCTGCGGAGCCCGCTATTCCCCATGGTCCTTACGGAGTCCCCAGCATCCACTAGGACGTCAGAGAAAAGGGAGTGCTCTTATTGGATGTGCAGCCTGACCTCCTTGCAGAGAAAGTCACGTGATGCGGATGATGGTTGCCCCCATTCACTCTTATTTCAAAATATATATTAAAGCTGGGATAAACTCAGAGTGAGAAACAGAACTGGGGGCTGTAGATGAAGGTTGGTCACACTCAGAGGCGGAGCGACCGCCAGTGCAACCACTGGGGCCCGCCTCTGTCCAGGGGCCCAAAGCATGCAGGGCCGGATTAACAATGGGGCGGGTGGAGCTGCAGTTCCAGGCCCCCCAATCAAAATAGGCCCACTGCATGTGATGCTGTAGACAAGAAAAAAAAATATCTTGCTACAGCAGCCGGCCAGTGTACATCTGAGGCCCCACACCCCAATCAAAGGTAGCGATGTGTGTTCACTCTGCTGCCTCTCCGTGGGATGGAGCAGGCACCGCTCTCCGGCTACCAGGCACTTCCGGGTACCAGTATCCGGGAGCAGCGGACACCTGATATCATGCTGCAGACTGGCCATTCAGGCTGCAGTGTGACGAGGCGCCGAGCGGCACTACTATTGCTGGGAGTGGCTGTCCATGTGTATGTGAGTCCCGTCTGCTGCTGCTGCTTTCTCCCTCGCCGCTGGAGCTGCACCCTGCTCAGCGGTAAGTACCGCGGGGTGATGCTGCTGTATATTGTGGGGGATCATGGTGTGTCTCCTCATCCTCGGAACGAGGGGGGATGGGAGGGGGCAGTCCCAGTATTGTTCCCAGTGATAAGCATCCCCTACAGCCCCTAAACTACCAGGGTCACCTGACAGATAACCCTACCCCTCCCTGTGACCAACACCCCCTTACCCCTTCCTTGTACCCCACACAAATCCCTCCATGTGCCCACCTCACCCGTTCCCATGACCCCCTAAACTCACCATTCCCTGTGCCCCCCTCACCCCTGAATGTGACCACCTCCACCCTATGACCCTCCTCAACCTACTCTGTGTCCGCCTCATTCCTCCTTGTGCTCCCTTGCCCTCCCTCAATTCACCATCCCCTGTGACCTCCCTTAACTCACCCCCCTCACACCCTGTAACCCCCCCTCCCCCCAATATCCGAGGTTTATTGTGACTGCTCACGCTGCATACGCATTGCAGCCAGCACCTATTAGAATGATTGGGCGGTGGGAGCATACATACGCACGCACACAACCGCCGGCTCCCATTCAGATGTGTGCATAGCAGGACCGTGTGCTCTGCTATGCCGCGAGTTGTGAGCTGCAATGCGCACCCACAACAGGAAAGGATCTGTAACCAACATGGCAATCTCTGGGCACATTATGAACTCAGTTTTATTTTTCGGGAGCTTGCACTCACATTCAGCCCTCTGTGACACCAAGTACAGATCATTACGGTGACACTTGGACCATATTCTTTAACATCTACGTTTAGCACTTCATTTGTACATTGTTGCCTCAGGAGCTCAGTCTTTTGCAAAAAGCAGCAGTTTTCTTTCTGTATTTTTGTACCTTGGGCATCTGAATGAGTCCATTGGTCCCGAATACCAGTATATGAGGTCCTTTTATTTTTTTTCCTTTGTGGGGCCTATGTGTGTGTGTTTGTTTTTTCTGCGGGGACCTATGTGTATCTGTTTTTTCCTATTGGGGCCTATGTGTGTGTTTGTTTTGTTTTCAAATGCATAGCTTATGAGTTTTATTATATTCCTGTGGCAGCCAATGTGTTGGGTTTAACTTTATTCATGCATAGTCTATGTGTTTTGTTATTTTCCTGTGGTGGGGTCCATGTGTTTTCTTTTCTTTTTTTAATCAAAGCTTAAGGGCTGGACTCAAACGGTCCCCCCCTCCCCCCCCCCCCCGCCAGCAGTATTCTAATATTACTGCCAACAAACAAGCTGAATTGCGCATAAAGAGACCCGTTTGGGTGCCCAAACGGGTCTTTTCACGATCGTGCCTATTACTTTAGTCAGATTTAGGTGCTTTGCGCGCCTAAACCCTACTGTAATGGTCGCGATCAGCGTGATAGTGGGGGCATTTGAATATCGCCCCGCAATCTCTTGTCACTTTAGACAGGAGATAGGGGGTACGATAAGATTTGAATTATCCTCTATGTCAGTGGTTCTCAAACTGTGTGCCGTGGCACCCTGGGGTGACTCGGGACACTTGCAGGAGTGCCCTAGGTTGGTGGTCCAGGACCAATTCAAATTATTTATGGTCAATGTAATAGGCAAAACCAGTTCTGGTGGCTGTCAATCATAAAATATGTGGGCAAACAGAAATGTCGACATATAAACATAATTTACTTCATTTAATATTTCTTTCTAAATTTCTCAATGAGAAACCTTTGTCCTAGTGGTGCCGTGAAAACAATTCTGATGCTCTAGGGCACCTTGATCCCAAAAAGTTTGACAAAAACTGCCTTAAGGGCATGCACCCTTTTGAGTGGGCATACCCCCCTTTGCAGCGCGCGTGCCCCTGGAGTGAACACTAAATTCCTTTTACTTTTCTATACCCGCCACTTCAAAACGCCCACTTTATCACACAAATAGTTTATGAAACTCCAAATATTTGTATTCTCATCACACTTAATGTAATAAAGAAGACCAGAAAATACATTGGAGCCAGCTCATGAGGTGACAATATTTACAAAAAACAGTCCCAAATAGACAGTGTCTTTGTCATAAGACATGTATCTATCTTGATGGCCAGTTATTTATATAGCACTCGTTTATCTGCAGCGCTTGTACCGTATTTCTTGTACCTCCTGCAGTGGCACACGATAGGCCCTTCATGAATTTCAGCTCCAGGCCTATGTGGACCTTAATCTGGCACTGAAAGCATGTAATGAGTCAAACTGACTCATTACATGCCGCTGTGCGCTGCGGGCAACCGCTGCCCGCAGCGCACAGCCGCCCGGAGAGAGGAGAGAAGCAGCGGTACGGGTGAAGGAGGAGGAGGGAGGTGAAGGAGGGAGCTGCAGCAGCGCTTTGTTACTGGTGGAGGCGCTGCTGCCCCTCTGCTTCACTATAGGCTGTCTTCCGAGAACAGCCTATAGTGAAGCAGAGGGGCAGCAGCAGCAGCGCCTCCACCAATAACACAGCGCTGCTGCGGCTCCCTCCTCCACCTCCCTCCTCCTCCTTCTCTCCAGCCCGGGAATCGTCTGACGCTGCACCGAGGAGCCTGAGCCAGCGGAGGGGGTAAGTATAATTCTTCTTTCTTTCTTTCTTTCTTTCTCTCTTTCTTTCTCTCTTTCTCTCTTTCTTTCTTTCTTTCTTTCTTTCTTTCTCTCTCTCTCTCTTTCTTTCTTTCTTTCTTTCTTTATCTTTCTTCAAAAAAGGGGGACAGTCTGCCACAATATGTAAAAAGGGTGAATCTGCTTGCCGCAATGTGTAAAAAGGGGGAATCTGCCTGCCGCAATGTGTAAAAAGGGGGAATCTGCCTGCCGTAGTGTGTAAAAAGGGGGAATCTGCCTGCCGCAATGTGTAAAAACGGGGAATCTGCCTGCCGCAATGTGTAAAAAGGGGGAATCTGCCTGCTGTAGTGTGTAAAAAGGGGGAATCTGCTTGCCGCAATGTGTAAAAAGGGGGAATCTGCCTGCCGCAATGTGTAAAAACGGGGAATCTGCCTACCGCAGTGTGTAAAAAAACGGGGAATCTGCCTGCCGCAATGTGTAAAAAGGGGGAATCTGCCTGCCGCAATGTGTAAAAAGGGGGAATCTGCCTGCCGTAATGTGTAAAAAGGGGGATGCTGTCTGCCGTAATGTGTAACAAGGGCACGCTGTCTGCCGTAATGTGTAACAAGGGCACGCTGTCTGCCGTAATGTGTAACAAGGGCACGCTGTCTGCCGTAATGTGTAACAAGGGGACGCTGTCTGCCATTATGTGTAAAAAGGGCACGCTGTCTGCCGTTATGTGTAAAAAGTGTACGCTGTCTGCCGCTATGTTTAACAAGGGCACGCTGTCTGCCGTTATGTGAGAAAAAAGTGTACCCTGTCTGCCGCTATGTGTAACAAGGGCACGCTGTCTGCCGTTATGTGTAAAAAGTGTACGCTGTCTGCCGCTATGTTTAACAAGGGCACGCTGTCTGCCGTTATGTGAAAAAAGTGTACGCTGTCTGCCGCTATGTGTAACAAGGGCACGCTGTCTGCCGTTATGTGTAAAAAGGGTACGCTGTCTGCCGCTATGTTTAACAAGGGCACGCTGTCTGCCGTTATTTGTAAAAAGTGTACGCTGTCTGCCGCTATGTGTAACAAGGGCACGCTGTCTGCCGTTAAGTGTAAAAAGTGCACGCTGTCTGCCTTTATGTGTAAAAAGTAGAGATGAGCGCCGGAAATTTTTCGGGTTTTGTGTTTTGGTTTTGGGTTCGGTTCCACGGCCGTGTTTTGGGTTCGACCGCGTTTTGGCAAAACCTCACAGAATTTTTTTTGTCGGATTCGGGTGTTTTTTTCAAAAAACACTAAAAAACAGCTTAAATCATAGAATTTGGGGGTCATTTTGATCCCAAAGTATTATTAACCTCAAAAACCATAATTTACACTCATTTTTAGTCTATTCTGAATACCTCACACCTCACAATATTATTTTTAGTCCTAAAATTTGCACCTAGGTCGCTGGATGACTAAGCTAAGCGACCCTAGTGGCCGAAACAAACACCGGGCCCATCTAGGAGTGTCACTGCAGTGTCACGCAGGATGTCCCTTCCAAAAAACCCTCCCCAAACAGCACATGACGCAAAGAAAAAAAGAGGCGCAATGAGGTAGCTGTGTGAGTAAGATAAGCGACCCTAGTGGCCGACACAAACACCGGGCCCATCTAGGAGTGTCACTGCAGTGTCACGCAGGATGTTCCTTCCAAAAAACCCTCCCCAAACAGCACATGACGCAAAGAAAAAAAGAGGCGCAATGAGGTAGCTGTGTGAGTAAGATAAGCGACCCTAGTGGCCGACACAAACACCGGGCCAATCTAGGAGTGTCACTGCAGTGTCACGCAGGATGTCCCTTCCAAAAAACCCTCCCCAAACAGCACATGACGCAAAGAAAAAAAGAGGCGCAATGAGGTAGCTGTGTGAGTAAGATAAGCGACCCTAGTGGCCGACACAAACACCGGGCCCATCTAGGAGTGTCACTGCAGTGTCACGCAGGATGTCCCTTCCAAAAAACCCTCCCCAAACAGCACATGACGCAAAGAAAAAAAGAGGCGCAATGAGGTAGCTGTGTGAGTAAGATAAGCGACCCTAGTGGCCGACACAAACACCGGGCCCATCTAGGAGTGGCACTGCAGTGTCACGCAGGATGTCCCTTCCAAAAAACCCTCCCCAAACAGCACATGACGCAAAGAAAAAAAGAGGCGCAATGAGGTAGCTGTGTGAGTAAGATAAGCGACCCTAGTGGCCGACACAAACACCGGGCCCATCTAGGAGTGTCACTGCAGTGTCACGCAGGATGGCCCTTCCAAAAAACCCTCCCCAAACAGCACATGACGCAAAGAAAAAAAGAGGCGCAATGAGGTAGCTGTGTGAGTAAGATAAGCGACCCTAGTGGCCGACACAAACACCGGGCCCATCTAGGAGTGTCACTGCAGTGTCACGCAGGATGTCCCTTCCAAAAAACCCTCCCCAAACAGCACATGACGCAAAGAAAAAAAGAGGCGCAATGAGGTAGCTGTGTGAGTAAGATAAGCGACCCTAGTGGCCGACACAAACACCGGGCTCATCTAGGAGTGTCACTGCAGTGTCACGCAGGATGTCCCTTCCAAAAAACCCTCCCCAAACAGCACATGACGCAAAGAAAAAAAGAGGCGCAATGAGGTAGCTGTGTGAGTAAGATAAGCGACCCTAGTGGCCGACACAAACACCGGGCCCATCTAGGAGTGTCACTGCAGTGTCACACAGGATGTCCCTTCCAAAAAACCCTCCCCAAACAGCACATGAAGCAAAGAAAAAAAGAGGCGCAATGAGGTAGCTGTGTGAGTAAGATAAGCGACCCTAGTGGCCGACACTGTGTACTATGTACTATGACATTGGGCATCGGCCTTGGCAGACGACGTTGCTGGCATTTCATCGTCTCGGCCATGACTAGTGGCAGCAGCTTCAGCACGAGGTGGAAGTGGATCTTGATCTTTCCCTAATTTTGGAACCTCAACATTTTTGTTCTCCATATTTTAATAGGCACAACTAAAAGGCACCTCAGGTGAACAATGGAGATGGATGGATACTAGTATACTTATGGATGGACTGCCGAGTGCCGACACAGAGGTAGCTACAGCCGTGGACTACCATACTGTACTGTGTCTGCTGCTAATATAGACTGGTTGATAATGAGATGTAGTATGTATAAAGAAGAAAGAAAAAAAAAACCACGGGTAGGTGGTATACAATTATGGATGGACTGCCAAGTGCCGACACAGAGGTAGCTACAGCCGTGGACTACCGTACTGTACTGTGTCTGCTGCTTATATAGACTGGTTGATAATGAGATGTAGTATGTATAAAGAAGAAAGAAAAAAAAAACCACGGGTAGGTGGTATACAATTATGGATGGACTGCCGAGTGCCGACACAGAGGTAGCTACAGCCGTGGACTACCGTACTGTACTGTGTCTGCTGCTAATATAGACTGGTTGATAATGAGATGTAGTATGTATAAAGAAGAAAGAAAAAAAAAACCACGGGTAGGTGGTATACAATTATGGATGGACTGCCGAGTGCCGACACAGAGGTAGCTACAGCCGTGGACTACCGTACTGTACTGTGTCTGCTGCTAATATAGACTGGATGATAATGAGATGTAGTATGTATAAAGAAGAAAGAAAGAAAAAACACGGGTAGGTGGTATACAATTATGGATGGACTGCCGAGTGCCGACACAGAGGTAGCTACAGCCGTGGACTACCGTACTGTACTGTGTCTGCTGCTAATATAGACTGGTTGATAATGAGATGTAGTATGTATAAAGAAGAAAGAAAAAAAAACCACGGGTAGGTGGTATACAATTATGGATGGACTGCCGAGTGCCGACACAGAGGTAGCTACAGCCGTGGACTACCGTACTGTACTGTGTCTGCTGCTAATATAGACTGGATGATAATGAGATGTAGTATGTATAAAGAAGAAAGAAAAAAAAACCACGGGTAGGTGGTATACAATTATGGATGGACTGCCGAGTGCCGACACAGAGGTAGCTACAGCCGTGGACTACCGTACTGTACTGTGTCTGCTGCTAATATAGACTGGATGATAATGAGATGTAGTATGTATAAAGAAGAAAGAAAAAAAAAACCACGGGTAGGTGGTATACAATTATGGATGGACTGCCGAGTGCCGACACAGAGGTAGCTACAGCCGTGGACTACCGTACTGTACTGTGTCTGCTGCTAATATAGACTGGTTGATAATGAGATGTAGTATGTATAAAGAAGAAAGAAAAAAAACACCACGGGTAGGTGGTATACAATTATGGATGGACTGCCGAGTGCCGACACAGAGGTAGCTACAGCCGTGGACTACCGTACTGTACTGTGTCTGCTGCTAATATAGACTGGATGATAATGAGATGTAGTATGTATAAAGAAGAAAGAAAAAAAAAACACGGGTAGGTGGTATACAATTATGGATGGACTGCCGAGTGCCGACACAGAGGTAGCTACAGCCGTGGACTACCGTACTGTACTGTGTCTGCTGCTAATATAGACTGGTTGATAATGAGATGTAGTATGTATAAAGAAGAAAGAAAAAAAAAACCACGGGTAGGTGGTATACAATTATGGATGGACTGCCGAGTGCCGAGTGCCGACACAGAGGTAGCTACAGCCATGGACTACCGTACTGTACTGTGTCTGCTGTTAATATAGACTGGATGATAATGAGATGTAGTATGTATAAAGAAGAAAGAAAAAAAAAACCACGGGTAGGTGGTATACAATTATGGATGGACTGCCGAGTGCCGACACAGAGGTAGCTACAGCCGTGGACTACCGTACTGTACTGTGTCTGCTGCTAATATAGACTGGATGATAATGAGATGTAGTATGTATGTATAAAGAAGAAAGAAAAAAAAAACCACGGGTAGGTGGTATACAATTATGGATGGACTGCCGAGTGCCGACACAGAGGTAGCTACAGCCGTGAACTACCGTACTGTGTCTGCTGCTAATATAGACTGGTTGATAATGAGATGTAGTATGTATAAAGAAGAAAGAAAAGAAAAAACACGGGTAGGTGGTATACAATTATGGATGGACTGCCGAGTGCCGACACAGAGGTAGCTACAGCCATGGACTACCGTACTGTACTGTGTCTGCTGCTAATATAGACTGGATGATAATGAGATGTAGTATGTATAAAGAAGAAAGAAAAAAAAAACCACGGGTAGGTGGTATACAATTATGGATGGACTGCCGAGTGCCGACACAGAGGTAGCTACAGCCGTGAACTACCGTACTGTGTCTGCTGCTAGTAGACTGGATGATAAATAATGATATGAAAAATATATATATATCACTACTGCAGCCGGACAGGTATATATTATATAATGACGGACCTGCTGGAGTGGACACTGTCTGTCAGCAGAATGAGTTTTTTAATTTTTATAGAATAAAAAAACACCACACAAGTCACACGACGAGTGTACTTTTTCAGGCAGACATTCAATCACAATATACTATACTGGTGGTCAGTGTGGTAAGGTCACTGGTCACAGTGGTCAGTGGTCAGTCACACTGGCAGTGGCACTCTGGCAGCAAAAGTGTGCACTGTTTAATATGTACTCCTGGCTCCTGCTATAACCTATAACTGCTCCCCAGTCTCCCCCACAATTAAGCTGTGTGAGCACAGTCAGATATTATACATAGATGATGCAGCACACTGGGCTGAGCACAGATATGGTATGTGAGTGTGACTGAGTCACTGTGTATCGTTTTTTTCAGGCAGAGAACAAGAACAGAACGGATTATTAAATAATAATAAATTATAAAACTGCACTGGTGGTCAGGTCACTGGTCATCAGTCACTAGTATAACTCCTCCTAAGCTCCAGTAAGTAAATGAAGTGTCTCACTCTCACTCTCCTATCTATTTTAATTTCTAAACGGAGAGGACGCCAGCCACGTCCTCTCCCTATCAATCTCAAAGCACGTGTGAAAATGGCTGCGACGCGCGGCTCCTTATATAGAATCCGAGTCTCGCGATAGAATCCAAGCCTCGCGAGAATCCGACAGCGTGATGATGACGTTCGGGTGCGCTCGGGTTAACCGAGCAAGGCGGGAAGATCCGAGTCGCTCTGACCCGTGTAAAAAAACATGAAGTTCGGGCGGGTTCGGATTCAGAGAAACCGAACCCGCTCATCTCTAGTAAAAAGGGCACGCTGTCTGCTGCTATGTGTAAAAAGGGCACGTTGTCTGCCGTTATGTGTAAAAAAAGGGGGACGCTGTCTGCCGTAATGTGTAAAAAGGGGACGCTGTCTGCTGTAATGTGTAAAAAGAGGAATCTGTCCGCCGTAAGGTGTAAAAGGGTCTCTACCTGGTGTAGTGGTGCTACTGTGCGGCGTAATTTGAATAATGGAGACTACTGTGCACCGTTTTATGAATTGGAATTATTTTGTGGCCACACCCCTTCCCCACGAAGCCACGCCACTATGTATTTTTGCGCGTGCCTACGGCACGCACTGCCCCTGTTTTGCATGCAGGGGTGGGGCTCCGATGCCGTTTCTTCCACACAGTGCTAAAATGTCTAGTTACGGCACTGTTGCTAGGTATCCACTTCCCTGAGCAGGTCCCCCTCACCAGATCCTCTCCAGGGGTGAGGGGGTGGACTTGGATGGGATGGGGGGGGGCCCCAAGCCATTTTGTCGCACATGGGCCCACTGCTCGCTAGTTTCGCCACTGATCACACTGCTGGAGGTCTTCGAGCCGCCTGTCACATGCCATGAATACAGAGCATATTTAAAAAATATTGCTACCTGCAGACAAGTTTCATTGACATTTACTCTGCATTGCCCTATGATTATATATACAGACAGTGTAATCATCATATGCATTAATGATTTGCAACGTGGATAGACACACATTTGCATATACCCATAAACAAAATAAAATATATATGTATACATAGCTATTGATTTAATTTAATTTGAACCACCATAGTAAAATAATATGTAGGAGTTGCTGTTAGAAACCAATGCGTCCAACAAATCTCATGAAACACTGTAAATGTATGTATACAAATATAATCATAGATGCATTACTAACATACTGATTAGAACTTTGTGTAGAAATCAGTAAAACTGCTATTGTCCATTCTTTACAGCACTAAAAGAAGCATCCAACAACATTATGGGGCAGATGTATTGTACCATGCCTTGGAGAATGATAAAGTGGAGAGAAATAAACTACTAACCAATCAGCTCCTGACATTTTTTAAACACAGCCATGACAGCACGGCCGTAACTAGGTGTGTGTGGAAGAGGCACTGCACATAGCACTGCAGGGTAGGGGGCGCTGTTGGCAGCACTTGTCAGTTATCTGTTTTAATTACTTTCACTTGCAGCTTCCCCCATTTTGAAGCCCAGCATCTCCTGACCGTCCCTGTCTCCTACCCTTACCCCTTCTGTCACTAATACCTATACAACATTCATTAACTCAACTTGAGATTTCTTTGTTATTCAGTCACACTGTCCTTTATTACATTTCAAAATGCTGACATACCCAGGATTCGCACCCATTGCCTGTGGCACTGCAGTTAGACAATCTGTTCATTGATATTTCTGCAGTTGCATAGAAAGGCAGATAATTCTAAACTAGAGAATTCTAGCTATTTGAATCTTACCTTGTGCTTTGTGAAAAAATGATCAGCATTACAGCTAAGCAGATCTATGTAGTGTGTGGCTGCAAGAGATTGGAATGTGTGACTGCACAATACATAGATCTGCTCAATTACAATGCTGATTATTTTTTTTTACAAAGTACCAGTAGCTTCATAAAGTGTTCATAATTTTTATTTAGGATCAAATAGCTTAATAATTAGGATGTTTGATTAGAAGCAACAGGTTATAGGTTTGAATCCTGGGTATTGTAGTATATTGAAATGTGTTATTTAATAAAGGGTAGTGTAACTGAATAACAACAAGCTCTCAAATTAAGTGCAGGGGCTTATTCAGAGTTGCACCCAAGCCAATTTTGAGGATTGATCTTGTGTTTTTTAGTCATACGCGCACATCTACAGGCGATTTCAGGCAGTACACATCTCATTCGCATCTCCAATTGCGGCTGAATGGCCTAACTGCGTGGTAACAGGAAGTTCCCACTTAGGCAAGTAGTTCCAAATTGTGGGCTATGCAGTGTTGTGTTTATGCAGAGATCCATCTGATGTCAGTGGCATCTCTTGTACCAGGTAGAGGCCTGATGCACGTTTGCACTATTTGAACAAGTATATGGATAGGGTCTCTGTAGTTGCATATATGCATATTGGCAAATATCTGCATTTGTATCTGCACAGGCGGTATGAGTGCAATAATTGCTGGTAACATGTGTGCAACTCTAAATTACCCTCACAGTCGCTTTGCAGGGTTCTCCCTTTGAGCTACTGTATACAGGTTCACCACCGATTTTCCGGCAACCAATGATCTGGAACATCTTTAAATCCGGACAATTTTGCTTTGTCCAGATAAAAGGGGGTTAGGGACGTCTTTTAATCCGGAACATTTTCTGAGCTTGGGTGTAACACGCAATACGCGCAAGTGTCAATGGGTACAGCGTCCGCAGACACTGCAGGTGACACATCAAGCATTGGTGGGGCTGTTATGGTGTCCAAGGTCAAAGCAAGTACCGCACATGGGCTGAATACACTGCTCTCACACGTGTCAGTGAGTACAGCTTCTGCGGACACTGCAGGTGACACAGCGAGCATCAGTGGGGCTGCTATGGCATCCAAGGTCACAGCAAGTACCACACATGGGCGGAACACACAGCATGAGCAAGTGTCAGTGAGTACAGCTTCCGCAGACACTGCAGCTGACACAGCAAGCATCAGTGGGGCTGCTATGGCATCCAAGGTCACAGCAAGTACCGCACATGGGCGGAACACACAGCATGAGCAAGTGTCAGTGAGTACAGCTTCTGCAGACACTGCAGCTGACACAGCAAGCATCAGTGGGGCTGCTATGGCATCCAAGGTCACAGCAAGTACCGCACATGAGCGGAACACACAGCATGAGCAAGTGTCAGTGAGTACAGCTTCTGCAGACACTGCAGCTGACACAGCAAGCATCAATGGGGCTGCTATGGCATCCAAGGTCACAGCAAGTACCGCACATGGGCGGAACACACAGCATGAGCAAGTGTCAGTGAGTACAGCTTCTGCAGACACTGCAGGTGACACAGCAAGCATCAGTGGGGCTGCTATGGCATCCAAGGTCACAGCAAGTACCGCACATGGGCGGAACACACAGCATGAGCAAGTGTCAGTAAATACAGCTTCCGCGGACACTGCAGGTGACACAGCAAGCATCGGTGGGGCTGTTTTGGCGTCCAAGGTCACAGCAAGTACCGCACATGGGCGGAACACACAGCATGAGCAAGTGTCAGTGAGTACAGCTTCCGCAGACACTGCAGGTGACACAGCAAGCATTGGTGGGGCTGTTTTGGCATCCACTGTAGCATATATTTTACTATTTATTGCTTTAGAAATGTTCTGAAGGTGCAAAATTAGTAAAAGAAAACGTTTCCACTTTTAATCTGGCAAAATCGATAATCCGGCTCGGCACTGGAACCAAGGATGCCAGAAAATCGGTGGTGTACCTGTACTTTCTTTTCCAAACATCTTTACATTTCAAGCTGTAAAACTGAATCGGTTACTACTGTCTGCAATTACTAGTGAATGCAATTACAATTCATATATGACAAATAAGTATGTACTGTAATGTAGTAATAAAACAACTCAGGAATATTGTATGATTCAACTATACTATGATTATGATTCAACTATGATTCAATTAGAGCTATATACTGTACGTAGGAATATAAATCTATTCAAATATTATACTGATAACCACACTTTTGGTCGTTATATTATCCACACACAGCAATATAGTTAAAAGGAAACATGAAAACATACTATACACTTTGCTCAAGCCAAAATAATGCACATAGAAACTATAATCATATTTGAATATAATGTAATTATTAAGTGAATTATAACTTTGTTATTAATAAGCAAAAACACCAGTCTTACCTTTGGTCAAAGTCTTGAATCAATATGAAGCAGCCATCCTGGCATTGTGATGTTTTTCTAGTAAACAAGTATTGCTTTATATTAAAATGCATTTAATTTTGGTATCATTAAATTATTCTGCGTCGGTTAATAACATATACATAAATTAAATAAAGACTTTTGCCTTTACTTACAGTACTTTCTGCTTGCCCATGAGATTAATTACTGTAGTGTTGAAAATATCCTATCAGACATAGCACAAAAGAACAGCAAAGAATCAGAATGCAGAAACTATTCAACTTGCTGACTAACTTTGCTCTGTGTGTTATTTACCAAACTACACAAAGAAAGTGCTGTCCATTCAAAACACATTTCAAAACTCTTTTCACAGAAAGTGACTGAACAAATAGTCTCATGTCCGAAGCTATAGCTACATCTCTGGTGAATCCTGCTAGTAGCTTTGGGGAATGGAACCGAGTGACACCATTATAAGTCACAATAGTACACTTCTGTAAACAACTTGGAATGGGGATGCAAATATGTTTAACTATATAAATTTATATACATGCACATAGACAGACAGATAGACAGACAGACAGACAGATAGACAGACAGACAGATAGACAGATAGATAGAGGCGGCACTCCCAGCTTGAAAATTAGGAAAAACTTTAGTAGTGTATCGATGTTTCGGGGGGTCTCACCCCATCATCAGGGTGAGACCCCCCCGAAACGTCGATACACTACTAAAGTTTTTCCGAATTTTCAAACTGGGAGTGCCGCCTCTTATGTTATTACATATACATGGGACTTGCATACCATAGGAAGGCACACCAGCAAGTTTGTGAGTAAAAGGTTACGCTGCCTTGGGTGAGTGCCGGATTTGGATATTTATTTTATATATATATATATATATATATATATATATATACTGTATATATATTTTATTTATTATTATTTATTAACTGTTTCTCATATAGCGCAGCAAATTCCATTGCACTTTACAATTGGAAATTACAATGATATAACAAACTGGGTGATAACAAACAGTTAGCGGTAGAAAGGCAAAAAAGTATTTGGACAGCCACCGATTGTGCAAGTTGACCCACTTAAAAAGATGAGAGAGGGCTGTAATTTCCATCATAGGTACACTTCAACTGTGAGAGACAGATCTGAAAAATAAAAACCAGGAAATCACATTGTATGATTTTTAAACAATGTATTAGTATATTCCTACGGAAAATAAATATTTGTACAATAAAAAAGTTTAACTCAATACTTTGCAATATAACCTCGGTTGGTAATTACAGAGGTCAAACATTTCCTGTAGTTCTTGACCAGGTTTGCACACACTGTAGCAGGTATTTTGTCCCACTCTTTCATGCAGATTTTCTCTATATCTGTCATGTTTTGGGGCTGTCGCCGGGCAATATGGACTTTCAACTCCCTCCACATATTTTCTATTGGGTTGAGGTCTGGAGACTGGCTAGGCCACTCCAGGACCTTGAAATGCTTCTTACGGAGCCACTCCTTAGTTGCCCGGGCGGTGTGTTTGGGGTCATTGTCATGCTGATAGACCCAGCCACGTTCCATCTTCAATGCTCTTACTGAGAGAAGGAGGTTGTTGCCCAAAATCTCACGATACATGGCCCCATTCATCCTCTCCTTTATACAGATCAATCGTCCTGTCCCCTTTGCAGAAAAGCAGCCCCAAAGCATGCTTCACAGTGGGTATGGTGTTCTTGGGATGCCATTCATCATTCTTCTCCCTCCAAACACGGCGAATGGAGTTTATACCAAAAAGTTCGATTTTGCTCTCATCTGACCACATTACATTCTCCCAATTCTCCTCTGGATCATCCAGATGGTCACTGGCAAACTTTAGACGGGCTTGGACATGTGCTAGCTCAAGCAGGGGGACCTTTTGTGCACTGCAGGATTTCAATCCATGACTACGTAGTGTGTTACTAATGGTAACCTTTGTGACTGTGGTCCCAGCTCTTTTGAGGTCATTGACCAGGTCCCCCGTGTAGTTCTGAGCTGATTCCTCACTGTTCTCAAGATCATTGATACCCCACGAGGTGAGATCTTGCATGGAGTACCAGGTCAAGGGAGATTGTCAGTGATCTTGTATTACTTTCATTTTTTAACAGTTGATCTCTTCTCACCAAGCTGCTTGCCTATTATCGAGTAGCTCATCCCAGCCTTGTCCCTGGTGTCCTTAGACAGCTCTCTGGTCTTGGCCATGGTGGAGAGGTAGCAGCCTGACTGTTTATGGGTGTGGACAGGTGTCTCTTGTACAGATAACCAGTTCAAACAGATGCCATTAATATAGGTAACGAGTGGAGGATAGAAGAGCTTCTTACAGAAGAAGTAACAGGTATGTGAGAGCCAGAAATATTGCTGTTTGGTAGGTGTCCAAATATTTATTTTCCACAAGAATATACCAGTAAATTGTTTAAAAAACATACAATGTGATTTCCTGGTTTTTTTTTCAGATTCTGTTTCTCACAGTTGAAGTGTACCTATGATGGAAATTACAGACCTCTCTCATCTTTTTAAGTGGGTCAACTTGCACAATTGGTGGATGTCCAAATATTTTTTTGCCCCACTGTATATAGGGGGTCATTCCGAGTTGATCGCTCGCTAGCTAGTTTTAGCAGATGTGCAAACGCTATGCCGCCGCCCACTGTGGAGTGTATTTTAGTTTAGCAGAAGTGCGAACGCTTGTGCAGCCGAGCTCTGCAAAAACAGTTTGTGCAGTTTCAGAGTAGCCCTGAACCTACTCAGTGCTTGCGATCACTTCAGCCTATTCGTGTCCAGATTTGACATCATACACACAGCCACGCCTGCGTTTTTTCAGACATGCCTGCGTTTTGCAAACACTCCTTGAAAACGATCAGTTGATATCCATAAATGCCCCCTTCCTGTCAATCTTCTACCGGCCGCCAGTGCAAGAAAAATTTTGCTAGAACCTGAGCACTACCACAAAGGGCTTTGTACCCGTACGTTGCGCGTGTGCATTGCGGGGCATACGCATGCACATAAATGCAGTTTTTTCACCTGATCGCTGCTCTGCGAAAATTGGCAGGGAGCGATCAACCCAGAATGACCCCCATAGTGACAAAATCACATAGATAGGGTCAAATCCAACTTACATTATTATCCACCACAGGTTACACAATTTCATGCAGGATTCGCAGGTCAGGTTTTACAGGCTGTTACAAAGAGCAACAGAAGTCACTGCACAACATGAACAAATGCACAAATGGAGTTGATACAAAGATCCAATGGTACCCAACATAGTCCTGAAACACCCCACCTATTGCCTGACTGACTATTTCAGCATCAGGAACAGTTCCCCAGTGTCCCTGCTGTTTCTTTTGTGACAAGCAGCAAAGAGAAGTGATGAGCATAAATCTCAGCCCCAGAAGCATTCAGTGATGAACTGCTTGGAAAAGCAATAAGCAGGAATTTCTGTAGAGTCCCATCAAAACTGGCCTCCTCCCAACATGCAGTAGACTGATGGAGCAGGGTAGCAGCATCAATGCCCTTCCCCCTTGTGCTGGCTCATGTTAGCTAGTGCGAGGCTTGGGAAGTCAGTCCAGCAGCATCCAGCAGTGAAGGGAGTACATGATGGAGCAATTAAGAAAGAAGAAGACTGAAGCGGTGAAGTACTGTAGACAGCGGAAGTCAGTGGTGCAAGAGCAAAAAATGTCTTATAGGTACTGTGTGCGCGCGTGCCAAAAAATGGGTGTGGTCAAATACCACATGGGGCATGGCCAATGAAAATAGGGGAGTGATACACATATGGGGGGAGGGGCAGATACACACATGACCCCAATAGTGCCAGATATACATTGCCCCACAGTGCCAGATACACATTGCCTCACTGTGCCAGATACAGAAATGCCCCCAGAATGCCAGATATACATTGCCTCGCAGTGCCAGATACACATTGCCCCACAGTGCCAGATACACAAATGCCCCCAGAGTGCCAGATATACATTGTCTGACAGTGCCAGATACACATTGCCTCACAGTGCCAGATACACAAATTCCCCCAGGAGTGCCAGATATACATTGCCCCACAGTACCAGATACACAAATGCCCCCACTGTGTCAGATATACATTGCCCCCCAGTGCCAGATACAGAAATGCCCCCAGTGCCAGATACACTGACCCCCCAGTGCCAGATACACATGTCCCCACAGTGCCAGATGTGTCCCTCCAGTGCCAGATATGCCCCCAGTGCCAGATACACGTCTCCCCAGTGCCAGATATGCCTCCAGTGCCAGATACACATGTCCCTGCAGTGCCAGATATGCCCCAGTGCCAGATACACATGTCCCCCCAGTGCCAGATACACATATCCCCCCAGTGCCAGATATGCCCTCAGTGTCAGATATGCCCCCAGTGACAGATACACATCCCCCTCAGTGTCAGATATGCCCCCAGTGCCAGATACACATGTCCCCCGCAGTGCCAGATATGCCCACAGTGCCAGATACACATGTCCCCCCAGTGCTAGATATGCCCCCAGTGCCAGATACACATGTCCCCCCAGTGCCAGATATGCCCCCAGTGCCAGATACACATGTCCCCCCAGTGCAGATATGCCCCCAGTGCCAGGTATATATGTCCCCCCAGTACCTTATAGGCCCCCAGTGCCAGATAGACCCCCAGTGCCAGGTATACATGCCCCCCCTTTACCTGCAGCTCACCGCTGCTGCGCTCCTGTGTGTGTGTGCGGGGAGAAGAGCACAGCATGCGCCTCTCATGCACCTCAGTCTCCGGTGGTGGTGCAGGTGTCTTCCTTCAATTCAACGCCGATCTGTGAACCAATCAAAGCTCGTGGTCCGGCATCCTTGGCTGCCAGTCCGCAAGCTCTGATTGGCTTATGGGCAGCGCTGAATTGAAGGAAGACACTGAGGGGCAAGAGAGGTGAATGCTGCGCTCTCCTCCCCTCGCAGCAGCGGTGGTGAGCAGCGGAGGGAGGGAGGGAGGGAGCGTAGGCCCGTCGGCGGTGGGTACAGCGTACCCACGGCTAAATACTTAAGGGAACGCCGTACTCATCCGTACCCACCCACTTGCACTGCTGGCGGAAGTCCTGTGCTAACAGCGGTAAAACACAACTTCAGTACTAGTCAGATGAACTAACACCCACTGGAAGCGGGGTCAGAGTATATGTGTGAATAACTGGTGTAGCAGTGGACACCGGTCAAAAATAAAATTACCAGTTTCAGCCTGGGAAACTAACGCACCACATCGAACATTACAAATGTGCATCTATTTCCCAGAACTCGGCCAATGTAATGGCGTGCATCTATTTCCTGGCTTCAGAGATGTTGCGGTATTTAGACTAGAAAACATCAGATATTTTCGGACCAACCAGAATGTGTCTTTTAGTATAGGAGGTCCACAGTGTAAGAGAATGTCCCATGATTAAAGCAACACATTCCTAAAAAGAAACCCTAGTCCTCCAGGGCACAGAAGCAGCTTTTGCTGATTTAGATGATATGCGGCATTGCTGTATTCTGTGTGTACCAAGATAAAAGATAAATCCAAAGTGCGCAATAAATGCTAACAATAGGCAGCCGTCACATAAAGCTAAGGGAACACCACATCCCTAAGTAAATATCAAATAGAAGGAGGATTGTATATGTGCATAGGCGCCCTTGTAGCAAAGATGAAAATAGCACGGAAGTGGTTGTAAATAAAACACACAAATTTATTGACACAATTGTCACATAAAACATATGAAATACGAACATATATACATATATTGCACTGATCCCAATAATTTCTCACCCTCTTAGTGATTTGCGGTGGGCAGAGAGCTTTCTATGCAAAAAGCAATCGGGTCCCGGTGGAGTTAGTATAGCACCACCGCAAAAGGCTTTTTCTCTTTTTGGAGGCTGAGTAGGGAATCCAGCAGTGCGCTCAAATGAGGGTATCCATGTCTTCCAAACGACGCGTTTCAGAAAAACATTTTTTTCCCCCTAGACTGATGGTAGTTACCACAGACAGACAAACATGTCACAGGATATGCTGTTGTAGATGACCGAGGTATTATAGAAGCTGAAACCTTTGGGCAGACTGCATGCAGCACTGGTCGCTGAGCTGGCCTCACGGACCAGGGCATGCTAGTTGGCAGAATATACGTCAGCCAATATATATACCGACTCTAGAGATTTTTTTTTTCAGTGATGCTCATGGTACTCTATATTACAAACACACAACAATTAAATTGAGATGCAAATTTGTGTTCCCTACAGGAGAAGAAGGTCTGGAAGGCAAAGGGGTAAGGTCAGGAGTCCTCAGGACTCTGGAGAGATGGACAAGATTAGCCAGTGGCCCCCAGGGCATATCTCCCAAGCTTAGCTGAGGCGGCACATGGTCTGACTTATCTGGGCAAGGAAGGTATGTGCAAATTGGTAAGAGCTTACTGGCGTGCACCAGGGTTGTCTTCTCAGGCAAGCAGGAAAGCAATTACCTGTATTACTTGCATGAGGAAGAACATTTGGTAAGGTAGTACTGACAGAGCCATCCCATACTCCTCCTGCAGACAGACCTTTTCAGGTAATACAAATCGACTTCATACAGTTAACACCCTGTAGGAATTTGAAATATGTATTGATGTGTACTGATGTTTTTTTCCAAACTGGGTAGAGGCATTCCCTGCTGTCACAAATACTGCTGTGTTTACCGCATAGAAAATTGAGCAGAAATTTGTGTGTAGATATGGTATTCCTAAGATTAGAAACAAAGTGATAGCTGAAACTGGACTATTGTGGTCATAGACACTGCCACTAGTGTTATGTAGCATCCGAACCACTCCCAGATCCCCACTTAACGAATCACCCTCTTTGAATTTTTTTTTTATTTTTTTTGGAAGACAACCTCATGTCATGATCGATCCGCACCATGATCAGAAATACACCAATGAGGTGACAGTACAGTACCTTATCGAGATGAACCAGCATTTGAGAACGTAACAAAAGAACTTGAAGCTGTTGATTCCTGATATGACAACTACTGTCTTGATTGTGAACCAAGAGACTGTGTGATTATTCTTATGCTCAGGTTGCCTAATAGACAGGTGGGAAGGACCGTACCAAGTTTTGTTGACAGCACAATTTCAGTGAAAGTAGCCGAGAGAGAGACTTGGGTCCACGTTTCCCATCACAGGAAAGTCGTTAGTCCAGAAGGAACTCGTAAAGGGAGTGAAATCGCAGAAATATTACTCGAGAATCTGTTCCGTGAACACTGAGAGGTGGCACTGTTGAACACTTCCTGAGCGTAATAAAGGATTACAAAAAGACCAGTCATTGTAATGGATTTGCTATAAGCAAGATTTGTTTTGTTCTATCTTTCTTTTTCTTTTGAATAACATTTTTTTTTCCAGGACATTCTATTTTTGTGAGGTTTCATGAGGAGTCAAGTGTGGGACTGGAACTGGTTCTGGAGAAAGGAGTGATGTCTTTATAGGATCCCAGGATCAGCCTATCACTTTGTTTAAAGCCAGAGAAAATGAAAGGTCTAGTAGTTACGGAGTTCGGACGTAACGTGATAGGCTTTTGTCTGAGGAATACTGTATTTTGTAGCTATTGTGACCCTATAATTGAAGATGAGTGCATCCAGAGATGTCAGTTAAGCAATAATATTGAATTTAACAGACATCCTATGAGTGATTATCATTAATTAGTGGGTAAGGTCATAAACCAAACGGAATGTTGGATGTGCTCACAGGTACCTCTAAGACAAAATAATGCAGGATTAGTGCCATATTCTTTAGAGTTAGCTGAGGAACTTGAATTACACTGGGGGGGGGGGACCGGTGGACAAGGAATATAATATAACTAGACCCCCTAGTCTTAAGATCCACCAGTACCATAAATTTATCCCTGGTATGTTTAAACCTCACCAATTTCAGGAAATCAGGAAATTGGGAGGTAATCCGGAACAATCAGACCATGGCCTATTCACACAGAGCAGATAAAGAGTTCAATAATATATGTGGAAGAAAAGTTTATGAGTGGCTCTCCCTGAACCCCGAAGGTTTATGTTATCTAGGAAGGACACTACCTGAAATAATAACCCTTGTTCAACGATGAAACAGATTTGGTATACAATCCAGAAATTGAAACAATGTTCAGGGAGTGATAGGAACATATACCATGAAAATTTTATATGTCTCTTTCACGACTTATTTGTGTTTTCTCCCTCTACCCAGCAAAACCTCTATCGAATCCGAGCATCAGTGTATACGTAGGTACATGTATGTATGCAACGATCATTCAGATCAGACATCATAGGCTATAGGACTGTCCCAGCATACTCTATAGGTTGAATGTCATCCCACATCCAACCAGTGGTCTCACGACCGCCGAACGCATATAGAGGATGTCCCGTCCTCTTCCCTGTCTTCCCCAACTATAGTCAATGTCTGATTTGCAAAATAAATACATATGTGTGTCTAGGTCACCAATTATTGTTTTAAATATATATTTTTAATTATGTTTAGTGTGACAGTATGACAGTTATTGTTTACTGTCAAAGGGTGGACTGTCGAAGTCAAAAATATTACATACACACTACATGTAAACTCCAAACAGAGTTGCCTCTGTTCGTTTGCGTTACCGGCGGGCGTGGGCATACACAAAGTGATATACGGTAGCATTCGCATTTGCACAGAGATGCCACAAAGACATATTCAGCACATATTCATACAACACATAGACAAAACATGTTTAGCACCAAGACTTGTATTATAATTGTATTTATATAATAGAGTGTAACATCAGATATATATATATATATATATATATTACTGGGACAGAACAAGTTAATCATACCATGTTTAGTCTCATATTAATACCATCAGTAATCTGGTCATTACCAATAAACCGTTGCACACTGAGACTGCAATATATGAGTAATATAAGATAAGTATGGAATAATGTGCAGAGCAATGTGTGGATACTGGTCAGTTGGAACTGGCTTCACAGCATGGCCCTGAGGGCAAACACATGTGCCTGCACCATAGGACAAAAGCCCTCACACTGACCTATGAGCCGTCGAGTTCTTGAGAGGTCTGGCCTCTGGACCAATGGAAGAAGATGAAACCCAATGTTGTATACACCCATTATTTTACTGTATTAAAAGAGGGACCCAGAATCAGGCAGCTCTCATACATTCTCATTCACTCTCACACACATATACACTCTTTCTCTCTCTCACACACACACACACACACACACACACACACACACACACACACACACACACCCTTATCAGAAGTTTCCTACCTGATGACTGGCTGCCTGGGAAACTTGCATATGTATATTGGCTATTACTGATTTTTATGTAACTGCAACTGCTTCTTTTGTAACTGTAATTCTGTAACCATATTTATATATGTTATTTTGTATGCATAACTTTTAATATCAAATACATATATCTCTGAGCGTTGGACCTCAGCAATACAATGTGTGCGACTGCTTGTTTTCTATTAAGGCAGGCATGTCCTAACTGCGGCCCTCCAGCTGTTGAGAAACTACACATCCCAGCATGCCCTGACACAGCTTTAGCATTCTCTGACAGCAAACCTGTGTCAGGGCATGCTGGGATATGTAGTTTCACAACAGCTGCAGGGCCGCAGTTTGGACATGCCTGTCTTAAGGGACATAGTGCTGTGATGTTCAGTGCACTTTTATCGTATATGGTAATAAGACGCGCCTTGCGTCTGCAGTATATATTAATGCTGGCATTTAAATGTTTATTTAATATAATGGAAATTCACTATATGTGTGTGTGTGTGTGTGTGTGTGTGTGTGTGTGTGTATACAGTGGGGCAAAAAAGTATTTGGACAGCCACTGATTGTGCAAGTTGACCCACTTAAAAAGATGAGAGAGGTCTATAATTTCCATCATAGATACACTTCAACTGTGAGAGACAAAATCTGAAAAAAACAACCTAGGAAATCACATTGTATGATTTTTAAACAATTTATTTGTATATTCTTGCGGAAAATAAATATTTGGACAATCAAAAAGTTTAAATCAATACTGTGTAATATAACCTCGGTTGGCAATTACAGAGGTCAAACGTTTCCTGTAGTTCTTGACCAGGTTTGCACACACTGTATCAGATATTTTGGCCCACTCTTCCATATATATATATATATATGTATATGTGTATATAAAATAAGATTTTACTCACCGGTAAATCTATTTCTCGTAGTCCGTAGTGGATGCTGGGTACTCCGTAAGGACCATGGGGGAATAGACGGGCTCCGCATGAGACTGGGCACTCTTTTAAAGAAAGATTAGGTACTACATCTGGTGTGCACTGGCTCCTCCCTCTATGCCCCTCCTCCAGACCTCAGTTAAGGAAACTGTGCCCGGAAGAGCTGACATTACTAGGAAAGGATTTGGAATCCAGGGTAAGACTCAAACCAGCCACACCAATCACACCGTACAACTCGTGATAACTATACCCAGTTAACAGTATGAACAACAACTGAGCCTCATTAAACAGATGGCTCAGAACAAAAAACCCTATAGTTAAGCAATAACTATATACAAGTATTGCAGAATTCCGCACTTGGGACGGGCTCCCAGCATCCACTACGGACTACGAGAAATAGATTTACCGGTGAGTAAAATCTTATTTTCTCTGACGTCCTAGTGGATGCTGGGTACTCCGTAAGGACCATGGGGATTATACCAAAGCTCCCAAACGGGCGGGAGAGTGCGGATGACTCAGCAGCACCGAATGAGCAAACTCAAGGTCCTCCTCAGCCAGGGTATCAAACTTGTAGAATTTTGCAAACGTGTTTGATCCCGACCAGGTAGCAGCTCGGCAAAGTTGTAAAGCCGAGACCCCTCGGGCAGCCGCCGAAGAAGAGCCCACCTTCCTCGTGGAATGGGCTTTGACTGATTTAGGATGCGGCAGTCCAGCCGCAGAATGTGCAAGTTGAACCGTGCTATAGATCCAGCGAGCAATAGTCTGCTTAGAAGCAGGAGCACCCAGCTTGTTGGGTGCATGCAGGATAAACAGCGAGTCAGTTTTTCTGACTCTAGCCATCCTGGAAACATAGATTTTCAGGGCCCTGACTACATCCAGCAACTTGGAAGCCTCCAAGTCCCGAGTAGCCGCAGGCACCACAATAGGTTGGTTCAAATGAAACGCTGACACCACCTTAGGGAGAAATTGGGGACGAGTCCTCAATTCTGCCCTGTCCATATGGAAGATCAGATAGGGGCTTTTACATGACAAAGCCGCCAATTCTGACACACGCCTAGCCGAAGCCAAGGCCAAAAGCATGACCACTTTCCACGTGAGATATTTCAACTCCACGGTCTGAAGTGGCTCAAACCAATGTGATTTTAGGAAATCCAACACAACGTTGAGATCCCAAGGTGCCACTGGAGGCACAAAAGGGGGCTAAATATGCAGCACTCCCTTAACAAACGTCTAAACTTCAGGCAGTGAAGCCAGTTCTTTTTGAAAGAAAATAGACAGGGCCAAAATCTGGACTTTAATGGATCCCAATTTTAGGCCCATAGTCACTCCTGACTGTAGGAAGTGCAGAAATCGACCCAGCTGAAATTCTTCTGTTGGGGCCTTCATAGCCTCACACCAAGCAACATATTTTCGCCATATGCGGTGATAATGTTTTGCTGTCACATCCTTCCTAGCTTTTATCAGCGTAGGAATGACTTCCACCGGAATGCCCTTTTCCATCAGGATCCGGCGTTCAACCGCCATGCCGTCAAACGCAGCCGCGGTAAGTCTTGGAACAGACAGGGCCCCTGCTGTAGCAGGTCCTGTCGGAGCGGCAGAGGCCAAGGGTCCTCTGAGATCATTTCTTGTAGTTCCGGGTACCAACTCCTTCTTGGCCAATCCGGAACGATGAGTATAGTTCTTACTCCTCTCTCTCTTATTATCCTCAGTACCTTTGGTATGAGAGGAAGAGGAGGGAACACATAAACCGACTGGTACACCCACGGTGTCACTAGAGCATCCACAGCTATCGCCTGAGGATCCCTTGACCTGACGCAATATTTTTTTTAGCTTTTTGTTGAGGCGGGACGCCATCATGTCCACCTGTGGCCTTTCCCAATGATTTACAACCAGCTGGAAGACTTCTGGATGAAGTCCCCACTCTCCCGGGTGGAGGTCGTGCCTGCTGAGGAAGTCTGCTTCCCAGTTGTCCACTCCCGGAATGAACACTGCTGACAGTGCTATCACGTGATTTTCTGCCCATCGGAGAATCCTTGTGGCTTCTGCCATCGCCATCCTGCTTCTTGTGCCGCCCTGTCGGTTTACATAGGCGACCGCCGTGATGTTGTCTGACAGAATCAGCACCGGCTGGTTTTGAAGCAGGGGTTTTGCTTGACTTAGGGCATTGTAAATGGCCCTTAGTTCCAGAATATTTATGTGTAGGGAAGCCTCCTGACTCGACCATTGTCCTTGGAAGTTTCTTCCCTGAGTGACTGCCCCCCAACCTCGGAGGCTTGCATCCGTGGTCACCAGGACCCAGTCCTGTATGCTGAATCTGCGGCCCTCGAGAAGATGAGCACTCTGCAGCCACCACAGCAGAGACACCCTGGCCCTCGGAAAAAGGGTGATCAGCCGATGCATCTGAAGATGCGATCCGGACCACTTGTCTAACAGATCCCACTGAAAGATCCTTGCATGGAACCTGCCGAAGGGAATTGCTTCGTAAGAAGCTACCATCTTTCCCAGGACTCGCGTGCAGTGCTGCACCGACACCTGTTTTGGTTTCAGGAGGTCTCTGACCAGAGATGACAACTCCTTAGCCTTCTCCTCCGGGAGAAACACCTTCTTCTGTTCTGTGTCCAGAATCATACCCAGGAACAGCAGACGCGTCGTAGGAACCAGCTGCGACTTTGGGATATTCAGAATCCAGCCGTGCTGTTGTAGCACTTCCTGAGATAGTGCTACTCCGACCAACAACTGCTCCATGGACCTCGCCTTTATCAGGAGATCGTCCAAGTACGGATTAATTATAACTCCCTTCTTTCAAAGGAGTATCATCATTTCGCCATTACTTTGGTAAATACCCTCGGTGCCGTGGACAGACCAAACGGTAACGTCTGGAATTGGTAATGGCAGTCCTGTACCACAAAACGGAGGTACACCTGGTGAGGTGGGTAAATGGGGACATGTAGGTAAGCATCCTTGATGTGCAGTGATACCATATAATCCCCCTCTTCCAGGCTTGCAATAACCGCCCTGAGCGATTCCATTTTGAACTTGAACTTCCTTATGTAAGTATTCAAGGATTTCAAATTTAGAATGGGTCTCACCGAACGATCTGGTTTCGGTACCACAAACATTGTGGAATAGTAACCCCGTCCCTGTTGAAGGAGGGGAACTTTGATTATCACCTGCTGGAGGTACAGCTTGTGAATTGCCGCCAGTACTACCTCCCTGTCCTGGGGAGTAGCTGGCAAGGCTGATTTGAGGTAACGGCGAGGGGGAGACGTCTCGAACTCCAGCTTGTATCCCTGAGATACCACTTGTAGAACCCAGAGATCCACCTGTGAGCGAACCCACTGGTCGCTGAAGTTCCGGAGACGGTCCCCCACCGCACCTGGCTCCACCTGTGGAGCCCCAGCGTCATGCGGTGGACTTAGTGGAAGCAGGGGAGAATTTTTGTTCCTGGGAACTGGCTGTCTGGTGCAGCTTTTTCCCTCTACCCCTGCCTGTGGGCAGAAAGGACGCGCCTCTAACCCGCTTGCCTTTCTGAGGCCGAAAGGACTGTACTTGATAATACGGTGCTTTCTTAGGCTGTGAGGGAACCTGAGGTAAAAAAGTCGACTTCCCAGCTGTCGCTGTGGATACTAGGTCCGAGAGACCGTCCCCAAACAATTCCTCATCCTTATAAGGCAACATTTCCATGTGCCTTTTAGAATCAGCATCACCTGTCCACTGCCGAGTCCATAATACTCTCCTGGCAGAAATGGACATTGCATTAATTCTAGATGCCAGCCGGCAAATGTCCCTCTGTGCATCCCTCATATATAAGACCACGTCTTTAATATGCTCTATGGTTAGCAATATAGTGTCCCTGTCAAGGGAATCAATGTTATCAGACAGGGAATCAGACCACGCTGCTGCAGCACTACACATCCATGCTGAAGCAATAGCAGGTCTCAGTATAGTACCTGAGTGTGTATATACAGACTTCAGGATAGCCTCCTGCTTTCTATCTGCAGGCTCCTTTAAGGCGGCCGTATCCTGAGAAGGCAGTGCCACCTTTTTTGATAAGCGTGTAAGCGCCTTGTCCACCTTAGGGGATGTCTCCCAGCGTAACCTATCCGTTGGCGGGAAAGGGTACGCCATTAGTAACCGCTTAGAAATCACTAATTTCTTATCTGGGGAACCCCACGCTTCTTCACACAATTCATTTAACTCATCAGATGGGGGAAAAGTCACTGGCTGCTTTTTCTCCCCAAACATAATACCCTTTTTTGTGGTAACCGGGTTAATGTCAGAAATGTGCAACACATTTTTAATTGCCGTAATCATGCATCGGATGGCCCTAGTGGATTGTACATTTGTCTCATCCTCGTCGACACTGGAGTCAGACTCCGTGTTGACATCTGTGTCTGCCATCTGAGGTAGCGGGCGTTTTTGAGCCCCTGATGGCCTCTGAAATGCCTGGGCAGGCGCGGCCTGAGATGCCGGCTGTCCCAAAGCTGCGTCATCGAACCTTTTATGCAAGGAGTTGACACTGTCGGTTAATACCTTCCACATATCCATCCACTCAGGTGTCGGCCCCGCAGGGGGCGACATCACACTTATCGGCACCTGCTCCGCCTCCACGTAAGCATCCTCATCAAACATGTCGACACAGCCGTACCGACACACCGCACACACACACAGGGAATGCTCTGACTGGGGACAGGACCCCACAAAGTCCTCTGGGGAGACAGAGAGAGAGTATGCCAGCACACACCAGAGCGCTATATAACAGAGGGATATACACTATACACAAGTGAATTTTCCCCCAATAGCTGCTTATAACACAATATGCGCCTAAATTTATGTGCCCCCCCTCTCTTTTTTACCCTTTCTGTAGTGTATACTGCAGGGGAGAGCCTGGGGAGCTTCCTTCCAGCGGAGCTGTGAAGAGAAAATGGCGCTGGCTGTGCTGAGGAAGATAGCCCCGCCCCTTCAGCGGCGGGTTTCTCACGCTTTTTTAATGAAAATTATGGCGGGGGATTAGGCACATATACAGTTTAAAACTGTATTATGTGCAGTTTGCCACCTTAAGGTATACTAATTGCAGCCCAGGGCGCCCCCCAGCGCCCTGCACCCACCAGTGACCGGAGCGTGTGGTGTGCTGTGGGAGCAATGGCGCACAGCTGCAGTGCTGTGCGCTACCTTATTGAAGACCGGAGTCTTCAGCCGCCGATTTTCTCCGGTATCTTCCGTCTTCTGGCTCTGCAAGGGGGACGGCGGCGCAGCTCTGGGAACGGACGATCGAGGTCGGGCCCTGTGTTCGATCCCTCTGGAGCTAATGGTGTCCAGTAGCCTTAGAAGCACAAGCTAGATGCAAGCAGGTAGGTTTGCTTCTCTCCCCTAAGTCCCACGTAGCAGTGAGTCTGTTGCCAGCTGATCTCACTGAAAATAAAAAACTTAACAAATACTTTCTTTATAGTGAACTCAGGAGAGCCCACTAAGTGCATCCAGCTCTGGCCGGGCACAGATTCTAACTGAGGTCTGGAGGAGGGGCATAGAGGGAGGAGCCAGTGCACACCAGATGTAGTACCTAATCTTTCTTTAAAAGAGTGCCCAGTCTCCTGCGGAGCCCGTCTATTCCCCCATGGTCCTTACGGAGTACCCAGCATCCACTAGGACGTCAGAGAAATATATATATATATTTTTTTTTTTTAAATATGGGGGGGCGTTAACCAATATTTATCTTGCCTCCAGGCAACTGGGATGAACTTACGCCACTGACATAACCAGTCCCTCCCTAGCATCCAAGTGTTATATATATTGTTTGTATAGTTTTCTTGTTGATTGTATTTCGTACTGCACCTTGAGGTTTATTAGGATTTGCTTCGAGGTTGGTACTGTGCTGTGCAGCTAGACTAGGTGGATGGCACACCGTACCTGGGCAGCTCTGCTTGTCATTTGTGGAGGTCTGCGTGGCCGTTGTTCCAGGTGCAGTGAATTTAGGATAATAGATAATAGATGGACCAGTCTGTCTGATGCACATGGGTGCTAAGATAAAGAACATAGGTGATTGTTATGCATCTAAGGAGTTTGCTCTTTAGATAATGATAATAATGTGACCCACCAGAGCTGGCCCTAGGCATGGGCAAACTAGGCAAATGCCTAGGGCATTTGGTATGCCTAGGGGCACCAGCAGCTTCTGCTGATTAAAATGATATGCGGCATGCCTATATTCTGTGTGTAGCATTTCGTATGCAGATACAGCCACAATCACACACAGTATATAGGCATGCTGCATATACTTTTAATCAGCAGAAGCTGCTTGTGCATCCTAGCCACATAGCAATGCAAATAAGATGCATTTTCATCAAAAAAAAGGTGCCCAATGTTAGCAGGGCTGCCAGCTCACTCACCCCAGGCATCTCTTGCTGATTGGCACATTGAGGCAAGATGTATGAGGACACATCTGTATCCAAGAAGAGATAAAGGTCACAGTGTAAGCGGCCGTGTGAGTGCTGTGTGTGGGTGAGTTGGGGCATTGTGTGTCATGTGTAAAAATGCATTAATAATGTGCTGCATATGTGTAAGAGGCACTACAGTATGTGTACCATTATGTGTATAAGGGCATAAATAATGTGTGGCATATGTGTAAGAGGCACTGTGTGTGTAATTATGTATATAAGGGCATTAATAATATGCGGCATATGTGTAAGAGGCACTATGTGTGTCATTATGTGTATAAGGGCATTAATAATGTGCGGCATATGTGTAAGGGACATTATGTGTATAATGGCATTAATAAAGGTTGACATAATGTGTAAGGCACCTTATGTTTATAAGGATATTAATAATATGTGTCAGATGTGACAGGGACATTACTGTGTTGTATTATGTGTATAAATGCATTAGTAATGTGTTGCATTATGTGTATAAGGTGCTCTACTGTGTGGCGTTACTTATAGAAAGGGCACTATTGGGTGGTGTAATGTGAAAAAAGAGCAATATGGTGTGGTGTAATGTGAATAAGGGGCACTACTGTAAGGAGAAATGTTTATAAGGTAAAGTGGTACTACTGTGTGATATAACTTGAATAAGGGACACTATCGCATGATAAAATGTGAATAAAGTTGTTCTTCTGTTTGGCGTCATTTGAATTGGGGGTACTATTGTGTGGCCATGCCCCTTGCAAGCAAAAACACGCCCCTTGTTGGGCTGTGCGCCGAATGTGCGCACTGTTCCTATTTAAAATATAGGGGGTAGGAACACCAAAATAAGGACTGCTATGGGTAAGGGGTGATGGTGCTGGGAAAGGGGTGCAGGTTCAGAGGGGGAACTACTGTAGCGATGGTGCTAGGGGGCACTAGCCAAAATATTGCCTAGGGCATCATATTGGTTAGGGCCGGCTCTGTGACCCACAATTGAATTTGGCAGACTCTTTCCTGTTGTATAGGTCATGCATTTCATGTGGTTTCTAATCTACAGTAGGTCTTTTCCCTACAAGGATTTGTCTGACCTGTGTTCCTATAAGTGGGTGGCGAGAAAGCAGTGCGTGCCCCCGGCTCCAGTCTCAATATTAAGTTTCTACTCAATTAAACAATGGGGCGGAACCGAAGTCCCGCCCTTGCGTAACTTAGCTGAGCGGTACCACTTCCCACCATTGGCATAGCACCTGTCCACCCTTAAGATGACGACCGTGTCGGCACTTGAGGCCACGACAAACTCGCCGAGTATCTGGGGGAAGTGCCGGCCAACCGATGTTGCGCTACTACAGACCGCCGAGGAGTACTGCTTGCCGCGCCTGCTGGACCTCTCTTGTCAGGTGATAATTACACCTCGAAATGGCCTGACGGTGCCTCCATCAAAAATAAAACATTCAAACATTCCAGTTATCCAACTTTTGCACTGCTTACGTGCCAATACTGCCATGTCTTGTCAGTTGATAACTACACTTTCCAATGGCCTGACGGTGCCTCCACCGAAAATAAAAAAATTTTACATCCTGACGGTGTCTCCACCGAAAATAAAAAATTTCTACATCCTAACGGTGCCTCCACCGAAAATAAAAAATTTCTACATCCTGACGGTGCCTCCACCGAAAATAAAAAATGTCTACATTCCAGTTATCCAACTTTTGCACTGCTTACGTGCCAATACTGCCATGTCTTGTCAGTTGATAATTACACTTCGAAATGGCCTGACGGTGCCTCCACCGAAAATAAAAAATTTCTACATCCCGACGGTGCCTTCACAGAAAAGACATTTTTTTTTTTTCTACATTCCAGTTATCCAACTTTGCCCTGCCTACGTGGCAATACTGCCATGTCTTGTCAGGTGAATATTACGCTTCGTGCCAAAAAATGCCATACCACCTGGGCGGGAGGGTGGGTGCCTTCTTAGATCCTTGTCCAGAGTGAAAGAGGAAGCCTGCCTGCCTTTCCTGACCTTTTGTACCTCCCTGGTAACTCTCCTCCCCATTTCCCTGTAGGATGTGCTCTGTTATCTCTCTGACCTACACTCCCCTTCCCCCTCCCCTCCCCCCTTTCCCAATTCCCAGCCCTAGGCTTCCTTCCTTAAAAAACCAGGACGCTTATTTATTCTTCAGGCCTATTTGGCCCTTGAATTCTTTAAGCCATCCATTGGTTTTATTCATACACTTGCCCCTCACCACCTACCACCTTTTCCCCCCAATAATCACTCGGACAACTGAATTGCGATTTAAAAGGTCACAGCCAAATTTATTGATCGAATTAGAATTGGTACTCTATAAGTGGGTGGCGAGAAAGCAGTGCGTGCCCCCGGCTCCAGTCTCAATATTAAGTTTCTACTCAATTAAACAATGGGGCGGAACCGAAGTCCTGCCCTTGCGCAACTTAGCTGAGCGGTACCACTTCCCACCATTGGCATAGCACCGGTCCACCCTTAAGATGACGACCGTGTCGGCCCTTGAGGCCACGACAAACTCGCCGAGTATCTGGGGAAGTGCCGGCCAACCGATGTTGCACTACTACAGACCGCCGAGGAGCACTGCTTGCCGCCAAAGCCTGGTTCCTAGAACCAAGGCCCGCCACCCGCTGCGACCATCTATGACCCCTGCTGCCCGTCTCCTTCAGACTAAGGCAAATAGAGCCTTTTGCCCACTAAGTTTCTCCAAAATTAAAACAATCCTATTGCACTGAGGAGGACTGCTTGATAAACTGAGGGCCCCTAGGGGCCACTGCTTCTGTCTCCCATGCCTGCCCAGATGTTTACCAGCTGCCCTATGCCTGCTGCCCGCTAGCTATCGGAGTGACCTGCCAACCGCACCCGCGTGGCCTAGCATGGACAGTGCTTTTGGGTGACCCATATGAAGGTGAAAACCACAAAACCTCTTTGAGGGCAAAATTGGAAAGTCCTTCATTCCCCCAAAGTGGCAGGCAGCATAATGCCTTAGGTTTCCCAAAAGACACTCAGGGAGTTTACTTCACCAGTAATGGTGTCGCAATGAGACTCGGGTGAATGTAGGCTCCCTGCGCATAATCTCTCTTGTAATTCCGCCCCAGTGTGGGCCTGTTTAATTGACTTTTTATCCCTGGTACTTAAAAACTCCCAGCCTGTTGCCGAAAAGCTTTCCTGACTCCTCTTTGGGCAATCCTGACAAACTCTTTAGCTCCATGAGGATCTTGGATGTCTAGTGGAAATCTGCTGATAGAGATTACCCTGTGAAGTAGAAAATCAATGTTATTTCGCGCTGTGTAGGTGCTTATACGAACGCTTTTTAAGTATCCTCGGGATCATTGCCTGGCCGCAGCTACCTACGGTGCCCTGCAGCCATGCTCATACCCTTACTGCGAGCCTTACCCTCTCATCCTGGGACAGGGCTGCTGCTCTGACTGGTTTTCATTCGTGAAGATTAATTTACTTGCACTTGACCATATATATATATTGCTCAGCGCCTACCAGAACATGCTTGGGCTTTTTCCCAAACTCATAACATTGTTAATTCCCAGGCGCCTGTCGATTGCCTGGACAACCGCGGGCATTCCTGGCATATTTCTGGCCTGCTGTCGACTCCTGCAACTTTGAGTTACCTGCAACCTTGCGAACCAGAGAAGTTGCCTTCATTGAAAACTCATTTTAAATGCATATAACGTTGGCTTGCTAATACCATTTTGAGTCTCCCACTGGAGTATCCTTCCCTATTCCCCAATGGGTTGACCCCCCCTTATCCGAAACCGTTACTCACGGCATATCGGTAAAGAGATGTTACACTATGTATTTATGGTATGGTTCAATCCGGTTAAGTATACTCACCATATAGCGCACTATGGCCCTCATTCCGAGTCGTTCGCTCGGTATTTTTCATCGCATCGCAGTGAAATTCCGCTTAGTGCGCATGCGCAATATTCGCACTGCGACTGCGCCAAGTATCTTTGCTATGAAGATAGTATTTTTACTCACGGCTTTTTCATCGCTCCGGCGATCGTAATGTGATTGACAGGAAATGGGTGTTACTGGGCGGAAACAGGCCGTTTTATGGGAGTGTGGCTGAAAACGCTACCGTTTCCGGAAAAAACGCAGGAGTGGCCGGAGAAACGGGGGAGTGGTTGGGCGAACGCTGGGTGTGTTTGTGACGTCAAACCAGGAACGACAAGCACTGAACTGATCGCACAGGCAGAGTAAGTCTGGAGCTACTCAGAAACTGCTAAGTAGTTTGTGAGCGCAATATTGCGAATACATCGGTCGCAATTTTAAGATGCTAAGATACACTCCCAGTAGGCGGCGGCTTAGCGTGTGTAACTCTGCTAAATTCGCCTTGCGACCGATCAACTCGGAATGAGGGCCTATGATCTATACCTAGCAACTGTCATATTAATTACGACACCCGAGAGAGCATACAAACTCCACAAATAATGCTCTTACTGTAATTGAACCCCTGATCTTAGCGCTGTGAGGCCGTAATGCTAACCATTGCTCCATAACTGGTGCATTTATGCTGAATTGTTATTCGCGCCTTGCACCAGACTATAGTTGTCCTACGTTATCCCGTATACCGCTAAGGCACATGCAGCCTTGACCCCTACTTTATGCAGAGACAAGGTACTATTCAGCCCTTAAATACCTCGCTTTGCGCCTGGACCTTTGGTTTTCCTTCTCCTTCTGTCCTGTCTACCTTATTATGATACCATAAGTGACCATCATATTGCACGTTCACTAAAGTAGCTTTGATGGTTTTTTACTGTGATCGCTACCGCTACTTACTTTGCCTTGCCTTTTGTATGACAGTCTGGTTATAGAACAAACTTATTCGGCACTTAAAGACATAGCTAGTAACTGTAATATGAATTAAGAACTGGGATTGAACCAATGACCTCAGTGCTGTGAGGCCGTAATGCTAACCATTGCACCATAAATGGTGCATTTATGCTATTATGCTACCTAAGTGAACATAATATTGCACATTCCCTAAAGCAGCTTTGATGGTTTTTATACTGTGAGCGCTATCGCTACTTGCTTTGCCTCCCAGGCCTGCATTTTGTATGACACTAAGGTTATAGAACAAGTTAATTTGTTCTAAGCGGTTATTATCAGTATAACTGTATACAGCATAATGCAATGCCAGGGGATTAAACCATGCGTTTAGCACAGTGGAAGTTGTACTGTGTAGTGCTGGGCTGTACCGTGCTATGCGAATCGTGGTGCTTATTGTTAACTGTATTCTTTTTTAGCTTTTGTTACTGCATCGTTATGCTCTGTGTACCCAGCATTTTTCTAATGTATGCACTGTGCAAGGCATTGTGACGCCTTCCCACTAAATGCAATACAATAATAATCCTGCTAAGGCCACGGGTAATACAGAAAAATTGGCTAATATGAAAGTTATGGTGCGTCACTGTCACCATGCTCCTTTATTAATAAATATTGCTAACATACCTCCTAGACTGCAGCCTATTTTTCGGCCAGCACTGAAAACACTGATCTGTATTATACTGTTCGTTATATACCTACTACGATTGCAATAATACATGGTCACAGCAATGTGATGACTGTTATGCCTGATATTGTATAATTTATCGGTATTCCCCTCTATAATCTGCGATATATCCCCGGCCATCGATCTGGTATTATACTTTATATTAGCCCGCTAGTATACCTATAATGCAGAAATATGCTCCTGCAGCAATGCCCCCGGTAATCATTACGCTGTATAACTAGTACGTCCCATACACTGTAATATACCCACGCCACAATGACATCACCGCTTTGTATTATATTGGATATTATATTACTAGTACCTAATCTACCCCTGCAATATATACCTTGGTCTGCATCAAATGCATACTATAACCCTATCATACCTTGTACGCTGTAATCTAATACTGACTCAGCAATGTAACCACTGAGGCATGTTATGCTGTCTACTATGACACTATTACACACTATGCGCTGCAATAACTCCCACAATCCTGTAACCCTACCCAGCTCCCCATGGCCTTTTATTTTATTTATTTATTTTTATTCTCCCCCCCCCCCCCTCCCCGTATACAGTACACTGGTTACACTGCTGGGAGGGGTTATGTGCAGGGGAGAAGATGAAAGGGAACCACCAACATTGTTGGAGGAGGGGAGATAACCCCCAGCCAGGGAGCGTCTGCTGGACATGCTATCAGTAATTAAGAAGGGGGGAAGCTAGTGTATTACTGTGAGAGCAGAGATTTTATGAGGGAAGCAACAGGGAAGGGGAGGGCTGCTTAGATGTGGGGTTTGCTCTTCCTGCAGCAGCTGATTGTCCCGTCCTGCTATTATATGACCTGCTTCCCATGTGTTTGTCTTTTAAACAAACTCCAAGGCTGGAGTGATTATCTTAGGCTTCCACATATATTTTATTTGCAGGTTACTGGAGAGCATATAGTAAAGTTCTGCAATAACGTCACAACTATACCATTGGACCGTGCCGGACTTTTCACTTATTGTGCCCGTTATAAGAAAACACTGAGGAGGGGGTTGTATGATCTGTCCCTTAGTCGCTAGGGGGAAATTGGAGCAAGCAAAGGATAGAGTGAAAGGAACATAAGAAACGGGCAATGATGGAGTGATGAATGATTGCAGAGGCAAGACACATAGATTGTAAATGCATAATACTTATCTTGGTGGTCCCTCTGTGTGCTTCCCACGGAATCATTAGTTTGCAAAGTTTCACGTGGGCCCCTCTAAAGCTAAGCCGGAAGGAGAATGTGACCTGTAGTCTGATCGTCTGCAGTATATACAGTAAGTGAAGGGGAAAGTACAGCATTATAACGTAACATGACAGAAAAATTGTAAACGGCGAAGAGAACCAAATACAATAAAAGAAATTACATTAAATGAAAATAAATTAATAAATAATGTATACTGTATGCTGGTACCGGGGGGAAGGTGCGCAGAGGGGGCCAGTAATTTGCACCTTGTAAATTGTGGGCTCCCTCCCAGGGGGGGGGATGCGCTGTGGCTGCTGCCCTCACCCCACCTGGGGTGCTGATGGGTATGGATGCTGCGTAACCGCAGCCTGTCCTGGCTGTGTGTGGGGGGGAAAGGCTGCTGCGGGTAAGCTGCGGGGAAAAGGGCATGCTTATGTGCTGCTGCCCCCATCTCACTTGGTGTGCCGCTGTGTATTGCGGCTGGCTGAATGCAGCCTGTGCTGCCTGCGTGTGGGGTGAGAGGCTGCTACGGACCAGCAGCGGGGGAAAAGCCTGGCTTAGATGCGCCGTGCTCGGCGGCGTGGGGAGCGGATGCACGGGCTCCGGCGGTGGGGCCTGCCCCGCCGGAGCCGGGGTATGCGGCTGCTGCTGCTGCTGCCCGGCGCCGAGCGTGACGTAATCGCCCGGCGCCGGCAGGGGGGGGAGCGCGTCCTGCGACGGGCTGGGAACTCGCGCGTTGGAGCCTGCCTCAGGCCCGCCGTGCGCTAGTCAGGTGTGGAGGGGTGAAGCAGGCGGCCGGAGCCCGCAGGGGAGAGTTGGGCCGCGCGCTGGCGTGGACAGGGATGCGTCTGACTGTATGAGTCGCCGGGGGGGGGGGGGGGGAGCTTGTCTCCTAGGCCTGGGCATGGTGTGGGGTGAGGCGCTGACTAATACCGCTGCGGATGTTATATGGTGTCTGAAGGTGAGGTGTGGTACACGGCTGCAGTGTGGCTATACCTGCAGTTAGGAGAGGGGGAGTGCTAGGAGGATTAACAGCAAATTGTGCTTATTCCTTCCTTGAGTCCAGGAGCTGGGAGGGGGTTTGCCTTCTTGATCCTTGTCCAGAGTGAAAGAGGAAGCCTGCCTGCCTTTCCTGACCTTTTGTACCTCCCAGGTAACTCTCCTCCCCATTTTCCTGTAGGATGTGCTCTGTTATCTCTCTGACCTACACTCCCCTTCCCCCTCCCCTCCCCCCTTTCCCAATTCCCAGCCCTAGGCTTCCTTCCTTAAAAAACCAGGACGCTTATTTATTCTTCAGGCCTATTTGGCCCTTGAATTCTTCAATACGTTTTTTCTTTAACTTGACAATATCACATGTGAGCAAAATATTTTTTTTTCACCAGTAGATGGAGACAAACATTCATCACTTGAAATTAATTTGTAAAACCTCTGTAAACCCACCAGTACTGTAGTTACTTTGCTAAAAAAAAAAAATCATCTTCTCAGTGTAGCATAACAAATTAATTAAATTACAGATTTCACTAATCATGAGCAAGATGTAAGATATAAATGTAATACTTTCCCACATTATTTTTGGTCTAAGAAGAAGAAAAAAATACTTTATAGAACTAAAAGGTATTTTTCAAAACTATTTGTAAGTTCCTAGATCTTAACTTTATTGTAAAATAATTTCCTGTCTTTATGTGATCTAGTATGAACAAATAATAAAAAATGAAGCAGAAAAATCTAATTATATAGAGAGAAACATTAATATATGCTCTCTCTCTCTCTCTCTTTGATGCGGTGGTGCAACGGGTGGGGGGAGGGGCAGGTGCGTGGGTGCCGTGGATGGAGATACGGAGCTACTGCAGGTGGGGGAGGAGCGGTTTCGGGGGTGCCGTGGCCCAAATCCTTCACTCCATTGGTCTGCGTGACACTACCCTTTTTTGGCTGTCTTCCTACCTTTCTGACTGTTCATTCTCTGTCTCCTCTCATGACTCCACCTCCCCCTCACTTCCACTAACTGTAGGGGTACCCCAAGGTTCTGTCCTTGGTCCTCTTCTCTTCTCTTTCTATACGTCCTCACTAGTGATGAGCGGGTTCGGTTTCTCGGAAACCGAACCCCCCCGAACTTCACGCTTTTTACACGGGTCCGAGGCAGACTCGGATCTTCCCGCCTTGCTCGGCTAACCCGAGCGCGCCCGAACGTCATCATCCCGCTGTCGGATTCTCGCGAGGCTCGGATTCTATCGCGAGACTCGGATTCTATATAAGGAGCCGCGCGTCGCCGCCATTTTCACACGTGCATTGAGATTGATAGGGAGAGGACGTGGCTGGCGTCCTTTCCGTTTAGAATAGAAATAGATAGAGAGTGAGAGTGAGACACTTGATTTACTGGAGCTTAGGAGTACTCAGAGAGTGCAGAGTTTACTAGTGACTGACCAGTGACCACCAGTGCAGTTTTATTATTATTTAATATAATCCGTTCTCTGCCTGAAAAAAAACGATACACAGTGACACAGTATACCATATCTGTGCTCAGCCTCAGTGTGCTGCATCATCTATGTATATCTGACTGTGCTGAGTGCTCACTGCTCACACAGCTTAATTGTGGGGGAGACTGGGGAGCAGTTATAGCAGGAGTACATTAACAGTGCACACTTTTGCTGCCAGAGTGCCACTGCCAGTGTGACTGACCAGTGACCACTGACCACCAGTATATTGTGATTGTCTGCCTGAAAAAGTTAAACACTCGTCGTGTGGTGTTTTTATTCTATAAACGCATTCTGCGACAGTGTCCAGCAGGTCCGTCATTATATAATATATACCTGTCCTGCAGTAGTGATATATATATATATTTTATATCATTATCATCCAGTCTATATTAGCAGCAGACGCAGTACGGTAGTCCACGGCTGTAGCTACCTCTGTGTCGGCAGTCGCTCGTCCATCCATAATTGTATACCACCTACCTGTGGTGTTTTTTTTTTTTATCTTCTTGATACTAGTAGCTTACTTTAGGAGTCTGCAGTGCTGACAGTGTCCAGCAGGTCCGTCATTATATAATATATACCTGTCCGGCTGCAGTAGTGATATATATATATTTTTTATATCATTATCATCCAGTCTATATTAGCAGCAGACGCAGTACGGTAGTCCACGGCTGTAGCTACCTCTGTGTCGGCAGTCGCTCGTCCATCCATAATTGTATACCACCTACCTGTGGTGTTTTTTTTTTTTTTTTTTCTATCTTCTTGATACTAGTAGCTTACTTTAGGAGTCTGCAGTGCTGACAGTGTCCAGCAGGTCCGTCATTATATAATATATACCTGTCCGGTTGCAGTAGTGATATATATATATTTTTTATATCATTATCATCCAGTCTATATTAGCAGCAGACGCAGTACGGTAGTCCACGGCTGTAGCTACCGCTGTGTCGGCAGTCGCTCGTCCATCCATAATTGTATACCACCTACCTGTGGTGTTTTTTTTTTTCTATCTTCTTGACACTAGTAGCTTACTTTAGGAGTCTGCAGTGCTGACAGTGTCCAGCAGGTCCGTCATTATATAATATATAACTGTCCGGCTGCAGTAGTGATATATATATATTTTTTATATCATTATCATCCAGTCTATATTAGCAGCAGACGCAGTACGGTAGTCCACAGCTGTAGCTACCTCTGTGTCGGCAGTCGCTCGTCCATCCATAATTGTATACCACCTACCTGTGGTGTTTTTTTTTCTATCTTCTTGATACTAGTAGCTTACTTTAGGAGTCTGCAGTGCTGACAGTGTCCAGCAGGTCCGTCATTATATAATATATACCTGTCCGGCTGCAGTAGTGATATATATATATATATTTTATATCATTATCATCCAGTCTATATTAGCAGCAGATGCAGTACAGTAGTCCACGGCTGTAGCTACCTCTGTGTCGGCAGTCGCTCGTCCATCCATAATTGTATACCACCTACCTGTGGTGTTTTTTTTTTTTCTATCTTCTTGATACTAGTAGCTTACTTTAGGAGTCTGCAGTGCTGACAGTGTCCAGCAGGTCCGTCATTATATAATATATACCTGTCCGGCTGCAGTAGTGATATATATATATTTTTTATATCATTATCATCCAGTCTATATTAGCAGCAGACGCAGTACGGTAGTCCACGGCTGTAGCTACCTCTGTGTCGGCAGTCGCTCGTCCATCCATAATTGTATACCACCTACCTGTTGTGTTTTTTTTTCTATCTTCTTGATACTAGTAGCTTACTTTAGAAGTCTGCAGTGCTGACAGTGTCCAGCAGGTCCGTCATTATATAATATATACCTGTCCGGCTGCAGTAGTGATATATATATATTTTTATATCATTATCATCCAGTCTATATTAGCAGCAGACGCAGTACGGTAGTCCACGGCTGTAGCTACCTCTGTGTCGGCAGTCGCTCGTCCATCCATAAGTATACTAGTATCCATCCATCTCCATTGTTTACCTGAGGTGCCTTTTAGTTGTGCCTATTAAAATATGGAGAACAAAAATGTTGAGGTTCCAAAAATAGGGAAAGATCAAGATCGACTTCCACCTCGTGCTGAAGCTGCTGCCACTAGTCATTGCCGAGACGATGAAATGCCATCAACGTCGTCTGCCAAGGCCGATGCCCAATGTCATAGTACAGAGCATGTAAAATCCAAAACACCAAATATCAGTAAAAAAAGGACTCAAAAATCTAAAATAAAATTGTCGGAGGAGAAGCGTAAACTTGCCAATATGCCATTTACCACACGGAGTGGCAAGGAACGGCTGAGGCCCTGGCCTATGTTCATGGCTAGTGGTTCAGCTTCACATGAGGATGGAAGCACTCAGCCTCTCGCTAGAAAAATGAAAAGACTCAAGCTGGCAAAAGCACAGCAAAGAACAGTGCGTTCTTCGAAATCACAAATCCACAAGGAGAGTCCAATTGTGTCGTTTGCGATGCCTGACCTTCCCAACACTGGACGTGAAGAGCATGCGCCTTCCACCATTTGCACGCCCCCTGCAAGTGCTGGAAGGAGCACCCGCAGTCCAGTTCCTGATAGTCAGATTGAAGATGTCAGTGTTGAAGTACACCAGGATGAGGAGGATATGGGTGTTGCTGGCGCTGGGGAGGAAATTGACCAGGAGGATTCTGATGGTGAGGTGGTTTGTTTAAGTCAGGCACCCGGGGAGACACCTGTTGTCCGTGGGAGGAATAGGGCCATTGACATGCCTGGTGAAAATACCAAAAAAATCAGCTCTTCGGTGTGGAAGTATTTCAACAGAAATGCGGACAACATTTGTCAAGCCGTGTGTTGCCTTTGTCAAGCTGTAATAAGTAGGGGTAAGGACGTTAACCACCTCGGAACATCCTCCCTTATACGTCACCTGCAGCGCATTCATCATAAGTCAGTGACAAGTTCAAAAACTTTGGGCGACAGCGGAAGCAGTCCACTGACCAGTAAATCCCTTCCTCTTGTAACCAAGCTCACGCAAACCACCCCACCAACTCCCTCAGTGTCAATTTCCTCCTTCCCCAGGAATGCCAATTGTCCAGCAGGCCATGTCACTGGCAATTCTGATGAGTCCTCTCCTGCCTGGGATTCCTCCGATGCATCCTTGCGTGTAACGCCTACTACTGCTGGCGCTGCTGTTGTTGCTGCTGGGAGTCGATGGTCATCCCAGAGAGGAAGTCGTAAGACCACTTTTACTACTTCCACCAAGCAATTGACTGTCCAACAGTCCTTTGCGAGGAAGATGAAATATCACAGCAGTCATCCTGCTGCAAAGCGGATAACTGAGGCCTTGGCATCCTGGGCGGTGAGAAACGTGGTTCCGGTATCCATCATTACTGCAGAGCCAACTAGAGACTTGTTGGAGGTACTGTGTCCCCGGTACCAAATACCATCTAGGTTCCATTTCTCTAGGCAGGCGATACCGAAAATGTACACAGACCTCAGAAAAAGACTCACCAGTGTCCTAAAAAATGCAGTTGTACCCAATGTCCACTTAACCACGGACATGTGGACAAGTGGAGCAGGGCAGGCTCAGGACTATATGACTGTGACAGCCCACTGGGTAGATGTATGGACTCCCGCGCAAGAACAGCAGCGGCGGCACCAGTAGCAGCATCTCGCAAACGCCAACTCTTTCCTAGGCAGGCTACGCTTTGTATCACCGCTTTCCAGAATACGCACACAGCTGAAAACCTCTTACGGCAACTGAGGAAGATCATCGCAGAATGGCTTACCCCAATTGGACTCTCCTGTGGATTTGTGGCATCGGACAACGCCAGCAATATTGTGTGTGCATTAAATCTGGGCAAATTCCAGCACGTCCCATGTTTTGCACATACCTTGAATTTGGCGGTGCAGAATTATTTAAAAAACGACAGGGGCGTGCAAGAGATGCTGTCAGTGGCCAGAAGAATTGCGGGACACTTTCGGCGTACAGGCACCACGTACAGAAGACTGGAGCACCACCAAAAACGCCTGAACCTGCCCTGCCATCATCTGAAGCAAGAAGTGGTAACGAGGTGGAATTCAACCCTCTATATGCTTCAGAGGTTGGAGGAGCAGCAAAAGGCCATTCAAGCCTATACAACTGAGCACTATATAGGAGGTGGAATGCACCTGTCTCAAGCGCAGTGGAGAATGATTTCAACGTTGTGCAAGGTTCTGCAACCTTTTGAACTTGCCACACGTGAAGTCAGTTCAGGCTTTTGCAGAAGAAGCTGGAGACATTGAAGGAGGAGCTAACACAGAGCGATTCCGCTAGGCATGTGGGACTTGTGGATGGAGCCCTTAATTCGCTTAACAAGGATTCACAGGTGGTCAATCTGTTGAAATCAGAGCACTACATTTTGGCCACCGTGCTCGATCCTAGATTTAAAACCTACCTTGGATCTCTCTTTCCGGCAGACACAAGTCTGCTGGGGTTCAAAGAACTGCTGGTGAGAAAATTGTCAAGTCAAGCGGAACGCGACCTGTCAACATCTCCTCCTTCACATTCTCCCGCAACTGGGGGTGCGAGGAAAAGGCTCAGAATTCCGAGCCCACCCACTGGCGGTGATGCAGGGCAGTCTGGAGCGACTGCTGATGCTGACATCTGGTCCGGACTGAAGGACCTGACAACGATTACGGACATGTCGTCTACTGTCACTGCATATGATTCTCTCCCCATTGAAAGAATGGTGGAGGATTATATGAGTGACCGCATCCAAGTAGGCACGTCAGACAGTCCATACTTATACTGGCAGGAATAAGAGGCAATTTGGAGGCCCTTGCACAAACTGGCTTTATTCTACCTAAGTTGCCCTCCCACAAGTGTGTACTCCGAAAGAGTGTTTAGTGCCGCCGCTCACCTTGTCAGCAATCGGCGTACGAGGTTACATCCAGAAAATGTGGAGAAGATGATGTTCATTAAAATGAATTATAATCAATTCCTCCGTGGAGACATTCACCAGCAGCAATTGCCTCCACAAAGTACACAGGGAGCTGAGATGGTGGATTCCAGTGGGGACGAATTGATAATCTGTGAGGAGGGGGATGTACACGGTGATATATCGGAGGATGATGATGAGGTGGACATCTTGCTTCTGTAGAGCCAGTTTGTGCAAGGAGAGATTAATTGCTTCTTTTTTGGTGGGGGTCCAGACCAACCCGTCATTTCAGTCACAGTCGTGTGGCAGACCCTGTCACTGAAATGATGGGTTGGTTAAAGTGTGCATGTCCTGTTTATACAACATAAGGGTGGGTGGGAGGGCCCAAGGACAATTCCATCTTGCACCTCTTTTTTCTTTCATTTTTCTTTGCGTCATGTGCTGTTTGGGGAGTAGTTTTTGGAAGGGCCATCCTGCGTGACACTGCAGTGCCACTCCTAGATGGGCCAGGTGTTTGTGTCGGCCACTTGGGTCGCTTATCTTAGTCACACAGCTACCTCATTGCGCCTCTTTTTTTCTTTGCGTCATGTGCTGTTTGGGGGGTGTTTTTTGGAAGGGCCATCCTGCGTGATACTGCAGTGCCACTCCTAGATGGGCCAGGTGTTTGTGTCGGCCACTTGGGTCGCTTATCTTAGTCACACAGCTACCTCATTGCGCCTCTTTTTTTCTTTGCGTCATGTGCTGTTTGGGGGGTGTTTTTTGGAAGGGCCATCCTGCGTGACACTGCAGTGCCACTCCTAGATGGGCCAGGTGTTTGTGTCGGCCACTAGGGTCGCTTATCTTAGTCACACAGCTACCTCATTGCGCATCTTTTTTTTCTTCTTTGCGTCATGTGCTGTTTGGGGAGTAGTTTTTTGAAGGGCCATCCTGCGTGACACTGCAGTGCCACTCCTAGATGGGCCAGGTGTTTGTGTCGGCCACTTGGGTCGCTGAGCTTAGTCATCCAGCGACCTCGGTGCAAATTTTAGGACTAAAAATAATATTGTGAGGTGTGAGGTGTTCAGAATAGACTGAAAATGAGTGGAAATTATGGTTATTGAGGTTAATAATACTTTGGGATCAAAATGACCCCCAAATTCTATGATTTAAGCTGTTTTTTAGGGTTTTTTGAAAAAAACACCCGAATCCAAAACACACCCGAATCCGACAAAAAAAATTCGGTGAGGTTTTGCCAAAACGCGTTCGAACCCAAAACACGGCCGCGGAACCGAACCCAAAACCAAAACACAAAACCCGAAAAATTTCCGGTGCTCATCACTAGTCCTCACTAGGTAAGCTCATTAGTTCTTTTGGTTTCCAATATCATCTCTATGCTGATGACACCCAAATCTATCTTTTCCTCTCCTTACCTCCCCCCTGCTCTCCTCACTCGTATCTCAACTGTCTCTCTGCTACCTCTTCCTTGATGTCCCAGCGCTTTCTTAAACTTAACATGTCTAAGACTGAGCTGATTATCTTCCCTCCCTCCCGCATAACCTCACCTCCTACAATCTCATTATCTATTGATGGCACTATCTCCTCTAGCCCCCAAGTGCGCTGTCTTGGAGTAATCCTTGACTCCTCCCTCTTTTTTCAAACCACACATTCAGTACCTCTCACAAACCTGCCATTTTCATCTAAAAAATATTTCCAGGATCAAACCCTTTCTGACCCAGGATGCTACTAAGACTCTTATCCACTCACTGGTCATCCACAGACTGGACTCCTGTAATCTCCTCCTGACTGGCATTCCTGACAAATATCTCTCTCCACTCCAATTTATCCTCAATGCTGCTGCCCGGCTCATTTTCCTCACCAAATGCACTACGTCCACCTCTCCTCTCTTACTAGACCTTCACTGGCTCCCCTTCCCTTTCAGAATCCATTTCAAGCTTCTCACACTCGCTTACCAAGCCCTCACCCACTCCTCTCCCATCTACATGTCTGACCTTATACCCCTTTACACTCCCACCCGTCCTCTTCGCTCTGCTAATGCTCCTGCCTATGGATTACTTCCTCCCACTCCTACCTCCAAGATTTTTCACGTGCTGCACCACTTCTCTGGAATTCCCTACCTCTCCCCCTCAGACTCTCCACCTCTCTACAAAATGTCAAACGGGCTCTCAAGACCCACTTCTTCACCAAACCCAGCCAAATATCATCCTTAACCTGTGTTCCACATTCTCTATGTACCCCATCTGTGTCTCCCCTGTCTGTCTACCCCTCCCCTTTAGAATGTAAGCTCTTACGAGCAGGGCCCTCTTCCCTCATGTGCTTATCCTTTTTCTTACTTTAATAATCTTCAACTGCACCAAATCCAGCAGTCTTCTGTCACCTGATACTTATTCCAGTGTCATCTGCTGATGTAACTATGTTTATTTACCCTGTACTTGTCCTATACTGTCATCAACTGTAAGTTGCTGTTTTCCTGTTTGATTATTTATGTACTCTGTAATTGGGCGCTGCGGAACCCTTGTGGCGCCATATAAATAAAGGATAATAATAATAATAATAATAGCAAAAAAATCCTTTTACTGCAGCGTCCTACTGTATATCCTGCTGCCAGTCCACCTGCATCCTCCGGCATCAACAATCAGGTGTAACAAGAGCTGATGCGGCCACCGGCATAGATGTGTATGAAAGCGGCGCAGCGGAAGGCTTTCATAGCCCTTCCTGTGCCGCATACTCTCTGATCCCTGGATCCTACTCTGCGCGTGAAGTCTCAGAAGTGCCTCCCCGCCACAGCCATGCTCAGATCCCCAGAGGACCTGACTCCACAACACAGCACCTGTGCTGCCGGCCTGGAAGCCCCGAGATGGCTAATGTAATGTATAGAGTGGGTGATATCGTGGAGGGTAATGTCTGAACGCTGAATCATTGTAAAAAGTGACATTGCTGTGCAGTGCAGTGGGTGTGCAGTGTCAATGACACAGCCAATCACTATTGTTAGTGCCAGTGTCCCAACACCCCGCATTACAGGGAAGTAGATGCACTAAATAAACTACAGCTCCCAGCAGCCATTAGCACCAAAGCATTCTGGTGCTAAAGCATGCTGGGAGCTGTAGTTTATTGAGTGCATCTTCTTCCATGTAATGCGGTGCATTGGGACACTGGCGCAAACAATACTGACTGGCTGTTTGGCTGGTGTGCAAGTCTCCGGGAGAGCCACTGCCAAAGGGAGGACAGCAGCTTAGCTGCTTCCAGGAAAAGAAGCAGGAGAAGCATTACCTGCCCCTCCCCCACTCGCAGAACCTCCGGGCCCCATCTGTGGCACCCCCACACACCCCCTCCACCACCCGCGGTGGCTCCACACTCCCTCCCCTAACCACAGCACCCCTGCACCCACCCCTCCTCCACCCCTGGCACCACCACACCTGCCATCCCTCACCCACGGCCAGTGCCAAATTAAGGTCCACATGGGCCTGGAGCTGAAATTTATGAAGGGCCTACTGCGTGTGTGCCGCAGGAAGTGTGAGATCAGCATGGCCAGGGTGTGAGTACTGATTGGGGGGTAGGGTGTGACCAGTTTTGTGGGGGTATGGTCTTTAAAGGGGCTGTCGCATATATGATTCAAACACCCTTGTTATATTATTGAACACTGCATAACTCCCCCCCCCCCCTTCATGGCTTATCTATAATATGCTTATTTACAGTGCTTTGACAGAAACATATACATGTAAATTGGTAATTTCCCAATATCCAGCTTTGAACAAAGTAGCAGGACATGAAAGCATATGAAATAATAATAAATAAAGCCAATACGTGACCTGCACTATGCATATGCCGCTACAAAGCCCACCCCTTGTGTATAAGTATGTGTGCGAATTTGCAAGGACTGAAATGTCCACTGTCAGTGTCTTTAAATGCTGTAATACCAATTGGTGCAGTTCCTCTTTCCTGTCTGGTGCTTAGACACCATTATTGGCCGCACCATGGAAACTTGCACCAGTCCTTGGGTAAGTGCAGAGTTTCCACATGAGTGTGGGCTCCAGTGTGAGTGATGAAGCATTTGTGTATGCAAACACTTTAGCATCATGTATGCAACATGCCCATGAGACGGACCAATTTTGCGCTCATTAATAGCCATCTACCATTCAATGCCCAGGACATTTACCATTCATTTCTGATACAGTGCATCTTAGTCGCAGCTGCACTTCTGTGTGCACGCACAGGGCCTAATTCAGATCTGATCGGTAGGCAGTGATTTTTGCTGCCCTGCACCAGGGCCGGTTCTAGCCCTTGTGGCGCCCCGGGCAAAAATAGGGGTGTGGCTTCATACAGGGGCGTGGTCAGTGACGCCCCCTGTAGAGTTGTGCCCTTATTTGTGTCCCCTGTAGAGTTGTGCCCCCATTTGTGCCCCCTGTAGAGTAGCGCCGCTTACAAAAAAAAAAACGTACTATCCCCGCTCCTGATTCCCAACTGCTGCTGACCTCCGCTGCTGACCTCCGCCATCGCCGCTCCTCGGATCTATGGGAGAGACGTCATGACATCTATCCCATAGCACAGCATAGACACTAGAGGTCAATTATGACCGCTAGCGTCTATGTGCCAGTCCCACAATGCTATGCGGTGCGCGATGACATCATTGCGCACCGCACAGCAAAGGTCCTCTCCACGAAGGGAAACTAGACGGGTAGCGTCTACTTTCCTTCACAGCGCTGCACAGCACCAGGGGGCACTGACCAACATTAGCGGATCTTGCCATGGTGCGGCACCCTCCGGATGGCAGCGGCGCCCCAAGCAAAAATCCTGTGTGCCCGTAGCAAGATCCGCTACTGCCTGCAATCAGTTAGTCGCCGCCTACAGGGGAAGTGATTTTTCGCTGTGCAAATGTGTGAATGCATGTGTAGCAGAGTTGCACAAACTGATTTTGGGGGTCATTCCGAGTTGATCGCCAGTTGCCGATTTTCGCAACGGAGCGATTAAGGCAAAAATGCGCATGCGCATGGTACGCAGTGCGCATGCGCTAAGTATTTTTGCACAAAACTTAGTAGATTTACTCACGTCTGAACGAAGAATTTTCATCGTTGAAGTGATCGGAGTGTGATTGACAGGAAGTGGGTGTTTCTGGGCGGAAACTGTCCGTTTTCTGGGAGTGTGCGGAAAAACGCAGGCGTGTCAGGGAAAAACGCGGCAGTGTCTGGAGAAACGGGGGAGTGGCTGGCCGAACGCAGGGCGTGTTTGTGACGTCAAACCAGGCAGGGCCGGTGCAAGGTTTCTCAGCACCCTAGGCTAATCGACAGCACAACCCCCCCTCCCCCACCAAAATACTAAGCCCCTCAGCTGAAAATGTTTATCACATATATAAAATTTGGACCCATCCTACACGCCACATTATTGGTTCCCCAAATGACATAGGGGGTCATTCCGAGTTGTTCGCTCGCAAGCTGCTTTTAGCAGCTTTGCACACGCTAAGCCGCCGCCTACTGGGAGTGAATCTTAGCTTCTCAAAATTGCGAACGAAAGATTAGCAGAATTGCGAATAGACACTTCTTAGCAGTTTCTGAGTAGCTTCAAACTTACTCGGCATCTGCGATCAGTTCAGTGCTTGTCGTTCCTGGTTTGACGTCACAAACACACCCAGCGTTCGCCCAGACACTCCTCCGTTTCTCCAGCCACTCCCGCGTTTTTCCCAGAAACGGTAGCGTTTTTTCACACACTCCCATAAAACGGCCAGTTTCCGCCCAGAAACACCCACTTCCTGTCAATCACATTACGATCACCAGAACGAAGAAAAAACCTCGTAATGCCGTGAGTAAAATACCTAACTGCATAGCAAATTTACTTGGCGCAGTCGCAGTGCGAACATTGCGCATGCGCAGTTAGCGAAAAATCGCTGCGATGCGAAGAAAAATACTGAGCGAACAACTCGGAATGACCCCCATAGAGAGCAGTTGGGTGTGTTTCAGGGACATAGGGAGCAGTCAGGGACATAGGGAGCAGTCAGCATTCTATCAGGGACATAGGGAGCAGTCAGGGACATAGGGAGCAGTCAGCATTCTATCAGGGACATAGGGAGCAGTCAGGGACATAGGGAGCAGTCAGCATTCTATCAGGGACATAGGGAGCAGTCAGGGACATAGGGAGCAGTCAGCATTCTATCAGGGACATAGGGAGCAGTAAGGGACATAGGGAGCAGTCAGCATTCTATCAGGGACATAGGGAGCAGTCAGCGGTCTATCAGGGACATAGGGAGCAGTCAGCAGTCTATCAGGGACATAGGGAGCAGTCAGTGGTCTATCAGGGACATAGGGAGTAGTCAGCGGTCTATCAGGGACATAGGGAGCAGTCAGTGGTCTATCAGGGACATAGGGAGCAGTCAGCGGTCTATCAGGGACATAGGGAGCAGTCAGCGGTCTATCAGGGACATAGGGAGCAGTCAGTGGTCTATCAGGGACATAGGGAGCAGTCAGCGGTCTATCAGGGACATAGGGAGCAGTCAGCGGTCTCTCAGGGACATAGGGAGCAGTCAGCGGTCTCTCAGGGACATAGGGAGCAGTCAGCGGTGTATCAGGGGCATCGGGAGCAGTCAGGGACATAGGGAGCAGTCAGGGGCATAGGGAGTAGTCAGCGGTGTATCAAGGACATAGGGTGCAGTAAGGGGCATAGAGAGCAGTCAGCAGTATATCAGGGACATAGGGAGCAGTCGGCGGTGTATCCGGGACATAGAGAGCAGTCAGCAGTATTTCAGGGACATAGGGAGCAGTCGGCGGTGTATCCGGGACATAGGGAGCAGTCAGCGGTGTATCCGGGACATAGGGAGCAGTCAGCGGTGTATCCGGGACATAGGGAACACTCAGGGACATAGGCAGCAGTCAGGGGTGTATCAGGGACATAGGGAGCAGTCAGGGGCATAGGGAGTAGTCAGGGGTGTATCAGGGACATAGGGAGCAGTCAGGGGCATAGGGAGTAGTCAGGGGTGTATCAGGGACATAGGGAGCAGTCAGGGGCATAGGGAGTAGTCAGGGGTGTATCAGGGACATAGGGAGCAGTCAGGGGCATAGGGAGTAGTCAGGGGTGTATCAGGGACATAGGGAGCAGTCAGCGGTGTAACAGGGACATAGGGAGCAGTCAGCGGTGTATCAGGGACATAGGGAGCAGTCAGCGTTCTATCAGGGACATAGGGAGCAGTCAGCGGTCTATCAGGGACATAGGGAGCAGTCAGCGGTCTATCAGGGACATAGGGAGCAGTCAGCGGTCTATCAGGGACATAGGGAGCAGTCAGCGGTCTATCAGGGACATAGGGAGCAGTCAGCGGTCTCTCAGGGACATAGGGAGCAGTCAGCGGTGTATCAGGGGCATCGGGAGCAGTCAGGGGCATAGGGAGCAGTCAGGGGCATAGGGAGTAGTCAGCGGTGTATCAAGGACATAGGGTGCAGTAAGGGGCATAGAGAGCAGTCAGCAGTATATCAGGGACATAGGGAGCAGTCGGCGGTGTATCCGGGACATAGGGAGCAGTCAGCGGTGTATCCGGGACATAGGGAGCAGTCAGCGTTGTATCCGGGACATAGGGAACACTCAGGGGCATAGGGACCAGTCAAGGGCGTATCCGGGGCATAGGGAACACTCAGGGACATAGGCAGCAGTCAGGGGTGTATCAGGTGCATAGGGAGCAGTAAGGGGTATAGGGATCAGTCAGGGGCATATCCGGGGCATAGGGAACACTCAGGGACACAGGCAGCAGTCAGGGGTGTATCAGGTGCATAGGGAGCAGTAAGGGGCATAGGGATCAGTCAGGGGTGCAGAATGCTGTAGGGCATGGGGCTGTACTAGTGAACTGCTGCGAGTGTACATCAGGCAAGCAGAGTCAGTGACAGTCACTGACTGACCTGAAGTAGCAGCTCCAGTCCCGGTGTCCTGGCCTCCTGTGTCCAATGCTGAGGCTCCTGTAATGTCCACTCCCTGTGGATGGTCCTGACTTCCGCACCAACCTCGGATGATCAGGGTCAGAGGAGCTTTATCATAGAGGCGGCCACTGGTCCCTGGGGAGGGGTCAGCCAGCGACCCGGATGTGCATTGTAAGCTTAGCCGGCCCCAGCGATGTGCACTGGAGCTGGCTTAGAGTCAGGAGCACCCTGCCTGCGCATCAGCCTCTAAGAAAAGTTCCGGCACTGGATGCTGGGGGCTCCTACAGGCAGGTGCTGGGCGGCAAATAAATAAGTTTCTATACACCACTGGCACCCGGCTTCCAGCAGCGCTGTGGCCGGATTGTGGTTCCGCCGGAGGGAGAAAATCTAAAAATCTACATGGTCATCGGGTCGGGTGGGGGAGGGAGAGTGGGGGGAGTAAGCGAGCAACGATGGAGGGGCAAGTGGCTCTAACCCAGCTGATCTGACACCGGGTTAGCAGGGAACGGGTCCCCCTCACATCCCTCATGTCGAGCAGAGTCACTTACTTAATTTTTTTTTTTGCATCAGCGCCGCCCTTCAAGTGCCGGCGCCCATAGTCAGCTGCCTAAAGCTGCCTAATGGTAGCGCCGGCTCTGAAACCAGGAACGAAACGGCCTGAGCTGATCGCAATCTGTGAGTAAGTCTGGAGCTACTCAGAAACTGCAAAGAATTTTCTATTCGCAATTCTGCTAATCTTTCGCAATTCTGCTAAGCTAAGATTCACTCCCAGAGGGCAGCGGCCTAGCATGTGCAATGCTGCTAAAATCTGCTAGCGAGCGAACAACTCGGAATGACCCCCAATGTGCAGTTTCTGTGTAGCCCAGGACTTACTCTTCCTTTGTGATGGAATCCTGCTGGTCGGGGGCCGTAGCTGACGTCAGACACCCTCCCTGAAAACGCTTGAGCACGCCTGCATTTTTCCGGACACTCCCTGAAAATGGTCAGTTGCCAACCACAAATGGCCTCTTCCTGTCAATCTCCTTGCGAATGCCCGTGCGAATAGATTCTTCGAACCATCCCATCGCAGGGTGCCGATACCCGTTGCAGCCGTGCGACACTCCAGTGTGGTGCATGCGCTTTTCGAATCTGATCGCCCGCTGTGTGAAAACGCACAGCAGCAATCAGATCTGAATGACCCCCACAGTGTACCCTAACCAAAATGCTGCAATAACACTGAAACGCTGGTCACTGTCATTGGAGAGAATTCAGTTAGCACTGTGGGGATGTATCTACCAGGTTAAGTGCCTGAGCTATTCAGTTGAACACATCACGTCCGGCATTTAACCCAGGAGATGCACCTTGCCGTGACTAAAGCCCAGGGCTTAGTTGCAGTAAACTGCACTCCTGCGTTAAGTGCAGGGCGTGATGCTATTATAACACAGTAACACCGCAACTAGCCTTAAGGCAATACTTGATGCAGATTTCTGCTCGCCCCCTCAGGATGCTGTGAGTAGAAATCCGCTAGTAGCAAGTTTACCACGCAATCGATTGAATAGCCTGGGCACTTAACCGAGGAGTTACATCCCCGCGATGTTAATTGACTCTCCCCCCCCCCATTGTTTTCTGTAACTAACTTAAACACCGCAATCTGCACTTAAGAAGCACCAAAAAAAATTAAATAAGCCAACTGTATTGCACACACACCGTCATGTGTGCTTGCATGTAGTCATGATTAGACAGCAAAAGGCCTGCCACCCCCCGTGACCAGACATCCCCATCATCTCTTAAGACCGCAGCTCCCGCTGATTCACAGCATACAGATGATCCCCGGCTGCTGTCCCTGGATCTCTTCATCTTAACAAAACCGGAACCATTATCTTCACTAGCCCAGCCATGTTCCTTCTGCCACCGACGTCTGCTATCTGGGATCAGAGGGGATCTGTGTCTCCCGCCCTCAGTGCAGGTACCAAAGCGATGGCTCCTAATGCCGGGTACACATTAGACAATGCGTGTACCTGTCGATATCTGAGTGCCGCCAGCGACGAATGACGGCACGGTCCATGCTGCATTCGGCAGCATGGCCCACGCTGGCGATATCGCCCATTGGACATGCATGCACAGCTGACGGGCGATGCCGCTGACGACGCGCTGGGCGCGCATCGTCAGCGACATAGTGCATACACACTAGCCAGTATCGTGGACGATGTGTCATTATTGTCTACTTTATCGTCTAGTGCGTACCCAGCTTTAGTCCTACTGTACATCCCCTGCTCAGCTTCTCTCCCAGCAGTGTCCTGGAGTCAGCTTGGCACCTCCCCTGGTCACATGCATATGTGTATAGATATATACATTATGTATATATATATATATATATATTATATATACACACACACACACCTCCTACCACTTCAATATACTGTGTATACACCCCTCCTGTATTTCGCAAACCATGTGTATGTACACATACCACCATCATATATACACCACTCCTGTACATTCACTTACTCCCCCTTATATGCATAAATCCCTCATGTATATACACATACCCCTCCTTAATATATATATAAATACACCCTACTGTACATGCACATACCTCCATTGTACAGTACATATATACAAAAACCCTGCTTATACACATACCCGTCAAGGGCCCTCATTCCGAGTTGATCGCTCGCTAGCTGCCTTTAGCAGCAGTGCACACGCTAGGCCGCCGCCCTCTGGGAGTGTATCTTAGCATAGCAGAATAGCTCGAAAATCTTTTCATGCAGTTTCTGAGTAGCTCCAGACCTACTCCTAGATTATGATCACCTCAGTCCGTTTAGTTCCTGCTTTGACGTCACAAACACGCCCTGCGTTCGGCCAGCCACTCCCCCGTTTCCCCAGACACGCCTGCGTTTTCATCTGACACGCCTGCGTTTTTTTAGCACACTCCCGGAAAACGGTCAGTGACCTCCCAGAAACACCCACTTCCTGTCAATCACACACCGATCAACACAGCGACAGAAAAGCGTCGCTTGACCTTGTGTAAAACTGCATAGTTTTGTGTGAAAGTACTTTGCGTGTGCGTACTGCGGCCTGTACGCATGCGCAGAAGTGCCGATTTTTAGCCTGAACGCTGCGCTGCATACAACGGCAGCTAGCGATCAACTTGGAATGAGGGCCAATAAACATATATACACCCTCCTGTATATACACATAAACCCAATATACTGTAATAATATACACCCCTCCTATACATATTCATGTCATATACAGTATATTGCACCACACTGCACCAGCACACACAGGGTTACACCACACTGCACCAGCACACACAGGGTACCAACGCACACGGGGTTACACCACACTGCACCAGCGCACACAAGGTTACACCACACTGCACCAGCGCACACAGGGTTACACCAGCACACACAGGGTTATGCCATACAGTGGCAGTACACACAGAGTTACACTGCACTGCACACATCATACAGTGGAAGCACACAGGGTTACACTGCACTGTTCCAGCACCCGCAGGGTTACCCCATACAGTGGCAGCACACACAAGGTAAATCTGTACAGTGGCAGAACACACTGGCCCTCATTCCGTGTTGATCGCACGCTGCCACTTTTTGCAGACCGTGCGATCAACTAGACGCCGCCTATGGGGGAGTGTATTTTTGCATAACAAGGCTGCGATCGCTTGAGCAGCCCTGCTATGCAAAAAAAGTTTTCTACAAATCTAGACTAGGGTAAGACTTATTTACCCTGTGCGATCACTTCAGCGTTGCAGGTCCCGAAAATTGACGTCAGACATTTGCCCTCCAAACACCTCGACACGCCTGCGTTCGGATCTTCACGCCCCGAAAACGGTGAGTTGACGCCCGGATCCGCCTTCCTGTCAATCTTCTTGTGGTCGCCGCTGCGACCGATTTCTTCGTTGGAGGCATCGCTGCGTCGCCGGGCAACGACGCGCCTGCGCAATGCGGCCGCCGAGCATGCGCAGTTCCGACCCGAATGCACAGCTGCGAAGAAGTGCAGCGTATGATCGGGTCGGAATGACCCCCACTGCACAGACCAACAAACACTGGATATGTACATAAATCACCATATGGGCCTTTGCAGACAGCTTTAAGGAATATAACCAAGTAGGGAAAAATCGGTTGTACAGTAGCACTCACTACTCCTGGGTTGCAGAGATCCAAGGCTGTAGATGTTCCAGGTTTCAGGGTATCCAGGTACTGACATGTCCTGTGTAGTCCTAATTAGTCACACACACACACACACACACACACACACACATACACACACACACCAATCCATAGATTCTTTAGATGGCTGTTGTGGGGGGCTTTAGAGCAACCAGGGGGCTACCACACTGGTGACACATTTTCAGGTGTACAGGGGTAGAGTTTAGGGCGATTGTGGATGATGCTAAACGCAACCAGAGTTCCACACTGGTGAGGTGACACTGCTTCTGATGGCCGTGGGCGGAGTTTAGTGCGGCCAGGGGGTGGAGTTTAGTGTGGACAGGGGGCGGAGTTTGGTGCAACCACTGCTGACTGCATCTGATGTCCAAGGGCAGAGCTTAGTGTGGGAAGGGGGCAGAGTTTAGCGTGACCCGAGGAGAAGCTTATAGAAACCAGGGTGTTAGACAACACTGCTTCTGATGGCCGGGGGCGGAGCTTATTGCGACCAGGGGTGGAGCTTCTGACGGCTCCGTAGAGGTAGGTAATCGGCAGCCGGGGGGTGGGTGTTGAGTGGCAGTGCTTCGAGCAGCCAGGACTCAGTATAAAGTGTTGGGCTGTTGGTTACAGTGGAGACAGGAAAAACAAAATTCTTCTCGGCACTGGTTTCACTGCAGGGGATGCCGTGGGGCCTATTTTCATGGGAGGCCTGGAGCTTCAGCTCCATCCGCCCCATTGATAATCCGGCCCTGATTTGCAGTAGGAGAGGATGGTCCACAGTGTCAAAAGCAGCAGAGAGATCAAGTAGAATAAGTAGAGAGTAGTGTCCCTTAGCTTTAGCAGCATGGAGGTCATTGCATACTTTTGTAAGGTCAGTTTCAGTGGAGTGGACGGAAGCCAGACTGGAATGGGTCGAGCAGTGAGTGTGAGGAAAGAAAGGAAGTAAGGCAGTTGTAGACAATACGCTCAAGGAGTTTGGAGGCAAAAGGGAGGAGAGAGATGGGTCAGTAGTTGGAGAGAGTGTTTGGATCAAGGGTAGGTTTTTTAAGAATAGGAGAGATGAGTGCATGCTTGAAGGCAGAGGGGACAGTGCCTGATGAGAGGGAGAGATTGAGAAAGTGGGAAAGATGGGAACAAGCAGAAGGAGAGAGGTAGCGGAGGAGGTGGGAGGGGATAGGGTCAAGTGGGGAGGTGGTGAGGGGACAGGAACGAATAAGAGCCATGACTTCTTCTCCAGATGCATGGGAGAAAGATGTCAGAGTTGGTGCGAGGGATGGGGAGGGTTGGTAAGGTATGGGAGAAGGCTGGTTACTGATGGTCTGGTGTGATGTGATGTCCTGACATATGGAGCCAATTTTGGATGTGAAGTAAGTGGCAAAGTCAAGAGCAGAGAGTGAGGAAGGGAGACGAGGTGGAGGTGGGCAAAGGAGTGAGTTGAGAGTGGCAAAGAGGCGCCGGGGGTTGGAAGACTGGGAGGAGATGAGGTTCTTGAAGTATGATTGTTTAGCAAGAGAAAGGGCAGCACTGAAAGATGAGAGCATAAGTTTGAAATGGAGGAAGTCTGCCTTAGAGCATGATTTCCTCCAGTGTCGCTCAGCAGTACGTGAGCATTTTTGCAGATATCTGGTGCATTTGGTGTGCCAGGGTTGAGGTGTTAATTTGAGAGGGTGAATAGTGGTTGGTGGAGCAACAGAGTCAAGAGCAGAAGTAAGGGATGCATTGTATGTGGAAGTGGCTTGTTCAGGGCATGAGAGAGAGAGAGAGAATAAGAGAGAGAAGTGGGTCAAACAGGGAGGAAAGGAATGTGGTGTCAATAGCTTCAATGTTACGCTTAGTGATGGTAGCCTTAGGATGTAGAGATATGGAAGCAGAGAGAGAGGTTAAAGGAGAGCAGGTGGTGGTCAGAGAGGGGAAATGGGGAGTTGGAAAAATCAGAAATATCACAGCGGTGTGTGAAGACCAGATCCAGAGAGCTCCCATTCACATGGGAGGGTGAGGAGGTCCACTGGGAGAGACCAAGTGAAGAGGTGAGGTTAAGGAGTTTAGAGGCAGAGGATTGTGTGGGGATGTCAATAGGGATGTTGAAATCACCTTGGATAATTGAGGGAATGTCAGAAGAGAGGAAGTGAGGAAGCCAGGAATCAAAGTTGTCGATTAATTTAGAAGCAGTGCCAGGGGGGTGGTAAATGACAGCTACTCTAAGATGGACTGGTTGGAAGAGGCGTATGGCATGGACCTCAAATGTAGAGAATGTAAGGGATGGTTCTGGTGGTATGAGTAGCTAGACGGTAATAAGACCCCACCACCCCAATGGCGACCCCCAGGTCAGGGTGTGTGTGTGAAAATGAGGCCCCCAGCAGAGAGAGCAGCAGGAGAAGTAGTGTCAGAGGGCGTAATCCAAGTTTCAGTAATGGCTAGTAGGTGTAGGGAGTTGGAAATGTAAAGGTCATGAGTGGGGACCAGTTTGTTACTAACAGATCTGGCATTCCAGAGGGCACATGATAGGGGGTATGAGTTTGCGGGAGAGATGTGAATGAGATGATCAGGGCTGCTGTAGTGATGAGGTGAGATTAATTTTGAGACCAGGGATGATGAGAGAGTAGTGATGGTACGGGTGCCTGAGCTAGGAGGGGAAACTGCAGGAGGTGGACAGGGGGGAGGTCAGTGTGATGTGGATGGGGGTGTGGGAAGGTGATAGCAAAGGAAGAGAGGGAGCAGGGCTGAGTTGTGGGGTAGCAGGAAGCAGAGGGGAATGAAAGTGGGGTAACAGGAAAGGAGGGGGAAAGAAACAGAGGGATGGAGGGGAGACAGAGGAGGGGAGAGAGGAGGAGGTGTAGGAGACTAGGGGGGAAGGATAAAGATACATTATTAGGTAGACACTGAGTGATGTGGGGAGTATAAGAAAGCCTTGACATAGTGTTAAGTAGGTAAATAGGTTGAGGGAAAGTTGAAGTAGGAGAGGAGACTGTAAGGGACTCAGAGCAGAAGAATTGCAGAAATGCAGGTGAGAAAAGCAGTGTAGGCTAAATGGGTGTAGATTTAGTATGAAATGAATCAAAAGCGTAGATAAAGTGGGTGCAGAAATATATTTGGACTGCAAGAAATTAAAGGATTGTGAGAGGGTTAGGAAGCAATGGTAATTCTGTAAGATTTTGTAAGTGTTTGTAGGTAAAATTGCATTGGTGCAGCTGTGCATAAAAAACTAATTTACAATAAAACAGATACAAGCATTTGTGGGTGAAATGGCTATCTACAGCGCAGAGACTTTCTGCAGATGCAGTGGTATACCCTCCAACTGTACCTTTTTGGCAGGTACAGTACCTTTTTTTATGGTCTGTACCGATTTTTGGCTCTCCAAACTTCCATTGAAAGTATAGGAAAAGGGGCGTGACCACGCCACTGTACCCGTGGCCACGCACCCTTTTCGAATTTGTACCACTTTTTATGTTTAAATTGTTGGTGTCAGGTCTCTGGCTTTGTCTGTCCCCAGAGGAGGCACTAGTGGGTAGGTGCAGGTGTGGTGTATAAAATGAGGAGGCTGAATAAAAGTCCTGCGCATATGCGCTGATATTTATTATGTCACAGAGGTAGTTGAATAACAGATGGGATGAAATGCAATGGATGATAACTTGGAAGCAAATAATAACAGAAACTCAAAAGTCACTGGTAACAGAAATAGGTAATAACGATAACTTGAAAACTGGATGCAAATGGTACTTGTAATTATGGCTGAAGAAAACAGAACTCCGGTAATTTGTAAAAAGCACACAGTCTCCATAACATAAAAGTTATTTAGCCAAGCAAGGCACAGGCAGGAGACAGTCCTAACTCAGCAAGCGTGTTAAATGCTGGATGCAATGCACAGAATGGAATGCTGCTAATTAGGTGCACAGGTTTAGCATAGAGTAAACACCAGAGGAGAGTCTCTTACTGCAGATGGATGTAGTAGACTGTGGATGGAGCCTGAAGCAAGCAGGAGGAATGAGAGCTGAAGATTGGAACGATGAGAAGCACAACAGGGAATCCACTTGGAGACAGGAACACAGGAACCAGGAGCACTAGTACACTGAGTGTGACTCGTTGTCCGTGGCAATGAGACTGAGCCAGGAACTGTAACTTATACCCCTTGCTCTGTGATGACTGGATGTTGAACTCCTGTGAGAACACACCCCGCTGGATTGGGTGTTCACATCAGCTGAGAGCTAGCTGGAGCTAGTGATTCACCAGGAGAGTAATTCTGTAGACAGTTAATGCAATGTACTGCTGGTTGTTGGCTGGGCCCAGCAGTGCACAGGGAGTCAATGCTGCCAACTAGAAGCACCGTCCACTCCAGGCTGCCGGCTGAAACCAGCAGTCCACCAAAAGACAGCACTGGTTGGGTGGAGCACAGCGAGCCATGGGCTGCAGGAGACCGACTAACAGAAACAGGAGCCAAGAGATGTGGCCCAGGGGTACCCAGCAACACTAGCCATGATGCTTGCAGACAGTGCATCCATGCAGCTGCAGCTGGGGCCGCGACCCCCGGAGGCCTGCACACCAGCACGCCAGTAAGTGAGATGCTGATGAACCCTGTTCCTGACAGTACCCCCTCCTTTATGGGTGGGCACCTAACACCCCCGAGGCTTGCAGAGAAACAATCCATGGAAAGCTTGGACTAACCGTGGAGGGTGAACATCAGTGGCGTTGATCCAACTCCAATCCTCAGGACCATGTCCAGACCAGTCAATCAGATATCACAGATGACCATAGCGATGCAGAGAATCCAAGATCTTCTCCACCTCATATTCCACACCCCGATGAGTCTGGACCTTTGGAGCTGCTGGAACAATTTTCTGGAAACGATTAAGAATCAAAGGTCTAAGGAGAGAAATATGAAATGAGTTGGGAACTTTCAAACGGGAAGGTAATTTCAATTTATAAGCCACTGGAAATTGACCAATGAATCGTGTAGCGAACTTCATTGAAGGAACTCCAAGATGAAGATTTTGGGTAGACAGCCAGACCCCGTCACTTGGCTTTAAACTAGAAACTGCACGTCTTTTTTCCAAAACTGCAAAAACTGTTGAAGAACTGAAGAAGCCACAGGCACATCTATGATGGGTAAATCTCGAAAATCCAGAACTCTGGGAGGTTGGCCACAAACTTGCAAAAAACGGAGTGGTGTCTGTGGACGTATGATAACGGAAATTATGAACAAAGTGTTATGCACACCAGTGCCTGCAGGAATGTACTGGTGTCTGAACTGTTATGCACACCAGTGCCTGCAGGAATGTACTGGTGTCTGAACTGTTATGCACACCAGTGCCTGCAGGATTGTACTGGTGTCTGAACGGATAGGGATGCAAAACAAATGAACTCACAGGGAATATGACATTACGTACACAGAAGGTGATAGGGTAACAAAATAAACACAAAGTGAACAGAGAAGCCCAGAGGCTAAGAAACTGGGTGTCTCCCTAGTATTAGGAGTGCTCAGATGGAAAAAGCAAGATGTTGTGTTTTAATACGTAGAGAACCCGAAATGCTGTTGCTAAGGGCAACAGCAAAACCCTAAAGGGTTACCAACGGGTGTGGCAGTAAACTCCTTGGTCAGAGATGGAATGATAGACACAAGGAGAGTCTCCACAATCCTAATCCTCACTTGCAGTGCACAGGTTCAGCTTACTGCCACTAAACTGACACCTGAACACCTTGCACAGTGAGACAGGATTTAGGCAGGCAAGTCTAAGAATACAGCCGCAAACTTGCTAAGTTCACAGAGTAGCAAAAGAACCCCAGCAAGTTAAACGACTGACTCCAGTCTTACTGCTAGGTCTGGATTGGCAGAGTGTAGTACCAAATCCCCAGGCCTATTTGCAGTAAGCAACAACAAATACAAAGCTACACAGTACTGGCTAACTTTCAGGAACTAACTAACCAACAAAGATTCAGCAGCATCTGCTTAACCTGAGAAGAGGGTTTATAAAGCAGGTGCTGTCCACGCCCCACTCAGACCTCACAGACTGTGAGCACAAAAACCAGCACCGGATCCCCTGCCATGCACAGAGCCTGTAACCACTGCACAGCAAAAGACCCGAACCGGAGTATCAGCTGCGCTCTGGTTACTCCGCTAGCACTTGTCTCCCGGTTGCAATGACGACGTGGCAGCACAGGGCAGGAGACCCTAACAGTACCCCCCTCTGACGAGGGGTCAAAGAACCCCTACCACCGGGTTTATCGGGGAACTGCGAGAAGAAAGAGCGTATCAGTCTGGGGGCATGAAGATCACAACTGCGCACCCACGACCGCTCCTCCGGGCCATACCCCTTCCAGTGCACCAAAAATGACAGCCGACCCCGAACCATCTTGGAGTCAAGAATCCTTTCAACAACAAACTCCCTCTAGCCACGTATCAGAAGAGGGGAAGATCTTCCACTGGAAGAAGGATTACTAATCGCCCGTTTTAAAAGGGAACAATGAAATGTTTTATTGATACCCAAAGAACGGGGCAGATCTAACTGAAATGCCACCGGATTGATAACCCTGGTGATCTTATAAGGGCCGATGAACCGGGGGCCTAACTTATGAGATGGCTGTCTCAACTTCAAATTCTTGGTAGACAACCAGACGAAGTCTCCTAATTTGAAGCTGCAGGGTCTTTTCCGCTTATCAAAAACCCTTTTGGTCACTAATGACACAGACACAAGGGCTTTCTTCACTTTCCTCCAAATACCTCTTAGGACCGAAACCACAGAGGAACCACCAGGTGTGGAGTCCAGGGGGTCAAAAGAATTGGCCTTAGGATGATGCCCATACACACAAAGGAAGGGAGAGATCCCTGTAGCAGAGTGAGCCGCGTTGTTATAGGCAAACTCCGCCATGGACAGATGAGCAACCCAGTCAGTCTGACACTTGGAGACATAACACCTGAGGAACTGCTCCAAGGACTGGTTCACCCTTTCAGTCTGCCCATTAGACTGCGGATGGTAGCCTGACGACAAGCTGACAGAAATCTGGAGATCGGAACAAAATGCCCTCCAGAATTTGGCCACAAACTGGGATCCGCGGTCAGAGACCACATCAAGTGGCAACCCATGGAGACGCACAACATGCAGCATAAATAATTCAGACAGGCGTCTGGCCGATGGCAGCCCAACCAGTGGAACGAAGTGCGCCATCTTCGAAAACCTGTCAACGACAACCCAGATGGCTGTCATCCCCGAGGATTTGGGCAAGTCCACCACAAAATCCATTGAAATGTGGGTCCATGGCTTAGATGGGATAGAGAGTGGATGTAATGGGCCAACAGGAACCCCTCTAGGAGTCTTATTTCGGGCACAGATGTCACACTGATCCACATTCTTAGCCACCGAGGGCCACCACACCGCCCTAGATAGCAACTCCCGAGTTCTGGCAATACCCGGGTGACCTGCCGACTTCTTGGCATGGAATTCCAGGAACACTCGCTGTCTTAACCTAGGAGGCACAAACAAAAGACCTACCGGAAGGTCTGGAGGAGCCTGCTCCTGTGCTCTAAGGACTAATGACAAGAGGTCCTGGGTAATGCCCACTTTAATACATGATGGGGACACAATGGGCAACGGCTCCTCGGTGGTCTCCTGGATTGGAGCAAAACTCCGCGAGAGCGCATCAGCCTTGATGTTTTTTGACCCAGGGCGATATGTTATCAAAAAATTAAAGCGAGCAAAAAACAAAGCCCATCATGCCTGCCTGGCATTGAGACGCTTCGCTGACTCTAAATATGCCAGATTCTTATGGTCGGTGAGAATTGAGACCACAAACTTAGCCCCCTCAAGCCAGTGTCTCCACTCCTCGAGTGCATCCTTAATAGCCAACAATTCCTGGTTACCCACGTCATAATTCATCTCGGCAGGCGAAAATTTACGGGAAAAGTAAGCACAGGGATGAAGGCAATTATCAGACACTCCCATCTGAGAGAGCACTGCCCCAATACCCATCTCAGAGGCATCCACCTCCACCACAAAAGGACGCTCTGGATCTGGGTGTAGCAGCACCTTGGCCGAAATAAATGCCCTTTTGAGACGGGCAAAAGCCGCTTTAGCCTCACAAGACCAGTGAGCAACATCCGCCCCTTTCTTAGTGAGTGCCACCAAGGGCGCCACTATAGACGAAAATCCAGCGATAAATCGTCTATAAAAATTTGCAAAGCCCAGGAAACGCTGAAGCGCCTTCAAACTAGTGGGCTGCACCCAATCCAGGACTATGTAAAGAGCTCCCTAGAAAGAAGAACAGGCGCATCTTATAAAGTTGCTGCACCAAGCAGCTGCCACAAAAACAGGAATGTCAATCCCGTGTAGACTACAGAAAAGATTGTGGGTTGGCAGCGCTAATAATGAAGTGATCGGATTAGTACAATACTTTAACAGTTTATTTTTAGTAAAAACACATGTAGGAAACAATTACTCTCCTCATATTTAAAAAATAATAAATGAATAGAATAAAATAAAACACATCACATTCAGTTCGTCCTATTGCTGTTTAGGATCACTCGGTGTATGTTCCTTTAAGATGCCCAGAAATGTCCACTGATTTGTACAGAGGTTTGATTAGTTTAGCACAGTTCGGTTTGTTTGTATAATTACCGGTCACCGCTTTAGAGGTGGAAAGGCTTCCATAGGTAGCAGTCCATGTTAGATGGAAAATGTCCTCATTAGTAGTGGTGAGTGCTACGGTTGTCCTCTTTGTTGCCGCACGGCAGATTAGTAGTGGATCCAAGGCTGGTTCAGACACGTACTGGAGATAATTGGAACTGAAGTGATGTAAAACAGGGGGTCCTGACGCATTTTGCTGCACCCCAATAAGTTCAGCAGCTTTATCAAAGGATACTGTGCATTAAAAGAGTGGGGTTTATATACCCTTACTAATGAGGAGAGTTACTAGCAGCTGTACAGATAGTCAATCCAATCACTTCATCCAAAATGTAAAACACCAATATGATATATAGGAGGCAGACCTATTAGATAAATGTAATGATAGCATAATTCTATGTTTTATAATTCTAATCCAATAGCAATAAAAAAGTGTTGTTTGTTTCACTTCTAATAAACATAGACCGTTTTTTGACCAATAGATGGCATTGTTTATTTTCCATTGCCATGGAAACTAAAAATACTGTTTCACTATTGGCTAGTAATTTTGATGGACTTGAATTCTGTCCAATCAAATAAGATAAATTCATTTAAAGAATAGTGGTCACATGACCGCAAGTATGAGTGACGATACTTTTCTTAAAACACCTCTATTGGTCGATACAGATGACAAACTCACAGTACGGCCTATCATCGCCATCCTTGGTATTCTGTAATGGTCACATGACCATTTGTCACGTGACCATTACGTTCGTGGGTATTGTTATTGTCCCACCTGGTGCTGCGTGACGTGCGCCGGTCACGTGGCCAGGTCACGTGACACGGCCCCGGCACGCAGCCAGACGTGAGAGCCGCGTTGTCATGACAACTGTAATGGTCACATGACCATTTGTCACGTGACCATTACGTTCGTGGGTATTGTTATTGTCCCACCTGGTGCTGCGTGACGTGCGCCGGTCACGTGGCCGGGTCACGTGACACGGCCCCGGCACGCAGCCAGACGTGAGAGCCGCGTTGTCATGACAACCGGACACTTTTTAAACTAATAGGAAATCATGTAGACATCAAGGAGAAAAGGAACTGAGGGGCTAAACAGGGCTAAGTGTATATTAGTATAATGAGGTGACATTGAAAATTAGATAGATATGAGAGGAAATAATTACGATCACATGACCAGTAATATGACTCCATGTCAATCTCTAGTTATTGTTACTTTTCTGACCCACATAGATCACTTGATCAAATCACATGACCGGGGCCAGTCATTCATCAATTGGCAAGGTCTTGTCAGAGAGAAAAAACAGGACAAAAGATCCCATTCTAGAAGGGGAAGTTATATACTTATTGTTCTGGTAATAACAATTATGTAGGCTATATAGAGATACACAGAAAAGCGGAAAATCATCTATATGATCATGAATATAAGAACTTATATAAGGTAACAATATCAGAATTTCTGCCATTTAGCTAAATAGTGATAAATTACCTATATAACAGGATTTATAATAACACATTCAATTCAACCGCTTCGTTCAATCCATCAGGATAAATAGAGCCCACTTTGTGCATCCAATACACTTCTTGTTTGCAAAGTTTCTTGAACCGATCTCCACCTCTACTAGTGGTTGATATATGTTCCACTCCTATCAGTTTAAGACTACTGGGATCTCCATTATGGAAATCAAAAAAGTGTTTGGATAAACTGTGTGTTAAATTATGATTCAAAATATTCCTTCGATGTTCCAGAAATCTGATCCGTAATTTCCTAGTCGTGCGACCAACATACTTCTGATTGCAGCCGCAAATTAATATGTAAATAACATATGAGCTGTTACAATTAATAACATTTTTTATATCCCAATGTTCTTGATGACTAGACTTCTTTTTTGTTTCTTGTACATAATTACATGTGATGCATTTATTTCCCCCACATTTAAAAAATCCCTTCGGTTTTGGTGGAAGCCAGGAAAGATTACCTTCTCGTTGTATTAATGTTTCTTCATTTTTAAGGAAGCTAGGAGCTAGTATATTTTTTAAAGATAAGTTCTTTTTGAAAATGAAGAGGGGTTCTGACGGTAAATCCTTACTTAATAAATGATCTTGTTTGAGGATATTATAATTCTTTTTAACAATTCGTTTAATTTCCGTACACTGGTTATTATATGTAGATATGAATGCTACTTTATTGTTTGTGTGTTTAGGGGTTTTTGTTTTAGGGGCTAGAAGATCTCCCCTTTCTAAAGACAATACTTCTTTATAGGCTGACTGAAGAATGGCAGTTGGATAGCCCCTTTGTGTTAAGGAATCCAGCATAGAAGCAGCTTGTTTTTCAAATTCTTTCTTCTCCGTACAATTTCTACGGAGTCAAATTAATTGTCCCTTCGGGATGTTTTGTTTCCACGGTGGGTAGTGGGCACTTTGAAAATGCAAGTATGCATTAGTGCCCACTTCTTTTATATAATTGGTGGTATTGATAGTGTTATTTTGTACTGTTAGAGTCAAATCCAAAAAGTGAATCAAAGAACGGTGAAATGTGTAAGTGAACTGTAAATTATAGGGATTGTGGTTAAGGTGATCTATAAAGGGAAGTGCTGATGTAAGATCCCCATCCCAAATGATAAATAAGTCGTCAATGTAGCACCCATAGAGGACCAGGTTCGCACCGAAGTCGCCCCCCCAAATGAGGGTGTCCTCGACCTCCCCCATATAGAGGTTGGCGTAACTCGGCGCGAACCTGGTCCCCATGGCCGTCCCCATGACTTGTAGGTAGTGATTGTCCAGAAATTTGAAGTGATTGTGACGGAGAATAAAAGCTATTGAATCTATGAGAAAGGATTGGTGATCTTCAGTTAAATCATTATCAAGGTGTAAACGGTTAGAGATACTTTGAATGCCAAGATCGAGTGGTATATTAGAATATAAACTCTGAACATCCAGAGTAAGAAAATTATAAGTACTTTTCCATTCTATTCCATTAATAAGTGAAAGAAAATGCGTGGTATCTTTAACATGTGATCTAAGTGTAGGTACTCGTGGCTGTAGGTGGGAGTCAACATAAAAGGAAAGATTGGACGTGAGGGAACCTATACCAGAAATTATGGGGTAACCAGGGGGTGAGGTGAGGGATTTGTGTATTTTTGGGAGGTGATAATAGATAGGGATTACTGGATGTTCTGAATAAAGAAATTGAGATTCCTCTTTGGAGATGACTCCTTTCATTTGTGCTGTATCTAGAAGTTCCAATAATTCAACTTGGAACTTTTTAGTAGGATCCCCCACCAGTTTCTCATAATAGGTGCAATCATCCAACTGCCGTCTAGCTTCCTTAATATAGTCGGTCTTATCTTGTATGACTATACCCCCCCCCCTTTGTCAGCCTCTTTAATCACTAGGGATGTATTGCTAGTGAGGTCCTTAAGGACTTTCTTCTCACGTCTAGTCAAATTTGTACGTTTTGTTTTAGTAGTTGGAACATTGGCACACAGGTTTTTGAAATCACTAAGAGTTGTTTTATAAAAACTTTCTATGTTAGAACCTTTTGATTTTATTGGGAAGAAATCGGACCTTGTCCTGAACTGGCCTCTTGAGATATCAAATATCTTCTCGGGCTTTTGAATGAAATCAAGATTGTTTTCTTCCCATAATTCATTAAGGGTTTCTATTGCAGGAAGGTCATTTACATCTAACAATATAGGTAATGCCTCATCCCTATTCCTGATAAGATGTTGTTTTGCAAAAAATCGTTTGCGACATAAAGTCCTTATGAATCTATTTCGTTCTACAAACAAGGAAAAAATATTGGGTGTGGAAGATGGGGCGAATTTTAAGCCTTTGCTTAGTAGGGAATTTTCTGCCTCAGTTAATTGTTTAGATGAAAGATTAAAAATATTGTTAGAAGTATTTTTATTTTTGTTTTTATTTTTATTCTTTGCTTCTTTATCTTTCCTTAATCTATATCTCTTTCCCGCTCTCTTTCCTCTGAGCTTCCACTCCTTCTTCTTCTTTTGGGTGTGAAGTGAGTTCTGTCCTTGTTCAGGATCAGTTCTCTGGATGGTTTCTTTAGATGTTGGTATAAAAAACTTTGGTCATCAATTTGAGTTTTCTCTACATTAGGGGCCCTCTCTTTAGGTCTTGCTCCCATATGATTAGAGTAGTCTTGATCAGACCACCGGTTCTTTCTTGGCTCTCTCTTCCTACTTGAATACGAATCTGTAGGATAAAAGGATCTATCTCTAGGTTCTTTTCTTGGTGATAGTTTAGCGTAGGATCTACGGCTGTTACGACCCCTTTCGAAATCCCCATAACTCCTATTTTTGGAGAGATCTCGCCTCTTATTAGAGTATTGGTATCTTTGTTCTCTCTGATCAAGTGTGTTAAATTCCTTCCTCTTTATTCTATCTTTATCTCTATAGGATCTGACCTGTCCTTCTTTGTAATCTTCTAGATCCCGAATGGGATCTTTTGTCCTGTTTTTTCTCTCTGACAAGACCTTACCAATTGATGAATGACTGGCCCCGGTCATGTGATTTGATCACGTGATCTATGTGGGTCAGAAAAGTGACAATAACTAGAGATTGACATGGAGTCATATTACTGGTCATGTGATCGTAATTATTTCCTCTCATATCTATCTAATTTTCAATGTCACCTCATTATACTAATATACACTTAGCCCTGTTTAGCCCCTCAGTTCCTTTTCTCCTTGATGTCTACATGATTTCCTATTAGTTTAAAAAGTGTCCGGTTGTCATGACAACGCGGCTCTCACGTCTGGCTGCGTGCCTGGGCCGTGTCACGTGACCCGGCCACGTGACCGGCGCACGTCACGCAGCACCAGGCGGGACAATAACAATACCCACGAACGTAATGGTCACGTGAGAAATGGTCATGTGACCATTACAGAATACCAAGGATGGCGATGATAGGCCGTACTGTGAGTTTGTCATCTGTATCGACCAATAGAGGTGTTTTAAGAAAAGTATCGTCACTCATACTTGCGGTCATGTGACCACTATTCTTTAAATGAATTAATCTTATTTGATTGGACAGAATTCAAGTCCATCAAAATTACTAGCCAATAGTGAAACAGTATTTTTAGTTTCCATGGCAATGGAAAATAAACAATGCCATCTATTGGTCAAAAAACGGTCTATGTTTATTAGAAGTGAAACAAACAACACTTTTTTATTGCTATTGGATTAGAATTATAAAACATAGAATTATGCTATCATTACATTTATCTAATAGGTCTGCCTCCTATATTTCATATTGGTGTTTTACATTTTGGATGAAGTGATTGGATTGACTATCTGTACAGCTGCTAGTAACTCTCCTCATTAGTAAGGGTATATAAACCCCACTCTTTTAATGCACAGTATCCTTTGATAAAGCTGCTGAACTTATTGGGGTGCAGCGAAACGCGTCAGGACCCCCCTGTTTTACATCACTTCAGTTCCAATGATCTCCAGTACGTGTCTGAACCAGCCTTGGATCCACTACTAATCTGCCGTGCGGCAACAAAGAGGACAACCGTAGCACTCACCACTACTAATGAGGACATTTTCCATCTAACATGGACTGCTACCTATGGAAGCCTTTCCACCTCTAAAGCGGTGACCGGTAATTATACAAACAAACCGAACTGTGCTAAACTAATCAAACCTCTGTACAAATCAGTGGACGTTTCTGGGCATCTTAAAGGAACAGACACCGAGTGATCCTAAACAGCAATAGGACGAACTGAATGTGATGTGTTTATTTTATTCTATTCATTTATTATTTTTTAAATATGAGGAGAGTAATTGTTTCCTACATGTGTTTTTACTAAAAATAAACTGTTAAAGTATTGTACTAATCCGATCACTTCATTATTAGCGCTGCCAACCCACAATCTTTTCTGTAGTCTACACGGGATTGACATTCCTGTTTTTGTGGCAGCTGCTTGGTGCAGCAACTTTATAAGAAGCGCCTGTTCTTCTTTCTAGGGAGCTCTTTTCATATTCACATAGTCATTCAGGCTGCTATTATGAGTTGCTACACCAACTTTGATAATAGATCAAAAAGGAGGCAGACCTATATATCCCAATGGGAATCTACACAAGGAGAAACTATGGAGAAACCTAACTGTGAATTAAAAGAGGAATTCTTCAAACTAGAAACACTATTAAAAACAGAAATGAAACATTGGTTAGATAGTGTAAATTTACAGAAATACTTGGATAGAAAGATGATTCCAAGGGGTCTAAGACGTTTTAAACCTTCAGTGTTTCAAAATGATGAGCACTTCCAGAAGGAATGGGAGGACATACTAGACCGGTGTTCACTCTCCCTGATGGAAGTGGTCATCAGATACAGAAAAGAGAAAACAACATCTATAGAGATAGAGATAGAATCACTGAAGAAAAACCTAGAACCCCATAGTCATACAAGGGAATTTAAAGAAAGGGACCATATTGTTATGGAAAAAGTTGATAAATTTGAACATACCATACTTGAAACTAAGTGTAAAAAATTTAAACGGGACCTAGAAGATTACAAAGAAGGACAGGTCAGATCCTATAGAGATACAGATAGAATAAAGAGGAAGGAATTTAACACACTTGATCAGAGAGAACAAAGATACCAATACTCTAATAAGAGGCGAGATCTCTCCAAAAATAGGAGTTATGGGGATTTCGAAAGGGGTCGTAACAGCCGTAGATCCTACGCTAAACAATCACCAAGAAAAGAACCTAGAGATAGATCCTTTTATCCTACAGATTCGTATTCAAGTAGGAAGAGAGAGCCAAGAAAGAACCGGTGGTCTGATCAAGACTACTCTAATCATATGGGAGCAAGACCTAAAGAGAGGGCCCCTAATGTAGAGAAAACTCAAATTGATGACCAAAGTTTTTTATACCAACATCTAAAGAAACCATCCAGAGAACTGATCCTGAACAAGGACAGAACTCACTTCACACCCAAAAGAAGAAGAAGGAGTGGAAGCTCAGAGGAAAGAGAGCGGAAAAGAGATATAGATTAAGGAAAGATAAAGAAGCAAAGAATAAAAATAAAAACAAAAATAAAAATACTTCTAACAATATTTTTAATCTTTCATCTAAACAATTAACTGAGGCAGAAAATTCCCTACTAAGCAAAGGCTTAAAATTCGCCCCATCTTCCACACCCAATATTTTTTCCTTGTTTGTAGAACGAAATAGATTCATAAGGACTTTATGTCGCAAACGATTTTTTGCAAAACAACATCTTATCAGGAATAGGGATGAGGCATTACCTATATTGTTAGATGTAAATGACCTTCCTGCAATAGAAACCCTTAATGAATTATGGGAAGAAAACAATCTTGATTTCATTCAAAAGCCCGAGAAGATATTTGATATCTCAAGAGGCCAGTTCAGGACAAGGTCCGATTTCTTCCCAATAAAATCAAAAGGTTCCAACATAGAAAGTTTTTATAAAACAACTCTTAGTGATTTCAAAAACCTGTGTGCCAATGTTCCAACTACTAAAACAAAACGTACAAATTTGACTAGACGTGAGAAGAAAGCCCTTAAGGACCTCACTAGCAATACATCCCTAGTGATTAAAGAGGCTGACAAAGGGGGGGTATAGTCATACAAGATAAGACCGACTATATTAAGGAAGCTAGACGGCAGTTGGATGATTGCACCTATTATGAGAAACTGGTGGGGGATCCTACTAAAAAGTTCCAAGTTGAATTATTGGAACTTCTAGATACAGCACAAATGAAAGGAGTCATCTCCAAAGAGGAATCTCAATTTCTTTATTCAGAACATCCAGTAATCCCTATCTATTATCACCTCCCAAAAATACACAAATCCCTCACCTCACCCCCTGGTCGCCCCATCATTTCTGGTATAGGTTCCCTCACGTCCAATATTTCCTTTTATGTTGACTCCCACCTACAGCCACGAATACCTACACTTAGATCACATGTTAAAGATACCACGCATTTTCTTTCACTTATTAATGGAATAGAATGGAAAAGTACTTATAATTTTCTTACTCTGGATGTTCAGAGTTTATATTCTAATATACCACACGATCTTGGCATTCAAAGTATCTCTAACCGTTTACACCTTGATAATGATTTAACTGAAGATCACCAATCCTTTCTCATAGATTCAATAGCTTTTATTCTCCGTCACAATCACTTCAAATTTCTGGACAATCACTACCTACAAGTCATGGGGACGGCCATGGGGACCAGGTTCGCGCCGAGTTACGCCAACCTCTATATGGGGGAGGTCGAGGACACCCTCATTTGGGGGGGCGACTTCGGTGCGAACCTGGTCCTCTATGGGCGCTACATTGACGACTTATTTATCATTTGGGATGTGGATCTTACATCAGCACTTCCCTTTATAGATCACCTTAACCACAATCCCTATAATTTACAGTTCACTTACACATTTCACCCTTCTTTGATTCACTTTTTGGATTTGACTCTAACAGTACAAAATAACACTATCAATACCACCAATTATATAAAAGAAGTGGGCACTAATGCATACTTGCATTTTCAAAGTGCCCACTACCCACCGTGGAAACAAAACATCCCGAAGGGACAATTAATTCGACTCCGTAGAAATTGTATGGAGAAGAAAGAATTTGAAAAACAAGCTGCTTCTATGCTGGATTCCTTCACACAAAGGGGCTATCCAACTACCATTCTTCAGTCAGCCTATAAAGAAGTATTGTCTTTAGAAAGGGGAGATCTTCTAGCCCCTAAAACAAAAACCCCTAAACACACAAACAATAAAGTAGCATTCATATCTACATATAATAACCAGTGTACGGAAATTAAACGAATTGTTAAAAAGAATTATAATATCCTCAAACAAGATCATTTATTAAGTAAGGATTTACCGTCAGAACCCCTCTTCATTTTCAAAAAGAACTTATCTTTAAAAAATATACTAGCTCCTAGCTTCCTTAAAAATGAAGAAACATTAATACAACGAGAAGGTAATCTTTCCTGGCTTCCACCAAAACCGAAGGGATTTTTTAAATGTGGGGGAAATAAATGCATCACATGTAATTATGTACAAGAAACAAAAAAGAAGTCTAGTCATCAAGAACATTGGGATATAAAAAATTGTATTAATTGTAACAGCTCATATGTTATTTACATATTAATTTGCGGCTGCAATCAGAAGTATGTTGGTCGCACGACTAGGAAATTACGGATCAGATTTCTGGAACATCGAAGGAATATTTTGAATCATAATTTAACACACAGTTTATCCAAACACTTTTTTGATTTCCATAATGGAGATCCCAGTAGTCTTAAACTGATAGGAGTGGAACATATATCAACCACTAGTAGAGGTGGAGATCGGTTCAAGAAACTTTGCAAACAAGAAGTGTATTGGATGCACAAAGTGGGCTCTATTTATCCTGATGGATTGAACGAAGCGGTTGAATTGAATGTGTTATTATAAATCCTGTTATATAGGTAATTTATCACTATTTAGCTAAATGGCAGAAATTCTTATATTGTTACCTTATATAAGTTCTTATATTCATGATCATATAGATGATTTTCCGCTTTTCTGTGTATCTCTATATAGCCTACATAATTGTTATTACCAGAACAATAAGTATATAACTTCCCCTTCTAGAATGGGATCTTTTGTCCTGTTTTTTCTCTCTGACAAGACCTTGCCAATTGATGAATGACTGGCCCCGGTCATGTGATTTGATCAAGTGATCTATGTGGGTCAGAAAAGTAACAATAACTAGAGATTGACATGGAGTCATATTACTGGTCATGTGATCGTAATTATTTCCTCTCATATCTATCTAATTTTCAATGTCACCTCATTATACTAATATACACTTAGCCCTGTTTAGCCCCTCAGTTCCTTTTCTCCTTGATGTCTACATGATTTCCTATTAGTTTAAAAAGTGTCCGGTTGTCATGACAACGCGGCTCTCACGTCTGGCTGCGTGCCGGGGCCATGTCACGTGACCCGGCCACGTGACCGGCGCACGTCACGCAGCACCAGGCGGGACAATAACAATACCCACGAACGTAATGGTCACGTGAGAAATGGTCATGTGACCATTTCAGAATACCAAGGATGGCGATGATAGGCCGTACTGTGAGTTTGACATCTGTATCGACCAATAGAGGTGTTTTAAGAAAAGTATCGTCACTCATACTTGCGGTCATGTGACCACTATTCTTTAAATGAATTAATCTTATTTGATTGGACAGAATTCAAGTCCATCAAAATTACTAGCCAATAGTGAAACAGTATTTTTAGTTTCCATGGCAATGGAAAATAAACAATGCCATCTATTGGTCAAAAAACGGTCTATGTTTATTAGAAGTGAAACAAACAACACTTTTTTATTGCTATTGGATTAGAATTATAAAACATAGAATTATGCTATCATTACATTTATCTAATAGGTCTGCCTCCTATATTTCATATTGGTGTTTTACATTTTGGATGAAGTGATTGGATTGACTATCTGTACAGCTGCTAGTAACTCTCCTCATTAGTAAGGGTATAAAAACCCCACTCTTTTAATGCACAGTATCCTTTGATAAAGCTGCTGAACTTATTGGGGTGCAGCGAAACGCGTCAGGACCCCCCTGTTTTACATCACTTCAGTTCCAATGATCTCCAGTACATGTCTGAACCAGCCTTGGATCCACTACTAATCTGCCGTGCGGCAAAAAAGAGTACAACCGTAGCACTCACCACTACTAATGAGGACATTTTCCATCTAACATGAACTGCTACCTATGGAAGCCTTTCCACCTCTAAAGCGGTGACCGGTAATTATACAAACAAACCGAAATGTGCTTAACTAATCAAACCTCTGTACAAATCAGTGGACGTTTCTGGGCATCTTAAAGGAACAGACACCGAGTGATCCTAAACAGCAATAGGACCAACTGAATGTGATGTGTTTTATTTTATTCTATTCATTTATTATTTTTTAAATATGAGGAGAGTAATTGTTTCCTACATGTGTTTTTACTAAAAATAAACTGTTAAAGTATTGTACTAATCCGATCACTTCATTATTAGCGCTGCCAACCCACAATCTTTTCTGTACCCAATCCAGGACTGCCTGTACCTTGGAACCCTCCATTTGGAAACCTTCTGGGGAGATAATATATCCTAGAAATGCGATTTGCTGAACTTCAAATTCGCACTTCTCCAGCTTCGCCCCAAGCCGGTGGTCTCTGAGTTTCTGGAGGACTAAGCGTACATGCTTCCGATGTTCCTCCAGGGAATGGGAGAAGATTAGGATGTCATCTAAGTATACAACTAAGAATCTATCCAAATATTCCCTGAGTACATCGTTCATGAAATCCTGGAAGACTGCCGGGGCATTACAGAGCCCAAAAGGCATCACCAAATATTCATAATGCCCTGAGTGGGTATTAAAGGCAGACTTCCATTCATCCCCCTCTCTTATCCGGATTAGATTGTACGCCCCGCGTAGGTCAATCTTAGAAAAAATGGTGGCAGTACGAAGCTGGTCAAACAAGACCGAAATGAGAGGCAGTGGGTATGAGTTTTTAATCGTGATACGGTTCAATTCCCTGAAGTCGATGCAGGGTCGCAACAAACCGTCCTTTTTACCCACGAAGAAGAACCCCGACCCAACTGGAGAATGTGAAGGTCTGATAAATCCCTTAGCCAAGTTCTCCTGAATGTACTCTGCCATAGCCTGAGTCTCAGGACGTGACAGGGGGTACAACCTGCTCTTGGGAAGCTTAGCATTTGGCAACAAATCAATGGCACAGTCATAGGGGCGATGGGGAGGTAGTACCGCTGCAACTTTTTTAGAGAACACGTCCGCAAAATCTGCATAACACCCTGGCAATCCTGGCAAACTTAGCTGCGAGAGCCTGACTGGAAGGCTCAAGCAACTCCTGAAACAATCAGTACCCCAACTAAGAATCTCCCCAGAGACCCAGTCAAATTGAGGATTGTGGGCCCTTAACCAGGGTAACCCCAACACCAATGGGGCAAAAGTACAGACAGTCACATAAAAGGACAATTTTTCAGAGTGTGTGGCTCCAATAAACAAAGAAATCTGGCTAGTGCAAGAGGTAATTTTACCTTGGGATAATGGTTCCCCGTTTAACCCACAAATCTCAATTTCCGATGCCAAGGGTACTAAGGGAACAGAGTGTTTCAGGGCGAATTGGCGGTCCATAAAAACCCCGTCGGCCCCACTGTCCACAAAGGCCTCAGTCTTGACAGTTTGACCGAGGATCTTCAAGGTCACCGGAATGATAAAAGTCTTCTTGGGAAATTCTGACTTCTGGCCTGACAGGATATTTCCCATCACCCTCAGGCCCTGAAGTTTTCCGGCTTTTCTGGGCATGATACTACCACATGACCTTTATTCCCACAGTACAAACACAACCCCTGCTGTCTCCTCCGCGTCTTCTCACGCGAGGAGAGGCGGGTAGCCCGAATCTGCATAGGCTCCTCGGAATATGCCTCAGAGTCTGAGGTTCCCTTGGGAAAGAAGGAAACCTCGGTCTCCCTTTCAAGCCTACGCTCTCTCAGCCGTCTATCCACCCGGATGGATAACTGCATGAGCTGATCCAAGCTATCAGGCAAGGGATATTGTACCAGTTGGTCTTTTATCTGGTTAGAAAGACCTCTTCGGTACTGGTGTCTCAGGGCTGGGTCATTCCACTGGGTATCATGGGCCAACCTCCGAAACTCCGTACAGTAAACCTCAACTGGCCTTCGCCCTTGCTTAAGGATCGAAATCTGAGCCTCGGCTGAGGCCGTCTTGTCAGGGTCATCATACAACATGCCCAGTGCCGTAAAAAAAGCATCAACACTTTTAAGCAACGGACAGTCATGCTGCAACCCATATGCCCAGACCTGTGGGTCTCCTTGTAGCAAGGAAATCACTATGCCCACCCGCTGAATCTCCGACCCAGAAGACTGAAGCCTAAGCCGGAAGTATAGCTTGCAGCTCTCCTTGAAACAAAAGAACTGCGAGCAATCTCCAGAAAAACGATCCGGGAGATTTACTTTCGGCTCCTTAACCCCTGAAGGTGCTGCTGCTGCGGGAGCTCCGCCAGCGGCCTGGGAGGTGTGCATTTTAATGGACAAATCATTAAATTGTCGAGTCAGGACCTGCACCTGATCGACCACCTGTTGCAACGTATTTTGAGGGGTATGCTCCATATTCCCACAAAATTTCAACAGGAGTATTAGGCTGCTGAATATGTTATGCACACCAGTGCCTGCAGGAATGTACTGGTGTCTGAACTGTTATGCACACCAGTGCCTGCAGGAATGTACTGGTGTCTGAACTGTTATGCACACCAGTGCCTGCAGGAATGTACTGGTGTCTGAACGGATAGAGATGCAAAACAAATGAACTCACAGACAGACTGGGGAATATGACATTACGTACACAGAAGGTGATAGGGTAACAAAATAAACACAAAGTGAACAGAGAAGCCCAGAGGCTAAGAAACTGGGTGTCTCCCTAGTATTAGGAGTGCTCAGATGGAAAAAGCAAGATGTTGTGTTTTAATACGTAGAGAACCCGAAATGCTGTTGCTAAGGGCAACAGCAAAACCCTAAAGGGTTACCAACGGGTGTGGCAGTAAACTCCTTGGTCTGAGATGGAATGATAGACACAAGGAGAGTCTCCACAATCCTAATCCTCACTTGCAGTGCACAGGTTCAGCTTACTGCCACTAAACTGACACCTGAACACCTTGCACAGTGAGACAGGATTTAGGCAGGCAAGTCTGAGAATACAGCCGCAAACTTGCTAAGTTCACAGAGTAGCAAAAGAACCCCAGCAAGTTAAACGACTGACTCCAGTCTTACTGCTAGGTCTGGATTGGCAGAGTGTAGTACCAAATCCCCAGGCCTATTTGCAGTAAGCAACAACAAATACAAAGCTACACAGTACTGGCTAACTTTCAGGAACTAACTAACCAACAAAGATTCAGCAGCATCTGCTTAACCTGAGAAGAGGGTTTATAAAGCAGGTGCTGTCCACGCCCCACTCAGACCTCACAGACTGTGAGCACAAAAACCAGCACCGGATCCCCTGCCATGCACAGAGCCTGTAACCACTGCACAGCAAAAGACCCGAACCGGAGTCTCAGCTGCGCTCAGGTTACTCCGCTAGCACTTGTCTCCCGGTTGCCATGACGACGTGGCAGCACAGGGCAGGAGACCCTAACACAAAGTCCACCCAAGGCAACAAATCTACCCAGTCATCCTGCAGTGCAGAACACAGGACCTTCCAGAATTTTGCCACAAACTATACCACCTGATCAGATATCACTTCAGCTTGAAGTCCATGTAGTCTGAAGATTTCAAAGAGAAATAACTGTGTTAATTTTTGAGCAGAGGGCAATACTTGGCCCGCAGGAGCCTGACGAGGAAATTTGTGTTGAGCACACTTGGGACATGAAGCTATATATTCTTCACTATCTGCTTCCATGTGGAGCCACCAATAGGTTTGAAACAAAAACTTAAAATTCTTTAGGACTCCAGAGTGACCAGTGAACTTGGAAGTATGAGCCCAGGATAAACAAAACATTTTGCCTGGAGGTGGAACCAAGGATACACTAGTAATGGCAAACACAACAGGATTAAATACTGGCCTAGAAACTTGTTTAGAAGATTCCTCATAGGAGCTCATAAAGCAAGATAATGCATCTGCTAGAATTTTGAGAGCCAGATCTAACAACAACTTAAAGTCTAAAACCAGATATAAATAAGTCCCACCTTGCTTGTCGAGGATTTAGACACTGCGCTGCCTTTAAATAAAGAAGGTTCTTGTGGTCCATGTAGATAGTAATGGGGAATATTGCACCCTCCAACAGACACCTCCATTCTTCAAGGGTTAGTCTGATTGCTAGAGGTTTCTGATCACCGATGGAGCAGTTCATCACAGCGGGCAAGAATCTACGAGAGAAAACCCACAAGGGTGCGTCTTACCATCTGCGCTGACTTTGGGACAAGACGGTGCTCACGCCAACTGCTGAGGCGTCCACTTCTGGAACGAAGGCCTTGTTGACATCTGGCTGTTGTAACATAGGAGTTGAAACAAAAGCGTGTTTAATTTTCTGAAAGACAGGCAGTGCTTCTTCAAACCACTGGAAAAGATTTAGCAGTAGGCATTCTATTGACAAATTAGGCAGACTGCCCAAATGACTTTGAATGGACTAATTTTGGAGTGAAATCCTGTTTCACGGCTTTGAGGAAAGCGACAAGATCATTCAGTAGTGGATCTTTAGATTCAATGAGAGGATTTGCCCAGTCCAGTGCTTTACCTTTGAAGAGCAGGAGGAAATATCTGATTGCATTGACTGGAGTAATACTCACTGAAGATCCTGATTTAGTAAAAGCGAGGTATTGGTTTGCTAATGCACGGAACTGAGTATAATCACCATCAAAGTAGATTGGAACTTGAGTATCAAGTGGACACTTGGAAGGCTGAATTTCAATAGAAGTCTCAGAAGACAACATAGGACACTTAAGAGTAGAGGACCTGAATAAGCGTTCAGAAGCAGGAGTAGAATCAATTTGAAACACTCTAGGGTGGAGAGGACATCATCTCCAGAAATGATTGACGGGAGTTCCCAGCTGAGGTTGACTGAACACTGGAAACTTCATCCTGGGGTGAGATGCTTAGAGCCTCTATCTGGGTTGAGGCAACAGTACTGTCTGCAAAGACTGGGGGCTCTGGACATACTGACTGGAGTCCTTAACTTGAAATACTGGAGAGAACTGCATCGGGTTTGGAGGAACTGGAATCGGTAGGAAACGAAGGCGACTTTGGACAGACAGATGGAACTGGGATTTGTCCAGGACTACTTAACTTGACTTTAACTAGAGGAGACTGATCCGGACAGACGGATGAGACCGGATTGGGTCCGAAAAAGCTTGAACCGGCTGGAACCGGAGAAGTCTTCGGACTGACGGTTAGGACCAGGTTAGACCCGAAGATACTGGAATCGGCTGGGACCAAAGGAGGTTGCTTATCATTGGAAACGGAGCCACTTGGGCTGGCTGGAACCAGTGGAGTCTTACTGGAATCGGCTGGAACCGAAGGAAGTAGCCCATCATTGAAGCCACTCAGGCTGGCTGGAACCAGTGGAGTCTTTGGACCAATGGTTGGAATCGAGTTAGGTCCATTGATACTTGATTCTTTATAGACAGAATGCGGATGTTCAGACGATCCATCTTGGAGTGGTACAGAGCTGGTAGCACTCTCTGAAGTTGACAAACAAAAGTTTGTGTCTGTTGCTGTGTCTTTAGGAATTCCTCCTGGGAGCTTGGCCCTGGATACCTCTCTTGAGGCTGAAACTCCAAAGACCCCTCCTGGGGTTAATAGATTAGACACACTTCTTTGAGTTGCATGCCCGGATGCCACTTCTGGAAGCTGAACATCAGATGCCCCACCTGGGGCTGTAGAAACAGAAACTACTTTAGTTATGGGTAACATGGACGGTCTCTTTTGATTTCCGAACCTGGGATTGGGTCTACTTGTCACAGGACCCCAATCGTAGACTCTTTGAACACTCCTGTTCGGGGTGGAGGAAATTGAAACTGTGGATGATATACTGGAAGGTTTGTAGGTGAAAACTCTGTGATGTTGGAACCTGTCACCAACTGTTGACTTGCGAAGAGAACAGTTCTTAATGAGATGACTAGATGCCGGCATTCAGCTGCCGTGAGTTTGGAGCGCGGGTAGATCTGGAATCTACCCTCTCTCTGCATAGGAGGAGAGACTTTAGTTTTAAGGAAGCTTGACACGGAGGTCGCACTAGTCTCAATAAATTGAGCAGACTCTTCACTGCGTTTAAAGCACCACATAGGACTTCTGGCATTATTGGAATGATTCTTGATAGAAGACTTTGAAGTTGTTCCAATAGATGATAAAGAGTGCTTATTGGTTCAGATTTCACAGCAGACAACAGAGGAGTCCTGAAACTTTCAAAAGAGGAAGTCGCTCTCTCAGGGGAATTAGTTGTGAAGGGAGTACCATAGGACTGACTGGTGCAAGGTCCATCCATAGGAACGGATTGTGCAGGGGAAGTTGGAATGACTGGAGCAGGAGTGACTTGAGCAGGAACCGGAGGAAAAACAGAACTTGGAAGGGATTGCTGCAAGGTATCCAAGTGGGTAGACATTCCCTGTAGAAACAGGATCACTTGCTGTTGTGCAACCTCGTAGCCATTGAGTCATGACACCAAACTTTGCAGTGACCCTGACCCCACACTCTGACCACCATCCGGGTCCATGGGCCTCGGACAAACTGTCCGGTCTCTGGTTTTGTCTGTCCCCAGAGGGGGCACTAGTGGGTCAGTGCAGGTGTGGTGTATAAAACGAGGAGGCTGATTAAAAATCCTGTGCATATGCGCTGATATTTATTATGTCACAGAGGTAGTTGAATAACAGATGGGATGAAATGCAATGGATGATAACTTGGAAGCCAATAATAACAGAAACTCAAAAGTCACTGGTAACAGAAATAGGTAATAACGATAACTTGAAAACTGGATTCAAACGGTACTTGTAATTATGGCTGAAGAAAACAGAACTCCGGTAATTTGTAAAAAGCACACAGTCTCTATAACATAAAAGTTCTTTAGCCAAGCAAGGCACAGGCAGGAGACAGTCCTAACTCAGCAAGCGTGTTAAATGCTGGATGCAATGCACAGAATGGAATGCTGCTAATTAGGTGCACAGGTTTAGCAAAGAGTAAACACCAGAGGAGAGTCTCTTACTGCAGATGGATGTAGTAGACTGTGGCTGGAGTCTGAAGCAAGTAGGAGGAATGAGAGCTGAAGATTGGAACGATGAGAAGCACAACAGGGAATCCACTTGGAGACAGGAATACGGGAACCAGGAGCACTAGTACACAGAGTGTGACTCGTTGTCCAAGGAGATGAGACTGAGCCAGGAACTGGAACTTATATCCCTTGCTCTGTGATGATTGGATGTTGAACCCCTGTGAGAACACACCCCGCTGGATTGGGTGTTCACATCAGCTGAGAGTTAGCTGGAGCTAGTGATTCACCAGGAGAGTAATTCTGTAGACAGTTAATGCAATGTACTGCTGGTTGTTGGCTGGGCCCAGCAGTGCACAGGGAGTCAACGCTGCCAACTAGAAGCACCGTGCACTCCAGGCTGCCAGCCGAAACCAGCAGTCCACAAAAAGACAGCACTGGTTGGGTGGAGCACAGCGAGCCATGGACTGCAGGAGACCGACCAGCAGAAATGGGAGCCAAGAGATGTGGCCCAGGGGTACAGCCATGATGCTCGCCGACAGTGCATCCATACAGCCGCAGCTGGGGCCGCGACCCCCGGAGGCCTGCACACGAGCCCGCCAGTAAGTGAGATGCTGCTGAATGCTGATTCCTGACAGTTGGAGGGTATGTTGCTACAGATGCAGTGGGCCTATTTTGGGGTGTGGACCTGGAGCTGCAGCTCCATTAGCCCCATTGTTAATCCTGCTCTGGGAACACACAGCAGCCAAAGGGCAGAGCCTCCCATTGGATGTAACCTGTGTGGCAGGGCATGTCTCGCCCAATCAGCTGTGAACTGGGTGTGATAGACCTGCTGCTAACCCAATGAGAGCTCCTAGCCATGCCCAGCGTTATACACACAGGCACAGAGTCACAGATCTGGGCTATTTTTTAGGAGATGTGAAAGCATTCACTCACTCCCTCGCTCACTTACTTACTCACTCACTCATCACTAATTCTCTTACTTCCCAATATGTTAGGAAGATGAAACTTAACATAGTTATTCTTCAGGTGGGAAACAGGAAAACTACATAATTAGAATTTTAATAAACCTCCCCTAAGGGGATGAAAAGGGGGTTGACATGATAATGTCATTATTGATGCGTGGCTTGCATTGCATGAATGATAATGCCCAAACAGACAATCGCATCAACATTTGGATTGCACCTCCAGTGTGTAGAATTAAATCAACTACAAAAATGCGAAAGCTCTCACTCATTCACTCACTGAATCATCACTTAGGGGTCTATTTACTAAGACTTGGACGGAGATAAAGTGAATGGAGATAAAGTACCAGCCAATCAGCTCCTAACTGACATTTTTCAAACCCAGCCTGTGACATGGCAGTTAGGAGCTTTATCTCTGTCAACTTTATCTCCATAGAAAGCTTAGTAAATAGACCCCTAATTCTCTTACCTATGAAATGTAACATAGGTATTCTGCAAGTGGGAGATAGGAAAATTATGTTATTAGAATTAGAATAAATCTCCCCTAAGGGTATGAAAAGTGGGATAACATAATGACATCATTACAGATGCATGGCTTGCGTTGCGTGAACGATAATGCCCAAACTGACAATTGGATGAAAATTTGGATTACACCTCCAGTGTGTAGGATTTAATAAACTACAATAATGGTCCTATCACATTTTACTGTATCTGCTACGGATGCTCCTTGGGTAACACCAAGAACCATGAATTAATATTTACTTACTGTACATTAAGATGTCATCTCTATAGATTTACCAAATTTTTAAAACTCATTTATATTTACAACCATGAAAATCAGACACTGCCATGAATACAGTGGGGTGTAACAGCTACAGTAGTTTACCAGTATTAATATTAAACTAAAAGGTCTACAGTAAGCCTATTAATATGAACACTAGGAGGCACTAAGTAACCAGTAACACAGTATGTATGTTCCAAGATAATGTCATGTTGAGTATGACCCTACTGCATGCTAGTCATGTGCCATGATGTGAGTGCTTTTATTACATGGTGAACATAGGCTAAACATCTCTTATTATTACGGAGATCATTGATCTATGGGGGTCAATACGAGTTGATCGCTACCTGCCATTGTTCGCCCTGCAGCGATCAGGCTAAAAATCTGCATTTTAACGCATGGGTATGCGCCGCAATGCGCACGCGCCGCAATGCACACACGCGACATGCGGGTACAAAGTCCTTTGTGGTTTTGCACAGGTTCTAGCGACGTTTGCATTCGCACTGGCGGCCGCAACAAGATTGACAGGAAAGGGGCATTTCTGGGTCAACTGACCGTTTTCAGGGAGTGCTTAGAAAAACGCAGGCATGTCAGGGAAAACACAGGCATGGCTGGGCGAATTCTGGGTGGGTGTGTGACGTCAAAAGCCAACCCTCCAATGTTAGAATAAACGCACGCGAAATGTAAGTCCAGGGCTGGTCTTGTTTTGCACAAAATGTTTTTGCAGGCGCCAGGGCCGGCTCCAGGCATGTTCGAATAGAGCGGCCGCGCTGTACGCCACCCTTAATGTGCGCCGCATGCTGGTGTTGCCATATTCGTGCCTGTACACAGCCTGCAGTTTCCCTTCCATGGCCTCTTGTGTCTGCGCTATGCGGCGCGCTGTGCGGCGCCGGCATAGGAGCGCGCACACAGGAGTTTTGAGGAGTCCACCCGCACCCTCAGCAGGACTCCCCCTCCCGGCTACCAGCACCGCAGGTATTGCATTTATGGATCGGGCACTGTTGGTCATATCTGGCACTGTGGGGTCATATCTGCACTGTGGGGGTATTTATGTATCTGGCACTGGGGGCATTTATGTATCTGTCACTGTGGGGGCATATCTGCACTGTGGGGGCATTTATGTTTCTGGCACTGGGGGGCATTTATGTGTCTGCACTGTGGGGGCATTTATGTATCTGGCACTGTGGGGGCATATCTACACTGTGGGGGCATTTATGTATCTGGCACTGTGGGGGCACTTATGTATCTGGCACTGTGGGGGCATTTATGTATCTGGCACTGTGGGGGCATTTATGTATCTGGCACTGTGGGGGCACTTATGTATCTGGCACTGTGGGGGCACTTATTTATCTGGCACTGTGGGGTCATTTATGTATCTGGCACTGTGGGGTCACTTATGTATCTGGCACTGTGGGGGCACTTATGTATCTGGCACTGTGGGGGCACTTATGTATCTGGCACCATGGGGGCACTTATGTATCTGGCACTGTGGGGTCATTTATGTATCTGGCACTGTGGGGTCATTTATGTATCTGGCACCGTGGGGTCATTTATGTATGTGGCACCATGGGGGCACTTATGTATCTGGCACTGTGGGGGCACTTATGTATCTGGCACTGTGGGGGCACTTATGTATCTGACACTGTGGGGCATATCTGCACTGTGGGGGCATTTATGTATCTGGCACTGTGGGGGCATATCTGCACAGTGTGGCCATTTATGTATCTGGCACTGTGGGGGCATATCTGCACTGTGTGGCCATTTATGTATCTGGCACTGCTGGGGGGGCATGTCACGTGTATCTGGCACTGATAGGGGGCATGTCTTGTGTATCTGGCACTGCTGGGGGGCATGTCACATGTATCTGGCACTGCTGGGGGGCATGTCACGTGTATCTGGCACTGCTGGGGGGCATGTCACGTGTATCTGGCACTGCTGGGGGGCATGTCATGTGTTGCTGGCACTGCTGGGGAGCATATCATGTAGTGTTCTTGCTAGGCACCTGTGGCTAGGCAATGTGTCTCAGTGCTCTACCTGGCGCAATGTGTCTCAGTGCTCTGCCTGGCGCAAAGTGTCTAACGTGCTCTGCCTGGCGCAAAGTGTCTAGGAGGTTCTACCTGGTGCAATGTGTATTAGCTGCACTATGTCACAACTGAGGGCCTGAGCTGACGGGAGGCAGCCTCAGTTGTAGGGGCTGAGATGTACCGGAACCTGGGAGGTTGTATCAGACCCCTGGACATGTAAGTAACATGAATAATAACTGCCCGAAGGCGTGACCACGACAACTTGGATAAAAGTCAATGATGTTTATTATGACAACTCCGCAACACAGCAGCAGTAAAAGAAAACGTAAAAGTCAGCAAAGAATAAATACAGTTCCTGGGTACTACAGGATGGCAGGAGCCACAGGGCACTGGTAGTGTGAGATAGTTCTTATGATCTTCTAGATGGAAAGTCCTTACCAGGCCCGACTGTAGCAATGGAGATAACCCTGGATTGTGCCAGCTGGTGTTCCAGGAAAAGCTGGGTTGCTGAAGATAAAACGGCTGCTGTGGATACTGGCTGGAACCAGACTGTTGTTAGCACGGAGTGGATACTGGCTGGAACCAGTTAAATAATAAATGAACTTGGGAGCGATGAAATATGAACTGAAATGTAGAACTTGAGAGCGGAGAAATAATAATACCGGTGGAGAGTGGTAAAGTGTAGAAAGGACACCGGCCCTTTAAGAGAAGCTGTACTCTGCTGGAAGCTGAGCTGGAAGCAGGTAATGTCGTAGCTGGAAACAGATGAATCCACAATGGATTGGAAAGTCAGGCTACACCGCAGGTGGAATGCTGGTGCGGGTCTCTATGGTGGAAGTCTTGAGCAGGAGCTGGAACCTGGAAGACAATCACAGGAGAGAGACAAACAGGAACTAGGTTTGACAACCAAAGCACTGACGCCTTCCTTGCTCAGGCACAGTGTATTTATACCTGCAGCAAGGAAGGGATTGGCTAGGCAATTATGCAGATTATCAATACTGAGAACAGATTGGTGGAAATGATCAGCTGACAGAATCCAAGATGGCTGCGCCCATGCAGACACTTGGAGGGAAGTTTGGTTTGTAATCCATGTGGTAATGAAAACAGTAATGGCGGCGCCGGCCACCGGAGATAGGAGGCGCCAGGCTGACAGATGCACATCCAACCACGCGGACACAGCGGAGGCCGCGGCTGACGTAATCGCCACTCAGACACTCTGCATGCAGAAGTTCAGGGACGGCGGCGGAGGCCGCGGGAGACGCCATGCCAGGTGTAATATGGCGTTTACTGTGACAGCGTCCCAGAGTGACAGGAGAGGATACAGGAATGTACACATCAGGATAACAGATGGGATCCGGTCCTGGAGCGCTGAGCCAGCCTTAGGAGGCATCTGATGGGTAAGAAATGGCGTCCAGATACCCGGATCGTGACAGCACCCCCCCCTTTAGGAGTGGCCCCAGGACACTTCTTTGGCTTTTGAGGAAACTTGGAATGGAATCTCCGGACCAAGGCAGGAGCATGGACATCAGAAGCATTGGTCCATGAACGTTCCTCAGGACCATAACCCTTCCAGTCAATAAGATATTGTAGTTGACCGTAACGGTGACGTGAGTCCAGGATCTTGGCCACTTCATACTCAACGCCTCGTTGATTTTGGACTTTCGGAGTTGGAGGAAGTGAGGAATGAAACCGATTCAAGATCAGCGGTTTCAACAGGGAAACATGGAATGTCCTGGGTATTTTTAAGAAGGTAGGCAACTGGAGTCTGTAAGCAACAGGATTGATGACTTGTTCAATCTTGAAAGGACCGATATAGCGAGGTGCAAACTTCATACTGGGAACTCTTAACCTCAAATTCTTCGTGGATAACCATACCCGATCACCCACCTTGAGAGCAGGAACTGCTCGACGCTTCTTATCCGCAAACTTCTTGTACCTGAACGATGCCTTGAGCAGAGCTGATCGTACGCTCTTCCAGATATTGGCAAACTGATGCAAGGTGATATCCACTGCGGGAACAGAAGTTGCTGGAAGCGGTTGGAACTCAGGGACTTTAGGGTGGAATCCAAAGTTTGTGAAGAATGGTGTTGAAGCAGATGAAGAATGATACTGGTTGTTATGACAGAACTCGGCCCAGGGAAGTAATTGAACCCAGTCATCTTCAGAGGAGGACACATAGCTGCGGAGGAAGGCCTCCAAGTCCTGATTCACCCTCTCGGTTTGACCATTGGTCTGAGGATGGTAAGCCGTGGAAAACTTTAGCTTGACTTGGAGGACTTGACATAAACTTCGCCAGAATTTGGCTGTGAATTGAACTCCTCGATCTGAGATAATTTCTTCAGGAAGACCGTGGAGTCGGAAGATCTCTTGTATGAATACTTGAGCCAACTTGGAAGCTGACGGAAGGCCGGTGAGAGGAATGAAGTGTGCCATCTTGGTGAACCGGTCAACTACCACCCAGATGGTATTGAACTTGTTGCACATGGGTAAATCTGTAATAAAATCCATCGACAAATGGGTCCAAGGTCGACGGGGAACAGATAGTGGAACCAGTTGCCCCGCAGGCGACTGGCGGGATACCTTATGTTGAGCACACTTTGGGCAAGATGCAATAAACTCCAAGACGTCCTTTTTCAGAGTTGGCCACCAATAGGACCTAGAGATAAACTCCAGGGTTTTTTGGATACCTGTATGTCCGGCAAAACGGGAAGCATGGGCCCAATGCATGAGCTTCTTCCTTAGCATCGGTTTCACAAAACTTTTCCCTGATGGGGGCGTAGAGTCCATCCCTACCGTGGAGAATGCCAACGGATTTATAATAGGATGCTTGTCTGAAGACTCTGACTCATTTTCTTGCTCCCATGAGCGGGAAAGGGCATCGGCCTTGCGATTCTGAGAGCCCTGACAGAACTGGAGTTTAAAGTCGAACCTGGAAAAGAAAAGTGCCCATCTGGCCTGACGAGGGTTGAGACATTGTGCGCCTTTCAGATATAAAAGGTTCTTGTGGTCTGTAAGTATGGTGATTGAATGAGAAGCTCCCTCCAACAGATACCTCCACTCTTCTAGAGCGAGCTTGATGGCTAGCAACTCCTGGTCGCCAATGGCATAGTTGCGCTCAGCTGGGGAGAACTTCCGGGAGAAGAAACTGCAAGGGTGTAAATGGCCATCTTTAGCCCTCTGAGATAACACCGCTCCTACTCCAACGGAGGAGGCATCCACCTCTAAGATGAAAGGAGAGTCGATGTCAGGCTGTTTCAGAACAGGCGCAGAGATGAACCTTTGTTTTAAAAGATGAAATGCTTGCATAGCTTCTTCAGACCACTTGGACGGGTTAGCACCCTTCTTAGTGAAAGCAGTAATAGGCGCCACAATGGTGGAAAAGTCTCGTATAAACTTTCGGTAATAGTTGGCGAACCCTAAGAACCTCTGGACCCCTTTGAGGGTCAAGGGCACCGGCCAATTTTGGATTGCTTGTAGTTTCTCAGGATCCATCTCCAGTCCGGAACCGGACACAATGTACCCTAGAAACGGAATGGACTTGACTTCAAAGACGCATTTTTCTAATTTGCAATAGAGATGATTGACACGGAGACGGGACAGAACCTCTTTAACCCAAAAACGATGTTCCTCTAAATCGTTGGCAAAAATGAGGATATCGTCTAGATAGACCACGACATGACGGTATAGAATGTCTCTGAAGATCTCATTGACAAAATGCTGGAAGACAGCTGGAGCATTGCTCAATCCGAAGGGCATGACGAGGTACTCATAATGTCCGTCACGGGTGTTAAAGGCGGTCTTCCACTCGTCACCCTCACGGATCCGGATGAGATTGTATGCACCTCGCAAGTCCAGCTTTGTATAGATGGTAGCTCCGCTAACTCTGTCAAAGAGCTCAGTAATCAGGGGTAAAGGATAACGGTTCTTGATGGTAATGTCGTTCAAACCTCTGTAGTCGATGCACGGCCGCAGACCACCATCTTTCTTTTTTACAAAAAAGAAGCCTGCGCCGGCTGGAGAAGAAGAAGGTCGAATGAACCCCTTTGCTAGGTTCTCTTTAATATATTCCTCCATAGAATGCGTCTCAGGCAGAGACAACGGATAAGTTCGGCCTCGAGGTGGAACCTTCCCTGGAACGAGATCAATCGGACAGTCCCATTCTCTATGAGGAGGAAGGATATCAGCAGAAGCTTTACTGAACACATCCGTGAAATCTTGATATGGAGGAGGTGGAACATCAGATGACCTGGGGGAGGAAGAACAGACAGGCAATACTTTAAACAAACATGTCTCAGCACAGGAGGAACCCCATGCCAGGATTTGCGTAGTCGTCCAATCAATTGTAGGATTGTGAAGACGGAGCCATGGAAGGCCCAGGACCACAGGATGTGTGGCTCTTGGAATCACTAAAAAAGAAATAAGTTCGGAATGAAGAACTCCCACTCTCAGACGAACTGGTAGAGTCCTTAAAGAAATAACTGCATCAAAAATTTTGCTGCCATCCACGGCAGTTAAAGAAATGGATGAGGGAAGTCTCTCGGTGGGTAGGGACCACCGTTTAACATAGGCTTTGGTAATAAAGTTCCCAGCTGCTCCGGAATCAAGGAGGGCAATGACGTTCCGATAACGTTGAGCAACTTGAAGCGAGACTGGGAGATTACAATCTTGAGGAGATGGAGAGGAGATCATTACTCCTAGCCGGCCCTCTCCTTGGCGAGCTAGGATTTGAAGTTTCCCGGACGTTTGGGACAGGCATTAATGGTGTGAGACGGAGCTGCACAATAGAGACAGAGAAACTCGGAGAGACGTCTTCGGCGCTCAGCAGGAGTTAAACGGGAACGGCCAAGTTGCATGGGCTCATCTTTAGATGGTGACAGTTGACGAGGAGGAGGAGCAGAAGATTTTGGAGCAGATGATCTTCCACGCTCAGTTGCTCTCTCTCTGAAACGTAAATCAACTTTCGTGCAGAGTGAGATTAGCTCATCTAACTTAGAAGGTAAGTCTCTGGTAGCTAACTCATCTTTAATACGCTCAGATAAGCCATGCCAGAATGCAGCATACAGGGCCTCGTCGTTCCATGCCAGTTCGGATGCCAGGATCTGGAACTGTATCAGATATTGTCCTACAGTACGTGACCCCTGGCGTAAACGGAGAATCTCGGATGAAGCTGAGGTTACCCGGCCTGGCTCGTCGAAGATGCGCCTGAATGTTGACACGAAGGCAGTGTAGGAAGATAGCAGGGTGTCGGACCTCTCCCATAACGGTGATGCCCAATCAAGGGCTGAGCCACTGAGAAGAGAAATAATGTAGGCAATTTTTGTACGGTCACTGGGAAAATTGCCAGGTTGTAGCTCAAACTGAATCTCACACTGGTTGAGAAATCCCCTGCAGAATCTTGGAGATCCGTCAAATTTTGCTGGCGTTGGAAGATGAAGACGTGGAGCAGAAATGGGTAAGGTGGGTGGGGTTATAGCTGGAGTCACTGTGGTTGACGCACCAGACGCGCCTGATCCACGGAGAGTTGTCTGAATCCCATCCAGCCGAGTAGAGAGATCCTGGAGACAGCGGATGATGTGGCCCTGTGCAGCCTCCTGATGTTCTAGTCGGGCTGCCAGTTCTTACATCGGCCTGGCCGCTTGATCCTGGTCTCCGGCTGGATTCATTAGGTCAGTGCTTACTGTCACAACTGAGGGCCTGAGCTGACGGGAGGCAGCCTCAGTTGTAGGGGCTGAGATGTACCGGAACCTGGGAGGTTGTATCAGACCCCTGGACATGTAAGTAACATGAATAATAACTGCCCGAAGGCGTGACCACGACAACTTGGATAAAAGTCAATGATGTTTATTATGACAACTCCGCAACACAGCAGCAGTAAAAGAAAACGTAAAAGTCAGCAAAGAATAAATACAGTTCCTGGGTACTACAGGATGGCAGGAGCCACAGGGCACTGGTAGTGTGAGATAGTTCTTATGATCTTCTAGATGGAAAGTCCTTACCAGGCCCGACTGTAGCAATGGAGATAACCCTGGATTGTGCCAGCTGGTGTTCCAGGAAAAGCTGGGTTGCTGAAGATAAAACGGCTGCTGTGGATACTGGCTGGAACCAGACTGTTGTTAGCACGGAGTGGATACTGGCTGGAACCAGTTAAATAATAAATGAACTTGGGAGCGATGAAATATGAACTGAAATGTAGAACTTGAGAGCGGAGAAATAATAATACCGGTGGAGAGTGGTAAAGTGTAGAAAGGACACCGGCCCTTTAAGAGAAGCTGTACTCTGCTGGAAGCTGAGCTGGAAGCAGGTAATGTCGTAGCTGGAAACAGATGAATCCACAATGGATTGGAAAGTCAGGCTACACCGCAGGTGGAATGCTGGTGCGGGTCTCTATGGTGGAAGTCTTGAGACAGGAGCTGGAACCTGGAAGACAATCACAGGAGAGAGACAAACAGGAACTAGGTTTGACAACCAAAGCACTGACGCCTTCCTTGCTCAGGCACAGTGTATTTATACCTGCAGCAAGGAAGGGATTGGCTAGGCAATTATGCAGATTATCAATACTGAGAACAGATTGGTGGAAATGATCAGCTGACAGAATCCAAGATGGCTGCGCCCATGCAGACACTTGGAGGGAAGTTTGGTTTGTAATCCATGTGGTAATGAAAACAGTAATGGCGGCGCCGGCCACCGGAGACAGGAGGCGCCAGGCTGACAGATGCACATCCAACCACGCGGACACAGCGGAGGCCGCGGCTGACGTAATCGCCACTCAGACACTCTGCATGCAGAAGTTCAGGGACGGCGGCGGAGGCCGCGGGAGACGCCATGCCAGGTGTAATATGGCGTTTACTGTGACAGTGTCCCAGAGTGACAGGAGAGGATACAGGAATGTACACATCAGGATAACAGATGGGATCCGGTCCTGGAGCGCTGAGCCAGCCTTAGGAGGCATCTGATGGGTAAGAAATGGCGTCCAGATACCCGGATCGTGACACACTACTGTGTGGTGTAATGCGAATTATCACTATTATGTGGCCATGCACATTCCCCACGAAGCAACGCCCCTAAATTTTTGCCCTCCTAACTTAAAAATGTGCCCTCCCTGTGATCAGCACCCTGCCCTAAAAAGTGAACACTATCATGTGTAGCTGGCACTGCTGGGGGGCATATTGTGTGTAGCTGGCACTGCTGGGGGGCATGTCATGTGTAGCTGGCACTGCTGGGGGGCATGTCATGTGTAGTTGGCACTGCTGCGGGGCATATCATGTGTAGCTGGCACTGCTGAGGGGCATGTCATGTCTATCTGGCACTGCACATTTTGTGTATCTGTCACTATACTGGAGACATTGTGTGTAAGGAACACTACTGTGGCTGTTATGTGTAAGGCTGCTAATTGTGTGCGTAGAGGGGGTGTGAAAATATATTTATTTATAGTTTGATAATAAGAAGTTACGAGGCCATGCCCACTTTCCCAGAGGCCAAACCCACTTTTCCAGGGGTGCGCGCATAGGGTTTGGGGGGGGGGGGGCGCTTTTACATTTTCTTGCTCAGGGTGCTAGTAGGCCTGGAGCACAGGCGTTCGCCCTTCTGCAAAGCGAAAATACAGTGGGCAGCGACAATGCGTTTGCACGGCTTCTAAAAACTGCTAGCGAATGACCACCTTTGCCTAAAGTGTTGTTTGCATTCACTGATACATTTGAAGCTTGATGCATTTATGATGTCAGTGTTTTTAAAAGATTTAATCAGCCTTCATTACGAACTGCACTAAAGTATATATAAAGAGCAAATAATCATCTGAATTAGAGATGTGCGGCTGGCACTTTTCGTGTTTTGTGTTTTGGTTTTGGTTCTAATTCCACTGTCGTGTTTTGGTTTTGGCTTGGTTTTGCCAAAACCACCCTTTCGTGATTTGGTTTTGGATCTGGATGATTTTTGAAGAAAAAAAACAGCTAAAATAACTTAATTTGGGGTAATTTTGATCCTACTGTATTATTAACCTCAATAACATTCTTTTCCACTCATTTCCAGTCTATTCTGAACACCTCACACCTCCCAATATTGTTTTTAGGCCTAAAAGTTGCACCGAGGTGGCTGTATGACAAAGCTAAGCGGCACAAGTGTGCGGCACAAACACCTGGCCCATCTAGGAGTGGCACTGCAGTTGCAGACAAGATGACATTATTCAAAAACTAGTCCCCAAACAGCACATGTTTCAAAGAAGAAAAAGAGGTGCAATTAGGTAGCTGGGTGGCCAAGCTAAGCGACACAAGTGTGCGGTACAAACACTTGGCCCATCTAGGAGTGGCACTGCAGTCTCAGACAGGATGGTACTTTTCAAAAACTAGGCCCCAAACAGCAACTTATGCAAAGATGTAGATAGGTGCAATGAGGTAGCTGTATGACTAAGCCAAGCGACACAAACAATTGGCCCATCTAGGAGTGGCAATGCAGTGGCAGACAGGAGGGCAGATATCAAAAATAGGCCCCAAACAGCACATGATGCAAACAAGAAAAAAAGGTGCACCGAGGTTGCTGTATGACTAAGCTAAGCAAAACAACCACCTGGCCCATCTAGTAGTGTCATGCAGTGGCTGAATGTCGAGAGTGAGCCGCAATTGTTCGGTCCACTGACAGCATCTACAGCACCACGCCCCTGTCATTTTTTTTTTATTCTGCAATTTGTGGACTTATACGGCAGTACCCCAGGACTAATACAGCAGTACCCTTGGACTCATAAGGCAGTGTCAGACAGGTTGGCACTTTTCAAAAACTAGAACCCAACAGCACCTCATGCAAAGATGTCGAAGAGGTGCAATGAGGTAGCTGTATAACTAAGCCAAGTGACACAAACAATTCCCACTGGAATTATACGTCCAAATCACTGGATTTATACGTCCAAATCACTGGAATTAAATGGCAAAATCACTGGAATTTTACGTCCAAATAATTGGAATTAAATGGCAATACTACTGGACATATACGGAAGTGTCAGACAGGATGGCACTTAAAAAAAATAGTCCCCAAACAGCACATAATGATAAGAAGAAAAAAAGGTGCAAGATGGAATTGTCCTTGGCCCCTCCCAGCCACCCTTATGTTGTATAAACAGGACCTGCACACTTTAACAAGCCGATAATTTCAGCGACAGGGTCTGCCACACGACTGTGGACCCCCACCTAAAAAAGAATCAATCAATCTCTCCTTGCAAAAACTGGCTCTACAGAGGCAAGATGTCGACCACATCCTCAACCTCTGATTCCTCACCCCTTTCACTGCATACATCCTCCTCCTCACAGAGTATTAATTCGTCCCCACTGGAATCCACCATCACAGGTCCCTGTGTACTTTCTGGAGGCAATTGCTGGTAAAGGTCTTCCCGGAGGAATTTATAATTAATTTTGAAGAACATAATCTTTTCCACATTTTGTGGAAGTAACCAATTACGCCGATCGCTGACAAGGTTACCGGCTGCACTAAACACTCTTTCGGAGTACACACTGGAGGGGGGGCAACTTAGGTAAAATAAAGATAGTTTGTGCAAGGGCATCCAAATTACCTCTTTTTGTTGCCAGTATACATACGGACTGTCTGACATGCCTAGTTGGATACTGTCACTCATATAATCCTTCACAATTCTTTCATTGGTGACAGAATCATATGCAGTGACAGTAGACATGTCAGTAATCATTGGCAGGTCCTTCAGTCCGGGCCAGATGTCAGCACTCGTTCCTGACTGCCCTGAATCACTGCCAGTCGTTGGGCAAGGAAATCTTATCCATTTCCTAGCAGCCCCAGTGGCGAGAGAAATTGAACAAGGAGCTGTTGACGGGTCACGTTCCGCTTGAGTTGACAATTTACTCACCAGCAGGTCTTTGCACCTCTGCAGACTTGTGTCTGCCGGAAAGAGAGATACAACGTAGGCTTTAAACCTAGGTCTAAGTACGATGGTCAAAATGTAGTGATCTGATTTCAACAGATTGACCACCCTTGAATCCTGGCAAAGCGAATGAAGGGCTCCATCCACAAGTCCCACATACTTTGTGGAATCGCTCCATCTTAGCTCCTCCTTCAATTTCTCCAGCTGCTTCTGTAAAAGCCTGATAAGGGGAATGGCCTGACTCAAGCTGGCAGAGTCTGAACTAACTTCACGTGTGGCAAGTTCGAAGGGTTGGAGAACCTTGCACAAGACAGAAATCATTCTCCACTGTGCTTGAGTCAGGTGCATTCCCCCTCCTTTGCCTATATCAGAGGTGGATGTATAGGCTTTAATGGCCTTTTGCTGCTCCTCCATCCTCTGAAGCATATAGAGTGTTGAATTCCCCCTCGTTACCACCTCTTGCTTCAGTTGATGGCAGGGAAGGTTCAGGAGTGTTTGCTGGCGCTCCAGTCTTCGGCATGCGTGTGCAGAATGTCGAAAGTAGGCCGCAATTTTTCGGGCCACCGCAGCATCTCCTGTACGCCCCTGTCATTTTAAAAAAAAATTCTGCACCACCAAATTAATTGTATGTGCAAAACATGGAACGTGCTGGAATTTGTCCGGATGTAATGCACGCACAATATTGGTGGCGTTGTCCGATATCACAAATCCCCAAGAGAGTCTAATTGGGGCAAGCCATTCTGCGATGATGTCCCTCAGTTTCTGTAAGAGGTTGTCAGCTGTGTGCCTCTTATGGAAAGTTGGTGTTTGCAAGGTGCTGCTACTGTTGCCGCTGCTGTTGTTGATGTGGGAGGACGTACATCTACCCAGTGGGCTGTTACAGTCATATAGTCCTTAGTCTGCCCTGTTCCACTTGTCCCCATGTCGTGGTTAAGTGGACAGTGCATACAACTGCATTTTGTAGGACACTGGTGACTCTTTTTCTGACGTCTTTGTACATTCTTGGTATCGCCTGCCTAGTGAAGTGGAACCTAGATGGGATTTGGTACCGGGGACACAATACCTCCATCAATTGTCTAAATCCCACTGCACTAATGGTGGATACTGGATGCATGTCTAACACCAACATAAGTGTCAAGGTCTCAGTTATCCGCTTTGCAACAGGATGACTGCTTTCATATTTCATCTTCCTTACAAAGGACTGTTGGACAGTCAATTGCTTAGTTGAAGTAGTACAAGTGGTCTTCCGACTTCTCATCTGGGATGATGATTGACTCCCAGCAGCAACAGCAGGCATACCACTAAAGGATCCACCGAAGGAATCCCAGTTAGGAGAGGACTCCTCAGTCTTGACAGTGACATGGCCTGCAGGACTACTGACATTCCTGACTGAGGAGGAAGTTGACGTTGAGGGAGTTGGTGGTGTGGCTTGCAGGAGCTTGGGTACAGGAGGAAGAAGGGATTTAGGTGTCAGTGTACTGTTTATGCACTTACCCAAAGTTTCACAACTTGACACTGACATATAAGGGAGGATGTTCCTAGGTGGTTAACATCCTTACCCCTTATTACAGAATGACATAGGCAACAGATGGCTTGACACCTGTTGTCCCGATTTGTGGAGAAATAATTCCACACCAAAGAGGTGAATTTTTTGGTAGTTTGCCCAGGCATTGCAATGGGCTTCTTCATCCCACAGACAACTAGGGGTTTATTTACTAAAAATCCGAGTTTGTCCAATTTGTGGGGTTTTTTTTCAAAGTGGCAACACGGGAATGTACTCAGCACAAATCTCGGCAGTGTTTGGGCTATTCGTAATGGTTTTGATGGCAAAGTTCAGAAATACGAATGAATAGACCATCGGTCAAACGCTGCTGTTTGTTCATACAACACGGGAATGTACTATTCATTCGTATTTGGGTGTTAGTCTCTGAATGCTCAATTGCGGTCGTATTTTTTTTCGATTCGTTAAAAAAAGCAGCAAAAAAATAGACCTGCTTTTTTCAGGCATGTTTACATGTGTTGCTACTTACAAATCATTCACACCTGAATTAGGATGCCTATAAACGGATCTTAGGCCCATTTCAAACAACCTACACTCAGAGAGGGCTGCAGGACTATGGTGCAGTGATATTTTGTGTGCTGTGGGATTCCTCAGACTCAGACATCAGCCTGCAAGTAACCAGGGCCAAGAAACTGAACATGGTCAGCAAGTTGTACAGGTTCCGCGGAGGCTGCACAAGCCTCGTTTTTTTAGGGGGCGTTTAAACTTGATGATAGGGTCATACAGATGTTCCGTCTAAATCGTTACAACATTTTCCATCTGTATGACCCTGTCAAACTGGGCCTAGACCCTGAGACAGCATGCTCTCGCCCTGTCTCAGGCCTGCACAAACTTCTGGCTGTGTTGCACTTTATGGCTACTGGGAGCTTTCAGGCTGTGTCTGGGGATGTAATTGGAATCTCACATCCCACCTTTTCAAGAATACTAACACAGGTGATGTATACTTAACTATCTCCTCTGTTTTTTGTTTGTTTTAATTACTCTCAGTGGCCAGTGACGATGTTATGTCATAAAATCTCAGTATCATTTTTTTTATCAAATATACACGCAGGTGTTGGATGTTTTGCAGCCCCACATCGATGCCTCGATCTGCTTCCCTACTCAGGAGTTTCAGTGGCATGCCATCAGGGTAGATTTCTATGAGCTTGCTGGCATGCCCAATGTGCTGGGTGCCATAGATTGCACACACATTCAGCTGAGACCACCTAGTGGCAGGCAGCACTTATATACTAACCGACATCTGGACCACTCCAAAATGTGCAGGTGGTTTGTGATACAAATCTTAAAATAATCAGTGTTGTTGCTGGTTACCCTGAGGGCTGCCATGACTCCTTCATCCTCAGTCAGTCATCCCTCTTTGATAAGTTTGAGGACAGACAAATGCCAGATGGATGGCTGCTGGGTATGTAATTAGATATGTGTAGGACTTTGTATACTACGGGAAAAAACACTGTGGGGGTCATTCCGAGTTGTTTGCTCATTGCCGATTTTCACAAAGTAGCGATTAAGGCAAAAATGCGCATGCGCATGGTACGTAGTGCGCATGCGCAAAGTATTTTAGCTCAAAACTTAGTAGATTTACTCACGTCCGACCGAAGAATTTTCAACGTTGAAGTGATCGGAGTGTGATTGACAGGAAATGGGTGTTTCTGGGCGGAAACTGGCTGTTTTCTGGCAGTGTGCGGAAAAACGCAGGCGTGCCTGGATAAATCGCGGGAGTGCCTGGAGAAGCAGGGAAGTGGATGGCCGAATGCAGGGCGTGTTTGTGACGTCAAACCAGGAATGAAATGGGCTGAGCTGATCGCAGTGTAGGAGTAAGTCTCGAGCTACTCAGAAACTGCTAAGAATTTTCTATTCGCCATTCTGCTAATCTTTCGTTTGCAATTCTGCTAAGCTAAGATACACTCCCAGAGGGCGGCGGCCTAGCGTGTGCAATGCTGCTAAAATCTGCTAGCGAGCGAACAACTCGGAATGACCCCCTGTGTTACTTATGTGTTGCTGTATCTTAACATGAAACACGTTATTATATCTGTCTTTCAGGTGATGGAGGATATGGCTGTTTCTCTTGGCTTCTAACTCCATTGTCCCGACCTGATACCCCTGCTGAACAGAATTACAATAATGCACATAAGTCCACGGGGAATGTGATAGAAAGATGTTTTGGTGTGCTGAAATCTAGGTTTCGGTGTCTGGATAAATCTGGTGGCCTTTTGTTGTATAGTCCCTTGAAAGTGACTCAAATTTTGTTCTGCTGCTGCTTTCTTCATAACATGTGTTTGCAACAACATCTGACACATGTTGATGATGACGAGGAGGATGAAGAAAGCAGACAGCAAGCAGAGGAATTAGAGACATCTGGCGGCACTTGGAGTACAGATGTAGGGAGGCAGGTTAGGCAAGACCTCATAAATAGTTATTTTTAAGGTAAGTATGTTTTGCTTCTTTCATTTGTTGTCTAAGCCTAAATATATTGTGATATTTTTCCCAAGAAAACCATTACTCAGAATGTGTCTGTCTCTTTCAGACATACAAACATACCCTTGCTTTATGCTAAACAAATGCAGCATGTGTATTGTGTTGAATTAAATTGACTAAACATCAGATTATGAGTGACATGCATGAAGTGTAAGTGTAAAAATACTTGTATTTGTAATTTATTTTAAACACACATAATCCAGATAGTAACTGAATATGTTATTTACTTTAGGAATGTGTGTTACGTCCTAATGTAACACTTCTCAACATATAATATGTTATCCTTGAGGAATACATGTGTCCCTATGTGTGATGCTCCATCAGATTTAAGGGACACAAACTTAGTTTCATCCAAAATTATTTATTTAGTTATGTTTGCTGGAGTAAACTTGCAGATTTGTAAGTCAATACACAGTTTTCAACATATATCCATTATTACACACATTATTTGTTTGAATCAAATATTTCCCATTACTTTGGTTCTGCATCATGTTTTAGAATCTGATTACTCCTTTTTACCACACACAAACATGGCACAACAATAATGTCAATCATTTTGGGAATGAATTATCTAAATTTGTTGACAACATATTAGGACACTTTGCAAACTCAATTGTGTTATTATTGTAATGTCGTCTAGAGAAGAAATGTAAAAGAGTTAAAATTCACATTGTAACTTGTATTGTTCATGGATTAATCTGTATGGCTGCCAATTAGTCTGTCTGCAGGATATGAGAGTGATTGGAATCAAGAGATATTAAATATTTAATCAAATCAAGTGGTATTGTTTCTGCAGGCTAAAGACATTCTGTATGGCTGCCAATAAGTCTGTCTGCAGGATATGAGAGTGATTGAAATCAAGATATATTCATTATGTAATCAAATCAAGTGTTATTGTTTCTGCAGGCTAAAGACATTCTGTATGGCTGCCAATTAGTCTGTCTGCAGGATATGAGAGTGATTGGAATCAAGAGATATTAATTAGTTAATCAAATCAAGTGGTATTGTTTCTGCAGGCTAAGGTCAATGTGCAGATCAAAGAACATTTTCCTCCTCAAAAAAAAGATGTGAAAGAATAAATGTGCTGCTAAAAGCCTGTTGTTTGTAACAGTTTTAATTAATGATGTTGTAAAAATTGACAAGGTGCTAAGTGTTATATATATTCTGACAATCATACACTTACTAACTGTGTTTATTTTCTTCTGTATACAGAAATCTGTGTCTATATTTTTTATGTTTTTTTGGGTGGCTGCTTGGACTGGCCTTTGTTACGATCCTGATGCTCAGGACAGGGGAGATCTTATGTAGTGAGTCCTGAGCACCAAGATGGAATGCTGGGATTGGGAGATGGGAAGGAAATAGCCCCTAGCACCCTACCTCCGTTGTCTTACCCGTGTTATCAATTCACGCCTGAACGACTATGGTTTCTTGGGCCCATGGCAGCCGCGTTTGAAGGGCGGATTAGGTCTGCCCAACTCCGATGCCCCCTCAGGTCTTAAAGAGAGACAAGGCGTGAACTGAGACAGGGTAATAACAAGGGGACCTCTAACTGAAACAACCACGCTAGGGGCTATAAACTACCTAAAAACTAAACGTATGTGCGGCACGCCGCCAAAGGAAAAGAACTACAAAGAAACCACTGTCCACTCCCCTACACGGCACCGCCGAGTTCCGGGGAGGACAGTGAAAGCGGAAACCTCCGCAAATGCACCAATTCACAGTAAAGTAAACACTAAGCGGCATAGGCCGCAACACGTGGCAGAAGCCGCTACTCACGAAACCGGGCGAGAACCCCAGATGACAAACAGGTTCGCAAGGACTTAGAAGGATTCCCAGGACCGGCTTCGGACCTCCAAAGTACCAAAGGGCAGGGAGCAAGATCCACCAAACACGGCTGACAGGAACAGAGTTCTGCAAGGCAGGAACAGCATACAAGAAGCTATCACCGGTGGGGCTGCAGTGTGCTGGCTCACATAAAAAGGCCCTGCTGGCCAATAACAGGAGGGCCAGCAGGACCAGCCCCCAGACCCTAATTACTAGTTGCCGTGCAGCTGCCCTGCTGCACGAGCAACCTAATTAACTATTCTTAGCAACGGGGAACGCGGTCCACCTGTGGCGTCCCCGTTGCTATGCACCCGGCGGCCCTGCACGCACGGCGTCCTGCGTTGCCAGGGACCCGGCGGCTATCGTGCGCACGGCGTCCTGGCGTTGCTAGGCGCCGTGCGGGGGACAGGGAAGGAGAGAGGCGCGGCGGCCGTGACCGCTGCTCAGTCAGGGCACGGACGAAGACCGCCGCGCCTAACAGTACCCCCCCTTGAGGAGGGGTTAAAGAACCCCTAGAGCCAGGTTTCTGAGGAAACTCCTGAAAGAAAATCCTCTTCAGCTTGGGAGCATGTAAATCTTTATCCAACACCCAAGATCTTTCTTCAGGGCCATAACCTTTCCAGTGGACCAAAAAATAGAGCCGACCCCGAGAAAGCTTAGAATCTAAAACCTTCTCCACCAAGAACTCTTGTTGCCCCTGAACATCCACCGGAGATCTACCCTGGGAAGTCCTCCGAGGAAATCTCCTGGAAGAAAAATACTGTTTCAAAAGAGAACAGTGAAAAGTATTGCCAACTTTGAGAGATCTTGGCAAGCGTAGCCGAAAAGCAACTGGGTTGACCTTCTTAATGATAAGGAATGGTCCAATAAATTTGGGTCCCAATCTAGCCGAAGGCTGTCGGAGCTTGATGTTGCGAGTTGACAATCATACCTTATCTCCCACCTTAAAAGTGCAAGGACGTCGGAGCCTATCAGAAAATTTCTTTTCTCGGAAGGCAGCTTTTCTCAAGGCAAGGTGCACCTTTCTCCAAATTGTTCTGAGATGGGAGGTTAAGGTCAACGAGGAGACTGGAGAATGAGGAAAAAAAGAGTTGGCTCTAGGATGAAAGCCAAAGACTGAAAAGAATGGGGACTCCTTGGTGGAAGAATGACAAGAGTTATTATAAGCAAATTCGGCTAACGGAAGAAATTCAGACCAATCATTCTGGAGTTTGGCCGAATACAACCGTAAATACTGTTTTAATGACTGGTTAACTCGTTCGGTTTGTCCGTTAGATTGTGGATGGTACCCAGATGTTAAAGAGAGTTTCATATTTAATGAGGCACAAAAACGTTTCCAGAAATGAGCAATGAATTGCGGACCCCGATCAGAGACAATATCCCTGGGCAACCCATGGAGCCTGAACACATGACGGAGAAACAAGACTGCCAACCCTTGAGCAGAGGGTAATCGGGGAAGAGCAATGAAATGAGCCATCTTACTAAAACGATCTACTACCACCCAAATGACTCGAAATCCGGCTGAAAGAGGAAGGTCCACCACGAAATCCATGGATATATGTGACCATGGCCTGAGAGGAACGGCTAAAGGTACGAGTTGCCCGATCGGCAATGAACAAGGAACCTTATGCCGTGCACAAACCTGACAGGAATGGACAAATTCCCTTACATCTTTAGAAAGACTAGGCCACCACACCGAGCGAGAGACTAACTCCAAGGTCTTAGTGATACCTGGATGACCAGAGACTTTGTTGTCATGAAACTCAGCTAAAACAGTGCCTCTCAGAAATTCAGGGACAAAGAGACGATCAGCAGGAGTCGGTTTAGGAGCCTGCTGTTGAAGCTGGACTAACTGAGTAAATAAATCTTGTGTGAGGCCTGCCCGGATGACAGATGATGGAACTATGGGGGTAGTAGCAGGATGGTTATTGTGAACCGGAAGAAAACAACGTGACAGGGCATCAGCTTTAGTATTTTTGGAACCGGGCCTGAAGGTGATAATAAACCTGAAACGAGTAAAAAACAATGCCCAACGTGCCTGCCGAGCATTAAGCCGTTTAGCTGACTCAATATACTGCAGGTTCTTATGGTCAGTAAACACTGTAATAGTATGCCTAGCTCCCTCCAGCCAATGCCTCCACTCCTCTAAAGCCCATTTAACTGCCAGCAATTCTCGATTACCAACGTCATAGTTGGATTCTGCGGAGGAGAATTTCCTGGACATGAAGGCACAAGGGTGTAATTCCTGAGACTCCGGATCTTCCTAAGATAGGATAGCCCCCACTCCAACCTCTGTGGCATCTACCTCGACTATAAAGGGGAGCTCCGGGTTAGGGTGCCTGAGAACAGGAGCCGAGACAAAGGCCTGCTTTAAGGCCCGAAAGGCAGACTCGGCTGCAGGCGACCAATTGGAAGGGTCCGCTCCTTTTTTAGTCAATGCTACTATAGGAGCGACCAAATCAGAAAAGGTATGAATTAACCGCCTACAATAGTTTGCAAACCCTAAAAAGCGCTGAATTGCTTTTAAATTTGTGGGTTGCGCCCAATTAAGGATGGCCTGGAGTTTTTTCGGTTCCATGAAAAATCCCTGGGGAGAAATAATATACCCCAAGAAGGACACTTCCGTGATGTGAAAATCACATTTCTCTAGTTTTGCGTATAAATGATTCTCCCGTAGTTTTTGAAGAACCAGACGCACATGGGTAATATGTTGTTCCATAGACTCAGAATAAATCAAAATGTCGTCTAAATAAACGACAACGAACTTTCCAAGAAAGTCACGAAGAACATCATTGATGAGGTCTTGAAATACCGCAAGAGCATTTGACAGCCCAAAGGGCATCACCAGGTATTCATAATGACCCGACTGTGTGCTGAAAGCCGTCTTCCACTCATCCCCAGATCTTATTCGGATGAGATTGTAAGCTCCTCTAAGATCGATTTTTGAGAAGATAACGGTAGAGCGTAACTGATCAAAAAGTACTGAAATCAAAGGCAAAGGGTAGGTGTTTTTAACAGAAATTTTATTCAGAGCCCGAAAATCAATACATGGTCTGAGCGACCCATCTTTTTTCTAAACAAAAAAGAATCCTGCACTCAAAGGAGATTTCGAAGGCCTAATGAAGCCTTTTTTCAGGCTTTCCTGGATATAATTATCCATAGCCGTGGTTTCTGGCCCGGAGAGGGCATATAATCTCCCCTTAGGTAAAGTGGCCCCGGGAACTAAATCTATAGCGCAGTCATAGGACCGATGGGGAGGCAGAACGTCCACATTACCCTTGGAGAACACATCAGCAAAATCCTGATATTCCAGAGGAATAAGTTCTGGGGTTACTGCCGCAACCCGGACAGGATGGGAAATACACTCCTTAACACAAAAAGGACCCCATTGGGAAATCTCCCCAGACCGCCAATCTATGGTGGGATTATGAAAAGCAAGCCAGGGGTGACCCAAAACTACTGGAACTGCCGGACAATGTGTAAGGTAAAATTATATTTCTTCTGAATGTAGGGCCCCCACTGTCAGCAATACTGGAGGTGTGCGGTCAGTAATAACCCCATTGGAAAGCGGACCCCCATCCAAGCCGTGCATGGTGATACGTCTATCTAAGGGTATCAGTGGAACGCCTAAAGCCTTAGCCCAAGCTAAATCCATAAAATTTCCTGCAGCTCCACTGTCGACGAAGGCCGACACCAACGAACTGAGGCTGCTAAAGGAAATCTTTACCGGAACTAATAGAGAATTATTAGAGGAGATTAACTGCAGACCCAAGTGAACCCCCTCACAATTCACTTGGTCAGAGCGTTTCCCGGCTTGTTCGGGCAGTTACGTGCGATATGTCCCTTACCACCACAATACAAACAAAGACCAGAACTTAACCTTCTGGTTCTTTCCTCTGGGGACAGCCGGGAGAGACCCATTTGCATGGGCTCCTCGACGTCCTCAGGAAAAGTATATACACATGGATTAGGCCTAAAAGTTGTTCCTCTTTCAGCCCTCCGCTCTCGGAGACGACGATCAATTTTAATAGTGAGCTCCATGAGTTTGTCTAGAGTCTCAGGAGCGGGGTACTGAAGGAGACTGTCTTTAATCACTTCCGACAGACCGAGGCGAAACTGACTGCGCAGGGCCGGGTCATTCCAGCCACAGTCGTTCGACCAACGGCGAAATTCGGTACAATACACCTCTGCTGGATTTTTGCCTTGCTTAAGGGCACGCAGGTGACTCTCAGCTGATGCTTCTCTATCTGGGTCGTCATATAAGAGGCCTAAGGATTTAAAAAAGGCGTCTACTGATAACAAAGCAGCATCATCCGCTTTTAGCCCAAACGCCCAGGTCTGTGGATCACCCTGAAGTTGAGACATCACAATCCCGACCCGCTGAGACTCAGTACCAGAGGAACGGGGCCTTAAACGAAAATAAAGCTTACAAGCTTCCTTAAAATTAAAAAAATCCTTTCGGTTACCCGAAAAACGGTCAGGTAAATGCATCTTTGGTTCTGGAACCATACTCGGGGAGGCTCGCAAAAGATCTTCCTGCGATCTCACCCGAAGAGTAAGGTCCTGAACCATCTGAGTTAATTCCTGTATTTGGTTAACCAAAAGCTGCCGGATTCATGAGGCCGAATTTCTAGGCCCACCAATACAACGGAAAAAATTAAACCCCCTTTTTTCTTTTATGTGGGCCGGTGATAATGTTACGATCCTGATGCTCAGGACAGGGGAGATCTTATGTAGTGAGTCCTGAGCACCAAGACGGAATGCTGGGATTGGGAGATGGGAAGGAAATAGCCCCTAGTACTCTACCTCCGTTGTCTTACCCGTGTTATCAATTCACGCCTGAACGACTATGGTTTCTTGGGCCCATGGCAGCCGCGTTTGAAGGGCGGATTAGGTCTGCCCAACTCCGATGCCCCCTCAGGTCTTAAAGAGAGACAAGGCGTGAACTGAGACAGGGTAATAACAAGGGGACCTCTAACTGAAACAACCACGCTAGGGGCTATAAACTACCTAAAAACTAAACGTATGTGCGGCACGCCGCCAAAGGAAAAGAACTACAAAGAAACCACTGTCCACTCCCCTACACGGCACCACCGAGTTCCGGGAGGACAGTGAAAGCGGAAACCTCCGCAAATGCACCAATTCACAGTAAAGTAAACACTAAGCGGCACAGGCCGCAACACGCGGCAGAAGCCGCTACTCACGAAACCGGGCGAGAACCCCAGATGACAAACAGGTTCGCAAGGACTTAGAAGGATTCCCAGGACCGGCTTCGGACCTCCAAAGTACCAAAGGGCAGGGAGCAAGATCCACCAAACACGGCTGACAGGAACAGAGTTCTGCAAGGCAGGAACAGCATACTAGAAGCTATCACCGGCGGGGCTGCAGTGTGCTGGCTCACATAAAAAGGCCCTGCTGGCCAATAACAGGAGGGCCAGCAGGACCAGCCCCCAGACCCTAATTACTAGTTGCCGTGCAGCTGCCCTGCTGCACGAGCAAACTAATTAACTATTCTTAGCAACGGGGAACGCGGTCCACCTGTGGCGTCCCCGTTGCTATGCACCCGGCGGCCCTGCACGCACGGCGTCCTGCGTTGCCAGGGACCCGGCGGCTATCGTGCGCACGGCGTCCTGGCGTTGCTAGGCACCGTGCGGGGAACAGGGAAGGAGAGAGGCGCGGCGGCCGTGACCGCTGCTCAGTCAGGGCACGGCCGAAGACCGCCGTGCCTAACAGCCTTTGCCTTTACCACTGTCGTGTTGGCATGCTCTGGTGGAGCGCCTTGGTGGTGAGGACACTGGCGATATAATTGGAGTAGTCGTACCAGAACTGCTGCTTGGTTGCAGTTGGTGCTGGGATCTGAGTGTTTCATTGAGGTTAGTGAGGGTGGCATTGAGTTCACGTGTTGCAGCATTTTGATTTTCTAAAATTCTGGTGATAGATTCATTGATCATTTGATTGTTTTCTAAGATGTTGATATAGCTTTGCTGTTGTCTTTGCTGTTCTTCCATTATGCGTTGTAAGTTGCCCGTGATATGTGTAATGTCTGCACGCATGATTTCCATGGTATTGGCAATTCTGGTGGTTGGTTCATTTTGGCGACTGATATTTCTGCTGATTCTTCTGAGGTGAGATGGTAGGCTTGAAAAAATGTGGGTCTGCCTACGCAGGCAATCTTGATTAGTGGCCTGCTGTGTAGCCCAACTGTCCCAAAACACTTGATCAGGGCCTTGTGCTACTGGTGTTGTTGGGCTGTGTTGTGGTGGTGGTGTGCTTTGCTGTGGTGGTGTACTCACAGGTGCTGGGTGGCTGATTCATTCGATTACTGGCTGCATTTGTAAAATGATTATCTCATCCATGTCACTGTGTTGCTGCTGTTGCGTAGGGATGCTGGTACCAGTACTAGAATCTGGAATTAGAATCATTTTGCCGTTAGTTATCCGTATGTTAGAGAAATTAATACAAAGCAATAAACATGGAACACATGTATTTGAATGGTGCTTTCAGATATCCAGCATAGCAACATCATCACTCAGAACTTAAATAGAGACATATGCCTGTTTGTGGCAAATGTGTCTGGTTACTTCATTCTTAAAGCAAGCACATGAGTTGTATGGTAGATCAGACATACTCCACCATAAAAACACAGTTTAAACCATAATGTGTAGCCTTATAGTGTCTAAAACAAAAACATAGTAATGTTTTTGCATGTTGGTGCCAATGTTTGGACAAACACACATGTGAAATTGTGGAAAACAACCTTACTATTTGCCAAGCTTACACATGTGTTTATGTTGCAGCATCTTCCACACAATCTGCTACTGTATGGCTGAAGTGGACATACATATCTTTACTGGATGTGGACAAGGCCATTTTGCGCAGATTCCATTTGAACTTTTAGTGACTTCGGTAAGTATGGCAGATTTTGCTGGATTTTGAGTTAATTAGTCTAATTAAATGGATTATTACGAGATGACTAATTTTTTTTAATTTACAGTTTCTTACTCACAATCAAGATGAGGGGAGTGTGGTTGGCGTCTTGGAGGTGTGTCTAAAATTTGGAGTGGTGGGACCAAAGAAACTGTAGACAATTTTCGTGGCGGGTTAGCCTGCTGTGGTTGGGACTGGACATCAGACCTTGCTTTCTTTGTTGGCACATGTATTATTTGTTGGTGTGGTACAGGAGTCCGCCTTCTGCTGCTGAAGACTTCTTTTGATGGACCTAGGATTTAAAGTGTAATGTTGTTATGGCCATTCCTTTACAAACATAACCTATACTACAATGGACACTTTACCTGCTTCTGGTGCGTCATCATCATCAGATGTCATGGGAGTGACTGTAGGATGAGCAGTCCTGCTTTTTTTCAACACTGTAAATCAGGAAACAAATAAAATAACTTATTTATTCATGCTATTGTTGATACAGCTACCCATTATGTTCATAAACATTACATCTTACAAAAATGGTTATTTATTTATGGATTAAAAATTACGCACCAAAAAAAAAAAATTTATAAAACACACACAATAGCCATATGCACCATGGTAAGTGCAACACAGGAAAGAATGTACAGGACACAGACATAGGACACAATTACAAATACATACACTAACATGCAAAAACACACACATCTTCATTTTCAAAAGTAATGTAATTAATGAGAGATGCAATATAGAAAATGCTCTGTGATGTGGCACTACAAACACACATTAGCACAATATGAGCAAAACAAACAAAATAAAATAAAAAAAAACCATCATAATAGTAAGGTAACTAAGTCTGCAGTGTTGTGTCAGGGTACAAATACAGCCTAAAACTGAACCAACAAATAGTGGGTTTGCCTTAAACAAGATTACATTCAGTACTAATGAAATTACACATGTAAGTGGCTTCAAATTGACTTTGCACTACTCCAGCCTCTAACATGTCAACCACTGTTTTGGAAACATTGCACATGGATAACTGAAATAAAAAACATAGTCCTACTTTCAAACTGTAAAATGTGCTAAAGGAAAACATTATTGCTGGACAATTCTATGACACACCAAGTCCAAACTACACATGGAAAATGTACTGTAAAAATACCACATGACATACAATAAAGTACTATGTGACATTGGCTTTTGTTGAAAACATTACCCAAAACGATGTCTTTGCTGATGCACACTTGAAGATGTGAGTAATATGCAACATCACATGACACACATTTACAAAAAACATTAAGACAGAAGTAATGTAATAGAATGTTAAGACAAATACACATGCTCACCATCCTTCCTGGGCCGATCGGAATCACGGACATGGGTTGCAGACATTTCAGGAGGTATTAAACTCCGCATGGGCTCCTCATAGTCATCTGGCAATAAAGGGCTGTCCATCACTGATTTTGCGAGCCGACTTCTCCTCCTTGGCCATTTTGGACATGACCTGTCGCTTTATGTCATAGTACCGTTTGCGGCACGTGTCCTCCGTCCGCTTGACCACCCCCTCACTATTTACAGCAGCAACAACTTTCGCCCACAACACCGTCTTCTTCCGTGTTGGCACCTTGGCGGACTCAGGCCCAACTAGCTGCCGCTGATACTTCATCAGGTCCCGCACTAATGCCACATTTTCAGCATAACTAAACTTTACATTCCACCCAGTCTTAGTAGTGGTGCGTGGCTGCGGAGCTTTCTGACTGTCATTATCACTGTCACTTGAGGCTGCTGCAGCAACCTCACCCACCTCCTCCACCTCACTAACCTCACTCTCACTCACCTCCTCCACCTTACCAACCTCCTCCCCCTCAATCACACCCTCCACCTCACTCACCTCAGCCACCTCACCCACCTCTGAGTCAGACATAATTGTGTGGTTCAACAATTAACACAGAAAAATAATAAGACAAACAACACACTCCTCCACTACCACTGCACAACACACACACACAAACACAAACACTGACAAAGGACTATAAAGCAAAAAAACTTGGACAAAAAATGAGACAAAACTAAAAAAAAACAAGACTACAAGAATGACAAGATCTCTTTCAAACACAATACTACACTCAGAAATCGCTAACAAAACTTCTCAATAAACCAACTACTCACCAACCTCCACAGCACAACCTCCCTCCTCACCACTAACTAAACCCACGAGGTGCAGACGGTTTGGGCGTAGTTTGGAAACTAAAAGTGAAAATGCGGCCGTGGTTGGTAAAAAACCCTGCCGCGTTTAACATTGAAAAAAAATCAAGAAAAAACAACAAAAACACAAACGCAAACGTCAATGATGGCAGTAAATGGCCCAAAAAAATATGACTGCCATCGACATCGGAAAACATGAAAACAAATAACTTGACAGCTTCATAAATTAGTGTAAATAGATTAAAATAGTTGCATGAAAATGCACCCGATAAAAAAATAGTTTAAACTCTACACAAACCGACTCAAACACGAATATTAGTAAATAAACCCCCAGGTGTCTCACCCGGGGCCTGACTTAAACAAACCACATCACCATCAGAATCCTCATCGTCAACTTCCTCCTCAGCACCAGCCACACCCATATCCTCATCCTGGTGTACACCAGTGTTGGGAAGGTCAGGCATCTCAACCATCGATACACTTGGACTCTCCTTGGGGATTTGTGATACCATCTCAGAACGCAAAGTTTTTTTCTGTGCTCTTTCCAGCTTAACTCTTTTAATTTTTCTAGCGGGAGGATGAGGGCTTCCATCGTCATGTGAAGCTGAACACAACTAGTCATGAACATAGGCCAGGGCCTCAGCCGTTCCTTTCCAGTCCGTGTCGTAAATGGCATATTGGCACGTTTACGTTTCTCCTCAGACTATTTAAGTTTATTTTTTTCAGTCTTTTTACTGAACTTTGGCTTTTTGGATTTTACATGCCCTCTTTTATCACATTGGTCATCGGCCTTGGCAGACGACATTGATGGCATTTCATCGTCTATGTCAGTGATGGCTAACCTTGACACTCCAGCTGTTGTTGAACTACATATCCCAGCATGCCCTGCTACAGTTTTGTTATTTGGCCATGCTAAAACTGTTGCAGGGCATGCTGGAATGTGTAGTTCAACAACAGCTGGAGTGTCAAGGTTAGCCATCACTGATCTATGTAATGGCTAGTGGCAGCAGCTTCAGCACTAGGAGGAAGTGGTTCTTGATATTTCCCTATTTTATCCAACAAATTTTTGTTCTCCATTATTTTTTAGGAGTTATATAACACAAGATATGGCACAGGAATGACTGATAGCTGATGGCCAGGACACTACCACTGGTCTGATGCAGCACAAAAGTACTGGGAAGGAAAGAATTGTCTCTTTGTTGGCGCACTTGAAGGAGAAAGAGTGAGTAAGTTTAAAATTTAACTTTTAAGTTTATTTGAATAAAATCCCTGAGAATGTGAAAAATCATGAGACAATAATTACAAACATTGCATACAATAAAATAAAAATGATGATAAATCCTCCTATGTGTCTTGGTTGTATTCATACGATTTATGATTCTTAAGTGTGTGCAGCAATACCTCAAACCCTACCGCAAAATAATGACAGCACGACCGGATCCTTATTCTTTAAGATATCTTTATTCAAATTATATCACTGTGTCCAGCAGTCTCTATAAATTAACGGTAGAAATTCTATTCTGTATTCATAATTTGTGCATATGCATATGGGGCCAACGTGTCTCACTTCTGCACACAGTATCTCTAAACATTTGTTGTAGCATATACTTCAGTAATTATAGCTCATTGGTGGCTCTATCACATAGTTGTTCTGTCGCTATCTAGAAAGTTTCTCAGCAGTCCGTGGTTGTTGTGATACAGTTCTGGGGATTAACAACAGTTAACACTGGTATTGCAGATTCTCTTTCTGCCTCTGTAGGTGGTCAAATATACACTTCAATGTCTATTACTTGCACAGAATGACCTGCAGAGGACATTTGTTAGTCAGAGAACAGTTCCATCTTGTACATTCTTATTCAATAGATGTGAACTGTCTGCTGTGTATATTTGTTTGCACAAAAGTTTTCACATCCAGTGTGTTATGCCAGTTTAATTTGACAGAATGGTTGATTTGTATCCTTCACATTTGTCTGTTCTGTTGCTGTCTCAAAAATTGCAACAAACCACGGCTCTTACTATTTTATCCTAAATATTGCAACAGTTGCCACTGGAACTGCAGGTATTAAAACGTCATTGGCAAGCTATTATGACCATTTATTTGTAGTATCCTGCAGAAAATATTTATAATCACGTCTGCAAAATACACTTCCAACACATGAGCTTTATAACATGTACTTCAGTAATTATAGCTCGTTGGTGGCTCTATTGTATAGTTGTTCTGTCGCTGTCTAGAGAATTTCTCAGCAGTCCGTGGTTGCTGTAATACAATCCTGAAAATTTACAACAGTTAACACTGGGATTGCAGATTCTCTAACCGCCCCTGTCAGTGGTCATATATACATTCCTGTGTCTATTAGTTACACAGAATAACCTACAGAGGGCTTTTATTTATCACAGATAATGCTCCACCTTATAAATTGATATTTAATAAATGTGAGCTATCTGCTGTGTGTGTTTATTTACACGTGATCTTTCACATCCAGTGTATTATACCAGTTTAATTTATCAGGATAAATAATTAGTATCTTAAATATTTGTCTGGTCTGTTACTATCTAACAGGTTACAGCAAACCACGGTTCTTATAATTTTGTCCTAAACATTGCAACAGTTACCACTGGACCTGCAGGTATTAAAACGTCATCAGCAAGCTACTGTGTCAGTTTATTTGTAATAACCTGCAGAAAATATTTACTTCTGGAAAATACACTTCCACCATATGAGCTCTTGCTGGATAAATATGAGCCACTTTCTATGTGCATTCATTACTCAAGCTTTCCACAGCCCATGTCAGAGTATGTCCACACGCATGTGCTGATTTAAATCCACCTTAATTAGCTTGGAGCTGTAACACTATCCCTAAAATAGTATAGACATTCACTGATGCACCAATGTAATTGTGTTTAAACTGATGTCCCAACGCTGTTTAATACAGTGTAATTGTATCTCACACTAATTCTACTTAAAGTGAACGATCTCCTATCAAATAAATGCAAGATATTCACTGTGTGTGTATGTTACACAGATTCTCTAGCTATATTCACGCTATATCTACATATCAAGCTGGTAAAATTAAATCAGGTGTGAACATGCTGGTATATTGTGATCCTGGCTCTATCTCATACTAGGGAAAGATGTCTCGCTGCTGAGCGTATATTTGCATATAGATACTGTTTCAATGAGCATTGGTCCCATTCGTATTTCTGACTATGATAAAGTCCCATATGTTGCACATAATAATTAAACACATTTAACTGAGTTTGACATTGCACACAAAATGAATTCTTATTATAGACACATAATAGCTGAGCTGGCGTGCCAGCGCCGCTCTGAAACGCCCACGTGCATGTTTCACTTTTGCTTCATCAGGGCAAACCCGATTGCCCTGCACTGAGACAATATATCAGCTGGAAGGGCCAATCACGGCGCGATGCGGCGGTCACGTGATCTCCCTTTCAAAGACGCTTTGTCACGTCATCTTCCCTCCGTAGCTGAACTGAAAAGTAACCGTCTTTTATGTAAACAAGAAATCCAATGTAAGTGGTGAGAATCCATTATATCCGGAGTTCTGAATATTATATAATGATAACTTAAGGTCACATTACACACACACCTACACATTACACACACACACATATAGTTTTTTCACTTGTCACTTTCACTATATTTTTATTATTATTTTTTCTTATCTTTCCACTTTGTTTATATCACTTGTTTATATTTCACTCGGCGTTTATACACACATATATGACTTCATACTCATGGTTTATTATTTCACTCATTATAACACATATTCACCAACAGCTCTTCCTTACACAGTAATCACGGTATACACTTCTGAGTTTTATGATCACTACTGTATTCTTCTAAATGCTTGTATTTGTAGATATGAATACTTACCTGGGTTTTCATCGTATCGAATTAATGCAGCTATAACTGATATTAATTAAAATTATACCAATTAATGCAGGATTCCACACAGTGTACAGTAATAATAGTGCTTATTGCATTAATATTGTTAATTCTCTATTCTGAATGGAGTGCTAGGGATTTATTTAATAGTCAGTATTCAGCAAAGTTATCTATATTAATTTTATTATTTTATTATTCTATATATAATATGTACTAGTGCTCTTTCTTTTTTCTTTTTACAAAATTATTAATATTTAATGTTTACTGTTCAGTGCTTAAATGGACACGTATAATCTCACATTCATGGCCCAACATATTAGTCACACCATATATTCATTATTAATTTCTCCTCACACTCAACATAAGTCACGATATATATTCTTATGTTTTATAATCACTACTGTATTTTTTTCAGTGTTTATATCTGCAAATATGAATCTGTACCTGAATCATCATTGTATCAAGTCAAAGCAGTTATAACTAAAATTTATTAAAATAACGCGAATATGTGCAAAATCTTACACAATGGACAGTACAAATGAGCCCATCATGTTTATTATTTTTGGTAATTCATTTATTCCGGATTTCTTTAGAATTAAGTACCAGTGGTCTCTATAATAATTATTATCCAGCAATGTTATCCAAACAAGTTTTAATAATTGATGTACAAAATCATAACATTAGTGTTTCTCTTCTCCTTGTGACCTTAAGTTATCATTACATAATATTCAGAACTCCGGGTATAATGGATTCTCACCACTTACATTGGATTTCTTGTCTACATAAAAGACGGTTACTTATCATTTCAGCTACGGAGGGAAGATTACGTGACAAAGCGTCTTTGAAAGGGAGATCACGTGACCGCCGCATCGCGCCGTGATTGGCCCATCCAGCTGATATATTGTCTCAGTGCAGGGCAATCGGGTTTGCCCTGATGAAGCGAAAGTGAAACGTGCACGTGGGTGTTTCAGAGCGGCGCTAGCACGCCAGCTCAGCTACGATGTTTCTATAATAAGAATTCATTTGTGTGCAATGTCAAACTCAGTTAAATGTGTTTAATTATTATGTGCAACATATGGGACTTTATCATAGTCAGAAATACGAATGGGACCAATGCTCATTGAAACAGTATCTATGGGCTAATAGACGCTCAGCAGCGAGACATCTTTCCCTACTATGAGATAGAGCCAGGATCACAATATACCGGCATGTTCACACCTGATTTAATTTTACCAGCTTGATATGTAGATATAGCGTGAATATAGCTAGAGAATCTGTGTAACATACACACACAGTGAATATCTTGCATTTATTTGATAGGAGATCATTCACTTTAAGTAGAATTAGTGTGAGCTACAATTACACTGTATTAAACAGCGTTGGGACATCAGTTTAAACACAATTACATTGGTGCATCAGTGAATGTCTATCCTATTTTAGGGATAGTGTTACAGCTCTAAGCTAATTAAGGTGGATTTAAATCAGCACAGCGTGTGGACATACTCTGACATGGGCTGTGGATAGCTTGAGTAATGAATGCACATAGAAAGTGGCTCATATTTATCCAGCAAGAGCTCATATGGTGGAAGTGTATTTTCCAGAAGTAAATATTTTCTGCAGGTTATTACAAATAAACTGACACAGTAGCTTGCTGATGACGTTTTAATACCTGCAGGTCCAGTGGTAACTGTTGCAATGTTTAGGACAAAATTATAAGAACCGTGGTTTGCTGTAACCTGTTAGATAGTAACAGACCAGACAAATATTTAAGATACTAATTATTTATCCTGATAAATTAAATTGGTATAATACACTGGATGTGAAAGATCACGTGTAAATAAACACACACAGCAGATAGCTCACATTTATTAAATATCAATTTATAAGGTGGAGCATTATCTCTGATAAATAAAAGCCCTCTGTAGGTTATTCTGTGTAACTAATAGACACAGGAATGTATATATGACCACTGACAGGGGCGGTTAGAGAATCTGCAATCCCAGTGTTGTAAATTTTCAGGATTGTATTACAGCAACCACGGACTGCTGAGAAATTCTCTAGACAGCGACAGAACAACTATACAATAGAGCCACCAACGAGCTATAATTACTGAAGTACATGTTATAAAGCTCATGTGGTGGAAGTGTATTTTCCAGACGTGATTATAAATATTTTCTGCAGGATACTACAAATAAACGGTCATAATAGCTTGCCAATGACGTTTTAATACCTGCAGTTCCAGTGGCAACTGTTGCAATATTTAGGATAAAATAGTAAGAGCCGTGGTTTGTTGCAATTTTTGAGACAGCAACAGAATAGACAAATGTGAAGGATACAAATCAACCATTCTGTCAAATTAAACTGGCATAACACACTGGATGTGAAAACTTTTGTGTAAACAAATATACACAGCAGACAGTTCACATCTATTGAATAAGAATTTACAAGATGGAACTGTTCTTTGACTATCAAATGTCCTCTGCAGGTCATTCTGTGCAAGTAATAGACATTGAAGTGTATATTTGACCACCTACAGAGGCAGAAAGAGAATCTGCAATACCAGTGTTAGCTGTTGTTAATCCTCAGAACTGTATCACAACAACCACGGACTGCTGAGAAACTTTCTAGATAGCGACAGAACAACTATGTGATAGAGCCACCAATGAGCTATAATTACTGAAGTATATGCTACAACAAATGTTTAGAGATACTGGGGTTTATTTACTAAGATTCGTATTTTTCAGAATCATGTTCAAGTTCAATCACGACTGACATCGACAGTGTAAATCTGCAACTTTTTGAATTGATTACGACTCATTTACTAAGCAGTCGTATTCGTATTTTCCGTATCTTCCGATGTCGATGTCATTCGTGCTTTTTTGCTGCTGAATGCGGCCGCGTTTGCTATTTTGCGGCCGCGTTGTTGCGTTTTTTTTACGACTGCGTCACAAGTCTGTTACGGCAGTGATTTGGAATTTGCGGCCGCGTTTTTACTCCTAAGTTTCGTTTACGTCACGCGGCCGTGATTGGTTGTATTCGTGAAGGAGGAGTGTCTGTGCATGTTACTATAAAAACGCCCCAAACACTCCGCACCTCGTGGGTTTAGCTAGTGGAGAGGAGAGAGGAAGGTGTATTTGGAGTTGGTGAGTTTGGTGGAGTTTTTGGTGGATTTGGAGAGGAGTTTGGTGATTGTTGAGTGCTGTACTGTGTGTGTTAGTAGTCTTGTGATCTTTGTAGTATTGTTTTTTCCCAGTTTGTAAACTTTTTTGTCCTTGTTTTTTTTTTTCAGTCTTTTGTCATTGTTTGTGAGTGAGTGAGCGTGTGTGTTGGCTGTGTGGTGTGTAGTAGGAGTAGTGGAGGAGTGTGTTTTGTGTTTTCATTTTTCTGTGTTTTATGTTGTTTGTCATGTCCGACTCAGAGGTCAGTGTTGTGGCGGAGGTTAGTGAGGTGGAGGCTGGTAGTGAGGTGGAGGCTGGTAGTGAGGTGGAGGCTGGTAGTGAGGTGGAGGGGGGTAGTGAGAGGGAGGAGGTTAGTGAGGAGGAGGAGGAGGGGGTGCCTGTTGCTGGATTTTCCAGTGATAGTGATGGTGTTGTGGCACCGCAGCCACGCACCACCACCAAGACTGGCAGGAATATAAAGTTCAGCTATGCTGAAAACATGGCGTTGGTGCGTGAGCTGATGAAGCACCATCGCCAATTGTTTGGTCAGGATGCTGCCAGGGTGTCCTCCCGCAGGAAGTCTGCCCTGTGGGGGCAAGTCATACTTGCTGTGAATAGTGAGGGTGTGGTGAGGCGGACAGAGGACACGTGCCGCAAGCGTTTCTATGATATTAAGCGGCGTGTCAAGGCCAAGATGGCCAAAGAGTCCAAATCTGCACGGAGAACCGGAGGTGGGCCACCTTTACGTGTAAGCTATCGGGACTGGGAGGAGCCTGTGCGGGCATTGATTCCTGGCGAAGTGGTGTCTGCTACTCATGTCCGGGATTCGGACCGACCCACGCAGGATGGTAAGTTTGTTTTGTAATATTGTTCTTAAAATGTCTGTAAAATTTAGTTAATTTCATTTTTAAAGTTTAAAGGATGATTTTTTTCTCACAAAACAGATTGCATGCCTATGCTCCCTTAAGGTGTGTTTGTGTTTTGAATGTTTTTTTTTCTCCTTGCCGTAGCATTTTTTTTTTTAGTATTTTTTACAAAACATGTGCAGTGTTTTTAAATGTTTTTTTTTCTTTTTTTGTTGCAATTTTTGGCGATAATGCTTGAACATGTGTGTTTGTTTAAAATCCACAAAAGGTTTTTGTTTTTTAAAAAAACTGAAAAGCGGGGAAATTTTTAAAACATTACATTTTAAAAATATTTGCAAGTACTCAATCTCTGCAATATCTGAGACCAAAAACTTATTTTAAATAAATTTATTGTGTGCCACATCAAGTACATTTTGATATTCAACTCAAAATCATGAATGTAGAAGCTCTTAAGCTTAAAATTTTTTTTTAAACAAAACCAAATAGATGCTTACAGTACATTAATGGTTTTCAGTGGGTCATTTTTCCAAAAACATGGTAATAATGTTGGGGTCACTTTTTCCACAGTCACACAGACCAGCCGCCCAGACAGGCCTCACACAAGTCAGGATGATGCCGGTATTGCAGGTAAGTCTTCACTGTAGTCACATATTCTGAAAACACATAGAAGTACAAAATATTAAGTTTAAATTTTGCACCTAGGTTCTGCTTCTGGAAGCCGACCTCCTGTAAGGCGCCCATCACAGGGCTTGGGCCACTTACCCAGGAGGCCAACTAAGACACGGCGTCTTGGCTCTGATTCCGCACCTCCATCATCCCCACCCAGGCGAAGACTTTCGGCAGTGTCACCCCAGCCACCACTGGCACTATTGTCGAGTTCGCAGAGTGATGAGGCCAGATCACCTCAGTTATCTGGTGAGTAAAAACATAAATTAAACACATAAGCAATAATATACACAGTACACTTAAGATGTTGTTAGTTGGTTTGGAGTTTACATGTTTTCCTCAACAATCAATGTGATGTAACGTCTTCAATTGCTCAAGGTGCTTTAATAAAATTAGATAAGGTCTTAGTGGATGGTCTAGACAACCTATTTGTATGAAAAGAACAGATTTGAGGATACATTAAGCACACACACGTTCACATTTTTAAAAAAATATGAATAAAATTAAATGTTGGACCGAAAATAAAAAACCATTAGAGTGTTCACACATCGCCCCTGTCCAGTATGTAGATGGCTTACTTGCTCCGCTCCTCTGGACTATACAGGTAAGTAGTCTATATCGTGGTGAGGGGAGGGAATCTAACAGTGTAATGGTGTGGAGGGAAGTTAGTTAAGTGAGGAATATGCAAATTTGGCAATGTTTGCGCCTGTGTTGGTTTTTTAAAATATAAAAATTATAAATTGTTAACGTTGAGAAAAACAAGTGCTAATAATGCAAAAATGTAGTATTAGGAATGTATTAATGTGTTGCATTAGCCAGGCCAAATTAAAAAAAATTACAACATTGCATGTTGCCTACCCCATACAGAGCACAACTTGATGTCCGCCGAGGACCAGCAGGGACCAGAACAACAGCCATCCTTCACACTGCAACTTACAGCTGTTGATCCAAGCATGCCAATACAGTTGCAGGATATACCCCAACCATCCATCAGTCCCCAACTGGCACAAGCTCCGCCCCCAAGCCAAATTCCTGCCGATTTTTGGGCCAGTTGGACAAGCCAACAGGCCCAAAGCAATGCCACCCTGACCCAACATACACAACACCTTGCCAGTCTGCCCCATCATCTACCGCGTATTAGTCGCAACTCGGGCAGACTGATAGTACAAGTAGGGAGAATGGCTACCTCAATGGAGCAAATTAGGGCTGAAAACAGCCAAATGAATGCACATTTATCCCGCATTATAGATGAGCAACAGCGACATCAGCAGGCACTCGTTCAGATCATTCAACACAATCAAGTGGTGAATGAGGCCTTATCCAGGATTGTAGCCAGCCACACTGCTACAAACACTCAGCTGATTGCCAGTTTAAATAATTTGAGCAGCAATATTGCTATGATGGGAGCTCAGCAAGTTACCTCCAGCTCGGGGACCACGACCCCTGTTCAAACGCCAGTAACCTCCCCTGTCCGGCGTTCCTCAAGAGCACGTGCCAGTGAGCCAGCACCCAGCACACACAAGCGAAAAAAATAACACCAATCTTTTTGTGCAAATAAATACAAAAATTTGTTAAAAAAACACATTCCTGTGTCCGTCTCCAAAATTTTTTAAGCTGGTCTGTATGTATGTAGTTATGTTTTTCAAGGGTAATGACTGTAAATGTTTTGTTAGCATCAACTAAGCACAATGGACACACCACTATAAACAACAAACAGTAAGTAACAGAACACACAATAGAAAGTAGAGCAAAGTGTTTAGTGAAGGATAATTACAGCATAATAAAACTTACCTGTAAAATATCGCAGGATCACTTCTTGACGTACCTGCCTCCCTACAATTGTACTCACACTGTCACCAGATGTATCTAACTCCTCTGCTTGCTGACTGCTTTCTCCCTCACCATGTGCCAGATGTTGACTTAAACACAGATTATGGAGAAAACAGCAGCAGAACACAATCCGAGTCACCTTTGAGGGACTATACAACAAAAGGCCACCAGATTTATCCAGACACCGAAAACGTGACTTCAGCACCCCAAAACATCTTTCTATCACATTCCGCGTAGCCTTATGTGCATGATTATAACTGTGTTCAGCAGGAGAATCAGGTTGGGACAATGGAGTAAGGAGCCAAGAGTAGCAGCCATAACCCCCATCACCTGAAAAACATATATAGTCAACATTAGGACATATGTTAGATTATTCTATCACCTCCTCCAAAATCTAGGCTGTGGTTAAAAGACATACACACATAACATTTTCAACATACCCAACAGCCAGCCATCAGGCATTTGTCCCTCCTCAAATTTATCGAAGAGCGATGACTGACTGAGGATGAAGGAGTCATGGCAGGCACCAGGGTAACCTGCAACAACACTCATAATTTTTAAATTTGCATCACAGACCACCTGGACATTAGTTGATTGATCCATATGCCTATTAGTATATATATACTGGCGGCCCTTAGGTGATCTCAGCTGAACGTGTGTGCAATCTATGGCCCCCAGCACATTGGGCATGCCTGCAAGCTCATAGAAAGCTACCCTGACAGCACTCCACTCCGACTCCTCAGTAGGGAAGCAGATTGAGGCTTTAATGTGTGGCTCCAACACATCCAAAACCTGAGTGGACATTAAATAAGCTAAGGTGAGTGTCATGTTAGGTATTCTCTACAATACTGTGGTGTTTCAACTTACACAAGCAACACTTAGCCATAACCGCATATGTATTTTTAGACTCACCTGCATCAAAAATCTTGAAAAGGTGGGCTGTGAGATCCCAATGACGTCGCCTGCCACAGCCTGGAAGCTCCCAGTAGCCATAAAGTGTAACACAGCCAGGAGTTTGTGTAGGCCTGAGACAGAGCGAGAGCGTGCTGTCTCAGGGTCTATGCCCAGTTTGACAAGGTCATACAGGTGGAAAATGTTGTTTCTATTTAGGCGGAACATCTGTATGACCCTATCATCGGACAATGCATTTAAGTTTAAACGCCATCTAAAAAAACGAGGCTGGCGCAGCCTCCGCGGTACCTGGACAACCTGTTGGCCATGTTCACTTACCTGGTCCTGATTCCTGGAAGCCTCATGGAGCAGTCTAACGTATCCCACAGCCTACAAAAAACCATTGCCACACACTACAGCCGCCATTTCAGAGTGAGAGTAGTTCAGAATGTGCCTGAAACACTTTTATAGGCCCAAAAAAACAGGTGTGAGTAATGGATAATTAAGTTCACATGTAAACGCGGTTTTCAAAGGCTGGCGCGTTTTTTTTTAGGAAAAAAATGCGATTCGTAATTTTTCGCGGCCGCGAAATCATTTTCGCGGCAGCAAATGCAATTACGAATGGTTAGTAAATGACCGAGATTCATATCTAAACAGGCGTAATTTGACCGATGGTGTATTCATTCGTAATTTTGAACTTGGACTAGCAAAAAAATACGAATGACCTCATCACTGCCGTGATTAGTGTTTAGTAAATGACCGAGATGACACTTTGAAGAAAAAACGCCATCTCGGTCAAAATCGGGAGCTTAGTAAATATACCCCACTGTGTGCAGAAGTGAGACACGTTGGCCCCATATGCATATGCACAAATTATGAATACAGAATAGAATTTATAGAGACTGCTGGACATAGTGATATAATTTGAATAAAGATATCTTAAAGAATAAGGATCCGGTTGTGCAGTCATTATTTTGCGGCAGGGTTTGAGGTATTGCTGCATACACTTAAGAATCATAAATCATATGAATACAACCAAGACACATAGGAGGATTTATCATCATTTTTATTTTATTGTATGCAATGTTTGTAATTATTGTCTCATGATTTTTCACATTCTCAGGGATTTTAATCAAATAAAATTAAAAGTTAAATTTTAAACTTACTCACTCTTTCTCCTTCAAGTGCGCCAACAAAGAGACAATTCTTTCCTTCCCAGTACTTTTCTTCCATTTTTATTGTCTATGTCGGCACCCCCATATAACATCATGAATTGATCTATGATAATGAAATTGGGGAATGATATCAATTTACCATAGGTATTATTAATTTGACATGAGTCCAGTGAAGAGGTTCTCTACCCTTCCCCTTTTTCCTTGAATCTATAACTGATGCAGCACAACACAGCAACACTGTAAGGGCCATGTTATTGTTGTTGTTATTATTATTATTATATTGCAGCAGTGGACATATAGCAGCAGCATATACCACTGTGACTGCCTGGTCACTGGAATGACTGATGGCCAGGACACTACTACTGATCTGATGCAGCACAACACAGCAACACTGTAAGGGACTTGTTGTTGTTATTATTATTATTATTATTATTATAATACGGCAGCAGTGGACATATACTGTAGCACTATCATATACCACTGTGACTGTCTGGTCACTGGAATGACTGATGGCCAAGATACTACCACTGATCTGATGCAGCACAACACAGCAACACTGTAAGGGACTTGTTATTATTATTATTATTATTATTATTATTATTATTGTACGGCAGCAGTGGACATATAGCAACAGCATATGCCATTGTGACTGCCTGGTCACTGGAATGACTGATGGCCAGGACACTACCACTGGTCTGATGCAGCACAACACAGCAACACTGTAAGGGACTTGTTGTTGTTGTTGTTGTTATTATTATTCTTATTCTTATTATTTCTATTATACGGCAGCAGTGGACATATAGCAGCAGCGTATACCACTGTGACTGCCTGATCACTGGAATAACTGATGGCCAGGACACTACCACTGGTCTGATGCAGCACAACACAGCAACACTGTAAGGGACTTGTTGTTGTTATTATTATTATTATTATTATCATTATTACTATTATTATATAGCAGCAGTGGACATATAGCAGCAGCGTATACCACTGTGACTGCCTGGTCACTGGAATGACTGATGGCCAGGACACTACCACTGGTCTGATGCAGCACAACACAGCAACACTGTAAGGGACTTGTTGTTGTTGTTGTTGTTGTTGTTGTTGTTGTTATTATTATTATTATTAATATTATACGGCAGCAGTGGACATATACAGTAGCAGCTGCAGCGTATACCACTGTGACTGCCTGGTCACTGGAATGACTGATGGCCAGGACACTACTACTGGTCTGATGCAGCACAACACAACAACACTGTAAGGGACTTGTTGCTGTTGTTATTATTATAATACGGCAGCAGTGGACATATAGCAGCAGCGTATACCACTGTGACTGCCTGGTCACTGGAATGACTGATGGCCAGGACAGTACCACTGGTCTGATGCAACACAACACAGCAACACTGTAAGGGACATATTATACAGCAGCACTGGACATATGGCAGCAGAGCAAACCACCACTGTGACTGATGCAGCACAACACACCACCACTGAACTGATGCAGCACAACACAGCACCACTGGACAGCACTGTCATGGTGGAGGTTTATCGACAACATATTTTTCATTTGGAGTGGCACTGACGAAAGTTAGCCCCCATTTTTAGAGCTTCTTAATCAAAATGATTTTAATATTCATCTAACTTTTTCTCAAAGCAAAAAGGAGTTGGTCTTTTTAGATTTAAAGATCTATATTGAGGGAGATTCCATTTGTACAAAAACTCATCGTAAACCAACGGTCTCATATGCCTACATTAATATAGACAGCGAACACCATCATAAGTGGCTGGATAATATCCCAATAGGCCAGTATAAGCGCCTCAAGAAAAATTGCACAGATCCTAAGATACTTGAAGTACAAATGAAAGAGATGGGAAATCGCTTTCGGGAAAAGGGATATCCAGAGTCCATTTTAGATAAAGCAGAAGAACAAGTTAGGTGCACAGATAGAAAATAACTTCTAATGGAAAAGGCCCCCATTAAAGCAAGCGGAAATCCATATGAATGGGCTTTTGTTACCAAATATGGTGCACATTACAAGAAAATTGAACGTATCTTCAAACATAACTGGAGAATTTTGCAGGATGATCCTGTCATTGGGAAAATCATTCCCAATAAACCCACATTTATTTACTAAAAAGCAAAATCCCTGAAGGATCGATTGGTTAAGAGCAGTTTACCAGAAAAATCCCTGGCTAGAACGTGCAACCAGGGTTTTCATAGGTGTGGTGCTTGTCTGATGTGTCGGACAACCACTAAAAAAGATATCCCGCGAAAATTTACAGAATTTACAGTCAATGGGAAGAAATATAAGATCAGGGACTTCATCACCTGTCACTCAAGAAATATTATATTTCTTCTTGAGTGCAGGTGTGGGCAAATATACGTGGGAAAGACATCCAGGCCCTTGAAAACCAGAATGGCGGAGCATGTGTATAATATCCGCAAGGGCCTGTATAGTCATCCTTTTTCAGAGCATTTCACTAAAGTGCACAATAAGTGTGAGGGACATATCATTAGATTTTTAGGCATTCAACAAGTTAAGTCCAACTGGAAAAATAGAGATCTTGAAAAATGTCTGGCACAAAATGAGAGGCGCTGGATATTTGACTTAAATTCTTTAAAACCCAACGGCCACAATGCCGACTTTGAATTAAAGTGGTTTTTAGATTGAATTTATGTTTTTAATATAATATTATATGTATTTTTAATCTTTTTCCCTTTTTCTCTCTTGTTTTTTGGGACTTACATGTGGGTACACATCCGTTGTGAGAATTCCATCTAATACAATCCGAAAGAGGAGTGACCCTACTCGGGTAATAGGGAAGGACTAGTGGGAATATAAAGTACCACAAAGTTTGGTCAGAGAGGGTCTTCTCCATGAAAGGTATATGAAAACGAGATGGAATTCTGGCTTCAAATCGAAATTATATCTCCACTACACTAAGATTATGGAAAAAGGTGGTCTTTCCAGTAACAAAGATGTCCGACAAGGATTCAATTATAACGATCTGCCAATGTATGACAAGATGGATGAAATAAAACCGTCTGACATCTAAACTGGGACAATATATTGCATATTTTATGGACAGCATAAGTCCTGAGTGAGGAATTCTCTAAGAGATTTGCCATTGAGGTGATCGCTGCGGCCGGGATAGTACTTCCGGTAAAGTAATGGAACGCACATCGCGACACTTCCGGCCGGCGCTGGAATGCAAAGTGCGTCATTTCCGGTAGTACGAGCCGGTGAGATGAGGCGCACTTTGGGAATACAGGTGACAACAATGAAAATTAGACACATGGGTATAAATAGATGCCCAGATCTATATCCTCCATCCAAAACTTGAGAAAGGTCAGAGGTACTTGACCGAAACGCGTTGTATCTGGATAGAGGACTGGACAAAGGAGCGGTGAAACCATTGGAAGGACCCACGTGCTGATCCATGCTCCATGCGGTGGTGCCGGGCTATTTCAGCTCTGGACCAATACTGCTTACTCTAAGCTAGCCCACCGCAGGGCCACCAGATGGTGAGATTGATCATTCACTTACCGCACAGGCACTTTAAACAAGTCACTGCCTCCCAGTCCACGTTTGTTTTTTGTCTTTTTAAATCTGTTTTTTAATCAGTATTTTTAAACCTGTACATTTTATTGTTCATTTGTGTTGGTGTGTTTGTTTCACAATAATAAATGCACTTTATCTTGTAACCATACTTGGTTTCATTCCGTTCATCCCTCCACAATTCAAGGGATTCATCTTACGGTTTGAGCGCCAATGCATGCTGCACATTTTCCTAGTACTTGAATTCTTAGGGATTTATGTGTTTGTCCCTCCTGGTGTAGTAGCAAGGCTGCTCAGTCTGCTTTTATTGCGCATTCACTGTCAGTGTACACCCTCTTTTTGTGTCTTTTTGAGCACTGGACATATGGCAGCAGAGGACACCACCACTGTTACTGATGCAGCACAACACACCACCACTGAACTGATGCAGCACAACACAGCACCACTGGTCAGCACTGGACATATGGCAGCAGAGGACACAAGCACTGTGACTGGACAGATTCAGCACAAGACACGGACACTGAGGACACTGAGAGAATGGAGACACGTCCTCTCTCAATGCTCTCCAATGCTGGAGAGAAAATGTTGGGGACACGCGGCTCCTAATATGGAATCCAAACCCCCGCGAGAATACGACAGCGAGATGATGACGTTTTGCCTCGTTCTGCTTTCCGAGTCAGGCGGGAAAACCCGAGCCTAGCTCGGATCCGGACTCGAATGGTGAAGTTCAGTAGGGTTCGGTTCTCAGAGAACCAAACCCGCTCATCCCTAATCTGAATGCATACAGAAGTCTACTAAAGTGTGGTTTACAACTATAGGGGAATTAACCATAGCAATCTGGAAGATTCTAGCTGTCATTTATCTGGTACTTTCAATAAAATTATAGCTAGAATTTGGCAAAATTTCATTGCCATCAACAATGGCGTAACCACCGTGGGTGCAGGGTATGCAGCTCCTATGGGGCCCCGGATAACTCCAGGGTCTGCAGCTCCCCTGCTCCCTGTCACGTTGAGAACACGTTGTGCCGGCTCAGGCTCAGTGTCTCTCTCTAACACTGGCCGTTTGCAGCGGGTGTACTAGAGGAGGGAAAGACAGTAGTGAGGGGGGTACGCCTATATGCAAATTATTGGTCATTCACTGGCCAGATGTCTGAAGCCTCTCCCATTTATATTGGCCACTGAAGCCCCATCCACTTGCAGCTCCTGCCTCCTGAAGGCCTGTCCTCATTTTAAAAATTCACTCATTCCCCACTTGCCCTGGGCACTGAAATTATGAGAAAAGGGGAGCTGCAGAGTCTGAGCAGCCTACAGAGTTCAGAAATACCAGCCTAAGTAATTCATGGACACAGGGCTGTCCCGGTTTGTGAGGTGAAGTCTGCATGTATCCCAGAGGTCAGTGTAATGCCAGATGCTGCCTCACACACACGCGCACTTTCCCATAACCTCAGCGCACACACGCTTCCCCATAGCCTCACACACATGCTGCCACATTGCAGCACACATCCACACCTCCCCATAGCAGCACACCCACACACACTGCACCATAGCCTCACACACACATGATGTCCCATAGCCTTGTAAACACTGTCCCCATAGCCTCACACACACACACACACACACACACACACACACACACACACACACACACACACAGTGACCTATACCCTGACACACACATACACACTGCCCACATGGCCCAGCACTATTTCAGTTACCCCCTGAAAACTGTTTATTTCATGGCGCAGCGCAGCGCAGGTTTCCCGTAGTGGCACATTTAACGCCCTTCATTATCTACAGTGCCAGACCCATGAGAACCTTAATCTGTCACTGTGCTCACCATGCTCAGCTGTTACCCAGGCAGCGCTGGGCATGTTCAGATGGCCCAAATGTTACCCTACTGATTTTCATATTGAAAGCCGAGACAGCCTCGAGGTATGCAGGGGGGGGTCTGGGGGCAGCTAGGGAGGGTTTATTTACACTCCCCAGCAGCTGCCATTGTCTGCAGCCGCTGGAGGGGGTCCTGTCGTGCTGACCGATCAGCAGTGATCGGCAGCACGGCAATCAGTGAGGGAGAGTGCAGGGAGGCAGAGGGACCTTCCGGTCCCTCTGACAGCAGCAGCGGAGGGAAGTTTCTCTTCCCTGCCGCTGCTAACACTCTCTATCTGACTGGTCGCATCCCGTGCGACCAGGTCAGATAGAGCACTTGCTGGCATGGTCGCATCTGATCCGACCATGCCAGGCAAGTGGTTAACAAACTACTGCAATATTTTGAAACTAACATTCCCTGAATTCAGATGAATTACAGTTTGAAGTGTTAATATTAGGTGAGTGCTGAATTTGTATGATTTTTTTATTTAAATGGTGTGGTCACAAATACCACTGGCACCGCGGATGTATGAGTACTGTGGGTTCTAGCCTATTGTTTATATAAAAATTTTGTGGTTGCACTTTTCTTGCACCCCTATTGTCCATATGTAAATTTCTCTGACGTCCTAGTGGATGCTGGGAACTCCGTAAGGACCATGGGGAATAGACGGGCTCCGCAGGAGACTGGGCACTCTAAAAGAAAGATTAGGTACTATCTGGTGTGCACTGGCTCCTCCCTCTATGCCCCTCCTCCAGACCTCAGTAAGAATCTGTGCCCGGCCAGAGCTGGGTGCTCCTAGTGGGCTCTCCTGAGCTTGCTAGAAAGAAAGTATTTGTTAGGTTTTTTATTTTCAGTGAGATCTGCTGGCAACAGACTCACTGCAACGTGGGACTGAGGGGAGCGAAGCAAACCTACCTGCGTGCAGCTAGCTTGTGCTTCTTAGGCTACTGGACACCATTAGCTCCAGAGGGTTCGAACACAGGGCCTGACCTCGATCGTCCGTTCCCGGAGCCGCGCCGCCGTCCCCCTTGCAGAGCCAGAAGACAGAAGAAGGAGATGAAATCGGCGGCAGAAGACTCCGGTCTTCATTAAGGTAGCGCACAGCACTGCAACTGTGCGCCATTGCTCCCACTGCACACCACACACTCCGGTCACTGTAGGGTGCAGGGCGCTGGGGGGGGGGGCGCCCTGGGCAGCAATAAGAATACCTTTTGGCAATATATGCACATAATACAGTCTGGAAAACTGTATATGTGCAAAAAACCCCGCCATTGAGCTATACAAAACGCGGGAGAAGCCAGCGCCATTTTCTCTTCACAGCTCCGCTGGAAGGACGCTCCCCAGGCTCTCCCCTGCAGTATCCTGTACAAGAAGGGTAAAAAAGAGAGGGGGGGCACATAAATTTAGGCGCAAATAAGATAATAAGCAGCTATTGGGAAAAATCACTCATTATAGTGAAAATCCCTGTGTTATATAGCGCTGTGGTGTGTGCTGGCATACTCTCTCTCTGTCTCCCCAAAGGACTTTGTGGGGTCCTGTCCTCAGTCAGAGCATTCCCTGTGTGTGTGCGGTGTGTCGGTACGGCTGTGTCGACATGTTTGATGAGGAGGGTTACGTGGAGGCGGAGCAAGGGCAGATAAGTGTGGTGTCGCCCCCGACGGTGCCGACACCGGATTGGATGGATATGTGGAAGGTCTTAACAGACAGTGTCAACTCCTTACATAAAAGGTTCGATGACGCAGCAGCCTTGGGACAGCCGGGATCTCAGCCCGCGCCTGCCCAGGCGTCTCAGAGGCCATCAGGGGCTCATAAACGCCCGCTAGCTCAGATGGTAGACACAGATGTCGACACGGAGTCTGACTCCAGTGTAGATGAGGATAAGACAAATGCACAGTCTACAAAAGCCATCCGATGCATGATTACTGCAATGAAAAATGTATTGCACATTTCTGATGTTAACCCGGTTACTACCAAGAAGGGTATTATGTTTGGGGAGAAAAAGCAGCCAGTGACTTTTCCCCCATCAATTGAATTAAATGAAATGTGTGAGGAAGTGTGGAGTTCCTCCGATAAGAAACTACTGATTTCTAAGAGGTTACTGATGGCGTACCCTTTCCCGCCAACGGACAGGTTACGTTGGGAAACATCCCCTAGGGTGGACAAGGCGCTCACACGCTTATCAAAAAAGGTGGCACTGCCGTCTCAGGATACGGCCGCCCTAAAGGAGCCTGTGGATAGAAAGCAGGAAGCTATCCTGAAGTCTGTGTATACACACTCAGGTACTATACTGAGACCTGCTATTGCTTCAGCATGGATGTGTAGTGCTGGAGCCGCATGGTCTGATACCCTGTCAGACAACATTGATTCCCTCGACAGGGATACTATTTTGCTAACCATAGAACATATAAAAGACGTCGTCTTGTATATGCGGGATGCACAGAGGGACATTTGCCTGCTGGCATCTAGAATTAATGCAATGTCCATTTCTGCCAGGAGAATATTATGGACTCGGCAGTGGACAGGTGATGCTGATTCTAAAAGACACATGGAGGTTTTGCCTTATAAGGGTGAGGAATTGTTTGGGGATGGTCTCTCGGACCTCGTATCCACGGCAACAGCCGGGAAGTCAACTTTTTTACCTCAGGTTCCCTCACAGCCTAAGAAAGCACCGTATTATCATGTATAGTCCTTTCGGCCTCAGAAAGGCAAGTGGATCAGAGGCGCATCCTTTCTGCCAAGAGGCAGGGGTAGAGGAAAGAAGCTGCACCAGGCAGCCAGTTCCCAGGAACAAAAATCCTCCCCCGCTTCCTCTAAGTCCACCGCATGACGCTGGGGCTCCACAGGCGGAGCCGGGTTGCGGTGGGGGCGCGTCTTCAAAACTTCAGCAACCAGTGGGTTCGCTCACAAGTGGATCTCTGGGCTGTACAAATTGTATCTCAGGGATACAAGCTGGAGTTCGAGGCGACTCCCCCTTGCCGTTACCTCAAATCAGCCTTGCCAGCTGCTCCCAGGGAAAGGGAGGTAGTACTGGCGGCAATTCACAAGCTGTACCTCCAGCAGGTGATAATCAAGGTTCCCCTCCTTCAACAGGGACGGGGTTACTATTCCACAATGTTTGTGGTACCGAAACCAGATGGTTCGGTGAGACCCATTCTGAATTTAAAATCCTTGAACACTTATATAAGGAAGTTCAAGTTCAAAATGGAATCGCTCAGGGCGGTTATTGCAAGCCTGGAAGAGGGGGATTTTATGGTGTCGCTGGACATCAAGGATGCTTACTTGCATGTCCCCATTTACCCACCTCACCAGGAGTACCTCAGGTTTGTGGTACAGGATTGTCATTACCAATTCCAGACGTTGCCGTTTGGTCTGTCCATGGCACCGAGAGTATTTACCAAGGTAATGGCCGAAATGATGATACTCCTTCGGAAGAAGGGAGTTATAATTATCCCATACTTGGACGATCTCCTTATAAAGGTGAGGTCCAGAGAGCAGTTGTTAGTTAGCGTAGCACTCTCTCGGGAAGTGTTGCAACAGCACGGCTGGATTCTGAATATCCCAAAGTCGCAGCTGATTCCTGCGACCCGTCTGCTCTTCCTGGACATGATTCTGGACAGAGAACAGAAGAAGGTGTTTCTCCCGGGGGAGAAGGCCCAGGAATTGTCATCTCTGGTCAGGGACCTCCTGAAACCAAAACAGGTGTCGGTGCATCACTGCACGCGAGTCCTGGGAAAGATGGTGGTTTCTTACGAAGCAATTCCCTTCGGCAGGTTCCATGCAAGGATCTTTCAGTGGGATCTGTTAGACAAATGGTCCGGATCGCATCTTCAGATGCATCGGTTGATCACCCTGTCCCCAAGGGCCAGGGTGTCTCTGCTGTGGTGGCTGCAGAGTGCTCATCTTCTCGAGGGCCGCAGATTCGGCATACAGGACTGGGTCCTGGTGACCACGGATGCAAGCCTCCGAGGATGGGGGACAGTCACTCAGGGAAGGAACTTCCAAGGACAGTGGTCAAGTCAGGAGACTTCACTACACATAAATATACTGGAACTAAGGGCCATTTACAACGCCCTGAGTCAAGCAGAGCCCCTGCTTCAAAACCAACCAGTGCTGATTCAATCAGACAACATCACGGCGGTCGCCCATGTAAACCGCCAGGGCGGCACATAAAGCAGGATGGCGATGGCAGAAGCCACAAGGATTCTCCGATGGGCGGAAAATCACGTGCTAGCACTGTCAGCAGTGTTCATTCCGGAAGTGGACAACTGGGAAGCAGACTTCCTCAGCAGGCACGACCTCCACCCGGGAGAGTGGGGACTTCATCCAGAAGTCTTCACGCAGATTGTAAACCGTTGGGAACGGCCACAGGTGGACATGATGGTGTCCCGCCTCAACAAAAAGCTAAAAAAATATTGCGCCAGGTCAAGGGACCCTCAGGCGATAGCTGTGGACGCACTAGTGACACCGTGGGTGTACCAGTCGGTTTATGTGTTCCCTCCTCTTCCTCTCATACCCAAGGTACTGAGGATAGTAAGAAAGAGAGGAGTGAGAACTATACTCATCGTTCCGGATTGGCCAAGAAGACCTTGGTACCCAGAACTACAAGAAATGATCTCAGAGGACCCATGGCCTCTGCCTCTCAGACAGGACCTGTTACAGCAGGGGCCCTGTCTGTTCCAAGACTTAACGCGGTTGCGTTTGACGGCATGGCGGTTGAATGCCGGATCCTAACGGAAAAGGGCATTCCAGATGAAGTGATTCCTACGCTGATAAAGGCTAGGAAAGACGTGACAGCACAACATTATCACCGTATATGGCGAAAATATGTTGCTTGGTGTGAGGCCAGGAAGGCCCCTACAGAGGAATTCCAGCTGGGTCGATTCCTGCACTTCCTACAGTCAGGAGTGACTATGGGCCTAAAATTAGGATCCATAAAGGTCCAGATTTCGGCCCTATCTATTTTCTTTCAAAAAGAACTGGCTTCACTGCCTGAAGTTCAGACGTTTGTTAAGGGAGTGCTGCATATTCAACCCCCTTTTGTGCCTCCAGTGGCACCTTGGGATCTTAACGTTGTGTTGGATTTCCTGAAATCCCACTGGTTTGAGCCACTTAAGACCGTGGAGCTAAAATATCTCACATGGAAAGTGGTCATGCTATTGGCCTTAGCTTCGGCTAGGCGTGTGTCAGAATTGGCGGCTTTGTCATGTAAAAGCCCTTATCTGATCTTCCATATGGACAGGGCAGAATTGAGGACTCGTCCCCAATTTCTCCCTAAGGTGGTATCAGCGTTTCATTTGAACCAACCTATTGTGGTGCCTGCGGCTACTCGGGACTTGGAGGACTCCAAGTTACTAGATGTAGTCAGGGCTTTGAAAATCTATGTAGCCAGGACGGCTGGAGTCAGGAAAACTGACTCGCTGTTTATCCTGCATGCACCCAACAAGCTGGGTGCTCCTGCTTCAAAGCAAACTATTGCGCGCTGGATCTGTAACACGATTCAGCAAGCTCATTCTGCGGCAGGATTGCCGCATCCTAAATCAGTAAAAGCCCATTACACAAGGAAGGTGGGCTCTTCTTGGGTGGCTGCCCGAGGGGTCTCGGCTTTACAGCTTTGCCGAGCTGCTACTTGGTTGGGTTCAAACACATTTGCTAAGTTCTACAAGTTTGATACCCTGGCTGAGGAGGACCTTGCCTTTGCTCATTCGGTGCTGCAGAGTCATCCGCACTCTCCCGCCCGTTTGGGAGCTTTGGTATAATTCCCATGGTCCTTACGGAGTTCCCAGCATCCACTAGGACGTCAGAGAAAATAAGAATTTACTCACCGGTAATTCTATTTCTCGTAGTCCTTAGTGGATGCTGGGCGCCCGTCCCAAGTGCGGACTCTCTGCAATACATGTATATAGTTATTGCTTAACTAAAGGGTTATTGTTATGAGCCATCTGTTACTGAGGCTCAGTTGTTGTTCATACTGCTAACTGGGTATGGTTATCACAAGTTGTACGGTGTGATTGGTGTGGCTGGTATGAGTCTTACCCTGGATTCCAAATCCTTTCCTAGTTGTGTCAGCTCTTCCGGGCACAGTTTCCTTAACTGAGGTCTGGAGGAGGGGCATAGAGGGAGGAGCCAGTGCACACCAGATAGTACCTAATCTTTCTTTTAGAGTGCCCAGTCTCCTGCGGAGCCCGTCTATTCCCCATGGTCCTTACGGAGTTCCCAGCATCCACTACGGACTATGATATATAGAATTACCGGTGAGTAAATTCTTATTTAAATGATAAGAAATTCCCCTAGGGCATTAGAGATGTGCGGCTGGCACTTTTCGTGTTTTATGTTTTGGTTTTGGTTCTAATTAAACTTTCATGTTTTGTTTTGGTTTTGCCAAAACCACCCTTTCGTGTTTTGTTTTTGGTTTTGGATCTGGATGATTTTTTAAATAAACATAAAAACGGCTAAAATCACAGGATTTGGGGGTAATTTTGCTCCAACAGTATTATTAACCTCAATAACATTAATTTCCACTCGTTTCCTGTCTATTCTGAACACCTCACACTTCACAATATTGTTTTTAGGCCTAAAAGTTGCACCGAGGTGGCTGTATGACTAAGCTAAGCGACACAAGTGTGCGGCACAAACACCTGGCCCATCTAGGAGTGGTACTGCAGTTGCAGACAAGATGGCACTATTCAAAAATAGGCCCCAAACAGCGCATGATGCAAAGAAGAAAAAAAGGTGCACCAAGGTTGCTGTATGACTAAGCTAAGCGACACAACCACCTGGCCCAACTAGTAGTGTCACGCAGTGGCTGAATGTCGAGAGTGGGCTGCAGTTGTTTGGTCCACTGACAGCATCTCCAGCATGCCCTGTCATTTTTTTAAATTCTGCAATTGATGGACTTATATGGCAGTACCCTAGGACTAATACAGCAGTACCCCTGGACTCATATGGTAGCGTCAGATAGGATGGCACTTTTCAAAAACTAGACCCAAACAGCACCTCATGCAAAGATGTCGAAGAGGTGCAATGAGGTAGCTGTATGACTAAGCAAAGCGACACAAACAATTCCCACTGGAATTATACGTCCAAATCACTGGAATTATACATCCAAATCACTGGAAAGAAATGGCAAGTCACTGGAATTATATGTCCAAATCACTGGAATTAAATGGCAAAATCACTGGAATTATACGTCCAAATCACTGGAATTAAATGGCAAAATCACTGGAGTTATATGTCCAAATCACTGGATTTGAATGGCAAAATCATTGGAATTATACGTCCAAATCACTGGAATTAAATGGCAGTACCACTGGACATATACGGAAGTGTTAGACAGGATGGCACTTTAAAAAAAATAGTCCCCAAATAGCACATGATGATAAGAAGAAAAAGAGGTGCAAGATGGAATTGTCCTTGGGCGGAGGACCCTTGGGCATCCACCCTTATGTTGTATAAACAGAACATGCACACTTTAACAAGCCAATCATTTCAGCGACAGGGTCTGCCACACGACTGTGGCTGAAATGACTGGTTTGTTTGGGCCCCCACCAAAAAAATAAGCAATCAATCTCTCCTTGCACAAACTGGCTCTACAGAGGCAAGATGTCGATCTCATCCTCATCCTCTGATTCCTAAACCCTTTCACTGTGTACATCCTCTTCCTCCTCACAGAGTATTAATTCGTCCCCACTGGAATCCACCATCACAGGTCCCTCTGTACTGTTTGGAGGCAATTGCTGGTAAAGGTCTTCCCGGAGGAATTTATAATTCATTTTGATGAACATCATCTTCTCCACATTATGTGGAAGTAACCTCCTACGCCGATCGCTGACAAGGTTATTGGCTGCACTAAACACTCTTTCGGATTACATACTGGAGGGGGGGAGGGGGGGCACTTAGGTAAAATGAAGCCAGTTTTTGCAAGGGCATCCAAATTGCCTCTTTTTCCTGCCAGTATACATACGACTGTCTGACATGCCTACTTGGATGCTGTCACTCATATAATCCTCCACCATTCTTTCATGATGGCAGGGCAGGTTCAGGAGTGTTTGCTGTTGCTCCAGTCTTTGGCACGCAGTAGCAGAATGTCAAAAGTGGCCCACAATTTTTCGGGCCACCGACAGCATCTCCTGTATGCCCCTGTAATTTTTCAAAAAATTCTGCACCACCAAATTAATTGTATGTGCAAAACATGGGACATGCTGAAATTTGCCCAGATGTAATGCACGTTGTGACGTTGTCTGATATCACAAATCCCCAGGAGAGTCCAATTTGGGTAAGCCATTCTGCTATGATGTCCCTCAGTTTCCGTAAGAGGTTGTCAGCTGTGTGCCTCTTACGGAAAGCTGTGATACATAGCGTAGCCTGCCTAGGAACGAGTTGGCTTTTGCGAGATGCTGCTACTGTTGCCGCTGCTGTTGTTGCTGCGGGAGGCCATACATCTACCCAGTGGGCTGTTTCAGTCATATAGTCCTTAGTATGCCCTGTTCCACTTGTCCACATGTCCGTGGTCACGTGGACACTGGATACAACCGCAGTTTGTAGGACACTGGTGACTCTTTTTCTGACGTCTTTGTACAATCTCGGTATCGCCTGCCTAGAGAAGTGGAACCTAGATAGGATTTGATACTGGGGACACACTATCTCCATCAATTCTCTAAGTCCCACTGAACTAATGGCGGATACTGGATGCACGTCTAACACAAGCATAAGTGTCAAGGCCTCAGTTATCCACTTTGAAACATGATGACTGCTTTCATATTTCATCTTCCTCTCAAAGGACTGTTGGACAGTCAATTGCTTACTGGAAGTAGCACAAGTGGTCTTCCGACTTCCCCTCTGGGATGACGATTGACTCCCAGCAGCAACAACAGCAGTGGCAGCAACAGCAGGCGTACCACTCAAGGATCCTCCGGAGGAATCCCGGTTAGGAGATGACTCCTCAGTCTTGACAGTGACATGGCCTGCAGTACTACTGATGTTCCTGACTGAGGTGGACGTTGATGTTGAGGGAGTTGGTGGTGTGGCTTGCAGGAGCTTGGGTACAAGAGGAAGAAGGGATTTAGGTGTCAGTGGACTACTTACGCTCTTACCCAAATTTTCACAACTTGACACTAACTTATGATGAATGCGCTGCAGGTGACGTATAAGGGAGGATGTTCCTAGACGGTTAACATCCTTACCCCTACTTATTACAGATTGACAGAGGCATCACACGGCTTGACACCTGTTGTCTGGATTTGTGGAGAAATAATTCCACACCGAAGAGGTGGCTTTTTTGGTAGTTTGCCCAGGCATCACAATGGGCTTCTTCATCCCACGGACAACAGGTGTCTCCCCCGGTGCCTGACTTAAACAAACCACATCACCATCAGAATCCTCATCAAATTTTTCTAGCAGGAGGATGAAGGTTTCCATCGTCTTGTGAAGCTGATCCACTAGTCATGAACAAGCCGTTCCTTGCCACTCCGTGTCGTAAGTGGCATATTAGCAAGTTTACGTTTCTCCTCAGACAATTTAAATTAGTTTTTTTGGTTCTTTTTACTGAACTTTGGCTTTTTAGATTCTACTTGCCCTCTACTATCACATTGGAAATCGGCCTTGGTAGATGACGTTGATGGCATTCCATCATCTATGTCATGGCTAGTGGTAGCAGCTTCAGCACTAGGAGGAAGTGGTTCCTGATCTTCCCTATGTTATCCTCCAAATTTTTGTTCTCCATTATGTTTCTGGAATTATATAACGCAATATGCGATACAGGAATGACTGATGGCTGATGGCCAGGACACTACCACTGGTCTGATGCAGCACAACACAGCAACACTGTGAGGGACTTGTTGTTGTTGTTATTATAGTGGACATATAGCTGCAACGTATACCATTGTGAATGCCTTGTCACTGGATTGACTGATGGCCAGGACACTACCACTGGTCTGATGCAGCAAGACACAGCAACACTGTGAGGGACTTGTTGTTGTTATTATTATTATTATTATTATTATTATTATTATATGGCAGAGAGTGGATATATAGCAGCAGCGTATACCACTGTGACTGCCTGGTCACTAGAATGACTGATGGCCAGGCCACTACCACTGGTCTAATGCAGCACAACATAGCAACAATGTGAGGGACTTGTGGTTGTTGTTATTATTATTATTATTATTATTATTATTATACTGTAGCAGTGGACATATAGCTGCAGCATATACCACTGTGACTGCCTGGTCACTGGAATGACTGATGGCCAGGACACTACCACTGGTCTGATGCAGCACAACACAGCAACACTGTGAGGGACTTTATGGTTGTTGTTGTTATTATTATGATAATAATAATGTAGCAGTACACATATAGCAGCAGCGTATACCACTGTGACTGCCTGGTCACTGGAATGACTGATGGCCAGGACAATACCAGTGGTCTGATGCAGCACAACACTGCAACACTGTAAGGGACTTGTTATTATTATACGGCAGCAGTGGACATATAGCAGCAGCGTATACCACTGTGACTACCTGGTCACTGGAATGACTGATGGCCAGGACACTACCACTGGTCTGATGCAGCACAACACAGCAACACTGTGAGGGACTTGTTGTTATTATTATTATTATTATTATTATTATTATACGGCAGCAGTGGACATATGGCAGCAGCATATACCACTGTGACTGCCTGGTCACTGGAATGACTGATGACCAGGATACTACCACTGGTCTGATGCAGGACAACACAGCAACACTGTAAGGGAATTATTATACAGCAGCACTGGATATATTGCAGCAGAGGACACCACCACTGTGAATGGTCACTGGACTGACTGATGCACAGGACAATAGCACTGGTCTGAAGCAGGACAACACAGATAATTATACAGCAGCACTAGGCATATGGCAACAGATGACACCACCACTGTGAATGGTCAATGGACTGACTGATGCCCAGGACACTATCACTGGTCTGATGCAGGACAACACAGCAACACTGTAAGGGACTTATTATACAGCAGCACTGGACATATGTCAGCAAAGGACACCACCACTGTGACTGATGCAGCACAACACACCACCACTGAACTGATGCAGCACAACACAGCACCACTGGACAGCACTGGACATATGGCAGCAGAGGACACCACCACTGTGACTGATGCAGCACAACACACCACCACTGAACTGATGCAGCACAACACAGCACCACTGGACAGCACTGGACATATGACAGCAGATGACACAAGCACTGTGACTGGACAGATTCAGCACAAGCCACGGACACTGAAGACACTGAGAGAATGGAGACACGTCCTCTCTGTACACTCTCCAATGCCGGAGTGAAAATGGCGGGGACGCGCGGCTCCTTATATGGAATCCAAATCCCACAAGAATCCAACAGCGGGATGATGAAGTTTTGCCTCGTTCTGGTTTCTGAGTCAGGCGGGAAAACCCGAGCCTGGCTCGGAACCGGTCTCGAATAGTGAAGTTCGGTACGGTTCGATTCTCTGAGAACTGAACCCGCTCATCTCTAATATATATATATATATATATATATATATGTTAGAGATGAGCGGGTTCGGTTCGTCGAGATCCGAAACCCCCCCAAACTTCACCTATTTTACACGGTTCCGAGGCAGTCTCGGATCTTCCCGCCTTGCTCGGTTAACCCGAACATGGCCGAACGCCATCATCCCGCTGTCAGATTCTCACGAGATACGTATTCTATATAAAGAGCCGCGCGTCGCCGCAATTTTCACTCGTGCATTGGAGATTGAACGGAGAGGATGTGGCTACGTTCTCTGCCTGAAAAGCTCCATATCTGTGCTCAGTGTGCTGCAAATATCTGTGCTCAGTGTGCTGCAAATATCTGTGCTCAGTGTGCTGAAAATATCTATGTTCTCTGCCTGAAAAGCTCCATATCTGTGCTCAGTGTGCTGCAAATATCTGTGCTCAGTGTGCTGCATTTTGGTGACCAACAGTATATAGTTGTACAGTACAGTAGGCCATTGCTGTATCTTGCAGCTCTGTGTCACTGCAAGTATCCATTCCATATCTGTGCTGCATTTTTGTGAGCAGTATATATAGTAGTACAGTGCAGCATTTTGGTGACCAACAGTATATAGTTGTACAGTACAGTAGGCCATTGCTGTATCTTGCAGCTCTGTGTCCCTGCAAGTATCCATTCCATATCTGTGCTGCATTTTTGTGAGCAGTATATATAGTAGTACAGTGCAGCATTTTGGTTACAAACAGTATATAGTTGTACAGTACAGTAGGCCATTGCTGTATCTTGCAGCTCCGTGTCACTGCAAGTATCAATTCCATATCTGTGCTGCATTTTTGTGAGCAGTATATATAGTAGTACAGTGCAGCATTTTGGTGACCAACAGTATATAGTTGTACAGTACAGTAGGCCATTGCTGTATCTTGCAGCTCTGTGTCCCTGCAAGTATCCATTCCATATCTGTGCTGCATTTTTGTGAGCAGTATATATAGTAGTACAGTGCAGCATTTTGGTTACCAACAGTATATAGTTGTACAGTACAGTAGGCCATTGCTGTATCTTGCAGCTCCGTGTCACTGCAAGTATCAATTCCATATCTGTGCTGCATTTTTGTGAGCAGTATATATAGTAGTACAGTGCAGCATTTTGGTTACCAACAGTATATAGTTGTACAGTACAGTAGGACATTGCTGTATCTTGCAGCTCCGTGTCACTGCAAGTATCAATTCCATATCTGTGCTGCATTTTTGTGAGCAGTATATATAGTAGTACAGTGCAGCATTTTGGTGACCAACAGTATATAGTTGTACAGTACAGTAGGCCATTGCTGTATCTTGCAGCTCTGTGTCACTGCAAGTATCCATTCCATATCTGTGCTGCATTTTTGTGAGCAGTATATACAGTATAGTAGTACAGTGCAGCATTTTGGTGACCAACAGTATATAGTTGTACAGTACAGTAGGCCATTGCTGTATCTTGCAGCTTCGTGTCACTTCAAGTATCCATATCTGTGCTGTATTGTTGTGAGCAGTATATATAGTAGTACAGTGCAGCATTTTGGTGACCAACAGTATATAGATGTCCAGTACAGTAGGCCATTGCTGTATCTTGCAGCTCCGCGGTGTCACTTCAAGTATCCATATCTGTGCTGCATTGTTGTGAGCAGTATATAGTAGTACAGTGCAGCATTGTGGTGACCAGTATACAACATTACAATAGTCCAGTGCTTTTCTCGCTGCTCAGTGTCAGTTCTCCGTAGTATCAGTGCTCAGTAAAATCAGTGCTCAGTATAATCAGTGATCGATCAGTATAATCAGTTCTCAGTATAATCAGTGCGCTGTTAGACGTGCGCCCGTTTTCCACCATTAGTGCATTGGGATTTAGACAATTCATGAAGTTATTGTGTCCCCGGTACAAAATCCCATCTAGATTCCACTTCACTAGGCAGGCGATAGCGATATTTTACCAATTAATATCAGTAATTTATAATTAATTATTAATTACAGTGATCTTGCCAAATGATTCCAGTGATTTTGTCATTTTCTTCCAGTGATTTGGACCAATAATACCATTGATTAGAATGAATAATTCCTGTGATATTGAGGTGTTTGTGTCGCTTAGCTTAGCGTCCAGCGACCACAGTGCACCTTTTTCTCTTTTCTTTGCATCATGTGCTGTTTGGGGACAATTTTTTTAAGTGCCATCCTGTCTGACACAGCAGTGCCACTCCTAGATGGGCCAGGTGTTTGTGCCGCCCTCTTGCGTCGCTTAGCTTAGTCATCCAGTGACCTCGGTGCAAATTTTAGGACTAAAAATAATATTGTGAGGTGTTCAGAATAGACTGGAAATAAGTGGAAATTATGGTTACTGAGGTTAATAATACTATAGGATCAAAATTACCCCAAATTCTATGATTTAAGCTGTTTTTGAGGGGTTTTTGAAAAAAAAACCACCCAAATCCAAAACATACCTGAATCCGACAAAAAAATTTCAGGGAGGTTTTGCCAACATGGCCGCGGAACCGAATCCAAAACCAAAACACAAACCCCGAAAAATTTCCAGTGCACTTCTATATTATATATACAGTGGTCGAAGTGGGGCAGTATACGCCGGTATGGCATACCGCCACTTCTTCCATTGACCCGGAAGATTATTTTTTATTAAATGAAAGATTGTGAAGCAGGAGGCGAGGGAAGTGGCCATCCTGCTACACATGGTGCTCCTGTACCTGCTCGGCGGCTGTGTAGAGCACTGGACTTGCTCACAGCCACCCAGCCGCTCAGTGGCCAATGTTCACTGCTGCCATCCACCCATTGCTCACCGCCGCAAGCCACCAGCCGCCCACTGCTCACCGCTGCCAGCCACCAGCCGCCCACCACCACCAGCCGCTCACCCGCTCACAGCCGCCTGCAACAAATGGTGGTCAGAGGGACCTCACCACACCAAAGGCCTCCTTATCACCACCGCTGCCCATGGGTGCCTCCGCCGACCAGTCAGGTAATGTTCCCCCGCTTCCCTGCTGTCACTCTTCCTCCCTGTCGTTACTCTCCCTGTCCCTGATGTCACTCTCTCTCCCTGCTGTCACACTCTCTCTCCTGGCTGTCACTCTCTCTCTCTCCCTGCTGTCACTCTCTCTCCCTGTCGTTACTCTCCCTGTCCCTGCTGTCACGCTCTCTCTCCCTGTCCCTGCTGTCACTCTCTCCCTGCTGTCACTCTGGCTGTCCCTGTCCCTGAATTGTGGATCATACCATGTGCTATAATGTGAATTTCAGCTCATTCAGTGTGCTATAATGTGCATTTTGGCTCATTCAGTGTGCTATAATGTGAATTTCGGCTCATTCAGTGTGCAATAATGTGAATTTTGGCTTATTCAGTGTGCTATAATGTGAATTTCGGCTCATACCGTGTGCTATAATGTGAATTTCGGCTTGTAGCATGTGCTATAATGTGAATTTCGGCTCGTACCGTGTTCTATAATGTAAATTTCGGCTCGTACTGTGTGCTATAATGTGAATTTCGGCTCGTACCGTGTGCTATAAGGTGAAAGGGTTACCAGTACTAGATAGTATAAGGGGTTCTACTACACTGGACATGCCCCCTTTTGAGTGGTCATGCCCCCTTTAGGGTGACCACGCCCCTTTTCTGGAGCTCTCGTGTCTTTGCATCCTTAACTTTTCCATACCCCCACTTCAAAATTTCCACTTCAACCACTGTGTATATATATATATATATATATATATATATATATACACACACTAGGTGATTCATCGCGCCCTACGGGCGCTCTTCACATTGTCGTAAGGGGCTACGCCCCCTTAACCCTTGCACACCCTTGTGGCATGCAATATTTTTATTATATGGAGTATTACATCCAATCATAATTGTGTGAGTGGTTAAATATTGCACGGACAAAGGGCGTGCAATGGTTAAGGGATGGAAGCCCCTTGCAACTGTGTGAACAGCGCACCCAGGGCCTGGTGAATCACCTAGTAGGTGCTTTGGTTGGGGGAGTAGGGGGTGCGGGGAAGAGGCGGATGGGATCCTGGGGTGCCGTGGGAGGGGCGGTTGTGGTGGTGCCGCAGGTGGGGGAGGGGCTGATGCGGTGGTGCCGCAGGTGGGGGAGGGTGCGTGGGTGCCGCGGGTGGTGGTCTGGAGCCACTGCGGTTGGGGGAGAAGCAGTTGCAGGGGTGCTCCTGGTGGGGGAGGGGTGGATGTGGTGGTGCGGCGGGAGGGGCGGGTTTGCTGTGGGTAGGGGAGGGGGTCCGGAGCTACCGCAGGTGCTGGAGGGGGTGTGTGGGAGTGCCGCGGATGGGGCCCAGAGGTACTGTGAGTCGGGGAGGGGCGGGTAATGCTTATCCTGCTTCTCCTCCTGTCAGCAGCTAAGCTGCTTTCCTCCCTTTGGCAGTGGCTCTCCCAGAGACTCACACAGCATGCAGTCACTATTGTTTGGGCCGGTGTCCCAACGCGCCGCATTACAGGGAAGAAGATGTACCCAATAAACTACAGCTCCCAGCAGCCCTAAGGGCCGGAATGCTTTGGCGCTAAGGTTTGCTGGGAGTTGTAGTTTTTTTAGTGCGTCTACTTCCCTGTAATGCCGCGCGTTGGGACACTGGTGCTAACAATAGTGACTGGCTAGCAGAACTGTGTGACTGGCTGAATCAATGTAAAAGGTGAGAGTGCTGTGCAGTGTCAGTGACACTGCACACAGGGCCGGCGCTTGCCGTTCAGCAAAGGGATGCAGTGCAGGGAGGCACCAGGAAGGAGAGCTGTTCTTCCTACTCTGCATCCCTGTGCTGAGCTGCTGCTGCTGTCCCTGCTGCTGCTGCCAGCTGCTGTCACACATGCAGCGGTGCCGGCAGCACAAAACCTCCTCTCCCCCTCGGCGCCGGCAGCACAACGCCTCCTCTCCCCCTCCCCTCCCCTGTGTGACATTCAGTGGCCGGACGGGATCCAAAGGGGGTGGAACTGGATGGGAACAAGGGGCGGAGCTAGACGGGACCATGCTGCAACAGGAGGATGAACTCCTACAGTTTCGGCCAGCCAGACTTCATTAGATAAGTGTCTGGAAAGAGAGTGAGTGTGTGTGCATATACAGTGTCTGTGTATACTGTATATATGTGTGACTGTGTATGTGTGTAATGTATGTACAGTATGTATGTGTGTGTCTTTATATATATATATATATATATATATATATATGTGTAGGTTGTGTGTGTATTTGTGTGTATGTGTGACTGCTGCATAATGTGTGTAAGCGTCACAGGTACAGGAGGCGTTACGTGTGTAAGCGTCACTGGTACAAGAGGCGTTACGTGTGTAAGCGTCACTGGTACAGGGGGCGTTACGTGTGTAAGCGTCATTGGTACAGGGGGTGTAAGCGGCACTGGTACAGGGGGCGTTACGTGTGTAAGCGGCACTGCTACGGGTGTGTTACGTGTGTAAGCGGCACTGCTACAGGGGGTGTTATGTGTGTAAGCGGCACTGGTACAGGCGGCGTTACGTGTGTAAGCGGCACTGGTACAGGGGGCGGTACGTGTGTAAGCATCACTGGTACAGGGGGGCATTACATGTCTAAGCGGCACTGCTACGGGGGCATTACGTGTGTAAGCGTCACTGGTACAGGGGGGGCTTTACGTGTGTAAGCATCACTGCTACAGGGGGCATTTCGTGTGTAAGCATCACTGCTACAGGGGGCGTTAGTGTGTAAGCGTCACTTCTACAGAGGGCCTTACGTGTGTAAGCGGCACTGGTACAGGGGGCGTTACGTGTGTAAGCAGCACTGCTACAGGGGGCATTACGTGTTAAAGCGGCACTGGTACAGAGGGCATTACGCATGTAAGCGTCACTGTTACAGGGGGCGTTACGTGTCTAAGCAGCACTGGTACAGAGGGCGTTACGTGTGTAAGCATCACTGCTACAGGGGGCATTACATATGTAAGCGTCACTGGTACAGGGGGCGTTACGTGTGTAAGCGTCACTGCTACAGGGGGCATTATGTGTGTAAGCGGCACTGGTACAGGGGTCGTTACGTGTGTAAGCGGCACTGGTACAGAGGGCGTTACGTGTTTAAGCGGCACTGGTACAGAGGGCGTTACGTGTCTAATCGGCACTGCTACATGGGCGTTACGTGTGTAAGCATCACTGCTACAGGGGGCGTTAAGTGTGTAAGCGTCACTGGTACAGGGGGCATTACGTGTGTAAGCATCAATGGTAAAGGGGGGTGTTACGTGTGTAAGCGGCACTGGTGCAGTGGGTGTTACGTGTGTAAGCGTCACTGGTACATGGAGCGTTACGTGTGTAAGCGTCACCGGTACAGGAGACGTTACGTGTGTAAGCGTCACTGCTACATGGGGTGTTACTTGTGTAAGCGTCACTGGTACAGGGGGGCAAGAGATATGTAAGCGTCACTGGTTCAGGGGGCGTTATATGTGTAAGCGTCTCTGGTACAGGGGACGTTACATGTGTAAGTGTCTCTACTACATGGGGTATTATGTGCGCTGTTCGTTTGTAAAGTATGCAAGGGTGCAAATTTATAGTTTGTAGGGGGGCGCCAAACACCGTAGCACCGGCCCTGATTGCACAGCCACTGCACTGCGCAGCACTGTCACCTTTTACATTGATTCAGCGTCCAGACATTACCCTCCGTGATATTACCCTCTCTATCCGTTACATTAGCCATCTCGGGGCTTCCAGGCCGGAAGCACAGGTGCTGTGTTGGGGAGTCAGGGCCTGTGGGGATCTGGGCGCGCCTGTGATGGGGAGGCACTTCTGTGACATCACGCACAGAGGAGGCTCCGGGGCACAGAGAGTATGCGGCGCAGGGAGGGCTATGAAAACCTTCCGCTGCGCCGCTTTCATACATATCTATGCCGGTGGCCGCAGCAGCTTTTGTTCCACCTGCAGTGCGGCTAGGGAGTGGGGATTGTTGATGGTGGAGGGGGCAGGCGGACTGGCAGCAGGTCATAGGACGCTGCAGTAAAAGTGTTTTGTTTTCCCTATCTACAGCGCAGAGACTTGCTGCAGATGCAGTGGCATACCCTCCAGCTGCACCTTTTTGGCAGGTACAGTCCATTTTTTTTATGGTCTGTACCGATTTCTGGCTCTCCAAGCTTCCATTGAACGTATTTGAAAAGGGGCGTGGTCACGGTGCTGTACCCGTGGTCACGCCCCCTTTTCGAATGTGTATCAATGTTTATGTGTAAAGTGTTGGAGGGTGTGTTGCTGCAGACGCAGGGGGTCTATTTTGGGGTGTGGGGCTGGAGCTGCAGCTCCATCAGCCCCATTACTAATACTGGTCAGTGAAAACACAGCAGCCAAAGGGCAGAGCCTCCCATTGGATGTAACCTGTGTGGGAGGGCGTTTCTCGGCCAATCATCTGTGGACTGGGTGTGATAGACCTGCTGCTAACCCAAAGAGAGCTCCTAGCCATGCCCAGCGTTAGATGTCCAGACACAGAGTCACAGGGCTATTATATAGGAGATTATTATTATTATTTTTGTGGGGGTCACTTAGAAATTTCCTTTTTTTTAAGAGTAGCACTGTTTTTTTCATTGAAGATAACATTAAATCAGACATACCCTCTATACATTGTTAATGTGGTAAATGACTATACTAGCAACAAACGTCTGTTTTTTAATGGAATATCTACATAGGTGTATAAAGGCCCATTTCCATAAACCTCCAGTGTTCGAATAGTACATTGTGTTTGCTAAACATGGTAGAAGACTAATGGATGATTAGAAAACCCTTGAAAACCCTTGTGCAATTATGTTAGCACAGCTGAAAATTGGTTTGCTTGTTAGAAAAGCTATAAAACTGGCCTTCCTTTGAGCTAGTTGAGTATCTAGAGCATCACATTTGTGGGTTTGATTATACTCTCAAAATGGCAAGAAAAAGAACTTTAATGTTAAACTCAACAGTCTATTCTTGTTCTTAGAAATGAAGGCTATTCCAGGCAAGAAATTGCCAAGAAACTGAACATTTCCTATAACGGTGTGTACTACTTTCTTCAGAGAACAGAAAACACAAACAGGCTCTAACCAGAGTAGAAAGAGAAGTGTGAGGCCCCGGTGCACAACTGAGCAAAAAGACAAGTACATTAGAGTCTCTAGTTTGAGAAATAGACGCCTCACAGGTCCTCAACTGGCAGCTTCATTAAATGGTACCTGCAAAACGCCAGTGTCAACATATGCAGTGAAGAGGCAACTCCAGGATGCTGGCCTTCTAGGCAGAGTGGCAAAGAAAAAGTCATGTCTGAGACTGGCCAATAAAAGGAAAAGATTAATATGGGCAAAAGAACACAGACATTGGACAGAGGAAGATTTTAAAAAAGTGTTATGGACAGATGAATTGAAGTTTGAGGTGTTTGGATCACACAGAAGAACATTTGTGAGATGAAGAACAAGTGAAAAGATGCTGGAAGAGTGCCTGACTCATCTGTCAAGCACAGTGGAGGTAATATGATGGTCTGGGGCTGCTTTGGTGCTGGTAAAGTGGGAGATTTGTACAATGTAAAAGGTATTTTGAATAAGGAAGGCTATCAATCCATTTTGCAACGCCATGCCATACCCTGTGGACAGTACTTGATTGGAGCCAATTTCCTCCTACAACAGTACAATGACCCAAAGCACACCTCCAAATTATGCAAGAACTATTTAGGGAAAAGCAGACAGCTGGTATTCTGTCTTTAATGTAGTGGCCAGCGCAGTCACCAGATCTCAACCCCACTGAGCTGTTGTGGGAGCAGCGTGACCGTATGGTATGCAAGAAGTGGCCCATCCAAGCCAATCCAACTTGTGGGAGGTGCTTCAGGAAGCGTGGGGTGAAATTTCTTCAGATTTCCTCAACAAATTAACAGCTAGAATTCCAGAGGTCTGAAATGCTGTAATTGCTGCAAAGGGAGCATTCTTTGACGAAAGCAAAGTTTGAAGGACAAAATTATTATTTAAAATTAAAATTTCTAACCTTGGCAATATCTTGACTATATGTTCTATTCATTTTGCAACTCATTTGATAAATAAAAGTGAGTTTCCATGGAAAACAAGAAATTGTCTGGGTGACCCCAAACTTTTCAACGGTAGTATATATATAAACAAATAATATCCAAATGTGCTAGTATATAAAATACCTTCTTAACTTTAGGACTGTAGGTGTAGACCAATCCTGATATTGAGTGTATTAAGAGTCTTTGATAGCTGAATAGATTCAGCATACCTGAAATGGATCCTCTCACCAAAAAAAATCACCCAAAAAGATAATATAAATCAGACATTGTTTTAGTGCAGATACAGAGACACGATATATTTTAGATTGGTGAACCAGTCTACAATATATTGTGTCTCTGTATCTGCACTGTCTCTCCCAGAGCTCACACCTTTGCTAAGGTGAGGGTGGGTCATATTAACATCTACTGTTCATTGACATGTTCACTGTAATATTGGTGTAAAACAAATTTTATGTAGGTTTTAAGAAATACATTGTATTAATAAAGCAATGTCTGATTATTATCATAAGTACTGCTTTGTGAGGAGTATTCTCTCTCTCTCTCTCTCTCTCTCACCTTGAACTCTGAGAGGACCACAGTGTACCTATTTTGTTGATCAGTAGCTAAGCGGTCTCCATACGAAGTGGACCACTATTCATCCTTATAGAGTCATGGTCAGAATCTGCATATACCTTAGTCCGGTCACTTACCTGATTGCACTCTGGTTTTTAAAATGGATTCCATTTAAGTATGGAATCACACTATTAAGCCATCTTGGTTAAGCCATATGGTTTTACACCTATTTTTTATTGATGCACACAGTGAGCTCTATACCCTTCAGAATAATCTTAAAACATTTGGCATTTGAAACTATACCCATGAGGAAGTCCCAGAAAAGGACGAAACGCAGTGGGTTTTGTTCAAGTACTGTATCCATCTGTGCCATATGTTGTCAATGGATTTCATGCCGTTGTGACATTTTTTTATGTAATAAATACTAAAACTGAGCTGATTCTGTTTTTATATACATTTTATTGATGTGATTTACAGTATGATTTATTAGCGCCCTCAGACTCTCTCTCTCTCTCTCTCTATATATATATATATATATATTTATATATATATATATATATATATATATATATATATAGAGTAGAACAAATCCGGCACTCCACAGGGTAGCTACAACCCCCCCAAACGGCAACTGGACTTGGGTGCCCTCCTGGGGTATGGCCACCCCCTATGTATAGAACAAGAAAGCAAGGCGGCACTCCAAGGTTGAAAATCAGAAAAACTTTAGTGCACACAATTAAGTGCAAAACATCAACGTTTCGGGGCTTTCTGCGGCTAAACATTCACCACAATTAAAATTCGTTTTAAAAATATTACAGTGTAGGAGATCCTAACAGGTTGAACTCGATGGACAAATTGTCTTTTTCAACCTCAGAAACTATGTTACTATGTGTATATATATATATATATATATATATATATATCAAGTCCAATTCAAGTAGCACTCCAATTGAAAAATAAACAATGCTTCGATGCCCTCCTAGGTTCCCGCTGCGAGGTCCAACAATAAATGGCACTGTGTGAGGCAGCACTCGAAGACAGTAACAGACTGCACTGCAGGAAAGCTTTTCAATGTTTCAAATTTATTAAATTCGTCATCAGGATAACAACAATGAAAATACATGTACCTTATAAAGCAGTCCCATCACCACAATACCATAATCTGGTGTGTGGACCGAGCATGGCGGCGCAGAAAATCTGCATCATCATTACCCGCCCGTTACCAGAGCAATATGTATACACAATAGCCACAGGTGCAAGACGATCAAGCGCGGGACAACGGCGCAGGACCCTGATGCCACTGCGCCATGCCCATAACCAGGACAACAAAAGTGTGGTACACCTACATGGTATCACGGCGCAGAATACACGCGCCATGACACCCTGTCAGGTTACCATAGTAACATGCACCACACATCTACAGTAGGCTATAGCATAGGCACGCCTGTCAGCAAATTAAAATACAAACATATTAAATATTATAAAGTTTAAATACAGCACATAGGAAAAATGGACATAACAAAGCATTGCCTGATCGTAATATATACCACAAAACACAGAGACCTAAAACCAGCCCAATGTGTCTAATCAGCAATGTGAATATTACTCAATATAACAGTATTTATAAAAATAAAATTTATAAAAAACAATGCAATCCAAGAGTCTCATTAAGGCCGTGCGGAGACAAGGTTCACAATTCATGGATCCAATGAGTCTCCTTACATAACAAACGTAATAATCTGTCACCGCCTCTTACTTGAGGAAGTTCATGATCAATGATCAAATAGCGCATCGCTGCAACATTATGTCCAGCATGTAAGAAATGCCGGGCTACAGGTTGATCACTATGACCAGAAATATAATCCGCCCTTAGTGCCATTTTATGATTCCCAATCCTTTCTCTAAACATCCTGTCGGTCTTTCCAACATAGTGCAACCCACAGGGGCATGACAGCAAATAAACAATACATTTTGTGGTGAACGTTACTCGGTGCTTAATAATATTTTTTTTTACCACTAAAAGGATGACAAAAAGTTTTGCCTGTAGTTATGGACCTGCAAGTCACACAATTAAGGCAACGGTAACAGCCTTTCTGTAGAGATAAGAAGTTCTGTTCACTTTGTAGAGATTGCAAGCCCGTAACATCAGTGCACATAACCCAATCACGAATGTTACGCCCTCAAGTAAAACATGGCATAATTCTAGTATTAGAAAGGTTCAAATCTTTGTCACTACTAACTATGGGCCAGTGACATCTAGCCACATGTGTAATGTACTTGCTTTTATCGTTGAAATGAGTAACCCAAGGTTTTACCTCATGAGAACGTTGTTGCTCTGTCTTTTTTCAAAATATTAGATCTTGAACAGCTTAAGGCTTTCTGTTTCACCTTACTCAAAAGTTTGCTGTCATAACCCCTACTTGAAAACTTCTCAATCATTGTATCAATATTAGCAGCAGCCTGATTAACATTAGAGCAGATCCTGATAGCACGTACAAACTGTGAATATGGTAGACTATACTTCATGGACTTAGAGTGGAAACTCTTCCCATGCAAAAGAGACACTCTATCCGTAGGTTTAAAATATAGATCAGTGGAAATGGCACCATCTTGTAAAGAAACATTAACTTCCAAATAATTGACAGTACTAGAATCAATAACACATGTAAACTTGATAGGATGATCAGTGTTGTTATGAGTATCAAAGAAAGTTTCCAACATTTGTTTAGAACCAGACCAGATTATCTATATATCTCACAAACAAAACCACCTTCTCAGGAAAAACAGGATTGTCAAAAAATATTTCCTGCTCGGCCAAAAACATATATGAATTAGCGTACGATGGGGCCACTTTTGACCCCATCGCACAGCCAGATCTTTGTAAATAAAAACGACCGTTAAACAAAAAGTAATTAAGTGACAGTACCCTTTCTAAAAGATTAACAACAAGGTCAGGAACAACATATGCAGGATGACTAGAAATGAGTTTCCATACAGCATATAAACCCTGCATATTAGGGATCACTGTGTATAAACTAGTTATATCAATGCTGCATAGGAGACATTCAGGAGGAATGGGGCCAATCTCATTCAATCTATTTAAAAAAGCTTTAGTATCAAGCAAATGTTATTGATTCTAGTACTGTCAATTATTTGGATGTTATTTGGATGTTAATGTTTCTTTATGAGATGGTGCCATTTCCCCTGATCTATATTGTAAACCTACGGATAGGGTGTCTTTTTTGCATGCGCAGAGTTTCCACCCTAAGTTCATGAAGTACTGTATAGTCTACCATATTCACAGTTTGTACGTGCTATCAGGATCTGCTCTGATGTTAATCAGGCTGCTGCTAATATTGATACAATGATTGAGAAGTTTTCCAGTAGGGGTTATGACCGCAAACTTTTGATTAAGGCGAAACAGAAAGCCTTAAGCTGTTCAAGATCTAATCTTTTGAAAAAAACAGAGCAACAACGTTCTCATGAGGTCTTACCTTGGGTTACTCATTTCAACGATAAAATCAAGTGCTTTACACATGTGGCTAGACGTCACTGGCCCATAGTTAGTAATGACAAAAAAATGGAACCTTTCTAATACTAGAATTATGCCATGTTTTACTTGAGGGCGTAACATTCATGATTGGGTTATGCGCACTGATGTTACGGGCTTGCAATCTCTACAAAGTGTACAGGAGAGGGGTCCTGGGGTGCACACCGTAATGAGAGGTGCGACCCTGCGGAGACCTTTCAGTAGAACTGCGTACAAAGAAAAAGGTTGCAGGTGCACAACTCAAACATTACCAATTTATTAATAACAATCATTGTAATAAAATTTTGCATTTTAAGCGAGGTTCTTCGCATAGTTATGGCCATAAGTACCGGCTTGCCCACCGCATCCAGGTGACCTCATTAGTCGGGCAAGTCCCTAACATTTTGGGGGGTACAAATCTATTGTGCGGGACCCCCCAAAATGAAGCAACTGAGTGACCCCAGGGCAACACAAGGGTGAAAAAATATATAGTGAAAAAGTGAAAATAGGTTAGTGAGAGGCTGCTGAAAAGAGCAGGGGTAAATTAGTGAGAGGTGATGAAGTGAGAGATAAAGTAGCGAGATGTAAAGTAGTGAAAAGTGAAGGTAGGAAATTAATTACATTGAAAAAAAAACCACACGATAGGGATGAAAGTAAATATGAAAATAAGTGTTAATATGTGTTGCTCCTGAGGCAAAACAGCCACAACAGTCCAGGGGGACCCACACCCCGGAAATGCACCCCCATCTGATAATCCAATATACATTTGTGCAGGACTCACCTTGCTCTGCATTCAGTCTAAGAAATGTCAGGAACCTAATTCAAACCAATATATAGGACAGGTGGGCGTGGGTGCTACCACCAGGCAGAAGGGGTCTCTGGCCTTCTATTGTGTATGTAAATTAAAATACCTGGGCAGCTCTGGTTGTCATTTGGAGAGGTCTGCGTGTGGATTGTTCCAGGTGCAGTGAATTTCAAAAAAGTGGAATAGTGTAAAAACGGTGAGTAGTTCCTGCACTGTACTGTATTTGTCATAGTAGGACCAGTCTGTCTGATGTACATGGGTGCTTAGATAAAGAACACAGGTGATTGTTGGGCCTCTAAGGAGCTTGCTCTGTAGATGATGATAATAATGTGACTCACAATTGATTTTGGCAGACTCTTTCCTGTTGTATAGGTCATGCAGCATGTGGTTTCTAATCTCTATCTTTTCCCTAGAAGGATTTGTCTGATCTGTGTTCCCGGACCGTCGCAGCGGCCTGAAGCCGAGAGAGAGTGGAGCAAGGTAAGAGCACGGCTACACCACACAAGTCTACTCCTATCTCAGCACAGTTGGTCAGCTTAACAAATGTGGAAACAATTGGAAACTAACATTCCCTGTTCTGCAGAAGAAAGATTACATCTTTGAGCGTTCATAATGTATATGGCGAGTGCAGACAGGGGCATAGCGGGGGTGGAACGAATGGCGCTTGAGCTCCAGGCGCCGCTGGGGACAGAAGGCTATGGCTCTCTGTAAGAGGCCTGGGAGCTGGGCCTTGGGGTAGGAGGAGATGAACGGAAGAGAGGGAAGGGGTGGCCACCACACTGCCTGCATGTTTCATGTCACTGATTGCAGTGCAGAGAGTCCAGTACAGTGCAGTGTGGTGTGTTGTAACGGAAGAGGGGCGGTTTGGAGGCTTGTCAGAAGAACCTTCCTGGATGTCAGGTACTGTACTGTATCTGCATTCAGTGATATGAAACATGCAGGTAGTGTGGAGGCCACCCATTCCCTTTCCTCAGTCCTTTCCTTTTACCCACGGAGGTCAATCACATAGAAGCTCCGCCCCTCCAGGCTAGAACGAGGAGCTGCTCTGCTGCTGCCCTCTTGGTGAAAATTAATGTGTTTATATTGTGTGTATGTGTATGTGTTTATGTCTGTGTTTACTGTGTGTTTATGTGTATATGTCTGTGTGTGTATATGTATGTATGTATGTATGTATGTATGCGTAAATGTGAGTGTTTCTGTGTAAATATGTGTATACTGTATGTCTGTGTGCATATGTGTATGTTTATGTGTATATATCTTTGTATACAGAATGTGTGAGTATATGTGTGTGTTTATGTATGTCTGTGTGTATATGTCTGTGTGTATGTGTTTATGTATGTCTGTGTGTATGTGTATATCTGTGTGTTTGTGTGTGTGTGCGCGCATATATTTGTGTATATGTGTGTACAGGGCCGGTGCAAGGTTTCTCGAGACCCTAGGCAAAACCTCTGCCTACTCCCTGCCCCCTTCCCCCCCCCCCCATCCTCACCCTTCTGTTGAATAGATAATGCATCCTACAACAAAAGAAATAGTAAACAAAAACCCACTAAGCATGACATGTTGATGGCGGCGGGCGTGACATCAGCATTTCAGCTCGCCATGCCCGGAGGCACCAAAATGGGACTTTTCGCCGGACAGTTTAGTCGGTGACCCGACTGCTTTGGGAGCGATCAGTGCGAAAACATGTGACATTTGTATATCGCCCCTGCAAACTCCTGTTACTTTAGATGGGAGATAAGGGGCGGCAACATTTGAATTTCGCCCTTTATATCCTGGGTCCAGGCACCCCTAAGCCTCTTGCCCCCATAACATTGACACTCCTTGCACAGAGCTGTCTTTTACATTGGACATAATGTGCAGTTGCCTATGGCACCAAAAATTATAGGGGCCCTGCCCACCCGTGGATATCACCAAGGGCAAAGCAGGATTTTTTTGGGGGGGTTCCAGAGATATATAATTATATATATAGAAAAGTGATTATACCGAATTTGTGACCGCTGTGTCCTTTTTCTGATTGCTAGAAGTCCTGAGAGTGCCACTCTTTGCTTGGTATAATTATATATATATATATATATATATATATATATATATCTATCTATCACAGAGCGAGAGAGAAAGGCAAAGGGGACAGAGAGTGGGAGGCATGGGGAAGAAAGAGAGGCATGGGGGAGAGAGAGGCATGGGCACAGAGAGTGGCATGGGGTAGAGACAGAGAGAGAGAGGGAGCATGGGGAGTGAGACAGAGCAAGAGATGCATGGAGAGAGAGAGAGAGGGGCACAGAGGAGAGAGAGGGGGGCATGGGGAGATCGAGTGGTAGTGCAGGCAGGGGGCAGGATGTAGGTAGTAGTGGGAAGTAAGGGGCAGGATGGGAGTAGTAGTGCAGAGCAGGGGGCAGAATGTAGGTAGTAGTGGGAAGTAAGGGGCAGGATGGGAGTAGTAGTGCAGAGCAGGGGGCAGGATGTAGGTAGTTGTGGGAAGTAAGGGGCAGGATGGGAGTAGTAGTGCAAAGCAGGGGGCAGGATGTAGGTAGTAGTGGGAAGTAAGGGGCAGGATGGGAGTAGTAGTGCAGAGCAGGGGGCAGGATGTAGGTAGTAGTGGGAAGTAAGGACAGGATGGGAGTAGTAGTGCAGAGATGGGGGCAGAATGTAGGTAGTAGTGGGAAGTAAGGGGTAGGATGGGAGTAGTAGTGGGAAGCAAGGGGGAAAGCTGTTTGTAGTAGTCATGAGGTAGAATGGGAGTAATAGTGCATAGAAGGGGGCAGGCTGGGAGTAGCAGTGTGGGAGAACGAGAGATGTTGGGGTGAGAGAGACATGGAGAGAGAGCGAGATGTGGGGGAGAGAGAGTGGGAGGGGTAGCGTGAGATGACAGAGAGACACAAGGGACTGATAGGGATTGAAATCTGCAAGGCTGCATGCTGCTCCACAGTCACACGATTAGCTGCAATGTCCAGTTCTCGCCTCCTCTGCCCTCTGAGATGAGTTCCTTGTGCGGCCACACTGCTGTCACTCACTGTCTGACTGCGGGCCACGCGGTGCTTTACTGTCTGACAGTGGCCGCGGCTACCCACCGGAAATCCCGCTGCGCCAATTTGTCCCCATCAGAATAGAAGACAGGCCGCTGTGCCCGCCCACCTGCACCACCCAGCAGATCACACGCGGCTGTCAGCTCCCGGCTCTGAGTGGGAGCAGGGAGATGCATGCTGCAGTTCCCCCAACGACGTTACCATGATTGGGGCATACACAGCTGCAGTGCCGGCTCCTCGATTCAACAAATAAAAAATCAGTCAGCTGCGCCGATATATCGGTGTGCAGGGGGGGTTTCCTGGTACTCGGAACCCCCCCCCCCCTGTGTGCGCGTATGATCACAGCCACCAGGATTAATAGTACCGCCCCCACCACTGAAAGTAACCATCACTGCCACCCATTGTATGTATGTATGTGTGTATATATATATATATATATATATATATACACATTGTGCTTTAGTGATAGCATTACTGTGTCACACAGACACACACAGACACTATATATCCATATATACATATACTATATATCCATATATACATATATATGTATAACTAACTTACTTAACATGTACCAGTGGGGTCAGCAGGATGAGAAGCCACACCAGAGAGCCAGGTCACTGTCAGCAGCCACACCAGAGAGCCAGGTCACTGTCAGCAGCCACACCAGAGAGCCAGGTCACTGTCACTGATGGGATTGGGAGCCAGGTGTATCTCTTTGCAGTGCAATTCACGGGTATGTGGATAGGGGGCGGGGCCAAATACAACAATAGGCGGGACTTAAATTGGGGTCCGTGGCTGCTGTCTTTGTGGAAGATAAAACATTTTGGTTTGTCAGGGATGGATTGGTGGGGAAGGTGGGGAGAGGGGGGCGGGCGTTTTGTAAGTCCCCCTGGCTGCAGCTGCTGCCAGCATCGTGTGAAAAGACAACGGACATCCTTTTTTTTTTTTTTTTTTTTAAGTGTCTCAGCGGCGCCCTCCAGTGGCTGGCGCTCTAGGCAGCTGCCTAAAGCTGCCTAGTGGTAGCGCCGGCCCTGTGTGTGTATTTATGTATGTCTGTGCCTAAATGTGTGTGAATATATATATATATATATATATATATATGTACACACAGAATAAAAACCACAGCACTCACCGCACCAGAAGCGGGGCACAGCTATGCACTTACCACTCACAGGGTGGGGTGCATGTAACACTGCACTCTCCACCACAGAAGCGGGGTACACAGCTGTACTTACCACTCACAGGGCGGGGTGCATGTAGCCCATGACCACATCGCTCTAATAAATACAAACAGAGAACCCAGCACTCACCTAAGTAAACTCACTTATCCTCAACAATTCAATAAATAAATGATGGGGGTTTAGTTGGTGGATTGGCCAATGCACGGAAGCCTGTATACCGATTCAAGGTACCCCACCTTCATACAGGTCCTACACTATCACAGAGTCTTAAAACCTGACTACCACACTGCTGCATCATCTGCCTGCTAGATGTAATGTGTACCTGCCACAGACTTTATGGCTTTTAAAGGCACACTAGTCACCTATTGCACTGGCTCAAAGATGATTGCTAAAAAAACAGCTGAGACAGGTTCAGGATAATAAAGTCCACACAGGGGTGCATGAGAAAGCTAGTGGCCACGGTTAATAAGAGCTAACCATAGATTAACCCCTTCATATACACACAGAATAAAAACCACAGCACTCACCGCACCAGAAGCGGGGCACAGCTATGCACTTACCACTCACAGGGTGGGGTGCATGTAACACTGCACTCTCCACCACAGAAGCGGGGTACACAGCTGTACTTACCACTCACAGGGCGGGGTGCATGTAGCCCATGACCACATTGCTCTAATAAATACAAACAGAGAACCCAGCACTCACCTAAGTAAACTCACTTATCCTCAACAATTCAATAAATAAATGATGGGGGTTTAGTTGGTGGATTGGCCAATGCACGGAAGCCTGTATACCGATTCAAGGTACCCCACCTTCATACAGGTCCTACACTATCACAGAGTCTTAAAACCTGACTACCACACTGCTGCATCATCTGCCTGCTAGATGTAATGTGTACCTGCCACAGACTTTATGGCTTTTAAAGGCACACTAGTCACCTATTGCACTGGCTCAAAGATGATTGCTAAAAAACAGCTGAGACAGGTTCAGGATAATAAAGTCCACACAGGGGTGCATGAGAAAGCTAGTGGCCCTGGTTAATAAGAGCTAGCCATAGATTAACCCCTTCATATACACACAGAATAAAAACCACAGCACTCACCGCACCAGAAGCGGGGCACAGCTATGCACTTACCACTCACAGGGTGGGGTGCATGTAACACTGCACTCTCCACCACAGAAGCGGGGTACACAGCTGTACTTACCACTCACAGGGCGGGGTGCATGTAGCCCATGACCACATCGCTCTAATAAATACAAACAGAGAACCCAGCACTCACCTAAGTAAACTCACTTATCCTCAACAATTCAATAAATAAATGATGGGGGTTTAGTTGGTGGATTGGCCAATGCACGGAAGCCTGTATACCGATTCAAGGTACCCCACCTTCATACAGGTCCTACACTATCACAGAGTCTTAAAACCTGACTACCACACTGCTGCATCATCTGCCTGCTAGATGTAATGTGTACCTGCCACAGACTTTATGGCTTTTAAAGGCACACTAGTCACCTATTGCACTGGCTCAAAGATGATTGCTAAAAAACAGCTGAGACCGGTTCAGGATAATAAAGTCCACACAGGGGTGCATGAGAAAGCTAGTGGCCACGGTTAATAAGAGCTAACCATAGATTAACCCCTTCATATACACACAGAATAAAAACCACAGCACTCACCGCACCAGAAGCGGGGCACAGCTATGCACTTACCACTCACAGGGTGGGGTGCATGTAACACTGCACTCGCACCACAGAAGCGGGGTACACAGCTGTACTTACCACTCACAGGGCGGGGTGCATGTAGCCCATGACCACATCGCTCTAATAAATACAAACAGAGAACCCAGCACTCACCTAAGTAAACTCACTTATCCTCAACAATTCAATAAAGACTTTTAAAGGCTAGTGACTAGTGTGCCTTTAAAAGCCATAAAGTCTGTTGCAGGTACACATTACATCTAGCAGGCAGATGATGCAGCAGTGTGTTAGTCAGGTTTTAAGACTCTGTGATAGTGTAGGACCTGTATGAAGGTGGGGTACCTTGAATCGGTATACAGGCTTCCGTGCATTGGCCAATCCACCAACTAAACCCCCATCATTTATTTATTGAATTGTTGAGGATAAGTGAGTTTACTTAGGTGAGTGCTGGGTTCTCTGTTTGTATTTATTAGAGCGATGTGGTCATGGGCTACATGCACCCCGCCCTGTGAGTGGTAAGTACAGCTGTGTACCCCGCTTCTGTGGTGGAGAGTGCAGTGTTACATGCACCCCACCCTGTGAGTGGTAAGTGCATAGCTGTGCCCCGCTTCTGGTGCGGTGAGTGCTGTGGTTTTTATTCTGTGTGTATATGAAGGGGTTAATCTATGGTTAGCTCTTATTAACCGTGGCCACTAGCTTTCTCATGCACCCCTGTGTGGACTTTATTATCCTGAACCTGTCTCAGCTGTTTTTTAGCAATCATCTTTGAGCCAGTGCAATAGGTGACTAGTGTGCCTTTAAAAGCCATAAAGTCTGTTGCAGGTACACATTACATCTAGCAGGCAGATGATGCAGCAGTGTGTTAGTCAGGTTTTAAGACTCTGTGATAGTGTAGGACCTGTATGAAGGTGGGGTACCTTGAATCGGTATACAGGCTTCCGTGCATTGGCCAATCCACCAACTAAACCCCCATCATTTATTTATTGAATTGTTGAGGATAAGTGAGTTTACTTAGGTGAGTGCTGGGTTCTCTGTTTGTATTTATTAGAGCGATGTGGTCATGGGCTACATGCACCCCGCCCTGTGAGTGGTAAGTACAGCTGTGTACCCCGCTTCTGTGGTGGAGAGTGCAGTGTTACATGCACCCCACCCTGTGAGTGGTAAGTGCATAGCTGTGCCCCGCTTCTGGTGCGGTGAGTGCTGTGGTTTTTATTCTGTGTGTATATGAAGGGGTTAATCTATGGTTAGCTCTTATTAACCGTGGCCACTAGCTTTCTCATGCACCCCTGTGTGGACTTTATTATCCTGAACCTGTCTCAGCTGTTTTTTAGCAATCATCTTTGAGCCAGTGCAATAGGTGACTAGTGTGCCTTTAAAAGCCATAAAGTCTGTGGCAGGTACACATTACATCTAGCAGGCAGATGATGCAGCAGTGTGGTAGTCAGGTTTTAAGACTCTGTGATAGTGTAGGACCTGTATGAAGGTGGGGTACCTTGAATCGGTATACAGGCTTCCGTGCATTGGCCAATCCACCAACTAAACCCCCATCATTTATTTATTGAATTGTTGAGGATAAGTGAGTTTACTTAGGTGAGTGCTGGGTTCTCTGTTTGTATTTATTAGAGCGATGTGGTCATGGGCTACATGCACCCCGCCCTGTGAGTGGTAAGTACAGCTGTGTACCCCGCTTCTGTGGTGGAGAGTGCAGTGTTACATGCACCCCACCCTGTGAGTGGTAAGTGCATAGCTGTGCCCCGCTTCTGGTGCGGTGAGTGCTCTGGTTTTTATTCTGTGTGTATATGAAGGAGTTAATCTATGGTTAGCTCTTATTAACCGTGGCCACTAGCTTTCTCATGCACCCCTGTGTGGACTTTATTATCCTGAACCTGTCTCAGCTGTTTTTTAGCAATCATCTTTGAGCCAGTGCAATAGGTGACTAGTGTGCCTTTAAAAGCCATAAAGTCTGTGGCAGGTACACATTACATCTAGCAGGCAGATGATGCAGCAGTGTGGTAGTCAGGTTTTAAGACTCTGTGATAGTGTAGGACCTGTATGAAGGTGGGGTACCTTGAATCGGTATACAGGCTTCCGTGCATTGGCCAATCCACCAACTAAACCCCCATCATTTATTTATTGAATTGTTGAGGATAAGTGAGTTTACTTAGGTGAGTGCTGGGTTCTCTGTTTGTATTTATTAGAGCGATGTGGTCATGGGCTACATGCACCCCGCCCTGTGAGTGGTAAGTACAGCTGTGTACCCCGCTTCTGTGGTGGAGAGTGCAGTGTTACATGCACCCCACCCTGTGAGTGGTAAGTGCATAGCTGTGCCCCGCTTCTGGTGCGGTGAGTGCTGTGGTTTTTATTCTGTGTGTATATGAAGGAGTTAATCTATGGTTAGCTCTTATTAACCGTGGCCACTAGCTTTCTCATGCACCCCTGTGTGGACTTTATTATCCTGAACCTGTCTCAGCTGTTTTTTAGCAATCATCTTTGAGCCAGTGCAATAGGTGACTAGTGTGCCTTTAAAAGCCATAAAGTCTGTGGCAGGTACACATTACATCTAGCAGGCAGATGATGCAGCAGTCTGGTAGTCAGGTTTTAAGACTCTGTGATAGTGTAGGACCTGTATGAAGGTGGGGTACCTTGAATCGGTATACAGGCTTCCGTGCATTGGCCAATCCACCAACTAAACCCCCATCATTTATTTATTGAATTGTTGAGGATAAGTGAGTTTACTTAGGTGAGTGCTGGGTTCTCTGTTTGTATTTATTAGAGCGATGTGGTCATGGGCTACATGCACCCCGCCCTGTGAGTGGTAAGCACAGCTGTGTACCACGCTTCTGTGGTGGAGAGTGCAGTGTTACATGCACCCCACCCTGTGAGTGGTAAGTGCATAGCTGTGCCCCGCTTCTGGTGCGGTGAGTGCTGTGGTTTTTATTCTGTGTGTATATGAAGGGGTTAATCTATGGTTAGCTCTTATTAACCGTGGCCACTAGCTTTCTCATGCACCCCTCTGTGGACTTTATTATCCTGAACCTGTCTCAGCTGTTTTTTAGCAATCATCTTTGAGCCAGTGCAATAGGTGACTAGTGTGCCTTTAAAAGCCATAAAGTCTGTGGCAGGTACACATTACATCTAGCAGGCAGATGATGCAGCAGTGTGGTAGTCAGGTTTTAAGACTCTGTGATAGTGTAGGACCTGTATGAAGGTGGGGTACCTTGAATCGGTATACAGGCTTCCGTGCATTGGCCAATCCACCAACTAAACCCCCATCATTTATTTATTGAATTGTTGAGGATAAGTGAGTTTACTTAGGTGAGTGCTGGGTTCTCTGTTTGTATATATATATGTATGTATGGGTGGTGGTGGTGGGTGGGGGCACAGGCCATGACTCTGCTTCGGGTGTCATGTTTCCACGCTACGCCTCTGAGTGCAGAGCTTCTATGATATAGAAATATTGGAGCCTATGTCCTTGCATAAGATTTTTTATGCATTTTCCTGATAATACATTTATTATTGTCCCAATATTCGGTGATAATAAATTGAAATTATCGACACCAATTTCAGAATAATGGTAAATATGCCCCAGACTAACATTTGTTGAACAAGGAATTGGTATCCTAGATATCTAGATTGCTGTACTAAAATTATTAATGGCTTTATAGCAAATTTAGCTTGGCAGAATCCTAAAAATATAACAACAAAACGTTTTTTGCACCTTGACAATATCACATGTGAGCAAAATATTTTTTTTTTACCAGTAGATGGAGACAAACATTCATCACTTGAAATTAATTTGTAAAACCTCTGTAAACCCACCAGTACTGTAGTTATGTTGCTTAAAAAAATCATCTTCTCAATGTAGCATAACAAATTAATTCAATTACAGATTTTACTAATCATGAGCAAGATGTAAAATATAAATGTAATACTTTCCCATGTGAATTTTGGCCTAAGGAAAACAAAAAAAATTCTTTATAGAACTAAAATGTATTTTTGAACACTGTTTGTAAGTTCCTGGATCTTAACTTTATTGTGAAATAATTCCCTGTCTTTATGTGATCTAGTATGAACAAATAATAAAAAAATGAATCAGAAAAATCTAATTATATAGAGAAAAACATTAATATATGCGCTATAGATTAATCTATATATATATATACTGTATATTTAACCTCATATAGTCTGAGGATTGTCCGTAACATAAACTATAACATCTTAACACTTATTTATAATAAATAAAGACACAGAGACTTGAATTTGGCAGAAATTGTTACCTATTTATTTAAGTGAACCATTAACTGTTAATAATTAAACTAAAGTATGGTGGCCAGAAAGAACGGCTAAACAACCCTATCCCATAGATAACTATCTTATAAAAAAGAACTGACATAAACCTTCCAACAAACAAATAGGTATCCGCTCAACCTCCATCCTGACTACCCACCCGTGAAGGTGATGAGGCTGCCACCCGTGAAGGCGGTCCAGCAGATGTAAAACCAGTCAGCGAAGGAGAGCGCACCTAAAAATCAACAACCAAACGACCTCCAATCCACTCTTTAATACAACAAATGTTAACTTGCCGTTCTTTCCCGCCACAACCAAACCGTGACAACCCACAGCACGAAAATAGCCAACGCAACAACATAAAACAAACACCACCAGTAGGGAGGGAGGGTGGGACGACAAAAGCAGAAGAGGCTGACCCAGCCCCTTTCTCAGGCTTAAGAACCCATTCCACCTACCCCCAACATTCATTCCTATTGGCTAACAAAAAACTCCCATAATGCCTTACCGTCCTGCCCCCAGACTAGCTGAGGTTTAACCCACTCCTCTCCTATTCTGTCAATTCGTTCTCCAAATGGGAAAGCATTCACTCACTCACTCACTCACTCACTCACTCATCACTAATTATCTTACTTCCCGATATGTTAGGAAGATGAAACTTAACATAGGTATTCTTCAGGTGGGAAATAGGAAAACTACGTAATTAGAATTTTAATACACCTCCCCTAAGGGGATGAAAAGGGGGTTGACATAATTATGTCATTATAGATGCGTGGCTTGCATTGCGTGAACCATAATGCCCAAATGGACAATCGCATAAACATTTGGATTGCACCTCCAGTGTATAGAATTTAATCAACTACAAAAATGCAAAAGCCCTCACTCATTCACTCGCTGACTCATCACTTAGGTCAGTGCCGGCTCTAACCACTCAGCAAAGCCTACAAAGCAGGGAGGCGCCAGACTAGAGGGGCGCTCTCCGCGCTTTGCTGTTATCCACTCACTGTTGCTGCTGGCTGCCGCTGCGCCTGTCAAACCGTGTGACAGGCAGCAGCGCCAGTAGTGTGAAGAGCCCTGCTCCCTCCTCCCTCACTTACTGGCAGCAGTGCTCCCTCATCCCTCTTCCGAGCAGAGCTCCCAGATACAGCGCTCCTCCTCCTCCCCACACACTCATTTGGTTGACAGGCAAGGCAATATATATCCAGTAGTGTCTGCTGTGGAGCGTGGAGCACTACAAATCACCCCAGTTTCTCCACAGCACTGATCACAGGAGGTCCGTCAGGGGAAGGGGTTGTTTTATGGGGGCGGGACTACAGTTAGATGACAGACAGGCTGGGAGGTATGCTGTGTACACAGTGCACTAGAAGTGGAAGCAGAAAGGAACTCTGTGTTCCATTTCTACTTCCCCTCACTATTGCTGCATAGTGAGAGCATGCTGGACTCCTTCATCCAGAGACCAGCCTGCCAGAGGAACAAGCCTACCTGCCTGCCAGAGACCTGCCACCCAAGTAAGAGGAGTGGCCAGCTTTATCCATTTAATGTGGTACAGTATCTCTGTGTATCACAGAGCTATTTCTATATATTCAGTTCCCTCAGTATGTCTCCGTTGGGGCCCATGATGCTTTTAGGGCCCGCAGCTCCCCCTGCACACTGTCATCTCTAAGGCCCGTAGATCCCCCTCACGAAGAGTGGCCGCAGGTGCCCCCCCATCCCCTCAAAAGCAGTTGGTGTGATCCACACTCCCTGCAGCGTCTCCAACCCACAGCGACCGCCCCTCCCCCCATGCCGGAGCTGCAGTATTTTGGCTGCAGAGAGCCATGGGGCTACCACTTGCTCTCATCCTCTGCTTCCTGGTAGCCCCCTGAACACCTGCCCGGGCAGACTCTGACTCCGCAGCTGCTGATGGATCACATGAAGAGGCTTTCCACAGAGGAGCTTGGGGTGCCCCCTATGCAGGTGGGGAGGGGGGCGGGTACGGGGTGCTCCCCATGCGAGTCCCAGGCTGCACTATGGAGGTGCAGTATGTAACTGAAGCCTCTCTGTGTCCTTACTCCCTGCTGCCTCTCCTGTTCTTACTGTATGTCCCTGCTGCCCCTCTCTGTCCCTTCTGCCTCATTCTCTGTCCCTACACCCCTGCTGCCTCTCTCTCTCTCCCTACATCCTTGATGCCTCTCTCCCTACGTTCTTGCTGCCTCTCTCTGTCCCTGTGTCCCTGCTGTCTCTCTCTCTGTCCCTATGTCCCTGCTGCCCCTGTCTCTGTCCCTATGTCTTTGCCGGCACTTTCTCTTTGTCCCTACATCCTGCAGCCTTTCTCTGTCCCTGCGACCCTGCTGCCCCTCTCTGTCCCTTCTGCCCCACTCTCTGTCCCTACATCCCTGCTGCCTCTCTCTCTCTCCCTACATCCTTGATGCCTCTCTCCCTACATTCTTGCTGCCTCTCTCTGTCCCTGTGTCCCTGCTGTCTCTCTCTCTCTGTCCCTGCTGCCCCTGTCTCTGTCCTTATGTCTTTGCCGGCACTTTCTCTTTGTCCCTACATCCTGCAGCCTTTCTCTGTCCCTGCGACCCTGCTGTCTCTCTCTGTCCCTATGCCCATGCTGGATTTCTGTCATACTCCAGGGTGCTGAATGCAGGTGGCAGGGAGAGGCGGTGCAGGGCTTTGTATTGGCATGCTCCTGTGTGCATGTGCCTGGGCCCTCCACCCCATTTCACACTGTCCCCCACATAATGTGTGAGAAGCACAATTGTGGGCATTATGTGTAAGGGGCATTACTACTGTGGGGAAATTTAACATAGGTATTGCAGGTGGTAGATAGGAAAACTATGTTATTAGAATTTTAATAAACCTCCCCTAAGGGGACAAAAAGGGGGTTAACATAATGACATCATTACCGATGCATGGCTTGCATTGCGTGAATGATAACGCCCAAACTGACAATTGGATGAAAATTGTGGCCACTGAAGCCCCACCCACTTGCAGCTCCTGCCTCCTGAAGGCCTGCCCTCATTTTGGAAGTTCGCTCATTCACCCCTGGCCCTGGGCACTTAAATTATGAGAAAAGGGGAGCTGCAGAGTCTGAGCAGCCAACAGAGTTCAGAAATACCAGGTTAAGGAATTCATGGACACAGACTGTCCCCGTCTGTGAGGTGAAGTCTGCATGTATCACAGAGGTCAGTGTAATGCCTGATGCTGCCTCACACACACACGCTTCCCCATAACCTCACGCACACACACGCTTCCCCATAGCCTCACACACACATGCTGCTCCATAGCCTCACACACACATGCTGCTCCATAGCCTCACACACACATGCTGCTCCATAGCCTCACACACACATGCTGCTCCATAGCCTTGTAAGCACTGTCCCCATAGCCTCACACACAAACACACCCACAGTGACCTATACCCTGACACACACAGACACTGTGCTCCCATGGCCCAGCACTACTGTATTTCAGTTACTATAATAATAATAATAATTTTATTTATATAGCGCTCTTTCTCCAATAGGACTCAAGGCGCTTAACAGATACATTGCATAATATAGTACAGAAAATAATGAAGTACATTAACAGAAGCATGAAGATACTAAAAGGGACACTATGGAAATGCTTGAGTAAACAGAAAAGTCTTGAGTCTACTTTTGAAGGATTCTATAGTTGGGGCCTCTCGCACTGTGCGGGGAAGTGAGTTCCATAGAGTCGGAGCCGCATGACTAAAAGCTCGCCCCCCAGATGAATTACGGTAGATTCTAGGTACTGCTAAAAGTCCTTCATCTACAGATCGCAGTAATCGAGTGGGACAGTATGGGGTCAGAAGCTGTTTCAGGTACCTTGGGCCTTGGTCATGTAATGCTTTGAAACTCAGTAAGCCAATCTTGAAGATGATTCGCCATCTTACAGGCAGCCAGTGAAGGGAGTAGAGGATGGGTGTTATGTGGCTAGAACGGGGCTGGTTGGTTAATAGCCTGGCAGCTGTGTTTTGCACCAGCTGTAAGCGTTGCAATTCTTTTGCTGGTAGACCAAGGTAGAGGGCATTACAGTAGTCTAAACGAGATGATACAAATGCATGTATGACTTTTGGCATGTCATCTGAGGGAATTAAGTGCTTGATTCTGGCTATATTCCTCAGGTGAAAGAATGAGGATTTGATTGTGGCTGATATCTGATGTTTAAGTGTCAAGCCACCATCCAGGACAACGCCAAGATTCCGCACACGATCACTGGTCTGTAATTCTGAATCCCCCAGTGTAAGTCCAGTTGGTTGGCTATGCTGCAGTCTTGTCCTTTGATGTTGCGGTCGTATCAAAAGGACCTCTGTTTTATCCGGGTTCAGTCGCAGCCAACTGGCGCTCATCCACTCCTGTAGTTCAGCTAGACAGCCATTTAGGGTTGCTATTGGGTTATCAGTGCCCGGAGCAAAGGACAAGTACAGTTGTGTATCATCTGCATAGCAGTGGTAGACCAGGCCATGGCGCCTGATTATTTCGCCCAATGGGAGCATGTATACTGCAAAAAGCATGGGGGATAGTATAGAACCTTGTGGGACACCACATGGCAATGGCACTGGTGGTGATGAGTATAATCCAGATGATACTCTCTGTGACCTGCCTGTGAGAAATGATTTGAACCAGCTTAGGACTGTGCCATCCAGACCACAGAAATGTATCAGTCGCTCAATCAGAAGCCCATGGTCCACGGTATCAAATGCTGCCAAGAGATCCAGAAGGATTAATATTGAACAGTCACCTCTGTCTTTTGCCATCAGAAGATCATTTAACACACACACCAGGGCTGTTTCAGTGCTATGTCTTCTCCTGAATCCTGATTGAAATGGATCATAAATATCATGGGTTGTCAGGCGGGTTTCCAGTTGATTTGCAACGACTTTCTCAATAACCTTTCCTAGGAAAGGAAGGTTCGATACCGGTCTGTAGTTGGTCATGCAGTCGGGATCTAAATTAGGTTTTTTAAGAAGCGGTCTAACAATTGCTTCCTTTAGGGGTCCAGGAAAAATGCCTGTCTGCAAAGAACATTGAACAATTTTTGTAAAGACAGGACCAATTATATCCATACAACCTATTAGAAGCTTGGTTGAGGCTGGGTCCAGATCACAGGTGGTGGGATGCAAAATTCGAGCAATTTCAGCAGTGTCCTTTACATCCACTGGGTCAAAGCTGGTCCATGAAGGCAGGTAGCTTATATTGGCAGGCTTTGTAGTTTGGCACTCCTTTGATGGCACTGTGGAGATTCCAGCCCGGATGGTGGATATTTTATCTGCAAAGAAGTTTGCAAACTCGTTGCATCTTGCCTGGGAGAGAGTCTCATCAGTCTGCAGGCATGCTGGCTTGCAAAGCATCTCCACTGTGCGGAAAAGCTGAGCTGGCCTATTGTTTGCTGCTGTGATCTCATTTGACAGGAACTGTGCCTTCTTACGAGTGATTGTCGATTGATATTCTTCGTTATGCTTTATTAGTTTTATTTTGTCATCCACTAGGTTAGTCTTCCTCCATTGTCTTTCCAGTCTACGCCCCCTTTTCTTGAGCTCACTAACACTGTTGTCGAACCATGGAGCTTGACGTTGTGGTTTACGAGGTCTTAAACGCACAGGGGCGATAACATCAATTGCAGCCATAACATCCCTATTATAATAACGGACTAGGGAACATGAAAACTTTTTTTCATGGCGCAGCTCAGATTTCCCGTAGTGGCACACTTAACACCCTTCATTATCTTCAGTGCCAGACCCATGAGAACCTTAATCTGTCACTGTGCTCACCATGCTCAGCTGTTACCCAGGCAGCGCTGGGCATTTTCAGGTGGCCCAAATGTGATCCTACTGATGGCAGAGTGACCTCATAGGTCGTGTTGACGAATTCTGTCCCCACCCGCCCAAAGTAATCTAATGACTGATGCTGCAGTTGCAGAGTTATGTTTTTCTTTCATGTGGGTGCATATGTGTGTGTTTTTTTACCTCTTGGTGCCAATAGAAGGGGGGATGGCATTCAATATTTTGCTATGGGGTCCACAGAGTTCTAGTTATGTCCCTGGCTGTAAAAGTTATGTAAAACAACACTATGATGAATTTATCCCAATTCATCATGAATAATAGGCCAGAAACAGATGTGGAAACACTAGTTTCTACATGCTTCAAGTTACCGGCCCCATTTATTATTAGGGGCCTCTAAGGGCCGTGGAATAGTCAGCAATATCCAAAACTAACATGTACAGATGAGGCTGATTTCTGGCGCCCTGTTCCTTGACTATGGGAAGGATGTCTGAGCTTACAGAGAGGGATCTGAATTAATCCCTCCACTGCCTCCGCAGTGAGTGTCTTGCAGCCTGTGCGCATGCATGACCGCAGGTCACGCATACGCACTTGGAAGACCAGCTACTGGTAAGTGTCACTGCTACTGAAGTAGCAGTGTTAATGTTCGCAGGTCAGCTGCTTTTTGGAGCAGCTATCTACACACCAGAGCAATCTTGAGTTTTAAGTATCCAAAGCCGCAACTGGCCGCCAATGACAAATAGGCCCTGTTGTCTCTATTCTTGGATGATATTTTTCTAAAATAATTCTTAAAGCAATGGTGACAATGAAAGGACAATGGTACAGCTTTTATCACTTTTTGTGTGTGAAGGTTTTTATCATATCACTTGGAGTATGCATAGAAATGCCCTTCTCCGCTGAAGTACAAACTAAAGATGAAACCTGTAGGCTATAAGAGGTATAGGAGAGGACCTAAAGATAACCAGATTTTAGAACAAATGTCAAGTTCCTTCTGTTAGTGAAATTCCCTAACCGCACACCTAGCATGGCTGTAAAAAAGTTATTTTAACATCAAATGTTAGACATTTTGGGAGGTTATCCTGGACTTCTTAGAGAGTAGGCTAGTCTTCAACTTGTCACCCACTGACTGAGTGTAGTGGCTTGTGTGGGGGCTTGATGATGCAATTTGTGTTGAATTGCATCATTGCAGCCATGCCCCAACTTTACAGTGCTGCAGATCATTGCTTTGTATAGCATGGGATGTGTCCACACTATAGAGGTGTGTGGACATCTAGAGATGTGTGCAGACCATTTATTGGTTTTAGACCTAAACACATCTTTGTTTTTATGGTTTTAGAAAAAACACACCGATTTGGTTTGGTAAAATCAGGCCTGCAAAGTTTCAACACTCCACACTGCCATCACTCTCAGCCTAAACTCTTTAAGCATTACACCCAAGATGTTAATTTCATTATCAGTTTACAAAATGTCTCTATAACCTCTACCATATGTCTTACTATCTAGGATACCTGGCATTGCCTGGGTTGAAGAATGGACCTTGAAGTACATCTGCAGACTTCAGTTTTTAAATTGTCCTCACCTACAGTATAACCCCAATCCACTGATCCTGTAAAGGACCCCACTGTTTGCTAACATGGTTTTAGCCATGAAAAATCTAGCTTCTCTGCTCCATATTTTAGGACTGCAGTGCATTCATTGGCTGGACATGTTCCCAAAATCTACCTTAGAGTGCGTTACATACTGTATATTTGCATCATAGTGAAATGCAGCATGTCTTTAAAGTCTTGCCATTGGCCCTCATTCCGAGTTGTTCGCTCTGTAAAAATCTTCGCATCGCAGCGATTTTCCGCTTAATGCGCATGCGCAATGTCCGCACTGCGACTGCGCCAAGTAAATTTGCTATGCACTTAGTAATTTTACTCACGGCTTTTTCATCGTTCTGGCGATCGTAATGTGATTGACAGGAAATGGGTGTTACTGGGCGGAAACAGGCCGTTTTATGGGCGTGTGGGAAAAAACGCTACCAATTCCGGAAAAAACGCAGGAGTGGCCGGAGAAACGGAGGAGTGTCTGTGCGAACGCTGGGTGTGTTTGTGACGTCAAACCAGGAACGACAAGCACTAAACTGATCGCAGATGCCGAGTAAGTCTGAAGCTACTCAGAAACTGCTACGAGGTGTGTAATCGCAATATTGCGATTACTTCGTTCGCAATTTTAAGATGCTAAGATTCACTCCCAGTAGGCGGCGGCTTAGCGTGAGCAACTCTGCTAAAATCGCTTTGCGAGCGAACAACTCGGAATGACCTCCATAGTTTTAACCTGAGAACTGCAATTTTTATAGCATTAGTAGATTGTCAAATGTTTGTTGCTGATGGAGACTCCTTGGCTATTGAGGTTGCAGTGTGTACAGCATTGGCTACCTGGTGGATTTGGCTTGCAGCTGGAGACTCCATGGCCCTGGATGTAGCAATTTGTGTTACCTTGATTGATTGTATTTGTGTGGCAGCTACTAACTCTATGAGAGATTCACAATTTCATGTGTAAAAGTACAGCAAACAGCGCCCAGCCTCCTTCCCATTGGTGTTGGTTTATGCCTTAGTTGACTCGGACGTTCGCATTTCTAAAGCATGGTATTTTCCACCGCCTCCCGCTAGCCCATCGCCCTTCCCCCCTGGGAGCCTGCACAGGTCATGCAGTAGAAAGGGAGGGAATTCAGGTTATGTGAAATACACAAACGCCGAAGATCTACAGTACTGTTTTGCTCAGTCAGAATACACTCATTTATACTCATTACCGCTGTGTATTTGCATTTAGCGTAAAGAATCGCTCATACAGATCTACTCTGAGTAATGTGAAACGTGTGTGCATCCTTCCATTGGATGTATTAGAGAGAAGAAAAAAAAATATTAAAGTGAATGTCACGGGAACACATTAAAAAAGGTTGGCACTTCCTTCCCATTGGTGTTGGTTTATGCCATAGGGGACTCGGACGCTCATGTAATTGCATTTCAAAGGCACAGTATTTTCCATCGTCTCCCCCTACCCCTATTACCCTTCCCCCCTGGGAGCCTGCACAGATCATGCAGTAGACAGGGAGGGAATTCAGGTCCTGTGCAATACACAAACGCTGAAGATCTACTGTACCGTTTTGCTCAGTTAGTTGCATCAGAATACACTCATTTATACTAATTACCGCTGTGTAGTTGCATTTAGTGTAATGAATCGCTCCTGCAGATGTACTCTGATTTATGTGAAACTTGTGTGCACCCTTCCATTGACTGTCTTACAATGAAAATAAAATAATATGTACTGTAAGTGAATGTCACGAGAACACATTACAATAAAAAAAATGGCACATCAGGACTCGAACCCTGGATCCCCAGCGTGGGAGCCTTCATCGCTAGCCCACGATGCCTCATGAGAGATTCACAATTTAATGTGTAAAAGTACAGCAAACAGCACCTGGCCCTCTCCTCATTGGTGTTGGTTTATGCCTTAGGGGACTTGGACGCTCACATTTCTAAAGCACGGTATTTTCCACCGCCTCCCGCTAGCCCACCATTCCCATTATGCCTTAGGGAACTCAGACGCTCATGTACTGTATATGTATTTTAAAAGCACAGTGTTTATACATTGTACTGTACATTCTTCCTTTTACACAATTAGTTGCGTCTCCATACACATACAGTACTCCATACACATACAGTAGGTCACCATCTTTTTCCACCACCTCCCGTTACGCCTACAGTATTAACATTACAGTCGTCACTGACCAATTGCCAGAGCTGTAGATCAATCCGCCGCTATACTGTACGATCGAAAGTACTGGATTAGTGGAGCATTAGCCACCCAGTGGTGGAGATGTGTAATGCATGCTGAGTATCTAGAATCGCCTCAACACGCCTGCCTGTGATTAAATTCAGCTATCGCTTTAGCGTGACTAAACGTCCGTCTAAGCGGAGAATCGGTCAAGATAAAGGTGGCTACATCTGTACCTTTGAGACTGCAAGTCTAGCAGCATCGGCTGACTGACGTGCTTGTCTTGCAGCTGGGGACTCCCTGGCCCTGGATGCTGCATGTCTAGCAGCATCAGCAGATTGGCGAGCTTGCCTTGCATTGAGTGATTTGCTCTCTAGAGTGGCTGCTTGTCTCTCTTGTTGAGCTGCCAAATGTGCTTGTACTGCCTTTGATGTCTCGTCACATCTTCACAACATATCGCTACTTGAAGTTACAACAGTACATACAAGAAAAATGAACACTTGTTAACATGCAGTTCAGAGTAGGTGCTGCTGCCCCCCCCCCCCTTCCCCCCAATATTTTTCAAATACAATTGTCTCAATTACTTAAAAGGTTGTTTTTTTAATGAAATAGTGTTCAGTCACATGTCCAATGCAGGTTTTTTTGTTATCAAAGATGCAGTGATACCACCTCGAAGATGCAATGTTACCACATCTCACATAAGAATACCACCTGTAACCACTATTTTAGGAAGAATAAATTATTATTTTTGTTTGCCTTTATATATTTTTTCTGCTATCAGAGATGTGATGATATTGAACCTAATACAATATTTAACTATAACCACTTGGATTTATAAGATAATCAAATGGTTTTTTATTTTGTTACAGTAAAGAAATACTTTTAATTTTGTTGTTGTCACTCTTTTTTTCCAGGGATGCTGCTAAAACAAGCAGACCGTTTTTTTGGACAATAAATAAAAAATAGTCCAATAGTCATTGATTACCCATCTTCCCTTACCCTAAAACAAGTTATATCAAAATGCCATGTTGACTAATTTTGAGTTCTGGATTTGGAGCACAAAACTAGCCTCTGACCTAATTCATATTGGTACCGTCAAATCTGTTTCTCCAAATCTAAACTACTTACTGTATTTCTACTTATATTAAACTGCCTCCATGAAGAACAGTCATTAATTGGAATTATTATCTTTTGCTTCTTACAAGTTGGTGTTATATATAAAGCACATTGGGCCAAACGTGTTTTGACACTGCACATTCTCAGAATGTGAACAAATGCATACACACCAATACAGACCCACAGTCATTTTTCACCACTATCCTAGAACTTTGGGGAGAGTTCTACCAGGTCCCACACTAGCAACTCTACCATCCGCATCCATGACTTTGTGGCCTTGCACCCAGCAACATAATTCCAGGAATCCCAGAAAAATATTGGGTTATGTAATTATGCAATTTGTGGATCCATACCTCTCACACCAAATGGACTTAGGGCCAGGACCAGATATTTTGAGGCATGTAACAATCATGTTTTTGGAATCCCCGTCCCCATCCGGTATTTATATACCAGTCAGCCTTCAGTTCAAAATCCCCCCCATGTCTCTCAGGGCTCATACATGTCTGTTTCTCTCACCCTCATCACCCTGTGTCTCTCTGTTTCATCCACCCTGTTATTCAATCTCATCTCCCCTCCGTCTTTTAGCCTTATCCCTGCGTCTTTCCAGCACCATCCCGACTTGTGTCTGTCCAGAACCATCTCTACTGTTTCTCTCCTGTCCCAACCCTCGTGTCTTCAGAACCATCCCACCTATGTCTCTGTGACCTCATCCCACCTTTCCATCTCCATCCTCAGCTATCCCTGTGTTTCTCAACATCATCTCCAACTATCTCTTACTTTCATCCTCACTGTGTCTCTCAGCCTCATTGGCCTGTGTCCCTCAACATCATCAGCCTGTTTCCCTCAACATCATCCATCTATGTTTCTACAGCACATACCCATGTGTCTACCCAGCCTTGTGTCTTCAGCATCATCCCTCCATGTCTCTCCAGCTACACCTTCATCCACGCCAGTGTCTTTCCATCTCTAGTGCCCTGCCCCATGTATTTCACTCCAGCCATTCATTCTGTTGCCTCCTACTCTTACTGTCTCCTCTGCTATCCAGCAGTGAAACATCATGTCATATGTGCTGCGTAAATAAGAAAACTTTATTGTGCTATCCAACTCTCTCTCTCTCTGTCTGCACCCTTCTGAATACTGCCGCAGCACAAGCAAGTAGCAGCAACCTGCCTGGGTGGAGAGCCAGACTGGGCTTCCGATATTCCTAAGTGACCTCCCTCTGCATAGATCTCCCAGATTCTAGCATTCACAATGTGCCAAGTATAATTTTTTGACCCTAGAACCAGAAAGGTAAAATGGTGGCCTTAGGAAAAGTCAGAGAGAGGTTGTTCATGTAAATTCAGATCATTCAGACCAGTATATCATGCAGACTGCTAAGAGTTGTGTATTTGGTGCTATGGGACATAGGTAAGTGCACACTGATGATGATGATGATGATGATGATGATGATGATAACTTGATACAAAACTAGATGCATCTGCTGCCCTTTCAGATGCGAATACATCTTGAGATGTGTACCACTCAACAGAAGTGCACATACATTCTGTATACACTGTTTTTTAAAACTCTGCATTAGTCCCAGTATGCCTAATAATAAAAACTTCCTATATTATATTAATAACTTTGGGGTAGATTTATTAAGCCTGGTAAAATGATAAAGTGGAAGGTGATAACGCACCAGCCAGTCGACTCTTAAATGTCATTTTTCAAACCCAACCTGTACCATGGAAGTTAGGAGCTCACTGGCTGGGGTATTTTCACCTTCCACTTTATCACTTCACCAGGCTTAATAAATCTGCCCCTTTGTTTCATAGTGGAAGAACTTATATATAAGATTATAGAACCTTTATTTAATTTTTATATTCTATAAAAGTACATTTTCTTCAGATTTGTATATCTGGTCATGGTCTGGTCGTGGTCTTCTGTTATGCTGTAATGCTTTATAAATATATTGGATTTGTTTAAAATTTTCTGATGCTACTAAAATTGTACTCTTTTTATTTGTGCTTTAGTTCTGCAAATATTTGCTGTCATATTTTTAAATTAGAAACTTATCTTCCACCTGTCCTTACATATACCTCTGGTTGTCATACGCTATTTTAATTAACGAGGCCGTTGACCTTTTAGTTGTGTTGATTTCTCTGGTAGAAAATTGATTCTTCCAAAAATAACGTGAGATACAGTGGTAGTCTTATGGAGATGCTTCAATCAAACACGATCTCATTTCCTCAAAACAAAGTCATAATGGTCTGATGAATAAACTTTTTATTCGAACTGAAATGCCCTCTTAACATGTTATGATTAATTATCCTTGAGCTGGTTAAAATACAGCATGAAGACTTAAAAGTGATTAAAAATACAGTAATTCATTCACTTAGTATTTTCTGGAACTATGTAAGAATAAAGGAAAATCAGCAGACCAGTGCATCATATGCTGTTTGGGGCCTTTTTTTTAAATCTGCCATCCTGTCTGCCACTGCAGTGCCACTCCTAGATGGCCCAGGTGTTTGTGCTGCACACTTGTGTCGCTTAGCTTAGTCATACAGCTACCTCATTGCACCTCTTTTTCTTCTTTGCATGATGTGCTTTTTGGAGCCTAGTTTTTTTAAATTCCATCCTGTCTGCAACTGCAGTGCCACTCCTAAATGGGCCTTGTGTTTGTGCCGCACACTTGTGTCGCTTAGTTTAGTCATACAGCTACCTCGGTGCAACTTTTAGGCCTAAAAACAATATTGTGAGGTGTGAGGTGTTCAGAATAGACTGGAAATGAATGCTATTGAGGTTAATAATACCGTAGGATTAAAATTACCCCCAAATTCTGTGATTTTAGCTGTTTTTATGTTTTTTTTCAAAAGTCATCCAGATCCAAAATCAAAACCAAAACACGAAAGGGTGGTTTTGTCAAAACCAATCCAGATCCAAGACACAAGGATGGAACCAGAACCAAAACCAATACACAAAACATGAAAATTGTCTGCCGCACATCTCTAATTAATATACAGGTTGAGTCTCCCTTATCCAAAATGCTTGGGACCAGAAGTATTTTGGATATCGGATTTTTCCATATTTTGGAATAATTGCATACCATAATGATATATCATGGTGATGGGACCTAAGTCTAAGCACAGAATGCCTTTATGTTTCATATACACCTAATACACACAGCCTGAAGGTCATTTTAGCCAATATTTTTAATAACTTTGTGCGTTAAATAAAGTGTGTGTATATTCACACAATTCATTTATTTTTCATATATACCTTATACACACAGCCTGAAGGTCATTTAATACAATATTTTTAATAACTTTGTGTATTAAACAAAGTTTGTGTACATTGAGCCATCAGAAAACAAAGTTTTCACTATCTCATTCTCACTCAAAAGATTCCGTATTTCGGAATATTCCGTATTTCGGAATATTTGGATATGGGATACTCAACCTGTATGTATATATATATATATATATATATATATATATATGTGTGTATGTCTGTACATATACAGTATATAAATATGCATGTCCCTGTTGCAGTATATTTATATAGCAAGAACTACTATGGCATAGTATACAGCATTATGGGCCTGATTCTGTGTCTGAACAGTGACCATGTTCCATGCAGTAGATAAATGTTTTCTGTCAGAATTGCACGGTAGATAAATCCTGATTGTTTTCATACAGAGGTGTAGTACAGATTAACACACACAAGGAAGTGTATAAAAAAATGTGTTGGGCATTCCTGTGTTGTTACAGGGTGTTGGCTAATCAGATGCAGGTGTAGCACAGTATAGGGATTTTGTGGGCTTGTTGCTGAAAGTGGCTTGGTGCAGAGACACTGACTCACTAACATTGGAGGCCATACTCAGATGGATGATCTGCACCTAGCAGAAGGTGCAACCGATGGTGACAGCTTTGTAGTGGTAGACCCAACTGCAGCAAAAGATGCAAAGAAGACTGCATCAGTTCCACCTCGACAGACCCCATCCCCTTGTCAGACCCCACCCCCATATAGGCTGCTTCTAAGATTTTCCCGAGCTGGTTTTCCATCCCAATTCACCCCTGCTCTAGTGTATTGGTTGTTTGCATACTTTATGTTCTCCCCTCACCCGAAAGCTGCCCAGAGTTTCAGAAAGTTCTGTGTTAAAGTTTATATTGTTTATCCTCTTTGTCTTCATTAAAATCCTCTTCTGTATTCATAATCTAAACACGCAAAAGATATTTCTCACGCTTTTTGGTCTCCTTCATCTCCTCAGTGTTGTCTTTTTTTTCACTTGACCTGCATTTTCTAGTCTTCCTCTTTTAGTTTAGTTTTAGTGTCTTCTTCTATACCTTCATTGATTCGTACTACTTCCAGCGGTGCACGTCCTGGTGGCATTCCAGTACCAATAGGCACGTTCTGCCTTATGGGAAAAGCGGCTATTATAAGCAAGAAGACCCACTGGAGAGTTCTACGAGTCTCAACCTCAGGTGTACAAGGGTCACTGTCCAGAAGATCTATGGAGAACATAGACTTGTCAAAGAAGAGTTGCAACACTTGCTGAGTGCTAGAAGCAATGTTTCCTTACTGTGCATACATTCTGGGCACTAGGACCTAGGGAGGTCTGTCTTCCAATCTTATGTGTTTAAAAGAGAAACAAAAAACAATAGCTAATGTGTCTGGCGCTGAATTACTAAAAAGAATATGTGTACTATAAAATATATATAAAAATCTAAACCGGCTGCCTTCACAATGTGTACCTGGGAATCCACCCAACGTTTGTAAACCAAATAGAGTAAGAATGAAGGAGCACAAAAAGTATTTACCGACTGCTGTTTTGATACAAATGTAATTAATGATATATTATAGGTAATATAGTTAAAAAAAAATAGATGCTTGTATAAAAATACGGATAATATACATAAGACCAGAACATAAATTGTGTTAATTACTCCACATTAATTAATGTTAGCTCCACACAGACTGATGCTTTGGTTAGTACAATGCTCCTTCCAACAGAAACCTTATTGCATGCACCTGCATAGATTTGAAACATTCACAGGATAGTTCTCCTTCAACTGAGAAACTTTAATTGCATGCATATGCATAAACTGGATTAGTAATAGCTCCACACAAGCTGGCTGTTAATTGTGCAAAGTTCAGCCACCAGGGCAATGATATATAAACACGCCAATTGAGGGAAACAAATAGATGCTGTTTTTCAAATTGTAGTGTGAGTGCTGATAATACTTCACCCATCCATTACAATGATATCATCTATAAATCAATACCATATTTTAATATTTACTGTTGTGATAGAAGCCTCTGAGTCCTGAGAATTTGACTTAAATGTTCTAGCGTGTAGTTAATAAAAGGTAGAGAAGTAGAGCAGAAAGAGAAGGAGGAAGAGGAATTGGATCTCTATATGGCAGAGGAAGGCACAAAAAATGCAGCCAGAAAGTCATAAATGAAAGAACTTCTTTCAGGAATGTCCAAAAACAAAGGACTTTTCTTAAATCTCAATTTCTTGTATATAATTTAATTCATAGAAATAGTTCTGGGAACAAAGAAATAAGAAAAAATAATTTCATTAATGAATAAAATAAGTGTCTAAAGTACAAGGCGTGGAAGCTGCTATACACTATTCGATTTTCCAGAATGATTGTCCTTAATGAAGTCCTTTTTCCAGTTAATTTGTTTTCTATAAACATCATATTAGCTGCTGTTATACTGCATAATAAGCATCAGCAGCAAACTATGTTCTGGCATAGTCATCAATGGGATGTAGTGTGGCATTGTATACAGAACATTGGTGGGAGACATTGGGCCTGATTCATATTTTTATGCAAACCTGATAGATTGAATACAAATACGATGTTTGGGAGTCTGCACATGTGCAGAATGGGTCTTGCAATGTTGCTCACAGCCCCCTGTCAGCTGCAGCATGATTGATATGCTGCAGCGTTTGGGTGTGGCACCCCACACCATTTTTTTTAAAAGTTGGGCATGTCATCCCCATTTTGAAGGCATGCCAAGTCCAGGGTTTGCGTCATTGGACACAGGACCACAATATCCAGATCCTACTGCCAGCATGAGTAAGCTTCATCTCATGTAGGCTGGACAGTGCTTGTATCAATTGTTAATCGCGACCTATGGTTGCGATGGTGATCCGAGGCTGTGTCCTCAGATGCAACACTAGGATCCTTCTAATGCTAACAGGAGGCATCTATCTCCTACAAATGCCTCCTGCTGCATTAGAATTTTAATTAGAAGGAATTGCACAGCCACTTTCTTGTGGCTGTGCATTTCCATACAAACATGAATCGGGCCCATTGCTCATTGTATAACGTACATGTTAAGGGGTCAGGGGAGGGATAGGAATTTTATAAAAGATTACAGATGACACTGCTTAGCCTGATGGACTATGTACTGGCATGTAGGGTTTGCTTAGTACAGTATTTGTTAACCCCTAACACTGTGCAAACAATTTATACATTTTATATTTTTCCCAAATTTAAATTCTGCTGAATTGACAAGTGCAATAGGATGGACAACATTGCGATTCCCATGGATTTGGTTCATAATTGACTCTTGGTACACAAGGGTGAGATAGCTACTGATCGTACCTCAGGACAAACTACACTTTCTGTCAGTGTTATGGGCACTGAGGAGATTTGTGTTACCATTACAAAAGCAGAATCCCCATACAGTACTAGTCTCTTACTTTCAGAATGTATTGAATGAAAGTGAACCCTGTAATATTTACAATGTTCTTATCTTTCTTTAAAACATTTAACAAGATGATGAACATTCATTTATTTGGAATAATAGTTTAAATCCGATACTTCCCTGGATACATTGAGGGGTACCCTTTTGAACTTCTATGGAAGATAGTGTATCTCAGGGCCCATGAATGGGATTCCCACAGACAAATGTAGGCCAAGGATGCTTGCACCTTTCAAACTTATGGGACTGATTTGACTGCTGATATGTTGCTAATGGAAGGATAATGTGATTATTCCCATATTTTCAGGTGTATGCATTGTGCCACCTGGTGTTTTCCTTTCCACAGCCTCAACCATTATAATAAATATGTGCACTCCAACCTACCCAATGTTGAGTGCAACAGATCCAACTGAAAGAGGTACACACTTGGCATACACAGGACTGATGGTTGTCTTCTGTGTGTCTGACCAGTTGCTGCCCAATTGACCCACTTCATATAAAGAGAGAAGCACCTCAGATGCGCCCAAGTCAGAGTTGCTTGAAGATATGCAAAGACTTGGATATTTGCTACTGTGCATGCACAATCTGCTAAAATTCTCTTTATCTCAGGCCTTATCTCCCTAAACATTGATAAGAGGCCTGGAACACTAGTCTCTGACCTGAATAGGTCATGAATTGTCATCACTTTGGGAGGATGCCCAGATGTCTAATCTCACTTGGTTCAGGCATCCACTATAACTCATCAGCAAACTATGGCCACTGTAGCAAGATATTGGCAGTTCCTTAATCTTTCCTTTTAAGAACTGTAATCCAATAATGAAAGTCCATTATAAGAGTAATACTGTAGTACAGTATTTATACCTTTGTAATTAAGGTGACACAGAATTAAGATACTGTCTCACTTTTTACTTCCAGCACATATTCATGACAATGAATATGTTAAATAGAACAAAGCACGATTGCTTTCTTCGTTAGTTTTCTTCACTAGAGAATTCTCTTCATGGATTAAATAAATGTCATGGTAATGCGGCTTAGCAAAAAAATATATAATTGGTATTGCTTTGCAGCTGAACATCACAAAACATTCATTGTTAATTTAATTCAAAGTGATGCTTGGTAAGTAAGAATGGTGTGGTTTGACATTTGATGACTAGTTCTTCATGGAAAAATATTTTATTCAGTACCTGCTGGAACTAATTCTCTAGGAAGTGGAATTTTTTTTATGTGTTATAGAAGCTTACAAAAAAAACAATTGATACATCAAGGGGTCTATTCATTATCCCTTAATTTCTACAAAAGTACTGTAGGTCAAAATAAAAATTTCCAAATATTTTTGAAGAAATCAAGTATCATGGCCATTCATTATAATGATAACCCAGGAGATATCACAGATTTGTCCTGCTTACCTTTCACTCCCGATATGGCCCTCTGTCTCCTAACTATGGTCACTGCCATCAAGAGGGTGGGGGAGTGGGTACTTAGGGGCCTATTTATCACCATCCGCATCCAGGATGCGGATGACAGGTGATAAAATCGCCCAAACTTACACTGCGATAATTGATTACATCGCAGGGACGTATCAATTATCGCATTCAGGAACAGAGTTTGCGGTAAAGCTCTGTCCCTGCGATGCCTCTTTGCAGCATCATCGGGGTATTTTTCGTAAAAAATACCCCGATGTCCTGCTGCGCATGCACCACCGCCACCCGGTCGACCCCCCCATCGCGACTTCCCCCGCACACCACAGTCAACCCCCCAGCAGGATAATATACTCTCCTGTCCAGGGAGCCGGTCCGCGCTGCTTCAGGAGGCTGCCGGGCGCTGGGTTCTTCTCCTGCGCTGAGACCCCTCCGTGCTGTAAAGTGCGCTGCCATTTTGCAGCATCACTTTACTGCACCAGGGTCACATTGCAGGATATGGGGGACCCGGCACCTGACAGCGCTCACCGGAGCAGCGGACACCGGCTCCCTGGACAAGTGAGTATGTTTTTTTTTTGTTTTTTTTTACACTGTGATCAGCTTATGTGTCCATCGGACACACAAAGCTGATCACTCAGCCGGGTCCCCGCTCAGCTTTCTGCCTGCCTATCGCAGTGCTGCCCTGTGATCCCGACAGCCGGAGCTGGCGAGATTATCACAGGGCACACTGCGGTATTTTTTCACATTTTTTTTTGTAAATTTGGCTACATCAATTTCCCATTGTAAGTATGGGGAATACGATGTGGGTTACTAAAAAAAAGTGAATTAAAGGGTTTGGAGCAGTTTTTCATGAAAACTGCTCCAAATGCCCTTTAATACATTCTGGTGATACTAAAATAATGTGAAAAGGATGTGAAAACACCCTTTTTCACATTATTTTAGTAAAAATAATGTTAATAAATAGGCTCATAATTCCCCGTCCTGGGTCCCCCAGTCCCGTTACATGTCAGCAACTTTGTTCCCCAGCCAGCACACACAGCTGTGTGCCGGCAGGGTAGATGCTAGAATCAAGTGGGCTAAGGGACCTTTTCCGTCTGGGGGAGGAGTCACAACACAAGGGGGAGGAGCTAGGCCAGCGGGATAGTTCCTCTACTATCCACGCCACCAACTATTACCTTTAGTAATCAGGTGGTGAGCGAAGCGGAGCGGAGCGAGCCACCAAGCCCGAAGCGTGGCGAGCGAAGCGAGCCCGCGAGGGTACTTTTTGGGTACCCTGTTCGCCCGTAGCTCCTCCCCCTGGTGACGTATCTCCTCCCCTAGATACGTCAGAAGGTCCCTTCTCCCACTCCGAAATAGAATCAACCGTGCTGGCAGGGCTGTGGTAGGTATAGGGAGGCTGCTGCTGCTTAGCAGTGCCAGTACGGAGGGAAGGGCAGTGGCAAACGCAGGATTTCTAGAGGGGGTTTCCAAATGCTTTCCACAATCTTACACTCTGTGGAACATTGGAGCAAGTGCAGGAGTCTGATGAAGTGGTAGAAGATCTAGTTCCTACCCTGGACATATATGTACACATTGGTCTTTTTATACACTGAATGTATAGATGGTCTATAGTATAGGTTGAATGTATTTAATAGAAATAACATCAGTGTTCAGGAAAAGGTTAAACATCTCATAATGTATAAATACACATACATAATAGAACCTGTTGGAACTGCACTTTGTTAATGCACATTCTACCCACCTCATGGTAAAGCGCCTATCTCTTCTTCCTGGCAGCTACTCTCTGGTCCAGTGCACTGACTGAAGAATCAGATCCCCACACAGCAAACTTGGTAGAAGAAGCTGCTACCACTGGGCATGTGCAACAGCTCCACTCTGTACCTTACAATGTATGATGTGGTGGCAGCTCTAGTAATCATATTATGTACTATTGCTATTGTGATCTTCATTTGAGCCGCTTGCCAAAAAAGGGGGATTTCCAGGTACCTGGATCTCCCCCTGCATTTGCCTATGACGGGGGGGGGGGGGGGGGGGGGGACAATCTCACCAATTATGGCCACCCTGGAGTTGTCCTTGGCTGAGGGGCATGATATTGCCCAACAAAATCTGCACTCAGCGCCATTTTGAGGAGCTAAAAAGACTTTTCTTCCCATCATTTGCAAAACGCCCCCTCTCCCCTAACATATTATTTTGGGGGATTTTTACAGCTGGAACTTTTGAGACAGTATGGGTTCTTGGACCTCCACTGCTTCCTAAATCGTTATTTAAAGGAAAAATTATGGGCTTGGTCCAGAACCCTGTAGACACTTCCTCTTCCCTTAAGGAATAAATAGGTAACTGGAAGTTTTTTTTAATTAGCTTAATTGAGCCAAAAATTACATGTCATTATTGAAATTCTTCAGAATAATGGGTTTAAAGATGTGGAAGAGATATTTGGAGATGTTGCATGGATGGGACATAGTATATGCGTTTTACCGGCTGTCGTGATCCCGACAGAGGGTTCCCGGCCACCAGTATGTCGGCCGCAGGGCAAGTGATAGAAAGCACCTTGTGGGCACAGTGGCTTGCTGTGCTCACCACCAGAGGCGTAACTAGGGTTTTTGGAGCCCAGGGCAAGATCAATAATGGCGCCCCCCCCCCCCAAAAAAAAAAAAAAAAATCATAAAAATAATAAATAAATAAAATGATAATAATAAAAAAAAATACAAAAGGAAAGTATGTGCAGACGCCACCGGTGTCACTGTATATAAAGATGTCAGGGTGTGTATGTACAGATGTAGGTGCAGTGGTCGAAGTTGAATTTTGAAAGAGTGCAGATAGCAATTATGCGTGCGCCGAAGGCGCGCGCGCTCCGGAAAAGGGGCGCGGTCACTCAAAAGGGGCGTGTCCTTCAGTGTAGTAGGACCCCTTATACTATCTAGTACTGGTGCCCCTTTCACATTATAGCACACGGTATGAGCCGAAATTCACATTACCCCACACGGTATGAGCCGAAATTCACATTATAGCACACAGTATGAGCCGAAATTCACATTACCCCACACGGTATGAGCCAAAATTCACATTATAGCACACGGTATGAGCCGAAATTCACATTATAGCACACGGTATGAGCCAAAATTCACATTACTCCACATGGTATGAGCCAAAATTAACATTACCCCACACGGTATGAGCCGAAATTCACATTACAGCACACGGTATGAGCCAAAATTCACATTACCCCACATGGTATGAGCCGAAATTCACATTATAGCACACGGTATGAGCCAAAATTCACGTTACAGCACATGATATGAGCCAAAAGTGAGGGGATCCTACCCCCAGAATTAACATGGCCTGTGGGGCACTATGGTGAGGGGAGCCCACCCCCTTAATAGACTAATTGCAGAGTTTAGCAGCGGAAGGGCTGCAGCGGTTTCTCACCCCAAGCTGCGGCGCTTCTGCCACCTCCGACACTCCACATCTTCGGCACCACCCGAGATGCAGAGCACCGCACCGGGTATGCACCCTTTTCAGTGTGGTCTGCTGCGCTCCGAAGGGGTTCTTCTTTCCTGCTGCAGGATCCCGATGTGCGCCGTCCTCCCCGCTGTTACTGTCACGGTAAGCATTAGTATCGTTTACCACAGAGGCCATTTACTGAGGCATATGTGTTAAACCTCGGGAACTGAGATGCCCTTCTCACCATACAGCTGTGTGGCCGAGCCGGGCGGGGGGACAGCCAGCAGCAGCATGCCGGATATCAGCAGCTGAGGGTGCGGGCTGTACATACTTGAGGCAGCTGGATATTCAACAGTGCTGAAAGCCTCCAGAGCCCGCACCCCCGGAGCTGCAGTACACCGGCAGAGGATACCCATCCCCCGAACCCTGCGTAGCCCAAAGCCGGAGATCAGCAGCATGTTGAACGCGGAAGCAGAAGCTGCTTATTACCGGTCAACATGCTGCTGATCTCTGGCTTTGGGCTCCGCACGTGCCTTACAGCCCCCACCCTCGGCTGCTGATTTCCGGCATGCTGCCCCTGCTGCTGACTTTCCACCTGCCCGGCTCGCTCACCCAGCTGGATGGTGAGTGAGAAGGGCATCTCCATGCCCGTGGTTTAATACATATCCCTCTTCGGTAAATGGTCATTAGTACATCCCGCCCACACACACAGACTGCCCCTCCCCCTTACTTACACACACACACACACACACACACACACACACACACACACACACACAAACACACACTGTAGATTACACACACACAGACTGGCCACCCCCAAACACCACACACACCCACTCACACTACACACACATTCTCATACTTTCCCCTCCCCCACACACACTGGACTGCAAAAATGTACACACACACACACAATTAACACACACACACAATTAACACACACTCACACTGTCCCACACACACACAATTAACACACACGCACACTGTCCCACACACACACAATTAACACACACTCAAACTGTCCCATATACACACAATTAACACATACACACTGTCCCACACACACACAATTAACACACACACACACTGTCCCGCATCCCCCTCCCCTCTCCAGACAGGAAAGTATAAACCCCCGCTCGGCACTTACCTGCACTTCTGAGGCCGCGCACCCCCGTGGTCGCGCACGCGCGCGCGTACCTCCGCGAACGCGCGATCGCGCAATTTACACTTTGCAGGGGGGGAGTAGGGGGAGGCTCCTGGCTGCCGCTGCCTGTCCAGTGTGACAGGCACAGCAGCCGGGGAGAAAGGGAGAGCACCGCGGGTAGCGCCGCGGAATCCCTGTCCGATGGGGCGAGCGGGCCGTGCAGGTGCCGGTGGCGCCCCCCTCTGTTGGGGCTGCCACGGCGCCCAGGGCACATGCCCTGCTCGCCCCATGCTAGATACGCCTCTGCTCACCACAGGTGATTTTCTCAATCTATCGGTGTCATGGACACCCATAATGGAAGAAAAGCCTTTGGTGCCGGTATTTTGGCGGCGGCATTTCACCACCTGTCGGGATTCTGGTGTTGGTACTGTGACTGCAGGTGGGATTTTCAGATTTTTTTTTTTATATTTTAAAGAGACCTCATATTACTACCAAATCATTTTTTTTTTACATTTTTATGCACCTCTGATATAACTAAAGTACCTGTGTATCTAATATACCTACTTATCTTTCTTTTTTTTTAAATGGAACAATCAGTCCTTCTAAACATTTTAAAAGACCAAAATATTTTTTTCTTTGGGATAGTAATAGATGTGCTGTTATACAATATTTATTTGTAGTTTGCTAGGAGTAAAGGATGAGTTCTACATTAAAAAAAAATCAAAAAAATCCTGGAAACGCTTTCCAGAAAAATGATTACATGTTCCCATCTCAGCAGCCGGCCAAGAGTTTTTTTCTCTCCTTAAGATGTTGACATTGCTACTTTAGAGTGGGTTCTCAATATACACTGCTCAAAAAACTAAAGGGAACACTTAAACAACACAATGTAACTCCAAGTCAATCACACTTCTGTGAAATCAAACTGTCCACTTAGGAAGCAACACTGATTGACAATCAATTTCACATGCTGTTGTGCAAATGGAATAGACAACAGGTGGAAATTATAGGCAATTAGCAAGACACCCCCAATAAAGGAGTTGTTCTGCAGGTGGTGACCACAGACCACTTCTCAGCTCCTATGCTTTCTGGCTGATGTTTTGGTCACTTTTGAAAGCTGGCGGTGCTTTCACTCCAGTGGTAGCATGAGACTGAGTCTACAACCCACACAAGTGGCTCAGGTAGTGCAGTTCATCCAGGATGGCACATCAATGCGAGCTGTGGCAAGAAGGTTTGCTGTGTCTGTCAGCGTAGTGTCCAGAGCATGGAGGTGCTACCAGGAGACAGGCCAGTACATCAGGAGACATGGAGGAGGCTGTAGGAGGGCAACAACCCAGTAGCAGGACCGCTACCTCCGACTTTGTGCAAGGAGGAACAGGAGGTGCACTGCCAGAGCCCTGCAAAATGACCTCCATCAAGCCACAAATGTGCATGTGTCTACTCAAACGATCAGAAACAGACTCCATGAGGGTGGTATGAGGGCCCGATGTCCACAGGTGGGGGTTGTGCTTACAGCCCAACACCGTGCAGGACTTTTGGCATTTGTCAGAGATCACCAAGATTGGCAAATTCGCCACTGGCACCCTGTGCTCTACACAGATGAAAGCAGGTTCTCACTGAGCACATGTGACAGACATGACAGAGTCTGGAGATGCCAAGGAGAACGTTCTGCTGCCTCCAACATCCTCCAGCATGACCAGTTTGGTAGTGTGTCAGTAATGGTGTGGGGCGGCATTTCTTTGGGGGGTCGCATAGCCCTCCATGTGCTCACCAGAGGTAGCCTGACTGCCATTAGGTACCGAGATGAGATCCTCCGACCTCTTGTGAGACCATATGCTGGTGCGGTTGGCCCTGGGTTCCTCCTAATGCAAGACAATGCTAGACCTCATGTGGCTGGAGTGTGTCAGCAGTTCCTACAAGACGAAGGCATTGATGCTATGGACTGGCCCGCCCGTTCCCCAGACCTGAATCCAATTGAGCACATCTGGGACATCATGTCTCGCTCCATCCACCAACGCCATGATGCACCACAGACTGTCCAGGAGTTGGCGGATGCTTTAGTCCAGGTCTGGGAGGAGATCCCTCAGGAGACCATCCACCACCTCATCAGGAGCATGTGTAGGCGTTGTAGGGAGGTCATACAGGCACGTGGAGGCCACACACACTACTGAGCCTCATTTTGACTTGCTTTAAGGACATTACATCAAAGTTGGATCAGCCTGTAGTGTGTTTTTCCACTTTAATTTTGAGTGTGACTCCAAATCTAGACCTCCATGGGTTAGTAAATTTGATTTCCTTTGATAATTTTTGTGTGATTTTGTTGTCAGCACATTCAACTATGTAAAGAACAAAGTATTTAATAAGAATATTTCATTCATTCAGATCTAGGATGTGTTATTTTAGTGTTCCTTTTATTTTTTTGAGCAGTGTATCTAAGAAACCAAACTTTATTTAATTGAGGAGAAAGAAAAGAAAATAAGAGATCACAGCAGACTTGGTTGAGGTGAGGAAAGTGGAGCAACTGAGATATCAATACATCAGAAATGGGATATGAAGTTGTCGGAAGAAAAAAGAGATATGGAGAGAATTCAGGTGCTTATAATGAGTTGATTTTGCTGTAGTCTTGAAAATGTCGACATTGAATGATTACATACTGTACCCCCCAATCATTTAAAACAGTGGGAGTATGGGGTACTGCATAATTCCTAAATAATGGGGTCTGTCCTTTAAAATTAAGAATTCTTATTGCTACAAATTGGGAGTGCTTTGATATGAACTAGGGTAGAGCTGGTTCAGATCTCAGAGATCCGAACCCCCCCTGACTTCATAATCTGAGTCCCGATCGAAACTTCCCGCCAGACTCGGATCCCAGATCGAGGCAAAATTTCATCATCCCGCTGTCAGATTCTTGCGGGTTTTGGATTCCTTATAAGGAGAGGTGTATCACCGCCACTTGGAGAGTGAGGGAGACAGACCTCTGTCTCTCTGAGGGTGGTGGTGTACAGGGGTGCTGTTGTCCTATGCTGTCCTGTGCTGTTTGGGTGCTGTCCTGTGGTGTCATGTACTGTTAGGGGTGCTGTCTTGTGGTGATCTGTGCTGTTATAGGTGCTGCTGTTCTGTGCTGTACAGGGGTGCTGTTCTGGTGTGTTGTCCTGTGCTGTAAAGTGGTGCTGTCCTGTGGGGTCCTGTGCTGTTAGGTGTGATGCTGTACAGGGGTGCTGCAGTCCTGTGCTGTACAGGGGTGCTGTCCTGTGTGCTGTAAATATAAAGGGACGCTGTGGCCCTTTCCTGTGTGCTGTAAAAATAAAGGGGTGCTGTAAAAATAAAGGGGCACTGTTCTGTATGATGTAAAAATAAAGGGGCACTGGTCTGTGTGCTGTACAATTAAAGGGGTGCTGGAAAAATAAAGGGGCACTGTTCTGTGTGCTGTAAAAATAAAGGGGCACTGTTCTGTGTGCTGTAAAAATAAAGGGGCTCTGTGGCCCTGTCCTGTAAGCTGTAAAAATAAAGGGGCACTGTTCTGTGTGCTGTAAAAATAAAAGGGCACTGTTCTGTGTGCTGTCAAAATAAAGGGGTGCTGTGGTCCTGTCCTGTGTGCTGTAAAAATAAAGGGGCACTGTTCTGTGTGCTGTAAAAATAAAGGGTCTCTGTGGCCCTGTCCTGTAAGCTGTAAAAATAAAGGGGCACTGTTCTGTGTGCTGTAAAAATAAAAGGGCACTGTTCTGTGTGCTGTGAAAATAAAGGGGTGCTGTGGCCCTGTCCTGTGTGCTGTAAAAATAAAAGGGCACTGTTCTGTGTGCTGTCAAAATAAAGGGGCACTGTTCTGTGTGCTGTCAAAATAAAGGGGTGCTGTAAAAATAAAGGCCACTGTTCTGTGTACTATAAAAAGAAAGGACCACTCTTCTGTGTGCTGTAAAAATAAAGGTGTGCTGTGAAAATAAAGGGGCACTGTTCTGTGTGCTGTAAATATAAAGGGGTGCTTTGGTCATGTCCTATGTGCTGTAAAAATAAATGGGCACTGTTCTGTGTGCTGTAAAAATAAAGGGTCTCTATGGCCCTGTCCTGTAAGCTGTAAAAATAAAGGGGCACTGTTCTCTGTGCTGTAAAAATAAAAGGGCACTGTTCTGTGTGCTGTGAAAATAAAGGGGTGCTGTGGCCCTGTCCTGTGTGCTGTAAAAATAAAGGGGCACTGTTCTGTGTGCTTTCAAAATAAGGGGCACTGTTCTGTGTGCTGTCAAAATAAAGGGGTGCTGTAAAAATAAAGGCCACTGTTCTGTGTACTATAAAAATAAAGGACCACTCTTCTGTGTGCTGTAAAAATAAAGGTGTGCTGTGAAAATAAAGGGGCACTGTTCTGTGTGCTGTAAATATAAAGGGGTGCTTTGGTCATGTCCTATGTGCTGTAAAAATAAAGGGGCACTGTTCTGTGTGCTGTAAAAATAAAAGAGCGCTATAAAAATAAAGGGGCTGTTCTGTGTGCTGTTAAAATACATGGGCACTGTTCTCTGTGCTGTACAAATAAAGGGGCACTGTGGCCCTGTCCTGTGTACTGTAAAAATAAAGGGGCACCGCTCTGTGTGCTGTAAAAATAAAGGGGCCCTGTGGTCCTGTCATGTGTGCTGTAAAAATAAAGGGGCACGGTTCTGTGTGCTGTCAAAATAAAGGGGCACTGTGGTACTATCCTGTGTGCTGTAAAAATAAAGGGGCACTGTTCTGTGTGTTGTAAAAATAAAGGGGCACTGTGGACCTGTTCTGCGTGCTGTAAAAATAAAGGGGAGCTGTAAAATAAAGAGGCATTGTTCTGTGTGCTTTATAAATAAAGGGGTTACTGAGGCCCTTTCCTGTGCTGTAAAAAATAAAGGGGCATTGTTCTGCGTGCTGTAAAAATAAAGGGTCACTGTAAAAATAAAGGGGCTCTGTTCTGTGTGCTGTAAAAATAAAGGGGCACAGTTCTGTGTGCTGTAAAAATAAAACAATAAAAATAAAGGGGTGCTGTAAAAATAAAGGGGTGCTGTTCTGTTTGCTGTAAAAATAAAGGGGCACTGTTGTCCTGTCATGGGTGCTGTAAAAAATAAGGGGCACTGTTCTATGTGCTGTAAAAATAAAGGGATGCTGTAAAAATAAAGTGCCACTGTTCTGTGTGCTGTAAAAATAAAGGAGCACTGTGGCCCTGTCTTGTGTGCTGTAAAAATAAACGGTTCCTGTAAAAATAAAAGGGCACTTTGGACCTGTCCTGTTTGCTGTAAAAATAAAGGGTCATTGTTCTGTGTGCTGTCAAAATAAAGGGGCACTGTAAAAATAAAGTGGCACTGTTATGTGTGCTTTAAAAATAAAGGAGCACTGTGGCCCAGCCTTTGTGCTGTAAAAATGAAGGGGCACTGTGGCCCTGTCCTGTGTGCTGTAAAAATAAAGAGGTACTGTAAAAATGAAGAGGCACTGTTCTGTGTGATGTAAAAATAAAGGGGCGCTGTGGCCCTGTACTGTGTGCTGTAAAAATAAAGGGGTACTGTTCTGTGTGCTGTGTAAATAAAGGGATGCTGTAAAAATAAACAGCCACTGTCCTGTATGCTATAAAAAAAGGAGCACTGTGGTCCTGTCCTGTGTACTGTAAAAATAAAGGTGTGCTTTAAAAATAAAGGGGCACTGTTCTGTGTGCTATAAAAACAAAGGGGGCACTGTGGCTCTGTCCTGTATGCTGTAAAAAAAAGGGGCACTGTTCTGTGTGCTGTAAAACTAAATGGACACTGTAAAAATAAAGGGGCACTGTTCTGTGTGCTGTAAAAATAAAGGTGCACTGTTCTGTGTGCTGTAAATAAAAGGGGCACTGTGGTCATAGCTGTAGGTTTCATAGGTTCAGGGAGTGAGGTTGCTATGGGGCCCTGGCCACGTCCTTGACCCGGCCCTCCACTCCCCCAGCATCTGGATAATATGCTACCTGCTAGCCACACACTGTGGCTTCTCCTCCAGTGTGCTGCTGCTAGTGCTGGTGCAGGCACATCTGCAGCTATCAGTGTTATGGATGGCTCTGACTTCCCAATCTCACAGATGCTGGGAGGAGCCATGGCATTGCTTAGTCTGGCTCACAGTGGCGCACCCAGGGGGGTTTCCGAGCACCCAGAAACCCCCCTCCACTAAATTTTTTTTTTTTTTTTAGCTGCATGAGTATTATTAATGGCTGTCTAGTGTCCTCTGCAGCCTGCTGTCTTCCTGGTGGCACTTGTAAGTGCAATAAAAGTTTACTTTATTTTAATTATAGTACATATATATCCATGTGCATACATATATACACATGTATATACATACATACATATAAACACACACACACACACACACACACACACACACATGATATATATATATATACATGTGGCCACGGTTAATAAGAGCTAACCATAGATTAACCCCTTCATATACACACAGAGTAAAAACCACAGCACTCACCGCACCAGAAGCGGGGCACAGCTATGCACTTACCACTCACAGGGTGGGGTGCATGTAACACTGCACTCTCCACCACAGAAGCGGAGTACACAGCTGTACTTACCACTCACAGGGCGGGGTGCATGTAGCCCATGACCACATTGCTCTAATAAATACAAACAGAGAACCCAGCACTCACCAAAGTAAACTCACTTATCCTCAACAATTCAATAAATAAATGATGGGGGTTTAGTTGGTGGATTGGCCAATGCACGGAAGCCTGTATACCGATTCAAGGTACCCCACCTTCATACAGGTCCTACACTATCACAGAGTCTTAAAACCTGACTACCACACTGCTGCATCATCTGCCTGCTAGATGTAATGTGTACCTGCCACAGACTTTATGGCTTTTAAAGGCACACTAGTCACCTATTGCACTGGCTCAAAGATGATTGCTAAAAAACAGCTGAGACAGGTTCAGGATAATGAAGTCCACACAGGGGTGCATGAGAAAGCTAGTGGCCACGGTTAATAAGAGCTAACCATAGATTAACCCCTTCATATACACACAGAGTAAAAACCACAGCACTCACCGCACCAGAAGCGGGGCACAGCTATGCACTTACCACTCACAGGGTGGGGTGCATGTAACACTGCACTCTCCACCACAGAAGCGGAGTACACAGCTGTACTTACCACTCACAGGGCGGGGTGCATGTAGCCCATGACCACATTGCTCTAATAAATACAAACAGAGAACCCAGCACTCACCAAAGTAAACTCACTTATCCTCAACAATTCAATAAATAAATGATGGGGGTTTAGTTGGTGGATTGGCCAATGCACGGAAGCCTGTATACCGATTCAAGGTACCCCACCTTCATACAGGTCCTACACTATCACAGAGTCTTAAAACCTGACTACCACACTGCTGCATCATCTGCCTGCTAGATGTAATGTGTACCTGCCACAGACTTTATGGCTTTTAAAGGCACATCTTTGAGCCAGTGCAATAGGTGACTAGTGTTCCTTTAAAAGCCATAAAGTCTGTGGCAGGTACACATTACATCTAGCAGGCAGATGATGCAGCAGTGTGGTAGTCAGGTTTTAAGACTCTGTGATAGTGTAGGACCTGTATGAAGGTGGGGTACCTTGAATCGGTATACAGGCTTCCGTGCATTGGCCAATCCACCAACTAAACCCCCATCATTTATTTATTGAATTGTTGAGGATAAGTGAGTTTACTTTGGTGAGTGCTGGGTTCTCTGTTTGTATTTATTAGAGCAATGTGGTCATGGGCTACATGCACCCCGCCCTGTGAGTGGTAAGTACAGCTGTGTACTCCGCTTCTGTGGTGGAGAGTGCAGTGTTACATGCACCCCACCCTGTGAGTGGTAAGTGCATAGCTGTGCCCCGCTTCTGGTGCGGTGAGTGCTGTGGTTTTTACTCTGTGTGTATATGAAGGGGTTAATCTATGGTTAGCTCTTATTAACCGTGGCCACTAGCTTTCTCATGCACCCCTGTGTGGACTTCATTATCCTGAACCTGTCTCAGTTGTTTTTTAGCAATCATCTTTGAGCCAGTGCAATAGGTGACTAGTGTGCCTTTAAAAGCCATAAAGTCTGTGGCAGGTACACATTACATCTAGCAGGCAGATGATGCAGCAGTGTGGTAGTCAGGTTTTAAGACTCTGTGATAGTGTAGGACCTGTATGAAGGTGGGGTACCTTGAATCGGTATACAGGCTTCCGTGCATTGGCCAATCCACCAACTAAACCCCCATCATTTATTTATTGAATTGTTGAGGATAAGTGAGTTTACTTTGGTGAGTGCTGGGTTCTCTGTTTGTATTTATTAGAGCAATGTGGTCATGGGCTACATGCACCCCGCCCTGTGAGTGGTAAGTACAGCTGTGTACTCCGCTTCTGTGGTGGAGAGTGCAGTGTTACATGCACCCCACCCTGTGAGTGGTAAGTGCATAGCTGTGCCCCGCTTCTGGTGCGGTGAGTGCTGTGGTTTTTACTCTGTGTGTATATGAAGGGGTTAATCTATGGTTAGCTCTTATTAACCGTGGCCACTAGCTTTCTCATGCACCCCTGTGTGGACTTCATTATCCTGAACCTGTCTCAGCTGTTTTTTAGCAATCATCTTTGAGCCAGTGCAATAGGTGACTAGTGTGCCTTTAAAAGCCATAAAGTCTGTGGCAGGTACACATTACATCTAGCAGGCAGATGATGCAGCAGTGTGGTAGTCAGGTTTTAAGACTCTGTGATAGTGTAGGACCTGTATGAAGGTGGGGTACCTTGAATCGGTATACAGGCTTCCGTGCATTAGCCAATCCACCAACTAAACCCCCATCATTTATTTATTGAATTGTTGAGGATAAGTGAGTTTACTTTGGTGAGTGCTGGGTTCTCTGTTTGTATTTATTAGAGCAATGTGGTCATGGGCTACATGCACCCCGCCCTGTGAGTGGTAAGTACAGCTGTGTACTCCGCTTCTGTGGTGGAGAGTGCAGTGTTACATGCACCCCACCCTGTGAGTGGTAAGTGCATAGCTGTGCCCCGCTTCTGGTGCGGTGAGTGCTGTGGTTTTTACTCTGTGTGTATATATACATGTGTATATATATGTGTACTGTATGTGTGTGTACATATATATATATATATATATATATATGCATGTTTAATATGCAATGTATATGTGTATATGTATGTGTGTGTATGTATATATATATATATATATGTAGATATATGTATATATATATATATATATATATACACGTTTGTCACGGCGGCACTCAAAGAGGCCTTTCATTCAATCAGGAATAACGAGACAGATGCCTCTGTCCAATGTTAACGTTTCAGTCTTATTGACTTTCGTCAGAACAACATGTGAATTAAACAAAACATACCTTTATACCTTGCCATTCCCATCTCCGCGTCTCCAGGTGCGGCAATCAGGCGGAACAGGATGACGTAGTCGCCCCACGTGTGCGGCGCGCTCCCTATCCCTGCCCGGCGCCAATAACTTCTCACTGTCACCGGCCTGTCCGCTCGGCGGGTCCGGATGACGTCATCCCGCACACGCACGCCACGCTTCCGCGTTCGTCCCGATGCCGGTTGCCTTGGAAACATAAACACAAAACAAACTCATCACCTTATGTGAATACAGTACCAAAAAATACTGAATAAAACATACAATGGTACAACATCAAACCAGTAAAGTCATATGGGTATAATGCATATATTATAAGTAAACACATTGTCTAATTATATGGTTTTTATATAAGTTTACTTAAAGTGTAGACCATGATATTATAAGAAGCAATGGAGCCCCAACTGCTCATTCAGTCCTGCCGGGACTAAAGTGTTCAGCCGGTGGATCCATCTAGCTTCTCGTTTCAGGAGGGCTGAATTTCTGTCTCCACCTCTGATGTTGATGGGTTGCTGATCGATAATTTTGTATCTGAGGGAAGCTAAATTATGTTTAAATGTTTTAAAGTGTCGGGCTACTGGTTAATTCACATGTTGTTCTGATGAAAGTCAATAAGACTGAAACGTTAACATTGGACAGGGGCATCTGTCTCGTTATTCCTGATTGAGTGAAAGTCCTCTTGGAGTGCCACCGTGACGAACGTGTATGTATATGCTTGATGGGCAGGAGGGCACCAGAGGCAATATTAAATAAGGTGGAGTGCCGGAAACTAACTGCTTTATATATATATATATATATATATATACACACACACACAGACACACTAGTCTTACGGACCCAGCATATACTGGGTCACCTCAGTCCGCACCCCCGTGATTGGCTCCGCCCAGATATGGAAACCCCCCATGCAAATCCTGCGTTTGCCACTGGCTCCTCCCAGCATCAGTGAGGATGGAGATACACAGAGCCAGCTATCCGGGATATTGACAGCAGATGTGCCTGCAGCAGTACACTGCTAATAGAGAAGAAGCCACGGGGCGCAGGAGGTGAGGGCCCGGACGCACAGTGTCAGGCGGTGGTGGTGGGCGGGTTTGCAGGAAGCTGATGCAGCAAGGCTGTGAGCAGGAAGGGGGAAGGGTGAGAACATTTGCTATGGGGCCCCATATGTCTTAGCTACGCCCCTGACTGTGGTCCTGCCCTGTGTGCTGTTAAAATTAAGGGGCACTGTTCTGTGTGCTGTAAAAATAAAGGGGCATTGTGGCCCTGTCCTGTGTGCTGTAAAAATAAAGTGGTACAGTAAAAAAAAAGGGTCACTCTTCTGTGTGCTGTAAAAATAAAGGGGCGCTGTACTGTGAAATGGTAAACAAGGATTTGGAGGAAAAAATAGTGAAAGATCAGGAACCACTTGTTAGTAGTAGTACTAGTGCTGAAGCTGCTGTCACCAGTCATGACATTGACAATGCAATTCCATCAATATCATCTGCTAAGGCCAATGCCCAATGTCATAGAGGGCATGTAAAATCCAAGAAGCAAAAATGAATAACCATTTTTTATTTTCTCTGATGAGAAAAGTAAAATTGCCAATATGCTATTCACGACACAAAGTGGTAAGGAAAGGCTAAGGCCTTTGCCTATGTTTATGACTGGTGGTTCAGCTTCTCATGTAGATGGAAGCTCTCCTCCCTCTCTAAATTTTTACAAAAAAAATCTTGTTAAAGCATAGGAAACATCTGTGCATTCAGAGATATCACAAATCCCCGAAGGAGAGTCCAAGTGTGTCCGCAGTTGCGATGTCTAGGCCTGACCTTCCCAAGACTGTATGGAAAGAGGAGGTCCCTACCACAATTTGCAAGCCCTCTGCAAGTGCTGGGAGGAGCACCACCAATCCAGTGGCTGACATTGAGATTGAGGATGTCACTGTAGAAGTACACCAGGATGAGGAGAATACTGGTGTAGCTGGTACTGAGGAGAACATTCATGATGAGGATTCTGAAGGTAATGTGGTTTGTTTGAATAAGCCCCAGTGGAGACAGTTGTTGGCCATGGGATGAAAATGACCATTGTCATGGCTGGGGAAAATACCAAAAAAATCAACCTCTCCATAAATCCAGATAACCAGTGTCAAGCCATGTGTTGCCTTTGTCAATCCATAATAAGTATGGGTAAGGACGTTAACCACCTAGGAACATCCTCCCTTATATGTCACCTGCTGCGCATTCATCATAACACATTGTCAAGTTCAGAAACTTTGGGTAAGAGGGTAAGCAGTCCAGTGACACCTAAATCCCTTCATCCTGTTGTATCCAAGCTCCTGCAATTTACACCACCAACTCCCTCATCGTCAATTTCCTCCTCAGTCTGGATCAGAAGTAGTCCTGCAGGCCATGTCACTGGCATGACTGATGAGTCCTCTCCTATCCGGGATTCCTCCGGAGGATCCTTGAGTGCTACGCCTACTGCTGCCGCAGCTGTTGTTGCTTCTGGGAGTATATCATAATCCCAGAGAGGAAGTCAGAAGACCACTTGTACTACTTTAACTAAGCAATTGACTGTCCAACAGTCCTTTGCAAAGAAGGTGAAGTATGACAGCAGTCACCCTATTGCAAAGTGGATTACTGAGGCCATAACAACTATGCTGGTTTTAGACATGCGTCTGGTATCTGCAAATACTGTAGTTCAGTGGGACTTAGACAGTTTATGGATGTACTGTGTCCCCGGTACCAAATCCCATCTAGATTTCACTTCACTAGGCAAGCGATTCCCGGACTGTACAGGGACATTAAGAAAAGTGTCCTCAGTGTCATCAAAAATGCTGTTGCACCCACTGTGCACTTAACCACGGACATGTGGACAACTGGAGCAGGGAAAATTAGGGACTACATAAGTGTGACAGCCCACTGGGGAGATGTACAGTATTGCCTTCTGCAGCAACAGCAGCAGCGGCACCAGCAGCAGCATCTCACAAATTCCAACTTGTTCCTAGGCAGGCTACGCTGTGTATCACCAGTTTCCATAAGAGGCACACTGCTGACAACCTCTTACAGAAATTGAGGGATATCATTGCACAATGGCTTACCCCACTATGGGTTATATGCAATTGCGGTCGAATTCCCGAAATTGTCGAATTTCGGGATTTTTTCGCCCAAAAAAAAAAATCGTCAATGCAATTCAGTGCTTTCCGTCAAAAAAACGGACTTTCAAAATTCGACTTTTTGAAATTCGACTTTTGTCAAATTCGACTTTTCTGCAATGATACAAGTGCTGCAATTCGACCAAAGTGTATTCAATTCAAGTTTGGAAATTCGACAACAGTGCTTTTAGACAGTAAATTCGTAATTTTCAATCCGCCACACTTTGGAGGGTGAAACCAATAAAAAAAAATTAAAACATGTTTTTTTTTTTTTTTTTTGGGGAATAGCATATCTATCTATATTAGAAGGGATTAGGTACTTGGTTTGTCTTTTTTGGTTGCACAAGTATTATTTATATATTTTTTAAAAGTGTTTTTTTTTTTTTTTTTTTAATAGCTGGAACGGTAAAATCAAGGAAAAAAATGGCGTGGGGTCCCCCCTCCAAAGCATAACCAGCCTCGGGCTCTTCGAGCTGGTCCTGGTTCTAAAAATGCGGGGAAAAAATTGACAGGGGATCCCCCGTATTTTTAAAACCAGCACCGGGCTCTGCGCCTGATGCTGGTGCAAAAAATACGGGGGACAAAAAGAGTAGGGGTCCCCCGTATTTTTTACACCAGCATCGGGCTCCACTAGCTGGACAGATAATGCCACAGCCGGGGGTCACTTTTACACAGTGCCCTGCGGCCGTGGCATTAAATATCCAACTAGTCACCCCTGGCCGGGGTACCCTGGGGGAGTGGGGACCCCTTCAATCAAGGGGTCCCCCCCAGCCACCCAAGGGCCAGGGGTGAAGCCCGAGGCTGTCCCCCCCCATCCAAGGGCTGCGGATGGGAGGCTGATAGCCTTGAGAAAAATGTCAGAATATTGTTTTTTCCAGTAGTACTACAAGTCCCAGCAAGCCTCCCCCGCAAGCTGGTACTTGGAGAACCACAAGTACCAGCATGCGGGAGAAAAACGGGCCCGCTGGTACCTGTAGTACTACTGGAAAAAAAATACCCAAATAAAAACAGGACACACACACCGTGACACGTACAACTTTATTACATACTGCCGACACACACATACTTACCTATGTTGACACGCCGACTTCCACAGTCTCCGACGATCCGAGGGTACCTGTTAAAAAATTATACTCACCTTCCAGCGTCCAGAGATAAATCCACGTCCAGAGTATAATCCAGGTACTTGGCAAAATAACAAAACGCAAAAACCCGTGCCAGCGGACTGAAAGGGGTCCCATGTTGACACATGAGACCCCTTTCCCCGAATGCAGAGACCTCTACGTGACAGCTGTCACTGAAAGGTCTCTTTAGCCAATCAGCGAGTGCAACGTCCTTGCACTCTGCTGATTGGCTCTGCGCGTCTGAGCTCAGACAGCGCATCGCAAAGCCTCTCCATTATATTCAATGGTGGGAACCTTGCGGTTAGCGGTGGGGTCACCCGCCGGTCAGCGGCTGACCGCGGGTAACCCCCCCGCTGACGGCAAAGTTCCCACCATTGAAATAATGGAGAGAGCTGTGCGATGCGCTGTCACAGCACAGACAGCGCACAGCCAATCAGGTGAGCGCCACGTAGTAGCGCTTCCTGATTGGCTGAAGGAACCTCAGTGACAGGAGTCACGTGGGGTCCCGGCACATTCGGGGAAAGGGGTCTCATGTGTCAATATGGGACCCCTTTCAGTCCGGCATGGTCGGGTATGCGGTTTGTTTTTTTAACAAGTACGTGGATTATACTCTGGACGTGGATTTATCTCAGGACGCTGGAAGGTGAGTATAATTTTTTAACAGGTACCCTCGGATCGTCGTAGACTGTGGCAGTCGGCGTGTCAACATAGGTAAGTATGTGTGTGTCGGCAGTGTGTAATAAAGTTGTACTTGTCACGGTGTGTGTGTCCTGTTTTTATTTGGGTATTTTTTCCAGTAGTACTACAGGTACCAGCGGGCCCATTTTTCTCCCGCATGCTGGTACTTGTGGTTCTCCAAGTACCAGCTTGCGGGGGAGGCTTGCTGGGACTTGTAGTACTACTGGAAAAAACAATATTCTGTAATTTTACTCAAGGCTATCAGCCTCCCATCCGCAGCCTTTGGATGGGGGGGACAGCCTCGGGCTTCACCCCTTGCCCTTGGGTGGCTGGGGGGGGGACCCCTTGATTGAAGGGGTCCCCACTCCCCCAGGGTACCCCGGCCAGGGGTGACTAGTTGGATATTTAATGCCACGGCCGCAGGGCGCTGTATAAAAGTAACCCCCGGCTGTGGCATTATCTGTCCAGCTAGTGGAGCCCGATGCTGGTGTATAAAATACGGGGGGACCCCTACTCTTTTTGTCCCCCGTATTTTTTGCACCAGCATCAGGCGCAGAGCCCGGTGCTGGTTTTAAAAATACGGGGGATCCCATGTCAATTTTGTCCCCGCATTTTTAGAACCAGGACCAGCTCGAAGAGCCCGAGGCTGGTTATGCTTTGGAGGGGGGACCCCACGCCATTTTTTCCGGATTTTTCCAGTTTTTACCCATTTTTTTAATTTGCGGCAAAATCCGGCAAATCGGCCGTTTTTCGCCCGCGGAAATACGTTTTTCATTGAATATGGTGAATTCCGGCAGCCACCTGCTGGAATTCACCTGTCGAATTGTGTCGAATTAAAAAACGGCGATAATTTGCCGCGATTCGCCGTGAATTGCATATACCCCTTAGGCTCTACTGCGGATTTGTGATATCTGACAATGACACCAATATTGTGCGTGCATTACATCTGGGCAAATTCCAGCACGTCCCATGTTTTGCTTACACAATTAATTTGATGGTGCAGAATTTTTTGAAAAACAACAGGGGCATGCAAGAGATGCTGTCATTGGCCTTAAAAAATTGCAGGCCACTTTCGACATTCAGCGACTGTGTGCTTAAGATTGGAGTGCCAGCAAACACACCTAAACCTGCCCTGCCATCACCTGAAGCAAGAGGTGGTAACGAGGTGGAATTCAACACTCTATATGCTTCAGAGGATAGAGGAGCAGCAAAAGTCCATTAAAGCCTATACATCCACCTATGACATAGGCAAAGGAGGGGGAATGCACCTGACTCAAGCACAGTGGAGAAGGACTTCTGTGTTGTGCAAGGTTCTCATACCCTTCGAACTTGCCACACGTGAAGTCAGTTCAGACACTGCCAGCTTGAGTTAGGTCATTCCCCTCATCAGGCCTTTGCAGAAGCAGCTGGAGAAATTAAAGGAGGAGCTAAAACAGAGCTATTCCGCTAAGTATGTGGGACTTGTGGATGGAGCCCTTCATTCGCTTTGCCAGGATTCAAGGGTGGTCAATCTGTTGAAATCCGATCATTAAATTTTAGCCAACATGCTCGATCCTCGGTTTAAATCCTTGAATCTCTCTTTCCAGTGGACACAAGTCTGCAGAGGTGCAAAGACCTGCTGGTGAGAAAATTGGCAGCTCAATCGGAGCATGACACGTCAACAGCTCCTCCTTCATTTTCTCCCGCAACTGGGGCTGTGAGGAAAATAATAAAATTTCCTAGCTGACCCACTTGCGGTGATGCAGGGCAGTCAGGAGCAAGTTTTGACATGTGGTACGGACTGAAGGAGCTGCCAACAATTACTGACATGTCTGTTGTCATTGCATATAATGCTGTCACCATTGAAAGAATGTTGGAGGATTATATCGGTGACAGCATCCAAGTAGGCATGTCAGAATGAATACTGGTAGGAAAAAGAAACAATTTGTAGGCCCTTGCACAAACTGGCTTTATTTTACCTAAGTTGTCCCCCCTCCAGTGTGTAATCCGAAAGAGTGTTTAGTGCACCCGGTAACCTTGTCAGCGATCGGTGTAGGAGGTTACTTCCACAAAATGTGGAAAAGATGATGTTAATCAAAGTGAATTATAAATTCCTCCAGGAAGACCTTTCCCAGCAATTGCTTCCACAAAATACACAGGGACCTGTGATGGTGGATTCCAGCAGGGTTGATTTAATACTCTGTGAGGCTGAGGATACACACTGAAAGGGTGAGGAATTAGAGGATGAGGATGACGTCTTGCCTCTGTAGAGCCAGTTTGTGCAAGGAGAGATTAATTGCTTCTTTTTTGGTGGGGGCCCAAACCAACCAATCATTTCAGCCACAGTAGCATGACAGACCCTGTTGCTGAAATGATTGGTTTGTTAAAGTGTGCATGTCCTGTTTATACATCATAATGGTAAGTGGGTGCTGCCCCTCTGCCCTATAAGTCCAGGGGTGCTGTCCCTCTAGTTATCTAGTTGAAAACGTACTGTACTGTCGTACAATCCGGACAATTGTGAGATAAGGGCAGAAGTCAACTGAAAGATGCAGTCCGTATTCATGGAGCTCAACTAAAGGGAAAGGGGTGATGTCCCTCTGCCCTATAAGTCCAGGGTGCTTCCCCACTGCCGTTTAAGTCCAGGGGTGCTGCTGGCTGTCTGCTGTGCTGTGCAATTCTCCAGGGGTGCTGCCTATGCTTTATAAGTCCAGGGCTGTTGCCTATCTGCTGTAGAAGTCCAGGGGTGCTGCGTATCTGCTGTATAAATCAAGAGGCACTGTCATATAATTCCAAGGGTGTTGCTGTAGTAGAAAGCCGAAAACAGAATATGAAACAAACTTCAGCATCACAACCAGATTTGTGAAAACATATAGCCACAAAGATAGAAATGGAAATTCCAAGGTTGACAAAGCGTTTTCCAATAAAGTGGGGAGAGACCACATTTGTGGCCAAAGTCAGTCAGACTCAGAAGAGACAGAATCATAACCCCGCGGAACATGACATGGCATCATCTCCTACTTCATTTCTTCTGGCAACGGCTGGAGAAAATCAGATTTTCCAAACATACCTATGTCTATAAGATGTCTGCCATATAATTCCAGGGGTCCCCTGTCTGAACCCATTCATCTCAAGTAGATATACCTTCTAGTGTGCACTTTGTACCCAGCATTAGAGAGAGGTTCTTCTCAATTATTTAATGTTAGGGACTCAAATGAATGGCTCCAATTAGTCAACCTTAATTTTGATTTATTAATGTTCCACATTTTGGGATTATTTTACAAGATGTGCATTTGTTGTGCAGGGTTCTTTTCCTTTTTTTGTAAATGTTTCCTCAATAATTGTAAAATTATTGTTAAATTGTAAGGGCTGCATAGGGTTATCACAATACCTCATGGTGTTAGAAGAACAGAGTTACAGTGATCTTGCAAAATGAAATCTCAGCTTTCCAAATCACTGCTCCTGTGAGGCACAAACAATTACTGAATAAGGCCCCAGTATGGAGTCTCATGATGGTTTACAGCCAGGAAGCTGTCTGGCTTGCCAGGCTGAGGCATGCTGGTGGCACAGAGGTTAGCATTGCTTCCTCCTACAGTCCTAGTTATAGTATGAAATGAGTTTTGACAGTACAGTGGTAAGCTCCACTAGGGCAGGGGCTCAATAACAAAAAATTCACTGCACAGTCCTTCCCAAACTCAACTTGCCCGATCTGGTGCTGCTGTGGGGGCTCACGAGGGGCAGCTAAAACATTTAAGGGGCTGCTTTATATACAAATAAAATATGAATAAAATAAACAAGACACAGGTATGCTCACATGCATGTAACTGGGACACACAGGTATGCTCACATAGGTGTAACTGGGAGCTGTGAAAAATGAAAATAAGGCATCTGCCACAAAATATGTAAATAAAAATGCAATAAAAATCTGGAAAAATAAAACCCATAAGATTTTCACAAAAGAAGTCTCCAGACTCCGTGGAGGGGAAAATATACAATTTTGATCTTGTGGTATAAACCAGTTTATTTGCATCCGAGATTATTGTAATCCCTGAAAATGGAGAAGGGGTACAAATTCAAAGGCTTTGGCCCCTAGTTTTTCAGTTTGTCCAGTAATGTGGTAATTATACATTCGCTTGGTTAAAGTCCTTCCAGTTCCACACTAAGATAGGAGTGGAGGTGAAAGCCTATGTGTTGTTTCTGATTGCATGTCTAATTTTTAATCACCTTCTTGACACTGTTCTCTTGTCTCTTCTCACAGTGTGAAAAGTCATCAAATATGGAGGTGGTATGTTTGTAGCTAGCTATGATTCTGAGAACTTTGCAAGCTTTTTTCAGGGGGACCATCTGTAGCTGAAATGATTGGTTTATTAAACTGTGTATGACCTGTTTAAACAACATAAGGGTGGATGGGGGTGGGTGGGAGGGCCCAAGGACAATTCCATCTTGCACTCCTTTTTTTTTCCTTTGCATTATGTGCTCTTTGGGGCCTAGTGTCTGCAGTGCCACTCCCAGATGGGCCAGGTGTTTGTTCCGCCCACTTGTGTCACTTAGCTTAGTCATCCAGCTACCTCGGTGCAACCTTTTGGCCTAAAAACAATATTGTGAGGTGTTCAGAATAGACTGGAAATGAGTGGAAATTAATGTTATTGAAGTTAATAATACCTTAGGAACAAAAAAAAAAATAATTCTGTGATTTTAGCTTTCCTTATGTTTAAAAAAGAAAAAAAAAACTGATTCAAAACCCAAAAGGGTGGTTTTGGCAAAACCAATCCAGATCCAAAACACGAATGGAGATCCAGATCCAAAACCAAAACACAAAGCCCCAAAAAAGTATCCAGTGCACATCTCTAATATGAACCTGTCATGTCGATCAGGAAGAAGTAGAGTAATCGCATTTGTGATCTCTTAATTTGTATCTATGAACCCTCTCATACCCATGCGAGGATTTCTAGGTGCGTAATGCGGCAGAAGCCAAAATGCAGTATAGGATGCTCTCCAGCCCACTAATGAGGGATTGCGAGATCCTGTTGAAAGAAAATATGCAGATTCCAGTATTCCTGTCCTCCATGGTGGCTTCATGTCCTAATCACTGAGATCACTACTGAGCATGTGCAGGAGCTATCCTGTATTTACTGTGTAGTGTGACATGGTGGAAGGTAGAAGTCTCCTGTTTAGCTCATATCATAGACCTTGTTATTTTACCTGCCATACAGCTGTTCTAACATCCCTGCACTGCTACCTAATACACTCACTGGCTATTGAGCTGTATGAAACCACACTCTGCACATGCTCCACTCCATCGTCAGTTTACATGAAACAGTGAATATAGTGGTACCCAGGGCTGGTTGTAGACCTTGTGGCGCCCAGGGCGAAAGTTTCCTTTGGCAAAAAAAAGAGGAATGGCTTCATAGGGAAGGGGCATGGCCACAGAATAGTACCAATTCACATTACACTGCACAGCAGTGTCCGTCAGTCACATAACACCACACAGTAGTGTCCGTCAGTCACATTACACCACACAGTAGTGTCCGTCAGTCACATTACACCTCACAGTAGTGTCCGTCAGTCACATTACACCACCAGGTGTGCCTCCAGTAGTTGTGCCCCCAGTAGTTATGCCCCCTGTAGATTTGCCCCAGTAGATGTGCCCCTTGTAGATGTGCCCCCAGTAGATATGCCCCTGTAAATATGCCCCCTGTAGATATGCCCCTAGCAGTTGTGCCCCCAGTAGATTTGCACCCAATAGATGTGCCCCTGTAGATTTGCATCCAATAGATGTGCCCCCAGTAGTTGTGTCCCCAGTAAGTTTGCTCCAATAGAATGGCCCCTGTAGATCTGCCCCCAGTAGATTTGCCCCAATAGATGTGCCCCCACACACACAATGCTCACGCCCCGCTCCTGCTTCCCGACCGCTGCAGCCTCCATCTCTGGCCGCCCACTCCTCGGATCTATGGGAGAGACGTCATGACATCTCTCCCATAGCGCTGCACAGACACTAGAGGTCAATTAGGACCTCTAGTGTCTGACAATGGTGTCGGCTGCAGCAGGCGCCCACACAGCCCATGGCACCTGCTGCAGCCGGGGTGCAGAATGCGGAGTGCGGGTGGGCGACGGGCACCAGTGGGGTGGCTGTCATTCCCATAAAAAAATTATTGGGGGCAGCTACCGCAGGAGCTGTAAAACAGAAAGCAGGCTTTTCTCTTTGGAACAGTTCATCTAAGGTAGCGATGGGGAACCTTCGGCCATCCAGATCTCAGCATGGCCTGCAACAGTTTGGGCATGGCCAAATAGCAAAACTGTAGCAAGGCATGCTGGTATGTGTAGTTCAACAAAAGCTGGAGGGCCGAAGGTTCCCCACTACTGATCTAAGGGATACTTAATTTTGCCCTTAAACATGCAGAAACAGCAGTTTTCTGCCTATTACTGTCTAAGAGCAGAATTGATGAATAAATATGCCCTTACATGAGGTTAATTCAACAGCATTATTTGCAGCGAATTGATCTTTGCTCTACTGTATTTCGATTTTAAAGTGTGTGCTTCACTATGAACTGTAAAACATTATATTATTATGCAGAAAAGTATTGTACTGTAGTTTACTTTCTTAACTTGAGAGGTTTTGTTTCCACATGACATCATACATTTTATTTAGTTCTATTCATTTGTTGTTTTTATCAATAGTGATATATTATACTGTGCCTAAAGAGGAGGAAATCAATACAGGTTAGCACAAATTGTCCCCTTGATATTTCAACTGACGTTAAAGGTGTCTTCACTAAAAGCCAATTTATCTTTAATTTAAATCATGATACATGATATTGATGTGTTAAATCCAATAAGAAATTGAAAATTCAGTCTTGGGATAATATTAAGGTATTTTGTTCCTGCTATGTGATCACTGAAGACAAATACCCCAATGTATAAATATGTCATTTGCTACAAAAAAATCAAATCAGAAGAAAAAACTGTGTTTGTACTGTATTCTCTATTCTTCAGTTTCTTCTTTATGATCAAAAGGAGGCTAAAATTAGAAAAATGATTATTAATAATTATTGATGATAATAATAATAATAATAATAATAATAATAATAAAAATCTATCTATCTATCTATCTATCTATCTATCTATCTATCTGCATACAATATATTCAGTGGTGAAATTAAGCCAGTACAGAGTGGTACGTTAAGAAATTAGTAGCCGGAACGCCATACCCCCTACCACCGGTGAAACACAGTTTGACAAATTTCACGTACAGAGAAGCAGCCGGCTGCAAGAGGCAGCAGCTGAGCCCTCACAGTAGCCAGTGGGCGGCACAATAAAGTTTTGCCCAGGTGCAGCAGCATGACATCATGACGAAGACAGTGTGAGCCACCTGCATTGATGGAGTAGAAAATAGAATACTCATCATGCAGCAGGCTGCTGGAGGCAAGTGTGGACTGGGCTGAAGCTGAGGAGAGGGGTTGCAGACACAGAGGGGGAGCCTGATGATTGACACAGGGGGGTAGACTGATGTTGTACACAGAGGGGGAGGCTGATGATGGACACAGAGGGGAGGCTGATGATGGACATAGAGGGGAAGGTAGAGAAACAGAGTGAGGGGGCATGCTGAGACACAAAATGAACGAGGGCAAGCTGAGAAACAGATTGAATAGGGGTCAGGCTGAGAGACACAGAACTAAAGGGGGCAGGGCAAGAGACACAGAGTGAATGGGGGGCAGACAGAGAGACACAGAATTGAAGGGGGCAGGATGTAAGGCACAGATTTAAAGGGCAGGCTGAGAGTAGGAAAGGGAGATGATGGTGTGACTGAGATACGCAGGCAGGAGATGACGGTGTGGCTGAGATACCCAGGAGGGAGATGATGGTGTGGCTGAGATGTGCAGGGGGAGATGACGGTGTGGCTGAGAGATGCAGATGGGAGATGACTGTGTGGCTGACAGAGGCAGGGGAGAAGATGATGATGTGGCTGAGAGATGCAGGGGGGAAGATGATGGTGTGGCAGAGAGATACAGAGTGGAAGATGATGGTGTGGCTGGGTACACAGGGGATAGAAGGTAACAGGTGGCATAAGTCTGGTTGAACCTCTGTTGTATGACGATGACTTTGGTTTTATTTCTACACAACCAGGAATCTTATGGACTATGTGATTTCCTATCTGAATAATGAATATCGTATGAAGGTGCTGTCTAACCAGGGAAGATACATTTCTTCAGAGGTTCCCCATTGTGAGAAACCACCACATAAGTAAGGTGCATATGAAATGGACATTTTTTTTCCAGATTGACAAGAAATGGGTGGTGTGTCATGTTTACCCCCCCCCCCCCCCCATTTCAGTGGCCACGAACCCTTGTGGCATGTGTCCATCCTAATTTCTGGTGGTGCGCCTTTCGGCGCACACACAGTACCACTGAGAGTTTTTTTCTACTTCACCACTGAGTATATCCCTCTTAAATACATTGCTACATTGGTGTATCTACCTCAGAGTACCTTTGGCTAGCATATACAGTACTTTCTATATCCCTGAATTTTGTAGGTTATCATAGAAAATAGGAGTCCTTGCACATGCAGGTTTGCAAACATTGATGGTCCATCAATGCTTCATTCTCCGGTCAGGATCCCGCCGGTTAGGATCCCCTCAGTAAAAAAAACGATGCCGGAATCCTGACACTGTTTGGAATGCCATCACTGGCATCCTGACTTGGATCACAATCCTGGTTCAGGAATCCCAACAGCTCGGATCCACAATGACTACTGTCCCACAGGAGAGGTAAGCCATGATGGTGGTGGTGGTTATGGAGGTGTTAGGTTTAGGCAGTGGGAAGGGGTGTGTGGTTAAGATTAGGCTGCGGGTAGGGCGGTTAGGTTTAGGTTGTGGGGAGGGGTAAATTAGGTGTGCCGGGAAGGATTAGGTTCAGGCTGCGGTGGGGGGGGGGGGGGGGGGACTTCAGCCATCATGTCTCTGCTGATCCTCTCAGCTATGTATAAAATTCCCTTTGAACTTTATCTAGATTATCCCTTGACTTCAGCTGTGTCCTCACTCATCCTTGTCATACACATGTGAATACAGATCACAGTAGTAACTATTCGCACCCTCTATTTGATGGTCTTGTATCCTGTCTATTATCCCCGAGTGCTGCCGATCTTTTGGCTTTTGGTGTGTAGATACAGTATATAGATCCCCATGATGAAGTCAAATTGCTGACGAAACGCATTGGGACTGCTGTTCCTGAACCTCTATATGGGCAGATAAGCTTTTTAAAAATTATTTATCTTGTACGTTTGCATTTTTAGCACTGTTTGAAAAATATTGGAGACAGGATGTATCAGATCTTTTATGTGGATAGATAAGCTTAAATTTCTTTTATCTTTTATCTTGTACGTTTGCATTTTTACCATTTGTATTTATTTGTTGTATTAAAATTGTGAAAACACCTCTAATCCCTGGCTGTGAATTACTAAACTTTGAGACACATTTGTCCTTAAAAGGTTTTTTTTATATACAACTAATTTTATGATTAACAATGGTATGAAAACTGTACGCGCTATGTTATGTTTGTTTTATTTTATCTATAGCATACCCTTATTGGTCATATGACCGAAGAAAGACTGTATCAGATAAGTAGTGTCCATTCATCAATATTGGGTTTACACTATATACCTAAGACACTAGAAGGCGCCCTTTTCTCCACTTTCTAATTCACATTTGTATATGTGTTTCCAAGCACATATCACATTGATTAAGGCTGTCGCCACTCATTATTATATGAAGGAATGTCATGTTATAAACACTTAAGTACTGTTCACTTTTATACTGTATTTTATCACTTATCATGTGCACTTTGTGTGCCTTTTAGCGTTATTTGTGCGCCCTTGCATCTATTTTTTCTTCATATGTATATATATATATATATATATATATATATACAGAAAAGAAGGCGGCACTCGGAGGCTTGAGAAGTCTGGTGAATCAAACCAACATGTGTTTTAATAAAGTTTCAACGTTTCGGGTGACGCACCCCCTTCGTCAGGAAAACAACACTCAAATGCAAACAGTGCCAAATGAACATTTAAATACCTCATCAGCCCATGGAGCGCCAAACTCCATTGCGGCGGCTCCGGCTGGAGCCACAGACCCCGCACTTCCGGTCACGTCCTGCCGCCGAACCCGGAAGTGACCTAATCATGCGGCCGGACGTCTTCCCGCAGCGGCTGTGGGCAATCATATGACCAATAAGGTCTCTTCTATTGTTTCAAAAAGTACTGGAATCAGTTATCCTATTGGACAATTTCTAAACTGTGAGTCTATGTACTCAATATATGTCTTACAATGTACCTGCTTATTGCAGTACGTTGGTAGAACCATCAGATCTATCAAATGTCGATTCAGAGAACATAGGCGTAATATTATAAACAAATCTATTAAACATAGTGTCTCGAGACACTTCACTAGATTTCATAATGGGGACCCCAAGGGGTTGTCACTTACGGTTATTGAGCAAATTCAGAGTACGAGAAGAGGTGGAAATAGATTTTGGCAGTTGTGTATTTGGGAATCTTCATGGATCTTTAAATTAGAACGAAGCTTTAGATTACACTTATTTATATTAAATTATACTTGTTTAGATTAAATTATCATTCTTGAATTTTTAGGATTTGAGTCCATTTACCACTAGCTGTAGCAATTATATCACAGCTATCTTCTTGTGTGATCGCTATATTAGACACTTAACTATGGGTAGCCTGGGTAATGTGTATATACTGTATATGTAGGAACAATGGCAGTTGACTCTGCATATTGGGGGTCATTCTGAGTTGATCGTAGCTGTGCTAAATTTAGCACAGCAACGGCCATGTTCCCTGACACACGGGGGGACGCCCTGCACAGGGCTAGCCCGCCCCGCATGTCAGTGCCGACCCCACCCCCCCTGCAGAAGTGCAAAGGCATCGCACAGCATCGATGCCTTTGCACTTTAGGAGTAGCTCCCAGCCAGAGCAGCTTTAGTGAGCTGGCCGGGAGCTACTCCTTGCTCCCCGGACTGCAGCGGCTGCGTATGACATCACGCAGCAGCTGCGGCCCGCCCACCATTCATTCTGGCCACGCCTGCATTGGCCGGACCGCGCCTACGAATTGGCGGCCAAATGCCGCCGTTTCGCCCCCTCCCGCCCATCGATCGCCTCTGCCTGTCAATCAGGCAGAGGCGATCGCTGTCCTGCTACGGCCTATGGCCATCCGGCATGTGCAGGCCCATTATGGCACCAGCGCATGTGCAGCAGGGACCCGTTTACTCTGCTGCATTAAAATGCAGTGAGCGAACGGGTCGGAATGACCCTCATTGGTCGATGCATTGCTAAATGTGTTGGATAGTATATTTCAATATATTAAGCATTATGACAAATGTGTTAGTTAATATATATTTATACATTAGGTATCATAAGCTATTCAGCAACATGGAGAAACTTGCTTTGTTGTTTTGTGTTTTTATGTAATCAGTATTTAGAATGGAGTACCTAATGTCAGCCATAATATGTATAGGCGGACCCTGCAAGGGATACAAAAGGGTAAAGCTCAAATCGCCCAGCAGTCTTGAGGAAGTCCCGAGTTTGTACGGGACGAAACGCATTGATGTCATTCCTTTCTATTGAGCTGGACTTTGCCGGAGTCACGGATCACCTCTCTGTCTGCAACAAATTCAAATTGGGCACAGCAGCAACAAACTTTCCCTGCACGCCAGGACGGATCTCCCGCAGTATACAGCACTAGCGGCCGACAGTAGTTTCCATGCTGAGGTTGAGCACACACGTGCCCATATACCTGTGTGATAGGAGTAATGGACACGCTTTTAACTCCTGCGGTCGTCTTCATTCGGATTCAGGTGTGCCATCCTCTCCGCTGGCCAGAATAGGACTCCTGCACCATTCTGGGGCCAGCGGCCGATTGAGGGCTTCACTGTCAGGGTGAATACCTACCCGTTACTCCACTTTACCACCTCTGTTACCATTGGCTATTCCCGCTGGATTGGGTAATTATATAACAAAACTCTATCCCCTGCACTGGGACACCAGTAGCAGGTGGATTGGTACCATCTTAAATTTATTATACTGTGGGATAAAACTACACTGTGTGTGCAAATATTTGTTATGCTATTGTTGCTATATGCCCACTGGAACTCGGTTGGTTTTTATAGAAAAATACATTGTTGCTGCTCAACAATCAGCGTGGGTAACTTTTAGTTACATATCTGGCTACGGTCCAATATAAATATATTTTCCAGCTCCTTTTTAAACATATGTTTGAATAATTGTTATTATTGATTGAATGAATTCAAATACAATTATACAGATTCAAAGTACATATATTTATTAATGTCGGTACATCAAGCTCGATAATTCCTTGGTTTTGCTGTTGTCTATTTCTAGGGCTTTGCATAAGCTCTAATTATTTGCAGCTGATGATCACCTGACTTGGTTTATACTAATTATATTTGCACCGGAATTTTGGGTGGTTTCCACCTTAAACAACAAAGGAATGTGCATTAACCATGAGAACCATGTCAGCATTACAACAAACACAACAAATACAGGTTGAGTATCCCATATCCAAATATTCCAAAATACGGAATATTCCGAAATACGGAATTTTTTGAGTGAGAGTGAGTTAGTGAAATCTTTGTTTTCTTATGGCTTAATGTACTCAAACTTTGTTTAATACAAAAAGTTACTAAAATATTGTTTTAAATGACCTTCAGGCTGTGTGTATAAGGTGTATATGAAACATAAATTAATTGTGTGAATGTACACACACTATGTTTAATGCACAAAGTTATTAAAAATATTGGCTAAAATTACCTTCAGGCTGTGTGTATAAGGTATATATGAAACATAAATGCATTCCGTGCTTAGACTTAGGTCCCATCACCATGATATCTCATTATGGTATGCAGTTATTCCAAAATACGGAAAAATCCGATATCCAAAATACTTCTGGTCCCAAGCATTTTGGATAAGGGATACTCAACCTGTAATACCAAAACATACTGTACAATACATGATTACCAAGAAAGCATGTGTATATTCTGTGTAAATTACAAATAACAATATACACACATGTGATAAAAATGCTGACATCAGTCTGTGTGTGATGTGAAACCTGGTAGACAAGCTATCAGGGTCACTAAAGTGACAATGCATATAAAGTGATAATGATAAAACAGGCTTGTATAAATACCCTAGCGTAGGAGCAAAATTACCCCAAAATACTGTGATTTTAGCTATTTTTTACATTATGTTTTTGAAAAAATCATCCATATCCAGAACCAAAACTCGAAAGGGTGGTTTTGGCAAAACCAAGCCAAAACACAACGGGGAATTAGAACCAAAACCAAAACACAAAACACGAAAAGTGCCCACCGCACATCTCTAGAATAAACACATATGAATTAGACCAACCGAGTACCAATAGTACCCCACTAAGCTGCAGTGTTTGCACCATGGATGGAAGAAGTACAATAGATAGAAAACTAGGGACATCCCTAGTGAGCTTTAAAATAAGGAAATCAAAGTTGTTTACTATGGGAAATTACAACAGCACTGGTAACAGGCAAAAAACTTTTTTGCACAGACTACTTTTTCTCCTTGTCACTTGTTTACTTGCTGTATGCTGGAATATGAGTAGGCCTATTTTGCCCAATTGTGAAGCACTGTAGACAACAAGTTAAAAGTATACCAGCCACCCTTTCAGAGGCATGAAGAAATATACCACCAGATGTACAGTATTAAGGCATCTGAATCTGGTCTTCAATAAATCAAAGGTGCATTTTGTGACAACCCTATTAATAAAAATGTTTTGACCAGGACTGCATGGATTTATCCATGACTAACACCCATATTCATACCCAATACATATATATTACATTTAGAAAACATACACTACAGTTAGCAGACATGAAACAATCACATTTGACAAAAGTAATAATTGTTTTATATAGAATTTAATAGAACCATCACTTGGGCATTTCCCCTCTCTAAAACTTGAATAATAGGAATGGCTGGTGCAAGCTATAGGGGTCATCACATTTGTCATAATTAGGACTAATAGCACCCAGGGCACATAAAAAATGGTGCTACTTGAAAACAGTTCTTTTGTGGCATGACTACAGACCAACAGACTTGCAATCTGTATCTAAAGATAAGGAGAGTTATGGAAGACTTGCCTTCCTTAACTCTCTTTCTTTGAGGTCCATAGGATTCACAGGGGAGACGATAGGGTGTAGGTGGTGGTAAGGGACTGGACACCAAACAGTTAAGCTTTTAGGTATCCCAAGATACTTCGGTCCTTCCCCTCCTATGCCCCGCCTCCATGCTCAGGTAGTTTTTTCAACAAGCCCAATGCATGAGCAGTATAGAATAGAAGGAAGATATGGTACACAAAATAACACACTATCACAGATCAGAGAAGGGAACTTGTGACCAAGAGAAGAAACACATAGAAGCCAGGTGCATCAGAGTGAGAGCCCTGTGGATTCTATGTACCTTAAAGAAAGAAAGAAAGTTAACAAAGGTAAGCCTACCATAATTGTCCTTTACTTCTTCGGGTTCCATAGGCTCCAGAGGGGAGACAGTGGGGATATCACAAAGCAGTTATTCAAGGGAGGGGATGCTCCAGAGCAGACAGGAGAATCCGGCGTCCAAAGGAAGCATCCTCGGAAGCAAAGGTATCAAAGGCATATAACCTGAGAAAGGTGTAGACAGAAGACCACGTGGTTGCCTTGCAAAATTGTTCGAAGGACGCACTGCAGCGTGCTGCCCACGGAGGACCCACAGAGCGAGTAGAAAGAGCAGAGACTTTAGCCAGCACAGAAGGTCAGCCTGCATGTATTCCTGTGAGATAGCCATGTAAATACACCTGGCCAGAGCCTGTTTGTCAGCAGGCCATCCCCCTTGTGGTATCCAAAGAGGACAAAGAGAGAATCCAATTTCCTGGTGGAACCTGTACAATCCACATAGATCCAGAGAGCATGGACCACATCCCCTGCCAAGAGTTCTGGGGAGAGGAAGGCTGGTACCACAATTTCTTCGTTAGGGTGGAAATGGACACAACCGTGGGGAGGTAACCAGGCCAAGTTTGAAGAACAATAAGAAATGGAGAGTGACAGGAGAGCACCCCCAAGTCTGACACTCTACAGGCAGATGCAATAGCCAGAAGGAATATAGTCTTCACTGTAAGACATTTCAGCTCCACTGAGTATAGGGGTTCAAACGGAGGCTCCTGAAGTGTGTTGAAAACCAATGACAAATTCCAAGGTGCCACTGAAGGGACAGTGGAAGGTTGTACAAGTAGCATGTCTTGGCGTAAAGTGCAAACATCTAGCAGTGGAGTAATCATGTGTTAGAGCCAGATGGACAGAACAGAGATGTGCACTTTGAGGGAGGCCATGCAGAATCCAAGTTCCAATCCAGCTTGAAGAAAGGCAAAGATCCAGGAAACTCTAAACACCATAGGGTCATAGTGTCAGGCAGAGCACCGCTGGAAGTAGTTATGCCACAGTTAGATATAGCAGAGGCTGGCTTCCACGCTATAAGCATGGTTTGAACCACAAAGCGAGTGAATCCTTTGGACCTTAAGGATGGATGACACAAAAGCCACGCCATCAAAGACAGATGGGCTAGGTCTGGGTGGAGACAGGGACCCTGAGACAGAAGGTCTGGATGGAGAGGAATTGGAAAAGGAGTGTTGTTGGAGAGACTCTGAAGATCGGAGAACCAATGACACCTGGGCCATGCCAGAGCCACCTACTCCTTCCTGCTTAAACTTCCAAAGAACTTGCAATAGAAAGTAGACTGGAGGAAAGACGTATGGCAGATAGAAGTGCCACTGTACGGTCAGGGCATCCACGAAGGCTGTTCAGAATTGCATCCTGGACCCGTACATAGGAACCTTGCTGTTGTGACTTGAGGCCATGAGATCCACGTCCTGTTGGCCCCTCTTGTGCACCAGGAGCTGGGAGACCTGCGGATGAAGAGACCACTTGCTGGCATGTACATCCTGTCAGCTGAGAAAGTCCGCCTCCCAGCTGAGAATTTCTGTAATAAAGACCTCTGATATGGCCCGAAGATGGCATTCAGCCCTTTGGGGAATGTGTGCTACCGACTGCATCACCAACCGACTGCAGGTGCTGCTCTGATGGTTGAGGTAGGCAACTGCAGTTGTATTGTCGGACTGAATCTTGACTGGTCTGCCCCAGAGCAGATACTGTGCCAGAGTGAGAGCCCTGTATACAGTTGGAAGCAACAGAATGCTGATTAGTAGGCAGCTCTCTGCAGGAGTCCAACAACCTTTAAAGGAGTGCTGTCCATTCACTGTACCCCATTCACGGAGGCTGGCATACGTGGTAAGAAGTACCCAATCCGGAATCCAGAAGGGTGTCCTGATCAGATGGGGTTGCCCATTTCACCAGAACAGGATCAGTTGTTGCAGGGGCTGGGAATGGAACTGGGCATACTCTACCATTTCAAAGGTGGAGACCATGGACCCCAGCTCCCATGTGTAGCATTTCTTGTGAATCACCTGGATAACTTTTCCAGGTGATGAGCCAACCATGTTGCTGCAGGAAAGCAATAGTCAGTTGGAGATGGCATTGTAGGACCTCTGGGGAGTATGCCAGAAGGATCAGGTAATCCAAATAAGGGAGTAGTCTGACTCCCTGTCAACGTAGCTGTGCCACCATAACTGCCGTTATTTTGGTAAAGACAGTAGACAGCCCAAAGGCAGAACCGGTTATAAGTAATGTCATTAAAGTATAGCGAACTGCTGGAATTGTTGATGAGATGGTGCTACAGGGACATGCAGATAGGCATCCTGAATATCCAAGGACACCATAAAGTCCCCAGGCTGTATAGCCAGAACAATAGGGCAGAGGGTTTCCATCCAAAACTTGGGTATTCTGACAAATCTGAGATTTAGGATTGAGGATAGGCCGATGAGACACACTGGGTTTCTGAACCAGAAACAGGGTGGAATAGAAAACGGTCCCGCATTGTGATCCAGGGACAGGTTCTATCACTCCTGACTGCAGGAGAGATTGAATAACATCTTGGAAGGCTGCAGTCTTGCAGGTATCTGAAGGGGGCCTATGCAGAAGACTTATTGAGGATGCTGCCTCCTGAACAAGATGGCGTACCTCTGGGAGATCACTTCTTGCACCCAGGCATCCGTAGTGGTCAGGTGCCAGACATGTGTGAACTGAAGAAGTTGGCCTCCCACCCTGGGGGAGGACTGCCCCATCAGGCTAAGGGCTTGTCATCAGGCTTGGTAGGTGGATATCTTGTAGTCTTAGAGGAAGTCGTTTGTCTAGGGAAGGACTGACCCCTTGCTTTATTTTGTAGGCGAAAGGAGCGAACAGCAGAGGTCTGAGCCTGTGGAGCTGAGGCAAAGGATAATAAAGCTATTCTGGCAGCTGCCAGGGTAGCCACAATTTTGTCCAATTCCATTCTAAGTGTTACGATCCTGATGCTCAGGACAGGGGAGATCTTATGTAGTGAGTCCTGAGCACCAAGACGGAATGCTGGGATTGGGAAATGGGAAGGAAATAGCCCCTAGCACCCTACCTCCGTTGTCTTACCCGTGTTATCAATTCACGCCTGAACGACTATGGTTTATTGGGCCCATGGCAGCCGCGTTTGAAGGGCGGATTAGGTCTGCCCAACTCCGATGCCCCCTCAGGTCTTAAAGAGAGACAAGGCGTGAACTGAGACAGGGTAATAACAAGGGGACCTCTAACTGAAACAACCACGCCAGGGGCTATAAACTACCTAAAAACTAAATGTATGTGCAGCACACCGCCAAAGGAAAAAGAACTACAAAGAAACCACTGTCCACTCCCCTACACGGCACCGCCGAGTGCCGGGGAGGACAGTGAAAGCGGAAACCTCTGCAAATGCACCAATTCACAGTAAAGTAAACACTAAGCGGCATAGGCCGCAACACGCGGCAGAAGCCGCTACTCACGAAACCGGGGAGAGAACCCCAGATGACAAACAGGTTCGCAAGGACTAGAAGGATTCCCAGGACCGGCTTCGGACCTCCAAAGTACCAAAGGGCAGGGAGCAAGATCCACCAAACACGGCTGACAGGAACAGAGTTCTGCAAGGCAGGAACAGCATACAAGAAGCTATCACCGGCGGGGCTGCAGTGTGCTGGCTCACATAAAAAGGCCCTGCTGGCCAATAACAGGAGGGCCAGCAGGACCAGCCCCCAGACCCTAATTACTAGTTGCCGTGCAGCTGCCCTGCTGCACGAGCAACCTAATTAACTATTCTTAGCAACGGGGAACGGGGTCCACCTGTGGCGTCCCCGTTGCTATGTACCCGGCGGCCCTGCACGCACGGCGTCCTGCGTTGCCAGGGACCCGGCGGCTATCGTGCTCACGGCGTCCTGGCGTTGCTAGGCGCCGTGCGGGGGACAGGGAAGGAGAGAGGCGCGGCGGCCGTGACCGCTGCTCAGTCAGGGCACGGACGAAGACCGCTGCGCCTAACAGTACCCCCCCCCTCGAGGAGGGGTTAAAGAACCCCTAGAGCCAGGTTTCTGAGGAAACTCCTGAAAGAAAATCCTCTTCGGCTTGGGAGCATGTAAATCTTTATCCAACACCCAAGATCTTTCTTCAGGGCCATAACCTTTCCAGTGGACCAAAAAATAGAGCCGACCCCGAGAAAGCTTAGAATCTAAAACCTTCTCCACCAAGAACTCTTGTTGCCCCTGAACATCCACCGGAGATCTACCCTGGGAAGTCCTCCGAGGAAATCTCCTGGAAGAAAAATACTGTTTCAAAAGAGAACAGTGAAAAGTATTGCCAATTTTGAGAGATCTCGGCAAGCGTAGCCGAAAAGCAACTGGGTTGACCTTCTTAATGATAAGGAATGGTCCAATAAATTTGGGTCCCAATCTAGCCGAAGGTTGTCGGAGCTTGATGTTGCGAGTTGACAACCATACCTTATCTCCCACCTTAAAAGTGCAAGGACGTCGGAGCCTATCAGAAAATGTATTTTCTCGGAAGGCAGCTTTTCTCAAGGCAAGGTGCACCTTTCTCTAAATTGTTCTGAGATGGGAGGTTAAGGTCAACGAGGAGACTGGAGAATGAGGGAAAAAAGAGTTGGCTCTAGGATGAAAGCCAAAGACTGAAAAGAATGGGGACTCCTTGGTGGAAGAATGACAAGAGTTATTATAAGCAAATTCGGCTAACGGAAGAAATTCAGACCAATCATTCTGGAGTTTGGCCGAATACAACCGTAAATACTGTTTTAATGACTGGTTAACTCGTTCGGTTTGTCCGTTAGATTGTGGATGGTACCCAGATGTTAAAGAGAGTTTCATATTTAATGAGGCACAAAAACGTTTCCAGAAACGAGCAATGAATTGCGGACCCTGATCAGAGACAATATCCCTGGGCAACCCATGGAGCCTGAACACATGACGGAGAAACAAGACTGCCAACCCTTGAGCAGAGGGTAATCGGGGAAGAGCAATGAAATGAGCCATCTTACTAAAACGATCTACTACCACCCAAATGACTCGAAATCCGGCTGAAAGAGGAAGGTCCACCACGAAATCCATGGATATATGTAACCATGGCCTGAGAGGAACGGCTAAAGGTACGAGTTGCCCGATCGGCAATGAACGAGGAACCTTATGCCGTGCACAAACCTGACAGGAATGGACAAATTCCCTTACATCTTTAGAAAGACTAGGCCACCACACCGAGCGAGAGACTAACTCCAAGGTCTTAGTAATACCTGGATGACCAGAGACTTTGTTGTCATGAAACTCAGCTAAAACAGTGCCTCTCAGAAATTCAGGGACAAAGAGATGATCAGCAGGAGTCGGTTTAGGAGCCTGCTGTTGAAGCTGGACTAACTGAGTAAATAAATCTTGTGTGAGGCCTGCCCGGATGACAGATGATGGAACTATGGGGGTAGTAGCAGGATGGTTATTGTGAACCGGAAGAAAACAACGTGACAGGGCATCAGCTTTAGTATTTTTGGAACCGGGCCTGAAGGTGATAATAAACCTGAAACGAGTAAAAAACAATGCCCAACGTGCCTGCCGAGCATTAAGCCGTTTAGCTGACTCAATATACTGCAGGTTCTTATGGTCAGTAAACACTGTAATAGTATGCCTAGCTCCCTCCAGCCAATGCCTCCACTCCTCGAAAGCCCATTTAACTGCCAGCAATTCTCGATTACCAACGTCATAGTTGGATTCTGCGGAGGAGAATTTCCTGGACATGAAGGCACAAGGGTGTAATTCCTGAGACTCCGGATCTTCATGAGATAGGATAGCCCCCACACCAACCTCTGAGGCATCTACCTCGACTATAAAGGGGAGCTCCGGGTTAGGGTGCCTGAGAACAGGAGCCGAGACAAAGGCCTGTTTTAAGGCCCGAAAGGCAGACTCGGCTGCAGGCGACCAATTGGAAGGGTCCGTTCCTTTTTTAGTCAATGCTACTATAGGAGCGACCAAATCAGAAAAGGTATGAATGAACCGCCTATAATAGTTTGCAAACCCTAAAAAGCGCTGAATTGCTTTTAAATTTGTGGGTTGCGCCCAATTAAGGATGGCCTGGAGTTTTTTCGGTTCCATGAAAAATCCCTGGGGAGAAATAATATACCCCAAGAAGGACACTTCCATGATGTGAAAATCACATTTCTCTAGTTTTGCGTATAAATGATTCTCCCGTAGTTTTTGAAGAACCAGACGCACATGGGTAATATGTTGTTCCATAGACTCAGAATAAATCAAAATGTCGTCTAAATAAACGACAACGAACTTTCCAAGAAAGTCACGAAGAACATCATTGATGAGGTCTTGAAATACCGCAGGAGCATTTGACAGCCCAAAGGGCATCACCAGGTATTCATAATGACCCGACTGTGTGCTGAAAGCCGTCTTCCACTCATCCCCAGTTCTTATTCGGATGAGATTGTAAGCTCCTCTAAGATCGATTTTTGAGAAGATAACGGCAGAGCGTAACTGATCAAAAAGTAATGAAATCAAAGGCAAAGGGTAGGTGTTTTTAACAGAAATTTTATTCAGAGCCCGAAAATCAATACATGGTCTGAGCAACCCATCTTTTTTCTCAACAAAAAAGAATCCAGCACTCAAAGGAGATTTCGAAGGCCTAATGAAGCCTTTTTTCAGGCTTTCCTGGATATAATTATCCATAGCCGTGGTTTCTGGCCCGGAGAGGGCATATAATCTCCCCTTAGGTAAAGTGGCCCCGGGAACTAAATCTATGGCGCAGTCATAGGACCGATGGGGAGGCAGAACGTCCGCATTACCCTTGGAGAACACATCAGCAAAATCCTGATATTCCAGAGGAATAAGTTCTTGGGTAACTGCCGCAACCCGGACAGGATGGGAAATACACTCCTTAACACAAAAAGGACCCCATTGGGAAATCTCCCCAGACCGCCAATCTATGGTGGGAATATGAAAGGCAAGCCAGGGGTGACCCAAAACTACTGGAACTGCCGGACAATGTGTAAGGTAAAATTCTATTTCTTCTGAATGTAGGGCCCCCACTGTCAGCAATACTGGAGGTGTGCGGTGAGTAATAACCCCATAGGAAAGCGGACCCCCATCCAAGCCGTGCATGGTGATACGTCTACCTAAGGGTATAAGTGGAACGCCTAAAGCAGTGGTTCCCAAACTTTTTTAGTCCAAGGCACCCTTTGGGTCTCCCTGACTTTTTCAAGGCACCCTTATGCCAAAATAATTACCAAACTGTCCCTTTTTGAAAGTAGTTGGGTCAAAACAATGCTATCAGTATTTAGATGAGGAAAAAAATTACTTATTAACTTGTTTGTAAAAATAATAAACATAAATCCAAGAAAAAATATATTTATTTAATTTGATTTCTTTTAAAGAACAATTGACAGCACTCATTAACAGGTATAACATAAAACAAAATAAAACAACAATATGTAGGCAGTTATTAGTGTTCAAAAATGACAGGACTTATTAATGGGATATGTGAGTCTGTTGTGCACTGCACAACTTTACAAACCTTGGGATCAGCTTGGACACTGTCACCCTTATTTCCTGTTCCACATTGATTTTTGAACGGTACTTGCTTTTTATTACAGCAACTGCTGAAAACCCAGCTTCACACAAATATGTTGCAAAAGGAACAAGAATTTGCTGTGCTTTAGCACTTAGCATTGGATATTCATCTTTAATGGCTATCCAAAACTCTGCAAGTCCCATGCTGCTGAATTTTACTTTCAAGGTCTTGTCACAGGAGAGCTCGATTAGTTTTTCTTCTTCTACAGAAGTAAATTCCATTGGGGCCTTAATACTGAATGGATCCTGGATCCATATAAACTTTTCCATATTTTCAGGAAAATATTTTTCAACCAGTAACTGAGGTTTGTTAGGTGTTGCTCAAAAACTGATTTAAGTTCATGTGTCAAACAAACATCATTGGATGTAACAAACTGATGCAACATGGGGAAACAGTCATTGTAACCATCTTCATTTAATTTTCTTCTCCATAGAAACAATTTTTTCCTGAATACAGATACTTTCTCTGAGAGTTTAAGAATGTGGGTGTTGTTTCCCTGCAGTGAGAGGTTCAATGCATTCAGTTTATCAAAGATATCACACAGGTAGGTCAACTTGGACAAAAAAACAGTATCCAAGTAGTTATTGGCACACTCGTGTTCTTCTTCTACAAGATATGAGTAGAGTTCCTGGTGTAACTTAAAAACATGAGAAAGTACATTGCCACGGGAGAGCCATCGTGAGCTGCAGTAGTACAACAAAGATGTGTGCTCAAAGCCCATATCCTCACACATTTTTCTAAAAAACCTTGCCTTCTGTGGCCGAGTTTTTATAAAGTTCACAACTTTCAACACACTTTCCATGACTGCATTCAATGGCAGACTCAAGTGCTTTGATGCAAGGGCTTCCCTCTGGATAATGCAGTGGGTCCAAAGTGCATCAGCAGCTTTGCTTCGTATGAGTGCCTGCAATCCTCCATAACAGCCAGACATAGAACGACCACCATCAGTACAGACACCAAAGCACCTTGTCCAGTCTAACTGGTTTTCACTCATAAAAGTGTCAATGATCTGAAACAAGTCTTGTGCCTTTATTCCGGCGGTGATACTTTTACAAAAGAGAAGGTCTTCCACAATATTGTCACAATCTACAAAGCGTGTATAGCAAATCAAATGAGCATCCTTGTTACTGTCTGTTGCCTCATCTAATTGCAGCGCAAAATCCTTCCCTTTCATTTTTTCAATTAACTGGTCATTTAGATCTTCAGCCATATGTTGGATTCTGCGATTGATGGTATTGTTTGATAAAGGTACCTTTGAAAGCAGTTTTCCAGCTGATTTCCCAACCATAATGTTAACCATATCCACTGCAGCCGGTAAAATCAGTTCTTCTGCGATGGTGTGAGGGTTTTTACACATCGCAATTCTATGTGCCACCTTGTAGGATGCAAGCAAAGCATTGCTTGGTATGGATGCTTGTTTAAAAAATTTGCCTTTTTGTCCTTTTAATTCTTTTAGCTTTCTGCTGAAGAAATCCCGTGGTTTCTTAGCCATGTTAGGGTGATTGGTCTCCAAATGGCGTCTTAGTTTGCTTGGAATCATGCTTTCTGTTGACAACATTTTCAGGCAAAGTACACACTGTGGACGCTCTTCATGGTTGACATCTACAGATGTAATACCGATGTCTAGGTAAGTATCGTCGTATATGCGATGTTTCCTTTTCTTCCCGACTGTGCCACTGGTCCGTGGTTCTTCATCCTTTTCTTCACTACCAGACTTCTTTCCAGTGTTAAAAAACCTTTCCATTTTTTGTGCAACAAAATAATTCTGTACTGGAGCAATCACAATAAATTCATTTAAGTTGAAGGCAAATCCTGTGTAGCTTCTATATGAGAAGTAAAATTGTGCTTCTAAAAAGCAGCAACATAAAAAGCATAGCCAAAACTTTCTGGGCCCCATAGCAACATATTTATGGGGCCTCTGTCCCAATGGTTCTTGAGAGACACCACTCCGCAACAGTTATTAATATTATGTCCCTTAATAGTGCCCTGGTTAATTTTCCGAATCATAGTACTGCCGTAGTTAATGTTATGCCCCGTAGTTTATTTTATGAACCATTGTAGTTCCATAGTTTACAATGATGCCACACTGTAGGGCTCAGTACATATTATGCCACACAGTATTCCCAATTCACTATTATGCCCCATTACAGTGCCCTCCAGTTCATACTATGTCACTTTACAGTGCCCTCCAGTTCAAATGATGCAGTGTTACAGTGCCCCATTTTGGAACATTACAGTGCCCCGTTACCATTAAAATATCCAATACAAATACACTTCTCACTGAAAATGTAATGTCGCACAATTAAGGCTGGACAATGGTATGAAAATTTAGCGGAAATGAGGGCTTTACTGTGCTTCAGGCTATTCATGGAGCAGGTTACCGTGGAGAAATTCTTGACTTCTCCAGTGGCATCCCAGCAAGGTAAGTGCGATTCATGAAGGAATGTAAAGCGTTTAGATGGCGTTTAGATTTCCATCGCAGGATGGCGGAATCTGAACATCTGTGCAAAAATTGCAAGAAAGCTAAAGGTGCCCACACAAGGTACATTTTGTACTAGGTGCGTTTTGTACTAGATCGTATTGCCTCTAGTTCAAATCACATGTGATACACTACGACAGCGTGCGATTTGAACTAGATGCGATCTAGTACAAAAAAAGTTTTTTGGCTTGCGATGAAAACTACGTTGGAGCGCGCATCACATCACAAGCCAAAAGAAACATGGTGCGATTTGAACTACAAGTGATGCGTTTTGAACGAAAAAGTTCAAAACGCATCCGAGAATCGCACCGTGTATGGGCACCATGAGTGCTTCCCTGCTTTCTGCCCAGCAGCCAGCCATAGCCCTGCTCCCTGACCACCCTGCAACATCCCGGGACTTCTGCATGTGTAGAGGGACCCGCCAGCTGAATCCAACACCACAATGGGAGACCGCAGGAGAAGACAGCGCTGCTGGAGCCCGAGATACCACACATTGCCGGAAAGGTAAGTATTCATGAATTGCTACTACCGAAGTTATATATCGCATCAAACCGTTGTTCGCTAGCTGTTTTCGTTCGCAGCGATTAGGTAAAAAAGTGGCACTTCTGCGCATGCGTATGCGGCGCAATGCGCACACGATGTATTTTCACAACAGCCAAAGTAGTTTCACACAAGGTCTAGCGACGCTTTTCAGTCGCAATGCTGGCCGCAGAGTGATTGACAGGAAGTGGGTGTTTCTGGGAGGTAACCCGTGACCGTTTTCTGGGAGTGTGTGGAAAAACGCAGGCATGTCAGATACAAATGCAGGCATGCATGGGGAAACGCAGACATGGCTGTCCGAACGCAGGGCGTGTTTGTGACGTCAAAACAGGAACTAAACTGTCTGCAGTGATCGCAAGCTAGGAGTATGCCTCGAGCTCTCAGAAACTCCACAATCATTTTTTGTAGCAGCGCTGCAATCCTTTCGTTTGCACTTCTGCTAAGCTAAGATACACTCCCAGGGGGCGGCGGCCTAGCGTTTGCACGGCTGCTAAAAGCAGCTAGCAAGCAATCAACTCGGAACGAGAGCCAATGACTTTTTGCAGTGCGATGCTGGTCACCTGCAGCCATAAAAAAACAAAAAAAAACAAACCCCAGGCTTTGTATAAAATAACAGGTTTTTTTTGCAGTCAAATAAATCAATCTAAAAAGGCTCCTGTGCATCCATGCACCCAGACCAGCCCCCCACCCCCACCTGTTTACACACTTAAAGATTTTACTGAACGATATGAACGTTCTTGTTCATTAATGAATGAGAACTCGTTCATATCTTTCAGTGTGTAGGCACCACCGATGAACGATGTGCGGCCCCACGCTCGTTCATCGTTGGTGCCGGCTCGTTCATACCTGCAGACCAATATGGACAATCTCATCCATATTAGCATGCAGGGCTATGGAGCCGGGTGATGGGGGGAGTGAAGAAACTTCACTCCCGCGGTCACCTCCCCCTTTGCCGTCGGGTCGTTTGACGGCCATAACGGGCGTCTGGCAGCTCGGCGGCGGGTCGCCGAGTGTGTAGGGCCCTTAAGTCACTTACAGCAGGCACCCCCCCTCCTATAGATTTCCCAATGCAGCATCTCACATATACTATAGTATCATATATTTATATTTTACTCACTTTCTCAGCCAGCTCCTCAGTCACGCCGGCCAGGACTTCAATCAGCCGTCAGGATCCTTGCCAAGCGCAGTCCTTGGCCAATCCAGTGCAGCCCTTGGCCACTCCAGCCTGCTTGCACCTGCACCCTCCACTGATTACACTCACAAGTTCCCCCTGCACACGAGCACATCCCGCTCAACACCACCCATTCCCAGCTGGGTGACTCCAGTCATCAATTACCCCCCCAACATCTTCTCCTCCTCCTCTCCTCTCTCACCCCCCACCCGCCGGGTGACTCCGTGACATTCCCCCCCCCTTCCTGCAGCCGATCAACTGGCTGACTTCGGCTGTGCCTGCCCAGCCGCAGACATTCCGCAAGCTCCTTCCCCCCACGGCGCCAGCTGATTACACATGCGAGCATCGCCCGCATTGACAGCCGCTCCAGCCGCCCGCGCTCCCCCCCGCTAATTACTCACTAGACGCCGCTCCAGACGGCCGCACTTCCCCCCCGGCTAACTACGCTCTGGACGGCCGCCCGCATCTCCTTCCCCCGGCTGCTCGCCCGGCCGCTCCTACAGCGCACACTCTCCCCTTCCATCCTCCCTGGCTCTGGCTAACTTCAGGCTGCGGCGTCGGCGCCACCCCTGTGACAGCGCTGCGGCACCCCAGGGAGCCGCGGCGCACAGTTTGGGAACCCATGGCCTAAAGCCTTAGCCCAAGCTAAATCCATAAAATTTCCTGCAGCTCCACTGTCGACGAAGGCCGACACCAACAAACTGAGGCTGCCAAAGGAAATCTTTACCGGAACTAATATAGAATTATTAGAGGAGATTAACTGCAGACCCAAGTGAACCCCCTCACAATTCACTTGGTCAGAGCTTTTCCCGGCTTGTTCGGGCAGTTACGTGCGATATGTCCCTTACCACCACAATACAAACAAAGACCAGAACTTAACCTTCTGGTTCTTTACTCTGGGGACAGCCGGGAGAGACCCATTTGCATGGGCTCCTCGACGTCCTCAGGAAAAGTATATACACATGGATTAGGCCTAAAAGTTGTTCCTCTTTCAGCCCTCCGCTCTTGGAGACGACGATCAATTTTAATAGCGAGCTCCATGAGTTTGTCTAGAGTCTCAGGAGCGGGGTACTGAAGGAGACTGTCTTTAATCACTTCCGACAGTCCGAGGCGAAACTGACTGCGCAGGGCCGGGTCATTCCAGCCACAGTCGTTCAACCAACGGCGAAATTCGGTACAATACACCTCTGCTGGATTTTTGCCTTGCTTAAGGGCACGCAGGTGACTCTCAGCTGATGCTTCTCTATCTGGGTCGTCATATAAGAGGCCTAAGGATTTAAAAAAGGCGTCTACTGATAACAAAGCAGCATCATCCGCTCTTAGCCCAAACGCCCAGGTCTGTGGATCACCCTGAAGTAGAGACATCACAATCCCGACCCGCTGAGACTCAGTACCAGAGGAACGGGGCCTTAAACGAAAATAAAGCTTACAAGCTTCCTTAAAATTAAAAAAATCCTTTCGGTTACCCGAAAAACGGTCAGGTAAATGCATCTTTGGTTCTGGAACCATACTCAGGGAGGCTCGCAAAAGATCTTCCTGCGATCTCACCCGAAGAGTAAGGTCCTGAACCATCTGAGTTAATTCCTGTATTTGGTTAACCAAAAGCTGACTGGGGTTTGGCCCTAAACCTGCCGGATTCATGAGGCTGAATTTCTAGGCCCACCAATACAACGGGAAAAAATTAAACCCCTTTTTTTTTTTATGTGGGCCGGTGATAATGTTACGATCCTGATGCTCAGGACAGGGGAGATCTTATGTAGTGAGTCCTGAGCACCAAGACGGAATGCTGGGATTGGGAAATGGGAAGGAAATAGCCCCTAGAACCCTACCTCCGTTGTCTTACCCGTGTTATCAATTCACGCCTGAACGACTATGGTTTCTTGGGCCCATGGCAGCCGCATTTGAAGGGCGGATTAGGTCTGCCCAACTCCGATGCCCCCTCAGGTCTTAAAGAGAGACAAGGCGTGAACTGAGACAGGGTAATAACAAGGGGACCTCTAACTGAAACAACCACGCTAGGGGCTATAAACTACCGAAAAACTAAACGTATGTGCGGCACACCGCCAAAGGAAAAAGAACTACAAAGAAACCACTGTCCACTCCCCTACACGGCACCGCCGAGTGCCGGGGAGGACAGTGAAAGCGGAAACCTCCGCAAATGCACCAATTCACAGTAAAGTAAACACTAAGCGGCATAAGCCGCAACACGTGGCAGAAGCCGCTACTCACGAAACCGGGCGAGAACCCCAGATGACAAACAGGTTCGCAAGGACTAGAAGGATTCCCAGGACCGGCTTTGGACCTCCAAAGTACCAAAGGGCAGGAAGCAAGATCCACCAAACACGGCTGACAGGAACAGAGTTCTGCAAGGCAGGAACAGCATACAAGAAGCTATCACCGGCGGGGCTGCAGTGTGCTGGCTCACATAAAAAGGCCCTGCTGGCCAATAACAGGAGGGCCAGCAGGACCAGCCCCCAGACCCTAATTACTAGTTGCCGTGCAGCTGCCCTGCTGCACGAGCATCCTAATTAACTATTCTAAGCAACGGGGAACGGGGTCCACCTGTGGCGTCCCCGTTGCTATGCACCCGGCGGCCCTGCACGCACGGCGTCCTGCGTTGCCAGGGACCCGGCGGCTATCGTGCGCACAGCGTCCTGGCGTTGCTAGGCGCCGTGCGGGGGACAGGGAAGGAGAGAGGCACGGCGGCCGTGACCGCTGCTCAGTCAGGGCACGGCCGAAGACCGCCGCGCCTAACACTAAGCAGGGTACACCTATGAAAGGCAAGAATTACAAAGCCTTATTGTCTTTTCCACGAGTCTTACTCTTTATTGTCTTTTCCACTCATGTCTTTTCCACGAGCGAAGCCATAGGATGTAGCAAGCGACTACAGAAGTAGCAGACACTTTGGAAGCCAGAAGATTGGCATCCAAAACCACTTCCCCTAGGTAAGTGGCTGCCTCCCTGATATAAGCGATTTGAGAAAGAGTCTCTTGAAACATCTGAAGCTAGGCCTTCCTCCAAAGCATCTGCCCAGTGCTCAATGGTCTTGTCCACCCAGGCGGCGGCCACGGTAGGTCTAATCACAGCACCTGTAAGAGAATAATATGGTCAAACTGAGGAAATTCATCTTTGGCTACATTTTGATGTTTAAATTGCTGAGAATGTTTAGATTCGGCACCAGGTTCCTTTTTCTAAATTTGAAGAACATATTTTACAGCTCTTTCCATCCAAGGGGGACCGCCATTCCTCCCCCCCTAAAGGGTGATTTAGATAGATAGAGAAATCAGCATCCTCTTCCTCACTAGAAGCTGCCTCCGAGTCAGTATGTGTAGACTGAGAAGAAGGTACTGGATGCTTAGTGGCCTTAAAAGGCAAAGGGGGTCATTCCGAGTTGTTCGCTCGTTATTTTTTTCTCGCAACGGAGCGATTAGTCGCTAATGCGCATGCGCAATGTCCGCAGTGCGACTGCGCCAAGTAAATTTGCTATGCAATTAGGTATTTTACTCACGGCATTACGAGGTTTTTTCTTCGTTCTGGTGATCGTAATGTGATTGACAGGAAGTGGGTGTTTTCTGGGCGGAAACTGGCCGTTTTATGGGTGTGTGTGAAAAAACGCTACCGTTTCTGGGAAAAACGCGGCAGTGGCTGGAGAAACGGAGGAGTGTCTGGGCGAACGCTGGGTGTGTTTGTGACGTCAAACCAGGAACGAAACTGACTGAACTGATCGCAGATGCCGAGTAAGTTTGGAGCTACTCAGAAACTGCTAAGTGTCTATTCGCAATTCTGCTAATCTTTCGTTCGCAATATGGATCAGCTAAGATTCACTTCCAGTAGGCGGCGGCTTAGCGTGTGCAAAGCTGCTAAAAGTAGCTTGCGAGCGAACAACTCGGAATGACCCCCAAAGGCCTGTCGCCCTTTAACATTTGTTGGAAAGCCGTGAAGACTAGAGATGAGCGGATTCGGTTTTACTCGGATTTACTCGGTTCTCAAAACGGCATCTTATTGGGTATTCAAAACACGTGACATCCGTGAGCCAATAAAATGCAGTTTTGAGAACCGAGTAAATCCGAGTAAAACCGAATCCGCTCATTTCTGGAGACCTGTGCCTGGGGGAATAATCGCAGGGATTTGCAGATGATCAGCTAACTAACCCAGTAATTGTGAAGAAGAAGCCCGGGGGGGGGGAGGGGGGTTCTTGCTAGTGATGAGCGGGTTCGGTTTCTCGGAAACCGAACCCCCCCGAACTTCACGCTTTTTACACGGGTCCGAGGCAGACTCGGATCTTCCCGCCTTGCTCGGCTAACCCGAGCGCGCCCGAACGTCATCATCCCGCTGTCGGATTCTCGCGAGGCTCGTATTCTATCGCGAGACTCAGATTCTATATAAGGAGCCGCGCGTCGCCGCCATTTTCACACGTGCATTGAGATTGATAGGGAGAGGACGTAGCTGGCGTCCTCTCCGTTTAGAATAGAAATAGATAGTGAGAGTGAGACACTTGATTTACTGGAGCTTAGGAGTACTCAGAGAGTGCAGAGTTTACTAGTGACTGACCAGTGACCACCAGTGCAGTTTTATTATTATTTAATATAATCCGTTCTCTGCCTGAAAAAAAACGATACACAGTGACACAGTATACCATATCTGTGCTCAGCCTCAGTGTGCTGCATCATCTATGTATATCTGACTGTGCTGAGTGCTCACTGCTCACACAGCTTAATTGTGGGGGAGACTGGGGAGCAGTTATAGCAGGAGTACATATATTTAACAGTGCACACTTTTGCTGCCAGACTGCCACTGCCAGTGTGACTGACCAGTGACCAGTGACCACCAGTATATTGTGATTGTCTGCCTGAAAAAGTTAAACACTCGTCGTGTGGTGTTTTTATTCTATAAACGCATTCTGCTGACAGTGTCCAGCAGGTCCGTCATTATATAATATATACCTGCCCTGCAGTAGTGATATATATATATTTTTTATATCATTATCATCCAGTCTATACTAGCAGCAGATGCAGTACGGTAGTCCACGGCTGTAGCTACCTCTGTGTCGGCAGTCGCTCGTCCATAATTGTATACCTACCTGTGGTGGTTTTTTTTTTTTCTATCTTCTTCATACTAGTAGTTAACTTTAGGAGTCTGCAGTGCTGACAGTGTCCAGCAGGTCCGTCATTATATAATATATACCTGTCCGGCTGCAGTAGTGATATATATATATTTTTTATATCATTATCATCCAGTCTATATTAGCAGCAGACGCAGTACGGTAGTCCACGGCTGTAGCTACCTCTGTGTCGGCAGTCGCTCGTCCATAATTGTATACCTACCTGTGGTGGTTTTTTTTTTTCTATCTTCTTCATACTAGTAGTTAACTTTAGGAGTCTGCAGTGCTGACAGTGTCCAGCAGGTCCGTCATTATATAATATATACCTGTCCGGCTGCAGTAGTGATATATATATATTTTTTATATCATTATCATCCAGTCTATATTAGCAGCAGACGCAGTACGGTAGTCCACGGCTGTAGCTACCTCTGTGTCGGCAGTCGCTCGTCCATCCATAATTGTATACCACCTACCTGTTGTGTTTTTTTTTTTCTATCTTCTTGATACTAGTAGCTTACTTTAGGAGTCTGCAGTGCTGAAAGTGACCAGCAGGTCCGTCATTATATAATATATACCTGTCCGGCTGCAGTAGTGATATATATATATTTTTTATATCATTATCATCCAGTCTATATTAGCAGCAGACGCAGTACGGTAGTCCACGGCTGTAGCTACCTCTGTGTCGGCAGTCGCTCGTCCATCCATAATTGTATACCACCTACCTGTGGTGTTTTTTTTTTCTATCTTCTTGATACTAGTAGCTTACTTTAGGAGTCTGCAGTGCTGACAGTGTCCAGCAGGTCCGTCATTATATAATATATACCTGTCCGGCTGCAGTAGTGATATATATATATTTTTTATATCATTATCATCCAGTCTATATTAGCAGCAGATGCAGTACGGTAGTCCACGGCTGTAGCTACCTCTGTGTCGGCAGTCGCTCGTCCATCCATAATTGTATACCACCTACCTGTGGTGTTTTTTTTTTCTATCTTCTTGATACTAGTAGCTTACTTTAGGAGTTTGCAGTGCTGACAGTGTCCAGCAGGTCCGTCATTATATAATATATACCTGTCCGGCTGCAGTAGTGATATATATATATTTTTTATATCATTATCATCCAGTCTATATTAGCAGCAGATGCAGTACGGTAGTCCACGGCTGTAGCTACCTCTGTGTCGGCAGTCGCTCGTCCATCCATAAGTATACTAGTATCTATCCATCCATCTCCATTGTTTACCTGAGGTGCCTTTTAGTTGTACCTATTAAAATATGGAGAACAAAAATGTTGAGGTTCCAAAAATAGGGAAAGATCAAGATCGACTTCCACCTCGTGCTGAAGCTGCTGCCACCAGTCATGGCCGAGACGATGAAATGCCATCAAAGTCGTCTGCCAAGGCCGATGCCCAATGTCATAGTACAGAGCATGTAAAATCCAAAACACCAAATATCAGTAAAAAAAGGACTCAAAAATCTAAAATAAAATTGTCGGAGGAGAAGCGTAAACTTGCCAATATGCCATTTACCACACGGAGTGGCAAGGAACGGCTGAGGCCCTGGCCTATGTTCATGGCTAGTGGTTCTGCTTCACATGAGGATGGAAGCACTCAGCCTCTCGCTAGAAAAATGAAAAGACTCAAGCTGGCAAAAGCACAGCAAAGAACTGTGCGTTTTTTGAAATCACAAATCCACAAGGAGAGTCCAATTGTGTCGTTTGCGATGCCTGACCTTCCCAACACTGGACGTGAAGAGCATGCGCCTTCCACCATTTGCACGCCCCCTGCAAGTGCTGGAAGGAGCACCCGCAGTCCAGTTCCTGATAGTCAGATTGAAGATGTCAGTGTTGAAGTACACCAGGATGAGGAGGATATGGGTGTTGCTGGCGCTGGGGAGGAAATTGACAAGGAGGATTCTGATGGTGAGGTGGTTTGTTTAAGTCAGGCACCCGGGGAGACACCTGTTGTCCGTGGGAGGAATAGGGCCATTGACATGCCTGGTGAAAATACCAAAAAAATCAGCTCTTCGGTGTGGAAGTATTTCAACAGAAATGCGGACAACATTTGTCAAGCCGTGTGTTGCCTTTGTCAAGCTGTAATAAGTAGGGGTAAGGACGTTAACCACCTCGGAACATCCTCCCTTATACGTCACCTGCAGCGCATTCATCATAAGTCAGTGACAAGTTCAAAAACTTTGGGCGACAGCGGAAGCAGTCCACTGACCAGTAAATCCCTTCCTCTTGTAACCAAGCTCACGCAAACCACCCCACCAACTCCCTCAGTGTCAATTTCCTCCTTCCCCAGGAATGCCAATAGTCCTGCAGGCCATGTCACTGGCAATTCTGACGAGTCCTCTCCTGCCTGGGATTCCTCCGATGCATCCTTGCGTGTAACGCCTACTGCTGCTGGCGCTGCTGTTGTTGCTGCTGGGAGTCGATGGTCATCCCAGAGGGGAAGTCGTACTCGTAAGACCACTTTTACTACTTCCACCAAGCAATTGACTGTCCAACAGTCCTTTGCGAGGAAGATGAAATATCACAGCAGTCATCCTGCTGCAAAGCGGATAACTGAGGCCTTGGCATCCTGGGCGGTGAGAAACGTGGTTCCGGTATCCATCATTACTGCAGAGCCAACTAGAGACTTGTTGGAGGTACTGTGTTCCCGGTCCCAAATACCATCTAGGTTCCATTTCTCTAGGCAGGCGATACCGAAAATGTACACAGACCTCAGAAAAAGACTCACCAGTGTCCTTAAAAATGCAGTTGTACCCAATGTCCACTTAACCACGGACATGTGGACAAGTGGAGCAGGGCAGGCTCAGGACTATATGACTGTGACAGCCCACTGGGTAGATGTATGGACTCCCGCCCCAAGTACAGCAGCGGCGGCACCAGTAGCAGCATCTCGCAAACGCCAACTCTTTCCTAGGCAGGCTACGTTTTGTATCACCGCTTTACAGAATACGCACACAGCTAAAAACCTCTTACGGCAACTGAGGAAGATCATCGCAGAATGGCTTACCCCAATTGGACTCTCCTGTGGATTTGTGGCATCGGACAACGCCAGCAATATTGTGTGTGCATTAAATATGGGCAAATTCCAGCACGTCCCATGTTTTGCACATACCTTGAATTTGGTGGTGCAGAATTATTTAAAAAACGAGAGGGGCGTGCAAGAGATGCTGTCGGTGGCCAGAAGAATTGCGGGACACTTTCGGCGTACAGGCACCACGTACAGAAGACTGGAGCACCACCAAAAACGCCTGAACCTGCCCTGCCATCATCTGAAGCAAGAAGTGGTAACGAGGTGGAATTCAACCCTCTATATGCTTCAGAGGTTGGAGGAGCAGCAAAAGGCCATTCAAGCCTATACAACTGAGCACGATATAGGAGGTGGAATGCACCTGTCTCAAGTGCAGTGGAGAATGATTTCAACGTTGTGCAAGGTTCTGCAACCTTTTGAACTTGCCACACGTGAAGTCAGTTCAGACACTGCCAGCCTGAGTCAGGTCATTCCCCTCATCAGGCTTTTGCAGAAGAAGCTGGAGACATTGAAGGAGGAGCTAACACAGAGCGATTCCGCTAGGCATGTGGGACTTGTGGATGGAGCCCTTAATTCGCTTAACAAGGATTCACGGGTAGTCAATCTGTTGAAATCAGAGCACTACATTTTGTCCACCGTGCTCGATCCTAGATTTAAAACCTACCTTGGATCTCTCTTTCCGGCAGACACAAGTCTGCTGGGGTTCAAAGAACTGCTGGTGACAAAATTGTCAAGTCAAGCGGAACGCGACCTGTCAACATCTCCTCCTTCACATTCTCCCGCAACTGGGGGTGCGAGGAAAAGGCTCAGAATTCCGAGCCCACCCGCTGGCGGTGATGCAGGGCAGTCTGGAGCGACTGCTGATGCTGACATCTGGTCCGGACTGAAGGACCTGACAACGATTACGGACATGTCGTCTACTGTCACTGCATATGATTCTCTCCCCATTGAAAGAATGGTGGAGGATTATATGAGTGACCGCATCCAAGTAGGCACTTTAGACAGTCCGTACTTATACTGGCAGGAAAAAGAGGCAATTTGGAGGCCCTTGCACAAACTGGCTTTATTCTACCTAAGTTGCCCTCCCACAAGTGTGTACTCCGAAAGAGTGTTTAGTGCCGCCGCTCACCTTGTCAGCAATCGGCGTACGAGGTTACATCCAGAAAATGTGGAGAAGATGATGTTCATTAAAATGAATTATAATCAATTCCTCCGCGGAGACATTCACCAGCAGCAATTGCCTCCACAAAGTACACAGGGAGCTGAGATGGTGGATTCCAGTGGGGACGAATTGATAATCTGTGAGGAGGGGGATGTACACGGTGATATATCGGAGGATGATGATGAGGTGGACATCTTGCCTCTGTAGAGCCAGTTTGTGCAAGGAGAGATTAATTGCTTCTTTTTTGGTGGGGGTCCAAACCAACCCGTCATTTCAGTCACAGTCGTGTGGCAGACCCTGTCACTGAAATGATGGGTTGGTTAAAGTGTGCATGTCCTGTTTATACAACATAAGGGTGGGTGGGAGGGCCCAAGGACAATTCCATCTTGCACCTCTTTTTTCTTTCATTTTTCTTTGCGTCATGTGCTGTTTGGGGAGTAGTTTTTGGAAGGGCCATCCTGCGTGACACTGCAGTGCCACTCCTAGATGGGCCAGGTGTTTGTGTCGGCCACTTGGGTCGCTTATCTTAGTCACACAGCTACCTCATTGCGCCTCTTTTTTTCTTTGCGTCATGTGCTGTTTGGGGTGTGTTTTTTGGAAGGGCCATCCTGCGTGACACTGCAGTGCCACTCCTAGATGGGCCAGGTGTTTGTGTCGGCCACTTGGGTCGCTTATCTTAGTCACACAGCTACCTCATTGCGCCTCTTTTTTTCTTTGCGTCATGTGCTGTTTGGGGGGTGTTTTTTGGAAGGGCCATCCTGCGTGTCACTGCAGTGCCACTCCTAGATGGGCCAGGTGTTTGTGTCGGCCACTAGGGTCGCTTATCTTAGTCACACAGCTACCTCATTGCGCCTCTTTTTTTTCTTCTTTGCGTCATGTGCTGTTTGGGGAGTAGTTATTTGAAGGGCCATCCTGCGTGACACTGCAGTGCCACTCCTAGATGGGCCAGGTGTTTGTGTCGGCCACTTGGGTCGCTGAGCTTAGTCATCCAGCGACCTCGGTGCAAATTTTAGGACTAAAAATAATATTGTGAGGAGTGAGGTGTTCAGAATAGACTGAAAATGAGTGGAAATTATGGTTATTGAGGTTAATAATACTTTGGGATCAAAATGACCCCCAAATTCTATGATTTAAGCTGTTTTTTAGGGTTTTTTGAAAAAAACACCCGAATCCAAAACACACCCGAATCCGACAAAAAAAATTCGGTGAGGTTTTGCCAAAACGCGTTCGAACCCAAAACACGGCCGCGGAACCGAACCCAAAACCAAAACACAAAACCCGAAAAATTTCCGGTGCTCATCACTAGTTCTTGCACAGGGGATGGTGGTGCTGGATTGCGAGATGCATAGCAAGCAGCGCACAAATCATCCTGTATAATGGCCCTCATTCCGAGTCGTTCGCTCTGTAATTTTCTTCGCATCGCAGCGTTTTTCTGCTTATTACGCATGCGCAATGTTCGCACTGCGACTGCGCCAAGTAATTTTGCTATGAAGATAGTTTTTTTACTCATGGTTTTTCTTCGCTCCGGCGAACGTAATGTGATTGACAGGAATTGGGTGTTACTGGGCGGAAACACGGCGTTTTATGGGCGTGTGGATGAAAACGCTACCGTTTCCGGAAAAAACGCAGGAGTGGCTGGAGAAACGGAGGAGTGTCTGGGCGAACGCTGGGTGTGTTTGTGACGTCAAACCAGGAACGACAAGCACTGAACTGATCGCAGATGCCGAGTAAGTCTGAAGCTACTCTGAAACTGCTAAGTAGTTTGTAATCGCAATATTGCGAATACATCGTTCGCAATTTTAAGAAGCTAAGATTCACTCCCAGTAGGCGGCGGCTTAGCGTGTGTAACTCTGCTAAAATCGCCTTGCGAGCAAACAACTGGGAATGAGGGCCAATGTCTTGAGAAGATATCCCTGCAGAAAGGATTTACATGATATTAACAAAGGTTCTTCAGCGTCTCTACGACCTTTGCCTTTGCCAGACATAGCTGCAAGGGAATTTCAGCACACAATACGGCAACAAAAACAGTGCTGTGATTAACTTCACCAACTCTGAGAGAAGTGAAGAATGTGAAAATCCTTAATCACCTGGACCCAGGGTGAAAGGGAAAAAACAGAGGGGGCATTTATATGCTGACAGAGAATATATATATATATATATATATATATATATATAAAACAAAGAACAGACAACAGCACTAGTCACAGACAATGCAGAATACAATTTTAAATATATTTCAGTGGGCACTAACTCAACTACACAGCAGGTAGGATATTAGCGCTGTATAATGTGGCTCCTTTGAGAGGTATACAGGGAGACTGGACCCAGCATTCCCGTGGACCTGTAGCTGCACTGAAAATGGCTGCCCTGGGTCCCTGAGGGGGAGGAGAAGCAGCTCAGCAGTTGGAAGACTGCATGGAATGGCGCCCTGAGCTGGGGGTGGGGCCACTGGCAGACTGCTGGTCTCCCTTATGCTGGCATTACCCATCTGGTACTCTGGCCCCATTAAGGAATGCCTGTGCCAGTAAAAGGCCATGGTGGTCTAGTGGAGACCTGGAGCACCAGTGTCCATACCAGCTCCTCCAGTCCATCTCCCAGGACCTGGAGGGTGGACTGTAAACAAGACATGGGTTCCCGCTCGTATCTGCCTTACCTGCCCCCGCAGAGCAGGCACACGGCACACAGTCCCTGGGGTCTCTGGAGTGAACTGCACTAGCCCCTGTTCTCTTTGCCCCACTGGAAGTGCTCCCTGTGCCCCGTTCCTGCCGACACCAAACTCAAACTGATCTGCCTGAGCATGGAGAGGGGGTATAGGGCGAAGCGAAGGACTGGTGCATCTTGGTGCCTGTTTGGTGCCTGCTCCTTTACCACCACCTACACCCCATTGTCTCCCCTGTGAAGCATATGGAACCCAAAGAAGTAACTGTATTACAGATTCCTGAGAGATTATAGACAGTTAGCTTTAGCTCATGCCATACTATTAAAGCACATATATGTATGTGACAGTCTTTTATAGTTCATTTAACCCTGTAGTAAATTATATTTAGTAATTCTCATTTACAAAATGTATGTAAAACTGGCATAAACATGCAGTTTGAGAATCTGCACTCTAGTTAATCAAACTTTTTTCTATAGTTTCTCAAATATTGTATACACGTTTCCTAATCTTTCAGCAAAAGATTTAGAGTTAAATAGAGTTTAAGGATGTAACATTTCCTTTAATTCTGTATTTTTATATCACTGTTTCTTAGAAAAACTTTTAATTCTTTCAGTAAGGAATTTGAAACAGATGTTACTTTCCTGAACTAAATACTGTCTAATTGTTTAAGTAGATGCCAACTGGTTCTCTGAACTTATCCAGGTATAACAGATGTAATTCACTATGTAACAAATTTTATTTTTTTGTTTGTCCTTTTGTTTGAAGAGTTGTTTCCTAATTGACTGAGAGTATAGAGAATGCCAATTATTCCCCACAAACTATGCTTTTGTGATCTGGACAGAGATACTTTGAAATGTTCTTATTTTCCGGGACATACTTCAGTGTGATTACAACTCGGGGGCTGTAGAGTAGTCCAACTCTGCCAGACGGGAGCCCAATTACACTGATTGTACCTCCAAATGCTGTTTCATATTACTGGGAGTCTGCAGAAATGGTAAGTTCACAGGGAATCAGCTGGGTGTGTATTACAGCTGCTGCCAGGGCAGAGCATTCAGCCGCATACTTGCTGCATCTGCCCGCCCCTCAGACTCATGTGTCATTGTCAGCTAGCCAATAGGAGTTGACAGTAAATTACTGGATGTCACTTTTAGAACTTTCTAGTAATTTTAAACTACTACAGTATAGTGATGAGCGGGTTCAGTTCCTCGGGATCCGAACCCCCCCGAACTTCACCCTTTTTTGCACGGGTTCGAGCAGACTCGGATCCTACCGCCTTGCTCGGTTAACCCGAGCGCGCCCGAACGTCATCATCCCGCGGTCGGATTCTCGCGAGATTCGTATTCTATATAAGGAGCCGCGCGTTGCCACCATTTTTCACTCGTGCATTGGAGATGATTGTGAGAGGACGTAGCTGGCGTCCTCTCAGTGTCTATGTTCAGTGTGCTGCAAATATCTGTGCTCAGTGTGCTGCAAATATCTACGTTCTCTGCCTGAAAAACGTACCATATCTGTGCTCAGTGTGCTGCAAATATCTGTGCTCAGTGTGCTAATTGCTTTATTGTGGGTACTGGGGACCAGCAGTATTATATAGTAGGAGGACAGTGCAGAGTTTTGCTGACCAGTGACCACCAGTATACGTTCTCTGCCTGAAAAACGCTCCATATCTGTGCTGCATTGTAGTATATAGTAGGAGGACAGTGCATAATTTTGCTGACCACCAGTATATAATATATAGAAGTATGGTACAGTAGGCCACTGCTCTACCTACCACTGTGTCATCAAGTATACTATCCATCCATACCTGTGGTGCATTTAAGTTTTGCACAGTATATATATAGTAGGAGGACAGTGCATAATTTTGCTGACCACCAGTATATAATATATAGCAGTACGGTACAGTAGGCCACTGCTCTACCTACCTATGTGTCATCAAGTATACTATCCATCCATACCTGTGGTGCATTTAAGTTTTGCACAGTATATATATAGTAGGAGGACAGTGCATAATTTTGCTAACCACCAGTATATAATATATAGCAGTACGGTACAGTAGGCCACTGCTCTACCTACCTCTGTGTCATCAAGTATGCTATCCCATCCATACCTGTGGTGCATTTAAGTTTTGCACAGTATATATATACTTAGTAGGAGGACAGTGCATAATTTTGCTGACCACCAGTATATAATATATAGCAGTACGGTACAGTAGGCCACTTCTCTACCTACCTCTGTGTCGTCAAGTATACTATCCCATCCATACCTGTGGTGCACTTAAGTTTTGCACAGTATATATATAGTAGGAGGACAGTGCATAATTTTGCTGACCACCAGTATATAATATATAGCAGTAGGGTACAGTAGGCCACTGCTCTACCTACCTATGTGTCGTCAAGTATACTATCCATCCATACCTGTGGTGCATTTAAGTTTTGCACAGTATATATATAGTAGGAGGACAGTGCATAATTTTGCTGACCACCAGTATATAATATATAGCAGTACGGTACAGTAGGCCACTGCTCTACCTACCACTGTGTCGTCAAGTATACTATCCATCCATACCTAGGGTGCATTTCAGTTGTGCACAGTATATATAGTAGTAGGCCAATGCTATTGATATATTACTGGCATATAATTCCACACATTAAAAAATGGAGAACAAAAATGTGGAGGGTAAAATAGGGAAAGATCAAGATCCACTTCCACCTCGTGCTGAAGCTGCTGCCACTAGTCATGGCCGAGACGATGAAATGCCATCAACGTCGTCTGCCAAGGCCGATGCCCAATGTCATAGTAGAGAGCATGTAAAATCCCAAAAAAAATAAAGCTCAGTAAAATGACCCAAAAATCTAAATCAAAATCGTCTGAGGAGAAGCGTAAACTTGACAATGTGCCATTTACGACACGGAGTGGCAAGGAACGGCTGAGGGCCTGGCTTATGATGAATGCGCTGCAGGTGACGTATAAGGGAGGATGTTCCGAGGTGGTTAACGTCCTTACCCCTACTTATTACAGCTTGACAAAGGCAACACACGGCTTGACAAATGTTGTCCGCATTTCTGTTGAAATACTTTCACACCGAAGAGCTGATTTTTTTGGTATTTTCACCAGGCATGTCAATGGCCCTATTCCTCCCACGGACAACAGGTGTCTCCCCGGGTGCCTGACTTAAACAAACCACCTCACCATCAGAATCCTCCTGGTCAATTTCCTCCCCAGCGCCAGCAACACCCATATCCTCCTCATCCTGGTGTACTTCAACACTGACATCTTCAATCTGACTATCAGGAACTGGACTGCGGGTGCTCCTTCCAGCACTTGCAGGGGGCGTGCAAATGGTGGAAGGCGCATGCTCTTCACGTCCAGTGTTGGGAAGGTCAGGCATCGCAAACGACACAATTGGACTCTCCTTGTGGATTTGTGATTTCGAAGAACGCACAGTTCTTTGCTGTGCTTTTGCCAGCTTGAGTCTTTTCATTTTTCTAGCGAGAGGCTGAGTGCATCCATCCGCATGTGAAGCTGAACCACTAGCCATGAACATAGGCCAGGGCCTCAGCCGTTCCTTGCCACTCCGTGTGGTAAATGGCATATTGGCAAGCTTACGCTTCTCCTCCGACAATTTTATTTTAGATTTTTGAGTCCTTTTTTTACTGATATTTGGTGTTTTGGATTTTACATGCTCTGTACTATGACATTGGGCATCGGCCTTGGCAGACGACGTTGCTGGCATTTCATCGTCTCGGCCATGACTAGTGGCAGCAGCTTCAGCACGAGGTGGAAGTCAATCTTGATCTTTCCCTATTTTTGGAACCTCAACATTTTTGTTCTCCATGTTTTAATAGGCACAACTAAAAGGCACCTCAGGTAAACAATGGAGATGGATGGATACTAGTATACTTATGGATGGACGAGCGACTGCCGACACAGAGGTAGCTACAGCCGTGGACTACCGTACTGCGTCTGCTGCTAATATAGACTGGATGATAATGATATAAAAAATATATATATATATCACTACTGCAGCCGGACAGGTATATATTATATAATGACGGACCTGCTGAACACTGTCAGCACTGAAGACTCCTAAAGTAAGCTACTAGTATCAAGAAGATAGAGAAAAAAAAAAAACACCACAGGTAGGTGGTATACAATTATGGATGGACGAGCGACTGCCGACACAGAGGTAGCTACAGCCGTGGACTACCGTACTGCATCTGCTGCTAATATAGACTGGATGATAATGAGATATAAAATATATATATATCACTACTGCAGCCGGACAGGTATATATTATATAATGACGGACCTGCTGGACACTGTCAGCTCAGCACTGCAGACTCCTAAAGTAAGCTACTAGTAGTATCAAGAAGATAGAAAAAAAAAAACCACCACAGGTAGGTGGTATACAATTATGGATGGACGAGCGACTGCCGACACAGAGGTAGCTACAGCCGTGGACTACCGTACTGCGTCTGCTGCTAATATAGACTGAATGATAATGATATAAAAAATATATATATATCACTACTGCAGCCGGACAGGTATATATTATATAATGACGGACCTGCTGGACACTGTCAGCTCAGCACTGCAGACTCCTAAAGTAAGCTACTAGTATCAAGAAGATAGAAAAAAAAAAAAAAACACCACGGGTAGGTGGTATACAATTATGGATGGACGAGCGACTGCCGACACAGAGGTAGCTACAGCCGTGGACTACCGTACTGCGTCTGCTGCTAATATAGACTGGATGATAATGATATAAAAAATATATATATATATCACTACTGCAGCCGGACAGGTATATATTATATAATGACGGACCTCCTGGACACTGTCAGCTCAGCACTGCAGACTCCTAAAGTAAGCTACTAGTATCAAGAAGATAGAAAAAAAAAAAAAACTCCACGGGTAGGTGGTATACAATTATGGATGGACGAGCGACTGCCGACACAGAGGTAGCTACAGCCGTGGACTACCGTACTGCGTCTGTTGCTAATATAGACTGGATGATAATGATATAAAAAATATATATATATCACTACTGCAGCCGGACAGGTATATATTATATAATGACGGACCTGCTGGACACTGTCAGCTCAGCACTGCAGACTCCTAAAGTAAGCTACTAGTATCAAGAAGATAGAAGAAAAAAAAAACTCCACGGGTAGGTGGTATACAATTATGGATGGACGAGCGACTGCCGACACAGAGGTAGCTACAGCCGTGGACTACCGTACTGCGTCTGCTGCAGTGCTAATATAGACTGGATGATAATGATATAAAAAATATATATATATATCACTACTGCAGCCGGACAGGTATATATTATATAATGACGGACCTGCTGGAAACTGTCAGCAGAATGCGTTTATAGAATAAAAACACCACACGACGAGTGTTTAACTTTTTCAGGCAGACAATCACAATATACTTCTGGTCAGTGGTCACTGGTCAGTCACACTGGCAGTGGCACTCTGGCAGCAAAAGTGTGCACTGTTAAAATATGTACTCCTGCTATAACTGCTCCCCAGTCTCCCCCACAATTAAGCTGTGTGAGCAGTGAGCACTCAGCACAGTCAGATATACAGTATTACATAGATGATGCAGCACACTGAGGGCACACTGAGGCTGAGCACAGATATGGTATGTGACTGTGTCACACTGTGTATCGTTTTTTTTCAGGCAGAGAACGGATTAATTAAACTGGTGGTCACTGGTCACACTATCAGCAAGTAGTACTCCTAATATGCTCCCCAAAATTAGTAAATCAAGTGTCTCTACTACTCTCTAGTCTACTCTAAACGGAGAGGACGCCAGCAACGTCCTCTCCCTATCAATCTCAATGCACATGTGAAAATGGCGGCGACGCGCGGCTCCTTATATAGAATCCGAGTCTCGCGATAGAATCCGAGCCTCGCGAGAATCCGACAGCGGGATGATGACGTTCGGGCGCGCTTGGGTTAACCAAGCAAGGCGGGAAGATCCGAGTCTGCCTCGGACCTGTGTAAAAAGCGTGAAGTTCGGGGGGGTTCGGTTTCCGAGAAACCGAACCCGCTCATCACTAATCAAAATTACTCCAAAATTCTATGATTTAAGCTGTTTTTGAGGGTTTTTTGTAAAAAAACACCCGAATCCAAAACACACCCGAATCCGACAAAAAATTTTAAGGGAGGTTTTGCCAAAACACGTCCGAATCCAAAACACGGCCGCGGAACCGAATCCAAAACCAAAACACAAAACCTGAAAAATTTCCGGTGCACATCACTACTATAGTATAAACATTGGGATCTTAAGACCACCAGTTCAGTTTACCTCCAGTTTCCAAAGTATATACATAACTGCATTTCTCAGAGCTGGCATCAAGAGGCTGCAAGCATCCTGCAGATGCATTTTGCTATATATGCGACCAATTTATCATGACAAGACCAAAAAATTACTTAATCCAGGCATCTTTTAAGATGTGTAAGGTGTACAAAGCATATTTCGGCATGTCTGCTGGGAGTCCATACAAACCATAGGCACCTCATTTCACCTGTAGGTACTGTAAAAAGAACTTTGGAAGGTACAATGGACTCTATAAAAGATGAGCGGTCCGGATTCCTTGGAACATCAGAAATAAAAGTGGATAGAGGCATTCTTTTGGAGGTAAGTTCACTTTTGTTAATGTTTTTATGATATAGAAACAATGACTGTATAGAGTCACCCACTAATATTTGCACAAAAGCGAGAGAGAGATTTTTCAGCTTGTGTGTGTATGTCTGTGCACAAAGATATTAATTGTTTTTCGGCATTCCCAAAGAGTAGTTTTATTAGTGCAGTTGTAGTAGCATACAAAAAAAAAGAACTTCTCTCTGTGAGACTTCAGTCAGCCTTAAGAATGAAAAACAAAATGTTTTACAAAGTACAATAGGAACAATAGGTAACGCTCGTCACAATGCTCAGTCACAGTGCCCTGGATGCCGCAGCCTGATAGGTTAAGGCCATTTGGGGGAGGAGACAGGGACTGTTTGAACAAAGGCCTCAGTAGATAACCACGAGAAAGGAAAATACTTTACATTGGCCCTCATTCCGAGTCGTTCGCTCGGTAATTTTCATCGCATCGCAGTGAAATTCCGCTTAGTACGCATGCGCAATATTCACACTGCGACTGCGCCAAGTAATTTAACAATGAAGATAGTATTTTTACTCACGGCTTTTTCTTCGCTCCGGCGATCGTAGTGTGATTGACAGGAAATGGGTGTTACTGGGCGGAAACACGGCGTTTTATGGGCGTGTGGATAAAAACGCTACCGTTTCCGGAAAAAACGCAGGAGTGGCCGGAGAAACGGGGGAGTGTCTGAGCGAACGCTGGGTGTGTTTGTGACGTCAAACCAGGAACGACAAGCACTGAACTGATCGCAGATGCCGAGTAAGTCTGAAGCTACTCTGAAACTGCTAAGTAGTTTGTAATCGCAATATTGCGAATACATCGGTCGCAATTTTAAGAAGCTAAGATTCACTCCCAGTAGGCGGCGGCTTAGCGTGTGTAACTCTGCTAAAATCGCCTTGCGAGCGATCAACTCGGAATGAGGGCCATAGTGTAATACCATACAAACAGCTATCAAATATGACAGCAGGTGAATGCTCATACCCCAAATACAGGAAGTAAATAAGCCTCTGGTCCAGTAGATATGATAATCACTATATAGAGCTCAGGAAATTATTTGGATATAGGGCCTAATTCAGATCTGATCGCAGCATCAATTTGCTAGCTACTGGGCAAAACCATGTGCATTGCAGGTGGGGCAAATATAACATGTGCAGAGAGAGTTAGATTTGGGTGGGTTATATTGTTTCTGTGCAGGGTAAATGCAGGCTGCTTTATTTTTACACTACAATTTAGATTTCAGTTGGAACACACCCCACCCAAATCTAACTCTCTCTGCACATGTTATATTTGCCACCTGCAGTGCACATGATTTTGCCCACTAGCGAACAAATTTGCTGCTGCGATCAGGTCTGAATTAGGCCCTAGGCCCTTAGTGCAGCATGAGCTTTACCCCCCCTTCCCCCTGCAGTGCACATGGGGGATAATTCAGATCTGACCGCTGCTGTGCATTTCACATAGGAGTCGATCAGATCCGAACTGCACATGCGCAGGATTGTGTGAAGGATCCATTTGCACGGGCGTTCGCAGGGAGATTGACAAGAAGAGGCCATTTGTGGGTGGCAACTGACCGTTTTCAGGGAATTTCCAGAAAAAGCAGGCGGGCTGAAGCGTTTTCGGGGGGGGGGAGTCTAACATCAGCTCCGGCCCTGATCAGCAGCATTCTATCACACAGGATAAGTAAGTCCTGGGCTGCGCAGAGACTGCACAAACTTATTTTTGTGCAGCTCTGCAACAGAAGGGATCGCACTCTTGCACAGCAATTTTCCACTCCCCCTGTAGGTGGCGACTATCTGATTGCAGGGCAGCAAAAAAAATGCACCCTAGCGATCAGATCTGAATTACCCCTCATGGTTTTGCACATTTGCTAACAAATTTGCTGCTGCGATCAGATCTAAATTAGGCCCATAGTGCACATGTGCGACCCTTCACCATGTGTTCACGTTCCGGAAGGTTGCAATCTCATGGTGATTGAATGGCAACAGGCATCCAGCATTGGGGGTGGCAATCCGGAAACGCAGGCGTGTTTTCCCTGTTTTCATGAGTGGCCTATGACTTTGCCTATTTTTGCTGCCTATGGAAACATAGTGGAAGGGGTCGACCTTCATTCGATGTGTTCGCATCACAGGGCCGTGCCACACATGCTGGGCAGCCCCCAGCATATAGGCATATGGACACATATTTTGCTGTCTGTGTCCAAACACATATTTTGCTGTCTGTGTACAAACAGGTCAATATAATTTGACAGCAACTAGATGGTTAATACTTGTACCCAAAATTGGGATAAATCACTGGTATAGTCTGTCCTTCAAGTTAGGAGGCTACTTCAATCCACCAGAAGTATTTAGAGGTGTAACAACCCTATAGAAATGAAATAGGAACAATTATGGTGCTGTACTGTATATTAGACAATCTACAAAAATATGAGCTGCAGATGTGTCGTCAGACATAGGGGCCAGATGCATCATCGCTTGTAAAGTGATAAAATGGAGAGTGAAAAAGTGCCAGCCAATCAACTCCTAACTAACATTTTTCAAACACAGCCTGTGACATGGCAGTTATGAGCTGATTGGCTGACACGTTTTCACTCTCCATTTTATCACTTTCCAAGTGATGATGCATCTAGCTAAAGTATTCACCCCTCTTTGCTTTTTACCTATTTTGTTACATTACAATCTGTAATAAAAAAAAATAATTATCTGAATTTTAGGTGATGGATATGTACAAAATAGTCTAAGTTGGTGAAGTGAAATTATAAAAACTTATATAAAAAAAATTTTTATTAATAAAAATTTGAAAATTGGCATGTGCATATGTATTCACCTCCTTTGCTATGAAGCCCCTCAAAAGTTCTGGTGCAACCAATTACCTTCAGAAGTCATATAATTAGTGAAATGAAGTCCACCTGTGAGCAATCTAAGTGTCACATGATCTGTCAGTATAAACACACCTTTTCTGAAAGGCCCCAAAGGCTGCAACACCACTAAGCAAAAGGCATCACACCATGAAGACCATGGAGCTCTCCAAACAAGACAGGGACAAAGTTGTTGAGAAGTACAAGTCAGGGTTGGGTTATAACAAAATATCCAAATCTTTGATGATCCCCCGTAGCACCATCAAATCCATCATCTTCAAATGGAAGGAACATGGTACCACGACAAACCTGCCAAGAGAGGTCTGGCCACCAAAACTCACAGACTGGGCAAGGAGGGCATTAATCAGAGAGGAAGCACAGAGACCAAAGGTAACTCTGAAGGAGCTGCAGAGTTCCACAGCAGAGACTGGTGTATCTGCGCATGTGACCACAATAAGCCGTACACTCCATAGAGCTGGGCTTTATGGAAGGGTGGCCAGAAAAAAGCCATTACTTAGTGTTAAAAATAAGAAGGCATTTTTTGCGTTTGCCAAAAGGCATGTGGATGACTCCCCAAATGTATGGAGAAAGGTGCTCTGGTCAGATTAGACTAAAATGTAACTTTTCAGCCACCAAGGAAAACACTATGTCTGGCGCAAACCCAAGACATCCCATCACCCCAAGAAAACCATCCCCACAGTGAAACATAGTGGTGGTGGCAGCATCATGCTGTGGGGATGTCTTTGAGCAGCAGGGACTGGAAAACTGTTTCGAGTCGAGGAAAAGATTTATGGTGCTAAATACAGGGATATTGTTGAGCAAAACCTGTTTCAGTCTGCCTGTGATTTGAGACTGGGACGGAGGTTTACCTTCCAGCAGGACAATTACCCAAAGCATACTGCTAAAACAACACTCGAGTGGTTTAAGGTGAAACATTTAAATGTATTGGAATGGCCTAGTCAAAGCCCAGATCTCAATCTAATTGAGAATCTGTGGTCAGACTTGAAGATTGCTGTTCACAAGCGGAAACCATCCAACACGAAGGAGCTGAAGAATTTTTGCCTTCAGGAATGGGCAAAAATCCCAGTGGCAAGATGTGGCAAGCTCATAGAAACTTATCCAAAGTGACTTGCAGCTGTAATTGCGGCAAAAGGTGGCTCTACAAAGTACTGACTTTAGGGGGGTGAAAAGGTATGCACGCTGAAGGTTTCTGTTATTTTATCCTATTTGTTGTTTGCTTCACAATAAAAAAAAATCATCAAAGTTGTAGCCATGTTCTGTGATTGAAATGATGCAAACCTTCAAACAGTCCATTTTAATTCCAGGTTGTGAGGCAACAAAACATGAAAAATGCAAAGGGGGTGAATACTTTAGGAAGGCACTGTATGTCTATACACCTACACCGTGAGATGCCAGCACAACAAAGATGCTCTGAGAGGTGTAGCATACTGGTCTTTACTTAAACTTTGCATCTTATTCATATCACAGGCGCAGCAAAATACCGCTCCAAGTGTACACCAAGGGGCTGATTTAAAATTTATTGTTTTCACCTCTCTTTAACACACTTTTCACAAATGACATCTATCGGCAACCACTGCAGAGACTTTAAAGTGTAAAATGGCTACTCAAATTCACATTGGTATCTACTGAGACCAATCCTTTCCCACTGTGATTAAAACTATCATATTATATCTACACCGCTCCATAGGTTCTCAGGTGTGAAATGCCAGCCAGTCCAGTACAAAGCACAAATACTGTAAACTACCAACAGCAGGGGTATTTTAACAGATGAGGGGGCCCCCGTGCAGAATCCGAGTGTACCCCCTCTTCTGCACGGCACAGAAATATCCAGCATCGTGCTGGAGTCTACTGCGCATGCACTGGTCTATGGAAACGTGGCACCATGTTCCAGAGACAACATTCAGTACTGGGCATGTGCTGTGGACATTTTGGAGGAGACTTTCACCGTGGCTGCAGTGCCCGAAGCACTTAATAAAGGTAAGTATTAAAATATGGGTGCAATGTTTGTGGTGTGGGGCCCCCTGGACCCAGGGGCCCATGTGCACTGCACACATTAGAGAAACACCAATGACCTTCAGCCTCCTGAGTCTTTCCCATTGCTATAAATGACAGCTGGTAGCAACCTGCCTACACCTAGTAGCAATCGCCCGACATGCTTTCAGAAAGATGCCCACAACGCAGCTATCACAGTCCCATAAGACAACATATTTGTGCATATTTTTAGATGACCCCATGTTAAATCTCAGTCACCATCCAGAAACAACCCTTACAGTTTTCGTACTGTGCATCCTTAACTGTACTGCGAGCGGCAAATTGATCTTTTCTCCACCTAACAGCATCAAAGTCACTTTTTCATTATTTTTCATTACATAACATTTTAAAACACAAGTTAAACCAGGATAAATTCAATTCAATATCCCAGTTGTCTGGATTCTGACATCGGAAATATTGGTGCCGAAAAATCCTGAAACCAGTTAGAACACCAACTTCGGATTACAGAAATCCTCAGTATTCTGATGCCGGAATCCTGACAACCAGGATACAGAAGATAAGTATACTGGGATATTGGGATTAGGCTGGGTGGAACTTTACTAGACATACTGTACGGGGGTTAGGTTTAGGCAGCGGAGGTAGGGAGGTTAGGGTCAGGCCGAAAACAGGGAGGGTTATGGTTAGCTACCACCAGGAGGGGGGGGGGGTGTTAGGGAATTAGGGATAGGCACTCATCCAGGAGGTTAGAATTAGGCTGCGGTCACAGAGGGTTAAGGGATGAGTTAGAATACATAACCCACCCATGTCGGGATCTTCATCATCAGGATACCGGCAACGTTATTAGGAGCGCCGGCATCCTGTGCGCCGGGATATTCTGCGCAACCAGTTAAACCTGCTTCATTGCATTGTCTAATGAAATGCTAAATCTGTTGTGTGTACACTGCTTTCCACTGCAGTCCTTTCCAAGAGCATTCTATTTGTTTTGGAACAAATTAAAAAAAAAAAATAACAATTTAAACAACATTCTTTCAGTGTGAAACATATTTGAGACACATGCCGTATTCTGTCAGTTTTTGTCTTTTCATATTAATTCATTACAGGTTTCACCAGTTTACTTAAGAACATTCAGTATGTGTTCACCTAAATATAGGAAAGGAAAACAATATGTGTTAAGTATGAAATGTCTGCGTTTTCCATTTGTATTCTGAAATATATAGACTTTTACTTTGAAATATATTTTTAGATGTATTTAAGGAATTACCAAAACTACAAACTAGTGTTACCCTCTATCTGCCCTGAGGGAGTCAGAATACCTTTTTTTTTAACTGTAAGACTAAAAAACATATACAAAAGTAAACCTAATTCAACCCCAGCATGAACAATGATTATATAGAAACTAGAGATGTGCACCGGACATTTTTCGGGTTTTGTGTTTTTGTTTTGGATTCGGTTCCACAGTCGTGTTTTAGATTCAGACGCGTTTTGGCAAAACCTCCCTTAAGAATTTTTGTTGGATTCGGGTGTGTTTTGGATTCGGGTGTTTTTTTTCAAAAACCCCTCAAAAACAGCTTAAATCATAGAATTTTGGGATAATTTTGATACTATAGTATTATTAACCTCAATAACCATAAATTCCACTCATTTCCAGTCTATTCTGAACACCTCACACCTCACAATATTATTTTAGTCCTAAAATTTGCACCAAAGTCGCTGGATGACTAAGCTAAGCGACCCAAGTGGGCGGTACAAACACCTGGCCCATCTAGGAGTGGCACTGCAGTGTAAGACAGGATGGCAAACAGCATATGATGCAAAGATAAATAAAAAAAAAGAGGTGCAAGATGGAATTGTCCTTGGGCCCTCCAACCCACCCTTATGTTGTATAAACAGGACATGCACACTTTAACAAACCCATCATTTCAGCCACAGGGTCTGCCACATGACTGTGGCTGAAATGACTGGTTGGTTTGGGCCCCCACCAAAAAAGAAGCAATCAATCTCTCCTTGCACAAACTGGCTCTACAGGGGCAAGATGTCCACCTCATCCTCATCGTCCGATTCCTCACCCCTTTCACTGTGTACATCCCCCTCCTCACAGATTATTAATTCGTCCCCACTGGAATCCCCCATCACAGGTCCCTGTGTACTTCCTGGAGGTAATTGCTGGTGAATGTCTCCACTGAGGAATTGATTATAATTAATTTTGATGAAAATCATCTTCTCCACATTTTCTGGAAGTAACCTCCTACGCCGATCGCTGACAAGGTTACCGGCTGCACTAAACACTCTTTCGGAGTACACACTGGAGGGGGGACAACTTAGGTAAAATAAAGCCAGTTTTTACAAGGGCCTCCAAATTGCCTCTTTTTCCTGCCGGTATACATACGGACTGTCTGACATGCCTACTTGGATGCTGTCACTCATATAATCCTCCACCATTCTTTCAATGGTGACAGAATCATATGCAGTGACAGTAGACGACTTGTCAGTAATCATTGGCAGGTCCTTCAGTCCGGACCAGATGTCAGCTATCGCTCCTGACTGCCCTGCATCACTGCCAGCGGATGGGTTTGGAAATTTTATCCTTTTCCTGGCAGCTCCAGAGGTGGTTGAAAATGTAGGAGGAGCTGTTGGTGGGTCACGTTCCGCTTGACTTGACAATTGTTTCACCAGCAGGTCTTTGAACATCTGCAGACTTGTGTCTGCCGGAAAGAGAGATACAACGTAAGCTTAAAACCTAGTATCGAGCACGGTGGCCAAAATGTAGTGCTCTGATTTCAACAGATTGACCACCCATGAACCCTGGTTTAGCAAATGAAGGGCTCCATCCACAAGTCCCACATGCCTAGCGGAATTGCTCCGTTTTAGCTCCTCCTTCAATATCTCCAGCTGCTTCTGCAAAAGCCTGATGAGGGAAATGACCTGACTCAAGCTGGCAGTGTCTGAACTGACTTCACGTGTGTCAAGTTCAAAGGGTTGCAGAACCTTGCACAACATTGAAATCATTCTCCACTGCGCTTGAGTCAGGTGCATTATCCCTCATTTGACTATATCATAGGCAGATGTATAGGCTTGAATAGCCTTTTGCTGCTCCTCCATCCTCTGAAGCATATAGAGGGTTGAATTCCACCTCGTTACCACCTCTTGCTTCAGCTAATGGCAGGGCATGTTCATGAGTGTTTGCTGGTGCTCCAGTCTTCGGCACGCGGTGGCCGAATGCCGAAAGTGGCAAACATGGGACGTGCTGGAATTTGCCCACATATAATGCACGCACAATATTGGTGGCGTTGTCCGATGTCACAAATCCCCAGGAGAGTCCAATTGGGGTAAGCCATTCTGCGATGATGTTCCTCAGTTTCCATAAGAGGTTGTCAGCTGTGTGCCTCTTATGGACAGTGGTGAATCAAAGCGTAGCCTGCCTAGGAACGAGTTGGCATTTGCGAGATGCTGCTACTGGTGCCGCCGCTGCTGTTGTTGCTGCGGGAGGCAATACATCTACCCAGTGGGCTGTCACAGTCATATAGTCCTTAGTCTGCCCTGCTCCACTTGTCCACATGTCCGTGGTTAAGTGGACAGTGGGTACAACTGCAAAAACACAAAAAAGAAAGGAACCTATGGCGCTACTTGATATCTTAAAAAATTCAGTGTCACTAATGCACAGTATTTTATTTTATAGTTTATTTATTCTGAGCAGCACATTGAGACAATAAATGAAAAGATAAGTGATTAAATAGACATTCTAAAAAGACGGCAATGCCTCTGAAAAAGAATTGTTGTTTTGATAACCACCCCAATGGTACTTGTCTGCAATTGTTAAGCTAGCTGCCTACACACTTGGTTGCTTGAGAGTAATTGATGTAGTGTATGAGTAACAGTTACTAATTGCCAGTAATGGGAAAGGGGTGGTGGATTTTATGAAAAAAAGGTTATCTCACATGAAACAGGTTCATAAAGCCATATGTAAAATATGTAAAAAACGTGTAAATTACATGTAGCAGTCACTTGATAAAATATCTGTTATAATCACTTGATAAAAGCCCCTAATTAGGGAAGGGGTCCGTGTATGCAGAGTCCGATGAGAGAGCGCGCTCTCTCTCCTTTTAGCGGCAGTAATTCCTTCGCCGCTGTGGATCTGGATATTTCTAAAGAAAGTCACTCTAAGTACGGTCTCTTTGTGAAGAAACTTTCACTCACGTGTCTTCGTCCCCTTCGGGACTCCTGTTGTCTCTCCTCGGGCGGCGTGGCAGTGCTTCCTCCCGGAGTTGCGATGTTGCTGCAGGCGCCTGCAGTGCTGTCTCTCGGTCCTCCCGGAGCTTACGACCAGCATCTTCCAGGGGATCGGGATCTCCGGGTTTGGGGGCGGATGTGAGGGGGCGTGACCAAAGCGTTTCACTCGGCTTCAGGGTGCCGTGCTTCGTCAGGGACTTTGGGATGCAGCGAGTGTCAGTCACTATTTAGAGGGGCCGGTTCTTGTCTTTTGGTTTCTCCAGCTGTCCATCAAATAAAGTATTTCCTTTTGTTTCTGTCGCTCCTTGTATTGAAATAGTGTTATTATTCATATACAGATAAATCAATTTTTTATAAACAAATGAACAAATGGTGTTTTTGTGTATAAATAAAACCATTTCCTTTTACTTCCCAACATAGGTTTATTTGTGAAGATTAGCAACATTGTATATGTGTATAAAATGTTGCTAGTTCTTATAAAGCAGTATGATACATTCCCTAGGATGTTGCTTTCACATTGTATCTAATCTGGGCATGATAAGTGTGCATAAATTGTTATAATATGATTTGGACAGTGTGTCTTGTATGGGATTGTGTTATGTTTATCAGGCAATGTGTCTTATAATGGATTTTTGGTATGTGGGTCAGAATGAATCCAAGGTTTTAATAGCTATAGATGAAAAAAGTTCTTTTAATGGGGATTGGTACCCATAAATTGCTTGTCTTAAAGGGAGTGTCAATCTACCTATTATGAGTTAAATGAAATCGATATGGTAATTATTCGTGGGTTGGAGGAGAGTTTCATGTCTTTATATTTCTTTACTTAAATATTCTCTAGTATCTCCTCTTTTTCTCTTGGCATCTCTGGTTTCTCTTCGCTGTCTTCCTTCTAGGTGGTCCTGTAGTTTACTTCCATTCCACGGTGCGGGTCCCTTTGTCACATTTATGCCACATCTCACAGATAAGCGTTTCTCCGTGTTGGTTGCTACTGTACCTAGGGTTCAGAAATGGTCCCCCATTTCTTACTAGCTAGGCCCACTCCATTTAACTTCCAAGTTCGAGATGGGATTGGGTGGTCCGTGAGTGGTATGACAGTATCGGTCGCCTCTTAGACATTGCTGCCGGTGAGGTGTGGTTTTGGGCAGGGCGTCCAGCATCGGGGGTCAGTCTCTCAGGAAACTTCCTATCTCGAAGTCAATATTGAGTCCTTTTGGAGCCAAGGTCTGCATTTTATATATCCATTTTGTTTCATCTCTGGACATGATCCTGATGTAATCTCCTCCTCTCCAAGGGATTTCCACTTTCTTTATTGCTATAAAGTTGAGAAGTGTTCCGTCGTGGTTATGTACCCTTCGGAAGTGGTCTGGGACACTATGGGTTTCCATTTCTTTTTCAATATTCCTAAGATGTTCTCCTATTCTTGTTTTTAGACTTTTTGCCATTCTTCCTCTGTATTTTAAATTACATGGGCATGCTAGTAAGTATATTACTCCTTTGGTGTTGCAAGTGATTTTTTCTTTTATTTTGAATATTCTCTTGTTTGTGTTTGACGTAATATACTTACTAGCATGCCCATGTAATTTACAATACATAGGAAGAACGGCAAGAAGTCTAAAATCAAGAATAGAAGAACATCTTAGGAATATTGAAAAAGAAATGGAAACCCATAGTGTCCCAGACCACTTCCGAAGGGTACATAACCACGACGGAACACTTCTCAACTTTATAGCAATAAAGAAAGTGGAAATCCCTTGGAGAGGAGGAGATTACATCAGGATCATGTCCAGAGAAGAAACAAAATGGATATATAACATGCAGACCTTGGCTCCAAAAGGACTCAACATTGACTTCGAGATAGGAAGTTTCCTGAGAAACTGACCCCCAATGCTGGACACCCTGCCCAAAACCACACCTCACCGGCAGCAATGTCTAAGAGGCGACCGATACTGTCATACCACTCACGGACCACCCAATCCCATCTCGAACTTGGAAGTTAAATGGAGTGGGCCTAGCTAGTAAGAAATGGGGGACCATTTCTGAACCCTAGGTACAGTAGCAACCAACACGGAGAAACGCTTATCTGTGAGATGTGGCATAAATGGGACAAAGGGACCCGCACCGTGGAATGGAAGTTAACTAACTACAGGACCACATAGAAGGAAGACAGCGAAGAGAAACCAGAGATGCCAAGAGAAAAAGAGGAAATACTAGAGAATATTTAAGTAAAGAAATATAAAGACATAAAACTCTCCTCCAACTCACGAATAATTACCATATCGATTTCATTTAACTCATAATAGGTAGATTGACACTCCCTTTAAGACATGCAATTTATGGGTACCAATCCCCATTAAAAGAACTTTTTTCATCTATAGCTATTAAAACCTTGGTTCATTCTGACCCACATACCAAAAATCCATTATAAGACACATTGCCTGATATACATAACACAATCCCATACAAGACACACTGTCCAAATCATATTATAACAATTTATGCACACTTATCATGCCCAGATTAGATACAATGTGAAAGCAACATCCTAGGGAATGTATCATACTGCTTTATAAGAACTAGCAACATTTTATACACATATACAATGTTGCTAATCTTCACAAATAAACCTATGTTGGGAAGTAAAAGGAAATGGTTTTATTTATACACAAAAACACCATTTGTTCATTTGTTTATTTGTTTATAAAAAATTGATTTTTCTGTATATGAATAATAACACAATTTGAATACAAGGAGCGACAGAAACAAAAGGAAATACTATATTTGATGGACAGCTGGAGAAACCAATAGACAAGATCCGGCCCCTCTAAATAGTGACTGACACCCACTGCATCCAAAGTCCCAGACGAAGCACGGCAACCTGAAGCCGAGTGAAACGCGTTGGTCACGCCCCCTCACATCCGCCCCCAAACCCGGAGATCCCGATCCCCTGGAAGACGCTGGTCGTAAGCTCCGGGAGGACCGAGAGACAGCACTGCAGGCGCCTGCAGCAACATCGCAACTCCGGGAGGAAGCACTGACACGCCGCCCGAAGAGAGACACCAGGAGTCCCGAAGGGGACGAAGACACATAAGTGAAAGATTCTTCACAAAGAGACCGGACTTAGAGTGACTTTCTTTAGAAATATCCGGATCCACAGCGGCAAAGGAATTACTGCCGCTAAAAGGAGAGAGAGCGCTCTCTCTCATCGGACTCTGCATACAGGGACCCCTTCCCTAATTAGGGGCTTTTATCAAGTGATTATAACATATATTTTAGCAAGTGACTGCTACATGTAATTTACACATTTTTTACATATTTTACATATGGCTTTATGAACCTGTTTCATGTGAGATAACCTTTTTTTCATAAAATCCACCACCCCTTTCCCATTACTGGCAATTAGTAACTGTTACTCGTACACTACATCAATTACCCTCAAGAAACCAAGTGTGTAGGCAGCTAGCTTAACAATTGCAGACAAGTACCATTGGGTGTAGTATGGTATGCCGGCGGCCGGGCTCCCGGCGACCAGCTTACCGACGCCGGGAGCCCGACCGCCGGCATACCAACACCGTGGCGAGCGCAAAGGAGCCCCTTGCAGGCTCGCTGCGCTCGCCACGCTACGGGCACGGTGGCGCGCTATGCGCGCCACACTATTTTATTCTCCCTCCAGGAGGGTCGTGGACCCCCACGAGGGCGAATATATGCCGGTACACCGTGTGTCTGGATTCCGGCGCCGGTATACTGTGCGCTGGGATCCCGACATTCGGCAAACTGAAGACCACCCCTCCCATTGGGGTGGTTATCAAAACCACAACTCTTTTTCAGAGGCATTGCCGTCTTTTTAGAATGTCTATTTAATCACTTATCTTTTCATTTATTGTCTCAATGTGCTGCTCATAATAAATAATCTATAAAATAAAATACTGTGCATTAGTGACACTGATTTTTTTAAGATATCAAGTAGCGACATAGGTTCCTTTCTTTTTTGTGTTTTGCTATTGCTGTATCGTGGAAGACTTGAAAAGAGTTTCTCCTAGGCACCTAGGCTGCATTGGTATAACCCATTCTATACAGAGAATTTTTAATTGGAGGGAGCGCAGACCACACGCCCACTTGTACAAAAGTGGGTACAACTGCATTTTTTAGGACACTGGTGATTCTTTTTCTGACATCTGTGTACATTCTCGGTATCACCTGCCTAGAGAAGTGAAACCTAGATGGTATTTGGTACCAGGGACACACTATCTCAAGCAATTCTCTAAGTCCCTGTGCACTAACGGTGGATACCGGATGCATGTCTAACACCAACATAGTTGTCAAGGCCTGAGTTATCCGCTTTGCAATAGGATGACTGCTGTGATATTTCATCTTCCGCGCAAAGGACTGTTGGACAGTCAATTGCTTACTGGAAGTAGTACAAGTGGTCTTCCGACTTCCCCTCTGGGATGACCATCGACTCCCAGCAGCAACAACAGCAGCGCCAGCAGCAGTAGGCGTTACACTCAAGGGTCCAACGGAGGAATCCCAGTTAGGAGAGGACTCGTCAGACTTGCCAGTGACATGGCCTGCAGGACTATTGGCGTTCCTGTCTAAGGAGGAAATTGACATTGAGGGAGTTGTTAGTGTGGTTTGCAGGAGCTTGGGTACAATAGGAAGAAGGGATTTAGTTGGCAGTGGACTGCTTCCGCTGTCACCCAAAGTTTTTGAACTTGTCAATGACTTCTGATGAATGTGCTCAAGGTGACATATAAGGGAGGATGTTCCTAGGTTGTTAACGTCCTTACCCCTACTTATTACAGCTTGACCAAGGCAACACACGGCTTGACACCAGTTGTCCCCATTTCTGTTGAAATAATTCCACACCGAAGAGCTGATTTTTTTTCTAGTTTGATCAGGCATATCAATGGCCTTATTCATCCCACGGACAACAGGTGTCTTCCTCGGGTGCCTGACTTAAACAAACCACCTCTCCATCAGAATCCTCCTTGTCAATTTCCTCCTCAGCGCCAGCAACACCCATATCCTCATCCTGGTGTACTTCAACAGTGACATCTTCAATTTGACTATCAGGAACTGGACTGTGGGTGCTCCTTCCAGCACTTGCAGGGGGCGTGCAAATGGTGGAAGGAGCCATCTCTTCCCGTCCAGTGTTGGGAAAGTCAGGCATCGCAACCGCCGACACAATTGGACTCTCCTTGGGGATTTGTGATTTAGAAGAATGCACAGTTCTTTGCTGTGCTTTTGCCATCTTTACTCTTTTCAGTTTTCTAGCAGGAGGATGAATGCTTCCATCCTCATGTGAAGCTGAACCACTAGCCATGAACATAGGCCAGGGCCTCAGCCGTTCCTTGCCACTACGTGTCGTAAATGGCATATTGGCAAGTTTATGCTTCTTCTCAGACGCTTTTAATTTAGATTTTTGGTTATTTTACTGAACTTTTGTTTTTTGGATTTTACATGCTCTCTACTATGACATTGGGCATCGGCCTTGGCAGACGACGTTGATGGCATTGAATCATCTCTGCCATGACTACTGACAGCAGCTTCAGCACTAGGTGGAAGTGGATCTTGATCTTTCCCTATTTCACCCTCCACATTTTTGTTCTCCATTTTTTAATGTGTGGAATTATATGCCAGTAATATTATTATTCAATAGCAATGGCCTACTGTACTGTACAACTATATACTGTTGGTCACCAAAATTATGCACTGTACTACTATATATACTGCTCACAAAAAAGCAGCACAAATATGGAATGGATACTTGCAGTTACACAGAGCGGCAAGATACAGCAATGGCCTACTGTACTGTACACCTATATACTGTTGGTCACCAAAATGCTGCACTGTACTACTATATATACTGCTCACAAAAATGCAGCACAGATAATGAATGGATACTTGCAGTGACACGGAGCTGTTAGATACAGCAATGGCCTACTGTACTTTTGAGAAGTTCGATAGACTTCTTGGAAAAACAGCCACTAACCCCTATTGCACACTGTAACTGAAGCCGCTGCGGCTGCTGTAATAAATACTCTGTCCCCAGTTAGCGTACACACGCCGGAATAGCCGTGCAGCTTACACTCAGTGCATACACACAGACCGACACGCTGAGAGCATGAGGCAGCTCTAGGTGTGGCAATTATACTATACAAACGCTCAACAAAAACTGAATGCGACACCAGTATTTGATTGTATGTTGTGGTCCAAAGCAGCAACAAGTAATAATATATTTGTAAAAGGGGTTTACAATAAGTTAAAATATAATGGTACAACACAATACAATTCAATCACAGAGAGAGAGTCACAACCAATGATATGTACGCTTTGTTTGCCTGCGCAACCCGGATCCGGTCCTCTAGTTGATCTGGCAAGATGACCTATGAGTCTTTTAAAATACAGAGAGAGAGAGAGCGACCGGCCCAGGTGCAAGGTTTATATACCCTTGCCCAAAATACAATACAATGGGGTTGTATGCTCTCTACTGATTGGTTGGAGGGATGGTCGTTTACAGTACTGGAGAGGTCATTGGTCGGTTTGAAGAGATGGGCGATGCCTTGATCCAGGGGTGTGTAGCTCTGGATTCCAGCCGCATACCAAGTACATAATAAACACAAATATACCTTTAATCTGCCTTTGCGAATAACTATTCGCAACGACATGCGATCTTCTCCAAACCAACACCGGATTATTACTCATAATTATCCGAACACGTAGATACCATGCATGATGCTCTGATCAGTTACTGTCCCCTCGTATACTGTAAAGGTGTATAATTCCCTTGTTGTGCCTTGCAAATAAGTAAAAGTTGCATGAGGGGAAAGGGCAGACTATGTGCAATGTGTGCACCAAGTTTGGGAAACATGCAATGTGTGACAGATATTTCCATGTCCATTAGATTACCCTGTCATGCTATCTTCAAGCAACATGATCCTACACATGAAATGACCAACCATTCTCAAGATACAAAAAAAAAAAAAAATATATATATATACATATATATATATATATATATATATATATATATATACAAGTGTCACTGCAGGCTGCCTGTAGTTAATAATTTGTAACCACAAGCTTGTGTGTATCTATTTGGGATATTTGTCTCCCATTGTTCTGGTTTCCATTAAACAATGACAGTTTGGTTTGTGTGTATCTTTCTTCACAGACCAGGGGGTCTGTTCAAACATTGGAATACCAAGACATTGTGTTGGAAAGATGTGCATGTTTGGTTAGATTAGTGTGTGTGTGAACAGTGACTCGACACAGGCTGTGGCATGTACTGCATTAATTTCCATTGCAAGTAAGAATCTTTCTGTTATTGCTCATACCACGCCCGTACGCGCACTCCCGTGGGAGGCGATTGTACGCAATTTGCGAGTATGCTGCACGCACACCAGACTAAGTACATATATGGATGCCATCTGTGTGGTGTTTGCATGAGGTGTGTGTATTGCAATATTTTCCGACTTCGACAGTCCACCCTTTGGCAGTCAACAATAGCTGCCACTAATATTAATAACAGAAGAAAGAAAAAAAAATATTTACATGCTATACATTACAATGGGCGAGTATGTACCTTGGAAGAGGGAGAAAAGGTCATAGGTGAGAAATGGATGGCCTAGTGTGATAGGAAAAATGTGTATGTATGAGCAACTGCCTGAGGGGGATGTATCATCGTTCATCACTAGCTTCTAGGCTTTGCGAAGTATTCATTATATTCCTTCTCATCCCGTATTAAGGGTCTGTACATGGTCCAACAAACTCCACCGAGCTATATGATAAATGGGGAGCACATTTATCTGATGATACATCGTGGGGATCCATATGTGTGAGCAATTATGTGTCCCTATTATCTAATGACTATGTGTGTTTCACTAACCTAGCCCTACAGAGATGAACAGAAGACATGTAACGGTACATACAACAATAAAATGACATTTTTGGTGATTGATGAGTTGGGTTCCGGTTTGTGGATTTCCTTTTTCTGATGCTAGCCTTGGTGAAAGTGATACGCTGATCCTGGGGTCCTACCAACCCGTACTCTCCATCAGAACTCACTTCAGATCCTTTCTCCACCTCTTTGGGACCCTCACAAAAGCAAGTTGTCCTTATTAAAACCAAAGTCACTAACAGAACCCGAAACGCAGTCTCTTATAACCGATCCATTTCGTTAGGGGAAAAGAGGAAAAATAAGAAGGAGAAAAGAAAGGAAAAATGCAGGGGGAGGTGAAAAAAGAAAATGGTACGACAACCGTTCTAAATCTCGTTACTCTCCATGCTCAGATGCCTTTCAACAGTCCTGCCTCTCAACTTTCCCGGAACAAGCACTCTAGTGATACGAGGTTCTCTTCCACCTGCTCTTTGTCACGAGTCTTCTCCGGGTCAGCGACCTTCTTGCAATGGGATGAGTGGACCCAAGTCTCTCTCTCGGCAACCTTCAATGCTGTTGTGCTGGTTAACAAAACTTGGTATGGTCCTTCCCACCTGTCTATGAGGCAACCTGAGCGTAAGAAATTTTGAATCATCACATAATCCCCAGGTTCAATGTCATGACAATTACTGTATGGTAGGTCAGGAATCACCAGCTTTAGATTTCTTTGTTGATTTCTGAGCTGCTGGCTCATCCTAACCAAATATTGCACAGTCACTTTGTTATTACATTTCAAATCATCCTGGGGGTCAATCATTACGTGAGGTTGTCGCCCAAAAAGAACTTCAAAGGGTGATAGGTTAAGTGGTGACCTAGGAGTGGTTCTGATGCTGTACAACACTAGTGGCAATGCATCTGGCCACAACAATCCAGTTTCAACCATCACTTTGCTAAGCCTGTTCTTAATAGTGCTATTCATTCTCTCCACCTTTGCGCTTGCCGGTGGCCGGTACGAAGTATGTAGCTTGCTATTAATACCCATCAGTTTGCACATGACCTGAAAGACTTCACCTGTAAAATGGGTACCCCTATCACTTTCAATTATTCTAGGGATACCATATCTACACACAAATTCCTGCACAATTTTCTTTGCAGTGAACGTAGCAGTATTTGTGGCAGCAGGGAACGCTACTACCCAGTTGGAAAACACATCAATACAGACTAATACATATTTTAAATTCCTACAGGGTGGTAACTGTATGAAGTCAATTTGTATTACCTGAAAAGGGCCGTCTGTCGGAGGGATATGGGATGGTTCTGTTGGTATTGACTTTCCAATATTCTTCCTCAAGCAAGTAAGACATGTCATTGCTCTCTTACCCGCATGAGAAGAGAATCCTGGTGCACACAAGTAGGCTCTCACCAGCTTACACATACCCTCTTTACCTAGATGAGTCAGACCGTGTGCTGCCTCAGCTAAGCTTGGAAGATATGCTCTGGGAGCCACTGGCTTACCGTGCCCATCTGTCCAGAGGCCCGAAGACTCTCTTCCATATCCCTTCGCCTTCCAGACGGACTTCTCCTGCAGGGAACACAAATCTTGCATTTCAATGAGTTGTTGTGTGCTTATTGTGTTAAATGTCATCAGTGGTGTGATGTTGGTTAGTGTGGCTGAACTTGCTGCTGCCTTGGCAGCTTCGTCTGCCCGGCTGTTACCAAGTGACACTGGGTCTTGACTGTAAGTGTGGGCTTTGCACTTGATAACAGCCACTCTGTCGGGGTCTTGTATTGCTGATAGCAATCTTTTGATGTGGGTCGCATGCGCCACGGGTGTGACAGCTGCTGTCATGAAATTTCTGAGACGCCATAGGGCCCCGAAATCATGTACCACTCCAAAGGCATACCTAGAATCTGTGTATATATTAGCTGACTTACCCTTGGCCAATTCACACGCTCTGGTTAGTGCGACCAGCTCAGCAACTTGTGCTGAGTGCGGTGGACCCAGGGGCTCAGCTTCTATGATACTTCTGTCGTCTACAACTGCGTACCCAGTGCACAGGTCTCCCGAGTCCGTCTGTCTGTGGCAACTACCGTCAGTGTAGAAGGTAAAATCTACGTTTTTCAGTGGGTTGTCACTAATGTCAGGTCTCGCAGTGAAAGTCTGGTTCAGATATTCCATACAATCATGCGTATCAGTGTCTGAACTAAATCCTCCTTCACCATCATTCTCATCCTCCACCCTTTGTGCCTGTCCAGGCACACTTGGCAGATAAGTTGCAGGATTTAGTGCGCTGCATCTCTTTATAGTGATGTTTACAGGGGCCATTAGTGCTAATTCCCACTTTGTAAATCGTGCCGATGAGACATGTCTGGTTTGGGCGGAGTTCAGTAAGGCTGATACTGCATGAGGTGTATGGATGGTCAGGTTGTGTCCTAACACTACGTCTTTGCTCTTACTCACTAGCAAAGCTATCGCTGCAACACTTCGCAAGTATGTGGGGAGAGACCGTGCTACAGTGTCCAATTGTGCACTGTAGTATGCTACTGGTCTGCTGGCATCACCATGTTTCTGTGTTAAAACACCTGCCGCACACCCAGCACTCTCTGTACCGTACAATTCAAAGGGTTTCCCATAATCTGGCATACCTAATGCAGGTGCCTGTGATAGGCACTGTTTGAGTCTCTCAAATGCCAGTTTGGACTCATCTGTGTGCGAAATCCGATTTGGTTTGTTTGAAGAGACCATATCTTGCAAAGGTAAAGCCAGTATGGAGAACCCTGGGATCCAGTTTCGGCAGTACCCACACATTCCAAGGAAAGTGCGGATCTGTTGCTGGGTTTGTGGCAGAGTCGTGTTGCGAATCGCTTCTATCCTATCAGCAGTGAGGTGTCGTTGTCCTTGTGTCAAGCAATGCCCCAAATACCTAACCCTTTTACTGCACAACTGTAATTTATCCTTTGAAACCTTGTGTCCTGTCTGGGAGAGGTGAAGCAGCAGCTGCTTTGTATCTGCCAAGGACGTTTCAAATGAGTCAGAGCACAACAATAAGTCATCAACATACTGTATTAGCACTGAGCCATTTTCAGGTTGAAAGGATTGCAAACAGTCATGCAGTGCTTGGGAGAAGATACTTGGGCTGTCAATGAAGCCTTGGGGGAGACGAGTCCAGGTGTACTGTACTCCCCTGTAAGAGAAGGCGAAAAGGTACTGACTGTCAGAGTGGAGAGGGACAGAAAAGAAGGCAGAACCGAGATCAATGACAGTGAAGTATGAAGAGGTTGCGGGGATCTGCATCAAGATGACAGCTGGATTGGGCACTACGGGAAATTGACTCTCAACTATTTTGTTTACCCCTCTTAAATCCTGCACTAGGCGGTAACCCCTCCCCCCACACTTTTTCACAGGGAAGATGGGACTATTGGCTGTGCTGGACGTCCTGACTAGGATGCCCTGTTGTAGCAAGCGCTCTATGACGGGGTACACTCCTAATTCTACTTCTGGCTTCAGAGGATACTGAGGGATTTTTGGAGCTATCCTACCATCTTTTACTTGTACTACTACTGGGGCTACATTCGCCATCAATCCAGTGTCTTGTCCATCTTTGGTCCAAAGGTAACCCGGTATTTGTGAGATAATTTCATCTACCTTTGATGGACACTTGTCTATAACAGCAGAGTGCGACATTAGCCTTTGAGGGGTGTCTAATATATCTTGCACTTCTTGAACGTGATTCTCGGGTATATCCAAGAAGACACCCTCAGGAGTACAATATATGACACACCGCATTTTACACAATAAATCTCTGCCGAGCAGATTAGTCGGAGCCGATGCAGCCAGCAGAAAAGAGTGTTTGGTCTGCAGGGGCCCTATCGTAATCTCTGCCGGTCTACTCAAAGGATAGTGTTGCACCATTCCTGTTACTCCCATAGCCGAAATGGTTTTGCCCGTGGTCAGTAAATTGGTTGGAGCTTTGAGTACAGATCTGGCCGCCCCTGTATCTACAAGAAATGGTTGTAGTGTTCCTGCTACTTTGACCAAGACCTTAGGTTCATTCCCAGGGCCAGCGATCAGCTTCACAGGCTGCAGACTACAGGTGTGGCCTAACCTCTATTGGGGACTTCGACCCACCCTTTGGGCGTTGGTGGCTATGATATGTGAGGAGGATAACGGTAAGTCTTCGGGGGCTCGCCAGTCCTCCCGTGGTGGATACCTCCTTGTTTCCCCTCTATGCGGCTCGTACTCTCTCCTGTATGATCCCTGATCTCCTCTATGTGTATAATTACTTTGCTCGTGTTCTTGTCTAGGGGGTCTGGATTTTTGTGTGCTGTTACAATTGCTGGCATAATGCCCTTCCCTTTTACACAGATAACAAACTCTTGGCTTTTTCCATATGTCAGGGGCCTGGGGTTTTGGTCGAGTTGGTGCTCCTTCCAGTGCTTGGATGCTCATAACCATCAACCGCTCCCCTTGTGCCTCCCTGGTTTTCTGGATATTACGGTCGTGCTCCAGTGCTGATTCCCTAAGTGCAGTCACCGTAATACCCCTTCAGTTTGGCATAGAAGTTTGCACCCTGGTTTTCAGTGCCTCCTTCAATCCCTCCATTAATACAGAGACAGCTACTTCCCTGTGGTTGACATTGTCTCTAATATCCTCAACCCCAGTGAATTTAGCCATTTCCATCAAAGCTCTGTGGAAATATTCGGATGCCAGTTCATTCTCTTTCTGTCTTATGGAAAAAATCTTATTCCATCTAACTACGGCTGGGAAATACAAACCTAGTTGTATATTGATTTCCTGACATTCTCCTGATTGTAAGCATCAGTGAGTGGCACTTCTGCATCTAGGTTGCAGTCTGTAATACATTTTGGGATGTCAATGTTAGAGGGGAGACTCGCTTGCAACACCGTCCGCCAATCTTTGTTTGTTGGTTCTTGGGAAAGTCCTAAATCTTTTATATATTTCTGGCATCCAACTAAATCCTTTCTGGGGTCAGGGAATTCTGCCATAATTGACCTCAGCTCCATACGGGACCAGGGACAGTACATTGCAATGTTCCTGATTGGGGTCACCCCCTGAGTGTCAGTTCTCCCGTTAGGGACTGCAATCACCCTAACTGGATGCAAATCAACCACATCTTTCTTGTTTGTCTCTACAATATGGGGAGTCACTGTTTCTGCATAATGGACGGTACTGTGGGCCCCCTCACTGGCTGATATGGCCACTGCCCTTGGAGGTTGGGAAATGCCCACCCTTGTGTCATGTATGGTGGCAGCCAGGGCAAGGGCTGAGATCATGCTAGGCTCATCCTCTACGTTGCTGTAATCTTGGGGAGAAGGTAAAACAGGGTACAAGGTACAAGCGTTAGTTATAATACATTCGCTGCGCATTTCCCTGACCTCTACCTTTGTATCATTGGTGGTGACACTCTTCTCTCCATCAACATATGGTGGTGGTGCTGTCGCATTCACGCTTCTGCCTGGTTTGGAACTTGCTGTGCGAGCAAGCTCCCTTTGCACATCCCCCTCTTGTTGCCACAAGTTTAAACAATTTGTATGCCTTACCCTTTGCTTTCTGGATTTGAGCAGACATATTCTAATCCTTACATTGTGTAGTACCTCTGGATCAAAACTACCTATCCCAGGAAATGATGCTTTATCCCCCACAGTCATTCGTGTCCATTCATCACAAAAGGTCTCAGTGTGGGGACCATACTTCCCCCACATTACCAACCGAGCAGACCCCCTGGGTCTCAATTCTGCTGTCTGAACCCTGACTGAGGAACGTCCCTGTGTTGTGCACTTGGCTCCCATTGTGGACCCTTTTAACACGGGAAAACTTCCTAAAATGCTCCACACACAGTAGTCTAACGGTGGAAGTCCTCAAAGTTCTTCCACTAACTTCTTCTGCTCCGAGTACCACGAATCCGCCCTGTTTAGCAGACACGCGTAGCCAGTGCAGGCCCTACTTCGGCCTATATCCCCTGGGCCTTTAGGAGTAACTTACCGTACCCAGTGAATATCTGCCTAAAAGACAATTTTTACACAAATCACGCTTGCATGTGCTTTACACAACGCGTATGATGACGAGGTTTACGCACAAATATGCAAAACTTCGTATCACGTTGCGCCACGTATCGCTCACGCAACCGTGCGGTCCAATCTTACAGCTTATAGACACTTGCTATCTATAAGTTGTAGGATCACTGGAGTCTTCACACTGTGCTCCAAAACAGCCGGAGTGTAATACCAAGAAAAAAAACCTTTAAAACAAAAACTTCACAAAGCTTTATCACACTCCGTTGCACGTGTTCACCTAGACCGTGCTCACCAAGTTCACCGAGTTCACAGAGTTCACCAAGTCCACTAAGCAGGGTTCAATACATTCACACCTTTTTCAGCCCACACTAGCACTCTATAGTTTTCTGATCAGAAAAATATCCTTCCCTGTTAACTGATAGCTTTCCCCAGAGGTAACACACTTTATCAATGTTATTCTAATCTGCGTTTGAAACCGGATAGTTATGTGCTATTTGTAGATAAACATCTACTACTCCGCTTTAAATAGAACTATTGTGTGGTTTGTCCTTGGCGTTAGCGATCTTACGCAACTTGCGTAATTACGCAACCGCACGTGCCTTTTCACGCTTTTGCGTGCTCACGTACTTTGTCCGAACCACGTGTACAAAAGTGCGCCCGCACTAAAACAAATCACACAGTATAAATGTGAGCGATATAAACTATTGTCGCTCACGAACACACCCCACAATTGCTCTGTTTTAACCTAAAATACTAGGCCAGAGCTGCGTTTTGTGTTCTTACAACTATATAATTAACACAGTTACTTCAAAATGTATATAGCAACACAGATGTATCCGGTTTCACACAAACCTATAAATGACCGTTATAACCTATGGCAACAATATGTGGGATGGATGCAAAGTATGGGTACGCTGTGTGCGCCTTTACGCAAAGTTACATGTGCAAAAGAAAAAACAACAAACTTTTAAATGGCTTTTTTTTTTTTTTTTTTTTTTTGCGGTTCACGCCAGCATCCCTAACCAATGCAGTACAGTCGCGGTTCAGCAGCACAAGATAGCTCAACACAATATAATAATGCTAATCCACCCTTGCTGCTGGAAAGCGCCTGTACTGTTGTGCAAAAGCCGGGTATGAGACGAGCCGGACGATGTCCCCAATTGAGAAGTTCGATAGACTTCTTGGAAAAACAGCCACTAACCCCTATTGCACACTGTAACTGAAGCCGCTGCGGCTGCTGTAATAAATACTCTGTCCCCAGTTAGCGTACACACGCCGGAATAGCCGTGCAGCTTACGCTCAGTGCATACACACAGACTGACATGCTGAGAGCACGAGGCAGCTCTAGGTGTGGCAATTATACTATACAAACGCTCAACAGAAACTGAATGCGACACCAGTATTTGATTGTATGTTGTGGTCCAAAGCAGCAACAAGTAATAATATATTTGTAAAAGGGGTTTACAATAAGTTAAAATATAATGGTACAACACAATACAATTCAATCACAGAGAGAGTTACACCCAATGATACTTACGCTTTGTTCGCCTGCGCTACCCGGATCCGGTCCTCTAGTCGATCTGGCAAGATGACCTATGAGTCTTTTAAAAAGCAGAGAGAGAGAGAGAGCGACCGGCCCAGGTGCAAGGTTTATATACCCTTGCCCAAAATACAATACAATGGGGTTGTATGCTCTCCACTGATTGGTTGGAGGGATGGTCGTTTACAGTACTAGAGAGGTCATTGGTCGGTTTGAAGAGATGGGCGATGCCTTGATCCAGGGGTGTGTAGCTCTGGATTCCAGCCACATACCAAGTACATAATAAACACAAATATACCTTTAATCTGCCTTTGCGAATAACTATTCGCAACGACATGCGATCTTCTCCAAACCAACACCGGATTATTACTCATAATTATCCGAACACGTAGATACCATGCATGATGCTCTGATCAGTTACTGTCCCCTCGTATACTGTAAAGGTGTATAATTCCCTTGTTGTGCCTTGCATATAAGTAAAAGTTGCATGAGGGGAAAGGGCAGACTATGTGCAATGTGTGCACCAAGTTTGGGACATATGCAATGTGTGACAGATATTTCCATGTTCATTAGATTACACATGAAATGACCAACCATTCTCAAGATACACACAAAAATAAATATATATATACATATATATATGTATGTATATATATATATATATATATATATATATACAAGTGTCACTGCAGGCTGCCTGTAGTTAATAATTTGTAACCACAAGCTTGTGTGTATCTATTTGGGATATTTGTCTCCCATTGTTCTGGTTTCCATTAAACAATGACAGTTTGGTTTGTGTGTATCTATCTTCACAGACCAGGGGGTCTGTTCAAACATTGGAATACCAAGACATTGTGTTGGAAAGATGTGCATGTTTGGTTAGATTAGTGTGTGTGTGAACAGTGACTCGACACAGGCTGTGGCATGTACTGCATTAATTTAAATTGCAAGTAAGAATCTTTCTGTAATTGCTCATACCACGCCCGTACGCGCACTCCCGTGGGAGGCAATTGTACGCAATTTGCGAGTATGCTGCACGCACGCCAGACTAAGTACATATATGGATGCCATCTGTGTGGTGTTTGCATGTGGTGTGTGTATTGCAATATTTTCCGACTTCGACACTTTACAACTATATACTGTTGGTCACCAAAATGCTGCACTGTACTACTATATATACTGCTCACAAAAATGCAGCACAGATAATGAATGTATACTTGCAGTGACACTGAGCTGCAAGATACAGCAATGGCCTAATGTACTGTACAACTATATGCTGTTGGTCACCAAAATGCTGCACTGTACTACTATATATACTGCTCACAGAAATGAAGCACAGATATGGAATGGATACTTGCAGTGACACAGAGCTGCAAAATACAGCAATGACCTACTGTTCTGTACAACTATATACTGTTGGTCACCAAAATGCTGCACTGTACTACTATATATACTGCTCACAAAAATGCAGCACAGATATTGAATGGATACTTGCAGTTACACGGAGCTGCAAGATACAGCAATGGCCTACTGTACTGTACAATTATATACTGTTGGTCACCAAAATGCAGCACACTGAGCACAGATATTTGCAGCACACTGAGCACAGATATGGAGCTTTTCAGGCAGAGAACGTAGATATTTGCAGCACACTGAGCACAGATATTTGCAGCACACTGAGCACAGATATGGAGCTTTTCATGCAGAGAACGTAGCCACATCCTCTCCGTTCACTCTCCAATGCACGAGTGAAAATGGCGGCGACGTGCAGTTCTTTATATAGAATACGAATCTCGCGAGAATCCGACAGTGGGTTGATGACGTTCGGCCGCGTTCGGGTTAACCGAGCAAGGCGGGAAGATCCAAATCACTGTAAGAAAATAACAATATCACACAGTACAGTATATAGGCCCTCATTCCGAGTTGTTCGCTCGCAAGCTGCTTTTAGCAGATTTACTCACGCTAAGCCGCCGCCTACTGGGAGTGAATCTTAGCTTCTTAAAATTGCGAACGACGTATTCGCAATATTGCGATTACACCTCTCTTAGCAGTTTCTGAGTAGCTCCAGACTTACTCGGCATCTGCGATTAGTTCGGTGCTTGTCGTTCCTGGTTTGACGTCACAAACACACCCAGCGTTCGCCCAGACACTCCCCCGTTTCTCCAGCCACTCCCGCGTTTTTCCCAGAAACTGTAGCGTTTTTCCGCACACACCCATAAAACGGCCAGTTTCCGCCCAGTAACACCCACTTCCTGTCAATCACACTACGATCACCAGAACGATGAAAAAGCCGTGAGTAAAATTCCTAACTGCATAGCAAATTCACTTGGCGCAGTCGCACTGCGGACATTGCGCATGCGCACTAAGCGGAAAATCGCTGCGATGCGAAAAAATTTACAGAGCGAACAACTCGGAATGACCCCCATAGGGTGTATAATCCCTAAGTGTATCTCACACATCGCTCAGTACAGTATACAGGGTGTATAAACACCAGGTGTATCACAAACGTTGCACAGTACAGTATACAGGGTGTATAATCCCCAGGTGTATCTCACACATCGCTCAGTACAGATTATAGGATGTATAAAATCACCAGGTGTATAACACACGTCGCACAGTACAGTATACATACTGGTCACAACAATGCAGCAGATATTGAGCACTGATCAGGATACTAGAAGTGACACAGAGCTGCAAGATACAGCAATGGTCTACTATACTGTACTATATGTATACTGCTGGTCACCAAAATGCTGCACTGTCCTTCTATATACTGCTCACAATAATGCAGCACAGAGATAGTATACTTGACACAGAGCTGCAAGATGCAGCAATGGCCTACTGTACTGTACTATATGTATACTGCTGGTCACCAAAATGCTGCACTGTCCTACTATATACTGCTCACAATAATGCAGCACAGAGATAGTATACTTGACACAGAGCTGCAAGATACATCAATGGCCTACTGTACTGTATTATATGTATACTGCTGGTCACCAAAATGCTGCACTGTCCTACTATATACTGCTCACAATAATGCAGCACAGAGATAGTATAATTGACACAGAGCTGCAAGATACAGCAATGGCCTACTTTACTGCACTACTATAATTATATACTGGTGGTCCCCAGTCCCCACAATGCAGCACACTGAGCACAGATATTTGCAGCACACTGAGCACAGATATGGAGCATTTTCAGGCAGAGAACGTAGATATTTTCAGCACACTGAGCACAGATATTTGCAGCACACTGAGCACAGATTACGGCGCTTTTCAGGGAGAGAACGCAGCCACGTCCTCTCCGTTCAATCTCCAATGCACGAGTGAAAATGGCGGCGACGCGCGGCTCTTCATATAGAATACGAATCTCACGAGAATCCGACAGCGGGATGATGACGTTCGGGCGCGTTCGGGTTAACCGAGCAAGGCGGGAAGATCCGAGGCTACCTCGGAACCGTGTAAAATGGGGGTAGTTCGGGGGGTTCGGATCTCGGAGAACCAAACCTACTCATCTCTATTAATAATGCACTAGTTGAGAAGGGGGAAAAAACTGCTTCATCTAGCGAGCGGTCATTTAGATTTATTAAGCATTCAATCCAAAATATAACAAAAATGAATTGACAGGTTATATGAGTGGAAATCTGTTATGCCAAGACCACCTTCTGGTTTGGGCCGTGTCAATTTGGTAAGCTGCATTCTAGGACGTTTACTGCACCACAAGAATGAAGACATAATTTTATTAAGTGTAAGTATATCCATCTTAGGAAGAGGGCAGGGTATCATTTATAGACAATAAAATATTTTAGGAAAGATTATGCCTTTGAGTACAGCAGCCCTACCAAGCAGTGAAATAGGGAGTTTGGTCCATGAGTCTAACTGAGATTTAATTTTGGAGAGCAGAGGTGTAACATTGGATCTATACATCTCTTGGGGGTCCCGGGTAATCCATATACCTAAATATTTAACTTTCGAAGTCTGGATAGAGAATTGGGAGAAAGTAGGGTGTGATGACACTAAAGGTGAAAGACAGGAAATGGGGAGGATCTCAGATTTATTCACATTAATTTTATAACCAGACTTTGGGCCAAAGGATGATATTATGTCCATAATTACGGGGATAGAGGAGAGCGGGTTAGACACAAAGAGCAAAATTTCATCGCCAAACAGGGCTAGTTTCAGTTCCGAATCTGCCAGGTGAATGCCAGTAAATTCAGGAGCTTAACGAAGGGCCAGTGTGAGGGGCTCTGCAGCTATTGTCTGCAGCTACTGGAGGGGGGGTCCTGCCGTGATGACCCATCAGCAGTGATCGGCAGCACAGCAATCAGTAGTGGAGAGTGCAGGGAGGCAGAGGGACCTTCTGGTTAATTACTTTGGTTAATTACTTTGATTAGGTATTTGCCTCCAAATATTGGTTAATTACTTTGTTGAGGTATTTGCCTCCTAACACTTGAGTTGGCACTTGGGGGATACAGCTGGATTCAGGCAAGTGAAGCAAAAGAAGGCTAATGAGCAGATGGCTGCTTTGTCTCACCTCCGACAGATAAACCACTTTCTCAAGGTCATATTGTGTTAGCAATGATTGGCAACTCATTCTTTGTAAAACAGAGACCATTCCTTCAGTGATAAAAGTATGGCTCTTATGTACAGATACCAATCTCACTTGAGAAGATACCAAATTGTGACTTGCGTGGGCTATTATAGTCTCAAAAATTTAAATCCAGAAATACAGTAATACAAGTTTAAAATGGAATGTACAGTATTTTAATTAGTGATGTGCACCGGACATTTTTCGGGTTTTGTGTTTTGGTTTTGGGTTCGGTTCCGCGGCCGTGTTTTGGATTTGGACGCGTTTTGGCAAAACCTCACCGAAATTTTTTTTGTCAGATTCGGGTGTGTTTTGGATTCGGGTGTTTTTTTTCAAAAAACCCTAAAAAACAGCTTAAATCATAAATTTGGGGGTCATTTTGATCCCAAAGTATTATTAACCTCAATAACCATAATTTCCACTCATTTTCAGTCTATTCTGAACACCTCACACCTCACAATATTATTTTTTGTCCTAAAATTTGCACCAAGGTAGCTGTGTGACTAAGCTAAGCGACCCAAGTGGCCGACACAAACACCTGGCACATCTAGGAGTGGCACTGCAGTGTCAGACAGGATGGCACTTGAAAAAAATACTCCCCAAACAGCACATGACGCAAAGAAAAAAAGAGGCGCAATGAGGTAGCTGTGTGACTAAGATAAGCGACCCAAGTGGCTGACACAAACACCTGGCCCATCTAGGAGTGTCACTGCAGTGTCACGCAGGATGGCCCTTCAAAAAAATACTCCCCAAACAGCACATGACGCAAAGAAAAAAAGAGGCGCAATGAGGTAGCTGTGTGACTAAGATAAGCGACCCAAGTGGCCGACACAAACACCTGGCCCATCTAGGAGTGGCACTGCAGTGTCACGCAGGATGGCCCTTCAAAAAAATACTCCCCAAACAGCACATGACGCAAAGAAAAATGAAAGAAAAAAGAGGTGCAAGATGGAATTGTCCTTGGGCCCTCCCACCCACCCTTATGTTGTATAAACAGGACATGCACACTTTAACGAACCCATCATTTCAGCGACAGGGTCTGCCACACGACTGTGACTGAAATGACTGGTTGGTTTGGGCCCCCACCAAAAAAGAAGCAATCAATCTCTCCTTGCACAAACTGGCTCTACAGAGGCAAGATGTCCACCTCATCATCATCGTCCGATTCATCACCCCTTTCACTGTGTACATACCCCTCCTCACAGATTATTAATTCGTCCCCACTGGAATCCACCATCTCAGGTACCCGTGTACTTTTTGGAGGCAATTGCTGCTGGTGAATGTCTCCACGGAGGAATTGATTATAATTCATTTTAATGAACATCATCTTCTCCACATTTTCTGGAAGTAACCTCGTACGCCGATTGCTGACAAGGTGAACGGCGGCACTAAACACTCTTTTAGAGTACACACTGGAGGGAGGGCAACTTAGGTAGAATAAAGCCAGTTTCTGCAAGGGCCTCCAAATTGCCTCTTTTTCCTGCCAGTATACGTACGGACTGTCTGACGTGCCTACTTGGATGCGGTCACTCATATAATCCTCCACCATTCTTTCAATGGTGAGAGAATCATATGCAGTGACAGTAGACGACATGTCAGTAATCGTTGGCAGGTCCTTCAGTCCGGACCAGATGTCAGCACTCGCTCCAGACTGTCATGCATCGCCGCCAGCAGGTGGGCTCGGAATTCTTAGCCTTTTCCTCGCAGCTCCAGTTGCGGGAGAATGTGAAGGAGGAGCTGTTGACGGGTCACGTTCCGCTTGACTTGACAATTTTCTCACCAGCAGGTCTTTGAACCTCTGCAGACTTGTGTCTGCCGAAAAGAGAGATACAACGTAGGTTTTAAATCTAGGATCGAGCACGGTGGCCAAAATGTAGTGCTCTGATTTCAACAGATTGACCACCCGTGAATCCTGGTTAAGTGAATGAAGGGCTCCATCCACAAGTCCCACATGCCTAGCGGAATCGCTCTGTTTTAGCTCCTCCTTCAATGTCTCCAGCTTCTTCTGCAAAAGCCTGATGAGGGGAATGACCTGACTCAGGCTGGCAGTGTCTGAACTGACTTCACGTGTGGCAAGTTCAAAAGGTTGCAGAACCTTGCACAACGTTGAAATCATTCTCCACTGCGCTTGAGTCAGGTGCATTCCACCTCCTTTGCATATATCGTGGCCAGATGTATAGGCTTGAATGGCCTTTTGCAGCTCCTCCATCCTCTGAAGCATATAGAGGGTTGAATTCCACCTCGTTACCACCTCTTGCTTCAGATGATGGCAGGGCAGGTTCAGGTGTTTTTGGTGGTGCTCCAGTCTTCTGTACGCGGTGCCTGTACGCCGAATGTGGCCCGCAATTCTTCTGGCAACCGACAGCATCTCTTGCACGCCCCTGTCGTTTTTTAAATAATTCTGCACCACCAAATTCAAGGTATGTGCAAAACATGGGACGTGCTGGAATTTGCCCAGATGTAATGCACGCACAATATTGCTGGCGTTGTCCGATGCCACAAATCCCCAGGAGAGTCCAATTGGGGTAAGCCATTCTGCGATGATCTTCCTCAGTTGCCGTAAGAGGTTTTCAGCTGTGTGCGTATTCTGGAAAGCGGTGATACAAAGCGTAGCCTGCCTAGGAACGAGTTGGCGTTTGCGAGATGCTGCTACTGGTGCCCCCGCTGCTATTCTTGCAGCGGGAGGCAATACATCTACCCAGTGGGCTTTCACAGTCATGTAGTCCTGAGTCTGCCCTGCTCCACTTGTCCACATGTCCGTGGTTAAGTGGACATTGGGTACAACTGCATTTTTTAGGACACTGATGACTCTTTTTCTGAGGTCTGTGTACATTTTCGGTATCGCCTGCCTAGAGAAATGGAACCTAGATGGTATTTGGTACCGGGGACACAGTACCTCAATCAAGTCTATAGTTGGCTCTGAAGTAACGATGGATACCGGAACCACGTTTCTCACCGCCCAGGCTGCCAAGGCCTCAGTTATCCGCTTTGCAGCAGGATGACTGCTGTGATATTTCATCTTCCTCGCAAAGGACTGTTGGACAATCAATTGCTTACTGGAAGAAGTACAAGTGGTCTTCCGACTTCCCCTCTGGGATGACGATCGACTCCCAGCAGCAACAACAGCAGCGCCAGCAGCAGTAGGCGTTACACTCAAGGATGCATCGGAGGAATCCCAGGCAGGAGAGGACTCATCAGACTTGCCAGTGACATGGCCTGCAGGACTATTGGCATTCATGGGGAAGGAGGAAATTGACACTGAGGGAGTTGGTGGTGTGGTTTGCGGGAGCTTGGTTACAAGAGGAAGGGATTTACTGGTCAGTGGACTGCTTCCGCTGTCGCCCAAAGTTTTTGAACTTGTCACTGACTTATGATGAATGCGCTGCAGGTGACGTATAAGGGAGGATGTTCCGAGGTGGTTAACGTCCTTACCCCTACTTATTACAGCTTGACAAAGGCAACACACGGCTTGACACCTGTTGTTTGCATTTCTGTTGAAATAATTCCACACCGAAGAGCTGATTTTTTTTGTATTTTGACCAGGCATGTCAATGGCCATATTCCTCCCACGGACAACAGGTGTCTCCCCAGGTGCCTGACTTAAACAAACCACCTCACCATCAGAATCCTCCTTGTCAATTTCCTCCCCAGTGCCAGCAACACCCATATCCTCATCCTGGTGTACTTCAACACTGACATCTTCAATTTGACTATCAGGAACTGGACTGCGGGTGCTCCTTCCAGCACTTGCAGGGGGCGTGCAAATGGTGGAAGGAGCCACCTCTTCCTGTCCAGTGTTGGGAAGGTCAGGCATCGCAACCGACACAATTGGACTCTCCTTGGGGATTTGTGATTTCGAAGAATGCACAGTTCTTTGCTGTGCTTTTGCCAGCTTAAGTCTTTTCTTTTTTCTAGCGAGAGGATGAGTGCTTCCATCCTCATGTGAAGCTGAACCACTAGCCATGAACATAGGCCAGGGCCTCAGCCGTTCCTTGCCACTCCGTGTCGTAAATGGCATATTGGCAAGTTTACGCTTCTCCTCAGATGCTTTTAATTTAGATTTTTGGGTCATTTTACTGATCTTTTGTGTTTTGGATTTTACATGCTCTGTACTATGACATTGGGCATCGGCCTTGGCAGACGACGTTGATGGCATTTCATCGTCTCGGCCATGACTAGTGGCAGCAGCTTCAGCATGAGGTGGAAGTGGATCTTGATCTTTCCCAATTTTTTTAACCTCCACAATTTTGTTCTCCATATTTTAATGCGCACAACTAAAAGGCACCACAGGTATACAATGTAGATGGATGGATACTATAGTATACTTATGGACGACGAGTGACGACACAGAGGTAGGTACAGCAGTGGCCTACCGTACTGCTATATACAGTATAATGGACCTGGTGGACACTGTCAGCAGACTGCGTTTATAGTATAAAAAAAAACACCACAGGTATACAATGTAGATGGATGGATACTATAGTATACTTATGGACGACGAGTGACGACACATAGGTAGGTACAGCAGTGGCCTACCGTACTGCTATATACAGTATAATGTACCTGGTGGACACTGTCAGCAGACTGCATTTATAGTATAAAAAAAAAGACACCACAGGTATACAATGTAGATGGATGGATACTATAGTATACTTATGGACGACGAGTGATGACACAGAGGTAGGTACAGCAGTGGCCTACCGTACTGCTATATACAGTATAATGGACCTGTTGGACACTGTCAACAGACTGCGTTTATAGTATAAAAAAAAAGACACCACAGGTATACAATGTAGATGGATGGATACTATAGTATACTTATGGACGACGAGTGACGACACAGAGGTAGGTACAGCAGTGGCCTACCATACTGCTATATACAGTATAATGGACCTGGTGGACACTGTCAGCAGTCTGCGTTTATAGTATAAAAAAAAGACACCACAGGTATACAATGTAGATGGATGGATACTATAGTATACTTATGGACGACGAGTGACGACACAGAGGTAGGTACAGCAGTGGCCTACCGTACTGCTATATACAGTATAATGGACCTGGTGGACACTGTCAGCAGACTGCGTTTATAGTATAAAAAAAAAGACACCACAGGTATACAATGTAGATCAGGCATGTCCAAACTGCGGCCCTCCAGCTGTTGAGAAACTACACATCCCAGCATGCCCTGACACAGCTTTAGCATTCTCTGACAGCAAAACTGTGTCAAGGCTTGCTGGGATATGTAGTTTCACAACAGCTGGAGGGCCGCAGTTTGGACATGCCTGATGTAGATGGATGGATACTATAGTATACTTATGGACGATGAGTGACGACACAGAGGTAGGTACAGCAGTGGCCTACCGTACTGCTATATACAGTATAATGGACCTGGTGGACACTGTCAGCAGACTGCGTTTATAGTATAAAAACAAGACACCACAGGTATACAATGTAGATGGATGGATACTATAGTATACTTATGGACGACGAGTGACGACACAGAGGTAGGTACAGCAGTGGCCTACCGTACTGCTATATACAGTATAATGGACCTGGTGGACACTGTCAGCAGACTGCGTTTATAGTATAAAAAAAAAAGACACCACAGGTATACAATGTAGATGGATGGATACTACAGTATACTTATGGACGACGAGTGACGACACAGAGGTAGGTACAGCAGTGGCCTACCGTACTGCTATATACAGTATAATGGACCTGGTGGACACTGTCAGCAGTCTGCGTTTATAGTATAAAAAAAAGACACCACAGGTATACAATGTAGATGGATGGATACTATAGTATACTTATGGACGACGAGTGACGACACAGAGGTAGGTACAGCAGTGGCCTACCGTACTGCTATATACAGTATAATGGACCTGGTGGACACTGTCAGCAGACTGCGTTTATAGTATAAAAAAAAAAGACACCACAGGTATACAATGTAGATCAGGCATGTCCAAACTGCGGCCCTCCAGCTGTTGAGAAACTACACATCCCAGCATGCCCTGACACAGCTTTAGCATTCTCTGACAGCAAAACTGTGTCAAGGCTTGCTGGGATATGTAGTTTCACAACAGCTGGAGGGCCGCAGTTTGGACATGCCTGATGTAGATGGATGGATACTATAGTATACTTATGGACGATGAGTGACGACACAGAGGTAGGTACAGCAGTGGCCTACCGTACTGCTATATACAGTATAATGGACCTGGTGGACACTGTCAGCAGACTGCGTTTATAGTATAAAAAAAAAGACACCACAGGTATACAATGTAGATGGATGGATACTATAGTATACTTATGGACGACGAGTGACGACACAGAGGTAGGTACAGCAGTGGCCTACCGTACTGCTATATACAGTATAATGGACCTGGTGGACACTGTCAGCAGACTGCGTTTATAGTATAAAAAAAAAAGACACCACAGGTATACAATGTAGATGGATGGATACTACAGTATACTTATGGACGACGAGTGACGACACAGAGGTAGGTACAGCAGTGGCCTACCGTACTGCTATATACAGTATAATGGACCTGGTGGACACTGTCAGCAGACTGCGTTTATAGTATAAAAAAAAAGACACCACAGGTATACAGTGTAGATGGATGGATACTATAGTATACTTATGGACGACAAGTGACGACACAGAGGTAGGTACAGCAGTGGCCTACCGTACTGCTATATACAGTATAATGGACCTGGTGGACACTGTCAGCAGACTGCGTTTATAGTATAAAAAAAAAGACACCACAGGTATACAATGTAGATGGATGGATACTATAGTATACTTATGGACGACGAGTGACGACACAGAGGTAGGTACAGCAGTGGCCTACCGTACTGCTATATACAGTATAATGGACCTGGTGGACACTGTCAGCAGACTGCGTTTATAGTATAAAAAAAAAGACACCACAGGTATACAATGTAGATGGATGGATACTATAGTATACTTATGGACGACGAGTGACGACACAGAGGTAGGTACAGCAGTGGCCTACCGTACTGCTATATACAGTATAATGGACCTGGTGGACACTGTCAGCAGACTGCTAAACTAGTATAAAAAAAAGCCACCACAGGAGTGTTTTTCAGGCAGACAAACGTATACTGGTGGTCACTGTCAGCAAAACTGTGCACTGTACTCCTGCTATAACTGCTCCCCAGTCCCCACAATTAGGCAGTGTGAGCACTCAGCACAGATATATATCATGCAGCACACTGAGCACAGATATGGTATGGAGCGTTTTTTTCAGGAAGAGAACGGATAAAAAACTAGCAAAACTCTGCACTGTACTCCTCCTAACAGCTGCTCCCCAGTCCCCAATCCTCCCCACAATAAGCTAAGCAATCAGATCAACTGTGTAGTATACTATTAATAATTAACTATATAAACGGAGAGGACGCCAGCCACGTCCTCTCCCTATCAATCTCAATGCACGTGTGAAAATGGCAGCGACGCGCGGCTGCTTATATAGAATCCGAATCTCGCGAGAATCCGACAGCGGGATGATGACGTTCGGGCGCGCTCGGGTTAGCCGAGCAAGGCGGGAGGATCCGAGTCTGCTCGGACCCGTGTAAAAAAATTTAAAGCTCGGGTGGGTTCGGTTTCTCGGAAACCGAACCCGCTCATCACTAATTTTAATACAAAATATACTATACAGATGTGTCCATGTGTATCTTTGCTCTGTGCCCTACAAGTCGTGTTACACATAACGTGTAAGTCAGTGACGTGCGGTGGGGTGAGGCAGAGCCTTTCCTGCCATACTATCATTTGCTCCAGAGTTTTCACTGTATAAAGTATATGATAAATGCAAAGAATAATGTTAGAAATATCTTCTTTGTGTTATTCGAATCATTTTTTATAGTCAAAACTCTGGAGTAAAATGTCTATGACAGGTGAGGCACTGCCTCCCGTGCCTATCTTTTCTAATCAAAACTCACAAAATTTCCTGGAGTTTATCCTGCTGCACCTGTGTATAATGCCCAAATGAAGGGTTGGACTTGCCCACAGGGGTGCTGGGGAAACCTCTGGTGGGGCCCCAGTGGCTGGAGGGCCCCCGCCTCCTCCTCTGGGGATCAGCTTCCCATCCCTGCTATTTTTTGTGGCCTACGGTAAGGAGGCGTGACCTTGTGGTAAGAGGGCATGGCCTTGTGGCAAGCGCCACAATCGCAAGCCTAGCCCCTCTTTTTTGTCACTATGGGGGCAAGGACAGTGCTGAGTGAGCTGCTAGCCATGCCTCCTGTTCTTTTCTGTTGGGCAATAGACACTGTGCACATGCGCACAGCATCTATTCACCGCTACTCTGCTCAGAGCTGTGAGTGACAGGGGGAGATCTCCAAACTGCCCCACCCGCGGGACACTGTGAGCCGCAGGTGGGAAAGCAGGACAAACCATGAAAAACGGGACTGTCCTGCCAAAATCAGGACAATTGGGAGGTAGAGATGAGCGCCGGAAATTTTTCGGGTTTTGTGTTTTGGTTTTGGGTTCGGTTCCGCGGCCGTGTTTTGGGTTCGACCGCGTTTTGGCAAAACCTCACCGGATTTTTTTTGTCGGATTCGGGTGTGTTTTGGATTCGGGTGTTTTTTTCAAAAAACCCTAAAAAACAGCTTAAATCATAGAATTTGGGGGTAATTTTGATCCCAAAGTATTATTAACCTCAAAAAACATAATTTACACTCATTTTCAGCCTATTCTGAACACATCACACCTCACTATTATTTTTAGTCCTAAAATTTGCACCGAGGTCGCTGTGTGAGTAAGATAAGCGACCCTAGTGGCCGACACAAACACCGGGCCCATCTAGGAGTGGCACTGCAGTGTCACGCAGGATGTCCCTTCCAAAAAACCCTCCCCAAACAGCACATGACGCAAAGAAAAAAAGAGGCGCAATGAGGTAGCTGTGTGAGTAAGATTAGCGACCCTAGTGGCCGACACAAACACCGGGCCCATCTAGGAGTGGCACTGCAGTGTCACGCAGGATGCCCCTTCCAAAAAACCCTCCCCAAACAGCACATGACGCAAAGAAAAAAAGAGGCGCAATGAGGTAGCTGACTGTGTGAGAAAGATAAGCGACCCTAGTGGCCGACACAAACACCGGGCCCATCTAGGAGTGGCACTGCAGTGTCACGCAGGATGTCCCTTCCAAAAAACCCTCCCCAAACAGCACATGACGCAAAGAAAAAAAGAGGCGCAATGAGGTAGCTGACTGTGTGAGAAAGATAAGCGACCCTAGTGGCCGACACAAACACCGGGCCCATCTAGGAGTGGCACTGCAGTGTCACGCAGGATGTCCCTTCCAAAAAACCCTCCCCAAACAGCACATGACGCAAAGAAAAAAAGAGGCGCAATGAGGTAGCTGACTGTGTGAGAAAGATAAGCGACCCTAGTGGCCGACACAAACACCGGGCCCATCTAGGAGTGGCACTGCAGTGTCACGCAGGATGTCCCTTCCAAAAAACCCTCCCCAAACAGCACATGACGCAAAGAAAAAAAGAGGCGCAATGAGGTAGCTGTGTGAGAAAGATAAGCGACCCTAGTGGCCGACACAAACACCGGGCCCATCTAGGAGTGGCACTGCAGTGTCACGCAGGATGTCCCTTCCAAAAAACCCTCCCCAAACAGCACATGACGCAAAGAAAAAAAGAGGCGCAATGAGGTAGCTGTGTGAGTAAGATTAGCGACCCTAGTGGCCGACACAAACACCGGGCCCATCTAGGAGTGGCACTGCAGTGTCACGCAGGATGGCCCTTCCAAAAAACCCTCCCCAAACAGCACATGACGCAAAGAAAAAAAGAGGCGCAATGAGGTAGCTGTGTGAGTAAGATTAGCGACCCTAGTGGCCGACACAAACACCGGGCACATCTAGGAGTGGCACTGCAGTGTCACGCAGGATGTCCCTTCCAAAAAACCCTCCCCAAACAGCACATGACGCAAAGAAAAAAAGAGGCGCAATGAGGTAGCTGTGTGAGTAAGATTAGCGACCCTAGTGGCCGACACAAACACCGGGCCCATCTAGGAGTGGCACTGCAGTGTCACGCAGGATGTCCCTTCCAAAAAACCCTCCCCAATCAGCACATGATGCAAAGAAAAAGAAAAGAAAAAAGAGGTGCAAGATGGAATTATCCTTGGGCCCTCCCACCCACCCTTATGTTGTATAAACAAAACAGGACATGCACACTTTAACCAACCCATCATTTCAGTGACAGGGTCTGCCACACGACTGTGACTGATATGACGGGTTGGTTTGGACCCCCCCCAAAAAAGAAGCAATTAATCTCTCCTTGCACAAACTGGCTCTACAGAGGCAAGATGTCCACCTCATCTTCACCCTCCGATATATCACCGTGTACATCCCCCTCCTCACAGATTATCAATTCGTCCCCACTGGAATCCACCATCTCAGCTCCCTGTGTACTTTGTGGAGGCAATTGCTGCTGGTCAATGTCTCCGCGGAGGAATTGATTATAATTCATTTTAATGAACATCATCTTCTCCACATTTTCTGGATGTAACCTCGTACGCCGATTGCTGACAAGGTGAGCGGCGGCACTAAACACTCTTTCGGAGTACACACTTGTGGGAGGGCAACTTAGGTAGAATAAAGCCAGTTTGTGCAAGGGCCTCCAAATTGCCTCTTTTTCCTGCCAGTATAAGTACGGACTGTGTGACGTGCCTACTTGGATGCGGTCACTCATATAATCCTCCACCATTCTATCAATGTTGAGAGAATCATATGCAGTGACAGTAGACGACATGTCCGTAATCGTTGTCAGGTCCTTCAGTCCGGACCAGATGTCAGCATCAGCAGTCGCTCCAGACTGCCCTGCATCACCGCCAGCGGGTGGGCTCGGAATTCTGAGCCTTTTCCTCGCACCCCCAGTTGCGGGAGAATGTGAAGGAGGAGATGTTGACAGGTCGCGTTCCGCTTGACTTGACAATTTTGTCACCAGCAGGTCTTTCAACCCCAGCAGACCTGTGTCTGCCGGAAAGAGAGATCCAAGGTAGGCTTTAAATCTAGGATCGAGCACGGTGGCCAAAATGTAGTGCTCTGATTTCAACAGATTGACCACCCGTGAATCCTTGTTAAGCGAATTAAGGGCTGCATCCACAAGTCCCACATGCCTAGCGGAATCGCTCCGTGTTAGCTCCTTCTTCAATGCCTCCAGCTTCTTCTGCAAAAGCCTGATGAGGGGAATGACCTGACTCAGGCTGGCAGTGTCTGAACTGACTTCACGTGTGGCAAGTTCAAAGGGCATCAGAACCTTGCACAACGTTGAAATCATTCTCCACTGCACTTGAGACAGGTGCATTCCATCTCCTATATCGTGCTCAATTGTATAGGCTTGAATGGCCTTTTGCTGCTCCTCCAACCTCTGAAGCATATAGAGGGTTGAATTCCACCTCGTTACCACTTCTTGCTTCAGATGATGGCAGGGCAGGTTCAGTAGTTTTTGGTGGTGCTCCAGTCTTCTGTACGTGGTGCCTGTACGCCGAAAGTGTCCCGCAATTTTTCTGGCCACCGACAGCATCTCTTGCACGCCCCTGTCGTTTTTTAAAAAATTCTGCACCACCAAATTCAAGGTATGTGCAAAACATGGGACGTGCTGGAATTTGCCCATATTTAATGCACACACAATATTGCTGGCGTTGTCCGATGCCACAAATCCACAGGAGAGTCCAATTGGGGTAAGCCATTCCGCGATGATCTTCCTCAGTTGCCGTAAGAGGTTTTCAGCTGTGTGCGTATTCTGGAAAGCGGTGATACAAAGCGTAGCCTGCCTAGGAAAGAGTTGGCGTTTGCGAGATGCTGCTACTGGTGCCGCCGCTGCTGTTCTTGCGGCGGGAGTCCATACATCTACCCAGTGGGCTGTCACAGTCATATAGTCCTGACCCTGCCCTGCTCCACTTGTCCACATGTCCGTGGTTAAGTGGACATTGGGTACAACTGCATTTTTTAGGACACTGGTGAGTCTTTTTCTGACGTCCGTGTACATTCTCGGTATCGCCTGCCTAGAGAAGTGGAACCTAGATGGTATTTGGTAACGGGGGCACACTGCCTCAATAAATTGTCTAGTTCCCTGTGAACTAACGGCGGATACCGGACGCACGTCTAACACCAACATAGTTGTCAAGGACTCAGTTATCCGCTTTGCAGTAGGATGACTGCTGTGATATTTCATCTTCCTCGCAAAGGACTGTTGAACAGTCAATTGCTTACTGGAAGTAGTACAAGTGGGCTTACGACTTCCCCTCTGGGATGACCATCGACTCCCAGCGGCAACAACAGCAGCGCCAGCAGCAGTAGGCGTTACACGCAAGGATGCATCGGAGGAATCCCAGGCAGGAGAGGACTCGTCAGACTTGCCAGTGACATGGCCTGCAGGACTATTGGCATTCCTGGGGAAGGAGGAAATTGACACTGAGGGAGTTGGTGGGGTGGTTTGCGTGAGCTTGGTTACAAGAGGAAGGGATTTACTGGTCAGTGGACTGCTTCCGCTGTCACCCAAAGTTTTTGAACTTGTCACTGACTTATTATGAATGCGCTGCAGGTGACGTATAAGGGAGGATGTTCCGAGGTGGTTAACGTCCTTACCCCTACTTATTACAGCTTGACAAAGGGAACACACGGCTTGACACCTGTTGTCCGCATTTCTGGTGAAATACCTCCACACCGAAGAGCTGATTTTTTTGGTATTTTCACCTGGCATGTCAACGGCCATATTCCTCCCACGGACAACAGGTATCTCCCCGGGTGCCTGACTTAAACAAACCACCTCACCATCAGAATCCTCCTGGTCAATTTCCTCCCCAGCGCCAGCAACACCCATATCCTCCTCATCCTGGTGTACTTCAACACTGACATCTTCAATCTGACTATCAGGAACTGGACTGCGGGTGCTCCTTCCAGCACTTGCAGGGGGCATGCAAATAGTGGAAGGCGCATGCTCTTCACGTCCAGTGTTGGGAAGGTCAGGCATCGCAAACGACACAATTGGACTCTCCTTGTGGATTTGGGATTTCAAAGAACGCACAGTTCTTTGCGGTGCTTTTGCCAGCTTGAGTCTTTTCAGTTTTCTAGCGAGAGGCTGAGTGCTTCCATCCTCATGTGAAGCTGAACCACTAGCCATGAACATAGGCCAGGGCCTCAGCCGTTCCTTGCCACTCCGTGTGGTAAATGGCATATTGGCAAGTTTACGCTTCTCCTCCGACAATTTTATTTTAGGTTTTGGAGTCCTTTTTTTTCTGATATTTGGTGTTTTGGATTTGACATGCTCTGTACTATGACATTGGGCATCGGCCTTGGCAGACGACGTTGCTGGCATTTCATCGTCTCGGCCATGACTAGTGGCAGCAGCTTCAGCACGAGGTGGAAGTGGATCTTGATCTTTCCCTAATTTTGGAACCTCAACTTTTTTGTTCTCCATATTTTATAGGCAGAACTAAAAGGCACCTCAGGTAAACAATGGAGATGGATGGATTGGATACTAGTATACAATTATGGACGGACTGCCACGGTTAGGTGGTATAAAAAAACCACGGTTAGGTGGTATATATTATAATAATAATACAATTATGGATGGACGGACTGCCTGCCGACTGCCGACACAGAGGTAGCCACAGCCGTGAACTACCGCACTGTACACTGGTTGATAAAGAGATAGTAGTATACTCGTAACAACTAGTATGACACTATGACGACGGTATAAAGAATGAAAAAAAAACCACGGTTAGGTGGTATATATTATAATAATAATACAATTATGGATGGACGGACTGCCTGCCGACTGCCGACACAGAGGTAGCCACAGCCGTGAACTACCGCACTGTACACTGGTTGATAAAGAGATAGTAGTATACTCGTAACAACTAGTATGACACTATGACGACGGTATAAAGAATGAAAAAAAAACCACGGTTAGGTGGTATATATTATAATAATAATACAATTATGGATGGACGGACTGCCTGCCGACTGCCGACACAGAGGTAGCCACAGCCGTGAACTACCGCACTGTACACTGGTTGATAAAGAGATAGTAGTATACTCGTAACAACTAGTATGACACTATGACGACGGTATAAAGAAAGAAAAAAAAATACCACAGTTAGGTGGTATATATTATAATAATAATACAATTATGGATGGACGGACTGCCTGCCGACTGCCGACACAGAGGTAGCCACAGCCGTGAACTACCGCACTGTACACTGGTTGATAAAGAGATAGTAGTATACTCGTAACAACTAGTATGACACTATGACGACGGTATAAAGAATGAAAAAAAAACCACGGTTAGGTGGTATATATTATAATAATAATACAATTATGGATGGACGGACTGCCTGCCGACTGCCGACACAGAGGTAGCCACAGCCGTGAACTACCGCACTGTACACTGGTTGATAAAGAGATAGTAGTATACTCGTAACAACTAGTATGACACTATGACGACGGTATAAAGAATGAAAAAAAAACCACGGTTAGGTGGTATATATTATAATAATAATACAATTATGGATGGACGGACTGCCTGCCGACTGCCGACACAGAGGTAGCCACAGCCGTGAACTACCGCACTGTACACTGGTTGATAAAGAGATAGTAGTATACTCGTAACAACTAGTATGACACTATGACGACGGTATAAAGAATGAAGAAAAAACCACGGTTAGGTGGTATATATTATAATAATAATAGAATTATGGATGGACGGACTGCCTGCCGACTGCCGACACAGAGGTAGCCACAGCCGTGAACTACCGCACTGTACACTGGTTGATAAAGAGATAGTAGTATACTCGTAACAACTAGTATGACACTATGACGGTATAAAGAATGAAAAAAAAACCACGGTTAGGTGGTATATATTATAATAATAATACAATTATGGATGGACGGACTGCCTGCCGACTGCCGACACAGAGGTAGCCACAGCCGTGAACTACCGCACTGTACACTGGTTGATAAAGAGATAGTAGTATACTCGTAACAACTAGTATGACACTATGACGACGGTATAAAGAAAGAAAAAAAAATACCACGGTTAGGTGGTATATATTGTAATACAATTATGGATGGACGGACTGCCTGCCGAGTTCCGACTGCCGACACAGAGGTAGCCACAGCCGTGAACTACCGCACTGTACTGTGTCTGCTGCTAATATAGACTGGTTGATAAAGAGATAGTATACAATACATACAACAATATACTACTATACTGGTGGTCAGGCACTGGTCACCACTAGTCACACTGGCAGTGGCACTCCTGCAGCAAAAGTGTGCACTGTTTAATTTTAAATTAATATAATATTATGTACTCCTGGGGGCTCCTGCTATAACAACCTGCAGTGCTCCCCAGTCTCCCCCACAATTATTATAAGCTTTGCCTTTTATACATTGATGTGCAGCACACTGGGCTGAGCTGAGTGCACACAGACTGAGTCACACTGTGTGACTGGCTGCTGCTGTGTATCGTTTTTTTTCAGGCAGAGAACGGATATAGCAGAGAACGGATATATTATATTAAAATAAATAAAAGTTAACTAACAACAACTGCACTGGTCACTGTGGTAAACTCTGTCTGACTCTGCACAATCTCTCTCTCTCTTCTAATCTAATTTCTAATGGAGAGGACGCCAGCCACGTCCTCTCCCTATCAATCTCAATGCACGTGTGAAAATGGCGGCGACGCGCGGCTCCTTATATAGAATCCGAGTCTCGCGAGAATCCGACAGCGTCATGATGACGTTCGGGCGCGCTCGGGTTAACCGAGCAAGGCGGGAGGATCCGAGTCTGCTCGGACCCGTGAAAAAAACATGAAGTTCGTGCGGGTTCGGTTTCAGAGAAACCGAACCCGCTCATCTCTATTGGGAGGTACACTGTGTACTTGAATTTTACATAATACATATGTTATAATATATTGCACAGGACTAAGATGTATTCTATACAGTGCATTGCCAATTTTTATTTGGTACATTATCATGCAAACACCAGCAGTATTTATATAGTTATCAAGGAGCCCAGCACTAATGGTTTGGCAAACCAATGTAGCGGCTGGCCATACCCTTTCAGGAGACTGGCCACACCTCTAAACATGGGCTCCTACCACGGCATTCCCCAGTGGGCCCTTCATACCCCAGTCCGACACTGCTTACATGCATGTTCTGGCTCATATATTGTGTGTATATCTTGATATGGTGCTAGCCAGTGCTTCCTGAGCCATTTACCTCACAGCATTTCCCTGGCGTGTGTGCTATACGACTTGGTAGCACCAAAAGTCTTTTTTGCTTTTTTTGCTTTTTGCTTTTTTGCTTTTTTTTCCGATACTAAATAATAAAGTAGTAGTCTTACTTACATATGTGCTGGATCTCCATGAAAATATTTTATTGCCGCAGCCCTTTCTGACTGCAACACCAGAATGATCTGAGTAATTTGAGATGTCTTGTCAGGTGTCCTATTGCTAAGTCCCTGGTGGTGGTGGTGTCTTTGATGAAGAACTTTGGAGTTGGAATACTGTTCTTCACCCACACCTATGGAAATGAAAGAATCAATGAAACATTATTAAAGTTACGTACAGCTGTTACACTTACTACATTGTGATAGATGTCTGACTTTCAAAGGTCAAGAATGTGTTTTTTTTTTCCTAAATTGGAAACAACATGAAATCACAACTTAGAGTACATTGCTCAAATAGAGCATGGCACATAAAAAACGGAGTTGAAACTTATAATAAAGGCAGTTAAGGACAAATAGGTTTTGAAGTATAGTATGACTGCGATATCCTATTTTTATAAGAGCTCGCTGTTGCCTACTGCAGGTACCGGGGGTCCCTCCCCTCATTTATGTTACACTGCAAAAATGAGAGTAATGGGCTCTGTATTATTTCAATAGATGTGTTTTATTTTATATCAATTCTGAGTGATGTACAGTTATAGGTTTCACGGATATTGCAACCAGGGCTATATTAAGAGAGCAGGGGGCTCGTGTGCAGTCTCCATTTGGGCCCCCTTCTCTCTTGCAATGCAGTAGACTGTGTTTGCACTAGGTGACCCTATCACTGAGCAAGAGTTTAGTACAAATGTGCCGGTCTCTGGGGAAATGGTGCCACTTTCCCAGTGATTTTCTTACTGTGCATGCATGAAACACTGGAAAAATGGCCACCGTGCCATTCTCCTGATGATTTCTGCAGTGCTACTGCCACCGATGTGGGACTCTGGAAGGATAAGTCTTCAAGTAGTGGCTGCAGGGTGTGTGGTGTGGCCCCATCTTGCACCCAATTTAGATACGCCACTGATTGCAACATTATTGAGGTAGACAAAAAAACACAGTAAAAGCAAATATATCCCTTGTTATACTGTACACAATCTGGACATATGTATAAAAATAAAGTCTCCATTAATCATATAGCTATAGGAACTGCTTTTATTTAACTCTGGTTCTTAGCTATGATAGTCCTTTTTAAACAACAGTCCTGAATATGCATCAAAATATTGGTGGCAGAGTGGTTTCTATGGGCTGATTTCAGCCTTCCTTATTTGCAGCATTTACGAATACTGTAGCTAATCAGTAGACATGTGTAAGCGGCTTCCTGTTTAATAGGTGTAGCTTACCAGTGAGCTCCTTGTGGTCTGTTTCTAACAGAAGTTTCTGGGTATGTAGTTTCCCTGTTGTCACTTGTCTCCTAACATCATTAGGGGCGATGGATTTCCACTGGAACTTAGGCTTCTTTTCGGCAGTAAGGTGGGCTTGAGACCTGAGGATTTCTCTGCACAGGAAAGTTACAAATACTTGCAGGGAACCCCTTCTGATAGTGGCCGTAAGGCTCCTCCTTCTAACGCATTTGCTGGTAGAGACTTTTCTCTGTCTGTTTAATAATAATAATAATAATAATAATAGTAATTTTATTTATATGGTGCTCTTTCTATAACAGGACTCAAGGCACTTAAGAAGGACTATCGTACTTTTAGAACCACAGTTAACAAAAAATAGTTTTAATCTCTACTGTATATGATTAGTTGTGAACTCTTTGTTCATACATATGTCTAGTTTTATGTACAACAAGAAATATATATCTGTGATAGCATATAATGGTACATCAAATTCAGAATTGCTATGATCAAATTAGGACCAAAAGGTTCCTCCTCAAAGTCAACACCAGTCAGACATCTCTTACTTTGTAGTAATCATTACATCTGTAAGTAACTTTAATAATGTTCAAGACATTGCAAATTCCCCAGATTCTACTGGAGTTGAAGTCAGACAGGTCTGCAGCAATGTAATATTCACATGGAGGCACAGAACCAAGAATTTTATATGCAAGATACAATGGGGGTAATTCCGAGTTGATCGCAGCATCAAATTTGTTAGCAGTTGGGCAAAACCATTTGCACTGCAGGTGTTGCAGATATAACATGTGCAGAGAGAGTTAGATTTGGGTGGGGTGTGTTCAAACTGAAATCTAAATTGGAGTGTAAAAATAAAGCAGCCAGTATTTACCCTGCACAGAAACAAAATAACCCACCCAAATCTAACTCTCTCTACAAATGTTATATCTGCCCCCCCTGCAGTGCACATCGGGGGTAATTCCAAGTTGATCGCAGCAGGAATTTTGTTAGCAGTTGGGCAAAACCATGTGCACTGCAGGGGAGGCAGATTTAACATGTGCAGAGAGAGTTATAGGCCCTACACACTGGCAGATTTGTTTGAAAGATATGAACGATCTCGTTCATAAATGAACGAGAACTCGTTCATATCTTTCAGTGTGGAGGCTCCAGCGATGAACGATGCGCGGCCCCGCGCTCGTTCATCGCTGGTCCCCCGTCGGCTGTGCATGCAGGCCAATATGGACGATCTCGTCCATATTTGCCTGCACTTCAATGGAGCCGCGTGACGGGGGGAGTGAAGAAACTTCACTCCCCCCCGTCACTGTCCCCCCGCCGCCGGGTCGCTCGTCGGCCGTATCCGCCGTCGGGCAGCTCGGCGGCGGATCGGCCAGTGTGTAGGGCCCTTTAGATTTGGGTGGGGTGTGTTCAATCTGCAATCTAATTTGCAGTGTAAAAATAAAAGAAGCCAGTATTTACCCTGCACAGAAACAAAATAACCCACCCAAATCTAACTCTCTCTGCACATGTTATATCTGCATCCCCTGCAGTGCACATGGTTTTGCCCAACTGCTAACAAAATTCCTGCTGCGATCAACTTGGAATTACCCCCATGGTTTTACCCAACTGCTAACAAATTTGATGCTGCGATCAACTCGGAATTACCCCCAATAACAGAAGTAATGGAAGTTACTACTTTATTATTTAGGTTAAAGTATATTTTATGTTATTAATAAACATTACATTTTAAACTTGTATTGCTGTTTTTCTGGATTTACATTGTTGGGATTACTGTGTGTATATTAGCACCTGCAAAACACAAGTTGGCAAATGTTGCCTAAGGACAAATTTTGAACATTCGTGATGCCTTTTTTCTTGAATAATAAGAAAATTAGTCACTGACCAAAAATGTTTCTAGCAACACAGACCGCTAATACCAAAGGAAACAAAGCTAAAGTCAGTTGTAATCCTTTGTGGCCATAATAGTTTTCTAATTAATAAATGTGAACACTAATCCATTTTGTATAGGGTGGGGGTTAATAAAAATGTGCTTAACTACAGTACATGTAGGTTAGTGGCCCATGTTCAATATAATTATATGTGTAAAAATGTATTAGGGTGCCTATGTAATTAGGAAGTAGAGAGCATAGTCACTAACATGCTGAAGAGGACAATAAGATAGTAATAAATAGGGCCTGCTACTAAAAGATTAAGTATGTGCTCTGTTGTGCGCTGTTGCTAGAGAGTGGATTATTACTGTCTGTTCTACAATTCTCCCAAAATGCTTTGAATGAATATTATCCATGGCTCTCTGCTCCAATAGCATCAATTCTAGTTGGCGACTAGGACCTCCCTAGTTCCTCTGGCATGTCCTTATGTACCTTGAGTTTGTCCTTGAGCCTGCACTTGATAGTTTACCATCTTTGTAATCTCACTCCATAGAGCAGACGATGGCAGCCACTTAATTGACTTTGTATGTAAGTTTGATCTAGTAGGAGCTGGGAATATGGTCATTCTCTCTTGAGAGCTATAGGGTGGAATCTGGAGGAAAAAATCTTGATAGCATGTAATCTCCCAAAGAATTTGGAACATTAAGAAAATATATAGTCTTGTGCTGGATCAGGCTGGCCCACAAGAGTACAGGGAAAACCACCAGTTGGCTCCACTTAAGACCGGCACTGGAATCCCAAATGCTCACCCACCGCCATGCTGGAGAGATACGCTGTGAGGAAAGGGGTACGTTTTGGCTGCAATGGGAGGGTTATAGTTAGACTGCATGCCAGGGGGTTAGGTTTAGACTGAGGGGTGGAGGGGTTTAAGCACTCTTCAGGGAGGATTATGGTTATTATGGTTAGGCTGTTGGGGGGCTTATTAGATTTAGGCTGCGGGAAGAGGGGGTTAGGTTTAGGCACTACCAGGGAGGGTTAGGGTTAGGCTGAATTTAGCTTTAGACTACAGAAAGGGAGGGTTACCGTCCCTTGTTGGGATTCTAACTATCGAGATGACATGGTCAGTATTATGACTGCCAGCATCCCGACCGCCGGCAAATCAATCCCAACCTAGTCCAGGGGCTTACCTAGATAATTTCTAGGTAACAAGGCAAAAGTTTGTAAGGACCCCTATGTATCTACCAATGTTGAAAAAAGTATATAACACATGTAACTGTGACAGGGAAGGTGGACCCTCTCAGCTCCAGGCTTCATAGCAGCTGCACTCCCTGCTCCTATGGTAGCTACCCCCTTAGCCAGGGCATAGGTTCAGCTGCACATGAGGACTAGAGGCTATGGCTGCAATCCTTGCTTTGGGGGTGTGGCTATTGTGTAAGATATGGAGGCTCGGAGAGGAGGGAGTTGCTGTAACTGGTGCAACATCAAGATATGCATGGAGGGCCCCACTGAAGTCATGTTTTCTGTTAACTGCCGCCAGGTAAGGGGGGCAGCGACGACAGATGGCCTTGGCCCTTAGATTTGTGAGGAACCCTTGGGCGACTATCCTTAAAGTCAATACTTAGAGATGGACCTGCAAAACAGAAGCAACTATACTAAACAGGATCAGATTAAATCAAACATACATCTTAGTGGATGCTGTAATGATGTACCTTGCAAAGATAATATTACCATCAGCAATTCATGTTAGGACTAAAAATATGCAGCAAAGTAATGAAGATACAAAGGCTATGTACTGTATGCCAAGCTGAATATATTCATTACTTTTACATGTAATTCATATTGGAAAGAAATAAAATATTGTCTTTGTGGACAGCACAATGAATTAGTAATTTAAACTCGTACATTTAATCAGTGAAAAAGATACCTATTGCTGTCTGTTGCCCATCATTGGTTTAACATATTTGGCAATATTTGTTATGTTTTCTAATATAAAGTATATTGAGTCTTTCAGAATGTATTTTACTATATTTCAAAGGTGAGTGTCAAGCTATTTATTTCCAAAATGTTATAAATTATTTTACAGAAATGTTTTTGGGACACTACTTTAATTCTCTCTTAGTGTAAATTCTATGCATTTTATCTAAGTTAAGTCAAGATAACTGCAAAACCCATTGCATTTCTAGATTCTAGGCTAGTATGTGTTCTGGAATGTTGTTTGTAACTACTGTATTATGCAAGCTGCAATCCTCAATGATGTCACTGTATAGTCTAGGACTGTGGCATACCAAAAGACTGATCCAAATATCTCCTTCTACAGTATCACCTAACTATCGCTGTGCTATAATCATAACAAAGCATTAGTGATTTGGATTACAATATTCTCAAAGCAGAGCTGAGAAGTGTGATGATACATGCAGTAAAATTATTCATTTAATTACAGCTATCGCAAATCATAATAGCACAGTAAAAAGAGAACATTTAGATCCTAAGTATCCCTAACTAGCCATAAATCCAAATGATCTAAATAAGGTTTCCATAAATAATAGTTGTTAAATGTTGCTTGTGAGGACATATTAAGTATTTTCTTCTTTTCTTTTTTTAAATTGGTAATCGATTGGGAATCAGTTAAAACAATGGTTTCAACTGAGTTGCTAAAAATCCCAGAGCTAACTTATCCAGCTCAAAGTTAATAAATAAATAAAAAACTTGATACAGACATTTTTTTTCATACCAGCAAAGTATTAATATGCAATGCGCTCAACACAGGAATATGAAATCCAACATCTGTCGTTTCGATAATTCTCAATGAATAAAAAGTCCCATGCGTCATACTTTTATCCAAATGAAAAGTTAGAAGCATTTGCAGTGCATGGTAAGTCAGATACAGTGCATCTGGAAAGTATTCACAGTGTTTCACTTTTTCCACATTTTGTTGTTATAGCCTTATTCCAAAATGGAATAAATTCATTTTTTCCCTCAAAATTCTACGCACAATACCCCATAATTACAACATGAAAAAAGTTTTTTTGAGATTTTTGCAAATGTATTAAAAAAAAAACAACTAAAAAAATCACATGTACATAAGTATTCACAGCCTTTGCTCAATACTTTGTTGATCACCTTTGGCAGCAACTACAGGCTCAAGTCTTTTTGACTATGATGCCACAAGCTTGGCACACTTTTCTTTTGGCAGTTTCACCCATTTCTCTTTTATATCACCTCTCAAGCTCCATCAGGTTGGATGAGAAGCGTAGGTGCACATCCATTTTCAGATCTCTCCAGAGATGTTCAATCAGATTCAAGTCTGGGCTCTGGCTGGGCCACTCAAGGACATTCACAGAGTTGTCCTGAAGCAACTCCTTTGATATCTTGGCTGAGTGCTTAGGGTCGTTGTCCTGCTGACAGATGAACCGTCGCCTCAGTCTGAGGTCTGAAGCAGGTTTTCATCCAGGATGTCTCTGTACATTGCTGCATTCATCTTTCACTCTATCCTCTCCCAGTTCCTGCCGCTGAAAAACATCCCCACAACATGATGCTGCCACTACCATGCTTCACTGTAGGGATGGCATTGGCCTGGTGATGAGCGGTGCCTGGTTTTCTCCAAACATGACGCCTCCAGACATTTTCTCCATTTTCTCCATTTTCTCCATTTTCTCCATTTTCTCCAAAAATGCAGGTGCATTTTGGCAAACTCCATGTGGGCCACCATGTGCTTTTTACTAAGGAGTGGATTCCGTCTGGCCACTCTACCATACAGGTCTGATCGGTGAATTGCTGCAGAGATGGTTGTCCTTCTGGAAGGATCTCCTCTCTTTACAGAGGAATGCTGTAGCTCTGACAGATTCACCATCGGGTTCTTGGTAACCTCCCTGACTAGGGCCCTTTTCCCCCGATTGCTCAGTTTAGATGGCCAGCCAGCTCTAGAAAGAGTCCTGGTGGTTCTGAACTTCTTCCATTTACAGATGATGGAGGGCACTGTGCTTATTTGGACTTTCAAAGCAGCAGATATTTTTCTGTACCCTTCCCCAGATTTGTGCCTCGAGAAAATCCTGTCTCAGATGTCTACAGACAATTCCTTTGACTTCATGCTTGGTTTGTGCTCAGACATGCACTATCAAGTGTGGGACCTTATATAGACAGGTGTGTGCCTTTCCAAATCATATCCAATCAACTGAATTTACTGCAGGTGGACTCCAATTAAGCTGTAGGAACATCTCAAGGATGATTAGTGGAAACAGGATGCACCTGAGCTTAATTTTGAGCTTCATGGCAAAGGCTATGAATACTTATGTACATGTAATATCTTAGTTTTTTATTTTTAATAAATTTGCAAAAATCTCAAAAAAACTTTTCTCATGTTGTCATTATGGGGTATTTTGTGTAGAATTTTGAGGGGAAAAATGAATTTATTCCATTTTGGAATAAGGCTGTTACAAACAAAATGTGGAAAAAGTGAAGCGCTGTGAATTTTTTTCAGATCCACTGCACATCAAGAGAAGGCAACAATCATATATGGGCCAGGTTGGCGTCAGATGTGCATTATACATAATCTCATACAACTCAGGCAAATGTTTATATATATATATATATATAAAAAAGGAGAGTGGCATGGAGACCCCTGTCTGCCCACTGGGGTCAGGCCGTTATTAAGGTATACCTAGCGTATTAAATGCAGACAACTGAAAAATAGAGACTAATGTTATAAACATTAGTGATGGGAGCATATTGGATACATCATCTGGGCACTGTATCCCCAAGGGGTTTGAACGAACAAAACCATCTCAGTGTGTTCCTGTGATGTGAATCAATCGTGATTTTTTGTGATTTTTTGAGATTATTTTTGTGTTTATGGGTAACCACCATGGCCACTTAGCTTTTCAGTCCACTTTAGTTTAGTTGAGTTTAGCTTAGTTTAATTTAGTTTAATTTGGCTTAAGTTAATATATATGTTTTTAAATGTATTGTCATGTTAGTTATATATGTTATATGTAGTATTCATGCTGTCTATTGTGGAGCTCTGGATATTCCTTGAATCCGCCCTACCAAATATTATCAGTGTTGTTATTTTGAAACACTTCACTTATTTGATCCATCCATATGTTATGCCCGATTATCTATTTTTACATAGAGTTATTTTTACATAGAGTTATTCCTTCTTTTTTTGTATTCGTAGCATACGATCTAAGGCGGAAGCGCTTTGCGTGTCAATGACGCGCTGCGTTCCACCTGATTATTCATTGTAGTATCGTTATTCCGGAAGCAATGGTTTTTCATATAGCGGAAGTGCCATGCGGGTCACGGTTGGCTTGCGTTCCACCAACTTCTATAGGGAATATCACACTATCAAAGGCGGAAGCGCCATGCGTGTCATTGACGCGCTGCGTTCCACCGGATTACTCAATGTAGTATCGTCATTCTGGAAGTAATGGTTTTTCTTATTGCGGAAGTGCCGTGCGTGTCACGGCTGGCGTGCGTTCCACTGACGATATCAACATCTACAGGGTACTTGGTGAGCGCTCTAAGATTTAATGTCGTAATCACTGTATGTATTTCAGTATGTGGTAAACATATGGTATCTACTTTATACACTTCTAGTTCACCATAGATCTAGTGGTTTATTTAGGTTTACGGCATTGCTATTAATTGATTGGAGGGCGGGCTCTATTTGGGTATTTAGGGCTCCACAATATTGGTCATTTGATCTGTGATTGTGACGGTTGCACATACTGGTCTGGAAGAAGGTCCGGCTAGGACCGAAACGTCGACCAACCATGATTTAATCACCGTTGTGAATTTTGATAAACGGCTTTATCTGCATTTAAATACAAGTCTGGTGAGTGCCTTCTTTACTAATTGGATATATATATATATATATATATATATATATAAAAGGTAACAAAACAGGCGGCACTCCAAGACTGTTGTAGATTCAAGTGTATTACACACAAAACATGATCTGACGTTTCGGGGTCCAAGCGCCCCTTTGTCAAGGTGAACAATGAACAAATGTGATAAAATTCATACCTTATGTAGGAGAAGAAAACCCGCCAGGTGTCCCGTACACGCCCGCCCGGCCGTTTGCGGTGCGTCCCTTCGTCCGTCTCCGAATGATGACGTCATGCACAGTGCGCTCCGTGTATACGTCGTTGTCCAGGTTACCCGACGCTGGAAGCGGCCGGGCTGCGGCGCTGATAAAAGAAAACATATAGTGCCATAGTTTTAGCTTTACAGGACCCCACACCAAACTGAAAAAATAGAAGTAAAGAAATACAATAGAATTGATCAAAGTGATATCTGCAGGAGCACCCGCACTAAGATGGTGCATATAAACTGAAAAATAAGAAATAAAAATAATAATAAAAATAAAAAAATATTTAAAAAAAGGAGAGTGGCATGGAGACCCCTGTCTGCCCACTGGGGTCAGGCCGTTATTAAGGTATACCTAGCGTATTAAATGCAGACAACTGAAAAATAGAGACTAATGTTATAAACATTAGTGATGGGAGTCTGTCCTGTTCCCAACTGGATATTGCCCTGGCTAGCATTGAATGGAATACTTCAGGTACCAACTTCATCAAAACGAGGGGAAGCAATTGCTATTTGAAATGTGACATGCTGGACTCAAACTATCTTATTCAGTATTACTGTAAAACGTATTGGCACTGTATATCAGAGTCAATTATTCTAAACATCTGATGTTTTATTTGAAGATGTTCCAGCTCAGCTTTTCGTTCAGTCCGTGGGGACTGGTGGTGTTTAACTCGAAGATCCATTTGGTTTCTAAACGTAAGAGGCTGCCATCTCTGTCCCCTCCTCTAATATGCTTGGGGACATGATCGATGATCATATGTCGCAAGTCATTCATGGTGTGATGGGCTGCGACATATGATCATCGATCATGTCCTCAAGCATATTAGAGGAGGGGACAGAGATGGCAGCCTCTTACGTTTAGAAACCAAATGGATCTTCGAGTTAAACACCACCAGTCCCCACGGACTGAACGAAAAGCTGAACTGGAACATCTTCAAATAAAACATCAGATGTTTAGAATAATTGACTCTGATATACAGTGCCAATACGTTTTACAGTAATACTGAATAAGATAGTTTGAGTCCAGCATGTCACATTTCAAATAGCAATTGCTTCCCCTCATTTTGATGAAGGTGGTACCTGAAGTATTCCATTCAATGCTAGCCAGGGCAATATCCAGTTGGGAACAGGACAGACTCCAATCACTAATGTTTATAACATTGGTCTCTATTTTTCAGTTGTCTGCATTTAATACGCTAGGTATACCTTAATAAGGGCTTGACCCCAGTGGGCAGACAGGGGTCTCCATGCCACTCTCCTTTTTTTAAATATTTTTTTATTTTTATTATTATTTTTATTTCTTATTTTTCAGTTTATATGCACCATCTTAGTGCGGGTGCTCCTGCAGATATCACTTTGATCAATTCTATTGTATTTCTTTACTTCTATTTTTTCAGTTTGGTGTGGGGTCCTGTAAAGCTAAAACTATGGCACTATATGTTTTCTTTTATCAGCGCCGCAGCCCGGCCGCTTCCAGCGTCGGGTAACCTGGACAACGACGTATACACGGAGCGCACTGTGCATGACGTCATCATTCGGAGACGGACGAAGGGACGCACCGCAAACGGCCGGGCGGGCGTGTACGGGACACCTGGCGGGTTTTCTTCTCCTACATAAGGTATGAATTTTATCACATTTGTTCATTGTTCACCTTGACAAAGGGGCGCTTGGACCCCGAAACGTCGGATCATGTTTTGTGTGTAATACACTTGAATCTACAACAGTCTTGGAGTGCCGCCTGTTTTGTTACCTTTTATCCAAATTTACCTGAGATGGCACCCAAGCACTAAGTCCGGGAGGGGGAGTGCCGGTCCTTACAGTTCTTCTATATATATATATATATATATATATATATAAAATAAAATAAAATAAAATCCACTGCTGGCATATAATGACAGTTGTTGAGAACTCTGACATCAATATCAGTGATGTTACTTTCACAGGGCCAGATTAAAATGTCCCCCCCACTTCCTCCCGCGATCATGCCCGCCAAAACTATTCTAATGTGGCTGCGGACATGCGCAACTAGTTCATGTCAGCTCACTACCCCAGGGGTAGTGCACCCATTACTGTAGTCAGGTTTAGGTGCTTTGTGCGCCTAAACCCGACTGTAATGGGCACGATCAGTGCGATAAGTGGGCGCATTTGAATATCACCCCGCGATCTCACATAATTTTAGACAGGAGATCGGGGGTGCGATAACATTTGAATCCCTCCAACAGAGTTGCAGCATAACACAATACTACAGTCTCTAAACACTTCTATTATTTCCCCATCATTAAATGTCACCTTATGATAGCAACAAAGACACTACTGAAAATCCACCAATGACAACATTCCAACATTGTCCACACAATCAAAACTGTATAACAGTATAGGGCAAAAAGGCACAAGGAGATGCACAGACCACATATAGGGTGGGATGTACTAAGCACTGCCGCCATGCTAATTGCCTTCTCAGCGCTATCTTGACACCTCTACGGTAAACCCTCCCAGCGCTGCCATTCTCTCCCGATGTTTTCTCCCGTGCCATTGATGAAATGAAGTTACGCAAGCACCACCTCTTCACCGTCGGCCACTAGGTACGTTGTGGATGCTGCGCTCTACGCTGGTATCCTCCCGCGCATGCGCACATGCCTTTGGATCCTGTGATGCACACACTGGTGTGTGGGACGCTGGCACTCTTTCCTTCTGAGTCCTGAGTGGCTGCTTGCTTATTTAAGTTCATATTGGCAATTGCAGGGGAGAAAACAAAGTGAGCGAATGGCAGCGCTGGGAAGGGTTACTGTAGAGATGTCAGGGACCGTTGAGAAGACAACTAGCACAACGGCAGAGCTTAGTACATTCTGCCCATAGACTGGAAAACAAATACTTGCCTATTCTCTCAGTTTAGATACAGGAGATTCACAAATTTTTGAGTATTCCCCCATCTTTACAAGAGTATGTGAATCTCCTGCATACCACCTCTTCCTAGTGAAGTGCAGCAAAGGTATTACCAGGAACTGTGGGTTTGTATATAGATATTAGAGACAAGCGGGTTCGGTTCCTCGAGATCCGAACCCCCCCGAACTTCACCCATTTTACACGGTTCCGAGGCAGCCTCGGTTCTTCCCGCCTTGCTCGGTTAACCTGAACGATGCCGAACGTCATCATCCCGTTGTCGGACTCTCGCGAGATTCGTATTCTATATAAAGATCCACACGTCGCCGCCATTTTCACTCGTGCATTGGAGATTGAACGGAGAGGACGTGGCTGCGTTCTCTCCCTAAAAAGCTCCGTAATCTGTGCTCAGTGTGCTGCAAATATCTGTGCTCAGTGTGCTGCAAATATCTGTGCTCAGTGTGCAGAAAATATCTACGTTCTCTGCCTGAAAATGCTCCATATCTGTGCTCAGTGTTCTGCAAATATCTGTGCTCAGTGTGCTTTATTGTGCTGACTGGGGACCACCAGTATATAATTAATTATACTTATAGTAGTACAGTACAGTAGGCCATTGCTGTATCTTGCAGCTCTGTGTCACTGCAAGTATCCATTCCATAGCTGTGCTGCATTTTTGTGAGCAGTATATATAGTATTACAGTGCAGCATTTTGGTGACCCAACAGTATATAGTTGTGTACAGTAGGCCATTGCTGTATCTTGCAGCTCTGTGTCACTGCAAGTATCCATTCCATATCTGTGCTGCATTTTTGTGAACAGTATATATAGAATTACAGTGCAGCATTTTGGTGACCCAACAGTATATAGTTGTGTACAGTAGGCCATTGCTGTATCTTGCAGCTCTGTGTCACTGCAAGTATCCATTCCATATCTGTGCTGCATTTTTGTGAGCAGTATATAGTATTACAGTGCAGCATTTTGGTGACCCAACAGTATATAGTTGTGTACAGTAGGAAATTGCTGTATCTTGCAGCTCTGTGTCACTGCAAGTGTTCATTCCATATCTGTGCTTCATTTTTGTGAGCAATATATAGTATTACAGTGCAGCATTTTGGTGACCCAACAGTACATAGTTGTGTACAGTAGGCCATTGCTGTATCTTGTAGCTCTGTGTCACTGCAAGTATCCATTCCATGTCTGTGCAGCATTTTTGTGAGCAGTATATATAGTATTACAGTGCAGCATTTTGGAGACCAACAGTATATAGTTGTGTACAGTAGGCCATTGCTGTATCTTGCAGCTCTGTGTCACTGCAAGTATCCATCCATTCCATTTTCTTCCAGTGATTTGGACAAATAATACCATTGATTAGAACGAATAATTCCAGTGATTTTGTCATTTTCTTCCAGTGATTTGGACCAATAATACCATTGATAAGAACGAATAATTCCTGTGATATTCAGGTGTTTGTGTCGCTTAGCTTAGCCATCCAGCGACCACAGTGCACTCTTTTTCTCTTTTCTTTGCATCATGTGCTGTTTGGGGCCAATTTTTTTAAGTGCTATCCTGTCTGACACTGCAGTGCCACTCCTAGATGGGACAGGTGTTTTGCTTAGTCATCCAGCGACCTCTGTGCAAATTTTAGGACTAAAAATAGTATTATGAGGTGTGAGGTGTTCAGAATAGACTGGAAATGAGTGGAAATTATGGTTATTGAGGTTAAAATACTATAGGATTAAAATTACCCCCAAATTCTATGATTTAAGCTGTTTTTGAAAAAAAACACCCGAATCCAAAACACACCCGGATCCGACAAAAAAATTTCAGGGAGGTTTTGCAAAAATGCGTCCGAATCCAAAACATGATGTTGGCATTAACTGTGTTGACATTCAACATTTCAACATTGATGTAATGTTGACAATGATTATATGTTAACACTGTGCTTTTCATCCATTTCTATCTATATCCCTACCCTAACCCTAATGCTAACCGTAACACAAATAATAATTCTAATCTTAGCCCTAGCCCTAATACTAACCCTAACTCTAACCTAACCCTTATTCTTAATGTCAACATTTTAAATTTCAAAATGTTGACATTTTACAGGTGTTAACATTAATTTTATTGGCATTTTAACCATATTGACATAATAAATGTCAATCTTTTGCTGTCAACATTCTGATCACAGATAATCTGACTGCATATCGGATAAACCTAATACAAAGAAAAGAGCCAACTATGCAGAATCAGCATAATGCCTAATAAACGTGGAAAGCCTTACCTGCTCCAGTTGTGTTGCAGTTCTCTCCTCTTCTTGTCAATCAAATTCACCAACAAGTTTTTCTCACCTTTACTTTTGTCATTTCTGTGACTTGATCAACCAATTGCCACCATCCTAAATACATGACACTGTCATGTTTTTCCATGTCACTTGCTTGCAAGTCTCCTCTCTGCCAGAGACTTACAATCAGATTAAGGGGAGGAGGAGCACAGGGGGTGAGTACCCCCAACCCCCCAATCTCATCCCACCCCCCTGTCCAAAGTTGCTCTCACCCAAAGGTGTTCTCCCTGTCTCTCTCTCTGCTATCTACAGTATCTATCTATCTATCTATCTATCTATCTATCTATCTATCTATCTATCTATCTATCTATCTATCTACATAATCTTCAGAAGCATTCATACTGTATCTAATTACATTCCATCAGGACTGCCGTTGAAATCTGGTGGGAGTGCTATGCTATAGATAGTGCCTATCCTTGTGTATCCTCCTAATTCCCTATAGATTGTAAACTTGCGAGCAGGGCCTTCCTACCTCTATGCCTGTCTTTTATTTCCCAGTTTGTCTTATCACTATTGTTTCCAAGTGTACAGCTCAACTAAATCTGCTGCGCTATATAAGAAACTGTAAATAAATAAAATAAAAAAAGATTGTCTATCTATCTATCTATCTATCTATCTATCTATCTATCTATCTATCTATCTATCTATCTATCTATCTATCCATGTCTGTTTGTCTGTCTGTCTGTCTGTCTGTCTGTCTCTATCTCATCTCTGTCTATCTAAATTAATATACTGTAGATATACTGTATGTATATAGATATATGTACAGGTAGTTAGATATATAGATGTGTGTGGGTGTGTGTATATATATATATATATATATATATATACTGTACATGTCATTTACATGTGTAACTCAAATGGTGGATTTGGAGTACTCACAATAATATTAGAGTGGGTGAAAAATAAAATCTATTTTTTATTACCCACTCTTTAATAGCACCGGGAGTGCTGCAAATCCACCATTTTATTTACTAATGCAGTGGTTCACAAACTTTTTTGAATAACGGCGCCCTAGAGTATCAGATTTTTTTTCACAGCAACCCTAGGCCAAAATTTTCTTATTGAGATATTTAGAAAGATATAGTAAATGAAGTACATTGTGTTTATATTAGAGATGAGCGGGTTCGGTTCCTCGGAATCCGAACCCCCCCGAACTTCAGCCTTTTTACACGGGTCCGAGGCAGACTCGGATCTTCCCGCCTTGCTCGGCTAACCCGAGCGCGCCCGAACGTCATCATCCCGCTGTCGGATTCTCGCGAGGCTCGTATTCTATCGCGAGACTCGGATTCTATATAAGGAGCCGCGCGTCGCCGCCATTTTCACACGTGCATTGAGATTGATAGGGAGAGGACGTGGCTGGCGTCCTCTCCGTTAGAATAGATAGAGACACTTGAGTTGATTACTTAGTAATTTTGGGGAGCATTAGGAGTACTCAGAGTGCAGAGTTTTGCTGATAGTTAGTTACTAGTGACTGACCACTTTATTATTTAATATAATCCGTTCTCTGCCTGAAAAAAAACGATACACAGTCACATACCATATCTGTGCTCAGCCTCAGTGTGCTGCATGATAATATCATCTATGTATATCTGACTGTGCTGAGTGCTCACTGCTCACACAGCTGAATTGTGGGGGAGACTGGGGTGCAGTTATAGCAGGAGTACAGTGCACACTTTTGCTGCCAGTGTGACTGACCAGTGACCACCAGTATATTGTCTGCCTGAAAAAGTTAAACACTCATGTGGTGTTTTTTTTTTTTTATTCTATAAACGCATTCTGCTGACAGTGTCCAGCAGGTCCGTCATTCATTATATTATATAAATATTTACCTGCAGTAGTGTTATATTTTTTTTGTTCATCTCTATCATCTTTATCATCTCTATATTAGCAGACGCAGTACGGTAGTCCACGGCTGTGGCTACCTCTGTGTCGTCAGTGCTCGTCCATAATTGTATACCTACCTGTGGTGGGGTTTTTTTCTTCTATCTTCTTCATACTAGTAGTTTAGGAGTCTGCTGACAGTGTCCAGCAGGTCCGTCATTATATTATATATACCTGCAGTAGTGATATATATATATTTTTTATATCATTATCATCTCTATACTAGCAGACGCAGTACGGTAGTCCACGGCTGTAGCTACCTCTGTGTCGTCAGTGCTCGTCCATAATTGTATACCTACCTGTGGTGGGGTTTTTTTTTCTATCTTCTTCATACTAGTAGTTTAGGAGTCTGCTGACAGTGTCCAGCAGGTCCGTCATTATATTATATATACCTGCAGTAGTGATATATATATATATTTTATATCATTATCATCTCTATATTAGCAGACGCAGTACGGTAGTCCACGGCAGTGGCTACCTCTGTGTCGTCAGTGCTCGTCCATAATTGTATACCTACCTGTGGTGGGTTTTTTTTTTCTATCTTCTTCATACTAGTAGTTTAGGAGTCTGCTGACAGTGTCCAGCAGGTCCGTCATTATATTATATATACCTGCAGTAGTGATATATATATATTTTTTATATCATTATCATCTCTATACTAGCAGACGCAGTACGGTAGTCCACGGCTGTAGCTACCTCTGTGTCGTCAGTGCTCGTCCATAATTGTATACCTACCTGTGGTGGGTTTTTTTTTTTCTATCTTCTTCATACTAGTAGTTTAGGAGTCTGCTGACAGTGTCCAGCAGGTCCGTCATTATATTATATATACCTGCAGTAGTGATATATATATATTTTTTATATCATTATCATCTCTATATTAGCAGACGCAGTACGGTAGTCCACGGCTGTGGCTACCTCTGTGTCGTCAGTGCTCATCCATAATTGTATACCTACCTGTGGTGGGGTTTTTTTTTCTATCTTCTTCATACTAGTAGTTTAGGAGTCTGCTGACAGTGTCCAGCAGGTCCGTCATTATATTATATATACCTGCAGTAGTGATATATATATATATATATATATTTTATATCATTATCATCTCTATACTAGCAGACGCAGTACGGTAGTCCACGGCTGTGGCTACCTCTGTGTCGTCAGTGCTCATCCATAATTGTATACCTACCTGTGGTGGGTTTTTTTTTCTATCTTCTTCATAACTAGTAGTTTAGGAGTCTGCTGACAGTGTCCAGCAGGTCCGTCATTATATTATATATACCTGCAGTAGTGATATATATATATTTTTTATATCATTATCATCTCTATATTAGCAGACGCAGTACGGTAGTCCACGGCTGTGGCTACCTCTGTGTCGTCGGTGCTCGTCCATAATTGTATACCTACCTGTGGTGGGTTTTTTGTTCTATCTTCTTCATACTAGTAGTTTAGGAGTCTGCTGACAGTGTCCAGCAGGTCCGTCATTATATTATATATACCTGCAGTAGTGATATATATATATTTTTTATATCATTATCATCTCTATACTAGCAGACGCAGTACGGTAGTCCACGGCTGTAGCTACCTCTGTGTCGTCAGTCACTCGTCATCCATAAGTATACTAGTATCCATCCATCTCCATTGTTTACCTGAGGTGCCTTTTAGTTGTGCCTATTAAAATATGGAGAACAAAAATGTTGAGGTTCCAAAAATAGGGAAAGATCAAGATCCACTTCCACCTCGTGCTGAAGCTGCTGCCACTAGTCATGGCCGAGACGATGAAATTCCATCAACGTCGTCTGCCAAGGCCGATGCCCAATGTCATAGTACAGAGCATGTAAAATCCAAAACACAAAATATCAGTAAAAAAAGGACTCAAAAATCTAAAATAAAATCGTCGGAGGAGAAGCGTAAACTTGCCAATATGCCATTTACCACACGGAGTGGCAAAGAACGGCTGAGGCCCTGGCCTATGTTCATGGCTAGTGGTTCAGCTTCACATGAGGATGGAAGCACTCAGCCTCTCGCTAGAAAAATGAAAAGACTTAAGCTGGCAAAAGCACAGCAAAGAACTGTGCGTTCTTCGAAATTACAAATCCACAAGGAGAGTCCAATTGTGTCGGTTGCGATGCCTGACCTTCCCAACACTGGACGTGAAGAGCATGCGCCTTCCACCATTTGCACACCCCCTGCAAGTGCTGGAAGGAGCACCCGCAGTCCAGTTCCTGATAGTCAGATTGAAGATGTCAGTGTTGAAGTACACCAGGATGTGGAGGATATGGGTGTTGCTGGCGCTGGGGAGGAAATTGACAAGGAGGATTCTGATGGTGAGGTGGTTTGTTTAAGTCAGGCACCCGGGGAGACACCTGTTGTCCGTGGGAGGAATATGGCCATTGACATGCCTGGTGAAAATACCAAAAAAATCAGCTCTTCGGTGTGGAAGTATTTCAATAGAAATGCGGACAACAGGTGTCAAGCCGTGTGTTGCCTTTGTCAAGCTGTAATAAGTAGGGGTAAGGAAGTTAACCACCTTGGAACATCCTCCCTTATACGTCACCTGCAGCGCATTCATCATAAGTCAGTGACAAGTTCAAAAACTTTGGGCGACAGCGGAAGCAGTCCACTGACCAGTAAATCCCTTCCTCTTGTAACCAAGCTCACGCAAACCACCCCACCAACTCCCTCAGTGTCAATTTCCTCCTTCCCCATGAATGCCAATAGTCCTGCAGGCCATGTCACTGGCAATTCTGACGAGTCCTCTCCTGCCTGGGATTCCTCCGATGCATCCTTGAGTGTAACGCCTACTGCTGCTGGCGCTGCTGTTGTTGCTGCTGGGAGTCGATGGTCATCCCAGAGGGGAAGTCGTAAGACCACTTTTACTACTTCCACCAAGCAATTGACTGTCCAACAGTCCTTTGCGAGGAAGATGAAATATCACAGCAGTCATCCTGCTGCAAAGCGGATAACTGAGGCCTTGGCATCCTGGGCGGTGAGAAACGTGGTTCCGGTATCCATCATTACTGCAGAGCCAACTATAGACTTGATTGAGGTACTGTGTCCCCGGTACCAAATACCATCTAGGTTCCATTTCTCTAGGCAGGCGATACCGAAAATGTACACAGACCTCAGAAAAAGACTCACCAGTGTCCTAAAAAATGCAGTTGTACCCAATGTCCACTTAACCACGGACATGTGGACAAGTGGAGCAGGGCAGACTCAGGACTATATGACTGTGACAGCCCACTGGGTAGATGTATTGACTCCCGCCGCAAGAACAGCAGCGGCGGCACCAGTAGCAGCATCTCGCAAACGCCAACTCTTTCCTAGGCAGGCTACGCTTTGTATCACCGCTTTCCAGAATACGCACACAGCTAAAAACCTCTTACGGCAACTGAGGAAGATCATCGCAGAATGGCTTACCCCAATTGGACTCTCCTGTGGATTTGTGGCATCGGACAACGCCAGCAATATTGTGTGTGCATTAAATATGGGCAAATTCCAGCACGTCCCATGTTTTGCACATACCTTGAATTTGGTGGTGCAGAATTATTTAAAAAACGAGAGGGGCGTGCAAGAGATGCTGTCGGTGGCCAGAAGAATTGCGGGACACTTTCGGCGTACAGGCACCACGTACAGAAGACTGGAGCACCACCAAAAACGCCTGAACCTGCCCTGCCATCATCTGAAGCAAGAAGTGGTAACGAGGTGGAATTCAACCCTCTATATGCTTCAGAGGTTGGAGGAGCAGCAAAAGGCCATTCAAGCCTATACAACTGACCACGATATAGGAGGTGGAATGCACCTGTCTCAAGCGCAGTGGAGAATGATTTCAACGTTGTGCAAGGTTCTGCAACCTTTTGAACTTGCCACACGTGAAGTCAGTTCAGAGACTGCCAGCCTGAGTCAGGTCATTCCCCTCATCAGGCTTTTGCAGAAGAAGCTGGAGACATTGAAGGAGGAGCTAACACTGAGCGATTCCGCTAGGCATGTGGGACTTGTGGATGGAGCCCTTAATTCGCTTAACAAGGATTCACGGGTGGTCAATCTGTTGAAATCAGAGCACTACATTTTGGCCACCGTGCTCGATCCTAGATTTAAAACCTACGTTGTATCTCTCTTTCCGGCAGACACAAGTCTGCAGGGGTTCAAAGAACTGCTGGTGAGAAAATTGTCAAGTCAAGCGGAACGCGACCTGTCAACATCTCCTCCTTCACATTCTCCCGCAACTGGGGGTGCGAGGAAAAGGCTCAGAATTCCGAGCCCACCCGCTGGCGGTGATGCAGGGCAGTCTGGAGCGACTGCTGATGCTGACATCTGGTCCGGACTGAAGGACCTGACAATGATTACGGACATGTCGTCTACTGTCACTGCATATGATTCTCTCACCATTGAAAGAATGGTGGAGGATTATATGAGTGACCACATCCAAGTAGGCACGTCAGACAGTCCGTACGTATACTGGCAGGAAAAAGAGGCAATTTGGAGGCCCTTGCACAAACTGGCTTTATTCTACCTAAGTTGCCCTCCCACAAGTGTGTACTCCGAAAGAGTGTTTAGTGCCGCCGCTCACCTTGTCAGCAATCGGCGTACGAGGTTACTTCCAGAAAATGTGGAGAAGATGATGTTCATTAAAATGAATTATAATCAATTCCTCCATGGAGACATTCACCAGCAGCAATTGCCTCCACAAAGTACACAGGGAGCTGTGATGGTGGATTCCAGTGGGGACGAATTGATAATCTGTGAGGAGGGGGATGTACACGGTGATGAATCGGAGGATGATGATGAGGTGGACATCTTGCCTCTGTAGAGCCAGTTTGTGCAAGGAGAGATTAATTGCTTCTTTTTTGGTGGGGGTCCAAACCAACCCGTCATTTCAGTCACAGTCGTGTGGCAGACCCTGTCACTGAAATGATGGGTTGGTTAAAGTGTGCATGTCCTGTTTATACAACATAAGGGTGGGTGGGAGGGCCCAAGGACAAATCCATCTTGCACCTCTTTTTTCTTTCATTTTTCTTTGCGTCATGTGCTGTTTGGGGAGTGTTTTTTGGAAGGGCCATCCTGCGTGACACTGCAGTGCCACTCCTAGATGGGCCAGGTGTTTGTGTCGGCCACTAGGGTTCGCTTATCTTAGTCACACAGCTACCTCATTGCGCCTCTTTTTTTTCTTCTTTGCGTCATGTGCTGTTTGGGGAGTATTTTTTGGAAGGGCCATCCTGCGTGACACTGCAGTGCCACTCCTAGATGGGCCAGGTGTTTGTGTCGGCCACTAGGGTCACTTATCTTAGTCACACAGCTACCTCATTGCGCCTCTTTTTTTTCTTCTTTGCGTCATGTGCTATTTGGGGAGTATTTTTTGGAAGGGCCATCCGGCCTGACACTGCAGTGCCACTCCTAGATGGGCCAGGTGTTTGTGTCGGCCACTAGGGTCGCTTAGCTTAGTCACACAGCTACCTCATTGCGCCTCTTTTTTTCTTTGCGTCATGTGCTGTTTGGGGAGTGTTTTTTGGAAGGGCCATCCTGCGTGACACTGCAGTGCCACTCCTATATGGGCCAGGTGTTTGTGTCGGCCACTTGGGTCGCTGAGCTTAGTCATCCAGCGACCTCGGTGCAAATTTTAGGACTAAAAATAATATTGTGAGGTGTTCAGAATAGACTGAAAATGAGTGGAAATTATGGTTATTGAGGTTAATAATACTTTGGGATCAAAATGACCCCCAAATTCTATGATTTAAGCTGTTTTTTAGGGTTTTTTGAAAAAAACACCCGAATCCAAAACACACCCGAATCCGACAAAAAAAATTCGGTGAGGTTTTGCCAAAACGCGTTCGAACCCAAAACACGGCCACGGAACCGAACCCAAAACCAAAACACAAAACCCGAAAAATTTCCGGTGCACATCTCTAGTTTATATGTCATCCTTAGGTTCAGTTACGTGGTGAGGGACAGGATTTGTTTCTGTTTGCCCACATATTTTTATGATTGTCAGCCACAAGCACTGGTTTTTCCTATTACATCGACCATAATCAATTTGAATTGGTCCTGGACCACCAACCCAGGGCACCCCTGCAAGTGTCCCAAGGCACCCCAGGGTGCCACGGCACACAGTTTGAGTACCTCTGTACTAATACAAAGGAGGGCACACAGGAAACTGCTGCTGAGTCTGATATATATATATATATATATATATATATATATATCCCACCCTCGGGCCTCAGTGTCCCACAGTTTGGGGGGGGAGGCAGTTGGGAGGCTCCTGTCAGACACTGCTCTGAGGTAAATAGGCACTGTGCTCATGCGCACTGCATCTATGCACGGGAGACAGAGGGACTGGGGGCATGCCAGCAGCTCACAGCGCGATTGCCATGCCCCCACAGTGACGGAAAACGGGGGCATGGCTCGGGATCGCAGAACTCCTGTGAAGCCCCGCCCTTTTCTATAGGCCATGCCCCCTTCGGGGAGTCCCTTTTTACCATCTCCCTAGTTTTCCCATTGCAAATGCCTTCTGCTGAGAATTGCTAGAAGTTGAAATAAGCAATTGAGGTTGGTAATTTTGATGTGGAAAGCAGCAAATAAAATGAAAAGCTAAAATGAAAAGCTTAGCAGACTTTTTCTATCCATCATAAAATAGAGCAGGATGCATGTTTTTATGAAAAACTTAGCCATGATTGTTTTTCGAAACAGAACTTAAGTATACAACAGGTTCAGTACATATTTTAAAACATAATTATTTTCAGTTGTTACATTTACACAGTGTTATGGACTATTGAGTTACTTCAGGCTTACAGTATATCTTAATTCTTAGCTTATTCACATGTGTTTTAAATAACATGATTTATATTTTCTGAGAACATTTTCTTCCTTATTGGGTGTGAAAACATGGCAAATGATTTTCATAGTGATTATCCCTACTGTGCACTGTGTAATTCCTTCCAATTTATATTAAATATTAACATATTTTGATGCTAACCAGATTTAGGCATTATTTTTAAAGCCATGAGTTTAGCTCATGTTACAACTGCATATTTCATTAAAAATCAAATGTTTGTTTTACAGGTTCACAGCCAGGATATAATTTAGCCTTTTGATGTTGAGTAAGATAATGATTTTCTTTAACTACTGCTTCATTGCAGGAGTTCAGCTCCTATCTTTTTCAAACAGAGAGTCTAGATATCCCATTACATGTCCTAGTCACAGTCCCTACAAATGTTCTACTGCTTTTTAAGCTGCAAAGCCATTCAATATTTAAACAAGTATAATCAATCAAACTTAATTGATCTGCAACTGCTAAAGATCTTAAGCTAGGTACGCACTGACAGATTTTTTTTGGTCTGCCTGACAATCAGACCATTTTTCAGGAAATTGTGGGCATCAATAGCTGAGCTACACGCTTAAGGACCCTACAGACACAGCGATCCGCCGCCGAGCTGCCCGACTGCCGATACGGCAGACGGGTGACCCGGCGGCAGAGGGGCAGTGACGGGGGGAGTGAAGTTTCTTCACTCCCCCCGTCACCCAGCTCCATACAAGTGCAGGCAAATATGGACGATATCGTCCATATTGCCCTGCATGCACAGCCGACGGGGCACCAGCGATGAACGAGCGCGGGGCTCGCAACGTTCATCGCTGGTGACTCCACACTCGAAGATATGAACGTTATCTCGTTCAATAATGAACGAGATTGTTCATATCTTTGAAGATTGCCGGCCAGTGTGTAGGGCCTATTAAAGATTTTTTTTTCAGTTACCAATTTTCTGCCACATCACACTGCATTTGCATATGTCCGCTCACAAGGAGGATGATGTAGTGAGAGGAAAACACAGGAAATATTGGCAGATTATTGAAAACGCACACGAACTGCTCAGTATCTGGAGATTGTGGCAGATATTTTTGGGCTGGGCCGATTGATCGGAAAATCGATCGTTTGGGTGTGTGCAAGATTTTTCCGAATTATCGGCGAAACACCAACACGATTGTTCGTACACGCTATACAATAAATCAGGCCGATGTCCCAATTATTGACATATCGGCCCAATAATTGTATAGTGTGAACCTAGCTTTAGGGCCTAATTCAGACCTGATCGCAAGAGCAAATTAGTTAACTAATAAGCAAAACCATGTGCACTGTAGGGAGGGGGCAGATATAACATGTGCAGAGAGAGTGAGATTTGGGTGGGTTATATTGCTTCTGTGCAGGTTAAATACTGGCTGCTTTATTTTTACACTGCAATTAAGATTTCAGTTTGAACACACCCCACCCAAATCTAACTCTCTCTGCACATGTTATATCTACCTCACCTGCAATGCACATGGTTTTGCTTATTAGCTAACAATACAGGGTGGAGGGGAAAGAAAAAAAGAGAAAAGGATCTGTCTTCGGTGCACTAGAATATAAAATGTAACTTTTAATTATTATATATAAAATAGATGATACATTATACTTTAACGTGTCCTGCTAATAAAGTAGTATGCAAAATATAATACTCACAAATAACATATTTATTAGGTAACAACTTTGCTGCTGCGATCAGGTCTGAATTAGGCCCTTAATCCCAAGAAAATGTACTGAAAAATTAGACATTAGGCATGTACTGAATTAATTTGAACATATGGGAGTGAGTTAGAATTTGGAGAGGCTGATAACATTTTTGTATACCTGTCTTTCAAGAATCTTGATCAGATTAATTATCACATTAAGGGCCTAATGCAGCAGCAGTTTACGCAGCAGCTTACGCAGACTGAAGCCCAGTGAAGTGTGCGCACATGCAGCAGTCGCACTGCACGTGCGCGCATAGTAAGATGCAACGGCATCTCACTTGTGCAATCACCTCTGCCTGATTGACAGGCAGCGGCGGTCGTGGGGCGATGTGGGGCTGCGGTGGCATTTGGTGGGGGAGCAGTCAGGACAATGCAGGTGTGTCCGGACCGTTTGTGGGGCAGGCTGCGGTGGCTGCATAATGTCACATGCAGCCGATGCAACCGTAAACATGGCGGGTAGCTCTCTGCCTTCACAGCTAGGCTGTGTAGGCAGAGAGCTACTCGTCAGGTGCAATGCTTTTGCATGTCTGTGGGCGGGGCTGAATCCGGAATGTGGGGCAGACTTGCCTGTGCTGGGTGTCCTCCCGCATTCCAAAGATTTTGATCGTAGATGTGTGTTTTTTCGCACAGCTACAATCAGGTCTGAATTAGGCCCTAAATAAGCGATGAAAAGTATAAAGTGGAGAGAGATAAAGTACCAGCTAATCAGCTCCTAATTGTCATATTACAGACTGTGGCCCAGATTTATCAAGCATTGGAGAGTGATAAATTGCACGGTGATAAAGTACCAACCAATAAGCCCCTAACTATCATTTTTCAAACCCTGTCTATAACATGGCAGTTAGGATCTGATTGGCTGGTACTTTATCACTCTGCAATTTATCAATCTCCAAGACTTAGGGCAGCATTTCCCAACCCCGGTCCTCAAGGCACACTAACAGTACAAGTTTTTGAGATATCGAGGCTTCAGCACAGGTGAATTAATTAGTGCCTCAGTTATTTTGATTTAACCATCTGTGCTGAAGCCTGGATATCACTAAAACCTGCACTGCTGGTGTGGCTTGAGGACCGTGGTTGGGAATGCCTGGCTTAGGGGGATATTTAATAAACATAATTGTCTAAAAAAATGAGGAAAATTTGATATTTATGTTTTCTGGAGATGGAGATAAGTTTGTCTTTTCTCCAGTGGCAGTTGACACGCAGTCCAAAATTCGAATAGAGGAGCCACACCAACTGTCAACTCAAAAAAGCTGCCAAACATTACTGGCCAGGACTCACTGGCAGTTGGCATGGCTCCCCTATTTGAATTTTGGACTGCGCGCCAACTGCCTCTGGAGAAGAGACAAGCTTATCTTCATCTCCAAAAAACATACAGTGCATCCAGAAAGTATTCACAGTGCTTCACTTTTTCCACATTTTGTTATGTTACAGCCTTATTCCAAAATGGAATAAATTCATTTTTCCCTCAAAATTCTACACTCTCCCATAATAACAACGTGAAAAAAGTTTTTTTGAGATTTTTGCAAATATATATATATATATAAAATAAAAAACTAAGAAATCACATGTACATAAGTATTCACAGCTTTTCCCTTGAAGCTCAAAATTGAGCTCAGGTGCATCCTGTTTCCACTGACCATCCTTGAGATGTTCCTACAGCTTAATTGGAGTCCACCTGTGGTAAATTCAGTTGATTGGACATGATTTGGAAAGGCACACACCTATCTATATAAGGTCCCACACTTGACAGTGCATGTCTGAGCACAAACCAAGCATGAAGTCTATAAGCTTGCGAGCTGGGCCTTCCTACCTCTATGACTATTTATTACCGAGTATTGTTTTATCATTATGTCCAATTGTAAAGCACAATGGAATTTGCTGTGCTATGTAAGAAACTGTTAATAAATAAATAATTATAAATGAAGTCAAAAGGAATTGTCTGTGGACTTCCGAGACAGGATTGTCTCGAGGCACAAATCTGGGGAAGTGTACAGAAAAATATCTGCTGCTTTGAAGGTCCCAATGAACACAGTGGCCTCCATCATCCATAAATGGAAGAAGTTTGTAACCACCAGGGCTCTTCCTCGAGCTGGCTGGCCGTCTAAACTGAGCGATCGGGGAGAAGGGCCCTAGTCAGGGAGGTGACAAAGTACCCGATGGTCAATCTGTCAAAGCTGCAACATTCCTCTGTGAAGAGAGGAGAGCCTTCCAGAAGGAAAACCATATCTGCAGGAATCTGCCAATCAGGCCTCTATGGTAGAGTGGCCAGACAAAAGCCACCCCTTAGTAACAAGCATGTGGCAGCCCACCTGCAGTTTGCCAAAATGTGCCTGAAGGACTCTCAGACCATGAGAAACAAAATTCTATGGTCTGATGAGACAAAGAGAACTCTTTGGCGTGAATGCCAAGCGTCATGTTTGGAGGAAACCAGGCACCGCTCACAACCCGGCCAATTCCATCCCTACAGTGAAGCATGGTGGTAGCAGTATCATGCTGTGGGGATGTTTTTCAGTGGCAGGAACTGGGAGACTACTCAGGATAGAGGGAAAGATGAATGCAGCAATGTACAGAGACATCCTGGAAGAAAACCTGCTCCAGATCGCTCTTAATGTCAGACTGGGGCGACAGTTCATCTTTCAGCAGGACAACGACCCTAAGTATACAGCCAAGATATCAAAGGTGTGGCTTCAGGACAACTCTGTGAATGTCCTTGAGTAGCCAAGCCAGAGCCCAGACTTGAATCTGATTGAACATCTCTGGAGAGATCTGAAAATGTCTGTGCACCTACGCTTCCCATACAACCTGATAGAGCTTGAGAGGTGCTGCAAAGAGGAATGGGTGACACTGGCTAAAGATAGGTGTGCCAAGCTTGTGGCATCATATTCAAAAAGAGTTGTAATTGCTGACAAAGGTGCATCAACAAAGTATTGAGCAAAGGCTGTGAATACTTATGTACATGTGATTTTTTTTATTTTTAATAAATTTGCAAAAATAAAATAAAATGTCATGTTGTAATTATGGGGAATTGTGAGGGTAATTCCAAGTTGATCGCAGCAGGAATTTTGTTAGCAGTTGGGCAAAACCATGTGCACTGCAGGGGAGGCAGATTTAACATGTGCAGAGAGAGTTAGAGTTGGGTGTGGTGTGTTCAATCTGCAATCTAATTTGCAGTGTAAAAATAAAGCAGCCAGTATTTACACTGCACAGAAACAAAATAACCCACCGAAATCTAACTCTTTCTGCACATGTTATATCTGCCTCCCCTGCAGTGCACATGGTTTTGCCACACTGCTAACAAAACTCCTGCTGCGATCAACTTGGAATTACCCCCTGTGTGTAGAATTTTGAGGGAACAATTAATTTATTCCAGTTTGGAATAAGGCTGTAACATAACAAAATGTGGAAAAAGTGAAGCACTATGAATACGTTCCGGATGCACTGTATTTATTAAACTTTTTTTTCTATAAATTAGGGGGGTAGCGAATTAGTGCCAATCCATTTTCAGCGGGTGAAAATTGCCGGATGGTCATGATTGTGGTATCCTATTACAGGCCCTTTTCATCGGCCGAAAACGGTCCCACGATCACGTAAAATCACATTATTGCGGCTCCGGGCTGCCCAATTATCACCATAGGCGTGCGCAGACACTGACAGGCGGGTGCCGCTTGTGATACAATTATCCATGGTCTTTGACCAGGGCCGGTGCTAGGGTGTTCAGCGCCCCCCTGCAAACTATAAATTTGTGAACTCCCATACTTTACAGAGGGGCGGCACGCAACGAAAAAGGGTGTGTGGTCTGACAAGGATGTGACAATAGTAGTGCCACCTATACACATAATCCACCCCCCAACCAACACACACACACACACACACACACACACACACACACACACACACACACACACTTTCTCTCACTCTCTCTTTCCCTCCATTTACCTAAATCTGTCTAGCCGGAGAAGGAGCAGCATCCTCAGAGCCGGCCCTAACCAATATGATGCCCTAGGCAAGATTTTGGCTGGTGCTCCCTAGCACCACTGCTGGTTCCGCCTCTGACCTTGCACCTCTTTCCCTGCACCACCATCCCTCATCCATAACAGTCCTTATTTTGGTGTTTGTATCCCCTATATTTTAAATAGGAACAGTTCGCACATTTGGCACACAGCCCAAAAAGGGGTGTGTTTTTGCTGGCAAGGGGCATGGCCACACAATAGTAACCCCAATTCCAATTACGCCACACTGTACTGCAACTTTATTCACATTTGATCATGCGATAGTGTCCATAATTCATATTTCATCCCACAGTACTATCACTTTACCTTATAAACATTACTCCTCACAGTAGAGCCCCTTATTCACATTACATCACACTGAATTGATCCTTATTCACATTACAGTACACCCTATTGCTCTTTATTCACATTAGACGACACAGTAGTGCCCTTTCTATACGCAATGCAACATAGTAGAGCACCTTATACACATAATGCCACACAGTAATGCCCCTTACACATATGAGACACATTATTAATGTCCTTATAAACATAATGTGCCTTACACATTATGACAACCTTTATTAATGCCCTTTTACACATAATGTCCTTTACACATATGCTGCACATTATTAATGCCCTTATACACATAATGACACACATACAGTAGTACCCTGTTACACATATGCCGCACATTATTAATGCCCTTATACACATAATGACACACATAGTGCCCCTTACACATATGTTGCACATTATTAATGCATTTTTACATGACACACATAATGCTCCTTACATATTCCGAACACTACTGCACAACCAACCCACTCACATGCACACAGCACTCACACTGCCACTAACATTGCGACCTCTTCCTCTGCTTGGATACAGATGTGTCCTCATAAATCTTGCCTCAATGCTAACGTCGGGCACATTTTTTTTAATGAAAATTCATCTTATTTGCTTTGCTATGTGGCTAGGATGCAAAAGCAGCTTATGCTGATTAAAATGATATGCAGCACGCCTATGTACTGTGTGAGACTGTGGCTGTATCTGCATATGAATTGCTACACACAGAATATAGGCATGCCGCATATAATTTTAATCAGCAGAAGCTGCTGATGCCCCTAGGCATATCAAATGCCCTAGGCAATTGCCTAGTTTGTCTATGCCTATGGCTGGCTCTGAGCATCCTGTCCCTCTTCAACATAGCAGCCTGGTCCCTGTAGCTCCGCCTCTCGAACCCATGTAACTCCGCCCCTCCATCCATATTAGCCCCACCCCTTTTATCATCCACAAGAACACTGATTGCTCTGCTGCTTTGACAGGGAGAGGGGGGACAGACCTGTGTCTGTAGTAGTGTGACAAGAGCAGCGGCAGCCGGCAGCAGCAGCAGGGGAACTCAGCACAGGGATGCAGAGTAGGAAGAGCGCCTCTACACCTTGGCGCTTACCTGCACTGCATCCCTTTGCTGAGCGGACAGCGCCGGGCCTGTCTTTGACCACGGATAATTGAATACCCCCATAGGGCTTTGGATTTAATAGAGTAATATAAATACAGTACATGCAAAAGAGGCCTCAGGTTGCATGTAAAGTGGCTGCTCTTTTAAATCCAGCACTCAAACCAGTTTATTATTAGACAAAGACTAATCATTAGAGCAGGGATGGGGAACCTTTGGCCCTCCAGCTGTTACTGTACTACACACATCAGCATGCCTTGCTACAGTTTTGCTATTTGGCCATGCTAAAACTTTTGCAGGGCATACTGAGATGTGTTGTTCAACAACAGCTGGAGGGACGAAGGTTTCTTATCCCTGCATTAGAGTATGCAGGGCGATCTGGTATCTAGGTTAACACTAGAGATGTGCGGTGGGCACTCTTCGTGTTTTGTGTTTTGGTTTTGGTTCTAATTCCCCGCTAGTATTTTGGATTGGTTTTGCCAAAACCACCCTTTCGAGTTTTGGTTTTGGTTTTGGATCTGGATGATTTGTGAAAAAAACATAAAAACAGCTAAAATCACAGAATTAGAGGGTAATTTTAATTCTACGGTATTATTAACCTCAATAACATTCATTTCCACTCATTTCCAGTCTATTGTGAACACCTCACACCTGACAATAATGTTTTTAGGCCAAAAGGTTGCACCGAGGTAGATGGATAACTAAGCTAAGCGACACAAGTGGGTGGCACAAACACCTGGCCCATCTAGGAGTGGTACTGCAGTGGCAGAAAGGATGGCACTTAAAAAAACTAGTCCCCAAACAGCACATGCTGCAAAGAAGAAAAAGAGGTGCAAGATGGAATTGTCTTTGGGCCCTCCCATCCACCCTTATGTTGTATAAACAGGACATGCACACTTTAACAAACCAATCACTTCAGAGTCTACCACATGACCGTGGCTGAAATGACTGGTTTGTTTGGGCCTCCACCAAAAAAGAAGCAACCAATCTTTCCTTGCACAAACTGGCTCTACAGAGGCAAGATGTCGACCTCATCCTCATCCTTCGATTACTCACCCCTTTCACTGTGTACATCCTCCTCCTCACAGAGTATTAATTCATCCCCACTGGAATACACCATAACAGGTACCTGTGTATTTTCTGGAGGCAATTGCTGGTCAATGTCTTCCCGGAGGAATTTATAATTCATTTTGATGAACATCATCTTCTCCACATTTTGTGGAAGTAACCTCCTACACCGATCGCTGACAAGGTTACCGGCTGCACTAAACACTATTTTCAAGTACACACTGGAAGGGGGCAACTTAGGTAAAATAAAGCCAGTTTGTGCAAGAGCATCCAAATTGCCTCCTTTTCCTTCCAGTATTCGTACGACGTCTGACATGCTTACTTGGATTCTGTCACTCATATAATCGTCCACCATTCTTTCAACGGTGACAGAATCATATGCAGTGACAGACATGTCAGTAATCATTCAGCATGGACCAGATGTCAGCACTCGCTCCTGACTGCCCTGCATCACCTCCAGCAGGTGAGCTAGGAAATCTTATCCTATTCCACGTAGCCCCAGTTGCAGGAGAAAATGAAGGAGGAGCTGTTGACGGGTCACATTCCGCTTGAGTTGACAATTTTCTTACCAGCAGGTCTTTGAACCTCTGAAAACTTATGTTTGCTGGAAAAAGATATACAACGTAGGCTTTAAACCTAGGATCGACCACAGTAGCCAAAATGTAGTGCTCTGGTTTCAACAGATTAACCACCCTTGAATCCTGGCAAAGTGAATGAAGGGATCCATCCACAAGTCCCACATACTTTGCGGAATCGCTCTGTCTTAGCTCCTCCTTTATTTTCTCCAGCTGCTTCTGCAAAAGCCTGATGAGGGGAATGACCTGACTCAAGCTAGCAGTGTCTGAACTGACTTCACATGTGGCAAGTTCGAAGGGTTGGAGAACGTCGCACAAGACGGAAATCATTCTCCACTGCGCTTGAGTCAGGTGTATTCCCCCTCCTTTGCCTATATCGAAGGTAGATGTATAGGCTTGAATGGCCTTTTGCTGCTCCTCCATCCTCTGAAGCATATAGAGTGTTGAATTCCACCTCATTACCACTTCTTGCTTCAGGTGATGGCAGGGCAGGTTCAGGAGTGTTTGATTGTGCTCGAGTCTTCGGCACGCGGTGGCTGAATGCCGAAAGTAGCCCGGAATTTTTCGGGCTACCAACAGTATCTCCTGCACTCCCCTGTAATTTAAAAAAAAATTCTGCACCACCAAATTAATTGTATGTGCAAAACATGGGACTTGCTGGAATTTGCCCAGATGTAATGCATGCACAATATTGGCATTGTCCGATATCACAAATCCCTAGGAGAGTCTAATTGGGGTAAGCCATTGTGCAATGATGTCCCTCAGTTTTCGTAAGAGGTTGTCAGCAGTGTGCCTCTGGAAAGCGGTGATACATAGCAAAGCCTGCCTAGGAACGAGTTGGCATTTGCGAGATGCTGCTACTAGTGTCGCTGCTGTTTTTGTTGCAGGAGGCCATACATCTACCCAGTGGGCTGTCACAGTCATATAGTCCTTAGTGTGCCCTGTTCCACTTGTCCACATGTCCGTGGTTAAGTGGACAGTGGGTTCATTTGCATTTCTTAGGACACTGAGGACACTATTTCTGACGTCTCTGAACATTCTCGGTATCGCCTGCCTAGTGAAGTGGAACCTAGATGGGATTTGATACCGGGGACACAGTACCTCAAACAATTCTCTTAAGTCTCACTGAACTAATGGTGGATACCAACATAGCTGTCAAGGCCTCAGTTATCCGCTTTGCAGCAGGATGACTGCTGTAATATTTCATCTTCCACACAAAGGACTGTTGGATAGCCAATTGCTTAGTTGAAGTAGTACAAGTGGTCTTCCGTCTTCCCCTCTGGGATGAAAATCAACTCCCAGCAGCAACAACAGCAGCGGCAGTAACAGCAGGTGTACCACTCAAGGATCCTCCAGAGGAATCCCGATTAGGAGAGGACCCCTCAGTCTTGCCGGTGACCTGGCCTGCAGGACTACTGGTGTTCCTGACTGAGGAGGAAATTCGGTACAAGAGGAAGAAGGGATTTAGGTGTCAGTGGACTTCTTACGCTCTTACCCAAAGTTTCACAACTTGACACTGACTTCTGATGAATGCGCAGCAGGTGACCTATAAGGGAGGATGTTCCTAGGTGGTTAACATCCTTACCCCTACTTATTACAGATTGACAGAGACAACACACGGCTTGACACCTGTTGTCCGGATTTGTGGAGAAATAATTCCACACTAAAGAGGTGGCTTTTTTTGGTATTTTGCCAATGCATCACAATGGGTTTCTTCATCCCATGGACAATAGGTGTCTCCCCTGGTGCCTGATTAAAACAAACCACATCACCTTCAGAATCTTCATCGTAGACTTCCTCCTCAATGCCAGCAACACCCATATCCTCACCCTGGTATACTTCAACAGTGACATCTTCAATTTGAATATCAGAAACTGGACTGTGAGTGCTCTATCCAGCACTTGCAGGGGGCGTGCAAATGGTGGTAGGTGCCACCTCTTCCCATCCAGTGTTGGGAAGTTCAGGCATCGCAACCGCCAACATACTTGGACTCTCCTTGGGGATTTGTTGTCAAGTCTGTAATTGTGTCTGTTCCCGGAATAGGCACTAATGGGTCAGTGGTGGCATGGTGGAGGAAACGAGGAGGCTGTAGAAGATTCCTGCATATGTGCGCAATTATATTTATTCAGCACACAGGGATATGAACAGTCACTGAAGCACAATACAATAGTGATGGTATGAGCAAAGAAGCTGATGGAGATATAACATCAGTCACAAGTGATTATCTGTAAACCAGTGAAATTAATAACCATGATGACCGGCCTGGAAGCCAATAGCAACAGTATCAAATATGCAGATGGTAGTAATGCAACTGATGACAGTGAACACAGGCAAAAGTAACTCCGGAGATTGGTCTGGAAACCAACAGCATTAGATTCACACAGTCTGTATATATGCACAAATCCACAAAGCCAAGCAAGGCCAAAGCAGGATACAGATTGTAATTGCAAGCTGGTTGTTTTAAGTGCCAGATGGAATAGCACAGTGCTGAATGCAGATAACAACACACAGGTGAGAATGGTAAGTAGCACCTGGAGAGAGTCTCTTACTGCATGCAGTGGTGGAAGCTGACTGTGGAAGGAGTTGTAGCAAAACTGGATGGCTAGAGCCTGTAGTTCTACACTGGAGCAAGGAAATCACTGGAGACAGAAAACTTGAGCCCGGAGATGCTGTACACTGGATGTGATGCGTTGTTCAAGGCAATGAGACTGAGCCAATGTTCTGGATTTATATCCCCTGGTCAGCAGGCATTTGATGCTTGAATCATGTGTGCAGAAACAGCGCAGCATTGGGTGTTACAGGTCAGTTGACTGCAAGTGTCATGGCAGCGCCCATGCTGCACAGATGGTGGTACGCACTACATGGACTTTAGGGGTACACATTGACAATGGGCACTGCACCTGCCGACAGAGCATTTATGCAGCCGCAGACTGGGGCCGTGACCTTAGGAGGCCTGCACACCAGCGCGCTGGTGAGATGCCACTGAACGCTGATTCCTGACATTTGTGATAACATCTTAGAACGCACAGTTCTTTGCTGTGCTTTTTCTAACTTAACTCTTATCATTTTTCTAGCAGGAGGATGAGGGCTTTTATCGTCATGTGAAGCTGAACCACTAGTTATGAACATAGGCCATGGCCATAGCCGCTCCTTGCCACTCTGTGCTGTAAATGGCATATTGGCAAGTTTACGTTTCTCCTCAGACCATTTAAATTTTTTGGGAGGGTCTTTTTACTGAACTTTGGCTTTTTGGATTTTACATGACCTCTACTATCACATTGGGCATCGGCCTTGGCAGACGACGTTGATGGGATTTCATCATCTATGTAATGACTAGTGCCAGCAGCTTCATCACTAGGAGGAAGTGGTTCTTGATCTTTCCCTATTTTATCCTCCAAATTTTTGTTCTCCACTATTTTTCTACAGTTTTATAACAATATGCAGCACAGGAGAGCGTACCTCTACACCACACAGGGCAAACCCTGTGACAATTATTTGGATTAAATATTATTAACCCCTTTATTTGGTGTAAATTACATACAGCACAGGACAGCACCACTGAACTTATATGGCAGCACCACTGGACTGTATTTATACGGAATTATAAGAATTTATATGGCAGGATCACTGAAATTATGTGGCAGGATCACTGGAATTATAAGGCAGGATCACTGGATTTATATGGCAGGATCACTGGATTTATACGGCAGTACCGCTGGACTTATAAGGCAGTATCAATGGACATATATGGCAGGATCACTGGACTTATGCAGCAGAATCACTGGATTTATACGGCAGTACCCCTGGAATTATACAGCAGGATCGCTGGATTTATGCGGCAGTACCGATGGACATATATGGCAGTACCGCTGGACATATACGGCAGTATAAATGGACATATACAGCAGTATCACTGGACATATATGGCAGGTTCACTGGACTGGACTTAGACACCAGTACCACTGTAATTAAACGGCAGGATCACTGGATTTATACACCATTACCACTGGAATTATACGGTAGGATCACTGGACTTCTACGCTAGTACCACTGGAATTATACGGCAGGATCACTGGAATTAAATGGCAGGATCACTGGAGTTATACGGCAAGATCACTGCAATTATACGGCAGGATCACTGAAATTATATGGCAGGATCACTGGACTTATACACAAGTACCACTGGAATTATTTGGTAGGATCAAAGGATTTATACGCCAGTACCACTGGAATTATACGGCAGTATTACTGGAATTATACGGCAGGATCACTGGATTTATACGCCAGTACCACTGGAATTATACAGCAGGATCACCGAATTTATATGGCAGGATCACTGGATTTAAACAGCAGTACCACTGGACATATACGGAAGTATCACTTGACATATACGGCAGGATCACTGTACTTATACGGCAGGATCACTGGATTTATACGGCAGTACCGCTGTACATATACGGCAGTATCAATGAACATCTAAGGCAGGATCACTGGATTTATACAGCAGTACTGCTGTACATATACAGCAGTACCGCTTGATATATACGGCAGTATCAAGAGACATATACAGCAGTATCACTGGACATATTCAGCAGTATCACTGGACTGGACTTATACGCCAGTACCACTGTAATTATATGGCAGGATCACTGGATTTATACATTAGTAACACTGGAATTATATGGCAAGATCACTAAAATGATACAGCAGGATAACTGGAATTATATAGCAGGATCACTAGAATTATACGACAGGATCACCGGAATTATGCGGAAGGATCCCTGTACTTATACGCCAGTACCACTGGAATTATACGGCAGTATCACTGGAATTATACGGCAGGATCACTGGACTTATACAACAGTACCACTGGAATTATACGGCAGGATCACTGGATTTATACAGCAGTACTGCTGTACAAATACGGCAGTACCGCTGGATATATACGGCAGTATCAAGAGACATATACAGCAGTATCACTGGACATATTCAGCAGTATCACTGGACTGGACTTATACGCCAGTACCAGACTTATACGTCAGTAACACTGGAATTATATGGCAAGATCACTAAAATGATACAGCAGGATAACTGGAATTATATGGCAGGATCACTGGAATTATACGGCAGGATCACTGGAATTATGCGGAAGGATCCCTGTACTTATACGCCAGTACCACTGGAATTATACGGCAGTATTACTGGAATTATACGGCAGGATCACTGGATTTATACAACAGTACCACTGGAATTATACGGCAGGATCACTGGATTTATACAGCAGTACTGCTGTACAAATACGGCAGTACCGCTGGATATATACGGCAGTATCAAGAGACATATACAGCAGTATCACTGGACATATTCGGCAGTATCAATGGATTGGATTTATACGCCAGTACCACTGTAATTATATGGCAGGATCACTGGACTTATACGTCAGTAACACTGAAATTATAAGGCAAGATCACTAAAATGATTAAGCAGGATCACTGGAATTATATGGCAGGATCACTGGAATTACACGGCAGGATCACTGGAATTATACGGCAGGATCACTGTACTTATACGCCAGTACCACTGTATTTATAAGCCAGTATCACTGGAATTATATGGCAGGATCACTGGAATTATACGGCAGGATCACTGGACTTCTACGGCAGGATCACTGCAATTATACAGCAGGTTCACTGTACTTTTTTTGTAAATTCTGTTTATTAGATTTTCAATAAAGAAAAAGTACATACAATCCAGAAAAAGATATCAATATCACAAATGACTAGAGGTAATACCTCAGAAGGTCCCACACAATGAGATAGGTCAATCAGGCTTTCAACTGTTACATACATTGGGCCATCAGTGTGGTCATTAGAAATGTATACCTTTACATAAGTGATATCTAAAATACTTCTTGAACACATAAACAGGGAGGTGGGGGGAAACCAAAACACAGACACAGGTAAGATAGGGAGGGAAGAAATAGGAAGGTACGAGAGAGAGGGCAAGCATCACTGATTGTCAACAAACATAAGTGGTAAAGCAACCGCTGGGGGGTGGTTTACGTGGAGGTGAGGGAGATATTTTTATGGAGAGAGTACTCGGTACGGTCAAATAGTGTAAATATGGAGTTTTGGGTTTCTGGGTCAAGAGAGAGTATGAATAAGACCCATTTCTTGTGGAATGTGACCGCTCCAGTGATGACATTAGACAAAGCAGATCTCCTGTCGAAATACATGAGTTGCAACATCTTTTGTTGTACTTTGGAGAGCGATGGGGAGGTGCGTTTTAACCAATGCGTTAGAATTATTTTCTTTGCAACTGTAACTATAACTGTCAGTAACGGGGTAAAGGCATATCTATTCAGGCCAAGATTCCAGCTTGTAAAGTCCGCCAGTAAGCAGGCTAGGGGGTCGAGAATTTGAAAATGCGCTTAATATAATTAAGAAGTTTGTACCAGAAGCGGCGTATATGCAGGCAATCCCACATACAGTGAAGAAAGGAAGCGGTGGCACAATGGCATTTAATACATTCAGCAGAATTAGTCTGGTTAAAATGAGCATATTGTGCTGGTGAGATGTAAGCCCTGTGGAGTGTTCTAATATGAACCTCCTGTAAATAAGATGATTGGAGCGTCTTCAAGGCCTGAATAAAGTGATTAGTCATTTGATCTGGTTGCATGGAATAATTCAGATCTATATCCCAAGACCTTCTGACACCTTCCCATCGCTTCTCCGAGCTATTTGTAGTAAGGAGAGAGTACAATAAACTAATGCGGTACCCTTTCTGTGCGCTGGGCACCATCACCGGCCTCAATGGATCAGTGAGCGGAGAGGAGGTTCGTGAGGAGGTAGACCAGCTAAGAGAAGAAAGGTAATGTCTCATTTGGAGGTACATAAAGAAATGGGTGTGTGGAAGCTCATAGGAGGCTACGAGGTCAGCAAACTGAACAAAATTACCGCCCGGGTAAAAGATCTTGGTAGAGTCGGACAGTCTCCTATCCCTCCAGAGCCGGAACAGGGCATTAGAAATAGAAGGTGGGAAAGTTGGGTTACCCCATAATGGAATAGAAGCGGCATATAACGGGTTCCTATTCAACCGTTTGTTGACCCCTCGCCATGACAGAAATATGTCCTTAAATAAAATATGTGTCTTTACCTGAGGGGGAATATGCCGCTTAATCAAAATCACCACCCCCCGGGCTCTGGAGGAATAAGGGCTGGAGGCCACCACTGACCAACCCAACATAGCTAGCTTGGTCACTTCCGAGGGGATCAGATGAGTTTCCTGTAAGAAAGCAATGTCTACATTCTGCTTATTAAGATAAAGAAGTACCTTTCTCCTCTTAGCCAGTGAATTGAATCCTCCCACGTTCCACGTCCCTATTTTTACGTCAGACATAGTGCAGCGGGTGAAACAGAAATGCCACTCATCTCTCTAGGAGTACTCGATGTGACGGAAACAAAAAGGGGGAGGGGGGGGGGGAAGGAGACAAACGCACATAAAACATAAAAACAGACGTGAGACACCACAGATATATAGGGGCTATTAGGAATCGTTCTAGTAACATATATCATGTGAGCAATATGCAGAAGACATAATAGACCCTGTGCTTCCGGGATAAAGTGAACAATAACCTAAGGGAGAGGTAAGTATTAGCGATACTATGCAGGCGCATGGGAGAGGGAGGGGCCTCTCTGACCCCACGAACTAGAGAACAATTAACGTAAGGTGAGTACTACCACCAGCTCGTTAATGCCGAGATATAGTGGGTGCAACAGCTGCCGGAGCAGTAATCATGGTGACAGAAAAACATAAATTGAGCAGTTCAGCAATGAGTTCCATACGGACAATACATTATGGTAACATGCAGTGAGAACCAACCAGGATATCATATATGTTAATATGGCAAAGCAACATAGACAACAAAATATAACACGGAATAACTGTATGAAACTAAGTGAAGCCATAAACTCTTTACGGGAGTGACTAGAAAACACTCATCTGTGCTAAGGGCAATAGAGAGGTTTATGGGAAATAATCAGATGGGTAGGGACACAGGGTCACTGATGTCAGTTGCATTATCCTGAAGGAGTTCACGGAGATAGTCCTCAGCATCTCTAGGCGCCATCGTAAATCCGTAAACGGGCTGGGTAAAGCAAGCTGAATTTGCGGCCCTCAGTGACTAGTTTCGAACATATCAGAGAGAAAGCCTTACGAGCCCTAGTCAGTTCCACGGAGTAGTCCTGGAATATGTACAATTTATTTCCCTCCCACTGTAGGTCTTTGACACGTCGGGATGCTGACCAAAACGCCATTTTGTGTAGGTAGTTTAGACATCTAAATAGCATGACATGCGGCCTCGGTTTCGAAGGAGTCGGGGCAGGACCCACTCTGTGTGCCCGTTAAATCACTAAGTCCCGGCATTCTTGAGTAATTCCTAACAATTCAGGTAGCGTGTTTCTGACAAAGTGAGCAATCGCCGGCCCTTTAATGGATTCAGGTAAACCGACCAGCGGATATTATTACGTCTCGAACGATTTTCGATATCGTCTAACTTGTTCCATATCTGGTAGTTATCAGATGTTAATTCTTTAACACTGTGACGCATATCAGCAACTTCATGCAAAGTAGCCCCCAGTTGATTCTCGGCCTGGGTCACTCTGTGTGTAAGAGCTTTCAATTGGGAAGAAATATCTGTGACTGCCTGAGAGAGGAGCGGTGCCATGGTGGACCGTATTGCTTCCACCACATCCCCATAGGTAACAGGAGAATCAGGAGAACGGCATACCTTATGTGGGGGTCTGACAGTTCAGCGGCCGTCTTTTTGGAAGCAGGGGCTGCAGCGTCCGAGCCTCGCTCCGGCGCCATATTCCCCTCAGAGCAGCGTTTCTCCTGATGCAGTGCGGGCTGTCCCGGCTGAGCGGCAGAGGTCACATAGCGATCCATCATAAAGCACACGGATCGCAGTGCTGTGCTGGCGGTGTTGGAGGCTGTGAACAGCCGTTAAAAGGTGTCGTTCGCGGGTGGGAAGCGGAGCTCCGGTGTTAGCCTGCTAACCCATGCGAACCCGGAACCGGAAGTCAGGTTCACTGTACTTATACGCTAGTACCACTGGAATTATATGGAAGGCTCACTGGATTTACATGGCAGTAAAGCTGGACATATACAGCAGTACCGCTGGACATATACGGCAGTACCACTGGACTGGATTTATATGCCAGTACCACTGTAATTATATGGCATGATCACTGGATTTATACATCAGTAACACTAGAATTATACAGCAAGATCACTAAAATGATACAGCAAGATCATTGGAATTATATGGCAGGATCACTGGAAATATACGGCAGGATCACTGGAATTATGCGGAAGGATCCCTGTACTTATACGCCAGTACCACTGGAATTATACGACAGTATCACTGGAATTATACGTCAGGATCACTGGACTTATACACCAGTACCACTGGAATTATATGGCAGTACTGCGGCACATATACGGCAGTACCGCTGGATATATAAGGCAGTATCAAGAGACATATACAGCAGTATCACTGGACATATTCGGCAGTATCACTGGACTAGACTTATATGCCAGTACCACTGTAATTATATGGCAGGATCACTGGAGTTATACGTCATTACCACTGGAATTATATGGCAAGATCACTAAAATGATAAAGCAGGATCACTGGAATTATATGGCAGGATCAATGGAATTATACGGCAGGATCACTGGAATTATACGGCAGGATCACTGCAATTATACAGCAGGATCACTGTACTTATACGCTAGTACCACTGGAATTATACGGCAGGATCACTGGATTTACACGGCAGTAAAGCTGGACATATACAGCAGTACCGCTCGACATATACGACAGTATCAGTCAACATATACAGCAGTATCACTGGACATATTCGGCAGTATCACTAGACTGAATTTATATGCCAGTACCACTGTAATTATATGGCAGGATCACTGGACTTATACGTCAGTAACACTGGAATTATATGGCAAGATCACTAAAATGATAAAGCAGGATCACTGGAATTATATGGCAGGATCACTGGAATTACACGGCAGGATCACTGGAATTATACGGCAGGATCACTGTACTTATATGCCAGTACCACTGGAATTATACGGCAGGATCACTGGAATTACATGGCAGGATCACTGCAATTATACAGCAGGATCACTGTACTTATATGCTAGTACCACTGGAATTATACGGCAGGATCACTGCATTTACACGGCAGTAAAGCTGGACATATAAGGCAGTATCAATCAACATATACAGCAGTATCACTGGACATATACAGTATGGCAGTATCACTGGACTGGACTTATACACCAGTACCACTGTAATTATACGGCAGGATCACTGGAATTATACAGCAGGATCAGTGGAATTATACGGCAGAATCACTGGAATTATACGGCAGGCTCACTGGAATTATACAGCAGGATCACTGGATTTATACAGCAGGATCACTGGATTTTTAAGGCAGGATCACTACAATTATACGGCAGGATCACTGGAATTATACGGCAGTACCGCTGGACATATACGGTAGTACCGCTGGACATATACGGCAGTATCAATGGACATGATTTATATGCCAGTACCACTGTAATCATACGGCAGAATCACTGGAATTATACGGCAGGATCACTGGATTTATATGGCAGGATCACTGCAATTATACATCAGGATCACTGGAATTATACAGCTGGATCACTGGATTTATACGCCAGTATCACTGGATTTATACTGCAATATAACTGGATTTATATGGCATGATCATTAGAATTATACGGCAGATCACTGTAAATATATGGCAGGATCACTGGAATTATACGGCAGGATCACTGGATTTATACGTCAGTACCACTGGAATTATACAGCAGGATCACTGGAATTTTATGGCAGTATCACTGGAATTATACGGCAGGATCACTGGATTTATACGGCAGTATCACTGGATTTATACGCCAGTACCACTGGAATTATACGGCAGGATCACTGGATTTATAAGGGAGTACCGCTGGACATATATGGCAGTGTCGCTGAATATATACGGCAGTAACAATGGACACATACGGCAGTATAACTGGACATATACAGCAGTATCACTGGACTGGACTTATACGCCAGTACCACTGTAATTATACGGCAGGATCACTGATATTATACACCAGTACCACTGGAATTATATGGCAGGATCACTGGATTTATACGGCAGGATCACTAGAATTCTACGGCAGGATCACTGGATTTATACGCCAGTACCACTGGAATTATACGGCAGGATCACATGGAATTATATGGCAGGATTACTGTAATTATACGTCAGGATCACTGGAATTAAACGGCAGGATCGCTGGAATTATACGGCAGGATCACTAGATTTATACGACAGGATCAATGGATTTATACACCAGTACCACTGGAATTATACAGCAGGATCACTGTATTTATACGCCAGTACCACTAAATTTATACGGCAAGATGACTGGATTTATATGGCAGGGTCACTAGAATTATACGGCAGATCACTGTAATTATATGGCAGGATCACTGGATTTATACATCAGTACCACTGGAATTATACGGCAGGATCACTGGAATTACATGGCAGGATCACTTGATTTATATGGAAGGATCACTGGAATTATACGGCAGTATCACTGGATTTATACACCAGTACCACTGGAATTATACGGCAGGATTACTGGATTTATAAGGCAGTACCGCTGGACATATACTGCAGGATCACTGCAATTATATGGCAGTCTCACTGTAATTATATGGCAGGATCACTGGACTTATACGGCAGGATCACTGGATTTATACGGCAGGATCACTGGAATTATACCGCAGGATCACTGGAATTATACGGTGGGTTTACTGGAATTATACTACAGGATCACTGGATTTATACGGCAGGATCACTGGATTTCTACGGCAGTACCACTTGACATATACTGTAGTAACAATGGGCATATACGCCAAGATCAGTGGACATATACCGCTGTACCACTGGACATATAGGGCAGCACATGGACACCACCACTGGAATGATGCAGGACAACAGAGCACCACTGCAATGGACTGGACTTATACAGCAGCACTGGACATATGGCAGCAGAAAACACGACCACTGTGACTGGACTGATGCAGCACAACACAGCACCAGTGGACTGGACTTATACAGCAGCACTGGACACATGGCAGCAGAGGACACAACCACTGTGACTGGACAGATGCAGCACAAGACACGGACACTGAGGACGGAGACATGTCCTATCTCTACACTCTCCAATGCCGGAGTGAAAGTGGCGGTGACCCGCAGCTCCTTATATGGAATCCAAAACCCCACGAGAATCCGACAGCGAGATGATGATGTTTTGCCTCGTTCTGGTTTCCGAATCAGGCAGGAAAACTAGAGCCTGACTCGGATCCGGGCTCGGTTGGTGAAGTTTTTTGGGGGGGCGGGCGAGGCGTGCATTCGCACGGGGCACCCGCCGCGGCTCTTGCTGGCTCAGTTTGTGCTCCCCTTCCTCCCCGTTATTACTACTTCACTCGGGGGGTGGAGTTTCATGCAATGACACATTTGCATTGTGATGTCACGATGCAGATGTGTCATTAACTGAAAGTCCTCCCTGTGTGGAGTACTGATGATGGGGAGGAGGGGGAGCCAGGACATGGCGGGCAAGCCAGGAGGAGGGAGGGGCAGGCAGGCTCAGTCCGAAGTATAACATACTCTTTCTCTTTTCTCTCTCTAGCTCTCTTTCTTTGTAGAAGGGGACTCTGCCTGCTATAATGTGTAAAATGGGGACTCTTGCCCACCGTAATGTGTAAAATGGGGACTCTTGCCTGCAGTAATGTGCAAAATGGGGACTCTTGCCTGCCGTAATGTGTAAAATGGGGACTCTTGCCTGCAGTAATGTGTAAAATGGGGACTCTTGTCTGCCGTAATGTGTAAAATGGGGACTCTTGCCTGTCGTAATGTGTAAAATGGGGATTTAATGTATCAAGGGCATTGCAGTGTGTGGCATAATATGGTGCAGAGGGCATTACTGTATTGGGTTTAATATGGTAGAATTTCTTTTTTTTCCTGTGGTGGCCGTGATCTGTTGGTGCAGGGTCAAAAACTGGGGTGTACGGTAGTCTTTTCAGACGAGGCCACACCCATCCTAACAAGGCACTTGCTCCAGACTGCCCTGCATCACCGCCAGCGGGTGGGCTCAGAATTCTTAGCCTTTTCCTCGCAGCCCCAGTTGCGGGAGAATGTGAAGGAGGAGCTGTTGACGGGTCACGTTCCACTTGACTTAACAAGTGTCTCACCAGCAGGTCTTTGAACATGTGCAGACTTGTGTCTGCCAGAAAGAGAGATACAACGTAGGCTTTAAACCTAGGATTGAGCACGGTGGCCAAAATGTAGTGCTCTGATTACAACAGATTGACCACCCGTAAATCCTGGTTAAGCGAATTAAGGGCTCCATCCACAAGTCCCACATGTCTAGCGGAATCGCTCTGTTTTAGCTCCTCCTTCAATCTCTCCAGCTGCTACTGCAAAAGCCTGATGAGGGGAATGACCTGACTCAGGCTGGCAGTGTCTGAACTGACTTCACGTGTGGCAAGTTCAAAGGGTTGCAGAACCTTGCACAACGTTGAAATCATTCTCCACTGCGCTTGAGTCAGGTGCATTCCCCCTCCTTTGCCTATATCATAGGCAGATGTATAGGTTTGAATGGCCTTTTGCTGCTCCTCCATCCTCTGAAGCATATAGATGGTTGAATCCCACCTCGTTACCACCTCTTGCTTCAGATGATGGCAGGGCAGGTTCAGGAGTGTTTGCTGATGCTACAGTCTTTGGCACGCAGTGGCTGAATGCCAAAAGTGGCCCCAATTCTTCGGGCCACCGACAGCAGCTCTTGCATGCCCTTGTCGTTTTTAAAAAAAATTCTGCACCACCAAATTCAATGTATGTGCAAAACATGGGACATGCTGGAATTTGCCCACATGTAATGCACGCACAATATTTGTGGCATTGTCTGATGTCACAAATCACCAGGAGAGTCCAATTGGGGTAAGCCATTCTGCGATGATGTTCCTCAGTTTCCGTAAGAGGTTGTCAGCCGTGTGCCTCTTATGGAAAGCGGTGATACAAAGCGTAGCCTGCCTAGGAACGAGTTGGCATTTGCGATATGCTGCTACTGGTGCCACCGCTGCTGTTCTTGCTGCGGGAGGCAATACATTTACCCAGTGGGCTGTCTCAGTCATATAGTCCTGAGTCGGCCCTGCTCCACTTGTCCACATGTCCGTGGTTAAGTGGACATTTTTGTACAACTGCATTTTTTAGGACACTGGTGACACTTTTTCTGACGTCTGTGTACATTCTCTGTATCGCCTGCCTAGAGAAGTGGAACCTAGATGGTATTTGGTACCGGGGACACAGTACCTCAAGCAATTCTCCAATTCCCTGTGAATTATTGGTGGATACCGGACACACGTTTAACACCAACACAGCTGCAAAGTCCTGAGTAATCCGCTTTGCAGCAGGATGACTGCTGTGATATTTCATCTTCCTCGAAAAGGACTGTTGGACAGTCAATTGCAAACTGGAAGTAGTACAAGTGGTGATCGACTCCCAGCAGCAACAACAGCAGTGCCAGCAGCAGTAGGCGTTACACTTAAGGATCCATCGGAGGAATTCCAGTTAGGAGAGGACTCTTCAGACTTGCCAGTGACATGGCCTGCAGGACTATTGGCGTTCCTGTCTAAGGAGGAAATTGACACTGAGGGAGTTGGTGGTGTGGTTTGCAGGAGCTTGGTTACAAGAGGAAGGGATTTAGTTGTCAGTGGACTGCTTCCGCTGTCACCCAAAGTTTTTGAACTTGTCAATGACTTCTGATGATTGCGCTCCAGGTGACGTATAAGGGAGGATGTTCCTAGGTGGTTAACGTCCTTACCCCTACCTATTACAGCTTGACAAAGGCAACACACAGCTGTTGTCCGCTTTTCTGTTAAAATAATTCCACACCGAAGAGGTGATTTTTTTTGTAATTTGACCAGGCATGTCAATGGCCATATTCATCCCACAGACAACAGGTGTCTCCCCTGGTGCCTGACTTAAACAAACCACCTCACCATCAGAATCCTCCTTGTCAATTTCCTCCTCAGCGCCTGCAACACCCATATCCTCATCCTGGTGTACTTCAACAGTTACATCTTCAATTTGACTATCAGGAACTGGACCGTGGGTGCTCCTTACAGCACTTGCAGGGGGTGTGCAAATGGTGGAAGGTGCCACCTCTTCCCATCCAGTGTTGGGAAGGTCAGGCATCGCAACCAACACAACTGGACTCTCCTTAAGGATTTGTGATTTAGAAGAACGCATAGTTCTTTGCTGTGCTTTTGCCATCTTAACTCTTTTCAGTTTTCTAGCGGGAAGATGAGTTCTTCCATCCTCATGTGAAGCTGAACCACTAGCCATGAACATAGGCCAGTGCCTCAGCCGTTCCTTGCCACTCTGTGTCGTAAATGGCATATTGGCAAGTTTACGCTTCTCCTCAGACGCTTTTAATTTAGATTTTTGGGTCATTTTACTGAACTTTAGTTTTTTGGATTTTACATGCTCTCTACTATGACATTGGGCATCGGCCTTGGCAGACAACGTTAATGGCATTTCATCGTCTCGGCCATGACTAGTGGCAGCAGCTTCAGCACAAGGTGAAAGTGGATCTTGATCTGTCCCTATTTTACCCTCCACATTTTTGTTCTCCATTATTTAATGTGTGCCAGTAATATATCAATAGCAATGGCCTACTGTACTGTACTATATATATTATGTATACTGTTGGTCACCAAAATTCTGCACTGTAATACTATATATCCTGCTCACAAAAATGCAGCACAGATATGGAATGGATACTTGCAGTGACACAGAACTGCAAGATACAGCAATGGCCTACTGTACACAACTATCTACTGTTGGGTCACCAAAATGCTGCACTGTAATACTATATGTACTGCTCACAAAAATGCAGCACAGATATGGAATGGATACTTGCAGTGACACAGAGCTGCAAGATACAGCAATGGCCTATTGTACACAACTATGGCCCTCATTCCGAGTTGTTCGCTCGCAAGCTGCTTTTAGCAGCTTTACACACGCTAAGCCGCCGCCTACTGGGAGTGAATCTTAGCTTCTTAAAATTGCGAACGAAAGATTATCAAAATTGCGATTACACACCTCTTAGCAGTTTCTGAGTAGCTTCAAACTTACTCGGCATCTGCGATCAGTTCAGTGCTTGTCGTTCCTGGTTTGACGTCACAAACACACCCAGCGTTCGCCCAGACACTCCCCCGTTTCTCCAGCCACTCCCGCGTTTTTCCCAGAAACGGCAGCGTTTTTTCACACACTCCCATAAAACGGCCAGTTTCCGCCCAGAAACACCCACTTCCTGTCAATCACACTACGATCACCAGAACGAAGAAAAAACCGTGAGTAAAATTCCTAACTGCATAGTAAATTTACTTGGCGCAGTCGCAGTGCGGACATTGCGCATGCGCACTTAGCGGAAAATCGCTGCGATGCGAAAAAAATTACCGAGCGAACAACTCGGAATGACCCCCTATATACTGTTAGTCACCAAAATGCTGCACTGTAATACTATATATACTGCTCGCAAAAATGCAGCACAGATATGGAATGGATACTTGCAGTGACACAGAGCTGCAAGATACAGCAATGGCCTACTGTACTGTACTACTATAAGTATAATTATATACTGGTGGTCCCCAGTCCCCACAATAAAGCACACTGAGCACAGATATTTGCAGCACACTGAGCACAGATATGGAGCGTTTTCAGGCAGAGAACGTAGATATTTTCAGCACACTGAGCACAGATATTTGCAGCACACTGAGCACAGATTACGGATCTTTTCTGGGAGAGAACGCAGCCACGTCCTCTCCGTTCAATCTCCAATGCACGAGTGAAAATGGCAGCGACGCGTGGCTCTTTATATAGAATACGAATCTCGCGAGAATCCGACAGCGGGATGATGACGTTCAGGTGCGTTCGGGTTAACCGAACAAGGCGGGAAGATCCGCGGCTGCCTCGGGACCGTGTAAAATGGGTGAAGTTCGAGGGGTTCGGATCTCGGAGAACCGAACCCGCTCATCTCTAATATAAAATAATTAAAGTATTGTAAGCTATGGCTAGGCATACAGACGATCAAAATAGCAACAATAGAAGCAGTGAACCGCAGAAGACTCAGCAGTAACCAAGATTGAGGATCAGGAGGTCACATGCATTCATCAGTTAAGGAGACAGATTTCTCATTTCTCTTTTTTATAGCAATACTTTTTATTTCCATTTTTTAGGATAGCTTGCTAATAATTGAATAGCATATAAATTAGGGATGTGTGCCGGCCCAAATCTCAGATTTTGGGTACAGATGAGCGGATTCGGTTTTAATCGGATATACTCGGTTCTCAAAACGGCATCTTATTGGCTCGCGGATGTCACGTGTTTTGGATAGCCAATAAGAAAAATCTTGATTAAACCGAACTGGCATTAATTCTGTTGTTACATCCGAATCCGCTCATCTCTAGTTTTGGGTTATTGTTTTGGATTTGTATCTCCTTGTGTTTTGGATCTGTATTTGTTTTTTTCAAAACCTCCTTTGCGAGTTTTGGATCTGTATTTGTTTTGAATCTGTATTTTTTTTAAAAAATCATAAAAACAGCTAAAATTTTGTTCCTACAGTATTGTTAACCTCAATAACATTGATATCCACTCATTTCCAGTCAATTTTTACCACCTCACAGCTCACAATATTTTTCATCTACTTTAGGCCAAAAGGTTTCACCGAGGTAGCTGGATGACTAAGCTAAGTGACAGCAGTGGGCGGCACAAACATGTGGCACTTAAACTTTCAACATAGCACATCTAGTAAACAGAATGGCACTTCAGTGGCAGGCAGGGTGGCAGTTTAATTAACTATACAAATGGTTGTTGTCTACACAAGTAGACAGTCAGCAATGCTCCAAACAGCAAATAATGCAAACAAAAGAGGTGCAAGATGCAATTGTCCTTGGGTCCTCCCACTCACTAGGAAAAGTAATTAAACACTGCGGTTTAATTTCACCAACAGTATCGCACAATACGTGTATGAGTAGGAAAAAAAATATACTTCTGTGGTCACACATTCACCCACAGTGTCACGCAATATGTGTGTGCATCAGAAATAGTGATCAAACACTGCGGATGACCTTTACCAACACCAACAAATGCACTTCACCTTCAATGCGGCAGTACACCTTAACTTTATGGCTCATCTCTGTCTGTGCATGTGTCATGACAAGTCACCTGCAGGCAGCACAACACAATGGACAACAGGAGAGGAGACTGAGTTGCACACCACAGCTGTCTATTAGCTGGCAGAGAAGGAGTCGGGCGCACCTCTACTATTATACAGTGCTGCAGTTGGCAGTGGTGGAGGTGCATACATAGGAAGGTGGATGTGGACAGTGTGCCCACAGGGCAAATGTGCTCTGTGCTGAGCACCATCCGCATCACCCTAGTTAGACACACCCTCCTTTTATAAAATGCATGTTATTACAGCCCCCTCCCTCCCCCAAATGGCCACTGCATGTCAATCATGCTGCGGGTTATGGGCCGTTGTGTCTGTCATCGCAGACCATGACTTCACATGCGCAGTGCTGTACCTGCGCATGCACAGATCAAAAACCATTAGAGATATACAGTAATCAGACTCTATTTGCAATGAACCTCTAGAACCAGTCTCACCTTAGTCTTCACCTATAGAACCCCCTTTTATTGAGAGTTGATTACTGGTGTTCGCTGTATTTGATTGCCTTCAAGACTTAAGAAGTACGGATATGACCCTGGTGCTTTATACTGTATATATATAGTTGTGCCTTAGTATAACTTAGTATTATATGATACATGCCTTAGATTATCTCCTCTCATCAGATACCCATCCTCACATGTGGTCTGCAGTGCTGTACACATGTCTTTAGCTGGCACTTCCCATGCATGATAGAATAATTGTGTTGCTCAACACTTAAGAAAATTGTTCCCCTGGCTCTTTTTACAACATCTAGGTTTGTACTGTCACCTGGGTTTATGGTAACTTTCTACAACCATTCACCCTTTAATTCCATTTCCGTTACAAATTTCCATGTGGTGTAATTCTCAACACCTTTTAGTTTAGTGAATCCAATTATGAATGTAGCTCTTGTATGTACTTTGTGTACTCACATACTGTAGTTATGCAGCTTCACTGCTTTATCTCTCTGGTTAACACTCTGTACTGATACACTGTGTTGAAAACACTCTGTTATGACACATGCCTATGGCGTCAGTTGGCTGCTGGGAGTTTTAGGTGCTTGGGGCCTATGTATCTGTGTGTGCCTGGGTTCATAATCTGTTGAATATGTGTGTACTATTTGATGATGGTGTAAGCAGAGTAAATAGTATACACCAGAAGATCCACCAAAGTCACCAAACAGCCCAGGCCTTAACCAGTAGTATGTTTTATTGAACAGTAGTGTGTTTGTACAGCATTCCTTAACGTTGTGTCCTTCCTCATCCTTGCCATGATGGGTTTGCACATGTGCATGCATTGTGGCAGTCACTATTCGAACCTGTCCGTAAACAGTCACAGATGCATATGCACCAATGCATTCCTAATAGAAGTGGGTGCTTACACACATGTCCATGCACAGCCGCAGGCAATATTATCGCAATTGTATGGTATTGGTGGCAAGAATGAGGAAGAACACATCTGTACATGCATTTAGTATCTGGATGGAGCGAAGCTTGAGCAGAATATACAGAGCATCGGCTGGTGATGTGTGTGGGTAGCGGTGCTTATACAAATGATAGTGGCGTACTTGGAAGCACGTATCTCTGTATATATCTCAGGGTGTCTGGGAGCTTAGTGGAACATGCCTACGTTACACTGTTGTGCTAAAACACAGTGACAAGATGGCACTGTGCATGCACAGAAGACCAAAATGGTGGCCAGCTTGGTAACGAATTGATGACTCCCTAAAGAAGCGCATTCTACAATTCTACAATTCAATGAGCCAAGGGTCTGTTACAGATGCAGACCAGTACAGAGACGCATGTACTGTAGGTTTGTCAAAGCCACATTATTACACATAGAAACATAGAATTTGATGGCAGATAAGAACCACTTGGCCCATCTAGTCTGCCCTTTTTTTTTTTTAAACCATATTTTTATCTCAAAACTTATTTGATCTTTATTTCTTTGTAAGGATATCCTTATGTCTATCCCATGTATGTTTAAATTGCTCTACTGTCTTAGCCCCTACCACCTCTGATGGGAGGCTATTCCACTTGTCCGCTACCCATTCTATGAAGTAATTTTTCCTCATATTTCTCCTGAACATCCCCCCTGCAGTCTCAGTGCAAGGCACTGTAGCCAGTGTGCAAGGCAAAGTACAGTTCATATGCATACTGATAATATGCATACTGATGATGTGATGTCACCAGCACTGAACTGGTTCTGACTGGCTGATTGCAAATACATCTCTGAAGCTTTTATGCACTTTGTATTTAGCAAAAAAATTGGTAAAATTGTGACTGTAGTTCTGAGTATCGTATGCCTTATATAATCTGGCACATTCAGTATGCTTTTGGTGCAGACCTGCACACATCTTGCAATGCATATGCTTCAGCATATGGAGATAAACACTATGGGCTTGATGTAGAGTTTTACAAAAATTGGGTGTATGTAATCATAGTGCATGCATGGAAGAAATGAGATATCCCAAATACTCTAAGCAGATTTGTACACATCTTGCGGTGTGCATGAACCCTATCTGTACAGTTGTTCTGCTACTCATCAACATTATCATTACATAGACACCAAGAAATAGGTTAATATTGCCTCTGTTCCACTCTGTATAACCCTCAGTTAACTCAACACACCCTCACAGTCTATGTGAGAAGCATCAGCTCCACAATACTTGTATTCAGCTTTATTGAGAGTAAATTACATACAATCTGCATCAGGCCCAGCATATGCAACGTCAGGACTGTTCTCTTCATGCCATTTCTGTTTTAGGATTTTATATCAGGAAGGACTGTTAAGATCCATGGAAGGATGAGCCATTTTGAGCATGGTTAAATTTTTTCTACATACAGTATTTTGAATTTGCTTTTAAAGCATGCACCTGTGTAGGTTTCAATAACTAGGATTGACAGCTATACTTTTTGGCTCCCTGCAAACAATGTTTTATCCAAGATGCTTACCAAATTATAATTATTATTATTATTATTATTATTATTTCTTACATGTGTTACATATGTACAATGATGCACAAAGAACACACATATTTTTTAGTACTGTCTATTTTCCATTTTGATTTTTTTTATTTCTACTTTGGGGCATTTTTGTAGCTTCAAAGTGCATTGCATGTTACATTAGCACTTTCTTCATTCCAGTAACTAAATCAAAAAGACAACTTAAAAAGGAAAGCCTTGATGCCAATAATTTTTAAATAGATAGCACAGCTTGTTTAAAAATATTAATTAGAATTGACATCTGGGTTTTATTTGGCCCTTGTCATTCACCACCAAAACAATGGGAAGAAATCTCTGTGGCTTAAACTTGACTTTCTTTGGTGTTGTGTATACCATGACATTACAATGAAACTTATTTGAAAAAAAAAATGAGGATGGTTATGATGATCTCTGCATCAGAATTTACACAGCAAACAGTGGTATTATTTCGCAAATGATACTTGTTCTAGATAATTACCTACTTCTTGGTGTCTATGCAATGATAATGTTGACGAGTAGCAGAACAACTGTACTCTTTGTTTAATATTTTTAATTATTATTATTATTATTATTATTATTATTATTATATGGAAAACAAGTATACGTATAAAAAAACTATGAATTTTTTGTAGGTACTCCTTTACAATAATTAATTGTTATCAGGAATTTTTATTTATTTGTTTTCAAGGTATAATATGGAGACTGTAAAAAGTTTTAAATGTCATTTTTAATTCCTTTGTTAAAATTGGTGATATGATGTAGCGCAAGATACTAAAACGTTAGTGGATGTCCCCTCTATCTCTGTCTGATGTCACTCTCACTTTACGGTACAGGTCACTCCCTTTTGGTTTGTTTCTCTCATTACTATATGTCCCCCTTGTTCTTCCCCTACTGTTTTTCTGATATACCCTTCTCCTGGAAAGACAGTATACTCCTCTCACACCCGGAGCATCTTCAACTGACAATGAAGTTGACAATATTGTCAATCAATTTAAATATATAAGCCATTTAAAGTAAGAAGGCAGAATAATAATTGTGTCACTATAACTTTGTATTTGGTAAAGCAAATCCCTTACTCAACAAAACTTGAGAGCTCGGTATGATTCAGAAACGTCCAAAAAATAATCAATAAATAGGCATAGATATTATTTAATAAATGGCTGAAATACAGTTAAAACCTTTAAGGTTATATCAAATATAATATATATAAAATAGCCGATAATTGTTGGCTCATGTCAGTGTTATCAGTCCCTTATGAGTGAATCCTAGCCAGCATTGTGGAACTTTTCATATTCCCTAAACAGGCATACTGTGGCATATTTTATATGAATATATTGTGATTTTAAATATACATATATATTAAATGTGTTGATATTTTTAACAAGCCTATCAGATTTTCATTTATTTCTTATAATTCATGATCAATCAGCACTGGCAAAATCCACTTCCTTTTTTTGTCCAATATCCATAGGGGAATTTACCACCCCCTTGCCGGCAGCTATTGACAGCGCACCTTAATATTTCTCTCTGCATTTTTGGTTTTGGTTTCTAAGGCACAGGTTCTAAAAGTCGGTCCTCAGGACCCCACACAGTGCATGTTTTGCAGGTCTCCTCACAGAATCACAAGTGAAATAATTAGTTCCACCTGCGGACCTTTTAAAATGTGTCTGTGAGTAATTAATACACCTGTGCACTTGCTGGGTTACCGAGTTTGAGAACCCCTGTTTTAAGGTGCTGCAGTCATGAGCTGTTTCATGAATTTTTATGAACGTATGAATAGAAGAGAGTCCTATTGGTCCCATATAGATAATTCTACAATGGAGAGCCTTCTCCTTTGCCTGAGTTTGGAATCCACTATCACTGCTGGCGTTATTGGTCACTCTGATGCAACACCAGGACATTTCCACTGCAATATCCACATCACCTGGTCCTACTTCATCAATATCTAGGACAAGCTTTCCAGCCCTTAACAAGGTGGACATTATCTGCAATTGAATCACTGGTATAAGCCTCATATTGCAAAACAATCGGAAACAAAACAAAACAATACAAAAACAAAACAGTATTTTTAACAAGCCTATCGGATTTTAATTCATTTCTTATAATTCATGATCAGTCAGCGCTGGCAAAATCCACTTCCTTTTTTTGTCCAATATCAATAGGGGAATTTACCACTCCCTTGCCGGCGGCTATTGACAGCGCACCTTAATATTTCTCTCTGCATTATAGAAAATATTTGTATGTAAGAAAAGTTTAAAATATAAAATATTATCACTATTAAAGAGAATGAAATTACACAATTTGGATAAAATAACAGTATGTTAAAAATATCTTTAAAAAATCATTACAAAAAAAATCACAGTATAACATGACATAAAAGATAATAAATATTCCATAAAAATAAACAGTTAAATACAAAAAGTCTCACTAAAGGTCTGCAATGTATATCACAGCACCTTGCGACTACCTGTTGAGAGTAGAGATGAGCGGGTTCAGTTCTCTGGGAACCTAACTCCCCCCCCCCATCAAACTTTGTGATCCGAGCCGGGATCTGAGCCTAACTCGGGTTTTCCCGCCCGCCTCGACTATGTCATCGAGGCAAAACGTCATCATCCCGCTGTCGGATTCTCGCAGGATTTGGATTCTATATAAGTCCCCTTGCATCTGCACCATCTTCGCTACGGCATTGAAGAGTGTACTGGCTGGACGTGTCTCTCTCAGTACTGCATGATGTGGCATGGTGTGCAGCGGGTAGGGGTGCCCTGTGTGCTGTATCTGAAAAACGGGTGCGCTCTGTCTCCTGTTTCTTAAAAACTAGTGCTCTCTCTGTCAGCTGTATCTGAAAAAGGAGTGCTCTGTCTGCCGTATCTGAAACGGGTGATCTCTATGTCTGCTGTATCTGAAAGGGGTGCTCTCTGTGTCTGCTGTATCTGAAAGGGGTGCTCTCTCTGTCTGCTGCATCGGAAAGGGGTGCTCTCTCTCTCTGTCAGCTGTATCTCAAAAAGGGGTGTTCAGTCTGCTGTATCTGAAAGGGGTGCTCTGTCTGCTGTATCTGAAAGGGGTGATTTCTCTGTCTACTGTATCTGAGAGGAGTGCTCTCTCTGTCAGCTGTATCTCAAAAAAGGGGTGTTCTGTCTGCTGTATCTGAAAGGGGTGCTTTGTCTGCTGTATCTGATAGGGGTGATCTCTCTCTCTTTGCTGTATCTGAAAGGGGTGCTCTCTCTCTCTCTGGGCCTAATTCAGACTAGATCGTTTTTAGCAGATGGGCAAAACCATGTGCACTGCAGGGGGTGGGCAGATATAACATGTACAGAGAGAGTTAGATTTTGGTGGGGTGTGTTCAAACTGAAATCTAAATTACAGTGTAAAAATAAAGCAGCCAGTATTTACTAGAGATGTGCACCGGACATTTTTCGGGTTTTGTGTTTTGGTTTTGGATTCGGTTCCACGGCCGTGTTTTGGATTCGGACGCGTTTTGGCAAAACCTCCCTGAAAATGTTTTGTCGGATTCGGGTGTGTTTTGGATTCGGGTGTTTTTTTAAAAAACCCCATCAAAAACAACTTAAATCATATAATTTGGGGGTAATTTTGATCCTATAGCATTATTAACCTTAGTAACCACAATTTCCACTCATTTCTAGTCTATTATGAACACCTCACACCTCACAATACTATTTTTAGTCCTAAAATTTGCACCGAGGTTGCTGGATGACTAAGCAAAGCGACCCAAGAGGGTGGCACAAACACCTGGCCCATCTAGGAGTGGCACTGCAGTGTCAGACAGGATGGCACTTAAAAAAAATTGGCCCCAAACAGCACATGATGCAAAGAAAAGAGAAAAAGAGGTGCACTGTGGTCGCTGGACGGCTAAGCTAAGCTACACAAACACCTCAATATCACAGGGAAATATTCGTTCTTCTAATCAATGGTATTATTGGTCCAAATCACTGGAAGAAAATGACAAAATCACAGGAATTATTTGTTCTAATCAATGGTATTATTGGTCCAAATCACTGGAAGAAAATGACAAAATCACAGGAATTATTCATTCTAATCAATGGTATTATTGGTCCAAATCACTGGAAGAAGACTGGCGTTTTTGGGATTATGGAGACATAATGTTTTTGAATATAAATCCTAAAGCAGGTGGTGTATTAGAGCAAAAGAGTTCAAGAGACCAGCCATGCAGTTTCTGAAATATTATGACAAAATGTTACTGTATTTCATAAGCACTCATTCCTAACTCTGCTAAGTACTGTTTGGTATACTGTATCTGGCTTCCATGAGGTAGTTGTCCATTATTTCAGCTTCCATTGACCTTTTTGAAAGCGGTAGAAGTTATCGATTTTTCCCCCCCTATTTTTAATTTTCTCCTGCATAGCCCAGTAAAATGTTGCAATGTTAAGTATTGACTTGTGCCTTCTGGGGGTCCAATTCTTCACCAAACCCAGCCAAATCTCATCCTGATTCCTAACCCTCTGTTCCACGTTCTCTATGTACCCCATCTGTGTCACCCATGTCTGTCTACCCCTCCCCTTTAGATTGTAAGCTCTCAGGAGCAGGGCCCTCTTCCCTCATGTGCTTATATACTGTTTGTCACCAAAATGCTGCACTGTAATACTATATATACTGCTCACAAAAATGCTGCACATATATGGAATGGATACTTGCAGTGACACAGAGCTGCAAGATACAGCAATGGCCTACTGTACAACTATATACTGTTAGTCACCTAAATGCTGCACTGTAATACTATATATATTGCTCACAAAAATACGGCACAGATATGGAATGGATACTTATAGTGACACAGAGCTGCAAGGTACAGCAATGGCCTACTGTACAACTATATACTGTTAGTCACCTAAATGCAGCACTGTAATACTATATATACTGCTCACAAAAATGCCGCACAGATATGGAATGGATACTTGCAGTGACACAGAGCTGCAAGATACAGCAATGGCCTACTGTACAACTATATACTGTTAGTCACCTAAATGCTGCACTGTAATACTATATATACTGCTCACAAAAATGCTGCACAGATATGGAATGGATACTTGCAGTGACACAGAGCTGCAAGATACAGCAATGGCCTACTGTACAACTATATACTGTTAGTCACCTAAATGCTGCACTGTAATACTATATATACTGCTCACAAAAATGCTGCACAGATATGGAATGGATACTTGCAGTGACACAGAGCTGCAAGATACAGCAGTGGCCTACTGTACTGTACTACTATAATTATTATATACTGGTGGTCCCCAGTACCCACAATGCAGCACACTGATCAGATATTTGGAGCACACTAGCACAGATATGGAGCGTTTTAAGGCAGAGAACGTAGATATTTTCAGCACACTGAGCACAGATTATTTGCAGCACACTGAGCACAGATATTTGCAGCACACTGAGCACAGATTACGGAGCTTTTCAGGGAGAGAACGCTGCCACGTCCTCTCCATTCAATCTCCAATGCACAAGTGAAAATGGCGGCGATGCGCGGCTCCTTATATAGAATACGAATCTTGCGAGAATCCGACAGTGGGATGATGACGTTCGGGTGTGTTCTGATTAACCAAGCAAGGCGGGAAGATCCAAGGCTGCCTCGGGACCGTGTAAAATAGGTGAAGTTCAGGGGGGTTCGGATCCTGAGGAACCGAACCCGCTCATCTCTAGTATTTACCCTGCACAGAAACAAAATAACCCACCCAAATCTACTGTAACTCTCTCTGCATATGTTATATCTGCTCCCCCTTGCAGTGCACATGGTTTTGCCCATCTGCTAACAAATTTGCTGCTACGATCGACTCTGAATTACCCCCTCTGTCAGCTGTATGTCAAAAAGGGGTGCTGTGTCTGCTGTATCTGAAAGGGGTGCTCTGTCTGTTATATCTGAAAGGGGTGATCTCTCAGTCAGCTGTATCTGAAAAAGGGGTGCTCTGTCAGCTGTATCTGAAAGGAGTGATCTGTCCATCCATCCATCCATCCATCCATCCATCCATCCATCCATCCATCCATCCATCTTATCCAAGGGCTCTGCCCCAGTGTAAAATTAAAATAATAAAAGCTAAAAACAAAAAGCCTAAAATTATTTAAAACATTTTTTTGTTTTGTTTGTGCTATACCCCAGTGTATACAATTTGTATTTTATTTTCATAAGTACTGTGACACTGCCAGTCAGACCACAGTATATTATTTCCTACTCATACACGTATTGTGGGGGTACTTCCGAGTTGATCGCAGCATCAAATTTGTTAACAGTTGGGTAAAACCATGTGCACTGCAGGGGGGGCAGATATAACATTTGCAGAGAGAGTTAGATTTGGGTGGGTTATTCTGTTTCTGTGCAGGGTAAATACTGGCTGCTTTATTTTTAACTGCAATTTAGATTTCAGTTTGAACACACCCCACCCAAATCTAACTCTCTCTGCAAATGTTATATCTGTGTTAGGGTCTTCTGCTCTGTGCTGCCACGTCGTCATGGCAACCGGGAGACAAGTGCTAGCGGAGTAACCTGAGCGTAGCTGATACTCCGGTTCGGGTCTTTTGCTGTGCAGTGGTTACAGGCTCTGTGCACGGCAGGGGATCCGGTGCTGGTTTTTGTGCTCACAGTCTGTGAGGTCTGAGTGGGGCGTGGACAGCACCTGCTATATAAACCCTCTTCTCAGGTTAGGCAGATGCTGCTGAATCTTTGTTGGTTAGTCAGTTCCTGAAAGCTAGCTAGTACTGTGTAAACTTTGTATTTGTTTGTTGCTTACTGCAAATAGGCCTAGGGATTTGGTATTACACTCTGCCAATCCAGACCTAGCAGTAAGACTGGAGTCAGTCGTTTAACCTGCTGGGGTTCTTTTGCTACTCTGTGAACCTAGCAAGTTTGCGGCTGTATTCTCAGACTTGCCTGCCAAAATCCTTTCTCACTGTGCAAGGTGTTCAGGTGTCAGTTTAGTGGCAGTAAGATGAACCAGTGCACTGCAAGTGAGGACTAGGATTGTGGAGACTCTCCTTGTGTCTATTATTCCATCTCTGACCAAGGAGTTTACTGCCACACCCGTTGGTAACCCTTTAGGGTTTTGCTGTTGCCCTTAGCAACAGCATTTCGGGTTCTCTACGTATTAAATCACTACATCTCGCTTCTTTCCATCTGAGCATTCCTAATACTAGGGAGACACCCAGTTTCTTAGCCTTTGGGCTTCTCTGTTCACTTTGTGTTTATTTTGTTACCCTATCACCTTCTGTGTATGTAATGTCATATTCCCCAGTCTGTCTGTGAGTTAATTTGCTTTTGCATCCCTCACCGTTCAGACACCAGTACATTCCTGCTGGCACTGGTGTGCATAACATATTCAGCAGCCCAATACTCCTGTTGAAATTTTGTGGGAATATGGAGCATACCCCTCAAAATACTTTGCAACAGGTGGTCGATCAGGTGCAGGTCCTGACTCGACAATTTAATGATTTGTCCATTAAAATGCACACCTCACAGGCCGCTGGCGGAGCTCCCGCAGCAGCAGTACCTTCAGGGGTTAAAGAGCCGAAAGTAAATCTCCCGGATCGTTTTTCTGGAGATCGCTCGCAGTTCTTTTGTTTCAAGGAGAGCTGCAAGCTATATTTCCAGCTTAGGCCTCAGTCTTCTGGGTCGGAGATTCACCGGGTGGGCATAGTGATTTCCTTGCTACAAGGAGACCCACAGGTCTGGGCATATGGGTTGCAGCCTGACTGTCCGTCGCTTAAAAGTGTTGATGCTTTTTTTACGGCACTGGGCATGTTGTATGATGACCCTGACAAGACGGCCTCAGTCGAGGCTCAGATTTCGATCCTTAAGCAAGGGCGAAGGCCAGTTGAGGTTTATTGTACGGAGTTTCGGAGGTTGGCCCATGATACCCAGTGGAATGACCCAGCCCTGAGACACCAGTACCGAAGAGATCTTTCTAACCAGTTAACAGACCAACTGGTACAATATCCCTTGCCTGATAGCTTGGATCAGCTCATGCAGTTATCCATTCGGGTGGATAGACGGCTGAGAGAGCGCAGGCTTGAAAGGGAGACCGAGGTTTCCTTCTTTCCCAAGGGAACCTCAGACTCTGAGGAATTTTCCGAGGAGCCTATGCAGATTGGGGCTACCCGCCTCTCCTCGCGTGAGAAGACGCGGAGGAGACAGCAGGGGTTATGTTTGTACTGTGGGAATAAAGTCATGTGGTAGTATCATGCCCAGAAAAGCCGGAAAACTTCAGGGCCTGAGGGTGATGGGAAATATCCTGTCAGGCCAGAAGTCAGAATTTCCCAAGAAGACTTTTATCATTCCGGTGACCTTGAAGATCCTCGGTCAAACTGTCAAGACTGAGGCCTTTGTGGACAGTGGAGCCGACGGGGTTTTTATGGACCGCCAATTCGCCCTGAAACACTCTGTTCCCTTAGTACCCTTTTCATCAGAGATTGAGATCTGTGGGTTAAACGGGGAACCATTAACCCAAGGTAAAATTACCTTTTGCACTAGCCAGATTTCCTTGTTTATTGGAGCCACACACTCTGAAAAATTGTCCTTTTATGTGACTGTCTGTACTTTTGCCCCATTGGTGTTGGGGTTACCCTGGTTAAGGGCCCACAATCCTCAATTTGACTGGGTCTCTGGGGAGATTCTTAGTTGGGGTACTGATTGTTTCAGGAGTTGCTTGAGCCTTCCAGTCAGGCTTTCGCAGCTAATTTTGCCAGGATTGCCAGGATGTTATGCAGATTTTGCGGACGTGTTCTCCAAAAGAGTTGCAGAGGTACTACCTCCCCATCGCCCCTATGACTGTGCCATTGATTTGTTGCCGAATGCTAAGCTTCCCAAGAGCAGGTTGTACTCCCTGTCACGTCCTGAGACTCAGGCTATGGCAGAGTACATTCAGGAGAACTTGGCTAAGGGATTTATCAGACCTTCACAGTCTCCAGTTGGGTCGGGGTTCTTCTTCGTGGGTAAAAAGGATGGTTCGTTGCGACCCTGCATCGACTTCAGGGAATTGAACCGTATCACGATTAAAAACTCATACCCACTGCCTCTCATTTCGGTCTTGTTTGACCAGCTTCGTACTGCCACCATTTTTTCTAAGATTGACCTACGCGGTGCGTACAATCTAATCCAAATAAGAGAGGGGGATGAATGGAAGACTGCCTTTAATACCCACTCAGGGCATTATGAATATTTGGTGATGCCTTTTGGGCTCTGTAATGCCTCTGCAGTCTTCCAGGACTTCATGAACGATGTGCTCAGGGAATATTTGGATAGATTCTTAGTTGTATACTTAGATGACATCCTAATCTTCTCCCATTCCCTGGAGGAACATCGGAAGCATGTACGCTTAGTCCTCCAGAAACTCAGAAACCACCGGCTTGGGGCGAAGCTGGAGAAGTGCGAATTTGAAGTTCAGCAAATCGCATTTCTAGGATATATTATCTCCCCAGAAGGTTTCCAAATGGAGGGTTCCAAGGTACAGGCAGTCCTGGATTGGGTGCAGCCCACTAGTTTGAAGGCGCTTCAGCGTTTTCTGGGCTTTGCAAATTTTTAGAGACGATTTATCGCTGGATTTTCGTCTATAGTGGCGCCCTTGGTGGCACTCACTAAGAAAGGGGCGGATGTTGCTCACTGGTCTTGTGAGGCCAAAGCTTTTGCCCGTCTCAAAAGGGCATTTGTCTCGGCCAAGGTGCTGCGACACCCAGATCCAGAGCGTCCTTTTGTGGTGGAGGTGGATGCCTCTGAGATGGGTATTGGGGCAGTGCTCTCTCAGATGGGGGTGTCTGATAATCGCCTTCATCCCTGTGCTTACTTTTCCCGTAAATTTTCGCCTGCTGAGATGAATTATGACGTGGGTAACCAGGAATTGTTGGCTATTAAGGATGCACTCGAGGAGTGGAGACACTGGCTTGAGGGGGCTAAGTTTGTGGTCTCAATTCTCACTGACCATAAGAATTTGGCATATTTAGAGTCAGCGAAGCGCCTCAATGCCAGGCAGGCACGATGGGCTTTGTTTTTTGCTCGCTTTAATTTTTTGATAACATATCGCCCTGGGTCAAAAAACATTAAGGCTGATGCGCTCTCGCAGAGTTTTGCTCCAATCCAGGAGACCACCGAGGAGCCATTGCCCATTGTGTCCCCATCATGTATTAAAGTGGGCATTACCCAGGACCTCTTGTCATTAGTCCTTAGAGCACAGGAGCAGGCTCCTCCAGACCTTCCGGTAGGTCTTTTGTTTGTGCCTCCTAGGTTAAGACAGCGAGTGTTCCTGGAATTCCATGCCAAGAAGTCGGCAGGTCACCCGGGTATTGCCAGAATTCGGGAGTTGCTATCTAGGGCGGTGTGGTGGCTAGGGATGTGGATCAGTGGGTTCGGGCATGTGACATCTGTGCCCGAAATAAGACTCCTAGAGGGGTTCCTGTTGGCCCATTACATCCACTCTCTATTCCATCTAAGCCATGGACCCACATTTCAATGGATTTTGTGGTGGACTTGCCCAAATCCTCGGGGATGACAGCCATCTGGGTTGTCGTTGACAGGTTTTCGAAGATGGCGCACTTCATTCCATTGGTTGGGCTGCCATCGGCCAGATGCCTGTCTGAATTATTTATGCTGCATGTTGTGCACCTCCACGGGTTGCCACTTGATGTGGTCTCTGACCGCGGATCCCAGTTTGTGGCCAAATTCTGGAGGGCATCTTGTTCCGATCTCCAGATTTCTGTCAGCTTGTCGTCAGGCTACCATCCGCAGTCTAATGGGCAGACTGAAAGGGTGAACCAGTCCTTGGAGCAGTTCCTCAGGTGTTATGTCTCCAAGTGTCAGACTGACTGGGTTGCTCATCTGTCCATGGCGGAGTTTGCCTATAACAACGCGGCTCACTCTGCTACAGGGATCTCTCCCTTCCTTTGTGTGTATGGGCATCATCCTAAGGCCAATTCTTTTGACCCCCTGGACTCCACGCCTGGTGGTTCCTCTGTGGTTTCGGTCCTTAGAGGTATTTGGAGGAAAGTGAAGAAAGCCCTTGTGTCTGTGTCATTAGTGACCAAAAGGGTTTTTGATAAGCGGAAAAGACCCTGCAGCTTCAAATTAGGAGACTTCGTCTGGTTGTCTACCAAGAATTTGAAGTTGAGATAGCCATCTCATAAGTTAGGCCCCCGGTTCATCGGTCCTTATAAGATCACTAGGGTTATCAATCCGGTGGCATTTCAGTTAGATCTACCCCGTTCTTTGGGTATCAATAAAACATTTCATTGTTCCCTTTTAAAACGGGCGATTAGTAATCCTTCTTCCAGTGGAAGACCTTCCCCTCTTCTGATACGTGGCCAGAGGGAGTTTGTTGTTGAAAGGATTCTTGACTCCAAGATGGTTCGGGGTCGGCTGTCATTTTTGGTGCACTGGAAGGGGTATGGCCCGGAGGAGCGGTCGTGGGTGCGCAGTTGTGATCTTCATGCCCCCAGACTGTTACGCTCTTTCTTCTCGCAGTTCCCCGATAAACCCGGTGGTAGGGGTTCTTTGACCCCTCGTCAGAGGGGGGGTACTGTTAGGGTCTCCTGCTCTGTGCTGCCACGTCGTCATGGCAACCGGGAGACAAGTGCTAGCGGAGTAACCTGAGCGTAGCTGATACTCCGGTTCGGGTCTTTTGCTGTGCAGTGGTTGCAGGCTCTGTGCACGGCAGGGGATCCGGTGCTGGTTTTTGTGCTCACAGTCTGTGAGGTCTGAGTGGGGCGTGGACAGCACCTGCTATATAAACCCTCTTCTCAGGTTAGGCAGATGCTGCTGAATCTTTGTTGGTTAGTCAGTTCCTGAAAGCTAGCTAGTACTGTGTAAACTTTGTATTTGTTTGTTGCTTACTGCAAATAGGCCTAGGGATTTGGTATTACACTCTGCCAATCCAGACCTAGCAGTAAGACTGGAGTCAGTCGTTTAACCTGCTGGGGTTCTTTTGCTACTCTGTGAACCTAGCAAGTTTGCGGCTGTATTCTCAGACTTGCCTGCCAAAATCCTTTCTCACTGTGCAAGGTGTTCAGGTGTCAGTTTAGTGGCAGTAAGATGAACCAGTGAACTGCAAGTGAGGACTAGGATTGTGGAGACTCTCCTTGTGTCTATTATTCCATCTCTGACCAAGGAGTTTACTGCCACACCCGTTGGTAACCCTTTAGGGTTTTGCTGTTGCCCTTAGCAACAGCATTTCGGGTTCTCTACGTATTAAATCACTACATCTCGCTTCTTTCCATCTGAGCATTCCTAATACTAGGGAGACACTCAATTTTTTTGGCCTTTGGGCTTCTCTGTTCACTTTGTGTTTATTTTGTTACCCTATCACCTTCTGTGTATGTAATGTCATATTCCCCAGTCTGTCTGTGAGTTCATTTGTTTTGCATCCCTCACCGTTCAGACACCAGTACATTCCTGCTGGCACTGGTGTGCATAACAATCTGCCACACCTGCAGTGCAAATGGTTTTGCCCAACTACTAACAAATTTGATGCTGCGATAAACTCGGAATTACCCCTTGTGTTACGCTGTCGGTGAAGTCAACAACAGTGTGCAATTATTATTGGATACTTGCAGTGACACAGACCTGCAAGATACAGCAGTGGCCTACTGTACTGTACTACTATAATTATTATATACTGGTGGTCCCCAGTACCCACAATGCAGCACACTGATCAGATATTTGGAGCACACTAGCACAGATATGGAGCGTTTTAAGGCAGAGAACGTAGATATTTTCAGCACACTGAGCACAGATTATTTGCAGCACACTGAGCACAGATATTTGCAGCACACTGAGCACAGATTACGGAGCATTTCAGGGAGAGAACGCTGCCACGTCCTCTCCATTCAATCTCCAATGCACAAGTGAAAATGGCGGCGACGCGCGGCTCCTTATATAGAATACGAATCTTGCGAGAATCCGACAGCGGGATGATGATGTTCGGGTGTGTTCTGATTAACCAAGCAATGCGGGAAGATCCAAGGCTGCCTCGGAACCGTGTAAAATAGGTGAAGTTCAGGGGGGTTCGGATCCCGAGGAACCGAACCCGCTCATCTCTAGTATTTACCCTGCACAGAAACAAAATAACCCACCCAAATCTACTGTAACTCTCTCTGCATATGTTATATCTGCTCCCCCTTGCAGTGCACATGGTTTTGCCCATCTGCTAACAAATTTGCTGCTACGATCGACTCTGAATTACCCCCTCTGTCAGCTGTATGTCAAAAAGGGGTGCTGTGTCTGCTGTATCTGAAAGGGGTGCTCTGTCTGTTATATCTGAAAGGGGTGATCTCTCAGTCAGCTGTATCTGAAAAAGGGGTGCTCTGTCAGCTGTATCTGAAAGGAGTGATCTGTCCATCCATCCATCCATCCATCCCATCCAAGGGCTCTGCCCCAGTGTAAAATTAAAATAATAAAAGCTAAAAACAAAAAGCCTAAAATTATTTAAAACATTTTTTTGTTTTGTTTGTGCTATACCCCAGTGTATACAATTTGTATTTTATTTTCATAAGTACTGTGACACTGCCAGTCAGACCACAGTATATTATTTCCTACTCATACACGTATTGTGGGGGTACTTCCGAGTTGATTGCAGCATCAAATTTGTTAACAGTTGGGTAAAACCATGTGCACTGCAGGGGGGGCAGATATAACATTTGCAGAGAGAGTTAGATTTGGGTGGGTTATTTTGTTTCTGTGCAGGGTAAATACTGGCTGCTTTATTTTTAACTGCAATTTAGATTTCAGTTTGAACACACCCCGCCCAAATCTAACTCTCCCTGCAAATGTTATATCTGCCACACCCGCAGTGCAAATGGTTTTGCCCAACTACTAACAAATTTGATGCTGCGATCAACTCGGAATTACCCCTTGTGTGACGCTGTCGGTGAAGTCAACCACAGTGTGCAATTATTATTATATACATTTCTGACTCATTTGTGCGACGCTGTCGGTGAAGTCAACAGCAGTGTTTAATTATTATATCCATTTCTGACTCATTTGTGTGACACTGTCTGTGAAGTCAACCACAGTGTGTAATTAATTATAATATATATATATATACATTTCTACCTCATTTGAGCGATGCTGTCAGTGAAGGTTAACCCCACTTTGTGTTGATAGAAATGGAGGCTACTACTAGTGCTGAAGCTGCTGCCACTAGTCATGACATTGACAATGCAAGTCGGTCAACGTCATCTCCTAAAGCAGATGCCCAGGGCCATAAAGGGCTTAAGTCAGGGTATGTAAAATCATTTCATTTTAGAGTGGTAAAGAAAAAAAATGCAAAAGGAAAGTTAGCTGCAGAGGCAGTAAGACAAACTGCGCATTCAGATTCAGAACCATCAGACATTTTTGAAGAATGTTTAAAGGTGTCCACATCAGCTGACATTTCTCACACTGTCCTCATAGAGAAGCCTCTCTCACCTCCTTCCACCATTTCTGAAATATCTGCACATGTGGGGAGCAGTACAAGTAAAAATAGGGATGCATTTGATGAGGAAGGTGATGAAACTGATGAGGAGGACATAATACAAATTGAGAATTCATGTGTGGAAGTGGGACAGCATGAGGGGGATATGTGTGTACTATCTGACAGTGAGGATGTTGATGTCGTTTGTCTAAATCAGCCACTGGTGGCAGCAGTTGTTTTGACCATGATAAAGAGAAAGCCATTGCGATGCCTGGGCATAAAACCAAAAATGCCACCTCTTGGGTGTGGGATTATTTTTACTCCAATCCTGACAATGTTTATGAAAGCATCTGCTCCATTTGTGTGGCCAAATTTAGTAGAGGTAGCAACGTTAGCATTCTAGGCACCTCCTCCATGTTACGTCGTTTGCGGTGAAGACATGAAATTTATCGTACAAGATTATAATGTAATTAACACATCAACATCCTTAGAATAATTACTTAATGGAGGAAGTCCTTCTAAAAAATAGTTTGTGGGGGCCCAAACAAACCAATCATTTCAGCCACAAGTGAAGGTCCCTGTTGCTGAAATGATTGGTTTGTTAAACTGTGCATGTCCTGTTTAATATATACATCATAAGGGTGGGCGGGGGGGACAATTCAATCTTACACCTTATTACTTTGTGTTATGTGCTCTTTGGAGCATTTTTTGGGCATACTTTATAAAACTGCCATACTGTCTGCCACTGCAGTGCCACGACGTCAGGGACGTGCGGTGAGCTAAATGGCTCAGGAGGCACTGGCTAGCACCAGAGCCAGATTTACACACAATATATGAGCATTAAGGGTACATGTGGGCATAATACACAGGTGCAGCAGTATAAACTCCTGGAAATTTGGTGAGTTTTGATCAGAGATGTGCGGAAAAGATAGGCAGGTGAGGCACTGCCTCACCTTCCATAGACTTTATACTCCAGAGTTTTGGCTATAGGAACGATTAGAACAATGCAAAGATGATATTTCAAGCAAATTCTTTTTATTTTTCATATACTTTATACAGTCAAAACTCTGGCACAAACGTTAGTATGACAGAAAAGGCTCTGCCTCACCTGCCTCACCCCACCGCACATCACTACTCCTAGATGTGCCAGATGTTTGTGCCGCCCACTTCTGTCGCTTAGCTTAGTCATCCAGCTCCCTCTGTGCAACCATTTGGCCTAAAAAGATAAAAACAATATTGTGGCCTGTGAGTTGCTCAAATTTTACTGGAAATGAGTGGAAATGAATGTTATTGAGGTTAATAATATTGTTGGAACAAAAACACCCCCAAATTATGTGATTCTAGCTGTTTTTTTTTTTTATTAGAACCAAAAGACACAAGGGCGGTTTTGGCAAAACCAATTCAAACCAAAACATGGAGATAAAAAAAAACCTGAAAATTGCCAGGCGCACATCTCTTGTTGAGAATCACTGAAGGCAACCTAGTATTCTCTAGGAATACATTTACTAGCTTATAATTGAAAATTAAACTGACGGAGGTAGGTGATCACAGATAACATTAAGAAATACATAAAATAAAAAGATAGAACAAAAAAATAAACCATAGTTCAAACTGTAAATATTTGATGCAACAGTAATAAGGATTGCGAGTTAGAGAAATTGGGGAAAAAATAAATTATTGAAAAAGAGTGCATAACTGAAAAGATAAAGAGTGGTTTTAGAGAAGAGGACTGGTTGTGTGGATGGCACACCTGTGGAGGAATGATGCACAACTCTGAACTTGTGTGAAGTGTTTGTACTGTATCTCCAAAGCAATGTGTGTAGGTAAGAAATGACGAGTGATGACATGGGATATAGGAAGAGGTAATTCTGACAAGTGCCAAACTTTCTATAAACTGTTGGACATACAATAGTATGGCATAAGCCAGTAGGTTGGCTAGTGTTCATAACCATAGAGATAAAGGCAGGGTCAGTGGAGTAATGGATGGGATTCTATGTTAAGAAAGTGAAAGTGAGTGAATTAGAATGGACAATTTGAAAGGTGATGGCGTAATAATGAAGTATAATGTAAACTGGTGTTGAATATTGACTGGATATGTGTGGTGAATATTGTGGTAGAAGTGTCTGGTATGAAATCCTGGTGGTTTTGCAGCAGTTTATCCACACATTTGCATCCCGAAGATTTACTAATCTGAAACCTGCTGATAATACACACTTTAAAATTTAATAGAACATCATATGTTGTGTGCACAATGGGGATATATTGGCTGTTCAAGTGAACTGATGATATATCACTAGCAGGTTAGCAAGTGTGTACACCTAATATACAACATCATTCATAGACATATTGCATCGGCTGTGCAGGGCTAATGTCACAGCTGGCAGGGCAAATTCAAATGCACACCCAGCTGGATAACAGGACCGACATATCGAGCGACCAATTGGTAAGTGTACATTCTTACCTGAATCATCCGCAGGTCCCTCCATGAAGTTGGCACAGTGTGTACCCAGCTATAGAATATTGATTCTTCAAAACTGTCCTTTTGGAATTCTGCAGATCCAAGTTGGATTATGGGCCTGATTCATAGTTTTATGTAAACCCATTGGTTTATGCACAACCCCAATATTTCCCGATCAGAGCATGTACAGAATCTGTGCTGTGCATTTGATAATCTTGTACTGCAAAATTACTTGCAGTGCCCCCTAAGCCACAGCATATTTGATATACAGTGGTCATTTGGGGATGGTGATGGGGGATCGTTTTACAAAATGGTGATGTGATGCCCCTGTTATATAGGCATGCCGAGTTCAGTGTCTGTGTCTTCTGTTGCCGATTTCCTGGCCTCAGCAGAGAAGTTTTGGTGGTCATCCTGAGTAAGCTTACTCAAATGGTTGATGTCTGTGACCATCACGACACAGCACTCAGATATGTGTTACCATCACCTCCTGCAGTATTAGCATATTTTCACAAATAGCATTCACCATTGAATCAGGCTCTATGGCAAGTAGAGGATAAAATGTAGTTGTTAAAAACAACCCATTTAAAATAGGTTCTTGTATTGATGGATCTATGTTTGGTATATATCTCTAAAACCAAGAAGACCATAATCTCTTTGCTGAAGTCTAAATCAAATGTGAAATTAAGATTATTGTTATTAAGGTGCATAATTTAAATTTATGATTATCCATTGAGTATTGTTTGGACATGCTGATTCTTAGCTCACATGATTGATGGGATCTGATCCAACACAAGCAAAGTGTCACAACTATTATTATGCCTTGGTACATTAAAATGTTTATATAGTACATTAGTATCCCATCAGTTTTGGATAAACATTTGTGATGTAGTTTCGGTTTCTATGGGTTTGGTTGGTAGACCCCTTCTTTCAGGTCACAAGTTACGTTTATGTAACCCTTAGAGCTGTCCTCATTATTACTCCAATTATACAAGCATCTTAATAGCCCCAATTCCAGCCCCAGCTATCTGCAGCCTGCAAGAATTTTTTAAATAAGGACATCTCCTCAGTGGAGATCATGCCTGCAATTAACAACTGTCAGGAATCGGCGTTCAGTGGCATCTCACTTACCAGCACGCTGGTGTGCAGGCCTCCAGAGGTCATGGCCCCAGTCTGCAGCTGCATGAATGCTCTGTCCACGGGCATGGTGCCCATTGTCAATTTGTACCCCTGAAGTCCATCTAGTGTGTACCCACCATCTGTGCAGCATGGGCGCCGCCATGACACTTGCGGTCAGCTGACCTGCAAACACCCAATTCTGCGCTGTGTCTGCACACATGATTCAAGCATCCAATGCCTGCTGACCAGGGGGTATAAATCCAGAACATCGGCTCAGTCTCATCGCCTTGAACAACGCATCACATCCAGTACACAGCGTCTCCTGGCTCCAGTCTCCTGTCTCCAGTGATTTCCTAGCTCCAGTGTCTCCGTGGAACTACAGGCTCCAGCCATCCAGCTCTGCTACAACTCCTTCCACAGTCAGCTTCCACTTCTACATGCAGTAAGAGACTCTCTCCAGGTGCTGCATTCTCACCTGTGTATTGTTAATCTGCATTCAGCACTGTGCTACTGCATCCAGCACTTAAAACATCCAGCTTGTATATTACCAACAGTCTCCTGCTATAGCCTTGCTTGGCTCTGTAGACTTTGTGTATATCCACTGACTGGACCTATTGCTGTCAGTTTCCAGACCGATTACTGGAGTTACTTATTGCCTGTATTTACCATCATTGGTTGCATTACTTACCTACTGCACATTGACTCTGTTTACCATTGGCTTCCAGGCCGACCATCGATGTTCACCATCGACTTCCATGTCAACCATCATTGTTTGTTAAACCATACTGGTTTCCAGACCAGCCCATTACCTGTGACTGTTATCTATACCTCTGTCAGCTTCCTCACTGAAAACCATCTATATTGCCATATGCTCCAGTTACTGTTCATATCTCTGTGTGCTAAATAAAACATAATTTGTGCACATGCGCAGGAACTTACTGCAGCCTGCTTGTTTCCTCCACCGCACCACCACTGACCCACTAGTGCCCCCTTCGGGAACAGACACAATTACAGACCTGACAACAACAATATCTGGAGTCACTTTACCATAAATTTCTTTTTGAACCCCTGCTCACTATGCTTCCTAGTCTATTTAATTCACTGCTTAAGGGTAATAAGCTTGAAAGAGCCATCACCAATCTTTAATCCTAAATGGATTCGTATAAATCTGGCCTAAAGGCTAAACTCACTCTTAAATGTAGGCCTGAAACTTTTTGGTAATATTCTGATCATGAAACTGTGATTAACCATGGTGTCATTAGTACACCAGGACAAGGCTGTCTTCATACTTAATAAGCAAACTGCTAAAAATCCCAGAAGGCTAATTTATCTTACATAAATTGTTCAGGCAAGAGTATTTCTGATATTGGTGGTGACCCTTAATGATGAGGTTTTTATTGAGTTGCATGACCAATTATACATTTGACTCTTAAAAACATGGGCTTCAGATGTGCTTCCTGGAGGGGTTACACTGCTCAGTACAACCAACTGTATACTTCCTAGTAAATGGCTACTCATCTAGATCTTTCAGTGTTAATAATGGAATATATTTTTGGGGGGTCATTGTTGATGGTCTGTTTTGCATAGACAAACATTTTTATTGGTTATTGCACTAATACATTATTCATTTGCAACACATATTTAAACAGAAAAAATGTGATGACACACACACACACACACACACACACACACACACACACACACACACACACACACACAAATTATAGAGAATATTTAGTATTAGTCAGTAATATGCACTAGAGAAATTATTCACAACAGTAAACTAAAATGCTTGCTAACAGTCAAGGAGATCATGGATAAGCTGAAAATCTCTCTACTTGTGGGCTAGATTTAGGATAAAAAAACATGGTATTATCCCTCATACTCAGACTCTCTAGTGCACCTCATGAATGTACACCCATTTTGAAATGAAGGGGGGGTGGGCAGTGTGGCCAGCAGGTCAGGCTCCTAATATTTTTAGTGTGTAACACACTGTATGCTGATTTGGAGATTGCAGGTCTGCATTTCAACTATTCATTTTATTGGCTTCTCTTCCAACTTTTGGCAGGAATCCTTGGCTATTAACATTACATTTTTTATGGCCTTTTCTCTTGACTTGGTCTGTTTTGGTCTGCAAAACAGACCAAGTCAAGTTTAATTTTCTAAATGAATCAATTTGAATCAATCCATTAATCAATTTTAATCAATTAATGAATCAATTAATCAATCAATCAATCAATCAATCAATCAATAAACCTTCCTGCCACTACATACTACATCTCCATCACCCTGTACTGCCCTGGGGCCTCTTCTTCATAAATTAAAACATTCTTTCTAATGGGTTGTATAATTTAATAAACTGCCATTCTGTCACTGCTGTGCTGCAATGTTACTTCTTTTAAAGTAACTGACATGTGTTTGTGCTGCTGCTCTTATCACTTTGTTTAGTCAGACAGCCATTGTCCAATATTGTTGAACAATATTGTGAGCTGTGAGGTGGTCAAAATTGACTGGAAATACTGGAAATTAATGTTATTGAGTTAATAATACTGTAGTAACAAACAGGTCTAAATTACATGATTTTAGCTGTTTTTATAAATATACAAGAATTGTATATAATTTAATGCATTCTAATAAATTCATTCTAATTGATAAAATTAAACGTAACTTAATTCATTCTAACTGATAATAGTCTTAAAATGCATCAAGTTACATTGAAAAATATAGGTACATGATTAAAATTGACAACAAATATTATAAAAATCCTTTTTTCCAAAAACAATTTCTACAGCTTTTATAACTAATATCAACCTAAACTTTTACAGCGGTACCAGGAATTACCAAATATTGACAGGACATTTTTTTTATTCAATTTTGATACAGTTTGACACACATATATTATTATTATTATTATTATTATTATTATTACTATAATGATAATAATAATAATAATAATAATAATAATAATAATAATAATGTGTCAAACTGAATAAAAATGTAATAATAGTATATAATAATAATAATAATAATAATAATAATAATAAACTAGGACCAAGGAATCAAGTATAACAAAATATATAGAAGAAGTAGTTCTCTACTTGTGCCAACCAAAGACTGCAGCCAGGTTTTGTTTCAGAGCTCACCTAGCCCACATACAATCAGATAAAAACAACAAAGAAAGAAAACCACAGCGCCGTCAGCATAAATTGTTGTTCCTCTTGTTTGTAGCGACTATCCAAACTCAATTCAGGAACGTTGATTTTAGGATCACACAACCCTAAGGTATCTTCACTCCACCATTAGAGAAATTGTACCCAAGAGAGGAAATATGGGGTAAGTGAGGGACAATCCTTCCCACCAATATATGATGAGATGTAGGCACCCTTTCAGGCACTGACCTTGAAATAGTGCCCTATGTGCACCAAAAGGTTTCTTTATAGGTTTAAGTATAACAAAATATTTGTCCAATTACTTTAATACAGTATGTCTATTTCTAGTTTAATTTACTGATACAGAATTTAACACTGTGAACTTTACTTGATCCTAAATTATCCATTTGGCATAATATAGACAAGCTGTATCTACCTTAAGGAGTCGGGATTCTAAACACATTCCCAGTAATGTTTACTTGAAATGAATGAATATTATTGTGAAAAGTGTCTATGAACACTATGAATATTTGTTCCTGGAAAATATACAGTACCTTCCACAATACTGTATGTTCTAAAAAAATAATTTAAACAATGCAAGATACTTCCTATATACTCCTAGTGGCAGGTATATTTAAGAAGATAAATCATGTATTTCATATTACAATTTAAAAATGATTCAATCTGATTCATTTCTCGATTTAAAATTACATTTAAGAAGATAAATTAGGTACTGTATGTCATATTATAATTTATACATTATCTAATCTGATTAATTTCTCAAGGACTTATATGTCAATATCCTGATGGAAACATAGTAACTAATGATACTCAGCGAAAGATCAAACTTGTATTAAATTTTAGTCTTAACTTATTGCCAGTGATTAACCGTAGGCTGTCCCGTATTTGATACCCCGAATTATATTTCGGAAATGGCAAGGACCTAAGAAATTAATTAAATTATCAGATCTTTTGAAAATGATAGAAAGCTTGTTATTAATACTTAATTTGTGTCTAAGATCTATTAGTTAGAAATGAAATGCAGGTAATTATCTACAGTTAGAGTGCTTCCTTGAAACTAAAAGTCCTCTTCAGTTTTTTAGAACATGTTTTAAAGATTTCCTTTCATGAAGCCTTCACCAAGTTCTGAAGCATATTTTTTAAATTTTTTAATTTCTGTGTAATTCCTTGTGAATCTACAAAGTTAACCACATTGATATTTATTATCCTGGGTCTTTGAGGAATGCTAGTAAAATAAATGTAGTTATATCAATCAACTTCCATTAGACATGTTTTTGTGACTATAGCATCATATTTAATAGATTGAATGATAGATATCAACAAAATGTGAGGTAGGTGTATAATGCTAATAGGTCAATACATGTTGCTTTTCAAATATTGCATTGTACGAATTGACATACCTTGGGTCAAACCTCATGCTCATGGTCATTTCACAAATCTGAAGAAAAAGTACCTAATAAAAAGTAATAAATTAATGTGATTAATTAAAAGTGCTAGATTTCAAATAATATATCAACAGCTAAAAAACCTTTCTTAGAAGTAATTTAAAGTACAATATTTGCTCATCACAGCTGACAAGAAAAAAAATGTATCAGCCACAGCATGCCAGTGTCCGGTGCTCACTTACCAGATTGAGCAGTGCTAGTCTACTACTGTGGGCAGGTGCCTGCCAACATCCATTGCAGGAAGGTACACAGAGCTGGTGGACCTCCTCCTGGCTGCTGGCCCCTCTTCTCTACTGCTGTGCAGCTCTAATTGCAGGCGGGCAAGGCTCTATAGGGGTGCGCACTCCTCTCCATTTTAAATTTAAATGGGAATGTGCCCCAAATGTGACAACACATTTTGTGCCAAATTTTAAATCACTTCACTATAAAAAGAAGTCTCTGAGCACTGTTCAAATGCCAGAGTATTGGGGTCCATGCCTTATCCCAGCATATGTTCCTATCGGGACTCGCAAGATTATTCCTAGTGCAAATTGTCTATTTTCTTCACCTGCTCCCATGGTACTGCTCTAGCAACTTCCTGGTTGTGATCTTGGCTATTCCTCTGACCCAATTCTGTTTCTTTTATTGGCTTTGGTCATTCCCAGACCTGATTCTGCTTGCTCTCTGGTACCGCATTACCCATCAGGTTCTGTATGAGTATTTTCCAGTTTTCCCAACAGTGACCAGTCTCAATGTCTGTTCCTTTACACAAGAGATGAGCGGGTTCGGTTTGCTGAGAACTGAACCCCCCCGAACTCCACGTGGCAAACACGGGTCCGAGCCCGGCTCAGTTATTCCCGCCTGACTCGGAAAACCCGAACGAGGCAAAATGTCATCATCCCGCTGTCGGATTTTCACGAGATTCGGATTCCATATAAAGAGCCGCACGTCGCCACCATTTTCACTCGGGCATTGTAGAGAGTACAGAGAGGACTTGGCTACGTTCTCTCAGCAGTTCTCAGTATCAGTGCTCAGTATCAGTGCTTATTGTCTTGTGCTGCATCATGCTGCTCAGTAATACTAGTACAGTGTCTCTCTTGTGCTGCCTCTTGCTGCTGTAGGGTGCTGTGGTAGTAGTGTCCTGTGACTGTGCATCGTTCATCATCATTCCAGTCACAGTGGTATCTGGGGGGGTGACAATTCCAGAGTGCTTTTGCGCTGCTCACTAATACTAGTACAGTGTCTTGTGCTGCATCGTGCTGCTCAGTGTCAGTTCTCAGTGGTATCATCAGTGCTCAGTATCAGTGCTCATTGTCTTGTGCTGCATCGTGCTGCTCAGTAATACTACATTACTAATACTAGTACAGTGTCTTGTGCTGCATCGTGCTGCTCAGTGTCAGTTCTCAGTAGTATCATCAGTGCTCAGTATCACTGCTCATTGTCTTGTGCTGCTCAGTAATACTACATTACTAATACTAGTACAGTGTCTTATGCTGCATCGTGATGCTCAGTGTCAGTTCTCAGTAGTATCATCAGTTCTCAGTATCACTGCTCATTGTCTTGTGCTGCTCAGTAATACTACATTACTAATACTAGTACAGTGTCTTGTGCTGCATCATGCTGCCCAGTGTCAGTTCTCAGTAGTATCATCAGTGCTCAGTATCACTGCTCATTGTCTTGTGCTGCTCAGTAATACTACATTACTAATACTAGTACAGTGTCTTGTGCTGCATCGTGCTGCTCAGTGTCAGTTCTCAGTAATAACATCAGTGCTCATTATCACTGCTCATTGTCTTGTGCTGCTCAGTAATACTACATTACTAATACTAGTACAGTGTCTTGTGCTAATCGTGCTGCTCAGTGTCAGTTCTCCGTAGTATCATCAGTGCTCAGTATCACTGCTCATTGTCTTTTGGTGCTCAGTAATACTACATTACTAATACTAGTACAGTGTCATGTGCTGCATCTTGCTGCTGTAGGGTGCTGTGGTAGTGTCCTGTCACTGTGCATAGGTCATCATCATTCCAGTCACAGTGGTATCTGGTATCTATCTAGTGGTATCTAATTGAAGACATTACTGCCGTCTAATTCCAGATATATTACTGGCATATAATTGCACACATTAAAAAATGGAGTACAAAAATTTGAAGGGTAAAATAGGGAAAGATCAAGATCCACTTACACCTAGTGCTGAAGCTGCTGCCACTAGTCATGGCAGAGACGATGAAATGCCATCAACGTCGTCTGCCAAGGCCGATGCCCAATGTCATAGTAGAGAGCATGTAAAATCCAAAAAGCAAACGTTCAGTAAAATGACCCAAAAATCTAAATTAAAATTGTCTGAGGAGAAGCATAAACTTGCCAATATGCCATTTACGACACGGAGTGGCAAGGAACGGCTAAGGCCCTCTCCTATGTTCCTCATGACTAGTGGTTCAGCTTCACATGACGATGGAAGCACTCATCCTCCCGCTAGAAAAATGAAAAGAATTAATCTGGAAAGCAAAGAATTGTGCGTTCTAAATCACAAATCCCCAAGGAGAGTCCAAATGTGTTGGCGGGTGCGATGCCTGACCATCCCAACACTGGACGGGAAGAGGTGGCTCCTTCCACCATTTGCACGCCCCCTGCAAGTGCTGGAAGGAGCACCCACAGTCCAGTTCCTGATATTCAAATTGAAGATGTCACTGTTGAGTACACTAGGATGAGGATATGGGTGTTGCTGGCGCTGAGGAGGAAGTTGACGATGAGGATTCTGATGGTGATGTGGTTTGTTTAAATCAGGCATCCGGGGAGACAGTTGTTGTCCGTGGGATGACTAAGGTCATTGACATGCCTGGTCAAAATACCAAAAAAATCACCTCTTCGGTGTGTAATTATTTCAACAGAAATTCAGACAACAGGTGTCAAGCCGTGTGTTGCCTTTGTCAAGGCATAATAAGTAGGGGTAGGGACGTTAACCACCTAGGAACATTCTCCCTTATACGTCACCTGGAGCGCATTCATCAGAAGTCATTGACAAGTTCAAAAACTTTGGGTAACAGTGGAAGCAGTCCACTGACAACTAAATCCCTTCCATTCTTCCTCTTGTACCCAAGCTCCTGCAAACCACACCACCAACTCCCTCAGTGTCAATTTTCTCCTTAGACAGGAATGCCAATAGTCCTGCAGGCCATGTCACTGGCAAGACTGACGAGTCTTCTCCTAACTGGGATTCCTATGATGGATCCTTGAGTGGAACGCCTTCTGCTGCTGTTGCTGCTGGCACTGATGTTGTTGCTGCTGGGAGTCGATCGTCATCCCAGAGGGGAAGTTGGAAGACCACTTGTACTAACTCCATTAAGCAATTGACTGTCCAACAGTCCTTTGCAAGGAAGATGAAATATCACAGCAGTCATCCTGTTGCAAAGCGGATAACTCAGGCCTTGACAACTATGTTGGTGTTAGATGTGCATCCGGTATCCACCGTTAGTTCACAGGGACTTAGAGAATTGCTTGAGGTAGTGTGTCCCCAGTACCAAATCCCATCTAGGTTCCACTTCTCTAGGCAGGCGATACCGAGAATGTACACAAACATCAGAAAAAGTGTCCTCAGGGTCCTAAAAATTGCAGTTGTACCCACTGTCCTCTTAACCACGGACATGTGGACAAGTGGAGCAGGGCAGACTAAGGACTATATGACTGTGACAGCCCACTGGGTAGATGTATTTCCTCCCGCAGCAACAACAGCGGCGGCACCATTGGCAGCATCTCGCAAACGCCAACTCGTTCCTAGGCAGTCTACGCTTTGTATCACCTCTTTCCATAAGAGGCACACAGGTGACAACCTCTTACGGAAACTGAGGAACATCATCGCAGAATGGCTTACCCCAATTGGACTCTCCTGGGGATTTGTGATATCGGACAATGCCACCAATATTGTGCATGCATTACATGTGGGTAAATTCCAGCACGTCCCATGTTCTGCACATACAATTAATTTGGTGGTGCAGAATTTTTTGAAAAACGACAGGGGCATGCAAGAGATGCTGTCGGTGGCCCGAAAAATTGTGGGCCACTTTCGGCATTCAGCCACCGCGTGCCGAAGACTGGAGCACCAGGAAACACTCCTGAACATGCCCTGCCATAAGCTGAAGCAAGAGGTGGCAACGAGGTGGAATTCAACCCTCTATATGCTATCTGTTGAAATCAGAGCACAACATTTTGGACACTGTGCTCAATCCTAGGTTTAAAGCCTACGTTGTATCTCTCTTTCCGGCTGACACAAGTCTGCAGATGTTCAAAGACCTGCTGGTGAGACACTTGTCAATTCAAGCGGAACGTGACCCGCCAACAGCTCCTCCTTCATTTTCTCCCGCCACTGGAGCTGCCAGGAAAAGGATAACATTTCCAAACCAACCCGCTGGCGGTGATGCAGGGCAGTCAGGAGCAAGTGCTGACATCTGGTCCGGACTGAAGGACCTGCCAACGATTACTGACATGTCGTCTACTGTCACTGCATATGATTCTGTCACCATTGAAAGAATGGTGGAGGACTGTATGAGTGACAGCATCCAAGTAGGCATGTCAGACAGTCCGTACATATACTGGCAGGAAAAAGAGGCAATTTGGAGGCCCTTGCACAAACTGGCTTTATTTTTACCTCAGTTGTGTACTCCGAAAGAGTGTTTAGTGCAGCCAGTATCCTTGTCAGCGATTGGCGCAGGAGGTTATTTCCACAAAATGTGGAGAAGATGATGTTCATCAAAATGAATTATAAATTCCTCCGTGGAGACATTTACCAGCAATTGCCTCCAGAAAGTACACAGGGACCTGTGATGGTGGATTCCAGTGGGGACGAATTAATACTCTGTGAGGAGGAGGATGTACACAGTGAAAGGGTGAGGAATCGGAGGATGAGGAGGAGGTGGACATCTTGCCTCTGTAGAGCCAGTTTGTGGTTGATTGCTTCTTTTTTGGTGGGGGCCCAAACCAACCAGTCATTTCAGCCACAATCGTGTGGCAGACCCTGTCGCTTAAATGATTGGTTTGTTAAAGTGTGCATGTCCTGTTTATAAAACATAAGGGTGGGTGGGAGGGCCCAAATCCATCTAGCACCTCTTTTTTTATTTATCTTTGCATCATGTGCTGTTTGTGGACTATTTTTTAAGTGCCATCCTGTCTGACACTGCAGTGCCACTCCTAGATGGGCCAGGTGTTTGTGCCGCCCACTTGGGTCGCTTAGCTTAGTCATCCAGCGACCTCGGTGCAAATTTTAGGACTAAAAATAATATTGTGAGATGTGAGGTGCTCAGAATAGACTGGAAATGAGTGGAAATTATGGTTATTGAGGTTAATAATACTATAGGATCAAAATTACCCCCACATTCTATGATTTTAGCTGTTTTTGAGGTTTTTATAAAAATCACCCGAATCCAAAACACATCCGAATCCAAAACCCGAAAGGGTGGTTTTGCCAAAATGCGTCCGAATCCAAAACACGACCACAGAATCGAATCCAAAACCAAAACACAAAATACAAAAAATGCCCACTGCACATCTCTACTTTATACCCTCTAGCCCATAAATTTGTACCCAGATAGAGTGCAGCAACCTGTGAATCAGAGACAGCAGGAGTCCCTGATGAAGGCATTAATGCTGTGCATGGCTCTGTTTTGGGTATATGCAAACCCCAAGTGTACAGTTAGCATCCACACCATCCATATAAATATGTCTTCGCAGAAAGGCAGAGTGAGAAAAAAACAATAAAATTAGAAAAATTAGCTGTGTGGGACTTGGTCCCTGTAGTAGAAGCATGTGCCTAAAATATCTGTAGATATACAAGAATATATGTCAGAAATATTACTAGTCTTAAATATAATAGGATAGTAATACTATAGAGTAAATTGATGATATTGTAATACTGTAATTGCTAAAGATTGTGTAAGTTTTCATGCATTTTTCTCCATATATTTTGCTGTTTGCTTAAATTGGGATGTTGTTTAGAGTTGTATGAAAGTACATTTGAGGGATGCAAATCTATTGATCAATTTGAACATTTCTTATACTTGCCATCCCTTACTCCTGGAGTGGCTAAACATAATAGGCAAGTGTACATTGAGTACAGTAAGGATGGACTTAGACTTAGAACATAAGGTACATTGGAGACATATCTTATAAAGAAAGAGTTGTGTAAAGATACACCATATACGGGAGGCATTCATTTTGCCGGCTGTCGGAATTCTGGCTGTCAGGATACCGCCACCGGAATCCCGACACCTGGCGAAATACCGGCAGTCAGAATACCGACCACCGGACAGAATCCCCACTCGGCAAGTGCAGCGAGCTAGCCGGTATTCCAGCTGTCGGGATCCTGGAGCTGGTCTCATGACCACCGGGATCCCGACAGAAGGAGTATCATACTGAATCCCTGTATACAGAGCCGGATTAAGCCAGGGGCGAGATGGGTGGCCATCCTATGGCTCCCACACATTAGGGGCCCCCACGCCCTACGTTTTGTAGGAGTCTTCCTTCAGTGGCTCAGCTGTTCAGTAACAGCGGATGCCAAGGAGCTCCTGCACAGTCATTCTCGTGGGACAGGGAAATCCTGTGAGATAGTGACTGCAAACCACCAGACAGCCTGCACTCGCTGCTGCAATGTAAGTGAAGTTGTATGTGTGCGTGCATGTGTGTTTATGTATGTGTGTGCATGTGCGTGCACGGCCCCGGGAGGGGGGGGGCAAGGACTTTGCAAGAAATCATAGGTGGGGGCCCCCACAATCTACGTTGCCCTGGGCCCTCGCCACCCTTAAACCGGCCTTACCTGTATACTGATGATGATGACACCTGCTGCACTGTTTTCATTTAATCACATTTTATATAGAAAATGTGATTTGTCTTTTTAATAACACTGTCAAGGCACTATTCACTGTTACATATAAAACTCCATTACATCATATAATGTTCAAACAGGAAAATGTAACTTTGACATTTCTAGTTAAGCCTCATCTCTATGCTATAGTTGGGTATTAGCATACAGTATGCAATTATGGTGGTCATTCCGAGTTGTTCGCTCGCTGCTATTTTTAGCAGAATTGCTAATAGGCAAAAATCCAGCAGTTCTGCGCATGCGTATGCACAGCAGGGCGCACTCGCTAAGCAATTTTACACAAAACTATGCTATTTTACTCACGGGCGAACAAAGCTTTTCAATCGCTCTGCTGATCGTAGTGTGATTGACAGGAAGTGGGGTTTTCTGGGCGGAAACTGGCCGTTTTCGGGGAGTGTGCTAAAAATCGCAGGCGTGCCAGCAGAAAACGCAGGAGTGGCTGGAGAAACGGGGAGTGGCTGACCGGACGCTGGTTGTGTTTGTGACGTCAAACCAGGAACTAAACAGACTGAGGTGATCGCAATCTAGGAGTAGGTCTGGAGCTACTCAGAAACTGCAAGGAAATACTTAATAGCAGAATTGCTAATATTTCGTTAGCAATTCTGCTATGCTAAGATACACTCCCAGAGGGCGGCGGCTTTGTGTTTGCATTTCTGCTAAAAGTAGCTAACGAGCGAACAACTTGGATTGAGGGCCTATATGTCTAACATAAAATACTACTGTGTTTTGAGATGGAAATGTTTTGATATTCATTTAACTCAAAATGTTCATGTAAGACAACAATCCATAAATAAGTAATTTTCTGTAGCTCATTTATCAATTAAAATTTTAGTTCTCAAAGCATTACATTAAAGCTTCTTTACGTTATTCGACAATTGAAAAATTATTTTCCAAATATTAATTAATTCATTTGTAAGTTACAAATCTCAAACAGTACTGTCATTTTTATAGAACACAAAGTTTTAGCCCTACTGATACACCAGGTGGCACCATGACAAAACTGTAAAGAAGATATTCTTGTGTTGTTTTGTTTGTCAAGAAAACCCGTCATAAACATGTAGTGTAGCTTATACGTAGAAATGCATCTCTCATCTTGTCTGTTTATCTGCACAATATATTTACCTAAATGTATTGTATTAACATTAAGCTCAATACAAAACATAACTTTTAGTTTGGGTAGAATTTAGTAAGTTGTGGTAAAGTAGTTATTTTCCATTGATCCGGCAGGTTCCTAGCAACACAACCTTCTGGCTCCAGTGACCCAGTGACAGTCCTCTAACTGCTCCTAAGGTGAGCTTGTTTAGCTATGTTGTAAAGAATCCTTTTACATGAACTGCATAATTATCATGTAATTAAGTTTCACAGAGAAGAAACATTGACAGCACCTGTTTGAAACAGTCAAACGGTAGTAGGAGAAATTATTCTCATTTATTTATTCTTATTTTTATTTTTATTATTTCAGTGCAGAGGGGAAAATTTGGCACATACAGTACAGTACGTGATCCCGGCAGATGGGATACCGGTGGTCAGAATACTAATGCCGACATACGTATGTTCACAATCCCAACAGGGGTGAGGTAATTATTCAACCTCTGTCCTAACCCCCTAACCCTCCATAACAGCATCTTAGCCCTAACCTCCCCCTTAGTGCCTAAACCTAGCTCCCTCCTTCCCGCAGCATAACCCTAAGAATTAGTGAACAACTAGGTGGCTGCATGCCCTGGACAGCCACTGCCTACACCCCGTTGTGCATACGATCATAAGAATGTGCCTGTTAGGGTGAGTGGGACAGCAATTTCTGCTACTGTTGCACTGCACCGCTTCAAGTGCACACAGCGCAATGGACTGTGAGGCGGGAAAATCTCCGCAGCACCCGCCGAGCTTTTGGGGGGATGCTGTAGTAGGGGCCCATGCTTAAGGGTGTTGCCAGGCTCTGCTGCCATAATGTGTAAAAAGCGGGACTCAGCCTGCCTAATGTGTAAAAAGGGGGCTCTGCTTCTGTTATGTGTAAAAAGGGGACTGCCTGCTGTAATGTGTAAAAAGGGAAACTTTGCTGCCAAAATGTGTATAAATGGGGACTCTACCTGCCGTAATGTGTAAAAGGGAGCTTTACCTGCTGTACTATGTAAACGAGGACTCTACCTGCTGTAAAGTGTAAAAGGGAGCTCTGCCTGCCGTAATGTGTCAAAGCGAGCTCTGTCTGCCTAAATGTGTAAAAGGGAGCTTTGTGGCCACTCCCCTTCCCCATGAAGCTATGCCCCTATAATTTTTCAGCGCGCCAGTGGCGCGCACTGACCCTATTTTGTTTATTTTGGGGGGGAAATGGGGGGGGGGAGGCGACGGAGCGGTTTCTTGCACACAGTGCCACAATGTCAAGTTACGGCACTGCTCTGAGCGGCTGTACAAAGAAGGAGGAAAATGCATTTTATTTTAGATTGATGAGTAAAATGGTAACAAAGTGTTTATTCAGTTACATTCTATTTGATGTTGTGGTCTCCTGAACATCGGGATTCCGACAGATGGAATTTTAACTACATACTAGCTGGAAAGTTACGTTGCAACCACACGCAAGAGTTTTGTTTTGAGGTTATGCAATTAAAATACCGCCTGTCGGGATAATGGTGTTATAACTAGAAATGGGCGGGTTCGGTTTCCTGAGAACCAAACCCTACCAGACTTCACTACTCGAGCCCGTATCCAAGCCCGGCTCGGGTTTTCCTGCCTGACTCGGAAACCAGAACTAGGCAAAACATCATCATCCCGCAGTCGGATTCTCGCAGGTTTTGAATACCTATAAGGAGCCACGCGTCGCTGCCATTTTCACTCCAGCATAGGAGAGTGTAGCGAGAGGACATGTCTCCGTCCTCAGTGTCTGTGTGAGAGGAAAAGTGAAGTGGCGATTCCAGTGCTGTCTTGTGCTGCTCATTCCAGTGTAGTGTCTTATACTGCATCAGACCAGACACAGTGGTTGTGTCCTCTGCTGCCATATGTCCAATATAGCTGTATAAATCCAGTGCCGTGGTGCTGTGTTGTCCTGCAACAGTACAGTGGTATTGTCTTGTGCTGCATCAGTGCAGTCACAGTGGTGGTGTCCTCTGCTGCCATATGTCCAGTGCTGCTGTATAAGTCCAGTCCAGTGGTGCTGTGTTGTGCTGCATCAGTCCAGTGGTGGTGTCTTGTGCTGCATCAGTCCAGTCACAGTCGTGGTGTCCTCTGCTGCCATATATCCAGTGCTGCTGTATAAGTCCAGTCGAGTGGTGCCGTGTTGTGCTGCATCAGTCCAGTGGTGGTGTCCCTGTGCTGCTGTTTGAGTTCAGTGTTACTGCCGTATATGTCCAGTGGTACTGCCATATATGTCCAGTGATACTGCTATATATGTGCAGTGATACTGCCGTATAGGTCCAGTGATACTGCCGTATAAATACAGTGGTACTGGCGTATAAATCCAATCCAGTGATACTGCTGTATAAGTCCAGTGATACTGCCGTATATGTCCAGTGGTACTGCCGTATAAATCCAGTGATACTGCCGTATATGTCCAGTGCTACTAACATATAATTCCAGTGATACTGCCATATATGTCCAGTGATACTGCCGTATAAGTCCAGTGATACTGCCGTTTATGTCCAGTGGTACTGCCGCATAAATCCAGTGGTACTGGCGTATAAATCCAGTCCAGTAATACAGCTGTATATGTCCAGTGGTACTGCCGTATATGTCCAGTGATACTGCCATATATGTCCAGTGATACTACCATATAAGTCCAGTGATACTGCCGTATAAATCCAGTGGTACTGGCGTATACATCCAATCCAGTGATACTGCTGTATAAGTCCAGTGATACTGCCATATATGTCCAGTGCTACTACCATATAATTCCAGTGAAACTGCCATATATGTCCAGTGATACTGCCGTATAAGTCCAGTGATACTGCCGTTTATGTCCAGTGGTACTGCCATATATAAATCCAGTGGTACTGGCGTATAAATCCAGTCCAGTGATACTGCCGTATATGTCCAGTGATACAGCCGTATATGTCCAGTGGTACTGCCGTATAAATCCAGTGATACTGCCATATAAATCCAGTGGTACTGCCATATAATTCCAGTGATACTGCCGTATATGTCCAGTGGTACTGCCGTATAAATCCAGTGGTACTGGCGTATAAATCCAGTGATACTGCCGTATATGTCCAGTGGTACTGCCATATATTTCCAGTGATACTGCCATATATGTCCAGTTGTACTGCTGTATAAATCCAGTGGTACTGGCGTATAAATCCAGTCCAGTGACACTGCCGTATAAGTCCAGTGATGATTCCATATATATACAGTGGTAATGCCATATAAATCCAGTGGTACTGCCGCATAAATCCAGTCCAGTGGTACTGCCATATAAGTCCAATGATACTGCCGTATATGTCCATTGGTACTGCCGTATAAATCCAGGGTTACTGGCATATAAATCCAGTCCAGTGATACTGAAGTATAACTCCAGTGATACTGCCGTATATGTCCAGTGGTACTGCTGTATAAATCCAGTGGTACTGGCGTATAAATTCAGTCCGTTGACACTGCTGTATAAGTCCAGTAATACTGCTGCATATGTCCAGTGATACTGCCGCATATGTCCAGTGGTACTGCCATATAATTCCAGTGATACTGCCATATATGTCCAGTGGTACTGCCGTATAAATCCAGTGGTAATGGCATATAAATCCAGTCCAGTGATACTGCTGTATATGTGCAGTGGTACTGCCATATAAATTCAGTGGTACTGGCATATAATCCAGTCCAGTGATACTGCCATATATGTCCAGTGGTACTGCCGTATAAATCCAGTGATACTGCCATAAATGTCCAGTGGTACTGCCATATAAATCCAATGGTACTAGTGTATAAATCCAGTCCAGTGATACTGCCGTATAAGTCCAGTGATACTGTCGTATATGTGCAGTGGTACTGCCATATAAATTCAGTGGTACTGGCATATAATCAAGTCCAGTGATACTGCCATATATGTCCCGTGGTACTGCCGTATAAATCCAGTGGTACTAGTATATAAATCCAGTCCAGTGATACTGCCATATAATTCCAGTGATACTGCCGTATATGTCCAGTGGTACTGCCATATAAATCCAGTGGTACTGGCATATAAGTCCTGTCCAGTGGTGCTGCCATATAAATTCAGTGGTGCTGTCCTATGCTGTATATTATTTGCTCCAAATAAAGGAGTTATTAAAATGTAATTCAAATAATTTTTACAGGGTTTGCCCTGTGTGATATACAGTTACTCTCTCCTTTGCTGCATTTTGTTATGTAACTCCAGATAAATAATGGAGAACAAAAATTCGGAGGATAAAATAGGGAAAGATCAAGAACCACTTACTCCTCCTGCTGCTGCTGCCTCTGCTGTTGTTGCTGCTGGGAGTCGATCGTCATCCCAGAGGGGAAGTTGGAAGACCACTTGTACTAAGCAAATGACTGTCCAACAGTCCTTTGTGAGGAAGATGAAATATGACAGCAGTCATCCTGTTGCAAAGCTGATAACTGAGGCCTTGACAGCTATGTTGGTATTAGATGTGCGTCTGGTATACGTCATTAGTGTAGTGGGACTGCAGTGCCAACCCTAGATGGACTAGGTGTTTGTGCCGCACACTTGTGTCGCTTAGCTTAGTCATATAGCTACCTCATTACACCTCTTTTACTTCTTTGCATGATGTGCTGTTTGGGGACTATTTTTTTAAGTGCCATTCTGTCTGCCAATGCAGTGCAACTCCTAGATGGGCCAGGTGTTTGTGCTGCACACTTGTGTCGCTTAGCTTAGACATCCAGCCACCTCGGTGCAACCTTTTTGGCCTAAAAACAATATTGTGAGGTGTGAGATGTTCAGAATAGACTGGAAATGAGTGGATATGAATGCTATTGAGGTTAATAATACTGTAGGATCAAAATGACCCCCAAATACTGTGATTTTCGGTTTTTTTATGTTTTTTTCAAAAATCATCCAAAACCACAACCAAAACCAAAACACAAAAGGGTGGTTTTGACAAAACCAATCAAGATCCAAAACACGAGCATGAAACCAGAACCAAAACACAAAACACGAAAAATGCCCGCCGCACATCTCTAGCCATAACCCAGGAGTGTTCTGGTAACCAGTCTGGAACAGATACACCGATAGTCAGTTCAGTTTGAGTACACCAGTATCCAGTTGTCACACCTCTGTCCCTAGTGCTACCTGTGTCCCTGCATGAAGTAGACTTACATCTGTCCTCCACAGTTCCTGCACTGCACCAGTTCTCCTTCCCTACCATCAGAAGACACTCTGGGTACACAAACACCTAGCCCTATAACACCCAGCTGTCCCAATACCATCACCGGTATCCCAACAGGGATCCTATACCGCAGCCAGAATACCGGTGAAGTAAGTGATTCCCCCTCTGTGCGTGTCCACGACACCCGTAGAGGGAGAATAGAAGCTGTGGCGAGTGAAGATCGAGCCCGAAAGGGGCTTCATTGCGCTCACCCCTCTGTTGGCATTCTGGTACATGGGGTGCTGATGTTCGTATCCTGACATTAGGCATCCCGTGCACTGGCATCCCATACCAATCTCGTTTTGAGGGTTAGAACCAGTCTTCCATGCTGTTCTGAGGCACCTGTTTCTGATGCATCTTTTTCATCCATCATGAGGCTGGTGTAAGTGCCAATAGTAATAATGACAACTGCAGCAGCTTACCCAAGAATAGTCGGGGGTGAATCTACGCATAAAAAGGTACAGATACTGGTATAAACAAACAGTAATAAATCTACCTGCAGTGGCCACACAGTATGCAAGTGATTTTCAACCACTGTGCTGCGGCACACTGGTGTGCCATGAGCAGTTTTTAAATATGCCACCAGAGATGCCAGCTGATGCTACCATTTCGGGCTCAGACAGTGTTGGGCTCTTCCGGGTGGCCCAGATGCGACTCCACCTGTGACCTATGGAGCCGCAATATGACTCATAGGTCAAGCACACCACGTTGCCTACCCTCCCAGTGCTGCTCCTCGCTCATGATTGCTAGCTGTGCGACTGCATTAGAGAGATGGAAAACATCTCCAACACAGCTACAGGTACTAACTAACTCACGTACAGTAAGTTCCATTATACTGTATTTAGATTTATTTTGTTAGTGTGGGGGCCAATGTGTGCTGTGACTAGTGGGGTCCAATGTGTGCCGTGACAAGTGTGGGAGCCAATGTGTGCTGTGCAAAGTGTGGGGGCCAATGTGTGCTGTGTAAAGTGGAGGCCAATGTGTGCTGTGCAAAGTGTGGAGGCCAATGTGAGCTGTGACTAGTGTGGAGGCCAATGTGAGACATGACTAGTGTGGAGGCCAAGGTGTGCTGTGATTAGTGTGTGGCCCAATGTGTGCTGCAACTAGTGTGGAGGGCAATGTGTGCTGTAAATATAGTGGGGCCAATATATGCTGTAATTACTGTGGGTGCCAATGTATGCTGTATCTATTATGGAGGCCAATGTGTGTTGTAACTAGTGTGGGTGTGGCACCCCGGAAAATGGTGTGTGTTAAAAGTTACTCACAGGTCCACAGCAGCACAGCAGTAGCTAAATCCAAGATAACATGGTCGTGATGGAGACAGCTGATTGTGTAATACCCTGTAATACCCAGGTTAATACCCTGTTGTAGTATAAATATGGTTTTTGACCATCCTTATGGAGACTGTTAAAACAAGTTAATAATAGAAACATGTTGCCCTCAGTGAGAGAAGTTTTGTTGAATTAATAGTTCCCCTCACGGTGAAAAGTTAAGGTTCACTAATAGTCCCCCTCATGCAGGGGAGTTGGTTCAGCCAAAAAGGTCAGCGCTTGAAGGACTTAGTGAGCCCATGTTATTAGGGACACTTACATGCTCCCACAAATGGGGTAATCACAGCTCTGTGTGTGTGTGTGTGTGTGTGTGTGTGTAAGGAGCCAACGCGCGGGGTGAGCGGGAGAGTGGACCGGGGAGACCAGGGGTATATAAGGACAACTGCCATGACTGTTACTGAGCTCTCTGAGTGGACAGTGAAGTGCGGTGGAGCTGCGCTGCCGGTTAGACACAGTCCGGCAATTATAGCCCTCAACAGCCCCTAAAAATAGGATTTTAATTACCTACCGGTAAATCCTTTTCTCGTAATCTTTAGGGGATATTGGGAATCCATTTAGTACCACGGGTATAGATGGGTCCACTAGGAGCCATGGGCACTTTAAGAATTTGACAGTGTGCTCTGGCTCCTCCCTCTATGCCCCTCCTACCAGACTCAGTCTAGGAAACTGTACCCAAGGAGACGGACATACTTTGAGAGAAGGATAGATAAGGAAAGTGGTCAGATTATGAACCCGCACACACAAAACAAGAGGAAAGCCATGCTAACTAAACTTGAAACCAGGAACAGCAACTGCTGAACCAACCAGAATACTTAACTAAGTAACAGTGCAGGAAGAACAAAGCACTGGGCGGGCGCCCAGTATCCCCTATGGACTACGAGAAAATGATTTACCAGTAGGTAATTAAAATCCTATTTTCTCTTACGTCCTTGGGGATACTGGGAATCCATTTAGTACCATGGGGAAATGCCAACGCTCCCAATCCGAGTGGGAGAGTACAGAGGTTCCTGCAGAACTGAATGACCAAACTGAAGGTCCTCAGAGGCCAAAGTATAGAACTTGTAAAATTTTGCAAACATGTTCGAACTTGACCAAGTAGCTACTCGGCAGAGCTGTAAAGCCGAGACACCCCAGGCAGCCACCCAAGAAGAACCCACTGATCTAGTAAAGTGGGCCTGTACAGATTTTGGAACCGGCAATCCTGCCGTGGAATAAGCATGCTAGATAATAAGCCTGATACAGCGTGCAATGGACTACTTTGAAGTACAGTAGGACACCCAATTTTATTGGGATCATAAAGAATGGACAGCGAGTCGGATTTCCTGTGATGAGCTTTTCTCTTTACATACACCTTCAAAGCCCTCACAACTTCCAAAGACTTTGAAGTAGCAGAGCAGTCCGTAACAGCCAGAACCACAATAGGTTGGTTGATGTGAAACGTGGACACCACCTTAGGAAGAAATTGCTGATGAGTTCTGAGTTCAGCTCTGTCCTCATGGAAAATGAAGGCATAGGCTCACATCCACTCCCGACTGCATGAAAAGCAGGAGACATCCCAGATGAAATTCCACCGCAGAATATTGTCTGCTCTCACACCAAGAGACATACTTCTTCCATATACGGTGGTAATGTTTAGATGTTACACCCTTCCTGGCTTGGATCATGGTCTAGATTACCTTTTCAGGAATCCCTCTCCTGGCTAGAATCAGCCGTTCAACTTCCATGCCGTTAAACGTAGCCGCGGTAAGTCTTGATAGATGAACTGACCCTGTTGCGGAAGATACTTGCGAAGAGGTAGAGGCCACAGATCTTTTATCGGCATCTCAAGAAGATCAGTGTACCAGGCCTTTCGAGGCCAGTCCGGAGCAATGAGGAATGCTTGCACATTTTCCCTTTTTATTCTCTTTAGAATTCTTGGGATCAGAGGAAGTGGAAGAAACACATACACCAGCTGGTAGACCCTCGGAGCTTTCAGAGAATCTTCTGCCACTGCTTGTGGGTCTCTCAACCCCTCGGTCCCTGGAACAGTACCGCTTGAGCTTTTTGTTGAGTCGAGAGGCCATCATGTCAATCTGTGGATATCCCCACCGATGTGTCAACCACCGGAACACCTTTGGGTGGAGGCCCCACTCCCCCGGGTGCAGGTCGTGTCTGCTGAGCAAGTCTTGCTTCCCAGTTATCTACTCCCGGAATGAAGACCGCCGACAACGCTATGGCGTGATTTTATGCCCAGAGGAGAATTCTTGACACCTCTGACATTGCTGCTCTGCTTTTCATTCTGCCCTGTCAGTTTATGTACATTACTACCGTTACATTGTCCGACTGGACTTGAATGGCCTGATTCCAAAGTAAAAATGAGGCCTGCAGAAGGACATTGTAGATTGCCCTGAGTTCCAGGATGTTTATTGGAAGGACAACTTCCCAATTTGACCCTTTTCCTTGAAACTGCAACCCCTGGGTGACTGCTCCCCAACCTCTGAGGCTTGAGTATGTGGTTAGCAGAATCCAATTCTTAATCCCGAACCTCCGACCCTTGATGAGGTGAGAAGTCTGTAGCCACCACAGAAGGGAGATTCTGGTTCTTGGTGACAGACGGATCCTCTGGTGCATGTAAAGATGTGATCTGGACCATTTGTCCAACAGATACAGCTGGAAGGGCCTCGAATGAAACTTTCCATACTGAAGCGCCTCGTAAGAGGCTACCATTTTTCCCAGAAGATGAATGCACAGATGCACCGAGATCCGGGTTGGCTTCAGGACACCCCGAACCATTGACTGGATTAACATAGCCTTCTCAAAGGGAAGGCACACTCTCTGAGACTCTGTGTTCAGTATCATTACCAGGAAAGGAAGCCTCTGCCTCAGTTCCAGTTGAGATTTTGGTAAGTGAAGAATCCACCCGTGATACAGGAGTAGTCTGGTTGAGAGGCCAATGCTATCCAACAACTGCTTCCTGGATGGTGCCTTTATCAGAAGATCATCCAGGTACGGGATTATGTTCACTCCCTGTTTGCGGAGTAGAAACATCATCTCTGCCATTACTTTGGTGAGCACCTTCAGTGCCGTGGAGAGACCAAATGGCAGTGCCTGGAACTGGTAGTGACAGTCCTGCAGTGCAAACCGTAGATAAGTGTTACAAAGGGGAAAGGGATAGGGAGTCTACTGCACTAGTATTGAATTGTACATTATATTATAAACAAGATAGCCCATAATATATTGTACCGCCTTGTATCAGGTCAAGTTTGGGGGTGCTGCGACACCATATATTGTTGCCAATATATATGATTAGTTTGGAAAAGAGGGAAAAGCCAATAACTGTGAAATATTAAAATCAATAAAGGACAAGTGCAAGACAATATAGTCCCAATAGTTGGTCTGGGCTCCTTGGGTTCACACTCAAGGAGCCCAGACCAACTATTGGGACTATATTCTGACAGCACCAATAATCTTTATTAAGGTCATAGTACCTAGGTTAATCTCATTGATCATATAAGACATTTCACAGCACAGTGGATGAAGCGAGTGTGTGTTTTTTAATATTGTATGTTACACTTTGTCTTGCATTTGTCCTTTATTGATTTTAATATTTCACAGTTATTGGCTTTTTTAACAATATGGAAATAAAAGTTACATTTTAATTGTGTTATTATTAGTCTTAGTGCGCCACCCAAAGTCCAATCCTTTACCCTCTTTTCAAAACCAAACCGTAGATTATCCTGATGAGGCGGCCAGAATCGGAATGTGAAGGTACACATACTTGATATCAAGAGACACTAGGAATTCCCCCTCCTGCTGACCTGAGATCAACGCTCTCAGAGACTCCATCTTGAATTTGAACACTCGTAAGTACGGGTTCAACGACTTGAGTTTCAAAACCGGTCTTACCGAACCGTCCAGTTTCAGTACTACAAACAAGTTGGAATAATATCCCTTATTTTGCAGATGAGAAGGAACTGGAACAATGACCTGAGTCTGTACCAGTTTTTGAATGGCGTCCTGTAAGATTATACGTGCCTCTTGCGAACCTGAAAAGCCTGATTTGAAGAATCTGTGAGGTGGGAGCTCCTTAAACTCCAGTCTATAGCCCTGGGAAATAAGCTCTATGACCCAGGGATCCTGGCACGCACCTGTCTAGATGTGACTGAAAATTTTCAATCGGGCTCCCACCCGCCAGTCTTCCAGGTCTTGCGGTCCACCGTCATGCTGAAGGCTTTGAGGAAGCAGAGCTTGAGCTCTGTTCCTGCGAACCGTCAGTTGCTTTTTTGCGTGGTTTACCTCTAGCACCTCTGGTGGCTGTAGAAGAACCTCTGATTTTAACCTTAAACTTGGCAGTCGGTCCTGAGTAGGCCATCCTGGCTGGGGGAGCTGTAGAAGGAAGATACGTGGACTTAACCACAGCAGCTTTGGAGATCCATTTGTCAAGTTCATTACCAAATAAGGCCTCTCCTGTGAAGGGTAGGCCTTCCATGCCTTTCCTGGAGTCCGTATCAGCAGTCCACTGGCGTAGCCATAAGCCTCTGCGTGCTGATACTGCCATAGCAGTGGTGCGTGCATTAAGCAAGCCTATTTCTTTTATGGCTTCCACCATAAAGTTTGCAGAGTCCTGTATATGTTGCAGGAGTAAAATAATCTCCCCCTGAGGCAAGGTATCTAATCCCTCAAGTAGGTTACCCAACCATTTGGCGATGGCCTTAGTAATCCACCCACATGCTATAGTGGGTCTCTGGGCCACCCTAGCAGCTGTATATAAGGATTTGAGTGTAGTCTCAATTCTACGATCAGCCGTGTCTTTTAGGGAGGCTGCACCCGGTACAGGCAATACAATTTTCTGTGACAGCCTGGGTACTGATACATCCACTATTGGTGAATTCTCCCATTTTTTCCTATCAACCTTTTAGGGATTGAAATTTCCTATCAGGATTAACCCATGGTTCTTCAAACAGGCTATTTAGTTTCTTTGACACAGGAAAAGTGGCTGAGGATTTCTTTTTTATATTAAAATAAGATTCCTCAGACTCCTCTGTCACCTTATCAGGGATATGCAGAACTTCTCCGATAGCTTCTATGAGAGTTTCTATTCCCTATGACAGAGTAGCCTCCCCAACCTCTGAGTCCACCTCCCCCTCCCCCATATCTGACCCTTCATCATCAGAGTCAGACTGCAGGATATGGGCCAAAGTACGATTTGCGGACAAATGGCAGGGGACTGAGATGATGGGTTGGGTACTGAGTCTCTTTTCATAAACTCAGTCATCGATTGTCTTAAGTAATGTGTCTCTTTCTCATTGCGGGACAATTTAGTAGAAATTAGTGATGTGCACCGGAAATTTTTCGAGTTTTGTGTTTTGGTTTTGGATTCGGTTCCGCGGCCGTGTTTTGGATTCGGACGCGTTTTGGCAAAACCTCCCTTAAATTTTTTTGTCGGATTCGGGTGTGTTTTGGATTCGGGTGTTTTTTTTCAAAAAACCCTCAAAAACAGCTTAAATCATAGAATTTTGGGGTAGTTTTGATCACATAGTATTATTAACCTCAATAACCATAATTTCCACTAATTTCCAGTCTATTCTGAACACCTCACACCTCACAATATTATTTTTAGTCCTAAAATTTGCACCAAGGTCACTGGATGACTAAGATAAGCGACCCTAGTGGGCGGCACAAACACCTGGCCCATCTAGGAGTGGCACTGCAGTGTCAGACAGGAGATTGGCCCCAAAAAGCACATGATTCAAAGAAAAAGAGAAAAAGAGGTGCACTGTGGTCGCTGGATGGCTAAACTAAGCGACACAAACACCTCAATATCACAGGAATTATTTGTTCTAATCAATGGTATTATTAGTCCAAATCACTGGAAGAAAATGACAAAATCACTGGAATTATTTGCCAAGATCACTGTAATTAATAATTATAAATCACTGATATTAATTGGTAAAATCTCGCTATCGCCTGCCTAGTGAAGTGGAATCTAGATGGGATTTTGTACCGGGACACAAAAACTTCATCAATTGTCTAAATCCCAATGCACTAATGGCGGAAAACGGTCGCACGTCTAACAGTGCACTGATTATACTGAGAACTGATTATACTGATCACTGATGATACTACGGAGAACTGACACTGAGCAGCGAGAACAGCACTGGACTATTGTACTGTAGTATACTGGTCCCCACAATGCAGCACAGATATTGAGCACTGATCCAGAGAATAGAACTGAGTCTGACACAGAGCTGCAAGATAAAGCAATAGACAACTGTACTGTACTACTATATACTGGTGGTCACAATGCAGCACTGTACTACTATATACTGGTCCCCACAATGCAGCACAGATATTGAGCACTGATCCGGAGAATAGAACTGAGTCTGACACGGAGCTACAAGATAATGCTATGGCCTACTGTACTATACTACTATATACTGGTGGTCACCACAGTGCAGCACTGTACTACTATATACTGGTCCCCACAATGCAGCACACTGAGCACAGATATTGAGCTTTTCAGGCAGAGAACGTAGCCACGTCCTCTCTGCTCAATCGACAATGCACGAGTGAAAATGGTGGCGACGCACGGCTCTTTATATGGAATACAAATCTCGCGAGAATCCGACAGCGAGATGATGACATTTTCCTCTGTTCTGGTTTTGCATCTTAGGCGGGAAGAACCGAAGCTGCCTCGGACCCGTATAAACCACGTGAAGTTCGGGGGGGTTCGGATCTCGACGAACCGAACCCGCTCATCTCTAGTAGAAATATTGGAAAACATTCCCCTAATGGAGTCCATCCAAGCTGGCTCTGCCCCGTTAGCCTGGGACGGTACACTGCAGTGAGTACACAGCAGTGAACCCGCTGGAGAAGAGGAACACTGTGCCTTACATGAAACACACTCTTTGTCTGACATACTTTGACAGTGACAGGACACACACACAGGAACAGATTAAATGCACAATTTTAAATACACATATGTGGGATCAGAGCCGGCCCTAACCAATATGATGCTCTAGGCAAGATTTTGGCTGGTGCCCCCTAGCACCACCGCTGGTTCCGCCTCTGACCTTGCACCTCTTTCCCAGCACCACCATCCCTCATCCATAACAGTCCTTATTTTGGTGTTTGTACCCCCTATATTTTAAATAGGAACAGTTCGCACATTTGGCGCACAGCCCAAAAAGGGGTGTGTTTTTGCTAGCAAGGGGCATGGCCACACAATAGTAGCCCCAATTCCAATTACGCCACACAGTACTGCAACTTTATTCACATTTGATCATGCGATAGTGTCCATAATTCATATTACAACCCACAGTAGTATCACTTTACCTTATAAACATTACTCCTCACAGTAGAGCCCCTTATTCACATTACATCACACTGAATTGCTCCTTATTCACATTACACTACACCCTATTGCTCTTTATTAACATTAGACGACACAGTAGTGCCCTTTATATACGCAATGCAACATAGTAGAGCACTTTATACACATAATGCCACACAGTAATGCCCCTTACACATATGAGACACATTAATAATGTCCTTATAACCATAATGTGCCTTACACATTATGACAACCTTTATTAATGCCCTTTTACACATAATGTCCTTTACACATATGCTGCACATTATTAATGCCCTTATACACATAATGACAGACATAATGCACCCTACACATTTGCTGCACATTATTAGTGCCCCTATACACATAATGACACACATACAGTAGTACCCTGTTACACATATGCCGCACATTATTAATGCCCTTATACACATAATGACACACATAGTGCCCCTTACACATATGTTGCACATTATTAATGCATTTTTACATGACACACATAATGCTCCTTACATATTCCGAACACTACTGCACAACCAACCCACTCACATGCACACAGCACTCACACTGCCACTAACATTGTGATCTCTGCCTCTGCTTGGATACAGATGTGTCCTCATAAATCTTGCCTCAATGCTAACGTCGGGCACATTTTTTTAATGAAAATGCATCTTATTTGCATTGCTATGTGGCTAGGATGCTAAAGCAGCTTCTGCTGATTAAAATGCTATGCAGCATGCCTATATACTGTGTGAGACTGTGGTTGTATCTGCATATGAAATGCTACACACAGAATATAGGCATGCAGCATAGCATTTTAATCAGCAGAAGCTGCTGATGCCCCTAGGCATATCAAATGCCCTTGGCAATTGCCTAGTTTGCCTATGCCTATGGCCGGCTCTGTGTGGGATCCAGAATAGTAGGCGCTTCAATCAACAAACAATATGATCAGCACAACAACAAAAAATATACTCAGCACAACATCCCTGGGGTGCGTAGATGTATTTGATCTCCAAATTGCAGTGTGGGTAATCTCTTTCTTTTTCTTGAAGCAAAGTTCTCCTCTCAAGTTGGTATTATCATGAAAAGAAAACAGTATATATATGTGTAGTAATGTTTCAATAATAGGAAATAATAAATAAGTCTCTCTAGGTGTTCAAGATGTTCACACGGCGCGAGCAATATTTCTCCACCAAGAAGACATACCCCAACTCACTTTCCAAATGGTAGGTTAAAGCCTATAAAGGTATCTTTTTATCCACCACTATGCCAGAAAATATTAATTCAGATAGTGAGACCCTCTTTCCCAAGGAAGTAAGCGTACCTCACTCACATAAAAGAAGTGCAGTAAAAGCATATAAAGGTTTCTTTAACACTTTAGGAGGTGAATGTAAGGCGTACCCTACTCACGGCAATAAAGATTATATTAAGACGCATATGGGTTTCTTTTGATGGTCAACCGTGTGGATTATAACCATTAGTTTTTACCACAAGAATTTTCCAGAAAGGGCATCAAACCACAACAGAATCACAATAGATCCACCAAAAAAATTCTGTGGATCTATCGTGATTCTGTTGTGGTTTGATGTCCTTTCTGGAAAATTATTATGGGAAAAACTAATGGTTATAATCCACACAGTTGACCATCAAAAGAAACCCAGAGGCATCTGAATATAATCTTTATTGCCGTGAGTAGGGTACGCCTTACATTCACCTCCTAAAGTGTTAAAGGAACCTTTATATGCTTTTACTGCACTTTTTTTGTGTGAGTGAGGTACGCTTACTTCCTTGGGAAAATGGGTCTCACCATCTGAATTAACATTTTCCGGCACAGTGGTGGATAAAAAGATACCTTTATAGGATTTAACCTACCATTTGGAAAGTGAGTTGGGGTATGCCTTCTTGGTGGAGAAATATTGCTCGCACCGTGTGAACATCTTGAACACCTAGAGAGACTTATTTATTATTTCCTATTATTGAAACATTACACACACACATATATATATATATATATATATATATACTGTATATACTGTTTTCTTTTCATGATAATACCAACTTGAGAGGAGAACTTTGCTTCAGGAAAAAGAAAGAGATTACCCACGCTGCAATTTGGAGATCAAATACATCTACGCACCCCAGGGATGTTGTGCTGAGTATATTTTTTGTTGATTGAAGCGCCTACTATTTTGGATCCCACATATGTGTATTTAAACTTGTAGAATCATTTGAACTTTTGGTGAGGTTCTTTTGTGGTGAACCGGCTTGTGGGCTGCGTCCCTGTCAATCAGCATCTGTGTCCACTGCAGAGAGAAAATGGCGCTGGTGAGATGTTGGATCATCTCGTCGTGAAGCCCCGCCCCTTCAATGGCGTGCAGTCTTACCACACTTTTTTATACTGGCTGAGGTCATTTTGTGACTAAAATGTAGTCAGACCCCTTTTAAGTCTCTAATGCCAGTCTGGGTACCGTGTACACATATAGTGTACTGAGACTCAGTTCGCCCCATCAGAAGCTGTGCGTCTGCACTGTGTACTGAGTCTGGAGACTCAGCCGCCCCATGTAGAAGCTGTGTGTCTCTATACCCTCATGCTGATATAATAGCCGGTGACCCGCTAACTGGGACGCCGGCTTAGAACTCACCACTCTTCTTTCTTCTGGCTCTGTAGGGGTGGCGGCATGCTGCGGAAATGTACGCTCGCCGTGGTAGGGCTTGCGAATAGTTCCCTTAGGAGCTAGTGTCCTGTCAGCGGGGAACGGGACCATATTAACCCTTCAAGAGGTTGGGCCGCCCCCCTGCCCCCCTTAATTCCCACGGAGCAGGCAGGCTTGTGCCATCCAGTCCTGCCTGAAAATAACAAAGAGATAAAATAAATGCAGAAAACTCTTCAGGAGCTTCCAGCGAAGTGACCGGCTCTTCCGGGCACATTTTCTAAACTGAGTCTGGTAGGAGAGGCATAGAGGGAGGAGCCAGCACACACTACCAAATTTTTAAAGTGTCCAAGGCTCCTAGTGAACCCGTCTATACCCAATGGTACTAAACGGATTCCCAATATCCCCAAGGACATAAGATAAATAAAGTAAAATTAGCCACCATATCCTTTATAACCCCTCCGGTGATATATTGCTGGCTGGGCAGTGTAGGTCCGGTGATGCTGACTTTCATCCATAGCTCAGGGGAAGGAGGTGGCCTCAGTAGTGACGACAGCGATGGGGCAGACAACTCTTCATTGACAAACCCTGTGCCTCCTTGCTGTAGACACCCCTATAGGAATCGGCTGGGAGCTGAGTGACAAGAGCAGGCGGAGTCGTCAGTACAGCCTGGCATAGTGAGTGATTGAGAGGGAAAGTCCATAACGCAGACCTGGATGATCCATATAAGATAGCAGGCGGACTTACCATCTAGCTACAGGAGATGTGTCTCATTTCACTGCAGCATCACATTGCCTATGGTAACACAGCGATATAGCAGCCCATAGGGACAGCATTTGGCTTATAAAGCAGTGTTAAAAGTAAAACCTGGAGCCAGCATACTCAGTCTGAGAACTGAATTAATATTAAAAAATATAGTAGATGGATTTTACTGCCCAAAAGCAAGCAGGCAATTTATTACCAGCAGAAAGTCAGACTCAGAAGTAACTATTCCTGTCAAGTAACCGCACCCTATGCTACATGATACTTACAAATTCTCACAAAACAGTCAGCGTTCAGGAGAAGTTAGGACATAAGAAGTTAAGAAAAAGTCTAACATTGTCTTCATTCAGAGGCTGCCTTCATCTATCCTCAGCTCTAGTAACCTGCTAATAAATTCCATAGACTGTTGATGGACTTTTATAGAATTGTGTCAATTTCATATACTTATTGCATAGCACATGTAAGTGTACAACCTTTTGTGAAATTAACCATTCGAATCCCCTTACAGTGACAGTTATTTTCTTTGAATAAACAGTTAGTCACTGTCCACAAGTGTAGTGATTGGTATTGTTGAGGGGTTTTGGTGGGGGTTCTCATTCCTCTGCATAGCTTCAAGAAAACCAACATCCGAAGCCCATAAACAGGTATGACTCACATGTAATTCACCGACACTCTACAAATTAGCCAAGGGCCACCTGGAAGAAGAAGGTGAAGCAGTGCAGAGGAGAGAAGGTGTCGGAACGCTGCCCAGATGCGGAGCTGAGCTGGAGCAGAGAGACCAAGTGACAGCCACAGGACACTGGGCGGTGAGAGCAACACTTCAGAGTGCAGCAGAGGCGTAACTAGCATGGGGCGAGCAGGGCACGTGCCCTGGGCGCCGTGGCAGCCCCAGCAGAGGGGGGCGCCACAGGCACCTACACGGCCCGCTCGCCCCATGTGACAGTCAAAAAATGCATGGTCACGGCGCCGGGCAGTAAGGGTATGCCCCTAACAGTGGCAGAACGTACGGCAGTGCAGCCCCTCAGCCGCCTGCATTACAATGACTCATTATATGCCGCGGCCGCCGCCAGACCCGTCCCCGCAGCCAGTGTCTCCTCCCAGCAGGGTCGGCGCCACTAGGGGGCGGCGCCACACATTGCAGATACGCGGTTAAGGTAAGCTGGCTCTTGTTATATGGAGCACCCCTCCACCAGCACCTCTCTCCCCCCCTCCAAGCCGCGATATCATCCAGCATTTCCCGCTCCATGCCACAACCGCATACTCATATATACAGCTCCCCCCTCCGCACTTACATCCCGCATGCATAGTTTTACTCTCCCCACTACCCTTCATCATAACCGCCCCCCTCCCCCCCCCCCTCCCAGCCGAGCAAAGTGACCAGCTGTCAACTGTCTTAACTGGACAGTTAAGCTGCATTCAGCCTCCCAGCCCCCCGCGATTGTTCTCCCCCATCCCCCGACTGCATCCCACATAGGTTCTCCCCCTACCCTGTCACCACTGCCTGAACCGAACCACCCAGAGCTGAGCAAACTGACCAGCTGTCAGTCAAGTTAAACTGTGTGCAGCCAGTAGGCTGCAGGGAAGGAGGATTCCTGTGTACGTTCAGAGAGACTGTGAAGCATAAGGAAGACAGGCTGTATTCACTCTTATTTTATTTTGTTACTAACTAAATTTTAGTTTTAGGCTCTGAGTTTTCTATCTATCTATCTATCTATCATCTACTCCTGCAGTGGTGTCCAGTGCCGTAACTGCGTGTGGGCCAACGGTGCGTTGCCCACAGCGCATCTGCGCTGTAGGCGCATCCGCTGACCCACACACGTCGCACAGGGCTGCGCCACACAAGGGAAACCAGCGTGCAGCCGACAAGCTGCAGCACCCGGCAACCTTGTCAGCGTGTAATATAGACTGCCCGCCGGGTGCTGTAGCTTCTTGTCTCTGCGCTGTGGTCTCCCTGGCGCTGTCGGAGGGCGTAGCTGCTCTCCCGTTGCCCCCCCCACCCCATACGCTGTTATCTCGCGGCGCCGGCGGTATCTACGAGCAGAGAGGTGAAATTAGATAGGGAGGCATTGAAGGTTATTTGGGTGGGTCCGGAACTTAGACACTGGAAAGGAGAGCTGCATTGAGGGCAGAAGTGACCGTGAGGGCTGGCTGTGTGACATAACATGATTGTGGGCACCACCATGTGGTGTAACGTGAATGTGGGCACCACTGTGTGGCTTAACATGACTGTGTTCGCCACTGTGTGATATAACGTGACTGTGTTCACCAGGGAGGAGCTGCCCACGCCTGCGCCTTTCACCAGAGTGACCAGAGCCATCCGCGCTGAGTGGAGAAGACGCCGCAGAAGAGACAAGGACATCCAACCTTCAGTGGACCGGGACCCTGCAGCAAAGGAGGAGACTGACCAGCGACGGGAGCACCGGCATCACGGAGGACACCCACTTACCGGAACAAGGACCCGCAGAAGACCCCAGCTGGCTTAAAGAAGACGGCGCGGAACAGCGGGGAGGACGGCGCACATCGGGATCCTGCAGCAGGAGAGAAGATCCCCCTTCGGAACGCAGCAGGCCACACTGAAAAGGGTGCATCCCCGGTGCGGTGCTCTGCATCCCGGGTGGCGCCGAAGACGTGGAGTGTTGGAGGTGGCAGAAGCGCCGCAGCTTGGGGTGAGAAACCGCTGCAACCGTTCCGCTGCTAAACTCTGCAATTAGTCAATTAAGGAGGTAGGCTCCCTTCACCACAGTGCCCCGCAGGATTAGTTCATTAAGGGGTAGGCTCCCCTCACTCTATAATGTGAATTTCGGCTCATATCGTGTGCTATAATGTGAATTTCGGCTCATTCTGTGTGGTATAATGTGAATTTCGGCTCATACCGTGTGCTATAATGTGAATTTTCGGCTCATACCGTGTGCTATAATGTGAAAGGGGCACCAGTATTAGATAGTATAAGGGGTCCTACTACACTGAAGGATACACCCCCTTTTGAGTGACCACGCCCCCTTTTTCCTGGGACGCGCGCGCCTTCGGCGCGCGCAGAACTGTAACCTTCACATGTTCATTCCCCCTTCAAAAATGCACTTTGACCACTGCAAATACATCTATACATACACACCCTAACATCTTTACATACAGTGACAGTGCGCACATTCTTTCCTTTTGTAGTTTTGTGGGGGGGGGGGGGGGTTTGGGGGGGGCGCCATTATTGATCTTGCCCTGGGCTCCAAAAGCCCTAGTTACGCCTCTGGAGTGCAGGCAGCTGGGTGCTGTTAGAGAAAGGAGAGGGGGGACGGATGCCACGGCCATCTTGAGACTGAAAGGAACCATTAAGGACTGGCTGAGCAAATTAACACCTCCACTTAAGAGGCTCTGAGTGAGTACAAAAATATATAAACATCAAGAGCTTGGCAACCAGGCTAAGAGACCCCTATCCATTTCTGTGAAAGTAAAGGGCACGGACAGCATCATGCCACATTCCTTAAGTTAGACACTGCAACGCCACAATTCCGCCAGCCAAACACTGTAAGGAGTTTATTGAGACAACCTTTTCCTCTACCACATTCAGTAAAACTAAGTTGTGGTAACAGCGCAAATACAGATATTTATTTTGAAAGACTGGGTTTGACAGGTTTGTTGATTATTACTAATTGTATTTTTCATCGCTCTCCTCATTACTACCAGGGACGTGCATTCAGGGAAGGCAGGGGAGGCAGTGCCTCACCTGTGATTAATTATTAACATAATACAAAGAAGATACTTATGACACATATTTTGTGTCATAAGTATCTTCTTTATTTTATTTTTATAATTGTAACTCATTAAATTAGTTTGGAAGGTACTGATAGCAGTGCCTCCCGTAGATAATGGGAACGGGGACATAGCGGGGAGCGGGGCCAAGCACTGGGCTGTAAAAGCCCATTAAAAAAAGATGCTGTAAGTGGCACTTCTATAAGTGCCTCGTTGACAAGAACAACACGCCCATGTCAGTGAGGCAGCTGTGATTGGACAGCGGATCCAGTGCTGGATCCGCTGTCAAAACACTCATACGTGGCGCAGCAGGCAGAAGTGGCGCCGGATACTGGCAGTGATTTGTGTTGGAGCTGGCCAGCTACAGCAGCGGTAGAGCAGTGAAGCGGTGGCGGTGGGAATCCCAGAGTGCATGTGGCAGATGCGGAGGCCAGCATTTTTCCCTCCTTCCTCCGCCCTCCCAGCCAGCAGCAGCGCCTACACTGGACACGCAGGTAAGAGAGGGGGCCACTGGGCTGGGTATTGCATTATTACATTATTACATAAAGTAAAAATTGGAACTTCACTGAGAATCAACCACTAAAGTTATAGACTAAGACGGAGGAATTATAACGGAGGAATTGAAATAAGGAGGAATAAAAGACATGTAGGAAAGCAAATCTGGGTATGGAGATGGAAATAAACGACATACCTCATATTAGGACTATACCATTGAATAATTGTGTCATATGGAAGTGTTTTGAGACACTTTTTCAAACAGATCAAATGTTCTTGGACACTTCTTCAAATAGGCCACAAGTTAGTAAACAAGTAAATACTCGTGCCTATTGAAAAAATATATATCCCCATTTATATATAGTCAACATATAATAACTACAACATGGCCTTTTCTATTTAGACTAATGAAATGTACCTGATAATCTCCAAAAAAGGGCGTGTGATACTTAGGGGTTCAAATTCACAGGGAAATCTCACCGGAGAATCTCAAACACAGTCAACCTGGTGAGGTTCATTACATATAATCAGAGCCCAAATCTTTTCATCAACTAAATTGACTACTTACAGACAAGGGTATCAAAATCCATACAAAGGGTGTATCAAAATCCACCTTAAACTAATAATGGATGTAATTAACAACTTAGTGTCCTTTTTTCACAGTATCGTAAAAGTGTTACAAAACATACACATAAACCGGATCTAAAGAATTACAGAAAATTGAGCCTGAACCAAACAAAAATATTACTTGTAATTCTAAACCGATGTCCTTAAAGCATGTCTTATAGACAACACTTTGTATATGCGAAATAAACCTAATTATAACATATAAATACCTTGTGTCCTCTATATTTCTTACCCATTGGACACTACATTGGTATACAAGTGGGGTCATAATCAAACAATGTGACCTTTAAGTACATAATAATAAATATAATATTTATCTACCTAAAAAAATATACTGAGCAAAAGTGCTTACCATCTGGTCAAAAGTGAAGTGTGTCCTAGTATCACAGATGCTAGGGTGAGGGCATTTACTCTCCTTTTATACTAGTGGGAATTGTGACATCATTTCCCCATCCCTGTTTTTTTCCCCATGGTAGCAGATGTGTTTTTTTGTTTTTGTTTTTTATCATGGGGTACAATGTGTCTGTGTTTTTACCCATGTGGGACTCATGGTGTGCCTTGGCAATTTTGAAATCTTGTTTGAAAAGGTTGAAAAGCTGTGCAGTATGCATCAATAGCATATGCTCCAGGTTTACGTCAGGCATACTCACAACCTAATAAATTTCCATACATACAATAAAAGCTTTTTAAGATTAATTTGAATGAAACATACCTTTACAGCAGGTATATATTCGTTGTACTGGGACAAAGGTATCTCACAGTTGTTAGTTTTGCTGCTTCACAGCTCTGAGGATAGCAATGCAGCCTCATTCAGTAGATCTTGGATCATGAGTTTGATTCTCTACATAGAGTTTGCTTGTTCTCCCTTTGTTTGCATGGGTTTCCTTGAGGTACTCTAGTTTCCTTATAAACCTATTTGATTTAATTGTTTGCTGAAAATATTTACCCTAGTGTATGATTGTCTGTTAGGGAATTTAGACTTTATGTTCCAATGGGGCTGATGTGAGAGACAAATATTCTTTTTGTGTAGCACTACATAATTTGTGGTGCAATGTACATAATACTTCAGTGGTCCCAATCTTCTTAATTTCCTGGCCCCATATAGCCTAGGAGAGTAAGGAAGATACCCACGCTTAATGGCTACAAAGCTATTAGCATATTTTAAAGTGTAGTAATTCAGTGTTCTTTTATAAAAAAAAATGTAAAGTCTTTGCAAATTACATGTATGAACATGAAACAGAAACCATAAATGCAAGTGCTAGATTCTAGGGCAGAGTGACACATTTAAGAAGCCACTTGTACTGCGAACAAGTCTGGGGCTGTCAAATGTTTTCAGCCATTTCAATTATTAAAGCATCTCTACTTCTTTGACGATTTCAGTTTGCAACAATGTATAGTAAAGGAGAAACTGCACCTGACAAAAGGCTGGTGCAAGTTTCTATGGTGGACCAATGGTAACGCTTAAGGATGCACAAATCTGTATTACTGCATGCATGTTCACTGAAAGTGGGCATCTCAGTCCTTGTATATTAAGCTGCACAGTTGTACAACAGAAAAAGAGTATGTAGCAGCATTGGCATAAAGTAACAGAGTACAGGGGCGGATGCAGAAAAAATTACACTGGGGCACCATGATAGTTGAAGGGGGAGTAGATAGCATTGACATCTACATTTGGGTGAGCAGATGGTGCACACGGTCCCAGAAAAGGGGCATGGCCTTACTACAAGGGGCGTTTTTTTTATTTAGTGGGGAAAACCTTTATTCTGCTTTATTTATAGTATTTAGTAGTCTGACCTGGGTGCTAACTCTGTATGGATATTTGTCATATGTCCATCTCTTTGGCAGTTTATAATATTAACCTCTTTCCTACAGGCTCTGTCCCTTTCAGGCAGTGAATGTGAATGGATATCTTCATCTACTAGACAGCCCTCTGGCCAGGTCTCATTTCAAGGATTGGCCCAGCAAGCAAAATACTCCTTCCACTGTTCCTCCCTCTTCCTTGCACCAGTCTGGCAACCTTGACAAGAAATATGTCCATTATGACAGTTTCCTAAACAGTTCTCGCAGGCTATGCTAATCAGTCAGGTACTTCAGCTATTCTACTCACCTAACAACTTTCCTTCCCTTAAGTACTTTCTGTCTCAAGCCCTCTCACCTTCCCTTTGGCATCACTTGACCTCTATCCTGTCTCATGCAGCTCAGTTCCCTCATGCTGGACGAGTACTGGTCACAGCCTTTCATATTCGCTAACACCCCAACACATTCCTTCTCCTCCAGTCATTCTCAAATCCTGTTCTATCTCTCCTGGATTTAAAGAGAAGATATTGACACCCTTCTCTTCTATTTCCACCCCAACCTACCCCATTTCATTCCAACTCCTTCACACCCTCCTCTTCAGTGCTTGTCTACACCTAGTTCATCTCATACTGTAAATGTTCCTACTACTGACACATCCTCATCTCCTTTCCCTCTGTCTGTTTTGGTTTATTATGGCTCCATTTTCCCTATGCATGTCTGTTTTTTTACTCTTTTCTCAGTAAAATAATATGCTCCAATGGCATATTCCCCAAGCCTGATGACTTGACCATCCTTAGCTTCACTCCTCATCATATTCAAAAACCTGTATCTTTTGTCTCATTATATCCTGGCTTGACCACTACAGCTTCTTGCTATCTTGCAATGCATTCATTTGTCTTTCCCCTTGATAATACATCCTAAATGCTCCTGTGCTACTAGTTTTCTTGTCTCTCCACTACAGATCCACAGCAACATTCTGTTAATCACCACAATGGTACTTTATTTTCCTCAGGATACAAGCCTCATGTCGAAGTTCTTACTAACTTTATCTCTTCCTATACTATAGCTCTGACCTCATCACTCTCTTAGCATCACTCCCTCACCTTTGACATGTGCCTTTACTAGCTCAATTCCACTCTAAGACATATTAGTTACTATTACCTATTGCTCTCTCCTTCTAGAATATAAGCTTTCATGATCAGGGCCCTATGTACCCTTTTCTCACATCTGCAGCTCATTTGTCAAACATGTCTGTATTTGCTCTGGTTTTATGCAAGATTTTTATTATGCATGATTTGTAACTCTGCCCAATACTGTGGAGTTCTGTAGTGATTTACAAATATACAGTATATGATAATAATAGCTCTTGATATTGTTATTTGGTGCATGTTTAGTTTAGTCTAATTCAGTGGCTACCAACCAGAAAGTGCCCTGGAACCCTGGACTAATTAGCGGCACTTACAGGGGTGCCATAGGTTGGTGGTCCAGGGCTAAATCAAATCATTTGTGGTTGGTGTGATAGGTAAAACATATTTAATGTAGATTCCTATACTCAGTATTGAATTAACATTGGAATATCCAAACACTTTGGTATTTCTTTTGATTTATCTCTAATTTTGGTGTGCCTCTTTTTCCTCATTTTCACAGCTGTTAGTTTCAGATTAGCGAGGGTTTTTTTCCCAATGTAAATGGGCACATCAAGGAAATGAGTAGCAGCCTTCTGTATTGGAGAAATAGTGATAGAGTTGCATATTAAGTAGAGATGTGCGGCGGGCACTTTTCGTGTTTTCTGTTTTGGTTTTGGTTCTAACTCCCCGCTCGTGTTTTGGTTTTGGCTTGGTTTTGCCAAATCCACCCTTTCGTTTTTTGGTTTTGGTTTTGGATGTGGATGATTTGTGAAAAAACAAACAAACATAAAAACAGCTAAAATCACATAATTTGGGGGTAATTTTGCTCCTACTGTATTATTAACCTCAATAACATTCATTTACACTCATTTCCAGTCTATTCTTAACACCTCACACCTCACAATATTGTTTTTAGGCCTAAAAGTTGCACCGAGGTAGCTGTATGACTAAGCTAAGCGACACAAGTGTTCGGCACAAACACCTGGCCCATCTAGGAGTGGCACTGCAGTGGCAGAAAGGATGGCAGATTAAAAAAATAGGCCCCAAACAGCACATCATGCATAGAAGAAAAAGAGGTGCAATGAGGTAGCTGTATGACCAAGCTAAGCGACACAAGTGTGCGACACAAACACCTGGCCCATCTTGGAGTGGCACTGCAGTTGCAGACAGGATGGCACTTTAAAAAACTAGTCCCCAAACAGCACATGATGCAAACAAGAAAAAGAAGTGCACCGAGGTTGCTGTATGACTAAGCTTAGCGACACAACCTCCTGGCCCATCTAGTAGTGGAATGCAGTGGCTGAATGTCAAAAGTGGCCCACAATTTTTCAGTCCACTGACAGCATCTCCTGTATGCCCCTGTCATTTTTCTAAAATTCTGCAATTGGTGAACTTATATGGCAGTACCCCTGGACTAATACAACAGTAACCCTGGACTTATACGGCAGTGTCAGACAGGACGGTACTTTAAAAAAGCAATGCCCCAAACAGCACAAAGATGAAAAAGAGGTCACCAAGGTTACATAGTAACATAGTAACATAGTAACATAGTATCTGAGGTTGAAAAAAGACAATTGTCCATCGAGTTCAACCTATTTGTGGTCTCCTATGCATGATGATTTGACTAAAATTTCTGACTGATGCTGCTGTCAGCCGTTACATTTTATCCCTATTTATAGTAACTATAATGCATGACTATGCACCATACCCCTGGATATCCTTATCCATTAGGAATTTATCTAACCCATTCTTATAGGTGTTTACAGATTCCGCCATTACAACTCCCTCGGGCAGGGAATTCCAAACATGTATTGTCCTTACCGTGAAAAAGCATTTACGCCGTATTGTGCGGAATCTCCTCTCCTCTAACCTGAGCGAGTGTCCACAAGTCCTCTGTGTTGCTCTAACCAAAAACAGGTCCCGCGCAAGCTCTGTGTATTGTCCCCTTATATATTTGTAGATGTTGATCATATCCCCTCTTAGTCTCCGCTTTTCCAATGTAAACATGCCTAGTCTTTCAAGCCTTTCCTTGTATTCCATCGTCTCCATGCCCTTAATTAGTTTGGTCGCCCTCCTCTGTACCTTTTCAAGCTCCAGGATATCCTTTTTGTAGTACGGTGCCCAGAATTGTACACAGTATTCAAGGTGTGGCCTCACTAGTGATTTATATAACGGGAGTATAATACCCCGTTTTATGCATGCTAATATCTTATTAGCCTTCTTTGCTGCAGTCCTACTTTGGGTACTACTGCTTAGCTTGCTATCTATGAGGACACCTAAGTCCTTTTCCAGTACAGAAACCCCTAATTTTACCCCATTTAGTAGGTAGGTGTAATTTATGTTCTTGTTACCACAGTGCATTACCTTACACTTGTCTGTGTTGAAGCGCATTCTCCATTTGGCTGCCCATGCTTCTAATTTAACTAAGTCGTTCTGAAAAGACTCGGCATCCTCCTCTGTATTTATAGCCTTACACAATTTAGTATCATCTGCAAAAATTGACACCATGCTCTCTAGACCTTCTGTTAGGTCGTTAATGAAAATATTGAACAATAGCGGTCCTAATACTGAGCCTTGCGGCACACCACTTAGCACTTCAGTCCAAGTTGAAAAAGATCCATTAACCACAACGCGCTGCTTCCTATTATCTAACCAGTTTTTGACCCAAGTGCATATTGTGCTTCCTAGCCCTGATTCTTGTAGCTTGTAGATAAGTCTCATGTGTGGTACAGTATCGAACGCTTTGGCAAAGTCTAAAAAGATTACATCCACGTCTTTACCCTGATCTAGGTTTGTGCTTACTGTTTCATAAAAGACAAGTAAGTTGGTTTGACAGGACCTGTCCTTCATAAACCCATGTTGATTCCTTTTAATGACCTTATTGGTTTCAAGGAACTTCTGAATACTATCTCTTAGAATACCTTCCAATACTTTCCCCACTATAGATGTAAGACTAACTGGTCTATAATTACCTGGTTCAGCTTTACTTCCCTTTTTGAATATAGGCACTACTTCCGCTATACGCCAGGAACCATACCTGATATAACTGAATCCTTAAAGATCAAAGATAGCGGTTTTGCCAGTTCAGAGTGAAGCTCCATTAGAACCCTTGGATGAATACCATCGGGACCTGGTGATTTATTAATCTTTAAATGTTTTAATCGGTCACAGACTACTTCCTCGCTTAAATAAGTACCTATCAGTGGGATATTCTCATTATTGAGATTGTGCGTTAGTCCCTGAATTGGGTCCTCACGAGTGAATACTGTTGACAAAAACTCATTTAGTGTGTCCGCTATGTCATTATCATTTTTGCTTAAGACTCCCAACTTGTCTTTTAAATGGCCTATCCTCTCCTTCTTTAATCTCTTGCTATTAATGTATTATAAAGAATTTTTTGGGATTCGCTTTGCTTTCCTTTGCTACTAGTTTTCCAGTTTCTACTTTAGCCGCTCTTATTTCCTTTTTGCAAATTTTGCTACATTCCTTATAGTGCTGAAATGACTCTGCTTCCCCGTCAGATTTGTATTTTTTAAATGCTCGCCTTTTCTTGCCCATAAGTTCCTTAATCTTTTTGTTAAGCCACATCGGCTTATGATTTTTATTCCTTTTTTTGCTACTCATAGGAATACATTTGAGTGTATTTTTAGCTAGCAGGAATTTTAGTACCTCCCATTTCTCCGTAGTATTTTTTTCTAAAAACAAACCTTCCCATTCAATATCCCTGAAAAATACCCTCATCTTTTCAAAATTTGCTTTGCTAACGTTTAGAGTCCTAGTTGAGCCAGTATAGGGCATTTTATAGAAACTGATATTGAATGTGACCATATTGTGGTCGCTATTTCCTATGGGTTCCCCTACTATAACACCTGATACCAAATCCCCATTGTTTGTTAATACCAGGTCTAAGATTGCATTGTACCTAGTTGGTTCCTCAATTAGTTGGACTAAGTAGTTATCATTAAGTGTGTTTAAGAACATATTGCCCCTAGCAGTATCACATGAATCGTTTTTCCAGTTTATCTCTGGATAGTTAAAATCTCCCATCACTACTATGTCTCCTACTCCTGCTGCTCTTTCAATTTGCTTTAGTAACAATTCATCATCAGATGCGTTGATACCAGGCGGCCTATAGCATACACCCAATACTAACTTTTTTATTCCTTTTTCCCCGCATGCAATTTCTACGCATAATGTCTCGACAGTGTCTACAGTCCCCTTCTGAATATCTTCCCATATATTAGGTTTTAAAAACGGCTTTACGTAAAGACACACCCCTCCACCCTTTTTATTTAGTCTGTCTCTCCTAAACAGTGTATAGCCCTCTAGATTGACTGTCCAATCATGAGATTCATCCCACCAAGTTTCAGTAATTCCTATAATATCATACTGTTTGCTTGCTGCAAGTATTTCTAGTTCACCCTTTTTACCAGTAATGCTTCTGGCGTTTACATACATACAACTAAGATAAGTATTTTCCCTAGCGTTAGGGACATCTTTCACCTTATGTAGCAAGGATGACCTGTAATCGTCATTGGTTAGTGCTTTGGTAAAATCCCTTTTAGTACCCATGTTAGTAACCTTACCGCCTGCTCTTACCCTCCCCCCAACTTCTCCCCCATTTCGTTTACTACCGCCATCCCCACTATTCTCACTGCATGACCCGTAGTTTCTAGCTAAACCCTCCCCCCAGGCTCCTAGTTTAAAATCTCCTCCAACCTTCTAACCATCCTTCCCCCCAGCACCGCTGCCCCCTCCTCAGTCAGGTGCAATCCGTCACGACAAAAGAGATGGCGCCTGACTGAGAAGTCCGCCCAGTGTTCCAGGAACACAAACCCCTCTTTCCTGCACCAATCCCTAAGCCACACATTTACCTCCCTAATCTCCCTCTGCCTCCCTGGACTAGCGCGTGGCACGGGTAATAATTCCGAGAATATTACCTTGGATGTCCTTGCCTTCAGTTTCTTTCCTAAGTCCCTATAGTCTTTCTTAAGGACATCCCACCTTCCACTAACTTTGTCATTGGTGCCAACGTGCACCAAGACCGCCGGGTCTTTGCCAGCCCCTCCCAACAATCTATCTACCCGGTCCGCGATGTGCCGTACCCGAGCACCCGGAAGACAACAGACTGTACGGCGATCACGGTCCCGGTAGCAGATTGCCCTATCTGCCTTCCTGATGATAGAATCCCCTACCACCACCATCTGACTAGGTACCTCTCTATCTTTTATCCCAACCGCGCCAGAGGGACCGCACCTCTGGATGCTAGAGGGAGCAGTCTCCTCCGGCACCGTCATTTCTTCACTATCATCCTCCGATTCCTCGTCCAATCGGGCAAATTTGTTCGGGTTTGATAGTTCGGAGATGTCGTGCCTCCCCCTCTTTTTCTTCCTTCTAACTGTGACCCAACTGGCTACCTGATCATCATCCTCTTCTACCAGTGACCCCTCCCGCAACTCCTCCACCGTTCTGTCTAAACTACGCTCGAGATTGTGAATCCCCCTCAGTCGCGTAACGGTTTGCTCTAGATCAGTTACCTGGGCTTCCAGGGCAACAGTTCACACACACCTCGTGAAGATGTAATCACACAGGGCCGGTAGCTCCAGGTGTGCATACATCTTGCACGACATGCACTGAGTGAGGTCCTCGATCACAGCCCCTCCCATATTGTTTGTAAGGTCTAACTCCCTGTTACTCTCACAGAAAAAGCAGCAAAAATAAAAAGTAGAAGACAAGCAATCTCACTTATACAATAAATTAAGCTGGCTTATACTTATCTATCTTTGTGCGGTTCTTGGTCCTTCACTTTTATGCAGCCGTAGTACTCTCTCCTGCGGCACCTATACTCCACTTAGCAGTTGCAGTTGTTCCAGCTCACTGCACCTCCTTTTCACTCGGCTTCCAGCTCCTGCTAATAAAAAAAGAGAAAAAAAAAAAGCCCCTCACACACGCACAATCACAGCCCCTCTGCTACTCCAAGTAAGAGACCCTCTCACTCACTCACTCACTCACTCACTCACAAGGTCAGCCCCTTGCAGCCTCACCAGAAGTTTAATGGTACTGCAAATGTGTGTTCCTGATTGTGTATTATAAAACTCACCTTTTTCTGTATTCTAACTCACCTTTTTGCTGTTTAAAACTCACACTTAGAAGTCCAAGCAGCACTTGGAAGAGACAAGTCCACAGAGCAAGCTCCCAGAGTCTAGTCACTGCTTATATAGGCTCAGCCAGCTGCTTTAATCAGCCCCTCCTCCTCCTGATTACTCCTGATTACTCACACCTGATTTAACCCCTCTGGCTTTTCACCTCACACTTTTTTTTTTCCCCAAAAAAACAACAACCCAGTACAGATATAATAAAACAAAAAGAAACATTATGGATACAAACAATCAGAATCAGATTACTTTCTCTCACAATATTACTATCCCTATATGGATAGACAGAGATTAATCAGAGTTCACCTTTTTGCTGTTTAAAACTCACACTTAGAAGTCCAAGCAGCACTTGGAAGAGACAAGTCCACAGAGCTCGCTGTATGACTAAACTAAGCGACACAAGTGTGCGGCCCAAACACCTGGCCCATCTAGGAGTCACACTGCAGTATCAGACAGAAGGGCAGATATAAAAAAGGCCCCAAACAGCACAGCATGCATATATGTAAAAGAGGTGCAATGAGGTAGCTGTATGACTAAGCTAAGCAACTCAAACAATTGGCCCATCTAGGGGTGGCACTGCAGTGTCAGACAGGAGGGCAGATATAAAAAAGGCCCCAAACAGCACATTATGCAAAGTAGCAAAAGAGGTGCAATGAGGTAGCTGTATGACTCGTCTAACACCAGCATAGTTGTTATGGCCTCAGTAATCTGCTTTGTAATAGGATATATATATATATATATATATATATATATACGGCAGTATCACTGGAATTATATGGCAGTACCACTTGACATATATGGCAGGATCACTGGACTGGATTTATACACCAGTACCACTGGAATTATACAGCAGGATCACTGGAATTATGCAGCAGGAACACTGGATTTATATGCCAGTACAACTGGATTAATACGACAGTACCACTGGAATTATACGGCAATATCACTGGAATTATATGCCAGTATCACAGGAATTATACGCCAGTATCACAGGAATTATTTGGCAATATCACTCAAATTATACGGCAATATCACTCGAATTATACATCAGTATCACAGAAATTATACGTCAGTATCACAGGAATTATATGGTAATATCACTGGAATTATACGCCAGTATCACAGGAATTATACGCCAGTATCACTGGAATTATACAGCAATATCACTGGAATTATACAGCAATATCACTGGAATTATACGGCAGTATCAAGGGAATTATACACCAGTATCATGGGAATTATACGGCTATATCACTGTAATTATACGGCAGTATCACAGGAATTATACAGCAATATCATTGGAATTATACAGCAATATCACTGGAATTATATGCCAGTATTACTGGAATTATACGGCAGTATCACGGGAATTATACGGCAGTATCACTGGAATTATACGCCAGTATCACAGGAATTATATGAAAGTATCACAGGAATTATATGGCAATATCACTGGAATTATACGTCAGTATCACTGGAATTATTTGGCAGTATCACAGGATTTATACACCAGTATCACAGGAAGTATACGGCAATATCTCTGGAATTATATGCCAGTATCACAGGAATTATACAGCAATATCATTGGAATTATACGGAACTATCACTGGAATTATACGCCAGTATCACAGGAATTATTCGTCAGTATCACTGGAATTATATGCCAGTATCACGGGAATTATACGCCAGTATCATGGGAGTTATATGGCAGTAACACTGGATTATTTTGGCAGCAGAGGACACTACTATTTTGACTGGTCACTGGACTGATGCTGCACAAGCCACTACCCCTGGTCTGATGCAGGACAGCACAGCACCACTGAAAGGGATTTATACAGCAGCACTGGGGACAAATAGCAGCAGAGAACACCACCACTGTGACTGGCTGGACTGATGCAGCATAAGACACTACACTGGACTGAGCAGCACAAGACAGCACTGGAATCTCCACCCCACTTTCCCGTCCACACAGACACTGAGGACACGTCCTCTCACTACACTCTCCAAGACTGGAGTGAAAATGGTGGGGACGCACGGCTCCTTATATGGAATCCAAACCCCGCGAAAATCCGACAGCGGGATGATGACGTTTTGCCTCGTTCTGGTTTCCGAGTCAGGTGGGAAAACATGAGCTTGACTCGGATCCGGGCTCGAGATGTGAAGTCCTTGCAGGGTTCATTTCTCTGAGAACCGAACCCGCTCATCTCTAATACTAAGTAGGCACATTAATGTAGATGTGCATCTAATGGGTACAACAAATATTATCTTCACTGTCCTTTATGCTATTGATGGTTGTTGGCTATATTATACTATGACTTCATATAACTGTAGCACTTTGTCATATTAATTCCAGTGGTATTATTTGGCTATTTTACAGAGTTGTGTTTCATAATAATAATAATAATAATAATAATAATAATAATTTTATTTATATATCGCTCTTTCTCCAATAGGACTCAAGGTGCTTAACAGATACATAGCATAATATAGTACAGAAAATAATGAAGTACATTTTCATAAAATACAGAAGCATGAAGACACCATGGGGTATATTTGCTAAATTCCCGATTTTGACCGAGATGGTGTTTTTTCTTCAAAGTGTCATCTCGGGAATTTACTAAACTCAATTCACGGCAGTGATGAGGGCATTCGTATTTTTTTGGAAGTCCAAGTAAAAAAATACGAATGAATACACCATCGGTCAAATTCGCCTGTAATTTGGTAGAACTCGGTCATTTACTAAAAAGTGTAATTCACAAACACTGCCAACAATAGCCAAACACTGCCGTGAAAAAATACCAGTCGTGAAAAAGTGCTAAAATAAAACAGACCTTCTTTTTTTTACCGTGTTCTGATAGGCATGCACGGATCCATGAGATCCGTGCATGTTTATCAGTGGGAAGGGGTGGGAAAGTGTTAAATTGGCAAAAAAAAATGCGTAGGGTCCCCCCTCCTAAGCAAAACCAGCCTCGGGCTCTTTGAGCCGGTCCTGGTTGAAAAAATATGGGGAAAAAATTGACCGGGGATCCCCCATATTTAATCAACCAGCACCGGGCTCCACTAGCCAGATACATAATGCCACAGCCGGGGGACAATTTTATATTGGTCCCTGCGGCCCTTGCATTACATACCCAACTAGTCACCCCTGGCCGGGGTACCCTGGAGGAGTGGGGTCCCCTTCAATCAAGGGGTGTCCCCCCTCCAGCCACCCAAGGACCAGGGGTGAAGCCCGAGGCTGTCCCCCCCATCCAAGGGCAGCAGATGGGGGGCTGATAGCCTTTTTGTTAAAATGTGACACACACCTTGAAAGTAAAAGTTTAATTCATACATCCACACCTCCAAACATACATACTTACCTATGTTCACACGAGGGTCGGTCCTCTTCTCCATGTAGAATCCATGGGGTACCTGTTGGAAAAATTATACTCTCATAATCCAGTGTAGATCGGTCCTCTACTGTTCTATTTGTAATCCACGTACTTTGCAAAATAAAAAAACGGACACCCGACCACGCACTGAAAGGGGCCCCATGTTTTCACATGGGACCCCTTTCCCCGACTGCCAGGAACCCCCCCTGACTTCTGTCTAAGAGGGTTCCTTCAGCCAATCAGGGAGCGCCACGTCGTGGCACCCTCCTGATTGGCTGTGTGCTCCTGTAGTGTATGTCAGGCAGCACACGGCAGTAATACAATGCAGCGCCTATGCGCTCCATTGTAACCAATGGTGGGAACTTTGTGGTCAGCAGTGAGGTTACTTTTGGTCAACCGCTGATCACGACGTGGCGCTCCCTGATTGGCTGAAGGAACCCTCTTAGACAGAAGTCAGGGGGGGTTCCTGGCAGTCGGGGAGAGGGGTCCCATGTGAAAACATGGGGCCCCTTTCAGTGCGTGGTCGGGTGTCCATTTTTTTATTTTGCAAAGTACGTGGATTACAAATAGAACAGAAGAGGACCGATCTACACTGGATTATGTGAGTATAATTTTTCCAACAGGTACCCCATGGATTCTACATGGAGAAGAGGACCGACCCTCATGTGAACATAGGTAAGTATGTATGTTTGGAGGTGTGGATGTATGAATTAAACTTTTACTTTCAAGGTGTGTGTCTTCTGTTTTTATTGGGGTATTTTTTTAGTAGTAGTACTACAGGTACCAGCGGGCCCGTTTTTCCACCGCATGCTGGTACTTGTGGTTCTCCAAGTACCAGCTTGCGGGGGAGGCTTGCTGGGACTTGTAGTACTGCTACTAAAAACAATATTCAAATTTTAACAAAAAGGCTATCAGCCCCCCATCCACCACCCTTGGATGGGGGGGACAGCCTCGGGCTTCACCCCTGGCCCTTGGGTGGCTGGAGGGGGGGGGGACCCCTTGATTGAAGGGGCCCCCACTCCTCCAGGGTACCCCGGCCAGGGGTGACTAGTTGGGTATGTAATGCCAGGGCCGCAGGGACCAATATAAAAGTGTCCCCCGGCTGTGGCATTATGTATCTGGCTAGTGGAGCCCGGTGCTGGTTTCAGAAATACGGGGGACCCCTACGCTTTTTGTCCCCCGTATTTTTGGAACCAGGACCAGGCGCAGATCCCGGTGCTGGTTGATTAAATATGGGGGATCCCCGGTCAATTTTTCCCCCATATTTTTTCAACCAGGACCGGCTCAAACAGCCCGAGGCTGGTTTTGCTTAGGAGGGGGGACCCCACTCATTTTTTTTTTAATTTTAACAATGTTTTATTTTTTTATGAAAGGTGCACAATGAAGCCTAGCACGGATCTCACAGATACGGCCGAGATTCATTGTGTTAAAGTCGGCAGTGTTTTACAATTCACTCACGTAAAACACTGCCAAAAAATACGAATGACATCGACATCGGTAAATACGAAAATGCAGAATACGACAGCTTAGTAAATTAGTCGTAATAAATTCAAAAAGTTGCAATTTTACACTTTCGATGTCATTCGTGATTGAACTTTAACCTCATTCGGAAAAATACGAATTTTAGTAAATATACCCCCATGTGTCATGTATATTTATTTTCCAAATGTGTAAACAGCCAGAGGAAGTAATGTGAAACATGTCAGCACAGTTTTTGTTAATTGATCATCTAATATAATGATGATTTTTACACAAAGATGATTTATGAATATGCAAATATTGTTTTGTGATGTCATGCACTTGCTTTAATTTGCACCTATTTTTGGGGTTAATAACAGGGATTTGTGGACCACTTTTACTGATGTAATAAAAAAGCTTAACATTTCTAGAAATGTTCATACACATGATTCATTTACGTAATGTTGTAATTCCTAAAAAGCAGCATTTTAGGAGACACATGTTAAAGTTCTTGTTTAATAAAGTTAGTGGTTCTTAATCTCTTTCCTGCCGCTGGCAAATCCCACTCATCATCCACATGTATACTAGAACTGCATATGACAAGTGGTACTTCTCATCCACTTTTTGGGGTGGAGGGAATAAACTAAACTAACCTCCCCCACTGGTCTGGATGACTGGTTGGGACACTCTGGCAGCCTACAGAACTAACTATCATCCTCTAATCTGTAAAAATATAAAAATTACATTTTTATAGAGTGGGGAGGGGATTTTAAGGCCCTCTGTCTCCCGACTGTATAAGATACAAAGATGTGTGCACCCTTGTTTTAAAGAGGGGAGTCCATAAGTTCATTAGAAAAGGAAACTTTTAGTGTCTTTCGTGCCTCATTTACCCTTTCTCTCTCTACCACCCAAACCCTTTCCTCCCCTTTGCCATCAAGTTCCTTGAAAGGATTGTTTATGCCCATATAACTTCACTACTTTCCATCCACTCACTACTTGACCTTCTTTAATCAGACATCCCTTCTCGTAACATGCACGGATACTGTCCTCCCCTACTTCGCCAATGACCTTGTCATGACTAAATCCAAGGGTCACTTCTCTCTCCTCATCCTCTTTGATATGTTTGCTACCTTCACCACTGTCTGTCAAACATCCTCTCCTACTCCACAATCTCTAATTTATAGGCTTACATAAATATGTCTTATCACGGTTCAACTCCTACCTCACCAATTGCTTATTTTCTGTCTCTACCTCTCCTTCCACTTCCCTCTCACTTCCTCTCCCAAAGGTCCATTCTCTCTCCCTTCTTTTCTTCCTCTGCACATCCTCCCTTTGTAACCTCAACAACTCCGTATCTTTCAATACCATCTACACACTGATGACATAAAAGTCAGTATCTCCTTGTACGACATTTCTTCCTCTATCCATCTTGTGTATTTAAATGCATTTTTGCCATTTGCTTCTAGATGTTCCAGTTTTTCAACATTTCAGGGTCACTCCACCTCTCATCATCTCTCTCTATTTATCAAAACAACCTCTCTTCTGTTCCCCAAGTCTGCTGCCTCAGTGTCATCCTCTCTCCTTCATGCCCCACATTTAGGCCATGTCTCTATATTGCAGTTTCTACCTCCGGAACATGACCATAATCTGTCCCATTCTTACCATGATACCACTCAAACTCTCACTCACAATTTACAGCTTATAATTCTATATACTGCTATAAAATTCTCCTCTCTTGTTTCACTCTCTCTTGCCCCACTTTAATCTAATCTTAATATTACTACTCATCTTATTTTCCCCTCTTATATATAGCATCTGCCAATGCCTTAGCAACTTTGCAACTTGCTTTAATAGCTCCCTCTGACACTCAGAATCTGATACAAAGGCCTCACCCTCACTTACAAAGTCTTAAACCACTCCGCCTACACCTTTAATCTAACCTCTCTCAACACTCTCTCCCACCCTCTCCCCTTCTTCTCTGATCTACAGTACTTGACTCCTTCACCCTGATCACTTCATCTCATCCCCTGGAATTCACTCCTTTGCTCAGTCAGACTCTCTACCAGTCTTCCAAGTTTGAAATGTTCAGTTTAATATACCTTTTAATTAAGTGTACCAGCCCTCCTTATAACGCAATACAGTTCTCCTCAACCTCTTCACATATCTGTGAAAGGAAATTTATGTAAACACAATTTCTAAAATATATAAAATAACATAAACATTTTATACTAGTGTTGAATGCTTTTTGTTGTTGTATAGTTTGAGGATGATTTAGAGTTATATGCATGTTTATTCGTGCAGTATAAATATCCACCTCACGTGTATAATTTAAACCAATATTTGAAGTAGAAAGCATCTTACAGTATATTTGAAACTCATTATGCAGGTCAATATTTTGTTTTACAATTTTTTTATATCTTATTTTATGTAATCCTAAGCAGAATGTATGAGTTAATGATGATGACTTGTGTATCTTTGCTCCAGATGCATTAGTGTGCTAGTATTTAGGTTGCACGCACAGTATATTATAAATTGTGTTCTTCTATGTGATTAGCTTTCTTATATTGGGACCTAATTTCATTAGTGCCTTGTAGCACAACAAATCAATCATTTAAAATGGAAGATATGTACAGTAAATATACATTTTAAGTTTCCATAATACTTTTTAAATAGTTTTTTATATTCTAAACATATTTTATACGTGATTATAAATTGGATGACGATTGTGTGGGAAACTGAGAAGAAGACTTTGCAGAGAAAAATGCCTTTTGAGTTTACATATTGAAACTAGAGATGAGCGCCTGAAATTTTTCGGGTTTTGTGTTTTGGTTTTGGGTTCGGTTCCGCGGCCGTGTTTTGGGTTCGAACGCGTTTTGGAAAAACATCACCGAATTTTTTTTGTCGGATTCGGGTGTGTTTTGGATTCGGGTGTTTTTTTCAAAAAACACTAAAAAACAGCTTAAATCATAGAATTTGGGGGTCATTTTGATCCCAAAGTATTATTAACCTCAAAAACCATAATTTACACTCATTTTCAGTCTATTCTGAATACCTCACACCTCACAATATTATTTTTAGTCCTAAAATTTGCACCGAGGTCGCTGTGTGAGTAAGATAAGCGACCCTAGTGGCCGACACAAACACCGGGCCCATCTAGGAGTGGCACTGCAGTGTCACGCAGGATGTCCCTTCCAAAAAACCCTCCCCAAACAGCACATGACGCAAAGAAAAAAAGAGGCGCAATGAGGTAGCTGTGTGAGTAAGATTAGCGACCCTAGTGGCCGACACAAACACCGGGCCCATCTAGGAGTGGCACTGCAGTGTCACGCAGGATGGCCCTTCCAAAAAACCCTCCCCAAACAGCACATGACGCAAAGAAAAAAAGAGGTGCAATGAGGTAGCTGTGTGAGTAAGATTAGCGACCCTAGTGGCCGACACAAACACCGGGCCCATCTAGGAGTGGCACTGCAGTGTCACGCAGGATGTCCCTTCCAAAAAACCCTCCCCAAACAGCACATGACGCAAAGAAAAAAAGAGGCGCAATGAGGTAGCTGTGTGAGTAAGATTAGCGACCCTAGTGGCCGACACAAACACCGGGCCCATCTAGGAGTGGCACTGCAGTGTCACGCAGGATGTCCCTTCCAAAAAACCCTCCCCAAACAGCACATGACGCAAAGAAAAAAAGAGGCGCAATGAGGTAGCTGACTGTGTGAGTAAGATTAGCGACCCTAGTGGCCGACACAAACACCGGGCCCATCTAGGAGTGGCACTGCAGTGTCACGCAGGATGTCCCTTCCAAAAAACCCTCCCCAATCAGCACATGATGCAAAGAAAAAGAAAAGAAAAAAGAGGTGCAAGATGGAATTGTCCTTGGGCCCTCCCACCCACCCTTATGTTGTATAAACAAAACAGGACATGCACACTTTAACCAACCCATCATTTCAGTGACAGGGTCTGCCACACGACTGTGACTGATATGACGGGTTGGTTTGGACCCCCCCCAAAAAAGAAGCAATTAATCTCTCCTTGCACAAACTGGCTCTACAGAGGCAAGATGTCCACCTCATCTTCACCCTCCGATATATCACCGTGTACATCCCCCTCCTCACAGATTATCAATTCGTCCCCACTGGAATCCACCATCTCAGCTCCCTGTGTACTTTGTGGAGGCAATTGCTGCTGGTCAATGTCTCCGCGGAGGAATTGATTATAATTCATTTTAATGAACATCATCTTCTCCACATTTTCTGGATGTAACCTCGTACGCCGATTGCTGACAAGGTGAGCGGCGGCACTAAACACTCTTTCGGAGTACACACTTGTGGGAGGGCAACTTAGGTAGAATAAAGCCAGTTTGTGCAAGGGCCTCCAAATTGCCTCTTTTTCCTGCCAGTATAAGTACGGACTGTGTGACGTGCCTACTTGGATGCGGTCACTCATATAATCCTCCACCATTCTATCAATGTTGAGAGAATCATATGCAGTGACAGTAGACGACATGTCCGTAATCGTTGTCAGTTCCTTCAGTCCGGACCAGATGTCAGCATCAGCAGTCGCTCCAGACTGCCCTGCATCACCGCCAGCGGGTGGGCTCGGAATTCTGAGCCTTTTCCTCGCACCCCCAGTTGCGGGAGAATGTGAAGGAGGAGATGTTGACAGGTCGCGTTCCGCTTGACTTGACAATTTTGTCACCAGCAGGTCTTTCAACCCCAGCAGACTTGTGTCTGCCGGAAAGAGAGATCCAAGGTAGGCTTTAAATCTAGGATCGAGCACGGTGGCCAAAATGTAGTGCTCTGATTTCAACAGATTGACCACCCGTGAATCCTTGTTAAGCGAATTAAGGGCTGCATCCACAAGTCCCACATGCCTAGCGGAATCGCTCCCTTTTAGCTCCTTCTTCAATGCCTCCAGCTTCTTCTGCAAAAGCCTGATGAGGGGAATGACCTGACTCAGGCTGGCAGTGTCTGAACTGACTTCACGTGTGGCAAGTTCAAAGGGCATCAGAACCTTGCACAACGTTGAAATCATTCTCCACTGCACTTGAGACAGGTGCATTCCACCTCCTATATCGTGCTCAATTGTATAGGCTTGAATGGCCTTTTGCTGCTCCTCCAACCTCTGAAGCATATAGAGGGTTGAATTCCACCTCGTTACCACTTCTTGCTTCAGATGATGGCAGGGCAGGTTCAGTAGTTTTTGGTGGTGCTCCAGTCTTCTGTACGTGGTGCCTGTACGCCGAAAGTGTCCCGCAATTCTTCTGGCCACCGACAGCATCTCTTGCACGCCCCTGTCGTTTTTTAAAAAATTCTGCACCACCAAATTCAAGGTATGTGCAAAACATGGGACGTGCTGGAATTTGCCCATATTTAATGCACACACAATATTGCTGGCGTTGTCCGATGCCACAAATCCACAGGAGAGTCCAATTGGGGTAAGCCATTCCGCGATGATCTTCCTCAGTTGCCGTAAGAGGTTTTCAGCTGTGTGCGTATTCTGGAAAGCGGTGATACAAAGCGTAGCCTGCCTAGGAAAGAGTTGGCGTTTGCGAGATGCTGCTACTGGTGCCGCCGCTGCTGTTCTTGCGGCGGGAGTCCATACATCTACCCAGTGGGCTGTCACAGTCATATAGTCCTGACCCTGCCCTGCTCCACTTGTCCACATGTCCGTGGTTAAGTGGACATTGGGTACAACTGCATTTTTTAGGACACTGGTGAGTCTTTTTCTGACGTCCGTGTATATTCTCGGTATCGCCTGCCTAGAGAAGTGGAACCTAGATGGTATTTGGTAACGGGGGCACACTGCCTCAATAAATTGTCTAGTTCCCTGTGAACTAACGGCGGATACCGGACGCACGTCTAACACCAACATAGTTGTCAAGGCCTCAGTTATCCGCTTTGCAGCAGGATGACTGCTGTGATATTTCATTTTCCTCGCAAAGGACTGTTGAACAGTCAATTGCTTACTGGAAGTAGTACAAGTGGGCTTACGACTTCCCCTCTGGGATGACCATCGACTCCCAGCGGCAACAACAGCAGCGCCAGCAGCAGTAGGCGTTACACGCAAGGATGCATCGGAGGAATCCCAGGCAGGAGAGGACTCGTCAGAATTGCCAGTGACATGGCCTGCAGGACTATTGGCATTCCTGGGGAAGGAGGAAATTGACACTGAGGGAGTTGGTGGGGTGGTTTGCGTGAGCTTGGTTACAAGAGGAAGGGATTTACTGGTCAGTGGACTGCTTCCGCTGTCACCCAAAGTTTTTGAACTTGTCACTGACTTATTATGAATGCGCTGCAGGTGACGTATAAGGGAGGATGTTCCGAGGTGGTTAACGTCCTTACCCCTACTTATTACAGCTTGACAAAGGGAACACACGGCTTGACACCTGTTGTCCGCATTTCTGGTGAAATACCTCCACACCGAAGAGCTGATTTTTTTGGTATTTTCACCTGGCATGTCAACGGCCATATTCCTCCCACGGACAACAGGTGTCTCCCCGGGTGCCTGACTTAAACAAACCACCTCACCATCAGAATCCTCCTGGTCAATTTCCTCCCCAGCGCCAGCAACACCCATATCCTCCTCATCCTGGCGTACTTCAACACTGACATCTTCAATCTGACTATCAGGAACTGGACTGCGGGTGCTCCTTCCAGCACTTGCAGGGGGCGTGCAAATGGTGGAAGGCGCATGCTCTTCACGTCCAGTGTTGGGAAGGTCAGGCATCGCAACCGACACAATTGGACTCTCCTTGTGGATTTGGGATTTCGAAGAATGCACAGTTCTTTGCTGTGCTGCTTTTGCCAGCTTGAGTCTTTTCATTTTTCTAGCGAGAGGCTGAGTGCTTCCATCCTCATGTGAAGCTGAACCACTAGCCATGAACATAGGCCAGGGCCTCAGCCGTTCCTTGCCACTCCGTGTGGTAAATGGCATATTGGCAAGTTTACGCTTCTCCTCCGACAATTTTATTTTAGGTTTTGGAGTCCTTTTTTTTCTGATATTTGGTGTTTTGGATTTGACATGCTCTGTACTATGACATTGGGCATCGGCCTTGGCAGACGACGTTGCTGGCATTTCATCGTCTCGGCCATGACTAGTGGCAGCAGCTTCAGCACGAGGTGGAAGTGGATCTTGATCTTTCCCTAATTTTGGAACCTCAACATTTTTGTTCTCCATATTTTAATAGGCACAACTAAAAGGCACCTCAGGTAAACAATGGAGATGGATACTAGTATACAATTATGGACTGCCTGCCGACTGCAGACACAGAGGTAGCCACAGCCGTGAACTACCGTACTGTACTGTGTCTGCAGCTAATATAGACTGGTTGATAAAGAGAAGATGTCTATGTAACTATGTATGTATAAAGAAGACTGAAAAAAATCCACGGTTAGGTGGTATACAATTATGGACGGACTGCCTGCCGAGTGCAGACACAGAGGTAGCCACAGCCGTGAACTACCGTACTGTACTGTGTCTGCAGCTAATATAGACTGGTTGATAAAGAGAAGATGTCTATGTAACTATGTATGTATAAAGAAGAATGAAAAAAAACCACGGTTAGGTGGTATACAATTATGGACGGACTGCCTGCCGAGTGCAGACACAGAGGTAGCCACAGCCGTGAACTACCGTACTGTACTGTGTCTGCAGCTAATATAGACTGGTTGATAAAGAGAAGATGTCTATGTAACTATGTATGTATAAAGAAGAATGAAAAAAATCCACGGTTAGGTGGTATTACAATTATGGACGGACTGCCTGCCGAGTGCAGAGACACAGAGGTAGCCACAGCCGTGAACTACCGTACTGTGTCTGCTGCGACTGGATGATAAATGATATAAAAAATATATATATATCACTACTGCAGCCGGACAGGTATATATTATATATTATATAATGACGGACCTGCTGGACACTGTCTGTCAGCAGAATGAGTTTTATTTTTATAGAATAAAAAAAAAAAAACACACACAAGTGAAGTCACACGACGAGTGTTTAACTTTTTCAGGCAATCACAATATAAGTATACTACTAACTATACTGGTGGTCAGTGTGGTCAGGTCACTGGTCAGTCACACTGGCAGTGGCACTCCTGCAGCAAAAGTGTGCACTGTTTAATTTTAATATAATATGTACTCCTGGCTCCTGCTATAACCTATAACTGGCACTGCAGTAGTGCTCCCCAGTCTCCCCCACAATTATAAGCTGTGTGAGCTGAGCAGTCAGACAGATATATAATATATATAGATGATGCAGCACACTGGCCTGAGCCTGAGCAGTGCACACAGATATGGTATGTGACTGACTGAGTCACTGTGTGTATCGCTTTTTTCAGGCAGAGAACGGATATATTAAATAAACTGCACTGTGTGTCTGGTGGTCACTCACTATATAATATATTATGTACTCCTGGCTCCTGCTATAACCTATAACTGGCACTGCAGTAGTGCTCCCCAGTCTCCCCCACAATTATAAGCTGTGTGAGCTGAGCAGTCAGACAGATATATATAATATTATATATAGATAATAGATGATGCAGCACACTGGCCTGAGCCTGAGCAGTGCACACAGATATGGTATGTGACTGACTGAGTCACTGTGTGTATCGCTTTTTTCAGGCAGAGAACGGATATATTAAATAAACTGCACTGTGTGTCTGGTGGTCACTCACTATATAATATATTATGTACTCCTGGCTCCTGCTATAACCTATAACTGGCACTGCAGTAGTGCTCCCCAGTCTCCCCCACAATTATAAGCTGTGTGAGCTGAGCAGTCAGACAGATATATATAATATTATATATAGATAATAGATGATGCAGCACACTGGCCTGAGCCTGAGCAGTGCACACAGATATGGTATGTGACTGACTGAGTCACTGTGTGTATCGCTTTTTTCAGGCAGAGAACGGATATATTAAATAAACTGCACTGTGTGTCTGGTGGTCACTCACTATATAATATATTATGTACTCCTGGCTCCTGCTATAACCTATAACTGGCACTGCAGTAGTGCTCCCCAGTCTCCCCCACAATTATAAGCTGTGTGAGCTGAGCAGTCAGACAGATATATATAATATTATATATAGATAATAGATGATGCAGCACACTGGCCTGAGCCTGAGCAGTGCACACAGATATGGTATGTGACTGACTGAGTCACTGTGTGTATCGCTTTTTTCAGGCAGAGAACGGATATATTAAATAAACTGCACTGTGTGTCTGGTGGTCACTCACTATATAATATATTATGTACTCCTGGCTCCTGCTATAACCTATAACTGGCACTGCAGTAGTGCTCCCCAGTCTCCCCCACAATTATAAGCTGTGTGAGCTGAGCAGTCAGACAGATATATATAATATTATATATAGATAATAGATGATGCAGCACACTGGCCTGAGCCTGAGCAGTGCACACAGATATGGTATGTGACTGAGTCACTGTGTGCTGTGTATCGCTTTTTTCAGGCAGAGAACGGATTATAAAGTAAACTGCACTGTCCTCACTAGTAAACTCTCTCCACTCAGTCTCTACACTTCTACAGTAACAGTACTCCTCCTAGTCAGCTCCAGTAAATCTCTCTCAGTCTCTTATAATCTAAATGGAGAGGACGCCAGCCACGTCCTCTCCCTATCAATCTCAATGCACGTGTGAAAATGGCGGCGACGCGCGGCTCCTTATATAGAATCCGAGTCTCGCGATAGAATCCGAGCCTCGCGAGAATCCGACAGCGTCATGATGACGTTCGGGCGCGCTCGGGTTAACCGAGCAAGGCGGGAAGATCCGAGTCGCTCGGACCCGTGAAAAAAAACATGAAGTTCTGGCGGGTTCGGATTCAGAGAAACCGAACCCGCTCATCTCTAATTGAAACAAAGAAAAAGCATAATGGTATTAACTGTGACCTTTTGTCTATGATTGTTTGATCTATGGCAATTAGTACTGGAATGTTGGCTTTCAAGTTTTTTTTCTACAATTGTTGCAATTGGTATTTGGAAAATAATATAAGCATGAGCATGTCAGTGTATATCAGCCTACATTTAAAGGGCTATTTAATTAGCCAAAAAAAACATTTTCACTGCAAAAGAAATGCAAAAATTAAGCTTTTTTTGTGACCCGCAATGTTACTCGCATGCAATAATTCTCCATATGGTTTATTGCAGATTTCTCTTCACCTTCTCTGAGCAGGTGAAAGGTTGGAGAAAATCCTTAATATCGGGTAAAATTGTTAGGACTTGGTTCAGAACCCATTGGACACACCTCTAATTAGGCACCTTGAAGTTTTTAATTACTTTTTATTAGCCAATAATAAGATGTCATCTTATTGAAATTGGGGTACAAGTTATGGGACAAGTATATGCAGGTGCTTTATGAGTGGGACAAGTGTTTTAAGGCTTGCAGGTAGGGGAAATTGGTAATTTTTGCAAGATTTTTTAAAAAGTACCTTTAATTAACCCAAATATATACTTATACCCATTTTCATGTAGCCCAAATTTAATGAGAGCATTTATTTTATAAAAAAGCTAGCTTTTTATCATTTTTCAAGTGTTTTTAAAAATATATATTGCAGCTATTTAACACATTTTAAGTCCCCCAATCTTTTTATTATGCCCTCTAATATGCAGTACTTGAATATTGTTATCATATGTCATTTTGGCATTTTTGGAAGTAAAGGCTAATTTCCCCATTTTTTTTAACCTGCACATTTCGCTGGGTAACACATTGCAGGTTAACTGTTTTTGAAATTTTCTAATAGTATAAGTAGAAAAAGTGGATTTTTTTGGTGCGCTAGGTGTGATAACTTTACCCCTATTCATGTATCATGTTATTGCGGATAGTTAGATACTGCCTTAGTGTTTTATTTTTGTGCTTTAGAAAATAGTGATATTAATTATTTCAAATGTACGCATTGTAAACAGTCATTTTTACCCTGTTGCATTTAAGGAAAACAGAGTTTCATCTTTTGACTAAGATGATTCATTCTGACATCTTGCAACATACAGATGTGTCCTCATACACCCGGGGGGAGGGGCATTTACCAAATATTGGTTTTGATCGATTTTGATCAATTGAAAATCAATCAAAATCAATGTTGTAATTCTGGGGCCAAAACACACATTTATTAATATTTAATCATTAATAAAAAATAAAAAAAAAGTTAGCAAATGTGTGTTTCAGACCCTGAAGCCCAACGTTGGTTGCAATCGATTTTGATCGATTTTCATCTATTTTAAATCAATTAAGATTGACCAAAATTGACCATTAGTATCAATACGACATGCTGGGTGCGACGCCTGAAGTGAGCTGCACCAAGTGGGGATAACATCTTCCTCACACAAATGTGCAAACATATGACACTTGCATATTTATGAGTGACTGAGTCTGAATCTGTGTACAAAGCATAATGGAATTTGTTGTGAAAAAAAGCCATGGCCTGCTGCTTCATAAGTAGTTTTGTCACATCACATTGTGGTTAAGACACACATTCATATGAAAAAGATGCTTGACGCAAGCTAAGTCATATGGGACTTGGCGCCCAGAGAAGTGATATTTGGTGCAACTGCAGCATTAGTGTATGCGGACACATCTGTAAGATGATCCAATGGGTAAGCTGCCCCACCCTCTGTATCTCAGCAATTGTATACTTTTGTTGTCATGTGACCATAAATTAAGGAAGCATTCATCACTTCTATCTGGCTGTGATGGATAGAAGCACATAGTAAAGTGGGAGATCTGGAATATAGATCTACAATAGTCGACAGTTAATAGGTCGACCGCATATGGTTGACATGCATTAGGTAGACATTGGCAAAAAGTCAACATGGACAAAAGGTCGACCTATAAAAGGTTGACACTGGAAAAGGTTGACATGTACAAAAGGTTCAAACAGTGGTAGTAGCTCAATCACTCTGTAGATACTTATCAGGTGCTAAAATAGGGAAAGGGGTAACAACAAGCAGCAACCAGAAAAGGGGTGGTGTTCTCCCCCCCCCCCTCCTCCCTGTATTCACCCAGCACACTGACTAATACCTGTAACAATACTTGAACCTATCTGGTAATAGAATTTCAGAGATATTTGTAGATGTTTGTTTACATTAAACGGGAGCAGCATTTGGAAGGCAAATTGTGGTGCTAATGGAAGATCTTAGGGGTGGCTCTCAGGTAAGCTAGCCCACAGTCTGGATGTATAATTTGTATGAGCCTTTATCATGAGGCCTTACTGTAGACAAATCACATGGCCCTATGTGGGCACTACTGTTATGTAGTGTAAGACTGTGAAGTGGCTCAGCAGCTTCCCATGTATTTACACAGTCATGTAACAAATGGGTTCACTACGGCTGGCCGGCGGTCGGGCTCCCGGCGACCAGCATCCTGGCGCCGGGAGCCCGACCGCCGGCTTACCGACAGCTTGGCGAGCGCAATTGAGCCCCTTGCGGGCTCGCTGCGCTCGCCACGCTACGGGCACGGTGGCGCGCTACGCGCGCCACACTATTTTATTCTCCCTCTATGGGGGTCGTGGACCCCCACGAGGGAAAATAAGTGTCGGTATGCCGGCTGTCGGGCTCCCGGCGCCGGTATACTGAGCGCCGGGAGCCCGACCGCCGGCAAACAGAAGACCACCCGTAACAAATATCTCTGAAATTCTATTACCAGATAGGTTCAAGTATTGTTACAGGTATTAGTTAGTGTGCTGGGGGGATACCGGGGGGTGGGGGGTGGGGGAGGGGAAAGCACCCCCCTCTTTCTGTTTGCTATGTACAAAAGGTTGACAGGCTCTAATGGCTGACGTGGTAATGGTCGACACATATGGTTGACACATGTTTTTTTTCATGTTTTTGGACTTTTTCCATTTTTGACTATGCATGTCACAAATCATAACCTAAATTAATCTTGTGTTGAGGGAAGCAGAACAGGACAATGTGCCCAAACCATGGCGAGCAAAGCAAGCCCACAAGGGGATGCATTTCTACAAATGTTGGTCCCAGAAGGAAAAACTATCCACACTAACCCCAAAAATGCAAAAAAAGTGTGTCAACCATTATTGCATTAACGAGTGCTATGTTGACATTTTGATCCTGCAGACGTTTTGTACGTGTCAACTTTTTTTTACTGTCGACCTTTCTACCTTTTGTCCATGTCGACCTTTTGTCAGTGTCGAGCTAATGCATGTCGACCATACGGGGTCGACCTAATGACTGTGGACCTAGACATTGTAGCTCTTGTATACCTGTAAAGTGGTATGTTTTTTTAACACAAGAAATAGTTTCAGGCTTGTTAAAGTAAATTTTTAAATACAGTATGTCAAAGTAGATGGATCTATATTTATATATCACACAGTATAAATTGGTGATTTGCCAATGTATAAAACCATGGCCAGTATTTACTAAATATCCGAGTTTGGACGATTTGTGTTTTTTTTTCTAAGTCCCAATCCGGGAATTTACTAAGCACCAATCTCGGCAGTGTCTGGTCTATTCGTAATGATTTGAATGGCAGCCTTCCGAAATACGAATGAATAGACCATCGGTCAAACGCGGCTGTTATTTCATAGAATACGGCCATTCACTATTCATTCGTATTTGGGTGTTAGTTTCTGAGTGCTCAAGTGCGGGTCTGTTTTTTTTCGATTCGTTAAAAAAAGCAGCAAAAAAATAGACCTGCTTTTTCCAGTCGAGTTTGGATAACCATGCACGGATCAGTGAGATCTGTGCATGGTTATCAATGGGAAAGGGTATGTTTAGTGTAAAATCAGAATAAAAAAATGCGTGGGGTCCCCCCTCCTAAGCATAACCAGCCTCGGGCTCTTTGAGCCGGTCCTGGTTGAAAAAATATGGGTGAAAAAATGACAGAGGTTCCCACATATTTAATCAACCAGCACCGGGCTCTGCGCCTGGTCCTGGTTCCAAAAATATGGGGGACAAGAAGCGTAGGGGTCCCCCGTATTTTTCAAACCAGCACCGGGCTCCACTAGCCAGGTACATAATGCCACAGCCGGGGGACACTTTTATCCTGGTCCCTGCGGCCCTGGCATTACATACCCAACTAGTCACCCCTGGCCGTGGTACCCTGGAGGAGTGGGAACCCCTTAAATCAAGGGGTCCCCCCCTCCAGCCACCCAAGGGCCAGGGGTGAAGCCCGAGGCTGTCCCCCCATCCAAGGGCGGCGGATGGGGAGCTGATAGCCTTTTTGTTAAAATGTGAATATTGTTTTTAGTAGCAGTACTACAAGTCCCAGCAAGCCTCCCCCGCAAGCTGGTACTTGGAGAACCACAAGTACCAGCATGCGGTGGAAAACCGGGCCCGCTGGTACCTGTAGTAGTACTACTACTAAAAAAATACCCCAATAAAAACAGGAGACACACACCTTGAAAGTATAAGTTTATTCCATACATGCACACCTCCAAACATACACACTTACCTATGTTCACACGAGGGTCGGTCCTCTTCTCCATGTAGAATCCATGGGGTACCTGTGGGAACAATTATACTCACATAATCCAGTGTAGATCGGTCCTCTTCTGTTTTTTTTGTAATCCACGTACTTTGCAAAATAAAAAAAGGACACCCGACCACGCACTGAAAGGGGCCCCATGTTTTCACATGGGACCCATTTCCCCGACTGCCAGGAACCCCCCCTGACTTCTGTCTAAGAGGGTTCATTCAGCCAATCAGGGAGCGCCACGTCGTGGCACCCTCCTGATTGGCTGTGTGCTCCTGTAGTGTTTGTCAGGTAGCACACAGCAGTGATACAATGTAGCGCCTATGCGCTCCATTGTAACCAATGGTGGGAACTTTGTGGTCAGCGGTTGACCGAAAGGAACCTCACCGCTGACCACAAAGTTCCCACCCCTGTCATTTTTTCCCCCATATTTTTTCAACCAGGACCGGCTCAAAGAGCCCGAGGCTGGTTGTGCTTAGGAGGGGGGACCCCACGCAATTTTTTCCAGAATTTTAAAGACTTTAATGAACTTTTTAAGGTACACAATGAAGCCCTGCACGGATCTCACAGATCCGGCCGGGTTTCCTTGTGTTTTTTTCAGGCAGCGTTTTACTCATCACTCCCGTAAAACACTGCCTGATATTACGAATCACATCGACATCGGGAAAAACGATTGTGCAAAACTCGGCAGCTTAGTGAATGACCGTATCAGGATTCAAAAAGTTGCAGTAAAATGCACCCGATACCATTCGAGTTCAAACACCCTTCAAAACGGTCAAAACACGAATATTAGTAAATAAACCCCCATGTGAATCATGTAGCTAAAGAGTAGACTGATTGGTGGCTATGGGGTAAATTAACCCAGATAAAAAATTGAGAGCAACAAAGTGAGTGCAAGATTTCTCAAAATATTCTGGAGGAGCACGAACAAAATTAAACCCTCTTTTGCATTAAAGAAAAATGATGTGGCATTTTTTCCACAAAGGAGTAAATACAGTGCCATAACTAGACATTTTAGTGCTATGTGCAAGAAACAGCATCATCGCCCCTCCCCACCTTATGTTTTGAAATTAATTCTAACCCCCCCATGTATGCGTTGTATTGTATTTTCCCACTATTGTAAGGTGTTTCTAAGATTCTAATGAAGACCTTATTGGAAGAAAAGCCTATACATAAACTAGTGTAGGCTGGCTGACATAATCATTTACATGATAAATTAATGTTTTTGCCTTTCTTTGCTGCTATGACTGCGTTCAAGTCATCCCATGTACCCTGCATTAATCCTTCTGTCTTCTGCATTAACTCAACTTTGCCATCTCAGTGGATCCATTATCAGACAGAGGTCCTTAAAAATCCCTCCTTTTGTACAGAGATATAAAAAACACACACAATCGGCACTCCAAAAATCTTATTAATGATCTCTGTCCTAGTGCTCACCATGACAAGATGGTCGTAAAATAGTTCCCGCATCATCGCCGACCGCTGCCGGCCATCGTCCTGTTTTACCGGCCGAGTGAACCACTTTCTTCAGACTCCTAAAGGTTCACCCCCGTGAAAATCACTAGGCCGGGTGAAAATCGCTCAGTGTGTATACAGTGTGCGATTTTTACATCATCTCTCTGCATACACACTGGGCACCTTTAGATTTGGGTGGGGTGTGTTCAAACTGTAATCTAATTGGCAGTGTAAAAATAAAGCAGCCAGTATTTACTCTGCACAGAAACAATAATCTCTCTGCCCATGCTATATCTGCCCCACCCCCCTTGCAATAATATTAACTGGGGACACTTGTGAATTGGGGATGCTGTGTGCTATATTGTGTATTGGCAGTAGGGGTGTATGCTGGGACATTTTTCAGGTTTTGTGTTTTGGTTTTGTATTGGGATCTCCTTTGTGTTTTGGATCTGTATGGGTTTGCCAAAACTGTCCTTGCCGGTTTTGGTTTTGATGTTGTATCTGGATTTTAAAAAAAATCATCACAAAAACAGCTAAAATAACAGAATTTGGGGGTGTTTTTGTTCCTACAGTATTATTAATCTTAATAACATTAATTTCCACTAATTTCCAGTCTATTCTGAACACCTCACAGCTCACAATATTGTTTTTATCCAGTTTAGGTCAAAAGGCTGCACCGAGGTAGCTGGATGACTAAACTAAGCAACAGCAGTGGACAGCAAACACGTGGCAGTTAACAATATATTTTTAAATGCTGCTATCATCTGTTAAAATTATTTTAAAATTAGGATAAAGTTCTTTGGTCCCTGAAAGATATATTCGACATGGAGAATGTTTGCTAATCATCCATTAAAAATATTTTCAAATTAGGATTAAGTTCTTCTGTTCTTCAAAGATATATTCAACATTCAGAAGGTTCACTGTTCAAGTGTGGAGAGTTTATTTAGTGTATATTAATTTAATTTAAAGGAAGTTAATTTATCATTATTATTATTATTATTATTATTATTATTAATAATAATAATAATATTAATTTGAATGAATCCCAATGTTGTGATAAGAAGAATTCTGAAAATAGGACAATTAGTTATAACATAAGAATATAAGCTATGGACACAGAACCCTGAAATGGACTGAGCATTTCTGGATGAATACTGGGATGATACAGCAAAATTATTTTTTTTACATTTTATTTTTGGGTGGGCTGGCAGAACTCCCCTAGATGGACGTAGCAGCTGCAGTCCCTGGATGTATACTGGGATGACACAGTATAAAATATTAATTTAAATAAAAAAATAAAAAAATATATATAGATATATATATACACTGCTCAAAAAAATAAAGGGAACACTAACATAACACATCCTAGATCTGAATGAATGAAATATTCTTCTTAAATACTTTGTTCTTTACATAGTTGAATGTGCTGACAACAAAATCACACAAAAATTATCAATGGAAATCAAATTTATTAACCCATGGAGGTCTGGATTTGGAGTCACACTCAAAATTAAAGTGGAAAAACACACTACAGGCAGATCCAACTTTGATGTAATGTCCTTAAAACAAGTCAAAATGAGGCTCAGTAGTGTGTGTGGCCTCCACGTGCCTGTATGACCTCCCTACAATGCCTGGGTATGCTCCTGATGATGTGGCGGATGGTCTCCTGAGGGATCTCCTCCAAGACCTGGACTAAAGCATCTGCCAACTCCTGGACAGTCTGTGGTGCAATGGACAGTCTGTGTTGGTGGATGGAGCGAGACATGATGTCCCAGATGTGCTCAATTGGATTCAGGTCTGGGGAACGGGCGGGCCAGTCCATAGCATCAATGCCTTCGTCTTGCAGGAACTGCTGACACACTCCAGCCACATGAGGTCTAGCATTGTCTTGCATTAGGAGGAACCCAGGGCCAACCGCACGAGCATATGGTCTCACAAGGGGTCTGAGGATCTCATCTCGGTAACTAATGGCAGTCAGGCTACCTCTGGCGAGCACATGGAGGGCTGTGCGGCCCCCAAAAGAAATGCCACCCCACACCATTACTGACCCACTGCCAAACCGGTCATGCTGGAGGATGTTGCAGGCAGCAGAACGTTCTCCTTGGCGTCTCCAGACTGTGTCATGTCTGTCACATGTGCTCAATGAGAACCTGCTTTCATCTGTGAATAGCACAGGGCGCCAGTGGCAAATTTGCCAATCTCGGTGTTCTCTGGCAAATGCCAAATGTCCTGCACGGTGTTGGGCTGTAAACACAACCCCCACCTGTGGACGTCGGGCCCTCATACCACCCTCATGGAGTCTGTTTCTGATCGTTTGAGTAGACACATGCACATTTGTGGCTTGCTGGAGGTCATTTTGCAGGGCTCTGGCAGTGCTCCTCCTGTTCCTCCTTGCACAAAGGTGGAGGTAGCGGTCCTGCTGCTGGGTTGTTGCCCTCCTACTGCCTCCATGTCTCCTGATGTACTGGCCTGTCTCCTGGTAGCGCCTCCATGCTCTGCACACTATGCTGACAGACACAGCAAACCTTCTTATCACAGCTCGCATTGATGTGCCATCCTAGATGAGCTGCACTACCTGAGCCACTTGTGTGGGTTGTAGACTCCATCTCATGCTACCACTAGAGTGAAAGCACCACAAGCTTTCAAAAGTGACCAAAATATCAGCCAGAAAGCATAGGAGCTGAGAAGTGGTCTGTGGTCACCACCTGCAGAACAACTCCTTTATTGGGGGTGTCTTGCTAATTGCTTATAATTCCCACCTGTTGTCTATTCCATTTGCACAACAGCATGTGAAATTGATTGTCAGTCAGTGTTGCTTCCTATGTGGACAGTTTGATTTCACAGAAGTGTGATTGACTTGGAGTTACATTGTGTTGTTTAAGTGTTCCCTTTATTTTTTTGAGCAGTGTGTATATATATATATATATATATATAATTTTTTATATCACACACTGCGGTTACAGGGTCGAACAAATGAGTCGGAAATATGTATTATTATTTTTATATCACACACTGCACGTACAGTGTCGCACAAATGAGTCATGCTCTTGGCACAGAGGTTAGCATAGCTTCCTCCCACAGTCCTACTTGTAGTATGAAATGAAAATTATATCTAATATGAAATGAGTTTGGACAGTAGAGTGGTAAGCTCCACAAGGAAAGGGGCTAAATATCAAAATTTTCACTGCACAGTCCTGCTTAGTACTATACTGAACCCACCCGAACTCAACTTTCCTGATCTGGGGCTGCTGTGGGGGCTTACAAGGGGCTGCTAAAACATCTAAGGGACTGCTTTATTTAAAAATAAAATATGAATAAAATAAACAAGACACACAGGTATGCTCACATGCGTGTAACTGGGAGCTGTGAAAAACAAAAATAAGGCATCTGTCACAAAATATGTAAATAAAAATGCAATAAAAAAAATAAGTCTCCAGACTCTGTGGAGGGGAAAATATCCAATCTTGATCCTGTGGTATATGCCAGTTTATTTTAGAGATGAGCGGGTTCGGTTTCTCTGAATCCGAACCCGCCAGAACTTCATGGTTTTTTTCACGGATCCGAGCAGACTCGGATCCTCCCGCCTTGCTCGGTTAACCCGAGCGCGCCCGAACGTCATCATGACGCTGTCGGATTCTCGCGAGACTCGGATTCTATATAAGGAGCCGCGCGTCGCCGCCATTTTCACACGTGCATTGAGATTGATAGGGAGAGGACGTGGCTGGCGTCCTCTCCATTTAGATTAGGGTTGAGAGAGAGAGAGAGAGATTGACCTGAGGCTGTGATACTGTAGAAGAGAGTGCAGAGTTTAGTGACTGACGACCACAGTGACCACCAGACAGTGCAGTTGTTTGTTTTATTTAATATATCCGTTCTCTGCCTGAAAAAAACGATACACACAGTGACTCAGTCACATACCATATCTGTGTGCACTGCTCAGCCCAGTGTGCTGCATCAATGTATATATATATCTGACTGTGCTCAGCTCACACAGCTTATAATTGTGGGGGAGACTGGGGAGCACTGCAGTGCCAGTTATAGGTTATAGCAGGAGCCAGGAGTACATAATATTATATTAAAATTAAACAGTGCACACTTTTGCTGCAGGAGTGCCACTGCCAGTGTGACTAGTGACCAGTGACCTGACCACCAGTATATATAATATTAGTAGTATACTATCACTTTATCAACCAGTCTATATTAGCAGCAGACACAGTACAGTGCGGTAGTTCACGGCTGTGGCTACCTCTGTGTCGGCACTCGGCAGCCCGTCCATAATTGTATATACCACCTAACCGTGTTTTTTTTTTCTTTCTTTATACATACATACTAGTTACGAGTATACTATCTCTTTATCAACCAGTCTATATTAGCAGCAGACACAGTACAGTGCGGTAGTTCACGGCTGTGGCTACCTCTGTGTCGGCACTCGGCAGCCCGTCCATAATTGTATATACCACCTAACCGTAGTTTTTTTTTCTTTCTTTATACATACATACTAGTTACGAGTATACTATCTCTTTATCAACCAGTCTATATATTAGCAGCAGACACAGTACAGTGCGGTAGTTCACGGCTGTGGCTACCTCTGTGTCGGCGCTCGGCAGCCCGTCCATAATTGTATATACCACCTAACCGTGTTTTTTTTTTCTTTCTTTATACATACATACTAGTTACGAGTATACTATCTCTTTATCAACCAGTCTATATAATAGCAGCAGACACAGTACAGTGCGGTAGTTCACGGCTGTGGCTACCTCTGTGTCGGCACTCGGCAGCCCGTCCATAATTGTATATACCACCTAACCGTGGTTTTTTTTTTCTTTCTTTATACATACATACTAGTTACGAGTATACTATCTCTTTATCAACCAGTCTATATTAGCAGCAGACACAGTACAGTGCGGTAGTTCACGGCTGTGGCTACCTCTGTGTCGGCACTCGGCAGCCCGTCCATAATTGTATATACCACCTAACCGTGGTTTTTTTTTCTTTCTTTATACATACATACTAGTTACGAGTATACTATCTCTTTATCAACCAGTCTATATATTAGCAGCAGACACAGTACAGTGCGGTAGTTCACGGCTGTGGCTACCTCTGTGTCGGCACTCGGCAGCCCGTCCATAATTGTATATACCACCTAACCGTGGTTTTTTTTTCTTTCTTTATAGTCATACTAGTTACGAGTATACTATCTCTTTATCAACCAGTCTATATTAGCAGCAGACACAGTACAGTGCGGTAGTTCACGGCTGTGGCTACCTCTGTGTCGGCACTCGGCAGCCCGTCCATAATTGTATATACCACCTAACCATGGTTTTTTTTTCTTTCTTTATACATACATACTAGTTACGAGTATACTATCTCTTTATCAACCAGTCTATATATTAGCAGCAGACACAGTACAGTGCGGTAGTTCACGGCTGTGGCTACCTCTGTGTCGGCACTCGGCAGCCCGTCCATAATTGTATACTAGTATCCAATCCATCCATCTCCATTGTTTACCTGAGGTGCCTTTTAGTTGTGCCTATTAAAATATGGAGAACAAAAATGTTGAGGTTCCAAAATTAGGGAAAGATCAAGATCCACTTCCACCTCGTGCTGAAGCTGCTGCCACTAGTCATGGCCGAGACGATGAAATGCCAGCAACGTCGTCTGCCAAGGCCGATGCCCAATGTCATAGTACAGAGAATGTCAAATCCAAAACACCAAATATCAGTAAAAAAAGGACTCCAAAACCTAAAATAAAATTGTCGGAGGAGAAGCGTAAACTTGCCAATATGCCATTTACCACACGGAGTGGCAAGGAACGGCTGAGGCCCTGGCCTATGTTCATGGCTAGTGGTTCAGCTTCACATGAGGATGGAAGCACTCAGCCTCTCGCTAGAAAAATGAAAAGACTAAAGCTGGCAAAAGCAGTAGCACCGCAAAGAACTGTGCGTTCTTCGAAATCCCAAATCCACAAGGAGAGTCCGACTCCAATTGTGTCGGTTGCGATGCCTGACCTTCCCAACACTGGACGTGAAGAGCATGCGCCTTCCACCATTTGCACGCCCCCTGCAAGTGATGGAAGGAGCACCCGCAGTCCAGTTCCTGATAGTCAGATTGAAGATGTCAGTGTTGAAGTACACCAGGATGAGGAGGATATGGGTGTTGCTGGCGCTGGGGAGGAAATTGACCAGGAGGATTCTGATGGTGAGGTGGTTTGTTTAAGTCAGGCACCCGGGGAGACACCTGTTGTCCGTGGTAGGAATATGGCCGTTGACATGCCTGGTGAAAATACCAAAAAAATCAGCTCTTCGGTGTGGAAGTATTTCACCAGAAATGCGGACAACAGGTGTCAAGCCGTGTGTTCCCTTTGTCAAGCTGTAATAAGTAGGGGTAAGGACGTTAACCACCTCGGAACATCCTCCCTTATACGTCACCTGCAGCGCATTCATAATAAGTCAGTGACAAGTTCAAAAACTTTGGGTGACAGCGGAAGCAGTCCACTGACCAGTAAATCCCTTCCTCTTGTAACCAAGCTCACGCAAACCACCCCACCAACTCCCTCAGTGTCAATTTCCTCCTTCCCCAGGAATGCCAATAGTCCTGCAGGCAATGTCACTGGCAATTCTGACGAGTCCTCTCCTGCCTGGGATTCCTCCGATGCATCCTTGCGTGTAACGCCTACTGCTGCTGGCGCTGCTGTTGTTGCTGCTGGGAGTCGATGGTCATCCCAGAGGGGAAGTCGTAAGCCCACTTGTACTACTTCCAGTAAGCAATTGACTGTTCAACAGTCCTTTGCGAGGAAGATGAAATATCACAGCAGTCATCCTGCTGCAAAGCGGATAACTGAGGCCTTGACAACTATGTTGGTGTTAGACGTGCGTCCGGTATCCGCCGTTAGTTCACAGGGAACTAGACAATTTATTGAGGCAGTGTGCCCCCGTTACCAAATACCATCTAGGTTCCACTTCTCTAGGCAGGCGATACCGAGAATGTACACGGACGTCAGAAAAAGACTCACCAGTGTCCTAAAAAATGCAGTTGTACCCAATGTCCACTTAACCACGGACATGTGGACAAGTGGAGCAGGGCAGGGTCAGGACTATATGACTGTGACAGCCCACTGGGTAGATGTATGGACTCCCGCCGCAAGAACAGCAGCGGCGGCACCAGTAGCAGCATCTCGCAAACGCCAACTCTTTCCTAGGCAGGCTACGCTTTGTATCACCGCTTTCCAGAATACGCACACAGCTGAAAACCTCTTACGGCAACTGAGGAAGATCATCGCGGAATGGCTTACCCCAATTGGACTCTCCTGTGGATTTGTGGCATCGGACAACGCCAGCAATATTGTGTGTGCATTAAATATGGGCAAATTCCAGCACGTCCCATGTTTTGCACATACCTTGAATTTGGTGGTGCAGAATTTTTAAAAAAATGACAGGGGCGTGCAAGAGATGCTGTCGGTGGCCTGAAGAATTGCGGGACACTTTCGGCGTACAGGCACCACGTACAGAAGACTGGAGCACCACCAAAAACTACTGAACCTGCCCTGCCATCATCTGAAGCAAGAAGTGGTAACGAGGTGGAATTCAACCCTCTATATGCTTCAGAGGTTGGAGGAGCAGCAAAAGGCCATTCAAGCCTATACAATTGAGCACGATATAGTAGGTGGAATGCACCTGTCTCAAGCGCAGTGGAGAATGATTTCAACGTTGTGCAAGGTTCTGATGCCCTTTGAACTTGCCACACGTGAAGTCAGTTCAGACACTGCCAGCCTGAGTCAGGTCATTCCCCTCATCAGGCTTTTGCAGAAGAAGCTGGAGACATTGAAGGAGGAGCTAACACGGAGCGATTCCGCTAGGCATGTGGGACTTGTGGATGGAGCCCTTAATTCGCTTAACAAGGATTCACGGGTGGTCAATCTGTTGAAATCAGAGCACTACATTTTGGCCACCGTGCTCGATCCTAGATTTAAAGCCTACCTTGGATCTCTCTTTCCGGCAGACACAAGTCTGCTGGGGTTGAAAGACCTGCTGGTGACAAAATTGTCAAGTCAAGCGGAACGCGACCTGTCAACATCTCCTCCTTCACATTCTCCCGCAACTGGGGGTGCGAGGAAAAGGCTCAGAATTCCGAGCCCACCCGCTGGCGGTGATGCAGGGCAGTCTGGAGCGACTGCTGATGCTGACATCTGGTCCGGACTGAAGGACCTGACAACGATTACGGACATGTCGTCTACTGTCACTGCATATGATTCTCTCAACATTGATAGAATGGTGGAGGATTATATGAGTGACCGCATCCAAGTAGGCACGTCACACAGTCCGTACTTATACTGGCAGGAAAAAGAGGCAATTTGGAGGCCCTTGCACAAACTGGCTTTATTCTACCTAAGTTGCCCTCCCACAAGTGTGTACTCCGAAAGAGTGTTTAGTGCCGCCGCTCACCTTGTCAGCAATCGGCGTACGAGGTTACATCCAGAAAATGTGGAGAAGATGATGTTCATTAAAATGAATTATAATCAATTCCTCCGCGGAGACATTGACCAGCAGCAATTGCCTCCACAAAGTACACAGGGAGCTGAGATGGTGGATTCCAGTGGGGACGAATTGATAATCTGTGAGGAGGGGGATGTACACGGTGATATATCGGAGGGTGATGATGAGGTGGACATCTTGCCTCTGTAGAGCCAGTTTGTGCAAGGAGAGATTAATTGATTCTTTTTTGGGGGGGGTCCAAACCAACCCGTCATATCAGTCACAGTCGTGTGGCAGACCCTGTCACTTAAATGATGGGTTGGTTAAAGTGTGCATGTCCTGTTTTGTTTATACAACATAAGGGTGGGAGGGCCCAAGGACAATTCCATCTTGCACCTCTTTTTTCTTTTCTTTTTCTTTGCGTCATGTGCTGTTTGGGGAGGGTTTTTTGGAAGGGCCATCCTGCGTGACACTGCAGTGCCACTCCTAGATGGGCCCGGTGTTTGTGTCGGCCACTAGGGTCGCTAGTCTTACTCACACAGTCAGCTACCTCATTGCGCCTCTTTTTTTCTTTGCGTCATGTGCTGTTTGGGGAGGGTTTTTTGGAAGGGACATCCTGCGTGACACTGCAGTGCCACTCCTAGATGGGCCCGGTGTTTGTGTCGGCCACTAGGGTCGCTAGTCTTACTCACACAGTCAGCTACCTCATTGCGCCTCTTTTTTTCTTTGCGTCATGTGCTGTTTGGGGAGTATTTTTTTGAAGGGCCATCCTGCGTGACACTGCAGTGCCACTCCTAGATGGGCCAGGTGTTTGTGTCGGCCACTTGGGTCGCTTATCTTAGTCACACAGCGACCTCGGTGCAAATTTTAGGACTAAAAATAATATTGTGAGGTGTGAGGTGTTCAGAATAGACTGAAAATGAGTATAAATTATGGTTATTGAGGTTAATAATACTATGGGATCAAAATGACCGCAAATTCAATGATTTAAGCTGTTTTTTAGTGTTTTTTGAAAAAAACACCCGAATCCAAAACACACCCGAATCCGACAAAAAAAATTCGGTGAGGTTTTGCCAAAACGCGGTCGAACCCAAAACACGGCAGCGGAACCGAACCCAAAACCAAAACACAAAACCCGAAAAATTTCAGGCGCTCATCTCTAGTTTATTTGCATCCCAGCATTAAATCCAAGATTATCTTAATCCCTGGAGAAGGGGGTACAAATTCTGAGGCTTTGGCCCCTAGTTTTTCAGTTTGTCCAGTAATGTGGTAATTCTATATTTGCTTGGTTTAAGTTCTTTCTGTTCTTTCTGTTCCACACCAATATAGGAGAGGAGGTGAAAGCCTGTGTGTTGTTCCTGATTTCGTGTGCCTCTCTAATTTTTAATCACCTTCTTGACACAGTCTTCTTCTCTTGCCTCTTCTCATAATGTGAAAAGTAATTAAATATGGAGGTGGTATGTTTGTGGCTAGCAATGATTCTGTGAACTTGGTGAGCTTTTTCCAGGGGGACCACCTGTCGCTGAAATGATGGGTGTATTAAACTGTGCATGTCCTGTTTATACAACATGTGGGTGGGAGGGCCCAAGGACAATTCCATCTTGCACCTCTTTTTTTTTTCTTTGCATTATGTGCTCTTTAGGGCCTAGTTTTTAAAAGTGCCATCCTGTCTGCCACTGAAATGCTACTCCTAGATGGGCCATGTGTTTATGCCGCCCACTTGTGTCGCTTAGCTTAGTCATCCAGTTACCTTGGTGCAACCTTTTGGCCTAAAAACAATATAGGGTGTGGGGTGCTCAGAATTAGAGATGTGCAGCGGGCATTTTTCGGGTTTTGTGTTTTGGTTTTGGATTCGGTTCCGCGGTCGTGTTTTGGATTAGGACGCGTTTTGGCAAAACCTCCCTTAAGAATTTTTGTCGGATTCGGGTGCGTTTTGGATTCGGGTGTTCTTTTTCAAAAACCCCTCAAAAACAGCTTAAATCATAGAATTTGGAGGTCATTTTGATCCCATAGTATTATTAACCTCAATAACCATAATTTGCACTCATTTCCATTCTATTCTGAACACCTCACACCTCACAATATTATTTTTAGTCCTAAAATTTGCACAGAGGTCGCTGGATGACTAAGCTAAATGACACAAGTGGGCGGCACAAACACCTGGCCCATCTAGGAGTGGCACTGCCGTGTCAGACAGGATTGCACTTAAAAAAATAGTCCCCAAACAGCACATGATGGAAAGATAAATAAAAAAGAGGTGCAAGATGGAATTGTCCTTGGGCCCTCCCACCCACCCATGCACACTTTAACAAACCCATCATTTCAGCGACAGGGTCTGCCATACGACTGAAGCTGAAATGTTTGGTTGGTTTGGGCCCAAACCAAAAAAGAAGCAATCAATCTCTCCTTGCACAAACTGGCTCTACAGAGGCAAGATGTCGACCTCCTCCTCATTGTCTGATTCCTCACCCCTTTCACTGTGTACATCCCCCTCCTCACAGTGTATTAATTCTTCCCCACTGGAATCCACCATCACAGGTCCCTGTGTACTTTCTGGAGGCAATTGCTGGTAAATGTCTTCATGGAGGAATTTGTTATAATTCATTTTGATGAACATCATCTTCTCCACATTTTCTGGAAGTAACCTCCTACGCTGATCGCTGACAAGGTTACTGGCTGCACTAAATACTCTTTCGGAGTACACACTGGGGGGGGGGGGGGGCAACTTATGTAAAATAAAGCCAGTTTGTGCAAGGGCCTCCAAATTGCCTCTTTTTCCTGCCAGTATATGTACGGACTGTCTGACATGACTACTTGGGTGCTGTCACTCATATAATCCTCCACCATTCTTTCAATGGTGACAGAATCATATGCAGTGACAGTAGACGACATGTCAGTAATCGTTGACAGGTCCTTCAGTCCGGACCAGAAGTCAGCTATCGTTCCTGACTGCCCTGCATCAACGCCAGTGGATAGTTTTGGAAATTTTATCCTTTTCCTGGCAGCTCCAGTGGTGGGAGAAAATGAAGGAGGAGCTGTTGGCGGGTCACGTTCCGCTTGACTTGACAATTATCTCACCAGCAGGTCTTTGAACATCTGCAGACTTGTGTCTGCCGGAAAGAGAGATACAACGTAAGCTTTAAACCTAGGATCGAGCACGGTGGCCAAATTGTAGTGCTCTGATTTCAACAGATTGACCACCCATGAATCCTGGTTAAGCAAATGAAGGGCTCCATCCACAAGTCCCACATGCCTAGTGGAATCGCTCCATTTTAGCTCCTCCTTCAATCTCTCCAGATGCTTCTGCAAAAGCCTGATGAGGGGAATGACCTGACTTAGGCTGGCAGTGTCTGAACTGACTTCACGTGTGGCAAGTTCAAAGGGTTGGAGAACCTTGCACAACGTTGAAATCATTCTCCACTGTGCTTGAGTCAGGTGCATTCCCCTCCTTTGCCTATATCATAGGCAGATGTATAGGCTTGATTGGCTTTTTGCTGCTCCTCCATCCTCTGAAGCATATAGAGGGTTGAATTCCACCTCGTTACCACCTCTTGATTCAGCTGATGGCAGGGCATGTTCAGGAGTGTTTGCTGGTGCTCCAGTCTGCAGCACACAGTGGCTGAATGCCGAAAGTGGCCCGCAATTCTTCATGCCACCAACAGCATCTCCATTACGCCCCTGTCGTTTTTAAAAAAATTCTGCACCACCAAATTCATTGTATGTGCAAAACATGGGATGTGCTGGAATTTGCCCACATGTAATGCACGCACAATATTGGTGGCTTTGTCCGATGTCACAAATCCCCAGGAGAGTCCAATTGGGGTAAACCAATCTGCGATGATGTTCCTCAGTTTCCGTAAGAGGTTGTCAGCTGTGTGCCTCTTATGGAAAGTGGTGATACAAAGCGTGGACTGCCTAGGAACGAGTTGGCGTTTGCGAGATGCTGCTACTGTTGCCGCTGCTGCTGTTGTTGCTGCAGGTGGCAATACATGTTGGCTGTCACAGTCATATAGTCCTTAGTCTGCCCTGCTCCACTCGTCCATATGTCCTTGGTTAAGTGGACACTGGGTACAACTGACTTTTTAGGACACTGGTGACTCTCTTTTTCTGGCGTCTGTGTACATTCTTGGTATCGCCTGCCTAGAGAAGTGGAACCTAGATGGTATTTGGTAACGGGGACACACTACCTCAAGCAATTCTCTAAGTCCCTGTGAACTAACGGCGGATACCGGACGCACGTCTAACACCAACATAGTTGTCAAGGCCTGAGTTATCTGCTCTGCAACAGGATGACTGCTGTGATATTTCATCTTCCTCGCAAAGGACTGTTGGACAGTCAATTGCTTACTGGAAGTAGTACAAGTGGTCTTCCGACTTATCCTCTGAGATGACTATCAACTCCCAGCAGCAACAATGGCAGTGCCAGCAGCAGTAGGTGATCCACTCAAAGATCCATTGGAGGAATCCCAGTTAGGAGAGGACTCGACAGACTTGCCAGTGACATGGCCTGCAGGACTATTGGCGTTCCTGTCTAAGGAGGAAATTGACATTGAGGGAGTTGGTGGGGTGGTTTGCAGGAGCTTGGGTACAAGAGGAAGGAATTTAGTTGTCAGTGGACTGCTTCCCCTGTCACCCAAAGTTTTTGAACTTGTCAATGACTTCTGATGAATGCGCTCCAGGTGACATATAAGGGAGGATGTTCCTAGGTGTTTAACGTCCTTACCCCTACTTATTACAGCTTGACAAAGGCAACACACGGCTTGACACCAGCTGTCCGCATTTGTGTTGAAATAATTCCACACCGAAGAGGTGATTTTTTTGGTATTTTGACCAGGCATGTCAATGGCCTTATTCATCCCTCGTACAGCAAGTGTCTCCCCGGGTGCCTGACTTAAACAAACCACCTCAGCATCAGAATCCTCCTTGCCAATTTCCTCCTCAGCGCCAGCAACACCCATATCCTCATCCTGGTATACTTCAACAGTGACATCTTCAATTTGAATATTAGGAACTGGACTGTTGGTGCTCCTTCCAGCACTTGCAGGGGGCATGCAAATGATGGAAGGAGCCACCTCTTCCCGTCCAGTGTTGGGAAGGTCAGGTATCGCAACCGACACAATTGGACTCTCTTGGGGATTTGTGATTTAGAAGAATGCACAGTTCTTTGCTGTGCTTTTGCCAGCTTAACTCTTTTCATTTTTCTAGTGGGAGGATGAGTGCTTCCATCCTCATGTGAAGCTGAACCACTAGCCATGAACATAGGCCAGGGCCTCAGCCATTTCTTGCCACTCTGTGTCGTAAATGGCATATTGTCAAGTTTACGCTTCTCCTCAGACGCTTTTAATTTAGATTTTTGGGTCATTTTACTGAACTTTTGTTTTTTTGGATTTTACATGCTCTCTACTAGGACATTGGGCATCGGCCTTGGCAGACGACGTTGATGGCATTGAATCGTCTCTGCCATGATTAGGTATGCCAGTAATATATCTGGAATTAGACGGCAGTAATTTCTGGAATTAGATACCACTAGATAGATACCAGATTCCACTGTGACTGGAATGATGATGACTTATGCATAGTGACAGAACACTACCACAGCACCCTACAGCAGCAAGATGCAGCACAAGACACTGGACTTTTAGTAATGTACTGTAGTATACTGGTCACCACAATGCCGCACTGATACTGAGCACAGATATTGAGCACTGATGAGGATACTAGAACTGACACGGAGCAGCAAGATGCAGCAATGGACTATTGTACTGTAGTAGTATTATATACTGGTCACCACAATGCAGCACTGATACTAAGCACAGATATTGAGCACTGATGAGGATACTAGAACTGATACGGAGCAGCAAGATGCAGCAATGGACTATTGTACTGTAGTAGTATTATATACTAGTCACTACAATGCAGCACTGATACTGAGCACAGATATTGAGCACTGATGAGGATACTAGAACTGACACAGAGCAGCAAGATGCAGCAATGGACTATTGTACTAGTATTATTTACTGATCACCACAATGCAGCACTGATACTGAGCACAGATACTGAGCACTGATGAGGATACTAGAACTGACATGGAGCAACAAGATGCAGCAATGGACTATTGTACTGTAGTATTATTATATACTGGTCACCACAATGCAGCACTGATACTGAGCACAGATATTGGGCATTGATGAGGATACTAGAACTGACACGGAGCAGCAAGATGCAGCAATGGACTATTGTACTGTAGTAGTATTATATGCTGGTCACCACAATGCAGCACTGATACTGAGAAAAGATATTGAGCACCGATGAGGATACTAGAACTGACACGGAGCAGCAAGATGCAGCAATGGACTATTGTACTGTTGTAGTATTATATACTGGTCACCATAATGCAGCACGGATACTGAGCACAGATATTGAGCACTGATGAGGATACTAGAACTGACACGGAGCAGCAAGATGCAGCAATGGACTATTGCTCTAGTATTATATACTGATCACCACAATGCAGCACTGATACTGAGCACAGATATTGAGCACTGATGAGGATACTAGAACTGACACGGAGCAGCAAGATGCAGCAATGGACTATTGTAGTAGTATTATATACTGGTCACCACAATGTAGCACTGATACTGAGCACAGATATTGAGCACTGATGAGGATACAAGAACTGACATGGAGCAGCAAGATGCAGCAATGAACTATTGTACTGTAGTAGTATTATATGCTGGTCACCACAATGCAGCACTGATACTGAGAACAGATATTGGGCATTGATGAGGATACTAGAACTGACACGGAGCAGCAAGATGCAGCAATGGACTATTGTACTGTAGCAGTATTATATACTGATCACCACAATGCAGCACTGATACTGAGCACAGATATTGAGCACTGATGAGGATACTAGAACTGACACGGAGCAGCAAGATGCAGCAATGGACTATTGTTCTAGTATTATATACTGATCACCACAATGCAGCACTGATACTGAGCACAGATATTGAGCACTGATGAGGATACTAGAACTGACACGGAGCAGCAAGATGCAGCAATGGACTATTGTAGTAGTATTATATACTGGTCACCACAATGTAGCACTGATACTGACAACAGATATTGAGCACTGATGAGGATACAAGAACTGACACGGAGCAGCAAGATGCAGCAATGTACTATTGTACTGTAGTAGTATTATATACTGATCACCACAATGCAGCACTGATACTGAGCACAGATATTGAGCACTAATGAGGATACTAGAACTGACACGGAGCAGCAAGATGCAGCAATGGACTATTGTACTAGTATTATATACTGGTCACCACAATGCAGCACTGATACTGAGCACAGATATTTAGCACTGATGAGGATACTAGAACTGACACGGAGCAACAAGATGCAGCAATGGACTATTGTACTGTAGTATATTGGTCACCACAATGCAGCACTGATACTAAGCACAGATATTAAGCTGATATTGATCTGATATTGATCTTTCCACATAGAGAATGTAGCCACATCCTCTCTGCTCAATCTACAATGCAGGAAAGAAAATGGCTGCGACACGCGGCTCTTTATATGGAATCCGAATCTCGCGAGAATCCAACAGCGGGATGATTACGTGTTCCCTCGTTAGGGTTTTCCAAGTATGGCGGGAAGAACCGAGGCTGCCTCGGACCCGTGTAAACCACGTGGAGTTAGGGGTGGTTCAGTTCTCGGAGAACCGAACCCACTCATCTCTACTCAGAATAGACTGAAAATGAGTGGAAATTAATGTTATTGAGGATAATAATACTGTACAATCAAAAATACCCCAAAATTTTGTGATTTTAGCGGATTTTATGTTTTGTTTTTTAAAATACAGATCCAAAACCAAAACACGAATATGGTGGTTTTGGCAACACCAATCCAGTTTCAAAACACGAACGGAGATCCAGATCCAAAACTAAAACCCAAAACCCAAAAAGTGTCTGCCGCACATCTCTACTTCTTACATACAGATGTGTCGTCATACATCTTGCCTCAATACGCTACACAGCAAGTGATGCCTGGTGTGAGTGAGCTGAGGTCCCGTACAACTACATTAGTGTTAAGGGTAGTACACACTAGGCAATTTTAGCCTAAAAAATAAACATTAATGATATAAGTGTCATTATTGTTTATTTTTAGGCTTATATGCGCGCTCCCGCACACCGTTCAGCGATCACCAGTATCATGTCATGCTGAGCTGCATGATCGGGAATGCCGGCAGTCATGTCATCGATAAAGATTTTATCGATATACAGATGGAGCCTCGCTCATCTAGGCTTCTCTGCTGTGCCTAGGTGCACCATGGCTTATTAGCATAAGCCTTTCATCTATTGTTCTCAGCTGCAATACAATACAGAGAGAACAATACAGCAGGGGATTAAGTCCAACTGCCCTGGCTCAATTAATCTGTAGTCGTCCATCGCCAGCAATTCCCCGTTGCGTAGTGTGTACCCGCTGCCCTTTAGTGATCTTTTTTGCAGAAAATGCATCTTATTTGCATTGCTATGTGAATAGGACTATGCAGATTAAAATGATATGCTGTATGCCTATATTCTGTGTGTGACCATGCCTGTATCTGTACTTGAAATGCTATGATACAGGGTTTTCTCCGAAAACACTTTTTTTTCTGTTTTTCAAGGAAAACACAGTAGCAGAATATTTTGTATGCAGTTACAGCCGCGGTCGCAAATAGTATATAGAAATGTCACATATTATTTTAATCACCAAAAGCTGCTTGTGTGACCTATTCGCATTGTTTTGCGAATAAGATACACTTTAATGTAAAAAGTTGTACAAAAAGATGCTCTACACTACCATGTGACATCTCGGCACTGCATGATTAAAAGGGCTGTTTAACATGCAGGGAGGGTAGAGGCACTGCTAAACTCATAGTACCATATAAATAAATGATAATGCTAACATTGTGCTCTATTGTATACGGCTCTCTTAAGAGAATGGGGCTAGGTTTCATTATACAGTTACTCACCAGAAAAAGGGCTCGCTATTGTACATTGGGTCACTAGGAAATAGGATATTGTGTCTATTTGGGCCACCAGGGTATGGGCTATTTTAATTTTGACCCCAATAATGGTCACAGTCACCACTCAGTGAGATTTTCAGTATTAATGTATACTGTATACTGTATTCTAGCCACCATGCAAGAGCTGGTATCTGCTCCTGTTACATCAGCAGTGAGGAGTCACGGAAGTTCAAAGTATTTGACTTTTATTTTTATAAGAGCACATCACATAGTGACTAGAGATGAGCGGGTTCGGTTTCTCGGAAACCGAACCCCCCCGAACTTCAGCCTTTTTACACGGGTCCGAGGCAGACTCGGATCTTCCCGCCTTGCTCGGCTAACCCGAGCGCGCCCGAACGTCATCATCCCGCTGTCGGATTCTCGCAAGGCTCATATTCTATCGCGAGACTCGGATTCTATATAAGGAGCCGCGCGTCGCCGCCATTTTCACACGTGCATTGAGATTGATAGGGAGAGGACGTGGCTGGCGTCCTCTCCGTTTAGTGTAGACTAGAGAGTAGAGAGTAGAGACACTTGATTTACTAATTTTGGGGAGCATATTAGGACGGAGTACTACTTGCTGATAGTGTGACCAGTGACCACCAGTTTAATTAATCCGTTCTCTGCCTGAAATAAAACAATACACAGTGTAACACAGTCACATACCATATCTGTGCTCAGCCTCAGTGTGCCCTCAGTGTGCTGCATCATCTATGTAATACTGTATATCTGACTGTGCTGAGTGCTCACTGCTTACACAGCTTAATTGTGGGGGAGACTGGGGAGCAGTTATAGCAGGAGTACATATTTTAACAGTGCACACTTTTGCTGCCAGAGTGCCACTGCCAGTGCCAGTGTGACTGACCAGTGACCACTACTACTTGCTGATAGTGTGACCAGTGACCACCAGTTTAATTAATCCGTTCTCTGCCTGAAAAAAAACGATACACAGTGTGACACAGTCACATACCATATCTGTGCTCAGCCTCAGTGTGCCCTCAGTGTGCTGCATCATCTATGTAATACTGTATATCTGACTGTGCTGAGTGCTCACTGCTCACACAGCTTAATTGTGGGGGAGACTGGGGAGCAGTTATAGCAGGAGTACATATTTTAACAGTGCACACTTTTGCTGCCAGAGTGCCACTGCCAGTGCCAGTGTGACTGACCAGTGACCACTGACCACCAGTATATTGTGATTGTCTGCCTGAAAAAGTTAAACACTCGTCGTGTGGTGTTTTTATTCTATAAACGCCTTCTGCTGACAGTGTCCAGCAGGACCGTCATTATATAATATATACCTGTCCGGCTGCAGTAGTGATATATATATATTTTTTATATCATTATCATCCAGTCTATATTAGCATCAGACGCAGTACGGTAGTCCACGGCTGTAGCTACCTCTGTGTCGGCAGTCGCTCGTCCATCCATAATTGTATACCACCTACCCGTGGTGTTTTTTTTTTTTTCTATCTTCTTGATACTAGTAGCTTACTTTAGGAGTCTGCAGTGCTGAGCTGACAGTGTCCAGCAGGTCCGTCATTATATAATATATACCTGTCCGGCTGCAGTAGTGATATATATATATATTTTTTATATCATTATCATCCAGTCTATATTAGCAGCAGACGCAGTACGGTAGTCCACGGCTGTAGCTACCTCTGTGTCGGCAGTCGCTAGTCCATCCATAATTGTATACCACCTACCTGTGGTGTTTTGTTTTTTTTCTATCTTCTTGATACTACTAGTAGCTTACTTTAGGAGTCTGCAGTGCTGAGCTGACAGTGTCCAGCAGGTCCGTCATTATATAATATATACCTGTCCTGCTGCAGTAGTGATATATATATATTTTTTATATCATTATCATCCAGTCTATATTAGCACTGCAGCAGACGCAGTACGGTAGTCCACGGCTGTAGCTACCTCTGTGTCGGCAGTCGCTCGTCCATCCATAATTGTATACCACCTACCTGTGGTGTTTTTTTTTTCTATCTTCTTGATACTAGTAGCTTACTTTAGGAGTCTGCAGTGCTGAGCTGACAGTGTCCAGCAGGTCCGTCATTATATAATATATACCTGTCCGGCTGCAGTAGTGATATATATATTTTTTATATCATTATCATCCAGTCTATATTAGCAGCAGACGCAGTACGGTAGTCCACGGCTGTAGCTACCTCTGTGTCGGCAGTCGCTCGTCAATCCATAAGTATACTAGTATCCATCCATCTTTATTGTTTACCTGAGGTGCCTTTTAGTTGTGCCTATTAAAATATGGAGAACAAAAATGTTGAGGTTCCAAAAATAGGGAAAGATCAAGATCGACTTCCACCTCGTGCTGAAGCTGCTGCCACTAGTCATGGCCGAGACGATGAAATGCCAGCAACGTCGTCTGCCAAGGCCGATGCCCAATGTCATAGTACAGAGCATGTAAAATCCAAAACACCAAATATCAGTAAAAAAAGGACTCAAAAATCTAAAATAAAATTGTCGGAGGAGAAGCGTAAACTTGCCAATATGCCATTTACCACACGGAGTGGCAAGGAACGGCTGAGGCCCTGGCCTATGTTCATGGCTAGTGGTTCAGCTTCACATGAGGATGGAAGCACTCAGCCTCTCGCTAGAAAAATGAAAAGACTCAAGCTGGCAAAAGCACAGCAAAGAACTGTGCGTTCTTCGAAATCACAAATCCACAAGGAGAGTCCAATTGTGTCGTTTGTGATGCCTGACCTTCCCAACACTGGACGTGAAGAGCATGCGCCTTCCACCATTTGCACGCCCCCTGCAAGTGCTGGAAGGAGCACCCGCAGTCCAGTTCCTGATAGTCAGATTGAAGATGTCAGTGTTGAAGTACACCAGGATGAGGAGGATATGGGTGTTGCTGGCGCTGGGGAGGAAATTGACCAGGAGGATTCTGATGGTGAGGTGGTTTGTTTAAGTCAGGCACCCGGGGAGACACCTGTTGTCCGTGGGAGGAATAGGGCCATTGACATGCCTGGAGAAAATACCAAAAAAATCAGCTCTTCGGTGTGGAAGTATTTCAACAGAAATGCGGACAACATTTGTCAAGCCGTGTGTTGCCTTTGTCAAGCTGTAATAAGTAGGGGTAAGGACATTAACCACCTCGGATCATCCTCCCTTATACGTCACCTGCAGCGCATTCATCATAAGTCAGTGACAAGTTCAAAAACTTTGGGTGACAGCGGAAGCAGTCCACTGACCAGTAAATCCCTTCCTCTTGTAACCAAGCTCACGCAAACCACCCCACCAACTCCCTCAGTGTCAATTTCCTCCTTCCCCAGGAATGCCAATAGTCCTGCAGGCCATGTCACTGGCAATTATGACGAGTCCTCTCCTGCCTGGGATTCCTCCGATGCATCCTTGCGTGTAACGCCTACTGCTGCTGGCGCTGCTGTTGTTGCTGCTGGGAGTCGATGGTCATCCCAGAGGGGAAGTCGTACTCGTAAGACCACTTTTACTACTTCCACCAAGCAATTGACTGTCCAACAGTCCTTTGCGAGGAAGATGAAATATCACAGCAGTCATCCTGCTGCAAAGCGGATAACTGAGGCCTTGGCATCCTGGGCGGTGAGAAACGTGGTTCCGGTATCCATCATTACTGCAGAGGCAACTAGAGACTTGTTGGAGGTACTGTGTCCCCGGTACCAAATACCATCTAGGTTCCATTTCTCTAGGCAGGCGATACCGAAAATGTACACAGACCTCAGAAAAAGACTCACCAGTGTCCTAAAAAATGCAGTTGTACCCAATGTCCACTTAACCACGGACATGTGGACAAGTGGAGCAGGGAAGGCTCAGGACTATATGACTGTGACAGCCCACTGGGTAGATGTATGGACTCCCGCCGCAAGAACAGCAGCGGCGGCACCAGTAGCAGCATCTCGCAAATGCCAACTCTTTCCTAGGCAGGCTACGCTTTGTATCACCGCTTTCCAGAATACGCACACAGCTAAAAACCTCTTACGGCAACTGAGGAAGATCATCGCAGAATGGCTTACCCCAATTGGACTCTCCTGTGGATTTGTGGCATCGGACAACGCCAGCAATATTGTGTGTGCATTAAATATGGGCAAATTCCAGCACGTCCCATGTTTTGCACATACCTTGAATTTGGTGGTGCAGAATTATTTAAAAAACGAGAGGGGCATGCAAGAGATGCTGTCGGTGGCCAGAAGAATTGCGGGACACTTTCGGCGTACAGGCACCACGTACAGAAGACTGGAGCACCACCAAAAACGCCTGAACCTGCCCTGCCATCATCTGAAGCAAGAAGTGGTAACGAGGTGGAATTCAACCCTCTATATGCTTCAGAGGTTGGAGGAGCAGCAAAAGGCCATTCAAGCCTATACAACTGAGCACGATATAGGAGGTGGAATGCACCTGTCTCAAGCGCAGTGGAGAATGATTTCAACGTTGTGCAAGGTTCTGCAACCTTTTGAACTTGGCACACGTGAAGTCAGTTCAGACACTGCCAGCCTGAGTCAGGTCATTCCCCTCATCAGGCTTTTGCAGAAGAAGCTGGAGACATTGAAGGAGGAGCTAACACAGAGCGATTCCGCTAGGCATGTGGGACTTGTGGATGGAGCCCTTAATTCGCTTAACAAGGATTCACGGGTGGTCAATCTGTTGAAATCAGAGCACTACATTTTGGCCACCGTGCTCGATCCTAGATTTAAAACCTACCTTGGATCTCTCTTTCCGGCAGACACAAGTCTGCTGGGGTTCAAAGAACTGCTGGTGACAAAATTGTCAAGTCAAGCGGAACGCGACCTGTCAACATCTCCTCCTTCACATTTTCCCGCAACTGGGGGTGCGAGGAAAAGGCTCAGAATTCCGAGCCCACCCGCTGGCGGTGATGCAGGGCAGTCTGGAGCGACTGCTGATGCTGACATCTGGTCCGGACTGAAGGACCTGACAACGATTACGGACATGTCGTCTACTGTCACTGCATATGATTCTCTCCCCATTGAAAGAATGGTGGAGGATTATATGAGTGACCGCATCCAAGTAGGCACGTCAGACATTCCGTACTTATACTGGCAGGAAAAAGAGGCAATTTGGAGGCCCTTGCACAAACAGGCTTTATTCTACCTAAGTTGCCCTCCCACAAGTGTGTACTCCGAAAGAGTGTTTAGTGCCGCCACTCACCTTGTCAGCAATCGGCGTACGAGGTTACATCCAGAAAATGTGGAGAAGATGATGTTCATTAAAATGAATTATAATCAATTCCTCCGTGGAGACATTGACCAGCAGCAATTGCCTCCACAAAGTAGTACACAGGGAGCTGAGATGGTGGATTCCAGTGGGGACGAATTGATAATCTGTGAGGAGGAGTATGTACACGGTGATATATCGGAGGATGATGATGAGGTGGACATCTTGCCTCTGTAGAGCCAGTTTGTGCAAGGAGAGATTAATTGCTTCTTTTTTGGTGGGGGTCCAAACCAACCCGTCATTTCAGTCACAGTCGTGTGGCAGACCCTGTCACTGAAATGATGGGTTGGTTAAAGTGTGCATGTCCTGTTTATACTACATAAGGGTGGGTGGGAGGGCCCAAGGACAATTCCATCTTGCACCTCTTTTTTCTTTCATTTTTCTTTGCGTCATGTGCTGTTTGGGGGGTGTTTTTTGGAAGGGCCATCCTGCGTGACACTGCAGTGCCACTCCTAGATGGGCCAGGTGTTTGTGTCGGCCACTAGGGTCGCTTAGCTTACTCACACAGCTACCTCATTGCGCCTCTTTTTTTCTTTGCGTCATGTGCTGTTTGGGGAGTGTTTTTTGGAAGGGCCATCCTGCGTGACACTGCAGTGCCACTCCTAGATGGGCCAGGTGTTTGTGTCGGCCACTAGGGTCGCTTAGCTTACTCACACAGCTACCTCATTGCGCCTCTTTTTTTCTTTGCATCATGTGCTGTTTGGGGAGTGTTTTTTGGAAGGGCCATCCTGCGTGACACTGCAGTGCCACTCCTAGATGGGCCAGGTGTTTGTGTCGGCCACTTGGGTCGCTTAGCTTAGCCATCCAGCGACCTCGGTGCAAATTTTAGGACTAAAAATAATATTGTGAGGTGTGAGGTGTTCAGAATAGACTGAAAATGAGTGGAAATTATGGTTATTGAGGTTAATAATACTTTGGGATCAAAATGACCCCCAAATTCTATGATTTAAGCTGTTTTTTAGGGTTTTTTGAAAAAAACACCCGAATCCAAAACACACCCGAATCCGACAAAAAAAAATTCGGTGAGGTTTTGCCAAAACGCGTTCGAACCCAAAACACGGCCGCGGAACCGAACCCAAAACCAAAACACAAAACCCGAAAAATTTCCGGTGCTCATCACTAATAGTGACAAGAATATAACATTCAGGAACACAGCATCACTTGAAAAGAAAGTACAGAAACCATATTCCTCAGGTGATGATAAGAGTCTGGATGTCTAGGCTTAGTAAACGGCAATAGATTTGGGAGTGATTTTCCAGAGCTATAACACATACACTGTCATCCTAATAGACTGGGCTTCTAAGCCTTATAACATGATATAGGCTTTAAAAGTTACTTATGCCAGTTCAGATGTGATGGGAGGGCTATCAGAGTTCCTGAAGAATTTACTAAGTGGCAAGCTTGAAATCCCAGTGGTTTTATGGCAGATCACATGCAAGATTGCATCCCCTTAGATTTGCTAAACTCAAAATTGCCACAAAACTTTAGATAAACCCACTTTAAAATTGAATAGAACATCAAATGACTAGCAATGATTTTGGGGCAGATGTATTAAGTCTGGAGAAGTGATAAAGTAGTGAAAAAGCAGTGATAAAGCAGTGATAAATGCAAGGTGATAACGCACCAGCCAATGAGCTCCTAACTGTCAATTTACATATGGGAGCTGATTGGCTGATGTGTTATCACCTTGCACTTATCACTGCTTTATCACTTCTCCAGGCTTAATACATCTGCCCCCTTTATTATTATAAGGGGGTTATCCTATTAGCAGTGTTAATTTATAGCTGCTAAAGGATTCCCCTGCCTGCACTTATGGGGTATTATCAGGGCTTATAGTGGTCCTGTAGAGATGGTGGAACTAATTTACCCCACTACCTCCACCCCTCCCCCCTCACATTAAGCAGATCCAGGGCAAGTGCTAGTGTTTTCAGCACCCCCCCTGCAAACTATAAATTAGTGCCTTATTTCCCATACTTTATAAAGGGACATTGATCTCACTAAGAAGCAGCGTGGTCACACAATAGTACCCCCAATTCAAATGACACCACACAGTAGCACAATCATATTACATTAGACTGCATGTAGTGCACATGATTCATATTACACCACATAGTAATGCTCGTTATTATGGTTACGTCACTCAGTAAATGGTAAATGGTAAATGGTAAACTTTATACACGTTATGCCACACAGTAGTGCTTGGTATATCCAATGCCCACAGTAGTGTCCCTTATACACAATTCTCACAATATTAGTGCCCGTTACACATAATGACCACAGTAGTGCCACTTATACACATAATGCCCACAGAAGTATGGCTTATACACAAAATGCCCACAGTAGTAGTGGCACTTATATACAGAATGCCCACAGTAGTAGTGCCCCTTACACATAGTGCCCACAATAGTAATGCGCCTTACACACAATGACCACAGTAGTGTTTGGACCTGATGAGAAAATTAATGCTTTCCAACAGAGACAGCGTGTGTCAGTACCAGGAGGGGTGGGCTGTAGAAGGAGGAGGACCATGGATCCAACAGGACCCGAGGAAGGGAGAGGTGGTTGCAGCTCATCAGAAACTAGTGATGTGCACCGGACATTTTTTCGGGTTTTGTGTTTTGGCTTTGGATTCGGTTCCGCGGCCGTGTTTTGGAATCGGACGTGTTTTGGCAAAACCTCACCGAAATTTTTTTGTCGTATTCGGGTGTGTTTTGGATTCGGGTGTTTTTTTCAAAAAACCCTAAAAAACAGCTTAAATCATAGAATTTGGGGGTCATTTTTATCCAATAGTATTTTTAACCTCAATAACCATAATTTCCACTCATTTCCAGTCTATTCTGAACACCTCACACCTCACAATATTATTTTTAGTCCTAAAATTTGCACCGAGGTCGCTGGATGGCTAAGCTAAGCGACACAAGTGGCCGACACAAACAGCTGGCCCGTCTAGGAGTGGCACTGCAGTGTCAGGCAGGATGGCACTTCAAAAAAATAGTCCCCAAACAGCACATGATGCAAAGAAAAAAGGAGGGGCACCAAGGTCGCTGTGTGACTAAGATAAGCGACACAAGTGGCCGACACAAACACCTGGCCCATCTAGGAGTGGCACTGCAGTGTCAGACAGGATGGCACTTTAAAAAAATTGTCCCCAGACAGCACATGATGCAAAGAAAAAAACAGGCGCACCAAGGTCGCTGTGTGACTAAGCTAAGCGACACAAGTGGCCGACACAAACACCTGGCCCATCTAGGAGTGGCACTGCAGTGTCAGACAGGATGGCAATTCAAAAAAATAGTCCCCAAACAGCACATGATGCAAAGAAAAAAAGAGGCGCACCAAGGTCGCTGTGTGACTAAGATAAGCGACACAAGTGGCCGACACAAACACCTGGCCCATCTAGGAGTGGCACTGCAGTGTCAGACAGGATGGCACTTCAAAAAAATTGTCCCCAAACAGCACATGATGCAAAGAAAAATGAAAGAAAAAAGAGGTGCAAGATGGAATTGTCCTTGGGCCCTCCCACCCACCCTTATGTTGTATAAACAGGACATGCACACTTTAACGAACCCATAATTTCAGCGACAGGGTCTGCCACACGACTGTGACTGAAATGACTGGTTGGTTTGGGCCCCCACTAAAAAAGAAGCAATCAATCTCTCCTTGCACAAACTGGCTCTACAGAGGCAAGATGTCCTCCTCATCATCATCCTCCGATTCCTCACCCCTTTCACTGTGTACATCCCCCTCCTCACAGATTATTAATTCGTCCCCACTGGAATCCACCATCTCAGGTCCCTGTGTACTTTCTGGAGGCAATTGCTGCTGGTGAATGTCTCCACGGAGGAATTGATTATAATTATTTTGATGAACATCATCTTCTCCACATTTTCTGGAAGTAACCTCGTACGCCGATTGCTGACAAGGTGAGCGGCTGCACTAAACACTCTTTCGGAGTACACACTGGAGGGAGGGCAACTTAGGTAGAATAAAGCCAGTTTGTGCAAGGGCCTCCAAATTGCCTCTTTTTCCTGCCAGTATACGTACGGACTGTCTGACGTGCCTACTTGGATGCAGTCACTCATATAATCCTACACCATTCTTTCAATGGTGAGAGAATCATATGCAGTGACAGTAGACGACATGTCAGTAATCGTTGACAGGTCCTTCAGTCCGGACCAGATGTCAGCACTCGCTCCAGACTGCCCTGCATCACCGCCAGCGGGTGGGCTCGGAATTCTTAGCCTTTTCCGCGCACCCCCAGTTGCGGGAGAATGTGAAGGAGGAGATGTTGACGGGTCACATTCCGCTTAACTTGACAATTTTCTCACCAGCAGGTCTTTGAACCTCTGCAGACTTGTGTCTGCCGGAAAGAGAGATCCAACGTAGGTTTTAAATCTAGGATCGAGCACGGTGGCCAAAATGTAGTGCTCTGATTTCAACAGATTGACCACCCGTGAATCCTGGTTAAGCGAATTAAGGGCTCCATCCACAAGTCCCACATGCCTAGCGGAATTGCTCTGTTTTAGCTCCTCCTTCAATGTCTCCAGCTTCTTCTGCAAAAGCCTGATGAGGGGAATGACCTGACTCAGGCTGGCAGTGTCTGAACTGACTTCACGTGTGGCAAGTTCAAAGAGTTGCAGAACCTTGCACAATGTTGAAATCATTCTCCACTGCGCTTGAGTCAGGTGAATTCCCCCTCCTTTGCCTATATCGTGGGCAGATGTATAGGCTTGAATGGCCTTTTGCTGCTCCTCCATCCTCTGAAGCATATAGAGGGTTGAATTCCACCTCGTTACCACCTCTTGCTTCAGATGATGGCAGGGCAGGTTCAGGACTGTTTGGTGGTGCTCCAGTCTTCTGTACGCGGTGGCTGAATGCCGAAAGTGGCCCGCAATTCTTCGGGCCACCAACAGCATCTCTTGCACGCCCCTGTCGTTTTTTAAATAATTCTGCACCACCAAATTCAATGTATGTGCAAAACATGGGACGTGTTGGAATTTGCCCAGATGTAATGCACGCACAATATTGCTGGCGTTGTCCGATGTCACAAATCCCCAGGAGAGTCCAATTGGGGTAAGCCATTCTGCAATGATCTTCCTCAGTTTCCGTAAGAGGTTGTCAGCTGTGTGCCTCTTCTGGAAAGCGGTGATACAAAGAGTAGCCTGCCAAGGAACGAGTTGGCGTTTGCGAGATGCTGTTACTGGTGCCGCCGCTGCTGTTCTTGCTGCGGGAGGCAATACATCTACCCAGTGGGCTGTCACAGTCATATAGTCCTGAGTCTGCCCTGCTCCACTTGTCCACATGTCCGTGGTTAAGTGGACATTGGGTACAACTGCATTTTTTAGGACACTGGTGACTCTTTTTCTGAGGTCTGTGTACATTTTCGGTATCGCCTGCCTAGAGAAATGGAACCTAGATGGTATTTGGTACCGGGGACACAGTACCTCAATCAAGTCTCTAGTTGCCTCTGAATTAACGGTGGATACCGGAACCACGTTTCTCACCGCCCAGGCTGACAAGGCCTGAGTTTTCTGCTTTGCAGCAGGATGACTGCTGTGATATTTCATCTTCCTCGCAAAGGACTGTTGGACAGTCAATTGCTTACTGGAAGTAGTACAAGTGGTCTTCCGACTTCCCCTCTGGGATGACGATCGACTCCCAGCAGCTACAACAGCAGCGCCAGCAACAGTAGGCGTTACACTCAAGGAGGCATCGGAGGAATCCCAGGCAGGAGAGGACTCGTCAGACTTGCCAGTGACATGGCCTTCAGGACTATTGGCTTGGTTAAGGAGGAAATTGACACCGAGGGAGTTGGTGGTGTGGTTTGCAGGAGCTTGGTTACAAGAGGAAGGGATTTAGTGGTCAGTGGACTGCTTCCGCTGTCCCCCAAAGTTTTTGAACTTGTCACTGACTTATGATGAATGCGCTGCAGGTGACGTATAAGGGAGGATGTTCTGAGGTGGTTAACGTACTTACCCCTACTTATTACAGCTTGACAAAGGCAACACACGGCTTGACACCTGTTGTCCGCATTTGTGTTGAAATAATTCCACACCGAAGAGCTGATTTTTTTTTGTATTTTGACCAGGCATGTCAATGGCCATATTCGTCCCATGGACAATAGGTGTCTCCCCGGGTACCTGACTTAAACAAACCACCTCACCATCAGAATCCTCCTTGTTAATTTCCTCCCCAGCGCCAGCAACACCCATATCCTCATCCTGGTGTACTTCAACAGTGACATCTTCAATTTGACTATCAGGAACTGGACTGCGGGTGCTTCTTCCAGCACTTGCAGGGGGCGTGCAAATGGTGGAAGGCGCAAGCTCTTCCCGTCCAGTGTTGGGAAGGTCAGGCATCGCAACCGACACAATTGGACTCTCCTTGGGGATTTGTGATTAAAAGAACGCACAGTTCTTTGCTGTGCTTTTGCCAGCTTAAGTCTTTTCATTTTTCTAGCGAGAGGATGAGTGCTTCCATCCTCATGTGAATCTGAACCACTAGCCATGAACATAGGCCAGGGCCTCAGCCGTTCCTTGCCACTCCGTGTCGTAAATGGCATATTGGCAAGTTTACGCTTCTCATCAGATGCTTTCAATTTTGATTTTTGGGTCATTTTACTGAACTTTTGTTTTTTGGATTTTACATGCTCTCTACTATGACATTGGGCATCGGCCTAGGCAGACGACGTTGATGGCATTTCATCGTCTCGGCCATGACTAGTGGCAGCAGCTTCAGCACGTGGTGGTAGTGGATCTTGATCTTTCCCTATTTTAACCTCCACATTTTTGTTCTCCATTTTTTAATGTGTGGAATTATATGCCAGTATCAATAGCAATGGCCTACTACTATATATACTGCGCACAACTGAAATGCACCACAGGTATGGATGGATAGTATACTTGACGACACAGAGGTAGGTACAGCAGTGGCCTTCCGTACCGTACTGCTATATATACTGGTGGTCACTGTCAGCAAACTGCAAAACTAAAATGCACCACAGGTATAGAATCTAGATGGATAGTGTAATTGACGACACAGAGGTAGGTAGAGCAGTGGCCTTCCGTACCGTACTGCTATATATAGTATACTGGTGGTCACTGTGTCAGCAAACTGCAAAACTAAAATGCACCACAGGTATAGAATGTAGATGGATAGTATACTTAATGACGACACAGAGGTAGGTACAGCAGTGGCCTTCCGTACCGTACTGCTATATATAGTATACTGGTGGTCACTGTGTCAGCAAACTGCAAAACTAAAATGCACCACAGGTATAGAATGTAGATGGATAGTATACTTAATGATGACACAGAGGTAGGTACAGCAGTGGTCTTCCGTGCCGTACTGCTATATATACTGGTGGTCACTGTGTCAGCAAACTACAAAACTAAAATGCACCACAGGTATAGAATGTAGATGGATAGTATACTTAATGACGACACAGAGGTAGGTACAGCAGTGGCCTTCCGTACCGTACTGCTATATATAGTATACTGGTGGTCACTGTGTCAGCAAACTGCAAAACTAAAATGCACCACAGGTATAGAATGTAGATGGATAGTATACTTAATGATGACACAGAGGTAGGTACAGCAGTGGTCTTCCGTGCCGTACTGCTATATATACTGGTGGTCACTGTGTCAGCAAACTACAAAACTAAAATGCACCACAGGTATAGAATGTAGATGGATAGTATACTTAATGACGACACAGAGGTAGGTAGAGCAGTGGCCTTCCGTACCGTACTGCTATATATAGTATACTGGTGGTCACTGTGTCAGCAAACTGCAAAACTAAAATGCACCACAGGTATAGAATGTAGCTGGATAGTATACTTAATGACAGAGGTAGGTACAGCAGTGGCCTTCCGTACCGTACTGCTATATATAGTATACTGGTGGTCATTGTGTCAGCAAACTGCAAAACTAAAATGCACCACAGGTATAGAATGTAGATGGATAGTATACTTAATGACGACACAGAGGTAGGTACAGCAGTGGCCTTCCGTACCGTACTGCTATATATACTGGTGGTCACTGTGTCAGCAAACTGCACAACTGAAATGCACCACAGGTATAGAATCTAGATGGATAGTATACTTAATGACGACACAGAGGTAGGTACAGCAGTGGCCTACTGTACCATAATGCTATATATTATATACTGGTGGTCACTGGTCAGCAAAACTCTGCACTGTACTCCTCCTATATAATATTATACTGGTGGTCCCCAGTCCCCACAATAAAGCAGCACACTGAGCACAGATATGGAGTGTTTTTCAGGCAGACAACGTATACTGGTGGTCACTGTCAGCAAAACTCTGCACTGTACTCCTGCTATATAATACAGCTGCTCCCCAGTCCCCACAATTAAGCAGTGTGAGCACAGATATATGCAGCACACTGAGCACAGATATGGAGTGTTTTTCAGGCAGACAACGTATTACTGGTGGTCACTGTCAGCAAAACTGTGCACTGTACTCCCCCTATATACAGCTGCTCCCCAGTCCCCACAATTAAGTAATAAGCAAGCACAAAATATTTGCAATGCATCAACATAAACGGAGAGGACGCCAGCCACGTCCTCTCCCTAACATTTCCAATGCACGAGTAAAAATGGCGGCGACGCGCGGCTGCTTATATAGAATCCGAATCTCGCGAGAATCCGACAGCGGGATGATGACGTTCGGGCGCGCTCGGGTTAACCGAGCCATACGGGAGAATCCGAGTATGCCTCGGACCCATGTAAAAAGGGTGAAGTTCGGGGGGGTTCGGTTTCCGAGAAACCGAACCCGCTCATCACTATCAGAAACACTAATAAAAATTATTTAGAGAACAGTTCACTAGCGCTGTTAGGTAGACTCTGTAAAGTGTATTCTTGATTCCGCTGCACAGTATTCCCTATATTCTCCACCAAAATAGAAAAGATGTGGTCAGACGTTACAGAATGACCTCTTCTATTTAACAAGACTTCACTGGAACCTTGGCCTCCGTTCAACTTAGTGAGATGCGTTCATCAAAAGGTTTCTTTACTTTTCTCACCATCAAAGTACCAGAACCCACAACGTTGCCTTTAAGGTGACACTCACTGATTAATAAATCCCTATGTTCATCAAAAAGTATCTTTAGTTCTGTCGTCACCCCACAAGTAAACCTTCAGAGAAATTTCTTCCCAATGATTAGGAAACAGTTGTGAAGTTCTTCCTCATACATTTATTAACATACATAGACATCCACAATGAATAAAACTTTTTTACAAGACACACTGTATAAAAACAGTTCATAAAACAGGTTTATTCCACTCTTCTTCATAAGGAACCATGAGCACAATTCCTCTCACCTTTCACATCCCGGGAAAATTAAAATGGGAGATAAAACATTTTTTCAAAACATGAGGGTCCTCAATCTCCAACGCATTTTGGAATATGCTTCCTTACTCAGGGTGTAGCTTTTTGCTTCCTTCCTCAGTGTAGCTTTTTTTTTTTAAACACATTTCGGAATACTCTTCCTTCTTTCCTTAGGGTCTAAATCAGACAACCCCCTAATGGATATTTATAGCCTACAGCATGGTCATGTGCTGTCCAGCCAATCAAAACACATTCTTCATAAAAATCTGTAACACTAGCGCCGCCTGCATCATCGATTGACGTAGGTGATGGGGCTGGCTTTTCTGTTGGAATTACTGTGCAGGGCAATGGAAGAGGTGTAACTAGTTCCCCCTACCATTACAAGTGGTGGAACTCAGTTCTACCTTGTTATCCTCCACTTTAACCCCTGGGTATGCTTTGTGTGACTCAGGCACCAGAAGCATAATCCCCGATAAGTAGCCCTTCAGAGCTGCGATAACACATAAGTCTGGGAACTTATCCCAGAACCCATATGTTATAACCCGCAAATGGGATTTTTCTGGCTAAATAAATGGGCTTAAAGGATAGAGTAATACTCACCAAAATGGTGGGAAAAAAATATGAAATCTGGTCATCTTCAGTCCATATAGCACCAAAGCATTGGCAAAATACAAAAACTATGCAACTGCTACATTCTGGAGCCCTATCATTCATGAGGTGTCACTCGTGGACACTCTCCATGGGCTATACTGAGTGGGCAGAGCATGGGAACTGTTGGAAAGTAAATATGTGACCTGTATTGTACACTAATCCCCAAAGAAATGTGATTGAATTGTTGTAGGAATTGACTCTGTATTAATTGTACTGGTACTTGATGTGGGTTCACTGTTCATGTATAATTTGTAGGAGTACCTTCTGATATAATATGAGTGGACACTGTTAAGTCTAATGTGTGGAAGTTCCTTCAAATAATCAGAATCAGAATCAGTTTTATTGCCCATATACACAAACGTATACAAGGATTGTTTCATGGTTAACCACATCTCCTTAAAAAGACATAAAAAACAACAAATATAAAATATTCAGTCAATCAAACAAACAAACAGTACATACACCCCTAAATTACAATTAAACTAAAATTTTCCCTAATTCCTAAGATGATTATTTAACAAAGATACTGCTTGTGTGGGAAAAAACAGTTTGAATTCCTAGACCAGCGGTGGCCAACCCGCGGCTCTTGAGCTGCATGTGGCTCTTTCTATCTCTGCATGCGGCTTGTAAGCTCCTGCTGTGCCTCCAACTGCCCTAGTCTGCAGTGCCCGGCGCTGGCCCATGAGCCAGTCAGAGCTTGCGGACCGGCAGCCAATCAGGAGTCTTAGCTGACGGTCCGCAAACTCTGATTGGCTCATGGACCGGCACTTAATTAGAGAGAATCAACGCCGCCAGAGAGTGGAGACTGAGAGGCAAGAGAGGCGCACGCTGCGCTCTCCTCCCCTCACAAGCAGGAGACTGAGCAGAGCAGCAGCACGGTGGTGAGCAGCACTTGGGGGGGCGCAGTGTGTGGACAAGTGTATCTTACACTGGGGGCATACCTGGCACTGGGGGGACGTGTATCTGGCACTGGGGGCATATCTGACACTGGGGGGACATGTGGTTCTGGAACAGAGGCATATCTGGAACTGGGGGGAAGTGTTTCTGGCACTGGGGGGACATGTATTTCTGGCACTGCGGGCATATCTGGCACTGGGGGGGGACGTGTATCTGGCACTGGGGGCATATCTGGCACTGGGGAGACATGTAGATGGCAGTTGGGGCATATCTGGCACTGGAGAGACGTGTAGCTGACAGTGGGTGCATATTTGGCACTAGGGGCACATGTGTATCTTAAACTGGGGGCATATCTGGCACTGGGGAGATGTGTATCTGGCAGTGGTGGGGGCATATCTGGCACTGGGGAGATGTGTATCTGGCAGTGGTGGGCATATCTGGCACTATGGGGACACATGTATCTGGCACTGTGGGGGCATATATGTATCTGGCACTGTGGAAGAATATATGTATCTGGCACTGTGGAGGAATATATGTATCTGGCACTGTGGGGACATATATGTATTTGGAACTGTGGAGGCACCCATTTTTTGGTGTTTTCATATGTATGTGGCACTGTACAGGGGCTTTATTTGTATGTGGCACTGTACAACATGAGTAAAAATGGGGTTATGACACAAGGTCATACTCCTACAAACGTCAAGCCGAATGGTGTGCGCATAAAAATGGGGTGTGGCTTTGTGACAACTATGCCACGCCCCCATTTTTGCTCGTGTGCCTTCAGGGCGCGCATGATATGGCTCTTACCCTTGACTACAGATCTTTTCTGGTTCTTTGCCACTGACTGGTTGGCTACCCCTGGCCTAGACGTTTTAACCCGGCATGATCTATAGTGCCTACCAGATGTAAGTAATTTAAATACAGCATAATGTACTGTACACACAGTAATGATAAGTATAATAAATGGTTGCAAGAATAGCTTATCCTACCATTTCAGTGTAGACACCGTGGAAAAGATAAAGTAATACTACTTACAATAATAATAAACCATGTTTAATTTACTAAATAAGGCGCCCATAACTTTATTGTGATTACATAAGCCTTTCTTAAGATAGCTTATCACTAAACTAAAACGACATACACACTGAAATAAAGACACGGACACGGTAGCTGGAGTTAAAGGTCAGACGATATTTATTGATCGCTGACCAACTCTTTAAACTATAATTGTAATTGAATTGGAATTAATTTAGATTGCAAAGTTAAATTTAGATTGGAGGATTGCAAAGGAAAAGTCGCTACCAGACACCAGCTCCAGTCACTTGGATGAAATCCACCAACCAAGGAGGGGAGTACCCAAACCCCGCCTCCTTCCTGCATAACCCGCATTGTGCTGGCCTCACCACTCTTTTCTCTGGCAAACGTTCGGTTCCCGCAGGGGAACGTCTAAATGTCCAACCGCAAGAGAAGGACACACCTGCCATCCTTCTAAAGAGGGTGCCCCACAATGACCACTTATGCCCGTTTGACCGCTGGTTGGTAGCGACTTCCCGCCACTCTGGCTGTCAATAGCCAACTGAAGAGAACAAAACAAATCAAATATAATCAGGGAGGGCGGGAGGGCATACAATAAATGGCAAGAGGAAGTCTGAGGCACATGACCCTGCCCTATATACTATCCTGAGACCAACCCCTTAAAGCTTGACGGACAACCCTCTGATCCTATAGGAAAAAACCCACCGGAAACATGATCTGCCTAGCAACTGCTTAGTCATTGATAAAGCCTAATATTTATCCTATATAACACACTATATAGAGGTTAAGAGACACAGTACGCAATTGGCGCACAGGTACCGTAAGGGTATGCCCTTAGCGTAGCGGACGCTGTATCGGGAGCGAGCCGCTCGAGCGACACAAACGCTCGCGAGAATACGCTGTTGGTATCGGGCACACTATAGGTGAGTGACTACCGTAATGCTACGCTATCAGCGTAGCGGACGCTCGAGACCACGAGGAGATCACGAGCGGCGCAGACGCTCACGAGATAACAATCAGTAGACCTTGAATGTAACACACAGAAAGGATATTCTTATACTGTAGACCTTGTACTGAAACACTGTAGCGATATAACGCTGCTTAACCTTGTTTACACTAAAGCTGTTTGAGCGATAGAGACGCTCCTATTACCCTCTGCAATATAATGAACACACAATACCGGTCTAAGGGTCTAACGCCTTTTAAGGAAATGAATGAACGTTCAATTGCAAAAGAATAATACAATACAAGTTATACACTACCAAGATAACATAAAATACCTAACCAAATCACTACACATAAAATACAATAAAGATACAATTACATTTAAAGGGGGAAGGAGAGAGAGAATGGCTTATAACATTAAATAAGAGACAATATGGTTGCAGAGAAACTTACGCACAAAGGGAAACAATCGCATGCGCCTTCTGGATGTCCTGCTCCCGATTATCAGTGATGAGAACCGTTGAAGAGAATAGAGAGCTGGCCCAGATCGGCTTGTCCTTTTATACACTACACACAATACAGTACAATGGTCCCTATATTCTTATTGTTCATTGGACACAGGAATTCGTCTTCGCATTATAACAAAAGGTCATAGGTTGATTCATACAGGTGGGCTGTGACTATTCCTAACTGCTCAGGTGGGTGGGAAACTGGGTTTCCCGCCGCATGGGTAATAAAGTGTAAATACAGTAAATGTTCATAAACTTCTTATGTCCATAACTATTCGCACGAGCGATTAATCCGCTTAAAACCAACACCGGAATATTGCTAATTAAATACTCTTCCGATGGATACTAAACACCACTGTATAACCCCTGTCTGACCCTTCGTATCAAACAAAGAGGGATCTCTTTGTCTATGAACATGCTACATTAACTAAACTTTCAGATTCTATCAAAGGGACTATAATCTACAAAATACATTATATGGTTAAAATATGTTACGATTGAGTCGCACGCTAGACGTATACAAACTCTACCGTAAATGCGCATACCGTGCGCCTGCGGGTGCACGCAACAGCGAGTATGCGCACGCACGGGAGAGCTCATGCATGCGCAGCGGGGACACGCATGAGGTGCAAATATGGCAGTGTGTAGCGTGATATTTTTCTGACTTTGACAGTCCACCCTTTGGCAGTCACCAATAACTGCCACTTTCTAAAACATTTCAAAAAGAGAAAAATATATGTCATGTGTAAATACATTTCTATGGTTGGGTAGGGGAGGAGAGGAGAAGGTAGGAAAAGGGTATGACCTAGTGAGATAGCAGAAGCATGTGTGTATGAATCCATGTTTGGGGGGTCATGTATCATCGTGCCGTACGTGTTTTAAATCAAGCTTCGAGGTATTGCGAAGTATACATTTGAATTCCTTCTTATCCCGTATTAAGGGTCTGTGGATGGGCTGTCAAACTTTACCGAGCTCTTTTCGGCTTTTGGTTGCAACAAAATGGGGGAGCACATTTTAGTTGATGATACATGAGTAGGGGGGATATGTGGGTGCTGATATCTGTGCCTGTATTCCCTATCGACTATGTGTGTCATTACCTGAAGGTTGTAGAGATGAAGATAAAGAACAATTATGGTAAATGCAGTGATAAACTATGTGAGTTTAATATACATTTGCCGATTGAGGTCTTGTCTTGTCTTGTCTTGTCTTGTCTCGATGTACATGTTGACTGTAGTCTCTTTGTGCTTTTGCCAATAAACGCAAGCAAAGCTTTATCAATGTCCATAGACTTACAAAAAGTGTTGGGCTAGCGTAAAATTAAAGGTACTAGGGATATGGGGGGGTCTATGGCATAGTCCATCAGTTGTCTGTGTAAAAGGTTGTCAAATTCTTCTTCCAAGCTGATGTCTTTATACCTTGGAGGAAAACAAAGGAGAAACGGGTGAAAGAAACGGACCATGGAATCACATTTTCATCACAACATTGTCTCTATCGTTGGGTCATAAACCAAATCAGTCGTTGTTATTACAGTATCTTTACTTCTTAAACTCATCACTCGGGCGCTACGTTTACACTTTGTTAAAACCCGAACGCATCTAAACATCAGACCGATCAATATGATGACACCCAGAATACACAAAAGAAATTTCCCTCCATCCATGATAATTCCTTGAGTCCATTCTCCTAAACCAGAGAACCAATTTCGTGGGTTCAACCATGACACCCAACCGGTCAGCTCATTACCCACAGCAGCAAGGGTGAGATTGTGTTTCCTTCGGAACTCCAATTTTAATTGCAAAATGTCATCCATCTTTTTGTCTATGACCTCGGTCGGGTCCTCGGTGCTGTTTGTAATATATGTGCAGCACTTTATTCCATACTGAGTCGCTAGGGTAACACAATACCCGCCTGTCACAGCTGTGAGATAATTGAGAATCATCCTATGCTGAACCAGTTCTGTTTTATAAGCTTGGAGCTCCCTTCCGGTATACCTGAATGTGTCATCATACATTTCAGTGATATTGTCTAATAAATTTGCAAGCGCAGATATATATTTATAATTTATCACTCCTCTGGCGGTACGAGTGATATCTAACGCGATTCGGAATTGAATCCCGGTGGATTCATGGATCAGGTCAGAGGCCGGATGCTCTGTTCTTTCTATCAGGTGGCGTTTAACGATGTGCTCGTAATGAGTGTGAGTATAAGGAGCTTGGGCACTGCGGTGAATATCCTTCATTTTAGTGTGGGATACGGTCATTACTTCAGGCAGTACTTTTCCAATATAACATAACCCTTCTGAGTTTGGGGCAAGCCACTTATACGCCTTCCTCCTGCATATGAAATATGTATAATCGGGGAGAACATATGGGACGGAGTAGGACATTACCATATTACACACTTTCCATATGAAATCTCCTAACCCTAATTCTCCCATATGTTTAGTACACGTATCAGTTTGTACGATATGTGCACAGTATCCTGGTGATACCTCTCCAACTCTCATGGTCCTACTTCCTAGGGTATACCTATATCGGAAATATTTTCCACTACCGGCTATGTGGCGTATAAGTTCTGTATCTGTAGGCATTCTATCGGCTCTGTATGAAAAGGTCATGGTTTGGTTATTCCATGACACTTCCCAATTTCCCGGCTTTCGGGGATTGGAAATGTTAAAACATACTAGGGATCTATCCACATGATATTGGTGGAGCTTCAAACTAGGAGGACTGGAGATATTAAACCTCCTGTCCACCGGCCTCCCACCACTTAGCTCAAGTACCTCCCCTATAGTTAAAGGGAAGGGCACTAATCCTGATTTGCTATGGCCTTGAGGTACTTGAGAGCATACCCAACAATCTGTCTGATTTAACACTTCACCCACTAAGGAGTGATAGTCACTCAATGGATGCCGGTCCATGTTAATGTTAAAACTGGACTGACATTTCTTGATACACCCATCCTCAACTACACTGTCACAGAGTCTACAGATACAGTTCTCTTCAGCTAACAATCCTTTACAATTTCTTCTATTGTCAATGCTACCAGATCGTTTTCTGATACTCGCCTTTACTCGGTGATTATGTTGTTCTTGGAAATCTACGCCACCATCTCTGTCATCAGAACCCTTTCTGGATCCTTTCTCGACCTCACTGGTACTCTCACCGAAACAGACTGCTCTGGTCAACATCATGGTCAACAGGAAAATCCATATCACAGTCTCTTGGGGCAAGTCCATCTTACAGGAGGAGATAAGGAGAAATTTGTAATGGGGGTACAAAAAAACAGTTTGAGGGGGAGAGAAACTTGTTACGATAATTAGTTCTCTAGTCTTGATGTTCTTCTTGTTCTGCTGTCATCTCAAAGGTGCTGTCTCTCAGTCTTCCAAACGAACATTCTGGTGATACAATATTTCTTCCAAACCAGCGATCTTTCTGTAAGGAGCAAAAATCTTGCATCACCATTTGTCTAACTGATGTGTGACATACCATCTTTAAAACATGAAAACATGAGTGAGAAGAGAGAAAACAAAAAAAAAACAACACAGAGAGAGAGAACAATTCATATACATATATATTACATAAACCAACAATAAACAACAACAGGAAAAAAAACATTTTTCAAACATTTTAAAACATTGTCAGATCTGTCGTTCATCATCAGGCTGTCATATCTACATGTCCAATGGTATCCTTGCTCAGTCCCTCCCACCAGCACCTCCATACTCCACCCTTTGTATCTGGCCAGGATACATTGATGCGGATAGGTCATGCTGGGGTTTGGTAGACTTCAGCAAAGACCAAGTAGCTATGCAATGTTTGAGTCCTGCCGATAACCGTCAGAGATGGGGAAAAAGAAAACATTTCACAGATACATTACAAATTTTACCCGGTCATTCCTGTGTCTTCAGGGAATGACCTCCCAATTTGTTAACAATAACCTCAGGCTTACCATCAGTCCTAATGATCACCTTTCCTGATTGCATGTTACAGGTGCGGCCCAAACTCCTTCCTATATGATCCCTGATTATAATTTGATGTGTCATAACTTTGCTCGTGTTCTTGTCTAGGGGGTCTGACTTTATGTGAGCTGTTACAGTTACTGGCATAATGCCCTTCTCTTTTACAAAGATAACAAACCCTGGGCTTCCTCCAAGTGTCAGTGACCTGAGGTCTTGGTTGATTTGATGCCTCCTCAAACGCTCGGATGCTCATCACCATCAACCGTTTTCCCTGTACTTCCCTGCTTCCTTGCATATCATGGTTATGTTGTTGTCTAGGGGGTTGATATGACTGTTGTCTACTTCTTGATCTACAATCTCTTGCAAAGTGTCCCTCTTTATGACAATTGTAACAGACTTCCACATTTGAATTTCTCACAGGATTTTGGGTCTTAAGCTGGTGTGGCTTTTTGGTTAGAGCCTGTATACTTACAGCCATCAGCTTATTACTCCGTGACTCCCTGTGTCTGGTGATGTTCTGATCATGATCAATAATGGCCTCTCTTAATGTAGCCACCGAGATATTTCTCCAGTTTGGGTTGGTGGTCTGTACCCTTGTTCTCAACACCTCCTTTAAACCATTCATTAACACAGATACTGCTACTTCTCTATGATTTACATTTGTCTTGATGTCCGTGATCCCAGTGTTTCTAGCCATTACTTGCAGTGCTCGATTAAAATAATTGGAAATACTTTCCCCTTCGTTTTGTCTTATTGAGAAAATTTCATTCCACTTGACAACGGCAGGGAAATACACTCCCAACTGTCGGTTGATCTGCTTAATACATTCCTGATTGTGTTCCTCCGTTTGAGGTACTTCTGTGTCTAATTTACAATCAGCAATAAATTTCGCAGGGTCAACACTGGAGGGCAAACATGCCCTCAGCACTGTCCGCCAATCTTTGTTGGTGGGTTCTGTTGAGTTTCCTAGTTCTTTAATAAATCTCTGACATGCAACTAGATTTTTCCTAGGATCAGGGAATTCAGACATAATTGCTCTCAATTCCATCCGGGACCAGGGACGGCGCATTGCACTGTCCTTGACGGGAATGCTTCCCTGATCGTCAGTCTTCCCATTGGGGACTGTGATCACCCTGACAGGACTAAATTCAATTACATCACCTTGTGTTGGTCTTACAATATGAGGTACATTTGTTTGTGCGTGATATATAACACCGTACGTACCTGTGGACACGACCTCACCTGACCCTCCGTTAGGGGGTTCAATTACTGCCTTTACCGATTTGGTCGCGTCCACCTGGATGTCTTGTGTGATGGCTGCTGGAAAAGGTGCCGACATCGTGCTGGGCTCACGTTCTTGCTTGTAGTCCTGAGGGAAGTTTGACATGGGGTGCGACTTGCACAGGTTAACATTTGTAATTTTTACACTTTCATTTTCATAAACATTATTACATTTGTTACTTTCATTCTTAATACAGTTACTAAGTGCATTTTTATCGTACCCCATTGCGCCATTCTCTGCAACCATAATCCTCTCCATTGCCATGTCTCTCTTCCCAAGATGAGAGTCAGATATGTAAGTTAAGTTTCTTTGTATTTCACTTTTCTTTTGCCATAACTTTAAACAATCATAATGTTTAATCCGTCTCTTTGCTGATTTAATGAGACATATCCTTCTCCTTAGATTTTGTAACACATCTGGGCTAAAACTACCTACCCGGGGAAACTTTTCCCCGTCATGCACAGTCATCCTTTCCCATTCATCACATAAAACCTCTGTGTGTGAACCGTACCTTGCCGATCCGATTGGTCGGTTTACTAAATCAACCCGAACCAAGGTTGATCGCCCCCTACCTGAACAACTGGCCCCCATACTTGCAGGTGTTGCTTTCACTACCTCTGACCTTCAAATCAGGGTCTTCAGCGAACCCTTACAAAAACCAAGATGTCCGGGGCAGGCCGGCGGCGAAGTTTACCGAGTACTCCACTCACTCCTCGCCCACGTTGGCCAGTACTGCAATCACTGATTCAGAGCTGCTGTACCCAACCTAGGGCCCCTATGAACCTTTACTTACTGGGGCGTGTTGGACCTACCAGTCCCCAGCAAGTATCGGTTGTTGGATAGTTCCCGAGTGACCAGCGAACCTCCCTTAAAATAAAAAAAATTACACAAATCACGTTAGAGTGTACAAATAGCGTTTATGACCCCTTTCATATGCAAATGGTACTGGTCAGGTTACTAACTAATGCACACAATTACGTGCGGTACAATCGTTCTGCACATAAGCAACTAATCTTATGTGCGGAGCGAACAGTGGAATCGAAAATTATGGCTGCGAATTCCTTCAGCCAGAGCTTTAATGGCCTATATGGGTTCCGCACCAACCCTTTGTTGTGCTCTATTCTCTATAGCGGACTTCTTAGTCTGCTGTACCTAGACCTCCTGGTCTGTTCCGAACCTCCTGGTCTGTGCTACAGTAGACCTCCTGGTCTGCTATACTCTAATGCTCAAATTTATGTTTAACAAGGGATGCCTCCCAAGCCACCATGCACGTCACTTACATGTATGTACCTCACGAGAACTCGACTTCTTGTGGTTCAACCCAAAATTGTAAAAACTTATATATACAAACACTCACCACATGTACACTTTACTTTTATTTCTGCGCAGAAATTCCTTTCATTCAGTAAACAGTCTAGACCAGATGAGTCGCAAATTGGAGAAGGATCTATTGGCTTAAAATTTTGGACACTAAAATTGACTTGCGCTATTTATCGCGTTGCCTCCTTTTCGCCTGTTAAAAATAATACTATCGTGTGATTTGAATTATGTGGGCGTACCCGGATGCTCCGTTGCGTAATATACGCTACGTGCGTCGGCCTTTGTGTTGCGTACACTAGTCTCACCCTTTTGTTAGAAACACGTGTATGCCAGCCAGATATGTCCACAGAAATACAATTAACACGTTTATCAATGTAGATGATCTTTAATTGTATTCATCTACCGAGCACCACACAGGTCTCTCCTTGTATCTTAGGCAAAGCTGTGTGCGTGCTTTACAAATTACCCCTTAATGTATTACTTTTACTCTTTAACTACTATTAGCAACAAATCTTTCTTAGCACGTTATCAATTGTGAAATGGCAAACAGGAGAGTGATATGTGAAAATACACGAATGAAAAGAAATGCAGATATATGCGTGCGTGCGTACGCAAGACAGAACAGAAAAAAAAAACAGTTTTAAAAGACACTAGCGTATTGTTCTTACCTCCGGTTCCGGATTCCTTCAGCACCCTTTACTAAGCGAAGCAGACGCTTATCTGGTCAGCACTACGAGGAATATTACCTCCCGCCCTTTGCTGACCGATAATGTCTGCTGAAATTACCTAGTGCAGATATGTGAAGGACGGACGAGCCGCCAATTGATAAAGCCTAATATTTATCCTATATAACACACTATAAGGAGGTTAAGAGACACAGTACGCAATTGGCGCACAGGTACCGTAAGGGTACGCCCTTAGCGTAGCGGACGCTGTATCGGGAGCGAGCCGCTCGAGCGACACAAACGCTCGCGAGAATACGCTGTTGGTATCGGGCACACTATAGGTGAGCGACTACCGTAATGCTACGCTATCAGCGTAGCGGATGCTCGAGACCACGAGGAGATCGCGAGCGGCGCAGACGCTCACGACCTTGAATGTAACACACAGAAAGGATATTCTTATACTGTAGACCTTGTACTGAAACACTGTAGCGATATAACGCTGCTTAACCTTGTTTACACTAAAGCTGTTTGAGCGATAGAGACGCTCCTATTACCCTCTGCAATATAATGAACACACAATACCGGTCTAAGGGTCTAACGCCTTTTAAGGAAATGAATGAACGTTCAATTGCAAAAGAATAATACAATACAAGTTATACACTACCAAGATAACATAAAATACCTAACCAAATCACTACACATAAAATACAATAAAGATACAATTACATTTAAAGGGGGAAGGAGAGAGAGAATGGCTTATAACATTAAATAAGAGACAATATGGTTGCAGAGAAACTTCGCACAAAGGGAAACAATCGCATGCGCCTTCTGGATGTCCAGCTCCCGATTATCAGTGATGAGAACCGTTGAAGAGAATAGAGAGCTGGCCCAGATCGGCTTGTCCTTTTATACACTACACACAATACAGTACAATGGTCCCTATATTCTTATTGTTCATTGTACACAGGAATTCGTCTTCGCATTATAACAAAAGGTCATAGGTTGATTCATACAGGTGGGCTGTGACTATTCCTAACTGCTCAGGTGGATGGGAAACTGGGTTTTCCGCCGCATGGGTAATAAAGTGCAAATACAGTAAATGTTCATAAACTTCTTATGTCCATAACTATTCGCACGAGCGATTAATCCGCTTCAAACCAACACCGGAATATTGCTAATTAAATACTCTTCCGATGGATACTAAACACCACTGTATAACCCCTGTCTGACCCTTCGTATCAAACAAAGAGGGATCTCTTTGTCTATGAACATGCTACATTAACTAAACTTTCAGATTCTATCAAAGGGACCATAATCTACAAAATACATTATATGGTTAAAATATGTTACGATTGAGTCGCACGCTAGACGTATACAAACTCTACCGTAAATGCGCATACCGTGCGCCCGCGGGTGCACGCAACAGCGAGTATGCGCACGCACGGGAGAGCTCATGCATGCGCAGCGGGGACACGCATGAGGTGCAAATATGGCAGTGTGTAGCGTGATATTTTTCTGACTTTGACATCATAAAACAACCAATCACCAAAAGTTGGGCTCTTATATGGCCTCAGGCTTATGCAGCCTTCAGCTAATCTAAGGCGCCCATAACTTTATTGTGATTACATAAACCTTTCTTAAGCTAGCTTATCACTAAAATAAAACGACACACACACTGAAATAAAGACACGGACACGGTAGCTGGAGTTAAAGGTCAGACGATATTTATTGATCGCTGACCAACTCTTTAAACTATAATTGTAATTGAATTGGAATTAATTTAGATTTCAAAGTTAAATTTAGATTGGAGGATGGCAAAGGAAAAGTCGCTACCAGACACCAGCTCCAGTCACTTGGATGAAATCCACCAACCAAGGAGGGGAGTACCCACCCCCGCCTCCTTCCTGCATAACCCGCATTGTGCTGGCCTCACCACTCTTTTCTCTGGCAAACGTTCGGTTCCCGCAGGGGAACGTCTAAATGTCCAACCGCAAGAGAAGGACACACCTGCCGTCCTTCTAAAGAGGGTGCCCCACAATGACCACTTATGCCCGTTTGACCGCTGGTTAGTAGCGACTTCCCGCCACCAAAGTTTTACAAAACCGCCACCGCCATCCGAACCAACAAAGAAGAACAAACTAATAACAAACTAAAGAGCCCTAACGAAAAGGATCAAAAACATCCTACAGGAAAAACTGCACTCCGTCCGGAGAAAGATGAACCCCATCCTCCTTGTAGAACTGCCGGTTACGCAGCACAAGTAAAGGATGCCTGACAGCTACTCCCCCTATGGCCCTAACAAACAGAGATACCGCCGCATTCACCTTCTGGCGAGCTTTCTCCAGAGCTGAGAAACGCACCGCACCCCGCCAATGAAAACGCGGCACTATCTCCGACCACACAATACAGCCTCTTGGCCAGTGACAACGAATCGCCACCAAATCCGCCTTAATGGACAAAATTAAATCTATGCCCTTAACTCGGCCCAAATCCTTGCCACCTAAATGCAGGACGATACAACTGGGGCGACCCCAGCGGCGCTCACGATGAAAAAGGAGCCGCAACAAATCACCCCAAAGCAAGCCCCTGACACCTACCTAACGCAACTCCCTAGCTCCGAAAACATCAGCCGCCCTAAGTGCCATGGGATGCCTCACCTCCCAAAAAACATAAGAATGGCCAACCAGCCACACATGCTCCCCAAAATCAACGACAGCTGAAAAAGAAAAACACCCTAACACAGAAATTTGAACACAAAACATAGATAATGCAATAAACGAAATAACCCAAGTGAAGGAGAAAACTCAAAAAACCTCCCGTGGACCTTAAGAGAACAGCCAATTGAAATTAGGCCCCCTCGGAGAAAAATTTAAAAATTCACTTCACACCCTCGATTCCTGAACGGTAAGCGTTCAAAAACCGACGAGTAAACAAGTTTTTGGGTTAGCGCAACAGGCGCAACTACTTCTTATCAAAACGGACATAAGACTTATAGGAGGCAGACTTCCAATGGCCCAGCACCCGAACAGCTGCCGGGGAGGAGCCCGTAGCCGCAGCATGTGTAGCCACCCCAAACCGAAAGGAATGGGTACCAAAGTCCGCCCCGCGCAAGCCTAGCGCCTCCAAACATTTCTTAAACACTGCAGTAAATTGGAACTTTTTCAGCGGTCCAGCGTGCGCATGCACTAGCAACTGGTCGCCACCCGAAGGCCTCAACCGGAGATACTCCCGCGCCCGTCGCAGCGGGCAAGCACTCCATCCTCCCGGGCCTCCAAGGACACCCAGCGACCCTGACCTGTTGATCTGTCTTGGACCGCACAATCCTACAGAGCAACAGGCCATCCTTCAGGTGCACATTCCTGTAAAGCATACCGGACTTACGAGATGCCTACTGCACACCCCTAACTCGATCACTCTGAAAGCCCCAAAGAAAGCTAGGGCAAAACACAACTAAAAAAGGGACCACCTCGAACACCGAGGTCGCAATTCGAGGCAGCACACGCAGCAACTCCGTTAGAAGCTGCAAAGTCACGGGTCTGCGGGAGTTCGCGGGCGCCGGTCGCATCCTAGCCCATCCTTCAAGTGCTCTGGAAAGGACAAAGGACCCGGGGGTCCGTCATCCCGTTGAGCCGAAAGTGAAAGGAAAAAATTGCCCGCAAGGGCAGAATACGTGCCCGCTTTTGACCCACCCCCTCGATAAGGCTCCCAAACAAAGGCCATCACAACGTCCGCCGGGAAATCCCCCGCCACACCGTTCCTACTTGAAAGGCCGACCAATCACGCCAGGCCGCATCATACGCCTTGAGCGTGGAAGGAGCCAATGCACACTTGGCCAGAGCAGCTAACCCGACTCGACAACCCGCCAGACAGAAGGCGGGCACGGTAAACCCTCCGCTGCCCTTCCCGGAACCAACGCCCGGAATTTATCAAACTGGAACCGAGCCAACGCCTTCGCAACTCCGTTGTCGATTCCAGGAACGCGACGGGCCCCGAAATTAATATTGGACCGCAAGCAAACCAGCACCAGATGTCGCAAAAACCACAAAGCCTGTGGAGAAGAAGAACGCTGATTATTGATAGCGTGCACCACTCCCAAATTGTCGCAACGGAATGAGATGTCCCGATTCGAAACTGGCAGGCCCACAATTCCAGGGCAACTATGATCGGGAACAACTCCAGCAAGGAGGTTCTTGGCGAAACCCCGTGCCACCCAAGAGGACGGCCAAGCAGCAGCGCACCACGACCCGGCAAAAAATGCCCCAAAGCCATGACTGCCCGAGGCATCAGTGAACAACTGGAGCCAACCGTTGGAACAACAAGGGGGAGGCCGCAAAAACCTCCCCGTTGAAGTACACCCGAGAAGAAGCCCAAACTCGCAAATCATCCCTGATCTCGTGGGAGAGGTACACGGTATGATGCTGCCCGACCGTACCCGCCGTGGCCCGTTCAAGTTTGCGACAGAAAACCTACCAATGGGGCCAATCCGGAACGATAAATTGAAGGAACCCAGAAACGCCTGAATCTGCTTAAAACGAACCCAGCGCCTGTCCAAACAATCGTGAATTAAACCCAAAAGCTTACGCACTTTATCCTCAGGGAGGCGACAGCAACTCGCCACTGTGTCTATTTCAATTCTCAAATAGCTAAGACAACTACAGGGGCCCTCCCACTTGTCCGGCGCGACGGGAAAACCCAAACTTTCGAACAAGGACCTGGCAACCGACAGAATATCGCCCCAGACCGAAATGCCCCCTGGGCCCACAAGAGAAAATCGTCCCGGTAGTGAGCCACCCCGGGGTGACCGGAGGCGGCCTGGACGGACCAACGCAAAAAAAGTGCTAAATCTCTCAAAATAGGAGCAGGAGCCTGAACAGCCCATGGGGAGACACCGATCCACATAAAACTCTGCCCCCTAATTTTGGCAAACAGGCCCCCCGGACCACCGTCCCGAACCCAGCGCAGAGCATCATCAAAGGACTGATACCGCCCCTGCACACGGCCTCGGGAATGGAGTCATTAACCGAACGCCAGGAGGATGCGATAAGTACTTTATCAGGCGGAACTTACCCGGGGCCGTCTTGGGCACCCCCCCCCCCGTGGGGTAGATGCACAAGGAGGGCAGAGAGGGAAAGGTGTGGGGCCCACACATGCGCCCCACGCCGATCTCCGCGTCCTCTTTCCGCCGGACCACGTGCGGGAATTCGTGAGCCGCCTTCAAATTCCAGCGCGCCACCACGTGCACCGAATCCGAAATGGGCAGGCGAAAACCATGACTAAAACACTCCAAAAGGAAAAACACTACCGGCTTGTCGGGGTATAAACTAAGCCAGCGGCGCAATTCGGGAACCCGAATAGGGGAGGGAGCCTTACTTAACAACTCCCCCGGCCTCGGTAGGAGCGGAGGGCTTACCGCTCGCCGCCGAGGTGCAGTCCCTTGCCGGGTGACCGGCCCCGCACAACTTGCACGAGTGGCGAAAACGACAATCTACGCCCCTAGTGCATTTACCTTCGTTATGGCAAAACCCTTGCCGTTCTTCGAGGAGCGGGAACCCTAAACACCGGACGCCACGGGCATTTTGACCGCGGCGTCCGACGTGGGCTTGACCTGCTGCGTGACCTCCAACCAAACCTAGACATCTTTGAAACCCGCGGACAGAATGGGGTTGCCAACCCGGTTACGACGGAATCTCCCGTCGCAATCTAGCCAAGCGGAGCCCTTGGACTTCAAGTACATGTCATGCACCAAAAAGCGATATTTAACCACGGTGGGATACTCTGCGGGCTGCGATTCGGCGTTGCAGCCGTGAAAACCGAGAAACCCCGCAACCACAGGTGAACACAGTACGGAAAGCATTGTCCCCAATGCCCCACGTTTTCTTACCTGCGTCAAAAGTCTGCCGCGTCTCATCCGTAAGGGTGAAGACATCGACGTACCTCCCTTTCCCGATTGTCTCCCGCAACCGCTTGTGAACACCCCGCGTAACGGCCGTATTGGCGCAACGCACCAGTACCGGATAACTGGGGGGCTCAGAGGGAACCGATGTTGCCGGCGCCATCCAACCTGAAGAAACACTACTAGAAGAGGTGGAAGCAGTGCAATAATAACAATGAGAAGGAAATCGCATGCTCACCAGCTCCTGAAGGACCCGGAACAGCGTCATCCGCTTCACCCGCCTCCGGTTGGGGCGGAACATCTCCCATCGGTGCCGCGGACGCCACTCTTCCTGAGCTCCTGCCCCTCCGTGACGAAGACCCCGATGTCCCCAAACTCGCCATCATCTGAGCGGAGGAAACATAAGGTACAACTGGTGCAGGAGAAACCTGAGCATCAACAGTAATGGGGGAAACAGGCGGGGGCGGGGGCACAGCAGCCTCGCTCGATGGTGGGGGGGAGGGGGCAGAGGCAGGAGGGGGCAGCCCGCTGGGGGGGAAGGACCGCCGTGGGAGATGGCCGGACCGACTGCCGGCGCAAACCCGCTGTAGTACGCAGGCAGCCACGTGGGCGAGGGGATGTAGCCAGTCGACCCAGGAAACACTGCCGAAAGGGGGGGGAAATTGAGCGGGGTAGGGGGGCGGGTGCCAAAACTGGGCTAATGAGGCTTGAGCGGCCGGGGAAGGCCAGAGATACGGGCCCGAAAACGCTGGGGGCGGAAGTGCAACGCCGGTGCAGCTGAATGACCACAGGGGCCAGACCCCAGCGACCGGATTAGCGAGGCCTGTACCAAATGCGGCACGGAGGAAACTGGGGGGCCCAGCGGACATCGCCCACGATGTTGCGGGGAACGCCTGCGCGACGGGCCAGGGGAGGCCACCGGGGAACCGCTGACCCCCGGTTAACCCCCCAGGCGCAGGAAGTACGGAGGAGGGTGGGAAAGTGGAATGCAGGGGGGGAATGGGGTCCATGCGGAAGAGCCCCCCGCCGGGGGCACCCCCGTCGGGGACCCCCTAACTGGCAGAGCGGACGAGGCAGCAATACCCCTGGCAGTGCCGCTGCCCACCCCATCCACACCAGCACCCACTATATCTGCTGGGCGAAAAGTCCCCCCGCCAGGGGGGGGGTCCAGACCAACCGGACCCCTTTAACTCAAGAACGGGCACAGGAAAAACCCGTTGCCCCAGAATCACACTGACTCCCAGCGGTGTCCGCCCCCCCTCCCTCCCAGCAGCCCACCCGCAAACGCCGGGCGCCACGTGGGCGCCAGCGCCGCCGGCCAGAGCCGCCCGCGGGGAAGAGACAGGGGAGGCGCTGGAAGCCGCTGGGCCGGCGAGGCAGCCGCCAGGCAAACACTGCTCGCCGGGGCCGCCCGCGCCCGGAGCCCAGCATGGACCTAACCCATCATGGTCGGGGTAGCGCGTTCCCCGGCTGTACGAGAGGAAGGGAAGCAGCAGCGGCACGGGCCGCATCGGTCACAAACCGCCGCAAACCCGTGGTAGCAGGGACCAACCTGGGGGAGGCTGCGCTCGGGGAATAGGAGGGCTGGGCGCACGAGGCATCGCTGAGGCGCCGGGAGGGGGGAGCGGACCTGCGGGGCCATGGCATGCCGGAGGTGGGTGGGACAAAAGGGGGAAGCAAATGGTTTGACCAAACAGGGGGAGGGGGTGCAAATTAAAACTGAACAATACAAATAAAGGAGAAGAAAAAACAGAAAAACTAAAACCACAATGTCACTTATCTGATAAAACAATTACTCAGCCTTCCAGGATCGTACAATAAATGGCAAGAGGAAGTCTGAGGCACATGACCCTGCCCTATATACTATCCTGAGACCAACCCCTTAAAGCTTGACGGACAACCCTCTGATCCTATAGGAAAAAACCACCGGAAATATGATCTGCCTAGCAACTGCTTAGTCATAAAACAACCAATCACCAAAAGTTGGGCTCTTATATGGCCTCAGGCTTATGCAGCCTTCAGCTAATCTATTGTTTATAATATTCTATCTTATATGGATTCACTATCAATAAATGCAAAAAAATAAAAATAAATTATTTTAATTTAAACGAAACTGTCAAATAAATGCTGTTTGTATTGTTAGGTATGTGAACTGTAGATACATGTACAGTTGGACACATTAATCTTTTTTTGAGTACTGTGCATGTGCACAAAAAGACTTTGGCTTGAATCCATTTGCAGATCCAGTAGCATCATATGCTTACAACTCCTTATGCTTAGAAAGGTGGAATGTTTTTGGTAAAGGGCATAGGGGGTCATTCAGATCTGATCGCTGGGCTGCTAATTTTACTGTCTTGTGTTCAGATAGTCGCCGCCTCCAGGGGGAGTGTATATTCGCTGTGCAAGTGTGCAATTGCATGTGTACGCAGAGCTGCTAAAATCCACTTTATGCAGTCTCTGCGCAGCCCAGGACTTACTCCTACAGTGCGATCACATCAGGCTGATCGGGGCCGGAGCTGACGTCACACACCCTCCCTGAAAATGCTTTGGTACGCCTGCATTGTTCCGGACCAGTAAACGGTCAGTTACCACCCACAAATGGCTTCTTCCTGTCAATCACCTTGCGAACGCCCGTACAAATGGATTTTTCGCACCATCCCATCGCTGACCAGCGATGCCCTTTGTTGCTGTCCGACGCGCATGCGCATTGCGGTGCATATGCATGCGCAGTTAGTACCTTATCGCCCGCTCTGTGAAAACGCACAGCAGCGATCAGATTTGAATGACCCCCATAGTCCGAATCCAACAAGTCCCTGATTTCATAAATGTGACTAAGGCAGATCTAGACACAGATGTGTTTATACAAAACTTACAGACTACACAGTATTAGCAGGTTCATCTGTGTGGGTGCTCAACTCCTGATTCAAAATATGCACTGAGGACGATGATGATGATGATGATGATGATGATGATGATGATGATGATGATCAACAGCATTATCAAGATGTTTCTCACTGTCTGCATTATAACTGTCTGATTGCAGGTTACCTTCTCCAGATGATGGGCTTCATTGATTTGAATTATCTATATGACATGTGTCTGTTCATATTCCTTAATATTAAGCTTTGCAACCATTTATTCCCAAAAAGATTAACATTCCCATTGTAGTCAGATGTAGTAAGGCAACAGCTGTGGTGTGTTTCTAATTAAACACTATTTCATGTCTTAAGTACAATAGCTAAGTCTGTAAATATGCAAGTCCACATTATGGGAAAACAAATTTTCTTAGAAATATACTCCAGAAATAAACATAACGGGAACATCATTTTGGCTTATGATTTGTCCTGGATTTTCCCCATTCCATATGTAAGATGGCACACACACACATCTATATCTAGCACTAGTTACTTGTAATGAATCATTGATGTCAACATGACTCATGTGACTGTTCAAAAAAACCTCTTTTGCAGCATTCAAAAAAACCTCTCTGATTGTCACAGGATAAATTGCCAAACCACTGGCAAAACTGACAGCACAGTTAGATCAGCTGATTTGACCAGTTTACAATAGGAAAGAACTGTATATCTAGGAAGGTATGTTAATGTTTGTCCTTTATGTACACGCATTTACGCATGCAGATTTTTTGCTAACCGAACAAATTTTCACAATCAGTAATATTTAGAAATCATATTTATTGCTAAGTAATTTTTTGTACCTCAAATGTAAAAATGTTTTTGTTTTGCAAACAAATCGAATCAGTATTATGTATAAATTAAAATAATTATAGCCTGTAAGCCTGATTTAAAGGTAGATGCAGCTTAGATTCGGTTGCAATGTTTTGTGGACTGTGCATGCACCTATGCCACAGTGTGCATGTGCCAAGATACTGTTTTGTGGTCTGTGCATGTACCTGAGCCGCAGTATCATGTGCCAAGATACTGTTTTGTGGTCTGTGCATGTACTTGAGCTGCAATGTATACATGTGCCAAGATAGTTTTGTGGTCTGCGCATATACCTGTGCTGCAGTGTGCATGTGCCGAAATACTGTTTTGTGCTCTGCGAATGCACCTGAGCCGCAGTACGCATTTGCCAAGATACTGTTTTGTGGTCTGTGCATGAACCACAGTGTGCATGTGCCGATATACTGTTTTGTGATGTGCGCATGCAACTGAGTTGCAATGTGCATGTGCCAAGATACTGTTTTGTGGTCTGTGCATGTACCTGAGCCACAGTGTGCATGTGCCAAGATAGTTTTCTGGTCTGTGCATGCACCACAGTGTGCATATGCCGAGATACTGTTTTGTGATGTGCGCATGCAACTGAGTTGCAGTGGTCATGTGTCAAGATAGTTTTGTGGTCTGCGCATGTACCTGAGCCACAGTGTGCATGTGCCAAGATAGTTTTGTGGTCTGCACATGTACCTGAGCCACAGTGTGCATGTGCCAAGATAGTTTTGTGGTCTGTGCATGTACCTGAGCCACAGTGTGCATGTGTCAAGATAGTTTTGTGGCTTGTGCATGTACCTGTGCTGCAGTGTGCATGTGCCGAGATACTGTTTTGTGATGTGCGCATGCACCTGAGTTGCTGTGTGCATGTGCCAAGATAGTTTTGTGGTCTGCGCATGTACCTGAGCCACAGTGTGCATGTGCCAAGATAGTTTTGTGGTCTGCGCATGTACCTGAGCCACAGTGTGCATGTGCCAAGATAGTTTTGTGGTCTGCGCATGTACCTGAGCCACAGTGTGCATGTGCCAAGATAGTTTTGTGGTCTGCGCATGTACCTGAGCCACAGTGTGCATGTGCCAAGATAGTTTTGTGGTCTGCGCATGTACCTGAGCCACAGTGTGCATGTGCCAAGATAGTTTTGTGGTCTGCGCATGTACCTGAGCCACAGTGTGCATGTATCAAGATAGTTTTGTGGTCTGCGCATGTACCTGAGCCACAGTGTGCATGTGCCAAGATAGTTTTGTGGTCTGTGTATGTACCTGAGCCACAGTGTGCATGTGTCAAGATAGTTTTGTGGCTTGTGCATGTACCTGTGCTGCAGTGTGCATGTGCCGAGATACTGTTTTGTGATGTGCGCATGCACCTGAGTTGCTGTGTGCATGTGCCAAGATAGTTTTGTGGTCTGTGCATGTACCTGAGCTGCAGTGTGGCTTGTCTATTGCTTTATTACCTACATTTTATGTATTCTGTGCATTGTTTTTGATGTCTGTAAAGCACCTTGAGTCCTGCTGGAGAAAGAGCGCTATATAAATAAAATTATAATGATGATGATGATGATGATGATGATGATGATGATTATTATTATTAAAAATCGGCTCCTGCAGCATTAGCATTACTTCTCAGATCCACTGCGACCAAAGATACAGCACTGAGCCGATTTGCGTCCATATGTTATTACTGCTACTTTATGTTATCACTGTGCATTGTGGAAAATCACCTAAAGATAAAGATTCACATCAGCATAGTGATAGCAACACTGTTTAAATTGTTTTCTATGTCACATTTTTATGCATATTGGGGGTCATTCCGAGTTGATCGCTCACTGCCAATTTTTGCAGCACAGCGATCAGGTGAAAAAATGGCATTTAGGCGCATGCGTATGCCCCGCAATATGTACGCATGACGTACAGGTACAAAGCCCTTTGTGGTTGTGCTCAGGTTCTAGCGAAGTTTTTCTTCGCACTGACGGATGCAAGAAGATTGACAGGAAGGGGGCGTTTCTGGGTGTCAACTTACCGTTTTCAGGGAGTGTTTGCAAAAACGCAGGCGTGTCTAAAAAAATACAGGCGTGGCTGGGCGTTCGCTGGGCGGGTGTATGAAGTCAAATATGGACACAAATAGGCTGAAGTGATCGCAAGCGCTGAGTAGGTTCAGAGCTACTCTGAAACTGTACAAACTGTTTTTGCAGAGCTCGGCTGCACAAGCGTTTGCACTTCTGCTAAGCTAAAATACACTCCCCGGTGGGCGGCGGCATAGCGTTTGCCCGGCTGCTAAAACTAGCTAGCGAGCGATCAGCTCGGAATGACCCCCCTTGTCTTTCCAGACCACACTGGCTGTTGTTACTGCAGGAATGCCACAGACTGCATTCAGTTAAGTAGTGAAGAATATACTGCGGTTATCTGTCATGGCTCAACCATCTTTATTTCTGCTTGATGGCATATCATTTTTTTATAAATCCCAATTATTTTTTTATTTTAAAACAAATGGTAATTGCAGATTAATGGTACAGCCGTAAGGTCACAGTTCACCCTTAGTTTTTACAATGCTTTTAATGGGGTTTACTGAAAACTTCCTACTATATTGGGATAAAGAAGAGGAAGAAACAGTACATTACATCCTTCAATAATAATAACTGAAATATATTTTAGAAATAAAACTAATTCTAAAGTAAAATAGATTATTTGGTTTTAATTTTAGGGATTGATGAATTCTGTAAATTAAAAACAAGTACATACTGTACCGTTATTTATTTATTTTTTAAATGGTGCAAAAAGTTTTGTAAATGTCTCTTGCCAGAGTAGAAAAGAAATATGGGAGAAATATAGGAGAACTAAGCATTCTATTTGTCAACTAGACAGTAAATGAACTACACTCATAATGGATTAAGCTATGGTTATTCAATAGGGAACAGTATAGGATTTATAAAGGTTGAACTCAATGGACAACTTGTCTTTTTCAACCTCATTTACTATGTTACTATGTATTTATCCACAATTTGTAGAACTAAAGAAGAAGAATTGTAGTAATATTGGTTACTTCAGACAATAGTCTATTCTTTTTTATTTCAGACATTTCTGAATTGGGGATACTACCTGTATCTTGAACCTATTCAGGAAGCATTGCAGAATGCACTACTTGAATCTCAGAGATTTGGTCCACTCTTCATATGTGCAAAAATATGTCACTTTTGCATATTCTTTTTATACTGTAGATGCCCATAAATGAAACCCATTTTTAATACGAAGTCTGCATTAATCTGCATTAATCTTATAACTTATATCTTTGTCATACCCACAACAGGCTTTTAACTAGAGATGTGCACAAGACATTTTTCGGGTTTTAGGTTTTGGTTTTGGATTCGGTTCTGCGGTCGTGTTTTGGATTCAGACTCATTTTGGCAAAACCTCCCTTAAGATTTTTTGTCGGATTCGGGTGCGTTTTGGATTCGGGTGGGTTTTTTTTTAAAAAAACCCCCTCAAAAACAGCTTAAATCATAGAATTTGGGGGTAATTTTGATCCTATAGTATTTTTAACCTCAATAACCATAATTTCCACTCATTTCCAGTCTATTCTGAACACCTCACACCTCACAATATTATTTTTAGTCCTAAAATTTGCACCGAGGTCGCTGGATGACTAAGCTAAGCGACCCAAGTGGGCGGCACAAACACCTGGCCCATCTAGGAGTGGCACTGCAGTGTCAGACAGGATGGCACTTAAAAAAATAGTCCCCAAACAGCACATGATGCAAAGAAAAAAAGAGGTGCACCAAGGTCGCTGGATGGCTAAGCTAAGCGACACAAACACCTCAATATCACAGGAATTATTCGTTATAATCAATGGTATTATTTTTTGGTCCAAATCACTGGAAGAAAATGACAAAATCACTAGAATTAAAAGCCAGTATCACAGGAATTATTCATTCTAATCAATGGTATTATTGGTCCAAATCACTGGAAGAAAATGACAAAATCACTGGAATGAAAAGCCAGTATCACAGGAATTATTCGTTCTAATCAATGGTATTATTTATTGGTCCAAATCACTGGAAGAAAATGACAAAATCACTGGAATTAAAAGCCAGTATCACAGGAATTATTTGTTCTAATCAATGGTATTATTTATTGGTCCAAATCACTGGAAGAAAATGACAAAATCACTGGAATTAAAAGCCAGTATCACAGGAATTATTCGTTCTAATCAATGGTATTATTGGTCCAAATCACTGGAAGAAAATTACAAAATCACTGGAATTAAATGGCAGTAATGTCGGAAATTATATCAAATGGCAGTACCACTGGACATATACGGAAGTGTCAGACATGATAGCACTTTTAAAAAAACTTTATTTTTATATGACAGGGACAAACCAACTGTCCTAACAATTGGCAGGACTGATTAAACAAACAACCAGGGGGAAACTCCTGAATCCAGTTTCTAACCCTGGGTAATAATTTTTATTACCCGGGATATAATTATAATCACTAAGGCTCCCCTGTAGTGATGTAGATGAGATCCCCTCCAGTGGACCCCCACATGGGAGTCCTTCCGTGTCACGCTGAGGATGCTAAGGGAGTAGAATCCAACCTCTGAACCCGTGCACCTGTAGAGGGTGCAGACTTTCTGCTCTTTCTATGGCCTAGCCTCGTGCAGAAGTAGGCCCTCCCGAAATTTCTCGATCTGGCAGCCCAAGGGGACTGCATCAGAGTAGCAGAGTTATGTCTTCTCACAGGTGGTGCTGTGGAAGGATTTGTATTCAGAGTGTCCCCAAGCGGTGTCTCACCTGCGAAGGGGAGGTACTTCTTGGATTCGGCGTCTGTGTTCCATTGGCGGAACCAGAGACCTCTGCGAGCTACTATTGCCATGGAGGATGCTCTAGAAATCATCAGCCCAATGTCCCTCATGGCTTTCACCATGAATTTAGCCGAATCCTTTATGTGACCTAGAATCAAGACAACATCATCCCTATGGATTGTATCAAGATCTTCTATTAAATTGAGCATTTTAACATAGCCCTAGCTACCCAAGTGCATGCAATAGTGGGCCTAAGGGCGGCTCCAGTAGCCGTGTTAAAGGATTTTAGAGTTGTCTCTATCTTGCAGTCAGTCGGCTCCGTTAACGAGGCTGAGCCATGTACAGGTAATGTAATTACCCCTGATGGCCTGGACACTGAAATGTCCATTATGGGAGGAATCTCCCATCTCCTTCTATCCTCCTCAGGAAAGGGATATGTCTTAAGTACTTTATTGGGGATGTGAAAAACCTCTTCTGGGTTTAACCAGAATCTTTCAAATAGGGTATTCAACTCTTCCGAAACCGGGAATGTCACTAATAATTTTGCAGTTAGCATACTAGAATTTTCCTCTATTTGTATAGGTATTTCTAACACATCCCTAATGGCATTGATAAATTGCTGAATTGTATATTCCAATCTATCATAGTGCCCCCTCTAACTTCTGTATCGATCCCTGTGTCGGCATCGATGTCCGCGTTGGCCTGCAAGACCTGTGTATCAGGAGCTGAGGGGGTACTAGATGAAATGGACTGATCAATATCTAGAGCATTCTTCGTAGCTTTTTTCCAGCAACTTAATAGAGTATTCCCTAATGAACTATGAGGAATCTTATTTCCTAGGCTATCCAGCCATTCTGTCTCCATCCTAATGGAATGAAACCACTCAAGGCAATCCTAAGTACCTGGTACAGACTCCTCTGAGGAAGACACCTCCAAAACCTCCAAAACATTTTGTTCTGACATGACACTGACCAGTGATACTGAGCACTGTTCAGGATACTAGAAGTGACACGGAGCAGCAAGATACAGCAATGGGCTACTGTACTGTACTACTATATAATGGTCACCACAATGCAGCACTGACACTGAGCACAGATATTGAGCACTGTTCAGGATACTAGAAGTGACATGGAGCAGCAAGATACAGCAATGGGCTACTCTACTGTACTACTATATACTGGTCACCACAATGCAGCACTGACACTGTGCACAGATATTGAGCGAGCACTGATGAGGATACTGGAACTGACACAGAGCAGCAAGATACAGCAATGGGCTACTGTACTGTAGTACTATATACTGGTGGTCACCACAATGCAGCACTGACACTGAGCACAGATATTGAGCTTTCAGGCAGAGAACGTAGCCACATCCTCTCTGCTCAATCTACAATGCACGAGTGAAAATGGCGGTGACGCGCGGTTATTTATATGGAATCCGAATATTGCGAGAATCCGACAGCAGGATGTTGACATTTTGCCTCATTTGGGTTAACCGAGCAAGAATTACAATAATATATACATACATGTGCACACAGGGAGCACATGTATGTATACATTATTATAATTTCTTGTTCAGTTTGAATAATTGCAGATTATTCATTGGGAGCAGCATTGTAGATCTTCCTTATCCAGGTTATTTAAAGTTGGTAATAAGTGCGCTTGATTGCCTCTTTCTATGAAAAATGAGTGTGAGTTTTTTAACCGAGCAAGGCCTCGGACCCATGTAAACCACGTGAAGTTCAGGGGGGGTTCGGATCTCGACGAACCAAACCCGCTCATCTCTAGTTTTGGTCACAGATTTGATTGGGAGAATACACACATGCTTTGATGTGCAGAACGAATGTGCCCGGACCCTTTATTATGCACCTACAGCATGCGTGTATCCTCCGCCAAAAATCTGCCCCCAAAACACCATATAGCCTGTACCACACCATATTTATTGGGAATTATAAGCAATTTTCAAAAGTTGAAACTGAGGGATGTCCTCTTCTGCCTCCAGCATTGCTGTAAATATGATGGAGGAGTAAGTGGGTGGGGGAGTAGGCTGGGGTTGGGTGGGCAGAATAGGATGTGGTTAAATGGGAGGAACAGTGACAGGAAGGTGGTCAAACAGTATGACATTGTCATGTAGTAGCCCTTTTCGGGCCTTGATAAGCATCTCGATATTGAGACACTCCATCTGCTGCATTTGACCAACTTTGGTATAGTGGCTGGGCAAGTCTTGCCTTAATCTCCTCAAAGATGAGGTCTTCGCCCTCCTGCCCGGTGTGTTTTTGTTTCTGTGTTCGCTTCCAGGAAGCTTGGGGTTGGCGCGGCAGAGGAGCTGGTACTTCAGGGGTAGCTGGTGCTTCAGGGATATGCTGAGGCACATCAGGAAGAGGGGTCTGGGATTCCTCCATATCCTGGATAAGACTGAGGTCTGGGGTGCTGGAAATCTCCACACTTCCACTCTGTAGCGAATAAAAAAAAATACACTGATTAAATACATGTTTGAATTTTTTAATTCTATTTTTTTATAACTCCCATCAGAATGGCAAGCTGTGGCAGAGGAGTTTGCCACCACCTGGCATTTCCCTTACTGGGGGAAGGGGGGGGGGCGCTAGATGGCAAGCACATCTGCATCAACCCTCCTGCAAACAGCAGATCCCTTTATTATAATTATAGAGAGTATTTTAGCATTGTGTTGATGGCAGTGGTGAATACCAACTACAAATTCATCTTCATTGACGTTGGCAAAAATGGACATGCATCAGACGATGGCTCGCTGAAGAATACCACCTTCTATGAGCGGCTTACCACAAAGACCCTGAACTTGCCATCTAGGGAGCAAACCAAGCACGGCCTCAATTTTGTTTTCGTGATTGATGAGGCATTCACACTCCATGAGAACATTATGAAGCCCTACCCCCAAAGGCACCAGACAAGGGAGAAGCCGATCTACAATTATAGGCTATCCAGGGCATGCTGAATTGTAGAGAACACTTTTGGCATCTTGTCTAGCCGCTTCCGGATATTCCTATCAGCTATTAACTTGCAGGTGGAGAAGATAGATTGGGTGGTGACTGCGTGCTATGTCCTGCATAACTATTTGTGCAGAAAAAACACCCAGCACAGGACATAGGGCAGAGCTGCAACAGGAGACCCAGACGCAGAACATCCAGAGGTGACTTCACTGTTTCCCTCTGTGGGACCACCTCCACTTCATTCTAGGGCGAGTGTACTTCATTCTATGGCGGTCTTGGTGCACGTTGGCAACAACGTCAAAGTTAGTGGTAGGTGGGATGTCCTTAAGAAAGATTGTAGGGACTTAGGCCAGAAACTAAAAAAAAGGACATCTAAGGTAATTTTCTCCGAGATATTACCAGTACGACGCTCTTGCCCATGGAGACAGAGGGAGATTAGGGAGGTAAATGGCTCAGAGACTGGTGTAGGAAAGAGGGGTTTGTGTTCTTGGAACACTGGGCGGACTTCTCAGTCAGGCGCCATCTTTTTTCTCGTGATGGATTGCACCTGAATGAGGAAGGGGCTGCAGTGCTGGGGGGTAGGATGGTTAGTAGGTTGGAGGAGCTTTTAAACTAGGAGCCTGGGGGGAGGGTTTAGCTAGAAACTATGGATCATGCAGCGAGTATAGTAGGGATGGTGGTAGTGAGATAAAAGGGGGTGGAGAAGGGGGGAGGGAAAGTGCAGCCGGTAAGGGTATTTACATGGGTTCTAATAAGGGTGTTAAGAAAGGTATTGCTAAAGCATTAAGTAATAACAATTATGTGTCATCATTACAGCCTTTAGAAAATGTTGTACGGGACTTAAGGGAAAATACTTATGTCAGGGTGGTGAATTTAGACGGGAACATTGGGTTGACCAAAGAGAAAAGTAAGGTTGGCAATATCAAGTATGGTGGGGTTGGAGAGGGAGCGAGAAGGACAGTCTGTATCAGTAACTCTACGGATTCACTAGTTAACCAGGATGGGAAATCTTTAGGAAAACAAACAAATAAAGGAACCGATACACTAAAATGTATGCTTGCAAACGCAAGAAGTCTAGCAGGTAAAATGGGGTAATTGGAATTGTTAGCATCAAAAGCTGAGTATGACATTATAGGTATTACGGAAACATGGTGGGATGACTCTCACGACTGGGTTGCTAACTTGGAGGGGTATTCTCTTTTCAGGAGGGACAGGGCTAACAAAAGAGGAGGAGGTGTATGTCTTTATGTTAAACCATCACTTAAACCATACCTAAAGGAAGTTATCTATGAGGTGACTGGCGATAATGTGGAGTCACTATGGGTTGAAATCTCAAGTGGGGGAATTGATGCAAAACAACTAGTCATAGGCATGCGCTACAAACAGCCGGATATTAGCATACATGAGGAAGAACAACTATTGCAGCAAATCAAAACGGCTGCGGGATTGGGAGACATCCTTGTGATTGGGGATTTTAATTACCCGGATATAAACGGGAGTAACGATTCATGTGCTAAAGCGAGGGGCAGCAGGTTCTTAAATTTGTTTAGGGATCACTACTTTCTCAATTAGTCAAGAACCCAACTAGGGGTAAAAATAACCTGGATCTAGTAATTACTAATAATGTGGACATGTTGAAGTCAAAAATATTACATAGAGAGAACATACAGACTCCACACATTATGAGTCGCTAAGCTTGCAAATACGCACAGCGAGCACAGCAATATATGGTAACATACGCATTTACACAGACATGCCACAAAGATAGATTCAACACATATTTCATACAGCACATAAATTGAACATATCAAGCGCCAGACATCATAATGTTTTAAATTATATAATGGAGTAACATCATGTATGTGTATTATTGGAGCAGAGCAAGATGGACATGTCGTGCTTGGTGTCACAGTAACCAGATTAATGTGTAGATTCATTTGATGCCTGTTATTAGATTGTAGAACATTGCAATGAGTAGTTATGATTGAATGTATGAATATTAAGCTACAATTCAACTGACGACAAAGGACATTTCATTTAAAGCTTGTGGACAGGAAACTCAGGTCAGCCCTTTTGATGTCTTCAAGGCTTGCATATGAACTGACCAATGACTCATCATGAATGAGAAAGTTCCCTCCCCTAGACTAGTAACAAGACATCTGTGCACGCCCCAAGAGACTCAGTGTATAGGTGATCACACACAGAGCCGGCTGCCCCTTTTTGTCCCAGATGATGGTGGAGATGCTGCCTGTCCAGTGGCTGCATGATTTTACTGAGAGAGAGAGAGAGAGAGTGATATAGAGTGGAGAATATATATGAGCATAATATGGTAATTGTATTGCTGGCCATGTCTGTATTTGAATTAGTTTGTAATATCTGTTTACTGTATAAATTGTAACCATGTAACTATATATATACTGTACATTGTGATATATTGAATACATATCCTTTTAATAACAAATATATACATCAAGTCGGACCTTCGGGCATGGGACAAGCAGATTATAGCCTGGTTCGGACGGATAATCTCAGTAAAGATGAACATCCTACCCAGGCTCTTATACCTGATTCAAACAATTCCCGTACGCATCCCCGCTGAGGCCTTGGGCCGAATGCAGAGACTCTTCCTAAAATTTATATGGTCAGGCAAGCCTCCTAGAATTAAGACCTCTACTTTGGTACGTGATCCACTAGCTGGAGGCAGAGGTTTGCCGGACATTCGTAAATATTATCATGCAACTCACCTGAGCCAGGCTGTCGCCTGGTTTTCCCCAGCGCCCCATCTACCCTGGATTCGAATTGAGCGGCTGGCTGCCGGGGTCTCCACTTTGGTATCCCTACTAACGCCGACCAAGTCAGTCCAGATATTGCAAACATGTCCCCCCCCCACTAAATTTACCTGCTCCCTGTGGTGTTTCTGCATTCGGCATTATGGTTTATCTACTTTCCCCTCGCCCATCACTTCCATTTGGGACAATCAAGAATTCCTCCCTGGCTCCACCTTACGGTCCCACCCATGGTTCCACCTGAACCCGCGCCCGGGACTGGTGTTTGACTTCATAGAGGGTTCCTCATGGCGTTCCCTGCAGTCCCTACGGGACAAATATGATATCCCCCAACCTGCATTTTATGAGTATTTACAAATTCGTTCTTTCCTAAGCTCCCTCTCAAAATCCCAAGTCATACGTCAACTTACCCCCTTGGAACGTTTGTGTATTTATTCTCCTATGCGACAGGGTATTATCTCCATACTTTATGGCTTACTACGTTCTCTGAAAGCAGCGAACATACTTCCCCATGAGCGTAAATGGGAACAGGATCTTGGCCCACCCCCTGCAGAGGACTCATGGGAAATCATCAGGCAAAATGTAGCCCAGTCCTCAATTTCCTCCTTAGTGAAAGAAAATTCCTATAAAGTCTATACTAGATGGTATCGGGTCCCAGCAACACTGCATAAGATTTTTCCCGGGTCATCCCCATTATGTTGGCGCGGATGTGGCCAGACTGGAGACTTTAAGCACATCTGGTGGTCTTGCCCCAAAATATGCGCGTTTTGGGCACAGGTGGAAACCCTCATCGGTTCCATTTTCCACTCGCAAGTAGTATTGAGCCCTTGGTCGGCCCTCCTGGGTCTACCCCTGCCCAACTTTGATACCCAGGCGAGTAGCCTGGTACTCCAAATTCTACACGCCGCTAGATGTGTGATAGCTAAAAATTGGAAAAAAACCATTCCCCCCCCTAGGAGCATGTTGATAGCCAAAATATGGCATATTTCCATGATGGAGAAAATCACGGCCTCCTTAAGGGACAGGTCAGAGAAATATAGGAGGATATGGGATCCTTGGTTCACCTACACTACGCCCTCTAATACCGGAGTGTGATACCCTCCGTCATATGATTCTCAATAAGCAAACGAAGTAATATACTGTCCACAGTTGTAAAATTGGTAAAGAGTGCAGTTAGGAGGTGCTACCTCCCTTGACATGGTTCTACCTTGTATGTATGTTACTATGATGATCCCCCACTCTCTCCCACACCCCCGTCCCCTTTCCCCCTCTCTCTCTTATTCTCTTCTTTTCTCCTTCTATCCTTCTCTTTATTTTTAAGCTTAAACACAAAAAAAATTGTTGTCGATATATATATATATATCTGGTAGTGATGATGTACTTCCCTGTTGATACTACATTTGGTTATTCCCCACGGGATAACGTGTATGTAATTTTGAATATCTCATTTGGAGTCATCATCTCCTGTTTGTCTTGTACCAGCATATTCGACTTCTCTTCAATAAAAATATATTTAAAAAAAAAAAAAAATATATACATCAATGAGCTTTGGAACTCAGATAATGTGTGAGTGTATTATTTTCTCTTATGGGATGCAGTGTTTTGCAATGTATAGCGCACATTTATAGCACATGGTAATACGATGCGCAGTATATATTTGAGCTGGCATTTTAAATTTTTGTTAGTAAGCAATTTGACTTTTACAGACATTATATCAAACACTAAAGTTGGGGAGACTTTGGGTAACAGTGATCACTATATGATCACATTCAAAATCAGTTTCAGGAAACATAGCTACAGGGGTTCCACCAAAACTTTTAACTTTAGGAAGGCTAATTTCAGTATGCTTAGATGTGCACTTAACAACATAGAGTGGGAGGTTCTGTTTAATAACAAGAACACTTTGGAAATGTCGGATGTTTTAAAAGGGTTGCTGGATAGCAATATTCATAACTTTATTCTCATGGGCAGTAAACACAGGAGTGTTAAACTCAAACCGATGTGGCTTAACAAGAAGGTTAAGGCAGAAATGGATAAAAAAAAGCGGGCTTTCAAAGCATTTAACTCTAATGGAAAGGAGGAGTCAGGAGTGTAATAAGAAAGGCAAAAAAGCAATGAGCAGCTAAAATGGAAAATGAAAAGCAAATCGCTATAGAGAGTAAAACCAATCCTAAAAAGTTTTTTAAATACATAAACGGTAAAAGGTTAAAAAAGGAGAATATAGGTCCGTTAAAAGATGAATTAGGAGAATTGATAAATGATGATGAAATAAAAGTGGAAATACTGAACAAATTCTTTTCATCAGTATTCACCAGTGAAGAACTGATGGTGGGAGTAGAGCATAACAATTTGTGACAGTAATGATTCATGGTTAGATACTTGTTTAAGCAAAGAAGAAGTCCGGGAGAGACTAAGCAAAATTAAGATTAATAAATCACCTGGTCCGAGGGTTTTTATGGAGCTTAGTTCACAACCAGCACGACCCATATACTTGATTTTCAATAGTTCAATTAGATCATGTATGGTACTGAAGGATTGGCGTATAGCCGAGGTAGTGCCATTATTTAAAAAGGGATCAAAAAATCTTCCGGGAAACTACAGACCAGTTAGTTTAACATCTATAGTGGGGAAAATATTGGAAGGAATTCTAAGGGACGGCATACAGGAGTATCTACAGTCCGCTAGGATTATTAGCAAGAACCAGCATGGGTTTGTGAGGGACAGGTCATGTCAGACTAACTTAATTAGCTTCTACGAGGAAGTGAGCAATAATCTTGGTCAAGGAAAAGCAGTGGATGTGGTCTTCCTAGATTTTGCAAAAGCCTTCAATACAGTTCCTCACAGGAGACTGATTATCAAATTAAAGGAGCTTGGCCTAGGAAAAACTATTTGCACATGGATAAGCAGCTGGTTGGATAGCAGGGTACAGCGAGTAGTGGTCAATGGGAAGTCCTCAACCTGGTCCCCAGTAGTCAGCAGAATACCACAAGGGTCCGTACTCGGACCACTACTGTTCATCATATTTATAAATGATCTAGAAATAGGCCTGGAAAGCACAGTGTCAATCTTTGCAGATGATACTAAACTGTGTAGGTTATTAATTCAGAATTGGATGTGGAGTCCATGCAGAATGATCTATCTAAAGTTGAACTCTGGGCGTCTAAATGAAAAATTAGGTTAAATACAGACAATTGCAAGGTTATGCATTTTGGGACTAAAAACAAACTTGCATCCTACATACTAAATGTGGAATGCCTAGGGGAAACAGAGTTGGAAAAAGATTTTGGGGCATTCATTGATAATAAGCTTAATAACCATACACAATGTCAAAATGCAGTAAAGAAGGCAAGTAAGGTGCTAGCGTGCATAAAATGGGGAATTGAGCTAAGGGACTCGGATGTACTCATGCCGCTGTATAAGGCATTGGTACGTCCGCACCTGGAATATTGTGTTCAGTTTTGGGCACCATTGTATAAAAAAGACATCAGTGAACTCGAAAGTGTTCAAAGGCGAGCTACTAAATTGATTAAAGGTCTAGAAGGACTGGACTATAAGGAAAGACTTACTAGGCTGAATATGTATACACTAGAAAAGAGGCGCCTAACAGGAGATATTATTAATATCTTCAAATATGTAAAGGGACATCACAAAGAGTTATCAGAGGAATTATTTATTAAAAGAACACAGTTTAGGACACGTGGGCACTTGCTGCGACTGGAGGAGAGAAAGTTCTGAACGCAATGGAAGAAAGGGTTCTTCACTGTTAGGGCAATCAGCATGTGTAATTCCCTGCCAGGGAAGGTGGTAATGGCAGACTCTGTAATTGGATTTAAAAAAGGAATGGATAAATTTCTGAATGAAAAAGCTATAGAAAGGTTATAATACTTAAAATATCAACGTGGTTAATCCGGGGGTAACATGAGTTATAGTAGCTAACTAGTCATAAAACATTATTCAGCAAGTATGTAGAATCATCACAACTTAAAACAGGTTGAACACGCTGGGCAATTTGCCTCTATTCAACCTCAAATACTATGTTACTATGTATGGGCAAAACAGGTCAGGGACGAGTACCTGCCGTATTTTAATGGGGTAGGTGAGTCTATTGGCAGGAGGACCACATTCAGTGAAGTGGACTGTGTTGGACTGATGATTCATTCAAAAACTTTAGTAAACCTTTGAAAAACTTAAAAAAAAATTTATATATATATTTACAGAAGCTGACAGAGATGGTTCACCCTCTTCAGGCTCTGGTGTGGCAATCCGAGGGAGGGAGGAGAAACCTGTCCAGATAGGCTCCTGGTCCGGGACAAACTCCAATAAGGGGTAATACCAAAGTGTAGGTTTGTAAACCTGGGAGGAACCAGCTCCAGACCTTTTTGACTGTTCCATATTTTTGTGTTTTTTCAGGAACACAGTACGCAGGTTTTGGATTTTTTTCTTAACCCAGTCCTTGTCTGCACTGGAGACAAAAGGCCTGCTGTAATCCACTGGCTCCTCCAAGGCCACACTCTGCCACACTTTGTCTGAATACCCCTTTGCTTTCACCTTCCATAGACATTCATGGCAATGGTACATGTCAAGTAGGCCGGTGATACAGTCTATGTCTTGATCCAGAGACATATCTATAAGAAAAAAAAGTTGAACAAAAACTGTTATATATTTTCTGTTTCAAAATGGTTTTACATAAGGTTAAAAATATACTTTGGAAATGTTTTCATATATGGTTACATTTGTTAATATATGGTTTTAAAATAAAGTTGTTTTTTGAAAAAAGTTTCCTCATTACCCAAACATTAATGGTGCAGTATTGGGTACAGTGGCGGTGAAAACACATGGCCATTAGGGGGTTAAAATGACTTTGGGGCCACAGAAACACAAGGTGCAGCATTGATGTACAGTGGCGGTGAAAACACATGGCCATTAGGGGGTTAAAATTACTTTGGGGCCACAGAAACACAATGTACAGCATTGAGGTACAGTGTCAGTGAAAACACATGTCTTTAGGGGGTTAAAATTATTTTGGGGCCACAGAAACACAAGGTGCAGCATTGAGGTACAGTGGCGGTGAAAACACATAGCTTTAGGGGGTTAAAATTACTTTGGGGCCACGGAAACACAAGGCGCAGCATTGAGGTACAGTGGCGGTGAAAACATATGGCCTTTGGGGGTAAAAATCACTTTGCGGACACAGAAATACACGGTGCAGCATTGAGGTACAGTGGCGGTGAAAACATCGCTTTAGGTGGTAAAAATCACATTGGGGCCAAAGAAATTAAAATGTGATCAATAATTTAGAATACATTGGTGGACAGTGTGATATACATTGGTGGACAGTGTGATATACTTGGTGGACAGTGTGATATACATTGATGGACAGTGTGATATACATTGGTGGACAGTGTGATTACATTGGTGGACAGTGTGATTACATGGCTGACAAAGTCCCTGACAGGATGAAACGCATAGGGAGTGGCTTAACTGACGTGGACGTTCGTGATGTCACCCGCTGGGTCCGGTGCCGGTGTGAGAGACCAGCCAACCTAAAGAAGCAGTCGGAAAGCTTGATTTGCGGAACTGTCCCATTATACACGTGATTTTTAACTTCAATGTATGTGGATATTTTACTTCTTTATAAAGTGTTATGAATATTACCTTGATGAGTGCGCTCTCCGTTTTCTTTGCACAGTACCTAAAGCACATACTCCGGTGGCTTAGAGTGGGATTGAGCTGTATGGGGAGGTATCTTCAAAAAACTCTGGAGGAACTATTTGCACAGAGACTGAGTATCTTTCAATGTATATATTTATATATATATATATATATAAAAAAAAATATTTTTTTTTAATGGAAATGCAAATTTATATTTTCTTGAATATTTCCCGGTTTATGATGCAGAAATACTTTTACTACCCCATACATTTGCTTATAAAACATGATGAAAACACTATAGATACCAAACAGTAGAGGGCTATAGGGGTAATTCCAAGTTGATCGCAGCAGGATTTTTGTTAGCAATTGGGCAAAACCATGTGCATTGCAGGGGAGGCAGATATAACATGTGCAGAGAGAGTTAGATTTGGGTGGGGTGTGTTCAATCTGCAATCTAATTTGCAGTGTAAAAATAAAGCAGCCAGTATTTTCCCTGCACAGAAACAAAATAACCCACCCAAATCTTACTCTCTCTACACATGTTATATCTGCCTCCCCTGCAGTGCACATGGTTTTGCCCAATTGCTATCAAAAATCCTGCTGCGATCAACTTGGAATTACCCCCTATGGGTAGTAATGATTTGTCTGGGAGATAGCTCAATTAAGTGACCAAAAACTATAAGTCAATACCTGAGTTTACACTGCCACAGTTTGCCTCCTCGCCAGGTTCCATTTGTTGCCAGTTAACCAGGATACTGCGTCTTCGAGCCAGAGTGTCCGATGGTCCCACCAGTTGCTAGGCAACTGGGATGCTGGACTAGTACTGTACTTTGGCTGTAGTAACCTGGAATATGCTATGCCTACATGCAGCTGCTCAGCTGCATGTGATTATTGAATTAGGAGGCTATGTCTGGGGGTGGCTGCTGATTGGATGTATTCTCTATTATTAGGCAGTCAGCCCAACTAGGGAGTATTGTCGAGTAGCACAGACTTTCTGATGGTGCCTTCACTATATGTTTCCAATACATGCTAAATATATTGGGTTCAATAGAGTTTTGATTCACAGCAAGCAAGTGCAAGTGCTGAATGACCACTGCATGACAAATGTCTGACCTTCAGTTTTTCAAATTCCAGTGGGTACCCGGCTTAAGGACCAGCATTACTGTAGGCATTACTGAATTGTTCTGATGTACTGTATGACCAGCTTAAGCAATCGAGGTCTAACTGAGGACAAAGATACCATTTCCTTTCTGATGTTGTCAATTAGGATGCAAGATCTAGCTCACTGATGGTAGTTGATGGTTTTAGTGTGGGAACAGTGAGAATAAATATAAAAGTATTACAAAGATGTTTGGAGTTATAAGCTTGAGCAGAGATAAGAGACTTTAAGAATCTTTGTTTAGCAGTGTCAAGAACATTTCAGAGTGGTAGATGGCTGTATATAAATTTTAAAGTAATGAAAGGGTGTGGTACTTAAGCCAATTAAGTTTTCTAAGAAGTCACATACTGTATCTTTAGTGTTTAATGGCTGACATTGAGGCCAAGTGTCGGAAAAAGTACTAGGGGCTATTTGATAAAGGACTGTAGCTAGATTTTGGTTAAGATATACCAGTAGTATGATATAGCAGAATTTACAGTAGATATTAGGGAGAAAAGTTGCTATAGAAATGTGGAGATTTTTTTCTTTAAAATTAATAGAACTGAGATTACTAAAAGTATAATGAAGCTTGGAAGAGTTTGTAAACAGAGATTAGACTCATGGAGGAGAGCTTGTAAGTGATATAGTAATGACCTGAGATAGGTAAAGGATCATTAAAGAGATCAGGAACTGAGCACTTTTTACAAAAAATTAGATCAAGGCAAGGGCTACCCTGATGAGTACAGAAGTCAGTCCATTTGGGATTGGCTGAAAGAGGATGTTATAAAAAAAATGGTACAGCGAGAATGTGAATTATCAAAAGGGATGCTGAAATCACATATAATAAGAAACTACAACATATAGTGCAATAGAGTCCTGACAGTGACTGTACCCACCCATCCTGCTCTCAGTCACAGAGATTGGGGAAAAGAGGGGGGGGGGGGGTGAATGCTATGAGTATACAGTACTTTTCATTACTGCCCCCTTCATCCCCTCCTGTCTCCTGAACTACTGTCCCCATCTCTTGGTGTTGTCATCACTACTGTCCTTTCATACTTTTCCTTTCCCTTCACTACTGCCCTTTCAGTCTTTGCTGTTCCCTTCAAGACTGCCACCACATGCCCTGATGTTTCATTCAATTCTGCCCCCACGCCCCTACTGTATGTTCCCTTATATCGTGCCCTTTGTCCACCTCTTACATCCACCTTTCTCTCTCTATCCCCCTATCAATTCACCATTGATGAGTTGCATCTGCTGTGTGGAATAATGTGTATAAATGGCACTACTCTGTGGTAAAATGTGAATAAAGGCCACTACTGTATAAAGTATACTACCATGTGGTGGAATGTGTATAACGGTGGAATGTGAATAAGGTGGCACTACTGTGTTGCGTAATTTGAATTGGAGGTATTATTGTGTGACCCCGCCCCTTCCCCATTAGACTACGCCCTTTTTTTCTCACGGACCTTCAGTGTGCACTGTCCTTATTTATGTAAGGGGCACTAGGGCTGCTTCTGGCACAGGACAACAAAATGTCTAGTTACCGCCCTTGCGTATAGCATTCAAACACCGACCCACAAAATATTTGCATTGTAACATAATAACATACAGAAGTTTCTAAGGTTGAAAACAGACAATTGTCCATCGAGTTTAACCTAATTGTAGTATCCTATGATGTATTCATTTTTAGGACTAATTTTGGCTGTTGCTAATGTCGGCCGTTGTGTTTTTTCCTCTTTTTTTTATAACTATTGTATGTGATTACGCACCATAATCCTGTATATCCTTATCCATTAGGTATTTATCTAGCCCATTCTTAAAAGTTCTATATTTTAAAAGGGTAGAAAATGACTTGGAAAAATAAACATAATACTTCATATTTATGGACTTTATTAATAATTGCTTCCATCAAAAAATTTTGAAAACTAATATAGTAAAACCTGGTATATATCTATAATGAAATATTAACATGAGTACTTTTAATTTAAAACAGACCATTTTTTAACCAAATCATTTGATGCATATATGCTGTAGACTATTTCTTTGTACTGTATATTGTTTTTCATGTCTTTTTAAGGAATATCCTTTAATCCACAACCTAATCTTGACATCTCCACATCAAAGGCATTTAATCATGTGAGAAAAATTAAATGAAAATATTTCAGAAGTATAATCTGCGCTTTTCCTTTTAACAAATCTTGTTAAACTATTACCTACTCATTTATACACTTATCCGCATACCGTGCTGTAGTTGGATAGATGTATTGCTCATTTTTGCTGGTTCATACAGTAGTTTAATATTAAGAACAAAGTTCTCTTCTGCAATGCTATTATGGATTTATAAAAATACACTGTATAATGTATAAAATAAATCACAGTATATTACATAAAATAATATCTGAGAATGCCTTAAAGTTATTATTTTTTTCTAGTGTGTTCATGATAATATTGTTTCTAACTAAAAATAGTGATAAATAGTATATATTTGACACAGTAGTTTATTAATCTTGTGTTTCAAAGACTTTAGCTTCAATAAACAATACAGTGTTACAATTAAAGTCATCTGTCTGCGTCGGGATCCTGATCAGTTTGGCGTTCCGTTGTCGGGATTTTGAGGGATGTCGGGATTTTTCGACTGCTGGGTTCTCAAAAGCCGGCATCTTGACAGCATCCCCTTGTAAGAGCGGTTACTACTGATAAATATTCATACCATAATAAACTTTTCATGCACATACTAAGGAGTATCCCTTGATGTACAAAGAGTATTTCAAGGAAAGATGCATTTTGTAAGGCTGCAGCAGCTGTAATCCTTAGCAATGCAAATGCAGGAGGAGCACCTCCTTCCTGCGTTTGCGATAGCAGTAATGCGACCAATGCGATTGCAGTCCAGGGTAAACATTGCGATCATCAGTCACTATGTTCATCTGTTACTACAAGCTGAGTAAGCCTCACGACGCAGTCCTTGCCACTCCCAGAAAATGGGGCAACACATACCAATTTACGTCAATGCCGACCCTGACTCTCCCCCCAAACGCATCTGTATGTCAATCAGGCAGAGGCGTTCGCAATACTGCAATGCGATTGCAGGATCCGTTGTGCACAAGCGCAGGGGATCACAATGTGAACCTTACTGAATTAGGCCCTCTGTCCACAATACTTGCATCACTGGAATACAATTTCCTTATGTTTTTCTAGTTCTAGAAATATCAATTTGTTTGTTTGCGCTTATCTAAAAAACAATGTTTCATACACATGAAATAGGAAAACTAGTAGTGATCATCTTGGTTCTGGTGTATAGGCGATTGTAAGGTGTAGAAGCCATTGGACACATCCTATTGTATTTCTGAGAAAAGTTAGAACACCAAAAGACCATCATGTTTTCCTGCATTCTCCTCGGATATTATATCCCTGGAAATGTTATTGTTAGGAAAGAGCTGACCTTTGAATAACTTATCGATATCCTCAGGCCTCATCTTGAGTCCTTTTTGAAAATCACTATATAACAAAAGTATTATCATTATTATTATTATTATTATTATTATTATTTTGAAATATTAATTTGAGAATCTTTGTATTTGGTGCAAATCATTGTTTTACAATAACTTAAGATAAAAGGTAAACTTACTTTTTTTGTTGCCATTTTTGGTTGGTGGTGATGTGTATTGTGCTTTTCTTTATTTTTGATTTATGTAATGATATAAGTATTCCATGTTGGACTTCTTAAATGTCAAAGAAGCTAAAAGGAATGCCACATACAGAACCATGAACTTTTTGAAAATTAAATGTGTGCAGTACACATAATAATGTAACCTAATTACTCTTGGTCCATGTCACTGAATTTAATAATCCTTACATTTCATAGAAATATTGCAAGATCATTAATTCTACTTGCCTGGCCCTTTGGAGTAAACTGCATAATCAATACAATATTACAATATTGAAATACAATAATGAAAATTGGGAGGTTAGCACTCTAAAATAGACTAAACTAGTGTAAATGTACAGGGCACCCGGAAAGTATAAAAAATTTCAACATTGTGTTATGTTAAAGCCTTATTCCAAACTGGAATAAATTCATTTTTCCCTCAAAATTGTACACACGATACCCCATAATAACAACGTGAAAAAAGTGTTTTTGAGATTTTTGCAAATTTATGAAAAAAAAACAACTAAGAAATCACATGTAAATAAGTATTCACAGCCTTTTCTCAATACAGTACTTTGTTGATGCACCTTTGGAAGGAATTACAGCCTCAAGTCTTTTTGAATATGATGCCACAAGCTTGGCACACCTATCTTTGGGCAGTTTTGCCCATTCCTCTTTTACAGCACATCTCAAACTCCATCAAGTTGGATGGGAAGCGTCGGTGCACAGCGATTTTCAGATCTCTCCAGAGATGTTCAATCAGATTCAAGTCTGGCCTCTGGCTGGTCCACTCAATGACATTCACAGAGTTGCTCTGAAGCCACTCCTTTGATATCATGCCAAAGAGTTTAATCTTTGTCTCATCAGACCAGAGAATTTGGTTTTTCATGGTGTGAGAGTTCTTCAGGTGCATTTTGGAAAACTGCAGGCATGCTGCCATGTGCTTTTTACTAAGGAGTGACTTCCACCTGGCCACTCTACCATACAAGCCTGATTGGTGGATTGCTGCAGAGATGGTTGTCCTTCTGGAAGGTTCTCCTCTTTCCACAGAGGAATGTTGTAGCTCTGACAGAGTGATTATCGGATTCTTGGTCACCACCCTGACTAGGGCCCTTGTCTCCGGATCACACAGTTTAGACGTCCGGCCAGCACTAGGAAGAGTCCTGGTGGTTCTGAACTTCTTCAATTTACGGATGATGGAGGCCACTGTGCTCCTTGGGACCTTCAAAGCAGCAGATATTTTTCTGTACCCTTCTCCAGATTTGTGCCTCAAGACAATCCTGTCTTGGAGGTCTACAGACAATTCATTTGACTTCATGCTTGTTTTGTACTCAGACATGCACTGTCAAGTGTGGGACCTTATATAGACAGGTGTGCCTTTCCAAATCATATCCAATCAACTGAATTTACCACAGGTGGACTCCAATTAAACTGTAGGAACATCTCAAAGATGATCAGTGGAAACAGGAAGCAGCTGAGCTCAATTTCGAGCTTCATGGAAAAGTTTGTGAATACTTATGTACTTGCGATTTCTTAGTTTTTTATTTTTAATAAATTTGCAAAAAACTCAAAAACATTTTTTTCACGTTATCATTATGGAGTATTGTGTGTAGAATTTGGAGGGGGGTGCTGAGAATTTATTCCAGTTTGTATTAAGGCTGTAACATAACAAAATGTGGAAAAAGTAAAGCGCTGCAAATACTTTCCTGATGCACTGTAAATGAATTAATTATTTATTATTACCAGTTATTTATATAGCGCACACATATTCCGAAGCACTTCACATCAGTCCCTGCCCCATTGGAGCTTCCAATCTATATTTCCTATCAAATGTACACGCAGACACATTCACACTAGGGTTAATTTTGTTGGGAGCAAACAGAGTACCCGGAGAACACCCAAGCAAGCTCATGGAGAATATACAAACTCCACATAGTTAGGGCCATGGTGGGAATCGAACCAATTATGTCAGTGCTGCCAGGCAGTAATGCTAACCATTACGCCATCCATACTGCCTAACTATGTAACTACTGTATGTACTTGCAAGTATACATTTTATGTTAGTAATTGTTTAAGTTTGTTAAATTGTTTCATTTTGTTTTATGTACTGTACTATAATTAAGGAAGCATAAAAATTATTAGTATATTTCACTGCTGTGTAAATCTTATTTTGTATGATTTGATCTGCCTGTAAATAAACAATCAGATGATAAGAGTGGTAATCTCAAGTCTGAACTCTCTTTAAGGAATCATAACTTCATAATTTCATAATTCATATGTATAAGGACTGCACATATTTATCAGCCACTAAGTTTGTAAGCCTGACACAATATATTTGCAGATATATGTGATAAACACATATTAATTAAAATCTATTTATATATTGATACTCATTTATGATATAGATCTGACTACTTATATTATAAGCGACCTTAACCCTGACTTTAAGACAGGGGCTAGTATTTACTAAGAATCCGAGTTTTGCCGATTTGTGTTTTTTTTTTCTAAGTCCCAATCCGGGAATTCACTAAACAGAAAACTCGGCAGTGTCTGGTCTATTCGTAATGGTTTGAATGGCAAAGTTCTGAAATACGAATGAATAGACCATCGGTCAAATGCGGCTGTTATTTCATACAATACGGGTATTCACTATTCATTCGTATTTGGGTGTTAGTCTCTGAGTGCTCAAGTGCGGGTCTATTTTTTTGCGAATCGTTCAAAAAAGCAGCAAAAAAATAGACCTGCTTTTTGCAGTCGAGTTTGGATAACCATGCACGGATCAGTGAGATCTGTGCATGGTTATCTATGGGGAAGGGTCTGTTTAGTGTAAAAACAGAAAAAAAAATTGCGTGGGGTCCCCCCTCCTAAGCATAACCAGCCTCGGGCTCTTTGAGACGGTCCTGGTTGACAAAATATGGGGATAAAAATGACAGGGGTTCCCCCATATTTCATCAAGCAGCACCGGGCTCTGCGCCTGGTCCTGGTTCCAAAAATACTGGGGACAAAAAGCGTAGGGGTCCCCCGTATTTTTAAAACCAGTACCGGGCTCCACTAGCCAGGTACATAATGCCACAGCCGGGGACACTTTTATAGTGGTCCCGGCGGCCCTGGCATTACATACCCAACTAGTCACCCCTGGCCGGGGTACCCTGGAGGAGTGGGAATCCCTTAAATCAAGGGGTCCCCCCTCCAGCCACCCAAGGGCGAGGGGTGAAGCCAGAGGCTGTCCCCCCCCATCCAAGGGCGGTGGATGGGGGGCTGATAGCGAAGTGTAAAAAATGTGAATATTGTTTTTAGTAGCAGTACTACAAGTCCCAGCAAGCCTCCCCCGCAAGCTGGTACTTGGAGAACCACAAGTACCAGCATGCGGTGGAAAACCGTGCCCACTGGTACCTGTAGTACTACTACTAAAAAATATCCCCCAAAAAAACAGGACACATACACCATGACAGTATAAGTTTATTACATACATGTACACCTCCAAACATACATACTTACCTATGTTCACACGAGGCTCGGTCCTCTTCTCCATGTAGAATCCTCGGGGTACCTGTGAAAAAAATTATACTCACATAATCCAGGGTAGCTTCTGTCCTTTGTATAATCCACGTACTTGGCAAAACAAAAAAACGAAAACCCTACCACGCACTGAAAGGGGTCCCATGTTTACACATGAGACCCCTTTCCCCGACTGCCAGGACCCCCCCTGACTCCTGTCAAAGAGGGTCCCTTCAGCCAATCAGGGAGCGCCACGTCGTGGCACTCTCCTGATTGGCTGTGTGCTCCTGTAGTGTCTGTGAGGCAGCACACGGCAGAGATACAATGTAGCGCCTATGCGCTCCATTGTATCCAAAGGTGGGAACTTTGCGGTCAGTGGTGAGGTTACTCGCGGTCAACCGCTGACCGCAAAGTTCCCACCATTGGATACAATGGAGCGCATAGGCGCTACATTGTATCTCTGCCGTGTGCTGCCTCACAGACACTACAGGAGCACACAGCCAATCAGGAGAGTGCCACGACGTGGCGCTCCCTGATTGGCTGAAGGGACCCTCTTTGACAGGAGTCAGGGAGGGGGGTCCTGGCAGTCGGGGAAAGGGGTCCCATGTGTAAACATGGGACCCCTTTCAGTGCATGGTCAGGTTTTCATTTTTTTGTTTTGCCAAGTACGTGGATTATACAAAGGACAGAAGCTACACTGGATTATTTGAGTATAATTTTTTTCACAGGTACCCCGAGGATTCTACATGGAGAAGAGGACCGAGCCTCGTGTGAACATAGGTAAGTATGTATGTTTGGAGGTGTGCATGTATGTAATAGACTTATACTGTCACGGTGTGTGTGTGCTGAATTTTTGGGGGTATTTTTTTAGTAGTAGTACTACAGGTAGCAGCGGGCCCGGTTTTCCACCGCATGCTGGTACTTGTGGTTCTCCAAGTACCAGCTTGCGGGGGAGGCTTGCTGGGACTTGTAGTACTGCTACTAAAAACAATATTCACATTTTTTACACTTGGCCATCAGCCCCCCATCCGCCGCCCTTGGATGGGGGGGACAGCCTCGGGCTTCACCCCTGGCCCTTGGGTGGCTGGAGGGGGGGACCCCTTGATTTAAGGGGTTCCCACTCCTCCAGGGTACCCCTGCCAGGGGTGACTAGTTGGGTATGTAATGCCAGGGCCGCCGGGACCACTATAAAAGTGTCCCCTGGCTGTGGCATTATGTACCTGGCTAGTGGAGCCCGGTGCTGGTTTTAAAAATACGGGGGACCCCTACGCTTTTTGTCCCCCGTATTTTTGGAACCAGGACCAGGCGCAGAGCCCAGTGCTGGTTGATGAAATATGGGGGAACCCCTGTCATTTTATCCCCCATATTTTGTCAACCAGGACCGGCTCAAAGAGCCCGAGGCTGGTTGTGCTTAGGAAGGGGGACCCCACGCATTTTTTTTCCAGATTTTGAAAGACTTTTAACACCTTTTTAAAGTACACAATGAAGCCCTGCACGGATCTCACAGATCTGGCCGGGATTCCTTGTGTTTTGTCAGGCAGTGTTTTACTCATCACTCCGGTAAAACACTGCCTGACATTACGAATCACATCGACATCGGAAAATACGAATTGAGAAAAGTCGGCAGCTTAGTGAATGACCGTATCAGGATTCAAAAAGTTGCAGTAAAATGCACAAGATACCATTCGAGATCAAACACCCTTCAAAACGGCCAAAACACGAATCTTTGTAAATATATCCCAGGGTTTTATTGTGAAACTGTGTTGGTGAATTCCACTCTCACCACCTGTTTTTTTGTTTTTGTTTATTTGCTGTTCCCCATTTTTTTGGGTGTTGGTTATTGGGGGAGGAATCTTAATGAGTGGACACACAGACACGTTTGTAGCTATGTTAACAGTATAAGTATAGGGGGGCTGCATAGCCGTAGGCTGCCATAGTCAGTGAAAAGATTCACAGGCAACTATTCAATTATGTGCAGTAATTTACTGCAGCTAATTGTTGCATTGAGGGCGATTTAATTAACCCCCGATACACAACACTTATAAGTAGAGGTGTGCACCGGAAATTTTTCGGGTTTTGTGTTTTAGTTTTGGATTAGGTTCCGCGGCCGTGTTTTGGATTCGGACGCATTTTGGCAAAACCTCCCTGAAAATTTTTTGTCGGATTCGGGTGGGTTTTGGATTCGGGAGTTTTTTTTTGTTTTTTAAAAACCCTCAGAAAAAGCTTAAATCATAGAATTTGGGAGTCATTTTGATCCTATAGTATTATTAACCTCAATAACCACAATTTCCACTAATTTCTACTCTATTCTGAACACCTCACAATACTATTTTTAGTCCTAAAATTTGCACCAAGGTCGCTGGATGACTAAGCAAAGCGACCCAAGAGGGCAGCAAAAACACCTCGCCCATCTAGGAGTGGCACTGCAGTGTCAGACAGGATGGCTCTTCAAAAAATTGGCCCCAAAAAGCACATGATGCAAAGAAAAGTGAAAAAGAGGTGCACTGTGGTCGCTGGACAGCTAAGCTAAGCGACACAAACACCTCAATATCACAGGAATTATTCGTTCTAATCAATGGTATTATTGGTCCAAATCACTGGAAGAAAATGACAAAATCACTGGAATTATTTATTCTAATCAATGGTATTATTGGTCCAAATCACTGGAAGAAAATGACAAAATCACTGGAATTATTCGTTCTAATCAATGGTATTATTGGTCCAAATCACTGGAAGAAAATGACCAAATCACTGGAATTATTCGTAAACATTTGTAGAAAGTCGCTGCTTTCTGATTACAGAAATGCTCAGATATTCCTGCGAATCCACAATCCCTTCCCAGAGGAAAAATAAAATTTCCGGTGCACATCTCTACTTATAAGTGTTGTGTATCGGGGGTTAATTAAATCGCCCCCAATGCAACAATTAGCTGCAGTAAATTACTGCACATAATTGAATAGTTGCCTGTGAATCTTTTCACTGACTATGGCAGCCTACGGCTATGCAGCCCCCCTATACTTATACTGTTAACATAGCTACAAACGTGTCTGTGTGTCCACTCATTAAGATTCCTCCCCCAATAACCAACACCCAAAAAAATGGGGAACAGCAAATAAACAAAAACAAAAAAACAGGTGGTGAGAGTGGAATTCACCAACACAGTTTCACAATAAAACCCTGGGGTATATTTACAAAGATTCGTGTTTTGGCCGTTTTGAAGGGTGTTTGATCTCGAATGGTATCTTGTGCATTTTACTGCAATTTATTTGGCTAAGCTCATTTTGCTCTTCTGACAACCGATATCATCCCCATGCTAATGATACTCAGATTTACCTAACCTTATCCTGACTTCTCCCCCTCTCTACTCACTCGTATCGCCAACTGTCTTTCTGCTATCTCTTAATAGATGTCTCAGCACTTTCTAAAACTTAACATGTCTAAGAATGAGCTGATCATCTTCCCATCTTCCAACATTACCTCACCTCCCACAATTTAATTATCTATTGATGGCTTATCTATCTCCCCTAGACCCCAAGTACACTATCTTGGAGTTATCTTTAACTCTGCCCTCTCCTTCAAACCACACATTCAGTACCTTTTGCAGTTCTTCCATTTCCATCTCAAAAATATTTCCAGGATCAGACCCTTTCTCACATGGATGCTAGTAAGATCCTCATCCACTCACTGGACAGCTCCAGATTGGACTAGTGTAATTTCCTCCAATCTGGCCTACATTGACTACCCCATCACTCCACTCCAATATGTCCTTAATACTGCTGCCAGACTCATCTTCCTCTCCAAACTTACTATGTCTGTGATCCCTCTCTAACAAGTCCTACAAAGGCTCCTCTCCCCTTCAGAATCCAATTCAAGCTTCTCACACTCACAAAGCCCTCACCCATTCCTCTCCCATTTACATCTCTGACCTTATTTCCCTTTGCATTACCATCTGCTCTCTCTCCCGCTTACTGATTATCTCCTTCCACTCCCACCTCCAAGATTTTGCACATACTGCTACCTATCCCTGAAATTATCTACCTCTCCCATTCATACTCTCACCTCTCTACAAACTTCAAACAGGCACTTAAGACCCAATTCTTCATCAAACCCAGCCATCCCTCATCCTATTCCTCTATTCCATCATCATAACCCCCTATTCCATGTTCACTGTCTACCCCATCTGTGACAATCATATCTGTCTGTCTGCCCCTCCCCTTTAGAATGTAAGCTCTCACAAGCAGGGCCCATGTGCTTTACCTCTGCTTACTTAGACTATCATCTACTCCATACTCCTTACAATGACACCTACAGATGCATCCGTGCTCATCAGAGCTGCGTCTATTCGCACCTGCTACTCATTTTTTGCATTCATGTGCAAGCTGACATGCATGTTCGTATATTAACACCCACGATCCATAGGCATTGCACTGCCTAGTCGCAGGTGTGAATAATCGCGGCACAGTGTAGCTAGTCATTGCACATGGCATATACAGCAATGATGAACACTGCTACATCTGTAACGCTCAGTTTCTTGTGATGATTATTTCAGTGTCTTTTTGCACTATATAAATAAAGGATAAGGATAATAATAATAATAAGTTAATTAATTTATTAAACAGTAAACCCAATATGATATGATTTTATTTGTATTTTTATCATTTTTCATCAATCTTTAATTTTTGGATAAAATCCAAAACAAAACTGAAAACCATGAACAAATATCAGCACGGTTTTTCTAAAAACAAATCCAACAACAAAAGATGGAGATAGTTTTAGAAATAAAACTGGCACTGAAAAATGCGATTGGTTTTTCATCACTAAATAAAATCTACTCTAAAGTATTACAATAGATTGTGACAAAAAGATTAACTAGATAGGGTGTTACATTGAATCAATTTACTAATCAATTAACGAACATCTACAACTTTTCCAAACTTTTATAACTATAAGTGTATTGAAAGTTATTAGTTTTAAAGGTGTAATTTAAATTATGCATACTACAGTAAGGGGCATATTCATTATCCTTAATTTTTCACAATTTCTACACTCCCCCTACTATAGTGTGGGGATGTAGAAATTGGGACAATCATCAAACTCAGAAAATTCTTTTTTTTTGGAGTTCGAAAGTGAAACTGTTTGCCATCCTGAGATAACATACACCAGCAGAATCTCTGTACATGGCAGCTTCTGCAGCTGGGAAGCCCTGTCTGGCATGGAAGGGTCTACAGTGCTCCCTTCTGCAGCTGGGTAGCCCTGGTAATCAGTGCTGGCTGGGTGGGGTGGAGGTCAGGTGACCAGGACTGCAGTGTTCCCTTCTGCAGCTTAAAAACTGACTTCACAAACAGTCACATTTTTTGGGACTGATAATTTTAAGATGGGGCAATATTATATTTTGAAAAATTTGCTGGAGAAGGTCAGTGGTGTAAGTAGAAATTTTTTATTAGTGGTATTGATAGTAAAAATGAGCGTGGTGACGTGTCATGAGGGAATGTGGTCACACAAAACTAGGGGAGTGACTACATGACAATAGGGTCATGGCCACATTATGCCACACACCGTGATGCCCCTTACACATTATGCCAAACACCGTAATGCCCATTACCCATTATGCCAAACACCATAATGCCCATTACAAATTATGCCACACACCATAATGCTTATGACACATTATGCCACACACTGTAATGCTTATTACACATTATGTCACACACCGTAATGCCCATTACAAATTATGCCGGACACCATAACACCCATTACACATTATGCCACACACCGTAATGCCCATTAAACATTATGCCATGCACTGTAATGCCTTACATATTTTACCACACACCATAATGCCTATTACATATTATGCCACACACAGTTATGCCACTGACACAATTTTATATACCACCAGCAGTGGGCTGGTGGTATTAAGTACCACCACATATTTCTTAATGGTACTCCGTACCACCCTACTTTCAGCACTGGAGTAGGTGCAATGAGAGTTTCATGATGAATAACCTGAAATGTTTTTTCTTATTTTTATGTTTTTGCTTATTTTTATTGGATGAATTAATCATTTTGTTTGTGAAGTACATCGGTCTGCCTGATTCCTGTCTACAATGCCCAGGAATAAAAAACACCTTTTGATGTATTCGTGACAGAGCAGAAATGTAAGTGTCATTCTTAAAGCCTGCGATTCCTGATGAGCGGCCAGCTGCTTTCATTGGTTAAAGATACCTTAATGGGAAAGCGAGATAGAATCTTAATATGAGTGTCTTTCCCATTGTGTGGGAACACCTGACCGCTGATCTGGATGAAGCATTTAATTCTTAGGTTTTAATACCTTTAAGAGCACTAACTTTGTACACAATTCTTTGTTATTTGCCTGTATATTTGGGATTCTGAAGGGTGAATTCCATGCGTTAGGAACCAGCTGATACATTGTAGCGCAGGGCTGTTTTTAGCCACATACTGTATCTCTCTTTTATTCAAGGATATTTATTAATCTTCCTTTTAATACACATTTGTTTTATATGTATTGCCTCTAAAGAAAAAATGTCCTTTAATAATATAGAACCATGGTGATAAATACAAGGTTAAATCCCTGTTTTGAATAGTATACTATAACTTGATGGATGATATAAACTGCAAATTAAATTATGGAGATATATCTACAGACTAATGGATTTCTAGAGAAGCTGGATTTGGGGGGTCATTCCGAGCTGATCGCTCGGCAGCTATTTTTTGCAGCGCTGTGATCAGACAGTCGCCGCTTATAGTGGAGTGTATTTTCACTTTGCAAGTGTGCGATCGCTTGTGCAGCCGAGCAGTACAAAAAAGTTTGTGCAGTTTCTGAGTAGGTCTGACCTTACTCAGCTGCTGCGATCACTTCAGCCTGTCCAGTCCCGGAAATTGACGTCAGACACCCACCCTGCAAATGCTTGGACACGTCTGCGTTTTTTCAACCACTTCCTGAAAATGGTTAGTTGACATCTATAAACGCCTTCTACCGGTCAATCTTCTTGCGATTAAATGTGTGAATGGATTCTTCGTTAACTCCATCGCCCAGCACTGATCCGCTTTGTACCTGTACGAAACGCCTGCGCATTGCGGTGCATACGCATGCGCAGTTTTTCCAAGTTTTGACCTGATCGCAGTACTGCAAAAAATCGCTAGCGTGCGATCAGGTCGGAATGACCCCCTTGGGTTGTAAATGTCAGGGGAAAAATAAGGCTTCAACTGGTCAGTGTAATTTGTATAGCTATTAGTAAGTTGTTCAACCTCCTAATGTAACAAGATGAATCCCCATTGGGCACTTGCTACTCCCCAAAAGCTTTACTATCTAGCTGTATTTATCTCATCTATAGATCACAGAAACATCTTGAGAAGTTTACCTTGAATGTGAAGCTGTTACTGTATCACAGTAACAGAAGGACATGGTGTCAAGACCTTGTACTACTCTACTGTACTAGTGTACAAAATAAATATTCAGACGAAAACATTATGACTAACATAAATACATACAGTAGTTAATGAAATCTGCAGACGCTACTCAAAACTAAAAATAGATCCATAACAAGGTAAAACAGTGGAGAACCAAGGCATTATTTTTCTGTTTAGAGGCAAATGCACTGCACTGGCAATAGTCAGAGGCGTAGCGTGGAGACATGACACCCGGAGCATACATACATACATACATACATACATACATACATACATACATTAACACACATTTAGGCACAGACATACATAAACACACAAATACAGTATACACAGATATATACACACACACAAATATACACACACAGATATACACAGACATACACATATACACACAGACAGATAAACACACACATATACTCACACATACTGTATACAAAGATATATATACACAACACACACATACATGATTGTATACACATTAGAACATAGACATATTATACACACACATTTACACACAAACACAGACATATACACATAAACACACAGTATACACGCAGTAATTCTCACCAAGAGGGCAGCAGCAGAACAGCTCCTCTTTCCAGCCTGGAGGGGCAGAGCTTCTATGTGATTGACAGGCTGGACCTCGTGGGTAGAAGGAAAGGACTGAGGAAAGGGAAGGGGTGGCCACCACACTGCCTGCATGTTCCAGATCACTAAATGCAGATCCCTGACAGCCAGGAAAGTTCTTCTGACAAGCCTCCAAACCTCCCCTCTTCTCTACCAACACAACACACTGCACCCCACTAGACTCTCTGTACTGTGCAATCAGTGATCTGCAACATGCAGGGAGTGTGGTGGCCACCCCTTCCCTCTCTTCTAGTCATCTCCTCCCACCCCTGCTTGAGCTCCCGGCTCTCAGCTGTGCAGTGAACCGGTGCCTTCTGTCCCCAGCGGCGCCTGGAGCTCAAGCTCCAGTTGTTCCACCCTCTCTACGCCCCTGGCAATAGTACAGTAAACCATTACCTGCATCAATTACATTGTCATCTTACAGGAATTAAAGACAATATCCTCTCAAAAAAGGTCCCAGTAAAAAAAAAAAAAAAAGCGTTGCAGTGTACAGAATCCTATAAAAATATTATTACTGCTACTACTGTCACTATTGTATACTTCAGACTGCAATTACGGATGTGGACAGATTAAGCAATATGTTTGCAACATGCTCATGCATCATGTGTTGCATACACGTCTTAATGTACGTATGAGTGATTAGCATCATGGTCGCTTATAACTTGCAACTGAATGTTCCTTACTTAGTGGCAGTGGACCAGTAATTGTGCGCATGCACAGAGAATTAATTTGCCATGGGAATGTGCACAGAGTTGCTCCCTTTTCTGAGCTGAGTATATTCAGAGATCTGAAAGAAAGGTTTCAACCACCTGAGCGCCCTGCTTACAAAAGGCTGCTGGAACTCAGATTGACTAACACCAATCACAGTAATATAGACAGAACAGAAAAAAGTTGTTCCTGCAGAGGTTTTCGTGGCTGGGCCGTATAAATGTAGTGAAAATGAATATTCTTCCCAGGTTGTTATACCTCTTTCAAACCATCCCCTTGAAACTTCCCCCTCAGTTTTTAGCTGAAGCGCACAAGGCTATAAGCCACTTCGTTTGGGGTGGATGGAAACCAAGGTTCAAACATAGCCATTTGTCTAGACGGAAATCTCACTACCCATGATTTCTGCATACTACCATGCCACGGTACTACATAGGATTGTAGACTGGTCCCGCCAAAGTCCATATAAGAAACAATGGGTGGATCTGGAGGCTTCCTCCATGACTTTTAATTTACAAGCAGTACCCTGGTCTCCCAAATTTGGCTGCTCATCTTACCACACTGTGGGACCCACTTTAGATCTATGGCGGACGCTTCGATGTAGATTGGGAGTCTCGTCTAGACAAACATCCCTTATGCCTATTTTCGATAATTTGAAGTTCCCCACAGGAGTCTCCAATAAGATAGCTCCTAGATGGGAGAAGGCAGGTGTGACTAGGGTATATCACTTGCTTGCACTTGGTAAATTCAAAACGTTTTCAGAAGTACAGGAAACTGGCGATATGCTTGCCAAAGATTATTGGTTCTATCTTCAAGTGCGTCATTTTATTACCTCACAGAGGGGAGCTATTGACCTTTATAAGGATCTTACTCCATTGGAATCCATGTGCACTCCGGTGATGACCCCCTCACATATAGTGTCAGGTAGCTACAAGATCCTCATACATGGCTACTTCCCTGATAACCCTTCTTTTTGTGATGCTTGGGATAAAGATTTGACGAACCGGGGAATTAAGATACATTGGGATACGCATTGCAAGGTTATAGCACAATGCTCCACTAGTTTGGAAGTTGTAGAAACTCAATACAAACTGCTGACGAGGTGGCACAGGTGCCCGTTTCTTTTGAATACATTTTATCCCTCAGTTTCTCCTTTATGCTGGTGCTGTGATAGAGATAAAGGCACATTAATCCACGTTTTGTGGGACTGCCCGTCTATCGTCCCATTCTGGAACAAAATTATAGATTTATTGATAGAAATTTTGGGAACCCCAGTACCAATGGGACCGGATTTTTGGCTTTTGTCACAATCAAATATACCTCTGTTTCACTACAAAAAAAATCCCCCCTTAAACACTTAAACAATGCGGCCAGAGCTGTACTCCCAGTACACTGGCGTTCTATACACCCGCCGACAGTGTGGGAAAGGTTCCAATGCATTGATTTTTATATGCAAATGGAAGACGTTTTCTTTGCCGCCTTAGAAAAATATTCAGACTATATAGCTACTTGGCTACGCTGGATAGAATTTAAGACTAGCAAGACCTATGCTGACTATGCACCCCTAAATTTAAATTGAGGATGTAGGTTGCTAATACCACTATTCTGGATGGCAATTGATTAATATCTGTGACCTTTCGCACTCCCTCCTCCCCATTCCCCTCTACCTTGTCTTTCTTTCTTTCTTTGATTGTTTCTGAGTGTTTGATACCACCTACTTGATTACATTTTCCAATTTGATGGGTTATTTTTAGAGATCAGCGAGTTCGGTTCGTCGAGATCCAACCCCCCCCCCGAATTTCACGTGTTTTACACGGGTCCGAGGCAGCCTTGGATCTTCCCGCCTTTTTCGGTTAACCCGAATGAGGTCGAACGTCATAATCCCGCTGTCGGATTCTCACGAGATTCGTATTCCATATAAAGAACCAAGCGTCACCGCCATTTTCACTCGTGCATTGTAGATTGAGCGGAGAGGATGTGGCTATGTTCTCTGCCTGAAAAGCTCAATATCTGTGCTCAGTGTGCTGCATTGTGGTGACCACCAGTATATTATAGTAGTACAGTACAGTAGGCCATTGCTGTATCTTGCAGCTCTGTGTCACTTCAAGTATCCATATCTGTGCTGCATTGTTGTGAGCAGTATACAGTAGTACAGTGCAGCATTTTGGTGACCACCAGTTTATAGTAGTACAGTACAGTAGGCCATTGCTGTATCTTGCAGCTCTGTGTAACTTTGAGTATCCATATCTGTGCTGCATTGTTGTGAGCAGTATATAGTAGTACAGTGCAGCATTTTGGTGACCAACAGTATATAGTAGTACAGTACAGTAGACCATTGCAGTATCTTGCAGCTCTGTGTCACTTCAAGTATCCATATCTGTGCTGCATTGTTGTGAGCAGTATATAGTAGTACAGTGCAGCATTTTGGTGACCACCAGTATATAGTAGTACAGTACAGTGAGCCATTGCTATATCTTGCAGCTCTGTGTCACTTCAAGTATCCATAACTGTGCTGCATTGTTGTGAGCAGTATATAGTAGTACAGTGCAGGATTTTGGTGACCATCAGTATATAGTAGTACAGTAGAGTAGGCCATTGCTGTATCTTGCAGCTCTGTGTCACTTCAAGTATCCATATCTGTGCTGCATTGTTGTGAGCAGTATATAGTAGTACAGTGCAGCATTTTGGTGACCACCAGTATATAGCAGTACAATACAGTAGGCCATTGCTATTGATATATTACTGGCATATAATTCCACACATTAAAAAATGGAGAACAAAAATGTGGAAGGTAAAATAGGGAAAGATCAAGATCCACTTCCACCTAGTGCTGAAGCTGCTGCCACTAGTCATGGCAGAGACGATTCAATGCCATCAACGTCGTCTGCCAAGGCCGATGCCCAATGTCATAGTAGAGAGCATGTAAAATCCAAAAAACAAAAGTTCAGTAAAATGACCCAAAAATCTAAATTAAAAAGTATCAGTGGAAACGTAAACTTGCCAATATGCTAAATTCCGACATGGAGTGGCAAGGAATGGCTGAGGCCCTGGCCTATGTTCATAGCTAGTGTTTCAGCTTCACATGAGGATGGAAGCACTCATCCTCCCACTAGAAAAATGAAAATAGTTAAGATGGCAAAAGCACAGCAAAGAACTGTGCGTTCTTCTAAATCACAAATCCCCAAGGAGAGTCCAAATGTGTCGGTTGCGATGCCTGATCTTCCCAACACTGGAAGGGAAGAGGTGGCTCCTTCCACCATTTGCATGCCCCCTGCAAGTGCTGGAAGGAGCACCCACAGTCCAGTTCCTGATAGTCAAATTGAAGATGTCACTGTTGAAGTACACCAGGATGAGGATATGGGTGTTGCTGGCGCTGAGGAGGAAATTGACAAGGAGGATTCTGATGGAGAGGTGGTTTGTTTAAGTCAGGCACCCGGGGAGACACCTGTTGTCCGTGGGATGAATATGGCCATTGACATGCCTGGTCAAAATATAAAAAAAATCACCTCTTCGGTGTGGAATTATTTTAACAGAAATGCGGACAACAGGTGTCAAGCCGTGTGTTGCCTTTGTCTAGCTGTAATAAGTAGGGGTAAGGACGTTAACCACCTAGGAACATGCTCCCTTATACGTCACCTGGAGCGCATTCATCAGAAGTCATTGACAAGTTCAAAAACTTTGGGTGACAGCGGAAGCAGTCCACTGACAACTAAATACCTTCTTCCTCTTGTATCCAAGCTCCTGCAAACCACACCACCAACTCCTTCAGTGTCAATTTCCTCCTTAGACAGGAACGTCAACAGTTCTGCAGGTCATGTCACTGGTAAGTCTGACGAGTCCTCTCCTGACTGGGATTCCTCCGGTGGATTCTTGAGTGTAATGCCTACTACTGCTGGCGCTGCTGTTGTCGATCGTCATCCCAGAGGGGAAGTTGGAAGACCACTTGTACTACTTCCAGTAAGCAATTGACTGTCCAACAGGAAGATGAAATATCACAGCAGTCATCCTGCTGCAGAGCGGATTACTCAGGACTTGGCAGCTGTGTTGGTGTTAAACGTGTGTCCGGTATCCACCGTTAATTCTCAGGGAATTAGAGAATTGCTTGAGGTACTGTGTCCCCTGTACCAAATACCATCTAGGTTCCACTTCTCTAGGCAGGCGATACCGAGAATGTACACAGACATCAGAAAAAGAGTCACCAGTGTCCTAAAAAATGCAGTTGTACCCAATGTCCACTTAACCATGGACAAGTGGAGCGGGGCAGACTCAGGACTATATAACTGTGACAGCCCACTGGGTAGATGTATTGCCTCCCGCAGCAACAACAGCAGCGGCGGCACCAGTAGCAGCATCTTGCAAACGCCAACTCGTTCCTAGGCAGGCTACGCTTTGTATCACCGCTTTCCATAAGAGGCACACAGCTGACAGCCTCTTAAGGAAACTGAGGAACATCATCGCAGATTGGCTTACCCCAATTGGACTCTCCTGGGGATTTGTGACATCGGACAATGCCACCAATGTTGTGCATTATATGTGGGCAAATTCCAGCACGTCCCATGTTTTGCACATACAATGAATTTGGTGGTGCAGAATATTTAAAAAAAAAAAACGGCGTGCAAGAGATGCTGTCAGTGGCCCGAAGAATTGCGGGCCACTTTTGGCATTCAGCCACCATGTGCCGAAGACTGGAGCACCAGCAAACACTCCTGAACATGCCCTGCCATCAGCTGCAGCAAGAGGTGGTAATGAGGTGGAATTCAACCCTCTATATGCTTCAGAGGATGGTGGAGCAGCAAAAGGCCATTCAAGCCTATACATCTGCCTACGATATAGGCAAAGGAGGGGGAATGCACCTGACTCAAGCGCAGTGGAGAATGATTTCAACGTTGTGCAAGGTTCTGCAACCCTTTGAACTTGCCACACGTGAAGTCAGTTCAGACACTGCCAGCCTGAGTCAGGTCATTCCCCTCATCAGGCTTTTGCAGAAGCAGCTCGACATATTAAAGGAGGAGCTAAAACGGAGCGATTCCGCTAGGCATGTGGGACTTGTGGATGGAGCCCTTCATTCGCTTAACCAGGATTCACGGGTGGTCAATCTGTTGAAATCAGAGCACTACATTTTTGCCACCATGCTCGATACTAGGTTTAAAGCCTACGTTGTATCTCTCTTTCCGGCAGACACAAATCTGCAGATGTTCAAAGACCTACTGGTGAGACACTTGTCAACTCAAGCGGAACGTGACCCGCCAACAGCTCCTCCTTCATTTTCTCTGGCCACTGGAGCTGCCAGGAAAAGGATCAAATTTCCAAAACCTCCTGCTGGCGGTGATGTAGGGCAGTCAGGAGCAAGTGCTGACATCTGGTCTGGACTGAACGACCTGCCAACGATTACTGACATGTCGTCTACTGTCACTGCATATGATTCTGTCCCCATTGAAAGAATGGTGGAGGATTATATGAGTGACAGCATCCATGTAGGTACGTCAGACAGTCCGTATGTATACTGGCAGGAAAAATAGGCAATTTGGAGGCCCTTGCACAAACTGGCTTTATTTTACCTAAGTTGCCCCCCCTCCAGTGTGTACTCCGAAAGAGTGTTTAATGCAGCCGGTCACCTTGTCAGCGATCGGCGTTCGAGGTTACTTCCACAAAATGTGGAGAAGATGATGTTCATTAAAATTAATTATAATCAATTCCTCCGTGGAGACATTTATCAGCAATTGCCTCCAGAAAGTACACAGGGACCTGTGATGGTGGATTCCAGTGGGGAAGAATTAATTCTCTGTGAGGAGGGGGATGTACACAGTGAAAGGGGTGAGGAATCGGAGGATGATGATGAGGTCGACATCTTGCCTCTGTAGAGTTTGAGCAAGGAAAAATTGATTGCTTCTTTTTTTGGTGGGGGCCCAAACCAACCAGTCATTTCAGCCACAGTCGTGTGGCAGACCCTGTCGCTGAAATGATGGGCTTGTTAAAGTGTGCATGTCCTGTTTATACAACATAAGGGTGGGTGGGAAGGCCTAAGGACAATTCCATCTTGCACCTCTTTTTTTAATTTATCTTTGCATCATGTGATGTTTGGGGCCATTTTTTTAAGTGCCATCCTGTCTGACACTACAGTGCTACTCCTAGATGGGCCAGGTGTTTGTGCCGCCCACTTGGGTCGCTTAGTTTAGTCATCCAGAGACCTCGGTGCATATTTTAGGACTAAAAATAATATTGTGAGGTGTGAGGTATTCAGAATAGACTGGAAATGGTGGAAATTATGGTTATTGAGGTTAATATTACTATAGGATCAAAATTACCCCCAAATTCTATGATTTAAGCTGTTTTTGAGGAATTTTTGAAAAAAACACCCGAATCCGACAAAAAATTGTATGGGAGGTTTTGCAAAAACGTGTCCGAATCCAAAACACGGCCGCGGAACCGAAACCAAAACCAAAGCACAAAACCCGAAAAAATTTCCGGTGCACATCTCTAGTTATTTTGTAATGGGGTAGTTTTTTTTCCATACAATACTATTTTTCATGATGTACAGTATATAAGATAGAATATCGATAGGTTTATTGTTTTTTCTTTATTGTTGCTTTTTTGGCTACAATCACCATACTTTGAGACTACTGTCATGGATATTTTTATACTGAAACATGTGGAAATTGTTTTACTCTGTACAATGATAAAAAACGAAAAAAGAAAGAATTTATAAAAAAAAAAAAAGTTGTTCCTGTGCACTAATTCTTAAGGGTATATAGCACTTTAAATTAGGTGTCTAAAATGTCCATTAAAACACAAACTTATTGTAAAAACAGAATAGTCACTTGATTAGAAGCAAAACATCCAAATAAAAAGTCTACAAATTCAGTCTGTGAATCTCTTATCTCCTCTCCGCCTGGTTCCTCCAATCTTTGCAGGTATCAAACACACTTGTAGTTAGATGTCTCCACTTTTTGTCACTTTTTGTCAGATAGTCCACTTACTGTGGTTCCATCAATGGCTTCACTTACTGTACTTCATCAAGAAGAAGAGATCCTGAACCTGTAGCAAGGAAGGAGTTTTCAATGGCTGCACATCTGCTTTCACCAAAACACTTTCCTGACTGTTTGCTCAATACTGTTGTCAAGCTGGCTTCAGCTGATCAGTGCAGGCTGCCTCGGCGGTCTAGCCGAGGATCCACATGTTTTGTCGGATTCGTGGCCAAATCCTACAGGTTTTAGCCCCATTTCTGACAATGTCAATTAGACTTGAAAAAAAAAGTCTGATTGGCATTGTCTGGAACGGTCAAAACCTGTCGGATTTGGCCGCAAATTGAATACTGGCCGACATCAATTGAATAGACCTCTTAGTCTGACTTTTGTGGTTGTACTTTCATTTATTCTACAAATAAAAGACAGAAAAAAGTCATGGTGTCAGCTACAGCTGCTGAAGATGAGGATATGGGAAATGGACTATGTAGCAGCCAAAAAAGGCAAACGTGTGACTTTGCAGCTGTTAGTGCAATTGCCCACACTCATCTATCTAGCATCTAGTAATCAACAACACATTCCTGAGCCTGCAATGAAATCCATGCTGGTGCTCAACTGTCGCCCTCACACACCTGCCAGATGGGGTCAGCTCCCCTCCATAAAGCACAGTCATGACATATGCGCTGTGCAGTCAGGAATCTCGATGCATGTAACCATTACACTGTAGAAGATAATGTATGTATCTGGGATAAGAAACTGCCAGAGAAATACTCTCATTTTTGCCTGAGAGCCCTGCACACAGAGACAGCTGCGTAACCAGTACCACACCACACAGAAACATAGAATTTGATGGCAGTTAAGAACCATATGGCCCTTTCAGACTGCTCTTTCAGTTAGTTTAGGGGATTGGGTTTGGGATTAGGGTATTTGGAATAGGGTACTAGAGTTAGTTTAGAGTTTTTGGTTAGGTTATTAGGGTTAGTTTAGACGGATTGGGTTAGGGCACTGTGTTATCTATAATGGGTGCACACCCTGCACCCTTTTAATTATACACACCTCTCCCTCGGCCCACTGCTTGCTGCAGAGCAGCAAATATCACTCAAAATATGCTCACTGCTGCTATTTTTTCTGTGATTTGTGCATGCGCAATAAAGATGTCCCTGGGAACGTAGCATGTTCCCGGAGACCTGTGCATACACAGTAGACTCTGGCACAATGCCAGAGTCTACGTCACTGTTAGAGAGGAGGGGGCCCAATTGGGGACTGCACACAGGCCCCCTCTTCTCTTAAAGTGACTCTGTGTTAGTGATATGATAGTAAGGTTGGAATAGTGATTTGGGCTAGGGGCTAGGTTATTAGGGTTAGTTTATGGGATTGGGTTGGGGGTAAGGGTATCAGGGATAGGATATTAGGGTTGGTTTAGCAAGTTGAGTCAAGGTATTACTGTAGGTTTAGGGCAGAGTCGCTCTAAGAGAGGGGGCCAGTGTAAAGGCTCTGATTGGGCCCCCTCCTCACCGGCAGTGCAGTAGACCCTGGCATTGTACCAGAGTCTACTGTGCATACGCAGGTCTTTGGGAACATGGCGCCCAGACATCTCTAGTGTGCATTTGGCTGCCTTTTTTAGGAGTAACATTTGAAGCTCTGCAGCCAGCACCGGGCTGACGGAGCAGTGAGTATAATTTAATGGACGCAGGGTGTGTGGGCCCCCTTGTAACCCCAGGGCCCATGTGCACCACACACCGTGCACCCATTATAGATACGCCAGTGGTGTAGGGGTTATATTTCGGGGTATGTTCAGGGTTAGGGTCTAGGGGATGTTACTAAATGGCAGCTTCGGTTCATTGAAAGATTACTGCAGTCTGAATCGACTAGAAACAGCTTGTATAGCAGAGCATATAGGCAGTAATAATTTAGAGAAGAGCTGCATCTGATAATAGCCCATTATGAAACAGGTGAGTGTTGTGTTACCTGTGCCATGATGCTATATATATATACATGTGTATATAAATACAGTACTGTGCAGAAGTTTTAGAAAGTTTTGAAAAATGCTGCAAAGTAAGAATGCTTTCAAAAATAGAAGTGTTAATACAGTAGTTTATTTTTATCATTTTTTATAAACATTTTTAACAATTAACAAAATGCAAAGTGAATGAACAGACGAGAAATATAAATCAAATCAATATTTGGCGTGACTACCCTTTGCCTTCAAAACAGCATCAATTCTTCTAGATACACTTGCTCACAGTTTTTGAAGGAAATCTACAGGGGGATTGTTCCAAATATCTTGGAAAACTAACCACAGATCTTCTGTGGATGTAGTCTTGCTCAAATCCTCTCTTCACGGCGGCTTATGTTCTCTCTGTGGGAGGATTAGGGATGCTATCTGTGATGGCTGTTCTTCCTTTGGGTGTTATCATCAACCTTTCTGTCCGGGAGGGTGCTATCTGTGGCCGCAGCTGTTCTGACCAGCGAGAAAGGAGGTTCAGAATCATACACTGCTACAAGCTCTGATTCATAACTTAACCAGTGTAACCACACTACTGGTTAAGCTACTGAACTTGTGTCAAATACATTCCGTTGGTGTGACATTCCAGTGGTGTGTACACTACTCTGCCATTCCACCACATGTACACACATATTTCCAACAATGTTATATTGGTATTTCAGTGGCAAATTCTGCCATTGTTTTTCTAGCACTACAATGTAATCATAAACTCCAGTCATGATCCATTTTTTCCAGAACCACCGCTAATAGAAGCTTTGCTGTTAGACCCACTGCTCTCCATAAAATATTCATTGTTGCAACCATGTAGCTGTCTGTACTACAACATCAGCCAAAATACCACCCGCTACTGTACATGTGACTCACTAAAGAATACTGTACAGTAACAGATATGTTGACTTTTATTTTGCATTGGAAAGTGACAGTAGCATTGGTGTAATGATCATCATATTTGTCAGGGACATCTTTTTATGCTGCTTATTGCCCACAGTAATCTCTCCCCCTAGTCGGCTCTGCTCTGTTAGCTGCCCTGAAAAGGCTTCATCCACCACTCCGGACAGTCCTACAGCCTGGGAGCCGGCCACCCATAGATGGCACCCAAATCCAAAAAACTAGAGATCTGATGCCAGGACAGGGATGTTTTGCCTCGTTTCCGATCTGAGCCCGGCAGGAAGATCTGAGATGGGACTAGGAAACCAAACCCACTCATCTCTAAAGTCCACATATTTTCACTGTGAGCCTAATTCAGATCCCATCAGATGTTCCATACTTTGCGCATGCATCAGACCCATAATGTGTAGACTGGGTCCTGCAATGTTAAATTGCTGCAGATGTCACTAGATTGACAGTCTACAGCTGTTTAGGCAGGGGAGGGGGCAGCGATGACCACCTTTAGTCAGGGAGTGCCGAGGCCAGGATCTCCATAAGAAAAACAAAGGTTTCTTGGCCTCTTTGCAGGAACTGTGACACCTGTCTTGTGTGACCCCATGGGTCGCACAGCTGGCCGATAGTGTTGCAGGTGGTCCAATGCACAGACCACTAATACAAGCAGGACACAGCTACTTATATCAGGATGCCTCCTGCTGCATTACTATACTAGTACATCTCTGCAGTGTCCAAGTAAGCAGCAATGATAGCACCTCCAACCAAATCTGAATCAAGCCCAGTCAAGAGGTCAGCCTCAGTATCCCAGTACCAGGAACCTGACACAACAGAAATCTTACTTAGTGCATTAAACCTGTGTGGGAGTTATAATGTTAAATATTAGCAAACTAACAGGCATGTTTAAAGGTATAACAACTAGTGATGTGCATCGGACATTTTTCAGGTTTTGTGTTTTGGTTTTGGATTTGGATTTGGTTCCATGGCCGTGCTTTGGATTCGGATGCGAAATTTGGGGGTCATTTTGATCCCATAGTATTATTAACCTCAATAACCATAATTTCCACTCATTTACAGGCTATTCTGAACACCTCACACCCCACAATATTATTTTTAGTCCTAAAATTTGCACTGAGGTCGCTGGATGACAAAGCTAAGCGACCCAAGTGGCCGACACAAACACCTGGCCCATCTAGGATAGGCACTGCAGTGTCAGACAGGATGGCAGATTTAAAAAAAATAGTCCCAAAACAGCACATGATGCAAAGAAAAAAAGAGGTGCAATGAGGTAGCTGTGTGACTAAGCTAAGCGACCCAAGTGGCCGACACAATCACCTGGCCCATCTAGGAGTGGCACTGCAGTGTCAGACAGGATGGCACTTCAAAAAATAGTCCCCAAACAGCACATGATGCAAAGAAAAAAAGAGGTGCAATGAGGTAGCTGTGTGTCTAAGCTAAGCGACCCAAGTGGCCGACACAAACACCTGGCCCATCTAGGAGTGGCACTGCAGTGTCAGACAGGATGGCACTTCAAAAAATAGTCCCCAAACAGCACATGATGCAAAGAAATAAAGAGGTGCAATAAGGTAGTTGTGTGACTAAGCTAAGTGACCCAAGTGGCCGACACAAACACCTGGCCCATCTAGGAGTGGCACTGCAGTGTCAGACAGGATGGCAGATTTAAAAAATAGTCCCCAAACAGCACATGATGCAAAGAAAAAAAGAGGTGCAATGAGGTAGCTGTGTGACTAAGCTAAGCGACCAAAGTGGCTGACACAAACACCTGGCCCATCTAGGAGTGGCACTGCAGTGTCAGACAGGATGGCACTTCAAAAAATAGTCCCCAAACAGCACATGATGCAAAGAAATAAAGAGGTGCAATAAGGTAGCTGTGTGACTAAGCTAAGCGACCCAAGTGGCCGACACAAACACCTGGCCCATCTAGGAGTGGCACTGCAGTGTCAGACAGGATGGCACTTCAAAAAATAGTCCCCAAACAGCACATGATGCAAAGAAAAAAAGAGGTGCAATGAGGTAGCTGTGTGACTAAGCTAAGCGACCCAAGTGGCCGACACAAACACCTGGCCCATCTAAGAGTGGCACTGCAGTGTCAGACAGGATGGCAGATTTAAAAGAATAGTCCCCAAACAGCACATGATGCAAAGAAAAAAAAGAGGTGCAATGAGGTAGCTGTTAGAGATGAGCGGGTTCGGTTTCTTTGAATCCGAACCCGCACGAACTTCACTTTTTTTTTCACGGGTCCGAGCGACTCGGATCTTCCCGCCTTGCTCGGTTAACCCGAGCGCGCCCGAACGTCATCATGACGCTGTCGGATTCTCGCGAGACTCGGATTCTATATAAGGAGCCGCGCGTCGCCGCCATTTTCACACGTGCATTGAGATTGATAGGGAGAGGACGTGGCTGGCGTCCTCTCCATTTAGATTAGATTTAGAAGAGAGAGAGAGAGAGAGATTGCTGTGATACTGTAGATTAGAAGAGAGTGCAGACAGAGTTTAGTGACTGACGACCACAGTGACCAGTGACCACCAGAGACAGTGCAGTTGTTTGTTTTATTTAATATATCCGTTCTCGGCCTGAAAAAAACGATACACAGTCACACAGTGACTCAGTCTGTGTGCACTGCTCAGCCCAGTGTGCTGCACATCAATGTATTGTATATAAAGCTTATAATTGTGGGGGAGACTGGGGAGCACTGCAGGTTGTTATAGCAGGAGCCAGGAGTACATGATAAATAATATTATATTAAAATTAAACAGTGCACACTTTTGCTGCAGGAGTGCCACTGCCAGTGTGACTAGTGGTGACCAGTGCCTGACCACCAGTATATTAGTAGTATTGTATACTATCTCTTTATCAACCAGTCTATATTAGCAGCAGACACAGTACAGTGCGGTAGTTCACGGCTGTGGCTACCTCTGTGTCGGCACTCGGCAGGCAGTCCGTCCATCCATAATTGTATTATAATATATACCACCTAACCGTGGTTTTTTTTTCATTCTTTATACCGTCGTCATACTAGTTGTTACGAGTATACTACTATCTCTTTATCAACCAGTGTACAGTGCGGTAGTTCACGGCTGTGGCTACCTCTGTGTCGGCACTCGGCAGGCAGTCCGTCCAACCATAATTGTATTATAATATATACCACCTAACCGTGGTTTTTTTTTCATTCTTTATACCGTCGTCATACTAGTTGTTACGAGTATACTACTATCTCTTTATCAACCAGTGTACAGTGCGGTAGTTCACGGCTGTGGCTACCTCTGTGTCGGCACTCGGCAGGCAGTCCGTCCATCCATAATTGTATTATAATATATACCACCTAACCGTGGTTTTTTTTTCATTCTTTATACCGTCGTCATACTAGTTGTTACGAGTATACTACTATCTCTTTATCAACCAGTGTACAGTGCGGTAGTTCACGGCTGTGGCTACCTCTGTGTCGGCACTCGGCAGGCAGTCCGTCCAACCATAATTGTATTATAATATATACCACCTAACCGTGGTTTTTTTTTCATTCTTTATACCGTCGTCATACTAGTTGTTACGAGTATACTACTATCTCTTTATCAACCAGTGTACAGTGCGGTAGTTCACGGCTGTGGCTACCTCTGTGTCGGCACTCGGCAGGCAGTCCGTCCAACCATAATTGTATTATATACCACCTAACCGTGGTTTTTTTTTCATTCTTTATACCGTCGTCATACTAGTTGTTACGAGTATACTACTATCTCTTTATCAACCAGTGTACAGTGCGGTAGTTCACGGCTGTGGCTACCTCTGTGTCGGCACTCGGCAGGCAGTCCGTCCAACCATAATTGTATTATAATATATACCACCTAACCGTGGTTTTTTTTTCATTCTTTATACCGTCGTCATACTAGTTGTTACGAGTATACTACTATCTCTTTATCAACCAGTGTACAGTGCGGTAGTTCACGGCTGTGGCTACCTCTGTGTCGGCACTCGGCAGGCAGTCCGTCCATCCATAATTGTAGTATAATATATACCACCTAACCGTGTTTTTTTTTTCATTCTTTATACCGTCGTCATACTAGTTGTTACGAGTATACTACTATCTCTTTATCAACCAGTGTACAGTGTGGTAGTTCACGGCTGTGGCTACCTCTGTGTCGGCACTCGGCAGGCAGTCCGTCCAACCATAATTGTATTATAATATATACCACCTAACCGTGGTTTTTTTTTCATTCTTTATACCGTCGTCATACTAGTTGTTACGAGTATACTACTATCTCTTTATCAACCAGTGTACAGTGCGGTAGTTCACGGCTGTGGCTACCTCTGTGTCGGCACTCGGCAGGCAGTCCGTCCAACCATAATTGTATTATAATATATACCACCTAACCGTGGTTTTTTTTTCATTCTTTATACCGTCGTCATACTAGTTGTTACGAGTATACTACTATCTCTTTATCAACCAGTGTACAGTGCGGTAGTTCACGGCTGTGGCTACCTCTGTGTCGGCACTCGGCAGGCAGTCCGTCCATCCATAATTGTATTATATACCACCTAACCGTGGTTTTTTTATACCACCTAACCGTGGCAGTCCGTCCATAATTGTATACTAGTATCCAATCCATCCATCTCCATTGTTTACCTGAGGTGCCTTTTAGGCCCGGTGTTTGTGTCGGCCACTAGGGTCGCTAATCTTACTCACACAGCTACCTCATTGCGCCTCTTTTTTTCTTTGCGTCATGTGCTGTTTGGGGAGGGTTTTTTGGAAGGGACATCCTGCGTGACACTGCAGTGCCACTCCTAGATGTGCCCGGTGTTTGTGTCGGCCACTAGGGTCGCTAATCTTACTCACACAGCTACCTCATTGCGCCTCTTTTTTTCTTTGCGTCATGTGCTGTTTGGGGAGGGTTTTTTGGAAGGGACATCCTGCGTGACACTGCAGTGCCACTCCTAGATGTGCCCGGTGTTTGTGTCGGCCACTAGGGTCGCTAATCTTACTCACACAGTCAGCTACCTCATTGCGCCTCTTTTTTTCTTTGCGTCATGTGCTGTTTGGGGAGGGTTTTTTGGAAGGGCCATCCTGCGTGACACTGCAGTGCCACTCCTAGATGGGCCCGGTGTTTGTGTCGGCCAATAGGGTCGCTAATCTTACTCACACAGCTACCTCATTGCGCCTCTTTTTTTCTTTGCGTCATGTGCTGTTTGGGGAGGGTTTTTTGGAAGGGACATCCTGCGTGACACTGCAGTGCCACTCCTAGATGGGCCCGGTGTTTGTGTCGGCCACTAGGGTCGCTTATCTTACTCACACAGCGACCTCGGTGCAAATTTTAGGACTAAAAATAATATTGTGAGGTGTGAGGTATTCAGAATAGACTGAAAATGAGTGTAAATTATGGTTTTTGAGGTTAATAATACTTTGGGATCAAAATGACCCCCAAATTCTATGATTTAAGCTGTTTTTTAGTGTTTTTGGAAAAAAACACCCGAATCCAAAACACACCCGAATCCGACAAAAATAATTCGGTGAGGTTTTGCCAAAACGCGTTCGAACCCAAAACACGGCCGCGGAACCGAACCCAAAACCAAAACACAAAACCCGAAAAATTTCAGGCGCTCATCACTAGTAGCTGTATGACTAAGCTAAGCGACCCAAGTGGCAGACACAAACACCTGGCCCATCTAGGAGTGATACTGCAGTGTCAGACAGGATGGCAGATTTAAAAAAAAATAGTCCCCAAACAGCACATGATGCAAAGAAAAAAAGAGGTGTAATGAGGTAGCTGTGTGACTAAGCTAAGCGACCCAAGTGGCCGAAACAAACACTTGGCCCATCTAGGAGTGGCACTGCATTGTCAGACAGGATGGCACTTCAAAAAATAGTCCCCAAACAGCACATGATGCAAAGAAAAAAAGAGGTGCAATGAGGTAGCTGTGTGACTAAGCTAAGCGACCCAAGTGGCCGACACAAACACCTGGCCCATCTAGGAGTGGCACTGCAGTTTTCTAGCGAGAGGATGATTGCTTCAATTCTCATGTGAATCTGAACCACTAGCCATGAACATAGGCCAGGGCCTCAGCCGTTCCTTGCCACTCCGTGTCGTAAATGGCATATTGGCAAGTTTACGCTTCTCATCAAACGCTTTTAATTTTGATTTTTGGGTCATTTTACTGAACTTTTGTAGTATACTTGACGACACAGAGGTAGAGCAGTGGACTACTGTACCGTACTGCTATATATTATATACTGGTGGTCAGCAAAATTATGCACTGTCCTCCTACTATATATATACTGCGCAAAACTTAAATGCACCACAGGTATGGATGGATAGTATACTTGACGACACAGAGGTAGGTAGAGCAGTGGACTACTGTACCGTACTGCTATATATTATATACTGGTGGTCAGCAAAATTATGCACTGTCCTCCTACTATATATATACTGCGCAAAACTTAAATGCACCATAGGTATGGATGGATAGTATACTTGACGACACAGAGGTAGGTAGAGCAGTGGACTACTGTACCGTACTGCTATATATTATATACTGGTGGTCAGCAAAATTATGCACTGTCCTCCTACTATATATATACTGTGCAAAACTTAAATGCACCACAGGTATGGATGGATAGTATACTTGACGACACAGAGGTAGGTAGAGCAGTGGACTACTGTATCGTACTGAAATAATGCTGGTGGTCACTGGTCAGCAAAATCTGCACTGTTTTCCTGCCAGTGGCGGAACTAGCAAGCGGTGGGCCCAGGTGCGACAAAATGCTTTGCCCCCCCCCCCCCCCCATCCCAACCAAGTTCACCCCCTCAGCCCTGGAGAGGATCTGGTGAGGGGGACCTGCTCAGGGCTAGAGAAATGGATACCTAGCAACAGTGCCGTAACTAGACATTTTAGCACTGTGTGCAAGAATTGGCATCGGAGCCCCACCCCTGCATGCAAAACAGGGGCAGTGCGCGCCGTAGGCGTGTGCAAAAATACATAGTGGTGTGGCTTCGTGGGGAAGGGGTGTGGCCACAAAATAATACCAATTCATAAAACGGTGCACAGTATTCTCCATTATTCAAATTACGCCACACAGTAGCACCACTACACCAGGTAGAGACCCTTTTACACCTTACGGCGGACAGATTCCTCTTTTTACACATTATAGCAGACAGCGTCCCCTTTTTACACATTACGGCAGACAGTGTCCCCCTTTTTACACATAAAGGCAGACAGAGTGCCCTTTTTACACATAGCGGCAGACAGCGTGCACTTTTTACACATAACGGCAGACAGCGTCCCCTTTTTACACATAACGCCAGACAGCGTGCCCTTGTTACACATTACGGCAGACAGCGTCCCCCTTTTTACACATTACGGCAGACAGCATCCCCCTTGTTACACATTACGGCAGACAGCCTCCCCTTTTTACACATCATGGCAGACAGATTCCCCCTTTTTACACATCACGTCAGGCAGATTCCCCCTTTTTACACATTACGGCAGGCAGATTCCCCCTTTTTACACATCACGTCAGGCAGCTATGGTTGGCCACAGCAAGGATACACAGCGGTATAGATTGCGGTATAGATCTGTACCTGGGAGCCGGAGGTGTGACGTCACTCAAGGTGCTGGTCCACGTTATGCAGGGAAGCCGCTCTGTAGGAGTAATTCCGTCACTGCTGGAAGCCTCAGCTCAGCTGGGGTGTGCAGGCGGTACACAGGGAGAAGCTTCGGGGGAGGTAAGGAGCTGCTGAAAGGGTCCCACACTTCAGGCGCTGGAATCAGTAGTGAGGGCATCTAAACGCTGCGGACCGCTAAAGCAGCTGAGTGATTAAGGCCCCCCCTGGCGCCACATTTGAAATTCCGTCAGCGATGTTTGACTGACTCCTGCTACCCGGCGCCCTCCTCAGCGCGGCGCCTTACTCAGCGTCAGGCCGGCACTGAGGAGGAGGGAGGTGGAGGAGGGAGCTGCAGCAGCGTTGTGTTATTGGTGGAGGCGCTGCTGTTGCTGGCCCTCTGCTTCACTATAGGCTGTTCTCGGAAGACAGCCTATAGTGTAGCAGAGGGCCAGCAGCAGCAGCGCCTCAACCAGTAGTAAAGAGCTGCTGCGGCTCCCTCCTCCGGCTCCCTCCTCCGGCTCCCTCCTCCTCCTTCTCCCCCGTACCGCTGCTCCTCTCCTCTCTGTCCGGGCGGCTGTGTGCTGCGGGCAGTGGTTGCCCGCAGCACACAGCGGCATGTAATGAGTCAGTTTGACTCATTACATGCTTTGGGCCCCTGGACAGTGACCGGCCCTAGTGCAACGCAATGGTTGCACTGGTGGTAGTTCCGCCTCTGCCTCCTACTATATTCTACAATGCAGCACAGATATGGAGCGTTTTTCAGGCAGAGAACATAGATATTTTCAGCACACTGAGCACAGATATTTGCAAGCACACTGAGCACAGATATTTGCAGCACACTGAGCACAGATATTTGCAGCACACTGAACACAACTGAGAGAACGCTGCACACGTCCTCTCCCTATCATCTCCAATGCACGAGTGAAAATGGCGGCGGCGCGCGGCTCCTTATATAGAATGTGAATCTCGCGAGAATCCGACAGCGGGAAGATGACGTTCGGGCGCGCTCGGGTTAACCGAGCAAGGCAGGAGGATCCAAGTCTGCCTCGGAACCGTGTAAAATGGGTGAATTTCGGGGGGTTCAGATTCCGAGGAACCGAACCCGCTCATCACTAATAACAAAACACATATGAAAGTGTATTACATTGACTAACTGTATAATGTTCAAAAGTGTATTGAATTGGGTGTGTACACGCTGCGTGTACTTTGTACCCCCAGCGCGGCGTTTGTATGCAGAGTTCGTACATGGTACAGGACTCATTACGCAAATAGCGTAAGAGGTACGTAGAGTGCATATTAGGTTTAGCGGCCGCAGCGGCTCCATGGTAAATGTGTGTTTAAAGGTATAGCTTTATGTTTTAAGATAATATCGAGATTATCAATTGGGGGCATCATCCGGTTTTTCCACATACCCGCAGCCTAGCAGGTTAAAGCAGACTTTATCTATCAGCAAAGGGCGGACAGGTATCCTACGTAAACCTTTTTCTGGCCGCAGGATACACTGGAAACCCTATTTTATTGCTGATTAGATGGCGTCTGCTCTGCATGGTTTGTAGGGATGCTGGTGGGACCCGTAGAGTAAATACGCAAAGCTATTTAAAAAGTCTGTGAATTTCTGTTTGGCGCCAAATGCGCACACAACACAAGCGTACACCTGTACTCTGTATACCTGCTCACATTGTTGCCATAAGTACTGATTACTAGATTCATTTAGACCTGTGCAGAGAAATTTGTTGCTATTTAGTTAAAATATAGAATAAATATTAAAGAAGTAAACGTAAAACACAAACACAGTCTGGCCTAGTTAAAAAGGTTTATACAGAAAGAAACTGTGTTGTGTTAAGTGAGCGATTATAGGTAATATCGCTTACATTTATAGAAGTGTGGGATTTGTACTATTGCGGACGTACGGTTTTGTACACGTGTCTCGGACAAAGGACGGGACTGCGTACGCAACGTAAAGACATACACACGGTCGCATGTTTACGCAACGTGCGTAAGGGTACGACCGCTAAGTACAAATTACACAATAGCATTGTTTAGTTTAGGGGCGGGACAGTAGCCACGCTACATTAGCACAAATTGCTCGGTTTCCAAGATTTAGTTTAAATAAAACCTTTTTTACTGTATTGCCTCTGGTACTAAAGCTGTTTATCTGAATGAAAGATAATTTTCTGTACAGAAAAACCAAAGTGTATTTGAGTGAACGAAGTGAGTGAGCAAACGTAATAAAGGTTTAGTGGACCCAGGGAATTCGGGATCCAGTCGAGTGGTACATCAAGTGAGTGGAGACTTGGTGGCGTGAGGCAGCTGACTCATGTTAATATAGATTGAAGTACAAAGGAGCAAGGTAGCAGAGTACCGCGGCCCACGAGGTCAGCGAGGTTTAGAGTACCGCGGCCCAGGGGGTTAGCGAAGGTTTACCCATTTAGTTTTTTTTTATACGCTCCGGCTGAGGTTTCGCAGCCTGAAAATCGATTCCAGTGGTCGTACGCGGATAAGTAACAAGTACCTATACGCTGTGCGATTGGACCGCGCGTTCGTGGGTGCAATATTTAGCGCAACGTGATATCATGTTTACGAGCTTTGCGTAAAATCGCGGTATCATTAGCGCTGTATATAGCATACGCAAGCGTGATTTGTGTATAATAAAGGTTTAGGGAGTTTTCGCTGGTCTCTCTCAGAAAATCTCCAACAGCTTATATTTACTGTAAAGGGTAAGTTATTCCCAGAAACTTCCAGTAAATAGAGGCTACATAGGGCCCTAAATTGGGTACATTGCCTTCACTATCGACAGTGTATGGTGGTACTGGCCAACGTGGGCGGTGAGCGGGTGAAGAGCGCTCGGAGAACTTTCACCGTTGCCTTATATTGAGTATTTTGTTTTTTTGTGGGATTAGCCGAAAGGACAATACCTGCAAAATATGGGGGCCAGTTGCTCAAGTAAGGGACGTTCAACCAGGGTTCAGGTTGACATACCGCGGCCCAGGGGGTCAGCGAGGTTCATAATGTGTGAGAAGTATGGACCACACACAGAGGTTTTGTGCAATGAATGGGAACGTATGACTGAGGGAGATAGGGAACCATTCCCTAAGGTAGGCAGTTTTGAACCAGAGGTATTGCAGAATTTAAGGATTAGGATATGTCTGATAAAATCCCGAAAACAAAGGGTCAGACACACAAATTGTTTAAACTTATGGCAGCAAGAGGGCGATATGCAAAGAGAATTAGCTCACGCAGCAGGTTCCAAACCTAGCAGGAAAATGATGGCAACCGCACCACCACCACCGTATATTGTGGGGGAGAAAATGGCTACAGACAATGGCATATTGGTATCCAATAAGAGTATAGATGATAAATGTACTAACGCTAACCCTTGCAAGTTGTATCCCATTTTAAACTTTCCTCAGGACTGTGAGCAAGAAGATGAGCCCAGCACGATATCGGCACTCTCTCTAGCAGCCACCATACAGAATACTCAGGTGGGCACGGCCCAACCAGTAAGAGCAGTAGTAAGGCCCCCTAGTGGAGGGATAAGTGAGGTCGTGTCCACAGGTAAGTACGGTACCATACATTACGCAGAGACAATAGCACCTCAGATTGTGGAGTCAACTCAGACTGACGTAATTGAAATAAATCCTGTCAGGGTGATCGCAGTCCCCATTGGGAGGACTGATGCTCAGGGAGTCACTCCCATCAGGAACATTGCTATGCATTGTCCCTGGTCCCGGACAGAATTGAGGGCAATTATGTCAGTTATTTCCCGATCCCAGAAAGGATCTAGTCGCATGCCAGAGGTTCATTAAAGAGTTAGGTAACGCCACCGAACCCACAAACAAAGATTGGCGAACAGTGCTACGAGTATGTTTACCTTCCAATATTGACCCCGCGAAATTCATTACTGATTGTAAATTAGATGCAGACGTACCTCTCACTGATGAGTACACTCAGGAGAATGTACGACAAATAAATCTGCAATTAGGAGTATATTTCCCTACTGTTGTCAAATGGAATAAAATCTTTTCCATAAGACAAAAAGAAGGTGAAATGGCATCTGAATATTTCAACATAGCACTGCAGGAAATGCTAGATACACTGGGATCGAGGACATTAAGGACAATGTACATCACAGGGAGGTAGCTGTGTCAGTATTAATGGACGGTTTAAAAGAGACATTAAGTACAAGGGTACAAACCACTCTACCTAACTGGAGAGGTATCTCGGTGGCTGCATTAAGAGAGTCCGCTATCGAGCACGATCGGAACATCATTAAGCACAGGGAGTCACAGGGGGATAAGCTGATGACAGTAAGTATAAATGCTCTTACAACAAAACCGCATCAGCCAAAACCCCAGACCCCTGATGGTAAGTCACGTGTAGTAGTATGCTATAACTGTCAGAAGGAAGGACATTTTGCACGGAATTGTAGGTATACAAACACACATAAGGTATACCGACCCCCTAGACCAGGATATGAACCACACCATAATACACATAATTGGGATCAGGGATCGCATAGGAGAAGTTATGAGCCACATGCAGGGGAAACAAGGAGGTACCCACCTAGGAGAGACTGGCAGACCTCCGAAAATTCTCAGTTACCCCCTCACATATTGTAGCTGCCAGTGCGCTGCGGGAGGGTCACAATATACAATAGGGGTTGGGCCACACCTGTAGTCTGCAGCCAGTGAAGTTGATTGCTAGCCTTGGTAGTGAACCTGAGGTCACAGTTGATGTAGCTGGTAGATCATTACCTTTTCTTGTAGATACAGGGGCGGCCAGGTCAGTGTTAAATTCAACGGTAGGTATGAAAACCACGGGTAAAACTATTTTGGCAATGGGAGTAACAGGAATAGTGCAACACTACCCTTTGAGTAGATCTGCGGAGATTATGATAGGGCCTTTGCAGACCAAGCATTCCTTTTTGCTAGCTGCATCAGCTCCGACTAATCTACTTGGGAGAGATTTATTGTGTAAAATGAGGTGTGTCATATATTGTACTCCTGAGGGTGTCTTCTTGGATATACCCGAGAATCACGTTCAGGAAGTACAGGATATGTTGGACACCCCACAAAGGCTAATGTCACACTCTGCTGTTATAGACAAGTGTCCATCAAAGGTAGAGGAAATTATCTCACGAATACCGGGATCCCTCTGGACCAAAGATGGACAAGACACTGGATTGATGGCGAATGTAGCTCACGTAGTAGTACAAATAAAAGATGGTAGGATAGCTCCAAAAATCCCTCAGTATCATCTGAAGCCAGAGGTGGAATTAGGAGTGTACTCAGTCATAGAGTGCTTGCTACAACAGGGCATCCTAGTCAGGACGTCCAGCACTGCCAATAGTCCCATCTTCCCTGTAAAAATGAGTGGGGGGAGGGGTTACATGCTAGTGCAGGATCTAAGGGGGATAAACAAGATAGTTGAGAGCCAATTCCCCATAGTGCCAAATCCAGCTGTCATCCTCATGCAAATTCCCCCTACTGCAAAATTTTTCACTGTCATTGACCTCTGTTCTGCTTTCTTTTCGGTCCCTCTGCACCCTGACAGCCAATACCTGTTTGCATTTACATACAGGGGAGTACAGTACACCTGGACTCGCCTACCCCAAGGTTTCATTGACAGCCCAAGTATTTTCTCCCAGGCTTTGCATGACTGTTTACAATCCTTTCAACCTGAGAGCGGATCAGTATTAATACAGTATGTGGATGACTTACTGCTGTGTTCTGATTCACTCGAATCGTCCTTGAAAGACACGAAACAGCTTCTGTTTCACCTTTCTAATACGGGACACAAGGTTTCAAAGGATAAGTTGCAGCTGTGCCAAACCAGGGTAAAATATTTGGGACATTGCTTGACGCAAGGACTTAGACACCTCACCGCTGATAGAATACAGGTGATTCGCGACATGACTCTGCCACAAACCCAGCAACAGATCCGCACTTTTCTTGGAATGTGTGGGTACTGCCGAAACTGGATCCCAGGGTTCTCCATACTGGCTTTACCTTTGCAAGAAACGGTCTCTTCGAACAAACCAGATCGAATCTCGCACACAGATGAGTCCGAACTGGCATTTGAAAGACTCAAACAGTGCCTATCACAGGCACCTGCATTAGGCATGCCAGATTATGGGAAACCCTTTGAATTGTACGGTATGGAAAGTGCTGGGTGTGCGGCAGGTGTCCTAACCCAGAGACATGGTGATGCCAGCAGGCCGGTAGTTTACTACAGTGCACAGTTGGACACCATAGCGCGGTCTCTCCCCACATGCTTGCGAAGTGTTGCAGCGATAGCTTTGCTAGTAAGTAAAAGAGAAGACGTAGTGTTAGGACACAACCTGACAATCCATACACCTCATGCAGTGTCAGCCTTACTGAATCCCGCCCAAACCAGACATGTCTCATCGTCACGGTTTACAAAGTGGGAATTAGCACTAATGGCCCCTGTAAACATCACCATAAAGAGAAGCAGCGCACTAAATCCTGCAACTTATCTGCCGGGTGTGCCTGGACAGGCACAAAGGGTGGAGGATGAGAATGATGGTGAAGGAGGATTTAGTGCAGACACTGACACGCATGATTGTATGGAATACCTGAACCAGACTTTCACTGCAAGACCTGACATTAGTGACAACCCACTGGAACGGAAGGCGTAGATTTTACCTTTTACACTGACGGTAGTTGCCACAGACAGACGGACTCGGGAGACCTGTGTACTGGATACGCAGTCGTAGATGACAGAGGTATCATAGAAGCTGAACCCCTGGGCCCACCGCACTTAGCACAAGTTGCTGAGCTGGTCGCCCTAACCAGAGCGTGTGAATTGGCCAAGGGTAAGTCAGCCAATATATACACAGATTCTAGTTATGCCTTTGGAGTAGTGCATGCTTTCGGGGCCCTATGGCGCCTCAGAAATTTCATGACGGCAGCTGGCACACCTGTAGCGCATGCATTCTACATAAAAAGGCTTCTAACAGTGATACAAGAACCAGACAGAGTGGCTGTTATCAAGTGCAAAGCACACACTTACAACCAAGATCCAATCTCACTTGGTAACAGCCGGGCAGACGAAGCTGCTAAATCAGCAGCCAGCACCCCCATACAAACAGATATCGCACCACTGATGACATTCAACACAATCAACACACAAAAATTAATTGAAATGCAAAATTTGTGTTCTCCACAGGAAAAGGCGGTCTGGAGGTCAAAGGGGTATGGCCAGGAGTCCTCAGGACTCTGGACAGGTGGACAGGGTAAGCCAGTGGCCCCCAGAGCATATCTTCCAAGCTTAGCTGAGGCGGCACACGGTCTGACTCATCTGGGTAAAGAGGGTATGTGTAAGCTGGTGAGAGCCTACTGGTGTGCGCCAGGATTCTCTTCTCATGTGGGTAAGAGAGCAATGACATGTCTTACTTGCTTGAGGAAGAATATTGGAAAGTCAATACCAACAGAACCATCCCATATCCCTCTGACAGATGGCCCTTTTCAGGTAATACAAATTGATTTCATACAGTTACCACCCTGTAGAAATTTAAAATATGTGTTAGTTTGTATTGATGTGTTTTCCAATTGGGTAGAAGCGTTCCCTGCTGCAACAAATACTGCTACGTTCACTGCAAAGAAAATTGTGCAGGAATTTGTGTGTAGATATGGTATCCCTAGAATAATTGAAAGCGATAGGGGTACCCATTTTACAGGTGAAGTCTTTCAGGTTATGTGCAAACTGATGGGAATTAATAGCAAGCTTCATACTCCGTACCGCCCACAGGCGAGTGCGAAGGTGGAGAGAGTGAACAGCACTATTAAGAACAAGCTGAGCAAAGTGATGGCTGAAACTGGATTGTTGTGGCCAGAAGCTTTGCCACTAGTATTATACAGCATCAGAACCACTCCCAGGTCCCCCCTTAACCTATCATCCTTTGAGATTCTTTTTGGTCGACAACCCCATGTAATGATAGACCCCAGGATGATTTGAAATGCAATAACGAAGTGACTGTAAAATATTTGGTTAAGACGAGCCAGCAGCTGAGGAATCAAAACAGAAATCTAAAGCTGGTGATTCCTGACCTACCGAACAGTAATTGTCATGACATTGAACCTGGAGATTATGTAATGATTCAAAATTTTCTACTCTCAGGTTGCCTCATTGACAGGTGTGAAGGACCTTACCAAGTCTTACTAACCATCACGACAGCATTAAAGGTTACCGAAAGAGAGACTTGGGTTCACTTTTCCCACTGTAAGAAGGTCGCTGACCCAGAGAGAACCCGTGACAAAGAGCAGAGTGTAAAGAACATCGTATCACTGGAGTGTCTGTTCCGGGAAGGTTGAGAGGCAGGACTGTTGTCACGGCACCTGAGCGCGGAGAACAACAAGACCAGAGGCGGTTGTCGCACCAGTTTTTCTTTTTTATTATTTTCTCCATCTCCCACTACCCTCCTTCTCTCCTCCTCTTTCTCCCCCCTTCTTGTTTCCCTTCTCTTCCCTTAACAAGATGGACTTACCCCAAGAGACTGCGTTCCGGGTTTTCCTGTTAATCCTGATGTTGACCAGGACAGTCTGTTTCGGTGAGGGTCCCAGAGAGGTCGAGAAAGGATCTGGAATGGGTTCTGATGGCGAGGATGGATTTGTAGAATCTCAAGAGCAACACATCACTCGAGCAAAGGCGAGTATCAGAAAGCGATCTGGTAGTCAGGGAGCTCGGAGGCACTGTGAAGGGTTATTAGCTGAAGAAAATTGCATTTGTAGGAATTGTGAGAACATAGTCGAGGTTGGGTGCATCCAGAGATGTCAATCCAGCCTTAATATCAACATGGACCGTCATCCATTGAGTGATTACCACTCACTAGTGGGTAAGGTCTTAAACCAGACAGAATGCTGGGTGTGCTCACAAGTACCTCAAGGTCAGAGCAAGTCAGGATTAGTACCGTACCCTTTAGCAATAGATGAGGTACTCAAATTACGGGGTGGGAGACCGGTGGACAAGAAATTTAATATTTCTAGGCCCCCTAGCTTGAAGCTCCACCAGTATCATGTAGATAGATCCTTATTATGTTTCAATATCTCCAATTACCGAAAACCAGGAAATTGGGAGGTGACATGGAATAACCAGACCATGGCCTTTTCGCACAGAGCTGATAGGATACCCATAGACTCTGAACTTGTACGCCAAATAGCCAACAGTGGAAGGTATTTTCGGTATAGGTGTACTCGAGGAAGCAAGACCATGTGGGTTGGAGAAGTATCACCAGGGTACTGTGCTCATATCATCCAGCCTGATACTTGTACTGAGCAGATGGGAGAACTAGGTATTGGGTTTTTCACTTGGAAAGTTTGTAATATGGTAATGTCATATTCTGTCCCATATGTTCTCCCCGATGATGCCTATTTCATATGTGGGAGGAAGGCATATAAGTGGCTTGCCCCGAACTCAGAGGGATTGTGTTATGTTGGAAGAGTGTTGCCAGAGGTCATGACCATAACCCATGATAAGATGAAAGATGTTCACCGCAGTGCTCAGGCTCCTTATACTCATACTCACTTTGAACACATCGTCAAGAGACACCTCATAGAGAGGACAGAGCACGTAGCCTCTGATTTGATCCACGAATCCACTGGGATTCAATTCCTTTTCGCATTAGACATCACCCGTACTGCCAGAGGAATTATAAATTATAGGTATATCCATGCGCTAGCGAACTTGATAGATAATATCATTGAGATGTATGACGACACCTTCAGGTATACGGGTAGGGAGTTACAAGCTTACAAGACAGAACTGATCCAGCACAGGATGGTCCTCAATTATATCACAGCTGTGACGGGTGGGTACTGTGTCACTTTGGCAACTCAATATGGTGTGAAGTGCTGCACGTATATTACAAACAGCACTGACGACCCCACAGAGATTATCGATCAAAAGATGGATGATATATTGCAGTTGAAGTGGGAGTTCCGAAGGAGACACAACCTTACCCTGACCACTGTGGGTAATGAGCTGACTGGCTGGGTCTCATGGTTGAACCCACGAAATTGGTTCTCAGGATTAGGAGAGTGGGCTCAAAATGTTATTATGAGTGTAGGAAAGTTTCTCCTTTGTATCCTGGGAGTCGTCATAATTATTGGTTTGATATTTAGGTGAGTTCGAATTCTGATGCGGCGCAAGCACGGCACAAAATTGATGAGTTTAAGGAGCGGGGGCATTGTTACAGCAGCAGATTTAATTTACGACCCATCCATAGAGACAGTGTTATGATAAGACATGATTGCAAATGAATTCCATGGCCTGTTTCTTTCACCCGTTTTTCCTTTGTCTCCCCCTCTGCCCAGATACACCCATCCGGAAAAGACATCGACCATACCCAAGAATGATTATGAAAATGTTATGTGAATGTATTTTAGATATGTGTCTTATATTCATCTCTACAACCTCCAGTTAGTAACACACATAGTCGACAGGTGATATCCACATATACTAGCACTCACATATGTTCCCCCTCCATGTATCATCAACTAAATGTGCACCCCATTTGTTGGAACAAGAAGCCGAAAAGAGCTCGGTAGTGTTTGTTGGCCCACTTACAGACCCTTAATATGGGATAAGAAGGATTTAATGTATACTTCGCAATACCTCGAAGCTTATCTAGAACATATACGGCACAATGATACATGCCCCTCAGACATGGATTCATACATACATGCTTTTTACTATCCCACTAGGTCATACATTTCCCGCATACAACTCTCCTCCTACCATCCGATCGTTTGTAGATATTGTATTGATATTTTTCTGTTTAGTGATTAGATAGTGGCAGTTATTGTTGACTGCCAAAGTCGAAAAATATTACAGAACACGCAGCACGTATAAAATACACACACATGCCCACTGCGCGTGCACTTGTTCCGCCGTGCGTGCACATATCAGCAATTTGCGTATGGTCGCTTCCGCGGTCCTGCGCGTGGTATGGGTATTTACAGCGGAGTTTGTGAACGCATGGAGGGCTATCAAAACATTACATATTTAATCCAAATAGTGCACATTGTACACATAGTCCCCCTGCACCACATCAGCAAGTATCAACAGTTTAAATTATTCCAGAACAAAGGGAGTCACCTTTGCATGATAGGAGGGGACAGACTAAGGTTATAAGGTGGTGTCTGGTATCCAGCTGTAGGGTATTTTAAGGGTAACATTCCGGTGTTGGTTTGCGGAAGATCGCATGTTCCTGTGGATAGTTATGTGCAAAAGCAGAATATAGATATAAACTGTATTTACTGTATATTATGTATGTGTCGGGAATCCAGAGGAGACCACCCACAAGAACAGTTGAGAAAGACATCGCCCACCTTTTCAAATCAACCTATGACCTCTCCTGTACTGTAAAGATGCATCCCTGTGTCCAATGGACAAAGGGATTACAGTATCCATTGTATTGCTTTTGGAAGACTTGTATAAATAAAGCCTGCTGCAGCCCGGCCACACACAAGACTCTTAACGCTATCTACCTGATAGCGGAGGACCGGACCGGGAGGCGCATGCGAATATTCTCACGCGCACAGACTTCACAGAAAAAAAAAATTAAATAATGAGCAAGGAGCGAACAAATTTGTAGCTATCCGCTGTTTGAGGGATTTTTAGCAGCTCGGCGTACACATGCGATCGCACACTTGCACAGTGAATATACACTCCCCTTGGGAGGCGACTATTTGATTGCAGGATACCGATTTTAGCAGCCTGGCGATCAGGTCTGAATCACCCCCTAAACCTCCTTTACTGCACAGAGCTCAATTTGGTGCAGCATCTACTTTACATTCTGATGGTTTAACTGAGTAATACCTTTTGGCCACAAGTTTTGGCCAATTTGTACAATGCCTGAAATGCCTGTGATAAAGAATAATATAATTGCATTTATAATACATAATTTACATTTATTATTGCAAAATATTTTATTTGCCATTAGAGATATGTAAGCTCAGTTTTCTGAAAACTGATCCCAATCGAACTTCTCAGTTCCAAGGGAATCCAAGCCATGGCTCGGGTTTTCCCCACAGGTTCGGATTACAAAATTAGGCAAAATCCACAGTGACTGCCAGAGGAGTTGGATAAAGGAGGACCCTTTCACACATTACAATACAAAGAACACAAGCGGATATGCGCCCACATACCCCTTTAGTGTTAATACTGGCTAAACTAGTTTTGATGTATGCAGTTAGCAAAATGTTCTCTTTTATTTTTATAATGCATGATGATCTATATTACTTGTTTAAATGCATTTTGGCTTAGTGTGTCATACTGGTTTTGTAAATTAACTGCAGCATTAACCCTAAGTGCAGACCAGTGTTGTTATTTTTGTCACTGCCCGCAGTGCAGCCCAAAGCTCCTAATATAGGGGCAGCATTAACCCTTGGTGCACACTAGTGTTGTTCTTTAGTCTAAGACCATCCATTTTAGCTATGTGTGAATCTGACATTTCTGATACTGTACTTTTCGCACTCTCTGCAAATGTGGTGATGAGCAGCACTAGTATATATGGTGACAGATATTGAGGATGCCACTGTGGAAGTGCAACAGGATGAGGAGGATATTTGTGTAGCTGATGCCATTAATGAGGATGTTGATGATGAGGATGTTGTTTTTGTAAGTCAGATACCAGTGGAAGCAGTTCTTGCCCATTATAAGAAGAAGGCCTTTGTCAAGCCTGGGCATAAGACCAAAAGGTCTACCTCATTATGTATGGAATTAGTTTTACCCAAATCCTGACAATTGTTAAGCCATCTGTACTGTTTGTAAAGCTAAAGTAAGTAGATATGTTAACCATCTAGGAACCTCCTCTCCCTTTTACTTCATTTGCAGCGAGTTCATGAAAAGTTTTTGTCAAAATCTGAAAAATCAGCTAAAATAATGCAGTGCAGTTCAGCATCAGCTAGCTCCCATCTCTCAGCTAGATCCCAGCACTTTCAGTCTCCACCGCCTTTACCTTTATCATCAATTTCCTCATTAATGACCAAAAGTTGTCCTCTTGCATCCAATTTGCTATGGCTGACTCCTCCCTTATTGAGGATTCCTCAGAAGAATCCTTGAGTGCTAGACCTTCTGCTGCTGCTGCTGTGGCTAGGGGTTAATATTCCTCCCAGAAGGGTCCAAGAAGACTACTAGTAGTTTCAAACAACAATTGACTTTAACATAATCCTTTGCAAGAGGAAGCAAGTATGAAAGCTGCCATCTGGTTGCACAGAGGATCACTAGCGCTATGACGGCAATGCTAGTATTAGATCTGTGACCAATATATGTCATTAATGCATCTGGTTTTAGATAGTTAATTGAGGTCCTGTATCCCCGCTACCAGATTACATCTCTGTTTAATTTTACCCAAAAAACAACTTCTCACCTGTACCATGACGTTAAGAAAAAACTAATTCTTGGCCTACAAAATGCCACTGTCCACTTAACAACAGATATGTGGACAAGAGGTACTGGTCAAACTAAAGATTACATTACTGGTACAGCCATAGTTGTGTGCAGAAGCTGACACAGGGGTGCCGTGCCTCCTCTATCCCTTGATCTTTGACAAAGCCATCCAAGCATACACAACAAGCCATGACATAGGGAGAGCTGGGGAAATTTTCCTTATTCCAGTAAAGTGGAGAATTCTTTTCATTTTATGCAAGGTACTGAAACCATTCTAAGTAGTAACCTATGAAGCAGTTCAGACAGTACCATCTTGAGTCTGGTGATTCTTTAATAAGACTAATGGAAGGCAGGTCAAAAAACTGAAGGAGTAGATGAAACAAAGGGATACTGCTAAGTGTGTTTGACTTGTAGATCAAGTTCTTTATTTGCTTCACCAGGACCAAAAGGTTGTCACCATCTAGAGATTGGATCACGACATTTTGGCGACCATTCTTAAACCTAAGTTTAAACCATACGCAATGTCATTCTTTCCAACTGACAAAGATCTTAAGAGATGCAAAAAACTCATTGTGAGCAAGTTGGCAGCTCAAGTGGGGCATTCAGTTTCTCACGCAACTGCTGCTGCCAGGAAAAAAACTATTTTCCCAAGAGATCCACTGGTGATGAGGATGAATCACCTCAGTGCCCCATAGGGACACACCATTTTGACATCTGTTCAGGTCTCAAAGAATTGCCTAACATTAGTGACACCTCTACCATGACTCAATATAATACGGAAACCATCCATAGAATTGTGGAGGACTATTTTAATGACACTGTGAGCATATTGACAGTCCCTTTGACTACTGGGAGGGAAAAAAAGGCATTGTACAAACTTGCTGTGCTTTACTTAAGCTACTTACCCTCCAGTTTGTACTCAGAAAGAGTTTTAGTCACAATAGGGATAATTGTGAGTGATTGACATTGGAGGGTCCCAAAACAAACCAAGCCTTTCAACCACAAAAGTGGCAGTCCTTGTTGTTGAAGTGCTTGGTTTGTTAAACTGTGCATGTCCTTTTTAATATATAATGTAAGGGTAGCTACCTGGTTGATCCTGCCAGTAGCATATGCTTGTCTCAAAGATTAAGCCATGCATGTGTAAGTGCACATGGCTGGTACAGTGAAACTGCGAATGGCTCATTAAATTAGTTAACCCGTTCTCTTCAATACTTACTGTGCCACACCAGGGAGTTTTCCCTTGATCCTGGTGCAATGATGATACAGTAGGTGAAGTAATGTCTAGTTTATTTAGCTGGATCACTCTGTCACTCTCTGACTGTCTTAACTAAAAGCAGGTGACATAACAGTACAACACTATAAAATGTGAGTATACACAGTGTAATGTACCAACTAGAGATGTGCAGTGGGCATTTTTCGAGTTTTGTGTTGTGGTTTTGGATTCGGTTCCGCGGTCGTGTTCTGGATTCGGACACATTTTGGCAAAACCTCCCTTAAGAATTTTTGTCGGATTCGGGTGCGATTTGGATTCGGGTGTTTTTTTCAAAAAACCCTCAAAAACAGCTTAAATCATAGAATTTGGGGGTAATTTTGATCCTATAGTATTATTAACCTCAATAACCATAATTTCCACACATCTCCAGACTATTCTGAACACCTCACTCACAATATTGTTTTATATTGTTTTATTGTTTGTGCTGACCACCCGAGTGGTCAGCACAAATACCTGGCCCATCTATGAGTGGCACTGCAGTGTCAGACAGGAGGGCAGATATAAAAAAAAGGCCCCTAACAGCACATGATGCAAAGACGAAAAAAAGGTGCACCGAGGTTGCTGTAGATCTAAGCTAAGTGACACAACCACCTGGCCCATCTAGTCGTCTCAAGCAGTGGCTGAATGTCAAGAGTGGTCCGCAATTGTTCGGTCCACTGACAGCATCTCCAGCGCGCTCCAGTCACTTTAAAAAAAATCTGCAATTGGTGGACTTATACGGCAGTACCCCAGGACTAATACAGCAGTACCCCTGGACTCATACGGCAGTGTCACACAGGATGGCACTTTTCAAAAACTAGGCCCCAAATAGCACCTCATGCAAAGATGTCGAAGAGGTGCAATGAGGTAGCTGTATGACTAAGCCAAGGGACACAAACAATTCCAACTGGAATTATATGTCCAAATCACTTAAATTATTTGGCAAGATCACTGTAATTAATAATTATAAATCACTGATATTAATTGGTAAAATTACTGTAATGCTACGTCCAAATCACTGGAATTATTTGGCAAGATCACTGTAATTAATAATTATAAATCACTGATATTAATTGGTAAAAATCACTGTAATGCTACGTCCAAATCACTGGAATTATTTGGTAAGATCACTGTAATTAATAATTATAAATCACTGATATTAATTGGTAAAATCACTGTAATGCTACGCCCAAATCACTGGAATTCATTGGCAAAATCTCGCTATCGCCTGCCTAGTGAAGTGGAATCTAGATGGGATTTGGTACCGGGGACACAATAACTTAATCAATTGTCTAAATACCACTGCACTAATGGCGGATAACGGGCGCACGTCTAACAGCGCACTGATTATACTGATCACGGATTATACTGAGCACTGATTATACTGATAACTGATTATACTGAGCACTGATTATACTGAGCACTGATGATACTACGGAGAACTGACACTGAGCAGCACGATGCAGCACAAGACACTGTACTAGTATTAGTGAGCAGCACAAAAGCCCTCTGGAATTGTCACCCCCCAGATACCACTGTGACTGGAATGATGATGACCTATGCACAGTGACAGGACACTACCACAGCACCCTACAGCAGCAAGATGCAGCACAAGAAACTGGACTATTAGTAATGTACTGTAGTATACTGAGCAACACACAATGCAGCACAAGTCAATGAGCAGTGATACTGAGCACTGATGAGGATACTAGAACTGACACTGGGCAGCAAGAACAGCACTGGACTATTGTACTGTAGTATACTGGTCACCACAATGCAGCAGCAAGACAATGAGCACTGATCCTGAGCACTGATGAGGATACTAGAATTGACACTGGGCAGCGAGAACAGCACTGGACTATTGTACTGTAGTATATTGGTCACCACAATGCAGCACTGATACTGAGCACAGATATTGAGCTGATATTGAGCTGATATTGAGATTTTCAATCAGAGAACGTAGCCAAGTCCTCTCCGCTCAATCTACAATGCACAAGTGAAAATGGCGGCGACGTGCGGCTCTTTATATGGAATCCGAATCTCGCGAGAATCCGACAGCGGGATGATGACGTTTTCCCCCGTTCGGGTTTTGCGAGTAAGGTGGGAAGAACCGAGGTTGCCTCGGACCCGTGTAAATCACGTGAAGTTCGGGGGGTTTGGTTCCCGGAGAACCGAACCCGCTCATCTCTAGTACCAACATATGTATCTTAGCACAATATTTGGTCTCTACTATTTTCAATGATCAATTTAAGTATTGCATCTTCAATAGCAGTAGTGCAAACAATAGGGGTCTCCGAGTTGATCGCTCGCTAGCAACTTTTTGCAGTGCTGCGATCAGGTTAAATCTTGGCAAAACTGCGCATGCGTATGCACCGCAATGCGCAGGCACGTCGTACGGGTACAAAGAGGATCGGTGCTGGGCGATGTATTTAACGAAGAATCCATTCGCACAGCCGATCGCAAGGTGATTGACATAAAGAGGGCGTTTGTGGGTGTCAACTGACCGTTTTCTGGGAGTGTTTGGAAAAATCCAGGAGTGTCCAAGCGTTTGCAGGGCGGGAGTCTGACGTCAATTCTGGGACCACAAAGACTGAAGTGATCGCAGCAGCTGAGTAAGACCAGAGCTACTCAGAAACTGCAAAAAACTTTTTTGTGCCATCGGCTGCAAAAGCGTTTGCACACTTGCAAAGTGAAAATACACTCCCACTTAGGCGGCGACTATCTGATTGCAGCACTGCAAAAAGTTGCTAGCGAACGATCAACTCGGAATGACCCCCATTTTCACAATTGGGTAGCCCTATTCGCAGACTTAAAGTAATCTATTTTATACTCAAGGTAGGTATATAAGACTTTTCATATTGCCTCTTTAGTTTCCTACTTCAAACAAATAAACATTTAAGGTTAACCAATCCTGAATGAAATGTCCACAATATATGCCCCCATATCTTCCCTGGCCAGGCTTTCGTTGGTGCGCTTAAGATGTAGAGAGAGAAAGGCAATATTACGTACTGTGATACTCAGGTGTTGTCAAGTACTGTTGTGATTTCCTGTACTGGTATGGTTTAACAAGTTTTGCACTGTAGGGAGAACAAATAATGTTGCTGTCCCTTGTACTTAATTACTACTGTGTATTGGATCTGCGGTTCCTTAGTGCTGAAATAAAGCGAACAATGGTGGTAATTCCAAGTTGATCGCAGCAGGAATTTTGTTAGCAGTTGGGCAAAATCGTGTGCACTGCAGGGGAGGCAGATATAACATGTGCAGAGAGAGTTAGATTTGGGTGTGGTGTGTTCAATCTGCAATCTAATTTGCAGTGTAAAAATAAAGCAGTCAGTATTTACCCTGCACAGAAACAAAATAACCCACCCAAATCTAACTCTTTCTGCACATATTATTCCTGCCTCCCCTGCAGTGCACATGGTTTTGCCCAACTGCTAACAAAATTCCTGCTGCGATCAACTTGGAATTACCCCCAATGGAGGTAATTATGAGTGGATCGCAGCATCAAGTTTGTTAATAATTGGGCAAAACCATGTGCACTGCAGGGGGGGCAGATATAACATTTGCAGAGAGAGTTAGAGTTGGGTGGGTTATTTCGTTTCTGTGCAGGGTAAATACTGGCTGCTTTAATTTTACACTGCAATTTAGATTTCAGTTTGAATACACCGCACCCAAATCTAACTCTCTCTGCACATGTTATATCTGTCCCCCCTGCAGTGCACATGGTTTTGCCCAACTGCTAACAAATTTGCTGCTGCGATCAACTCAGAATTAGGCCCAATGTCACTGAATACTGAAGCTGTCTCTTTAGGTGGATGTAAATATTGGATTGGGGCTATGATGGACTTTATGCTGCATGTAGGAAGGGTAATTGACTCTCGCAAGATCCTTCTTGTAGATATCCTCCTTTAAGATGACTTGTTTGTTCCAATTTGGGGTCTCTTTCCAGAAGACACTAAAATGGACTGTTCATGTCTTTGGTTAGTATTAGATGGTGAGCTTTAGCACCAAAGTAGGTATGATCCATCTAACAGGATCTCAATATTTACTGCAATCTCAAAAATACACTTTCTTTCAAGAACTTTACTGTAATATATCTTTATGCTCTTTGCTGTGGGCTAAGATATACTCTTCTGTATACCCAGTATATATAGGTGGTTCTCACTGCCAAAATAACTCTCTGGTGCTGCTTTTTAATATGCAGTATGTGTGAGGTAGGTTCAGGGGGATGTGTTTTTCTAGGTTACACAAACAGACCTGATCCACACTGCCATCAGGCCCCACTGCTCTCAGCTGCCAGAAGCCTATTCTCATTGTGCCTCTCACCAAATGCTGCCTCAGTGAGTCTCTCCACCATTGCACCAGCTCTCCACTCAGACTGCTGCCCTACTGCGCTACCCTCAAAATAGCCTGCCAGAACCCAGCCTCTGCTGCCGGTCTTTTAGGCTGCAGCCACACAGCTCTCTCTCAGTGGCTTCCTCCTCCTGCTGTTTTTAGTCACGGAACCCTCTCTCAGCGTCTCCTCAGTGCTTCATCTTAAGACTCTCACAGACGACACACTGAATCACCGTAAGCCACAGCACACTTATCCCAGCTATCATCATTGCTGGTGCTGAGTCCCACACACTCTGACTCCTCATCCTGTGGATCTCCACTTTGGACCTGCAGGCCACTTCCCTGAGAGGTCTCCAGAGTTTTATTGTCTCCTGATGTCAACCTCTGTAATGTCTGTCTCTCTCTTTCTGTCTCTACTAAACTAGAACTAAAATGAATGATAGTATGACTAATCTGAACATCCATTTGTAATTCCATTGCAATAACACAGATGATTTTGAATGTACTTTAAGTGATAAACATTTTGACAAGTTTGTTAAATTTTTTATTTCTATTCCTTTGAACTTCATAGGAAATGATCATTACCTCAAGTGATGTTTTAGAAATGATGAGTTCTTCCTGGCTCTAGTTCATTTCCCTTTAGATGCCAACAGTTTCCTGCCTTCCTCATTTCATTGAGTACCTTCAAATCACTAGATTTATTACTGTAACTCAGACTGAGAAGTATTCTCTGTACATGACATCAGGCTGTAACTATACAGAGTGTTTAGATTTTATTTCAGTCATATTAAGATCATTTGCTTTGTTTGTTATTGTTTTAAGATTTGCTCATTATTTCTATGTTGATAAATTTGCGTCCAGTGCTTACACAGGGCTCTATTCTGAGTCACACGTATGTCTGACTGGAACTGCATTCTGAATGTGAATGGATTGCAAACAGAATGCTAACTATAATGCACGTCCTAATACACCACTCCACTTTCTGTATGCACCAGCCATCCGTATCATAAACAGTTAAGAGATATTACTGAAACAGGTGACCACTTGGCATACAGGGTATCCAGATGATAGACTAGTTAGACAGTCAATAGATAGACAACATATGTTAGACAGACATTAGGTTGACAGGGTCAAAAAGTCAACAGTCAAAAGGTCGACAGGAAAAAGTTAGACAGTACAAAAGGTCAACTGGATCAAAAGATAGACAGGGTCAAAAAGTGAACAGTGTCAAAAGGTCGACATGAAAAAAGGTAGACAGTACAAAAGGTCAACTGGATCAAAAGATAGACAGGGTCAAAAAGTCGACATGAAAATGTTCGACATAAAAAAGGTAGACACCATTTTTTTTGCATTTTGTACACTCACTGACTGAGAAAAAGTGAAGCACCTTGTAACTGTTTGATGACTCACAGGTGTTTGTAACCATAAGCAATTAATGCTTAGCATACCGTTGACAGTTATCTGGCTGACCAACCTGATATCAGTGGATCGCCCAGATAATTCCACAGTAAATACATTGGCGTTTCTATAATGAGTACAATGGGTGTGGTGCACACGGGGGGCCCACACTGTACCCGTTGCACCCATTTTAATACTTACCTTTCTGGAGTCCAGCGTCGGGAGCTGCGATCACGCCAGAAATCGCATCCAAAATGGCCACCGCGCATGCGCGGTAGCCAAATTGGTCTTCGGATCATGGCGGGCACCATGTTTCCGGAGACCTACGCCTGCACAGTAGACTCTGGCACAACGCTGGACTCTACAGTGCCGTGCAGAGGAGGGGGCCCACCCAGAGGTGCACACAGGCCCCCTCCTCTGTAGAAACGCCCCTGAATAAATAGCTATCTGTTGGAAATGCTGAAGGTGTCCAGCATGTTTGCAAGAATCAATAATTAGTTGTCCACCCAATATTTCAACTGCTCTTTCACAGAATAGGAATTTGGAAACATTTCCTCTCCTGTAAAGGAATTCATATATTGAGGCCATACACTGTCGAATATCTGGTTTTTAAGATAAGCGAAGCCTAAGACTTCAGGGTAAATTTGCTAAGATGGGAGTTCTATTTAAGACGGGATGTTGCCCGTAGCAACCAATCAGATTCCAGGTATTATCTTCTAGAAGGTGCTAGATAAATGAGAAGTAGAATCTGATTGGTTGCTTTGGGCGACATCCCATCTTAAATAGAACTCCCATCTTAGTAAATTTACCCCTTCATCTTTAAAAATCAGAAAAAAATTGTGTGGGGTCCCCCCTCCTAAGCACAACCAGCCTCGGGCTCTTTGAGACGGTCCTGGTTGACAAAATATGGGGGGAAAAATGACAGGGGTTCCCCATATTTCATCAACCAGCACCGGGCTCTGCACCAGGTTCTGGTTCCAAAAATTCGGGGGACAAAAAGCGTAGGGGTCCCCCGTATTTTTTAAACCAGCACCGGGCTCCACTAGCCAGGTACATAATGCCACAGCCGGGGGACACTTTTATACTGGTCCCTGCGGCCCTGGCATTACATACCCAACTAGTCACCCCTGGCCGGGGTACCCTGGAGGAGTGGGAACCCCTTAAATCAAGGGGTCCCCCCCTCCAGCCACCCAAGGGCCAGGGGTGAAGCCCGAGGCTGTCCCCCCATCCAAGGGTGGTGGATGGGGTGCTGATAGCCATGTGTAAAAAATGTGAATATTGTTTTTAGTAGCAGTACTACAAGTCCCAGCAAGCCTCCCCCGCAAGCTGGTACTTGGAGAACCACAAGTACCAGCATGCGGTGGAAAACCTGGCCCGCTGGTACCTGTAGTAATACTACTAAAAAAATACCCCAAAAAAAACAGGACACACACACTGTGAAAGTATAAGTTTATTACATACATGCACACCTCCATACTTACATACTTACCTATGTTCCCACGAGGCTCGGTCCTCTTCTCCATGTAGAATCCTTGGGGGACCTGTGAAAAAAATTATACTCACATAATCCAGTGTAGATTGTGTCCAAAGTATAATCCACGTACTTGGCAAAACAAAAAAACGCAAACCCGACCACGTACTGAAAGGGGTCCCATGTTTACACATGGGACCCCTTTCCCCTACTGCAAGGACCCCCCCTGAATCCTGTCAAAAAGGGTCCCTTCAGCCAATCAGGGAGCGCCACGTCGTGGCACTCTCCTGATTGGCTGTGTGCTCCTGTATTGTCTGTGAGGCAGCACATGGCAGAGATACAATGTAGCGCCTATGCGCTCCATTGTAGCCAAGGGTGGGAACTTTGCGGTCAGCGGTTGACCGAAAGTAACCACGCCACGACGGGGCGCTCCCTGATTGGCTGAAGGGACCCTCTTTGACAGGAGTCAGGGGGGGTCCTGGCAGTCGGGGAAAGGGGTCCCATGTGTAAACATGGGACCCCTTTCAGTGCGTGGTCGGGTTTGCGTCGGGTTTGCGTTTTTTTGTTTTGCCAAGTACGTGGATTATACTTTGGACACAATCTACACAATCTATTATGCGCTCATTGATTGGCTGATGGGACCCTCTTTGACAGGAGTCAGGTGGGGTCCTGGCAGTCGGGGAAAGGAGTCCCATGTGTAAACATGGGACCCCTTTCAGTGCGTGGTCGGGTTTGCGTTTTTTTGTTTTGCTAAGTACGTGGATTATACTTTGGACACAATCTACACTGGATTATGTGAGTATCATTTTTTTCACAGGTCCCCCAAGGATTCTACATGGAGAAGAGGACCGAGCCTCGTGGGAACATAGGTAAGTATGTATGTATGGAGGTGTGCATGTATGTAATAAACTTATACTTTCACAGTGTGTGTGTCCTGTTTTTTTGGGGGTATTTTTTTAGTAGTATTACTACAGGTACCAGCGGGCCAGGTTTTCCACCGCATGCTGGTACTTGTGGTTCTCCAAGTACCAGCATGCAGGGGAGGCTTGCTGGGACTTGTAGTACTGCTACTAAAAACAATATTCAATTTTTTTACACATGGCTATCAGCCCCCCATCCACCGCCCTTGGATGGGGGGACAGCCTCGGGCTTCACCCCTGGCCCTTGGGTGGCTGGAGGGGGGGACCCCTTGATTTAAGGGGTTCCCACTTCTCCAGGGTACCCCGGCCAGAGGTGACTAGTTGGGTATGTAATGCCAGGGCCGCAGGGACCAGTATAAAAGTGTCCCCCGGCTGTGGCATTATGTACCTGGCTAGTGGAGCCCGGTGCTGGTTTAAAAAATACGGGGGACCCCTACGCTTTTTGTCCCCCATATTTTTGGAACCAGGACCAGGCACAGAGCCCGGTGCTGGTTGATGAAATATGGGGGAACCCCTGTCATTTCCCCCCCCATATTTTGTCAACCAGGACCGGCTTAAAGAGCCCGAGGCTGGTTATGCTTAGAAGGGAGGACCCCACGCAATTTTTTTCCTGTTTTTACACTAAACAGACCCTTTCCCATAGATAACCATGCACAGATCTCACTGATCCGTGCATGGTTATCCAAACTCGAGTACTCAGAGACTAACACCCAAATACGAATGAGTAGTGATTGCCCGTCTAGTATGAATCAACAGCCGCGTTTGACCGATGGTCTATTCATTCGTATTTCTGAACTTTGCCAATCAAACCATTACAAATAGACCAGACACTGCCGAGTTTTCTGCTTAGTGAATTCCCGGATTGGGACTTAGAAAAAAAAACACAAATCGGCAAAACTCAGATTTTTAGTAAATACTGGCCCAGGTGTTTATCATATATATTACTGTTAAAGTTTAATTTCTGAGGAAAGAGAAGGAGTTAGAAATATTTTTTATTGAATTTGGGATAATTTTGAATGTGGAGAATGCAGTAAACATTACAAGTAAACGTTACACTAAAGCACAGAGGCATTTTTAACAGAGGAGGAGGCCCATGTGCAACCTCCTCCCTCCGCTGCCTAGTACCTGCAATAGATGCTGAGCAGTAGAGGGACAAAGACCCTAATTGCGCATACTCAAATCTTCAGGTAAATGATGTGGCCATTTCCCCAGAGATTTCCTTACTGTGTATGCGCAAAACTCTGGGAAAAATAACCTGGAGAGTTACGATAGATGCTGCCACCGGCAGGGGACTCCGGAAAGGTGAGTATTGAAAAAAAATGGGTGCGTGATGTGCAGTGTGGGCTCCCATGGACCCCAAAGGCCCGTGTGCACTTACTGCACTCATTATAGATACGCCACTGCCAAAGCAATGGAGTGTGCAGTGGTGGCAATAGTAGACTTACAGTACAGTGATATACTATGGATATGAAGTATGGAGCTGTGCAATATCATACTGTATTTTATGTATAAAAATGTATTTAAGTATAAATGCCCTCAGTAGTACTGGATTCTGCCTTGTTATCAGTGTCAGTAAAATACGTTCCATTGCCCTCATTCCGAGTTGTTCGCTCGCTAGCTGCTTTTAGCAGCTTTGCACACGCTAAGCCGCCGCCTACTGGGAGTGTATTTTAGCATAGCAGAATTGCGAACGAAAGATTCGCAGAATTGCGAATAGAAATTTCTTAGCAGTTTCTGAGTAGCTCGAGACTTACTCCTACACTGCGATCAGTTCAGTCAGTTTTGTTCCTGGTTTGAAGTCACAAACACACCCAGCGTTCGCCCAGACACTCCCCCGTTTCTCCAGACACTCCCGCATTTTTCCCAGAAACGGTAGCGTTTTTTCGCACACACCCATAAAACGGCCAGTTTCCGCCCAGAAACACCCACTTCCTGTCAATCACACTACGATCACCAGAACGATGAATTTTCTTCGTTAAGCCGTGAGTAAAATACCAAACTTTTTTGCAAATTTACTTGGCGCACTGCGAACGTTGCGCATGCGCAGTTTGCGACTAATCGCTCCATTGCTAACGAGCGAACAACTCGGAATGTGTGCTTTCAATCACTCTGAGCTGCAATGCAGGTGTGCTGCCTACAAGTGTGAGAATGGCAGTTTCTTCTATGTTATCAGCCTGCATGTGAAAGCTTGCTTTTAATTAAGATGACCTACTGTACAATGCAGGTGTGTGTATCTGGTAGTTCTGATTGGCTTTGTTTGGTATTTAAAGCTCTGACCTGACACTTCCCCTCTGCCAGTGAAAGCATTTTCTCACAGTGTATCCTCCTTGTTCCTGTGCTGTATATTTCTTGTGCTTGTCCTGTGGTACATGGTCTAGTTCAGTCTTCTGATGTGGCTGCTACTGTATGTTTCTGAGATGTGTTCTTGGCTACGACATACTATCATCTCTAGTTATGTTTTTAGTCTGGCTTCCAGTTGCTCAGCATCCGTCCATTCCTGGCTGAATTAGATATCCTATATTGCCACCTCTCTAGAGCATCCTTGCACACTAATGGGCAAACCATGTTGCACTGCAGGTGGGGCAGATGCTACATGTGCAGAGAAATTTACATTTTGGTGGGTTATATTGTTTCTGTGCAGGGTAAGTACTGGCTGCTTTATTTTCACACATTACATCTGCCTCCCCTGCAGTGCAACATAGTTTTGCTCACTAATAAATACATTAATTTTTACTGTGAACAAACCGCACACCTGCTACAAATCTAATAAGTCTGACTGGCGAGTAAGATAACCAAATAGATGGCATCAATACACAAACGGCAAATCAGAAGCGTTAGTTATGAATCTTTATAACAGTTTTCTAGTAGTAGCAAAACATACAGTATGCCTCCATTGTGTTTTCTCAGCATACATACAGTAAGTACCTTATGAGGTTGCATCACAAAGTGAATTGCTACACTTATTGGTGGTCATTCCGAGTTGTTCGCTATTTTTTACGTTCGCACATGGCAAACGCAAAACTGCAAAAACGTCGCACAATTGCGAACATACGCCCACTACGTAGTTTTGCAAACACGTACGCACCAATACACAAAGTAGGCGTACGTCAAATGACATCGCAGGAATGCGCTCGGATCGCACTGCTGCAAAATGCATCGTAAAAACCACAACTCATCGTACATGTGCACAACCTTCGCAATATTGCACATGCTAAGTACTTTTGCTATAAATCGCACCTCATTGGTTTTTTTTTACCCCGTATGTGTTGTAACTCTTCCTCAATTAGTATACCAATTAGTGTACTGATTTGTAATGGTATTGATCAATTAAGTCTTCAAAGAATTCCAGCAGAAACTTTGAAGGCATAATTGCCCATTAACAGGTTTTTAATTTAAGAGCAAGTTGTTACATATGTCTAAACTGTACGTTAACCATGTCTGTGCTAATGTTTTGTGTGTTAAGGTGTAGTGTGTGTATAAATGTTTTTAGTGTTTTTGTATAAAAAACATCTCCTAACTGGCATACCTCTGTCTTTGTTTTTTTTTTTTTTTTGTTTTTTTATAAATTACTATTCTTAAGTAAATTTGCATAACTGGTTTTAATTCACAAAACCTATGTACCTTTTTTGCTTTACATTAAATAAAACACACTCTGAAATGTGATTCAAATAGTTTTTTTATTTTTATTTTTTATTTTTTTGTCATAAACATTTTTTTTTTATTTTTTTATTTTTTTAGAACAAAATTATTAAAACTGCTGTAATATTGGTTTAAAAAAATTAAAATCCATCCACTTCAGTGAGGAGGTTTCTCAGCAGAGTGGAAATTTGTCCCAAAATTGTCCTTATTGCAGGGGGATCTCCAACTGCATCATCTGAAATGAATGTTCAAGAAAAAAAAAGTTTAGTCACATTTAGTGATGAGCGGGTTCGGTTTCTCGGAAACCGAACCCCCCCGAACTTCACCCTTTTTACACGGGTCCGAGGCATACTCGGATTCTCCTGTATGGCTCGGTTACCCCGAGCGCGCCCGAACGTCATCATCCCGCTGTCGGATTCTCGCGAGATTCGGATTCTATATAAGCAGCTGCGCGTTGCCGCCATTTTCACTCGTGCATTGGAAATGTTAGGGAGAGGACGTGGCTGGCGTCCTCTCCGTGTATTGTTGATGCAAATATTTGTGCTTGCTTTACTTATTGCTTAATTGTGGGGACTGGGGAGCAGCTGTATATTAATATAGGAGGAGTACAGTGCAGAGTTTTGCTGATCAGTGACCACCAGTTTTATCCATTCTGTGCATGAAAAAAACGCTCCTTATCTGTGCTCAGTGTGCTGCATATATCTGTGCTCACACTGCTTAATTGTGGGGACTGGGGAACAGCTGTATTATATAGCAGGAGTACAGTGCAGAGTTTTGCTGACAGTGACCACCAGTATACGTTGTCTGCCTGAAAAACACTCCATATCTGTGCTCAGTGTGCTGCTTTATTGTGGGGACTGGGGACCACCAGTATAATATTATATAGGAGGAGTACAGTGCAGAGTTTTGCTGACCAGTGACCACCAGTATACGTTGTCTGCCTGAAAAACACTCCATAGCTGTGCTGCATTGTAGACAGTATATAGTAGGAGTACAGTGCATAATTTTGCTGACCACCAGTATATAATATATAGGAGTACGGTACAGAAGGCCACTGCTGTACATACCTCTGTGTTGTCAAGTATACTATCCATACATACCTGTGGTGCATTTCAGTATTGCACAGTTTGCTGACCACCAGTATATAATATATAGCATTACGGTACAGTAGGCCACTGCTGTACCTACCTCTGTGTCGTCAAGTATACTATCCATCTACATTCTATACCTGTGGTGCATTTTAGTTTTGCAGTTTGCTGACACAGTGACCACCAGTATATATAGCAGTACGGTACGGAAGGCCACTGCTGTACCTACCTCTGTGTCGTCAAGTATACTATCCATCTAGATTCTATACCTGTGGTGCATTTCAGTTGTGCAGTTTGCTGACACAGTGACCACCAGTATATATAGCAGTACGGTACGGAAGGCCACTGCTGTACCTACCTCTGTGTCATCAAGTATACTATCCATCTACTTTCTATACCTGTGGTGCATTTTAGTTTTGCAGTTTGCTGACACAGTGACCACCAGTATATATAGCAGTACGGTACGGAAGGCCACTGCTGTACCTACCTCTGTGTCGTCAAGTATACTATCCATCTACATTCTATACCTGTGGTGCATTTTAGTTTTGCAGTTTGCTGACACAGTGACCACCAGCATATATAGCAGTACGGTACGGAAGGCCACTGCTGTACCTACCTCTGTGTCGTCAAGTATACTATCCATCTACATTCTATACCTGTGGTGCATTTTAGTTTTGCAGTTTGCTGACACAGTGACCACCAGCATATATAGCAGTACGGTACGGAAGGCCACTGCTGTACCTACCTCTGTGTCATCAAGTATACTATCCATCTAGATTTTATACCTGTGGTGCATTTCAGTTGTGCAGTTTGCTGACACAGTGACCACCAGTATATATAGCAGTACGGTACGGAAGGCCACTGCTGTACCTACCTCTGTGTCGTCAAGTATACTATCCATCTACATTCTATACCTGTGGTGCATTTTAGTTTTGCAGTTTGCTGACACAGTGACCACCAGTATATATAGCAGTACGGTACGGAAGGCCACTGCTGTACCTACCTCTGTGTCATCAAGTATACTATCCATCTAGATTCTATACCTGTGGTGCATTTCAGTTGTGCAGTTTGCTGACACAGTGACCACCAGTATATATAGCAGTACTGTACGGAAGGCCACTGCTGTACCTACCTCTGTGTCGTCAAGTATACTATCCATCTACATTCTATACCTGTGGTGCAATTTAGTTTTGCAGTTTGCTGACACAGTGACCACCAGCATATATAGCAGTACGGTACGGAAGGCCACTGCTGTACCTACCTCTGTGTCGTCAAGTATACTATCCATCTACATTCTATACCTGTGGTGCATTTTAGTTTTGCAGTTTGCTGACACAGTGACCACCAGCATATATAGCAGTACGGTACGGAAGGCCACTGCTGTACCTACCTCTGTGTCGTCAAGTATACTATCCATCTAGATTCTATACCTGTGGTGCATTTCAGTTGTGCAGTTTGCTGACACAGTGACCACCAGCATATATAGCAGTACGGTACGGAAGGCCACTGCTGTACCTACCTCTGTGTCGTCATTAAGTATACTATCCATCTACATTCTATACCTGTGGTGCATTTTAGTTTTGTAGTTTGCTGACACAGTGACCACCAGTATATATAGCAGTATGGTACGGAAGGCCAATGCTGTACCTACCTCTGTGTCGTCAAGTATACTATCCATCTAGATTCTATACCTGTGGTGCATTTCAGTTGTGCAGTTTGCTGACACAGTGACCACCAGCATATATAGCAGTACGGTACGGAAGGCCACTGCTGTACCTACCTCTGTGTCGTCAAGTATACTATCCATCTACATTCTATACCTGTGGTGCATTTCAGTTTTGCAGTTTGCTGACACAGTGACCACCAGTATATATAGCAGTACAGTACGGAAGGCCATTGCTGTTCCTACCTCTGTGTCGTCAAGTATACTATCCATCTACATTCTATACCTGTGGTGCATTTTAGTTTTGCAGTTTTCTGACACAGTGACCACCAGTATATATAGCAGTACGGTACGGAAGGCCACTGCTGTACCTACCTCTTTGTCGTCAAGTATGCTATCCATCTACATTCTATACCTGTGGTGCATTTTTGTTTTGCAGTTTGCTGACACAGTGACCACCAGTATATATAGCAGTACGGTACGGAAGGCCACTGCTGTACCTACCTCTGTGTCATCAAGTCTACTATCCATCTACATTCTATACCTGTGGTGCATTTCAGTTGTGCGCAGTATATATAGTAGTAGGCCATTGCTATTTATACTGGCATATAATTCCACACATTAAAAAATGGAGAACAAAAATGTGGAGGGTAAAATAGGGAAAGATCAAGATCCACTTCCACCTCGTGCTGAAGCTGCTGCCACTAGTCATTGCCGAGACGATGAAATGCCATCAACGTTGTCTGCCAAGGCCGATGCCCAATGTCATAGTAGAGAGCATGTAAAACCAAAAAAACTAAAGTTCAGTAAAATGACCCAAAAATCAAAATTAAAAGCGTCTGAGGAGAAGCGTAAACTTGCCAATATGCCATTTACGACACGGAGTGGCAAGGAATGGCTGAGGCCCTGGCCTATGTTCATGGCTAGTGGTTCAGATTCACATGAGGATGGAAGCACTCATCCTCTTGCTAGAAAAATGAAAAGACTTAAGCAGGCAAAAGCACAGCAAAGAACTGTGCGTTCTTCTAAATCACAAATCCCCAAGGAGAGTCCAATTGTGTCGGTTGCGATGCCTGACCTTCCCAACACTGGACGGGAAGAGCTTGCGCCTTCCACCATTTGCACGCCCCCTGCAAGTGCTGGAAGGAGCACCCGCAGTCCAGTTCCTGATAGTCAAATTGAAGATGTCACTGTTGAAGTACACCAGGATGAGGATATGGGTGTTGCTGGCGCTGGGGAGGAAAATGACAAGGAGGATTCTGATGGTGAGGTGGTTTGTTTAAGTCAGGCACCCGGGGAGACACCTGTTGTCCGTGGGACGAATATGGCCATTGACATGCCTGGTCAAAATACAAAAAAAATCAGCTCTTCGGTGTGGAATTATTTCAACACAAATGCGGACAACAGGTGTCAAGCCGTGTGTTGCCTTTGTCAAGCTGTAATAAGTAGGGGTAAGGACGTTAACCACCTAGGAACATCCTCCCTTATACGTCACCTGGACCGCATTCATCAGAAGTCAGTGACAAGTTCAAAAACTTTGGGTGACAGCGGAAGGAGTCCACTGACAACTAAATCCCTTCCTCTTGTAACCAAGCTCCTGCAAACCACCCCACCAACTCCCTCAGTGTCAATTTCCTCCTTACACAGGAAAGCCAATAGTCCTGCAGGCCATGTCACTGGCAAGTACTCTCCTGCCTGGGATTCCTCCGATGCATCCTTGAGTGTAACGCCTACTGCTGCTGGCGCTGCTGTTGTTGCTGCTGGGAGTCGATCGTCATCCCAGAGGGGGAGTCGGAAGACCACTTGTACTACTTCCAGTAAGCAATTGACTGTCCAACAGTCCTTTGCGAGGAAGATGAAATATCACAGCAGTCATACTGCTGCAAAGCGGATAACTCAGGCCTTGGCAGCCTGGGCGGTGAGAAACGTGGTTCCGGTATCCACCGTTAATTCAGAGGCAACTAGAGACTTGATTGAGGTACTGTGTCCCCGGTACCAAATACCATCTAGGTTTAATTTCTCTAGGCAGGCGATACCGAAAATGAACACAGACCTTAGAAAAAGAGTCACCAGTGTCCTAAAAAATGCAGTTGTACCCAATGTCCACTTAACCACGGACATGTGGACAAGTGGAGCAGGGCAGACTCAGGACTATATGACTGTGACAGCCCACTGGGTAGATGTATTGCCTCCCGCAGCAAGAACAGCAGCAGCGGCAACAGTAGCAGCATCTCGCAAACGCCAACTCGTTCCTAGGCAGGCTACGCTTTGTATCACCGCTTTCCAGAAGAGGCACACAGCTGACAACCTCTTACGGAAACTGAGGAACATCATCGCAGAATGGCTTACCCCAATTGGACTCTCCTGGGGATTTGTGACATCGGACAACGCCACCAATATTGTGCGTGCATTACATCTGGGCAAATTCCAGCACGTCCCATGTTTTGCACATACATTGAATTTGGTGGTGCAGAATTACTAAAAAAACGACAGGGGCATGCAAGAGATGCTGTCGGTGGCCCAAAGAATTGCGGGCCACTTTCGGCATTCAGCCACCGCGTGCCGAAGACTGGAGCACCACCAAATATTCCTGAACCTGCCCTGCCATCATCTGAAGCAAGAGGTGGTAACGAGGTGGAATTCAACCCTCTATATGCTTCAGAGGATGGAGGAGCAGCAAAAGGCCATTCAAGCCTATACATCTGCCCACGATATATGCAAAGGAGGGGGAATGCACCTGACTCAAGCGCAGTGGAGAATGATTTCAACTTTGTGCAAGGTTCTGCAACCCTTTGAACTTGCCACACGTGAAGTCAGTTCAGACACTGCCAGCCTGAGTCAGGTCATTCCCCTCATCAGGCTTTTGCAGAAGAAGCTGGAGACATTGAAGGAGGAGCTAAAACAGAGCGATTCCGCTAGGCATGTGGGACTTGTGGATGGAGCCCTTAATTCGCTTAACCAGGATTCACGGGTGGTCAATCTGTTGACATCAGATAACTACATTTTGGCCACCGTGCTCGATCCTAGATTTAAAACCTACGTTGTATCTCTCTTTCCGGAAGACTCAAGTCTGCAGAGGTTCAAAGACCTGCTGGTGAGAAAATTGTCAAGTCAAGCGGAACGTGACCCGTCAACATCTCCTCCTTCACATTCTCCCGCAACTGGGGGTGCGAGGAAAAGGCTAAGAATTCCGAGCCCACCCGCTGGCGGTGATGCAGGGCAGTCTGGAGCGAGTGCTGACATCTGGTCCGGACTGAAGGACCTGCCAACGATTACTGACATGTCGTCTACTGTCACTGCATATGATTCTCTCACCATTGAAAGAATGGTGGAGGATTATAAGAGTGACCGCATCCAAGTAGGCACGTCAGACAGTCCGTACGTATACTGGCAGGAAAAAGAGGCAATTTGGAGGCCCTTGCACAAACTGGCTTTATTCTACCTAAGTTGCCCTCCCTTCAGTGTGTACTCCGAAAAAGTGTTTAGTGCAGCCGCTCACCTTGTCAGCAATCGGCGTACGAGGTTACTTCCAGAAAATGTGGAGAAGATGATGTTCATCAAAATGAATTATAATCAATTCCTCCATGGAGACATTCACCAGCAGCAATTGCCTCCAGAAAGTACACAGGGACCTGAGATGGTGGATTCCAGTGGGGACGAATTAATAATCTGTGAGGAGGGGGATGTACACAGTGAAAGGGATGAGGAATCGGAGGATGATGATGAGGTGGACATCTTGCCTCTTTAGAGCCAGTTTGTGCAAGGAGAGATTGATTGCTTCTTTTTTTGGTGGGGGCCCAAACCAACCAGTCATTTCAGTCACAGTCGTGTGGCAGACCCTGTCGCTGAAATGATGGGTTCATTAAAGTGCGCATGTCCTGTTTATACAACATAAGGGTGGGTGGGAGGGCCCAAGGACAATTCCATCTTGCACCTCTTTTTTCTTTCATTTTTCTTTGCATCGTGTGCTGTTTGGGGACTATTTTTTTGAAGTGCCATCCTGTCTGACACTGCAATGCCACTCCTAGATGGGCCAGGTGTTTGTGTCGGCCACTTGGGTCGCTTAGCTTAGTCACACAGCTACCTTGGTGCGCCTCTTTTTTTCTTTGCATCATGTGCTGTTTGGGGACAATTTTTTTAATCTGCCATCATGTCTGACACTGCAGTGCCACTCCTAGATGGGCCAGGTGTTTGTGTCGGCCACTTGGGTCGCTTAGCTTAGTCACACAGCGACCTCGGTGCGCCTCTTTTTTTCTTTGCATCATGTGCTGTTTGGGGACAATTTTTTTGAAGTGCCATCCTGCCTGACACTGCAGTGCCACTCCTAGATGGGCCAGGTGTTTGTGTCGGCCACTTGTGTCGCTTAGCTTAGCCATCCAGCGACCTCGGTGCAAATTTTAGGACTAAAAATAATATTGTGAGGTGTGAGGTGTTCAGAAAAGACTGAAAATGAGTGTAAATTATGGCTATTGAGGTTAATAATACTATGGGATCAAAATTACCCCCAAATTCTATGATTTAAGCTGTTTTTGAGGGGTTTTTGTAAAAAAAAAAACGAATCCAAAACACACCCGAATCCGACAAAAAAATTTCAGGGAGGTTTTGCCAAAACGCATCCGAATCCAAAACACGCCCGCGGAACCGAATCCAAAACCAAAACACAAAACCCGAAAAATGTCCGGTGCACATCACTAGTCACATTACACATTATAGAAGGAAGGCACAAAGAACACTTTAATGACATAGTAAGTACATCATGTTTTTTTTTAATCAGTAGCAGGCCAACACATCCAAGCATGGCCTGCAAAGATTTCAAAACAAAGCCATGTTTACAGTGTAGCACACCAAGCTGGGATGTGTAGTTCCTTTACATCTGGATTGTCCCGGATTGAACTTTTTTGTTGTTGGCTCTGCCTCACCACACTGCATCTCTACATCTTCAGATTAACTACATATACTAGCATGCCCACACTCCATGAAAGGCTGCCTTACTACATAAGTGGAGACCGGTCTTGTTGTAATGTGTTGAAAAACAACATTTGTCGAGTCACACGTTTAAAACACATGTCCCCAGACTTGGATTGTCACACAGGGGTACAGGTGAAAGCACCAGTGGCCCAATTTCCTGAAAAAACACCCTAAGGATCTGCTTCCAGACTGTACTCTTGAATGTTGTATTTTGGTGTACCTAAACATTGTCGACCAACACACTGTCGATTTATGGTTCCACACCCAATCAAGGTTGTGTATCATTAGATCTACAGTGTGTAGGTATTCCATTTTTTGTTTCCCCACCAGGGGCGGAACTTGAGACAACGGAGACGGGTGCCGCCGGGCTCCTGCCTTGCAGAGAGCACCTGCTCCGTTGTCCCCCGTTCCATCCAGAGTACCCATTCTGCACCTGTCCTGCAGCCGCTGGAGGACCTGCCAAGCGCATCACCTAACAAACTCAGCGGCGCTCGCTCGCTCCTCCCCTGATGTGTCTAGGAGCTATCTCTCTGGCTCTGCTGCTTTGCTCTGGTCGTGTGACATCTGTCCGCGACCCAGAGCCTGAGTGAGCAGCCAGCCAGGACGCAATGTGGGCGAGTGGTGCCTCCAGGGTATGTACGCTGTTCTGTGGGACTCCTTTGGTGGGGAGAGAGGGGGGGTGGGGAGAAGTCTGCAGCTGCGGGGCTCCATTTGTGGGGAGAGGGGGGAGAGAAGTTTGCAGCTGTGGGGCTCAGTTGGTGGGGAGGGGGGGAGAAATCTGCAGCTGCGGGGCTCAGTTGGTGGGGAGGGGGGGGAGAAATCTGCAGCTGCGGGGCTCAGTTGGTGGGGAGAGGGGGAGCCATTAGTATATATATATATATATATATATAAATACCATGCATTACCATGAGGAGGGTGCCAGGGCATCTACATCATTTCAGTTTACAAAAGTGCCAGACTTCCTTTTTAGATATATATATATATATATAGAGAGAGAGAGAGAGAGAGAGAGAGAGAGAGATAGATAGATAAGCGGCGGGATGTAATGGCGCCTGGTCGGATGTTTTTTTTAAGGGCTAATCACTTACAAGGCAAAACCATGCCTTGTTGTAAGTGATTGCCCCTGAAAAAAAACGTCCGAGTTCGGCCAGCATCCCACACAGCCGCTGGACTCAGGCAGCATTACATCTCGCCACTTATTGCGAACGTCACCCTGCAACTTTTTGGATACTAGTTCATGAAAAAAATAGAAGAATGCCGGCCGCAGTAATATATATAATATACAGCTAGGGGTCCGGCACTCCATGTAATAGATAACTGTCCCCGGTGCCCTCACAGGTAAGGAATATACAGCCCAAAGTGCTGTATCCTGATGACAATCTTAAGAGATTGAAACGTTAATAATAGCTTGTGAGTGCCGTACTTGGAGTTTTTGTATCTATCTATCTATCTATCTATCTATCTATCTATCTATCTATCTATATATAGAAATAAAGACTACGGCGCTTAGGTGCGGCTTTGTGTTATCTATACCTTAAATTTTAAAGTAACCTTTTCGTAAGAAATAAAAACACTTCTCACAATATTAAGTGAGTGGCAGCTTATAATACATAAAAATGTGCTTGGCATGCACACATAAAAATTTAAAGGAATTGGTGAGAATAAGCGCCCAAGAGTGTGATTTATATAACAAGGTGAATATAATTGAAGGTATCAAGGGTGGGTATATTGAAACCAGTTAAAAAAACTTATCTGAAAACCAGAGAAGCTAAATTCAGGCGATGCTTCTTGGATGCTTAATACATGTTGAAAAAAAGAAGAGCAAACATAGTGTGTACTGTTTTGTACAATATCAAAATATATCACTGGCTATAAAACATTTAGGCTTAATTAGGGAAATAGCATATTCCCAAGTATGTAATCAGTATATAGCCTAGGCAGTGCATATATAAAAAAATTATTTAATACACAAAATGACATAAAAATACATAAAAATGCATAAAAATATGTGAATAGCTGTATGTCATGCGTACAGGATGAAAGATTATATCAAGCTTATCTGTCCATAAATAACTGGAATGCATGCGTACAGAATTCAGAGTAATAAAATGGCTTATCTGTCCATAAGAGGAAATGTCAGCAGGTAATCCCAACGCGTTTCGTCCGTCTTCAGCAGGACTTCATCAAGGGAATAGACAAACAGAGCAGGCATGCTTTATTTATACCCTCCTTGGGCAATTTATGATGACATCACTTCCTGTGATGTCATGTACTGAAGTATTGATGTAGAATTAAAAAGGGGGTTTAAATTGCACTCAAAAAGTGACAATATATAATAGTGAGGTGGAGAGATAGAAGGAAGAAAGAACTAGGAAGAACGAGGTGGAGAGGTGACTTAAAACGCCAAATGAGCGTCCAGAATTTACTGTGAAAACGCATGTGGAACGCATGCGTCATTTCCGTGTACGGCACAGACGTAACTTCCGGTCGGCGTATTCCGATTGAAATCGGTCTAAACAATAAAGTGACCGAGGTTATACGTGTGTGGCATCATTACAAAGATGTGTAGGGATGAATAACTAAGCTGATTAGTGATTAGAAGTGACCGTAGAAGTGGTGATCCGTCTTAGTTTGGCGGTCACGTGACTTCCGATGTATCACGGAAGTAAGTGTGTGGAACGCAAACAAATGACGTAACTTCCGCTAAAGCCGGAGTTACGGACGGAGAACGTCAAGAATTAAGATATACATATGGGCCACAAGGCTAATAGTGAGAAGTGATGTTACTGGATATTTGTGATCCGTCGGGTATGACGATCATATGACATCCATTATTAATGAATTGTGTGTGGACCACAATAAAGTGACATATCTTCCGCTAATAATCGGAAGTAAGGGGGAAGAAGAAGGATATAATAAAAATTATTAAAGGACTAGTAGAGAATTATATATTACACCGTTGTGATGCTATTTCTGTCACATAACCTATTGTGACAGGTGAGATTAAAGTGAACAATAGCGGTGAAAAGCACCGTCTTTGTAACTTATCACCATGGAATTAATTTCTATAATATCCATAATTAATATAATGAAGAAGTGCAAATAATTAGTGTGTATTTTTTGAGTGCAATAGAAAAAGGGGATAATCCATATCATAAGGAAGGATCATAATAGGCGAGATATGAACTGATTCCACCATGACACAAGGGAAGTATTTTGAGTGGCAACATTATAGTTAACTGGTGGTTTCCTTCATCAAAGATGCATAGTCATATCATATTTAGGCTGCGCAACATTTGTTGGTGGTTTGCTTCAGCGAAAGTGCATAGTCATATCACGTTTAGGATGCGCATTGTGTGTTCTTCTTTAGAGAAAGTCTTGATGATAATCCACATCAGGCAAAGGGTTGGTAATTTACTGAAATAATAAAAAATTGACTATTGATATCTAATCTAAAGGAGAATAAAGTTACTAGAAAGGGTGCTGGATCTAATTAGTAAGAAACAGTGGAATATTTGTGAAGGTTAGGGATTATGTGGAAAAAACGAGAGTGAATGGAGACAGGAAAATTAGAGAAAGGGAGCTATTTTGAAAGCTTCATTAAGTCCGAATGGTGATAAGGTCTTTAGTTCATAGATCCAGAACATTTCTCTTTTGGAGAGTTTGTTCAAGATATCGCCCACTCTTTCACCGGGTTTGACAAGTTCTATTGCTTTAAAAAAGATGTTTTCTGGGTTCGATTGATGTTTTTCAATGAAGTGTTTGGGGACTGTATGATTGTCGATCTTATTTTTGATGTTCCGAATATGCTCCTGGATTCTTAATTTTAGGAAGCTTTTGGTTTTACCAACATATTTAAGTCCGCATGTACATTCAAGCAAATAAATTACCATTGTGGAGTTGCAATTTATGTATTCTTTGATGCTGTATTCTTTTGTGTTGTTGTGGTTGCTAAATTTTTTCCTGACTGGATGAAGGTATTTACAAATGTTACATTTTCCACATTTAAAGCAACCTTTACAATTAATAAATGTGTTATTTCCAGGTTTATTTTTGCTTCGTAAATGACTGGGTGCCAAGATATCTTTCAAATTGCTGGTTTTTCGGAACACGATGTCTGGTTTTGGTGGAAGGATTTCTCTTAGTATTGGGTCCATCAGCAAAATATTCCAATGTTGATTGATGGATTTCCTAATTATTGGTTCTTGGTTACTGAATGTGGTGATGAAAGGAGTGAAGTTGTCGGATTTCTTTTGTATCTGTTTAGTAAATAGCTCAGATCTTTGTTTGTTGGCGTTTTTTTCTAACGCTTTGTTGATCACATGCTCTGGATATTTCCTGTCTTTAAATCTGGTGGCATATGTTGTGAGTTGTTTTTGACATTCTTGTTCATTACTGCAGTTGCGTTTAATCCGGTAGAACTGTGAATATGGGATATTGGTTTTCCAGTTCTGAGCATGACAGCTATCAAAGTGAAGATAACTATTAGTATCTACTTCTTTTATGTATTTGCTCGTTATGATCTTGGATGAAGTGTTGGAGAGAGTTAAGTCCAGATAGTGTACATTTTCTTTATTCATCTCGTACCAATCAATAGTCAATTTTTTATTATTTCAGTAAATTACCAACCCTTTGCCTGATGTGGATTATCATCAAGACTTTCTCTAAAGAAGAACACACAATGCGCATCCTAAACGTGATATGACTATGCACTTTCGCTGAAGGAAACCACCAACAAATGTTGCGCAGCCTAATGATATGACTATGCATCTTTGATGAAGGAAACCACCAGTTAACTATAACGTTGCCACTCAAAATACTTCCCTTGTGTCATGGTGGAATCAGTTCATATCTCGCCTATTATGATCCTTCCTTATGATATGGATTATCCCCTTTTTCTATTGCACTCAAAAAATACACACTAATTATTTGCACTTCTTCATTATATTAATTATGGATATTATAGAAATTAATTCCATGGTGATAAGTTACAAAGACGGTGCTTTTCACCGCTATTGTTCACTTTAATCTCACCTGTCACAATAGGTTATGTGACAGAAATAGCATCACAACGGTGTAATATATAATTCTCTACTAGTCCTTTAATAATTTTTATTATATCCTTCTTCTTTTCCCTTACTTCCGATTATTAGCGGAAGATATGTCACTTTATTGTGGTCCACCAACAATTCATTAATAATGGATGTCATATGATCGTCATACCCGACGGATCACAAATATCCAGTAACATCACTTCTCACTATTAGCCTTGTGGCCCATATGTATATCTTAATTCTTGACGTTCTCCGTCCGTAACTCCGGCTTTAGCTGAAGTTACGTCATTTGTTTGCGTTCCACACACTTACTTCTGTGATACATCGGAAGTCACGTGACCGCCAAACTAAGACGGATCACCACTTCTACGGTCACTTCTAATCACTAATCAGCTTAGTTATTCATCCCTACACATCTTTGTAATGATGCCACACACGTATAACCTCGGTCACTTTATTGTTTAGACCGATTTCAATCGGAATACGCCGACCGGAAGTTACGTCTGTGCCGTACACGGAAATGACGCATGCGTTCCACATGCGTTTCACAGTAAATTCCGGACGCTCATTTGGCGTTTTAAGTCACCTCTCCACCTCGTTCTTCCTAGTTCTTTCTTCCTTCTATCTCTCCACCTCACTATTATATATTGTCACTTTTTGAGTGCAATTTAAACCCCCTTTTTAATTCTACATCAATACTTCAGTACATGACATCACAGGAAGTGATGTCATCATAAATTGCCCAAGGAGGGTATAAATAAAGCATGCCTGCTCTGTTTGTCTATTCCCTTGATGAAGTCCTGCTGAAGACGGACGAAACGCGTTGGGATTACCTGCTGACATTTCCTCTTATGGACAGATAAGCCATTTTATTACTCTGAATTCTGTACGCATGCATTCCAGTTATTTATGGACAGATAAGCTTGATATAATCTTTCATCCTGTACGCATGACATACAGCTATTCACATATTTTTATGCATTTTTATGTATTTTTATGTCATTTTGTGTATTAAATAATTTTTTTATATATGCACTGCCTAGGCTATATACTGATTACATACTTGGGAATATGCTATTTCCCTAATTAAGCCTAAATGTTTTATAGCCAGTGATATATTTTGATATTGTACAAAACAGTACACACTATGTTTGCTCTTCTTTTTTTCAACATGTATTAAGCATCCAAGAAGCATCGCCTGAATTTAGCTTCTCTGGTTTTCAGATAAGTTTTTTTAACTGGTTTCAATATACCCACCCTTGATACCTTCAATTATATTAACCTTGTTATATAAATCACACTCTTGGGCGCTTATTCTCACCAATTCCTTTATATATATTTATATATATATATATAGCTAATCTCTCCTGGGGTGTGAGGTTGTCACAAAATTTATCATTTTGGAGCTTCAATTTCCTAAAATCCTCTTTAACGGAGTCGAAGAAGAAATCTATATGGTGACCCCTGGACTCCACCGGATAATATCTTGTGGGGCGGGGGGCAACTAAGGGTTTCATTCGAGGCTCATAGTTCAAATTCTGTACAGGATTTTTTAAGAAATGCCTCTTAAGGGTTAAACTACGTACATATTTATTGAGGTCAACAAATAGGCCAAATTTATTTACATGTTGTTTGGGGCAAATTTGAGACCTTTATTCAATATGGATGTCTGTGGGTGGGATAATTCCTTTTTAGTAAGATTGATGATGCCTGGTTTGGAGGTTCTTGTAGGAAGTTGATGGCCCTTCTTTTTTTGTTTGGCGATTTTTCTTCCGCCCCTTGTGCCTCTTCTCCTGGGTTCAAATGCCTCTTTATTCCTTGTGGGGAATCCAAACGAGTATGAAGTTGTTCTCTCTCTTGTCGATATGGAAAACCGACATTTCTCCTCCTCCCTAAAAAAGGCCCTCTATTAGGGGAACCTGACCTTAGAGGTTCATAACGATTGTAGTGTGAGTATTTTTCTCTTAGTTCAACTGGGGACTGTTGGAATTGGTATGAAAGCTTTCTCCCAAATCTTCGCACAGGGGACTGGTTGGAGCTCCTTCTCCTCCTCCTATAATTGTTTTCTCGTTTAGGACGTTGTCTGGGGATGTAATTACCTCTTTGATGGAATACTTCCTCATCATAGTCATCAGGTTCTCTTCTCCTTCCCCCCTGTACATAGTGTTTAGAATGCTGAGTTTTTGTATAATGACAATAGTTAGTAACAAAGCAAAATTGTATATGTTCACATTGCAAAAAATAATTATATATACTGTATTCATTCTAAGGAAAGGAGGGAAAAAAATGTAATGTACAAATGGAGCCTTTCTCTTTATAATATGAATTAGATTGAGTCACAAGTTACTGTCAGCATTGATTTAAAATGTGATAGTTATTAGGATATTGGATTAAGGAAGCACTGTATAAAGCAATATAACTGCCTGGATCAACACCAGAACTGTAAACACAAACTAAATCCATGGCCTTATCTTTATAATTATTTTTATATACACTTTTAAGATAGCATGTTATAGTACACATAGTATTCTAACCAATATATAGGGTTAAACCTTTAAATAAGGTATTGTTCACTCTATATTGCTAAACTAACACTTCTGTTCACTAACTACTGATTTCTTTGCTTCCCCACCGGGACACCAGCACCTCGCGGCCGGAGCTAATAAGGGAACACACAGGCGGCTTTGCGTAGCGCTGGTCGTCATAGTGCTGGAACGCAAGCAGCTCTAGTTCCGCATCACGTGGTTGGCCCACAGGACACGGACTTATGGGGACGGCTCCCCTGGCGCTTTGCAGTGCTCGGATCGTGGCACCGAAATTGTATGTCTGGGAGGGGCGCCATGTATGGCGTGTATAGGTGGAATGTGAGACAATTTAATCTATACCACCTCCACTGTTTATTTAAACATCCAGCTTGATGTATGTCCCGCCCCCCATTATCCCCATTGGTTAGGTATACTGTCACTCGGTGTAGCTCAGGTGCACACTTGACTATTTTTATTGTTATATTAGGGGCAATTGGACTAAATAAGGTTTATATAACACTTTTCATATAATAAGATTTGATGTAAACATATCAGAAGTTTTATGTTTACACACAGAATTAACTGCACTAACAATAAAAGTATATCTTTATATTAGATAAGCACAGGTAAACTTAGTATCTATTAGCCCAATTAGGGAAGTGATGTCATATCACTACTAGAGATGAGCGCCGGAAATTTTTCGGGTTTTGTGTTTTGGTTTTGGGTTCGGTTCCGCGGCCGTGTTTTGGGTTCGACCGCGTTTTGGCAAAACCTAACCGAATTTTTTTTGTCGGATTCGGGTGTGTTTTGGATTCGGGTGTTTTTTTCCAAAAAACCTAAAAAACAGCTTAAATCATAGAATTTGGGGGTCATTTTGATCCCAAAGTATTATTAACCTCAAAAACCATCATTTCCACTCATTTTCAGTCTATTCTGAATACCTCACACCTCACAATATTATTTTTAGTCCTAAAATTTGCACCGAGGTCGCTGGATGACTAAGCTAAGCGACCCTATTGGCCGACACAAACACCTGGCCCATCTAGGAGTGGCACTGCAGTGTCACGCAGGATGTCCCTTCCAAAAAACCCTCCCCAAACAGCACATGACGCAAAGAAAAAAAGAGGCGCAATGAGGTAGCTGTGTGAGTAAGATAAGCGACCCTAGTGGCCGACACAAACACCGGGCCCATCTAGGAGTGTCACTGCAGTGTCACGCAGGATGTCCCTCCCAAAAAACCCTCCCCAAACAGCACATGACGCAAAGAAAAAAAGAGGCGCAATGAGGTAGCTGTGTGAGTAAGATAAGCGACCCTAGTGGCCGACACAAACACCGGGCCCATCTAGGAGTGGCACTGCAGTGTCACGCAGGATGTCCCTTCCAAAAAACCCTCCCCAAACAGCACATGACGCAAAGAAAAAAAGAGGCGCAATGAGGTAGCTGTGTGAGTAAGATAAGCGACCCTAGTGGCCTACACAAACACCGGGCCCATCTAGGAGTGTCACTGCAGTGTCACGCAGGATGTCCCTTCCAAAAAACCCTCCCCAAACAGCACATGACGCAAAGAAAAAAAGAGGCGCAATGAGGTAGCTGTGTGAGTAAGATAAGCGACCCTAGTGGCCGACACAAACACCTAGCCCATCTAGGAGTGGCACTGCAGTGTCACGCAGGATGTCCCTTCCAAAAAACCCTCCCCAAACAGCACATGACGCAAAGAAAAAAAGAGGCGCAATGAGGTAGCTGTGTGAGTAAGATCAGCGACCCTAGTGGCCGACACAAACACCGGGCCCATCTAGGAGTGGCACTGCAGTGTCACGCAGGATGTCCCTTCCAAAAAACCCTCCCCAAACAGCACATGACGCAAATAAAAAAAGAGGCGCAATGAGGTAGCTGTGTGAGTAAGATTAGCGACCCTAGTGGCCGACACAAACACCGGGCCCATCTAGGAGTGTCACTGCAGTGTCACGCAGGATGTCCCTTCCAAAAAACCCTCCCCAAACAGCACATGACGCAAAGAAAAATTAAATAAAAAAGAGGTGCAAGATGGAATTGTCCTTGGGCCCTCCCACCCACCCTTATGTTGTATAAACAGGACATGCACACTTTAACCAACCCATCATTTCAGTGACAGGGTCTGCCACACGACTGTGACTGATATGACGGGTTGGTTTGGACCCCCACCAAAAAAGAAGCAATTAATCTCTCCTTGCACAAACTGGCTCTACAGAGGCAAGATGTCCACCTCATCATCATCCTCCGATATATCACCGTGTACATCCCCCTCCTCACAGATTATCAATTCGTCCCCACTGGAATCCACCATCTCAGCTCCCTGTGTACTTTGTGGAGGCAATTGCTGCTGGTCAATGTCTCCGCGGAGGAATTGATTATAATTCATTTTAATGAACATCATCTTCTCCACATTTTCTGGATGTAACCTCGTACGCCGATTGCTGACAAGGTGAGCGGCGGCACTAAACACTCTTTCGGAGTACACACTTGTGGGAGGGCAACTTAGGTAGAATAAAGCCAGTTTGTGCAAGGGCCTCCAAATTGCCTCTTTTTCCTGCCAGTATAAGTACGGACTGTGTGACGTGCCTACTTGGATGCGGTCACTCATATAATCCTCCACCATTCTTTCAATGTTGAGAGAATCATATGCAGTGACAGTAGACGACATGTCCGTAATCGTTGTCAGGTCCTTCAGTCCGGACCAGATGTCAGCATCAGCAGTCGCTCCAGACTGCCCTGCATCACCGCCAGCGGGTGGGCTCGGAATTCTGAGCCTTTTCCTCGCACCCCCAGTTGCGGGAGAATGTAAAGGAGGAGATGTTGACAGGTCGCGTTCCGCTTGACTTGACAATTTTCTCACCAGCAGGTCTTTCAACCCCAGCAGACTTGTGTCTGCCGGAAAGAGAGATCCAAGGTAGGCTTTAAATCTAGGATCGAGCACGGTGGCCAAAATGTAGTGCTCTGATTTCAACAGATTGACCACCCGTGAATCCTTGTTAAGCGAATTAAGGGCTCCATCCACAAGTCCCACATGCCTAGCGGAATCGCTCCGTGTTAGCTCCTCCTTCAATGTCTCCAGCTTCTTCTGCAAAAGCCTGATGAGGGGAATGACCTGACTCAGGCTGGCAGTGTCTGAACTGACTTCACGTGTGGCAAGTTCAAAGGGCATCAGAACCTTGCACAACGTTGAAATCATTCTCCACTGCGCTTGAGACAGGTGCATTCCACCTCCTATATCGTGCTCAATTGTATAGGCTTGAATGGCCTTTTGCTGCTCCTCCAACCTCTGAAGCATATAGAGGGTTGAATTCCACCTCGTTACCACTTCTTGCTTCAGATGATGGCAGGGCAGGTTCAGTAGTTTTTGGTGGTGCTCCAGTCTTCTGTACGTGGTGCCTGTACGCCGAAAGTGTCCCGCAATTCTTCTGGCCACCGACAGCATCTCTTGCACGCCCCTGTCGTTTTTTAAAAAATTCTGCACCACCAAATTCAAGGTATGTGCAAAACATGGGACGTGCTGGAATTTGCCCATATTTAATGCACACACAATATTGCTGGCGTTGTCCGATGCCACAAATCCACAGGAGAGTCCAATTGGGGTAAGCCATTCCGCGATGATCTTCCTCAGTTGCCGTAAGAGGTTTTCAGCTGTGTGCGTATTCTGGAAACCGGTGATACAAAGCGTAGCCTGCCTAGGAAAGAGTTGGCGTTTGCGAGATGCTGCTACTGGTGCCGCCGCTGCTGTTCTTGCGGCGGGAGTCCATACATCTACCCAGTGGGCTGTCACAGTCATATAGTCCTGACCCTGCCCTGCTCCACTTGTCCACATGTCCGTGGTTAAGTGGACATTGGGTACAACTGCATTTTTTAGGACACTGGTGAGTCTTTTTCTGACGTCCGTGTACATTCTCGGTATCGCCTGCCTAGAGAAGTGGAACCTAGATGGTATTTGGTAACGGGGGCACACTGCCTCAATAAATTGTCTAGTTCCCTGTGAACTAACGGCGGATACCGGACGCACGTCTAACACCAACATAGTTGTCAAGGCCTCAGTTATCCGCTTTGCAGCAGGATGACTGCTGTGATATTTCATCTTCCTCGCAAAGGACTGTTGAACAGTCAATTGCTTACTGGAAGTAGTACAAGTGGGCTTACGACTTCCCCTCTGGGATGACCATCGACTCCCAGCAGCAACAACAGCAGCGCCAGCAGCAGTAGGCGTTACACGCAAGGATGCATCGGAGGAATCCCAGGCAGGAGAGGACTCGTCAGAATTGCCAGTGACATGGCCTGCAGGACTATTGGCATTCCTGGGGAAGGAGGAAATTGACACTGAGGGAGTTGGTGGGGTGGTTTGCGTGAGCTTGGTTACAAGAGGAAGGGATTTACTGGTCAGTGGACTGCTTCCGCTGTCGCCCAAAGTTTTTGAACTTGTCACTGACTTATTATGAATGCGCTGCAGGTGACGTATAAGGGAGGATGTTCCGAGGTGGTTAACGTCCTTACCCCTACTTATTACAGCTTGACAAAGGCAACACACGGCTTGACACCTGTTGTCCGCATTTCTGTTGAAATACTTCCACACGGAAGAGCTGATTTTTTTGGTATTTTCACCAGGCATGTCAGTGGCCATATTCCTCCCACGGACAACAGGTGTCTCCCCGGGTGCCTGACTTAAACAAACCACCTCACCATCAGAATCCTCCTGGTCAATTTCCTCCCCAGCGCCAGCAACACCCATATCCTCCTCATCCTGGTGTACTTCAACACTGACATCTTCAATCTGACTATCAGGAACTGGACTGCGGGTGCTCCTTCCAGCACTTGCAGGGGGCGTGCAAATGGTGGAAGGCGCATGCTCTTCACGTCCAGTGTTGGGAAGGTCAGGCATCGCAACCGACACAATTGGACTCTCCTTGTGGATTTGGGATTTCGAAGAACGCACAGTTCTTTGCGGTGCTTTTGCCAGCTTGAGTCTTTTCAGTTTTCTAGCGAGAGGCTGAGTGCTTCCATCCTCATGTGAAGCTGAACCACTAGCCATGAACATAGGCCAGGGCCTCAGCCGTTCCTTGCCACTCCGTGTGGTAAATGGCATATTGGCAAGTTTACGCTTCTCCTCCGACAATTTTATTTTAGGTTTTGGAGTCCTTTTTTTACTGATATTTGGTGTTTTGGATTTTACATGCTCTGTACTATGACATTGGGCATCGGCCTTGGCAGACGACGTTGCTGGCATTTCATCGTCTCGGCCATGACTAGTGGCAGCAGCTTCAGCACGAGGTGGAAGTGGATCTTGATCTTTCCCTAATTTTGGAACCTCAACATTTTTGTTCTCCATATTTTAATAGGCACAACTAAAAGGCACCTCAGGTAAACAATGGAGATGGATGGATACTAGTATACAATTATGGATGGACTGCCGAGTGCCGACACAGAGGTAGCTACAGCCGTGGACTACCGTACTGTACTGTGTCTGCTGCTAATATAGACTGGTTGATAATGAGATGTAGTATGTATAAAGAAGAAAGGAAAAAAAAAACACGGGTAGGTGGTATACAATTATGGATGGACTGCCGAGTGCCGACACAGAGGTAGCTACAGCTGTGGACTACCGTACTGTACTGTGTCTGCTGCTAATATAGACTGGATGATAATGAGATGTAGTATGTATAAAGAAGAAAGAAAAAAAAACCACGGGTAGGTGGTATACAATTATGGATGGACTGCCGAGTGCCGACACAGAGGTAGCTACAGCCATGGACTACCGTACTGTACTGTGTCTGCTGCTAATATAGACTGGTTGATAATGAGATGTAGTATGTATAAAGAAGAAAGAAAAAAAAAACCATGGGTAGGTGGTATACAATTATGGATGGACTGCCGAGTGCCGACACAGAGGTAGCTACAGCCGTGGACTACCGTACTGTACTGTGTCTGCTGCTAATATAGACTGGACGATAATGAGATGTAGTATGTATAAAGAAGAAAGAAAAAAAAACCACGGGTAGGTGGTATACAATTATGGATGGACTGCCGAGTGCCGACACAGAGGTAGCTACAGCCGTGGACTACCGTACTGTACTGTGTCTGCTGCTAATATAGACTGGATGATAATGAGATGTAGTATGTATAAAGAAGAAAGAAAAAAAAAAACCACGGGTAGGTGGTATACAATTATGGATGGACTGCCGAGTGCCGACACAGAGGTAGCTACAGCCATGGACTACCGTACTGTACTGTGTCTGCTGCTAATATAGACTGGATGATAATGAGATGTAGTATGTATAAAGAAGAAAGAAAAAAAAAACCACGGGTAGGTGGTATACAATTATGGATGGACTGCCGAGTGCTGACACAGAGGTAGCTACAGCCGTGAACTACCGTACTGTGTCTGCTGCTAATATAGACTGGTTGATAATGAGATGTAGTATGTATAAAGAAGAAAGAAAAAAAAAACCACGGGTAGGTGGTATACAATTATGGATGGACTGCCGAGTGCCGACACAGAGGTAGCTACAGTCGTGGACTACCGTACTGTACTGTGTCTGCTGCTAATATAGACTGGTTGATAATGAGATGTAGTATGTATAAAGAAGAAAGAAAAAAAAAACCACGGGTAGGTGGTATACAATTATGGATGGACTGCCGAGTGCCGACACAGAGATAGCTACAGCCGTGGACTACCGTACTGTACTGTGTCTGCTGCTAATATAGACTGGATGATAATGAGATGTAGTATGTATAAAGAAGAAAGAAAAAAAAACCACGGGTAGGTGGTATACAATTATGGATGGACTGCCGAGTGCCGACACAGAGGTAGCTACAGCCATGGACTACCGTACTGTACTGTGTCTGCTGCTAATATAGACTGGATGATAATGAGATGTAGTATGTATAAAGAAGAAAGAAAAAAAAAACCACGGGTAGGTGGTATACAATTATGGATGGACTGCCGAGTGCCGACACAGAGGTAGCTACAGCCGTGGACTACCGTACTGTACTGTGTCTGCTGCTAATATAGACTGGATGATAATGAGATGTAGTATGTATAAAGAAGAAAGAAAAAAAAAACCACGGGTAGGTGGTATACAATTATGGATGGACTGCCGAGTGCCGACACAGAGGTAGCTACAGCCGTGGACTACCGTACTGTACTGTGTCTGCTGCTAATATAGACTGGATGATAATGAGATGTAGTATGTATAAAGAAGAAAGAAAAAAAAAACCACGGGTAGGTGGTATACAATTATGGATGGACTGCCGAGTGCCGACACAGAGGTAGCTACAGCCGTGAACTACCGTACTGTGTCTGCTGCTAGTATAGACTGGATGATAAATAATGATATAAAAAATATATATATATCACTACTGCAGCCGGACAGGTATATATTATATAATGACGGACCTGCTGGACACTGTCTGTCAGCAGAATGAGTTTTTTAATTTTTATAGAATAAAAAAACACCACACAAGTCACACGACGAGTGTACTTTTTCAGGCAGACATTCAATCACAATATACTATACTGGTGGTCAGTGTGGTCAGGTCACTGGTCACAGTGGTCAGTGGTCAGTCACACTGGCAGTGGCACTCTGGCAGCAAAAGTGTGCACTGTTTAATATGTACTCCTGGCTCCTGCTATAACCTATAACTGCTCCCCAGTCTCCCCCACAATTAAGCTGTGTGAGCACAGTCAGATATTATACATAGATGATGCAGCACACTGGGCTGAGCACAGATATGGTATGTGAGTGTGACTGAGTCACTGTGTATCATTTTTTTCAGGCAGAGAACAAGAACAGAACGGATTATTAAATAATAATAAATTATAAAACTGCACTGGTGGTCAGGTCACTGGTCATCAGTCACTAGTATAACTCCTCCTAAGCTCCAGTAAGTAAATGAAGTGTCTCACTCTCACTCTCCTATCTATTTTAATTTCTAAACGGAGAGGACGCCAGCCACGTCCTCTCCCTATCAATCTCAATGCACGTGTGAAAATGGACGCGACGCGCGGCTCCTTATATAGAATCCGAGTCTCGCGATAGAATCCGAGCCTCACGAGAATCCGACAGCGTGATGATGACGTTCGGGCGCGCTCGGGTTAACCGAGCAAGGCGGGAAGATCCGAGTCGCTCGGACCCGTGTAAAAAAACATGAAGTTCGGGCGGGTTCGGATTCAGAGAAACCGAACCCGCTCATCTCTAATCATTACCCCTATATAAGTTCAAATCCAGCTCCCATGCTGCATTGCATGGATACTGGATCACAACTGGCTGTTCTTGGGAAAGTAAGGATCTTTCATATGTTTTAGAAAAAGGCTCCATTTAATTTATGATTTTGTATATATATTTTCACCAATAGGCCCAAAAGGTGCTTAACTTTTGAATTAACCTATATATTGGTAAACATTATGTTCAAAAATACATATAAATATATATATATCCAGTTAAGTCCACACTCACTGCTACAGTCCACAACATAGGCGGTGCTCCATAAAGGGCTCCAGAGAAGTCCAAAATATATCCAGAAAAAGTACAGGCACTCACCACTTCCTTGAGAATAGAAAAATTTATTGCCACTCACAGGTATGTCTCACATGGAGACAGTCAGCATGTCAGCATATCGTGTATATATATAGATATTTTGGTTTGATACCCTGTTATGATCTACAAATTGTAGTGTGTTCTCTATATGATGACAAACAACACCATTCAGGCGGATGTCTCATTACATACCTGTTATGCTGTGAGCAATGTCTAATCCCCTAGTTCTTTGATGTATTATATATACACATAGGTATGGGATCTAATTAGTCCTTTTGCACATTGGTATAGCATCATTATATCATTTATAGTCATCTATTATTATTATTTACTTGACCCTTTAGGTCTTTACCTGTGTGAAACTGTAAGGACAACATATCCGTATCCATATTTCACGCCTATAGTTGATCCATGAGGTATGTTATGGTACTTGATGAGCCTTGTCTGTAAAAACCCCAGTATATTTATATGATTGTGAAATCTGATGTATGTAGTTGCCCTTTACCATTGGGGTCCTTTATGATATGCCCAATAGTATTGTTTTGAATTAACATCAGGACGCCTCACTTAAAATATGTCAGTATACACTAACCAGTTAGGCGGATACATTGTGATTTATATATTAGATATACGTGTGTCCCTTTAATTGGGGACACTATTGAAAATTGTTAAAATTGTTAAGGTTAGCTCCCTCCCCCTCTCTTCTTATGTCTTAGTCCTAAGGAGATCTGGCATATACTAATTAGTACTGATTAACTTGCCAGGTCCATTTTGGCATGAATTTGCTGATTCCGCTATTCCTTTGAAGGCTAAACATAGGAATTATATGAATTCTGAATACTGAATCTACGAGGTATGTGTTCCCTTGGACATATGGACTTTATAATAGGTAGCAATTTATTAGATTGCAATTAAGAATCAATTATGTTCTAAAATTAGGCCGGCTTGAAGCCTCAGCAGTACCTATTAGTGATGCTTTGAAGTCATCCTTCGAACAATTCTGATTGACCACCTTGACTGAGTACTTTTAGATTGACGTTAATATCAAAAGGTATGTTAAGTATCTAAGATACAAATGGACTTTCATTATTACTATTATTTTTTGGAATGCTTTCTATCATGTTGATGGTCTATTGATCATCTCTAGCTCTATTCCAACATGTCTCGCACATTTTTGTTATTGGACTGTTCCATGTACTATATTGTTTTATTGTCCTATTTTATGTAATACTGTATAATATATTGACTAGTTGTCTTATGATCTTTAGACATACCCCTGATGAAGTCTAGTTACTAGACGAAACGCGTTGGTATTTTGTACTTGATGTGATCTCTGAATATCCTATGAGGAAGGATTTAAGATATTGCTTAAAAGTGTCTACATTCCTCCACAATTTCAGTGATGGATCATTATAAGAGAAATGACATCATAATGTCTATGTAACATGATGGACATGTCATTTTGTTTCTGTAAATTTTAATAAACTTTTATGAAAGAACAGTTCATGTTTTTGTTTTAAATTCAGTAATATTTGTGAAACCCATAGGGTTCTGTACATTCTACGGGTTATACTAATCCCTGGGCGCCAATTTCCTCTTTTTTTCCACATTTCTATACCTAGTTCAGTCTAACAAGGAACTCAGTGAAACAGGCTGCCCTTCTTAAGAAACTTTCTTATCTCACTTTATCTAATACCTACAAAATAGCGCAGGAGGAGAGTATTTGTTTGGTGTATTTATTCTTGTTAGTCACTCTCCATTGCAGCTCGGCGTAATGCCTCTATTCAATGATCGTAAAAGTAGGAACCTAAAATGTAAGACAATCTTTTTAGAAGATGTGCCAGATATGGAACAAACAGAGGAGGATAATGATGAATATTATCATTTACTCAATAGAATGGAAAAATTAGCTACCAGAGAATTAAAAAGTTGGTATGACCTAATTACCCTTGAGAAATACCTTGAAGTAGGTCGGATCCCAAGAGGTCTTAGGCTGAATAAGACACCTGTATTGGGATTAATAAACGAGGACTTTAACATCAAGTGGAATAGGATTCTTGATGAGAGCGCTTCTAAGCTAGTGGACCTGATTGTGACTGAGAGAAAGAAAGAACTAGAAGGACTAGAAGTCGAACTAAATAAACTGGAATCAGTTCTCATCAAATTTAATGATGATGAGGAGTTCAAGAGGGATGTGGCAGATCTCCAACACAAATTGGACTCTTTAGAGAATGAGATCATCTTGCGTAAGCAAAAGAAATTCGCCAGGGACAAATCTGAGTATACCAATGGAAAAGTACATGATTGGGATAATAGTGGCTCCGCTAAACAAGATTTTAGGGAACACTATGTACAGGGGGGAAGGAGAAGAGAACCTGATGACTATGATGAGGAAGTATTCCATCAAAGAGGTAATTACATCCCCAGACAACATCCTAAACGAGAAAACAATTATAGGAGGAGGAGAAGGAGCTCCAACCAGTCCCCTGGGCGAAGATTTGGGAGAAAGCTTTCATACCAATTCCAACAGTCCCCAGTTGAACTAAGAGAAAAATACTCACACTACAATCGTTATGAACCTCTAAGGTCAGGTTCCCCTAAGAGAGTGCCTTTTTTAGGGAGGAGGAGAAATGTCGGTTTTCCATATCGACAAGAGAGAGAACAACTTCATACTCGCTTGGATTCCCCACAAGGAATAAAGAGGCATTTGAACCCAGGAGAAGAGGCACAAGGGGCGGAAGAAAAATCGCCAAACAAAAAAAGAAGGGCCATCAACTTCCTACAAGAACCTCCAAACCAGGCATCATCAATCTTAATAAAAAGGAATTATCCCACCCACAGACATCCATATTGAATAAAGGTCTCAAATTTGCCCCAAACCAACATGTAAATAAATTTGGCCTATTTGTTGACCTCAATAAATATGTACGTAGTTTAACCCTTAAGAGGCATTTCTTAAAAAATCCTGTACAGAATTTGAACTATGAGCCTCGATTTAAACCCTTAGTTGCCCCCCCCCCCCTCGAGATATTATCCGGTGGAGTCCAGGGGTCACCATATAGATGTCTTCTTTGACTCCGTTAAAGAGGATTTTAGGAAATTGAAGCTCCAGAATGATAAATTTTGTGACAACCTCACACCCCAGGAGAGATTAGCTATTAAACAGCTTAAAAATGATGACGAAATAGTGATCAAAATGGCAGACAAAGGAGGCGCTGTCGTTATACAAGAGAGGTCTGCTTATGTTAGTGAAGCTCTTAAACAAATTAATGACACTTCCACTTACGAATTGCTTAAAGAAGATCCAACAGAAAAATTCGTAGAAGAACTCCATAATCTATTACATGGGGCTAAAAACAAAGAGGTGATCCTCAAAGAAGAATTTGAATATATGTTTAATAAGAAACCTAAAATACCTATATTCTATCACCTGCCCAAGGTCCACAAGGGTATAATTCCACCTCCTGGTAGACCAATAGTGGCAGGTGTGGATTCCTTAACAGCCAACCTGTCACATTTCCTGGATATTAAATTACAGCCATATGTGAAGAAGCAGTTGTCATATTTGAAAGATTCAACTGGCCTTTTAATGAGTCTCAATGAGGTTCGGTGGCTTTCCTCCTACTGTTGGGTCACCATCGATGTTCAGGCCCTCTATACCTCCATCCCTCATAACAAAGGATTAGAAGCAGTGGAGAGAATCCTGCTAGCCGATAATTTGGTCTCCAAAGATGAGAGAGATTTCATGCTGGAAAGCATATGGTTCGTGTTGAACCGGAATTATTTTGAGTTCGAGGGACAGTTCTACTTACAGCAACAAGGCACAGCGATGGGGACAAAGTTTGCCCCATTGTATGCCAATATCTATATGGACCGGTGGGAGCATGAGAATATCTATACTAATGATGGGTTTAAATATCCTAACATTAAATTCTACAAAAGGTATATAGATGACCTGATTTTGATCTGGAATGGAGACCTAGAGACATTGACTTGCTTTATCTCATCTATTCAGAACAATCCCTACAATCTCAGGTTCACATACAAACATCATCCGTGTACCATCGACTATTTGGATATCCTTCTTAGCATAGAAGATGATGGCACTCTAAACACCAGAACCTTCTTTAAAGATACTGATGCTAACAGCTTCATTCCGCACAACAGTTGCCACCTTAACAGATGGAAGATGACAGTACCTTATTCACAATTTATGAAGATGAGAAAGAACTGTAGTGATTTGTCCAGCTATTGGGAACAATCGTCAGCCTTGGTAGAACAATTTGTTGATAGGGGATATGATAAGACAGTGCTTCGAAACGATCAAATCCGAGCATCAAAGATCAATAGAAAGAGATTCTTTGCAATAGAAGGTATAAGAAAGGAGAATCAAAAGATTGAGAGACCATTCATTACCCATTTTAATCAAGAGAACGTTAAAATTAGACATATTTTGAACCAACACTGGCATCTCCTGCTCAGAGATCCCATTTTGGGTCCACACTTGCCCGATAGACCAAATGTAGTATTTAGAAAGTCCAGAAACCTTAAAAACATTCTGGCCCCAAGCCAGTTACAATCCTGCCAACCTCAAAGAGGTAACTCTATTAAGCACCCTTTAATGTTAAGAACAGGTCTATTCCCTTGCAATAAATGCATTTGCTGTCGTCACATTGACAAAAAAAGTTCTAGCTGGAAAGATGAAAGAGGCCGATTACATAAATTGAGAACTGTAGTAACATGTAACACTAATTATGTCATCTATAAAATTGATTGTCCCTGCAAGCTTTCTTATATTGGTAAAACCAAGAGATGTCTGAAAACAAGAATTCAGGAGCACTTACGTAACATCAGGAATAAAGTTCAGAATCATAGTCTCCCTCATCACTTTCAGGAATGTCATAATTCTGAAATCCAGGGTTTGACGTTCACAGTCCTTGATCACATCACGGAGAACAAAAGAGGAGGTGATAGGGATCTTTATTTAGCCCAGAGAGAATCCTACTGGATATACACCTTGAAGACCCTTATCCCTAATGGACTCAATGAGAACATTGACATGACATGTTTCCTTTAGTGAAGGCTTCTCAAAAGAGAACAATATCACGTCTTGTCCCTTATAGGCCAAGCCTTGTTTTCTCCCTTTTTCTCTTTATTCAATTTACTGGTTCTGTCTCTCCCCTCTCCCCCCTACCAATTGTATGTAGCAACGTAGTGTAACTGGGTCAATATGTTACTAATTAGTTAACACAGTGTTTAGAATGCTGAGTTTTTGTATAATGACAATAGTTAGGAATAACATCATGTTGGGGGGCAAAGCAAAATTGTATATGCTCACATTGCAAAAAATAATTATATATACTGTATTCATTCTAAGGAAAGGAGGGAAAAAAATGTAATGTACAAATGGAGCCTTTCTCTTTATAATATGAATTAGATTGAGTCACAAGTTACTGTCAGCATTAATTTAAAATGTGATAGTTATTAGGATATTGGATTAAGGAAGCACTGTATAAAGCAATATAACTGCCTGGATCAACACCAGAACTGTAAACACAAACTAAATCCATGGCCTTATCTTTATAATTATTTTTAATTTTATATACACTTTTAAGATAGCATGTTATAGTACACATAGTATTCTAACCAATATATAGGGTTAAACCTTTAAATAAGGTATTGTTCACTCTATATTGCTAAACTAACACTTCTGTTCACTAACTACTGATTTCTTTGCTTCCCCACCGGGACACCAGCACCTCGCGGCCGGAGCTAATAAGGGAACACACAGGCGGCTTTGCATAGCGCTGGTCGTCATAGCGCTGGAACGCAAGCAGCTCTAGTTATGCATCACGTGGTTGGCCCACGGGACACGGACTGACGGGGACGGCTCCCCTGGTGCTTTGCAGTGCTCGGATCGTGGCGCCGAAATTGTATGTCTGGGAGGGGCGCCATGTATGGCGTGTATAGGTGGAATGTGAGACAATTTAATCTATACCACCTCCACTGTTTATTTAAACATCCAGCTTGATGTATGTCCCGCCCCCCATTATCCCCATTGGTTAGGTATACTGTCACTCGGTGTAGCTCAGGTGCACACTTGACTATTTTTATTGTTATATTAGGGGCAATTGGACTACTTAAGGTTTATATAGCACTTTTTATATAATAAGATTTGAAGTAAACATATCAGAAGTTTTATGTTTACACACAGAATTAACTGCACTAACAATAAAAGTATATCTTTATATTAGATAAGCACAGGTAAACTTAGTATCTATTAGCCAAATTAGGGAAGTGATGTCATATCACTACCCCTATATAAGTTCAAATCCAGCTCCCATGCTGCATTGCATGGATACTGGATCACAACTGGCTGTTCTTGGGAAAGTAAGGATCTTTCATATGTTTTAGAAAAAGGCTCCATTTAATTTATGATTTTGTATATATATTTTCACCAATAGTCCCAAAAGGTGCTTAACTTTTGAATTAACCTATATATTGGTAAACATTATGTTCAAAAATACATATAAATATATATATAGATATTTTGGTTTGATACCCTGTTATGATCTACAAATTGTAGTGTGTTCTCTATATGATGACAAACAACACCATTCAGGCGGATGTCTCATTACATACCTGTTATGCTATGAGCAATGTCTAATCCCCTAGTTCTTTGATGTATTATATATACACATAGGTATGGGATCTAATTAGTCCTTTTGCACATTGGTATAGCATCATTATATCATTTATAGTCATCTATTATTATTATTTACTTGACCCTTTAGGTCTTTACCTGTGTGAAACTGTAAGGACAACATATCCGTATCCATATTTCACGCCTATAGTTGATCCATGAGGTATGTTATGGTACTTGATGAGCCTTGTCTGTAAAAACCCCAGTATATTTATATGATTGTGAAATCTGATGTACGTAGTTGCCCTTTACCATTGGGGTCCTTTATGATATGCCCAATAGTATTGTTTTGAATTAACATCAGGATGCCTCACTTAAAATATGTCAGTATACACTAACCAGTTAGGCTGATACATTGTGATTTATATATTAGATATACGTGTGTCCCTTTAATTGGGGACACTATTGAAAATTGTTAAAATTGTTAAGGTTAGCTCCCTCCCCCTCTCTTCTTATCTCTTAGTCCTAAGGAGATCTGGCATATACTAATTAGTACTGATTAACTTGCCAGGTCCATTTTGGCATGAATTTGCTGATTCCGCTATTCCTTTGAAGGCTAAACATAGGAATTATATGAATTCTGAATACTGAATCTACGAGGTATGTGTTCCCTTGGACATATGGACTTTATAATAGGTAGCAACTTATTAGATTGCAATTAAGAATCAATTATGTTCTAAAATTAGGCCGGCTTGAAGCCTCAGTAGTACCTATTAGTGATGCTTTGAAGTCATCCTTCGAACAATTCTGATTGACCACCTTGACTGAGTACTTTTAGATTGACGTTAATATCAAAAGGTATGTCAAGTATCTAAGATACAAATGGACTTTCATTATTACTAATATTTTTTGGAATGCTTTCTATTATGTTGATGGTCTATTGATCATCTCTAGCTCTGTTCCAACATGTCTCGCACATTTTTGTTATTGGACTGTTCCATGTACTATATTGTTTTATTGTCCTATTTTATGTAATACTGTATAATATATTGACTAGTTGTCTTATGATTTTTAGACATACCCCTGACGAAGTCTAGTTACTAGACGAAACGCGTTGGGATTTTGTACTTGATGTGATCTCTGAATATCCTATGAGGAAGGATTTAAGATATTGCTTAAAAGTGTCTACATTCCTCCACAATTTCAGTGATGGATCATTATAAGAGAAATTACATCATAATGTCTATGTAACATGATGGACATGTCATTTTGTTTCTGTAAATTTTAATAAACTTTTATGAAGGAACAGTTCATGTTTTTGTTTTAAATTCAGTAATATTTGTGAAACCCATAGGGTTCTGTACATTCTACGGGTTATACTAATCCCTGGGCGCCAATTTCCTCTTTTTTTCCACATTTATATATATATATATATATATTACAGGATTGTCCACAAAGTGGAACAGATAGCACTCTCCAGACTTCAATTCGATAAATCAGCAAAGATAATATTTAATGTAAATGGTAATCTCACAGTTCAAGGGTAATATCCATATCCATCCGACGTTTCGGTCCACACCAGGATCTTTGTCAAGGAGCAACGTGGTCAAAACAGTCAGCATCACAGCAAGAGTCAACATTGCAGGTAACTGGAGTATAGAGATACTGCCTCACCGGCCCCTGTTAAATAACCAGCGTTATAGGCGCCAATCCCGCCCCCACTAATGCAGGAAAAGGGGTGGAGCGCATGGCTGGAACGCAGACATCACTTCCGTCATTGCCGGAAGTGAGCTGCGTCCGTCCTATTGAGTAGAATCAGTGGTTCATCAAGCGCACCGTGGAACGCAATCCGGAAGTGGGGAGAACTATGTATTGGAACGCACGCGTCACTTCCGTTGTTGCCGGGAGTGAGCTGTGTCCGAATAGTTAGTGTACAATGAGCGCGCCGTGGAACGCAATCCGGAAGTGGGGAGAACCATGTAATGGAACGCACGCGTCACTTCCGTTGGTACCGGAGGTGAGCTGCATCCGAATTGCTAGTGTACAACAAAACTCATCCACAGCCGTAATCATCACTGATTACGAGTAACGCGTCCTTGTGGTAATTTATTACAAAAGGGGAACATCACTGGTTTTAAGCAGATGTAAAACCGGCAGCGATGGAAATCTACCCACCGCGGTCCAGTTCATAATCTGCATCGCCCACTATGAATATAGTTCAACACAGGGCATTACTCATAGAGTGAGCATTATTACATCAGAGTTTAAGGGACATATATTCGATTACAGCTGGGTATAACAGAGGCCAGTGTGGTCACAAAATTAAGGCTATATCTTAACACATTAGATAATAAACAACAAACAAGGAAAAAAGAAAGAAAAAGCAATGTGCATAGTCAATCCCACAACCAGTGGAATTTATCACAATGCACCCTATACATGATGTTAACAAGTGTGTTCACAGTTATCATTTAGTAGTTTGTTAATGTATTTCAAGAAAAATGATAAAGGGTTATTTTAATTCATTCCCTTTGGTGCTATCGTGTCCAGTTTATGTATCCAGAGGCTTTCTCTTTTTCTAAGCAAGAGAGCACAGTCACCGCCTCGCGGTAATGGGGGTATCCAATCTATCAGTTTGGACCTAAGGTCAGATACTTGATGTCGTAGAGTTATAAAGTGTCTGGCTACCGGCAGAGTGGCAGTCCCTGTAGTAATCGCTTGGTGTATCAACGTTCTATGATTCGCCATCCTATCGCGAAACCGTCTGGTCGTCATCCCAACATAGTACCATCCGCACGGACATGTTAGAATATATATCAGATGGTCCATAGAGCAATGCAGTCTGTATTTGATAGCTATCGGACGCCCTGAATGGGGGTGTGGAAATTATGTACCTGTCAACATGCCCCTGCACGTGGTGCACCCAGTGCACTTGAAACAACCAAGCCTTCTTTCATGCAGCCATGTAGTTGTTGTGGATGATTCCTGCAAAGCCATAGGTCTTAGAAGTAATTGTTTTAAGTTGGCCGCCCTACGGTAGGCCATAATTGGGGGAGGACTCTTTTTCAATTTGAGCTGGTCGTCCTTGGTTAGGATAGGCCAATTCTTCCGAATGGCTCCTCGGACCCTATTGGACAAATGGTCATATGTAGTCGTTAACACCATCCGGTCTGGTGTAGATGTCGCCTGTGTTGCAACCGTAGAAGGTTCAAATTTTCTCCTGGCCTTCGTTAGACATTTCGATACAGTCTTCTTATCATATCCTCGTTCAAGGAATCACGAGGTCATTTCAGATAATTGTGTTTCCATGATGTCCTTGTTTGTGTTGTTACGCATGACCCTCAAAAATTGAGAAATAGGGAGGTTGTCCTTGAGGGCAGGCGGATGTTGACTAGTTGCAAGCAACAAAGTATTCCGATCGGTGGCTTCCAATGTGCTGGAGATGTCCAGAAAATTAATGTTAACGGCGTCTATCTGATGAGTGAATCTCACTGGACTATCCAGTCCATTCAGCGAGCTAACCATCTGGTTAAACGAATCCGATGACCCTTTCCACAGCAGGAATACATCGTCGATGAACCTTTTATAGAATAAAATCTGTGTTCCATATCTCGGGAAGATATGCCGTTGTTCATATTCCATCATGAAGATATTGGCGTAGGCCGGCGCAAGGTTCGAACCCATCGCGGTCAAAAATTGAGAAATAGGGAGGTTGTCCTTGAGGGCAGGCGGATGTTGACTAGTTGCAAGCAACAAGGTACTCCGATCGGTGGGTTTTCTGTAGAGACTTGTGTTAATGCGGCCTCCTTCCAATGTGCTGGAGATGTCCAGAAAATTAATGTTAACAGCGTCTATCTGATGAGTGAATCTCACTGGACTATCCAGTGCGTTCAGCGAGCTAACCATCTGGTTAATCGAATCCGATGACCCTTTCCACAGCAGGAATACATTGTCGATGAACCTTTTATAGAACAAAATCTGTGTTCCATATCTCGGGAAGATGTGCCGTTGTTCATATTCCGTCATGAAGATATTGGCATAGGCCGGCGCAAGGTTCGAACCCATCGCGGTCCCCTCACGTTGCAGATAATAGTTTCCTTGATAGAGGAAGTGATTGTGTTTAAAGACTACCGTGGCCAATTCCAAGAGAAAATCAGTAGATGGTCCAGTGGTTGGGTACTGCTGCCAAGCGTTTGATAAAGCTTGTAGACCTTGTTCATGAGGGATGATGGTGTACAGGGAGCAGACATCCATGGTAGCCAACAGTGTATCCTCGAGCTCATAGGGGAAAGCCATCAGCTTCTGTAGAAAGTCCGACGTGTCACGCACGTAGCTATCTCCCTGTTGTACTATGGGTTGCAGGAACGTTTCAACATAGATGGCGAGCGGCTGTAGCAGAGAATTTCTAGCAGAGATGATGGGCCTACCCGGTGGATGTGAGAGAGTCTTGTGGATTTTGGGGAGGGTATAGACTATGGGGCATACAGGATGTTCAACAGTGAGAAATTCTAACATACTCTTATCAATATGTTGAGCTTTATACCCTAAATCTAATAGGCGATCAATTTTCAATTTGATTTCGGGGATGGGGTTGTGTTGCAGGCTAGTGTAGGTAGCCACATCATTCAGCTGCCTCAATATCTCACTATTGTAGTCAGCCCAATACTGCACTACCACTGCACCCCCCTTGTCAGCTGGCCTAACCACCAGGCTTTTGTCCCGTTTAAGTGAGGCAAGGGCCTTGCGTTCTGCAATCGGCAGATTATCGAAGCGCCTAGTGGGAGACTGTACGTGGACATCATGTTCCAAGAGGCGGGTAAATGTTTTAATGCTAGGGTTGGAGGAGGCTGGGTCGAACGTTGAGGGTTTCCGAAATTGTGTATTTTCCATGCTTAGTTTTGATGTGAAATGTTCCCGTAACCTGAGCTTACGACTGAATTTATATATATCAACTACGGTGTCAAAACGTCGATGGGGAGCTGTTGGTACAAATGAGAGGCCTCTAGAAAGGAGTCGTGTTGTTGCATCATCAAGCGTCTTGCTTGATAGGTTGAAGACTAGGTCCTGGGTTTGTCCCTGCATCTGCGCCAAGTGTCTGCCCTTCCTTTGGTGCGGTCTCTGTGGCTTGCCACCGGAGGTAGATTGGGGGTAGTGGCATGGTCTAAAAAAGGCCTCTGTGTTGGGCAACCATCGGACAAATCAGTGTCGGAAGCAGAGGACCCAGTCTCATTGGTATATGGTTGTCTACGTCCTTGGCGTCGGGCTCTATAGGGCCTTTGGGGTCTGTTCGGTCTGGAATCACCGATCAACCATCTATAGAAGTGTGGTTCTGGTAATCTATTGTAACCGTGGTGAGTTTACTGCGTTTAAAAGCAGTAATCTCTTTCTTATATATGTCTAACTGTGTCTGTAGTTTTTCAACTAGATTGTTGGTTTTGTCTTTCTTGATAGTTACCAAATGTGCACTGCTGAAAGTGTCAATTTGTGTTTTAAATTTGTTTAGTTCTATACCAACCTCCTCTACAACCAAGAGCATAAGGTCAAGGGAACACTTATTCAGTACCCCACACCAGTGACTACAAAAGGTGGGGTTATTCCTGCCTAGTGTCGGAATGTTATTGACCCGAAATCCCCGGGGTATCTGCTTCTTCCGATATTATTCGGACAGGAATTGCCCATGCAGGGTAAGGTCAACCTCCCTCCTCTTAAGTCTAAGGAGTTGGTGGTATAGGTCTGTAGGTGTTTCTGCGGGCAAAGTGTCAAAATCTAACTGGTTAAACAGGACCTTTTTTGCATCATCGTCCATGAGGGATACAATACCGTGTTCAGCTTGTGCAAGAAGGTTATCATCAAGGAAGCCCAACTGGCTTTGCGCCATGCCAAAAAAGAAAGGTATTACCACTGCCAAATTGTTCTATAAATAGAGATACTTACTGTACCTAGTATTCCACGTAGTCACCCTAGCGTGTACTGACCAGGCCCAGCACTGCTTAGCTTCCAAGTACGGATGGTTTCGGGCTTTCCCAGTGCGGTATGACAGTAAATACAACAGGCGGTTTCAGACCATGTAATCCCTTGCTTAGTCACCTATGCACATATACAATAAACCGGTATTTATCCCAATTAAGTGATGAATCTCCTAACAACAGTGCCTGTATTTGAGAATGAAACAATGTATGGTGGGTGCAGGAGAAGAAAACAGTGCAAAATCCTGAACTGTTTCTAAATATAAGTAAAGATCCCTGCACTCTCACGCAGCTCAGCCAACAACTGGGGTGCCAATCAGAGTCCGACCCACACAGAGGTGGGACTCATAGTACAATACAGGATTGTCCACAAAGTGGAACAGATAGCACTCTCCAGACTTCAATTCAATAAATCAGCAAAGATAATAATTAATGTAAACGGTAATCTCACAATTCAAGGGTAAAATCCATCCAACGTTTCGGTCCACACCAGGACCCTTGTCAAGGAGTTACAACGTGGTCAAAACAGTCAGCATCACAGCAAGAGTCAATATTGCAGGTAACTGGAGTATAGAGATACTGCCTCACCAGCCCCTGTTAAATAACCAGCGTTATAGGCGCCAATCCCGCCCCCACTAATGTAGGAAGTGGGGTGGAGCGCATGGCTGGAACGCAGACATCACTTCCGTCATTGCCGGAAGTGAGCTGCATCCGTCCTATTGATTAGTATCAGTGGTTCATCGAGCGCGCCGTGGAACGCAATCCGGAAGTGGGGAGAACCATGTAATGGAACGCACGCGTCACTTCCGTTGTTACCGGAGGTGAGCTGCATCCGAATCGCTAGTGTACAACAAAACTCATCCACAGCCGTAATCATCACTGATTACGAGTAACGCGTCCTTGTGGTAATTTATTACAAAAGGGGAACATCACTGGTTTTAAGCAGATGTAAAACCGGCAGCGATGGAAATCTACCCACCGCGGTCCAGTTCATAATCTGCATCGCCCATAATGAATATAGTTCAACACAGGGCATTACTCATAGAGTGAGCATTATTACATCACAGCTTAAGGGACATATATTCGATTACAGCTGGGTATAACAGAGGCCAGTGTGGTCACAAAACTGGGGCTATATCTTAACACATTAGATAATAAACAACAAACAAGGTGAGCAAAGAAAAAAGAAAGAAAAAGCAATGTGCATAGTCAATCCCACAACCAGTGGAATTTATCACAATGCACCCTATACATGATGTTAACAAGTGTGTTCACAGTTATCATTTAGTAGTTTGTTAATTTATTTCAAGAAAATTGATAAAGGGTTATTTTCATTCATTCCCTTTGATGCTATCGTGTCCAGTTTATGTATCCAGAGGCTTTCTCTTTTTTCTAAGCAAGAGAGCACGGTCACCGCCTCGCGCTAATGGGGGTATCCAATCTATCAGTTTGGACCTAAGGTCAGATACTTGATGTCGTAGAGTCAAAAAGTGTCTGGCTACCGGCAGAGTGGCAGTCCCTGTAGTAATCGCTTGGTGTATCGACGTTCTATGATTCGCCAACCTCCCTATTTCTCAATTTTTGAGAGTCATGCGTAACAACACAAACAAGGACATCATGGAAACACAATTATCTGAAATGACCTCGCGATTCCTTGAACGAGGATATGACAAGAAGACTGTATCAAAATGTCTAACGAAGGCCAGGAGAAAATTTGAACCTTCTACGGTTGCAACACAGGCGACATCTACACCAGACCGGATGGTGTTTACGACTACATATGATCATTTGTCCAATAGGGTCCGAGGAGCCATTCGGAAGAATTGGCCTATCCTAACCACGGACGACCGGCTCAAATTGAAAAAGAGTCCTTCCCCAATTATGGCCTACCATAGGGCGGCCAACTTAAAACAATGACTTTTAAGACCTATGGCTGGGCAGGAATCATCCACGACAACTACATGGCTGCATGAAAGAAGGCCTGGTTGTTTCAAGTGCACTGGGTGCACCACGTGCAGGGGCATGTTGACCGGTCCATCATTTCCACACCCCCATTCAGGGCATCCGATAGCTATCAAATACAGACTGCATTGCTCTATGGACCATCTGATATATATTCTAACATGTCCGTGCGGATTGTACTATGTTGGGATGACGACCAGACGGTTTCGCGATAGGATGGCGAATCATAGAACGTCGATACACCAAGCAATTACTACAGGGACTGCCACTCTGCTGGTAGCCAGACACTTTATGACTCTACGACATCAAGTATCTGACCTTAGGTCCAAACTGATAGATTGGATACCCCCATTACCGCGAGGTGGTGACCGTGCTCTCTTGCTTAGAAAAAGAGAAAGCCTCTGGATACATAAACTGGACACGATAGCACCAAAGGGAATGAATGAAAATAACCCTTTATCAATTTTCTTGAAATAAATTAACGAACTACTAAATGATAACTGTGAACACACTTGTTAACATCATGTATAGGGTGCATTGTGATAAATTCCACTGGTTGTGGGATTGACTATGCACATTGCTTTTTCTTTCTTTTTTCTTTGCTCACCTTGTTTGTTGTTTATTATCTAATGTGTTAAGATATAGCCCCAATTTTGTGACCACACTGGCCTCTGTTATACCCAGCTGTAATCGAATATATGTCCCTTAAGCTGTGATGTAATAATGCTCACTCTATGAGTAATGCCCTGTGTTGAACTATATTCATGGTGGGCGATGCAGATTATGAACTGGACCGCGGTGGGTAGATTTCCATCGCTGCCGGTTTTACATCTGCTTAAAACCAGTGATGTTCCCCTTTTGTAATAAATTACCACAAGGACGCGTTACTCGTAATCAGTGATGATTACGGCTGTGGATGAGTTTTGTTGTACACTAGCGATTCGGATGCAGCTCACCTCCGGTAACAACGGAAGTGACGCGTGCGTTCCATTACATGGTTCTCCCCACTTCCGGATTGCGTTCCACGGCGCGCTCATTGTACACTAACTATTCGGACGCAGCTCACTCCCGGCAACAACGGAAGTGACGCGTGCGTTCCAATACATGGTTCTCCCCACTTCCGGATTGCGTTCCACGGCGCGCTCGATGAACCACTGATTCTACTCAATAGGACGGACGCAGCTCACTTCCGGCAATGACGGAAGTGATGTCTGCGTTCCAGCCATGCGCTCCACCCCACTTCCTGCATTAGTGGGGGTGGGATTGGCGCCTATAACGCTGGTTATTTAACAGAGGCCGGTGAGGCAGTATCTCTATACTCCAGTTACCTGCAATATTGACTCTTGCTGTGATGATGACTGTTTTGACCACGTTGTAACTCCTTGACAAAGGTCCTGGTGTGGACCGAAACGTCGGATGGATATGGATATTACCCTTGAACTGTGAGATTACCATTTACATTAAATATTATCTTTGCTGATTTATTGAATTGAAGTCTGGGGAGTGCTATCTGTTCCACTTTGTGGACAATCCTGTATTGTACTATGGGTCCCACCTCTGTGTGGGTCGGACTCTGATTGGCACCCCAGTTGTTGGCTGAGCTCTGTGAGAGAGCAGGGATCTTTACTTATATTTAGAAACAGTTCAGGATTCTGCACTGTTTTCTTCTCCTGCACCCACCATACATTGTTTAATTCTCAAATACAGGCACTGTTGTTAGGAGATTCATCACTTAATTGGGATATATACCGGTTTATTGTATATGTGCATAGGTGACTAAGCAAGGGATTACATGGTCTGAAACCGCCTATTGTATTTACTGTCATACCGCACTGGGCAAGCCCGAAACCATCCGAACTTGGAAGCTAAGCAGTGCTGGGCTTGGTCAGTACACGCTAGGGTGACTACGTGGAATACTAGGTACAGTAAGTATCTCTATTTATAGAACAATTTGGTAGTGGTAATACCTTTCTTTTTTGGCATGGCGCCAAACCAGTTGGGCTTCCTTGATGATAACCTTCTTGCACAAGCTGAACACGGTATTGCATCCCTCACGGACGATGATGCAAAAAAGGTCCTGTTTGACCAGTTAGATTTTGACACTTTGCCCGCAGAAACACCCACAGACCTATACCACCAACTCCTTAGACTTAAGAGGAGGGAGGTTGACCTTACCCTGCATGGGCAATTCCTGTCCGAATATTATCGGAAGAAGCAGATACCCCGGGGATTTAGGGTCAATAACATTCCGACACTAGGCAGGAATAACCCCACCTTTTGCTATCTGTTCCACTTTGTGGACAATCCTGTATTGTACTATGGGTCCCACCTCTGTGTGGTTCGGACTCTGATTGGCACCCCAGTTGTTGGCTGAGCTGCGTGAGAGTGCAGGGATCTTTACTTATATATATATATATATATATATATATATATATATATAACGGAATGGCTGGGGCTGGTGGCACTCAAAGGGTTTTCATTCAGTCACATAAATCGGAATCATGGGCTGACTGTCAATATTACAATTTATATAGATAAATAAATGGCCATTGTGTGTGTGTGTGTGTGTGTGTGTGTGTGTGTGTGACTGTGTGTGTGTGTGTATATATATATATATATACTATATTAATACACACACAGCTCACACAGTGATAGCCAAGGCACGCACGTTGGGTTTGCCATGCGACCCAGAGCATGATCAAAATTAGGTAACGTTTGCTTGATAACTTAATTTTGGTCAGGGAATGATATCTATCTATCTATCTATCTATCTATCTATCGGGGTGGAAGGGGCACCAACTCTTGCCTCCGGGTGTCTGGGATGAACTTACGCCACTGTTCCCCACTATAGGTCGACAGTGAGTAGTTTGACAGGGTTGGAAGGTCTACAGGCTTTTTATGTGCTAGGTCGACAGAACAACATTTAGACATGAGTGTATTTTGGTATATTGTTGTTCTTTTCTTCATAGAGTGACAGGGACCCCCAATTATTTCACTCGGCCACCTCGCATGGCTGCCTTGGTTTGGCAGGCTTTGGACAAGGTGACTTGCTCCACTACCACTTAGCTACTATCCACTTTCCGTTTCAATCGGAGTCCACGTGCCTCGTAAATTAGAATATAGTTTCTCATTTTGCAATGTAACCAATAAAAACATGTTGTGCTTGTGACCTGTAGACCTAGCACATGTCGACCTACAAAGCCTGTCAACCTTCCAAACAACTCAAACTACTGACTGTCTACCTATAGTGTTTTGCAGAATTTTTTAAAAATATACAGTGTGAAATGTGATTCCGGACTACATTACATGATTTTTAAACTAAGTTGTTGTTTTTTGTTTGAAAATGGCCCCAGTACAACACTGCATGTATTTTATTTTAAATTTAAACTCGGTTAGAAACACAATTTTAAGCAAAATATTACTCACGATCTCCTTCCGGATGTCCTGCACCCTCAACCTGCTTGGGTGGCTCTGCAGCCCATTCTGAACAGGGTGACTGAGGCTGGATGGGGGAAGGAGGTTGGATGGGGGAAGGAGTTTGGATGGGGGAAGGAGCTTGGATGGGGGAAGGAGCTTGGATGGGGGAAGGAGGATGGATGGGTGAGGTGGTTAGAGATGGTGGGTCAGATTGTGAGGGGGAGGGGGGTTGACAGGGGTGGTCAAATTGAGAGGGTAAGGGGGGTTGAGAGGGGGGTCAGATTGAAAGGGGGATGGGGTTTGTGCGTGTATTTGTGAAAGAGAGGGGGAGGTGGGTTGAGAGGAAGGTTGGCCAAGAGAGGGGGAGGTGGGTTGAGAGGGAGGTTGGACAAGAGAGGGGGAGGTGGGTTGAAGGAAGGTGGGACAATAGAGGGGGAGGTGGGTTGAGAGGGAGGTTGGACAAGAGAGGGGGAGGTGGGTTGAGCGGAAGGTTGGACAAGAGAGGGGGAGGTGGGTTGAGAGGGAGGTTGGCCAGGAGAGGGGGAGGTGGGTTGAGAGGGAGGTTGGACAAGAGAGGGGGAGGTGGGTTGAGAGGGAGGTTGGCCAAGAGAGGAGGAGGGGGTTTGTGAGGGAGTTTGGGAAAGAGAGGGGGTGGGGGCTTGTGAGGGAGTTTGGGAAATAGAGGGGGAGGTGGGTTGAGAGGGGAGGATGCTGAGGAGGAAGGGGATGTTTGGTTTTGGGGTTGGGGGTGTTGAGGGGGTGAGGGAGTTTGGGGTGGTGAGGCGAATGGCGGCGTTGCAGCTTCTTGCCTCGCTGCTGAGGCTCTCCAATGCCGTTGTGCTTGCCCTAGAAACATATTTTAGAAAGATATTAAAAAGCAACATTTAACATGTGCATTTAAAAACAACTTTGTTATGTTAATTTATGGGGGAAAAAATAAATAGTTATGTCTCAAGGCTACAGCCTGTATGCAGACTCACCACACCACTACACATTATCCCCTAAGCACTCTGGTCCCCAGTCTGTCCTGCAAGCCCTAAACACATACACTCTGTAAACTTGCAAAGTTCGGTATGTCTTGTGTAATATGCTTTATTAATATAATATGCTAATAATCTCACTTTATCACTCATGTAAGCACACATGTTTTGCTTTTTAATATTTAAATTAATATTTTTTTACAGTATTAGTTTATGCTAATATTCTCACTTAATCAATCATATAAACACATTGGAATGCGTTTTACTTACTGCGTCGGATTTGCTGGTGCAGCCGCACAAGCAATTCAGGCTGTCGGCAGCGGAGGTCCGACCACCACTGCTCAAGTTGTACGATCATCCGCCTTGTGCGGACTCGCGCCCGCAGGATGCAGCGGACCTCCGCATAGGCCGCATGCTTCACCCGATTTGGGACGTAGGGTCCCGTGCGGCCTACGCGGCGGTCCATTACCGCGGTCAGCACCCGCAGCACTCTGTGACTGAACACGGATGCTCGCATGGTGCCTATGGCGTTTTCCTTACATGGGCATATATTTATAGTGTGTGGTCGCATTTCATTGGGTCAAATGTTATGGTGTCATCTTTATTTAACTTTATTGATCTGTGTACAATATCATGTTATAAACATTATTTCATGTGCTCCATTTAGGTCGCATCAGCGAATATTCGCAGCAGGCACAGCAGAAAAAAAATAAGATAATTTTTTTTTATTTACACTAGTTATCCATCTTCTAATTTTTCAAACTTTTTGGTATGTTTTTTTATTAAAATTGGACAAAAATTACAAATGATTATATATATACATATATATATATATATATATATATAAAAGAGTTCCAGAGTCCGGCACTCCCCGCAACACAAGCAACTTGAGCCGGTGCCCTCACAATCAAAAGATGTATAACAATCGCAGGTGCGGCACTCAGGCCACGGTAAACAGCAAACAAATGACAGGCGGAGACTGTAATTCAATCAACGTTTCAATATTAGAGAATATTGTCGTCAGAATCCTGACGACAATATTCTCTAATATTGAAACGTTGATTGAATTACAGTCTCCGCCTGTCATTTGTTTGCTGTTTACCGTGGCCTGAGTGCCGCACCTGCGATTGTTATATATATATATATATATATATCTATAGAAGAAAAATGGAGAATAGCGCCTGGGACAATCCTATTTACGACACACTAATAAATTATTAAGGAGTTCATTTAAGATATTGAAACACACCCCATAAATCAATGGGTGGCAGCTCATGCCCAGTACGGGGGAAATAGATAAAAAATAGAGTGCAATAGAGCGCCTGATAGTGTTTGTATATTGAGATATTATTGTATAGCCAGTTCCCCTTGAAGAAGTCCTCTGCTAAAGGACGAAACGCGTTGGGATTGGGATTTGATGCTCACTCGATACTTCTAACATTGGACAGATAAGCCGTTTTTATGTTTTTATCTCGTACGTATGCTACCTGCATTTGTTACAGGATTTTAAATTGAACATCTGGTTATGGAACTGTGATTTGCTGTTCACACGACTTTTCCAATTATGGATAGATAAGCTACCTATTTGTTTTTATCTTGTACGTTTGCTACCTGCATATGCGTCAGGATTGCTATATTAAATTTTGTTTTTATTTGGATTCTGTTAAATTTCTGTATAGCTACTGGGACTAGCAAGGTTCCTAATTTCAGAGTCTTATGTGCATTTCAACTCTGTGAAAACAGTACACACAATGTTTTTCTTTTGTTTTCTAATTTACATGTCCTAAAGTGTCAACCGACCGAAGCTGCCCTCAAGGAGCTAAGTTGTTCTTCTTTTTTAAATTTTGCACTTTATACACCTCACAGGGAGAACTGGCTATACAATAATATCTCAATATACAAACACTATCAGGCGCTCTATTGCACTCTATTTTTTATATATATATATATATATCTATACATATGTATACATATAGATATCTCAATATATACATATAAAATATATATATATATATCGGGTTTACACACACACACACACACACACACACACACACACACACACACACACACACATAGAGAAAGAGAAAATGCTAGAGACAGAGATAGTTTGATACTGTAAACTCACCACATTTTGCTGGACCAATCAGCTACACCAAGTCACAATGTTGAGTTTTGGAGGGCAGATGGTGTTGAATTTGGTTTGTAAACATAGCAGAAAGAAATTAGGGATAAAAAAAGGCTGTTAAGGGTGGTGTGAAAAATATTTTTTTGTTAGTTTACAAAAAACAAAAAAAACAGGGCAATTACGCTTGCACAACTGCATATAAACAAGTTGAATGGAACACTAATCCCAATGATGTGAAAAAGCACATCTAAATACAGATGTTAATGATAACATTACAGAAATAATCTGTTCACAGGCATTTATTAAACTACTCAGAAAACAAAAACAACACACTTCAAAATTTACAAAGCTACCAAAAAAAAAGCACAAATACAATTTAGTTTTTCCCAAACTCAAACCTACATGTAAACACAGAATCTACAAATTATGCAGCATTTTAACTATAGTGGTATAATAACATAACCATACCTGAAATACTCCTGGACAATTCTAGCCCTTACGGCGTGACCCCGCTGACTTTCTGTGCCACCACGGAAGGCCTGTCCAACCCCTGGAGTACAGTGCAGATTTGCTGACCAGTGACCACCAGTATACGTTGTCTGCCTGCAAAACGATCCATATCTGTGCTCAGTGTGCTGCATATATCTGTGCTCACACTGCTTTATTGTGGCGACTGGGGACCAGCAGTATTATATAGGAGGAGTACAGTGCAGAGTTTTGCTGACCAGTGACCACCAGTATTATACGTTCTCTGCCTGCAAAACGCTCCATATCTGTGCTCAGTGTGCTGCATATATCTGTGCTCACACTGCTTTATTGTGGGGACTGGTGACCAGTAGTATTATATAGGAGGAGTACAGTGCAGAGTTTTGCTGACCAGTGACCACCAGTATTATACGTTCTCTGCCTGAAAAATGCTCCATATCTGTGCTGCATTGTAGTATATAGTAGGAGTACAGTGCATAATTTTGCATAATTTTGCTGACCACCAGTATATAATATATAGGAGTACGGTACAGAAGGCCACTGCTCTACCTACCTCTGTGTCGTCAAGTATACTATCCATCCGTACCTGTGGTGTATTTCAGTTTTGCACAGTTTGCTGACCACCAGTATATAATATATAGCAGAACGGTACAGTAGGCCACTGCTCTACCTACCTCTGTGTCGTCAAGTATACTATCCATCCATACCTGTGGTGCATTTAAGTTTTGCACAGTTTGCTGACCACCAGTATATAATATATAGCAGTACGGTACAGTAGGCCACTGCTCTACCTACCTCTGTGTCGTCAAGTATACTATCCATTCATACCTAGGGTGCATTTAAGTTTTGCACAGTTTGCCAGTATATAATATATACAGTTTTACCAGTATATAATATATAGCAGTACGGTACAGTAGGCCACTGCTCTACCTACCTCTGTGTCGTCAAGTATACTATCCATCCATACCTGTGGTGCATTTAAGTTTTGCACAGTTTGCTGACCACCAGTATATAATATATAGCAGTACGGTACAGCAGGCCACTGCTGTACCTACCTCTGTGTCGTCAAGTATACTATCCATCCATACCTGTGGTGCATTTCAGTTGTGCGCAGTATATATAGTAGTAGGCCATTGCTATTGATACTGGCATATAATTCCACACTTTAAAAAATGGAGAACAAAAATGTGGAGGGTAAAATAGGGAAAGATCAAGATCCACTTCCACCTCGTGCTGAAGCTGCTGCCACTAGTCATGGCCGAGACGATGAAATGCCATCAACGTCGTCTGCCAAGGCCGATGCCCAATGTCATAGTAGAGAGCATGTAAAATCCAAAAAACAAAAGTTCAGTAAAATGACCCAAAAATCAAAATTAAAAGCATCTGAGGAGAAGCGTAAACTTGCCAATGTGCCATTTACGACACGGAGTGGCAAGGAACGACTGAGGCCCTGGCCTATGTTCATGGCTAGTGGTTCAGCTTCACATGAGGATGGAAGCACTCATCCTCTCGCTAGAAAACTGCAGTGCCACTCCTAGATGGGCCATGTGTTTGTGTCGGCCACTTGGGTCGCTTAGCTTAGTCACACAGCTACCTCATTGCGACACTTTTTTTCTTTGCATCATGTGCTGTTTGGGGACTATTTTTTTGAAGTGCCATCCTATCTGACACTGCAGTGCCACTCCTAGATGGGCCAGGTGTTTGTGTCGGCCACTTGGATCGCTTAGCTTAGTCATCCAGCAACATCGGTGCAAATGTTAGGACTAAAAATAATATTGTGAGGTGTGAGGTGTTCAGAATAGACTGAAAATGAGTGGAAATTATAGTTATTGAGGTTAATAATACTATGGGATCAAAATGACCCCCAAATTCTATGATTTAAGCTGTTTTTGAGGGTTTTTTGTAAAAAAAACACCCGAATCCAAAACACACCCGAATCCGACAAAAAAATTTCAGGGAGGTTTTGCCAAAACGCGTCCAAATCCAAAACACGGCCGTGGAACCGAATCCAAAACCAAAACACAAAACCCGAAAAATTTTCGGTGCACATCACTAATATAATCATGTGCTGTTTGGGGACAATTTTTTTTAAGTGCCATCCTGCCTGACACTGCAGTGCCACTCCTAGATGGGTCAGGTGTTTGTGTCGGCCACTTGTGTCGCTTAGCTTAGTCACACAGCGACCTTGGTGCGCCTCTTTTTTTCTTTGCATCATGTGCTGTTTGGGGACTATTTTTTTGAAGTGCCATCCTGCCTGACACTGCAGTGCCACTCCTAGATGGGCCAGGTGTTTGTGTCGGCCACTTGGGTCGCTTAGCTTAGTCACACAGCTACCTCATTGCGCCTCTTTTTTTCTTTGCTTCATGTGCTGTTTGGGGACTATTTTTTGAAGTGCCATCCTGCCTGACACTGCAGTGCCACTCCTAGATGGGCCAGGTGTTTGTGTCGGCCACTTGTGTCGCTTAGCTTAGCCATCCAGCGACCTTGGTGCACCTCTTTTTTTCTTTGCATCATGTGCTGTTTGAAAACAATTTTTAAATCTACCATCCTGTCTGACACTGCAGTGCCACTCCTAGATGGGCCAGGTGTTTGTGTCGGCCACTTGGGTCGCTTAGCTTAGTCACACAGCTACCTCATTGCGCCTCTTTTTTTCTTTGCATCATGTGCTGTTTGGGGACTATTTTTTTGAAGTGCCATCCTGTCTGACACTGCAGTGCCACTGCTAGATGGGCCAGGTGTTTGTGTCGGCCACTTGGGTCACTTAGCTTAGTCACACAGCTACCTCATTGCGCCTCTTTTTTTCTTTGCATCATGTGCTGTTTGGGGACTATTTTTTTGAAGTGCCATCCTGTCTGACACTGCAGTGCCACTCCTAGATGGGCCAGGTGTTTGTGTCGGCCACTTGGATCGCTTAGCTTAGTCATCCAGCGACCTCGGTGCAAATTTTAGGACTAAAAATAATATTGTGAGGTGTGAGGTGTTCAGAATAGACTGAAAATGAGTGGAAATTATGGTTATTGAGGTTAATAATACTATGGGATCAAAATGACCCCCAAATTCTATGATTTAAGCTGTTTTTGAGGTTTTTTTGTAAAAAAACACCCGAATCCAAAACACACCCGAATCAGTCAAAAAATTTTCACGGAGGTTTTGCCAAAACGCGTCCGAATCCAAAACACGGCCGTGGAACCGAATCCAAAACCAAAACACAAAACCCGAAAAATTTCCGGTGCACATCACTATTATTATGTAGGATAGTGCACAGGACCACGATTTTACTTACCATTTCTGGAGAATACATGATGTCACCAGCAGTGCAGTGGAGCACACGAAACAGCCCTTTAAGTACACCAATCGTGCACTCCACCAGCTGTCTAGTGGCAGTAAGCACGGAATTAAACGCCGACTGTGTCCCTGGCCTGGGTTTGCTGTAAGGAGTCATGAGCCAGGGGGTGCAAGGATATACACGATCTCCTGTTTGAAAAATTCCAAAAGAAAATAAAAAAATATTACAAATGTAAGTTGGAAAATTAGAGTGTAAAAATTAACCACAAAAAACACTCACCCAATAGCCACATGTCTTGGCCTACCATCATTCTTAATCTTTGCCAGATTTCTGATTGTCGAATCACATGTGAATCATGGGAATTGCCGGAGAACATAGCATTCGGAGACAGGATTTTGAGGGATGGGCCACAAACAACCATGACATTCAGAGAATGAAACAGATTCCTGTTTCTATATATTTCTTCATTATGTTTTGGCGCAACAATAGCAACATATGTCCCATCCACAACCCCAATAACGTGTGGGAAGCGACTACCCCCTTCCTGAAATTGCTGCTTCACCAAAGCCAGGGCACCAGCATCCAAAGGCATTGATATGAACTGCTTAACTCTGGTCAGAAAAGCATTCAGGACTCGTTGCAGGACCTTACTAAATTTGCCCTGCGACATTCCAACCAGATCTCCAACAACATGCTGGTAGGATCCTGTGGCCAAAAAATGGAACACAGCAAGGAATTGTGTCAATGCTGGTATTGCTGTAGGATACCGAATTGATTGTTCTAGATCACTCTCTATTATGGAGAGAGTCTCTAGGATGATATGAGGTGGCAGCCTGTAACGGCGCAAAACCACATAATCAGGCATCGCAAAAAGGGTGACACGGGTTCGGAAAATTGTTGGCCTTGCACGCCTCCATTGCCTTGGAGGATGAGGGGCCGGTTGGGGTTGGAGGGCTTCCGCAGCAACATATCTGGCTATCTGCATCTTAAAATTAATGGATGTAAAATGAAAATACACAAACAATTTTCAACACACATTGCAACAAATCAATTTCTGTGTATGGCAGCACAAAAACTTACTTCAGGAGCGTATTCCATATTTTCATGTGGAAATACAGGAACAACCACAATAAAAAAATAGAGTAAAAACCACATTCCCTACGTATCACCAACATTGGTTACATTGGAACTACAAAATAAAACAATAGACACACAAGCACAAATAATTAAAAAAAAATATGTCACAACCTAACAAAGATATGATTAAGCCACAAAGTATGGACTACTTCAAAATTAAGCAAAAAAAAAAACACAAGCAAGGGCAAGGACATGCAACTTACAAGCTAATAGAATACGTGCGCAAAGGAAGAACAAAACAAACTGCCTACTTTGGCCAAAAATAACCCAAAAAACCCCAACAGGATAAAGGAAAACACTCTGAGAATAGTCCCAAGCCCTCCAACACCAGGCCTGCATTGGACAGGCTACTTACCTGCTGACAAAAAAACGCCTCACTTGCTTGATAACTGAAAACCCCTACTTTGACACTCCAAATAAACAGCAAAATAAAGAAGCAACCTACAGGATAAAGAAAAACACTCTGATAATAGGGTCAAACACACTGTAACCCCTCCAACACCAGCCCTGCATTGGACAGGTTACTTACCTGCTCAGAAAAAAAGGCCTCACTTGCTTGATAACTGAAAACACCTACTTTGGCACTCCAATTAAACAGCAAAATAAAGAATCAACCTACAGGATAAAGGAAAACACTCTGAGAATAGGGACAAACACACTGTACCCCCTAAAATGCTAACACTGTAAATTACATGTTAAACAACAATTAATAAAAAGAGATATCTACAGATAAATACTTGATCAAATATTATGTAACATAAAAGAATATTAACAAAGAAGCAGCATTGTTCCCCCCTACATACTCTTGTTTTTATGCAACAATAACATTTTTGCCATTTTTAAGTTTTAAAAAAGCATGGCGTCCGCTACAGAACATTATAAAAAATAGCAATATAGCAAACGCACAGTAGTTTGCAATGTAGAGCGTAAAAACTTACACAACTCAATAGTAATTTTCACAGACATACGTCTCTCTCTCTCTCCAGCTTCATTCCAAACACCCACAAACACAGAATGCATGCAGGCCATTTAAATAGCCAGTACTGCAATTACTGGAAAAATTAGTGTAATCAGCACCTGTGCAATTTCCCGCACCAACAAACACACGCAGCTATAAATCGCCAGACAGCCGTGCCAACGCACATGCCATCATCAACATGGCAACTCTAGAGCAAATGGATGCAGAGTTAACAGTGTTGTAGCAGCAGATGTGCACTCTAACAGCAAGAAGGATGGTGCTGCGCCAGCAGATGCTAACAGCTGCCAGTGGTGATGGAGAAGTTGCAGGACCCAGTGCTGCAGGACCCCCATCTTCAGGCCAACACACACAGGAGTATGCTGTGAGTCCCCTGCCAGAGACAGATACTGGGGAAACTGAGGTCGATTCTGGACTACAGACACAAACCCAAACAAGCCACCCTGCAAGTGAAGAGGAAGATGGTGAGCAGGTACAGGACGAGGGCTCACAGGCTACAACCAAAAAGAGAAGGCGCCAGCCCCCATTTTCAAAGAGGGAGCTGCGAGTTCTGGTCCCACAAGCCATGGACAAAATACATAGAGGCAACAAAAACATGGGTGCTGCTACAAAAGACCGCATCTGGAGGGACATTACAGATTGTGTAAATGAAGTCGGCTCAATTGTTCGCACCCCACAGGAAGTTAGAAGACGGTAAGTGCATATTGACCCACAATTTTCTTTTATTTGTAAAAAGAAAATCTTGGCTATATGTGATGTTGCCTATAGCAACCAAATACATAACATGTGTACAACAAGTAAGCTAAACAGGTATTTATAAATTTTCTGTTCCTTTCCCCTAATTCTAATCACATATGTAGTTGGGCCGACTTCAAGCCCCACCTGAAGGCCAAGAGGTCTGCGGAGTGGAATGCCTCGAGGGCAACAGGGGGAGGTCCCGCTGTCACTGTGGAGTATACAGACCTGGAGGAGCTGGCGATGGACTGTGTGAGCTACGAGGAGATGGGTGGGGTGTCAAGGATGGACACGGACCTGCCTGAAATTGTGCACCTACATGACTTGCCCGGTAAGTTTACACACATATAGAATGATCTTTTTTAAGTGATTTTGTTGAAGTTGTGACTTTTTTATTCTTAATTTTTGTTTCCTTTTGTCTCTCATTCTTATATTTGCTTTTTACAGTACCTAACACAGCACAGGAGGGTGAGCTGGGTGAGTCAGAGGAGGGGCATCTGGCGGAGGCTGAGGTGGGGGGACCTAGTGAGTCTTCCAGTGTTGGTCAGCCGATTCCACCTGGCCAGACACACACTGGCCCCCCCACCCAAACCTCTCTCCCGGCAATTCTCACTGAAATTGCCAGTCATGGTGAGAGTCAATTTCAGGATGTGATGACCTGGGAGGTAAGCCAGATATCTGTCCGGCTCACTGAGCATACCACCGGTGTTGGGCAAGGTGTGGCTAAAATCTGCCAAGGTCTGGCAGAAATTAGGCAGGGCCCAGCCGAATCCTCGGTACAACAATTCTCCACCTTAGTTGTACAAACTCTACAGAACATCGCTGGCCTTCTTGCCCACAGTGGCTGGGAGCCTGGCACACCTGCTCCCTCCCCTACCCCTGCCCAAGAAGAAGATCCCGCTGCGCAGGACCCTCGAAGGTCACTTCGCAGACCTACCAGTGACCAACCACCCCAGGTGGGGCAAAAGAAGAAAAAGTAATGTCTCTCCAGATGCGTCAACATTGCCCAGCACCCATGTTTTCCATGTTTCCATTATGTATTTGTTTTGGCTTGTGGGACCAGAATGGACAACTAACTCATGCTGAAAGGGGGTTGATGTGTTCTCTTTTGGTTTGTAGCCTGTGAGTTTTCTTCCTGTACACCTGATCCATCTTCCTCTTCCTAGCGTGCTGTGTCTGTTTGGGTTTGTGTATTGTGCCAAGAATCTACCTCAGTTTGACCAACAGTATCCTCTGGCTGGGAGTTCACAACATATTTATTTTGTTATTTTTTTCTTTGGCCAGTAGATGGGGGAACCAGAGTACTGGTTCTGTGATCTGAAAATCACCACTGGCAGTTGTTTGTTTCTATGTAAGCAACTATTTTTACATGTTTAAAATCTGCACATATGTACAATAATTGCTTTAGTTTTCTAGCCATGTTGGCTTATTGAATTTATTTAATTTATTAAGTTTTAAAAAAATAAAAAAATAAAAACTTGTTTGTGTGTATATTGTGTGTTTATTTGAAGGTTATGCATTCTAGAAAAATGTGTACAGTAAACTTTTACATAGCATATTTAGATTTGTGGACCAAGGGCACAAACATTGAATTTTCATAATTTCAAATTTGTTTGCTTTCACAACAGTTAACTGTGCCTATAAACATAACAAATTCTTAAAAACCACTTGGGTTACTAGGGGCAACATGCCATAGTATTCGAAATGGTCAAGTGTTTCAAAACAATAATAACAGTAAGTATCATTAAGCGTAGGCTGCATTATGTGGCTTATGTTGTTAGGTATGTCCAAAGGAAGATTACAATCTACAAAACATGTGCATGTTTGTATTAAGCAGATGAAGTTTGCAAGTTGGTTTATTCACACTTGATCAATGGCAATATTTGTAAAAATAAACAGACATATGCTTTTAACAGCAAACTGAAAAAATGAAGCCAAAAAAAAACATGTAAAATACTTGTTAGTGTGTCAGATTTGTACATGGTAAATGGTAAATTGGTATGTGTAAAAATAATTACTGGTAACAGTCATTTGTAACTGCAGTGTTTGGCAATTATTTGCTCAGCAGGTGACTTAGATTCCCAATTAATAGCTAAATAGGCCCTGACACACTTGGTGGAGTTAGTAAGGTCTGAGTAGCTGCAGACTTAAGGACCCTACACACTGGCCGACATGACTGCACGATATGAACAATCTCGTTCATTAATGAATGAGATAACGTTCATTTCGTGCAGTATGGAGGCTCCAGCGATGAACGATGCGTGGCCCTGCGCTCGTTCATCGCTGGTCCCCCGTCGGCTGTACATGCAGGCCAATATGGACGATCTCGTCCATAGTTGCCTGCACTTCAATGCAGCCGGGTGACGGGGGAGTGAAGAAACTTCACTCCTCCCATCACTGCCCCTCCGCTGCCGGGTCGCCCGTCGGCCGTATCTGCCGTCGGGCAACTCGGTGACGGATCGGCAAGTGTGTAGGGCCTAATACTCCTAGGCTGCGTTCACCTTGCAAACATGTTTTGTGTACTTATAACCATCAGCTACGCATTTCTGCACAAAACACGCCTACTGCCATTTACATACTCCCACACTAGCCGCCCACTTTCACGCCCATTTCGTTAGCTAGCCAAGCCAAGCCTCTGCACCGCCTCTGTCACACCTCTTTTTACGTTTGAGTACTGCGTTCTGAAAAAGCGTGTGTATTTTTGCACAATCGTCGTACAACTGTCTTTGCGCACGTGCATTGTAGCTCTGGCACATGCGCAGTTTGCAACTTTTTGCCGCTTGCGATGCGGTGAACTGCTGCGATCAACTCGGACTGAGGGCCTTTATACATGCCCTTACACAAGGGCCACAAGTCTGAGGTATGCACAAAACTATCTAAATTGATAAGCATCACTATTATGGAAATATGGATGTAAGTTCAGGGCTAGTTTGTGTTCCTGGACTAGCGTCTAGGGTTGGCATAGGAGGAGAAGCTACATGGAAGGGAAAAAAAACTGTGGCTACAGAAGGAGATACTGGAGGATCAGGTATTTGAGGATTCTGGAATTCTGTGGACCTTGGAAGAACTGAACAGGGTGAATTTTATATATATATATAACACCGACTGTGTGTAGATTGTATTGTAGTAATTGTTTTTTTATATAAAAGGAAAAACAAAACAAAAAAGGTTATTTTGGATTAACAGCACTTTTTCTTTATGTATGTTTGATATATCTCTGGAGACGTAAGGATCTCCTTTTGAAGGTTGCAGTCAATACAAAAGGGATTTATTTGCATTTATATAATTTCTGCGCCTAAATATAATATTTGTTTTGTTGAACTGGGTGAAGATTGCCGAAGCACAATGTAGAAACTGGTTAGTACTGGTAAGGCTTGAGCCTGGAGTGAACTGAGGCCAGTAGACTATAAAACTTAAATATACTGTACCCGAGAGTTGGCATTGGAAGATGCTGTGACAGTGTGGACTGGACTGTGAACAACAGAGTTGGGTATTGAGCAGGGTACAGAAGTACTGAACACCAGACTGGGACTGGTGGCTCTGAATTCAGGAACCCTGACCCCCAGGCTTGTATCGTTGGTACTGGACATTGAACTGGGGCCAGTGGTACTAGAATCAGATAATCTTCTGAACACTGGGCTGGAACCAGTGGTGCAGGACACCAGGCTGGAACAAGGTACCATTGTAGAAAACTCTGGAAAAACATTGAATAGCACAGAGAGTCTGCTCACACTGCAGGCTGGCAGAGACATTGCACTTGTAATGAGCCACCATGTCAGGAAGTCCCTTTATAAGGGCTGCATGCTGTGGATTGCCTCAGAACATCAGGTATACAGGAACTGAGTCCACATTGGTAGTGCAGCAGTCAGATGTCCCAGGAAAACATGGCTGTGCCCATAGTCTGGAGTCAGCGGGAACTTCAGCATGGAAGACCCTGGAGCCACCCACATCTCCAGTATGCAGGTGCCGGTGAAGGAAAAGAGAGTAAGCAGCAGCAGTCAACAGTCAGCGGATCACCAGCCTCTTTCACAGAAGAGGTGACAGCCCCTGGAGAAGTAAGTATCGGTGTGTGTGACTGGGAGCTCCTTTGGAAACTTGGATAGTCACACAGCAAAAATGGTTGCAAATATTAATGAGGTCCAAAGATAGTATTGGAGAACAAACTTGTTTCGCATTGAAGGGAGTGTACAGTGAAGAGATGGATTTTGCCTTTTAAACCTTCCCTTCTGGAGCCAACAAAGAGAAGGTTTGAAAGGTGTTGCAAAAAGCATAATCTTTTAGAGAAAAGAATATTAGAGACTGGATGAGAAGACAATGTTCAATTGTATCAAATGCCAAAAGACTTAAAAGAAAATAATGACCTTTGAGTTTAGGGACTAAAAGATCCTGAGAGCTTTTTCAGTTGAATAGAGTACACAGAATTCAGACTATAGTTATAAGATTATGCTGGTAAATATCAGGGGAGAAATGTTTTTGCATTCAAATTTGTCAAAATTGAGAACATTTACTAATTTTTGATGCATCATTTAAATGACTGGTTTTATTAAAGGCTTTAATTAAACCTCCCTTTTAAGTTCCAAAAGTTAAAAAATCATGTTCATTATATTTACTGTACTGTAATTAATGAATGTGAGGTGAACTGGAGGATGGAGATGGGACAGGAACTACTGTACAAGAAAGGTTTGAGGATGTATTATTTAGGGCAGGAGTAAGAAATGTATGTTTGAACAAAGAGTTAATATTACATACTGTATACTGTAGAAGTTTATATTTTCTATTAGGTTTGATATTAATTTAATGCTGGAAAAAGATAAAACAAGGTTAAGGAATGATTTTATCTTATATTTTAAACTTTTATTGTCACAAAAATAAAAAGAACAATTTCTCTGGCAGGGTCCATAGGTTATTCACAGGATAACAATGGGATATTATGAAGCGACAGCGGATTTGCACCAATCGGTCAAAGCTTTTCGTCCTCCCAGCACGCAACGGGCACGTCCATATATCCCCACCGCCTGGCTCAGGCAAATCAGTTTTTTGTTTGGTGAGGCAGGAGCCGGACCATGGTCAGAGTGCTGCTGGTTTTTAGCAGCCCTAAGCTTTCTTATTTTATTTTTATAGTCTTACTATTTTTTCTTGAGTGATCTTTCTAAAAAGCGTCTTATATGTACCTTCGAAAGAGTCGCTCCAATAACTCTCCGCTGGGTCGTGACAATGCTTACCCATGAGTACAGTGCTGTTTCAGCGGGCGTCTGTGTCGGATATACTAGCAGGTCCAGCAGACGTTACCAGGCTGTGGCCGGAGCATGGGGAGAAGGTAAGGCATCGGTTCCGCTTAGAAGGGGAATACGGACACAGCCATTCTGTTTTGGGAGGAGACTACCAAACAGTCGCTGATGCGGCTGCCACCTTGGGTGCACCAGCGCTAGGCCTTAGGGATCAAAGGCTCCAGAAATAGTATGAGGCCGCGATCCCTAGGGTTGATGTCAGCAGTTGGGAGTCAGGTGCTCTCCTGGTCGCCCCTCCCCCAGGTTTATGACCATTTCCTCTGAGTTTCCCGCCATGAACTGTTTTCCTGCTTCCATCTGAGGTGCTGTATACAAAGTAGTGATGTGCACCGGACATTTTTCGGGGTTTGTGTTTTGGTTTTGGATTCGGTTCCGCGGCCGTGTTTTGGATTCGGACGCGTTTTAGCAAAACCTCACTGAAATTTTTTTGTCGGATTCGGGTGTGTTTTGGATTCGGGTGTTTTTTTCAAAGAGCCCTAAAAAACAGCTTAAATCATAGAATTTGGGGGTCATTTTGATCCCATAGTATTATTAACCTCAATAACCATAATTTCCACTCATTTCCAGTCTATTCTGAACACCTCACAGTATTATTTTTAGTCCTAATATTTGCACCGAGGTCGCTGGATGGCTAAGCTAAGCAACACAAGTGGCCGACACAAACACCTGGCCCATCTAGGAGTGGCACTGCAGTGTCAGGCATGATGGCACTTCAAAAAAATAGTCCCCAAACAGCACATGATACAAAGAAAAAAAGAGGTGCACCAAGGGCGCTGTGTGACTAAGCTAAGCGACACAAGTGGCCGACACAAAGACCTGGCCCATCTAGGAGTGGCACTGCAGTGTCAGGCAGGATGGCACTTCCAAAAAATTGTCCCCAAACAGCACATGATGCAAAGAAAAATGAAAGAGAAAAAAAGGTGCGATATGGAATTGTCCTTGGGCCCTCCCACCCACCCTTATGTTGTATAACCAGGACATGCACACTTTAACGAATCCATCATTTCAGCGACAGGGTCTGCCACACGACTGTGACTGAAATGACTGGTTGGTTTGGGCCCCCACCAAAAAAAGAAGCAATCAATCTCTCCTTGCACAAACTGGCTCTACAGAGGCAAGATGTCCACCTCATCATCATCCTCCTCACCCCTTTCACTGTGTACATCCCCCTCCTCACAGATTATTAATTCGTCCCCACTGGAATCCACCATCTCAGGTCCCTGTGTACTTTGTGGAGGCAATTGCTGCTGGTGAATGTCTCCACGGAGGAATTGATTATAATTCTTTTTGATGAACATCATCTTCTCCACATTTTCTGGAAGTAATCTCGTACGCCGATTGCTGACAAGGTGAGCGGCTGCACTAAACACTCTTTCGGAGTACACACTGGAGGGAGGGCAACTTAGGTAGAATAAAGCCAGTTTGTGCAAGGGCCTCCAAATTGCCTCTTTTTCCTGCCAGTATACGTACGGACTGTCTGACGTGCCTACTTGGATGCGGTCACTCATATAATCCTCCACCATTCTTTCAATGGTGAGAGAATCATATGAAGTGACAGAAGACGACATGTCAGTAATCGGTGGCAGGTCCTTCAGTCCGGACCAGATGTCAGCACTCGCTCCAGACTGCCCTGCATCACCGCCAGCGGGTGGGCTCGGAATTCTTAGCCTTTTCCTCGCACCCCCAGTTGCGGGAGAATGTGAAGGAGGAGATGTTGACGGGTCACGTTCCGCTTGACTTGACAATTTTCTCACCAGCAGGTCCTCTGCAGACTTGTGTCTGCCGGAAAGAGAGATACAACGTAGGTTTTAAATCTAGGATCAAGCACGGTGGCCAAAATGTAGTGCTCTGATTTCAACAGATTGACCACCCGTGAATCCTGGTTAAGCGAATTAAGGGCTCCATCCACAAGTCCCACATGCCTAGCAGAATCGCTCTGTTTTAGCTCCTCTTTCAATGTCTCCAGCTTCTTTTGCAAAAGCCTGATGAGGGGAATGACCTGACTCAGGCTGGCAGTGTCTGAACTGACTTCACGTGTGGCAAGTTCAAAGGGTTGCAGAACCTTGCACAACGTTGAAATCATTCTCCACTGCGCTTGAGTCAGGTGCATTCCCCCTCCTTTGCCTATATCATGGGCAGATGTATAGGCTTGAATGGCATTTTGCTGCTCCTCCATCCTCTGAAGCATATATAGGGTTGAATTCCACCTCGTTACCACCTCTTGCTTCAGATGATGGCAGGGCAGGTTCAGTATTGTTTGGTGGTGCTCCAGTCTTCTGTACGCGGTGGTTGAATGCCGAAAGTGGCCCGCAATTCTTCGGGCCACCGACAGCATCTCTTGCACGCCCCTGTCGTTTTTTAAATAATTCTGCACCACCAAATTCAATGTATGTGCAAAACATGGGATGTGCTGGAATTTGCCCAGATGTAATGCACGCACAATATTGCTGGCATTGTCCGATGTCACAAATCCCCAGGAGAGTCCAATTGGGGTAAGCCATTCTGCGATGATCTTCCTCAGTTTCCGTAAGAGGTTGTGAGCTGTGTGCCTCTTCTGGAAAGCGGTGATACAAAGCGTAGCCTGCCTAGGAACGAGTTGGCATTTGCGAGATGCTGCTACTGGTGCCGCCGCTGCTGTTCTTGCTGCGGGAGGCAATACATCTACCCAGTGGGCTGTCACAGTCATATAGTCCTGAGTCTGCCCTGCTCCACTTGTCCACATGTCCGTGGTTAAGTGGACATTGGGTACAACTGCATTTTTTAGGACACTGGTGAGTCTTTTTCTGAGGTCTGTGTACATTTTCAGTTTCGCCTGCCTAGAGAAATGGAACCTAGATGGTATTTGGTACCAGGGACACAGTACCTCAATCAAGTCTCTAGTTGCCTCTGAATTAACGGTGGATACCGGAACCACGTTTCTCACCGCCCAGGCTGCCAAGGCCTGAGTTATCTGCTTTGCAGCAGGAGGACTGCTGTGATATTTCATCTTCCTCGCAAAGGACTGTTGGACAGTCAATTGCTTACTGGAAGTAGTACAAGTGGTCTTCCGACTTCCCCTCTGGGATGACGATCGACTCCCAGCAGCTACAACAGCAGCGCCAGCAGCAGTAGGCGTTACACTCAAGGATGCATCAGAGGAATCCCAGGCAGGAGAGGACTCGTCAGACTTGCCAATGACATGGCCTGCAGGACTATTGGCTTTCCTGGGTAAGGAGGAAATTGACACTGAGGGAGTTGGTGGTGTGGTTTGCAGGAGCTTGGTTACAAGAGGAAGGGATTAAGTGGTCAGTGGACTGCTTCCGTTGTCACCCAAAGTTTTTGAACTTGTCACTGACTTATGATGAATGCGCTGCAGGTGACGTATAAGGGAGGATGTTCCGAGGTGGTTAACGTCCTTACCCCTACTTATTACAGCTTGACAAAGGCAACACACGGCTTGACACCTATATAGTATACTGGTGGTCACTGTGTCAGCAAAACTCTGCACTGTACTCCTCCTATATAATATTATACTGGTGGTCCGGACTCCCCAGTCCCCACAATAAAGCAGCACACTGAGCACAGATATGGAGTGTTTTTCAGACAGACATCGTATAATGGTGGTCACTGTCAGCAAAACTCTGCACTGTACTCCTCCTATATAATATTAATTATTAGTGATGAGCGGGTTCGGTTCCTCGGAATCCGAACCCGCCCGAACTTCAGCTTTTTTTACACGGATCCGAGCGACTCGGATCTTCCCGCCTTGCTCGGTTAACCCGAGCGCGCCCGAACGTCATCATGACGCTGTCGGATTCTCGCGAGGCTCGGATTCTATCGCGAGACTCAGATTCTATATAAGGAGCCGCGCGTCGCCGCCATTTTACACGTGCATTGAGATTGATAGTGAGAGGACGTGGCTGGCGTCCTCTCCGTTTAGAGAAGAAATAGATAGGAGAGTGAGAGTGAGACAGTGACACTTCATTTACTGGAGCTTAGGAGGAGTACTCAGACAGAGAGTACAGAATTTTGCTGATAGTATTAGTTAGTTATACTAGTGACAGAGTGAGACAGTGACACTTCATTTACTGGAGCTTAGGAGGAGTACTCAGACAGAGAGTGCAGAATGTTGCTGATAGTATTAGTTAGTTATACTAGTGACTGACCAGTGACCACCAGTGCAGTTTTATATTATTTAATATAATCCGTTCTCTGCCTGAAAAAACGATACACAGTGACTCAGTCACATACCATATCTGTGCTCAGCCCAGTGTGCTGCTGCATCATCTATGTATAATATCTGACTGTGCTCACACAGCTTAATTGTGGGGGAGACTGGGGAGCAGTTAGGTTATTGCAGGAGCCAGGAGTACATATTAAAATTAAACAGTGCACACTTTTTTTCTGCAGGAGTGCCACTGCCAGTGTGACTGACCAGTGACCTGACCACCAGTATATAGTATACTATATTGTATTGTGAATGTCTGCCTGTAAAAGTTAAACACACGTCGTGTGACTTGTGTGGTGTTTTTTTATTCTATAAAATAAAAAACTCATTCTGCTGACAGACAGTGTCCAGCAGGTCCGTCATTATATAATATATACCTGTCCGGCTGCAGTAGTGATATATATATATTTTTTATATCATTATTTATCATCCAGTCGCAGCAGACACAGTACGGTAGTTCACGGCTGTAGCTACCTCTGTGTCGGCACTCGGCAGTCCATCCATAATTGTATACCACCTACCGTGGTTTTTTTTTTCTTTCTTCTTTATACATACTACATCTCATTATCATCCAGTCTATATTAGCAGCAGACACAGTACAGTACGGTAGTCCACGGCTGTAGCTACCTCTGTGTCGGCACTCGGCAGTCCGTCCATAATTGTATACCACCTACCCGTGGTTTTTTTTTTCTTTCTTCTTTATACATACTACATCTCATTATCAACCAGTCTATATTAGCAGCAGACACAGTACGGTAGTCCACGGCTGTAGCTACCTCTGTGTCGGCACTCGGCAGTCCATCCATAATTGTATACCACCTACCCGTGTTTTTTTTTTCTTTCTTCTTTATACATACTACATCTCATTATCATCCAGTCTATATTAGCAGCAGACACAGTACAGTACGGTAGTCCACGGCTGTAGCTACCTCTGTGTCGGCACTCGGCAGTCCATCCATAATTGTATACCACCTACCCGTGGTTTTTTTTTCTTTCTTCTTTATACATACATACTACATCTCTTTATCAACCAGTCTATATTAGCAGCAGACACAGTACGGTAGTCCACGGCTGTAGCTACCTCTGTGTCGGCACTCGGCAGTCCATCCATAATTGTATACCACCTACCCGTGGTTTTTTTTTTCTTTCTTCTTTATACATACATACTACATCTCTTTATCAACCAGTCTATATTAGCAGCAGACACAGTACAGTAGTCCACGGCTGTAGCTACCTCTGTGTCGGCACTCGGCAGTCCGTCCATAATTGTATACCACCTACCCGTGGTTTTTTTTTTCTTTCTTCTTTATACATACATACTACATCTCTTTATCAACCAGTCTATATTAGCAGCAGACACAGTACGGTAGTCCACGGCTGTAGCTACCTCTGTGTCGGCACTCGGCAGTCCATCCATAATTGTATACCACCTACCCGTGGTTTTTTTTTTCTTTCTTCTTTATACATACTACATCTCATTATCATCCAGTCTATATTAGCAGCAGACACAGTACAGTACAGTAGTCCACGGCTGTAGCTACCTCTGTGTCGGCACTCGGCAGTCCATCCATAATTGTATACCACCTACCCGTGTTTTTTTTTTCTTTCTTCTTTATACATACATACTACATCTCTTTATCAACCAGTCTATATTAGCAGCAGACACAGTACGGTAGTCCACGGCTGTAGCTACCTCTGTGTCGGCACTCGGCAGTCCGTCCATAATTGTATACCACCTACCCGTGGTTTTTTTTTCTTTCTTCTTTATACATACATACTACATCTCTTTATCAACCAGTCTATATTAGCAGCAGACACAGTACGGTAGTCCACGGCTGTAGCTACCTCTGTGTCGGCACTCGGCAGTCCATCCATAATTGTATACCACCTACCCGTGGTTTTTTTTTCTTTCTTCTTTATACATACTACATCTCATTATCATCCAGTCTATATTAGCAGCAGACACAGCACAGTACGGTAGTCCACGGCTGTAGCTACCTCTGTGTCGGCACTCGGCAGTCCATCCATAATTGTATACTAGTATCCATCCATCTCCATTGTTTACCTGAGGTGCCTTTTAGTTGTGCCTATTAAAATATGGAGAACAAAAATGTTGAGGTTCCAAAATTAGGGAAAGATCAAGATCCACTTCCACCTCGTGCTGAAGCTGCTGCCACTAGTCATGGCCGAGACGATGAAATGCCAGCAACGTCGTCTGCCAAGGCCGATGCCCAATGGCATAGTACAGAGCATGTCAAATCCAAAACACCAAATATCAGTAAAAAAAGGACTCCAAAACCTAAAATAAAATTGTCGGAGGAGAAGCGTAAACTTGCCAATATGCCATTTACCACACGGAGTGGCAAGGAACGGCTGAGGCCCTAGCCTATGTTCATGGCTAGTGGTTCAGCTTCACATGAGGATGGAGGCACTCAGCCTCTCGCTAGAAAAATGAAAAGACTCAAGCTGGCAAAAGCAGTAGCACCGCAAAGAACTGTGCGTTCTTCGAAATCCCAAATCCACAAGGAGAGTCCAATTGTGTCGGTTGCGATGCCTGACCTTCCCAACACTGGACGTGAAGAGCATGCGCCTTCCACCATTTGCACACCCCCTGCAAGTGCTGGAAGGAGCACCCGCAGTCCAGTTCCTGATAGTCAGATTGAAGATGTCAGTGTTGAAGTACACCAGGATGAGGAGGATATGGGTGTTGCTGGCGCTGGGGAGGAAATTGACCAGGAGGATTCTGATGGTGAGGTGGTTTGTTTAAGTCAGGCACCCGGGGAGACACCTGTTGTCCGTGGGAGGAATATGGCCGTTGACATGCCAGGTGAAAATACCAAAAAAATCAGCTCTTCGGTGTGGAAGTATTTCACCAGAAATGCGGACAACATTTGTCAAGCCGTGTGTTCCCTTTGTCAAGCTGTAATAAGTAGGGGTCAGGACGTTAACCACCTCGGAACATCCTCCCTTATACGTCACCTGCAGCGCATTCATAATAAGTCAGTGACAAGTTCAAAAACTTTGGCCGACAGCGGAAGCAGTCCACTGACCAGTAAATCCCTTCCTCTTGTAACCAAGCTCACGCAAACCACCCCACCAACTCCCTCAGTGTCAATTTCCTCCTTCCCCAGGAATGCCAATAGTCCTGCAGGCCATGTCACTGGCAATTCTGACGAGTCCTCTCCTGCCTGGGATTCCTCCGATGCATACTTGCGTGTAACGCCTACTGCTGCTGGCGCTGCTGTTGTTGCTGCTGGGAGTTGATGGTCATCCCAGAGGGGAAGTCGTAAGCCCACTTGTACTACTTCCAGTAAGCAATTGACTGTCCAACAGTCCTTTGCGAGGAAGATGAAATATCACAGCAGTCATCCTGCTGCAAAGCGGATAACTGAGGCCTTGACAACTATGTTGGTGTTAGATGTGCGTCCGGTATCCGCCGTTAGTTCACAGGGAACTAGACAATTTATTGAGGCAGTGTGCCCCCGTTACCAAATACCATCTAGGTTCCACTTCTCTAGGCAGGCGATACCGAGAATGTACACGGACGTCAGAAAAAGACTCACCAGTGTCCTAAAAAATGCAGTTGTACCCAATGTCCACTTAACCACGAACATGTGGACAAGTGGAGCAGGGCAGGGTCAGGACTATATGACTGTGACAGCCCACTGGGTAGATGTATGGACTCCCGCCGCAAGAACAGCAGCGGCGGCACCAGTAGCAGCATCTCGCAAACGCCAACTCTTTCCTAGGCAGGCTACGCTTTGTATCACCGCTTTCCAGAATACGCACACAGCTGAAAACCTCTTACGGCAACTGAGGAAGATCATCGCGGAATGGCTTACCCCAATTGGACTCTCCTGTGGATTTGTGGCATCGGACAACGCCAGCAATATTGTGTGTGCATTAAATATGGGCAAATTCCAGCACGTCCCATGTTTTGCACATACCTTGAATTTGGTGGTGCAGAATTTTTTAAAAAACGACAGGGGCGTGCAAGAGATGCTGTCGGTGGCCAGAAGAATTGCGGGACACTTTCGGCGTACAGGCACCACGTACAGAAGACTGGAGCACCACCAAAAACTACTGAACCTGCCCTGCCATCATCTGAAGCAAGAAGTGGTAACGAGGTGGAATTCAACACTCTATATGCTTCAGAGGTTGGAGGAGCAGCAAAAGGCCATTCAAGCCTATACAATTGAGCACGATATAGGAGGTGGAATGCACCTGTCTCAAGTGCAGTGGAGAATGATTTCAACGTTGTGCAAGGTTCTGATGCCCTTTGAACTTGCCACACGTGAAGTCAGTTCAGACACTGCCAGCCTGAGTCAGGTCATTCCCCTCATCAGGCTTTTGCAGAAGAAGCTGGAGACATTGAAGGAGGAGCTAACACGGAGCGATTCCGCTAGGCATGTGGGACTTGTGGATGGAGCCCTTAATTCGCTTAACAAGGATTCACGGGTGGTCAATCTGTTGAAATCAGAGCACTACATTTTGGCCACCGTGCTCGATCCTAGATTTAAAACCTACCTTGGATCTCTCTTTCCGGCAGACACAAGTCTGCTGGGGTTGAAAGACCTGCTGGTGAGAAAATTGTCAAGTCAAGCGGAACGCGACCTGTCAACATCTCCTCCTTCACATTCTCCCGCAACTGGGGGTGCGAGGAAAAGGCTCAGAATTCCGAGCCCACCCGCTGGCGGTGATGCAGGGCAGTCTGGAGCGACTGCTGATGCTGACATCTGGTCCGGACTGAAGGACCTGACAACGATTACGGACATGTCGTCTACTGTCACTGCATATGATTCTCTCAACATTGAAAGAATGGTGGAGGATTATATGAGTGACCGCATCCAAGTAGGCACGTCACACAGTCCGTACTTATACTGGCAGGAAAAAGAGGCAATTTGGAGGCCCTTGCACAAACTGGCTTTATTCTACCTAAGTTGCCCTCCCACAAGTGTGTACTCCGAAAGAGTGTTTAGTGCCGCCGCTCACCTTGTCAGCAATCGGCGTACGAGGTTACATCCAGAAAATGTGGAGAAGATGATGTTCATTAAAATGAATTATAATCAATTCCTCCGCGGAGACATTGACCAGCAGCAATTGCCTCCACAAAGTACACAGGGAGCTGAGATGGTGGATTCCAGTGGGGACGAATTGATAATCTGTGAGGAGGGGGATGTACACGGTGATATATCGGAGGATGATGATGAGGTGGACATCTTGCCTCTGTAGAGCCAGTTTGTGCAAGGAGAGATTAATTGCTTCTTTTTTGGGGGGGGTCCAAACCAACCCGTCATATCAGTCACAGTCGTGTGGCAGACCCTGTCACTGAAATGATGGGTTGGTTAAAGTGTGCATGTCCTGTTTATACAACATAAGGGTGGGTGGGAGGGCCCAAGGACAATTCCATCTTGCACCTCTTTTTTCTTTTATTTTTCTTTGCGTCATGTGCTGTTTGGGGAGGGTTTTTTGGAAGGGCCATCCTGCGTGACACTGCAGTGCCACTCCTAGATGGGCCCGGTGTTTGTGTCGGCCACTAGGGTCGCTTATCTTACTCACACAGTCAGCTACCTCATTGCGCCTCTTTTTTTCTTTGCGTCATGTGATGTTTGGGGAGGTTTTTTTGGAAGGGACATCCTGCGTGACACTGCAGTGCCACTCCTAGATGGGCCCGGTGTTTGTGTCGGCCACTAGGGTCGCTTATCTTACTCACACAGTCAGCTACCTCATTGCGCCTCTTTTTTTCTTTGCGTCATGTGCTGTTTGGGGAGGGTTTTTTGGAAGGGACATCCTGCGTGACACTGCAGTGCCACTCCTAGATGGGCCCGGTGTTTGTGTCGGCCACTAGGGTCGCTTATCTTACTCACACAGTCAGCTACCTCATTGCGCCTCTTTTTTTCTTTGCGTCATGTGCTGTTTGGGGAGGGTTTTTTGGAAGGGACATCCTGCGTGACACTGCAGTGCCACTCCTAGATGGGCCCGGTGTTTGTGTCGGCCACTAGGGTCGCTTATCTTACTCACACAGTCAGCTACCTCATTGCGCCTCTTTTTTTCTTTGTGTCATGTGCTGTTTGGGGATTGTTTTTTGGAAGGGACATCCTGCGTGACACTGCAGTGCCACTCCTAGATGGTGCAAAAGTGGAAATTTTTCACACTGCGCTCATCCCCGGTTTTGGGTTTGCATGTGTCTACACTAGTGTAATAAATGGTGAAAATGCTTGTTTGAGTTTCAAAGTGATGTTTATTTATAAATAAAAAGCAGAAATAGATAGTCCTGAATTAATTGCACTCTATTTGGCTGTAATTAGCCTTCTTGCTAATTGTGCATGAATACGCTTGAATCTAAACGTATTTTGATGAAGTCCAAATGTAGTGAAAAAAATGAATGAAAAAAATGATGAAAAAAGGAAAAAATAAAAATGAATGAATTATTGAAAAACGAAGAAAAATTGAAAAAGGAGAGAAAATGTCTATTTGATTGAAAATCGGGCCGCGGCGTCCCGCTGGTATTAACTGAGTGCACTTTGTTTAAAAAGTATTCTGCTACTGACAGACAAACAGCAGTGGAGAGTGCGTGAGGAAGAAAGGGACTCCGGACTGGTCTGCCTCCCCCTGCTTCTGCCTCCGTCACTGTGACTGTGTTCTGTCACAGGTCGGAGGCTTGTCAGCCTGGGTTTGGTGCCTGTCTTGGAGGGGGAGATGCACGCACTGCGACCACTCTCAGAGTGGTTCGTTGCCGCACTTCCCCCACCTACAGAGACTCACCTTTGATCTCCTCCTCCTCTGCTGGATGTGTCAGCGGCAAGTTGTTTCCTCGCTGTTCGGCCGTCGTCCGTGATCTGCAGACACTTCCTGGTTTTCAGTCACGTGACCGGGTTCTCTGTCTTGTTCCGCTCCTTCTGCTCGATCGTGCAGCTGTTGTAGATAGTGTGGGGAAAATGCTCCAACGCGTTTCGGCCCTTGGGGGCCTTCCTCTGGGAGAAGAAGTGTATATACACAGTCACAGTGATGGAGGCAGAAGCAGGGGGAGGCAGACCAGTCCGGAGTCCCTTTCTTCCTCACGCACTCTCCACTGCTGTTTGTCTGTCAGTAGCAGAATACTTTTTAAACAAAGTGCACTCAGTTAATACCAGCGGGACGCCGCGGCCCGATTTTCAATCAAATAGACATTTTCTCTCCTTTTTCAATTTTTCTTCGTTTTTCAATAATTCATTCATTTTTATTTTTTCCTTTTTTCATCATTTTTTTCATTCATTTTTTTCACTACATTTGGACTTCATCAAAATACGTTTAGATTCAAGCGTATTCATGCACAATTAGCAAGAAGGCTAATTACAGCCAAATAGAGTGCAATTAATTCAGGACTATCTATTTCTGCTTTTTATTTATAAATAAACATCACTTTGAAACTCAAACAAGCATTTTCACCATTTATTACACTAGTGTAGACACATGCAAACCCAAAACCGGGGATGAGCGCAGTGTGAAAAATTTCCACTTTTGCACCAATATTCTAACAAGTAGGACCAACTTGTTAAACACCAGCAGCACTCCCCGTAACGTTAGCACATTTCTGTGCGCAGTCCACCCAAATCCTATATCTTTCCCACTCCTAGATGGGCCCGGTGTTTGTGTCGGCCACTAGGGTCGCTTATCTTACTCACACAGTCAGCTACCTCATTGCGCCTCTTTTTTTCTTTGCGTCATGTGCTGTTTGGGGAGGGTTTTTTGGAAGGGCCATCCTGCGTGACACTGCAGTGCCACTCCTAGATGGGCCCGGTGTTTGTGTCGGCCACTAGGGTCGCTTATCTTACTCACACAGTCAGCTACCTCATTGCGCCTCTTTTTTTCTTTGCGTCATGTGCTGTTTGGGGAGGGTTTTTTGGAAGGGACATCCTGCGTGACACTGCAGTGCCACTCCTAGATGGGCACGGTGTTTGTGTCGGCCACTAGGGTCGCTTATCTTACTCACACAGCGACCCTGGTGCAAATTTTAGGACTAAAAATAATATTGTGAGGTGTGAGGTATTCAGAATAGACTGAAAATGAGTGTAAATTATGGTTTTTGAGGTTAATAATACTTTGGGATCAAAATGACCCCCAAATTCTATGATTTAAGCTGTTTTTTAGGGTTTTTTGAAAAAAACACCCGAATCCAAAACACACCCGAATCCGACAAAAAAAATTCGGTGAGGTTTTGCCAAAACGCGGTCGAACCCAAAACACGGCCGCGGAACCGAACCCAAAACCAAAACACAAAACCCGAAAAATTTCCGGCGCTCATCTCTATTAATTATACTGGTGGTCCCCAGTCCCCACATTAAAATAAAGCAGCACACTGAGCACATATATGGAGTGTTTTTCAGGCAGACAACGTATACTGGTGGTCACTGTCGGCAAAACTCTGCACTGTACTCCTGCTATATAATACAGCTGCTCCCCAGTCCCCACAATTAAGCAGTGTGAGCACAGATATATATGCAGCACACTGAGCACAGATATGGAGCGTTTTTTTTCAGTCAGAGAACGGATAACTGGTGGTCACTGATCAGCAAAACTCTGCACTGTACTCCTCCTATATTATACAGCTGCTCCCCAGTCCTCCCCACAATGAATTAAGCAATAATGCACAATCAAATTCAACAATAACGGAGAGGACGCCAGCCACGTCCTCTCCCTAACATTTGCAATACACGAGTGTAAATGGCGGCGACACGCGGCTGCTTATATAGAATCCGAATCTCGCGAGAATCCGACAGTGGGATGATGACGTTCGGGCGCGCTCGGGTTACCCGAGCCATACGGGAGAATCCGAGTATGGCTCGGACCCGTGTAAAAAGGGTGAAGTTCAGGGGGGTTTTGGTTTCCGAGAAACCGAACCCGCTCATCACTAATACAAAGGGGACCCAGTCGCAGCATAGGCGGCTGTGTGACTGGTGCATCTGTGTTCACTGAGTGTCTGTGTTAACTATAGGTTCATGGAGCGGCAGTGTGCACTAGTAGCGTCTGGATCCACTCAGCATTCGCAAACGTATTGATCGGTCCTGGAAGCGGGGTGAGTCTCCCTGTATTCCACTCTCCTGAGCACGGGTAATACAGCACTAAGTCTCTATCTACCTTTTGAGCACGAATAGTTAGATAAGTGCCTATTGCATATGAGTCTGTATAATATTACTGTTGTTTCTTTTGCTATGCGTCTGAATACGGTAGATCTTTTTAAACATGATTCAGTAATTTGTTCTCCTACATACTTGAAATGTATTGGTAGTTGATTATGTGCTCATATGGCTTATTATACTAATGTATAACATGTGACTGACTGCTAGTGTTGTTGCTGACTTTACTACATATTCTATCAGGTTTTTTTTCTATTCCAATCCTCAATGCTGGTGCTTAGCAGGGCACGGTCAGATTGTATGTCACTTTAAAAAGCTTAAAGTGATTACAGACACAAATTGTGTAGTACACTGTGTAAGTGCTGATTATTTATCATGTATAAGATTAGTAAAGGTGAGAAAGATACACTGACAGCAACACCAACACTTATATCAAGTTTGTCTTGCAAAGCTGGGTTAACCTTTCAGGATCTGGTTCAGGATGGTTTGTGTGCAATTTTTTTTAGCTTTCACCAGGGTCTCTTGGAAAATACAAGGCAGATTTAGGTGCAGGTTGATCCCCCTTGGGCTATGATTGCACAAACATTATCCAGTATAGCTGTAGCTGAGCGGATAATTCCAACTCGTGTACCAGGGATAGGTTACACGAATAACCCTTATATGCAGCTTCCCACCTGTGGTGTATCACTTCCAGCAGCAGCCTCTCAAAAGAAACAGACTGATAAGCCAGTGGTAAGTAAATATTCACCCTCACAGTCTACACATGTTTCAGATGAGGATTCATGGAAGATGAAAGCTCAATAAACTCTGGTTCAGCATACGAAGAGGAGGAGGAAGGTCTCAGCTCAGTGGATATAGCTGAGTTAATTAAGGCAATGAAAGCCATTCTATCCTTAGAGGAATCAGCAGAGCCTGTGTTAAAAACCAAGGTACCTGTGTTTAAATGTCCCAAAACAGTTAAGACTGAGTTTCCTGGGTCAGATCAGCTGTAAACCATGGAAGAGGCTTGGGATATGCCCAGTAAGAAGTTTAGAATTCCTAGGAAATGTAATTCCAATTAACCTCTTCCAGCTGGGGATTGTTTAAAAAGGGAGGTGGCTCCCAAAGTAGATACACATGTGATTTGATTAGTGCAAAAATCTACATTACCTCTGCCTTCAACATCATTAAATGATGGCACGGATGGGAGAGTGGATGTTTAAAAAAAAAAAAAAAATTCCCCTGCCTGGGGCAGTCATAAGACCAGCCATGGCTTCAGCTTGGATGGCAAAAGCAGTGGCTGCCTGGGCTGATGCATTGGAAGGTGATTTTTAAATGGCATCTAGAGAGCAAAAATCCCATAAAGCACATATAAAATAAGCTGCAATGTTCTTGGAAGAAGCGGCATTGGATATGGGTACTATTGTCTCCAGAGCATGAGCTTCAACAATAGCTGCTCGCAGAGCAGTTTGGTTACGTACGTGGAAAGCTGATTCATAATCTGAGATGGTTTTGGAATCATTGCCATTTTCTGGAGATATTCTTTTTGGTAAATAATTGACAGATAATTGGAGTCAGAAGCAGACTCTAAGAAGGTAAAGTTTCCTTCCACATACAAATTTAAACCTAAAGTTCCAGCTTTTCGGCCCTTTCAGTCTCAAGGAAAAGCTAAAGGGATAAGTGATGGCAAGCAGCCCCAATACAACAGGTCTGGTAAGACTAAAAAGCATTGTTCTACCAGAGAACCAGTTGGTAAAACAGAAAATAAGCAATCAGTCTGATGGTGTGGGCCTCCACCTGGGGAATCCCAGGGTGGAGGGCCGACTCCTTCAGTTTGCACAGATATGCCAGCAGTCTACAACAGATGCCTGGGTGCAGGAAGCCGTATCTCTAGGTTATGTATTTGCCTTCAAGAAGCACCCTCCTTGAAGGTTTTTTTGTACCAGCCCATCTTGGGTAGAGACGAAGGCAAGGGCTTTGCAAGAGGCAGTTCAGAAATTGCTTCAGTCAGGAGTAATCATTCCAGTTCCTCCTGCACAATGAGGACAGGGTTTTTACTCCAACCTGTTTCTAGTTCAGGAGCCAAATGGGTCATTCCGGACCATTCTCAATCTCAAGGTGCTGAACAAATACATTTGGGTACCTCGGTTTCATATGGAGACCTTACGTTCCATCATTTTGGCCATGGAGCCAGGGGATTATATGGTATCCCTGGATATCCAGGAAGCTTACCTACATGTTCCTATAGCTCAGTCCCATCAGTGCGATCTCAGGATCAATATCCTGCAACAGCATTTTCAGTTCCAGGCCCTATTTTTTGGGTTAGCCACAGCCCACAGACTATTTACCAAAATTATGGTGGTAATGGCAGCTTATCTCCGCCATCAGGGGATACAAATTTTTCCATACCTTGACGATCTTTTAATCCTGGCACAGTCGCAGGAATTGCTCATGAGTCATCAGCAACAGACAATAACTTGTCTGCAGAAGCACAGGTGGCTCATAAATTGGGCAAAATTGTCTCTGGTTCCATCACAGCGGATGACTCACTTGGGGGCTGCACTGGAATCAAGCCTTCAGAGAGTAATTTTACCTCTGAACAAGATATCCAAAGTTAAGTCAAGGATTCAGGAGTTGCTACACAGTCAAAAGGTATCCATTCACGCAGCAATGTATGTGATGGGATTGGTGGTGTCAACATACAACATGGTGGAGTATGCACAGTTCCACTCGAGGCCTCTGCAGCATCTGATCCTTGCCAAATGGAATGGGTTGCATCAGATGATAAAAATGCAGACTATGGTCCTTACGATGGAAGTAAGAATGTCATTAGCCTGGTGGCTACAGACATCCCATCTGCACAAGGGGAGACCCTTTTGGATATCAGATTGGGAAATTCTGACAACAGATGCTAGTCTCCAGGTCTTGGGAGCAGTATCAGGAAGGTTTCCAGGGGTAATGGACCAAGTAAGAAGGTTGCCTGCCAATAAATATATTGGAAATTTCAGGCCATATACATGGCACTGATTCAGGCAAAGGACATCCTTCTGTGAAAACCAGTTCAAATCTGCCCGGACAATGCGAAAGCAGTAGCGTACCTCAAGCATCAAGGAGGAAGTCGCAGCCAAAAAGCTATGAAGGAAGGAAGTCACAGTGGGCAGAACTTCATCATCCAGCCTTGTCCGCAGTGTTCATTCCGGGAGTCCTAAACTGGGAAGTGGATTTTCTCACTCGACATGCTATTCAGGCCAGTGAATGGGCTCTACATCCGGAGGTCTTTCCAGATCCTATTTGACAAGTGGAGGTTGCCAGAGATAGATCTCATGGCGTCCCGTCAGAACAACAAGGTTCTCGCATACGGGTCAAGAACAAAGGATCCCTCATTCCGAGTTGATCGCCCCCGCCCCACTTGTATGTATGCCCCCCCTTCCCCCGCACAAGTACAAAAGCATCACACAACGGCGATACTTTTGTACTTGTTGAGTAACTCCCCGCCAGCACAGCTCCTGTGGCTTGCCGGGAGTTGCTCGCCACTGCCCCTGGTTGCAGCGGCTGCATGTGACATCATGCAGCTGCTGCGACCCGCCCCCGCACAGTCCGGCCATGCCTACGTTGGCCGGACCGTGCCCCCAAAATGGTGGCCAAACGCCGCTGTGCCGCCCCCTCCCGCCCAGCGACCGCCTCTGCCTGGCAATCAGGCAGAGGCAATCGCTAGGGATAGACAGCCTTCGGCTGTCCGGCATGCGACGGCGCACTGCGGCATCAGCGCATGCAGAGTTCCAACACAATCACTGCGCTGCGATAAACTGCAGCGAGCTATCTGGTCGCAATGACCCCCAATGTCTCTGCTCACTCTACTCGTAAGGTAGGTCCATCATGGGCAGCACAACGTGGTGCTTCACAGAACATATATGTAAGGCAGCCACATGGTCTTCCATTAAAACAGTCATTAGACATTATGCCATGGATACCTTTTCCTCTCATGATGCTGAATTCAGGCGAAGGATTCTCCTGTTCAATCAAGAGCGTCCCCACCACTAAATTGCTTTGGGAAATCTCATTGTTATCCTGTGGATAACCTGTGGACCCTGCCGGAGAAATATACATTATGGTAAGAACTTAACTTCGATAACGGTATTTCTCCCAAGTCCACAGGATCCACAGGGATCCCACCCTGACACACCTGATTTGAGGATACTTTTACTCACTATCCTCTTCCTTCTTGTACGGAAGGGTGTGCATGTGTATTCTTCTCGCCTGATTAGGGCTATCTATGATGCTCATGCCTTGAGCTTTGGGAATACAACTAATTTGCCTGAGCGAGGAGGCTGGGATATATAGACGGGCCCGTTGCATGCTGGGAGTCCAAAGCTTGGAGCCAGGAGGCGGGGCTATATGGATGGGCCCGTTGCATGCTGGGAGCTTTGACTGATTGGTGCAAATCCGCTGTCACTTCATCATATCCCAATGTTATCCTGTGGATCCTGAGGACTTAGGAGAAATACCGTTATTAACGGTAAGTTCTTAACATAACATATATTTTTGTGCAGAGTCCAGTAAAAAATTGCAGCATCTATAGTAAACTTTTGTAACTATATTAATATATTAGGTTAAAAGCAAAGTATTTAATACAAGTTTCTATCAATAAAACTTATTGGAAAACATGCAACAGTGGGGGTCATTCCGAGTTGATCGTCTCCCTGCAAAATTTTGCAGGGCTACGATCATGTCCATAGACATGCGGGGGGACGCCCAGCACATGGCTAGTCCGCCCCGCATGTCAGTGCCCCCCGCAGAAGTACAAAAGAATCGCACTGCTGTGATGCATTTGCACTTTAGGAGTAGCTACTTGTCGCTCCCCGGCCCGCAGCGGCAGGGGCGATCATAGCGCAGCAACGGACTTCAGCCATCGGGCATGCGCCAGCACACTGCGGCGCTGGTGCATGTGCAGTTCTGAACCAATCGCGCCACTGCGATAAACTGCAATGTGTGATCGGGTCAGAATGACCCACAGTGTACGACTAGATCAAGTTATATAGGGGGTCATTCCGGCTACGATCAGGCACTCAGACATGCGGGGGGGGGGGGGGGATGCCCAGCACAGGGCTAGTCTGCCCCGCATGTCAGTGCCGCCCCCCCTCACAGAAATGCAAAATCATCGCACAGCGGTGATGCTTTTGCATCTCAGGAGTTACTCCAGGCCAGCGCAGCTCCTGTGGCTGGCCAGGAGAACCTCTTTGCTGCCCCGGGTCGCAGCGGCTGCGTGTGATGTCACGCAGTCGCCGCGTCCTGCCCCCCCAACGGTCCAGCCATGCCTGCGCTGGCCAGACCATGCCCCCTAAATGGCAGCTTAACGCCACATCCATCCCCCTCCCACATAGCGACCGCCTCTGCCTCAGAGGCGATCGCTAGGCAATGACGGCTGGCATGCGCCGGCGCACTGTGGCGCCGGTGTATGCGCAGTCCCGACCGGTTCGCTGCACTGCGATAAACTACAGTGAGCGATCGGGTCAGAATGACCCCCATAATGAAGATGCCCTTTTATTTATACACACAGAATAAAGCAGTAGATTGCAACAAATATTCAGAGAAACCATGTTGTTCATGGAAAAGTGTTTCAGTTCAATGTCTTCATTTTTTTCTTTTTCCTACTAGTGAAACAACACTCATGCTTCAATATATGTTGAATGAAAGCACTCTATTATAGACTTGTGTACATATTATACACAAAACCTAAAACTGATCAAAAATTGATGAGCTATTAAGCAAAATAGCACCATAAAACATAAGTTCAGAGTGGAGCTGCAATCAGAGAAACTAGAAAAAAGCCTATGGTATAATCAGCTTTGTAGAGGAAAGCTGGGTACTATTAGCCTAATGGGCCCTACACACTGGCCGATTACACTGAAAGATATGAACGATATCGTTCATTAATGAATGAGACATTGTTCATACAGTATATTTCAGTGTGTAGGCACCAACGATGAACGATGCGCGGCTCCACGCTCGTTCACCATTGGTGCCGACTCGTTTATACATGCAAGCCAACATGGACAATCTCATCCATATTAGCATGCAGGTCTATGGGGCCAGGTGACAGGGGGTAGTGAAGAAACTTCACTCCCCCATCACCACCACACCCCCCAACTGCCGGGTTGCCCGTCAGTCAAATCGAGCGTTGGGCACCTCGGCCAATGTGTAGAGCCCATTAGTCTGGGTAAACATCAGATAATATGTCATCGGCTTCCACTGATTTAGAGTGACATATCATGCACACCGTCTGATGTATACCCATGATTGCACACTCCCGCCAGCTGACATCACGGTCATACCATTAGCTGTTCTGCACATCAGATAAATGACCTGACTCCCCACAGCATGCAGCTGAGTGTGACTAATGAATGATATATCATGCAACCTATACTATATATTATTACATCGGTTGTCCCTTTGGGGAGTCCACTAACCTATTCAAATAGATAAAATTAGAGATGTGTGCTGACCACCATACTTTAGTTTCACTTCTAATTCGTTGTCTGGTTTTTTGTTTTGTCAGAACTGCTCTCATATGATTTGGTTTTGGTTCTGTATTTTTTTCTTAAAAAAAGATTTAAAAAAATCTCAAACTACATAATTTGGTCCCTTTTTGTTCCTACAATATCATTAACCTCAATAACATTTTTTTCCAGTCAAATTTTGACCACCTCACAGCTAATACTATTGTTTCACCAATATTTGCCAAAGGCTGGTTGGCTACTAAGTGACAGTGTAATGGCACAAATACATGGCAACGTTTAGCACATCGAAGAACCAAAACTGCTCATCTCTAGATAAAATAGAGAAAATGTTAAAAGGCAATTTGAAAGTCACAGCAAGCACAAGTGCTGCAAGTAGTTAAGAGTTAAGAATAGAGATGAGCAGGTTTAGTTTCCTGCAACCAAAACCACCCAAACTTACGGGTTCTGAGCAAATCTGAGTCCTGGCTCGGATCTTCCTGCAGGGCTCGGATCTGAAAATGAGGCAAAACACAGAGATCTTGGCATCGGAGCTCCATGCTTTGGTCCGGAAAGCTGTGTCTCACTTCTGCTGTTGGATCCAATCAGTGGCTACTACCATATTAACAGCTGCTGGTTGGTTGTGAATTGCTGTCTCTCAGGGAGGCTGAAGTTAGATGCCATGAAAGAGTGGGTGACCTGTCTCTGTTATCAGCCAGAGTGCCAGTTGGGGCTTGTTACAGGTGAGTTAAGTTTGAGGAGACCTAGATGGGTGGATTCCCAGAAAAGTACTTAAACAAATAACTTGAATATATAAATATGAATTTATTGTATACTTAGCTAAGGTTATTGATCAATTCAGCAGATGTTCAATATAGCAATCACATCAGCATACTCAGGAGCCTTGCTCTCTGCGTCTAGAGGCTGAGTTATATTCAGATCATTCTGGCACTTCTGCAGTCCATGTTTCATCCAGGCAGATCAAGGCTGATTTCACATTGGCAATTTTTATTTTATATATACAGGTTGAGTATCCCTTATCCAAAATGCTTGGGACCAGAGGTATTTTGGATATGGGATTTTTCCGTATTTTGGAATAATTGCATACCGTAATGAGATATCATGGTGATGGGACCTAAATCTAAGCACAGAATGCATTTATGTTTCATATACACCTTATACACACAGCCTGAAGGTAATTTTAGCCAATATTTTTTATAACTTTGTGCATTAAACAAAGTGTGTGTACATTCACACAATTCATTTATGTTTCATATACACCTTATACACACAGCCTGAAGGTCATTTAATACAATATTTTTAATAACTTTGTGTATTAAACAAAGTTTGTGTACATTGAGCCATCAAAAAACAAAGGTTTCATTATCTCACTCTCACTCTAAAAAGTCCGTATTTCGTAATATTCCGTATTTCGGAATATTTGGATATGGGATACTGAACCTGTAGTAGGCTGTAAAACTTCTGAATAAGCAATTTCATGGGTACAAGGGTCAAATTAGGAAATATACATAAATGCCTCAAATATGAGTGTGATAAATAACATATATACAATGGTTAACATAGATTACATAGATTAACACAAGGTGAAATGCCATTGTCACAAGATTATGACGTAAACATTCTAATGTTGACATATGTCCAACTCCAAACACTTGTCTTGTTTCATATAACCAGACAATGGACTTTGCCCTTGCTTGTAAAATATAGCTTTGTCAGAAACATTGACACATACATAAACACATTAGTTTGTAATATATATATTATATATATTTCCCTCTTCTTGTCCTATTAGCAAACACCAACCACCTTTCTAAAGTTATAAAATGAAGCACTGATGTAAGAATAAAATGAAGTTAAAAACATGAAATTAATGGAATTATGTATAGTCAGTATTAGTGATGAGCGGATTCGGTTTTACTCGGTTTTACTCGGTTCTCAAAACCGAATATTATTGGCTATCCAAAACACGTGACATCAGTGAGCCAATAAGATTCGGTTTTGAGAACCGAGTAAAACCGAGTAAAACCGAATCCGCTCATCACTAGTCAGTATACAACCTGACATGTACAGTAATGGCTAACTAGTACTATCTTCAGTATGTTTACTCATTCTGTTCTTTGTATGAGGTGCTAAAAAACACATGAAAGCATGAGATTGCTAATAGTGAAACTTATATTTTTGTATCACTCCTGACAGGGATTCTGCCTGCCAGACCTAGGGGGCTGCTCTGCCTGAGGAGGTCTCCACATTCCTGGTATTAGGGGGTTCTGTCTCCATGGGATGTAACTATGTTACCAGCGGTCAGGAGACCGCTGGTCACAATACTGATGCCTGCATCCCGACCCCTCAAAATCCCGACCATAGGCATGTCAACTAACAGGGCCTATTCCCACTGGTGGGTGTTCATGACACCCATAGACTGGGAATAGAACCTGCCACTGAGCCCGCAAGGAGCTTCATTGCACCCCCCCTTGTCTGCATTCTAAACCCCGGGATCCCGGTGTCATTATGGTGTCCGGTGGGATCCCAAATGCTGGTCACCCATACCCAACCTGTCTCCACCACCCTGAGATATCCTCCCCATCCTGTGCCCTGTAACTATCCCCCCAATACCCTGTGTCACCTTGAGCTCCTTCTCCATCCTGTGCCCACTGAGCATCCCCACTTACTCTGTGCCCTCCTAAGTACCCCCCCTACACTGTGTTCCCATAACTCCCCCACCTCTTACAGTGTCCCACTGAGCTACCCTCCATCATCCTGTTCTCCTCGAGTGCCCCTTTACTCAGTGCACCTTGATAATCCCCCCTTACTCTGTGCCCCCCCCCCCCCCCCCCTGAGCATTACACCTTGAACATCATCCCCAACCCTTTGGAAGCAACATACTGTACTCTACAGTAAATGCCTTTGGACAATGTTAAGGCATGTCTAGTGGCATTTGAAGGAACCATCAAATGTGCTAATTGGCTGGTGGAGAACTGGGCAGAAAAGTACCTTATGTATGCAATGAAGCTCAGAAAACCTACATATATTTGTATTAAATACAGACATTAGACTGTTTATTAACACTTAAAGTGGTAGATTTTGACTTGTTTTGGAGCAACAGCCACAGTTTAATGGCTGGTGCTTTGAATTAAGAAAAATGTCAGGAATGGCTAAGCAACCATACTGAACAGTCATGATCTCCTGTTGCTCCTGAAGCTGTAATCAAATAACTATTGTATGTCCATCTAAGATTACCATGTCCCATGACAGCATTATTCTGCAATCATGGTTTCTATCAAGATCTTTTAAACATACTTTATCTGGACAAGACCCATCTTGACTGATTCATCTGTGGTGACAGTTCTATGGTTACTGGTGAGCTTTTTCCATTGAAGCATAAGCCTTTACTGTACTGGACAGTCCACCACATAATTATTGTAACAGTACTGCACATTTGTAATCAGGTTTCTATGCCCTTACTCCCAGTCCCACACTAAGGGACCTGCCAATGAGCTCCAAACTGTAATTTAAAAAAAAAACAGCCTGTGAAGACAGGAGCTGATTGGTTGGTACTGCATCTCTCCACTTAATCTCTTTCCAAGCTTTAATATTTATGCCCCTAATTATTCTACCTGGCATATAAACTACGGAAGCTGTGGTACATTACTTTCTTAATATAAACTTTTTAATATGGTAATTCTACAGAGGACCTGCTGGTGGGAGTAGTGCACAACATAAGCTATGATAATGTACTGTTGCTAAGTACATGGTTAAATGAGGATTTAGTCTAGGAGAGACTAAGTAAAATTAAAATATATAAATCTCCTGGCCCGGATGGACTTCACCCAAGGGTTCTTAAGGATCTTAACTCAGAAATAGCAAGGCCTTTATATTTGATTTTCTATGATTCAAATACAACAGGAATGATACCAAAGGACTGGTGTATAGTAGAGGTAGTCCCAATATTTAAAAAGGGAATTAAAACTCATCCCGGTAACTATAGACCTGTAAGTTTGACATCTATAGTGGGGAAAATACTGGAAGGTATAATAAGGGATACCATACAAGATTGCTTGGATATCTCCAAGGTTATTAATAGGAACCAGCATGGTTATATGAGGGGCAGGTCATGTCAAACTAACTTAATTAGCTTCTATGAGAAAGTGACTGTTAATATTGATCAGGGTAAAGCAGTGGACATGGTCTATTTAGTTTTTTCTAAAGCCTTTGACACAGTGCCACACATGAGACTGATTTTCAAATTAATAAAGCTTGGTTTAGGAAACACTATATTTACTTGAGTAATTGGCTGGATAACAGGGAACAGCGAGTAGTGGAGAATGGTACTCAGGCCACTACTCTTTAACATATTTATTAAAGACCTACAGTAAGAGTGGGTCTGGAAAGCACATTGTCAATTTTCATAGATGATACTAAACTGTGTAGATAGAAAAAGGAGAGGACTGATTGTACAGGTAAGAAGCTACTGAGGAGTGTGTAAGGCTCCTTAAAAATATAGTAAATATAAAATGAATAGTAGCGCTAGGGCTTTAAGAGAAGACAATATACAGTACTGCGGTTTGAGAAAATAAAAATACATTTATTTATACAGTCAATATCATACAGGTTGAGTATCCCTTATCCAAAATGCTTGGGACCAGAAGTATTTTGGATATTGGATTTTTTCATATTTTGGAATAACTGCATACCATAATGAGAAATTGTTAGGGTCTCCTGCCCTGTGCTGCCACGTCGTCATGGCAACCGGGAGACAAGTGCTAGCGGAGTGAGCTGAGCGCAGCTGATACTCCGGTTCGGGTCTTTTGCTGTGCAGTGGTTATAGGCTCTGTGCATGGCAGGGGATCCGGTGCTGGTTTTTGTGCTCACAGTCTGTGAGGTCTGAGTGGGGCGTGGACAGCACCTGCTTTATAAGGCCTCTTCTCAGGGTAAGCAGATGCTGCTGAATCTTTGTTGGTTAGTCAGTTTCTGAAAGTTAGCCAATACTGTGTAGCTTTGTATTTGTTTGTTGCTTACTGCAAATAGGCCTGGGGATTTGGTATTACTCTCTGCCAATCCAGACCTAGCAGTAAGACTGGAGTCAGTCGTTTAGCTTGCTGGGGTTCTGTTACTACTCTGTGAACTTAGCAAGTTTGCGGCTGTATTCTAAGACTTGCCTGTCTAATCCTGTCTCACTGTGCTAGGTGTCAGGGGTCAGTTTAGTGGCAGTAAGCTGAACCTGTGCACTGCAAGTGAGAATTAGGATTGTGGAGACTCTCCTTGTGTCTATCATTCCATCTCTGACCAAGGAGTTTACTGCCACACCCGTTGGTAACCCTTTAGGGTTTTGCTGTTGCCCTTAGCAACAGCATTTCGGGTTCTCTACGTATTTAAACACAACATCTTGCTTTTCCCAACTGAGCAGTTCTAATACAAGGGAGATACCCAGTTCCTTAGCCTCTGGGCTTCTCTGTTCACTTTGTGTGTATTTTGTTACCCTATCACCTTCTGTGTACGTTATGTCATATTCCCCAGTCTGTCTGTAAGTCCATTTGTTTTGCATAACAGTTCAAACACCAGTACATTCCTGCAGGCACTGGAGTGCATAACAGTCCTGACACCAGTACTTTCCTGCAGGCACTGGTGTGCATAACAGAAATAATAGCCATGGGACCCAAGCCGAAGCACAGAATGCATTTATGTTTCATATACACCTTACACACAGCCTGAAGGTCAATTAATATAATATTTTTAATAACTTTGTGTATTAAACAAAGTTTGTGTACATTGAGCCATCAGAAAACAAAGGTTTTACTATCTCAGTCTCATTAAAAAAATTCCGTATTTCTGAATATTCCATATTTTGGAATATTTGGATATGGGTTACTCAACCTGTATTAAAAATGCATGCATATAAAATTGAATAGAGTGCTTTTGAGGAATATATATGCTCTAAATGGCAATTTGTAAAAAATTGAATGCTGGCTACTGACTCTGGAACAATTTAGAATATAGAGTCTTGCAATATAGGGAGATCACAGTTAATATATGATGTATCCGGTAGATTACCCAGTTTAGGGTGAGAGGTTTATATTACCCAGTCCATGTTTGTAGTCCTTCTGATCCTCTAATAGAGGTGCCTTTATATGAACAGACAAGCGATGGGCACTGAAGATGGATGTCTCTCTCTCTCTCTCTCTCTCTCTCTCTTATTTAGCTGGTCCGGAAAGATACTGTATAAGATGGTTTCAATTGGTGTGTATCCTTTGCATTACTTTTTAATTATGTTCAGATAGAGCCAGTGGATCCAAGCGGGTAGGCCTGTATTGGGGCTCAACGTATTTCTGTGTGGAAGTACACCCATACCTTCCTCAGGAGCATATAGTTTCAAACTGACCTAAATCTGTGTTTTATAGCACTCTATTTGACAAATATGGCACACATGAGTAAGAATAAATAAATTAAACTGCAGATAAAAATTGGATAGAAAATACATAAATATATATTAGAAGACAGTCCTAAAAAATATGGACCCAGAGTTTTAAAGATATGAGGTTGTTTAACAAATCTATAGTTTAAAACACCAAGTGTCTATTATCAGAGGGGGTAATTCCAAGTTGATCGCAGCAGGACATTTTTTAACAGTTGGGCAAAACCATGTGCACTGCAGGGGGGGAAATATAAGATGTGCAGAGAGAGTTAGATTTGGGTGGGTTATTTTGTTTCTGTGCAGGGTAAATACTGGCTGCTTTATTTTTACACTGCAATTTAGATTGCAGATTGAACTCACCCCACCTAAATCTAACTCTCTCTGCACATGTTATATCTGCCTCCCCTGCAGTGCACATGGTTTTGCTCAACTGCTAACAAAGTTCCTGCTGCGATCAACTCAGAATTACCCCCAGAGATGGGTAATCATATCACATTTCTCCTATATAATAGCCCAGATCTGTGACTTTGTGATTCATTTGCTAACGCTGGGCGGAGTCACAACACTGGGCGGAGTTAGTCAAATGAGTCACAGATCTGGGTAAATCTACAGGAGACTAGGAGCAGAAGCAGATGGTATGGACATGGCACAGGCAAGGGTGCATACCTCCCAGCTTTCTGCAGGAGCTTTCTTCAGGCAGAAGGAGGGACACACACTCGGCGAAAAGGGGCGTGGCTTCACGGGAAGGCCCCCGTTTTCGTCAGTGAGGGGGCATGCCCAGAGCTCTGTGAGCTGCTGGCATGCCCCCAGGGGCTGATTATGAGTCCGGGGGGCCCAGGGCACTTGATACAGTGGAGCCCTATCTCATTGCTGTGCCTGCTGGGGGACTGGGGGCGTGGCCTAATCGCGCCCGTGAGGCCACGCCCCCTATGCAAATTTCTGTTTTTTTGTTTTGTTTTTTTGTTATGGAATTTTGGCCCCTCAGCTAGGGGTAAATCCAGAGGAGGTGGTCGCTCTCCCCTACACACCCGCACAGGCAGAAGAAAGCAGGGAGACTGCTGCCTCCCTGCAACACCACAGACCTGCCAATACGCAGCAGCATGTGCTGACTGTAGCACAATGCTGCCGCTGTTACTGGCAGGACGGGGGAGCTTCTGAGCTGGGACAGAGCTACTCCAGGCGGGGGGCCCCCTAAAACTGTTGGGCCAACGATACGTACCCCCTGCCCCCCCCCCCCCCCTTAATCCGGCTCTGCTGCTGGAACCCCCCCTGTAATCCGTACCCCCTAATGCCCCCTCTCCCTCTGTCTCCACCATTCACCGCTGCTCTGCTAAGCAGAACAGCGAGTACAGGAGCTTTCCAACTGCCCCCCCCCCCACCGCGGGACACTGCGACCCGCGGGTGGGACAGTGGGACAGACCCCAAAAAATGGGACTGTCCCGTGAAAATCGGGACAGTTGGGAGGTATGGGGGTGTGTGAGGGGGTATGCCATACAGACAGACGGGCACCGGCTCACTGTGTGCTTGACCCCCCCACATCAGCATACTCAGGGTCTCTCTGGCGCAGAGGAGCGTCACTTTCTAGCACACTCTACGCTTCTTAGCTGCAGTTTTGTGGGGCACCTGCCGCTGTGCAGGTTCCATACTGCCTCTGTTATCTCCAGCCCCGGCAACCCCACCGCTAGCTGCAGCGCTGCCGCCCGTAGTGAGGTGCGCCCAGCTCCTTCGCACACTTTAGCCGGCGGGTAGCACTGCAGAAGTCCGCGCTGCTTGCAGGCTCCGACCCCCTCCTCCCTCCAGCCGCAGTGTCTCCTGGGAGCTAACCAGTCACTCCCAGTCTCCCCTTACCACAGTGCCCGGCAGCTGCGCAAGGTCTGCAGTGTGTAACTGAGGAGGGGGGGAGGGATGCGGACGGGCAGAGGAAGCAGGACTCCAGCATGAGAGAGTCAGCCATGCCAAGTCTCCACCAGCAGCAGATCCCAACAGGTTGGAGTGGAACAGAAGCAGCCAGCAGCAGTGACTCCGGTAAGACACATCTGTCTGTCACCACTGTTCTGTCCCTAATACCAATCTCTCCCGTGCCCTGTGTTCTGTCATGTCCCTGTCACCCCTGGCCTTGCCCTGTCACCCTTATCCTGGCCCTTTCACCCTTATCCTGGCCCTTTCACCCTTATCCTTGCCCTGTCACCCTTATGCTGGCCCTGTTACCCCTATCCTGGCCCTGTCACCCCTGGCCTTGCCCTGTCACCCTTATTCTGGCCCTTTCACCCTTATCCTGGCCCTTTCACCCTTATCCTGGCCCTGTCACCCTTATGCTGGCCCTGTTACCCCTATCCTGGCCCTGTCACCCCTGTGCTTGCCCTGTCAACCCTATACTGGCCCTGTCACCCCTGTCCTGGTCCTGCCGCCCCTACCCTGGACCTGTCACCCCTATCCTGTCCCTGTCATTTCTGTCCTGGCCCCGTCGCCCCTGTCCTGGCCCCCTCACCCCTGTCCTGGCCCCGTCACCCCTGTCCAGGTCCCGTCACCCCTGTTCTGACTCTGTCACCCCTGTCCTGGCCCTGTTACTGCATACCCTACAACTACCTTTTTGGCAGGTACAGTACCCGCAGTGCCTCCAGACCCCTCCCCAATGCACCACACCTCCGCACCTTCCCCTCCACCACATGCGACACTCCACCCCTCCCCTACACGCTGTGCCTCCAGACCCCCTACACCACCCGCGGCTCCCACTCCTCCGCCCCTTCACCACCCACAGCACCTCAAGACCCCCTCCACCATCCACCCCCCATATATGTCTCCCCCCACACCTGCCCCCCTCCACCCGCAGCATCTGCAGACACCCTCCTCCATCCGTGGTCCCCCCTCACCTACCCCTCCCCCACTCATGGCACTCCTGCATTTACCCCTCCACCACCTGCAGCACCTCCGGACCTCCTTCCCCATCCACCGCACCACCCGTACCTGTCCCTCCCCTACCCACGGCATCTGCGGACCCCTACCCCACCCCCGGCACCCCCGCCCCTTCCCATCCCACAGCACCTCCGGAACCCTTCATCCATCCGCAACATCCCCACACCTGCCCCTCTCCCACCCGTGGCATCCCTGCCCCTCCCCCACCTGCAGTGCCCTGGACCCCTCCCCCATCTGCGGCCCCCACTCCTCTGCCCCTCCCCCACACACAGCACCTCCCGACCCTTCCCCATCCGGGACCCCCCGCTTCCACCCCCCCTTCACCCGCAGCATCTACAGACACCCTCCCCCCATCCGCAGTCCCCCCCGCACCCGCTACATTCTGTACATCGTGCCTTGCAGGTGCTGTTCACGCCGTCGCAAGGGGCTGCGCCTCCTTCACCATCGCACGCCCTTTCATTGTGCAATATTTAACCACTAACAAAGGAATGCAGGTAATACTCCATATAATATAAATATTGAACCCCAGAAAGGCATGCAAGGGTTAAGGGGGCGTAGCCCCTTGCGACGGTGTGAAGAGCGCCCGTAGGGCGCGATGAAGCACCTAGTATTTCATATTTGTTGTATATATAACGATCAGCACAGAAAAAAAGGGAGAGGGGAAAAGAAAGAAGCTTAGATTAATAACCCAGATTGCTAAATGATAAAAATAAATTCATTCATAGCTTACTTTTCTAAAATATAAATTGTAGGGATTGTTGATAGAAATAGTCATGTGATCGAGATCCCCCAGTCACATGTTCAAGAGAACCAATCATGAGTCCATATGTTTGCTAAGGTAGCATATACAATCATAGATGTGTTTGTTATTGAGATTAATCATAAAAATAGCTAGTCTGGATACTTGTGCAAGGTAATCCTATATAAATATAGATGTATAGTAAACAAAGTTTGTTTAATTTAAGAGTTTATCTCACCCAGATGGGTCCGATCACGTGATCAGGAAGGCTCCAGTCACATATTAGAAAGGACCAATTGCTGCCAGGTGCAATATCCCAAACTGTTCTTTATATGTTTAAGAAAAGAGTTGTTACTAGAGCTGAGACTATAGGTCATATATACCTATGATGTCTTTTCACAGGCATGTAAATAGATTATGTCCCATATTTAAAGCCCCAATATTTTCCAATACAATAGACATATCCAGTCATGTGACCGGGTCTATGTGGGACGCGATTGGTCTATCCAGTCACATGCTCTCAAAAGACCAATCTCATTATGATTTTGTTACTATAGTGATGTAAACAATCAGAAGCACAACATAATAGCAATATTTAGCCATACTGTTGTAAACTCCGGTCACATGACACCATAAGCCAATACTGTAGTTTTGCAATGTTGGTGCTAAGTAACTCTAAACAACAAAATAATGGTTTCTATCAGCCTGTAATGTAATTATATCGCAAGAAAATATAGATACAGAAATAAATCCATTTTCACTCGTATTAATAAACATCCCTTCTAAAGAGCAATTAAATCTAAAGAGAAGATCAGTCTCTACTCCATCATTATTATTAGCAGGCCCGCCATCAGGGGGGTGCTGTGGGCACAGCCGTCCCAGGCCCGGCCTTTCTGACAGAGAGGGGAGGGCCCGGGCTGCTCATGCCGCTGCCCGCCCGCCACCACCTATCCGCCGCCATCCATCCGTCGCCACTGCTTCTGTGTATGTGTCCACTGCCCAGTGCAAGCAGGCTATTGAAAATGTCCCTCTTAAGATGGCTGCCACCTCAGAGGAGACAGTTATTAAAGATACTAGAGGAGGCTCTAGTATCTTTAATAACTGTCTCCTCTGAGGCTGCAGCCATTTTGGGAGGGACATTGTCAATAGTTTTACAGCCTGCTGCAGTGACAGGGAAGGGAGGAGGATGAGCAGAACCCCTGAAAATGATTAGAACCCCATTACAGGTACTGGGGCATTACTGTGTGGGGCATTGAATAATATGATGATGGGGGCATAGAAATTATTATTATTTTTAAATATGTATTTATTTTTAATTTTATTTAGATATTTTTATTTTGTTTTATTTTAAATTGTATTTATTTATTTATTTTTTTGGGGCCCTGCCTATTTGGCCAGTCCCAGGCACCATCATTTCTGATGGAAGTCCTGATTATTAGTACACTTCAATGACTGTGTTTTAAAAACCATCCACAAGATATATAATATTAATAACCTTAGGGGTTGTTACAACTTTCTTGGTGTGTAAATGGCACTAATCACTATAAGAGGATATATAGGTTTTGTCTAAGGGCTAATAACCATACATATATATATATATCAATGAATATTCAGGGAAGATACATATATATATATGTAGACTCCCCTGTTCCACCCAAAGTCATGACTGTGTAGAGTAATTAATTCAGACAAGGATGTTGAGTCTCTACAAAATGACTTATTTAAACTGGAGGTTTGGGCAGACAAATGGAGAATGAAGTTCAATATAGAAAAATGTAAAGTTATGCACCTTGGGACTAAGTACAATCGGGAAGCCTATAAATTAAATGGGGAAAATGTAGGGGAAACAGTAGTTGAAATAGATTTGGGGGTGCGCATAGATAACAGACTTGCGAGTCTATTCAATTGAAGTCGGAATTGCTGTCAAGTCGGAAAGACGTCAGTTTCTGACTTTTTTTTGGTTAAATCAGGATTTGACCTATTCAATGGAGCTGCTGTTTTTCCAACTTGTCGGCAATTCTGACTTGTCGTAAAACACGTGGATTGGCGGATTAGCTGCCGATCCACGTGTTTTGTTGAATTAGCGGTCAATTCCGACAGTTTTTTGGCCCTTTTAAAAAAAAGTCGGATCAGCATTGTCAAAAACGGGCAAAACCTGCATTGTCAGATCCTCTCTGTCGGAGACTCCGTAGTAGCAGTTTCCAATGTCAAAGTGCAGCAACAAAAGCAAATAAGTTGTTATCATGCATAAAATGGGGAACTGAGACATGGGATGAGAGTGTAATCCTCCCACTGTATAAATCATTGGTTCGGCCACACCTTGAATATTGTGTACAGTTTTGGGCACTGCACTATTAAAAAGATAAGTTGAAAGGGTTCAGAGGTGAGCCATCAAACTGATCAAGGGGTTAGAGGCAATGGATTATTCGGAAAGGCTTACTATGTTAGATATGTTTACACTCGAAAAGAGGCAGCTGAGAGGGGACATTATTAATATTTACAAATATATAAAGGGACAATACAAGGATCTATCAGGCGATTTGTTTATCGGAAAATCTCTACACAGAACATGTGGACACTTTCTGAGGTTAGAGGAGAGAAAATTTCATACCCAACGAAGGAAAGGGTTCTTCACAGTAAGGGCAGTAAAGATTTAGAATTCTCTGCCAGAGAAGGTAGTAATGGTGGACTCAGTCAATATGTTTCAAAATGGATTAGATCAATTCCTAGCTGAAAGAATATCCAAGGATATATAATTTAAAGGATGAGAAATTTAGTAAAAGCTTGAATTATAGTTGTTATTTAGACTTAAAAACATAACTTCATCTAGGTCATTATAGTTAAACTATAGTTACATGTGGATTAGTGTAAGAATTATAATACAAGTTGAACTCGATGGACATTTTGTCTTTTTTCAACCTCATTAACTATGTTACTATAATACTATGTAACCACTGGCTAATTCCTATTAGCAACTCATCTAAATCATCTCCTCTCAGTAATAAATTGAAATAGCGCTCCTAGTTGGTGGTGATAGAAACAGTTAATTATCTAGATGTTTAGTTCAGTCCAAGATAGAGAAGATATGTAAGTAGTGTGGAAAAGCCACCGGGGAGACCTGTGTTGTTGCAAACTTTTCCATTACCTCTGAGAATGTGAGCAGTCTCTTGAGTTACACATGAAGTAAATCCTTAACAGCCAGTATGCCACTCACTCTCCTAAGGGTGAAAGGATGGTAAACCATGTAATCTAAAAACTACGGGTTCCATATAAAAAGTGAAGAAAGCACATCAGATCCAAACTATGTAACAAGGAACGCAATATACAAGTGTTGGTATAAGATTATGGAGCCAGTCACAAAGATACCTCAGAAGTGGTAATTATTTATAGTTGAGAATATTAGGAAAATCTATTATGTTTAGGCTGGCATAGTTTCCGCATAGCTACACAAGGCCTGCCACCACCCCACAAGAATCCACAAAAGATAGGTGTAATCAGCTGAGTGTCTTTGTGTGTTATGATAATTGGTAAAGGTTGGATAATATAAAGCAGATGTGTTAATTTGGCCGACCCCAGATATAAGAGAGAGAGAAAGAGAGAGAGAGAGAGAGAGAGAGAGAGAGAAAGAGGGAGAGATAGATGAGTCCAGCTCCTAACTTCCTCAGATAATTGTTTAATGGTTGGAGTCACATTACAGCAATTTAAAACAAAAAGCTGGACACAGCCCAATGAATCTGGACCAAATTACCTCACCAATCAACAAGGAATTAAGAAGAACAGCAGTAGACTTACTTTTATTTCTGTGAAAACCTGAGATCTGATCAAAATTCAGTAAATACTTAAATATTAAAAATTTGTGGAAGAAATGAATGGGATTGGTAAAATAAATAAGAAGGTCATCAGAAAAGCTGACAACTTAACTTATCGCTGTTCCACACAAATACTCTGAAAGGGAGAATAATTTTGGAGGATTGGAAGGTTTGGATCTAATATCAAGTGGAAAAGAAATGGACAGAGCAGACCCAAATCCAACTGCAGCATTTCAGCCCTAAGACAATTAATGAAAATGTAAGTACTGTAAATGGGGAGCCATGATTATTTGTAATCAATTAATGGAAGCAGTGTTCAAATGCATTATTATCTAAAAGTGCTTCCAATTGTGGTTGTCATGTCTCTGCCAGTGTATTCAGAATAGCTGAGACTGGCTAACCCCAGCTTGTAATCAGTTAAGACACTTGGTAAAATATGTTGCATTTTTGGATACGATTTTGAAATCACAATTAAATGAAGTGAATTATTCAGGGGGGTTTAAATGGCTTAGGGTTCAAAGTTGTGTAAAGCTGGGTACACGTGTGTGTACCCAGCTGATCCGACGGATGACAGGATCCATCATGCGGCAAGTACATACACACTTGTCAATCACATGTCTGACGGGGGGAGCCATGCAACATGCTGCAGTTGGCAGCATATCATCGTAAGCAATATCCCCCATCAGCCCTGCTGCAGGGCCGACCGGTGATGTTGCTAGCGACCCACGGGAGCGTGCATATCGTAGGTACACACCAGATGATGTACCTGATATGTTTCTCCGATCTGTGGGATCAGGCGGCATATCACCTAGTGCAGTGATGGCTAACCTTGACACTCCAGCTGTTGTTGAACTACACATCCCAGCATGCCCTGCTACAGTTTTGCTATTTGGCCATGATAAAACTGATGCAGGACATGCTGGGATGTGTAGTTCAACAACAGCTGGAGTGTCAAGGTTAGCCATCACTGACCTAGTGTGTACCCAACTTAAGTGTCAGTGATAGGTCGGGAAAGATGGAGTAGCTCTCTGAATCATTGCATAAAGTTCTTTCCAGGTGGGGACCATGTAATGCTGGAGCAGTTTATAGCACTCTCCAGACAACCAATCAGGATCTGGAGATTTATGAAAGGGAAGGTTCTGTATTGTAAAATTATTTTCCTACTCTTATTGCTTTATCTATAATATTTATATATCATTTTCCAGTAAATGTCAGGCATGTCTGTAATGGGAAAGATTGTCATCTGTTATGTCCAATGAGCACTTCTCAATGACCAACTTAAAGGGGTCTCAAAGGCACACTTCCCCCTCGCCCCACTGCAAATGGGAAAAATTGGGGCAGGATAGAGAAAAAGAGAGTGAGAGAGAGACTGAGAGGCAAGTGGGTGACATGTAGTAGGAGAGTAGATAACAGAGAGTAGAAACAGTGTAGTAGGAGAGTAGATAAGAAAGTGCAGAGGCACACTCTATAGTACTAAGCACTATAATATATATATATATATATATATATACAGGGCCGGTTCCGGGGCTTCTGGCGCCCCGGGCGGCATTAGGGGGCATGGCTTCATACAGGGGGCGTTGTCATTTACGCCCCCTGTAAAGACTAAAATGATGTGCGGTGCGCGATAACGTCATTACGCACCGCACAATAAAGGACCTCTCCACGAAGGGAAAATAGACTCGTACACGTCTAGTTTCCCTTCCCAGCGGCAGCGGGAGGGCAGCGGCCAGCGGCAGCAGGGGGGCAGCGGGCAGTGGGGGGCACACAGCAGCAGCGGATCTTGCCCTGGTGCGGCGCCCTCCGGATGGCGTCCTGCGCCCTCCGGAAGGCGGCGCCCCGGGCAAAAGTCCTGCTTGCCCGTGGCAAGATCCGCTACTGTATATATATATATATATATATATATATATATATAATTATAATAATTATATATCTAATTATATAAATATAATTATAATAACCTCTGCAATCTTGCATAGAGCCAAATTTAGATGATTAGCATCATTTTTGAATATGTAAAAAGTGTTGAGCTAATAACTCATGTCCCTCAGCACTATATAATTGGTTTTAAGTAAATTTAGGGTTATATACTGTACAGCTGCAAGTGAATAAAGCTAACAAAGTGGAATAAAGATTAACAAGGCTATACTTAGCATTGTCCATTTTAATCTCCACTATAACAAAGCAATTCTCTAGGTCTATGACTTGATCCAGGTTAGATTACAGCAAATGCCTACTAAATAGAATGGACACTACCAAGTCATAATTACTATAAAGAGCTGGGATACAGGAATCAATCAAATGTGACATAAGGGTGGAAGAGTCAGGAGCAGACCAGTGTATCCCCTGAAGGAAGGTAATATTAGGATGTAGCTTGTTGATATGTGTAAGAATTTCTTAGTTTTAATGGGTTTGTTTAATCCATCAACATTCCAGAGGACTAGTCTCAAATTAGTAGGAATTTGCCTTTGTGCAGGATGAGTTTCTGGCAATGGCATGGCTAACCCTACTCCTTGGTGGTGACCCTCAAACAAAATATAAGAGCCAGGAGATACAAAGGTGGTTAAAAAAAAGATAAATGTGTCCCCAGGGTGTACTGCATAGGATAAAAAAGGCAATGTAAAGGCAGATGTTACACTTGAAATAAACTGTTGTGAACTCAACAATTAATCCTACCCCACATTCTCGCAGCCTAGGTGTCATCCATGACTCTAATCTGTCCTTTGTTCCCCACATTAAATCTGTCTCAAAATCATGTTACATATCCAAAATATGACCATACCTTACACAAGACACTGCAAAAACTCTAATCCATGCTCTCATTATCTCCCGCATTGATTATTGAAATAGTCTTCTTACTGGTCTTATCAAAAAGAGACTCTTCCACTACAATCCATTCTGAGTGCAGCTGTGCCGCTAATCCTCCTCGCTAGATGTTGATCATGAGCAGATCCACTCTGTCAGTCCCTCCATTAGTTACATGTATTCTAAGTATTCATTATAAAATACTTTTATTCACACACAAGGACATTAACCAAACTACACCAATGTATTTCTCTTTGCTTATCTCAAAATATCTTCCAACTCGACATCTTTTCTCTTCATAAGATCGACGCACACTCATTATTTGCTCCAATTCACTGTTGCAGGACTTTACTCGGCTGCACCCACTCTGTGGAAGGTCCTACACCGTGCAATAAGACTCTCCTTTAGTCTCCAAACCTTGAAGCCTTCATAAGCTTTCCTAACCAATTACATCTTCACTGTACAGTCCACACATATCCTCACATATTTTCTCTTTCTTCACTTTCCTTTCCTTCTGACCAGAGGGGGCTTTAGACCTCATGGATCCCGAAGCAAGACACTGATTTGGGGGTGGGGCCCCCTTCCACAAACTGATTGTACCATGCACATCGACAACATCGATGTCCATTACTCACCTTACAACACACAGCAATGTCCGTTACTCAAAGTACAATGCCCAGCAGTATCTGTTACTCACATTTCAGCGCACAGCGACGTCAGTTACTCACATTACACTTCCCAGCAGCATCCGTTACTCACAATGCCCATCGGTGTCTGTTACTCACATTACAATGCCCAGCAGCATCCATTACAGTGCACAGCGGTGTCCAGTGCTGCCTGTCAGTGTGACAGGCGCAGCATCCAGCAGCAGCAGAGGGGACAGGGCGGCACAGCAGCAGGGATGCAAAGCAGGAAGAGCGCCTCCCCAGCCTGGCATCTACCTGCTTTGCATGCCTTTGCTGAGCGGGATGCACCGGGCCTGGGTCTAGGGTTAAGATTAGAGTTAGAATTAGTGTTTAGGGTTAGTGTTTAGGATTAGGGTTAACGGTTTAAGGTTAGGGTTTGGTGGTTAATGTTTAGAGTTATGGTTTATGGTTAGAGTTGGGTATAGAGTGAGTGGTTAGCAGTGCCGGATTAAGGGGGGCAGGGGGTAAGTACCGCGGGACCCTCTTAGGGGGCCCCCTGGCCGGAGCTGCTGTCCACAGATAATTCTGCCTGTCTCCAGGCTCCACCGTCAGCAGCAGCATTCACAGCAGCAGCGGGAGTGCTGCTGTCTGCAGTGAAGCCCAGAGAGAAGTAGAATCATCCCCGACGCCTGCAATGGAATCTGCCCGCATGCTCTCCCCTCTGTCTGCAGCACCAGTGTGAGTAGTGGCGCTGCGCAACTGACACTCGGGGATAAGCCATCATGACGTCTTATCCCCCAAGAAGGCAACGAGGAGCGGGATATTGGGAGGTGGCTGGATGGACTCTGAAGGTGCCTGTCAGCGCTGTGGACATCAGTGCATATGTAACTGAGGAGGAGAGGGGGTGGGGTCGGCTGGGGGGGATAGAATCCTTAAATATATTTTATAAGGTGTTAAATATATTATTAAACATGTGATGGGGTTTATGTAAATTTAAAGGGATGCGGGAATCATTAAATATTTATGAGGTGGGGTTTGAATTCCATATAAGGTGCCACGCGTCCCCGCCATTTTCACTCCGGCATTGGAGAGTGTAGAGAGAGGATGTGTCTCCATTCTCTCAGTGTCCTTAGTGTCCGTGTCTTGTGCTGAATCTGTCCAGTCACAGTGGTGGTGTCCTCTGCTGCCATATGTCCAGTGCTGCTGTATAGGGTAATGTGTTTTGCTGCATAAGTTCAGGGTGGTGTATTGTGCTGCATCAGTCCAGTGCTAGTGTTCTGTGCATCAGTCAGTCCAGTGACCATTCACAGTGGTGGCGTCATCTGCTGCCATATGCCCAGTGCTGCTGCATAGGGTGCTGTGTTGTCCTGCATCAGACCAGTGCTGGTGTCCTGTGCATCAGTCAGTCCAGTGACCATTCACAGTGGTGGTGGCATCTGCTGCCATATTCCCAGTGCTGCTGTATAGGGTGATGTGTTGTCCTGCATTAGACCAGTGCTAGTGTCCTGTGCATCAGTCAGTCCATTGACCATTTACAGTGGTGGTGTCATCTGCTGCCATATGCCCAGTTTGCTGTATAATTATCTGAGTTGTCCTGCATCAGTCCATTGCTAGTGTCCTGTGCATCAGTCAGTCCAGTGACCATTCACAGTGGTGGTGGCATCTGATGCCATATGCCCAGTACTGCTGTATAGGGTGCTGTGTTGTCCTGCATCAGACCAGTGCTGGTGTATTATGCATCAGTCAGTCCAGTGACCATTCACATTGGTGGTGGCATCTGCTGCCATATGCCCAGTGCTGCTGTATAATTATCTGTGTTTTCCTGCATCAGACCAGTGCTAGTGTCCTATGCATCAGTCAGTCCAGTGACCATTTACAGTGGTGGTGTCATCTGCTGCCATATGCCCAGTGCTGCTGTATTGGGTGCTGTGTTGTCCTGCATCATACCAGTGCTAGTGTCCTGTGCATCAGTCAGTCCAGTGACCATTCACAGTGGTGGTGTCATCTGCTGCCATATGCCCAGTGCTGCTGTATAATTATTATTATTATTATTATTATTATTATCCTTTATTTAAATGGTGCCACAAGGGTTCCGCAGCGCCCAATTACAGAGTACATAAACAAATAATCAAACATGAAAACAGCAACTTACAGTTGATGACAGTATAGGACAAGTACAGGGTAAATAAACATAGTTACATCAGCAGATGACACTGGAATAAGTATCAGGTGGCAGAAGACTGATGGATTTGGTGCAGTTGAAGATTATTAAAGTAAGAAAGGATAAGCACATGAGGGAAGAGGGCCCTGCTCGTGAGAGCTTACATTCTAAAGGGGAGGGGTAGACAGACAGGGGTGACACAGATGGGGTACATGTAGAGTGTAGAACAGAGGGTTAGGATGAGATTTGGCTGGGTTTGGTGAAGAAGTGGGTCTTTAGAGCCCGTTTGAAGTTTTGTAGAGAGGTGGAGAGTCTGAGGGGGAGAGGTAGGGAATTCCAAAGAAGTGGTGCAGCACCTTAAAAATCTTGGAGGTAGGAGTGGGAGGAAGTAATCCGTAGGCAGGAGAGTCGGCGTGCATTAGCAGAGCGAAGAGGACGGGTGGGAGTGTAAAGGGAGATAAGGTCAGAGATGTAGATGGGAGAGGAGTGGGTGAGGGCTTTGTAAGCGAGTGTGAGAAGCTTGAAATGGATTCTGAAAGGGAAGGGGAGCCAGTGAAGGTCTAGTAAGAGAGGAGAGGTGGACATAGTGCGTTTGGTGAGGAAGATGAGCCGGGCAGCAGCATTGAGGATAGATTGGAGTGGAGAGAGGTATTTGTCAGGAATGCCAGTCAGGAGCAGGTTACAGTAGTCCAGTCTGGAGATGACCAGCGAGTGGATAAGAGTCTTAGTAGCATCCTGGGTCAGAAAGGGTCTGATCCTTAAAATATTTTTTAGATGAAAATGGCAGGTTTGTGAGAGGTGTTAAAGGTTGTTTTGCAAAGAAGCAAAAGAAAGACTGTTTGATATGTCTCTCTGGGGCACACTTTATTTAAATTAACTGGATGACAAAGTTATGAAACCGTGGAATGTATATGAAGCATTAAAACGTAACTTTTAATTTATTCTACAGACGAAAAAAATATACTCAAGTATTATAAGGAAAAAATTAGTTAGTTAATTAACCATATGAGAAAAAACATTGCTGTATAAAACAGCGAAATAGGTTAAAACAAGTATTAAATAGCATATATAGAAGACGATATAATGATATGTCACTCGCCTATTAAAAGTGGGTGACAGAAAGTTTGTCTGTAAACCCGCTGGATTTTAGGCGAGTATTACTGTTAGACATTTGTCCAATGCGAAAATAAAAATTCTTGTTATCTCTATGAATTTATGATTAGATATACACATGTATATTTCATATAAGAGATACAAGAAAAAAACGGCTTTTATATTACCGGACTCCTTTTTGAGTGGTCAGCTGTACTGCGTATTCTGCAATGTTAGCTTGCAAATGAGTTTTGCTGGTCAATGAAAGGCATGTACCTTAATGGGACTACAGTACCCAGTATTCCCAGAGGGTCACCCTTTCTAGTACTGACCGGGCCCAGTGCTGCTTGGCTTCCAAGATCAGACGAGATCGGGCAGATCCAGCATGGTATGACTGTAGAAGATATGGTAAATACCTCTCAACATAGAGAATGGCTGCTAATTTTAGCAAACTGTGGTTCCGTGATCAGAAATGTTGAGTTAACAATAGCCAATTATTGGCCCTAAAGGAAAACTCCCGTGGTTTTCAGGGGAACCAAAATGTGGAGAGATTGTTCACTGATGAAATCCTCCACGTAAATTATAATTGGAAACACATACAAGAATCACCTCGAACGAATTAAGGTGTGGCAATAAGAATACTGATATGACAAAAATTGATTGATGTGATGGAATTATAATAAACAATCTTGCGAATTACCATATGCTGAATCTTGTATAAGAATTGACATAAATTGTTGTGTGAAGCTGTCTAAGCAGCGCCTTATCTCATTGTAAAGAGATGCAGTTATTTTAAATAGTTTCCACGATAAAGAATTACTAAGTATAAAGTGACTAATCATTAGTGTAACTATGTAACAATACCCTTAGGATACACCACTAGGGCTGTAAGGCAGCTAATTGTTCAATCACATACACAACTTGACATAGGATGTTGCAAAAAAAGGGGTCTAGGCAGCACTGTGTCTAAATGAAGACAGATACAATTGTTTTTAAATATACCACATAAGTTGCAAGGAGCAGCTGACTTCTATCACTGCAAGATGCAAATATTTGTATATAGTTGTCACAGTAACTCAATGCAGACAGATACATTATTTTTTAGATAGATCACATAGGCTGCAAGAAGCAGCTGACTTCTATAGCTGAAAGATACAAATATTTGTATATAGTTGTCACAATAACAAATTGCTAAGAATACTGCAGAAATGCTGACTCAAATCTCAACATAGGACTTTTTGAGAAATTCAATATTAAAACCAGCAAGAACACTGCAAGAGCAGCTGATGTTCTATTTGCAAACAAATTGCACAAAGTATCCAATTCTGTTTGACAAAATAATCACAGTTAATGAGAACAGAGTATTTGTAAATAGGCACTGCTCTAATAATAAATGGGTGAAAGCTCTCCTATCAACGGAATGTCTGAAGTCAAAAATAATAATTGCCAGACTGTATTGGTGGAATTAGTGATATTGGGATAATTAAACACTTAATTGTTGCACCAATAGAATGACAGATGACAATACAGTTCCCTGCATTAGATAAGTGCCATGTATCTGTGCACCGTATCCAAGGGTTTGATATTTGCACTCATTGACAGCTGAAAAAAATGGTTACCATGCAAAGGGTGAATACCCTGCATGGGTGTAAATTAGTCAGGGAGCGTCAGGCAATTGGTGTTACCGGCTTATGTGTTGCCAGGGAAACGGTCCGTGCTTCATGCACAGAGTGGGGGCAGCTTCTTCCTTGTAATTGCACTGGGCACACAGGGAAAGAGCTGACCAGGAGAGCTTAAGTCCGCTGCAGGGAGCGGTGTGATACTTGCGGCGTGTGCTGGAAGGAGTCCGCCAGTCGGAGCCCCGTTGCCGAGGTCCCGGAAGTCGGGTGCCGGACCGGAAGTGACGCGCGTTTCGCTGGGAGGAGCTCCTGTGAACAAGCTCGATTGCTAGATTGCTTAGATTTTAAGCACGGATCTGCCGTGTGTATGCCCTCCAGCGATAGCGATGCGCGGCCCCGCGCATCGATATCGCCGATGCTAGATTGAGCTTCATGCAGGCTCAATCTAGCGGGTCGCTCACTTCACCGTTGTGTGAAGTGAGCGGCCCCCCGTCGGCTTTCCCCCTCGCTCAGCACATCGCGCTGTGCTGAGCGGGGTGAGAGATGTGTGCTGAGCGGTCTGTGTTAAGATCGCTCAGCACACATCTCTCCCGTGAGTACCCCCCTTTACTGTGACAACTATATACAAATATTTGTATCTTGCAGTGATAGAAGTCAGCTGCTCCTTGCAACTTATGTGGTATATTTAAAAACAATTGTATCTGTCTTCATTTAGACACAGTGCTGCCTAGACCCCTTTTTTTGCAACATCCTATGTCAAGTTGTGTATGTGATTGAACAATTAGCTGCCTTACAGTCCTAGTGGTGTATCCTAAGGGTATTGTTACACTAATCATTAGTCACTTTATACTTAGTAATTCTTTATCGTGGAAACTATTTAAAATAACTGCATCTCTTTACAATGAGATAAGGCGCTGCTTAGACAGCTTCACACAACAATTTATGTCAATTCTTATACAAGATTCAGCATATGGTAATTCGCAAGATTGTTTATTATAATTCCATCACATCAATCAATTTTTGTCATATCAGTATTCTTATTGCCACACCTTAATTCGTTCGAGGTGATTCTTGTATGTGTTTCCAATTATAATTTACGTGGAGGATTTCATCAGTGAACAATCTCTCCACATTTTGGTTCCCCTGAAAACCACGGGAGTTTTCCTTTAGGGCCAATAATTGGCTATTGTTAACTCAACATTTCTGATCACGGAACCACAGTTTGCTAAAATTAGCAGCCATTCTCTATGTTGAGAGGTATTTACCATATCTTCTACAGTCATACCATGCTGGATCTGCCCGATCTCGTCTGATCTTGGAAGCCAAGCAGCACTGGGCCCGGTCAGTACTAGAAAGGGTGACCCTCTGGGAATACTGGGTACTGTAGTCCCATTAAGGTACATGCCTTTCATTGACCAGCAAAACTCATTTGCAAGCTAACATTGCAGAATATGCAGTACAGCTGACCACTCAAAAAGGAGTCCGGTAATATAAAAGCCGTTTTTTTCTTGTATCTCTTATATGAAATATACATGTGTATATCTAATCATAAATTCATAGAGATAACAAGAATTTTTATTTTCGCATTGGACAAATGTCTAACAGTAATACTCGCCTAAAATCCAGCGGGTTTACAGACAAACTTTCTGTCACCCACTTTTAATAGGCGAGTGACATATCATTATATCGTCTTCTATATATGCTATTTAATACTTGTTTTAACCTATTTCGCTGTTTTATACAGCAATGTTTTTTCTCATATGGTTAATTAACTAACTAATTTTTTCCTTATAATACTTGAGTATATTTTTTTCGTCTGTAGAATAAATTAAAAGTTACGTTTTAATGCTTCATATACATTCCACAGTTTCATAACTTTGCCATCCAGTTAAATTAAATAAAGTGTGCCCCAGAGAGACATATCAAACAGTTTTTCTTTTGCTTCTTTGCAAAACAACCTTTAACAGTTCTTTCTGAAATAATGTCCGGGAGCACCACCAACCCTGTTCTGCCCCAAAAGCCTCTTTAGGTGGAATTGGCAGCTCTATGTTGGTCTAAATTGTAATTTGAAATTTCATTGTTATTATAATTTTCTATCAAGTAATGTACAATCTGGTCCAGTGCAGACTCCAAGAAAAACCCACCCAGTAAGGTTTGTGAGAGGTGCTGAATGTGTGGTTTGAAGGAGAGGGAGGAGTCAAGGATTACTCCAAGACAGCGCACTTGGGGGCTAGAGGAGATAGTAGTGCCATCAATAGATAATGAGATTGTAGGAGGTGAGGTTATGCGGGAGGGAGGGAAGATGATCAGCTCGGTCTTAGACATGTTAAGTTTAAGAAAGCGCTGGGACATCCAGGAAGAGGTAGCAGAGAGACAGTTGGAGATACGAGTGAGGAGAGCAGGGGAGAGGTCTGGAGAGGAAAGATAGATTTGGGTGTCATCAGCATAGAGATGATATTGGAAACCAAAAGAACTAATGAGCTTACCTAGTGAGGACGTATAGAGACAGTACCTTGGGGTACCCCTACAGTTAGTGGAAGTGAGGGGGAGGTGGAATCATGAGAGGAGACAGAGAAAGAACGGTCAGAAAGGTAGGAGGACAGCCAAGAGAGGTCAGTGTCACGCAGACCAATGGAGTGAAGAATTTGCAGTGGGAGAGGATGGTCCACAGTGTCAAAAGCAGCAGATAGATCAAGTAGAATAAGTATAGAGTAGTGTCCCTTAGATTTAGCAGCATGGAGGTCATTGCATACTTTTGTAAGGGCAGTTTCAGTGGAGTGGAGAGGACGGAAGCCAGACTGGAATGGGTCAAGCAGTGAGTGTGAGGAAAGAAAGGAAGTAAGGCGGTTGTAGACAATACGCTCAAGGAGTTTGGAGGCAAAAGGGAGGAGAGAAATGGGTCGGTAGTTGGAGAGAGTGTTTGGATCAAGTGTAGGTTTTTTAAGAATAGGAGAGATGAGTGCATGCTTGAAGGCAGAGGGGACAGTGCCTGATGAGAGGGATAGATTGAGAAGGTGGGAAAGATGGGAACAAGCAGAGGGTGAGAGGTAGCGGAGGAGGCGGGAGGGGATAGGGTCAAGTGGGGAGGTGGTGAGGGGACAGGAACGAATGAGGGCCATGACTTCCTCTCCAAATGCATGGGAGAAAGATGTCAGAGTAGGTGCGAGGGATGGGGAGGGATGGTAAGGGATGGGAGAAAGCTGGTTACTGATGGTCTGGTGTAATGTCCTGACGTATGGAGTCAATTTTGGATGTGAAGTAAGTGGCAAAGTCAAGAGCAGAGAGTGAGGAAGGGAGACAAGGTGGAGGTGGGCAGAGGAGTGAGTTGAGAGTGACAAAGAGGCGCCGGGGGCTGGAAGACTGGGAGGAGATGAGATTCTTGAAGTATGATTGTTTAGCAAGAGAAAGGGCAGCACTGAAGGATGAGAGCATAAGTTTGAAATGGAGGAAGTCTGCCTTAGAGCGTGATTTCCTCCAGTGTCGCTCAGCAGTACGTGAGCATTTCTGCAAATATCTGGTGCATTTGGTGTGCCAGGGTTGAGGTATTAATTTGCGAGGGTGAATAGTGGTTGGTGGAGCAACAGAGTCAAGAGCAGAAGTAAGGGATGCATTGTATGTGGAAGTGGCTTGTTCAGGGCATGAGAGAGAGATATTAGGAGAGAGAAGTGAATCAAACAGGGAGGAAAGGAATGTGGTGTCAATAGCTTCAATGTTACGCTAAGTGATGGTAGCCTTAGGAGGTAGAGATGGGGAAGTCGAGAGAGATAGGTTAAAGGAGAGCAGGTGGTGGTCAGAGAGGGGAAATGGGGACTTTGAAAAATCAGAAATATCACAGCGGTGAGTGAAGACCAGATCCAGTGAGCTCCCATTAACATGGGAGGGTGAGGAGGTCCACTGGGAGAGACCAAGTGAAGAGGTGAGGTTAAGGAGTTTAGAGGCAGGGGATTGTGTGGGGATGTCAATAGGGATGTTGAAATCACCTAGGATAATGGAGGGAATGTCAGAAGAGAGGAAGTGAGGAAGCCAGGAAGCAAAGTTGTCAATGAATTTGGAAGCAGTGCCAGGGGGGCGGTAAATGACAGCTACTCTAAGATGGACTGGTTGGAAGAGGCATATGGCATGGACCTCAAATGTAGAGAATGTAAGGGATGGTTCTGGTGGTATGAGTTGGTAGGAGTAACTAGAAGGTAAAAGGACCCCAACACCACCCCCATGGCGACCCCCAGGTCGGGGGTGTGTGTGAATGTGAGGCCCCCAGCAGAGAGAGCAGCAGGAGAAGTAGTGTCAGAGGGCGTAATCCAAGTTTCAGTAATGGCTAGTAGGTGTAGGGAGTTGGAAATGAAAAGGTCATGAGTGGGGACCAGTTTGTTGCAAACAGATCTGGCATTCCAGAGGGCACAGGATAGGGGGTATGAGTTTGTGGAAGAGATGTGAATGAGATTATCAGGGTTGCTGTAGCGATGAGGTGAGATTAACTTTGAGGGCAGGGATGATGAGAGAGTAGTGATGGTACAGGTGCCTGAGCTAGGAGGGGAAACTGCAGGAGGTGGGCAGGGAGGGAGGTCAATGTGATGAGGATGGGGGTATGGGGAGGTGACAGGGAAGGGAGAGAGGGAGCAGGGCTGAGTTGTGGGGTAGCAGGACCATGGGGCAGAGGTAAATGAAAGTGGGGTAACAGGAAAGGAGGTGGAAGGAAACAGAGGGATGGAGGTGAGACAGAGGAGGAGGTGTAGGAGACTGGGGTGGAAGGATAAAGATACATTATTAGGTAGACACTGAGTGATGTGGGGAGTATAAGAAAGCCTTGACATAGTGTTAAGTAGGTAAATAGGTTGAGGGAAAGTGGAAGTAGGAGTGGAGACTGTAAGGGAATCAGAGCAGAAGAATTGCAGAAATGCAGGTGAGAAAAGCAGTGTAGGCTCAATGGGTGTAGATTTAGTATGAAATGAGTCAAAAGCATAGGTAAAGTGGGTGCAGAAATGTATTTGGGCTGTAAGAAATGAAAGGATTGTGAGAGGGTTAAGAAGCAATGGTAATTCTGTTAGATTTTTTAAGTGTTTGTAGATGAGAAGATGAACTCACAACTGTCCCAAAGAAGATCTTTGTGATTCTGATTATGGATGGAAACCAGATCTTACATATGTTCTTTTCTGCAAAGGGGTTGCATAGTGTTCACAGAGTGAAAGTTGGAGGGTGATAAATTTGCATATGCAGTTGATATTGATAAGAAGTTCATCTGTTGTTGTTTGATGTTTTCTTTCAGTTTTTTGTCCAGTTTAAGTCCAGGCTATGTCCAGGCTTTGATATTAAAATTATATATCTGCTCCCTTTGAGCCTCCTCCCTTAGAGTCCTACACCCTGGATCAATCAGCCAGGCTTAATCAGCCAAGTATACTCTAATATGAACTAACATTAACATGTGTAAGGTATAGGTTCACTGATTAAAACCCCACCCATTGCCCAACACTCACTGGTGGGCAATAAAGCTAAAACAAACAAATAATGATATGGGAGGAGGAAATCCCAAATTCCCCAAATATCTAACAATTAAACAGGCTAAATTCTGCACAAAACAATAACTCCAGATTACCTAAGCAGACACTGCAGAGTATAGTATCCTAGATCACTGTGCAGCTGCTGAGAGTTGTAGTAATTGTTTTGATTACCTGTAGGTGAGAGAATAAGATGCTAGGAGGAGATCGCAGTCCTTTGCCTACTGTATTTCATCCAGGCTAAGTAAAGGCTTTGATATTAAAATTATATATCTGCGCCCTTTGAGCCTCCTCCCTTAGAGTCCTACACCCTGGATCAATCAGCCAGGCTTAATCAGCCAAGTATACTCTAATATGAACTAACATTAACATGTGTAAGGTATAGGTTCACTGATAAAAACCCCACCCATTGCCCAACACTCACTGGTGGGCAATAAAGCTAAAACAAACAAATAATGATATGGGAGGAGGAAATCCCAAATTCCCCAAATATCTAACAATTAAACAGGCTAAATTCTGCACAAAACAATAACTCCAGATTACCTAAGCAGACACTGCAGAGTATAGTATCCTAGATCATTGTGCAGCTGCTGAGAGTTGTAGTAATTGTTTTGATTACCTGTAGGTGAGAGAATAAGATGTTAGGAGGAGACCGCAGTCCTTTGCCTACTGTATTTCATCCAGGCTAAGTCCAGGCTTTGATATTAAAATTATATATCTGCTCCCTTTGAGCCTCCTCCCTTAGAGTCCTACACCCTGGATCAATCAGCCAGGCTTAATCAGCCAAGTATACTCTAATATGAACTAACATTAACATGTGTAAGGTATAGGTTCACTGATTAAAACCCCACCCATTGCCCAACACTCACTGGTGGGCAATAAAGCTAAAACAAACAAATAATGATATGGGAGGAGGAAATCCCAAATTCCCCAAATATCTAACAATTAAACAGGCTAAATTCTGCACAAAACAATAACTCCAGATTACCTAAGCAGACACTGCAGAGTATAGTATCCTAGATCACTGTGCAGCTGCTGAGAGTTGTAGTAATTGTTTTGATTACCTGTAGGTGAGAGAATAAGATGTTAGGAGGAGATCGCAGTCCTTTGCCTACTGTATTTCATCCAGGCTAAGTAAAGGCTTTGATATTAAAATTATATATCTGCGCCCTTTGAGCCTCCTCCCTTAGAGTCCTACACCCTGGATCAATCAGCCAGGCTTAATCAGCCAAGTATACTCTAATATGAACTAACATTAACATGTGTAAGGTATAGGTTCACTGATTAAAACCCCACCCATTGCCCAACACTCACTGGTGGGCAATAAAGCTAAAACAAACAAATAATGATATGGGAGGAGGAAATCCCAAATTCCCCAAATATCTAACAATTAAACAGGCTAAATTCTGCACAAAACAATAACTCCAGATTACCTAAGCAGACACTGCAGAGTATAGTATCCTAGATCACTGTGCAGCTGCTGAGAGTTGTAGTAATTGTTTTGATTACATGTAGGTGAGAGAATAAGATGTTAGGAGGAGATCGCAGTCCTTTGCCTACTGTATTTCATCCAGGCTAAGTCCAGGCTTTGATATTAAAATTATATATCTGCTCCCTTTGAGCCTCCTCCCTTAGAGTCCTACACCCTGGATCAATCAGCCAGGCTTAATCAGCCAAGTATACTCTAATATGAACTAACATTAACATGTGTAAGGATTAGGTTCACTGATTAAAACCCCACCCATTGCCCAACACTCACTGGTGGGCAATAAATCTAAAACAAACAAATAATGATATGGGAGGAGGAAATCCCAAATTCCCCAAATATCTAACAATTAAACAGGCTAAATTCTGCACAAAACAATAACTCCAGATTACCTAAGCAGACACTGCAGAGTATAGTATCCTAGATCACTGTGCAGCTGCTGAGAGTTGTAGTAATTGTTTTGATTACCTAAGCAGACACTGCAGAGTATAGTGTCCTAGATCACTGTGCAGCTGCTGAGAGTTGTAGTAATTGTTTTGATTACCTGTAGGTGAGAGAATAAGATGTTAGGAGGAGATTGCAGTCCTTTGCCTACTGTTTTTCATCCAGGACAAGTCCAGGCTTTGATATTAAAATTATATATCTGCTCCCTTTGAGCCTCCTCCCTTAGAGTCCTACACCCTGGATCAATCAGCCAGGCTTAATCAGCCAAGTATCTCCTATATATTTGCCCAAGTCTGTGACTCTGTGCCCGTAGCGCTGGGCGGAGTCACAGGCACAGATCTGGCCAGGAACAGTCCCCTCCCTCTCTCCGCCCAGTCCCCTCCCCATCTCCGCCCAGTCCCCTGTCTCCCTTCTCCCCGTACACTCTCTGGTGACATCGCAGCCGCTGACTGTGAGCGGAACTCACACTACCCGCCTCACAGACTAGCGGCTGCTGCAGAGTTCAGGGGGACATGCTAAGCACTGGCAGCTGCTCTCGCTCCCTCTCCCACCCGCGGCATCCACCCGTCACTTACCCGCGGTCGCGGGTGAAAAGGGGGTGTGGCTTCATGGAAGGGGGCGTGACTTCGCGTCCCGACCCCCGTTTTCGGCACAACTCGCCCCCCCCCCCCCACCCGCGGCAACCACCCGCATCTGCCCCCCACCCGCGGCATCCACCCGTCACTTACCCGCGGTCGCGGGTGAAAAGGGGGCGTGGCTTCGCAGAAGGGGGCGTGGCTCCACGTCCCGACCCCCGTTTTCGGCACATTGTGGGTCGGGGCATACGGCCTTCACCCGGACACTGGTGAATCTGCAGTGCTGGCTTCTGGACTGTGACAGGAGCCGGCACTTTGGTGTCACCCCTCAGAGGGTAACACCCGGGTGCGGGCCGCACCCCCGCACCCACGTTGTGGCGCCACTGCTCCCGCCCCCACCCGTAGCACAAACACCCGCCGCATCCACCCACCACCCGCGGCACTCCCGTCCCCTCCGCCACCCAGAGCACAAACACCCGCGCCACCCACCCGCGGAACTCCCGCCCCCTCCCCCACCCGTAGCACCAACTCCCGAGGCAACTAACCGCATTTGCCCCCCACCCGCAGCACTCCCACCCGCAGCACCAACACCCGCGCCACCTACCCGCGACACCCACCACATCCACCCACCACCCGTGGCACTCCACCCCCTCCCCCACCCGCAGCACCAACACCCGCACCACCCGTAGCACTCTGCCCCCTCCCCCACCCACAGCACCAAAACCCACTGCCCCCCCCTGCGGCACCCAACGCATCCCCCACATCCGCTCTCACCCGCGGCACTCACGCCCCCACCCGTAGCTCCCACACCTGCAGCACCCCCCGCCCCTCCCCCACCCGCTGCAACCCTGCCCCTCCCCCATACCCACCTCTCCCCCCTGCTGCACCCTTCACCCAACCCGCACCACCACCGCAACTGCCCCATCCTGCACCCACCCCTCCTGCACCCACCCCTCCCCCACCCGCACCACCGCCCCAACCCTCGGAACCCCAGCAGTTGCCTCCCACCACCCAACTGCACCACCACTGCTCCAGCCCCTACCCCCCCCCTCCGTACCTGTCCCTCCACCCCCAGCACCCTACCTCCCCCATCCACGGCACTCCCACACCAGCTTCTCCCACAGCCCTGCCACACCCACATCACCCCTGCTCCCAACCCCCCACCCATGGCACCCCCGACCCTCTCCTACGCACAGCACCCCTGCTCCCGCACCCCCACCCCTCCCCTACCTGTAGCACCTGCCCCTGCAACCGTGGCACCCTCAAACCCACCACCCCCCCAAATGCACCACACCGGCTAACCGCCCCCTCCCCCACCCATGACACCCCCCACTGCACCCCCATACCCACCTCTCCCCCCACTACACCCCTGCATCCTCCACTCCACCCGCACCACCACCGCATCTGCCCCTCCTGCACCCACCCCTCCCTTATATGCAACACCCCTGCTCCTGCACCCCCTCCCCCACCCACGCCACACCCCCAACCCTCCTGCTCCCAACTCCCCACCCATGGCACCCCGACCCTTCACTACGCACAGCACCCCTGCTCCCGCGCCCCCACCCCTCCCCTACCTGCAGCACCCCCCCACCCGCCCCTGCAACCATAGCACCCTCACACCCACCCACCCCCAACCGCACCACCCCGGCAAACTGCCCCCTCCCCCACCCGCGGCACCCCCGCCACTCCACCACTCCACCCCTATACCCACCTCTCCCCCGCTACACCCCTCCACCCCACCCGCACCACCACCGCATCTGCCCCTCCTGCATCCGCCGCTCCCCCATCCGCAACACCCCTGCTCCCGCACCCACTCCCCCACCCGCGCCAACCCTTGGAAACCCCCGCAGCCACTTCCCACACCCCAAACGCAGCACTACTGCACCCGTCCCTCCCCCCGCACCTGTCCCCACACCCATGACACCACACTCCCACCCGCAGCCCCCCCTCCCCCACCCATGGCACTCCCACACCAGCTTCTCTCACAACCCCTCCCACACACATATCACCCCTGCTCCCAACCCTCCACCCATGGCACCCCGCCCCTCCCCTACGCACAGGACGCCAGCTCCCTCACCCCACACCCCTCCCCTTCCTGCAGCACCACCCGCCCCCGCAACCGTGGCACCCTCACACCCACCTCCCACCCAACCGCACCACCCCGCCAAATGGCCCCCACCCACAGCACCCCTGCACCCGCCCCTCCCCAACACCCACGCACCTGCCCCTCCACCACCCGCAACACCACCACAGCCGGCCCTCCCCAACTGCATTAACCCCGCACCAGCCCCTCACCCACCCACAGCGCCCTCTGATCCCATCCCCCATCTGCCCCATCCCCTCACCCGCCTCTCCCCTGCCCGTGGCAAATCCGGACCACCACCACACCCCCACAGCCACCACTCCCCCACCCACAGCACCTCCCCCACCATCTACAGACACCTCCCCCACCCACAGCACTTCTACAAACCATCACCCAACCTCCCCCTCTGCAACCCCACCTCCCCCTACATCGCCCCTCCCCCACACACAGCACCTCCAGACCCCCTCCTTCATCCACAGCCTCCTGCACCTGCCCCTCCACCACCAGTATCTACAGACCCCATCCACACCCCCTCCCGCCCCCCCTACCCCACCTGCAGCATCCTCACACCCGCCCCTTCCCCACCGCCGCACCCCCTCCCCTGCCCCTCCTTTACCCGCCACAGCTGCACCAACCGCCCTACCCCAACTGCGGTATCCCTGCACCGGCACCCTCCCCCACCCACTGCAGCAGCACACCTGGCCCACCACAACCGCCATAACCCCACACCCACCACTCACTCATCCACAGCGCCCACGGACCCCCTCCCCCATCCGTGCCATCCCCGCACCCGCCCCTCCCCTAGCTACCGCACATCCACATCACCTACCCCATCCAGATCACGTACCCCACCCGCAACACCCCCACCACTCCCACAACCACAGCACCTACCCGCCCGCATTATCTACAGGCACCCTTCACATCTGCGGACCTCCCACACCTGCCCCTCCCCCACCCGCAACACCTCTGGACCACCACCTGAACCACCTCCGGACTCCCTCCCCCATCCACAGCTCCCCCGCATCCACCTCTCCCCCATCCACAACATCTACATCCCCCATCCGTGCCATCCCACACCTCCCCCACCCACAGCACTTCTGAAACCCATCACCTAAGCTCACCCCCCCTGCACCTCCAAACGCACACCCCTACATCGCCCCTCCCACACACACATCACCTCCATACCCCCTCCTTCATCCACAGTCCCCCGCACCCACCCCTCCCCCACCAACAGCAACTACACTCCCCATCCGCGCCCCTCTACACCTCCCCCTCCCCCACCCACAGGACCTCTGCACCCTTTACGCCATCCGTGCCCCTGCAGCCACCCCTCCACCACCCGCAACACCTCTGGGCCCCCTCCCACACCCAACCCTCCACCACACATAGCACCTCAAATCACCATCCACAGTCGCTACACGTGATTCCCACGGATAGGAACCTCACTGAACCCACCCCCTTTCCAAACCCCCCAGACTTTTGTGAGTATAGTTGCTACCAATGGACATTGGATTAATTAGAAACACTAATACTGTGGCCATTATGTGTATAAGCAACACTGCTACCTGTGCCCATTGTGTATAAGTGGCGCTGCTACCTGTGCACACTGTGTGTATAAGCGGCTCTGCTACCTGTGGTCACTGTGTGTATAAGCGGCTTTGCTACCTGTGGGTATTGTGTGTATACGCCGCTCTGCTACCTGTGGGTATTGTGTGTACACGTGGCTCTGCTACCTGTGCCCATTGTGTGTATAAGCACCTCTGCTACCTGTGGGCACTGTGTATAAGCACCTCTGCTACCTGGGGGTATTGTGTGTATAAGCGACTCAGCTAGCTGTGGGCACTGTGTGTATAAGCGTCTCTGCCCCCTGTGGGTATTGTGTGTATAAGTGGTTCTGCTAGCTGTGGGTAATGTGTGTACATGTGGCTCTGCTACCTGTGCCCATTGTGTGTATAAGCCACTCTGCTACCTGTGGGCACTGTGTGTATAAGCGCCTCTGGCCCTGTGGGTATTGTGTGTATAAGCGGTTCTGCTACCTGTGGGTAATGTGTGTATAAGCGGCTCTGCTACCTGTGGGTATTGTGTGTATAAGCGGCTCTGCTACCTGTGGGTATTGTGTGTATAAGCGGTTCTGCTACCTGTGGGTATTGTGTGTATAAGCGGTTCTGCTACCTGTGGGCATTGTGTGTATAAGCGGCTCTGCTACCTGTGGCCACTGTGTGTATAAGCGCCTCTGCTACCTGTGGGTATTGTGTGTATAAGCGGCTCTGCTACCTGTGGCATTTGTGTGTATAAGCGACTCTGCTACCTGTGGGTATTGTGTGTATAAGCGCCTCTGCTACCTGTGGGCACTGTGTGTATAAGCCCCTCTGCTACCTGTGGGCACTGTGTGTATAAGCGCCTCTGCCCCCTGTGGGTATTGTGTGTATAAGCGGCTCTGCTACCTGTGGGCACTGTGTGTATAAGCGCCTCTGCCCCCTGTGGGTATTGTGTGTAAAAGCGGTTCTGCTACCTGTGGGTATTGTGTGTATAAGCGGTTCTGCTACCTGTGGGTATTGTGTGTATAAGCGGCTCTGCTATCTGTGGGCACTGTGTGTATAAGCGCCTCGGCCCCCTGTGGGTATTGTGTGTATAAGCGGTTCTGCTACCTGTGGGTATTGTGTGTATAAGCGGCTCTGCTATCTGTTGGCACTGTGTGTATAAGCGCCTCTGCCCCCTGTGGGCACTGTGTGTATAAGTGCCTCTGCCTCTGTGGGTATTGTGTGTATAAGCGGTTCTGCTACCTGTGGGTAATGTGTGTATAAGCGGCTCTGCTACCTGTGGGTATTGTGTGTATAAGCGGTTCTGCTACCTGTGGGTATTGTGTGTATAAGCGGCTCTGCTACCTGTGGGCATTGTGTGTATAAGCGGCTCTGCTACCTGTGGCCACTGTGTGTATAAGCGCCTCTGCTACCTGTGGGTATTGTGTGTATAAGCGGCTCTGCTACCTGTGGGAACTGTGTGTATAAGTGGCTCTGCTACCTGTGGGTATTGTGTGTATAAGCGGCTCTGTTACCTGTGGGTATTGTGTGTATAAGCGCCTCTGCTACCTGTGGGCACTGTGTGTATAAGCCCCTCTGCTACCTGTGGGCACTGTGTGTATAAGCGCCTCTGCCCCCTGTGAGTATTGTGTGTATAAGCGGCTCTGCTACCTGTGGGCACTGTGTGTATAAGCGCCTCTGCCCCCTGTGGGTATTGTGTGTATAAGCGGTTCTGCTACCTGTGGGTATTGTGTGTATAAGCGGTTCTGCTACCTGTGGGTATTGTGTGTATAAGCGGCTCTGCTATCTGTGGGCACTGTGTGTATAAGCGCCTCTGCCCCCTGTGGGTATTGTGTGTATAAGCGGTTCTGCTACCTGTGGGTATTGTGTGTATAAGCGGTTCTGCTACCTGTGGGTATTGTGTGTATAAGCGGCTCTGCTATCTGTGGGCACTGTGTGTATAAGCGCCTCTGCCCCCTGTGGGTATTGTGTGTATAAGCGGCTCTGCTACCTGTGGCCACTGTGTGTATAAGCGGCTCTGCTACCTGTGGCCATTGTGTGTATAAGCGGCTCTGCTACCTGTGGCCACAGCACCTTCGTATCTTATCTACAGTGCATTGCTGTTACTCATCTGGTACTTCATAATGCAGACCCTAGCAATATATACTACACTCTACACTATGTTATTCATTGTGCCCTGCGACCACTCTGCACGCCCTCACAAAGGCCTACGCCCCCTTGACAATCGCACGCCCTCCCCCCTTACAATATTTACCCACTGCCATAAAAAAAAACCAGGTAATACTCCATATAATAACAATTATAGCACAGCTGAAGCCCGTGCAGGGGATAATGGATCGTAGCCCCTTGCAACGGTATTTTCTCTCTAACACCTTCCCTCTCTTTATCCTCTCCCTACCACCCTGCCTCTCCCTATCCTTTACCCATCGCACAGCGTTTCTGTACATTCCCTTTCTCTCCCCCTACGCCTCTCTATCTTATTTCAACCAGAACCCATTTCTGTATGCCCTCTATACTGCCCTGCGTTTCTGATTCTGTTATCTACCGCCCTGCGTATATTCAAAGGCGTGCAGAGGTTAACGGGGCGTAGCCCCTAACGACGGTGTGAAGAGCGCCCGTAGGGCGCGATGAATCACCTAGTACTCTAATATGAACTAACATTAACATGTGTAAGGTATAGGTTCACTGATTAAAACCCCACCAATTGCACAACACTCACTGGTGGGCAATAAAGCTAAAACAAACAAATAATGATATGGGAGGAGGAAATCCCAAATTCCCCAAATATCTAAAAATTAAACAGGCTAAATTCTGCACAAAACAATAACTCCAGATTACCTAAGCAGACACTGCAGAGTATAGTATCCTAGATCACTGTGCAGCTGCTGAGAGTTGTAGTAATTGTTTTGATTACCTAAGCAGACATTGCAGAGTATAGTATCCTAGATCACTGTGCAGCTGCTGAGAGTTGTAGTCATTATTTTGATTACCTAAGCAGACACTGCAGAGTATAGTATCCTAGATCACTGTGCAGCTGCTGAGAGTTGTAGTGATTGTTTTGATTACCTGTAGGTGAGAGAATAAGATGTTAAGAGTTGATCGCAGTCCTTTGCCTACTGTATTTCATCCAGGCTAAGTCCAGGCTTTGATATTAAAATTATATATCTGCTCCCTTTGAGCCTCCTCCCTTAGAGTCCTACACCCTGGATCAATCAGCCAGGCTTAATCAGTCAAGTATACTCTAATATGAACTAACATTACCATGTGTAAGGTATAGGTTCACTGATTAAAACCCCACCCATTGCCCAACACTCACTGGTGGGCAATAAAGCTAAAACAAACAAATAATGATATGGGAGGAGGAAATCTCAAATTCCCCAAATATCTAACAATTAAACAGGCTAAATTCTGCACAAAACAATAACTCCAGATTACCTAAGCAGACACTGCAGAGTATAGTATCCTATATCACTGTGCAGCTGCAGAGAGTTGTAGTAATTGTTTTGATTACCTAAGCAGACACTGCAGAGTATAGTGTCCTAGATCACTGTGCAGCTGCTGAGAGTTGTAGTAATTGTTTTGATTACCTAAGCAGACACTGCAGAGTATAGTATCCTAGATCACTGTGCAGCTGCTGAGAGTTGTAGTAATTGTTTTGATTACCTGTAGGTGAGAGAATAAGATGTTAGGAGGAGATCGCAGTCCTTTGCCTACTGTATTTCATCCAGGCTAAGTCCAGGCTTTGATATTAAAATTATATATCTGCTCCCTTTGAACCTCCTCCCTTAGAGTCCTACACCCTGGATCAATCAGCCAGGCTTAATCAGCCAAGTATACTCGAATATGAACTAACATTAACATGTGTAAGGCATAGGTTCACTGATTAAAACCCCACCCATTGCCCAACACTCACTGGTGGGCAATAAAGCTAAAACAAACAAATAATGATATGGGAGGGGGAAACCCAAATTCCCCAAATATCTAACAATTAAACAGGCTAAATTCTGCACAAAACAATAACTCCAGATTACCTAAGCAGACACTGCAGAGTATAGTATCCTAGATCACTGTGCAGCTGCTAAGAGTTGTAGTAATTATTTTGATTACCTAAGCAGACACTGCAGAGTATAGTATCCTAGATCACTGTGAAGCTGCTGAGAGTTGTAGTAATTGTTTTGATTACCTAAGCAGACACTGCAGAGTATAGTATCCTAGATCACTGTGCAGCTGCTGAGAGTTGTAGTAATTGTTTTGATTACCTAAGCAGACACTGCAGAGTATAGTATCCTAGATCACTGTGCAGCTGCTGAGAGTTGTAGTAATTATATTGATTACCTAAGCAGACACTGCAGAGTATAGTATCCTAGATCACTGTGCAGCTGCTGAGAGTTGTAGTAATTGTTTTGATTACCTGTAGGTGAGAGAATAAGATGTTAGGAGTTGATCGCAGTCCTTTGCCTACTGTATTTCATCCAGGCTAAGTCCAGGCTTTGATATTAAAATTATATATCTGCTCCCTTTGAGCCTCCTCCCTTAGAGTCCTACACCCTGGATCAATCAGCCAGGCTTAATCAGCCAAGTATACTCTAATATGAACTAACATTAACATGTGTTAGGTTTAGGTTCACTGATTAAAACCCCACCCATTGCCCAACACTCATTGTTGGGCAATAAAGCTAAAACAAACAAATAATGATATGGGAGGAGGAAATCCCAAATTCCCCAAATATCTAACAATTAAACAGGCTAAATTCTGCACAAAACAATAACTCCAGATTACCTAAGCAGACACTGCAGAGTATAGTATCCTAGATCACTGTGCAGCTGCTGAGAGTTGTAGTAATTGTTTTGATTACCTAAGCAGACACTGCAAAGTATAGTGTCCTAGATCACTGTGCAGCTGCTGAGAGTTGTAGTAATTGTTTTGATTACCTGTAGGTGAGAGAATAAGATGTTAGGAGGAGATTGCAGTCCTTTGCCTATTGATTTTCATCCAGGCTAAGTCCAGTCTTTGATATTAAAATTATATATCTGCTCCCTTTGAACCTCCTCCCTTAGAGTCCTACACCCTGGATCAATCAGCCAGGCTTAATCAGCCAAGTATACTCTAATATGAACTAACATTAACGTGTAAGGTATAGGTTCACTGATTAAAACCCCACCCATTGCACAACACTCACTGGTGGGCAATAAAGCTAAAACAAACAAATAATGACATGGGAGGAGGAAATCCCAAATTCCCCAAATATCTAACAATTAAACAGGCTAAATTCTGCACAAAACAATAACTCCAGATTACCTAAGCAGACACTGCAGAGTCTAGTATCCTAGATCACTGTGCAGCTGCAGAGAGTTGTAGTAATTGTTTTGATTACCTAAGCAGACACTGCAGAGTATAGTGTCCTAGATCACTGTGCAGCTGCTGAGAGTTGTAGTAATTATTTTGATTACCTAAGCAGACACTGCAGAGTATAGTATCCTAGATCACTGTGCAGCTGCTGAGAGTTGTAGTAATTGTTTTGATTACCTGTAGGTGAGAGAATAAGATGTTAGGAGTTGATCGCAGTCCTTTGCCTACTGTATTTGATCCAGGCTAAGTCCAGGCTTTGATATTAAAATTATATATCTGCTCCCTTTGAGCCTCCTCCCTTAGAGTCCTACACCCTGGATCAATCAGCCAGGCTTAATCAGCCAAGTATTCTCTAATATGAACTAACATTAACATGTGTAAGGTATAGGTTCACTGATTAAAACCCCACCCATTGCCCAACACTGCCTTGATCTTGTGTTCACCAGGCTCTGCTCAGTTTCCGAATTCACTAACACTCCTTTCCCTCTCTCTGATCACAACCTGATCACCTTCACAATCTCTTCTATTACTTTAAATTCTAGGACACTAAAACCAAGCAAGCCTCCTCTATCCCGCAGAAATACTAACAATATACATTTTCAACAACTTTCCACTTCTCTGCAACAACTGCTCTCACCAATCTCTACATTTACTACACCTGACACTGCTGTATTACACCTGCACCAGACCCTAGAGAGTGCCCTTGATGAAGTGGCTCCAGCTACCCATCACACTCCACGTAGGCTTAGATGCCAACCATGGCACTCTAAATCAACAAGACACCTACAAAAACTGTCACGTAAAGTAGAACGTCAGTGGCGGAAATCTCAGAATCCAATTGATTTTCTCACATATAAGACTACCTACCACTCCTATCGTCAGGCCCTGGACACTGCCAAACAAACATATTTCCAATCTCTCATCTCTTATCATGCCAACAACCCCAAGCGACTTTTTAATACATTTAAATTACTTCTTTACCCTCCCTCACCTCCCCCACTAGCTACTATCCGTGCACAAGAACTTGCTTCCTACTTCAAGGATAAGATTGATAAAATCCGAGATGAAATGGTATGCTCTAACTCAGCCAGTGACCTGCTCAATTCCCTACCTGAACCCTCTGGCACTTTCTCTTCATTTGATCCCACAAGTGAAGATGAAGTATCAACACTCTTTTCATCCTCCTACTCCACTACCTCTCCTCTTGATCCTATACCCTCACAGGTCATTAAAACTTTGTCTCCTGTGCTTATCCCAACCTTAACTAAAATCTGTAATCTCTCTCTCTCTACTGGTATCTTTCCCTCTCTGTTTAAACATGCAGTCATTACTCCCATTCTAAAAAAACACAACTCTGACCCAAACACACTCTCTAACTACCGTCCCATTTCTCAGCTACCCAGTCCCTCCAAGCTACTTGAGAGGCTTGCCTACACTTGCCTTACACACTTTCTTAACTCGCACAACTTATTGGACCCACTTCAGTCAGGCTTTCGTGCCCAACACTCCACAGAGACGGCACTGACCAAAGTAGTGAATGATCTAGTCACTGCTAGATCAAAAGGCCATTACACACTACTTATTCTTCTAGATCTCTCTGCTGCTTTTGACACTGTTGACCACTCTCTTCTCATACAAACACTACAATCCCTAGGTCTTCAGGACACAGCCCTTTCTTTGTTCTCATCCTACCTATCTAATCGCTCTTTCAGTGTTCACTTCTCTGATTCTACCTCCTCTTCTCTACCTCTATCAGTTGGAGTACCGCAAGGCTCAGTCTTAGGTCCTCTGCTTTTCTCAATCTATACCTCCGCTCTTGGTAAACTAATCAGCTCCTTTGGATTTCAGTATCATTTGAACGCTGATGATACTCAAATCTACCTATCCTCCCCAGATTTATCACCACCAGTATTGGCTCGTGTCACTGGATGCCTTTCTGCCATTTCATCTTGGATGTCATCTCGCCACCTTAAACTCAACATTTCCAAAACCGAATTAATTATTTTCCCACCAGTTAAGAGTAGTTACCAACCTGATATCTCTATAACTGTTGACAATGCAACTATCCACCCCACCCCACAAGCTCGTTGCCTAGGTGTCACCCTTGACTCTGAACTGTCCTTTGTTCCACACATTCAATCTGTCTCTAAATCATGTTACATGCACCTTAAAAACATATCCAAAATACGCCCTTATCTTACACAAGACACTGCAAAAACTCTAATCCATGCACTCATCATCTCCCGCATTGATTATTGTAATAGTCTCCTTACTGGTCTTCCCAAACATAGGCTATCACCACTTCAATCCATTTTAAATGCAGCTGCGAGGCTAATCTTCCTCGCCAGACGTTCTTCATCTGCTGATCCGCTCTGTCAGTCCCTGCATTGGTTACCGGTTTTCTACCGTGTCAAATATAAAATACTTTTACTTACATACAAGGCTATTAACCAAACTGCACCATCATACATCTCCTCACTCATCTCAAAATATCTCCCTACCCGACCTCTCCGCTCTGCACAAGATCTGCGTCTCTCATCCACATGTATTACCTGTTCCCACTCAAAATTACAGGACTTTACCCGGGCTTCACCCCCTCTGTGGAATGCACTCCCACGCACAATAAGACTCTCCTTTAGTCTCGAAACCTTTAAACGTTCTCTGAAAACTCATCTCTTCAGACAAGCCTACCAAATTTCAGATCCATACACATAACCTTAACAGCATCCCTATCAAGTTACATCCCCTCTGCACAGTCCACATAAACTCACATTTTGTCTTCCAACATTGCTGGGTGATCATATCATATACAACCCATTAAGAACCTAGCAGCCTGTGTAACCATTATGTAACAGGTAGCATCTATCCTTGTGTATCAATGCCTATTTCCCTATAGATTGTAAGCTTGCGAGCAGGGCCTTCCTACCTCTGTCTGTCTGTCTGTCTGTCTTTTCCCAGTTTTGTTCTATAATTGTTGTTCTAATTGTAAAGCGCAACGGAATATGCTGCGCTATATAAGAAACTGCTAATAAATAAATAATAATAAATAATAAAAATAAAGCTAAAACAAACAAATAATGATATGGGAGGAGGACATCCCAAATTCCCCAAATATCTAACAATTAAACAGGCTAAATTCTGCACAAAACAATAACTCCAGATTACCTAAGCAGACACTGCAGAGTATTGTATCCTAGATCACTGTGCAGCTGCTGAGAGTTGTAGTAATTGTTTTGATTACCTAAGCAGACACTGCAGAGTATAGTATCCTAGTATCACTGTGAAGCTGCTGAGAGTTGTAGTAATTGTTTTGATTACCTAAGCAGACACTGCAGAGTATAGTATCCTAGATCACTGTGCAGCTGCTGAGAGTTGTAGTAATTGTTTTGATTACCTGTAGGTGAGAGAATAAGATGTTAGGAGGAGATCACAGTCCTTTGCCTACTGTATTTCATCCAGGATGAGTCCAGTCTTTTATATTAAAATTATATATCTACTCCCTTTGAGCCTCCTCCCTTAGAGTCCTACACCCTGGATCAATCAGCCAGGCTTAATCAGCCAAGTATACTCTAATATGAACTAACATTAACATGTCTAAGTTATAGGTTCACTGATTAAAACCCCACCCATTGCCCAACACCCACTGGTGGGCAATAAAGCTAAAACAAACAAATAATGATATGGGAGGGGGTCATCCCAAATTCCCCAAATATCTAACAATTAAACAGGCTAAATTCTGCACAAAACAATAACTCCAGATTACCTAAGCAGACACTGCAGAGTATAGTATCCTAGATCACTGTGCAGCTGCTGAGAGTTGTAGTAATTGTTTTGATTACCTAAGCAGACACTGCAGAGTATAGTATCCTAGATCACTGTGCAGCTGCTGAGAGTTGTAGTAATTGTTTTGATTACCTAAGCAGACACTGCAGAGTATAGTATCCTAGATCACTGTGCAGCTGCTGAGAGTTGTAGTAATTGTTTGGATTACCTAAGCAGACACTACAGAGTATAGTATCCTAGATCGCTGTGCAGCTGCTGAGAGTTGTAGTAATTGTTTTGATTACCTAAGCAGACACTGCAGAGTATAGTATCCTAGATCACTGTGCAGCTGCTGAGAGTTGTAGTAATTGTTTTGATTACCTTAGCAGACACTGCAGAGTATAGTATCCTAGATCACTCTGCAACTGCTGAGAGTTGTAGTAATTGTTTTGATTACCTGTAGGTGAGAGAATAAGATTTTAGGAGGAGATCGCAGTCCTTTGCCTACTGTATTTAATCCAGGCTAAATCCAGGCTTTGATATTAAAATTATATATCTGCTCCCTTTGAGCCTCCTCCCTTAGAGTCCTACACCCTGGATCAATCAGCCAGGCTTAATCAGCCAAGTATACTCTAATATGAACTAACATTAACATGTGTAAGGTATAGGTTCACTGATTAAAACCCCACCCATTGCCCAACACCCACTGGTGGGCAATAAAGCTAAAACAAACAAATAATGATATGGGAGGGGGACATCCCAAATTCCCCAAATATCTAACAATTAAACAGGCTAAATTCTGCACAAAACAATAACTCCAGATTACCTAAGCAGACACTGCAGAGTATAGTATCCTAGATCACTGTGCAGCTGCTGAGAGTTGTAGTAATTGTTTTGATTACCTAAGCAGACACTGCAGAGTATAGTATCCTGGATCACTGTGCAGCTGCTGAGAGTTGTAGTAATTGTTTTGATTACCGAAGCAGACACTGCAGAGTATAGTATCCTAGATCACTGTGCAGCTGCTGAGAGTTGTAGTCATTGTTTTGATTACCTAAGCAGACACTGCAGAGTATAGTATCCTAGATCACTGTGCAGCTGCTGAGAGTTATAGTAATTGTTTTGATTACCTAAGCAGACACTACAGAGTATAGTATCCTAGATTGCGGTGCAGCTGCTGAGAGTTGTAGTAATTGTTTTGATTACCTAAGCAGACACTGCAGAGTATAGTATCCTAGATCACTGTGCAGCTGCTGAGAGTTGTAGTAATTGTTTTGATTACCTGTAGGTAAGAGAATAAGATGTTAGGAGGAGATCGCAGTCCTTTGCCTACTGTATTTCATCCAGGCTAAGTCCAGGTTTGATATTAAAATTATATATCTGCTCCCTTTGAGCCTCCTCCCTTAGAGTCCTACACCCTGGATCAATCAGCCAGGCTTAATCAGCCAAGTAAACTCTAATATGAACTAACATTAACATGTGTAAGGTATAGGTTCACCGAGTAAAACCCCACCCATTGCCCAACACCCACTGGTGGGCAATAAAGCTAAAACAAATAATGATATGGGAGGAGGACATCACAAATTCCCCAAATATCTAACAATTAAACAGGCTAAATTCTGCACAAAACAATAACTCCAGATTACCTAAGCAGACACTGCAGAGTATAGTATCCTAGATCACTGTGCAGCTGCTGAGAGTTGTAGTAATTGTTTTGATTACCTAAGCAGACACTGCAGAGTATAGTATCCTAGATCACTGTGCAGCTGCTGAGAGTTGTAGTAATTGTTTTGATTACCTAAGCAGACACTGCAGAGTATAGTATCCTAGATCACTGTGCAGCTGCTGAGAGTTGTAGTAATTGTTTTGATTGCCTAAGCAGACACTGCAGAGTATAGTATCCTAGATCACTGTGCAGCTGCTGAGAGTTGTAGTAATTGTTTTGATTACCTAAGCAGACACTGCAGAGTATAGTATCCTAGATCACTGTGCAGCTGCTGAGAGTTGTAGTAATTGTTTTGATTACCTGTAGGTGAGAGAATAAGATGTTAGGAGTTGATTGCAGTCCTTTGCCTACTGTATTTCATCCAGGCTAAGTCCAGGCTTTGATATTAAAATTATATATCTGCTCCCTTTGAGCCTCCTCCCTTAGAGTCCTACACCCTGGATCAATCAGCCAGGCTTAATCAGCCAAGTATACTCTAATATGAACTAACATTAACATATGTAAGGTATAGGTTCACTGATTGAAACCCCACCCATTGCCCAACACCCACTGGTGGGCAATAAAGCTAAAACAAACAAATAATGATATGGGAGGAGGACATCCCAAATTCCCCAAATATCTAACAATTAAACAGGCTAAATTCTGCACAAAACAATAACTCCAGATTACCTAAGCAGACACTGCAGAGTATAGTATCCTAGATCACTGTGCAGCTGCTGAGAGTTGTAGTAATTGTTTTGATTACCTAAGCAGACACTACAGAGTATAGTATCCTAGATCACTGTGCAGCTGCTGAGAGTTGTAGTAATTGTTTTGATTACCTAAGCAGAAACTGCAGATTATAGTATCCTAGATCACTGTGCAGCTGCTTAGAGTTGTAGTAATTGTTTTGATTACCTAAGCAGACACTGCAGAGTATAGTATCCTGGATCACTTGGCAGCTGCTGAGTGTTGTAGTAATTGTTTTGATTACCTGTAGGTGAAAAAATAAGATGTGAGGAGGAGATCACAGTCCTTTGCCTTCTGTATTTCATCCAGGCTGAGTCCAGTCTTTGATATTAAAATTATATATCTACTCCCTTTGAGCTTCCTCCCTTAGAGTCCTACACCCTGGATCAATCAGCCAGGCTTAATCAACCAAGTATACTCTAATATGAACTAACATTAACATGTCTAAGGTATAGGTTTACTGAATAAATCCCCACCCATTGCACAACACCCACTGGTGGGCAATAAAGCTAAAACAAACAAATAATGATATGGGAGGAGGACATCCCAAATTCCCCAAATATCTAACAATTAAACAGGCTAAATTCTGCACAAAACAATAACTCCAGAATACCTAAGCAGACACTGCAAAGTATAGTATCCTAGATCACTGTGCAGCTGCTGAGAGTTGTAGTAATTGTTTTGATTACCTAAGCAGACACTGCAGAGTATAGTATCCTAGATTGTGGTGCAGCTGCTGAGAGTTGTAGTAATTGTTTTGATTACCTAAGCAGACACTGCAGAGTATAGTATCCTAGATCACTGTGCAGCTGCTGAGAGTTGTAGTAATTGTTTTGATTACCTAAGCAGACACTGCAGAGTATAGTATCCTAGATCACTGTGCAGCTGCTGAGAGTTGTAGTAATTGTTTTGATTACCTGTAGGTGAGAGAATAAGATGTTAGGAGGAGATCGCAGTCCTTTGCCTACTGTATTTCATCCAGGCTAAGTCCAGGTTTGATATTAAAATTATATATCTGCTCCCTTTGAGCCTCCTCCCTTAGAGTCCTACACCCTGGATCAATCAGCCAGGCTTAATCAGCCAAGTAAACTCTAATATGAACTAACATTAACATGTGTAAGGTATAGGTTCACTGATTAAAACCCCACCCATTGCCCAACACCCATTGGTGGGCAATAAAGCTAAAACAAACAAATAATGGTATTGGAGGAGGACATCCCAAATTCCCCAAATATCTAACAATTAAACAGGCTAAATTCTGCACAAAACAATAACTCCAGATTACCTAAGCAGACACTGCAGAGTATAGTATCCTAGATCACTGTGCAGCTGCTGAGAGTTGTAGTAATTATTTTGATTACCTAAGCAGAAACTGCAGATTATAGTATCCTAGATCACTGTGCAGCTGCTGAGAGTTGTAGTAATTGTTTTGATTACCTAAGCAGACACTGCAGAGTATAGTATCCTAGATCACTGTGCAGCTGCTGAGAGTTGTAGTCATTGTTTTGATTACCTAAGCAGACACTGCAGAGTATAGTATCCTAGATCACTGTGCAGCTGCTGAGAGTTATAGTAATTGTTTTGATTACCTAAGCAGACACTACAGAGTATAGTATCCTAGATTGCGGTGCAGCTGCTGAGAGTTGTAGTAATTGTTTTGATTACCTAAGCAGACGCTGCAGAGTATAGTATCCTAGATCACTGTGCAGCTGCTGAGAGTTGTAGTAATTGTTTTGATTACCTAAGCAGACACTGCAGAGTATAGTATCCTAGATCACTGTGCAGCTGCTGAGAGTTGTAGTAATTGTTTTGATTACCTGTAGGTAAGAGAATAAGATGTTAGGAGGAGATCGCAGTCCTTTGCCTACTGTATTTCATCCAGGCTAAGTCCAGGTTTGATATTAAAATTATATATCTGCTCCCTTTGAGCCTCCTCCCTTAGAGTCCTACACCCTGGATCAATCAGCCAGGCTTAATCAGCCAAGTAAACTCTAATATGAACTAACATTAACATGTGTAAGGTATAGGTTCACCGATTAAAACCCCACCCATTGCCCAACACCCACTGGTGGGCAATAAAGCTAAAACAAATAATGATATGGGAGGAGGACATCCCAAATTCCCCAAATATCTAACAATTAAACAGGCTAAATTCTGCACAAAACAATAACTCCAGATTACCTAAGCAGACACTGCAGAGTATAGTATCCTAGATCACTGTGCAGCTGCTGAGAGTTGTAGTAATTGTTTTGATTACCTAAGCAGACACTGCAGAGTATAGTATCCTAGATCACTGTGCAGCTGCTGAGAGTTGTAGTAATTGTTTTGATTACCTAAGCAGACACTGCAGAGTATAGTATCCTAGATCACTGTGCAGCTGCTGAGAGTTGTAGTAATTGTTTTGATTGCCTAAGCAGACACTGCAGAGTATAGTATCCTAGATCACTGTGCAGCTGCTGAGAGTTGTAGTAATTGTTTTGATTACCTAAGCAGACACTGCAGAGTATAGTATCCTAGATCACTGTGCAGCTGCTGAGAGTTGTAGTAATTGTTTTGATTACCTGTAGGTGAGAGAATAAGATGTTAGGAGTTGATTGCAGTCCTTTGCCTACTGTATTTCATCCAGGCTAAGTCCAGGCTTTGATATTAAAATTATGTATCTGCTCCCTTTGAGCCTCCTCCCTTAGAGTCCTACACCCTGGATCAATCAGCCAGGCTTAATCAGCCAAGTATACTCTAATATGAACTAACATTAACATGTGTAAGGTATAGGTTCACTGATTGAAACCCCACCCATTGCCCAACACCCACTGGTGGGCAATAAAGCTAAAACAAACAAATAATGATATGGGAGGAGGACATCCCAAATTCCCCAAATATCTAACAATTAAACAGGCTAAATTCTGCACAAAACAATAACTCCAGATTACCTAAGCAGACACTGCAGAGTATAGTATCCTAGATCACTGTGCAGCTGCTGAGAGTTGTAGTAATTGTTTTGATTACCTAAGCAGACACTACAGAGTATAGTATCCTAGATCACTGTGCAGCTGCTGAGAGTTGTAGTAATTGTTTTGATTACCTAAGCAGAAACTGCAGATTATAGTATCCTAGATCACTGTGCAGCTGCTGAGAGTTGTAGTAATTGTTTTGATTACCTAAGCAGACACTGCAGAGTATAGTATCCTGGATCACTTGGCAGCTGCTGAGTGTTGTAGTAATTGTTTTGATTACCTGTAGGTGAGAGAATAAGATGTTAGGAGGAGATCACAGTCCTTTGCCTTCTGTATTTCATCCAGGCTGAGTCCAGTCTTTGATATTAAAATTATATATCTACTCCCTTTGAGCTTCCTCCCTTAGAGTCCTACACCCTGGATCAATCAGCCAGGCTTAATCAACCAAGTATACTCTAATATGAACTAACATTAACATGTCTAAGGTATAGGTTTACTGATTAAATCCCCACCCATTGCACAACACCCACTGGTGGGCAATAAAGCTAAAACAAACAAATAATGATATGGGAGGAGGACATCCCAAATTCCCCAAATATCTAACAATTAAACAGGCTAAATTCTGCACAAAACAATAACTCCAGAATACCTAAGCAGACACTGCAAAGTATAGTATCCTAGATCACTGTGCAGCTGCTGAGAGTTGTAGTAATTGTTTTGATTACCTAAGCAGACACTGCAGAGTATAGTATCCTAGATCACTGTGCAGCTGCTGAGAGTTGTAGTAATTGTTTTGATTACCTGTAGGTGAGAGAATAAGATGTTAGGAGGAGATCGCAGTCCTTTGCCTACTGTATTTCATCCAGGCTAAGTCCAGGTTTGATATTAAAATTATATATCTGCTCCCTTTGAGCCTCCTCCCTTAGAGTCCTACACCCTGGATCAATCAGCCAGGCTTAATCAGCCAAGTAAACTCTAATATGAACTAACATTAACATGTGTAAGGTATAGGTTCACCGATTAAAACCCCACCCATTGCCCAACACCCACTGGTGGGCAATAAAGCTAAAACAAATAATGATATGGGAGGAGGACATCCCAAATTTCCCAAATATCTAACAATTAAACAGGCTAAATTCTGCACAAAACAATAACTCCAGATTACCTAAGCAGACACTGCAGAGTATAGTATCCTAGATCACTGTGCAGCTGCTGAGAGTTGTAGTAATTGTTTTGATTACCTAAGCAGACACTGCAGAGTATAGTATCCTAGATCACTGTGCAGCTGCTGAGAGTTGTAGTAATTGTTTTGATTACCTAAGCAGACACTGCAGAGTATAGTATCCTAGATCACTGTGCAGCTGCTGAGAGTTGTAGTAATTGTTTTGATTGCCTAAGCAGACACTGCAGAGTATAGTGTCCTAGATCACTGTGCAGCTGCTGAGAGTTGTAGTAATTGTTTTGATTACCTAAGCAGACACTGCAGAGTATAGTATCCTGGATCACTTGGCAGCTGCTGAGTGTTGTAGTAATTGTTTGATTACCTGTAGGTGAGAGAATAAGATGTTAGGAGGAGATCACAGTCCTTTGCCTTCTGTATTTCATCCAGGCTGAGTCCAGTCTTTGATATTAAAATTATATATCTACTCCCTTTGAGCCTCCTCCCTTAGAGTCCTACACCCTAGATCAATCAGCCAGGCTTAATCAACCAAGTATACTCTAATATGAACTAACATTAACATGTCTAAGGTATAGGTTTACTGATTAAATCCCCACCCATTGCACAACACCCACTGGTGGGCAATAAAGCTAAAACAAACAAATAATGATATGGGAGGAGGACATCCCAAATTCCCCAAATATCTAGCAATTAAACAGGCTAAATTCTGCACAAAACAATAACTCCAGAATACCTAAGCAGACACTGCAAAGTATAGTATCCTAGATCACTGTGCAGCTGCTGAGAGTTGTAGTAATTGTTTTGATTACCTAAGCAGACACTGCAGAGTATAGTATCCTAGATCACTGTGCAGCTGCTGAGAGTTATAGTAATTGTTTTGATTACCTAAGCAGAAACTGCAGATTATAGTATCCTAGATCACTGTGCAGCTGCTGAGAGTTGTAGTAATTGTTTTGATTACCTAAGCAGACACTGCAGAGTATAGTATCCTGGATCACTTGGCAGCTGCTGAGTGTTGTAGTAATTGTTTTGATTACCTGTAGGTGAGAGAATAAGATGTTAGGAGGAGATCACAGTCCTTTGCCTTCTGTATTTCATCCAGGCTGAGTCCAGTCTTTGATATTAAAATTATATATCTACTCCCTTTGAGCCTCCTCCCTTAGAGTCCTACACCCTGGATCAATCAGCCAGGCTTAATCAACCAAGTATACTCTAATATGAACTAACATTAACATGTCTAAGGTATAGGTTTACTGATTAAATCCCCACCCATTGCACAACACCCACTGGTGGGCAATAAAGCTAAAACAAACAAATAATGATATGGGAGGAGGACATCCCAAATTCCCCAAATATCTAACAATTAAACAGGCTAAATTCTGCACAAAACAATAACTCCAGAATACCTAAGCAGACACTGCAAAGTATAGTATCCTAGATCACTGTGCAGCTGCTGAGAGTTGTAGTAATTGTTTTGATTACCTAAGCAGACACTGCAGAGTATAGTATCCTAGATCACTGTGCAGCTGCTGAGAGTTGTAGTAATTGTTTTGATTACCTAAGCAGACACTGCAGAGTATAGTATCCTAGATCACTGTGCAGCTGCTGAGAGTTGTAGTAATTGTTTTGATTGCCTAAGCAGACACTGCAGAGTATAGTGTCCTAGATCACTGTGCAGCTGCTGAGAGTTGTAGTAATTGTTTTGATTACCTAAGCAGACACTGCAGAGTATAGTATCCTAGATCACTGTGCAGCTGCTGAGAGTTGTAGTAATTGTTTTGATTACCTGTAGGTGATAGAATAAGATGTTAGGAGTTGATTGCAGTCCTTTGCCTACTGTATTTCATCCAGGCTAAGTCCAGGATTTGATATTAAAATTATATATCTGCTCCCTTTGAGCCTCCTCCCTTAGAGTCCTACACCCTGGATCAATCAGCCAGGCTTAATCAGCCAAGTATACTCTAATATGAACTAACATTAACATGTGTAAGGTATAGGTTCACTGATTGAATCCCCACCCATTGCCCAACACCCACTGGTGGGCAATAAAGCTAAAACAAACAAATAATGATATGGGAGGAGGACATCCCAAATTCCCCAAATATCTAACAATTAAACAGGCTAAATTCTGCACAAAACAATAACTCCAGATTACCTAAGCAGACACTGCAGAGTATAGTATCCTAGATCACTGTGCAGCTGCTGAGAGTTGTAGTAATTGTTTTTATTACCTAAGCAGACACTACAGAGTATAGTATCCTAGATCACTGTGCAGCTGCTGAGAGTTGTAGTAATTGTTTTGATTACCTAAGCAGAAACTGCAGATTATAGTATCCTAGATCACTGTGCAGCTGCTGAGAGTTGTAGTAATTGTTTTGATTACCTAAGCAGACACTGCAGAGTATAGTATCCTGGATCACTTGGCAGCTGCTGAGTGTTGTAGTAATTGTTTGATTACCTGTAGGTGAGAGAATAAGATGTTAGGAGGAGATCACAGTCCTTTGCCTTCTGTATTTCATCCAGGCTGAGTCCAGTCTTTGATATTAAAATTATATATCTACTCCCTTTGAGCCTCCTCCCTTAGAGTCCTACACCCTAGATCAATCAGCCAGGCTTAATCAACCAAGTATACTCTAATATGAACTAACATTAACATGTCTAAGGTATAGGTTTACTGATTAAATCCCCACCCATTGCACAACACCCACTGGTGGGCAATAAAGCTAAAACAAACAAATAATGATATGGGAGGAGGACATCCCAAATTCCCCAAATATCTAGCAATTAAACAGGCTAAATTCTGCACAAAACAATAACTCCAGAATACCTAAGCAGACACTGCAAAGTATAGTATCCTAGATCACTGTGCAGCTGCTGAGAGTTGTAGTAATTGTTTTGATTACCTAAGCAGACACTGCAGAGTATAGTATCCTAGATCACTGTGCAGCTGCTGAGAGTTATAGTAATTGTTTTGATTACCTAAGCAGAAACTGCAGATTATAGTATCCTAGATCACTGTGCAGCTGCTGAGAGTTGTAGTAATTGTTTTGATTACCTAAGCAGACACTGCAGAGTATAGTATCCTGGATCACTTGGCAGCTGCTGAGTGTTGTAGTAATTGTTTTGATTACCTGTAGGTGAGAGAATAAGATGTTAGGAGGAGATCACAGTCCTTTGCCTTCTGTATTTCATCCAGGCTGAGTCCAGTCTTTGATATTAAAATTATATATCTACTCCCTTTGAGCCTCCTCCCTTAGAGTCCTACACCCTGGATCAATCAGCCAGGCTTAATCAACCAAGTATACTCTAATATGAACTAACATTAACATGTCTAAGGTATAGGTTTACTGATTAAATCCCCACCCATTGCACAACACCCACTGGTGGGCAATAAAGCTAAAACAAACAAATAATGATATGGGAGGAGGACATCCCAAATTCCCCAAATATCTAACAATTAAACAGGCTAAATTCTGCACAAAACAATAACTCCAGAATACCTAAGCAGACACTGCAAAGTATAGTATCCTAGATCACTGTGCAGCTGCTGAGAGTTGTAGTAATTGTTTTGATTACCTAAGCAGACACTGCAGAGTATAGTATCCTAGATCACTGTGTAGCTGCTGAGAGTTATAGTAATTGTTTTGATTACCTAAGCAGAAACTGCAGATTATAGTATCCTAGATCACTGTGCAGCTGCTGAGAGTTGTAGTAATTGTTTTGATTACCTAAGCAGACACTGCAGAGTATAGTATCCTGGATCACTTGGCAGCTGCTGAGTGTTGTAGTAATTGTTTTGATTACCTGTAGGTGAGAGAATAAGATGTTAGGAGGAGATCACAGTCCTTTGCCTTCTGTATTTCATCCAGGCTGAGTCCAGTCTTTGATATTAAAATTATATATCTACTCCCTTTGAGCCTCCTCCCTTAGAGTCCTACACCCTGGATCAATCAGCCAGGCTTAATCAACCAAGTATACTCTAATATGAACTAACATTAACATGTCTAAGGTATAGGTTTACTGATTAAATCCCCACCCATTGCACAACACCCACTGGTGGGCAATAAAGCTAAAACAAACAAATAATGATATGGGAGGAGGACATCCCAAATTCCCCAAATATCTAACAATTAAACAGGCTAAATTCTGCACAAAACAATAACTCCAGATTACCTAAGCAGACACTGCAGAGTATAGTATCCTAGATCACTGTGCAGCTGCTGAGAGTTGTAGTAATTGTTTTGATTACCTAAGCAGACACTACAGAGTATAGTATCCTAGATCACTGTGCAGCTGCTGAGAGTTGTAGTAATTGTTTTGATTACCTAAGCAGAAACTGCAGATTATAGTATCCTAGATCACTGTGCAGCTGCTGAGAGTTGTAGTAATTGTTTTGATTACCTAAGCAGACACTGCAGAGTATAGTATCCTGGATCACTTGGCAGCTGCTGAGTGTTGTAGTAATTGTTTTGATTACCTGTAGGTGAGAGAATAAGATGTTAGGAGGAGATCACAGTCCTTTGCCTTCTGTATTTCATCCAGGCTGAGTCCAGTCTTTGATATTAAAATTATATATCTACTCCCTTTGAGCTTCCTCCCTTAGAGTCCTACACCCTGGATCAATCAGCCAGGCTTAATCAACCAAGTATACTCTAATATGAACTAACAATAACATGTCTAAGGTATAGGTTTACTGATTAAATCCCCACCCATTGCACAACACCCACTGGTGGGCAATAAAGCTAAAACAAACAAATAATGATATGGGAGGAGGACATCCCAAATTCCCCAAATATCTAACAATTAAACAGGCTAAATTCTGCACAAAACAATAACTCCAGAATACCTAAGCAGACACTGCAAAGTATAGTATCCTAGATCACTGTGCAGCTGCTGAGAGTTGTAGTAATTGTTTTGATTACCTAAGCAGACACTGCAGAGTATAGTATCCTAGATCACTGTGCAGCTGCTGAGAGTTGTAGTAATTGTTTTGATTACCTGTAGGTGAGAGAATAAGATGTTAGGAGGAGATCGCAGTCCTTTGCCTACTGTATTTCATCCAGGCTAAGTCCAGGTTTGATATAAAAATTATATATCTGCTCCCTTTGAGCCTCCTCCCTTAGAGTCCTACACCCTGGATCAATCAGCCAGGCTTAATCAGCCAAGTAAACTCTAATATGAACTAACATTAACATGTGTAAGGTATAGGTTCACCGATTAAAACCCCACCCATTGCCCAACACCCACTGGTGGGCAATAAAGCTAAAACAAATAATGATATGGGAGGAGGACATCCCAAATTCCCCAAATATCTAACAATTAAACAGGCTAAATTCTGCACAAAACAATAACTCCAGATTACCTAAGTAGACACTGCAGAGTATAGTATCCTAGATCACTGTGCAGCTGCTGAGAGTTGTAGTAATTGTTTTGATTACCTAAGCAGACACTGCAGAGTATAGTATCCTAGATCACTGTGCAGCTGCTGAGAGTTGTAGTAATTGTTTTGATTACCTAAGCAGACACTGCAGAGTATAGTATCCTAGATCACTGTGCAGCTGCTGAGAGTTGTAGTAATTGTTTTGATTGCCTAAGCAGACACTGCAGAGTATAGTGTCCTAGATCACTGTGCAGCTGCTGAGAGTTGTAGTAATTGTTTTGATTACCTAAGCAGACACTGCAGAGTATAGTATCCTAGATCACTGTGCAGCTGCTGAGAGTTGTAGTAATTGTTTTGATTACCTAAGCAGACACTGCAGAGTATAGTATCCTGGATCACTTGGCAGCTGCTGAGTGTTGTAGTAATTGTTTTGATTACCTGTAGGTGAGAGAATAAGATGTTAGGAGGAGATCACAGTCCTTTGCCTTCTGTATTTCATCCAGGCTGAGTCCAGTCTTTGATATTAAAATTATATATCTACTCCCTTTGAGCCTCCTCCCTTAGAGTCCTACACCCTGGATCAATCAGCCAGGCTTAATCAACCAAGTATACTCTAATATGAACTAACATTAACATGTCTAAGGTATAGGTTTACTGATTAAATCCCCACCCATTGCACAACACCCACTGGTGGGCAATAAAGCTAAAACAAACAAATAATGATGTGGGAGGAGGACATCCCAAATTCCCCAAATATCTAACAATTAAACAGGCTAAATTCTGCACAAAACAATAACTCCAGAATACCTAAGCAGACACTGCAAAGTATAGTACCCTAGATCACTGTGCAGCTGCTGAGAGTTGTAGTAATTGTTTTGATTACCTAAGCAGACACTGCAGAGTATAGTATCCTAGATCACTGTGCAGCTGCTGAGAGTTATAGTAATTGTTTTGATTACCTAAGCAGAAACTGCAGATTATAGTATCCTAGATCACTGTGCAGCTGCTGAGAGTTGTAGTAATTGTTTTGATTACCTAAGCAGACACTGCAGAGTATAGTATCCTGGATCACTTGGCAGCTGCTGAGTGTTGTAGTAATTGTTTTGATTACCTGTAGGTGAGAGAATAAGATGTTAGGAGGAGATCACAGTCCTTTGCCTTCTGTATTTCATCCAGGCTGAGTCCAGTCTTTGATATTAAAATTATATATCTACTCCCTTTGAGCCTCCTCCCTTAGAGTCCTACACCCTGGATCAATCAGCCAGGCTTAATCAACCAAGTATACTCTAATATGAACTAACATTAACATGTCTAAGGTATAGGTTTACTGATTAAATCCCCACCCATTGCACAACACCCACTGGTGGGCAATAAAGCTAAAACAAACAAATAATGATATGGGAGGAGGACATCCCAAATTCCCCAAATATCTAACAATTAAACAGGCTAAATTCTGCACAAAACAATAACTCCAGAATACCTAAGCAGACACTGCAAAGTATAGTATCCTAGATCACTGTGCAGCTGCTGAGAGTTGTAGTAATTGTTTTGATTACCTAAGCAGACACTGCAGAGTATAGTATCCTAGATCACTGTGCAGCTGCTGAGAGTTGTAGTAATTGTTTTGATTACCTGTAGGTGAGAGAATAAGATGTTAGGAGGAGATCGCAGTCATTTGCCTACTGTATTTCATCCAGGCTAAGTCCAGGTTTGATATTAAAATTATATATCTGCTCCCTTTGAGCCTCCTCCCTTAGAGTCCTACACCCTGGATCAATCAGCCAGACTTAATCAGCCAAGTAAACTCTAATATGAACTAACATTAACATGTGTAAGGTATAGGTTCACCGATTAAAACCCCACCCATTGCCCAACACCCACTGGTGGGCAATAAAGCTAAAACAAATAATGATATGGGAGGAGGACATCCCAAATTCCCCAAATATCTAACAATTAAACAGGCTAAATTCTGCACAAAACAATAACTCCAGATTACCTAAGCAGACACTGCAGAGTATAGTATCCTAGATCACTGTGCAGCTGCTGAGAGTTGTAGTAATTGATTTGATTACCTAAGCAGACACTGCAGAGTATAGTATCCTAGATCACTGTGCAGCTGCTGAGAGTTGTAGTAATTGTTTTGATTACCTAAGCAGACACTGCAGAGTATAGTATCCTAGATCACTGTGCAGCTGCTGAGAGTTGTAGTAATTGTTTTGATTGCCTAAGCAGACACTGCAGAGTATAGTGTCCTAGATCACTGTGCAGCTGCTGAGAGTTGTAGTAATTGTTTTGATTACCTAAGCAGACACTGCAGAGTATAGTATCCTAGATCACTGTGCAGCTGCTGAGAGTTGTAGTAATTGTTTTGATTACCTGTAGGTGATAGAATAAGATGTTAGGAGTTGATTGCAGTCCTTTGCCTACTGTATTTCATCCAGGCTAAGTCCAGGATTTGATATTAAAATTATATATCTGCTCCCTTTGAGCCTCCTCCCTTAGAGTCCTACACCCTGGATCAATCAGCCAGGCTTAATCAGCCAAGTATACTCTAATATGAACTAACATTAACATGTGTAAGGTATAGGTTCACTGATTGAAACCCCACCCATTGCCCAACACCCACTGGTGGGCAATAAAGCTAAAACAAACAAATAATGATATGGGAGGAGGACATCCCAAATTCCCCAAATATCTAACAATTAAACAGGCTAAATTCTGCACAAAACAATAACTCCAGATTACCTAAGCAGACACTGCAGAGTATAGTATCCTAGATCACTGTGCAGCTGCTGAGAGTTGTAGTAATTGTTTTTATTACCTAAGCAGACACTACAGAGTATAGTATCCTAGATCACTGTGCAGCTGCTGAGAGTTGTAGTAATTGTTTTGATTACCTAAGCAGAAACTGCAGATTATAGTATCCTAGATCACTGTGCAGCTGCTGAGAGTTGTAGTAATTGTTTTGATTACCTAAGCAGACACTGCAGAGTATAGTATCCTGGATCACTTGGCAGCTGCTGAGTGTTGTAGTAATTGTTTGATTACCTGTAGGTGAGAGAATAAGATGTTAGGAGGAGATCACAGTCCTTTGCCTTCTGTATTTCATCCAGGCTGAGTCCAGTCTTTGATATTAAAATTATATATCTACTCCCTTTGAGCCTCCTCCCTTAGAGTCCTACACCCTAGATCAATCAGCCAGGCTTAATCAACCAAGTATACTCTAATATGAACTAACATTAACATGTCTAAGGTATAGGTTTACTGATTAAATCCCCACCCATTGCACAACACCCACTGGTGGGCAATAAAGCTAAAACAAACAAATAATGATATGGGAGGAGGACATCCCAAATTCCCCAAATATCTAGCAATTAAACAGGCTAAATTCTGCACAAAACAATAACTCCAGAATACCTAAGCAGACACTGCAAAGTATAGTATCCTAGATCACTGTGCAGCTGCTGAGAGTTGTAGTAATTGTTTTGATTACCTAAGCAGACACTGCAGAGTATAGTATCCTAGATCACTGTGCAGCTGCTGAGAGTTATAGTAATTGTTTTGATTACCTAAGCAGAAACTGCAGATTATAGTATCCTAGATCACTGTGCAGCTGCTGAGAGTTGTAGTAATTGTTTTGATTACCTAAGCAGACACTGCAGAGTATAGTATCCTGGATCACTTGGCAGCTGCTGAGTGTTGTAGTAATTGTTTTGATTACCTGTAGGTGAGAGAATAAGATGTTAGGAGGAGATCACAGTCCTTTGCCTTCTGTATTTCATCCAGGCTGAGTCCAGTCTTTGATATTAAAATTATATATCTACTCCATTTGAGCCTCCTCCCTTAGAGTCCTACACCCTGGATCAATCAGCCAGGCTTAATCAACCAAGTATACTCTAATATGAACTAACATTAACATGTCTAAGGTATAGGTTTACTGATTAAATCCCCACCCATTGCACAACACCCACTGGTGGGCAATAAAGCTAAAACAAACAAATAATGATATGGGAGGAGGACATCCCAAATTCCCCAAATATCTAACAATTAAACAGGCTAAATTCTGCACAAAACAATAACTCCAGAATACCTAAGCAGACACTGCAAAGTATAGTACCCTAGATCACTGTGCAGCTGCTGAGAGTTGTAGTAATTGTTTTGATTACCTAAGCAGACACTGCAGAGTATAGTATCCTAGATCACTGTGCAGCTGCTGAGAGTTATAGTAATTGTTTTGATTACCTAAGCAGAAACTGCAGATTATAGTATCCTAGATCACTGTGCAGCTGCTGAGAGTTTTAGTAATTGTTTTGATTACCTAAGCAGACACTGCAGAGTATAGTATCCTGGATCACTTGGCAGCTGCTGAGTGTTGTAGTAATTGTTTTGATTACCTGTAGGTGAGAGAATAAGATGTTAGGAGGAGATCACAGTCCTTTGCCTTCTGTATTTCATCCAGGCTGAGTCCAGTCTTTGATATTAAAATTATATATCTACTCCCTTTGAGCCTCCTCCCTTAGAGTCCTACACCCTGGATCAATCAGCCAGGCTTAATCAACCAAGTATACTCTAATATGAACTAACATTAACATGTCTAAGGTATAGGTTTACTGATTAAATCCCCACCCATTGCACAACACCCACTGGTGGGCAATAAAGCTAAAACAAACAAATAATGATATGGGAGGAGGACATCCCAAATTCCCCAAATATCTAACAATTAAACAGGCTAAATTCTGCACAAAACAATAACTCCAGAATACCTAAGCAGACACTGCAAAGTATAGTATCATAGATCACTGTGCAGCTGCTGAGAGTTGTAGTAATTGTTTTGATTACCTAAGCAGACACTGCAGAGTATAGTATCCTAGATCACTGTGCAGCTGCTGAGAGTTATAGTAATTGTTTTGATTACCTAAGCAGACACTACAGAGTATAGTATCCTAGATTGCGGTGCAGCTGCTGAGAGTTCTAGTAATTGTTTTGATTACCTAAGCAGACACTGCAGAGTATAGTATCCTAGATCACTGTGCAGCTGCTGAGAGTTGTAGTAATTGTTTTGATTACCTAAGCAGACACTGCAGAGTATAGTATCCTAGATCACTGTGCAGCTGCTGAGAGTTGTAGTAATTGTTTTGATTACCTGTAGGTGAGAGAATAAGATGTTAGGAGGAGATCGCAGTCCTTTGCCTACTGTATTTCATCCAGGCTAAGTCCAGGTTTGATATTAAAATTATATATCTGCTCCCTTTGAGCCTCCTCCCTTAGAGTCCTACACCCTGGATCAATCAGCCAGGCTTAATCAGCCAAGTAAACTCTAATATGAACTAACATTAACATGTGTAAGGTATAGGTTCACTGATTAAAACCCCACCCATTGCCCAACACCCACTGGTGGGCAATAAAGCTAAAACAAACAAATAATGGTATGGGAGGAGGACATCCCAAATTCCCCAAATATCTAACAATTAAACAGGCTAAATTCTGCACAAAACAATAACTCCAGATTACCTAAGCAGACACTGCAGAGTATAGTATCCTAGATCACTGTGCAGCTGCTGAGAGTTGTAGTAATTGTTTTGATTACCTAAGCAGACACTGCAGAGTATAGTATCCTAGATCACTGTGCAGCTGCTGAGAGTTGTAGTAATTGTTTTGATTGCCTAAGCAGACACTGCAGAATATAGTATCCTAGATCACTGTGCAGCTGCTGAGAGTTGTAGTAATTGTTTTGATTACCTAAGCAGACACTGCAGAGTATAGTATCCTAGATCACTGTGCAGCTGCTGAGAGTTGTAGTAATTGTTTTGATTACCTGTAGGTGAGAGAATAAGATGTTAGGAGTTGATTGCAATACTTTGCCTACTGTATTTCATCCAGGCTAAGTCCAGGCTTTGATATTAAAATTATATATCTGCTCCCTTTGAGCCTCCTCCCTTAGAGTCCTACACCCTGGATCAATCAGCCAGGCTTAATCAGCCAAGTATACTCTAATATGAACTAACATTAACATGTGTAAGGTATAGGTTCACTGATTAAAACCCCACCCATTGCCCAACACTGCCTTGATCTTGTGTTCACCAGGCTCTGCTCAGTTTCCGAATTCACTAACACTCCTTTCCCTCTCTCTGATCACAACCTGATCACCTTCACAATCTCTTCTATTACTTTAAATTCTAGGACACTAAAACCAAGCAAGCCTCCTCTATCCCGCAGAAATACTAACAATATACATTTTCAACAACTTTCCACTTCTCTGCAACAACTGCTCTCACCAATCTCTACATTTACTACACCTGACACTGCTGTATTACACCTGCACCAGACCCTAGAGAGTGCCCTTGATGAAGTGGCTCCAGCTACCCATCACACTCCACGTAGGCTTAGATGCCAACCATGGCACTCTAAATCAACAAGACACCTACAAAAACTGTCACGTAAAGTAGAACGTCAGTGGCGGAAATCTCAGAATCCAATTGATTTTCTCACATATAAGACTACCTACCACTCCTATCGTCAGGCCCTGGACACTGCCAAACAAACATATTTCCAATCTCTCATCTCTTATCATGCCAACAACCCCAAGCGACTTTTTAATACATTTAAATTACTTCTTTACCCTCCCTCACCTCCCCCACTAGCTACTATCCGTGCACAAGAACTTGCTTCCTACTTCAAGGATAAGATTGATAAAATCCGAGATGAAATGGTATGCTCTAACTCAGCCAGTGACCTGCTCAATTCCCTACCTGAACCCTCTGGCACTTTCTCTTCATTTGATCCCACAAGTGAAGATGAAGTATCAACACTCTTTTCATCCTCCTACTCCACTACCTCTCCTCTTGATCCTATACCCTCACAGGTCATTAAAACTTTGTCTCCTGTGCTTATCCCAACCTTAACTAAAATCTGTAATCTCTCTCTCTCTACTGGTATCTTTCCCTCTCTGTTTAAACATGCAGTCATTACTCCCATTCTAAAAAAACACAACTCTGACCCAAACACACTCTCTAACTACCGTCCCATTTCTCAGCTACCCAGTCCCTCCAAGCTACTTGAGAGGCTTGCCTACACTTGCCTTACACACTTTCTTAACTCGCACAACTTATTGGACCCACTTCAGTCAGGCTTTCGTGCCCAACACTCCACAGAGACGGCACTGACCAAAGTAGTGAATGATCTAGTCACTGCTAGATCAAAAGGCCATTACACACTACTTATTCTTCTAGATCTCTCTGCTGCTTTTGACACTGTTGACCACTCTCTTCTCATACAAACACTACAATCCCTAGGTCTTCAGGACACAGCCCTTTCTTTGTTCTCATCCTACCTATCTAATCGCTCTTTCAGTGTTCACTTCTCTGATTCTACCTCCTCTTCTCTACCTCTATCAGTTGGAGTACCGCAAGGCTCAGTCTTAGGTCCTCTGCTTTTCTCAATCTATACCTCCTCTCTTGGTAAACTAATCAGCTCCTTTGGATTTCAGTATCATTTGTACGCTGATGATACTCAAATCTACCTATCCTCCCCAGATTTATCACCACCAGTATTGGCTCGTGTCACTGGATGCCTTTCTGCCATTTCATCTTGGATGTCATCTCGCCACCTCAAACTCAACATTTCCAAAACCGAATTAATTATTTTCCCACCAGTTAAGAGTAGTTACCAACCTGATATCTCTATAACTGTTGACAATGCAACTATCCACCCCACCCCACAAGCTCGTTGCCTAGGTGTCACCCTTGACTCTGAACTGTCCTTTGTTCCACACATTCAATCTGTCTCTAAATCATGTTACATGCACCTTAAAAACATATCCAAAATACGCCCTTATCTTACACAAGACACTGCAAAAACTCTAATCCATGCACTCATCATCTCCCGCATTGATTATTGTAATAGTCTCCTTACTGGTCTTCCCAAACATAGGCTATCACCACTTCAATCCATTTTAAATGCAGCTGCGAGGCTAATCTTCCTCGCCAGACGTTCTTCATCTGCTGATCCGCTCTGTCAGTCCCTGCATTGGTTACCGGTTTTCTACCGTGTCAAATATAAAATACTTTTACTTACATACAAGGCTATTAACCAAACTGCACCATCATACATCTCCTCACTCATCTCAAAATATCTCCCTACCAGACCTCTCCGCTCTGCACAAGATCTGCGTCTCTCATCCACATGTATTACCTGTTCCCACTCAAAATTACAGGACTTTACCCGGGCTTCACCCACTCTGTGGAATGCACTCCCACGCACAATAAGACTCTCCTTTAGTCTCGAAACCTTTAAACGTTCTCTGAAAACTCATCTCTTCAGACAAGCCTACCAAATTTCAGATCCATACACATAACCTTAACAGCATCCCTATCAAGTTACATCCCCTCTGCACAGTCCACATAAACTCACATTTTGTCTTCCAACATTGCTGGGTGATCATATCATATACAACCCATTAAGAACCTAGCAGCCTGTGTAACCATTATGTAACAGGTAGCATCTATCCTTGTGTATCAATGCCTATTTCCCTATAGATTGTAAGCTTGCGAGCAGGGCCTTCCTACCTCTGTCTGTCTGTCTGTCTGTCTTTTCCCAGTTTTGTTCTATAATTGTTGTTCTAATTGTAAAGCGCAACGGAATATGCTGCGCTATATAAGAAACTGCTAATAAATAAATAATAATAAATAATAAAAATAAAGCTAAAACAAACAAATAATGATATGGGAGGAGGACATCCCAAATTCCCCAAATATCTAACAATTAAACAGGCTAAATTCTGCACAAAACAATAACTCCAGATTACCTAAGCAGACACTGCAGAGTATAGTATCCTAGATCACTGTGCAGCTGCTGAGAGTTGTAGTAATTGTTTTGATTACCTAAGCAGACACTGCAGAGTATAGTATCCTAGTATCACTGTGAAGCTGCTGAGAGTTGTAGTAATTGTTTTGATTACCTAAGCAGACACTGCAGAGTATAGTATCCTAGATCACTGTGCAGCTGCTGAGAGTTGTAGTAATTGTTTTGATTACCTGTAGGTGAGAGAATAAGATGTTAGGAGGAGATCACAGTCCTTTGCCTACTGTATTTCATCCAGGATGAGTCCAGTCTTTTATATTAAAGTTATATATCTACTCCCTTTGAGCCTCCTCCCTTAGAGTCCTACACCCTGGATCAATCAGCCAGGCTTAATCAGCCAAGTCTACTCTAATATGAACTAACATTAACATGTGTAAGGTAAAGGTTCACTGATTAAAACCCCACCCATTGCCCAACACCCACTGGTGGGCAATAAAGCTAAAACAAACAAATAATGATATGGGAGGAGGTCATCCCAAATTCACCAAATATCTAACAATTAAACAGGCTAAATTCTGCACAAAACAATAACGCCAGATTACCTAAGCAGACACTGCAGAGTATAGTATCCTAGATCACTGTGCAGCTGCTGAGAGTTGTAGTAATTGTTTTGATTACCTAAGCAGACACTGCAGAGTATAGTATCCTAGATCACTGTGCAGCTGCTGAGAGTTGTAGTACTTGTTTTGATTACCTAAGCAGACACTGCAGAGTATAGTATCCTAGATCACTGTGCAGCTGCTGAGAGTTGTAGTAATTGTTTGGATTACCTAAGCAGACACTACAGAGTATAGTATCCTAGATCGCTGTGCAGCTGCTGAGAGTTGTAGTAATTGTTTTGATTACCTAAGCAGACACTGCAGAGTATAGTATCCTAGATCACTGTGCAGCTGCTGAGAGTTGTAGTAATTGTTTTGATTACCTTAGCAGACACTGCAGAGTATAGTATCCTAGATCACTCTGCAGCTGCTGAGAGTTGTAGTAATTGTTTTGATTACCTGTAGGTGAGAGAATAAGATTTTAGGAGGAGATCGCAGTCCTTTGCCTACTGTATTTAATCCAGGCTAAATCCAGGCTTTGATATTAAAATTATATATCTGCTCCCTTTGAGCCTCCTCCCTAAGAGTCCTACACCCTGGATCAATCAGCCAGGCTTAATCAGCCAAGTATACTCTAATATGAACTAACATTAACATGTGTAAGGTATAGGTTCACTGATTAAAACCCCACCCATTGCCCAACACCCACTGGTGGGCAATAAAGCTAAAACAAACAAATAATGATATGGGAGGGGGACATACCAAATTCCCCAAATATCTAACAATTAAACAGGCTAAATTCTGCACAAAACAATAACTCCAGATTACCTAAGCAGACACTGCAGAGTATAGTATCCTGGATCACTGTGCAGCTGCTGAGAGTTGTAGTAATTGTTTTGATTACCGAAGCAGACACTGCAGAGTATAGTATCCTAGATCACTGTGCAGCTGCTGAGAGTTGTAGTAATTGTTTTGATTACCTAAGCAGACACTGCAGAGTATAGTATCCTAGAACACTGTGCAGCTGCTGAGAGTTGTAGTAATTGTTTTGATTACCTAAGCAGACACTGCAGAGTATAGTATCCTAGATCACTGTGCAGCTGCTGAGAGTTGTAGTAATTGTTTTGATTACCTTAGCAGACACTGCAGAGTATAGTATCCTAGATCACTCTGCAGCTGCTGAGAGTTGTAGTAATTGTTTTGATTACCTGTAGGTGAGAGAATAAGATTTTAGGAGGAAATCGCAGTCCTTTGCCTACTGTATTTAATCCAGGCTAAATCCAGGCTTTGATATTAAAATTATATATCTGCTCCCTTTGAGCCTCCTCCCTTAGTGTCCTACACCCTGGATCAATCAGCCAGGCTTAATCAGCCAAGTCTACTCTAATATGAACTAACATTAACATGTGTAAGGTATAGGTTCACTGATTAAAACCCCACCCATTGCCCAACACCCACTGGTGGGCAATAAAGCTAAAACAAACAAATAATGATATGGGAGGGGGACATCCCAAATTCCCCAAATATCTAACAATTAAACAGGCTAAATTCTGCACAAAACAATAACTCCAGATTACCTAAGCAGACACTGCAGAGTATTGTATCCTAGATCACTGTGCAGCTGCTGAGAGTTGTAGTAATTGTTTTGATTACCTAAGCAGACACTGCAGAGTATAGTATCCTAGTATCACTGTGAAGCTGCTGAGAGTTGTAGTAATTGTTTTGATTACCTAAGCAGACACTGCAGAGTATAGTATCCTAGATCACTGTGCAGCTGCTGAGAGTTGTAGTAATTGTTTTGATTATCTGTAGGTGAGAGAATAAGATGTTAGGAGGAGATCACAGTCCTTTGCCTACTGTATTTCATCCAGGATGAGTCCAGTCTTTTATATTAAAATTATATATCTACTCCCTTTGAGCCTCCTCCCTTAGAGTCCTACACCCTGGATCAATCAGCCAGGCTTAATCAGCCAAGTATACTCTAATATGAACTAACATTAACATGTCTAAGTTATAGGTTCACTGATTAAAACCCCACCCATTGCCCAACACCCACTGGTGGGCAATAAAGCTAAAACAAACAAATAATGATATGGGAGGGGGTCATCCCAAATTCCCCAAATATCTAACAATTAAACAGGCTAAATTCTGCACAAAACAATAACTCCAGATTACCTAAGCAGACACTGCAGAGTATAGTATCCTAGATCACTGTGCAGCTGCTGAGAGTTGTAGTAATTGTTTTGATTACCTAAGCAGACACTGCAGAGTATAGTATCCTAGATCACTGTGCAGCTGCTGAGAGTTGTAGTACTTGTTTTGATTACCTAAGCAGACACTGCAGAGTATAGTATCCTAGATCACTGTGCAGCTGCTGAGAGTTGTAGTAATTGTTTGGATTACCTAAGCAGACACTACAGAGTATAGTATCCTAGATCGCTGTGCAGGCTGCTGAGAGTTGTAGTAATTGTTTTGATTACCTAAGCAGACACTGCAGAGTATAGTATCCTAGATCACTGTGCAGCTGCTGAGAGTTGTAGAAATTGTTTTGATTACCTAAGCAGACACTGCAGAGTATAGTATCCTAGATCACTGTGCAGCTGCTGAGAGTGTTAGTAATTGTTTTGATTACCTGTAGGTGAGAGAATAAGATGTTAGGAGGAGATCGCAGTCCTTTGCCTACTGTATTTCATCCAGGCTAAGTCCAGGTTTGATATTAAAATTATATATCTGCTCCCTTTGAGCCTCCTCCCTTAGAGTCCTACACCCTGGATCAATCAGCCAGGCTTAATCAGCCAAGTAAACTCTAATATGAACTAACATTAACATGTGTAAGGTATAGGTTCACTGATTAAAACCCCACCCATTGCCCAACACCCACTGGTGGGCAATAAAGCTAAAACAAACAAATAATGGTATTGGAGGAGGACATCCCAAATTCCCCAAATATCTAACAATTAAACAGGCTAAATTCTGCACAAAACAATAACTCCAGATTACCTAAGCAGACACTGCAGAGTATAGTATCCTAGATCACTGTGCAGCTGCTGAGAGTTGTAGTAATTGTTTTGATTACCTAAGCAGAAACTGCAGATTATAGTATCCTAGATCACTGTGCAGCTGCTAAGAGTTGTAGTAATTGTTTTGATTACCTAAGCAGACACTGCAGAGTATAGTATCCTAGATCACTGTGCAGCTGCTGAGAGTTGTAGTCATTGTTTTGATTACCTAAGCAGACACTGCAGAGTATAGTATCCTAGATCACTGTGCAGCTGCTGAGAGTTATAGTAATTGTTTTGATTACCTAAGCAGACACTACAGAGTATAGTATCCTAGATTGCGGTGCAGCTGCTGAGAGTTGTAGTAATTGTTTTGATTACCTAAGCAGACGCTGCAGAGTATAGTATCCTAGATCACTGTGCAGCTGCTGAGAGTTGTAGTAATTGTTTTGATTACCTAAGCAGACACTGCAGAGTATAGTATCCTAGATCACTGTGCAGCTGCTGAGAGTTGTAGTAATTGTTTTGATTACCTGTAGGTAAGAGAATAAGATGTTAGGAGGAGATCGCAGTCCTTTGCCTACTGTATTTCATCCAGGCTAAGTCCAGGTTTGATATTAAAATTATATATCTGCTCCCTTTGAGCCTCCTCCCTTAGAGTCCTACACCCTGGATCAATCAGCCAGGCTTAATCAGCCAAGTAAACTCTAATATGAACTAACATTAACATGTGTAAGGTATAGGTTCACCGATTAAAACCCCACCCATTGCCCAACACCCACTGGTGGGCAATAAAGCTAAAACAAATAATGATATGGGAGGAGGACATCACAAATTCCCCAAATATCTAACAATTAAACAGGCTAAATTCTGCACAAAACAATAACTCCAGATTACCTAAGCAGACACTGCAGAGTATAGTATCCTAGATCACTGTGCAGCTGCTGAGAGTTGTAGTAATTGTTTTGATTACCTAAGCAGACACTGCAGAGTATAGTATCCTAGATCACTGTGCAGCTACTGAGAGTTGTAGTAATTGTTTTGATTACCTAAGCAGACACTGCAGAGTATAGTATCCTAGATCACTGTGCAGCTGCTGAGAGTTGTAGTAATTGTATTGATTGCCTAAGCAGACACTGCAGAGTATAGTATCCTAGATCACTGTGCAGCTGCTGAGAGTTGTAGTAATTGTTTTGATTACCTAAGCAGACACTGCAGAGTATAGTATCCTAGATCACTGTGCAGCTGCTGAGAGTTGTAGTAATTGTTTTTATTACCTGTAGGTGAGAGAATAAGATGTTAGGAGTTGATTGCAGTCCTTTGCCTACTGTATTTCATCCAGGCTAAGTCCAGGCTTTGATATTAAAATTATATATCTGCTCCCTTTGAGCCTCCTCCCTTAGAGTCCTACACCCTGAATCAATCAGCCAGGCTTAATCAGCCAAGTATACTCTAATATGAACTAACATTAACATGTGTAAGGTATAGGTTCACTGATTGAAACCCCACCCATTGCCCAACACCCACTGGTGGGCAATAAAGCTAAAACAAACAAATAATGATATGGGAGGAGGACATCCCAAATTCCCCAAATATCTAACAATTAAACAGGCTAAATTCTGCACAAAACAATAACTCCAGATTACCTAAGCAGACACTGCAGAGTATAGTATCCTAGATCACTGTGCAGCTGCTGAGAGTTGTAGTAATTGTTTTGATTACCTAAGCAGACACTACAGAGTATAGTATCCTAGATCACTTTGCAGCTGCTGAGAGTTGTAGTAATTGTTTTGATTACCTAAGCAGACACTGCAGAGTATAGTATCATGGATTACTGTGCAGCTGCTGAGAGTTGTAGTAATTGTTTTGATTACCTAAGTAGACACTGCAGAGTATAGTATCCTAGATCACTGTGCAGCTGCTGAGAATTGTAGTAATTGTTTTGATTACCTAAGCAGACACTGCAGAGTATAGTATCATGGATTACTGTGCAGCTGCTGAGAGTTGTAGTAATTGTTTTGATTACCTAAGTAGACACTGCAGAGTATAGTATCCTAGATCACTGTGCAGCTGCTGAGAATTGTAGTAATTGTTTTGATTACCTAAGCAGACACTACAGAGTATAGTATCCTAGATCACTGTGCAGCTGCTGAGAGTTGTAGTAATTGTTTTGATTACCTAAGCAGACACTGCAGATTATAGTATCCTAGATCACTGTGCAGCTGCTGAGAGTTGTAGTAATTGTTTTGATGACCTAAGCAGACACTGCAGAGTATAGTATCCTAGATCACTTGGCAGCTGCTGAGTGTTGTAGTAATTGTTTTGATTACCTGTAGGTGAGAGAATAAGATGTTAGGAGGAGATCGCAGTCCTTTGCCTACTGTATTTCATCCAGGCTAAGTCCAGGCTTTGATATTAAAATTATATATCTGCTACCTTTGAGCCTCCTCCCTTAGAGTCCTACACCCTGGATCAATCAGCCAGGCTTAATCAGCCAAATATACTCTAATATGAACTATCTGTGTTGTCCTGCATCAGACCAGTGCTAGTGTCCTGTGCATCATTCAGTACAGTGGCCATTCACAGTGGTGGTGTCATCTGCTTCCATATGCCCAGTGCTGCTGTATAGGTTGCTGTGTTGTTCTGCATCAGACCAGTGTTAGTGTCCTGTGCATCAGTCAGTCCAGTGACCATTCACAGTGGTGGTGGCATCTGCTGCCATATGCCCAGTGCTGCTGTATGGGGTCCTGTGTTGTCCTGCATCAGACCAGTGCTAGTGTCCTGTGCATCAGTCAGTCCAGTGACCATTCACAGTGGTGGTGTGATCTGCTGCCATATGCCCAGTGCTGCTGTATTGGGTGCTGGGTTGTCCTGCATCATACCAGTGCTAGTGTCCTGTGCATCAGTAAGTCCAGTGACCATTCACAGTGGGGGTGTCATCTGCTGCCATATGCCCTGTGCTGCTGTATAATTATCTGTGTTGTCCTGCATCAGACCAGTGCTAGTGTCCTGTGCATCAGTCAGTCCAGTGACCATTCACAGTGGTGGTGTCATCTGCTGCCATATGCCCAGTGCTGCTGTATAGGGTGCTGTGTTGTTCTGCAGCAGACCAGTGTTAGTGTCCTGTGCATCAGTCAGTAATTGTTTTGATTACCTGTAGGTGAGAGAATAAGATGTTAGGAGGAGATCGCAGTCCTTTGCCTACTGTATTTCATCCAGGCTAAGTCCAGGCTTTGATATTAAAATTATATATCTGCTCCCTTTGAGCCTCCTCCCTTAGAGTCCTACACCCTGGATCAATCAGCCAGGCTTAATCAGCCAAGTATACTCTAATATGAACTAACATTAACATGTGTAAGGTATAGGTTCACTGATTAAAACCCCACCCATTGCCCAACACCCACTGGTGGGCAATAAAGCTAAAACAAACAAATAATGATATGGGAGGAGGACATCCCAAATTCCCCAAATATCTAACAATTAAACAGGCTAAATTCTGCACAAAACAATAACTCCAGATTACCTAAGCAGACACTGCAGAGTATAGTATCCTAGATCACTGTGCAGCTGCTGAGAGTTGTAGTAATAGTTTGGATTACCTAAGCAGACACTGCAGAGTATAGTATCCTAGATCACTGTGCAGCTGCTGAGAGTTGTAGTAATTGTTTTGATTACCTAAGCAGACACTGCAGAGTATAGTATCATGGATTACTGTGCAGCTGCTGAGAGTTGTAGTAATTGTTTTGATTACCTAAGCAGACACTGCAGAGTATAGTATCCTAGATCACTGTGCAGCTGCTGAGAATTGTAGTAATTGTTTTGATTACCTAAGCAGACACTACAGAGTATAGTATCCTAGATCACTGTGCAGCTGCTGAGAGTTGTAGTAATTGTTTTGATTACCTAAGTAGACACTGCAGAGTATAGTATCCTAGATCACTGTGCAGCTGCTGAGAATTGTAGTAATTGTTTTGATTACCTAAGCAGACACTACAGAGTATAGTATCCTAGATCACTGTGCAGCTGCTGAGAGTTGTAGTAATTGTTTTGATTACCTAAGCAGACACTGCAGAGTATAGTATCCTAGATCACTTGGCAGCTGCTGAGAGTTGTAGCATTTGTTTTGATTACCTAAGCAGACACTGCAGAGTATAGTATCCTAGATCACTGTGCAGCTGCTGAGAGTTGTAGTAATTGTTTTGATTACCTAAGCAGACACTACAGAGTATAGTATCCTAGATCACTGTGCAGCTGCTGAGAGTTGTAGTAATTGTTTTGATTACCTAAGCAGACACTGCAGAGTATAGTATCCTAGATCACTGTGCAGCTGCTGAGAGTTGTAGTAATTGTTTTGATTACCTAAGCAGACACTGCAGAGTATAGTGTCCTAGATCACTGTGCAGCTGCTGAGAGTTGTAGTAATTGTTTTGATTACCTAAGCAGACACTGCAGAGTATAGTATCCTAGATCACTGTGCAGCTGCTGAGAGTTGTAGTAATTGTTTTGATTACCTAAGCAGATACTGCAGAGTATAGTATCCTAGATCACTGTGCAGCTGCTGAGAGTTGTAGTAATTGTTTTGATTACCTGTAGGTGAGAGAATAAGATGTTAGGAGGAGATCGCAGTCCTTTGCCTACTGTATTTCATCCAGGCTAAGTCCAGGCTTTGATATTAAAATTATATATCTGCTCCCTTTGAGCCTCCTCCCTTAGAGTCCTACACCCTGGATCAATCAGCCAGGCTTAATCAGCCAAATATACTCTAATATGAACTATCTGTGTTGTCCTGCATCAGACCAGCGCTAGTGTCCTGTGCATCAGTCAGTACAGTGGCCATTCACAGTGGTGGTGTCATCTGCTTCCATATGCCCAGTGCTGCTGTATAGGTTGCTGTGTTGTTCTGCATCAGACGAGTGTTAGTGTCTTGTGCATCAGTCAGTCCAGTGACCATTCACAGTGGTGGTGGCATCTGCTGCCATATGCCCAGTGCTGCTGTATAGGGTCCTGTGTTGTCCTGCATCAGACCAGTGCTAGTGTCCTGTGCATCAGTCAGTCCATTGACCATTCACAGTGGTGGTGTGATCTGCTGCCATATGCCCAGTGCTGCTGTATTGGGTGCTGGGTTGTCCTGCATCATACCAGTGATAGTGTCCTGTGCATCAGTCAGTCCAGTGACCATTCACAGTGGTGGTGTCATCTGCTGCCATATGCCCAGTGCTGCTGTATAATTATCTGTGTTGATCTGCATCAGACCAGTGCTAGTGTCCTGTGCATCAGTCAGTCCAGTGACCATTCACAGTGGTGGTGTCATCTGCTGCCATATGCCCAGTGCTGCTGTATAGGGTGCTGTGTTGTTCTGCATCAGACCAGTGTTAGTGTCCTGTGCATCAGTCAGTAATTGTTTTGATTACCTGTAGGTGAGAGAATAAGATGTTAGGAGGAGATCGCAGTCCTTTGCCTACTGTATTTCATCCAGGCTAAGTCCAGGCTTTGATATTAAAATTATATATCTGCTACCTTTGAGCCTCCTCCCTTAGAGTCCTACACCCTGGATCAATCAGCCAGGCTTAATCAGCCAAATATACTCTAATATGAACTATCTGTGTTGTCCTGCATCAGACCAGTGCTAGTGTCCTGTGCATCATTCAGTACAGTGGCCATTCACAGTGGTGGTGTCATCTGCTTCCATATGCCCAGTGCTGCTGTATAGGTTGCTGTGTTGTTCTGCATCAGACCAGTGTTAGTGTCCTGTGCATCAGTCAGTCCAGTGACCATTCACAGTGGTGGTGGCATCTGCTGCCATATGCCCAGTGCTGCTGTATGGGGTCCTGTGTTGTCCTGCATCAGACCAGTGCTAGTGTCCTGTGCATCAGTCAGTCCAGTGACCATTCACAGTGGTGGTGTGATCTGCTGCCATATGCCCAGTGCTGCTGTATTGGGTGCTGGGTTGTCCTGCATCATACCAGTGCTAGTGTCCTGTGCATCAGTCAGTCCAGTGACCATTCACAGTGGGGGTGTCATCTGCTGCCATATGCCCTGTGCTGCTGTATAATTATCTGTGTTGTCCTGCATCAGACCAGTGCTAGTGTCCTGTGCATCAGTCAGTCCAGTGACCATTCACAGTGGTGGTGTCATCTGCTGCCATATGCCCAGTGCTGCTGTATAGGGTGCTGTGTTGTTCTGCAGCAGACCAGTGTTAGTGTCCTGTGCATCAGTCAGTAATTGTTTTGATTACCTGTAGGTGAGAGAATAAGATGTTAGGAGGAGATCGCAGTCCTTTGCCTACTGTATTTCATCCAGGCTAAGTCCAGGCTTTGATATTAAAATTATATATCTGCTCCCTTTGAGCCTCCTCCCTTAGAGTCCTACACCCTGGATCAATCAGCCAGGCTTAATCAGCCAAGTATACTCTAATATGAACTAACATTAACATGTGTAAGGTATAGGTTCACTGATTAAAACCCCACCCATTGCCCAACACCCACTGGTGGGCAATAAAGCTAAAACAAACAAATAATGATATGGGAGGAGGACATCCCAAATTCCCCAAATATCTAACAATTAAACAGGCTAAATTCTGCACAAAACAATAACTCCAGATTACCTAAGCAGACACTGCAGAGTATAGTATCCTAGATCACTGTGCAGCTGCTGAGAGTTGTAGTAATTGTTTTGATTACCTAAGCAGAAACTGCAGATTATAGTATCCTAGATCACTGTGCAGCTGCTAAGAGTTGTAGTAATTGTTTTGATTACCTAAGCAGACACTGCAGAGTATAGTATCCTAGATCACTGTGCAGCTGCTGAGAGTTGTAGTCATTGTTTTGATTACCTAAGCAGACACTGCAGAGTATAGTATCCTAGATCACTGTGCAGCTGCTGAGAGTTATAGTAATTGTTTTGATTACCTAAGCAGACACTACAGAGTATAGTATCCTAGATTGCGGTGCAGCTGCTGAGAGTTGTAGTAATTGTTTTGATTACCTAAGCAGACGCTGCAGAGTATAGTATCCTAGATCACTTGGCAGCTGCTGAGAGTTGTAGTAATTGTTTTGATTACCTAAGCAGACACTGCAGAGTATAGTATCCTAGATCACTGTGCAGCTGCTGAGAGTTGTAGTAATTGTTTTGATTACCTAAGCAGAAACTGCAGATTATAGTATCCTAGATCACTGTGCAGCTGCTGAGAGTTGTAGTAATTGTTTTGATTACCTAAGCAGACACTGCAGAGTATAGTATCCTGGATCACTTGGCAGCTGCTGAGTGTTGTAGTAATTGTTTTGATTACCTGTAGGTGAGAGAATAAGATGTTAGGAGGAGATCGCAGTCCTTTGCCTACTGTATTTCATCCAGGCTAAGTCCAGGATTTGATATTAAAATTATATATCTGCTACCTTTGAGCCTCCTCCCTTAGAGTCATACACCCTGGATCAATCAGCCAGGCTTAATCAGCCAAATATACTCTAATATGAACTATCTGTGTTGTCCTGCATCAGACCAGTGCTAGTGTCCTGTGCATCAGTCAGTACAGTGGCCATTCACAGTGGTGGTGTCATCTGCTTCCATATGCCCAGTGCTGCTGTATAGGTTGCTGTGTTGTTCTGCCTCAGACCAGTGTTAATGTCCTGTGCATCAGTCAGTCCAGTGACCATTCACAGTGGTGGTGGCATCTGCTGCCATATGCCCAGTGCTGCTGTATAGGGTCCTGTGTTGTCCTGCATCAGACCAGTGCTAGTATCCTGTGCATCAGTCAGTCCAGTGACCATTCACAGTGGTGGTGTGATCTGCTGCCATATGCCCAGTGCTGCTGTATTGGGTTGTCCTGCATCATACCAGTGCTAGTGTCCTGTGCATCAGTCAGTCCAGTGACCATTCACAGTGGGGTGTCATCTGCTGCCATATGCCCATTGCTGCTGTATAATTATCTGTGTTGTCCTGCATCAGACCAGTGCTAGTGTCCTGTGCATCAGTCAGTCCAGTGACCATTCACAGTGGTGGTGTCATCTGCTGCCATATGCCCAGTGCTGCTGTATAGGGTGCTGTGTTGTTCTGCATCAGACCAGTGTTAGTGTCCTGTGCATCAGTCAGTAATTGTTTTGATTACCTGTAGGTGAGAGAATAAGATGTTAGGAGGAGATCGCAGTCCTTTGCCTACTGTATTTCATCCAGTCTAAGTCCAGGCTTTGATATTAAAATTATATATCTGCTCCCTTTGAGCCTCCTCCCTTAGAGTCCTACACCCTGGATCAATCAGCCAGGCTTAATCAGCCAAGTATACTCTAATATGAACTAACATTAACATGTGTAAGGTATAGGTTCACTGATTAAAACCCCACCCATTGCCCAACACCCATTGGTGGGCAATAAAGCTAAAACAAACAAATAATGATATGGGAGGAGGACATCCCAAATTCCCCAAATATCTAACAATTAAACAGGCTAAATTCTGCACAAAACAATAACTCCAGATTACCCAAGCAGACACTGCAGAGTATAGTATCCTAGATCACTGTGCAGCTGCTGAGAGTTGTAGTAATAGTTTGGATTACCTAAGCAGACACTGCAGATTATAGTATCCTAGATCACTGTGCAGCTGCTGAGAGTTGTAGTAATTGTTTTGATTACCTAAGCAGACACTGCAGAGTATAGTATCATGGATTACTGTGCAGCTGCTGAGAGTTGTAGTAATTGTTTTGATTACCTAAGTAGACACTGCAGAGTATAGTATCCTAGATCACTGTGCAGCTGCTGAGAATTGTAGTAATTGTTTTGATTACCTAAGCAGACACTGCAGAGTATAGTATCATGGATTTCTGTGCAGCTGCTGAGAGTTGTAGTAATTGTTTTGATTACCTAAGTAGACACTGCAGAGTATAGTATCCTAGATCACTGTGCAGCTGCTGAGAATTGTAGTAATTGTTTTGATTACCTAAGCAGACACTACAGAGTATAGTATCCTAGATCACTGTGCAGCTGCTGAGAGTTGTAGTAATTGTTTTGATTACCTAAGCAGACACTGCAGATTATAGTATCCTAGATCACTGTGCAGCTGCTGAGAGTTGTAGTAATTGTTTTGATGACCTAAGCAGACACTGCAGAGTATAGTATCCTAGATCACTTGGCAGCTGCTGAGTGTTGTAGTAATTGTTTTGATTACCTGTAGGTGAGAGAATAAGATGTTAGGAGGAGATCGCAGTCCTTTGCCTACTGTATTTCATCCAGGCTAAGTCCAGGCTTTGATATTAAAATTATATATCTGCTACCTTTGAGCCTCCTCCCTTAGAGTCCTACACCCTGGATCAATCAGCCAGGCTTAATCAGCCAAATATACTCTAATATGAACTATCTGTGTTGTCCTGCATCAGACCAGTGCTAGTGTCCTGTGCATCATTCAGTACAGTGGCCATTCACAGTGGTGGTGTCATCTGCTTCCATATGCCCAGTGCTGCTGTATAGGTTGCTGTGTTGTTCTGCATCAGACCAGTGTTAGTGTCCTGTGCATCAGTCAGTCCAGTGACCATTCACAGTGGTGGTGGCATCTGCTGCCATATGCCCAGTGCTGCTGTATGGGGTCCTGTGTTGTCCTGCATCAGACCAGTGCTAGTGTCCTGTGCATCAGTCAGTCCAGTGACCATTCACAGTGGTGGTGTGATCTGCTGCCATATGCCCAGTGCTGCTGTATTGGGTGCTGGGTTGTCCTGCATCATACCAGTGCTAGTGTCCTGTGCATCAGTCAGTCCAGTGACCATTCTCAGTGGGGGTGTCATCTGCTGCCATATGCCCTGTGCTGCTGTATAATTATCTGTGTTGTCCTGCATCAGACCAGTGCTAGTGTCCTGTGCATCAGTCAGTCCAGTGACCATTCACAGTGGTGGTGTCATCTGCTGCCATATGCCCAGTGCTGCTGTATAGGGTGCTGTGTTGTTCTGCAGCAGACCAGTGTTAGTGTCCTGTGCATCAGTCAGTAATTGTTTTGATTACCTGTAGGTGAGAGAATAAGATGTTAGGAGGAGATCGCAGTCCTTTGCCTACTGTATTTCATCCAGGCTAAGTCCAGGCTTTGATATTAAAATTATATATCTGCTCCCTTTGAGCCTCCTCCCTTAGAGTCCTACACCCTGGATCAATCAGCCAGGCTTAATCAGCCAAGTATACTCTAATATGAACTAACATTAACATGTGTAAGGTATAGGTTCTCTGATTAAAACCCCACCCATTGCCCAACACCCACTGGTGGGCAATAAAGCTAAAACAAACAAATAATGATATGGGAGGAGGACATCCCAAATTCCCCAAATATCTAACAATTAAACAGGCTAAATTCTGCACAAAACAATAACTCCAGATTACCTAAGCAGACACTGCAGAGTATAGTATCCTAGATCACTGTGCAGCTGCTGAGAGTTGTAGTAATAGTTTGGATTACCTAAGCAGACACTGCAGAGTATAGTATCCTAGATCACTGTGCAGCTGCTGAGAGTTGTAGTAATTGTTTTGATTACCTAAGCAGACACTGCAGAGTATAGTATCATGGATTACTGTGCAGCTGCTGAGAGTTGTAGTAATTGTTTTGATTACCTAAGCAGACACTGCAGAGTATAGTATCCTAGATCACTGTGCAGCTGCTGAGAGTTGTAGTAATTGTTTTGATTACCTAAGCAGACACTACAGAGTATAGTTTCCTAGATCACTGTGCAGCTGCTGAGAGTTGTAGTAATTGTTTTGATTACCTAAGTAGACACTGCAGAGTATAGTATCCTAGATCACTGTGCAGCTGCTGAGAATTGTAGTAATTGTTTTGATTACCTAAGCAGACACTACAGAGTATAGTATCCTAGATCACTGTGCAGCTGCTGAGAGTTGTAGTAATTGTTTTGATTACCTAAGCAGACACTGCAGAGTATAGTATCCTAGATCACTTGGCAGCTGCTGAGAGTTGTAGTATTTGTTTTGATTACCTAAGCAGACACTGCAGAGTATAGTATCCTAGATCACTGTGCAGCTGCTGAGAGTTGTAGTAATTGTTTTGATTACCTAAGCAGACACTACAGAGTATAGTATCCTAGATCACTGTGCAGCTGCTGAGAGTTGTAGTAATTGTTTTGATTACCTAAGCAGACACTGCAGAGTATAGTATCCTAGATCACTGTGCAGCTGCTGAGAGTTGTAGTAATTGTTTTGATTACCTAAGCAGACACTGCAGAGTATAGTGTCCTAGATCACTGTGCAGCTGCTGAGAGTTGTAGTAATTGTTTTGATTACCTAAGCAGACACTGCAGAGTATAGTATCCTAGATCACTGTGCAGCTGCTGAGAGTTGTAGTAATTGTTTTGATTACCTAAGCAGATACTGCAGAGTATAGTATCCTAGATCACTGTGCAGCTGCTGAGAGTTGTAGTAATTGTTTTGATTACCTGTAGGTGAGAGAATAAGTTGTTAGGAGGAGATCGCAGTCCTTTGCCTACTGTATTTCATCCAGGCTAAGTCCAGGCTTTGATATTAAAATTATATATCTGCTCCCTTTGAGCCTCCTCCCTTAGAGTCCTACACCCTGGATCAATCAGCCAGGCTTAATCAGCCAAATATACTCTAATATGAACTATCTGTGTTGTCCTGCATCAGACCAGCGCTAGTGTCCTGTGCATCAGTCAGTACAGTGGCCATTCACAGTGGTGGTGTCATCTGCTTCCATATGCCCAGTGCTGCTGTATAGGTTGCTGTGTTGTTCTGCATCAGACGAGTGTTAGTGTCTTGTGCATCAGTCAGTCCAGTGACCATTCACAGTGGTGGTGGCATCTGCTGCCATATGCCCAGTGCTGCTGTATAGGGTCCTGTGTTGTCCTGCATCAGACCAGTGCTAGTGTCCTGTGCATCAGTCAGTCCATTGACCATTCACAGTGGTGGTGTGATCTGCTGCCATATGCCCAGTGCTGCTGTATTGGGTGCTGGGTTGTCCTGCATCATACCAGTGATAGTGTCCTGTGCATCAGTCAGTCCAGTGACCATTCACAGTGGTGGTGTCATCTGCTGCCATATGCCCAGTGCTGCTGTATAATTATCTGTGTTGATCTGCATCAGACCAGTGCTAGTGTCCTGTGCATCAGTCAGTCCAGTGACCATTCACAGTGGTGGTGTCATCTGCTGCCATATGCCCAGTGCTGCTGTATAGGGTGCTGTGTTGTTCTGCATCAGACCAGTGTTAGTGTCCTGTGCATCAGTCAGTAATTGTGTTGATTACCTGTAGGTGAGAGAATAAGATGTTAGGAGGAGATCGCAGTCCTTTGCCTACTGTATTTCATCCAGGCTAAGTCCAGGCTTTGATATTAAAATTATATATCTGCTCCCTTTGAGCCTCCTCCCTTAGAGTCCTACACCCTGGATCAATCAGCCAGGCTTAATCAGCCAAATATACTCTAATATGAACTATCTGTGTTGTCCTGCATCAGACCAGTGCTAGTGTCCTGTGCATCATTCAGTACAGTGGCCATTCACAGTGGTGGTGTCATCTGCTTCCATATGCCCAGTGCTGCTGTATAGGTTGCTGTGTTGTTCTGCATCAGACCAGTGTTAGTGTCCTGTGCATCAGTCAGTCCAGTGACCATTCACAGTGGTGGTGGCATCTGCTGCCATATGCCCAGTGCTGCTGTATGGGGTCCTGTGTTGTCCTGCATCAGACCAGTGCTAGTGTCCTGTGCATCAGTCAGTCCAGTGACCATTCACAGTGGTGGTGTGATCTGCTGCCATATGCCCAGTGCTGCTGTATTGGGTGCTGGGTTGTCCTGCATCATACCAGTGCTAGTGTCCTGTGCATCAGTCAGTCCAGTGACCATTCACAGTGGGGGTGTCATCTGCTGCCATATGCCCTGTGCTGCTGTATAATTATCTGTGTTGTCCTGCATCAGACCAGTGCTAGTGTCCTGTGCATCAGTCAGTCCAGTGACCATTCACAGTGGTGGTGTCATCTGCTGCCATATGCCCAGTGCTGCTGTATAGGGTGCTGTGTTGTTCTGCAGCAGACCAGTGTTAGTGTCCTGTGCATCAGTCAGTAATTGTTTTGATTACCTGTAGGTGAGAGAATAAGATGTTAGGAGGAGATCGCAGTCCTTTGCCTACTGTATTTCATCCAGGCTAAGTCCAGGCTTTGATATTAAAATTATATATCTGCTCCCTTTGAGCCTCCTCCCTTAGAGTCCTACACCCTGGATCAATCAGCCAGGCTTAATCAGCCAAGTATACTCTAATATGAACTAACATTAACATGTGTAAGGTATAGGTTCACTGATTAAAACCCCACCCATTGCCCAACACCCACTGGTGGGCAATAAAGCTAAAACAAACAAATAATGATATGGGAGGAGGACATCCCAAATTCCCCAAATATCTAACAATTAAACAGGCTAAATTCTGCACAAAACAATAACTCCAGATTACCTAAGCAGACACTGCAGAGTATAGTATCCTAGATCACTGTGCAGCTGCTGAGAGTTGTAGTAATAGTTTGGATTACCTAAGCAGACACTGCAGAGTATAGTATCCTAGATCACTGTGCAGCTGCTGAGAGTTGTAGTAATTGTTTTGATTACCTAAGCAGACACTGCAGAGTATAGTATCATGGATTACTGTGCAGCTGCTGAGAGTTGTAGTAATTGTTTTGATTACCTAAGTAGACACTGCAGAGTATAGTATCCTAGATCACTGTGCAGCTGCTGAGAATTGTAGTAATTGTTTTGATTACCTAAGCAGACACTACAGAGTATAGTATCCTAGATCACTGTGCAGCTGCTGAGAGTTGTAGTAATTGTTTTGATTACCTAAGCAGACACTGCAGAGTATAGTATCCTAGATCACTTGGCAGCTGCTGAGAGTTGTAGTATTTGTTTTGATTACCTAAGCAGACACTGCAGAGTATAGTATCCTAGATCACTGTGCAGCTGCTGAGAGTTGTAGTAATTGTTTTGATTACCTAAGCAGACACTGCAGAGTATAGTATCATGGATTACTGTGCAGCTGCTGAGAGTTGTAGTAATTGTTTTGATTACCTAAGCAGACACTGCAGAGTATAGTATCCTAGATCACTGTGCAGCTGCTGAGAATTGTAGTAATTGTTTTGATTACCTAAGCAGACACTACAGAGTATAGTATCCTAGATCACTGTGCAGCTGCTGAGAGTTGTAGTAATTGTTTTGATTACCTAAGTAGACACTGCAGAGTATAGTATCCTAGATCACTGTGCAGCTGCTGAGAATTGTAGTAATTGTTTTGATTACCTAAGCAGACACTACAGAGTATAGTATCCTAGATCACTGTGCAGCTGCTGAGAGTTGTAGTAATTGTTTTGATTACCTAAGCAGACACTGCAGAGTATAGTATCCTAGATCACTTGGCAGCTGCTGAGAGTTGTAGTATTTGTTTTGATTACCTAAGCAGACACTGCAGAGTATAGTATCCTAGATCACTGTGCAGCTGCTGAGAGTTGTAGTAATTGTTTTGATTACCTAAGCAGACACTACAGAGTATAGTATCCTAGATCACTGTGCAGCTGCTGAGAGTTGTAGTAATTGTTTTGATTACCTAAGCAGACACTGCAGAGTATAGTATTCTAGATCACTGTGCAGCTGCTGAGAGTTGTAGTAATTGTTTTGATTACCTAAGCAGACTCTGCAGAGTATAGTTTCCTAGATCACTGTGCAGCTGCTGAGAGTTGTAGTAATTGTTTTGATTACCTAAGCAGACACTGCAGAGTATAGTATCCTAGATCACTGTGCAGCTGCTGAGAGTTGTAGTAATTGTTTTGATTACCTAAGCAGATACTGCAGAGTATAGTATCCTAGATCACTGTGAAGCTGCTGAGAGTTGTAGTCTTTGTTTTGATTACCTAAGCAGACACTGCAGAGTATAGTATCCTAGATCACTGTGCAGCTGCTGAGAGTTGTAGTAATTGTTTTGATTACCTAAGCAGACACTGCAGAGTATAGTATCCTAGATCACTGTGCAGCAGCTGAGAGTTGTAGTAATTGTTTTGATTACCTAAGCAGACACTACAGAGTTTAGTATCCTAGATCACTGTGCAGCTGTTGAGAGTTGTAGTAATTGTTTTGATTACCTAAGCAGACACTGCAGATTATAGTATCCTAGATCACTGTGCAGCTGCTGAGAGTTGTAGTAATTGTTTTGATTACCTAAGCAGACACTGCAGAGTATAGTATCCTAGATCACTGTGCAGCTGCTGAGAGTTGTAGTAATTGTTTTGATTACCTGTAGGTGAGAGAATAAGATGTTAGGAGGAGATCGCAGTCCTTTGCCTACTGTATTTCATCCAGGCTAAGTCCAGGCTTTGATATTAAAATTATATATCTGCTCCCTTTGAGCCTCCTCCCTTAGAGTCCTACACCCTGGATCAATCAGCCAGGCTTAATCAGCCAAATATACTCTAATATGAACTATCTGTGTTGTCCTGCATCAGACCAGCGCTAGTGTCCTGTGCATCAGTCAGTACAGTGGCCATTCACAGTGGTGGTGTCATCTGCTTCCATATGCCCAGTGCTGCTGTATAGGTTGCTGTGTTGTTCTGCATCAGACGAGTGTTAGTGTCTTGTGCATCAGTCAGTCCAGTGACCATTCACAGTGGTGGTGGCATCTGCTGCCATATGCCCAGTGCTGCTGTATAGGGTCCTGTGTTGTTCTGCATCAGACCAGTGTTAGTGTCCTGTGCATCAGTCAGTCCAGTGACCATTCACAGTGGTGGTGGCATCTGCTGCCATATGCCCAGTGCTGCTGTATGGGGTCCTGTGTTGTCCTGCATCAGACCAGTGCTAGTGTCCTGTGCATCAGTCAGTCCAGTGACCATTCACAGTGGTGGTGTGATCTGCTGCCATATGCCCAGTGCTGCTGTATTGGGTGCTGGGTTGTCCTGCATCATACCAGTGATAGTGTCCTGTGCATCAGTCAGTCCAGTGACCATTCACAGTGGGGGTGTCATCTGCTGCCATATGCCCTGTGCTGCTGTATAATTATCTGTGTTGTCCTGCATCAGACCAGTGCTAGTGTCCTGTGCATCAGTCAGTCCAGTGACCATTCACAGTGGTGGTGTCATCTGCTGCCATATGCCCAGTGCTGCTGTATAGGGTGCTGTGTTGTTCTGCAGCAGACCAGTGTTAGTGTCCTGTGCATCAGTCAGTAATTGTTTTGATTACCTGTAGGTGAGAGAATAAGATGTTAGGAGGAGATCGCAGTCCTTTGCCTACTGTATTTCATCCAGGCTAAGTCCAGGCTTTGATATTAAAATTATATATCTGCTCCCTTTGAGCCTCCTCCCTTAGAGTCCTACACCCTGGATCAATCAGCCAGGCTTAATCAGCCAAGTATACTCTAATATGAACTAACATTAACATGTGTAAGGTATAGGTTCACTGATTAAAACCCCACCCATTGCCCAACACCCACTGGTGGGCAATAAAGCTAAAACAAACAAATAATGATATGGGAGGAGGACATCCCAAATTCCCCAAATATCTAACAATTAAACAGGCTAAATTCTGCACAAAACAATAACTCCAGATTACCTAAGCAGACACTGCAGAGTATAGTATCCTAGATCACTGTGCAGCTGCTGAGAGTTGTAGTAATAGTTTGGATTACCTAAGCAGACACTGCAGAGTATAGTATCCTAGATCACTGTGCAGCTGCTGAAAGTTGTAGTAATTGTTTTGATTACCTAAGCAGACACTGCAGAGTATAGTATCATGGATTACTGTGCAGCTGCTGAGAGTTGTAGTAATTGTTTTGATTACCTAAGTAGACACTGCAGAGTATAGTATCCTAGATCACTGTGCAGCTGCTGAGAATTGTAGTAATTGTTTTGATTACCTAAGCAGACACTACAGAGTATAGTATCCTAGATCACTGTGCAGCTGCTGAGAGTTGTAGTAATTGTTTTGATTACCTAAGCAGACACTGCAGAGTATAGTATCCTAGATCACTTGGCAGCTGCTGAGAGTTGTAGTATTTGTTTTGATTACCTAAGCAGACACTGCAGAGTATAGTATCCTAGATCACTGTGCAGCTGCTGAGAGTTGTAGTAATTGTTTTGATTACCTAAGCAGACACTACAGAGTATAGTATCCTAGATCACTGTGCAGCTGCTGAGAGTTGTAGTAATTGTTTTGATTACCTAAGCAGACACTGCAGAGTATAGTATCCTAGATCACTGTGCAGCTGCTGAGAGTTGTAGTAATTGTTTTGATTACCTAAGCAGACACTGCAGAGTATAGTGTCCTAGATCACTGTGCAGCTGCTGAGAGTTGTAGTAATTGTTTTGATTACCTAAGCAGACACTGCAGAGTATAGTATCCTAGATCACTGTGCAGCTGCTGAGAGTTGTAGTAATTGTTTTGATTACCTAAGCAGATACTGCAGAGTATAGTATCCTAGATCACTGTGAAGCTGCTGAGAGTTGTAGTCTTTGTTTTGATTACCTAAGCAGACACTGCAGAGTATAGTATCCTAGATCACTGTGCAGCTGCTGAGAGTTGTAGTAATTGTTTTGATTACCTAAGCAGACACTGCAGAGTATAGTATCCTAGATCACTGTGCAGCTGCTGAGAGTTGTAGTAATTGTTTTGATTACCTAAGCAGACACTACAGAGTTTAGTATCCTAGATCACTGTGCAGCTGTTGAGAGTTGTAGTAATTGTTTTGATTACCTAGGCAGACACTGCATATTATAGTATCCTAGATCACTGTGCAGCTGCTGAGAGTTGTAGTAATTGTTTTGATTACCTAAGCAGACACTGCAGAGTATAGTATCCTAGATCACTGTGCAGCTGCTGAGAGTTGTAGTAATTGTTTTGATTACCTGTAGGTGAGAGAATAAGATGTTAGGAGGAGATCGCAGTCCTTTGCCTACTGTATTTCATCCAGGCTAAGTCCAGGCTTTGATATTAAAATTATATATCTGCTCCCTTTGAGCCTCCTCCCTTAGAGTCCTACACCCTGGATCAATCAGCCAGGCTTAATCAGCCAAATATACTCTAATATGAACTATCTGTGTTGTCCTGCATCAGACCAGCGCTAGTGTCCTGTGCATCAGTCAGTACAGTGGCCATTCACAGTGGTGGTGTCATCTGCTTCCATATGCCCAGTGCTGCTGTATAGGTTGCTGTGTTGTTCTGCATCAGACGAGTGTTAGTGTCTTGTGCATCAGTCAGTCCAGTGACCATTCACAGTGGTGGTGGCATCTGCTGCCATATGCCCAGTGCTGCTGTATAGGGTCCTGTGTTGTCCTGCATCAGACCAGTGCTAGTGTCCTGTGCATCAGTCAGTCCATTGACCATTCACAGTGGTGGTGTGATCTGCTGCCATATGCCCAGTGCTGCTGTATTGGGTGCTGGGTTGTCCTGCATCATACCAGTGATAGTGTCCTGTGCATCAGTCAGTCCAGTGACCATTCACAGTGGTGGTGTCATCTGCTGCCATATGCCCAGTGCTGCTGTATAATTATCTGTGTTGATCTGCATCAGACCAGTGCTAGTGTCCTGTGCATCAGTCAGTCCAGTGACCATTCACAGTGGTGGTGTCATCTGCTGCCATATGCCCAGTGCTGCTGTATAGGGTGCTGTGTTATTCTGCATCAGACCAGTGTTAGTGTCCTGTGCATCAGTCAGTAATTGTTTTGATTACCTGTAGGTGAGAGAATAAGATGTTAGGAGGAGATCGCAGTCATTTGCCTACTGTATTTCATCCAGGCTAAGTCCAGGCTTTGATATTAAAATTATATATCTGCTCCCTTTGAGCCTCCTCCCTTAGAGTCCTACACCCTGGATCAATCAGCCAGGCTTAATCAGCCAAGTATACTCTAATATGAACTAACATTAACATGTGTAAGGTGTAAGGTATAGGTACACTGATTAAAACCCCACCCATTGCCCAACACCCACTGGTGGGCAATAAAGCTAAAACAAACAAATAGTGATATGGAAGGAGGACATCCCAAATTCCCCAAATATCTAACAATTAAACTGGCTTAATTCTGTACTAAACAATACCACCAGATTACCTAAGCAGACACTGCAGAATATAGTATCCTAGATCACTGTGCAGCTGTTGAGAGTTGTAGTAATTGTTTTGATTACCTAAGCAGACACTGCAGAGTATAGTATCCTAGATCACTGTGCAGCTGCTGAGAGTTGTAGTAATTGTTTTGATTACCTAAGCAGACACTGCAGAGTATAGTATCCTAGATCACTTGGCAGCTGCTGAGAGTTGTAGTAATTGTTTTGATTACCTAAGCAGACATTGCAGAGTATAGTATCCTAGATCACTGTGCAGCTGCTGCGAGTTTTAGTAATTGTTTTGATTACCTGTAGGTAAGAGAATAAGATGTTAGGAGGAGATCGCAGTCCTTTGCCTACTGTATTTCATCCAGGCTAAGTCCATGCTTTGATATTAAAATTATATATCTGCTCCCTTTGAGCCTCCTCCCTTAGAGTCCTACACCCTGGATCAATCAGCCAGGCTTAATCAGCCAAGTATACTCTAATATGAACTTACATTAACATGTGTAAGGTATAGGTTCACTGATTAAAACCCCACCCATTGGCCAACACCCACTGGTGGGCAATAAAGCTAAAACAAACAAATAATGATATGGGAGGAGGACATTCCAAATTCCCTAAATATCTAACAATTAAACTGGCTTAATTCTGTACTAAACAATACCTCCAGATTACCTAAGCAGACACTGCAGAGTATAGTATCCTAGATCACTGTGCAGCTGTTGAGAGTTGTAGTAATTGTTTTGATTACCTAAGCAGACACTGCAGAGTATAGTATCCTAGATCACTGTGCAGCTGCTGAGAGTTGTAGTAATTGTTTTGATTACCTAAGCAGACACTACAGAGTATAGTATCCTAGATCATTGTGCAGCTGCTGAGAGTTGTAGTAATTGTTTTGATTACCTAAGGAGACACTGCAGAGTATAGTATCCTAGATCACTGTGCAGCTGCTGAGAGTTGTAGTAATTGTTTTGATTACCTAAGCAGACACTGCAGAGTATAGTATCCTAGATCACTGTGCAGCTGCTGAGAGTTGTAGTAATTGTTTTGATTACCTGAGCAGACACTCCAGAGTTTAGTATCCTAGATCACTGTGCAGCTGCTGAGAGTTGTAGTAATTGTTTTGATTACCTAAGCAGACACTGCAGAGTATAGTATCTTAGATCACTGTGCAGCTGCTGAGAGTTGTAGTAATTGTTTTGATTACCTAAGCAGACACTGCAGAGTATAGTATCCTAGATCATTGTGCAGCTGCTGAGAGTTGTAGCAATTGTTTTGTGACCTAAGCAGACATTGCAGATTATAGTATCCTAGATCACTGTGCAGCTGCATAGAGTTGTAGTAATTGTTTTGATTACCTAAGCAGACACTGCAGAGTATAGTATCCTAGATCACTGTACAGCTGCTGAGAGTTGTAGTAATTGTTTTGATTACCTGTAGGTGAGAGAATAAGATGTTAGGAGGAGATCGCAGTCCTTTGCCTACTGTATTTCATCCAGGCTAAGTCCAGGCTTTGATATTAAAATTATATATCTGCTCCCTTTGAGCCTTCTCACTTAGAGTCCTACACTCTGGATCAATCAGCCAGGCTTAATCAGCCAAATATACTCTAATATGAACTATCTGTGTTGTCCTGCATCAGACCAGTGCTAGTGTCCTGTGCATCAGTCAGTACAGTGGCCATTCACAGTGGTGGTGTCATCTGCTTCCATATGCCCAGTGCTGCTGTATAGGTTGCTGTGTTGTTCTGCATCAGACCAGTGTTAGTGTCCTGTGCATCAGTCAGTCCAGTGACCATTCACAGTGGTGGTGGCATCTGCTGCCATATGCCCAGTGCTGCTGTATAGGGTCCTGTGTTGTCCTGCATCAGACCAGTGCTAGTGTCCTGTGCATCAGTCAGTCCAGTGACCATTCACAGTGGTGGTGTGATCTGCTGCCATATGCCCAGTGCTGCTTTATTGGGTGCTGGGTTGTCCTGCATCATAGCACTGCTAGTGTCCTGTGCATCAGTCAGTCCAGTGACCATTCACAGTGGTGGTGTCATCTGCTGCCATATGCCCAGTGCTGCTGTATAATTATCTGTGTTGTCCTGCATCAGACCAGTGCTAGTGTCCTGTGCATCAGTCAGTCCAGTGACCATTCACAGTGGTGGTGTCATCTGCTGCCATATGCCCAGTGCTGCTGTATAGGGTGCTGTGTTGTCCTGCATCAGACCAGTGCTAGTGTCCTGTGCATCATTCAGTCCAGTGACCATTCACAGTGGTGGTGTCATCTGCTGCCATATGCCCAGTGCTGCTGTATAATTATCTGTGTTGTCCTGCATCAGACCAGTGCTAGTGTCCTGTGCATCAGTCAGTCCAGTGACCATTCACAGTGGTGGTGTCATCTGCTGCCATATGCCCAGTGCTGCTGTATAATTATCTGTGTTGTCCTGCATCAGACCAGTGCTAGTGTCCTGTGCATCAGTCAGTCCAGTGACCATTCACAGTGGTGGTGTCATCTGCTGCCATATGCCCAGTGCTGCTGTATAGGGTGCTGTGTTGTTCTGCATCAGACCTGTGTTAGTGTCCTGTGCATCAGTCAGTAATTGTTTTGATTACCTGTAGGTGAGAGAATAAGATGTTAAGAGGAGATCGCAGTCCTTTGCCTACTGTATTTCATCCAGGCTAAGTCCAGGCTTTGATATTAAAATTATATATCTGCTCCCTTTGAGCCTCCTCCCTTAGAGTCCTACACCCTGGATCAATCAGCCAGGCTTAATCAGCCAAGTATACTCTAATATGAACTATCTGTGTTGTCCTGCATCAGACCAGTGCTAGTGTCCTTTGCATCAGTCAGTACAGTGACCATTCACAGTGGTGGTGTCATCTGCTGCCATATGTACAGTGCTGCTGTATAGGGTGCTGTGTTGTTCTGCATCAGACCAGTGTTAGTGTCCTGTGCATCAGTCAGTCCAGTGACCATTAACAGTGGTGGTGTCATCTGCTGTCATATGCCCAGTGCTGCTGTATAATTAGCTGTGTTGTCCTGCATCAGACCAGTGGTAGTGTCCTGTGCATAAGCCATCATTCATTACAGTGACCAGGCAGTCACAGTGTTATACGCTGCTGCTATATATCCACTGCTACAGTATAATAATAATAATAATAATAATAATAACAACAAGTCTCTTACAGTGTTGCTGTGTTGTCCTGCTTCAGACCATTGGTAATGTCCTGTGCATCAGCCATCAGTCATTCCCGTGCCGCATATTGTGTTTTATAACTCCAGAAAAATAATGGAGAACAAAAATTTGGAGGATAAAATAGGGAAAGATCAAGAACCACTTCCTCCTAGTGCTGAAGCTGCTGCCACTAGCCATGACATAGACAATGAAATGCCATCAACGTCATCTGCCAAGGCCGATGTCCAATGTGATAGTAGAGGGCATGTAAAATCCAAAAAGCCAAAGTTCAGTAAAAAGACAAAAAAAAAAGAAATGTAAATCGTCTGAGGAGAAACGTAAACTTGCCAATATGCCATTTACGACACGGAGTGTCAAGGAATGGCTGAGGCCCTCGCCTATGTTCATGACTAGTGGTTCAGCTTCACATGACGATGGAAGCCCTCATCCTCCCGCTAGAAAAATTAAAAGAGTTAAGCTGGAAAGAGCACAGAAAAGAACTGTGCGTTCTAAGATGGTATCACAAATCCCCAAGGAGAGTCCAAGTGGGTCGGCGGTTGCTTTGCCTGACCTGCCCAACACTGGATGGGAAGAGGTGGCTCCTTCCACAATTTGCACGCCCCCTGCAAGTGCTGGAAGGAGCACCCACTGTCCAGTTCCTGATATTGAAATTGAAGATGTCACTGTTGAATACACCAGGATGAGGATATGGGTGTTGCTGGCGCTGAGGAGGAAGTTGACGATGAGGAGTCTGAAGGTGATGTGGTTTCTTTAAGTCAGGCACCGGGGAAGACACCTGTTGTCCGTGGGATGAAGAAGCCCATTGTGATGCCTAGGCAAACTACCAAAAAAGCCACCTCTTCAGTGTGGAATTATTTCTCCACAAATCCGGACAACAGGTGTCAAGCCATCTGTTGCCTCTGTCAATCTGTAATAAGTAGGGGTAAGGATGTTAACCACCTAGGATCATACTCCCTTATACGTCACCTGCAGCGCATTCATCAGAAGTCACTGTCAAGTTCAGAAACTTTGGGTAAGAGCGTAAGCAGTCCACTGACCCCTAAATCCCTTATTCCTCCTGTACCCAAGCTCCTGCAAGCCACACCATCAACTCCCTCAAGTCAACTTCCTCCTCATTCATGAACGTCAGTAGTCCTGAAGGCCATGTCACTGTCAAGACTGAGGAGTCCTCTTCTAACCGGGATTCCTCCGGAGGATCCTTGAGTGGTACGCCTGCTGTTGCTGCCGCTGCTATTTTTGCTGCTGGGAGTCAATCATCATCCCAGAGGGGAAGTTGGAAGACCACTTGTACTACTTCCAGTAAGCAATTGACTGTGCAAAGACCTGCTGGTGAGTAAATTGTCAACTCAAGAGAAACGTGACCCATCAACAGCTCCTCCTTCACTTTCTCCCACCACTGGGGCTCCAAGGAAAAGTATAAGATTTCCTAGCCCACCTGCTGGCGGTGATGCAGGGCAGTCAGGAGTTAGTTCTGACATCTGGTCTGGACTGAAGGACCTGCCAATGATTACTGACATGTCTACTGTCACTGCATATGATTCTGTCACCCTTGAAAGAATGGTGGAGGATTATATGAGTGACAGCATCCAAGTAGGCATGTCAGACAGTCCGTACGTATACTGGCAGGAAAAAGAGGAAATTTGGTTGCCCTTGCACAAACTGGCTTTATTTTACCTAAGTTGCCCCCCCCCCTCCAGTGTGTACTCCGAAAGAGTGCTTAGTGCAGCCGTTAACCTTGTCAGCGAAGGAGGTTACTTCCACAAAATGTGGAGAAGATGATATTCATCAAAATGAATGATAAATTCCTCCGGGAAGACCTTTACCAGCAATTGCCTCCAGAAAGTACGGAGGGACCTGTGATGGTGGATTCGAGTGGGGACGAATTAATACACTGTGAGAAGGAGGATGTACACAGTGAAATGGGTGAGGAATCGGAGGATGAGGTCGACATCTTGCCTCTGTAGAGCCAGTTTATGCAAGGAGAGATTGATTGCTTCTTTTTTTAGTGGGGGCCCAAACAAACCAGTAATTTCAGTCACAGTCGTGTGGCAGACCCTGTCGCTGAAATGATTGGTTTGTTAAAGTGTGCATGTTCTATTTATACAACATAAGGGTGGGTGGGAGGGCCCAAGGACAATTCCATCTTGCACCTCTTTTTCTTCTTTGCATCATGTGCTGTTTGGGGAATCTTTTTTTAAAGTGCTATCCTGTCTGACACTTCTGTATATGTCCAGTGGTACTGCCATTTAATTCCAGTGATTTGGACGTATAATTCCAGTGATTTGGATGTATAATTCCAGTGATTTTGCCATTTTATTTCAGTGATTTGGACGTATAATTCCACTGATTTGGACGTATAATTACAGTGATTTTGCCATTTAATTCCAGTGATTTGGACGTACAATTCCAGTGATAATTCCAGTGGGAATTGTTTGTGTCGCTTGGCTTAGTCATACAGCTACCTCACTGCACCTCTTCGACATCTTTGCATGAAGTGCTGTTTGGGGCCTAGTTTTTGAAAAGTGCCATCCTGTCTGACACTGCCATATGAGTCCAGGGGTACTGCTGTATTAGTCCTGGGGTTCTGCCATATAAGTCCACCAATTGCAGAATTTTTAAAAAATGACAGGGTCATGCTGGAGATGCTGTCAGTGGACCAAACAATTGTGGCCCACTCTTGACATTCAGCCACTGCGTGACACTACTAGATGGGCCAGGTGGTTGTGTCGCTTAGCTTAGTCATACAGCAACCTCGGTGCACCTTTTTTCTTATTTGCATCATGTGCTGTTTGGGGCCTTTTTTTATATCTGCCCTCCTGTCTGCCACTGTAGTGCTACTCCTAGATGCTCCAATTGTTTGTGTCGCTTGGCTTAGTCATACAGCTACCTCATTGCACCTCTTCTACATGTTTGCATCATGTGCTCTTTGGGGCCTAGTTTTTGAAAAGAGCCATCCTGTCTGACACTGAAGTGCCACTCCTAGATGGGCTAGGTGTTTGTGTCGCACACTTGTGTCGCTTGGCTTAGTCATACAGCAGCCTCGGTGCACCTCTTTTTCTTCTTTGCATCATGTGCTGTTTGGGGACTAGTTTTTGAATAGTGCCATCTTGTCTGCAACTGTAGTGCTACTCCTAGATGGGCCAGGTGTTTGTGCCACACACTTGTGTCACTTAGCTTAGTCATACAGCCACTTCGGTGCAACTTTTAGGCCTAAAAACAATATTGTGAGGTGTGAGGTGTTCAGAATAGACTGGAAATGAGTGGAAATGAATGTTATTGGGGGTTTTTTTTTTATAAATCTGTTTTATTGAGATTTTACAGATTAACAAAATTACAAGATATCAGGTGTAAACGGTACAACAGGCAGGAAAGGTAGGTGGCATGCAAACGAAATGAGTAGCAGTAACAGTAATGACAAGCAGTAAAATTGCACACAGTGTGGAGGCGACTAAAATAGGCCCAAGGTCAAAGAACAGAGATAAACGAAAGGTCATATTTTAAGACTCCGAGGGTGAGGCCTTTCATAGTTGCCTTAAAAAACAGATAGTACATTTCAGTATAAAAATAAACCTGTTATACCAACTAAACTAAACCTGGGGGGGGCACACATAAGGGGTAGGAAGGGGGAGGGAGGATGGGAATACTGATAGTTCAGGTGTTCAACTATGATGATGGAGACTGTAGAGAGAGCTACGAAAGAAAAATTTTCTGAACCGTTCACCTGTATGGCGCAATGCTGCCCGTCCACTACAAATACCTGAGTAAAAATCACCAATTTTACAGTTATAGTATACAAAGGAACAATGTGGGGTGGTATATGTCTATGTCCAGGGCGCATAAGAAATATAAATTACATAAAATACATCCCTTTTATTACTGACGAGATGATGTATCCTTCATGTAACAACTTCAGAATCTCTCTGATTGGCTCTTCCTCCTCTCAAAAACATCATATAGTGATCCCAAGGGTCATAAAAAACAAAAGTAAAAGAAAAAATGTGTAGAAAAGTTTCACACCAATCAAATTATTTCCACAACTTGGAAAGCAGAAGGGCGTACCCCACTCACACAGAAACAAGTGAGTGGAAACCCATAAAGGTATCTTTCAATAAACTGGTGTCCTTATGATGTTATAATATAAATCTCAGGAGCGTACCCAAAACTCACAATAGAGAAATGGTGATAAATCACATCAAGGTATATTTAAAATCTGTCAGATGCGTACCCCAACTTACACAATTTGCAGTTGAGACATATGCACAAAGGTATCTTTTAAAATTTCTAACATCAAGAATGTGCGTACCACAACTCACTGGATATATGGATATTTGACTCCTATCATGGTATCTTTATCCAAAGTTTCAAGGAAAAAACAGGGAGAGGTTCCTCTTTGTTTGGTTAAAAAGAAGGATTTATTTCCAAGGTACATCAAAGAAAATTTTCTTTAAAAAAAATTAAAATACAGCAGAATAAAAATGGATCCAACTTTGATCATCCGTAGCTACTCACAGTACTGTTTGTTCAACGCGTTTCGGTCTTTAGCAGGACCTTTATCAAGAACTGCCTGTACTGTGAGGAGTCTGGATATTTATGGTACAAACATCCAATCAGTGAGTAGCAGGAAATTACATCGTTTGATTGATTACATAATTACATTTCTTTAAAACATAATCAAATTATATATATACGTAAGACAGACTGGACATGTATCCTATTAAACCTCATTAGGAGTATTCTAAGTGATATATGAAACCCCAAATCTCTGTTTATGCCATAATTCCGAAAAAAACGCTAAGGATTGTGGGGGATGTAGTCAAAAGGAACCAAAATCCATTGACCAACAAAGGAGTTCCGCCGGAAGTTACAACCACCAATATGTACATAGAAATTAACTGTTACAAGAAACTGACCAAAACAGGGAGCCCATAAATCCCCAAGCTGCACATTAATTCCCCAAGCTGCACATTAGTATTGCACACAGTGCGAATATATGTGTGCAATACAAATGTGCAGCTTGGGGAATTAATGTGCAGCTTGGGGATTTATGGGCTCCCTGTTTTGGTCAGTTTCTTGTAACAGTTAATTTCTATGTACATATTGGTGGTTGTAACTTCCGGCGGAACTCCTTATATGGTCAATGGATTTTTGTTCCTTTTGACTACATCCCCCACAATCCTTAGTGTTTTTTTCGGAATTATGGCATAAACAGAGATTTGGGGTTTCATATATCACTTAGAATACTCCTAATGGGGTTTAATAGGATACATGTCCAGTCTGTCTTACGTATATATATAATTTGATTATGTTTTAAAGAAATGTAATTATGTAATCAATCAAACAATGAAATTTCCTGCTACTCACTGATTGGATGTTTGTACCATAAATATCCAGACTCCTCACAGTACAGGCAGTTCTTGATAAAGGTCCTGCTAAAGACCGAAACGCGTTGAACAAACAGTACTGTGAGTAGCTATGGATGATCAAAGTTGGATCCATTTTTATTCTGCTGTATTTTAATTTTTTTTAAAGAAAATTTTCTTTGATGTACCTTGGAAATAAATCCTTCTTTTTAACCAAAGAGGAACCTCTCCCTGTTTTTTCCTTGAAACTTTGGATAAAGATACCATGATAGGAGTCGAATATCCATATATCCAGTGAGTTGTGGTACGCACATTCTTGATGTTAGAAATTTTAAAAGATACCTTTATGCATATGTCTCAACTGCAAATTGTGTAAGTTGGGGTACGCATCTGACAGATTTTAAAGATACCTTGATGTGATTTATCACCATTTCTCTATTGTGAGTTTTGGGTACACTCCTGAGATTTATATTATAACATCATAAGGACACCAGTTTATTGAAAGATACCTTTATGGGTTTCCACTCACTTGTTTCTGTGTGAGTGGGGTACGCCCTTCTGCTTTCCAAGTTGTGGAAATAATTTGATTGGTGTGAAACTGTTCTACACATTTTTTCTTTTACTTTTGTTTTTAATGAACCTTGGGATCACTATATGATGTTTTCGAGAGGAGGAAGAGCCTATCAGAGAGATTCTGAAGTTGTTTCATGAAGGATACATCATCTCGTCAGTAATAAAAGGGATGTATTTTATGTAATTTATATTTCTTATGCGCCCTGGACATAGACATATACCACACCACATTGTTCCTTTGTAGAGAGAGCTGTCGGAGCAGGTACCATTCAGTCGACTCAAATACAGTGAATATGTGAGCTTGTGTGGAAAGAGGGAGTGTGTCAATATATTTTTCCCATCTAGCATAGAATTTAACGACATCAGTTTCTATATTTACCAATGCAGATCTACGGTCAAAATACAATATTTGTAACATTTTCCTGTGTACTTCCGATAGTGAAGGCTTAGATTTGGAGACCCAGTGGGTGAGAATGATCTTTTTTGACACTGTGACCAGTATGGTCAGCAATGGTATGTACCTATTACCTTGAGTACCCAAGTCCCATTGAGATAAATTCGCACATAAACAAGCCAAAGGGTCGGGTGTGACTCGGGTGTGGAGCAGAGTGTTGATAAAGGAGAGTACCTTTCCCCAGAATTTCCTAATGTGACCACATTCCCAGAAGTTGTGGTACAAAGTTGCTGAGTGGTAGCCGCATTTAAGGCATTCCCCTGAGATCAGGGGGTTGTATCGGGCATGGTGGATTTGAGGGACATAGGCCCTTTGTAGGGTCCGGAGATGGACTTCCTGTAAATAAGCAGAGGATAGGGCCTTCATAGTGGAGCCATAATATGTGCTTAAAGCAGCGGAGTAAGTAAGGGAGGGAATATCTTTCTGCCATTGTGACAGTAACATGGACCATCTAGGGGACGAGGTTATGTCAGTGAGGAGGTTATACAGCATCCTAGTGTGAAAAGGTACACGTTCACACAAGGATATCACTGATTGTAATGGATCTGGGGGGCTAAAGGGAGGTGAGGTGTGACCCATGGAATGGAGAATGGAGGTAAGATAGTGGCGAGCTTGCAAATACATATAGAAATGTGATTGTGGGATGTCATATTTGTCCTGAAGGTGAGAGAATAAGACAAAATTTACTCCCGGGTCAAAGACCTTGGAGGAACATGACAGTCCTTTAGCCCTCCAGAGTTTGAAGGTAGAGTTTGTGAGAGAAGGAGGGAACGCCGGATTGCCCCATAGAGGAATTTGCAGTGTGAACATGTGATTCCTGTGAAACAATTTGTTTATTTTAAGCCATGCATAGTAGATGTCATGGAACAGCGGGGAGCAGAGAATGTGAGGAGGGATAGATTTCAGGGTAGAATGAAGGAGTGCGCTGGGGGAAAAGGGAGAAAACATGGCTTCATCTAGAGCGGGGTCTGTGAAAGCGTGGCCATCCGTCAGCCAGTCAGCAGCCCAACGGAAAAGGGCAGATAAGGAGTATGAGAGTAAGTCAGGCAGGCCAACTCCCCCCGCAGTGCGGGGAGCAGCTAGTTTTTTGAAGGCTATGAGGGGTCTCTTGCCTTTGCAGAGAAATTTGGTAAGGATCTTGCGAATGTAGACCAGGTCTTTTGTAGAAAGACGGATGGGTAACATTTGCATGAGATAGTATAGACGTGGAAAAAACACACTTTGAAGAACCGCCACCTGGCCCAAAAGTGAGAGAGGCAAAAGTTTCCAGGAGTCAAGGGTAGTGGTAAGTTTATGTAGCATAGGTGTAAAATTGGTCTCGTATAAGGTGGATAAGTCTGATGGGATTTGTATTCCTAAGTAATAGATCTTATCTAGAACAGTTTTAAATGTCAGCGTCAAGGTAGGGGCAGGTTGGGTGGTGGATGCGTGGGGGGTTCCCAGGGGTAGTAGTTCAGATTTGGAAACATTAATACGATAGCCCGAGGTTTTCCCAAAAGACGATATCAGATGGAGAATCTCTGGGAGGGAGACATCAGGGTTAGAAATGAAAAGAAGCATGTCGTCTGCGAATAATGCCACCTTGAGTTCCACGTCTCCAATCCGGACTCCCTGGAATCTCCTGGATGCTCGCAAGGCTATCGCCAGAGGTTCCAGAGCTATATCGAACAATAATGGAGACAGTGGGCATTCCTGCCGTGTACTTCTACCAATAAGGAAGGGATCAGACTGTTGCAGGATACCTGGGTTTGAGGATGTGTGTATAGGAGTTTAATCCATTCTTTAAAAGCCGATGAGAAGCCAAAGCATGCTAGGGAGTGGTATAGGTGAGGCCATTCAACCAGATCATTCGCCTTCTCCGCGTCGAGGGAAAGGATATAAGCGGGGTCAGAGGAGGCGAAGGATGCCTGGACCGCTGACAACACGCGTCTGACATTAACTTCCGAGTACATGCAGAATTCTTGGCGCAACATTTAAAGACAAAGACTGATGTCAGACTGAAAATAACATTTAATATCAAGTTAAAAAATAGTTTAATAAGCATAAAATTAAATTAAAAAATGATAAGTTCATTCAATGGATATAGTCCACTCTGTAATGAACCAATTCAAAATTAAAAGTCAATGCCTCAACGGCAAAAATTGTCCTGAGACCTGGTATCCTTAGCCAAATAGGCTTTATGATGTATTTTATTAAACCAGTCTATAGCAGTATTCCAACGGTACAGCCTCTTGTCTTTCTACACTTTGCTCTGTAAATAGCTTAATCCACATTGGGAACTTTTCCGCAGCATACAGTCATATAGATAACTTCCGGCTTCCGGTGACGTTAAATTTGGAATGAGCACACTGAGGTGGAATTAGGATCAATTAATGTAACCTTTAAAAGAGGACTACATTTTGGAAGCAGCTATCCCTGACGAAGCCCCTAAGGGGGGAAACGCGTTGGAAGCTGCACCACTGTTCTACAGCAAGTACGAGCCCGAATCTTCTACGGACCACACACACACGCCGGCTAACGTCACCGGAAGCCGGAAACCGCGAAACCGGAAGCCAGAGCGGTGCGTTCCACAGACTGCCAGCTGTGTAGAACGACGGATCACCGCGGCTCTGGGAGGCGGCTGACATTATCAGAGGGGAACGAGGACGGCAGAGACGGGGGATCCACCATACTACCAGTAACAGGTACATGAGCGCTGTAATCGGCTAAAGTGTCACCAGAAAAATAGTGGATTTACCCCCATAAAGTTATCTATATGACTGTATGCTGCGGAAAAGTTCCCAATGTGGATTAAGCTATTTACAGAGCAAAGTGTAGAAAGACAAGAGGCTGTACCGTTGGAATACTGCTATAGACTGGTTTAATAAAATACATCATAAAGCCTATTTGGCTAAGGATACCAGGTCTCAGGACAATTTTTGCCGTTGAGGCATTGACTTTTAATTTTGAATTGGTTCATTACAGAGTGGACTATATCCATTGAATGAATTTATCATTTTTTAATTTAATTTTATGCTTATTAAACTATTTTTTAACTTGATATTAAATGTTATTTTCAGTCTGACATCAGTCTTTGTCTTTAAATGTTGCGCCAAGAATTCTGCATGTAATTAATTCCAACCAGTGAGGGTACTGGTTTAATCTACGGCTGCATCATTTTGTTTGTCACTCTTGTCATACTTTCTTCCTCCTTTTTTCTTTTTCTATTCTATCTGTCTTTCTGTAGAGGAGTTAGCGCAGACAATACCATACTCCAAGTCCCATTAACTTCCGAGTGTCTGCCCCAGATAAAGCCCGTTTGATCTGGATGAATGATGTGGGGTAGGAGCAATTTTAAACGATCAGCCAGAATTTTGGTCAGTAACTTATAGTCAAGATTAAGTAGGGAAATGGGACGGTAGGATCCCGGGAGGGTGAGGCCCCTGTCAGGTTTCGGTAAAACTTTAAGGATGGCCGAGTTGAAATGTAGGGGGAGAGTCTGTGATGTAAGCATAGAATTAAGCGCATGCATCAATGGGGTCTCAAGTTTTGGCAAGAGCAGCTTGTAAAAATCGGCAGAGAAACCATCGGGTCCTGGGGCTTTGTCTCGTTTGAAGTGACCAATAGTCTGGCGTATCTCCTATAGGGTAATCGGGGATGTTAATGACTGACTAAGCACTGAAAATAATTTAGGTGCCGGCAAGGAGTCCCAGATATCAGGAGAAGCAGGATTACCAAGGGAGTCCGGGGGGGGGGGGGGAGAATGGGGAACCGTGGGGGAGTAGAGATCCGTGCAAAAGGAGCGCATGACTGCAGAGATCTCCGCATTGGTGGCAGTCAGTCTGCCCGAGTCTGTCATCAGTGGTCGTGTAGTCGGGGGGGGGGGGGGTGAGAGCCTTGCAAGAGGTTAGAAAGGAACTTACCCGTTTTGTTTCCAAATTTGTGGAACCGATAATTAACATTGAGCATATATTTATCTCCAAGTTTCATCAAGAATTTGTCAAAGTGTGTTTTTGCCAAGAGATAATTATGTTTAGTGGCATCATTTGGTGTGGACTTGAACTGCTGAAAGGCTGAGGTCAGGGCAGTCTGGAACTCCAAGTAGTGCTCAGTGTGTTTTCTGCGTGAGCTGGCCACATAAGATATTATCTCCCCTCGTAACCCGGATTTGGAGGATAACCAAAAGAGCATGGGGTCAGAGTCTGCATGTAATGCATTATCAGAGGCAAATGTTTCCCAGGCAGCTTCAAGTCTATTTTGGAATTTCAGCGATTTGGATAAGTGGGAGGGGAATTTCCACAGTCTGGGGGAATCCTGCTGCTCCGAAATTTGGATAGAGGACGTCACAAGGGCATGATCGGAGAGGGATATTGGAGCAATGAGAGCGTCCACTATGTTAGGAAAGAGGGTGTGAGATGTGAATATGTAATCAGTTCGGAATAGGGTGTGGTGAGCTGAGGATAGGCAGGTATACTCCCTATCAGTGGGATGGAGAGCCCTCCAAACATCCACCAATGAGAGTCTATCTGCGAGTAAAGGCATTCCCAGTTTTGGGAGGGTCAGGCCTCTAGGAGGAGTGGAAGACCTATTTAACAAATGGGACATCACCAGATTAAAGTCTCCACACAATATGATAGAGGAGGAAAGGTGTGGGGTTAGCAAGGCAATAAGTGATTGTAGAAATCTCTTGGTATAGGTAGATGGTGCATACACATTACAAAGTGTCAGAAGCTGTCCATAAATCTTAAGAGTCAGCAACACTGTTCTACCCGATGTGTCAGAACGAGTTATCAAATCGTCATAGGGAATATGCTTTTTGATTAGGATGATTACACCTCTGGCCTTTGAGTTATAGGAACTAGAACCTAGAACCGACCAGCCTAACATGTTTAATTTTGCTACTTCAGCAGGAACTAGATGGGACTCTTGTAGGAATGCTATGTCAACGTTTTGTTTGTTGAGATAGATGAGGATCTTCCTACGTTTCGCTGGTGAGTTGAACCCACCAACATTCCACGAGCCGAGCATCAGGGTAGGCATGGCAAGGGGTAAGGGGCTAAAGAGATACCATAGCTTTCAACACCTAAGTAATGCAATAGAACATAGGCTAATGAAGCGGGAGAGGAAAGGGTTGTGAGGAAAGAGGGGGAGGAAAGGAGGGGGAGAGACAGACGAAAAACATAACATGACAGTCCTATAAAACAAATCCAAAGAGTCAGTGATGTGATCAGTGAAGGTTCCACGTGTCAGGAAAAAAATATAAACCATACTAACATAACAACCAGTAGTGGAGTGTGAGGGAGGAGTTCCGCCCGCCCAAACACATCCACTGGGAGAGAGGAAAAAGTGGCCTTGCCCTGCACATATATAAAACAAGCAGGGTATATAACGAGTGATGTTGGCACTATGGTATGCAGAAACAGAGAAGGATAAATAATTAAACATATGCTCCGCTATAATAAGAGAACAAGCATACCTAACAACTTGGATAGTCTCATCTCTAAAATATGCTGGGTTCATCAATAGTAGAAACTAGGGAGCAGCACGAGGAAACAAAACATGTTAATAAGGATAAGGAACATTAACATAAAATATGGAGATACAGCATGAACCTGCGGAGGAGGAGTAATGTATCAAAACATAACATGACAAAGGCTTGTGAGACAACATAACGTTGTGAAACAATGTCGCACAACTATGGTAGGAAAAACCTGCAGGTGGATGAGGTAGGTGGTGGATCGCTGATGTCAGTGTCCGGGGGTCGAGGGAGCTCGCTCAGAAAAGCATGGGCGTCTGCTGGGGAGAGGAAGTCCTTATTGGAGGAGCCATCATAGATGCGTGAACAGGCTGGATAGAGCAAGCCAAACTTGCGGCCCTCTGCAACGAGTTGGGAGCAAATTGGTGAGAATGCTTTCCGGGCCTCGTCAACTCCACGGAGTAGTCCTGGAAAATAAAAAGCCTATGACCCTCCCATTGCAGGTCCTTGATACGTCGTGATGCAGACCAGAAAGCAGTCTTATGTAGATAGTTCAGGCAGCGAAACAACGTGACCCTCGGGCGAGGCTTATTCGGGGTGGGGGCAGGGCCCACGCGCTGCACCCTCTCAATCACCAGGTCTCTACAGTCTTGCTCAATTCCTAGAAGGGTGGGAAGCGTAGTACGGACAAAATGGGCAAGTGCTGGTCCTTTTACTGATTCAGGGAGGCCCACAAGCCTGATATTATTTCTCCTCGATCTGTTTTCGATATCATCGAGTTTATTTAATGTGTGGAAATTGTCTGCAGTCAGTGATTTCACAGCCTGCTGTAATTCATCCACATTATGCATGGAAGCTTCCAATTGATTTTCAGTGTGGGACACACGATTTTGCAGTTGCTGCAGCTGCAGTGTAATGTCAGACACAGCCTGAGTGAGGAGGGGGGTCATGGTGGACCGGATGGCATCCACCACGTCCGCATATGATACCGGAGCATCGGCAGCGCGTTCCGACGGAGGCACCGTCACTGCTGCTACCTTCTTTGGTGCTGGGAAGACATTATCAGGGCAAACCTCTGGGGTCATAGTCCCAGCAGCGCGGTGTTTTTCTTGACGCTGCGGCTGCGCGCCGGCCATGGCCACGGGCGTAACAAAGCAATCCATCAGGGTCACGGGTGCGGGGGGTGCCGTGCAAGGCAAATGGAGGCTGTCAGAGGCCTTTAAAAGGCAATTGAGGATGGGTTGTGGCGGAACCAGAAGTCGAATGTTATTGAGGTTAATAATACCATAGGAGCAAAATTACCTCACAATTCTGTGATTTTAGCTGTTTTTATGTTTTTTTCTAAAATCATCCAGATCCAAAATCAAAACCAAAATACGATAGGGTGGTTTTGGCAAAACCAAGCCAAAACCAAAACACAAAAGTAGAATTAGAACCAAAACCAAAACACAAAAAGTGCCAGCCGCACATCTCTAGTATGTATATATAAATATATATATATATATATATATATATATATATATATATATTTATATATATAACCTGCCACTGGAAGGAGGCACAGCCAGGGGATGCGGTACTGACATGAGGGGGAGGGGCCATCCTGTCTTAAGTGCCCTGGGCTTCCTGGGGGCTTGATCCAGCCCTGGTGGTTAGGATTGTATTTAGAGTTAATATTGGCATGCTTGCTGTGTATGTCTTCATACTCGCTCCCCTCTACCCCTGTCAGTGTATGCCATTGCTGCTGCACACCAATCCCACTTGATCAGTGAGCATAAGAAAACGTTGCACCAGCAGCACTTACCACTACCAGCCCGCACCCTCTTCACTCAACTGGCGCGCGTCCCTGGCCGTCTCCTCTCTCCGTGCGTGTGACATCATGACAGGTCACACGCACGGCACAACAATGACTGACACATCATGCTGATGCAAGCACTGGAGCTGGCACCTGGCTGCTGTCTGATCACTGACAGCCTCCCAGGAGTATCCAGCCAGCCCAGCGCTCTTGCATTTTCAGCAGAACTGTTATTGGGCCCCCTGACACCTGCCGGGCCTTAGGCATCCGCTTTGGCTGCCTATCGGTAAATCCGTCACTGCTTCTGACACTGGTTCATAATTGCCATGTGGCCATTTCATCCAGCCCACCAAGAACTTTTGCAATCTGGTGGACAATTATGCAATAGATAATGCCTATCCTTGTGTATCAATGTCTATATCCCTATAGAATGTAAGTTTGCAAGCAGGGCCTTCCTATCTCTATGACTGTTTATTACCCAGTTTTGTTTTATCATTTTTGTTTCCAATTGTAAAGTGCAAAGGTATTTGCTGTGCTATATAAGAAACGTTTAATAAATAAATAACAGGCAATGTTCAAAATTGCTTCAAAACACAATTTTCTATAATTTTCCTTTCAGAAAACTGTAATGCATGTTGCAATAACAACAGAAAAAATCTAGTAAAAATGTATCTTTAAAAAACAAACTGCAGTCCTATATTTTTGCAGATCTACCACATTTTCGATTTACTCCTACTGTAGACCAAGCCTGCCACACACTGAGACCTTAAACTCAAATGATCACCCTACCAGATATGTTGTAATGCGCTTCCACAATTTCAAAACCAAAGAAACAGTTCTTACCACAGTTCTTCAGCTACACAAAGATATACTTTAGGGCCTAATTCATATTTGAACGCTATGTTGATGTTCACACAACTGATTATCGGCAGACTGTGCATGCGACCAGGTACCTCTGCTATGCTGCTCGCAGTAAGGATTTCGTCATAGAGTGATTGACAGGAAGTGACCATTAGGGGGTGGTAATGGGGAGTGGCAGCAAAAACGCAGATGTGTCATGGCAGTATTCAGGCTGTGTATCTGCTGTCAACTGTGATCGTGTATATAGAGAAACATGGCTCTTCTGATAATACTGCTGTGTCCAGTTGGCGTAGCCATTGAGCTACCTTAGCAGTCGATGTTTCTAGTTATTGTATATAGCCTGCTCAGTGTCATACTGGGGCATGAAGGGCCCACCGGGGGGATGCAGTGGCAGGGGCCCATGTGGCCAGCCACCATAGAGGCTTTGCTAACCAATAGAGAGTGCATTGTCTGGGCCCCTTGATTAATATATATAGTAAATACTGTACTGCTAGTTCATGAATGATATTGTAGCAGTTTAATAGTATTGCAGCAGTTTAATAATAGCAATGCACTGTAGAAAATACACCTGTCAATCAGGCAGAGGCGTTCGCATCCCTGCGATGCGATCACAGGACCTGTTTTGCACAAACTGCAGTAAGTGATCCTTTCTGAATTAGGCCCCAAGCACAAATATGCATGTCTCTTTGACATAGCCAAATCCCATTTAAACAAAATGAACACTCCCTTCATATACCATAGTTTCTGCTTACAAAGCTATTCCCTGATCCCTGGGCTCTGGTCCTGTACTAACCTGTTATTTGGACCTCAGTGTATTCACTGTATGTTAGAAAACCATCTTATCTTTAAAGTCTGTTATTTGCTATGTTAAGTATGAGTACAAACTCAGGGCCTCACTGCAAGGCATACAGGAGGTGTTTTTGTCATTCTGTTACATAAACAAGGTCTGTGTACAGAGATGTGATAACTGCTACACTGGGCCTAACACAAAAAGAACTACATGGCATGCAGAAATCGTGGTAACCCACTGGTTACAACTTGTCACCCTCTCCCTGTTATTCCCTGCCTTCTGCTGTTAACGACTGCCTCTCCATGTGTCCCTCTGCCTCTACATCTCACACACTGCCTTCTGTTTTCACCCACTGCCTTTGTTTGTCAACCACTGCCTCTTCCTATCTGCTTTTGCCTTTCACTCTCTCCTTCTACCTTTTGATGTCTTTCTCTGCCTTCCACTGTCACCCTCTGCCTTCGACTGTCACCCTCTGTTTCTCCTGTCACTCTCTACATCTCATGCCAACCACTGATTCTCCAGATACCAATTGCCTCTTCTTGTCTGCCTCTCCCCAGTCCCCCACTGCCTCTCCCTGTCACCCTCTACATCTTCCTGTCACCCACTGACTCTCCAGTTACCAATTGCCTCTTCTTGTCTGCCTCTCCTTTGTCACCCACTGCCTCTCCTTGTCACCAACTACCTCTCCATCACCACTGCCTCCCCAGTAACCACTAGCCTCTCCATCAACTATGGCCTCTCCTGCTGTCACCCATTGATTGTCCCTAGGCACCCACTGCCTCTCCCAGAGGGGCAAAGTAGGTTGGTGCAGAGGTATATCACCCCACACTATCCTTAATCTCTACTCAATCATTTTCCTTGCATTCTCCACCACGTAGGGTCTGTCTGCAATGTGGAGTATCAGACACTCACGTGGAGAAGATAACAATAGCAGATGCCCACTGCTCTATATTTTTTATACCTCATAATAAACAGGGCAACTTCACTCACATATAATCCACTGCAAACGGACATGATGTGAAGCAGCGTTTTTACCGCATTATTCATGAAGGGGTATTTCTGAAACTCATGCTTTATCTGATCAAGCTGACCTCTACATTTGCTTTCAAATTTATACTTAATTTGTGGAATACATGAACTTCCCCACATAATGCCAATGTATAAACCATAGCTGTCATACCAGCACAGTCTCATGACAGCTTAATCTTTGGTTTATTTATCAATAACCATTTTTTAGATGGAAAGTGTGACTTCTTATGGTTATGTTGTACATTTTAACTGAATAATATGTGAGTATGAGGTGCAACCCTATTGCAGGGCTTATTGTTTAATACTTTGGTGACTCATTTAAGATGTTTGTTTGAGGAGCTATTGTACTAAGAAACGTGTTGTGTATGCTGACCTAATTCTTCTGGATCTACCGGATCACTTTAACTACATTTTACCAGAGGGAATTATAATATGCTATGCTGTAGAAGTTGTTTTGACATCTTGATAGAAATCTTATATACTGTATATTGAAATTTAATTAAGTGTTACATACTGTACCTGACCTGTACTTCCCCAAGGTGTGGAAGTTGTATTCAGTCAAGTATACATTTGACCTTTGATCTATACATTATTTGGTAATTATTAGCACTGTGAAATTTCTACTAGTGATTGACAAAATAGATTCAATTGTTTTAGGGCTAAGGCCCCACTTTACGATAACAGGCACTCTTACACTAGTGTGGTGTGCTTGTCCCCATGCCGATGGTGATCAATCACTTGTTGATATTACCTAGCATTCACTTCTCTGTATAAGTTTTTTGAATGTGTATGTCTTGCTAAGGAGTTATTCTCTTTTTATATGTTCAGTATGTAAAAGTGTTATGTTTTATATTTGCATTAGTATTCTGGTAGGCAGTGCCCCAGTCAAAAGAGTACTCTTCTGTTTTTTGTGTTCTTTGTATACTCTTTATTACCCTCATGGAATAATTATACCCACTTGGGAAAATTGCTTCACCACTGTAGTAGCCTACCTACAAATTTATAGGTGACCTTAAGGATACTGTAGCAGTGCATGGGTTTTTTCCCCTACCCTTTAATTTTCAATTATACTCAATACTTTCATAAGTTTCTTAAATTAATTTCTCTCATGCCGATATAATTAAAATACTAGAGGAGAGGAGACAGGGGGAGGAGGAGCTACAGGTAACTATGGAGGTAAAGCATTATGGCCACTTACTAACCAACCTAATGTAGTACCAGATAGTGAGCAATCTCTAGGTATAAGTCGGCAGATTCTTTCCTAAAGCAGAAGCTTGTTCCCGTTAACCATCATCAGTACTTGTGTACCAAAGAGCTACACAGTGTTCAGCTTTTACTCACTAATATCTAGACCATGCTTGTTATCTGATACATAAAAGCATAAAATTTAACAGCAGATAAGAATCACTTGGCCCATCTAATCTGCCCATGTACACTCACACACTTATATAGTAGGGATAAAGTTTTTGTCGGGAGCCAATTGACCTACCAGTACATTTTTGGATTGTGGTAAGAAGCCCAGACAAGTACGAGAGAATATACGAACTCCAGAGTTAGGGCCATGGTGGAAATCGAAACCATAACCTCAGTGCTTTGGGTCAGTAATACTAACTATTGCACCATACACACTGCCCGGTACCTCATTATATTGCCGTAGGCCCTGGAACCTTAGGTATTTTTGAGAGTTCTCAGAAGAACAAGTAAGACACTTCCACTGCAATCCAACTACAAGGCAATGCCACACCCCAAAGCCACATCCATCTGCTACGGCAGGGTAAGCTGTGATGAATGGACACATACTGGAGTTTTGTCAGGAGGCAATGGTGGAGCAAACCAGGGAGAGCAAGCTGATACTCAGGACTTTCAGATAGTTTCACCAATTAATAGCCCTGACACCACATGCCACAATATTTCCAAAACTACTATCCTACCTACTAACTTGATTTCTGTTATGCTAAACAGTAGCATAGAATAATTAACAAAGAAAACAATGTTTTAGCCATCTTAGTAAATATAGACAATAACCAACCACCACGGGTCTAATTTAGAGTCGAGAGCAAAGCAAAAAATTGGAGTTTATTTATACTAGAGATGAGCGGGTTCGGTTCCTCGGAATCCGAACCCGCCCGAACTTCATGTTTTTTTTCACGGGTCCGAGCGACTCGGATCTTCCCGCCTTGCTCGGTTAACCCGAGCGCGCCCGAACGTCATCATGACGCTGTCGGATTCTCGCGAGGCTCGGATTCTATCGCGAGACTCGGATTCTATATAAGGAGCCGCGCGTCGCCGCCATTTTCACTCGTGCATTGAGATTGATAGGGAGAGGACGTGTCTGGCGTCCTCTCCATTAGAATAGAGATAGATTAGATAGAGAGAGAGAGATTGTGCAGAGTCGCAGACAGAGTTAGTTTACCACAGTCAGTGACCAGTGCAGTTGCTAGTTAACTTTTATTTAATATAATATATCCGTTCACTTCTCTCTGCTATATCCGTTCTCTGCCTGAAAAAAAAAACGATACACAGCACAGTCAGTCACACAGTGTGACTCAGTCTGTGTGCACTCAGCTCAGCCCAGTGTGCTGCACAGTCATCAATGTATAAATTAAAAGCTTATAATTAATTGTGGGGGAGACTGGGGAGCACTGCAGGTTGTTAGCAGGAGCCAGGAGTACAATTATATTAATTAACAGTGCACACTTTTGCTGCAGGAGTGGTGACCAGTGCCTGACCACCAGTATAGTATTGTTGTATACTACTAATATCTCTTTAAATATCAACCAGTCTATATTAGCAGCAGACACAGTACAGTGCGGTAGTTCACGGCTGTGGCTACCTCTGTGTCGGCACACGGCAGGCAGTCCGTCCGACCAGAATTGTATTATTTATTATTATATACCTACCACCTAACCGTGGTTTTTTTTTCATTCTTTATACCGTCATAGTGTCATCCTAATTGTTACGAGTATACTACTATCTCTTTATCAACCAGTGTACAGTGCGGTAGTTCACGGCTGTGGCTACCTCTGTGTCGGCACACGGCAGGCAGTCCGTCCGACCAGAATTGTATTATTTATTATTATATACCTACCACCTAACCGTGGTTTTTTTTTTCATTCTTTATACCGTCATAGTGTCATCCTAATTGTTACGAGTATACTACTATCTCTTTATCAACCAGTGTACAGTGCGGTAGTTCACGGCTGTGGCTACCTCTGTGTCGGCACACGGCAGGCAGTCCGTCCGACCAGAATTGTATTATTTATTATTATATACCTACCACCTAACCGTGGTTTTTTTTTTCATTCTTTATACCGTCATAGTGTCATCCTAATTGTTACGAGTATACTACTATCTCTTTATCAACCAGTGTACAGTGCGGTAGTTCACGGCTGTGGCTACCTCTGTGTCGGCACACGGCAGGCAGTCCGTCCGACCAGAATTGTATTATTTATTATTATATACCTACCACCTAACCGTGGTTTTTTTTTCATTCTTTATACCGTCATAGTGTCATCCTAATTGTTACGAGTATACTACTATCTCTTTATCAACCAGTGTACAGTGCGGTAGTTCACGGCTGTGGCTACCTCTGTGTCGGCACACGGCAGGCAGTCCGTCCGACCAGAATTGTATTATTTATTATTATATACCTACCACCTAACCGTGGTTTTTTTTTCATTCTTTATACCGTCATAGTGTCATCCTAATTGTTACGAGTATACTACTATCTCTTTATCAACCAGTGTACAGTGCGGTAGTTCACGGCTGTGGCTACCTCTGTGTCGGCACACGGCAGGCAGTCCGTCCGACCAGAATTGTATTATTTATTATTATATACCTACCACCTAACCGTGGTTTTTTTTTTCATTCTTTATACCGTCATAGTGTCATCCTAATTGTTACGAGTATACTACTATCTCTTTATCAACCAGTGTACAGTGCGGTAGTTCACGGCTGTGGCTACCTCTGTGTCGGCACACGGCAGGCAGTCCGTCCGACCAGAATTGTATTATTTATTATTATATACCTACCACCTAACCGTGGTTTTTTTTTTCATTCTTTATACCGTCATAGTGTCATCCTAATTGTTACGAGTATACTACTATCTCTTTATCAACCAGTGTACAGTGCGGTAGTTCACGGCTGTGGCTACCTCTGTGTCGGCACACGGCAGGCAGTCCGTCCGACCAGAATTGTATTATTTATTATTATATACCTACCACCTAACCGTGGTTTTTTTTTTCATTCTTTATACCGTCATAGTGTCATCCTAATTGTTACGAGTATACTACTATCTCTTTATCAACCAGTGTACAGTGCGGTAGTTCACGGCTGTGGCTACCTCTGTGTCGGCACACGGCAGGCAGTCCGTCCGACCAGAATTGTATTATTTATTATTATATACCTACCACCTAACCGTGGTTTTTTTTTTCATTCTTTATACCGTCATAGTGTCATCCTAATTGTTACGAGTATACTACTATCTCTTTATCAACCAGTGTACAGTGCGGTAGTTCACGGCTGTGGCTACCTCTGTGTCGGCAGTCGGCAGGCAGTCCGTCCATCCATAATTGTATTATTATTATAATATATACCACCTAACCGTGGTTTTTTTTTCATTCTTTATACCGTCGTCATAGTGTCATACTAGTTGTTACGAGTATACTACTATCTCTTTATCAACCAGTGTACAGTGCGGTAGTTCACGGCTGTGGCTACCTCTGTGTCGGCAGTCGGCAGGCAGTCCGTCCATCCATAATTGTATTATTATTATAATATATACCACCTAACCGTGGTTTTTTTTTCATTCTTTATACCGTCGTCATAGTGTCATACTAGTTGTTACGAGTATACTACTATCTCTTTATCAACCAGTGTACAGTGCGGTAGTTCACGGCTGTGGCTACCTCTGTGTCGGCAGTCGGCAGGCAGTCCGTCCATCCATAATTGTATTATTATTATAATATATACCACCTAACCGTGGTTTTTTTTCCATTCTTTATACCGTCGTCATAGTGTCATACTAGTTGTTACGAGTATACTACTATCTCTTTATCAACCAGTGTACAGTGCGGTAGTTCACGGCTGTGGCTACCTCTGTGTCGGCAGTCGGCAGGCAGTCCGTCCATCCATAATTGTATTATTATTATAATATATACCACCTAACCGTGGTTTTTTTATACCACCTAACCGTGGCAGTCCGTCCATAATTGTATACTAGTATCCAATCCATCCATCTCCATTGTTTACCTGAGGTGCCTTTTAGTTCTGCCTATAAAATATGGAGAACAAAAAAGTTGAGGTTCCAAAATTAGGGAAAGATCAAGATCCACTTCCACCTCGTGCTGAAGCTGCTGCCACTAGTCATGGCCGAGACGATGAAATGCCAGCAACGTCGTCTGCCAAGGCCGATGCCCAATGTCATAGTACAGAGCATGTCAAATCCAAAACACCAAATATCAGAAAAAAAAGGACTCCAAAACCTAAAATAAAATTGTCGGAGGAGAAGCGTAAACTTACCAATATGCCATTTACCACACGGAGTGGCAAGGAACGGCTGAGGCCCTGGCCTATGTTCATGGCTAGTGGTTCAGCTTCACATGAGGATGGAAGCACTCAGCCTCTCGCTAGAAAACTGAAAAGACTCAAGCTGGCAAAAGCACCGCAAAGAACTGTGCGTTCTTTGAAATCCCAAATCCACAAGGAGAGTCCAATTGTGTCGTTTGCGATGCCTGACCTTCCCAACACTGGACGTGAAGAGCATGCGCCTTCCACTATTTGCATGCCCCCTGCAAGTGCTGGAAGGAGCACCCGCAGTCCAGTTCCTGATAGTCAGATTGAAGATGTCAGTGTTGAAGTACACTAGGATGAGGAGGATATGGGTGTTGCTGGCGCTGGGGAGGAAATTGACCAGGAGGATTCTGATGGTGAGGTGGTTTGTTTAAGTCAGGCACCCGGGGAGACACCTGTTGTCCGTGGGAGGAATATGGCCGTTGACATGCCAGGTGAAAATACCAAAAAAATCAGCTCTTCGGTGTGGAGGTATTTCACCAGAAATGCGGACAACAGGTGTCAAGCCGTGTGTTCCCTTTGTCAAGCTGTAATAAGTAGGGGTAAGGACATTAACCACCTCGGAACATCCTCCCTTATACGTCACCTGCAGCGCATTCATAATAAGTCAGTGACAAGTTCAAAAACTTTGGGTGACAGCGGAAGCAGTCCACTGACCAGTAAATCCCTTCCTCTTGTAACCAAGCTCACGCAAACCACCCCACCAACTCCCTCAGTGTCAATTTCCTCCTTCCCCAGGAATGCCAATAGTCCTGCAGGCCATGTCACTGGCAAGTCTGACGAGTCCTTTCCTGCCTGGGATTCCTCCGATGCATCCTTGCGTGTAACGCCTACTGCTGCTGGCGCTGCTGTTGTTGCCGCTGGGAGTCGATGGTCATCCCAGAGGGGAAGTCGTAAGCCCACTTGTACTACTTCCAGTAAGCAATTGACTGTTCAACAGTCCTTTGCGAGGAAGATGAAATATCACAGCAGTCATCCTACTGCAAAGCGGATAACTGAGTCCTTGACAACTATGTTGGTGTTAGACGTGCGTCCGGTATCCGCCGTTAGTTCACAGGGAACTAGACAATTTATTGAGGCAGTGTGCCCCCGTTACCAAATACCATCTAGGTTCCACTTCTCTAGGCAGGCGATACCGAGAATGTACACGGACGTCAGAAAAAGACTCACCAGTGTCCTAAAAAATGCAGTTGTACCCAATGTCCACTTAACCACGGACATGTGGACAAGTGGAGCAGGGCAGGGTCAGGACTATATGACTGTGACAGCCCACTGGGTAGATGTATGGACTCCCGCCGCAAGAACAGCAGCGGCGGCACCAGTAGCAGCATCTCGCAAACGCCAACTCTTTCCTAGGCAGGCTACGCTTTGTATCACCGCTTTCCAGAATACGCACACAGCTGAAAACCTCTTACGGCAACTGAGGAAGATCATCGCGGAATGGCTTACCCCAATTGGACTCTCCTGTGGATTTGTGGCATCGGACAACGCCAGCAATATTGTGTGTGCATTAAATATGGGCAAATTCCAGCACGTCCCATGTTTTGCACATACCTTGAATTTGGTGGTGCAGAATTTTTTAAAAAACGACAGGGGCGTGCAAGAGATGCTGTCGGTGGCCAGAAAAATTGCGGGACACTTTCGGCGTACAGGCACCACGTACAGAAGACTGGAGCACCACCAAAAACTACTGAACCTGCCCTGCCATCATCTGAAGCAAGAAGTGGTAACGAGGTGGAATTCAACCCTCTATATGCTTCAGAGGTTGGAGGAGCAGCAAAAGGCCATTCAAGCCTATACAATTGAGCACGATATAGGAGATGGAATGCACCTGTCTCAAGTGCAGTGGAGAATGATTTCAACGTTGTGCAAGGTTCTGATGCCCTTTGAACTTGCCACACGTGAAGTCAGTTCAGACACTGCCAGCCTGAGTCAGGTCATTCCCCTCATCAGGCTTTTGCAGAAGAAGCTGGAGGCATTGAAGAAGGAGCTAACACGGAGCGATTCCGCTAGGCATGTGGGACTTGTGGATGCAGCCCTTAATTCGCTTAACAAGGATTCACGGGTGGTCAATCTGTTGAAATCAGAGCACTACATTTTGGCCACCGTGCTCGATCCTAGATTTAAAGCCTACCTTGGATCTCTCTTTCCGGCAGACACAGGTCTGCTGGGGTTGAAAGACCTGCTGGTGACAAAATTGTCAAGTCAAGCGGAACGCGACCTGTCAACATCTCCTCCTTCACATTCTCCCGCAACTGGGGGTGCGAGGAAAAGGCTCAGAATTCCGAGCCCACCCGCTGGCGGTGATGCAGGGCAGTCTGGAGCGACTGCTGATGCTGACATCTGGTCCGGACTGAAGGACCTGACAACGATTACGGACATGTCGTCTACTGTCACTGCATATGATTCTCTCAACATTGATAGAATGGTGGAGGATTATATGAGTGACCGCATCCAAGTAGGCACGTCACACAGTCCGTACTTATACTGGCAGGAAAAAGAGGCAATTTGGAGGCCCTTGCACAAACTGGCTTTATTCTACCTAAGTTGCCCTCCCACAAGTGTGTACTCCGAAAGAGTGTTTAGTGCCGCCGCTCACCTTGTCAGCAATCGGCGTACGAGGTTACATCCAGAAAATGTGGAGAAGATGATGTTCATTAAAATGAATTATAATCAATTCCTCCGCGGAGACATTGACCAGCAGCAATTGCCTCCACAAAGTACACAGGGAGCTGAGATGGTGGATTCCAGTGGGGACGAATTGATAATCTGTGAGGAGGGGGATGTACACGGTGATATATCGGAGGGTGAAGATGAGGTGGACATCTTGCCTCTGTAGAGCCAGTTTGTGCAAGGAGAGATTAATTGCTTCTTTTTTGGGGGGGGTCCAAACCAACCCGTCATATCAGTCACAGTCGTGTGGCAGACCCTGTCACTGAAATGATGGGTTGGTTAAAGTGTGCATGTCCTGTTTTGTTTATACAACATAAGGGTGGGTGGGAGGGCCCAAGGATAATTCCATCTTGCACCTCTTTTTTCTTTTCTTTTTCTTTGCATCATGTGCTGATTGGGGAGGGTTTTTTGGAAGGGACATCCTGCGTGACACTGCAGTGCCACTCCTAGATGGGCCCGGTGTTTGTGTCGGCCACTAGGGTCGCTAATCTTACTCACACAGTCAGCTACCTCATTGCGCCTCTTTTTTTCTTTGCGTCATGTGCTGTTTGGGGAGGGTTTTTTGGAAGGGACATCCTGCGTGACACTGCAGTGCCACTCCTAGATGGGCCCGGTGTTTGTGTCGGCCACTAGGGTCGCTAATCTTACTCACACAGTCAGCTACCTCATTGCGCCTCTTTTTTTCTTTGCGTCATGTGCTGTTTGGGGAGGGTTTTTTGGAAGGGACATCCTGCGTGACACTGCAGTGCCACTCCTAGATGTGCCCGGTGTTTGTGTCGGCCACTAGGGTCGCTAATCTTACTCACACAGTCAGCTACCTCATTGCGCCTCTTTTTTTCTTTGCGTCATGTGCTGTTTGGGGAGGGTTTTTTGGAAGGGCCATCCTGCGTGACACTGCAGTGCCACTCCTAGATGGGCCCGGTGTTTGTGTCGGCCACTAGGGTCGCTTATCTTACTCACACAGCGACCTCGGTGCAAATTTTAGGACTAAAAATAATATTGTGAGGTGTGATGTGTTCAGAATAGGCTGAAAATGAGTGTAAATTATGTTTTTTGAGGTTAATAATACTTTGGGATCAAAATTACCCCCAAATTCTATGATTTAAGCTGTTTTTTAGGGTTTTTTGAAAAAAACACCCGAATCCAAAACACACCCGAATCCGACAAAAAAAATTCGGTGAGGTTTTGCCAAAACGCGGTCGAACCCAAAACACGGCCGCGGAACCGAACCCAAAACCAAAACACAAAACCCGAAAAATTTCCGGCGCTCATCTCTAATTTATACTTTGGCAAAACGTTGTTGCTCTGCAGGTTGGGCAGATTAAAATATGAGGCTTAAAATTGAGATGGGCATGCCCTAGCTCAATTCTATATTAAGCTTGCCAGAATTTGTGGGCTACATGCAAAAGCAGACATCGTTTAACCTTCATGCAAAAAAATATAAAAAAGGTATTGCAGACCTTGCATTGCAATATGGATTATCAAGGTGCAAAGTTAATCCCTTTTTTGCTTTGCTCCTGCTCTGAATCAGACTCTATGGGGTATATTTACTAAGGTCCCGATTTTGACCTAGATGACGTTTTTTCTTCAAAGTGTCATCTCGGGAATTTACTAAGCAAAAATCTCGGCAGTGATGAGGGCATTCGTATTATTTTGGAAGATCTAGGAAAAAATTATGAATCAATACACCATCGGTCAAATACGCCTGCAATTTGGTAGAATTCGGTCATTTACTAAAAAGTGCAAATCACAAACACTGCCGACAATAGCCAAACACTGCCGTGCTGAAATAAATTTGTGAAAAAGTGCTAAAAAAAACAGACCTGCTTTTTTCCCCCGTGTTCGGATAGGCATGCACGGATCCATGAGATCCGTGCATGTTTTTCAGTGGGAAGGGGTGGGAAAGTGTTCTTTTAAAAAAAAAAAATGCGTGGGGTCCCCCCTCCTAAGCCAAACCAGCCTCGGGCTCTTTGAGCCGGCCCTGGTTGAAAAAATATTGGGAAAAAAATGATAGGGGTTCCCCCATATTTAAACAACCAGCACCGGGCTCTGCGCCTGGTCCTGGTTCCAAAAATACGGGGGACAAAAAGCGTAGGGGTCCCCCGTATTTCTGAAACCAGCACCGGGCTCCACTAGCCAGATACATAATGCCACAGCCAGGGGACACTTTTATCTAGGTCCCTGCGGCCCTGGCATTACATAACCAACTAGTCACCCCTGGCCGGGGTACCCTGGAGGAGTGGGGACCCCTTCAATCAAGGGGTCCCCCCCCTCCAGCCACCCAAGGACCAGGGGTGAAGCCCGAGGCTGTCCCCCCCATCCAATGGGCTGCGGATGGGAGGCTGATAGCCTTTTTGTCAAAAAATAAATATTGTTTTTAGTAGCAGTACTACAAGTCCCAGCAAGCCTCCCCCGCAAGCTGGTACTTGGAGAATCACAAGTACCAGCATGCGGTGGAAACCCGGGCCCGCTGGTACCTGTAGTACTACTACTAAAAAAATACCCCAATAAAAACATAAGACACACACCTTGAAAGTAAAACTTTAATACATACATCCACACCTCCATATACACATACTTACCTATGTTCACACGAGGGTCGGTCCTCTTCTCCATGTAGAATCCATGGTGTACCTGTTGAAAAAATGATACTCACAAAATCCAGTGTAGATGGCTCCTCTTTTAATCCATTTGTAATCCTGGTACTTTGCAAAATAACAAAACGGACACCCGACCTCGCACTGAAAGGGGCCCCATGTTTTCACATGGGACCCCTTTCCCCGAATGCCAGAAACCCCCCCTGACTTTTGTCTAAGAGGGTTCCATCAGCCAATCAGGGAGCGCCACATTGTGGCACCCTCCTGATTGGCTGTGTGCTCCTGTAGTGTATGACAGGCAACACCCGGCAGTGTTACAATGTAGCGCCTATGCGCTCCATTGTAACCAATGGTGGGAACTTTGTGGTTAGCGGTGAGGTTACTTTCGGTCAACCGCTGACCACAAAGTTCCCACCATTGGTTACAATGGAGCGCATAGGCGCTACATTGTAACACTGCCGGGTGTTGCCTGTCATACACTACAGGAGCACACAGCCAATCAGGAGGGTGCCACAATGTGGCGCTCCCTGATTGGCTGATGGAACCCTCTTAGACAAAAGTCAGGGGGGTTTTCTGGCATTCGGGGAAAGGGGTCCCATGTGAAAACATGGGGCCCCCTTCAGTGCGAGGTCGGGTGTCCGTTTTGTTATTTTTGCAAAGTACCAGGATTACAAATGGATTAAAAGAGGAGCCATCTACACTGGATTTTGTGAGTATCATTTTTTCAACAGGTACACCATGGATTCTACATGGAGAAGAGGACCGACCCTCGTGTGAACATAGGTAAGTATGTGTATATGGAGGTGTGGATGTATGTATTAAAGTTTTACTTTCAAGGTGTGTGTCTTATGTTTTTATTGGGGTATTTTTTTAGTAGTAGTACTACAGGTACCAGCGGGCCCGGTTTTTCACTGAATTCTGGTACTTGTGGTTCTCCAAGTACCAGCTTGCGGGGGAGGCTTGCTGGGACTTGTAGTACTGCTACTAAAAACAATATTCATTTTTTGACAAAAAGGCTATCAGCCTCCCATCCGCAGCCCTTGGATAGGGGGGACAGCCTCGGGCTTCACCCCTGGTCCTTGGGTGGCTGGAGGGGGGGGACCTCTTGATTGAAGGGGTCCCCACTCCTCCAGGGTACCCCGGCCAGGGGTGACTAGTTGGTTATGTAATGCCAGGGCCGCAGGGACCTAGATAAAAGTGTCCCCCGGCTGTGGCATTATGTATCTGGCTAGTGGAGCCCAGTGCTGGTTTCAGAAATACGGGGGACCCCTACGCTTTTTGTCCCCCATATTTTTGGAACCAGGACCAGGCGCAGAGCCCGGTGCTGGTTGTTTAAATATGGGGGAACCCCTATCATTTTTTTCCCCATATTTTTTCAACCAGGACCAGCTCAAAGAGCCCGAGGCTGGTTTGGCTTAGGAGGGGGGACCCCACGCAATTTTTTTATTTTATTTTAACACTGATTTCTATTTTTATAAAGGAGCACAATGAAGCCCAGCACGGATCTCTCAGATCCGGCCGAGATTCATTGTATTAAAGTCGGCAGTGTTTTACAAGTCTCTCACGTAAAACACTGCAAAAAAAAACGAATGACATCGACATCGGTAAATACGAAAATGCATAATACGAAAGCTTAGTAAATTAGTCGTAATAAATTCAAAAAGTTGCATCTTTACACTTTCGATGTCATTCGTGATTGAACTTTAACCTCAGTCGGGAAATCACAAATTTTAGTAAATATACCCCTATATCTCTTCAGTAGTGGAGTCTTCCAAAACAGAGCTGACAAAGCTAGATTTTGAAGGAAAACATATGTTGCATTCAGGGGCATAACCAGAACTTTGAGGGCCCCATAGTAAAATATTGAAGGGGCCCCTGTCCTAGTGATTCTTAAGAGACACCTCTCCACAGCAGTTATTAATTTTATTCCCCATAATAGTGCCCTAGCTCAACAACGAACCAACCAAAACATGTTATATCAAAATTGGTACGTAATAAAGTCTTCTGTTTGTAGAACTAAGCTATTGTGAGGTATTAGCACATTTTATATAGTAGTGGTCAAACCTATATTGTAAAATGTGTAATGAATAGTTTTTCTCTGTAATATTTATTGTTACAAATTCTGTCTGAAAGGCGAGGGCTTTATAAAGCACTTAGATATTCAGTTAGTTTCATTTCATATTTTTGCTGTGTCATTAAGTTTTTTTGGGTGGCATAAGTTGTTTTGTTTTTGAGGTATTATATAATTCAGAAGGTCTATCTTAGTACGGAATAGAAAAGGACCAGGAACCCATGAGTAGCTTCTTCAGAGCTTAAGGAAAAAACATTCCCACCATCCAGCCTTGTTATGAAGAAAGACATGAAAACATTTGCCCCTTTGGGCCTAATAGCTCCAAATGCCAGGAAACACAAGGAACATTACTATTTGGAGAGTGCGGGGAAGCTATGAAAATAGTTTTGCACATTTTTATTCCACAGAGTTAAGATCAAACATAGTACTGCCCTAGGAAGAACCAGAAACCAATCTGATCATGGAATGTCTACATTGGTCCATTAACCAAAGAACCAGTAGCAGAGGAATATGTGGTTGGGACCATATATAAACAGAACTACTTACATAATTTAATTTTGTTGTGTATATGTAATTTTAATTTTTTCACTTGCACTGAGTTTGGCCCTCATGTGTCTTGCCTCCAAAATCCAGAGAAATAGTGGGATGTTTAAGTTCCCATTCCCCTAGATTCCTCTAGACTTTTATAAAGCTTGAATCACTAGAGTTTAAAAGAAATAAATAAAGTTATTTTGATTATTTGATTATTACACAGTAGATACAATGCAATAAGATGTATAGAAAAATGATGTAACATTACTGCTCCAATAGACAATGTCGGATTTATGCCATCAGGTACAGGAATCTATAATATCTGGTTGCTTAAAATACTGTAGGTACTCATTGGTTTTATAAGTAAAACAATTAGACATTCATATATATTATTTATTCCATATAAACTGCATTGCAGTCTTCCAGTCATGTATCTTAACTTTATTTCAGATGTTCCATAAATGCTAATACATTGTGCAATTGTTGTGATCTGCAAAAGCTTTATTATACAACACCAGATAGATTCATCTGACAATAAAACGTCTCCCTTAATGCTTTCTCCAAAATATTCATATAATTATAGCTATATATATATATATATATATATATATATAGTTTCACGTTAGTGCAAATCAAAATGTTCGAGCCTGAGCAACATATTTAAATACAAAGGAAAATCATAAACTTCAAAAGAAATAAAATAATAAAAAAAAAAAAACGGACTCTGCAAGTGGTTATTACATATATTTAGTATATTATTAGTAAATATTATATACAATGTATTTAAATAAATAGTTAAATTTCTTCGGCCCTGGGCAATGTGTTAAAAATGTTTTATTCACATGACTATGGAATGTTCAACATAAAGAAAAAGATGAAAACAGCAACTCATATCATCATGGTATAGACGTCCGATTTCAAGGCACATTCTTGGCAAATCAGAGTTCTAGATCTAGAATTAAACAGAAAACAATACGTTAATATTATTTTACATACCAAATATGTTTGTTTACTTTTTTCATTAAGGATTACATTTAGATTAAAATATAAAATACAAATGTTAATTATAACCGTCTAAAGCAGAGGTTCTCAAACTCGGTCCTCGGGGGCCCGCACAGTGCATGTTTTGCAGGTAACCCAGCAGATGCACAGGTGTATTAATTACTCACTGACACATTTTAAAAGGTCCACAGGTGGAGCTAATTATTTCACTTGCGATTCTGTGAGGAGACCTGCAAAACATGCCCTGTGTGGGCCCCCGAGGACCGAGTTTGAGAACCTCTGGTCTAAAGTAAATGATCATGAAAATTAAACAACTCCATTCCACTACCCCAAAAAATTGAAAATTGAAATTTCCAATTTCTACGTACACACTGGGAGCTGCCACAGTAATCCATCTGAAAGTGCAGCACAGTGTAGTATACTGAGAGCAATAAAATATCTATCTATCTATCTAACTATCTATCTATCTATCTATCTATCTATCTATCTATCTATCTATCTGTCTATCTCTCTGATTATCTATCTCTCTGTGTGTCAGTCTGTCTGTCTGTCTGTCTGTCTCTCTCAAGTGTATCAATATATTTCCTACTGTAGTAATCAAAGTATGCAAATATATAAATAAATACAATAAAAATGTTTTTATAAAAATTATATTTTCTTTATTCAAAATATAGTGTTTACAACACATAAAAAGGGGAATTTTATCTACCACTACTGTTCAATTAAAATCAATATAATTGTGACCCTAATACCGGTATACTTTAGACAAAAAAACAAACCAACATAAAACATGTACTAATGGTGCTTATTTCAGCGGCTTACTTAAAAAAGTCCACAGTTACAATTTCCAAGCATATTTTCATTCCTAGCTGGAGAATTGAATTTTTACTGGGGAAATATAAAATCTGTGTTTCCAGAAAGAAGGCTGTGCCCAACTGGATCAAATGGCTCTGCTCACCGCAGCAGTTAGTCCTTAACTCACATCAGTATCTTTCTATGGTTAAATCAGCATTCTTAGCCGGGAATGTGTCATGTGTAGACTTACTTAAATGCCAAAGGTTCAGAAAGGTATTGAATGCCACAGGTCCAGAAATGTGCGAGTGTCTGCCGGCAGACAGTTGTTGGTGCCTCTGCGATCAACTAGTTTCGCCTGTCTAAGCAGGCTTCCTCAGGATAGCCGAGTGCACCTCCTACCCCGCACTTTAAACTCTCCCTGGCATTCGTTGCTATGGCGACCAGGATCTCTCCGCCCATCATCAGGTTCCACTGTACACAGCTCAGCATTGTGTTGCTGTGGTAACCGGGATCCACTCGTCGCGTCACTTCCGCTTCCTTTCTTCGGCGTTCGTTGTCATGGTAGCCTGGATTCTCTTTGTATGTTATTATTTCCCTGCGTCACGTCACTTTCGGTTTGGTAGCTCCGCCCATAGGGAACTCCACTACCTTCCGTTCAGCATTCAGTTGCCATGGAGACTAGGATCTCCTTATCGCATCACTTCCTGATTTTCTTTGATGCTGTAGTTCTTTCTGCTCCCAGCATTTTTATTTATTTAAAAGGATATATAAGAGACATCTCTTGCTGGCCACTTTTATCTAGTGGATTGTCAGTGTCCTTTAATTATGTTGTGGCAATGACTTCTGTTATTACATTTAGATGGTCTCATAGTAGATGGAGAAACATTCTAATATATATATACAGTTCCTTCTTTGATCTGTAGTCCCGAACCATTTTCTTATACTGTATTATTATTCTTCTGTTTTCCTCCTCAAATTTGTCGTGTTTTAAACACATCCATCATTATCACATACAATTGACATACATAAAACAGTGCCTGCGGGTAGAGTTAAACATACATAACTACCACCCCATCCCCATTATATCTAATCTTATACTATTATATACTATTCTTTTAGAAACGGATAGAGTTCCCAATCTATGTTTAATCCCTTAGGTATAAGCGTCCCTAGTTCAAAAATAGTTCTTGCCTCTTCCTTAAGGAGTGCACTATCCCAATCCCCCCTCTCCATGATTTCTGTATTAGTTTAATACCAATAAATTCCAGGGCTGCAGGATTGCTGTCATGGACTTTAAGGAAGTGTTCTGGAATACTATGATTGTCCTCCTTAGTCCTGATATTATTTAGATGCTCATTAATTCGAATTTGAAGGCACCGATAGGTCTTCCCTACATATTGAAGCCCGCAGGGGGAGGTGATCAAATAAATCACCCCCTTCGAATTGCAGGTGATTTTATCCTTTATTTTATATTCTTTTCCTGTACTGTTTGATTTGTATTTCACTATTGGTTTCGTTGATACATTTTTCGTTTTTCTGCAAACCACGCAATTGTTACACCTGTAGAATCCCGGCTCCATGCCTTTTAGCAATGCTGTTTTTCTCCTATCGTTCTTACAGTAGCTCCTCACTAGACTGTTTTTTAGGGTAGGTGCCCTCCTATAAACAATTCTAGGTTTCTCTGGTAAAATATCTTTAAGCTCTTCATCTGCAGTAAGGATGTGCCAATGTTTGTATAGACTTTCTTCTAGAAGTCTACGCTGACTCGAGAATCCCGTCAGAAACAACACATCATCTTTTTTCCTCTCATTCTTACTTTTATACCGAAGGAGATCAGTCCTGTTCATCTTATCCACTTCATCCTTATTTATCTTCAATTCATTCTTTCTGAAGTTCTTCTCTCCAAATTTATTCATAAGATCCAATGCTTGTATCTCGTAGTCTGCTTTCTTAAAGCAATTCCTCCGTATTCGTCTTATCTGGCCTTTGGGGACATTGGCCAACCACTTCGGATGATGGTTGCTCTTGAAGTCTAAATAACTATTGCAGTCCACTTCCTTATTATACGTTCTTGTTTCAATCTGATTATTCTCAATGAAGATGGTTAAATCTAGAAAGTTTATGCTGGTATCACTGATCTCACTTGTAAATTCCAGGTTATATCCATTTTTATTTATCTTTCTGATGAATTGTTCCAGATCTTCTTTCGTCCCATTCCAGATGATGAACACATCATCTATAAATCTTGCCCACAAAATCAAGTTGGGGAGGTATTCATTGTTTGTCCAGATAAATTCATTTTCCCACTGGGCAAGGAAGAGATTGGCATAAGAAGGCGCAAAGTTCGTACCCATAGCTGTTCCCTGGGTTTGCCTATAGTATTTGCCCACATACCAGAAAAAATTATGCTCTAGTGTGAATCTTATCCCTTCCAGTATGAACTCAATTTGATCTCCCTTCATTTTTGACTCCTTTATGAGAATCTTCTGAACATTTTCTATTCCTTGGTCATGTCGAATTGAGGTATAGAGTGATTTAACATCACATGTTGCCAATAAATAGCCTTCTTTCCATTCTATCCTGCTCAACATATCCAGAATTTGTATTGTGTCTTTGATGTAACTCTGTTGTGTATTCACTAGTTTCTTCAAAAAGACATCAATGTAACATGATAAATGCGACATTAGTGACTGGATTCCTGCCACTATTGGCCTTCCTGGGGGGGTATTCAGGTCCTTATGGATTTTTGGTAGTTGGTAAAATAATGCCACTTTTGGATGTTCCGGGTATACATATTTAAATTCGTCTTTCATAAGTATTCCCTTTCTTAATGCATCCTTTAGGATCCTTTCCAGGTCCTTCTTATATTCTTCCATGGGATTTCTTGTAGTTGCTGGTATGTGCTGGTATCTTGCAATAATCTTAAACATTCCTTATCATAGTTCCCTTTATCCATAATTGTAATCCCCCCCCCTTTATCTGCTTGTTTGATCACAATCTCTTCATTTTGTTTGAGACTCTTCAGTGCTTTTTTCTCCCTCACACTTAGATTCCATTTCCTCATTCCTTCCACCTTCTCAGGGATCCTTTTTATATCTTCTTCCACTAATTTCTGAAAGGTGCTTAGTAAATGGCCTTTTAATTCAGCAGGGTTAAAGGTGGATTTCCTTTTTAGACCTGAATGTTCATATGATTCTGACTCAATTTCTTTCTCCATATTTGTTCCTCCTTTATTTCTTTTAAAGAATTTTTTCAGTGTAATTGTCCTAATGAATTTTTGGAGATCTATCATTGTATCGAATTTATTAAGAATATTTGTTGGAGCAAATTTGAGTCCTTTCTCCAGGACTTTCACTTCAGAGGGGGTCAATTCATAATTGCTTACGTTGAATATCCCCTTCGTGCAGCTTTTGTGTTGTTGTTCTTCTTTTGTTTTTTCTTTTGCCCTGTTTTTTGCTCCGCCTCGCTTTCCCCGTTTGTTGATGATGAGCTTCTTTTTCGTCTTCTTCTTCTTTTTGTTGTTGAATCTGGGGATTTTTTTGGGATGGCTCCAAGATTCTGTGAGGGATTGTTTCTCTGCGCCAATTCTAAAAAAGCATCCAAATATGCTTCTGTATCTTCTAACTCCACCTCCTCTTCTTCTTGTCGTTCCTGATTCCCCAGTCTATTGCCCTTTCTTCCCCTATTCTCCAGACGTTCCATGAGGGTTCGGGCTGAGAGGTCCAGGATCTTCTAGTGGTCTTCTCTTCCATTATTGAAACTTCTAATAAGAGTTTCCGTGGTGGGATATTCTTCTTTCCTCGACTTTCTTTCTTGATCCTTTCTTTTCATTCCTTCTAAGTACGCCTCTTGTTGTCGTTTACTCTTCATCCGTTGTTGATTCTCTCTTTCCCTTACATCAGTATTTCTCTGTGTCAATCTCCACCCTTGGGATGTATCCCTGGAGTGTCTATATTCTCCCATCTGTCTTTTATTCTGCCTTCTCCATGTATCTCCACTGTTCATCCCTCTAATACTAATACTAATACTTTGATTACTACAGTAGGAAATATATTGATACACTTGAGAAACATAAGCGCTGGGAGATACTTTATTTTACTTTTTGGTGTAGATTTTAAGAGGCTAGTGGAAAGCCTCTTCTCCATAGCAGCTTTTACTGATCAAGTGAGACGAACAAGCGCAGTCCTTAAATCCCCCCCTTTTTTGTTTAACGTATTTATATCCACACACGAGGACAGCAGCTAGTTTGTAAGAAGATGGCATTGAGTAAAGAAGAACGGATTAGGGTTCTCAATGAACTTATACCTACAGCAGGAATGCACCCAGTAATTAATATAGAGGCAACAGAAGATACTTTTTGTAGTCTATACACTAGATTAGAAAAATTGGAAATACAGGAGATCAAACAATGGTGGGAGAGTACCACTTTAGCTAAGTATATTGAAAAACAAATGATCCTGAGAGGTCTTAGGATAATAAAAGCCCCATCATTTCTATCAAAAAAATAGGATTTTATAAGAAAGTGGGATGATACCCTCGATACCTGTTCAGTAAATCTGATGAAATTAATTATTGCAGATAGAGAAGAAAGTATTAAAAACATAGAGGGGGAAATTAAGGATATAAGAAGGAAATTTAAATCAATGGAACAACTAGCGGACTTTAAGAATCTAGAAAATCTTATGAATATTAGACTACAGAAAACTGAACAGGATATAATAGAACAGAAGAAGAGGAAATTTGCCAGAGACCATGAGGATTATAAAGGAGACATTAGGAATTGGAAAGTAGGAAAAAAAACCCAGATGGGAAGGGAGGAAAGAAGAAGACCGTACCTTGAAGACCAAAGGCGGTATGAAGAGCCATCCAGAGGTGAGAAAAACTACCATCGAACTCGACCACAGAACTTCACAGAACAATATACAAGAAGAGTATATGATACAGAAAACATCAGAGGGATGAACAGTGGAGATACATGGAGAAGGCAGAATGAAAGACAGATGGGAGAATATAGACACCCCAGGGATATATCCCAAGGGTGGAGATTGACACAGAGAAACACTGATGTAAGGGAACGAGAGAATCAACAACGGATGAAGAGTAAACGACAACAAGAGGCGGACTTAGAAGGAATGAAAAGAAAGGATCAAGAAAGAAAGTCGAGGAAAGAAGATTATCCCACCATGGAAACTCTTATTAGAAGTTTCAATAATGGAAGAGAAGACCACCAGAAGATCCTGGACCTCTCAGCCCGAACCCTCATGGAACGTCTGGAGAATAGGGGAAGAAAGGGCAATAGACTGGGGAATCAGGAACGACAAGAAGAAGAGGAGGTGGAGTTAGAAGATACAGAAGCATATTTGGATGCTTTTTTAGAATTGGCGCAGAGAAACAATCCCTCACAGAATCTTGGAGCCATCCCAAAAAAATCCCCAGATTCAACAACAAAAAGAAGAAGAAGACGAAAAAGAAGCTCATCATCAACAAACGGGGAAAGTGAGGCGGAGCAAAAAACAGGGCAAAAGAAAAAACAAAAGAAGAACAACAACAAAAAAGCGGCACGAAGGGGATATTCAACATAAGCAATTATGAATTGACCCCCTCTGAAATGGAAGTCCTGGAGAAAGGACTCAAATTTGCTCCAACAAATATTCTTAATAAATTCGATACAATGATAGATCTCCAAAAATTCATTAGGACAATTACACTGAAAAAAATCTTTAAAAGAAATAAAGGAGGAACAAATATGAAGAAAGAAATTGAGTCAGAATCATACGAACATTCAGGTCTAAAAAGGAAATCCACCTTTTATCCTGCACAATTAAAAGGCCATTTACTAAGCACCTTTCAGAAATTAGTGGAAGAAGATATAAAAAGGATCCCTGAGAAGGTGGAAGGAATGAGGAAATGGAATCTAAGTGTGAGGGAGAAAAAAGCACTGAAGAGTCTCAAACAAAATGAAGAGATTGTGATCAAACAAGCAGATAAAGGGGGGGGGATTACAATTATGGATAAAGGGAACTATGATAAGGAATGTTTAAGATTATTGCAAGATACCAGCACATACCAGCAACTACAAGAAAATCCCATGGAAGAATATAAGAAGGACCTGGAAAGGATCCTAAAGGATGCATTAAGAAAGGGAATACTTACGAAAGACGAATTTAAATATGTATACCCGGAACATCCAAAAGTGGCATTATTTTACCAACTACCAAAAATCCATAAGGACCTGAATACCCCCCCAGGAAGGCCAATAGTGGCAGGAATCCAGTCACTAACGTCGCATTTATCATGTTACATTGATGTCTTTTTTAAGAAACTAGTGAATACACAACAGAGTTACATCAAAGACACGATACAGATTCTGGATATGTTGAGCAGGATAGAATGGAAAGAAGGCTATTTATTGGCAACATGTGATGTTAAATCCCTCTATACCTCAATTCGACATGACCAAGGAATAGAAAATGTTCACTAGAGCATAATTTTTTCTGGTATGGGGGCAAATACTATAGGCAAACCCAGGGAACAGCTATGGGTACGAACTTCGCGCCTTCTTATGCCAATCTCTTCCTTGCCCAGTGGGAAAATGAATTTATCTGGACAAACAATGAATACCTCCCCAACTTGATTTTGTGGGCAAGATTTATAGATGATGTGTTCATCATCTGGAATGGGACGAAAGAAGATCTGGAACAATTCATCAGATAGATAAATAAAAATGGATATAACCTGGAATTTACAAGTAAGATCAGTGATACCAGCATAAACTTTCTAGATTTAACCATCTTCATTGAGAATAATCAGATTGAAACAAGAACGTATAATAAGGAAGTGGACTGCAATAGTTATTTAGACTTCAAGAGCAACCATCATCCGAAGTGGTTGGCCAATGTCCCCAAAGGCCAGATAAGACGAATACGGAGGAATTGCTCTAAGAAAGCAGACTACAAGATACAAGCATTGGATCTTATGAATAAATTTGGAGAGAAGAACTTCAGAAAGAATGAATTGAAGATAAATAAGGATGAAGTGGATAAGATGAACAGGACTGATCTCCTTCGGTATAAAAGTAAGAATGAGAGGAAAAAAGATGATGTGTTGTTCCTGACGGGATTCTCGAGTCAGCGTAGACTTCTAGAAGAAAGTCTATACAAACATTGGCACATCCTTACTGCAGATGAAGAGCTTAAAGATATTTTACCGGAGAAACCTAGAATTGTTTATAGGAGGGCACCTACCCTAAAAAACAGTCTAGTGAGGAGCTACTGTAAGAACGATAGGAGAAAAACAGCATGGCTAAAAGACATGGAGCCGGGATTCTACAGGTGTAACAATTGCGTGGTTTGCAGAAAAACGAAAAATGTATCAACGAAACCAATAGTGAAATACAAATCAAACAGTACAGGAAAAGAATATAAAATAAAGGATAAAATCACCTGCAATTCGAAGGGGGTGATTTATTTGATCACCTGCCCCTGCGGGCTTCAATATGTAGGGAAGACCTATTGGTGCCTTCAAATTCGAATTAATGAGCATCTAAATAATATCAGGACTAAGAAGGACAATCATAGTATTCCAGAACACTTCCTTAAAGTCCATGACAGCAATCCTGCAGCCCTGGAATTTATTGGTATTAAACTAATACAGAAATCATGGAGAGGGGGGGATTGGGATAGTGCATTCCTTAAGGAAGAGGCAAGAACTATTTTTGAACTAGGGACGCTTATACCTAAGGGATTAAACATAGATTGGGAACTCTATCCGTTTCTAAAAGAATAGGATATAATAGTATAAGATTAGATATAATGGGGATGGGGTGGTAGTTATGTATGTTTAACTCTACCCGTAGGCACTGTTTTATGTATGTCAATTGTATGTGATAATGATGGATGTGTTTAAAACACGACAAATTTGAGGAGGAAAACAGAAGAATAATTATACAGTATAAGATGGGGACTACAGATCAAAGAAGGAACTGTATATATATATTAGAATGTTTCTCCATCTACTATGAGACCATCTAAATGTAATAACAGAAGTCATTGCCACAACATAATTAAAGGACACTGACAATCCACTAGATAAAAGTGGCCAGCAAGAGATGTCTCTTATATATCCTTTTAAATAAATAAAAATGCTGGGAGCAGAAAGAACTACGCATCAAAGAAAATCAGGAAGTGATGCGATAAGGAGATCCTAGTCTCCATGGCAACTGAATGCTGAACGGAAGGTAGTGGAGTTCCCTATGGGCGGAGCTACCAAACCGAAAGTGACGTGACGCAGGGAAATAATAACATACAAAGAGAATCCAGGCTACCATGACAACGAACGCCGAAGAAAGGAAGCGGAAGTGACGCGACGCGACGAGTGGATACCGGTTACCACAGCAACACAATGCTGAGCTGTGTACAGTGGAACCTGATGATGGGCGGAGAGATCCCGGTCGCCATAGCAACGAATGCCAGGGAGAGTTTAAAGTGCGGGGTAGGAGGTGCACTCGGCTATCCTGAGGAAGCCTGCTTAGACAGGCGAAACTAGTTGATCGCAGAGGCACCAACAACTGTCTGCCGGCAGACACTCGCACATTTCTGGACCTGTGGCATTCAATACCTTTCTGGACCCGTGGCATTTAAGTAAGTCTACACATGATACATTCCCGGCTAAGAATGCTGATTTAACCATAGAAAGATACTGATGTGAGTTAAGGACTAACTGCTGCGGTGAGCAGAGCCATTTGATCCAGTTGGGCACAGCCTTCTTTCTGGAAACACAGATTTTATATTTCCCCAGTAAAAATTCAATTCTCCAGCTAGGAATGAAAATATGCTTGGAAATTGTAACTGTGGACTTTTTTAAGTAAGCCGCTGAAATAAGCACCATTAGTACATGTTTTATGTTGGTTTGTTTTATGTCTAAAGTATACCGGTATTAGGGTCACAATTATATTGATTTTAATTGAACAGTAGTGGTAGATAAAATTCCCCTTTTTATGTGTTGTAAACACTATATTTTGAATAAAGAAAATATATTTTTTATAAAAACATTTTTATTGTATTTATTTATATATTTGCATACTTTGATTACTACAGTAGGAAATATATTGATACACTTGAGAAACATAAGCGCTGGGAGATACTTTATTTTACTTTTTGGTGTAGATTTTAAGAGGCTAGTGGAAAGCCTCTTCTCCATAGCAGCTTTTACTGATCAAGTGAGACGAACAAGCGCAGTCCTCAAATCCCCCCCTTTTTTATCTATCTCTCTGTCTGTCTGTCTGTCTGTCTGTACAATATTTAAGAAACAATTAATTGAATGCTCTATATAACTATTGACACAATATTAGTGATGTGCACCGGTCATTTTTCGGGTTTTGTGTTTTGGTTTTGGATTCGGTTCCGCGGCCGTGTTTTGGATTCGGACGCGTTTTGGCAAAACCTCACCAAAATTTTTTTGTCGGATTCGGGTGTGTTTTGGATTCGGGTGTTTTTTTCAAAAAACCCTAAAAAACAGCTTAAATCATAGAATTTGGGGGTCATTTTGATCCCATAGTATTATTAACCACAATAACCATAATTTCCACTCATTTCCAGTCTATTCTGAACACCTCACACCTCACAATATTATTTTTAGTCCTAAAATTTACACCGAGGTCGCTGGATGGCTAAGCTAAGCGACACAAGTGGCCGACACAAACACCTGGCCCATCTAGGAGTGACACTGCAGTGTCAGGCAGGATGGCACTTCAAAAAAATAGTCCACAAACAGCACATGATGCAAAGAAAAAAAGAGGCGCACCAAGGTCGCTGTGTGACTAAGCTAAGCGACACAAGTGGCCGACACGAACACCTGGCCCATCTAGGAGTGGCACTGCAGTGTCAGACAGGATGGCACTTAAAAAAAATTGTCCCCAAACAGCACATGATGCAAAGAAAAAAAGAGGCGCACCAAGGTCGCTGTGTGACTAAGATAAGCGACACAAGTGGCCGACACAAACACCTGGCCCATCTAGGAGTGGCACTGCAGTGTCAGGCAGGATGGCACTTCAAAAAAATAGTCCCCAAACAGCACATGATGCAAAGAAAAAAAGAGGCGCACCAAGGTCGCTGTGTGACTAAGCTAAGTGACACAAGTGGCCGACACAAACACCTGGCCCATCTAGGAGTGGCACTGCAGTGTCAGACAGGATGGCACTTCAAAAAAATTGTCCCCAAACAGCACATGATGCAAAGAAAAAAAGAGGCGCACCAAGGTCGCTGTGTGACTAAGCTAAGCGACACAAGTGGCTGACACGAACACCTGGCCCATCTAGGAGCGGCACTGCAGTGTCAGACAGGATGGCACTTCAAAAAAATAGTCCCCAAACAGCACATGATGCAAAGAAAAAAAGAGGCGCACCAAGGTCGCTGTGTGACTAAGCTAAGCGACACAAGTGGCCGACACGAACACCTGGCCCATCTAGGAGTAGCACTGCAGTGTCAGACTGGATGGCCCTTCAAAAAAATTGTCCCCAAACAGCACATGATGCAAAGAAAAAAAGAGGCGCACCAAGGTCGCTGTGTGACTAAGCTAAGCGACACAAGTGGCCGACACGAACACCTGGCCCATCTAGGAGTGGCACTGCAGTGTCAGACAGGATGGCACTTCAAAAAAATAGTCCCCAAACAGCACATGATGCATATAAAAAAGAGGCGCACCAAGGTCGCTGTGTGACTAAGATAAGCGACACAAGTGGCCGACACAAACACCTGGCCCATCTAGGAGTGGCACTGCAGTGTCAGGCAGGATGGCATTTCAAAAAAATAGTCCCCAAACAGCACATGATGTAAAGAAAAAAGAGGCACACCAAGGTCGCTGTGTGACTAAGATAAGCGACACAAGTGGCCGACACAAACACCTGGCCTATCTAGGAGTGGCACTGCAGTGTCAGACAGGATGGCACATCAAAAAAATTGTCCCCAAACAGCACATGATGCAAAGAAAAAAAGAGGCGCACCAAGGTCGCTGTGTGACTAAGATAAGCGACACAAGTGGCCGACACAAAAACCTGGCCCATCTAGGAGTGGCACTGCAGTGTCAGGCAGGATGGCACTTCAAAAAAATAGTCCCCAAACAGCACATGATGCAACGAAAAAAAGAGGCGCACCAAGGTCGCTGTGTGACTAAGATAAGCGACACAAGTGGCCGACACAAACACCTGCCCATCTAGGAGTGGCACTGCAGTGTCAGACAGGATGGCACTTCAAAAAAATAGTCCCCAAACAGCACATGATGCAAAGAAAAAAAAAAGGCGCACCAAGGTCGCTGTGTGACTAAGCTAAGCGACACAAGTGGCCGACACGAACACCTGGCCCATCTAGGAGTGGCACTGCAGTGTCAGACAGGATGGCACTTCAAAAAAATAGTCCCCAAACAGCACATGATGCATAGAAAAAAGAGGCGCACCAAGGTCGCTGTGTGACTAAGATAAGCGACACAAGTGGCCGACACAAACACCTGGCCCATCTAGGAGTGGCACTGCAGTGTCAGGCAGGATGGCACTTCAAAAAAATAGTCCCCAAACAGCACATGATGTAAAGAAAAAAAGAGGCGCACCAAGGTCGCTGTGTGACTAAGATAAGCGACACAAGTGGCCGACACAAACACCTGGCCCATCTAGGAGTGGCACTGCAGTGTCAGACAGGATGGCACATCAAAAAAATTGTCCCCAAACAGCACATGATGCAAAGAAAAAAGGAGGCGCACCAAGGTCGCTGTGTGACTAAGATAAGCGACACAAGTGGCCGACACGAACACCTGGCCCATCTAGGAGTGGCACTGCAGTGTCAGACAGGATGGCACTTCAAAAAAATTGTCCCCAAACAGCACATGATGCAAAGAAAAAAAGAGGCGCACCAAGGTCGCTGTGTGACTAAGAAAAGCGACACAAGTGGCCGACACGAACACCTGGCCCATCTAGGAGTGGCACTGCAGTGTCAGACAGGATGGCACTTCAAAAAAATTGTCCCCATACAGCACATGATGCAAAGAAAAAAAGAGGCGCACCAAGGTCGCTGTGTGACTAAGCTAAGCGACACAAGTGGCCGACACGAACACCTGGCCCATCTAGGAGTGGCACTGCAGTGTCAGACTGGATGGCACTTCAAAAAAATTGTCCCCAAACAGCACATGATGCAAAGAAAAAAAGAGGCGCACCAAGGTCGCTGTGTGACTAAGATAAGCGACACAAGTGGCCGACACAAACACCTGCCCATCTAGGAGTGGCACTGCAGTGTCAGAGAGGATGGCACTTCAAAAAAATTGTCCCCAAACAGAACATGATGCAAAGAAAAAAAAAGGCACACCAAGGTCGCTGTGTGACTAAGCTAAGCGACACAAGTGGCCGACACGAACACCTGGCCCATCTAGGAGTGGCACTGCAGTGTCAGACAGGATGGCACTTCAAAAAAATAGTCCCCAAACAGCACATGATGCATAGAAAAAAGAGGCACACCAAGGTCGCTGTGTGACTAAGATAAGCGACACAAGTGGCCGACACAAACACCTGGCCCATCTAGGAGTGGCACTGCAGTGTCAGACAGGATGGCACTTCAAAAAAATTGTCCCCAAACAGAACATGATGCAAAGAAAAAAAAAGGCACACCAAGGTCGCTGTGTGACTAAGCTAAGCGACACAAGTGGCCGACACGAACACCTGGCCCATCTAGGAGTGGCACTGCAGTGTCAGACAGGATGGCACTTCAAAAAAATAGTCCCCAAACAGCACATGATGCATAGAAAAAAGAGGCACACCAAGGTCGCTGTGTGACTAAGATAAGCGACACAAGTGGCCGACACAAACACCTGGCCCATCTAGGAGTGGCACTGCAGTGTCAGGCAGGATGGCACTTCAAAAAAATAGTCCCCAAACAGCACATGATGTAAAGAAAAAAAGAGGCGCACCAAGGTCGCTGTGTGACTAAGATAAGCGACACAAGTGGCCGACACAAACACCTGGCCCATCTAGGAGTGGCACTGCAGTGTCAGACAGGATGGCACATCAAAAAAATTGTCCCCAAACAGCACATGATGCAAAGAAAAAAGGAGGCGCACCAAGGTCGCTGTGTGACTAAGATAAGCGACACAAGTGGCCGACACGAACACCTGGCCCATCTAGGAGTGGAACAGCAGTGTCAGACAGGATGGCACTTGAAAAAAATTGTCCCCAAACAGCACATGATGCAAAGAAAAAAAGAGGCGCACCAAGGTCGCTGTGTGACTAAGATAAGCGACACAAGTGGCCGACACAAACACCTGGCCCATCTAGGAGTGGTACTGCAGTGTCAGGCAGGATGGCACTTCAAAAAAATAGTCCCCAAACAGCACATGATGCAAAGAAAAAAAAAGGCGCACCAAGGTCGCTGTGTGACTAAGCTAAGCGACACAAGTGGCCGACACGAACACCTGGCCCATCTAGGAGTGGCACTGCAGTGTCAGACAGGATGGATTTTAAAAAAAATTGTCCCCAAACAGCACATGATGCAAAGAAAAAAAGAGGCGCACCAAGGTCGCTGTGTGACTAAGATAAGCGACACAAGTGGCCGACACAAACACCTGGCCCATCTAGGAGTGGCACTGCAGTGTCAGGCAGGATGACACTTCAAAAAAATTGTCCCCAAACAGCACATGATGCAAAGAAAAAAAGAGGCGCACCAAGGTCGCTGTGTGACAAAGATAAGCGACACAAGTGGCCGACACAAACACCTGGCCCATCTAGGAGTGGCACTGCAGTGTCAGGCAGGATGGCACTTCAAAAAAATTGTCCCCAAACAGCACATGATGCAAAGAAAAAAAGAGGCGCACCAAGGTCGCTGTGTGACTAAGATAAGCGACACAAGTGGCCGACACAAACACCTGGCCCATCTAGGAGTGGCACTGCAGTGTCAGGCAGGATGGCACTTCAAAAAAATAGTCCCCAAACAGCACATGATGCAAAGAAAAAAAGAGGCGCACCAAGGTCGCTGTGTGACTAAGCTAAGTGACACAAGTGGCCGACACGAACACCTGGCCCATCTAGGAGTGGCACTGCAGTGTCAGACAGGATGGCACTTCAAAAAAATTGTCCCCAAACAGCACATGATGCAAAGAAAAAAAGAGGCGCACCAAGGTCGCTGTGTGACTAAGCTAAGCGACACAAGTGGCCGACACGAACACCTGGCCCATCTAGGAGTGGCACTGCAGTGTCAGACAGGATGGCACTTCAATAAAAGTGTCCCCAAACAGCACATGATGCAAAGAAAAAAAGAGGCGCACCAAGGTCGCTGTGTGACTAAGATAAGCGACACAAGTGGCCGACACAAACACCTGGCCCATCTAGGAGTGGCACTGCAGTGTCAGGCAGGATGGCACTTCAAAAAATAGTCCCCAAACAGCACATGATGCAAAGAAAAAAAGAGGCGCACCAAGGACGCTGTGTGACTAAGCTAAGCGACACAAGTGGCCGACACGAACACCTTGCCCATCTAGGAGTGGCACTGCAGTGTCAGACAGGATGGCACTTCAAAAAAAGTGTCCCCAAACAGCACATGATGCAAAGAAAAAAAGAGGCGCACCAAGGTCGCTGTGTGACTAAGATAAGCGACACAAGTGGCCGACACAAACACCTGCCCATCTAGGAGTGGCACTGCAGTGTCAGACAGGATGGCACTTAAAAAAAATTGTCCCCAAACAGCACATGATGCAAAGAAAAAAAGAGGCGCACCAAGGTCGCTGTGTGACTAAGATAAGCGACACAAGTGGCCGACACAAACACCTGGCCCATCTAGGAGTGGCACTGCAGTGTCAGGCAGGATGACACTTCAAAAAAATTGTCCCCAAACAGCACATGATGCAAAGAAAAAAAGAGGCGCACCAAGGTCGCTGTGTGACAAAGATAAGCGACACAAGTGGCCGACACAAACACCTGGCCCATCTAGGAGTGGCACTGCAGTGTCAGGCAGGATGGCACTTCAAAAAAATTGTCCCCAAACAGCACATGATGCAAAGAAAAAAAGAGGCGCACCAAGGTCGCTGTGTGACTAAGATAAGCGACACAAGTGGCCGACACAAACACCTGGCCCATTTAGGAGTGGCACTGCAGTGTCAGGCAGGATGGCACTTCAAAAAAATAGTCCCCAAACAGCACATGATGCAAAGAAAAAAAGAGGCGCACCAAGGTCGCTGTGTGACTAAGCTAAGTGACACAAGTGGCCGACACGAACACCTGGCCCATCTAGGAGTGGCACTGCAGTGTCAGACAGGATGGCACTTCAAAAAAATTGTCCCCAAACAGCACATGATGCAAAGAAAAAAAGAGGCGCACCAAGGTCGCTGTGTGACTAAGCTAAGCGACACAAGTGGCCGACACGAACACCTGGCCCATCTAGGAGTGGCACTGCAGTGTCAGACAGGATGGCACTTCAAAAAAAGTGTCCCCAAACAGCACATGATGCAAAGAAAAAAAGAGGCGCACCTAGGTCGCTGTGTGACTAAGATAAGCGACACAAGTGGCCGACACAAACACCTGGCCCATCTAGGAGTGGCACTGCAGTGTCAGGCAGGATGGCACTTCAAAAAATAGTCCCCAAACAGCACATGATGCAAAGAAAAAAAGAGGTGCACCAAGGTCGCTGTGTGACTAAGCTAAGCGACACAAGTGGCCGACACGAACACCTGGCCCATCTAGGAGTGGCACTGCAGTGTCAGACAGGATGGCACTTCAAAAAAAGTGTCCCCAAACAGCACATGATGCAAAGAAAAAAAGAGGCGCACCAAGGTCGCTGTGTGACTAAGATAAGCGACACAAGTGGCCGACACAAACACCTGCCCATCTAGGAGTGGCACTGCAGTGTCAGACAGGATGGCACTTCAAAAAAATAGTCCCCAAACAGCACATGATGCAAAGAAAAAAAAAAGGCGCACCAAGGTCGCTGTGTGACTAAGCTAAGCGACACAAGTGGCCGACACGAACACCTGGCCCATCTAGGAGTGGCACTGCAGTGTCAGACAGGATGGCACTTCAAAAAAAAAAATAGTCCCCAAACAGCACATGATGCATAGAAAAAAGAGGCGCACCAAGGTCGCTGTGTGACAAAGATAAGCGACACAAGTGGCCGACACGAACACCTGGCCCATCTAGGAGTGGAACAGCAGTGTCAGACAGGATGGCACTTGAAAAAAATTGTCCCCAAACAGCACATGATACAAAGAAAAAAAGAGGCGCACCAAGGTCGCTGTGTGACTAAGATAAGCGACACAAGTGGCCGACACAAACACCTGGCCCATCTAGGAGTGGCACTGCAGTGTCAGGCAGGATGGCCCTTCAAAAAAATAGTCCACAAACAGCACATGATGCAAAGAAAAAAAGAGGCACACGAAGGTCGCTGTGTGACTAAGATAAGCGACACAAGTGGCCGACACAAACACCTGGCCCATCTAGGAAAGGCACTGCAGTGTCAGGCAGGATGGCACTTCAAAAAAATAGTCCACAAACAGCACATGATGCAAAGAAAAAAAGAGGCGCACCAAGGTCGCTGTGTGACTAAGCTAAGCGACACAAGTGGCCGACACGAACACCTGGCCCATCTAGGAGCGGTACTGCAGTGTCAGATAGGATGGCACTTCAAAAAAATAGTCCCCAAACAGCACATGATGCAAAGAAAAAAAAGAGGCGCACCAAGGTCGCTGTGTGACTAAGCTAAGGGACACAAGTGGCCGACACGAACACCTGGCCCATCTAGGAGTGGCACTGCAGTGTCAGACAGGATGGCACTTCAAAAAAATAGTCCCCAAACAGCACATGATGCATAGAAAAAAGAGGCGCACCAAGGTCGCTGTGTGACTAAGATAAGCGACACAAGTGGCCGACACAAACACCTGGCCCATCTAGGAGTGGCACTGCAGTGTCAGGCAGGATGGCACTTCAAAAAAATAGTCCCCAAACAGCACATGATGCAAAGAAAAAAAGAGGCGCACCAAGATCGCTGTGTGACTAAGATAAGCGACACAAGTGGCCGACACAAACACCTGGCCCATCTAGGAGTGTCACTGCAGTGTCAGACAGGATGGCACATCAAAAAAATTGTCCCCAAACAGCACATGATGCAAAGAAAAAAAGAGGCGCACCAAGGTCGCTGTGTGACTAAGATAAGCGACACAAGTGGCCGACGCGAACACCTGGCCCATCTAGGAGTGGAACAGCAGTGTCAGACAGGATGGCACTTGAAAAAAATTGTCCCCAAACAGCACATGATGCAAAGAAAAAAAGAGGCGCACCAAGGTCGCTGTGTGACTAAGATAAGCGACACAAGTGGCCGACACGAACACCTGGCCCATCTAGGAGTGGCACTGCAGTGTCAGACAGGATGGCACTTCAAAAAAAATTTCCCCAAACAGCACATGATGCAAAGAAAAAAAAAGGCGCACCAAGGTCGCTGTGTGACTAAGCTAGTATACTTGACGACACAGAGGTAGGTAGAGCAGTGGCCTACTGTACCGTAATGCTATATATTATATACTGGTGGTCAGCAAACTGTGCAAAACTGAAATGCACCACAGGTATGGATGGATAGTATACTTGACGACACAGAGGTAGGTACAGCAGTGGCCTTCCGTACCATACTGCTATATAAACTGGTGGTCACTGTGTCAGCAAACTGCAAAACTAAAATGCACCACAGGTATAGAATGTATATGGATAGTATACTTAATGACGACACAGAGGTAGGTACAGCAGTGGCCTTCCGTACCGTACTGCTATACATAGTATACTGGTGGTCACTGTGTCAGCAAACTGCAAAACTAAAATGCACCACAGGTATAGAATGTATATGGATAGTATACTTAATGACGACACAGAGGTAGGTACAGCAGTGGCCTTCCGTACCGTACTGCTATATATAGTATACTGGTGGTCACTGTGTCAGCAAACTGCAAAACTAAAATGCACCACAGGTATAGAATGTAGATGGATAGTATACTTAATGACGACACAGAGGTAGGTACAGCAGTGGCCTTCCGTACCGTACTGCTATATATAGTATACTGGTGGTCACTGTGTTAGCAAACTGCAAAACTAAAATGCACCACAGGTATAGAATGTAGATGGATAGTATACTTAATGACGACACAGAGGTAGGTAGAGCAGTGGCCTTCCGTACCGTACTGCTATATATACTGGTGGTCACTGTGTCAGAAAACTGCAAAACTAAAATGCACCACAGGTATAGAATGTAGATGGAAAGTATACTTAATGACGACACAGAGGTAGGTACAGCAGTGGCCTTCCGTACCGTACTGCTATATATAGTATACTGGTGGTCACTGTGTCAGCAAACTGCAAAACTAAAATGCACCACAGGTATAGAATGTAGATGGATAGTATACTTAATTTCGACAAAGAGGTAGGTACAGCAGTGGCCTTCCGTACCGTACTGCTATATATAGTATACTGGTGGTCACTGTGTCAGCAAACTGCAAAACTAAAATGCACCACAGGTATAGAGTGTAGATGGATAGTATACTTAATGACGACACAGAGGTAGGTACAGCAGTGGCCTTCTGTACCGTACTGCTATATATAGTATACTGGTGGTCACTGTGTCAGCAAACTGCAAAACTAAAATGCACCACAGGTATAGAATGTAGATGGATAGTATACTTAATGACGACACAGAGGTAGGTACAGCAGTGGCCTTCCGTACCGTACTGCTATATATACTGGTGGTCACTGTGTCAGCAAACTGCAAAACTAAAATGCACCACAGGTATAGAATGTAGATGGATAGTATACTTAATGACGACACAGAGGTAGGTACAGCAGTGGCCTTCCGTACCGTACTGCTATATATAGTATACTGGTGGTCACTGTGTTAGCAAACTGCAAAACTAAAATGCACCACAGGTATAGAATGTAGATGGATAGTATACTTAATGACGACACAGAGGTAGGTACAGCAGTGGCCTTCCGTACCGTACTGCTATATATAGTATACTGGTGGTCACTGTGTCAGCAAACTGCAAAACTAAAATGCACCACAGGTATAGAATGTAGATGGATAGTATACTTAATGACGACACAGAGGTAGGTAGAGCAGTGGCCTTCCGTACCGTACTGCTATATATACTGGTGGTCACTGTGTCAGCAAACTGCAAAACTAAAATGCACCACAGGTATAGAATGTAGATGGATTCTAGTATACTTAATGACAACACACAGGTAGGTACAGCAGTGGCCTACTGTACCGTAATGCTATATATTATATACTGGTGGTCACTGGTCAGCAAAACTCTGCACTGTACTCCTCCTATATAATATTATACTGGTGGTCCCCAGTCCCCACAATAAAGCAACACACTGAGCACAGATATGGAGTGTTTTTCAGGCAGACAACGTATACTGGTGGTCACTGTCAGCAAAACTCTGCACTGTACTCCTGCTATATAATACAGCTGCTCCCCAGTCCCCACAATTAAGCAGTGTGAACACTGTATGCAGCACACTGAGCACAGATATGCAGTGTTTTTCAGGCAGACAACGTATTACTGGTGGTCACTGTCAGCAAAACTCTGCACTGTACTCCTCCTATATACAGCTGCTCCCCAGTCCCCACAATTAAGTAATAAGCAAGCACTAAATATTTGCAATGCATCAACATAAACGGAGAGGACGCCAGCCACGTCCTCTTCCTAACATTTCCAATGCACGAGTGAAAATGGCGGCGACGCGAGGCTGCTCATATAGAATCCGAATCTCGCGAGAATCCGACAGCGGAATGAGGACGTTCGGGCGCGCTCGGGTTACCCGAGCCATACGGGAGAATCCGAGTATGGCTCGGACCCGTGTAAAAAGGGTGAAGTTCGGGGGGGTTCGGTTTCCGAGAAACCGAACCCGCTCATCACTACACAATATTGGAAATATTTTGGTGATTTGAACAAATGGATATTTGTCCATTCTTACTGCAGAAGGACACTGGCTATTTTATTTATTAACAGTTTCTTATATAGCAAAGCATACTGTATTCCGTTGGGCTATAGCTTGGATTGTGCACAAAAGTAGTATCAGTATTTTACAATTCACATGAGATCTGGTGACTAAGGGGCAGATTTATTAAGCCTGGTGAAGTGATAAAGTGGAAGGTGATAACACACCAGCCAATCAGCTCCTAACTTCCATGTTACATGCTGGGTTTGAAAAATGACAGGAGCTGACTGGCTGCTGCATTATCACCTTCCACTTTATCACTTCACCAGGCTTAATAAATCTGTCCCTAAGTGTTGTAAGGCTGAACATTTTCTAGGTGTGTTTTTGTAATAACGGAGAATACAATATTGTTACAAGTTATTTTATATAAGTTAGTGTACTGTAAGATATACCTTCTGTTACATGCAATGCTCACTAATAATTCAGAAATTTCTATGTAATTAGCTGTAATAACAGCAGATTACCACTCATATAGTTATTTCTCTTTTCATATATAGGGCCTAATTCAGACCTGATCGCAGCAGCAAATTTGTTGGCTAATAGGCAAAACCATGTGCAATGCAGGGGGGCAGATGTAACATATGCAGAGAGAGTTAGATTTGTGTGAGGTGTGTTAATACTGAAATCTAAATTGCAGTGTAAAAATAAAGCAGCCAGTATTTACCCTGCACAGAAACAACATAACCCACCCAAATCTAACACTCTCTGCACATGTTATATCTGCCCCACAGGGCACATGGGGGGTTATTCCAAGTTGATCTCTAGCTGCCGTTGTTCGCTGCGTAGTAATCATTTTAAAAAATGGCAAATCTAGCGACACTTTCAGTCGCACCGGCAGACGCAAGGAGATTGACAAGAAGTGGGAGTTTCTGGGTGTCAACTGACTGTTTTTTGGGAGTGTTTGGAAAAACGCAGGCATGGCTGGGCGTTTGCTGGGGGGGGGTGGTATCTGACATCATTACCGTGTCATTCGTCGCAGCAATCATCGCACAGAATAAATAACTACAGGGCTTGTCTTGTTCTGCACAAAATGTGTTTGCAGCCACTCTGCTGCACAGGCGTTCGCACTCCTGCAAAGCAAAAATACACTCCCCCGTGGGCAGCGACTATGCGTTTGCACGGCTGCTAAAAGTAGCTAGTGAGCGATCAACTCGGAATGAGGGCCATGGTTTTGCCAATTTGTTAACAAATTTGCTGCTGTGATCAGGTCTGAATTATGCCCATAGGTTTTTACATTTATAATTTTTTCAACTTTTGACTGTTTGCAGCCTACACTAAATTACAGCAAAGATCACACGTGTCACTCGCTGTTTATTATGTACTGCACAGGCAATGCTTTGGAATGCCTCATTTTACACATAAGACATTGAAATTCTCTGAGTGTTTTTCCTGCACACTGAGCTATTGTTTGAGCGATCCGCTGCACTGCTAGGTGACGCAATCCAGGGCCGTAACTAGGTGTGTGCGGAGGGGGCACCGCACATAGCACTGCAAAGTAGGGGGCGCTGTTGGTGGCACTTGTCAATTATCTGTTTTCATTGCTTTCACTTGCAGCTTTCCCCATTTTTGAAGCCCAGCATCTCCTGACCGCCCCTGTCTCCTATCCTGACCCCTACTGTCGCTAATACCTATACAACATTCATGAACTCAACTTGAGATTTCTTTGGTATTCAGTCACACTGTTCTTTATTACGTTTCAAGATGCTGACATACCCTGAATTCAAACCCATTTCCTGTGGCATTGCAGTCAGACAATCTATTCACTGAGCTATCTACCTTTGTATATAAAGGTGGATAATTCTAAGCTAGAAGATTCTAACTATTTGAAGCTTACCTTGTACTTTGTGAAAAAATGATCGGCATTGTGGCTGATCTATGTAGTGTGCAAGAGATTGGATGTGTGGCTGCACATTACATAGATCTGCTCAAATGCAATGGCCTTTCTCTGGGATCAATCTTGTCATGCTCCTTCCCCATGAGGCATGCGCCTTATGTCCCTATTGGAAAAATGGGGGGAGGGGCACAAATTCTCTCTCTGGCACAGGGCACCAAAAAGTCTAGTTACGGCTCTGACGCAATCTATAGTGAATGTAAGACAAGCAGAAAATGTGCTGCGCTCAGCTTCTTGGGTTATGGTGTAGTAAAATTACAATGCTTAGTAATGGGACCAATTTCATAATGTCACAATAAATACAGTTTTTAATACAAATATAGATGTTCCCCCATGAATAATTGAGCAAAGTTAGCAAATAGGTGAATCTAACAAAGGCTTTACGTAGCAATAATGAAAACAAAAACTTGACATGCAATATAGAACAATGGTACAAATAATCTATAGGTAGGATATACAGGTAAGTATACCTGTTAATGGTCAGTGTATATGGTTCTGTGCAACCAAACGTAATTGTCAATAACTCAGTGATGTCCAAAATATGCAATCTGTATTGATAACCAATGTTCCTTTACTGTAGTAATCTAGTATATATTAAGCCTCTAAACTAATCAAACAGAGCCTAAGTGGATGATGAGTGTGGCGTCCCACTTGCCTACAGGGAAACTAAATCTCCTTGCACCTTGCAGGACCTAGTGACAAGAGCTGGGCTACCGGGGTAATTGCAGGGGCTCCGTACTGACCATCCTCTATTATGGGTCAGCAACCATTGATGCAGCTATGTAATCTATTGTAATCTTTGATATGCTCCAATGCATTTCAGTCATCTTGTGCCTTCTTCTGGTAGTTATGTCTTGACATAAACATGCGCTAACATAATTCTGTATGTCAACACACGTTACCCACACTTACCTATATTTGAAGTTTCCGTTCCAAGAGAAGCCCAGAGAGGAGATGCAGGTGAGTGGATATAGGGGCGGGGTGGATCTCTCACATAATTAAGCCCCACCCTCTTGGGTGGGGCTAAAATTATGTGATTAGTATAGAATCATGTCATTAAGCCCCACCCCCTCCTCACGGACTGGAGATTCACTGTATTTATCTCCCTATTCTGCCCACTTCACTAGAAGTAGGTGGGATGTGGGAGCGTTGTCCACTCTTCCGGGGTGCAGAGGACTACCTAAAAAATATCCCAGACAGTAGGCAAGAATGATGTTACCTAATACCAATGAAAGGAATGCAGATAAAATGCCTGTTGACAGGATCCCGGCATTCAGGAGACCAACGTCGGACTCTTGACAGCTGGTGAAATACCGACAGATGAAATCCAGACAGCTGCCTCGTATGGCTGCACAACGGGACTCATTGCCTCAATGTCAGCATTCCGGCAGATAGGATGCCGCTGTTGGTATACTGACAGCCGGCATCCCATCTGCTGGTAAATCATACTGAGCCCCAATGAGGATATACAGATATGTCCACATAAATCTAGCCTCCTGGCATATCAAGCAGCCCTTCTAGTCACGCCAGGCCATGGCATGACTTGGTAGCGCCAAGCGTCTTTTTTGTGTCATATTTTTTTCCATTAAAATGTGTCTTATTCACAAAATGACTTGAAAAGGATGCACACGCAGTTCATGCTGATTAAAATGATGGCCCTCATTCCGAGTTGTTCGCTCGGTATTTTTCATCGCATCGCAGTGAAAATCCGCTTAGTATGCATGCGCAATGTTCGCACTGCGACTGCGCCAAGTAACTTTACTATGAAGAAAGTATTTTTACTCACGGCTTTTTCTTCGCTCCGGCGATCGTAATGTGATTGACAGGAAATGGGTGTTACTGGGCGGAAACACGGCGTTTCAGGGGCGTGTGGCTGAAAACGCTACCGTTTCCGGAAAAAACGCAGGAGTGGCCGGGGAAACGGTGGGAGTGCCTGGGCGAACGCTGGGTGTGTTTGTGACGTCAACCAGGAACGACAAGCACTGAACTGATCGCACAGGCAGAGTAAGTCTGGAGCTACTCTGAAACTGCTAAGTAGTTAGTAATCGCAATATTGCGAATACATCGGTCGCAATTTTAAGAAGCTAAGATTCACTCCCAGTAGGCGGCGGCTTAGCGTGTGTAACTCTGCTAAATTCGCCTTGCGACCGATCAACTCGGAATGAGGGCCGATATGCGGTATGCCTATATTCTGTGTGCGCCCGTGGCTGTAACTGCATGCGAAAAGGAACAAGAAAAAGAAACCTTCTACTTTTTTTCTTTTTTTTACAGAATATAGGCATGCCAAAAATCATTATAATCAGCATAGTCTGGTTGTGCGTCTCATTCACATGTGAATAAGATGCATTTTCAGCAAAAAAGACCAACGATGCTAATGGAGTTCCGCGGGACTTGTCTGCTCACTCACGTTGTCAGGTACTGTATCTCCCACCATGTGGAGTAGGCAAGATGTACAGTATGAGGACACAGCATACAGATCAAAACCTAATGTAGTACATTTTACCACACATGCTAACTGCATAAGGAACATTTGTGTTTCCATATTCAACTAGTGTCCAACTCTACACAAGCCCCTTTATTTTTATGTCATCAACTAAAATACAAAGAAATTGCAAAATTGAATATGACTTAATATTCAAATTCATAGGCTGATTGGGCTACCTCCAACTTTCACCAGGCTGTCTCTAACGCTCATCAAATTTCCTCCAACACTGATACTGTCATATAGAATTGCAGGACAGAGGAGGTGTGCTGGGCACTATGGCCATACTTCATCAGGTGTGTTTAAGTTCCATGAGCATGCCTTACAGAGCACAGTTGAATGCCAGACATGAGCACGTGATATGATGATGCAATGTCAGCTGTCTGCCCCAGGTGCTAGTATGGCATAGGCACTCAGCAAAGCATGTGAAACTGTGTATAAGTGGAAGATACTCTTTCATTTGTTTCTAGTGACCTACCACATGCTTGATGCTGTTAAAGTGCCTAACACATGTGTTATCTGTCCTCAGCAAGCTGGCAGATGCTTCACAAAAATATCTGTTCTTCTTAGTACATTGTTCTTAGCAGGTTGCATTCTCCCGACACTGGTTTTTAGAACCACATTCCGCTTGGATCGCTACTGACACAGAAATAGCAATTTTCTCAATCCTGCTTCTGCTAAAGAATGCATGTGAAGAGCCGCCCAGAAAGGAAAAAGAGGCCGGCCAAAGCATTCGCAAAAATTGCATATGCAGTCGCATAACCATGATGCATACGCAGAAATCGGGGAACTATTGACAGATGTGGATGACCCAGGGCAACTCAGAATGAGGGGAATGCAGTCGCACCGGGCACCATGTTTTAAGTCACAGAAATTGCAGCTGAGGTCAGATGCACGCCCAGAAAATGTCCATGACACACCTGCATTTCTCCAACCACTCCCTCAAATGCCATGTGTACACCCACAAATGCCCTCTGTCAATCAGCCTGCAATAGCATCCCGGCAAGATGTGATCGCATAAGAATTGCAAATTGCGGGTTGCGCATGCGCAACGCATTTGCAGTCGTGCAATAATCGGACGATTTGCTATTTAGCAAAATTGCAACTGAAGCTGAATGAGACCCCTTAGTTTGGGTTTTTTGAGATGGGTGCTACAGTAATTGCCCTTTAAATATTGTCAGTATGCTAAAAAAAAATGTTTTCCAGATTCAGCAGAGACTGTGCATATGGAATCTATGTGAAATCCAACAATTATTTTTTTTAAAATTACTAATCCTCTCATTCTTGCAAATCTCCAACATTCTTGTGCATCAATTTGTAAGACTGAATCTTATATATCTGTGTCAATTGGCATTAAGAAAGGAACGGAAGAATGGGACCTTTTGAACCCTAAACCTTTTGAAATAGTACAGCAGAGTTAAAAATGCAGATAAGAGAGCGCTGTCGGCAGAAATACTCTCTGGGCTTCTACAGTATGGCGACTTCTGGGATAAATGGTCACACACTGCTTTAATGTAAATAGCTGACATATCACTCATAAGTAGTGATGAACGGGTTCGGTTTCTCGGAATCCGAACCCCCCCGAACTTCACCCATTTTACACGGTTCCGAGGCAGACTCGGATCCTCCCGCCTTGCTTGGTTAACCCGAGCGCGCCCGAACGTCATCATCCCGCTGTCGGATTCTCGCGAGATTCGTATTCTATATAAGGAGCCGCACGTCGCCGCCATTTTCACTCGTGCATTGGAAATGATAGGGAGAGGACGTGCAGCGTTCTCTCAGTTTCTGTGTTCAGTGTGCTGCAAATATCTGTGCTCAGTGTGCTGCAAATATCTGTGCTCAGGGTGTTTGCAAATATCTGTGCTCAGTGTGCTGAAAACATCAACGTTCTCTGCATTAAAAATGCTCCATATCTGTGCTGCATTGTAGAATAGGAGGACAGTGCAGAATTTTGCTGACCAGTGACCACCAGTATTATATAGCAGTACGGTACAGTAGTCCACTGCTCTACCTACCTCTGTGTCGTCAAGTATACTATCCATCCATACCTGTGGTGCATTTTAGTTGTGCGCAGTATTATATAGTAGGAGGACAGTGCAGAATTTTGCTGACCACCAGTATATAATATATAGCAGTACGGTACAGTAGTCCACTGCTCTACCTACCTCTGTGTCGTCAAGTATACTATCCATCCATACCTGTGGTGCATTTTAGTTGTGCGCAGTATTATATAGTAGGAGGACAGTGCAGAATTTTGCTGACCACCAGTATATAATATATAGCAGTACGGTACAGTAGTCCACTGCTCTACCTACCTCTGTGTCGTCAATTATACTATCCATCCATACCTGTGGTGCATTTTAGTTGTGCGCAGTATTATATAGTAGGAGGACAGTGCAGAATTTTGCTGACCACCAGTATATAATATATAGCAGTACGGTACAGTAGTCCACTGCTCTTCCTACCTCTGTGTTGTCAAGTATACTATCCATCCATACCTGTGGTGCATTTTAGTAGTGTGCAGTATTATATAGTAGGACGACAGTGCATAATTTTGCTGACCACCTGTATATAATATATAGCAGTACGGTACAGTAGTCCACCGCTCTACCTACCTCTGTGTCGTCAAGTATACTATCCATCCATACCTGTGGTGCATTTTAGTTGTGCGCAGTATTATATAGTAGGAGGACAGTGCAGAACTTTGCTGACGACTAGTATATATATATATAGCAATACGGTACAGTAGTCCATTGCTCTACCTCTGTGTCGTCAAGTATACTACAAAAGTTCAGTAAAATGACCCAAAAATCAAAATTAAAAGCATCTGATGAGAAGCGTAAACTTGCCAATATGACATTTACGACACGGAGTGGCAAGGAACGGCTGAGTCCCTGGCCTATGTTCATGGCTAGTGGTTCAGATTCACATGAGGATGGAAGCACTCATCCTCTCTCTAGAAAACTGCAGTGCCACTCCTAGGTGGCCCAGGTGTTTGTGTCGGCCACTTGGGTCGCTTAGCTTAGCCATCCAGCGACCTTGGTGCACCTCTTTTTTTCTTTGCATCATGTCCTGTTTGGGGACTATTTTTTAAATCGGCCATCCTGTCTGACACTGCAGTGCCACTCCTAGATGGGCCAGGTGTTTGTCTCCGCCACTTGGGTCGCTTAGCTTAGCCATCCAGCGACCTTGGTGCACCTCTTTTTTTCTTTGCATCATGTGCTGTTTGGGGACTATTGTTTAAATCGGCCATCCTGTCTGACACTGCAGTGCCACTCCTAGATGGGCCAGGTGTTTGTGTCGGCCACATGGGTCGCTTAGCTTAGCCATCCAGCGACCTTGGTGCACCTCTTTTTTTCTTTGCATCATGTGCTGTTTGGGGACTATTTTTTAAATTGGCCATACTGTCTGACACTGCAGTGCCACTCCTAGATGGGCCAGGTGTTTGTGTCGGCCACTTGGATCGCTTAGCTTATCCATCCAGCGACCTTGGTGCACCTCTTTTTTTCTTTGCATCATGTGCTGTTTGGGGACTATTTTTTAAATCGGGCATCCTGTCTGACACTGCAGTGCCACTCCTAGATGAGCCAGGTGTTTGTGTCGGCCACTTGGGTCGCTAAGCTTAGCCATCCAGCGACCTTGGTGCACCTCTTTTTATCTTTGCATCATGTGCTGTTTGGGGACTATTTTTTAAATCGCCCATCCTGTCTGACACTGCAGTGCCACTCCTAGAAGGGCCAGGTGTTTGTGTCGGCCACTTGGGTCGCTTAGCTTAGCCATCCAGCGACCTTGGTGCACCTCTTTTTTTCTTTGCATCATGTGCTGTTTGGGGACTATTTTTTAAATCGGCCATCCTGTCTGACACTGCAGTGCCACTCCTAGAAGGGCCAGGTGTTTGTGTCAGCCACTTGGATCGCTTAGCTTAGTGATCCAGCGACCTCGGTGCAAAGTTTAGGAATAAAAATAATATTGTGAGGTGTGAGGTGTTCAGAATAGACTGGAAATCAGTGGAAATTATGGTTATTGAGGTTAATAATACTATGGGATCAAAATGACCCCCAAATTCTATGATTTATGCTGTTTTTGAGGGTTTTTTGTAAAAAAACACCCGAATCTAAAACACACCCGAATCCGACAAAAAAATTTCAGGGACGTTTTGCCAAAACGCGTCCGAATCCAAAACACGGCCGCGGAACTGAATCCAAAACCAAAACACAAAACCCGAAAAATGTCCGGTGCACATCACTACTCATAAGAAAATCAAATCACCGGTTTCCCATTGGCTCAATGGATTCAATCCACCTTTATAATTATTACCCATTATAATACAGTAACAGTGTTTTAGCAGGTGTGATATATTAGATCAACAGTGAGATAGTCACAGTCAATAGGTCGACACCAAATGGTTGACATGCACTAGGTTAACAAGTACAAAAGGTCAACATGTACACGACACGACATAAACATGACACATTTATTGTTTTTCTTTTAGGACAAAACTTGTATATTTCATGTTCTGTGACCACCATCAGTACAAACGTATACCCTCGCCACGCTTCGGGCAAGGTGACTCACTCTGCTACTTCTTTGCTCACCACAGGTTACTATTCCCGATAAATGTCCACATGAATAGTAAATCATGTTGGGAAAGCATGTGTAAAACCCAAAAAAACATGTGTCGACCACTGATGTGTCAACCACTGTCATGTTGACCTTTTGTACCTGTTGGCCTTTTGAACCTGTCAACCTCAAGCACTGTTGACCTTTCATCTGTTGACCTTCTGTACCTGTAGACCATATGGTGTTAACCCATTGACTGTCTACTTAGACATTGTAAATCTATTATCCTTCCTGATACCGTTTTAGCAGCTGCCGGATACCAAAGACTGCAAGGGTTCCCTGACCCACTCCATCACTGCCAATAATGGGACTGATTCTGAGTATGACAACTCTCTGTGCACGGATGCAAATGTTGAGTTTTTGAATGCTACCTATACTGAGAGGGATGGAACATGGCCGGATCTGTCTTTCTGTGAGAGAGAGAATTTGGGTGAGAACTGGGTGGCCATAATGTTTGTCTATAATTTTCTTTCTGCTTTTTTTCAGACAACTGTACTATGCGTTCTCTCGTTCATGTTCAGTGTGGTGCACACGATAATACCAAACAGCAGAGTGACTGCTTGTCTCCAATTAAATATGCTGAATAATTGATTAGAAGATTGAAGACATGTGTAATGCTAATTCAAGAAAGCAATTATGGGACATTTATCAAAGCTCAAAGAAAGATAATGTGGAAAGCGATAAAGTACCAACCAATTACCTCCTGTCAATTTACAGCCTGTGTTTGAAAAATGGCAGAATCTGCAGGTTGCTGCTTTCTCTCTCTCCACTTTACCTCTCTCTAACTTCTGATAAATCTACCCCTAAGTTTGAAAGCTCACTATTATCTAATTGTGTATAATCTTTCTAAAGGTACATACACACTGGTCGTTTTTGCCCAGAGTGTATGCACAGCGATGATCATGAACATCACTGGCAGGAAAATAGCTCAGTGCATACACACAGGGTTATTTTCCCTGTGCCCAGCAATGTTCACGGGGGGTGAAGCACTTTCCACAGTAGGAGACTGTTTAAAGTACTTCACTCGGCTGTTCAAACAGCCTGACGGACGGTGGGAGTGCGCGTCAGCACTCACCGTTCATTGCCCGCCCATACACGCTGGCCGAGTTTGAGCTCAAAGTAGCTCAAAATGCTCAAAATCGCCCAGTGTGTATGGGCCTTAAGAGGTACCAACAAATCTGGCTAGGCCTTTTTAGAATATCTTTGGAGAATAAACAATAATATATATGATTTCACAGTTTCTCTGCTTTATCCTATGACATATCAAAGGCATGCAGGTACACATAAGACAAAGGGGGTCATTCTGACCCATTCGCTCGCTGCTGTTTTTCGCAGACGAGCGAACTAGTCTCTACTAGTAGTGCGCCGGCGCATGCCAGGCGGCCGAAGGCCGTTGCAGGGCTATGATCGCCTCTGCCTGATTGACAGGCAGAGGCGGTTGTTGGGCGGGAGGGGGCGGAACGGCGGCATTTGGCCGACATTTCATAGGTGTGCTCCGGCCAGTGCAGGCATGGCCGGACCGAACGGGGGGTGGGCCGCAGCAGCTGCGTGACATCACACGCAGCCGCTGCGGGCCGGGGAGCGAGGAGTAGCTCCTGACCAGCACGCTAAAGCTGCGCTGGTCGGGAGCTACTCTTGAAGTGCAAAGGCATCGCCACTGTGCGATGCCTTTGCACTTTTGCGGGGGATGGGGTGGCACTGACATGCGGGGCGGGCTAGCCCTGTGCTGGGAGTACCCCCGCATGTCAGGGAAGATGATCGTAGCTGTGCTAAATTTAGCACAGCTACGATCAACTCGGAATGACCCCCAATAGCTTTATATTTCATCAGTCTTTCAGGATGAATAGAGTATTGTTTTAATGAGCTGTTAGAGTACCAACACAGTTGTATCTCTTACTTTCAGAACACTGCAAGCAAAGGATTTAAACACAAAACCTTATGTACATATTCATACATGTAACGTGGAGCTATCAGTAATAGTGTGATTTTTGTGCGCCTTGTGGAAAAAAAACTTTTAGTTAAATCCCCCTGTAAAATACATGAAGCTCATACACCACAGTCATACACTTAATAAATAATACTATTTGTTCATGCATAACAAGCATTGTAAGCTTATTGCAATTATTAGTTTAAAAGATCTAAGTAGATCTTTGTACTGCGCAGCCACACCCTACATAGATCTGTGCTGCAATGATTTATACTGACACTTACTATAGCTATCTTCCTATAGTTGGAATTATAAGACTTCCTATGCAAGAGCAAATATAGTAGCTCCATGTGCTAACTTTCTGCCTGTGGTATATGAGGTTGAGAGAGTGAGTCCCATGTATGGTATGGTTAGAATTACCTTTTGTAAATACAGGGGGATTTCACTGAATGTGCAAATATCTATTGTACGTATGGGAGACTTCTAACAAGCCAGCTTGCCCCTGACTCTTAATACATCAGAAGAACATCCAAAACTAACATTTGTGATGGTAAGAAAACATTGCATCCTCACCATTGCAGGGTTGGCCATCGTAGAGACAGAGACCTTGGGGGGAATGTAACAACCTGTAAGATGCAGACATCAGGACAAGTCTGTCTAATATTTTAATGCAGAAATCGTTAAAAAAGAAAAACCAAGTTAGATTTTATCTTTAAAGATTGATGATGATTTACATTATGGTGCAGATTTGCTGGAATCATGACAATGCCTGCGTCCCAAAGGCTATTACATTTCCCTAATTATCTCTATCTTAAAAAAATTGGGGTAGCAAGGGGGTTTCTGGGTACTCAGAAACCCCATCACACCCCACGCGCCAATGTGTTGTTTACACCTATTTTGAACAATGGTTATCGCCGACCAGTATAAGACCTGGATGATGTTAAGCACATTACTATATGTTCAATAAGAAAGTAGGCTGCAAAAGGTGAAGACCACATTAAGTACACAATACTGTATAGAGTATGGTCTTCTGAAGTAAAAAATGGCCAATTCACATTATGAAAACCTATAAATGATAATATATATGGTAGTGTAGATTTTAAGAAACTGTCAAATCCCCATTGAAATTTATGTTTTGAGTTTTGCAAGATAAATTCTAATATGTAATATAATATGTAGTGCATAGATATTATACTACATAATACTACAGTACAATATACAGTACACCAGCATACACTGTCCATTGATAAATTGGTAAATAACGTTTGTGCCATCAATGTCTTCTGCCATAAACTTAAATGACAGTACTGCACCTAGTCTGTACACTACAGTATATCCATTACATACATAAAGAATTTGTTTATCTTTCATAACCAATGAGGAAATGGTTACAAATATACAGTACTAGAGCTCAGACCTTTACACTGCAGTAGTATCCTTTTCAGCCAATGTAAAACTATCATTCAGTTACATAATAAAGCATCTAATGTCTTGTATACTTACATCAGCTTCCTAGGGCTGTGAGCATACCCGGTTTCTAAACAGCCTTGTTAGCAGCTTTGCACATCTTTTATATACTGTAATGAAGGGGAAAAATACTTTGATTACTTTGATTATTTGATTATTTATTATTTATTTTATTATTTTACTTTTTGATTATTTGATACTTTAATTACTTTGATTGAAAAAACATAATTGAATGAATAAAAACAGCTACACAATTCTCAACATTTCCTTCAGACATACAGTATTTACTATTCATATATCTTAGTTTTGGCAGTTGTTAAAAGATACAGTATATAACCAGGGGTGCTGACAGCTGTGCCGGGCTCAGGTAAGGTGAGGGGGCGTGGTCAATGCAGGAAGGTGTGGCCAGCCCCCCTCCTTTAAAAATAAAGTTTCTGTGCAGCTGCAAAAGTATGTGCTGGACAGGGAGGCCCCGACGGAGCAGCAGGAGGTGGCAGCTGCGATCGCGCACCCCCCCCCCCCTCGCTAACGTCAAGAAGGGAGATAGAGGACATTGCTGTCTCTCTCTCCAGCACAGCAGACAGCAGCGTGTGTGCTGCGCTGGGGAGAGCGGATGCTGCTACAGCAGTGTCCTCTCTCTACTGGTTCCATGCCATTGCTGTCTACATTGGGGAAGTGGGTGGCAGCAGGACCTGAGTCCCTCCAGCAGGGTAAAGAGTACCCACTCTCCCCTTGGCGCCACTGTAGACAGCAGATGATATGAGAATATGTTAATATAAAACAGATATGTGGGGGACAAAATACCTTAGCTAAAAATGATAGGTACAGTAATAGCTAATAAGAAAAAGGAACTCTGTACATACACTTTTACGAGTGTTATCTATCTGTCTCCTCTGTTAGCCTCCTCACTCTTTCCAGTGAATGAAAGGGTAAAAGATGGGGTACAGTATGTCAAGTTTGGAAAAGTCAGACGGTTTATTGGCACACCCATGTGTTGTCCTGGTAACCTGGTGCTTACTTAGGCTGCTAGTGCAGGTGTATACATTGTGGAAGAGAACTGGGTTCCATGTAGCTGAAATATGCAGGTGCACAAAATGTGTACGTACTTGTGATTGCCAGGGGCATTCACTATGTCGGCATTCATAATGTTGATATGAGAATTTCAACAATGATGAAATGTCGAAACTGGCTGTTTACAGTAAGCCTATCTCTAGCACTACACCAAACCCTAAGTATTGTGGTAAAGCTAACCATAACCCTAACACTAACGGTAAGGATGACATTTTCATTATGTTGATATTTAAATAATGTAGACATTATAGCTGTCTGCATTCTGGTGTTCATATTATGAATGTCACCATTTTGAATGTCAATCAGTTCATGGCAGGTTTATTACCCTATGGTTACCCCTCAATAGGTGTAATTTGTGTTTTAGGCCCTTTTGATTTGCCTAAGGATGCTTTTTATGGCTGGTGGAGGCTACTGTTACCCACCCCCTCTTTTAAAATTTCAATTTTACACCTAAATAAGTCCTATGCAAAGGACGAAACCCATAGGGTACTGGGTGATTGGACCAATTTTGCCAACATAGGAACCCCCACCACTGAGCTCAGGAACCCCCACCACTGAGCTCACACCCTAGGGTGGTTGGTGGTAACCCAATACATCTGTTACAGTGTAGCGTTGGTTCCATGTAAACACCTGTTTTATGATGTAAGATCAAACTTCTACTTTTATTGAATGTCATGAATAAATATCAGATGTTCCATTAATTAAAGGCCTCTGGCATTGTTTCTGGGTATCTGTTCTGGTGAGAGGGTATCTTCCACAGCAATCGATGGCCTAAACTCCATTGAACAACAGTTTCCGGTGGGGTCCTAATCAAGTCCTGTTGGAATTTTGTTTGAACATTTAACCTCCATTAAAAAATGTATATGGACTTTTATGGACAATCGTAATTAAAGTCACAGCGCCCTCTGGTTTACATCTTTCTACACATTCTTTGGTTCCCGCTAACAGGAGTTCTACACACACATCCCAATCAAACAGCACTACTTGGACTTGTCAGCAGTGATATAACACATGAGGGGCCTTACTCCAGTGTTCAATTTTAAGTAACTTCATGCACAGTGTTATATAGTAAACAGTAATACATATGGGACTTTCATTCTTACATGCTGGTGTTGTACAGTCTTTTGTATTATGGTAGAGTCGATGGACTTGCTTGCTGCACTCTGTTGAGTATATAGCTGGACCCGCTGTAATGAAAGCAAAGTAGTATTGTATAGTTGCCAACATCTGGAAGCAGTCAACATGAATACTTTACTGCTAAACAGATTCTAGTTCTAGTTACCATTAGAGATGAGCGCCGGAAATTTTTCGGGTTTTGTGTTTTGGTTTTGGGTTCGGTTCCGCGGCCGTGTTTTGGGTTCGACCGCGTTTTGGCAAAACCTAACCGAATTTTTTTTGTCGGATTCGGGTGTGTTTTGGATTCGGGTGTTTTTTTCCAAAAAACCTAAAAAACAGCTTAAATCATAGAATTTGGGGGTCATTTTGATCCTAAAGTATTATTAACCTCAAAAACCATAATTTCCACTCATTTTCAGTCTATTCTGAATACCTCACACCTCACAATATTATTTTTAGTCCTAAAATTTGCACCGAGGTCGCTGGATGACTAAGCTAAGCGACCCTAGTGGCCGACACAAACACCTGGCCCATCTAGGAGTGGCACTGCAGTGTCACGCAGGATGTCCCTTCCAAAAAACCCTCCCCAAACAGCACATGACGCAAAGAAAAAAAGAGGCGCAATGAGGTAGCTGTGTGAGTAAGATAAGCGACCCTAGTGGCCGACACAAACACCGGGCCCATCTAGGAGTGGCACTGCAGTGTCACGCAGGATGTCCCTTCCAAAAAACCCTCCCCAAACAGCACATGACGCAAAGAAAAAAAGAGGCGCAATGAGGTAGCTGTGTGAGTAAGATAAGCGACCCTAGTGGCCGACACAAACACCGGGCCCATCTAGGAGTGTCACTGCAGTGTCACGCAGGATGTCCCTTCCAAAAAACCCTCCCCAAACAGCACATGACGCAAAGAAAAAAAGAGGCGCAATGAGGTAGCTGTGTGAGTAAGATAAGCGACCCTAGTGGCCGACACAAACACCGGGCCCATCTAGGAGTGGCACTGCAGTGTCACGCAGGATGTCCCTTCCAAAAAACCCTCCCCAAACAGCACATGACGCAAAGAAAAAAAGAGGCGCAATGAGGTAGCTGTGTGAGTAAGATAAGCGACCCTAGTGGCCGACACAAACACCGGGCCCATCTAGGAGTGTCACTGCAGTGTCACGCAGGATGTCCCTTCCAAAAAACCCTCCCCAAACAGCACATGACGCAAAGAAAAAAAGAGGCGCAATGAGGTAGCTGTGTGAGTAAGATAAGCGACCCTAGTGGCCGACACAAACACCGGGCCCATCTAGGAGTGTCACTGCAGTGTCACGCAGGATGTCCCTTCCAAAAAACCCTCCCCAAACAGCACATGACGCAAAGAAAAAAAGAGGCGCAATGAGGTAGCTGTGTGAGTAAGATAAGCGACCCTAGTGGCCGACACAAACACCGGGCCCATCTAGGAGTGGCACTGCAGTGTCACGCAGGATGTCCCTTCCAAAAAACCCTCCCCAAACAGCACATGACGCAAAGAAAAAAAGAGGCGCAATGAGGTAGCTGTGTGAGTAAGATAAGCGACCATAGTGGCCGACACAAACACCGGGCCCATCTAGGAGTGTCACTGCAGTGTCACGCAGGATGTCCCTTCCAAAAAACCCTCCCCAAACAGCACATGACGCAAAGAAAAAAATAGGCGCAATGAGGTAGCTGTGTGAGTAAGATAAGCGACCCTAGTGGCCGACACAAACACCGGGCCCATCTAGGAGTGGCACTGCAGTGTCACGCAGGATGTCCCTTCCAAAAAACCCTCCCCAAACAGCACATGACGCAAAGAAAAAAAGAGGTGCAATGAGGTAGCTGTGTGAGTAAGATAAGCGACCCTAGTGGCCGACACAAACACCGGGCCCATCTAGGAGTGTCACTGCAGTGTCATGCAGGATGTCCCTTCCAAAAAACCCTCCCCAAACAGCACATGACGCAAAGAAAAAAAGAGGCGCAATGAGGTAGCTGTGTGAGTAAGATAAGCGACCCTAGTGGCCGACACAAACACCGGGCCCATCTAGGAGTGTCACTGCAGTGTCACGCAGGATGTCCCTTCCAAAAAACCCTCCCCAAACAGCACATGACGCAAAGAAAAATTAAAGAAAAAAGAGGTGCAAGATGGAATTGTCCTTGGGCCCTCCCACCCACCCTTATGTTGTATAAACAGGACATGCACACTTTAACCAACCCATCATTTCAGTGACAGGGTCTGCCACACGACTGTGACTGATATGACGGGTTGGTTTGGACCCCCACCAAAAAAGAAGCAATTAATCTCTCCTTGCACAAACTGGCTCTACAGAGGCAAGATGTCCACCTCATCATCATCCTCCGATATATCACCATGTACATCCCCCTCCTCACAGATTATCAATTCGTCCCCACTGGAATCCACCATCTCAGCTCCCTGTGTACTTTGTGGAGGCAATTGCTGCTGGTCAATGTCTCCGCGGAGGAATTGATTATAATTCATTTTAATGAACATCATCTTCTCCACATTTTCTGGATGTAACCTCGTACGCCGATTGCTGACAAGGTGAGCGGCGGCACTAAACACTCTTTCGGAGTACACACTTGTGGGAGGGCAACTTAGGTAGAATAAAGCCAGTTTGTGCAAGGGCCTCCAAATTGCCTCTTTTTCCTGCCAGTATAAGTACGGACTGTGTGACGTGCCTACTTGGATGCGGTCACTCATATAATCCTCCACCATTCTATCAATGTTGAGAGAATCATATGCAGTGACAGTAGACGACATGTCCGTAATCGTTGTCAGGTCCTTCAGTCCGGACCAGATGTCAGCATCAGCAGTCGCTCCAGACTGCCCTGCATCACCGCCAGCGGGTGGGCTCGGAATTCTGAGCCTTTTCCTCGCACCCCCAGTTGCGGGAGAATGTAAAGGAGGAGATGTTGACAGGTCGCGTTCCGCTTGACTTGACAATTTTCTCACCAGCAGGTCTTTCAACCCCAGCAGACTTGTGTCTGCCGGAAAGAGAGATCCAAGGTAGGCTTTAAATCTAGGATCGAGCACGGTGGCCAAAATGTAGTGCTCTGATTTCAACAGATTGACCAGCCGTGAATCCTTGTTAAGCAAATTAAGGGCTCCATCCACAAGTCCCACATGCCTAGCGGAATCGCTCCGTGTTAGCTCCTCCTTCAATGTCTCCAGCTTCTTCTGCAAAAGCCTGATGAGGGGAATGACCTGACTCAGGCTGGCAGTGTCTGAACTGACTTCACGTGTGGCAAGTTCAAAGGGCATCAGAACCTTGCACAACGTTGAAATCATTCTCCACTGCGCTTGAGACAGGTGCATTCCACCTCCTATATCGTGCTCAATTGTATAGGCTTGAATGGCCTTTTGCTGCTCCTCCAACCTCTGAAGCATATAGAGGGTTGAATTCCACCTCGTTACCACTTCTTGCTTCAGATGATGGCAGGGCAGGTTCAGTAGTTTTTGGTGGTGCTCCAGTCTTCTGTACGTGGTGCCTGTACGCCGAAAGTGTCCCGCAATTCTTCTGGCCACCGACAGCATCTCTTGCACGCCCCTGTCGTTTTTTAAAAAATTCTGCACCACCAAATTCAAGGTATGTGCAAAACATGGGACGTGCTGGAATTTGCCCATATTTAATGCACACACAATATTGCTGGCGTTGTCCGATGCCACAAATCCACAGGAGAGTCCAATTGGGGTAAGCCATTCCGCGATGATCTTCCTCAGTTGCCGTAAGAGGTTTTCAGCTGTGTGCGTATTCTGGAAAGCGGTGATACAAAGCGTAGCCTGCCTAGGAAAGAGTTGGCGTTTGCGAGATGCTGCTACTGGTGCCGCCGCTGCTGTTCTTGCGGCGGGAGTCCATACATCTACCCAGTGGGCTGTCACAGTCATATAGTCCTGACCCTGCCCTGCTCCACTTGTCCACATGTCCGTGGTTAAGTGGACATTGGGTACAACTGCATTTTTTAGGACACTGGTGAGTCTTTTTCTGACGTCCGTGTACATTCTCGGTATCGCCTGCCTAGAGAAGTGGAACCTAGATGGTATTTGGTAACGGGGGCACACTGCCTCAATAAATTGTCTAGTTCCCTGTGAACTAACGGCGGATACCGGACGCACGTCTAACACCAACATAGTTGTCAAGGCCTCAGTTATCCGCTTTGCAGCAGGATGACTGCTGTGATATTTCATCTTCCTCGCAAAGGACTGTTGAACAGTCAATTGCTTACTGGAAGTAGTACAAGTGGGCTTACGACTTCCCCTCTGGGATGACCATCGACTCCCAGCAGCAACAACAGCAGCGCCAGCAGCAGTAGGCGTTACACGCAAGGATGCATCGGAGGAATCCCAGGCAGGAGAGGACTCGTCAGAATTGCCAGTGACATGGCCTGCAGGACTATTGGCATTCCTGGGGAAGGAGGAAATTGACACTGAGGGAGTTGGTGGGGTGGTTTGCGTGAGCTTGGTTACAAGAGGAAGGGATTTACTGGTCAGTGGACTGCTTCCGCTGTCGCCCAAAGTTTTTGAACTTGTCACTGACTTATTATGAATGCGCTGCAGGTGACGTATAAGGGAGGATGTTCCGAGGTGGTTAACGTCCTTACCCCTACTTATTACAGCTTGACAAAGGCAACACACGGCTTGACACCTGTTGTCCGCTTTTCTGTTGAAATACCTCCACACTGAAGAGCTGATTTTTTGGGTATTTTCACCAGGCATGTCAACGGCCATATTCCTCCCACGGACAACAGGTGTCTCCCCGGGTGCCTGACTTAAACAAACCACCTCACCATCAGAATCCTCCTGGTCAATTTCCTCCCCAGCGCCAGCAACACCCATATCCTCCTCATCCTGGTGTACTTCAACACTGACATCTTCAATCTGACTATCAGGAACTGGACTGCGGGTGCTCCTTCCAGCACTTACATGGGGCTTGCAAATGGTGGAAGGCGCATGCTCTTCACGTCCAGTGTTGGGAAGGTCAGGCATCGCAACCGACACAATTGGACTCTCCTTGTGGATTTGGGATTTCGAAGAACGCACAGTTCTTTGCGGTGCTTTAGCCAGCTTGAGTCTTTTCAGTTTTCTAGCGAGAGGCTGAGTGCTTCCATCCTCATGTGAAGCTGAACCACTAGCCATGAACATAGGCCAGGGCCTCAGCCGTTCCTTGCCACTCCGTGTGGTAAATGGCATATTGGCAAGTTTACGCTTCTCCTCCGACAATTTTATTTTAGGTTTTGGAGTCCTTTTTTTACTGATATTTGGTGTTTTGGATTTGACATGCTCTGTACTATGACATTGGGCATCGGCCTTGGCAGACGACGTTGCTGGCATTTCATCGTCTCGGCCATGACTAGTGGCAGCAGCTTCAGCACGAGGTGGAAGTGGATCTTGATCTTTCCCTAATTTTGGAACCTCAACATTTTTGTTCTCCATATTTTAATAGGCACAACTAAAAGGCACCTCAGGTAAACAATGGAGATGGATGGATACTAGTATACAATTATGGATGGACTGCCGAGTGCCGACACAGAGGTAGCTACAGCCGTGGACTACCGTACTGTACTGTGTCTGCTGCTAATATAGACTGGTTGATAATGAGATGTAGTATGTATAAAGAAGAAAGAAAAAAAAAACCACGTGTAGGTGGTATACAATTATGGATGGACTGCCGAGTGCCGACACAGAGATAGCTACAGCCGTGGACTACCGTACTGTACTGTGTCTGCTGCTAATATAGACTGGATGATAATGAGATGTAGTATGTATAAAGAAGAAAGAAAAAAAAAACCACGGGTAGGTGGTATACAATTATGGATGGACTGCCGAGTGCCGACACAGAGGAAGCTACAGCCGTGGACTACCGTACTGTACTGTGTCTGCTGCTAATATAGACTGGATGATAATGAGATGTAGTATGTATAAAGAAGAAAGAAATATAAAAACCACGGGTAGGTGGTATACAATTATGGATGGACTGCCGAGTGCCGACACAGAGGTAGCTACAGCCATGGACTACCGTACTGTACTGTGTCTGCTGCTAATATAGACTGGATGATAATGAGATGTAGTATGTATAAAGAAGAAAGAAAAAAAAAACCACGGGTAGGTGGTATACAATTATGGATGGACTGCCGAGTGCCGACACAGAGGTAGCTACAGCCGTGGACTACCGTACTGTACTGTGTCTGCTGCTAATATAGACTGGATGATAATGAGATGTAGTATGTATAAAGAAGAAAGAAAAAAAAAAACCACGGGTAGGTGGTATACAATTATGGATGGACTGCCGAGTGCCGACACAGAGGTAGCTACAGCCGTGGACTACCGTACTGTACTGTGTCTGCTGCTAATATAGACTGGTTGATAATGAGATGTAGTATGTATAAAGAAGAAAGAAAAAAAAAACCACGGGTAGGTGGTATACAATTATGGATGGACTGCCGAGTGCCAACACAGAGGTAGCTACAGCCGTGGACTACCGTACTGTACTGTGTCTGCTGCTAATATAGACTGGATGATAATGAGATGTAGTATGTATAAAGAAGAAAGAAAAAAAAACCACGGGTAGGTGGTATACAATTATGGATGGACTGCCGAGTGCCGACACAGAGGTAGCTACAGCCGTGGACTAATGTACTGTACTGTGTCTGCTGCTAATATAGACCTGTTGATAATGAGATGTAGTATGTATAAAGAAGAAAGAAAAAAAAAACCACGGGTAGGTAGTATACAATTATGGATGAACTGCCGAGTGCCGAGTGCCGACACAGAGGTAGCTACAGCCGTGGACTACCGTACTGTACTGTGTCTGCTGCTAATATAGACTGGATGATAATGAGATGCAGTATGTATAAAGAAGAAAGAAAAAAAAAACCACGGGTAGGTGGTATACAATTATGGATGGACTGCCGAGTGCCGACACAGAGGTAGCTACAGCCGTGGACTACCGTACTGTACTGTGTCTGCTGCTAATATAGACTGGATGATAATGAGATGTAGTATGTATGTATAAAGAAGAAAGAAAAAAAAAACCATGGGTAGGTGGTATACAATTATGGATGGACTGCCGAGTGCCGACACAGAGGTAGCTACAGCCGTGAACTACCGTACTGTGTCTGCTGCTAATATAGACTGGTTGATAATGAGATGTAGTATGTATAAAGAAGAAAGAAAAAAAAACCACGGGTAGGTGGTATACAATTATGGATGGACTGCCGAGTGCCGGCACAGAGGTAGCTACAGCCGTGAACTACCGTACTGTGTCTGCTGCTAATATAGACTGGTTGATAATGAGATGTAGTATGTATAAAGAAGAAAGAAAAAAAAAACCACGGGTAGGTGGTATACAATTATGGATGGACTGCCGAGTGCCGACACAGAGGTAGCTACAGCCGTGGACTACCGTACTGTACTGTGTCTGCTGCTAATATAGACTGGATGATAATGAGATGTAGTATGTATAAAGAAGAAAGAAAAAAAAAACCACGGGTAGGTGGTATACAATTATGGATGGACTGCCGAGTGCCGACACAGAGGTAGCTACAGCCGTGAACTACCGTACTGTGTCTGCTGCTAGTATAGACTGGATGATAAATAATGATATAAAAAATATATATATATCACTACTGCAGCCGGACAGGTATATATTATATAATGACGGACCTGCTGGACACTGTCTGTCAGCAGAATGAGTTTTTTAATTTTTATAGAATAAAAAAACACCACACAAGTCACACGACGAGTGTACTTTTTCAGGCAGACATTCAATCACAATATACTATACTGGTGGTCAGTGTGCTCAGGTCACTGGTCACAGTGGTCAGTGGTCAGTCACACTGGCAGTGGCACTCTGGCAGCAAAAGTGTGCACTGTTTAATATGTACTCCTGGCTCCTGCTATAACCTATAACTGCTCCCCAGTCTCCCCCACAATTAAGCTGTGTGAGCACAGTCAGATATTATACATAGATGATGCAGCACACTGGGCTGAGCACAGATATGGTATGTGAGTGTGACTGAGTCACTGTGTATCGTTTTTTTCAGGCAGAGAACAAGAACAGAACGGATTATTAAATAATAATAAATTATAAAACTGCACTGGTGGTCAGGTCACTGGTCATCAGTCACTAGTATAACTCCTCCTAAGCTCCAGTAAGTAAATGAAGTGTCTCACTCTCACTCTCCTATCTATTTTAATTTCTAAACGGAGAGGACGCCAGCCACGTCTCTCCCTATCAATCTCAATGCACGTGTGAAAATGGCCGCGACGCGCGGCTCCTTATATAGAATCCGAGTCTCGCGATAGAATCCGAGCCTCGCGAGAATCCGACAGCGTGATGATGACGTTCGGGCGCGCTCGGGTTAACCGAGCAAGGCGGGAAGATCCGAGTCGCTCGGACCCGTGTAAAAAAACATGAAGTTCGGGCGGGTTCGGATTCAGAGAAACCGAACCCGCTCATCTCTAGTTAACATGATACTTTGCTGCTACATTTGGTGCTAGAATGTAAATGTACAGTTAGTATTGTTGTAAGAATAATTTCCTTTCATAAATATAAACCTAATCTACATATACAAACATCATGTCATATGCAAAAAGGATATGGTACTGTGTATGAAAAAGGCTGAAATGTCTTATGCAGTGCCAGGAAAATTCACCATTGTAGTGTTCCCTGGGAGATATCTCCAGAACAATATGATTTAGAACAATGGGTCCTTTATTCTCCAAGTATTATACAGGAAGGATCGCAAAGACTAAAATATGGTTGGTAATAAACGATTCCAGGGATAAAACTATACAAAGCTGGAGATCCTGGGAGTAGAGACTGTATCTACTGCTCTATAATGACAGTGTCTGAAGCATGCATTCATAGGAATCTACAGTATGACTGCTCATTACATACATCCGACAGTTCCTTACATTCTTTGCTCAGGCATAAGAAAAATACATTTAGTAACACAAAAGTGAAAACATACTTGCAGTATATTAATGCCCTTCCATTTAAAGTGATGAAAGAAAGAAAAAAGTGCAGATTATATAGCTCCAGCGGCACGTATGCATGTTCTTAAATGCTCCTTATGGGACAATGTACATTCCAGTAATGCTGTCTAAAATGGAAATGACTCTTTGCATCAATAGCTTACATAAAATTTGTATTAAAACGGAAGTAAACCTTTATACAGTAATCTACATTGGTGATGTCGCTTAATGTATGTGCATTAAAGGTATCTGTTATGCATCTACATAAATATAAATAAGAACTACAGTATTACCTAGAATGCTCACACTTTTTTTTATTTTTTTTATTGCTTAATGGACAACAGGTTTCCAGAAAAATAGCTCCTATACCTGTACCGGATTTATAAGCAGTCGGTTTGTGTCATCTTTTATAGACTCAAACACTGGTTCTGAAACTTTGTGTCGCAACACCCTGGGGTGCCTTGGGACACTTGCAGGGGTGCCTTGGATTGGTGGTCCTGGGACATTTCAAATTATTTGTGGTCAATGCAATACCGTTGACAAAACCAGTGCTGTTGGCTGCCAGTTATAAAATACATGGACAAACAAAATCAAATCTTGTCCCTCAACACATAGCGGGAACGTAAGAATGGCAGAAAAACACAATTTACTTAATTACATTTTTTTTTCTTCTAAATTTCTAAATAAGAAACGTTTGGACTATGGGTGCCGTGAAAAAAAATGTGATTCTCTAGAGCACCGTGATTCAAAAAGTTTGGGAACCACTGGACTACAGATAGAGAACCCTGTTTTTCAAATCTGATCAAGAATTACATAGTTACTTTAGCAAGGTTGAAAAAAGAAACAAGTGAGACAGTTGCCAATTTAGTCTCAAGTAAATTCAATGGATCAATCACCCACTATGTCATACAGGGAGGTGCTGAAAACTGTATCCCATATTCATGAAGTCTAACTAATGACTTTTCCAAAGCTCAAGCTACTGTATGATTGAATTTGTCCTGTTTATATTGTGTGTATCTCAACATCGTATTCATCTAATACAACAGCTACCTGACACTGTGTTGCTACATTTATTTTTGTCAACAATTATTCATTTATTATGAAGTCCTTTGCCATCTCAGTTTTCCCCAAGATTATACCATTTAATGTGTAACTAACATAAGCATAATGCTAGCCTAGGTGCATAACCCTACATTTATTATACTAATTACAGATGAGTCCTCATTCCACTGACATATTTATAATGGGTGCAGTGTTTACGGTGCACACGGGCCCCCGGGATCCAGGTGGGCCCAAACTGCACACCCTGCACCCATGTTTTAAATCTATACCCACCCACATCGGAAGCAACATTGCTTCAGAAATCATCAGGAAACTGGTGAGGCGGCCATTTTCCCGATGCCAGCTAGAGAGGAAGGGGTCCACACGGAGTCTGCACACAGACCTCCTCCTCTCTAGAAGCATCCCTCTCTCATTCACCAAGCATTTTTGTGCCATATGGAGTGAGAGGCTTGGTGTGACTAAGATACTCCATTATGAATAGACACTCCCTTTGTGCATATTTCATAGCGTGACCACATACCCAAGCGTGGTATACTGTATCTTTCTAATAAAATGGTCCCCGTTGTTCCGAAATAGGTCTACGGAAGATGATATAGGGTGAAACAGAATAGGAGGAAAAATAGTCATGTTCGTGTTCTTTGAACAGATCATTATTGCACCAGTCATCTTTGGTGAGGATTTATGTCAGGTCCTGTGAGCTATATAGTAATTTTGAAACTTTTCAAAATTATTCTGTCAGAAATGTGTATGTCTGTCAGTGAGGCTGCAATGTGCTGCTGTCAGTGAGGCTGCGATATGCTGCTGTCAAAGAGGCAGGGATGTGCTGCTGTCAGTGAGGCTCTGAAGTGCTGCTGTCAGAGAGGCAGGGATGTGCTGCTGTCAGAGAGGCAGGGATGTGCTGCTGTCAGAGAGGCAGGGATGTGCTTCTATCAGTGAGGCAGGGATGTGCTTCTGTCAGTAGGATAATGATGTGTTGCTGATAGTGTGGTCTTTTTGCAATATATGCACTTTTTGCACTTCTTTTTGCAAAAATAGTCACTTATCGATGGCTATCGGGGCTAATAGAATAGCCTCCAGTGAACCAATTAGCTGTGGTAAATTACTGCGGCTAAGTGGATACCCCCCATAGCCTAAAACTTGCCACGGAAAATGACCTACACAATGGTGAAAAACATATCAGTTCTGTGGTTTCGATGTTTATCTCCATCATACATACATACATACATACATACATACATACATACAAACAAACAAACAAACAATCAATCAATCAAACAAAAAACAAACAAACAGACTTTCATTAAAAGATGTATAGATGATGTACCTTCCAGTGCCTGAGGCTACGGCCACACATAGCAGCCGTAAGGAGAGTGCACATGGACACCTATGCAGGCGCCCACACATGTGCGGCAGTCCTGCCACCTGCTGAGGTTGGGCCGAACGGCAGGACAACGGGATTTTAATGTGAACACATACATTTCAATGTATGTGTTCACACAGTGTGTCATTGACCAGATCCTGTTCTGCGGAATCCCGCAGAACAGGATCCGTGTGAACACAGAACACCCCCTCCTGGCCAAACGGGTCCCGTTCAGTGGGAACCCACTTGGCCACTATGTGTGGCCTTAGCTTAAGTCTGTGTTTCCTACCAAAGCCTTTAAAATGTATAGACGGTGTGTATTGCAGTTGTTGCCATTGAAAATGTCCCACTTTTTCTCTTCTCTGTGAATTAAATTAATTAATATTCAATGGCCACAAAAATAAACCCTGTATAGATATTTTAAAGACATTGATGAAAATCACAGAAGGAAGCAAAAAGTACTAAGCATTTATTAGTAAAAGTTGGAGGAGGTCACTTAAAAAACACAACATTTAATGTAGTATAAACGGTGGAAGTCCCTTTAAATGTGTTGATGTGCTGATGTGTATTGGTTATCATTACTGCCACATAGCACTGAGCTGATGAATTTCATTCCTCATCATGAGCCATCAGTGTAGGGTTTGTATATTCTCACATTGTTTGCATTGGTTATTAATGGATGCCCTGGTTCTCTCCCACACTCCAAACACATAGTGACTTCTTAGAGAAAATTATCCCTAGTGCGTATGTGTGTCCATATGATATGGCATATATAATCTCCACCGGGGCATGGCTGATGTCAGTAACTGAAATACTCTTTGTAAAGCGCTGTAATATATGTGTACTATATTCAGCGCCGGTTTCACGCATACACTAGGTACGCAGCTGAGTATGGTGCAGCATAGAGGAGGTGGTCCTGACTTAGCTGCATTAGCGACATGCATTAAAACTGGCCCTATTATACCCCTCAGTGCAGTGCAGCGCCTGCCCGGAGACTCGCCGAGTAGGCAACGGTGCTGGCGCAGTGGCCCCGTGTCCGGTAGAGAAATCCACTACAGTACTGGAGAAGAAACAGAAAATAAACTACCACTCCCATAAGCCCTTGCAGCAAGGTCTGCTGGGAGTGGTAGTTTATTTTCCATTTCTTCACAGTACAGTAAATGCAAAATAAACTGCTGCTCCCAGAAGTCCTTGCTGCTGCTAGGAGGTTTATTTTGAGATACTTTACTGTAGCACAGTGCGGTGAACTGCTGGTCACTGCACGTTGATGCCAATGCCACTGCCAGCTCGGCGACTCTCTGGGCAGGCACTGCACAGGGGGTATTAAGGTAATATTTTAGAAAGAAATTAATGTGTATGGGGGCACTACAATGGCGGGCATAATGTTATGGGGCACTACTACCTTGGGCATAATGTTATTGGGCACTACCATGGTGGGCATAATGTTATGGGGCAGTACTATAGTGGGCTAAAAGTTATGGGGCACTACTACGGTGGGCTAATGTTAGGGGACACTACCACAGTGGGCATAATGTTTACGGGGCACTATTATGGTGTTCAAAATGTGTAAGGGACACTACAACTGGGCTTTTCCCATGAGACCACACCCCCTTAATATTTTCGGGCATATGCCAAATAGGGGGCGCTGAAGTATATCTTAGTTTACCTAAAAATTTTGCCTCGGGCTGGCCCTGACTATATAAATATTTATTAATAAATATATTAACAAAAATAACAACTTGTTTCATGTTTGACTAAAAATTTAAGTAGTAACATTGCAATGCTGTATGAATCACATGTAAGATAATTTAAAATAGAATTCTGAAGTATAGGTCATACTGTATACTGTATAGTGTTAACCTGTATACGCTATGTACAGACTCTCCAACATGACCCGCCCCACTAGGTACAAAATGCTCTGTTCCTGGACTTTCCTCTTAATTTATGATTTCCATCACCTGTGTTGAACTAGTTACATGATAAGAAAGCTGTTTCCTCACAGGTGATGGCAATCATAAATTAAGAGGGAAGTCCAGAAACAGAGCATTTTGTACCTAGTGGGGCGGGTCATGTTGGAGGGTATGTATGTAGTGGGTAAACGTATTCATATAATCTCTTCTGCAATAAAAGAATAGTGTGGAGTTTCAAAAAGTATGCAGTCAGTTAATGTGCAACCAAATATAAATCACTGTTTCAGAAGGCTAGCTGGATGAACTTCTAAATTATAAGCACCTGTGATTTATTGCTACGGTAACGGGAACCCAGTTTACTAGTAGCAGAACATTGTGAAAATTCCAATTGCCTATAGAAAAATGTAAAGATTGTTTTCTGGAAAACAAAAAATGTATAAAGGTAACAAATTCTTTCCAACAGTGATATTACTCCTGGGTTATTGCAGGGAATTTTGGGTGCCAATCAGAGATGGGCACAGAGCTTACTTCCACAGCAAGATCTACGTCCATATACTCACATGCTGGGGTCTGGCCAGCACAGGGCAAGGCCGGCCAGCATGTGTGTTGCACCACCCCGCAATGCGTTTGCAATTTAACGCTGTCAATCACTATGGCTGACGCTGTCAATCACTATGTGATCGCATCATTCAGGGATACGATCGCATGGTGAAGGGTAAAGGATGCACACTATGGCCGGTGCGTGTGTGCAGGCCCTACGGCCACAGCTGTTGAACGCGAATGCATCGGCTGCGATCATCTCTGAATAACCCACGCTATAAACTACAATTTACAGTATATATGGTACACATATGCAGATGACATTGTAAAGTAAATAGGCCACGACTGCCATCTGACCACAGATCCACTGAAACTACGCCCACTTTGGGCAAGATTACAGCCATTCACTGGCAGGCTGAAAGCTCCCTGACTGGTTTAACTGGCAACACGTGATGTCATTTTTGTACTTGAATATCATTTTGTAAAGGGAGAAAAGGGATCACTGAAATCTATAGAAGAGTGCAGGTGTACTCTTTAGTAATCATTGGCTTACGAAAACCAAACATCCAGATGTGGCCTTTATGTTAAGCGGTCAGAGCTTTTTCACAACATTACCGAAAAGGATTATTTTGCAAGCAGGTACAGTATGGCCCTCAATTAATTTGTCTCATGTGACACTGCAGTCCTGCAACTGTACTGATATGATCTGAAACACTGGAAGATGAAAAAGAAGACTATCCTTACCTGCAAAATGATTTATGAACTTTTCTTTAAGGTTAGAATCTCTGGAAAATAATTCTAAAAAAAAAAAACATATCAAAATTAATAGTATTTTCTGTACAGTATTTAGTGAACTCAATGACAGAATCCAGAATATTACACTTTTCCATCTTTAAAAAGGTGTATGTATGACCATTGTTTCCTACAATGTTGTGCGTGACATTACGGGGGTCATTCCGACCCGATCGCTCGCTGCAGTTTGTCGCAGCGCAGCAATCGGGTCGGAACTGCACAAGCGCCGGCGCCACAGGCGCCGGCGCATGGCAGCTTTCGTTGCCTAACGATCGCCTCTGAGACAGAGGCGGTCACTGGGCGGGAGGGGGCTGAACGCGCCGCCGTTTTGGGGGAGCGGTCTGGCCAACGCAGGCGTGGCCGGACTGTTGGGGGGGGCGGGCCGCGTTGGCTGCGTGACGTCTCACACAGCCGCTGCAGCCAGCGGCAGCGACAATTAACTGCGGCTGGCCGGGAGTTACTCCTCAAATACAAAGCAATCGCCACTGTGCGATGCTTTTGTATTTGTGCGGGGGGGACCGGACTGACATGCGGGGCGGCTTAGCCCTGTGCTGGGCGTCCCCCCACATGTCAGGGAAGATGATCGTAGCTGTGCTAAATTTAGCACAGATACAATCAACTCGGAATGACCCCCTATATTCCTCACATTACTACTCTTTGCTGTTAGAGAGCCAGCTTCTTACTGTCATTCTATTGCCTTCCTGTAGGAACCCCTTTATTATTCTGTGCACTTGCCCTGATAATTAATACCTGTTATCTTTATAGTTCGCAGCAACAGATGCCTTAACTGGGCAAATTACCTTTGAAGTAATGCAAGGACAGTGGGTCTGATTCTTAATCACATGCAAAAGTGAATGCAGCAATGTATATTGGCAGTCATCCAACTGCGAGTTTATGCAAATGGAATATGAACTCCTCCTCTTATGTACAACCATGTGGGATAATGTGCAAGAAATGAAATGCCCACTTTTAGCTCCCATGCACGTTGTAATACTGATTGGTGAGTCCTTATATGCCACCATTATTCATATCATTAAATATTACACCAGCCCTGTGGCATTTGCAGTGTCTCTGTCTGACCACAGCCTCCTATGTTTGTTGCTATGCTGCTTGCATTGACACGCCCACTGAACTGACCATTGTGTTTGCATACTAGCTACCTCCCAGTCACCACTCAAGAACTCTTCTCACCAGTGACGGCTGCTGCTCCAACCACACGATGCAGAGGGGAACCGCTCTGCACATTTAAATATACATGTGATGTTGTATGTAATATATGTACTGGCTGCCTTACACCAGGATCAGCAGCCACTGCTGTGTGTATCAGTGACATGCCGGCTGCAGAAGCACAGGAGACAGCACTCTGCTTGTCCATCATCTTCTATAAGCCCGCAACCCAACTCCTGTGAGCATATGGGAGTCAGGGCGGGTTTATAGAAAATGACAGACAAGCAGCGTGATGCGTCCCGTCCTTCGGCAGCCAGCAGGTCAGTGAAGCACAGTGACGGCTGCTGAGGACAATGACCCCAAACATACAGCCAATGCCATTAAGAACTATCTTCAGCATGAAGAAGAACAAGTAGTCCTGGAAGTGATGATATGGCCCCAACATAGTCCTGATCTTAACATCATTGAGTCTGCCTCTAATTTCATGAAGAGAAGGAAGGATTCAAGCAAGCCTACATCCACAGAAGATCTGTGAACAGTTATCCAAAATGTTTGGAACCACCCCCCTGCCGTTTTCCTTCAAAACTGTGTGCAAGTGTACTTAGAAGAATTGATGCGGTTTTGAAGGCAGAGAGAGGTCACACCAAATATTGATTTGATTTAGATTTCTCTTCTGTTCATTCACTTTGCATTTTGTTAATTGATAAAAAATAAACTTTTAACACTTCTATTTTTTAAAGCTTTCTTACTTTGCAGCATTTCTTCCACACCTGACTAATATTTTTGCACAGTATTGTATATGTAAAATAAATTACAACTTGTTTCAATTTAATTTGTCTCATGTGACACTGCAGTCCTGCAGTGTACTACAATGATCTGAAACACTGGAAGATGAAAACAATGCTTATCCATACCTGTAAAATGATTTATGAACTTTTCTTTAAGATTAGAATCTCTGGAAAATAATTCTGAAAAAAAAAAACATAAATCAAAATTAGTAATATGTATTGAGTGTATTCAATGACAGAATATTAGACTGTTCCATCTTTAAAATGCTGGATGTATGACCTTTGTGTCATACAATGTTACATGTGACACTACTATATTCTTCATATTACTATTCATACAGTAGCTGTTAGAGCTCCTTACAATGAAATAAACCTTAATTGTCACCTCTTCTAGGTGCTCATTTATCATTCCTTGCATTCTTACCCAGCTAAGTAATAATACCTGTTATCTGTGTAACTTGCTTTCGCAGCAACAGATGCTTTAACGTCAGAGGCGGAACTCCAAGAGGTAATGGAGACTCCTGCCTCCAGGCTCCAAGCCCTAAACCACCGGTTACATTACCTCCATCTACATCCTGCACCTCACAATCCCGACGCTAGGCATGCCGACCAACAGTGACTATTCCCACTCGTGGATGTCCACCGAGCCCGCATCGTGGTGAGCACAAAGCTCACCAACCCCTCGCCGGAATTCCGCTGCCGTGATGCCGGCATCAGTATACTGACCTGCGGTCTCATGACTGCCGGTCACGCAATACACACCCGACCACACAATATTTCATGCAACTTCTCTTTCACAGGGATATTAAAATGTATTCACTTTATTACAGATCTGGTGTACTCATCTTAAATTATTTATATCTAAACCCTTTTTTTAATTTTATATTACCCTGGTATTTTAAGATAGATTATTTTATGCTGAATTGTGTGGCCAGGGTTGGATTGGCCCACAGAGGTACAGGGGGAACCCCCCAGTGGGCCCTACTGCCTGAAGGCCCACCTCATCCTCTAGGGATCAGGTTTCACACTGTGCACTTGAATTATACAGTACATTACTTTACCAGCCTGTCAAAACAACGGAACAGTAATGTCAGCAGCGGCGGCTGTTCATGCCTGAACGAAGTAACAATTGAATTGCCCTGTCGGGTGACATCTACTGGTCACCGGTAATCAAAACACTTGAATTCCCCCCATAGAGTTGATTAGCATTAGCTATTTATTAAACATTATACGTATGTTACCTTATACTGCATAGGTCTCTGGTGTATTTTCTACAGTGCATTGCTGTTATTAATCTGGTTCATTATCATGCATTCACTAGCAGTATTTACTATGTAAATATATCATGGGGCCCTGGCCATGCACTTTCTAATGGTTAGCCAGGTCTCTGTGGTAGCTGGCCATATCTCTAAACATGGGTCCTTACAACTGCTTCCCCCTGGTGAGCCTTCATGCCCCAGTCTGACACTATGGGCGGTATCCTATTACCCATGGTAAAACATCTGGTGCGAGAAACTGAATTTTTTTGCGATTTTTCCCAATGTTTCCCTGATTATTATTTTTTACAGACTATCCTATTAGATTGCCCATAAAAAATGCAATTTCTCCCGAAAACACACAGGTCCAGTGAAACCTGTGTGTTTTCATGAGAAGCAACTGCATTTTCGCTTGAAAACAGTGCTGTTTCTATGAATTTGGTTTCATGGCCTGCATCTCTCTCTTTTCCTGCCTCTGGCAGTGGTCACATGATGGGGCAGTGGTCACGTGACCGGGGGGAGGTGGATCACTGCATCGGGAGCTGTCAGGAGCTGGGGCACACGGTGCAGTACTCGTGCCAGCTTATTGGGGCTAATAGGATAGCCCTGGGCGTTATCATTTCCTGCAGTAATGTACCACGGGTAATAGGTTACCACTCTATGGGTGGAATTCAAATGTTTGAAAAGTCGGTTGGGTGTCTCTTGTTTCCTGTCTATTAGATAAGAAAAAACAGACTCCCAACTGACTTTTCAAACATTTGAATCCCCCCCATATGTGTGGCTGGTAGAATGATTAAGTAATAGTTGAACTACACAGGGTTAGTAGAAAGTAACAATGCTGTTTGTGAGGCGACAATAGATATGCAGCTAATTGTAGACGTTAATATATTTCTAGACGAATTGGTAAATAATATGTGTTATCTATATTATTAAGCAAGGTTATTAAAATGCAATTTAGGGATAGCTAATGGATTTACGGTGATCTAAGAACAAGACAAAACCAAGCAATGAAATTCTCCAATTTACTGGACAATGCATACAATAATACATTTTCCTTAAACACAACCTAAATCAACTGAATATCTGCAAGACAGCCTGATATATACCATATATGTGTACCATGTAGCCTGAAACAATCAGACAGAATTAGTAGAATTAACCACTACACCTCCTGGCGCTAATCAATTTGTATAAATATTAAATAAATAAAGTATCACCAACTGCAACTTAAAAGGCTTTGCTAGGGCTACAAAATCAAAAGACAAAAAATATAAATAGGAAAATCACTGCGCTTAGTGATCTTCTAAATACAAATAAATATAAGAAAACCTATATATAGATGTTTGCTTCTGATTAAATGACCACGACGAGGTTTGCTTTAATAAAAAGTAACTTTACTATAATACACATACATAAATATTGCACATACTGTATTGTTTATCACATATCAAAGGAAAAAAGTTGTAAATCAGACATCCTATAGTATACATAATCCTATATGAACTTCAGCATCAGTGTTGCTCATTAATAAGACTTTATAATAGGCAATACTAGCTGCTCTCTGACAGTGACTGGGTACAAATGTTTCCTGTCATTAAAACATAAATTGAAGTTCAGAATAAGCTTAATAATTAAAGGATTATATACGTGTAAGAATTGTCTGTTTTGAAAACTTTTTTCCTTTGATATGTGATAAACAATGGGGCTAATTCAGGTTGGATTGCAAATCGTGATCCAACCAGAATTTTTACGATCGCCCCACTGGCGCATGCGTAGCTCCGTCCAGCGCATGCACCCGCAATTTCTGTGGGGGGGGGGGGGGGTGGCGCAGAAAATAAGGCAGAGGCGGTCGTGGGGCAGAGGAGGCGGGCAATGCTCCATTTCCAGGGAGGAGACGGAGCGTTGTAGGGGCAGTGCTGCGTGGACGAGGGACGGAGGCGGCCGAATGGGGGCATGTCAGGGATGTGATCACGGTGGCTGCAAAAACAGGAGCACCGCTGCTATGTTCTTTATCGCAGCGGGGCTCCTCTGTTTCTGCTAACAAGCAGAAGTTGCAATAGGATTGAATTTCTGCTTGTTGAAGGGGGAGGGGGGCGGTGGTCAGCATGCTAATTAGCAGAATTTTCTATCCTTACTGAATTATACCCAATATGTGCAATATTTATGTATGTACAGTATTTTATTTTAGTAAAGTTACTTTTTATTAAAGCAAGCCTTGTGGTCATTTAATATGAAACAACCATCTATATATACTGTAGGTTTTATTATGTTTATTTGTATTTAGACGATCATTAAGCGCAGTGATTTTCCTATATATAATTTTAACCAGATTCATGTGGCAAATTCATTTGTAAAATATTGTCTTTTAACAGAACACAGAACATAAATAATTTTATATATATATATATATATATATATATATATCAGGGGTTCTCAAACTCGGTCCTCAGGACCCCACACAGTGCATGTTTTGCAGGTAACCCAGCAGGTGCACAGGTGTATGAATTACTCACTGACACATTTTAAAAGGTCCACAGGTGGAGCTAATTATTTCACTTTTGATTCTGTGAGGAGACCTGCAAAACATGCACTGTGTGGGGTCCTGAGGACCGAGTTTGAGAACCTGTGATATATATATATATATATATATATAACAAGTATATTCCTGCACTCGCATCAGAATGTTATAACAACAATGGGGTGCTCCTAGTGGAAGTCTCCATATACATGGGAGACCCACAATATTTAAACAGAGGTCCAACGATGTGGAGGTGCACTCTTCCAGTTCAATGATTTGTCACACGTTCATCTTTCACAATAGCTTTATTGCAGTCAAATCTAGGCTTATTTAATCGACGTTTCGATCCTCAATTTAGGATCTTTATCAAGATAAGCTTCCAGTTTATGAGAGCATCATATATTGATTACTGGAAAAACATAAAATAAAATATACACACATATTAAACAAACACAATACAACAAGAGAACAAACAAATAGAACATTAGTGGACCACCACGCCCTTTGTGGTCGATTATAGAAAAGATTCATTAATCACCAGCGTGAATCGTGTGTATTGACCAGTGTCTATATAAGTTATAGTCGTGTGTGGGCAAATCTACACCGCAGATATATATCACACCATATGTGGATACCAGGTGTCACCAACCTATAAGATAGGAAAACACTAGCTTCAAAATGTCGCTAGCCCTGGACACTTACTCACACTAATCAATATGTCAGGTTCAGACAATGCCAGGTCTGTAGGGTTAATAAGGTCATATTCAAGCAGAATTTCTGTAGATAAATAAACCAATACATATATCTGAAAAAACACTCAAACTTATTAACATGTGTATAATACACATTTTCACCTGTTCAGTGAACGCACACCCAGGTACTTACTATTAGGTTCATTAGAGTTCACTTCTTATGGGACGACTGAGACAACCAAAGTAATCACTGTAAGCAAATACACAATAGGCCAACCTCTTAGTCCCAAAAACCTCCAGTGCAATTGCTGTCATACCACACATATATAAAAACTGCAATACTCACGAAGGGTGTTCGCGTCCTCACCACCTCTACAGCCACACAGCTGAGGGGCTGATGGGCTGTCCTTAAATACCATTCAGACCGGAAGTGTATGGTGCACCCTATCTAATCCATCCCTGGACGCTCTCATGGTGCACAAAAGTCATACCTGCGGAGGCCGCCGTCCTCGCTGGCGTCCATCCAATACCCCTACCACCTGGGAGCCGTCCCGCTGCCGAGCACGCCGCCGCACAGGGGAAAAGCAACAGTCGCGACTTCAGTGGAACGCAAATGCGTTCCACGACCCGGAAGTCGGAAACCGGAAGCGTCGTACGCTCCGGTCTCTACGATGGCCTAATAGGTTCAGACAGCTGATTCACAATACTGACAGGCGAAACTTCAGTTTGCAGAAGGGTGGAAAGAAAACATACACACTGGAGGGGGGAATACACACAATCCACTAGGGAATCTAAAAATGGATCTAAGACATGCTCACAACTTAAATCATCAAAGAGACGCAGTGGTCACTGTGTACAGACATATTACAAAAATCATATACATCCAATAAAAGCTCGATGTGCTACAGTGTGAGACCGTAAACAGAAACCTCCAAAACTAATTATCATGCATCAGAGTAATCTTTCTCAGTAATTAATACCATCAATGTTTATTAAACACGTAATTAGTTAATACATGTGAAGAAACTCAATTTTATTTATATCTGAAAAAATGTTTTAAAAAAATGTTTTCAACAGAGGTTTACAGGTTATGTCTCAAACCATAGCACTCACATTAAACATTTTTTCATGGTCAGGTTAACTCATAAATGCCACAGAATCCCTCAGGTTTATACCCATGTTGACATCTATAGGAGTATCTGCTAATTAATTCACAAGAAAACATTCATAGCGGCATGTTCATTTAGGCCTTTGGGTGAGACCGTGTTGAGGTGAGCAATCCAGAAGCTCTCCCTTTGGCGTAAAACTTGGGTGCGGTCCCCACCGTGACTCAACGGTGGAACCCAATCGATGAGTCTGCATTTCAAATTTGCTACCTGATGTCCTCGTTGCAGGTAATGTCTGGCAACAGGCTTATCACTGGTACCTGTTTGTAATGCAGTCCTAATAGATAACCGATGGTTCGCCATCCGTTCCCTAAAACAACGGGTGGTAAGCCCCACGTAACATAAACCGCAGGGGCATGTTAAGGTATACACCACAAAGTCGAGTCTACAATGTAGGTGGTACCTGATTTTGATATTCCTGCCGGAATGTGGATGGGGAAAGGTAGAACCAGTCTGCAGGGATCTGCACGTTGTGCATTTCCCACATGAAAAGCAGCCAGGCTTTTTACTCATAATCTGAAGAAAATTCAACTTAGTCTCAGGTACTGATGTAGGCCTCATCAGCATCTGTCGTAAGTTAGGCCCTCGTTTGTAAGCCATCATCGGTGGGTTTGTGTGTGTAAATGGTAACCCTTGATCAGATTTTAAGATTGGCCAATGCTTCCGCAGTGTTTTACATGTAAAATGTGCATAATTGTCAAACTTCGTAGTGTAGATCATACGATTATCATTAGCAACAACCTTAGGTGATTTCTTGCTGAATAAGTTCCTGGCTCTACGCAAACTGTTGCTGATCACTTTGGTAGAGTAACCTCTTTCTCTAAACCTTTGTTTCATTTCCACCAATTGTTTCTCCCTAATTTCTTCGTCGTTATTGATTCGCATTACTCGTAAAAATTGTGAGATGGGTAGATTGTTTTTTAACGAGGGGGGATGGAAACTACTGGTCAATAAGGTGGTGTTTCTATCTGTGGACTTCCTGTATAGGGAAGTAACAAAAGCTCCATTTTGTATGGACACATTCACATCTAAAAAATGAACTGAATGTTGTGAGCTCTCGTGTGTAAATTTAACCGGGCTATTAAGCATGTTGATATTGTTAACCATTTCAATAAAGGATTCCTGTGTGTCCTCCCACAGTAGGAAGACATCGTCAATGAATCGTTTATAGAAGGAAATTTTCGATCCATAGATGGGCAAAATATGCGTTTCCTCAAAGTTCGACATATACAAATTAGCATATGCAGGCGCCAGATTGGAGCCCATGGCTGTCCCTGAACATTGGAGGAAATATGAATCCTTGTATTTGAAGTGGTTTAGACTCAAAACTAGATTGGTTAGTTCTAGAATAAATTCAGTAGGTACATTACCAACTGTACTACCAGTGAGTACATCCCTTATTGTTTCCAGTCCTTCATTGTGTGGTATAATGGTGTACAATGATTGTACATCCATAGTACATAAGAGGCAATTGCCCCTCGGTACCTCAATCAGTCCTAATTGATGAAGAAAATCGCTAGTGTCGCGTATGTAGCTGCGGCACTTGTTAACATGCGGCTGTAGTATAGAATCCACCCACCTAGCTATCGGTTGTAGTAATGAGCCTTCGGCTGCGATGATCGGTCGCCCAGGCGGATTAGTCATCGTTTTATGAATTTTAGGGAGTGTATAGATAATGGGACATTTTGGCTCATCTACACTCAAAAAATCAAAAAGATCCTGATCTATCCAATTACTTTCTAGTCCTCTCCTCAAACTTAGATCAATGGTCTTTTTAATGGAGGGTATAGGATTGGTCGCTACCCTTCGGTATGTGTTGGTGTCCGCCAATTGGCGACTCACCTCTGAATCGCAATCAGTCCAGTCCTGGACTACCACGGCGCCACCTTTGTCGGCTGGTCTTATAACGACTGAGGTATCATCCCTCAGCCTCTTGAGTGCCTTTCTTTCACCCGGAGTGAGATTATCAAAAATACGTGGTGGCTTGAAATGTTGTATATCGTCATTGACCAGTCGGAGGAATGTCTTCATGCTGGGATTGTATGAAACAGGATCAAATTTAGAACTTTTTCTGAAAGACTTTTTTTCGGCCTGTTTGGGCTGACCCGAAAAGTATTCCCTAAGTCTGAGATTTCTCCCAAACCGGTACTGATCAACTGTGCCCTGGAAGACTTGATGAGGAAAAGTGGGTACAAATGACAATCCTCTCGCAAGAAGACTCAATTCAGACTGATCTAGACTACGTTCAGATAGATTGAATACTAAATCTAGTTTTGTTTCCTGCGACCCCTCCTTTTTATAACCACCTCTCCTAGTGGTTGTTCGGTGTTTCGCGAGTCTCCGCGGGCCGGTGGAAGGCCCTTGGGTCCAGTTGTTTTTTCTAAAAAACGGGCAGTATTGCCCCGCTGAGCGTCGGATAAATCAGTATCAGACGTGGATATAGATGAAGCAGTCTCACGTGGAAAGGGGTTATGTCTATGCTTCCTAAAAAATCGTCCGGTCCGATTGCCTTGATGCGGATTACTGTTGCCCAACAGCCATCGGTATACGGTGTGATTTTGATAGTCCGCTGTTACAGTGGACAATTTTTTTCTTTTAAATGAGGTTAATTCATTCCTGTATGTGTCCACCTGCGTCTGCAATCTATCTACCCAGTTATTGTTCTTATCGTCCCGTAGGGTGGACAACGAACTGGCCTCCAATATATATATAAAAACACAAATGTACGGACTGGCACTCCACCTTCCCAAACACTGCTGCTCCGGTGCCCTCTTTTTTCTTTTTCTTTTTTTAAAGTATGCAGTGTCTCTAATGTACAGGTTCTCAAAGTCGGTCCTCAGTACCCCACACAGTTCATATTTTGCAGGTCACCTGTAGATTTTTAAAATGTGACAGTTGGTTATACACAGTGCACCTGACCAGAGGAGGATTTTCCACAAGGCAATCTAGGCACCTGCCTAGGGCCCAGCAGGCCCCAAGGGGCCCCATAACAATATCCTGGCTGCCTAAAACGTTCCCAGAGGAGCATTACATGACTATTGTGTGATATCATGACATCACATGGACCTGTCCACACTCTCTAAGTCCCTTTGATGTTTTTTGATAGGATAAAAAAATGTTTGGACACACAAAATGGTTTCATCCACTGTATGTGGGCAGTCAGTTTACTCTATATATGACACAGGTATTAAACCTACTTCCAAAAAATTTAGAGCCTGATTCAGATTTGTATGCAATGCTGATGTTCATGCTTTTAAGCATTTATCTGTAGACTGTGCACACGCCAAGGTACTTTACCAATGCCACCTGCAATCAGCAGCAAAAATATAGTGCTATAGATTTTTGAGGGAGGAGTGTCCCAACCCAGTATTTTGCCTAGGGCCCCATGAGGTATAAATCCACCTCTGCACCTGACGGGTGATATGGAAAACGTGAACCGTGTGGGGTCCTGAGGACAGAGTTTGAGAACCACTGCTCTAATGTATAATGAAAGATAATCATAAAAATATTATATGCAATTTAAAAAATAAATATATTGATAAAGAAAATGTGAGAATATACAGATGTAGCCATGCTTCTCTTTCTGCGATGCGGCATACTGCATGTGGCATGCTACACAGCAAAGATGAACATAGCTAGCTCAAATTGTATACTTGGCAAAGTGTTACTTACTAAGCAATTACAAAGATAAGTAGGACATAGTAAACACTTATAGTTAATTCTATGTAAACTTTTGCAGATGTGCGAGAACTCACTGGCCCTGACTCAGATATAGATGCAGAACACATCGCTGCTGCATCTTTGGACACAGAGCAATATGTAAAAATGTTAATGCTGCAGGAACCGACTATAGGAAAATGACACCTTCTGCCTGTATCTGTGATCTGAGTGCTGCGTCCGATGCAGCATCGGATCACATTTCGACCATTGGTCACTTACTCAGAATGACCACTGAAACTCAGTCGGGGCCAGGAAATCTGATGATATCTTCGTCATTCCCAGAAAATGGGGGCAACACTTCCCTGCTTTCGAGAACACTGGTCAGCTCCGCTACCCCATGCCACAAACCCGGACTGTGACTTAGGGGGCCCTGTGTGTAATCATGCAAAACCATTCTGCACATGTGCAGCAGCCCCACCATCGGAGATGTACGCACACCATCGGATTTACATACGTCTCTGATTCGGGCTCTATGTTTTTTTTTTATTATTATTATTTAGTAAAATCCTGGATTACAACACTTAAATAGACAAAAACATAAACTTTAATTTAACAATATTTACAGGTCCACTTGTTTCCAATCCATGCAACATCAGCTTTAATACATGACTAAGCAATCATCTATACTCAAAATACTTTAAAACAAAGGTTATTTGATTCAAGGATTAAAACAAATGGTAATTTAAATGCAATAAGTGATATTCTTTTGAAGAGCTAATCTGAAACATTTAAGAGACATATAAAACCTGAAAGGATAAAGGGAATGGGATATTTCTGCTAAAAGACACAACTGTCCCCCAAAATGCAGAACATTAATACATTCATAAAACAGCTTTTAAAAATAAAGTATAAAGAAATAAACCTAGTAACCCCTCTGCATCTTCACTTTCTGAGACTTATACTATGTGAGCCGTGTCAGAGGAAAAGATCTCACTAATGCGGCTGTGGATTTCTTCACTGCCTGAGATCACAATTCCAATGAAGTCACCACTGATCTGTAAACTTGCATTACAGAAGCTTATGTTTTGGTCTGCTGAATAAAGCAATACTCACTATGGCTCACATCATCTCTTCATGTGACATGAAGTTTACTCAGGGGGTTATTCAGAGATGGCTGTAGATCACTACATACGCAGCAAGATCTACGTCCATCTTCTCACATGCTGGGGGCCACCCACCACTGGGAAAGGCCATTCAGCATGTGTGTGGTGCTACCCTTGTAGATGCATCTAATTAAGGCTGACCCCTGGTAGCACAGCCTGACTGCTCTTTCATGGGGCCCTTCACCATTTTGTTAATCAGAGCAACTGCGTGTGATGTCATACAGCCACCCAGGAAATGCTTCCATCACGACCCCGTCTGGCCTGCAATGCCCACAAAACGCTGTGTTGCCACCCCCAATCGCCTGCTGCTGTCAATCATCTTGCGGCCGCATCCTGAAAGGAAAAAGGTCACACACATGTACTGCGGCCAGTACGCGTGCGCAGACCAGATGGATGCAGCCACTGCATACAGGCGCGCTGCTGTGTCCATATCTCAATCAGCCCCTCAGTCCATAAAATCTAGCCTTCACATTTGTTTTAAACCTCTTTAACAAAGATACCAGGAATCTGAATTGTAGCAACAAACATTTTAATGCACAGAATTACAGATGCAGAAAAACCCATAATGGTACCATCATGGCAGTCTTACCAGTGAACCACACCTAAAAAAACATATTATTCAAAATATTTAATTGATAAGCATTGGCTATGCACTGTAACGCTCACATACATCAACAATCTATTATATAAAAATGAAAGGAGAAATTAAGTACATACAGACTCTGTTCCCTTATTTTATGAGTTTATGTATTGCAAAATTAAATGGTCTTTTTGTATCTACAGAAAACATACAATACTCAGTTATCATTCATCACATTTCAATGTTTAATTGGGATGGAATCGGGTTTCCGGCGCTTGGGATGTCGGCAGTCATAATACCAATAGCGGCATCCCGACGCTCAGGATCCCAAGTACTAGCTGAGTATACTATATCTAATCACCAAACCCACTAACCCTCCTTTTCTGCAGCCTGACCCTAATCCCCCCACCCCCACCCACCCTCACAACCTAACCTTAACCCTCCATCCTCAAGGCTCCCTAATGGTCCAGGTCTGAAAGATAACCATGCTTGGGCACAGGTTACTTAATTAATGCCTCAGTCTGTTTGATTTAAGCATCTGTGCTCAGCTATGGCTATTTTTAAAACCTGGACTGCTAGGGTGCCTTGAGAACTGGGTTTTGGAACCACTGCACAATGATATTGATGTATGCAATCAAAAACATAGACTGTATCTCACTGAGGATATTTTTATAAACCAATACAGAAGGCTGGGTTCTACTAAGACATCAACGTCTTAAAGTAATTAATATGGTGTGATTCCTTAAAGTGAGATATCTTCTATTATGAAAATAAAGTAGACTGGGTCCTCTTCACACTCCAAGTTCTGTTCAGTAAAGTAAGCTGTGCTCATCGAGAATTCCAAATATGGGAGAAATGAATTAATAAAGTGAAACATTGATTTTTCTGAATCAATTAAATGAATTAAATACAACTAGGAATAAAACATCTATCAGAGATAAAATAAAGTATCTTCAACTGAAACCTTCAGTTCGATGATTAAGTAGTTTACCCTATACCTAGTATTCAGTACTATCGTTGTGTTTGAGGTGACTAGACTAAAGCCACAACTAGCCAATCAAGGGACAGCTTCCCAGTGAGATAACATTCACTAATGCTGACAACAATCATCGCCATCACTGTGTATTGCTAGCTGCCCAAAAGCACTTGCAAATACTACTGCCATATGCTTCTTTGCATCAGTTTTGCATATAATTGCAAATTTATTTGCAATTATGTGAGGAAGCCTTAGTGTACTCATCCATTTCATCCTCTGTTCCACCTTTCCAGGTGCAACTTAGTGTAACTGTTAGATTCATGTAAATCAGCATGGGCACATGGGCATGGCGCCTTTTTTCTAGCCATGCACAGAGCTAAGAAAGATGGCTGACAGGACAACATTCAAAAAATCAATGCCGTTATGGTAATAAGTAAATGTCAACACTGTCAAAATGTTTGCAAGCAAAATAGAACTAAAATACAACTAAATGCTTAGATTTGTTGTAAGCATCTTCAGCCCACTCCGTACTCTAGGGTTGATACCTATTATCATCATCTTTGCACACTTACACCAGCTTTATCACTGGTGTACACGCAATATCTGCAGGTCTATGCTTTCCAACAACTCATAATCCATACATGCATAAAAAAAATGAGAAAATCATAAAAAAGTCATATCTACAATGTAATAAGAAAAACACCCTGCAGAGTTCATACTGTAGTTCACTTAAAAAAAAAAAAAAAAATTCAATTACGTAGCCAACAATGCATAGGAACTTTAGTGGGTTTTTCATCATGTTAATCCTTATCTGACCTACTTTTAATCCTGTAAAAAGCTTAGCACAGTCAGATCAGTTTTCATTAGAACATGTCTTTCATAAATATACTGTAACAGTACATACATTTGTGTGCTGTCAGACAAATTTTACATTCTAGTATTACTACAGTATACAGCAGTGGTTCTCAAACTGTGTGCCATGGCACCCTGGGGTGCCTCAGGGTACCTGCAGGGGTGCCTTGGGTTGGTGTTCCAGGACCAATTAAAATTATCTATGGTCAATGTAGTAGGCAAAAGGAGTGCTGGTACTGTAGCTGTCAATCATAAAGTATGTGGACAAACTGACTCAAATCCTGTCCCTTACTACACAACTGAACCTAAGGATGACATATAAACACATTTTACTTAAATTTAATATTTCTTTCTAAATTTCTCAATGAATAAACTTTTGGACTAGGGGCAGCCCAGACCGCACACACCGCACCCATTTTAATACTTTCTTTTCTGGAGTGCAGCGTCGGGCACTGCGGTGTCGCCACCCAAAATGCCACTGCATATGCACAGTAGCCAAATTGGTCTCTGGATCATGGCAGGCGCCATGTTTCCGGAGACCTGCACATGCACAGTAGCCTCCAGCATAATGCCGGAGTCTACAGCGCCGTACAGAGGAGGGGGCCCATCCGGAGGTGCACACGGGCCCCCTCCTCTGTTGAAATGCCCCTGAGTATATGTATAATAGACATATCACTCTTGGGTGTGCAGTTGTGCTCTGATATACTGTACACACGTCTTAGATGGTTGAATAATTGAGGCCGAAGGCACCAAGGTGTGTGTATATCAGACTGCGACCACACACCCAATTAATTGTAATACTTTAATATTAAACTGAATAACAGTGTACTGTAAGTGAAAAAATAGTTGACATTTTTCATCAGAAATGTATATGTCTGTCAGTGAGGCGAGGATATGCTGCTATCAGAGAGCCTTATTCAGGTTTGATCGTTAGTGACAGTGGTGTGGTGTACTGTTGTGTCCAGTGACTGCTCCAGAGGTGGGGCTGCAGCATAGACCAAAGTTCAAATAGAGACGATACACCAACTGCCACCAACTGTCATCCCAAACTGACTCACTAGCAGTTGGTGTGGCTTCCCTATTTAAACTTTGGACTGTGCTGCAGCCACACCTCTACTGTATGTTGGTTAAAACTTTCCACAACATGGAGCAACGCGTTCAAGCTTGCCTCAATATTAATGGCGAACACTTTCACTCGCTATGACTTTCTCATGTTTCTCATCGAAGTTATGTCCATGTCAAATTTCACTTAACTACGTCAGTTTCTTTAAAAGTTGGGCCAATAGCGAGTGAAACTCCCAGTCCAATGCTATCTATCTATCTATCTATCTATCTATCTATCTATCTATCTATCTATCTATCTATCTACAAAATAAGAGCACGTGAGATGTCTAAATTCTGCAGAATGATAACATTGGAGTTAGGTTGTGGCAGAAGAGAAATAAGGAAGGCTGCAGGGAGAGGTTATTCACTAAGGTGAAGGTCAGAGTTATGGATTAAGGACATTAATCACCACCACATTACAGCTGCAACACCTGATAGCAGGTAAGTCAGTGCTGCACCGGGACACACTGTTTTGTCAACATTCTGATCATATTCACTTTGCATATGTGTTTCTGCTCACTGACTTTATGATCATATTGTCATTCTCATGATAATGTTATGAATGTTGACATGATGAAAGTTGACAAAACACACTGTACCCTGTGACTTGGTGTATTAATTAATATAACAGCCCGTGAGGGATTATTTTTTTTCAATTTTCTAAAGGTTAACTAAAAATTTCTAAAATATATATATATACAGTATGTTTAACCCAAAAAAATATTTATGTCAAATTAAGGTCACCCCTTTGGGATTGGGCTGTGTAGTCATTCATAACCATGTGAGTCACCACGGACTATTGCAGCTCTAAGGGGCATATGTACTAAGCCGTGGAAAGAGAAAGTGGAGAGACATAAAGAACCAACCAACCAGCTCCTAACTGCCATGTTACAGGGTGTGTTTGAAAATTGACAGTTTGGAGCTGGTTGGTTGGTAGTTTATCTCTGTCTACTTTATCTCACTCCAAGGCTTAGTACATAGGCCCCACCGTGTCTATTATTATTATTATTATTATTATTATTATTATTATTATTATTAATAACAATCTTTATTTAAAAGGTGCCACAAAGTCAACGCACCACATAGGAGGGTAAACAAACAGTAATAGGGCATTAGAGCATAAATACAATACGCATGATAATACAATAGGCATGAAAATACAACAGGCATGAGAACAAAGTATTCATACCAGTATTCATATCATACTGCAGACTGGGTAGTACACGGGCAAGGATAGGGCAACGCAACACGCTTAACCTAGCATGACCACCATATGGTTACTGGTAGGAATCAATTTAGTACTCTTTGACTCAATGTACAGGTCAGCAAACAGATTCATAGCCCCTGAATGGGTGAAGGACACAAGGGAATGGATCATTGGTGACATGGATAGTACTAGGGTGGAATAATAGGATGGAAGGTCCTGCCCATAAGAGCTTACATGCTATAGGGAAGTGGTAAATAGATGGAGGGCAAACAGTAAACGATATATAGTGGAGGCGTAGAGTAGAACCTCTCCCGTATCCAAATCCATTCTGACTCCATGGTAATAAGGTTCTCCATAACCACATTTGTGTGCATTAGCCTTCTGGGCATGTGAATTCATGAAAAATATGCTACACAGCCTGGGGTAGTAGTAACTGTGCATCGGCCCCAGTCTGTTTGTGAGTGTTTTAATCCTGGCAGCAGCATATGGAGTTTATCTAATGAGCGGACATTCATTCAGTTAAACTTTGTAAAAATGTACTGTACTGAGAGCTACAATAAGTGATGAATGACTAAGCAGACTAATGCTCTTGAAGTGTGAAATTGAAATACAGTAGGAGAGATGTTAAAATGAGATGATGTTATTAATATTGTAGGTGGGCTTCTTTCATGAAAAGAAGAATTAACATTAAGTGAAGAAAATACATTGCATTTCAGTTCATAAATGTAATTGGTTGTTTGTAAATATATATATATATATATAATAACTAATGTAAATATATATAATACAATCTTGTATTCCTCATTCATTTATATCTGTATTTATAATTGAAAAAGGCACAATTAACGTAAGACCCAAAGACCTATACATTTACAATGTTAGTGGAGTGGGTGGGACTGAATCAAGATTGTTAAGAAGTGAGTTTGTGGAAAGGAATTAAGTGAGCAGTGGTAAACAATCCTCTCAAAAAGCTGAGAATCATATGGGAGGATAGGGATAAGCCACCTGGTGAAGGTTAGGTTTAGGCACTAGGGGTACATTTACTAAGCAGTGATAAGAGTGGAGAAGTGAGCCAATCAACCAATCAGCACTGAAGTAACATCTATAATTTGCATACTATAAAATGATACAGAGCTGCTGATTAGATGATGGGGAAATTTCTCTGCTGGCTCACTTCTCCACTCTTATCACTGCTTAGTAAATGTACCCCTAAGGGGGGAGGGTTAGGGTTAGGCTGCGGGGCAGGAGGGGGTTAGGTTTAGGCATCAGGGGGAGGTTAGAGTCAGGCACTGAGGGTAAGGTTAGGGTTAGGCTGTGGAAAGGGAGTGTTAGGGTTAGGGGGTAGGGGACACAGGGGAACAGTCTTACCCCCCCCCCCCATCGGGATTTCAACTATTGGGATGCCGGCGTCTGTATTCTGACCGTTCACATCTTGTATGCCGGTAAATCATTCTGAACCAGCCAAATTATTTTTCCCTTTTAAATGACCAGTCAGCTTTCATGTTTAATGACTTCCACCACATCTATTAAAAATAAAAATACTATCTTCATGGGTTTTATGTTCTCTTTGAAGGTGATTGTGGGGATCATTCCGAGATGATCGTAGCTGTGCTAAATTTAGCACAGCTATGATCATTCACATTGACATGCGGGGGGACGCCCAGCACAGGGCTATCCCACTCCGCATGTTAGTGCCGCCCCCCCTCTGCAGAAGTGCAAAGGCAGCGCACAGCAGCGATGCCTTTGCACTTCAAGAGTAGCTCCCGACCAGTGCAGCTTTAGCGTGCTGGCTGGGAGCTACTCATCGCTCCCCCGCCCGCAGTGTCTGCGTGTGACGTCACGCTGCCGCTGCGGCCCCATCCTGGCCACTCCTGCTTTGGCCGGACCGTGGCCATGAAATGGCGGCCAAACGCCGCCGTTCTGCCCCCCCGCCCAGCGACCGCCTCTGCCTGTCAATCAGGCAGAGGAGATCGTAGCGGCCCGACGGCTGAAGCGCCGGCACACTGCGACGCCGGTGCATGCGCAGTTCTGACCCGATCGCACCGCTGCGATAAACTGCAGCGTGCGATCGGGTCAGAATGATCCCCCGTATCTGGTCCAAAACCAATATGTCTGGGTTTTGCACCAAAGCTTTTAGTCACCCTACCATCCACTTCCAGTAGATGTCACTGCCACCTAGAAGCATACCTACCTATGTAGAGAGGTGGGTACAGTACATTTCCAGAATCTCACTCTCCAAAAGTCTAAACCTCAAGTCAAAGTTGGACCAAATACTTCTCTAGAACCAGCTATGTGAATTACATTAATGTTATCTTTTTTCAAAACAAGAAATGATATGACCGTTAAAATTTAAGATGTAGCTTAATTAATAGCAGATCTTCTGTTCAAAAGCTACACTATTTACTCAACCCTATTTTATAGGGTTAAATTAAACTTTGCTGCAGGTAATGGCATGGACTCTAGGGACCAGTCCATCTGTGTACAGTGGGAAAGCAGTCTCCTGACTGCCAGTCACATAACTGCATCCCATAAACACATACAGGGCACTATAGTACTATGTTTACAATTCTGCTTCAATGATAATGCCAATTAACACATTAACAACTGATCTGCCCTGAAAATGGAGCAAACAAATTACTCAATTAACCAGCCTGCACACATACTGTATACTGACATCCTCACTCTCATGTGTGTACGTTGCTTTTTTCTTTACCGATTTTGAAAGTAAATTCTGCAAATGTTCTTTTGTACTGGTATCCTTTCCCTCACAAGGGAATGATTTGTTTTATTCCTAGGCATTTCATTCTTTGAATTAGCACGATTATAAATTATAATGCCCTGTTTCATCCAATTATAAGTATTATGTTTTATTTTTTTAACAATTGCTAATATGTAATTTTTACTAATTGATCATAAAAAAAAGCTGATCCAGCTTCTGTACCAAACCGCAATCCGCTGAGCCTAGACAATCAAAAAATGATTCTAATGGTTCCACTTTGTACATTTCTAGATAGTTAAGATTTCTATGGTGAATCATACTTTTATGGCCATGATGTAATGAAGTCCAAGTTCGGTGGCCGTGCGGGATGCTGGCCGAACTTGAACATTTTTTTAAAGTGGCAATCATGTACAGGCATGGTTTAGCCGGTATCCGGACTCCAGGTCGACAACAAAAAGGTCGACACACCTTAGGTCGACGCCAATTGGTCGACACACCTTAGGTCGACATGGACAAAAGGTCAACAGGAACAAGGTCGACATGGAAAAAGGCCGACATGAGTTTTTCACAATTTTTTTTTTTTTTTTTACTTTTTCATACTTAACGATCCATGTGGACTACGATTGGAACGGTAATCTGTGCCGAACGAAGCGAAGCGGAGCGAAGGCACCCTGCCCGAAGCATGGCGAGCGAAGTGAGCCATGCGAGGGGACGCGGTGCACTAATTGGGGTTCCCGGTCACTCTACGAAGAAAACAACACCAAAAAAACATTAAAAACTCATGTCGACCTTTTTCCATGTCAACCTTGTTCCTGTCGACCTTTTGTCCATGTCGACCTTTTGTCCATGTCGACCTAAGGTGTGTCGACCAATTGGTGTCGACCTAAGGTGTGTCGACCTTTTTGTTGTCGACCTGGAGTCCCAGACCCGGTTTAGCCTTGTACATGATTGCCCCTTTAAAAAATGTCTGCGTTAGGGCGGCGTATCACACAGCCACCAAACTTTGGCCAATATCTACTGTACTAGTACCTTTCTCTTCTTTTGTCCCCCATAATTTTAATCAGTAAACAAATTCAACTACACTAAAAAATTAAATTAAAAAAATGCAATTATTGTGAGAGAAAGATCACACATGAACAATAGCTGACAAGAAGGTTTTTATTGCTGGTGAGATTGTGAGACACACAATTGAATCTGATGTCTACGTAGACAAGCTGCATGTTGTATACAGGAGCGGATCTAGGAACAGGCGAGCAGGGCGGGCGCCTTGGGAGCTGCGACCTGCGGGAATGGCCGCAGTCACCCCGCAGGTGCCCGCCATCCACCCGCATCCCGCATTCAGGCTGCAGCAAGCGTTGGGGGCAGCCTGCCCCATTTTCATAATTGACCTCTAGTGTCTGTGCGGCGCTGCTATGGGAGAGACGTCATGACGTCTCTCCCATAGAGAGGAGCCCGCAGCGGCCAGAGACGGAGCAGCAGCGGTCGGGAAGCAGAAGCGGAGCTGGTGAGTATTGCTTTTTTGGTGGTTTTTTTTGTGTTTGTAAGTGGCGCTACCAGGGGGCATCTCTACTGGTGGCACATCTAAGGTGGCATAACTACAGGGGCATCTCTACTGGTGGCACATCTAAGGGGGCATAACTACGAAGGCATTTCTACTGGCAGCACATCTAATGGGACATAACTACAGGGGTATCTCTACTGGTGGCACAATTAAGGGGACATAACTACAGGGGTATCTCTACTGGCGGCACATCTAATGGGGGCTCATCTAAGGGGGCATAACTACAGGGGCAGATCTACTGGGGGCACATCTAAGGGGGCATAACTACAGGGGCATCTCTACTGGCGGCACATCTAATGGGGGCACATCTAAGGGGCATAACTACAGGGGCAGATCTACTGGGGGCACATATAATGGGGCCAAATCTACAGGGGGCATCTCTACTGGGGGCACATCTACTGGGGGCATAAAATCTGTGGGCACATCTACCGGGGGCACAACTACAGGGTCCACACCCCTTCCCTATGAAGCCATGACCCTATTTTCCCCGCATGCCTTTGCCAGGCACCAACCCTGTTTTGCCTGCCATGGAGCCGGGGGGGAGGGGGGGGCGCCAAAGGAAACTTTTGCCCTGGGTGCCACAAAGTCTAGAACCGGCCCTGGTTGTATACTTATTCTATTAAATAAATATTTTAAAAAACGAGATAAAGCCTAGTAATCAAAATCTTTTTATATACAGGTTGAGTATCCCATATCCATATATTCCGAAATACGGAATATTCCGAAATACGGAATATTCCGAAATACGGACATTTTTGAGTGAGAGTGAGATAGTGAAATCTTTGTTTTTTGATGGCTCAGTGTACACAAACTTTGTTTAATACACAAAGTTATTAATAATATTGTATTAAATGACCTTCAGGCTGTGTATACAAGGTGTATATGAAACATAAATGAATTGTGTGTATGTACACACACTTTGTTTAATGCACAAAGTTATAAAAAATATTGGCAAAAATTACCTTCAGGCTATGTGTATAAGGTGTATATGAAACATAAATGCATTCTGTGCTTAGATTTAGGTCCCATCACCATGAAATCTCATTATGGTATCTAATTATTCCAAAATACGGAAAAATCCGTTGTCCAAAATACCTCTGGTCCCAAGCATTTTGGATAAGGGATACTCAACCTGTATTCATATATTGCCAGAGATATTTTAAAAGGAGTCCTTTTTCCATATTTGTGATTGGTCAGATATTCCTGAAATAGTTTTAGATAGTTACCCTAGCCAAGCAACTATAAACAGTATTGATGTATTTTTCCAAGACAACTGGAGCTTTCTTTTGGTAACATAATCTATTTGAGATGATCCAAGACTGGTGTATAATTGGTCTATGTTATGAAATATTTATCTCAGTGCTGATATCTGTGTTATATAATAGTTGTTTCTTGTTTCTATATTTTCTTTATATGTGAATTAAGGGCTTTATTCAGGTTTGTTAGCAAACCAAAGAAGCACACTAATGGGCAAAACAATGGACCTCATTCCGAGTTGATAGCTCGCTAGCTATTTTTTGCAGAGCAGCAATTAGATAGTTGCCACCTATAGGGGAGTGTATTTTCGCTTTTCAAGTGTGCGAACACTTGTGCAGCCGAACGGGACGAAAAAGTTTTTTGCAGTTTCTGAGTAGCTCTGGACTCACTCAGCCCTTGCGATCACTTCAGTCTTTTTGGACCTGGAATTGACGTCAGACACCCGCCCAGCAAACGCTTGGACATGCCTGCGTTTTTCCAAACACTCCCAGAAAACGGTCAGTTGACACCCACAAACACCTTCTTCCTGTCTATCTCCTTGTGATCGGCTGTGCGAATGGATTCTTCATTAAATCCATTGCCCAGCACCGATCCGCTTTGTACCCGTACAACGCGCCTGGCATTGCGGTTTATATGCATGCGCAGTTTTGACGAGTTTTGACCTGATCGCATCGCTGCACAAAATAGCTAGCATGCGATCAACTCGGAATGACCCCCAATGTTACACTGTAGGTGGGTTAGATGTAAAATTTGCAGAGAGAGTTAGATTTGGTGCGGTGTGTTCAAACTGAAATCTAAATTGCAGTCTAAAAATAAAACAGTCAGTACTTACTATTACTATGCACAGAAGCAATATAAACCACCCAAATATAAATCTGCCCCACCTGCAGTGCAACATGGTTTTGCCCATTAGTGTGCCTTTTTTGGTTTACTAACAAACCTGAATAACCCCCTAAAAGTATTTAAACAACAGATATGACTGTTTGATCCAAGGTTATAGTAGTTTTCTTTGGTTTTCTTCGCACAGGAGTTTCTGATTGTTACGGTTGTAAATATAAATGAGTGGTAAAAATTTGGTAAATCTATAGAGATGTAAATTTTAGATGTCTTAATGTAAGTAAATATTAATCCATGGTTCTTGGCATTACTCAAGGAGCACCTGTAGCAGATACAGTAAAAAGTGACAGGACCATTTTTGTAGTTTATTAAATTCTACACACTGGAGGTGCAATCCAAATTTTGATCCAGTTGTCCGTTTGGGCGTTATTGTTCCCACAACGCAAGCCACGTTATTATATCAAGTCCCTATTCATTCCCTTAGAGGAGGTTTATTAAAATTCTAATTACGAAGTTTTCCTATTTCCCACCTGAAGAATACCTATGTTACATTTCAGCTTCCTAACATATCGGGAAGTAAGAAAACTAGTGATGAGTCAGTCAGTCAGTCAGTGGGGTCTTTCACATATATATATATATATATATATATATATATATGTAGAGAAGACGGCGGTACTCGTCAGACTTGCATTAACCATTTAATAATGCCAAGTCTTACGAGTGCCGTCGGTCGTCTTCTCTACATTTCTACATAGTGATTATATATCACCTGGAAGGCACCGCATCATTTTATCTTTGGGGTTTTAGGAGTGCCGGGCTCTGCATAGAACTTTATATATATATAATTACTAGATATTTACAGTGAGACATATTACGCAGTGCTGTAAAGAGAATACAGTCTATATTCCCTACCACATGACACATTCACACTAGGGTTCAGTTTTGTTGGAAGCCAATTAACCTACCAGTGTGTTTTTGGATTGTGGGAGCAAACTGAAGTTCCAGGAGGAAATCCACACAAGCACGGGGAGGGGTGGTCTTCTGTTTGCCGGCGGTCGGGCTCCCGGCGCTCAGTATACCGGCGCCGGGAGCCCGACAGCCGGCATACGACACTTATTTTCCCTCGTGGGGGTCCACGACCCCCATAGAGGGAGAATAAAATAGTGTGGCGTGCGTAGCGCGCCACCGTGCCCGTAGCGTGGCGAGCGCAGCGAGCCCGCAAGGGGCTCATTTGCGCTCGCCAAGCTGCCGGTAAGCCGGCGGTCGGGCTCCCGGCGCCGGGATGCTGGTCGCCGGGAGCCCGACCGCCGGCCAGCCGTAGTGAACCCCACGGGGAGAATATACAACCTTAACACAGTTAGGGTCATGGTGAGAATCAATCCCATGACCTCAGCACTGTGAGGTAGTAATGCTATTACACCATCCGTACTGCCCCATTATTATATAATACATGCTACCCCTTTATTGTCTCTCTTCCGATACTCTTGTCTTGTCGCAGTCTGCAGATTCTGTAGGTTAATTCAAAGCTTTTAGTGAATGCACATCTGTCCCGAAACAAGTAGGTCAGTGACCCAGAGGCAGGTCTCTCTGGAGTTAATGGGAAGACATTTATCTTCCACTGCGATGCTCTAACATAGTAAAGAACAAGATGGACCCTGCACATGCTCAGTAGAGATATCAGTGGCCATTTTGGGATAGGGAATGAAGCCTCCATGGAGGACAGGAAGACTGGAGCCTGTGCAGTAACTCATTCCTCTTTCAACAATCTTGATATGACAGCAAGTATATCCATCAATCTCACCAGACAGTGACCAGCAGGTTGATCCTTTGGGTCCTTACCAATAAATCAAGAGCAAACATGGAAAATTGCTGCCAATGATTTCAGGTATCCTCCTTTGTTAGTAATGTGATAGTACCTGCTTTTTAAACCTAATATTTACTTTTGCAAGGAATAGAGGATTTCCGTTAAGTGGCAGCCAGGTCATTTTTCTAACACAGCCTGTAACATGGCAAATAGGAGCTGATTAGTACTTTCTCTCTCTCCAAGCTTTAATACGTTTCCCCCATAATCTATAACAGAATAGTCAAAGCTGGTTTTCATGCACTTGGCTCAGCATTGCACCAATTCAATTTTTATGCAAATATTTTAGAATTTATATAATAAAAATGTGTAAATATTAACAGAAAAATCTTTAATCCAATCATAATGGGGCAAATGGCAATCTAACCTAAAAGCATCTTATTATGCAAACTATAAACACAACTCATATTTTCTTCTCATTACTTGTGTATCTGACAATTTACTGCAGGAAAAGATAAACAAACACAACACCAAGTACCACCCAATCAGCTTATAACTGACATTTTACCTGCTGTGTTTGACAGTTAGGAACTGATTGATTGGTACTTTATCTCTTTCCACTTTATCTCTCTCCAAGCTTTGATAAATCTCCAGCTGGTATTGCTGCCAATTTTTCACAATTGTTATCCTGTTCACAGAGAATATAAAACATAATCAAGGCATAACCTGAAAAATACATGTTGTGGAAAATGGCAGGATTTAAAGAGAGTACATTATAAAATATTGTGAAAAACAGACTAATTGCTCACAGTATTTCTACAAATAAAATTATATAGTGCTGTACAATAATGTCAGAACAGATTTTCAATTGGCATATGTGAATGTCTTTCCATTAAGTGACAACATAATAACATTGTCTAGTAGCCTACTGAATGCTGATCTAGCTTTCATTGTACAATGCAAAGATACTATTTTTTGTATAAACAAAACAAACAAAAAAATTGCCATTATAGTGAATTTAATTCTCTATTTATTCTGTTGGTGCTTGTGTTCCAATTAACAGGGGTGTATCTAGGGCTCCGAGCAGGGCCGGTGCTAGGGTGTTCGGCGCCCCCCTGCAAACTATAAATTTGCGCCCTCCCATATTCCTTTGGCGAACGCCGGGAAAAGGGGTGTGGTCTCACAAGTAAGGGGCATGACCACACAGTAGTACCCCCATTTAAAATTACGCCACAATGTAGCACAATCTTATTAATCTTATACGTAATGCCCCACCCGTAGTAGTAGCGTCCTTATACGTAATGCCCCACCCGTAGTAGTAGCGTCCTTATTTGTAATGCACCCCAGTAGTAGTAGCATCCTTATACATAATGCCCCCCCAGTAGTAGTAGCATCCTTATACATAATGCCCCCCAGTAGTAGTAGCGTCCTTATACGTAATGCCCTCCCGGTAATAGTAGCGTCCTTGTACATAATGCCCCCCCAGTAGTAGAAGTAGCGTTCTTATACGTAGTGCACCCCAGTAGTAGTATCGTCCTTATATGTAATGCCCCCAGCCCCAGTAGTAGTAGCGTCCTTACACGTAATGGCCCCCCCAGTAGTAGCGTTGTTACACGTAATGCCCCCCTGTAGTAATAGCGTCCTTATACGTAATGCCCCCCTGTAGTAATAGCGTCCTTATACATAATGCCCCCCCAGTAGTGGCGTCCATAGAGCACGCGCACAGACATACCTCACACACACACACACACACACACACACACACACACACACACACACACACACAATTCACACATATATACACACACATACACACCCACCATACACACACACACACACACACACACACACTTCTCTCTCACCCTCCACTTACCTAATCCAGTCTCCCTCTGTTCAGCAGCCAGGTCTGTGTAGCTCCGCCCCCTTATGACCCGTTTAGCCACGCCCCCTACCGGTCCGTGTAGCTCCGCCCCTTTCTGTCCCGTACTCGGCGCTGTCACACAGATGAGGGGAGGGAGGAGGCGTATCATGCTGCAGGTGCCCGCTGCCAGTGCCTGTCATACAGTGACAGACACAGCAGTGGCAGCAGCAGCAGCAGGGGGGACAGGACGGCGCAGCAGGGAAGGGATGCAGAGTAGGGGAAGCGCCTATCCGTCCCAGGGCCTCCCTGCACTGCATCCCTTCGCTGAGCGGGTAGCGCCAGGCCTGGCTCCGAGCACCCCAAGCAAAGTAAGGGACAGGTGCCCCTCACCACCACCACCACCACATTTTGGTGCTCTATGCTAGTATCTGGTGCCCCTCATTTTTTAAGTAGGGACAGCACGTGAAAAATTGTAATGGTCTTGTCATGAAGCAGTCTGGCGACACAATAGTACTCCTAATTTAAATTACGCCACATGGAATTTTCCTTTACTCGCATTGTACCACACAGTAGTGTCCCTTATTCATGATATACCACACAGTAATGTTTCTTATTTACATTATACCATTCAGTAATCCCCTTGTTAACATTACACCACACAGTAGTGTCCCTTATTCACATTATACAGCATAGTAGTACCCCTTATATACGTTACACCACACAATAGTACCCCTTAAACATGATACACCACACAATAGTACCATTTATATACAATACACCATACAGTAGTACCACTCATACATGTTAAGCCACATACTGGAGCCCCTTACTTATACATTTTAAGACGTGTACTAGAGCCCCTTATTCAAATTATGATACACTGTAGTACCCCTTATACACATTACACCACACAGTAGTGCTCCTTACACGTTATGTCACACAGTAGTACCCCTTACACATTATGCAACACAGTAGTGCTCCTTACACATTATGTCACACAGTAAAAGTGCCCCTTGCACATTATGCCACACAGCAGTAGTGCCCCTTACACATTATTCCACACAATAGTAGTACCCCTTACACAGTATGCAAAACACTAGTGCCCCTTACACATCATGCCACACAGTAGTAGTGCCCCTTACACATTTTGCCACACAGTAGTGCCTCCTTGTCCCACAGTAGGTACTCCTTAAACTTCAAACCACACAAAGTGCCTCCTTGTCCCACAGTAGTTACCCCTTAAACTTCAAACCACACAAGAGTACCTCTTACACATTATGCCACACATTAGTAGTAACCATTACACATTATGCTGCACAGTAGTGTCCCTTACACATTATGCCACACAGGAGCAGTGCCCCTTACACATTATGGCACACAGTAGTAGTACCCCTTATACATTTTGGTATACAGTAGTAATACTCCTTACACATTATTAATGAATGAGGCTGCGCTAGTAAATAAACTATACTGATGGTTCCAATAAAATGTTTTATTAAAATTCTTAGGATAATATATCACAGTTAAAATTACATATGATTATGCAAATCTAGTGTGCACAACCACAAAAATATCTACTCATGAATTATGCAGATGAAAAAAAGCTATTACAAGGTGACAGTAGATGGTACTATGTAGTAGTAGTAGTAGTAGTATCTAATACTGTAACAATTCCAGATGCTATAAATTGATAACAATCTGTATCACTGTGAGTTTCAAAAAGCACAATGATTAGTAACAATATAAAGCTAGCAAACTCTCTATAAATATGCAGTGTTGTAATTGAATCAATATAGCATAAGCAGTTCTCAATAACAGCTTCATACAGAGCACACAATTAGCATCAGCCAATTATATTACAATAAGCTCCAGGTAATGAACTGGCAATTTCAGCTGGCAGTCTTTCTGTATAAGCATTATGTTAATTCATAAGCCGATCTAGCAAAAGTGGCTGTCAGTATTAATTCATGTTAAGCACACAATTCATAACAGTCATTAATATTCCTCCTGGGACTATTTTACTTTATTAGTGACTGGGAACCAAAAGTTTAACAATTAGTAGCAGCTGGCATATTGCTTTTATTCATTGCCATTCCACAATTAATATCACTATTTGGTACTCAAAGCACCCATGTTTTACTGGTTAATCAGTCTGTTGCCCAACTGTATGCATACACTCCCTCTGGCCATTTATGTTCCAGCTACAGTCATAAGATCCAGACGTACCGGTTACCCGAGCATCCTCGAGTAAGTGTTAGCCGCTGATCACTGTGTCGGGCTGTGTAGACTTCTAATGGTGCAGGAGTAGTGGGTAACAGATTGTGAGCAGGATAGAGACTCCTTACGCATGATGCCACACAGTACTGCACCTTACACAATATGCTACATGATAGTAGTCCCCCGAGCTCTCTGTAGCTGTGGCTCCAATCGTGAACGTGGTCATGGCTTTTTATAATAGTGGATGCCACCTCTGTATTGAGGTCTATGCCTCATCCGGGTGTGAATCTAATCCCTGGCTGCAGGTGGCAGCACCCCCCTTTGGCCTTAGCCCCTGGTGACTGCCATCCTGGTCAAGGGGTAGATACGCCCCCTGCCAATTAAATAAAGCTGGGGTTATTGCTTAAATGTTTGTTTTTACTAATACATGGAGTAAAGTGATTTAACTAACTAAACAACTGTTTTTGTCCATTTTCCAGTGTTTGGGAGGAAATGGTAGGTTGTCATTGGCTCCCATCCATTACCAGATTTTCATTCCAGGCATCCAGATTGGTCAGAGGGTCTGCCAGATAATTGCATAGTGTATGCCCAGTTTAAGACTTACACCTACATCACAAGGTACAGTACATCTTAGCGAAGACTGACACATTGTCAGTGACTTTTTTACTGCAACTCCTATAATTATTATTCAGAGGAAATATTAAGAAGAATGTACAGATTCTCATTAACATCAGTTTAAGAGGTAAATGTTTCAAACCTTAGAGAGAGATACAATGGAAAGAGATAAAGTACTAACCAATCAGCATCTAACGGCCATGTCACAGGCTGTGTTTGAAAAATTACAGGAGCTAATTGGTTAGTACTCTATCTCTCTCCGCTTTATCTCTTTCCAAGCATTTTTACTGAACATCTCCCCAAAGCCTATGTGATACATGGCGAGTTATCTACTGCTCATATGTACACTCATGATTATCACCACTTTGTGCAATAAGTAGAATGCACTGGCATATCTATAATGGGTGCAGTGTATGCTGTGCACACGTGCCCTTGAGTCCAGGGGGGGCCCACACGCTGCACCAATTTTTTTTTTAATACCCTTCTGAAATCCCGCGACGATGGCAGCTGCACTGTTAAATCACTGTGAAAATGATGCAGTGGCCATTTTCATTGTGTTCTGCCCTCTAGCTCAGACTCTAAAGCGCTGCCGGCAGAGAGGTGGAATGTATAATAAAACCATATTGTAATTATATAGATTAGGTTTACAGGATTTCAATAAAAAATGGACCAGGCAGAGTTCCAATATAAAATATACCATGATGATAATAAAATAAAATACAGCACATGAAGAAATATGCTAGGAATTATTTGGACTTTGTGCCAAGAGGTGATAGCTGAAATTGTACAGAAAATAGGGATTCAGAATGTGATTTATAAAATGAATCTTCCCAGGAATTATATCATAAATTTAAATCCACATGTAACCTTCAAGTACACTTGGAATGGTTTTGGACATATTTATGAAAGATAGAAAAACAGGCATATTAGATATGGTCAGTAAATGCCTGGTGAAAATAAACAGGAATATAAATGTTACATACAGATGTGTCCACATTGTACATCTAGCCCCCGGAATGTTAAACAGCCCTTCTAGTCTCCGTAGCAATGAGTGTCTTTTTCGCACAGCTTTTTCCATTGCAATGTGAACAGGACACACCAGCAGACTCTGCTGATTAAAATGATATGCAGCATGCCTTTATTCTGTGTGCCACCGTGGCTGTATCTGCATATGAAATATTATGCTACAATGTTTTCCTAGAAAACAGTGTTTTGGTAGAAAACACTGTAACATATCATATTGTATGCAGCTACACTCATGGTCGCACACAGAATATAAGCATGCTGCATATAATTTTAATCAGCAGAGTCTGCTTGTGCATCTTTTTCACATACGATACAGCATTGGATCACCACTATGACCATCGGTTACGAAAGTAGCAGACCTCTGTCAGTCTGCGTAAGCCAAAGCTCACTCAGCGCGGTCCAGCACTGAGGACAGAAATGCGCACTGGACATGTCCCCGGGAACAAGGCACGGGCGCTCCAATAAAATGAGTATATACTGAAATATAAAATGCACCTGTAATCCTCTCCTTCTGCAAATCCTTCACTCCCAATCTGTTTTGCAAACTGTGCTTAGTTTAGTTCACAGAAATCCAAGGTGAGTTATAATATCTATGGCAATTTCCAATAGGGTGTGCTTTATTGCTTGCAATATGCCAGTTTTCAAAATAAGTAGAGAAGTGATAACATCAGGGGATGTTATTGAAATACCGGCGTCTGGGATCCCAGAGGTCAGAATACCAGTGCCGCAATCCCATCGGAATACCATTTTGGGCAATTTTCCAGTGTTTGGCAACAAATGGTAGATTGTCATTTGCTCCCATCCATTACCAGATTTTTATTCCTACAAGCCAGATTGGACGGAGGATCTGCCAGATGTATAGTGTATGCCCACCTTAAGAATTACACCCACATTGCAAGATACAGCCTAGAGAAGACTTAACTGAGACTTTATTGGTAACTTTTTAACTTCTGACAGCCGGAATCCCAAACATATAAATGCCGGGAGGGTTAGGGAAAGGCTGCGAGGAAAAGGTTAGGCTGCCGGGGGAAGGTTAGGAGTAGGCTGCGGAGAGGGGGAGGGGGAGGTTTAGACTGTGGGGAGGAAGTGATAAGGTTAAAATGAGAGTTAGGATTAGGCTTACTTTGCTCCAGCTCACCTGTAAGGATTTCAGGCTGTCAGGATGCCAGTGTGGGTATTCTGACGGCCGAGCATCGTGACTGCCGGTATCCCATACATCAGAACTCATTGTTTATGAAAAAGTCAGAATTACATGAAATATATTGAAAAGGCCACTAAGGGCCTGATTCAGATTTCTACTCACATGCCTACGCAACTGCTATTTTTCAGGCTACGTGCTTGTTAATCATTGCAAGTGAAGCAGCTGCCCAGAAAAGGGTATAGACATCTGCCAGGTTTTTTTTTTTTGTTTTTTTTGTTTTTTTTTGGGGGGGGGGGGGGGGGTAACCGCAAATAGCTAGTATCACCACAATGTATGACAGAGTGACCACAGCAGATATCTCCACTATCTGCTGCTATCCCTCCATTCACGCCGGTAGCTGCATCCCTCGTAGGTTTCCACTGGGGATGCAATGCTGCCAGATTTACCAGAGATTTTCACCCACAGCTACTGCCATTTGAAAATGGCGGCAGCCTGCTGTCAACTGTGGGCTACACACCGTAAATGTAGTTCCGGATGGTTCCCCTAGTCCTCCATGGAAATGGCTGCTGTGCATGTGTGGTCAAGGGGACTGCTCATGTGCAGGCCCAAATCGCAGAGACAGGCTCCCTGAGGGTCCCAGATGATACATCCCACCATTATAATCACATATTGGAGAGTTTGGGAAGAGTGTGACCTAATTTAATTCTAAGTTTCAGTGTAAAACCAGATCTGTCCAGTGTCTGTTTGCTACATGCAAAAGCAGGCAGTATTTCCTCGTATGCAAAAAGTAAATGATAAATGTACTTGCAACTCTTGTTAAAAAAAAAATTGAAAATATATTACATTTTTTTCCTATCTCTAAATCATGCCCTTGTCTCTATCTGTAAATCATGCCCTTGTCTTAAAAATGTGTCAACATTTTTATATGTGACTCTTTTAGGGAATTAGAGACACATGGAAAGAACCAAAAAAATGAAATGTGTTCCAAACACATCTACAGATGAGGCCAGCTGTCAGCAGGAAGTTGGTGATACTGTACAACATTTTCATAATTAAAGGCAGCATTAAAACATCATATTAAAACATAAAAAGACTGCAGACAATACAAATAGCAGTTAGTTTGTTCTCTGGAATACATACAATATACTGGTTTATTAACTGAATATGTCACGTTGCTGTACTTGTTTTAGTTTTGGTGTTTTGTCCCTGACGAGGAGTAGAAAAATGTACGTTCTTAGCTTAAGCACAGTATTGTGAAATCACATGTAGTGCAGACTGCAGAAATAAGAAATTCTTTTTATCTTTTACTCCATGTGGGCGATATTTAAAAGTCTGCAAAAGTTAAAAGGCTGTTCTGTTCTTCATATACAACAAATATTTTGACAATAATATCTGCAATCTGTTCCCTAAGCCAGAGGTTCTCAAACGTGGTCTTCAAGGCACCCCAACGGCCCAGGTTTTAAGTATATTCATGCTTGGCCACAGGTGACTAGGGGCACCATTCAGACCTGATCGTTGTTGTGCGAATTCGCACAGCGGTCAATTATAGAAAGACTGCATATGCATATACACTACAATGCGCAGGTGCATCGCCAAACAGCGACAGGACGGTGCAAAAATTTTGATCATTAGGCGTTCTCAAGGTGATTGACATGAAGAAGACATTTGTGGGTGGTAACTGGCCGTTTTCAGGGAGTGTCTAGAAAAACACAGGCATTCCGAAGCGTTTTCTGGGAGGGTGTGTGACGTCAGCACCGGCCCCGATCAGCCTGTTTCTATCGCAATGTAAGAGTAAGTCTTGGGCTATGCACAGACTGGAAAAATCACCAGATGGTGAGTGAGTTGCTAATGGATTTGCAGCTGTCCGCTGTCTGGCAGGATTTTTGCATGGCGTACACATGCATTCGCACACTTGCACGGGGTGGGTTTTCACTTTCCCTATGCGGTAACTATCTGATTGCAGACATCTGCGAATTTGCAGCTCAGCGATCAGGTCTGAATTAGGAGCTTAATTAGTACCTCAGTCAAAATGATTTAACCATCTGTGCTGAACCATGAATATACCTAAAACCTGGACTGTTGCAGTGCCTTGAGGACAGCATTTGGGAACCTATGCCATTAGTAGCACTCAAACACCTTTGCACTCTGAATTTGTACATCGATGAACAGTCTCTTTGCTATTGTGAAATTGTGACAATTAGTTACAGAGAGCAGCAGAGATTATGGAGATGCAATTGACCGGGTGTCATGTCCATACACCCTGAAATTTAGGCAGCCAAATAGGCTTCTATAGAACCTATTGGCTGGAAGGCATTCTGTGTAAGAGCCCAAAAGCACTTCTGACATCTAATCTATAAAAACCTGTTGAGCATCACAATTCTGAGATTGATGCCATATATTTTGATCTCCATGAATATATATTGAAAAATGACTGAAAATTGGATGACTTTGTGTCATAGCTGGTAGTCACAACCATCTGGTCTTTAACTGTCTTATGTGTCTTGACTTCACAGGACTCAAGTTTAGCCCTAGCATTTATTTAATAACTGCTGGAAAGCATCCACATTCCATGAACTTTTTTGCCATATCCACCATTTGCACTTCGGCATGCTCCGGATCACATCACATGCAAGTTAAATTGCGGAATTGGTAGGTCATTTTTTAAGGAAAAAGAAAAAACCTGGCACTGAGGTCCAATAGCAGTAATCACCTAGTTCACCTGCTGCTACCAATTAAGAGAGTACTATACCTTTCAAACAAACAAAAAAACTCTCCCAAATGATAGCGCTGTTGAACAGGTGTTTTAATATAAAGATATAAAACCTCAATATATAAAATGCAGTAATACATATATAGTTATATACCAGTCGGTATTAATAACAATACACAATAGAACAGTGGTTCTCAAACTCGGTCCTCGGGACCCCACACAGTGCATGTTTTGTAGGTCTCCCCACAGAATCACCAGTGAAATAATTAGCTCCACCTGTGGACCTTTTACAATGTGTCAGTGAGTAATTAATACACCTGTGCACTTGCTGGGTTACCTGCAAATCATGCACTGTGTGGGGTCCTGAGGACCGAGTTTGAGAACCTGTGCAATAGAACACAATTTAAAAGGCAAATATCTATCTATAATAATGCCACTGATAAATCAAGCACAGAGAGGGTAGAGCATACTTGCCTACCTGACCCTCTCCATGAGGGAGAAAATGCTCTGTTCCTGGACTTTCCTGGTAATGTATGATTGCCATCACCTGTGGTGAGCTAGTTAATTGATAAGAAAGGTGTTTCACCACAGGTGATGGCAATCATACATTACCAGGAAAGTCCAGGAACAGAGCATTTTCTCCCTCATGGAGAGGGTCAGGTAGGCAAGTATGGGGTAGACTAAGCATTCTTAGTGGTGTGTCCCTTGTATAAAGTAGGTGTACCAGCTGGAGAAATGTACCCTCCAGATCAGGCTGCAAATGTGGATGGTACCAGCAGCTGGAAAGGGCAATGCTTTCAACTAAACAAGCATGGATGTGTATACCTCCAATAAAGGAGTGCAGGAGCTGTTGAAATTAGCTACATTTAAAGAGCAAAGGATGAGATATATTTCCTAGCTAGGAGCAACATTGAAGTAGGTAATTATGCAGTTTTCTACCACCTAATTCATACTTGATCGTAGCAGGAAATTTGTTAGCAGATGGGCAAAACCATGGGGGTAATTCCAAGTTGATCGCAGCAAGATTTTTGATAGCAATTGGGCAAAACCATGTGCAGAAAGTTAGATTTGGGTGGGTTATATTGTTTCTGTGCAGGGTAAATACTGGCTGCTTTATTTTTACACTGCAAATTAGATTGCAGATTGAACACACCACACCCAAATATATCTCTCTCTGCACATGTTATATCTGCCTCCCCTGCAGTGCACATGGTTTTGCCCAGTTGCTATCAAAAATTCTGCTGCGATCAAGTTGGAATTACCCCCCATGTGCACTGCAGGGAGGCAGCTATAACATGTGCAGAGAGAGTTAGATTTGGGTGGGTTATTTTGTTTCTGTGCAGAGTAAATACTGGCTGCTTTATTTTTACACTGCAATTTAGATTTCAGTTTGAACACACTCCGCCCAAATCTAACTCTCTCTGCAGATGTTACATCTGTCCCCACTGCAGTGCACATGGGGGGTAATTCCAAGTTGATCGCAGCAGGAAATTTTTTAGCAGTTGGGCAAAACCATGTGCACTGCAGGGGGGGGGGGCAGATATAACATTTGCAGAGAGAGTTAGATTTGGGTGGGTTATATTTCTGTGCAGGGTGGATACTGGCTACTTTATTTTTACACTGCAATTTAGTTTGCAGATTGAACTCACCACACCCAAATCTAACTCTCTCTGCACATGTTATATCTGCCCCCCCCCCCCCTGCAGTGCACATGGTTTTGCCCCACTGCTAACAAAGTTCCTGCTGCGATCAACTTGGAATTACCCCCATGGTTTTGCCCATCTGCTAACAAATTTGCTGTTATGATCAGTTCTGAATTAGGCCCATTAGGAAGTACAATGGGGGTAATTCCAAGTTGATCGCAGCAGGAATTCTGTTAGCAATTGGGCAAAACCATGTGCACTGCAGGGGAGGCAGATATAACATGTGCAGAGAGAGTTAGATTTGGGTGTGGTGTGTTCAATCTGCAATCTAATTTGCAGTGTAAAAATAAAGCAGCCAGTATTTACCCTGCACAGAAATAAAATAACCCACCCAAATCTAACTCTCTCTGCACATGTTATATCTGCCTCCCCTGCAGTGCACATGGTTTTGCCCAACTGCTAAAAAATGTCCTGCTGCGATCAACTTGGAATTACCCCCAATATACAGTATCAAGTGTGGAAATATACATTACCTTTATAAGTGACTGTTGCTGTGACTAACTCCCATAAGCCTTGAAATATATGCTACTAACACAAATAACTTTTGCTCTGATTAACATTTGAGCTTGTATTTTGCATTACTTATACACAGAGACTGTTACTGCGACTAATATGTTTTTGTTTGGAGTATAACTCACTAATATAAACAGCTACCATGTTAAATAATATTGCCTCAGCGATTGATTTATCAGTGGCATTATATGCGATAGATTTGCCTTTTAAATTGTGTTCTATTGTGTGTTGTTTGATTGTTGATACCCGCTGGTGTACATGTAATACTGCATTTTGTGTATTGTGGTTTTATATCTTTATATGAAAACAGCTGTACACCAGCGCTATCATTTTTTTCCATTTTTTAACACTGCTGGATGGTGGCTAAATAAATACAATATGGTATGTATAATATCATTTTACTAAATACAGAAAATTTTGCAGATTTCTAAAATTAAATGAAAATTGTCTATATTAGTTTAAAAAAAAGTTTGTATCTTACAGTATATGCAAACTCTTTCATTTTAGTTTTACTTAAGAGGATTTAGAAGGTTAAACTATTTATCTGCCTTCAGCGATGTGTGCATCAGATATGAAATGTGTGACACTTGTTGTTTGTAATACTATTGCCAGTATTAATAATAAATCACATAGTGCTACCCATGACTTCCATAGTGACGGCCCTGTGGCGCAGAGGTCATAGCATGACTCGTGACCTTTTCATGCTTGTGCTTTGAAGTAAGTTCTCATAAAATTTAGTGCTAACGTAGAATATTTTGAAAAGTACATATCTAAAACAGGAGACTTTTCTTAGATTTTTAAATACTCTGATTATTTTATGTGTTGATAGGTAAAATATTAGGGGTAATCCAGATCTGATCGCAGCAGCAAATTTGTTAGCTAGTGGGCAAAACCATGTGCAGTGCAGGGAGGGGGGGGGGGGGGGGCAGATGTAACGTACAAAGAAAGTTAGATTTGGGTGGCTTATATTGTTTCTGTGCAGGGTAAATACTGTCTGCTTTATTTTTACACTGCAATTTAGATTTCAGTTTGAACACACCCCACCCAAATGTAACTCTCTCTGCACATGTTACCGTATATCTGCCCCCCCCTGCAGTGCACATGATTTTGCCCATTAGCTAACAAATTTGCTGCTGCGATCAGATCTAATTATCTTACAAGATATTCGCTTATATATTTATTTTACGAAAAAGGTCACTGACTGCAAACTGAATAGCCAAATTTGTTTTATTCAAATCATAAAACATCCTTTTATATCTCAATAACAAGAATACATATTGTTGTCTAGATATATGCACCATTTGTCCATTAGGCTGATTTTACAAAGAGCATATTTTGGCTGTTTTAAAATATTCAGAAACATTTTAAGAGCATTTCATGAGTCTTTATGAGAGTTTTATACATCTTGTGTGCCAGACTAGAACAATTTATTTTTATGTTTTGTGTTAACGGTTTTTATTGAAAAAGAGATGCAATACATGAGTGCAGGGATGACATTCATCGTCCACAGTAACAATGCACGAGAATATAAAAAATTTTGAAAAAAGATCAAACAATAAAGGGCAAGATATGTCCAATAAACATATGGGGCCAGATGAATTGGCGCCCAAAGTCGTCGGCCACGCTTGATGCCGGCCGAACTAAGTTTTTTAAAGGGGCAATCACTTACAACAAGGCAAACTTATGCCTTGTAAGCGATTTCCCCTTGAAAAAGAAAATCAGAGTTCGGCCAGCATCCGTCCCATTGTGAAAGATTAAAACATTGGGAAAGAAAGAAAGAAAGAAAGAAAGAAAGAAAGAAATGATAAAAAAGATAGATAGAAAGATTAGGGGCAGAAGGGAAGGGGAGAACAAGGGTGGGGGATACATCAGAATTCTAGAGAGATCTACATTTATTTTTATTTCAACAGGGCTGAATATCAGGTGCTTTTTTTATCTGCTGGGTGGAAATGCTACACATAGCATTGATCAGCCTTAGGCCTATAGAACAGCTTCCATGCCAGCAAAGAGCAGCTTTCACATACCTCTGTGCTATAAATGAACAGCAGATGTCTGCTGCATTTTACTGACACATAAAACGTTGCATGCAAAATGTGAGTGTGATTCCAGCCTTGTCTTTTTCAAGATCTATATCCTGAAACAGCTCTCTCATATAGGTCTTTAGAAACTACAGCACTTCCACATAGCAAAATATCTCATTGTAAACCAAAAGTCCAAGGGCTGTCACCGCTAAATGAATATGCTGTCCAGCAATTGTTTCCTGCAGGAAACATGTTCATAGATGTCACTTGTGTTAATGGGACGTCAGATCTTTTTAAGTATTAAAATAGATTTAATTTCATTTGGGTAGGACAAATGAGTAATTTTAGAAATATTGTATATAGTACCAATGAGTTTCATTTGATTTGGTTTGCCTTATGAGTGCTGTCCATATACTGTACATGCCACTGCCCAGACCTCTTGTCTGCAGCATTACTGTGTAGTAAATTAAGTTTGAGGACTGTAATATATATATATATATATATATATATACATACATACATACATTGTGGACAAACTCTGATACAGTATATTGGAAATACATAATACATATACAGCTGTAATAATCTGCCATATAATATCACTGAGAATAAAGAGGGTTATTGCTTATTCTAATAGAAAATAAAGCAACCTCCACCTGCACTATTAGCGCAGGCTGCACACTGGAAGCTAGTTGTCACCTTACACCTACATAACAGATATACACAACAAATAGTTCTTGGTTTACAAGCACTCTAAATAGGAAGTGCTCAAAATCCCGGCAGCCAGGATCCTGACAGTCAGAAGACCGACAGCGGGATCCTGACAGCCAGAATCCTGACACATCCCGGAGATAACTACTGGGTTGGGGTTAGGCACTACTGGGAGGATGGGGTTAGGCTGCAGGGTGAGGGAGGTTAGGGCTAGGCTGCAGGAGGGGGAGGTTAGGACTAGGCTTCAGGGTGGGAGTGGTTAGGGCTAGGCTGCAGGGTGGGAGAGGTTAGGGCTAGGCTGCAGGGTGGGGGAGGTTAGGGCTAGGCTGCAGGGTGGGGAAGGTTATGACTAGGCTTCAGGGTGGGAGAGGTTAGGGCTAGGCTGCAGGAGAGGGAGGTTAGGACTAGGCTGCAGGGTGGGGGAGGTTAGGGCTAGGCTGCAGGGTAGGGGAGGTTAGGACTAGGCTGCAGGGTTGGGGAGGTTAGACCTAGGCTGCAGGGTGGGGGAGGTTAGGGATAGGCTGCAGATGAGGGAGGTTACTGCTAGGCTGCAGGGTTGGGGAGGTTAGACCTAGGCTGCAGGGTGGGGGAGGTTAGGGCTCGGCTGCAGGGTGGGGGAGATTAGGGCTAGGCTGCAGGAGAGGGAGGATGGTGTTAGGCTGCAGGCTGAGGGAGATTAGGGCTAGGCTGCAGGAGAGGGAGGATGGGGCTAGGATGCAGGGTGGGGGAGATTAGGGCTAGGCTGCAGGAGAGGGAGGATGGGGCTAGGCTGCAGGGTGGGGGAGATTAGGGCTTGGCTGCAGGAGAGGGAGGATGGGGTTAGGCTGCAGGGTGGGGGAGGTTAGGGCTAGGCTAAAGGAGGGGTGGGCTAGGGTTAGAGCTAGGGGTAGGGGTAGGGTAAAAAAACTTTCTGGGATGTGTCAGAAATTTTGCCCACCGGGATCTCACTGTCGATCTTCTGACTGTTGGGATACTGACTGCTGAGATTTCAGGCCCAACCCCTCTAAACAAATCCACTAATGAGAATAATGGACTAAACTGAAATGGTCATCAAACTGAAAACATGTGAAAGAAAAAGGTAAAATAAACTCATTCATTCATTCAAATAATTGGTTCAAGTTCAGAACATGGTGCACACTGGGTTAGCATAACTAAACCTCATCAGAACATTAAAGTGAATTTATTTAACACTTACAGTTTACTAATGTAAAGCTTTAGTAAACTGTAACTTACTAGTGTAACACTTTTCTGTATCTTTTCTTTATTTTATCATTCCTTCCTAATTTACAAAAGTGAGTCATCACTGTCTGGGGGGATAGAGGACACATTTCTGGACTGCAGGCATGCTCCCATGGCAATGTTAACAGCTAGTGATGCCGCTGCCTCCCCCACAGTCCCTGCAGCCACTGGAGGGGAAAGAAAGTTAGTTTAGTGACAGCAAGTAATTAAGGGGTCTATTCATGAAGCAGTGAAAAGAGTCAAGAAGTAAGCCAGTGGAGAAGTTGCCCATGACAACCAATCAGTGTTCAGGTAACATCTTCCAAAGCCGTGAGACTGCTGGTCCCAGCACTAAATGAAGTAACTGCCTTCCCAGACCTGCAACTACCAACAGCACACCCACTGCTGTTGTGGTCCAGAGGTTTGAGCCAGGATTGGAAGGGTCTCACGCTTACAATTAATAGGCAAATATGAGCTTGTGACACAAGGATAAGTATCACATATTGCATATTGGTCAGCCAATGATAGAACTGGCTATCTGGCAATTCTGGCAAATGTCAGAAGGGCCAATCGCCAGATGGACTGGTCTGGTTATGTGAACGCCTGACCGAGCAGCACCACCTCCCAATTCTCTGTTCAGCAGGTATTTTTAGACAGGGGTATGCCACATGACCACACCCCCATGATTCCCACCTGGCCACAATCTCTTTTCCATGCACCCATGTATCTGCTGCACATCCTCTGAAAATGGATGCCAGTGATAAATTATAGCCCTGGTCCATCTCTGGTCCAACCAGATTGCAAGGGACTTTTAAAACTAAGTGATCTGGTCACAAGAATATTGGTCACACTATGTGAACTATGTAGATTGATAATAATTGGGTAGAGATGCCGCAGGAGATTGGGAGGGTAGCTTGAGATATAGATAAACTTACCTAAATAAGGTAGTTTTCAGGGAACTTTTGAAGGTTTGTTGGCTACAACGTAACTGTGATTACAGTTTGTTCAAAGCTGAATCTCTACTACCTATTTACAGTCCCTTTCATCTGCCAAGCTAGAATTGCTACTCATTCCTCTTGTCATACCTGGCCAAGATAAGACTGGATTGCAACTGGATACATGGCTTCTCTGACACAAAATGCTGAAAATCAAAGCACACTAGAAAAAAATAAGCTGAAGTTCATAACCATAGTGAACAGCTTAAAAGTACCCATGTGACTTGGAGCATCTTAATTGCTCCATGAATAAATATATTTTATTTATCAGATCCTGATGACAAAGTAAATATCTTCAAAACGTTGATTATACCTGCATGTATACTGTGATGACTTTGCTGAGTGCCGCCAATACACCGGTATATATATATATATATATATATATATATATATATATATATATATATACACACTGCTCAAAAAAATAAAGGGAACACTAAAATAACACATCCTAGATCTGAATAAATGAAATATTCTTATTAAATACTTTGTTCTTTACATAGTTGAATGTGCTGACAACATAATCACACAAAAATTATCAATGGAAATCAAATTTATTAACCCATGGAGGTCTGGATTTGGAGTCACCCTCAAAATTAAAGTGGAAAAACACACTACATGCTGATCCAACTTTGATGTAATGTCCTTAAAACAAGTGAAAATGAGGCTCAGTAGTGTGTGTGGCCTCCACGTGCCTGAATGACCTCCCTACAATGCCTGGGCATGCTCCTGATGAGGTGGCGGATGGTCTCCTGAGGAATCTCCTCCCAGACCTGGACTAAAGCATCCGCCAACTCCTGGACAGTCGGTGGTGCAATGCAGCGTTAGTGGATGGAGCGAGACATGATGTCCCAGATGTGCTCAATTGGATTCAGGTCTGGGGAACGGGCGGGCCAGTCCATAGCATCAATGCCTTCGTCTTGCAGGAACTGCTGACACACTCCAGCCACATGAGGTCTAGCATTGTTTTGCATTAGGAGGAACCCAGGGCCAACCGCACCAGCATATGGTCTCACAAGGGGTCTGAGGATCTCATCTCAGTGCCTAATGGCAGTCAGGCTACCTCTGGCGAGCACATGGAGGGCTGTGCGGCCCCCCCAAAGAAATGCCACCCCACACTATTACTGACCCACTGCCAAACCGGTCATGCTGGAGGATGATGCAGGCAGCAGAACGTTCTCCTTGGCATCTCCAGACTCTGTCATGTCTGTCACGTGCTCAGTGAGAACCTGCTTTCATCTGTGAAGAGCACAGGGCACCAGTGGTGAATTTGCCAATCTTGGTGTTCTCTGGCAAATGCCAAACGTCCTGCACGGTGTTGGGCTGTAAGCACAACCCCCACCTGTGGATGTCAGGCCCTCATACCACCCTCATGGAGTCTGTTTCTGATCGTTTGAGTAGACACATGCACATTTGTGACTTGCTGGAGGTCATTTTGCAGGGCTCTGGCAGTACTCCTCCTGTTCCTCCTTGCACAAAGGCGGAGGTAGCGGTCCTGCTGCTGGGTTGTTGCCCTCCTACGGCCTCCTCCACGTCTCCTGATGTACTGGCCTGTCTCCTGGTAGCGCCTCTATGCTCTGGACACTACGCTGACATACACAGCAAACCTTCTTGCCACAGCTCTCATTGATGTGCCATCCTGGATGAGCTGCACTACCTGAACCACTTGTGTGGGTTGTAGGGAGGTCATTCAGGCACATGGAGGCCACACACACTACTGAGCCTCATTTTGACTTGTTTTAAGGACATTACATCAAAGTTGGATCAGCCTGTAGTGTGTTTTTCCACTTTAATTTTTAGGGTGACTCCAAATCCAGACCTCCATGGGTTAATACATTTGATTTCAATTGATAATTTTTGTGTGATTTTGTTGTCAGCACATTCAACTATGTAAAGAACAAAGTATTTAATAAGAATATTTCATTCATTCAGATCTAGGATGTGTTACTTTAGTGTTCCCTTTATTTTTTTGAGCAGTGTATATATAAAACTTAACATATATGTGCATCTTCTTCTTCCCAAATTGTGGCCCCCATGCATTTGTGTTGGATTGAGACAATATGTTGAATTTCCATGATTTGCCGATCTCGACCAAAAGCAAAAATCGGGATCAGCAAATCTGGGAATTTTCTCAAACTTTTTGACTGATCATTGATGGTTGTCGTTCAGTATTTTTGACCGAATAATCTGCAAAATGAGTACTCCTGCTGTTTTACTAAATTTGATTACATATATCTATGTTTTCACAGTTGCACTCAATCAGGTGCATTAGTCATCTTTAGTAGTTTTGCAGTCATCACTATCAACTTTTACACTTGCATAAGAGTTTGACGCTGACGCAGCTCCATCCTGCTCAGGAGGCTTGATACTTTTTGACAGCCAAGTTTGTTGGAATTTGTGAACACATAACCCCGCATTGATGCCCATGCCTACAAGATTACATCCATTGCAACCATGGTCTCCCCCACCCGAGTTGCAGTGGTACTCAAACCTCACATCAGACTTGAGACCAAAAGGTGCAGATGCGGAGTGTGAAAGATTACAATTTGAAATAGAAAATTAGTGTCAATTTGCATTTACAGTAAGATTTACTTTGTTTAAGGCCCATTGCGTGCAGTCATGTAAAATGGAAGAGCCCAGTTGGGAGATATTCTGAAACATGTGAAGAGATTGCACAGGTGCAGTGTTGTTTATGAACTTGCTTGTTACATAAAATTTGTTATATTGGAATCGTTAATATACAGGAAGCCAATGTAAGGACTGTCAGTGCAGTGCTGCAGAAGATAAAGTTACAGACTGTGTAAGACTGAAAGTTTGAATAAGGTAATGTACTGATGTTAACGATTGCTGACATAATACCAGTTAGCCTTAATACCTAATTATTTAAATACTAGTGTTGGACACAGACAATAAGGCAGTCTCCCAGAAATGCTGGCTGTATCTGTAAGCCTGGGGTTGCTTGCCTCAGACAGTTTACTGGGACTCTAAATTAAATGAACACTGAGTCATACAGTATTACAGGAACTGTGTGACTTAAGGCATGCTGTTTACAAACAGCAATTTGCTATTAATTATAGTGTTTGCCTGACAAAGTTTATGTGTACATAGATTCACAAACAATATACAATTATGTAAACTTGTCTCCTAATCTGTGATAGATTAAGGATTGATATGGTCCTAGGGTGTCCCTGTTTTGCTCACCTGGTTGGCTCCTGATGAAACTTGGGTGGGAGTGACCTCACTCTCATCCGTGGTCACTACGGGGCTGCAGCAGTGCTGCAGTGTGCACAGTGCAGTCAGATCAGCGCTTTGCTCCCATAAGTGTTGCTGATATAACATACTGTAATGCTTAAGGGAATGAGAGGAGCCGCTTGAGTAAACACTCGGCATGCCTCCATGTTAAGGAACCAGTGCCTCTGGGCATCTGTTCTCGTGTTTTTTAAACCCTGTTTGGTGTTCCCCCATTGTGTGTGGGGAATCTAGCCACCACCCCACTGACATTAATCTAGCCCTGGTGTCTGGTACTGTATAATGTTCATTGAAAAATGCCAAATACACTGTAACTTATTAAAAGCTTAACCCTGCTATGGGGCTGACTTCAAGTAGGGAACAAACACAAATCTAATTTGTTGTGTAAAAATAGAGCTTTCCAGCATGTACGGGCTCCGTGTAAAAGCAGCCAGTACCTACCCTGCATGGAAAGACAATAAATATATTTGCATCCCTTGCAAAGCAATGTGGTTTGTTTCAGATTCAAGAATCAGCCCTTATATCTTTTGTGATTTAAGTGACTAGTAAAGTTGGTGCATGGGACAACTAAAATGTTTCACTTCTCAATTGTACACTGTCAACATAAAAAATCGCCATATTTTATATGTAGGCTACATTGTTGGTGTTCCATTTTAGCATTTGTATTCAAATGGCATCTGAGATGCGATCGAATACTCCCAATTCCTGGTGAAGCGCGCACGCTAGTAGAGGTATTCACGCAGTGGTGACGCAGCAGTGTGGGGGTGTAACACCAAAAACTGGGGTGGGCCCGGGATGTTTTGGGGGCAGCCGCGTGATGTGATGTCAAAAGGTCAACATGAAAATAGTCGACACACATATGGTTGACAAGTTTTTACTTTATCTTTTACCATCCACGTAGACTGTGATTGGTAATAGTAGCCTGTGCCAAGAGTAACAGCAGTGGAGTGAGGCACCTTGCCTGAAGTGAGACAGGCGAAGAAAGCTCCCAGGGGTAGATGTTTCCACTAATTTGGCTCAGATATGGTGAAACATTCAAAATGACACAAAAAAAACTTGTCGACCATTTTTGTGTCTATCATTTTCATGTCAACCTTTCGTACCTGTTGACCTTTTCTACTGTCTACCTTTTCCATGTCGACCTTTTCTACTGTCTACCTTACCCATGTCGACCTTTTCTACTGTCTACCTTTTTCATGTCGACCTTTTGACCCTGTCAACTTTTTACATATCGACTATTTAGGGTTGATCTATTGACTGTATCATTTACTGTAGATCTATTGGACCACATCCTAAGGAGAGCATTGTTACCTTTACTAGAACTGAACTTGGAACAAATATGACAGAAAGATCACAAAAACCTAAATATCATCTATAGCATTAGTATGCATATAAACTTGTTTGCATTTATATGTAGAGAAAATACATTATAACAACTTGGGGTTTGCAATGTGCAGTAATAATAATAATAATAATAATAATAATAATAATACAAGTTAAGTATTGAGATGAATTGGAAGATGATATGTGACTGCACTCAGACTGACAATAGAAACTGGGTTGACCATAAATAATTATAATTGATTACTTACACTGTACAGAGGCAAAGTCTCCCATGAATCACTAGGCTGCAGTCATATGACAGCACTGTAGCACAGCAGAATCATATTTTACCAATAAATTTTCTTTAATTGTAATGTAGCCATAGTTAAGGTAAAGTCCGTGCTCCTTCATGTTTTCTGATATTATAAAACCTACAAACATTTAATTTCTCATTAGAAAACCCTATAACAATAACACTACTCATTATAAAAAATTTTGAGAGAGAGAAAGAGGGAGATTGATACTACCCTTCTTATCAACTGAATTCCCTGTACAGAATGACTACACGTAATTTGAGGTAATGTGTCTAAATTCTAAAGCAAAAGTTGAAAGAAAAAATGCCTCTGATTGTGGATGCATCAAACTAAGGTTGACCCCTGACAGCGCAGCCTGGCTGCGCTCTCATGCGGTTGGCCGCCATTTTTTTAATCGGTCACGTCACCACCCTTCCAAATGCTGCATTGCCACCCCGCGAATGGCCACCGCTGTCAATCATCGTTCCAGGATGCAGCTGCAATGTGTAAGGTCATTTATTTATTTTATTTATTTATTAACAGTTTCTTATATAGCGCAGCATATTCCGTTGCGCTTTACAATTAGAACAACAGTAATAGAACAAAACTGGGTAAAAACAGACAGACATAGAGGTAGGAAGGCCCTGCTCGCAAGCTTACAATCTATAGGGAAATAGGCATAGATACACAAGGATAGATGCTACCTATTGCATAATGGTCCACCAGATTGCTAGGTTCTTAATGGGTTGTATAATGATACCCCACAAAGTTATCCAAGTGTCAGGAGGGTGTGAGACTAAAGAAAGACAAGATATGTGATGTTATGAATACTCTACAGAGGATGTAATTAGATAGGGAAGCACTGAAGGTTATGTGGGTGGGTCTGGAATTTGATAGGCTTGTCTGAAGAGGTGAGTTTTCAGGGAACATTTAAAGGTTTGGAGACTAGAGGCGAGTCTTACTGTGCGTGGGAGGGCATTCCACAGAGTGGGTGAAGCCCGGATAAAGTCCTGTAATTTTGAGTGTGAACAAGTAATGCGTGTGGATGAGAGACGTAGATCTTGTGCAGAGCGGAGAGGTCGGGTAGGGAGATATTTTGAGATGAGTAAAGAGATGTATGTTGGTGCAGTTTTGGTTAATAGCCTTGTATGTGATTAAAAGTATTTTATATTTAATACGGTAGAATACCGGTAACCAATGGAGGGACTGACAGAGCGGATCTGCTGACGATGAACGTCTGGCAAGGAAGATTAGCCTCGCAGCTGCATTCAAAATGGATTGTAGTGGTGAGAGCCTATGTTTGGGAAGACCGGTCAGGAGACTATTACAATAATCAATGCGGGAGATAATGAGAGCATGGATTAGAGTTTTTGCTGTGTCTTGTGTAAGATAAGGGCGTATTTTGGATATGTTCATGCACTGCAGCCAATATGCATGCGCAGTCCTCTCGAATCCAGCCGCTGCATACAGATGCGCAGATGCGTTCGGGTCTGAATGACCCCCATAGCCCAAAAAGCTAGTAGCAAGATTTAAATACAAATTCCTCTATACAAAAGTCCAGCACCTCTTAGTGGAAATATAGGGCCTAATTCAGACTAGCGATCGCAGGTTAAGCCCTGTACGCACATGCAGCGTCTGCACTGCACGTGCGCACATGTGAGATGCAAAGGCAATTCACTGGTGCAATCGCCTCTGTCTGATTGACAGGCAGAGATGGTTGCTGGGTGTATTGATGGCATTGCTGCTGCATTTTTGGGGAGCAGTCTACACAACGTAGGTGTGTCCAGAACATTTGCGGGGTGGGCTGCAGCCAAAAACATGGTGGTTAGCCACCTGCCTTTGCAGCTAGGCTGTGTAGGCAGGGAGCTACTCGGCAAGTGCGAAAGCATCACAACTGTGCGATGTTTTTGCACGTCTACACCGGAGGGGGGAGAGCCCGGCATGCGGAGTGGACTAGCCCTGTGCTGGGGAGTTTGATCGTAGATGTGCGTTTTTTCGCACATCTATGATCAGCTCTGAATTAGGCCCATAGTTACAGGGAAAGTAGACAGGAGGATGGGTGGGAAAGTGGAGGGTGAGTGCAGGAGACACAAAAGGAGGGGGGGGGGGTATAAGCAAGGGGTCAAAACAAATACCGGGTTACTGGAAATGAAATGAGGCATCTGAAGCAGCAGATGGAAGCATACAGCAGCAGAAACAACAGGAACCAGGAAAGGACATCCATAGGGAACAGTCCAGACAGGATACACAGGGACACAGCTATCTGAAGAGCTCCATGCACCAGAGACATTATGTTCCGCTGAGCATGGCTGGTGCGGTCTGTGAGAAAGTCCGCAGCAGCGGGTGGCCCTGGGAGGGTGTCAGGACCTCTGCTCGGGGGCGTATCTAGAGAGTAGGGGACCCGTGTGCAGTCTCCGAGTGTGGACCCCCTCCTCTCCCATCCCGTAGCCTGCAGAAGCACTGTCTGAGCGCTAGAGACTCTGGCGCAGTGCCAGGGTCTACATTGCATGTGCAAGTCTCTAAAAAAATGGTGCGGCGGCCATTTTTCTGGAGACCTGCGCATGCACTGTAGACTCTGGCACTGTGCCAGAGTCTCTAGTGCATAGACAGAGCACTGAGAATGCTGCTGCGACTGCCGGCTACAGGACTTGGGAGAGGAGGGGGCCCACACCCGGACACCGGAAAGGTAAGTATATAGAAGAAATGGGTGCAGTGTGTGGTGTGGGCCCTCTCTGGACCAAGAGGCCCATGTGCGCCGCACACACTGCACCCATTATAGATACGCCACTGCCTCCGCTGCAGCTCTGCTCTCTCTGCATATGATGCGCCCACCACGGCTGTAAACTCCAGCTGGAGGTGTGCATTATCGGCTGCCGCTGGTATAAGCTCAGGGAATGTGTGTGTAGGGGGGTGTCTCATGCTCACGTCAGCCAGCCCCGGGAGTTGGGTGCTTTGTTGATGGGTAGCCAGTCAGACCCTGCCCACTGCCCAATCACATCAGCCATAGTGACAGGGAAGTGCTTTTATATGGGCTTAAAGCACGCCCCTGTCACAGAGGCACTTCTAGAGGTGATGCTTGTAGGGCTTCTTTTCAATGGGGTTTTACTGCCCAATGTTTGGCTCCCCCCCCCCCCTCCCACCCCCCTTTTCTGACCCTTTCTTTTTGAAAGCCGGAGGCCCGGAGAGCGGTACCTCCAAACACATTGAAAACTTTTTTCTTTTACATGCTAAAAATTATTTAAATAATATAAAGGCAAAAGCAGATACTTATTACACAGAATATGTGTCATAAGTATCTTCTTTGTTTTATTTTAATCATTGATGTCAGGGGAGGCACTGTCGCCCCTGCCTCCCTTGACTGCACGTCCCTGCCTAACCCCCACTCCCCAGTACCAAACCATACCCTTCCCATCTCTGCACCCTAATTCTAACTGGCCCCTTCTAATGCCTAAATCTAATCTCCCACCGCCCGCTGCATGAGGAGAGCACATCCTGCTGAAAAAATGATCAGGATACTGGGCGTCAGTATTTTGATGCCGGCATCCTGATCTCCGCTGGGATTTAAACCCCGGTCTTATGACATCCTTCAGATTTCCGGTGTCAGTATTTTGACCGCAAGGATCCTGTACTTTGGTAAATTAACTACATCCCAATCTAATGGATATACTAGAATACACAGATTGAAGAGGACTTGTTAAAAGTGCAGCATACATTTACAAGCAACGGGATTAGGTTAACTCCAATTTCCTACTCCTGTAATGACTCATAATGCCCTTTCTGAGCTTGTGTAGAGAATGAACCTGGATTTAAGTGCATACATATTTACATATCTTCAAGAATCACAGCCATAATAAAATAAGTGCAATATAGTAGTCTTTATGGAAGAGCATTCAAGCCAAAAAGGTAAGCCTATTACACAGTGTAACATTGTTGTTGGGAATTGGCTTTTAAAAATACTGTCTCAGTCTAAAATCTACAAATATAAACCATTCCAATGGTAATTTAATAGTTGCTGGTATAGTCTGTTTTTAAATTATGTATGATTTTTTTAATGTTGTCGTTCAGATATATCACACAAGCAGCTCCTGCTGTTTAAAATGATATGCAGCATGCCTATATTCTGTGTGTAATAGCAACTGTATCTGCATAAAAAATGTTGTGTTACAGTGTATTACAGCCAAACACAGTAACATAATTAGGTACGCTAATATAGTAATGCCACATATCATTTAAATCAGAATAAGCTGCTTGTGCATCCAAATACATCCATTTGTGTATCAGATGTATTTTCCTGTGCAAAAATTAGCAAAAATTACATGTACACTACACAGACTATTTCTAGAAATCAAAGTTTTTTTTGTTTTTGTGTCAAAATGTATTGAAAAGTATTTATTTATGGCAAATGTGCTTGAAAAGGGTAGTTATAATTAGTGATGAGCGGGTTCGGTTTCTCGGAAACCGAACCCCCCCGAACTTCACCCTTTTTACACGGGTCCGAGGCATACTCGGATTCTCCCATATGGTTCGGTTAACCCGAGCGCGCCCGAACGTCATCATCCCGCTGTCGGATTCTCGCGAGATTCGGATTCTATATAAGAAGCCGCGCGTCGCCGCCATTTTCACTCGTGCATTGGAAATGTTAGGGAGAGGACGTGGCTGGCGTCCTCTCCGTGTATTGTTGATGCAAATATTTGTGCTTGCTTTACTTATTGCTTAATTGTGGGGACTGGGGAGCAGCTGTATATTAATATAGGAGGAGTACAGTGCAGAGTTTTGCTGATCAGTGACCACCAGTTTTATCCGTTCTCTGCATGAAAAAAACGCTCCTTATCTGTGCTCAGTGTGCTGCATATATCTGTGCTCACATTGCTTAATTGTGGGGACTGGGGAGCAGCTGTATTATATAGCAGGAGTACAGTGCAGAGTTTTGCTGACAGTGGCCACCAGTATACGTTGTCTGCCTGAAAAACACTCCATATCTGTGCTCAGTGTGCTGCTTTATTGTGGGGACTGGGGACCACCAGTATAATATTATATAGTAAAAGTACAGTGCAGAGTTTTGCTGACCAGTGACCACCAGTATACGTTGTCTGCCTGAAAAACACTCCATATCTGTGCTGCATTGTAGACAGTATATAGTAGGAGTACAGTGCATAATTTTGCTGACCACCAGTATATAATATATAGGAGTACGGTACAGAAGGCCACTGCTGTACCAACCTCTGTGTCGTCAAGTATACTATCCATCCATACCTGTGGTGCATTTCAGTTTTGCACAGTTTGCTGACCACCAGTATATAATATATAGTATTACGGTACAGTAGGCCACTGCTGTACCTACCTCTGTGTCGTCAAGTATACTATCCATCCATACCTGTGGTGCATTTAAGTTTTGCACAGTTTGCTGACCACCAGTATATAATATATAGCATTACGGTACAGTAGGCCACTGCTGTACTTAACTCTGTGTCGTCAAGTATACTATCCATCTACATTCTATGCCTGTGGTGCATTTTAGTTTTGCAGTTTGCTGACACAGTGACCACCAGTATATATAGCAGTACGGTACGGAAGGCCACTGCTGTACCTACCTCTGTGTCGTCAAGTATACTATCCATCCATACCTGTGGTGCATTTAAGTTTTGCACAGTTTGCTGACCACCAGTATATAATATATAGCATTACGGTACAGTAGGCCACTGCTGTACTTAACTCTGTGTCGTCAAGTATACTATCCATCTACATTCTATGCCTGTGGTGCATTTTAGTTTTGCAGTTTGCTGACACAGTGACCACCAGTATATATAGCAGTACGGTACGGAAGGCCACTGCTGTACCTACCTCTGTGTCGTCAAGTATACTATCCATGTACATTATATGCCTGTGGTGCATTTTAGTTTTGCAGTTTGCTGACACAGTGACCACCAGTATATATAGCAGTACGGTACGGAAGGCCACTGCTGTACCTACCTCTGTGTCGTCAAGTATACTATCCATCTACATTCTATACCTGTGGTGCATTTTAGTTTTGCAGTTTGCTGACACAGTGACCACCAGTATATATAGCAGTACGGTACGGAAGGCCACTGCTGTACCTACCTCTGTGTCGTCAAGTATACTATCCATCTACATTCTATACCTGTGGTGCATTTTAGTTTTGCAGTTTGCTGACAGTGACCACCAGTATATATAACAGTACGGTACGGAAGGCCACTGCTGTACCTACCTCTGTGTCGTCAAGTATACTATCCATCTACATTCTATACCTGTGGTGCATTTTAGTTTTGCAGTTTGCTGACAGTGACCACCAATATATATAGCAGTACGGTACGGAAGGCCACTGCTGTACCTACCTCTGTGTCGTCAAGTATACTATCCATCTAGATTCTATACCTGTGGTGCATTTTAATTTTGCAGTTTGCTGACAGTGACCACCAGTATATATAGCAGTACGGTACGGTAGGCCACTGCTGTACCTACCTCTGTGTCGTCAAGTATACTATCCATCTACATTCTACACCTGTGGTGCATTTCAGTTGTGCGCAGTATATATAGTAGAAGGCCATTGCATTGATACTGGCATATAATTCCACACATTAAAAAATGGAGAACAAAAATGTGGAGGTTAAAATAGGCAAAGATCAAGATCCACTTCCACCTCGTGCTGAAGCTGCTGCCACTAGTCATGGCCGAGACGATGAAATGCCATCAACGTCGTCTGCCAAGGCCGATGCCCAATGTCATAGTAGAGAGCATGTAAAATCCAAAAAACAAAAGTTCAGTAAAATTACCCAAAACTCAAAATTGAAAGCGTCTGATGAGAAGCGTAAACTTGCCAATATGCCATTTACGACACGGAGTGGCCAGGATCAGCTGAGGCCCTGGCCTATGTTCATGGCTAGTGGTTCAGATTCACATGAGGATGGAAGCACTCATCCTCTCGCTAGAAAAATGAAGACTTAAGCTGTCAAAAGCACAGCAAAGAACTGTGCATTCTTCTAAATCACAAATCCCCAAGGAGAGTCCAATTGTGTCGGTTGCGATGCCTGACCTTCCCAACACTGGACGGGAAGAGCTCGGCCTTCCACCATTTGCATGCCCCCGGCAAGTGCTGGAAGGAGCACCCGCAGTCCAGTTCCTGATAGTCAAATTGAAGATGTCACTGTTGAAGTACACCAGGATGAGGATATGGGTGTTGCTGGCGCTGGGGAGGAAATTGACAAGGAGGATTCTGATGGTGAGGTGGTTTGTTTAAGTCAGGCACCCGGGGAGACACCTGTTGTCCGTGGGACGAATATGGCCATTGACATGCCTGGTCAAAATACAAAAAAAATCAGCTCTTCGGTGTGGAATTATTTCAACACAAATGCGGACAACAGGTGTCAAGCCGTGTGTTGCCTTTGTCAAGCTGTAATAAGTAGGGGTAAGGACGTTAACCTCCTCGGAACATCCTTTCTTATACGTCACCTGCAGCGCATTTATCATAAGTCAGTGACAAGTTCAAAAACTTTGGATGACAGCGGAAGCAGTCCACTGACCACTAAATCCCTTCCTCTTGTAACCAAGCTCCTGCAAACCACACCACCAACTCCCTCAGTGTCAATTTCATTCTTACCCAGGAAAGCCAATAGTCCTGCAGGCCATGTCACTGGCAAGTCTGATGAGTCCTCTCCTGCCTGGGATTCCTCCGATGCATCCTTGAGTGTAACGCCTACTGCTGCTGGCGCTGCTGCTGTTGTTGCTGCTGGGAGTCGATCGTCATCCCAGAGGGGAAGTCGGAAGACCACTTGTACTACTTCCAGTAAGCAATTGACTGTCCAACAGTCCTTTGCGAGGAAGATGAAATATCACAGCAGTCATCCTGCTGCAAAGCAGATAACTCAGGCCTTGGCAGCCTGGGTGGTGAGAAACGTGGTTCCGGTATCCACCGTTAATTCAGAGGCAACTAGAGACTTGATTGAGGTACTATGTCCCCGGTACCAAATACCATCTAGGTTCCATTTCTCTAGGCAGGTGATACCGAAAATGACCACGGACGTCAGAAAAAGAGTCACCAGTGTCATAAAAAATGCAGTTGTACCCAATGTCCACTTAACCACGGACATGTGGACAAGTGGAGCAGGGCAGACTCAGGACTATATGACTGTGACAGCCCACTGGGTAGATGTATTGCCTCCCGCAGCAAGAACAGCAGCGGCGGCACCAGTAGCAGCATCTCGCAACGCCAACTCGTTCCTAGGCAGGCTACGCTTTGTATCACCGCTTTCCAGAAGAGGCACACAGCTGACAACCTCTTACGGAAACTGAGGAAGATCATCGCAGAATGGCTTACCCCAAATGGACTCTCCTTGGGATTTGTGACATCTGACAACGCCAGCAATATTGTGCGTGCATTACATCTGGGCAAATTCCAGCACGTCCCATGTTTTGCACATACATTGAATTTGGTGGTGCAGAATTATTTAAAAAACGACAGGGGCGTGCAAGAGATGCTGTCGGTGGCCCGAAGAATTGCGGGCCACTTTCGGCATTCAGCAACCGCGTGCCAAAGACTGGAGCACCACCAACCATTCCTGAACCTGCCCTGCCATCATCTGAAGCAAGAGGTGGTAACGAGGTGGAATTCAACCCTCTATATGCTTCAGAGGATGGAGGAACAGCAAAAGGCCATTCAAGCCTATACATCTGCCCACGATATAGGCAAAGGAGGGGGAATGCACCTGACTCAAGCTCAGTGGAGAATGATTTCAACGTTGTGCAAGGTTCTGCAACCCTTTGAACTTGCCACACGTGAAGTCAGTTCAGACACTGCCAGCCTGAGTCAGGTCATTCCCCTCATCAGGCTTTTGCAGAAGAAGCTGGAGACATTGAAGGAGGAGCTAAAACAGAGCGATTCCGCTAGGCATGTGGGACTTGTGGATGGAGCCCTTAATTCGCTTAACCAGGATTCACGGGTGGTCAATCTGTTGAAATCAGAGCACTACATTTTGGCCACCGTGCTCGATCCTAGATTTAAAACCTACGTTGTATCTCTCTTTCCGGCAGACACAAGTCTGCAGAGGTTCAAAGACCTGCTGGTGAGAAAATTGTCAAGTCAAGCGGAACGTGACCCGTCAACATCTCCTCCTTCACATTCTCCTGCAACTGGGGGTGCGAGGAAAAGGCTAAGAATTCCGAGCCCACCCGCTGGCGGTGATGCAGGGCAGTCTGGAGCGAGTGCTGACATCTGGTCCGGACTGAAGGACCTGCCGACGATTACGGACATGTCGTCTACTGTCACTGCATATGATTCTCTCACCATTGAAAGAATGGTGGAGGATTATATGAGTGACCGCATCCAAGTAGGCACGTCAGACAGTCCGTACGTATACTGGCAGGAAAAAGAGGCAATTTGGAGGCCCTTGCACAAACTGGCTTTATTCTACCTTAGTTGCCCTCCCTCCAGTGTGTACTCCGAAAGAGTGTTTAGTGCAGCCGCTCACCTTGTCAGCAATCGGCGTACGAGGTTACTTCCAAAAAATGTGGAGAAGATGATGTTCATCAAAATGAATTATAATCAATTCCTCCGTGGAGACATTCACCAGCAGCAATTGCCTCCTGAAAGTACACAGGGACCTGAGATGGTGGATTCCAGTGGGGACGAATTAATAATCTGTGAGGAGGGGGATGTGCACAGTGAAAAGGGTGAGGAATCGGAGGATGATGATGAGGTGGACATCTTGCCTCTGTAGAGCCAGTTTGTGCAAGGAGAGATTGATTGCTTCTTTTTTTGATGGGGGCCCAAACCAACCAGTCATTTCAGTCACAGTCGTGTGGCAGACTCTGTCGCTGAAATGATGGGTTCGTTAAAGTGTGCATGTCCTGTTTATACAACATAAGGGTGGGTGGGAGGGCCCAAGGACAATTCCATCTTGCACCTCTTTTTTCTTTCATTTTTCTTTGCATCATGTGCTGTTTGGGGACAATTTTTTTGAAGTGCCATCCTGCCTGACACTGCAGTGCCACTCCTAGATGGGCCAGGTGTTTGTGTCGGCCACTTGTGTCGCTTAGCTTAGCCATCCAGCGACCTCGGTGCAAATTTTAGGACTAAAAATAATATTGTGAGGTGTGAGGTGTTCAGAATAGACTGAAAATTAGTGTAAATTATGGTTATTAAGGTTAATAATACTATGGGATCAAAATGACCCTCAAATTCTATGATTTAAGCTGTTTTTTAGGGTTTTTTGTAAAAAAAAAAAAACGAATCCAAAACACACCTGAATCCGAAAAAAAAATTTCAAGGAGGTTTTTGCCAAAACGCGTCCGAATCCAAAACACGGCCGCAGAACCGAATCCAAAACCAAAACACAAAACCCGAAAAATGTCTGGTGCACATCACTACTTATATTAGGTTTCCATCATTTTCATAACCAACTTGGGAAAACAAAAAACCACCTGTAAATTCTTTGAGAGTTTTAGAGCTGTTTTGTGTCTGACTTGCAATATCAGACTCCATTACATCGGTGGAGTTATATACTTAACATGGGCAAAACATCTACATCCAACTTTTTATTGAGCGCTCTACTGTAGAGCCGAAAGTCTGAAAAATCCGGTTTGCAGACACTAATATATTCGCCGACTTTGCTAAATGCTCAATGTTTGTGGCTACAGCCACAATCATCAGACATGTTGCCTCCCATTACATGCTTGCCTATGTGTGAAAGGGGTGTTAGTAGCTGATTGCTTAGTACTTCATCTCTCTTTCCAACTTTTGATTAATCTCCCCTTATATGAGGTACTTTCAACCCAAGTTTCAGGTCAGTAGTAATGTGTTAAAGCTGGGAATAGAAGTAACTGTGTCAGGTTACTTATGGTATATATAGACAACCAAATAAAAAATACTTAAGACTGACACTGAGTGGAAACAATACAGTATATTAGTGCACAGAAATAGATACAATGTATATAATGTAGATGGTTTAGTCTAGTCAGTGTGAAATGAATTCAGACTGGCATAGTAACTCTTATAAAGTTGTGTTTTCTTACTAAATTCACAGCATTAAATGTTATCAAGTTAATCTCTAAGAATTATGCCTGAGTGAAATCATCCTATATATGTTGCTACATGATCCGGAATATATGGCACAGAGAGAACCACATACATAAGTTGAAAATCTCATGTGACAGAAGGTATAGAATTTTGTATATCATTTGATGACTAAATGATGAATTAAAGTCTAACCTGACCAACAATTTAGGAAAGATGGGTCCAATGAATTATTTTTACTAACAAAAACATCATTGTAAGAGTATATTGGGGTCTATTCAAGAAGCAGTGAAAAGTGTTGAGAAGTGAGCCAATGGAGAAGTTGGCCATGGCAACCAATCAGTATTGAAGTAACATTTATACTTTGCATACTATACAATTGTACGAAGCAGCTGATTGGTTGTCATGTACAACTTCTCCACAGGCTCACTTCTCCACTCTTTTCACTGCTTCATGAATAGACCCCATAGTTTGGTACATTTGGTACTTACTGAACTTAACAGAATAGTTTTAAGTATGTATACATTTTCCAGTATATTTAAATTTGAATATTAAAAACCATGCAAATTATATACATAAATGAAAAAAGCTTAAATAAATCAAAATGTAAATAAATTACATTATAATGTTTTATCTTTTGCTGAGGAAACTTTTCTTCACACATGTGCTGAGCCTAGTTTGGCAGTTGATGGACTGGTTACATTTCAATTTCACTGATAGCAATGTTAGATATGTGTGTGCTATATAAATAACTGGTAATTATTGTTATTATTATTATCCTTTATTTATATGGCGCCACAAGGGTTCCACAGCGCCCAATTACAATAATACAATAATACTTTATTGTCATTAACAAGACAACAATAAAATGTCAATGACATTTTTCAATAAACATCCTGCACAATAAAACAAACAATTAAACAAGTCTCACTTATAAATTATCTCATTTCATTTAAACCATTTAGTGCACGTAGAGCTGTTGGAAAAAACTATTAAGCATAAGTTTTGTATGAGTAGTCGTACGTACACTTCTAAAACGGTTTTGTGATGGTAATCTCTCAAAAACTGAGTAATTTGGATGACTGGAATCTGCCAATATATTTCTAGCTCTTTTTAACACTCTCTTTTCAGAAAGGTCATATACACATGGTAGGGACACACCAATGACCCTGCCTGCAGTTCTGACCACACGTTCCAGGGAAGTCCTCTCAGCCACAGTACCGTTCCCATACCATACTGTTACACCGTAAGTCAGAACACTCTCTACTATACTGCGATAAAACTTAAGCAGCATATCTGTACTCAAACAAGCATCATTAAGTTGTCTTAAGAAAAAGAGGTGCTGCTGCGCCTTCTTAACTAAGAAAGTACAGTTTAAAGACCAGGTTAGGTCTCTACAAATATAAATGGCCAGAAACTTAAAAGAATCTACCTCCTCAATTTGCATACCGTCAAACAAAACAGGAAGTAGCGGTCTCCGACTACCTTGCCTAAAATCAACTACCAACTCCTTTATTTTAGGTGTAGTTAAAAGCAAACAGTATTCCTTGCTCCATTCTAACAATCTGAAGACCTCCTAAAGATATGCACCCTCATCATTTTCGCTAATCAGACCGACTACCGCTGTATCGTCGGCGAATTTCACTACCTTAACAGATTCGACAGCTGAGAAACGATCATATGTAAATATAGAATATAATAATTGGCTCAAAACGCACCCCTGAGGCACACCAGTTTTTAACTGCACCTCACTAGAAACAAAACTACCTAACTTGACTACTTGGGGGTGATCAGTCAGAAAATTTAAAATCCAATTGCACATAAACCCATTTAGGCCTAAAGAAAAAAGCTTAGAGACCAAAGATACTGGTATTATGGAATTATAAGCAGAGCTAAAATCCACAAATAAAATTCTTACATATGTCCCTTTCTTCTCTAAGTGGTTCTGCGCCTGCTGTAATTAGAGATGTGCACCGGAAATTTTTCGGGTTTTGTGTTTTGGTTTTGGGTTCGGTTCCGCGGCCGTGTTTTGGGTTCGAACGCGTTTTGGCAAAACCTCACCGAATTTTTTTTGTCGGATTCGGGTGTGTTTTGGATTCGTGTTTTTTTCAAAAAACCCTAAAAAACAGCTTAAAAAATAGAATTTGGGGGTCATTTTGATCCCAAAGTATTATTAACCTCAATAACCATAATTTCCACTCATTTTCAGCCTATTCTGAACACCTCACACCTCACAATATTATTTTTAGTCCTAAAATTTGCACCGAGGTCACTGGATGACTAAGCTCAGCGACCCAAGTGGCCGACACAAACACCTGGCCCATCTAGGAGTGGCACTGCAGTGTCAGGCAGGATGGCCCTTCCAAAAAATACTCCCCAAACAGCACATGACACAAAGAAGAAGAAAAAGAGGCGCAATGAGGTAGCTGTGTGACTAAGCTAAGCAACCCTAGTGGCCGACACAAACACCTGGCCCATCTAGGAGTGGCACTGCAGTGTCACGCAGGATGGCCCTTCCAAAAAACACTCCCCAAACAGCACATGACGCAAAGAAAAAAAGAGGCGCAATGAGGTAGCTGTGTGACTAAGCTCAGCGACCCAAGTGGCCGACACAAACACCTGGCCCATCTAGGAGTGGCACTGCAGTGTCAGGCAGGATGGCCCTTCCAAATAATACTCCCCAAACAGCACATGACGCAAAGAAAAAAAGAGGCGCAATGAGGTAGCTGTGTGAGTAAGCTAAGCGACCCTAGTGGCCGACACAAACACCTGGCCCATCTAGGAGTGGCACTGCAGTGTCACGCAGGCTGGCCCTTCCAAAAAACACTCCCCAAACAGCACATGACGCAAAGAAAAATGAATGAAAAAAGAGGTGCAAGATGGAATTGTCCTTGGGCCCTCCCACCCACCCTTATGTTGTATAAACAGGACATGCACACTTTAACCAACCCATCATTTCAGTGACAGGGTCTGCCACACGACTGTGACTGAAATGACGGGTTGGTTAGGACGCCCACCAAAAAAGAAGCAATTAATCTCTCCTTGCACAAACTGGCTCTACAGAGGCAAGATGTCCACCTCATCATCATCCTCCGATATATCACCGTGTACATCCCCCTCCTCACAGATTATCAATTCGTCCCCACTGGAATCCACCATCTCAGCTCCCTGTGTACTTTGTGGAAGCAATTGCTGCTGGTGAATGTCTCCACGGAGGAATTGATTATAATTCATTTTAATGAACATCATCTTCTCCACATTTTCTGGATGTAACCTCGTACGCCGATTGCTGACAAGGTGAGCGGCGGCACTAAACACTCTTTCGGAGTACACACTTGTGGGATTGCAACTTAGGTAGAATAAAGCCAGTTTGTGCAAGGGCCTCCAAATTGCCTCTTTTTCCTGCCAGTATAAGTACGGACTGTCTGACGTGCCTACTTGGATGCGGTCACTCATATAATCCTCCACCATTCTTTTAATGGGGAGAGAATCATATGCAGTGACAGTAGACGACATGTCCGTAATCGTTGTCAGGTCCTTCAGTCCGGACCAGATGTCAGCATCAGCAGTCGCTCCAGACTGCCCTGCATCACCGCCAGCGGGTGGGCTCGGAATTCTGAGCCTTTTCCTCGCACCCCCAGTTGCGGGAGAATGTGAAGGAGGAGATGTTGACAGGTCGCGTTCCGCTTGACTTGACAATTTTCTCACCAGCAGTTCTTTGAACCCCTGCAGACTTGTCTCTGCCGGAAAGAGAGATCCAAGGTAGGTTTTAAATCTAGGATCGAGCACGGTGGCCAAAATGTAGTGCTCTGATTTCAATAGATTGACCACCCGTGAATCCTTGTTAAGCGAATTAAGGGCTCCACCCACAAGTCCCACATGCCTAGCGGAATCGCTCTGTGTTAGCTCCTCCTTCAATGTCTCCAGCTTCTTCTGTAAAAGCCTGATGAGGGGAATGACCTGACTCAGGCTGGCAGTGTCTGAACTGACTTCACGTGTGGCAAGTTCAAAAGGTTGCAGAACCTTGCACAACGTTGAAATCATTCTCCACTGCGCTTGAGACAGGTGCATTCCACCTCCTATATCGTGCTCAGTTGTATAGGCTTGAATGGCCTTTTGCTGCTCCTCCAACCTCTGAAGCATATAGAGGATTGAATTCCACCTCGTTGCCACTTCTTGCTTCAGATGATGGCAGGGCAGGTTCAGGCGTTTTTGGTGGTGCTCCAGTCTTCTGTACGTGGTGCCTGTACGCCGAAAGTGTGCCGCAATTCTTCTGGCCACCGACAGCATCTCTTGCACGCCCCTCTCGTTTTTTAAATAATTCTGCACCACCAAATTCAAGGTATGTGCAAAACATGGGACGTGCTGGAATTTGCCCATATTCAATGCACACACAATATTGCTGGCATTGTCCGATGCCACAAATCCACAGGAGAGTCCAATTGGGGTAAGCCATTCTGCGATGATCTTCCTCAGTTGCCGTAAGAGGTTTTTAGCTGTGTGCGTATTCTGGAAAGCGGTGATACAAAGCGTAGCCTGCCTAGGAAAGAGTTGGCGTTTGCGAGATGCTGCTACTGGTGCCGCCGCTGCTGTTCTTGCGGCGGGAGTCCATACATCTACCCAGTGGGCTGTCACAGTCATATAGTCCTGAGTCTGCCCTGCTCCACTTGTCCACATGTCCGTGGTTAAGTGGACATTGGGTACAACTGCATTTTTAGGACACTGGTGAGTCTTTTTCTGAGGTCTGTGTACATTTTCGGTATCGCCTGCCTAGATAAATGGAACCTAGATGGTATTTGGTACCGGGGACACAGTACCTCAAACAAGTCTATAGTTGGCTCTGCAGTAATGATGGATACTGGAACCACGTTTCTCACCGCCCAGGATGCCAAGGCCTCAGTTATCCGCTTTGCAGCAGGATGACTGCTGTGATATTTCATCTTCCTCGCAAAGGACTGTTGGACAGTCAATTGCTTAGTGGAAGTAGTAAAAGTGGTCTTACGACTTCCCCTCTGGGATGACCATCGACTCCCAGCAGCAACAACAGCAGCGCCAGCAGCAGTAGGCGTTACACTCAAGGATGCATCGGAGGAATCCCAGGCAGGAGAGGACTCGTCAGAATTGCCAGTGACATGGCCTGCAGGACTATTGGCATTCCTGGGGAAGGAGGAAATTGACACTGAGGGAGTTGGTGGGGTGGTTTGTGTGAGCTTGGTTACAAGAGGAAGGGATTTACTGGTCAGTGGACTGCTTCCGCTGTCGCCCAAAGTTTTTGAACTTGTCACTGACTTATGATGAATGCGCTGCAGGTGACGTATAAGGGAGGATGTTCCGAGGTGGTTGACGTCCTTACCCCTACTTATTACAGTTCGACAAAGGCAACACACGGCTTGACAAATGTTGTCCGCATTTCTGTTGAAATACTTCCACACCGAAGAGCTGATTTTTTTGGTATTTTCAGCAGGCATGTCAATGGCCATATTCCTCCCACGGACAACAGGTGTCTCCCCGGGTGCCTGACTTAAACAAACCACCTCACCATCAGAATCCTCCTGGTCAATTTCCTCCCCAGCGCCAGCAACACCCATATCCTCCTCATCCTGGTGTTCTTCAACACTGACATCTTCAATCTGACTATCAGGAACTGGACTGCGGGTGCTCCTTCCAGCACTTGCAGGGGGCGTGCAAATGGTGGAAGGCGCATGCTCTTCACGTCCAGTGTTGGGAAGGTCAGGCATCGCAACCGACACAATTGGACTCTCCTTGTGGATTTGTGATTTCGAAGAATGCACAGTTCTTTGCTGTGCTTTTGCCAGCTTAAGTCTTTTAATTTTTCTAGCGAGAGGCTGAGTGCTTCCATCCTCATGTGAAGCTGAACAACTAGCCATGAACATAGGCCAGGGCCTCAGCCGTTCCTTGCAACTCCGTGTGGTAAATGGCATATTGGCAAGTTTACGCTTCTCCTCCGACGATTTTATTTTAGATTTTTGAGTCCTTTTTTTACTGATATTTGGTGTTTTGGATTTTACATGCTCTGTACTATGACATTGGGCATCGGCCTTGGCAGACGACGTTGATGGCATTTCATCGTCTCGGCCATGACTAGTGGCAGCAGCTTCAGCACGAGGTGGAAGTCGATCTTGATCTTTCCCTATTTTTGGAACCTCAACATTTTTGTTCTCCATATTTTAATAGGCACAACTAAAAGGCACCTCAGGTAAACAATGGAGATGGATGGATACTAGTATACTTATGGATGACGAGTGACTGCCGACACAGAGGTAGCTACAGCCGTGGACTACCGTACTGCGTCTGCTAGTATAGACTGGATGATAATGATATAAAATATATATATATATATATCACTACTGCAGGACAGGTATATATTATATAATGACGGACCTGCTGGACACTGTCAGCAGACTCCTAAACTACTAGTATGAAGAAGATAGAAAAAAAAAACCACCACAGGTAGGTATACAATTATGGACGAGCGACTGCCGACACAGAGGTAGCTACAGCCGTGGACTACCGTACTGCGTCTGCTAGTATAGACTGGATGATAATGATATAAAAAATATATATATATCACTACTGCAGGACAGGTATATATTATATAATGACGGACCTGCTGGACACTGTCAGCAGACTCCTAAACTACTAGTATGAAGAAGATAGAAAAAAAAAACCCCACCACAGGTAGGTATACAATTATGGATGAGCACTGCCGACACAGAGGTAGCTACAGCTGTGGACTACCGTACTGCGTCTGCTAGTATAGACTGGATGATAATGATATAAAAAATATATATATATCACTACTGCAGGTATATATTATAATATAATGAATGACGGACCTGCTGGACACTGTCTGTCAGCAGAATGCGTTTATAGAATAAAAAAAAAAAACACCACACGAGTGTTTAACTTTTTCAGGCAGACAATATACTGGTGGTCACTGGTCAGTCACACTGGCAGCAAAAGTGTGCACTGTTATGTACTCCTGCTATAACTGCTCCCCAGTCTCCCCACAATTAAGCTGTGTGAGCAGTGAGCACTCAGCACAGTCAGATATACATAGATGATATTATCAATCATGCAGCACACTGAGGCTGAGCACAGATATGGTATGTGACTGTGTATCGTTTTTTTTCAGGCAGAGAACGGATTTTAAATAATAAATAAAACTGGTGGTCACTAGTATAACTATCAGCAAAACTCTGCACTCTCTGAGTACTCCAGTCCTAATGCTCCCCAAAATTACTAAAATTAAATTACTAGTAAATCAAGTGTCTCACTCTCTATCTAAACGGAGAGGACGCCAGCCACGTCCTCTCCCTATCAATCTCAATGCACGTGTGAAAATGGCGGCGACGCGCGGCTCCATATATAGGATCCGAGTCTCGCGATAGAATACGAGCCTCGCGAGAATCCGACAGCGGGATGATGACGTTCGGGCGCGCTCGGGTTAACCGAGCAAGGCGGGAAGATCCGAGTCTGCCTCGGACCCGTGTAAAAAGGCTGAAGTTCGGGGGGGTTCGGATTCCGAGGAACCGAACCCGCTCATCTCTAGCTGTAATACAGTCAAAACTGCATCATCAGTAGAGCGATTCTCTCTATAAGCAAATTAGAAAGGATCAAAATTTGATGAAAAATTAGATTTAATGGGTGGGATTCAAATGAAATATCACGCCCAATCTCCTTTCTAAAGTGATCCCCGTTACAGCGCATATCGTGCCCATAGTAATGAGATTTAGCTGCGTAAATGGTTGGGTACCCTCGCTACCGTGGGGATAGCGAGCTGAAATTATTATACCAAGCCCATCAGCAGAAACAGAACGGGTGTGGAAGGAGGTGAAAAGAATTGAATACCGCCCAATATGTCTTAACATCAGGCGTTCGAAGCACTTCATAACCAAAGAGGTCAATGCAATAGGACGATAATCGTCTAAACATTTGTGCACACTCTTTTTCGCCACAGCAATAATAGTCATTGCTTTGAAACATTTGGGAACTAAACATTGATGTAAAGATACATTAAAAAGCAACGTAAAGAACCCACTAACTGATCACTACAGTCCCTAAGGATTTTACCCTGTATCATATCAGGACCAGCAGCTTTGCCTATAGTGACACCACGCAAACATCTCAAGCGGTCTTGTTCAAGTATTATGGGAACCTCACCTAATCTAGTCTTGAGAGTTTCAACACTAGACTTGTTATTCTTGTCAAATCTAGAGTAAAAAGTATTCAACTCTTCCACTAGAGAACTATTCACTGCCCCTTGCTCTGCCTTTTTTGGTTTATAATCAGTAATTTCTTGCAGACTCGGCCACATACTCCTGGTATTGTTACATTGACTAAACTTAACCTCAATTCTTCTGGAGAAATCAATTTTAACCTTTCTGATTCCTTTCCTCAAATCAGCCCTAGCTGCTGCATACATCACTCTATCCTTCATTTTAAAAGCCTTATATCTATAGTCCTGACTAAAGAGCGTACCTCAGCATTCAGCCAGGGTTTCTCATTTGCATAAACCTTAAAACACTGTTTCATGGTTACACTCTCAACGCAGCAGCTTATATAGCCTAGTACCATAGTTGCTAGGAGATCAACATCAATATCCCCTCCTATCATAGACTCCTCAATTAACACTTCCCAATCTGAAAATGATAAGGTGTCCTCTAATCGCACCACCGCATTCTGAGGCCATGTTAGGACAGACTTTCTGGTGGGCCTAATACGTCTAACCAATGGTTTATACGTAGGAATCAGTAATAATGAGATATGATCTGATTTCCCAATATGTGGAGAGGCAACAGTCTCATAAGCAAAGCCCATATTCGTATAAAGTTGATCCAGAATGTTTACACCTCGTGTCGGAACATGGACATACTTATAAAACTTCGGAAAGACTAGTTATAGATCAGCCTGGTTAAAATCACCTGCTATAATAAAAGCACCATCCACATATTTGGATTGTAACCCTGCTAAAAAATCATACAAGGTGTTTAACGCACAATCCGTATTTGCCTGAGGACATATATAAACAGCCGTCACTAAGACAATAGAATATTCCCTAGGCAAATAATAAGGCCTACATTTAATTGTTAAATATTCCAAATCCTCTGAACAGTAAGATTTAATCAAAATAGCATCTGAGCACCACTTATTATTCGCGTAAATGCAGACTCTGCCACCTCTAACTTTACCCAAGGCGCTAGTTCTGTCTACTCTAAATAAAGTCCTGTCCGCAAGAGTCAGTTCTACATCAGGCTCAGAACTATTTAGCCACGTTTCAATAAAAATCATAAGTGAACCGTTCCGCAAATGACGCTTATTGGTTATTTCCATTTGAATGTCATCCAATTTACTAGGCATAGACTGGACATTTGCAAGGAATAAACTGGGCAAAGGAGGCTTTAGGGGGCAGAGCTGTAGTCTGGTTTTAGACCAAGACCTCTTTCCTCGCTTCTGCCGCCTCTCTCTTCGCGGGCGCCGTTCCCAGCCTCCAGCAAAATCGGGCTCCCAGCGAACCCCCCAGTACCTTGATCCTTGGCCAGCTCTCCTATGATGTTGGTAATGATAGTGACTACGACTACCTCCACCTCCCTGGCCGGTATCTACGTCCAGATGCTGCAGCTCTCGCCATGCCCTCCGTCCAGAAAGTGTAACCGGCGTTCTGGATGCACTCCCCACTGGGATCTCACTGCTAGCCACTGCTGCATCCCCTGCATTCATGACAGCGGCCCGGGCACCTCGACCACCGGCCCCAGCTCCGGAGCCAAAGGTCACTTCCGCCCCAGCATACAGGATCCCCGGCTCCGTGCAGCGCTGCAGCAGCCTCAGCAGAACCTCCCGGGGGTAAGCAATCCCCACTGTACCGGAGCAAATGAAATTGATTATGACCAATACTTGAATCCAGCTTGCTCTCCTTGGTATACCATTGTGTGAAAGTCCATTATTTTAAATAAACATTTACATACAAGTGTTATTATATACTGAAAATGCAAGTTGCGTCTAATTACCATATACGATATTCTAAATATCGAAATATGCAATTTGACTTTGACAATTGCAAATAGCATAGGTACAGGAGTTTAAAGCCGCTGTGACCAGGTGCGCCGCCATTCCGTCAATGTGCAGAGTACATAAATAATCAAACAGGAGAACAGTGACTTACAGTTTAAGACAATATAGGTCAATTTAGGTCAAGTACAGGGTAAATAAACATACTGTAGCTATTTTAGCAAATGACACTAAAATAAGTATCAGGATGGCCGAAAACCACAGGATTTGGGGCAGTCAAGGACTATTAAAGTAAGAAAAGGATAAGCACATGAGGGAAGGGGGCCCTACTCGTGAGAGCATACATTCTAAAACGGGAGTAATAAATAAATAAGTACAGTATGTCTTACAAAGCATTAAAATACCTTGCGACTTTCATATTACTTGTATATTATATACAAATACAGTTACTTTAATGGCTACAATGTACAAATGAACTATAACAGGACTTAAAGACACAAGCAACTGGGAATGACCCTATATTGAAAGAATCAAAGTAGGTTCAGCCTACATTAGTACTTTGACCATTTTTTGTCTAGACCAGAAGTTCTCAAACGCGGTCCTCAAGGTACTCTAATGGTCCAGGTTTTAAGCATATTCATGCTTGGCCTCAGGTGACTTAATTAGTACCTCAGTCAATTTGATTCAACCATCTGTGCTGAACCATGGATATACTTAAAACCTGGACCACTGTTGTGCCTTGAGGACCGCGTTTGATAACCTTTGGTTTAGACTTGGGAAGTACTGTAAGCTCATGAATGCTTAATAGGTCAGACTTGTAAAATGATCCTAGTGCATCTGAGCAAAGTGTAACCCTCCTACCCCTTCACTATATTGAGGGCTATGTATAATTTGGCGTGCCTCCACTCAAGCAAATATAGATACACCCGGGTTTGCTTGAGAGAACCCTACCTAATATAGGCAGTGGGTGTTGTGAGTGTCTTGCCGTAGATATTGATTTAATATAGGGAGATCGCCTCACCTACTTAATCCGGTACTTTCTTGGTTTTCAGGTTGCCCTCACGGTACAGGACTCTCCAGGATCAGGATCTCGTGAATACACCGGACAGGCGACCTTAGGTAAGTAACTTTATTGTCACCCTTAACATTTAATTAATCATCATGTAGATCAAATCAAATTATGCTTTACATCCGCTAAAACAATACTTATTACAATATGATGCCACAAAGTCAATGCATGCAATACAAAAAATATAAAATAACCACAGTCTGATGGACTGTGGACCCGGGTTTTACCTTGTACCTTCTGCGCAGTTTACCTAATAAGTTACCTTAAGTGATCACTTTAAAGTTCAATGGTTAGGTGTGGCCACAACTGTTGTTTTAAAATCCAATAGTGGTATTGTAAATAGGGTACCAAACTACTAGTCACTAAGAGTTAGTAAGATATCCAGGCCGTAGCAGCACAATATCCTGCGTATGTAGAAACAATGTATCTTTAGTCGGTTGAATCTGTTTCTATCTCAGAAATTAACCCATGTGAGTCGTCAACAATAGCGCTTGGATTTACTCTCAAATTCTTGTCTCCCTATAATAACTTGTGGAGAGTAATAATGTCTTCCAGGGTCAATTACGTGGCGAATTAGTAATCCTGTGCTATTCCTAGGAACCTTCTGATAGCGAAAAAGGGAGAGCATGCAATTAGTTGCTGTCTAGCTGGCAATGAAACAGTTAGTAGAGTCTTTGTAGACAGCAGTGTGATGCATAGGATGAAAGCATACAGGGAAGTATGCAGTAGTATTCAAGCTGCCAGTTACATTCCATTAGGCACACATAACCAGTCCCATCCCTATAGCCTGTCAATAATTATGTCTGCGCTGTTTAAGATGAATTATTCTGGTACTAGACTTCATGGGCCTAAGCTCAATAAATGTACCATTGTATCTGGGGTTAGCTGTATAATGTAATTGGTTGTATCTATAACAGGGGTGCTGCTGCGGGAGCTCAGTAGGAGATAATTTTACAAGGCACTCCTGTTCCGCCTCATCGGGGCTGTCCCTGGCCATTGGTTTAGTCTACGGAGTGCAGCCTGCTGAGGGAAGCTTTCAGACCCGCCTCCCGCTGTCACTCGCCGCTCCCGGCCACCTCCCACTGTCACTCACCACTTTGGGGCCTGATTTGTGGGGCAGCTCCGCCTCTTGATCCGCCCAGCGAGGGATAGCGTGGCTGTGGACTCACCAATCTTGCTGCCCACCGCCACACGGGGTCACGATCAGGAGACTCCTCTTCCGCTCCGCCCAGCGGGATTTGCTGATGTCGGAGCCCGTTGCCGCTCGCCGCAGACGTCCACACTGCGGTCTCGCTATCCACTTCACCGGGGGCCGCCGGGGAACTTGATCAGTCTCTCTCCCCCAGAGCCGCCGTCCAGAGCCAGGTCTGTCGCACTTTTTAGAGTCCTCAGGCAGTACACAGCTCTGTCTCCTCCAGCTGAGTCCCAGGCACACCTTCTCCGTCCGTTTAACTGTCGTCTCTCCCTCCAGCTCTCTCAGTTCATCTTTGGCATGCGGGCACTTAACTTCCCTGCATGAGGTACTTCTAGAAAAGTCTCAAGCCCAGCTCATGCCACTTTGATCCCCATGGTCCATATCCCTATAAACCTGGGCTATTATTGTTCTGGACTTCACACCCATGTGTAGTTTATATCATACATATCATACAATTATATACATTTACAATTAGTTCATACCATCACATACATTTATCCCCCATATATGATCATATATTATAGGGGCTACATTCTCCCCCTGGGGATTCCGAAATGCACTGCATCGGTATCACCACCTCTATGATATGCGAGACACCTGGATACTCCTTAACTTTCCTATCAGGTTCCTTTACCGCTTCATATCCCACATCCAAAATAAGGCCATGGCACTACCACCCGAGGATGGATTATCAGGGGAACCTCAGTGGGTAAACCCAATTGTTCATAAGTAAGAATTCTGGGCGGTTTTCTTATCCTCTGGGGCCGTGGAGATGACGGTCCATAACCTAATGTAGTGACGTTAGTACACTCTTCATTACTCGTATTGGTTTCACTAGTACTCCCGATATTATCCTTCCCTGGATTAGTAGATTCTTCCCATTCCTCTTCTTGGTTACTAATCGTATCCACTACCCCCCAGTCTTGGGTGGTTAACTGCACTTCGGACTGTTCTCGGTCCAATTTACTCGTACTACTATGTCCCATGCAGCCGTCATCCTTATAGTATACTCCGCACCCAAACTGTTCCATTTCCAGCTCCCTTTCATCGTCTTCCCGATAGAACGATTCTGGGATGTATGATGAAGGTTTTGTTCTGTGTTTTCCACTTTGATCCATTTGTGGCCTGGACTCATTCCATCTGATATCCTGCGCGATAGGCAGAAGGTGTTGTCTATGATAAGTCACTATCGTCCCCTCTCCGTTCTCCGGAGTTAGCTGATACACAGGAATATCGGGAAGCTGTTTCACTACTACATATGGTTCCTCCTTCCATCGGTTCCTGATTTTCTGCCGTCTAGGAGCACCTAATACTTTGAGTAAAACCCGGTCCCCGGGCTGTAAACAATGCTCTATCACTTTCCGGTCATACTGTGTTTTGTTCCTCTCTCCCATTTTCCCGGCAGTAGTTCGAGCCAATTGGTATGCTTCGTGTAATTGCTGTCGGAGTTGCCGTAAATAATGAGAATGAGAACCCCAAGAAGCAGGGTTAATTTGTGTCGGTAAACACACATCGATGGGTAATCTGGCTTCCCTACCAAACATGAGTAGATAAGGGGAATACCCAGTGGCATCATTCTTGGTGCAATTGTATGCATGGACCAGATAAGTTATATGCTGTTTCCACTTCAGCTTCTGTTGTGGATTCAAGGTGCCAAGCATATTTAATAGGATACGATTGAACCGTTCCGGTTGTGGATCTCCTTGTGGATGGTATGGAGTTGTTCGCGACTTTTTAATACCGCAACAGTGACACAGTTCTTTAATAAGATGGCTCTAAAATTCTCGTCCTTGATCGGAATGTATCCGGGCAGGTAGCCCGTAGTGAACAAAGAATTTCTCCCACAGGGTACGAGCCACAGTCCCCGCTCGTTGATTTGGAGTTACATAGGCCTGAGCATACCTAGTAAAATGATCAGTGACTACCAAGATATGGCTGTCACGTCCATCAGGTCCCTCTAGAGATAAAAAGTCGATGCATACCAGGTCAAAGGGTCCCGAACTCTTTATGTTGACTAGTGGAGCCGTCGTCCGGGGTATCGTTTTCCTCAACACACAGTTTCCACAGGCCTTGCAAAATTGTTCCACGTCTCGACTCATGAATGGCCAAAAGAATCTTTCAGTGACCAGTCCCATGGTTTTTTCCTGCCCTAAATGACCATGATTATCATGTAACGCTTGCAGTACTATGGTCTTATACCTGACTGGTAACACTAGTTGCATTCTTGTAGCGCCTTTAGACCTTCTGGTAAATCGGTAAAGCAATCCTCTCTTTATCCGGAGATTCTTAATCTGTTGAAACAATATTCTAGCTTCTTTAGAGAGGCCTGACATTGGGACGGAGGAAGAGGGCTTCTCCAGGTAGTGTATAATAGGTCCAATGTGAATATCTTTCCTCTGTTCTTGTGCTAGGTCATCTGGTGGTATCCTTTCTAACCCGTCCATGGCAGAAGGGTCCAACCATCGATAAGAGGCCGGGATTGCTTGGGCCGAGGCCCCAGTGGTAACTATAGCGGCCAAGGGTACCGGAGGAGTTGCTCGAACTGGATGACACAGCCCCCTGACCATAGCAGCTGGAACTTCTATCCATTCATCGGAGGAGGTAGAGACTTCGTTATCGACCCTTCTAGATAGAGCATCTGCGTCCTGGTTGTTTACATCTGGTCTATATTTGATAGTAAAGTTATAATTGGATAATGTGGCCAACCATCGATGACCAGTGGCATCCAGTTTAGCGGTGGATTGTACATATGTCAAGGGATTATTATCCGTATGTACAGTAAATGAGGCTCCATATAGGTAGTCATGGAATTTTTCACTAATCACCCATTTAAGGGCCAAAAACTCCAGCTTATGTACTGGATAACTCCTCTCACTTCCAGATAGACCACGACTGACATATGCAATAGGCCTGAGCTGTCCATCCCTCCACTGGTACAGCCCTCCCCCAAGTCCCTCAAAGGAGGCGTCGATGTGAACTTCATAAGGGAGTTCAGGGTCGGCATACGCTAACACTGGTGACTTTGATAGACTCTCTTTTAAGTGGATAAATGCCTCCTCACATTCGGCGTCCCACCTATCTCCAAAAGTTTCCCGAGGGCATAAGTACTCTTTTGCCTCCTTGGTGTGGGGCTTTCTTTTCTGGGCACTCGGTGGATATCCTCTGGTCAGATTGGTTAACGGTCTAGCCAATTTAGAGTATTGCGGCACAAATTTCCTGTAATAGCCACAAAACCCTAAGAAGGACCGGAGATCCTTAAGGTTTTTAGGTCGTGGCCAATTTCTCACCGTGGCTACTTTGTCTGGATCAGTAGAGACCCCCTCCCGGCTGACAATATGTCAGAGGTACTTTACTGTAGATCGACACAATTGGCATTTCTCAATAGAGAGCTTTAACCCGCGACATTGAAGTCTGTCTAAAACCTTTAAGAGTCTTTCATTGTGTTCTTCCAGTGTCTTTCCGAATACTATGATATCGTCTAAATAAACCAAGACTTCTCTGTAGCACATATCGCCTACGGTCTTCTCCATAGTCCTCTGGAAGGTGGCTGGCGCTCCTGTGATACCCTGTGGCATTTTTAGAAATTCAAAAAATCCGATTGGACAGATGAAAGCGGTCTTAGCTCTATCCTCGATGTTCATCGGAATCTGGTAATAACCGCACCTCAAGTCCAAAACGGAAAACCATTGGCTGCCTTGTAGACAATCCAATGCCTCTTCAATTTTCGGTACGGTATATTGATCCGGCACTGTACGGCTATTTAAGGTCCTGTAATCAATGCACAGCCGAATCTCTCCACTTTTCTTCCGTGCAACAACAATGGGGGATGCATACTGGCTCTCTGAGTCAGCAATCACCTGTTTCTCCAGCAGATTTCTTAGATGCGCCCGCACATCCTCGAAATCTGCTGGAGCTAATCTCCTAGACCTTTCCCTAAATGGGGTGTCATTGGTTAATTTAATACGATGCTCTACATCCTTTGCCGTTCCTAGGTCCCACTCACTTTGGGAGAATACCGACTCTCGCAGCTGTAATTGTTCCAATAGTAGACTTTTGTTCCTTGCGTCTATGTCGCTACCTTGGAAACAGGCCTCCAGCTTGTTGACCCCTGAATCGGGTATGGATGTACCGGTCTCTGAACCAACTTCTCCTTGTCGACACTGCGCCATATGACTGTCTATCTTGATCGGTAAGTCATTCAAGTCTTGTTTCTCACACCATTTTATGAGACTCTTATACATATTGGTGTTTGTCCCAACAATCACTGGCAGATCTCCATTATCTCCGGGGGAATCCGGACAAACCAATGCCACAAACGGTACCATTTCATTGGGGGAAATCAACCCAGGGTCGAAGGTAATTTGAGTGATAATATATCCTAAATAGGGGTATTTTTGCTCACTCAACCCCCAGATGGTGAGTCCACTAAGAGGATGTATGGGTACATCCTGTAAATGGGTCTGATACCAGGATTCAAATATGATGGATATTTGTGATCCACTGTCCAGCAGGACTGTACAGGCGTGTCCGTTGATCATAGCCTTTATTCTTGGTGCATGGCCCATCAGGCTCTCAGGAGTTTCATTGGACCACTGAGCACTCCCCATGGCATGTACAGTAATTATTGGGGAGCCTGTGAGGGGTCCACAGAACTCCCGTTGGAGTTTTCCGGTGGGGACGGTCGTCTCCGGTAACTATTGCTATTACTATTTCCTCTTCGGAAGTGTCCATACATGGGGCACTCAAATGATCTATGACCCGATTGTCCACAACTATAGCAAATTATGGGGAATCGACTTTACCGCCTTACACTTATTCCCCTCCCAGAGTCAGGATGTATCCCCTGACTATAAGGAGGATTAGTCTGTGGGGCTATTAGCTGTTCAATTTTTTTATTCTGCTCCTCTATTAACTTCACCAGTCGCTCATCTATAGAGGGTGGAGAAGGGGTCGGTACAACTACTTTGACCTTCTTGATGGTTCTCTCACGGTTTTCTATTTGTACCTCTTCCAGTTTCACTTCTCGCACGAGCTCATTCAATGTCGGAGGCTGATTAGCATTCATGGTGCATCGGAGCCTTTGCGCTACAGGACTGTTGGTTAATGCTCCCTTTAGTACCTGTGTGAGTCTTCTTCTGTCCACCGCCTCCTTCTCGATCACCCCTTTATCTACAATCTTGCATATTAACCTATCGACTCTATACACGTAATGTGTCAAGGTTTCTCCAAGCTCCTGGTATGTATGGTTGAGTCGAGCCAGTAGATCACCTACGTCTTCCAAGGTACCAAAGGAAAAATCTAGAGCCTCCACATAGTCTTTCAGAGTAGCAGTGGGATTGCTCCTCCGCGTGGCTTGAATCACCCCCATAGCCGGCCCTCGTAGGCTTTCAACCACCCGCTGCCGTTTAATATGTTCAGGGCACTGCCACTCTTCAGAATGTTGCGTGGCTGCCTCCCTCCACAGCTCGTAGGTCTCCTCCCCTGCTGGTACCGGTGTGATTCCCGAGAATATCCTAAGTCGACGATATCCGCCTTCGAAGTGCCACCTCTCTAAGTGGCTAACCATCTTGCCCACGACAGTTTCTACCTGATTCTCCACAGCTTCCTCAGGGTGGGTGAGTTGATCAGTATCAGGGCTGGTGGTCGGGACACCACATCCGAATTGTGGTTCCCCAGTTCCTTGTTCATCACCAGATGGACCATCTTCTTCTCCACTAGCGTTCCTTTCAGGCCACACCAGGTGGACTTTCCATCCCGGGACTCCATCCACCACCACCATGCCAGGGAGTAACATTGGATCTAGTGGGTTCTTATTAGTGATTAAAATAGCGGTAATAGTACCTTTGGACCCTTTCCATTTATCGACAATACTCGGCTCACTAACTCCATAAAGAAATTTCACCGCATTGAGCATACTATCCTCACTAGCACTGGTCAAATTTCCTCTCAATCCGAAGCTACATTCGACATCTATATCCTTCTCTCTGCACCAACAAAAAATATCTTCCTTACTAATCCCCTCCATTCTATCTGTCTGGTAAACAGAGACCCCTGTGTCCGGATCTCAGCAGTGCCTCCAAATGTAACCCTCCTACCCCTTCACTATATTGAGGGCTATGTATAATTTGGCGTGCCTCCACTCAAGCAAATATAGATACACCCGGGTTTGCTTGAGAGAACCCTACCTAATATAGGCAGTGGGTGTTGTGAGTGTCTTGCCGTAGATATTGATTTAATATAGGGAGATCGCCTCACCTACTTAATCCGGTACTTTCTTGGTTTTCAGGTTGCCCTCACGGTACAGGACTCTCCAGGATCAGGATCTCGTGAATACACCGGACAGGCGACCTTAGGTAAGTAACTTTATTGTCACCCTTAACATTTAATTAATCATCATGTAGATCAAATCAAATTATGCTTTACATCCGCTAAAACAATACTTATTACAATATGATGCCACAAAGTCAATGCATGCAATACAAAAAATATAAAATAACCACAGTCTGATGGACTGTGGACCCGGGTTTTACCTTGTACCTTCTGCGCAGTTTACCTAATAAGTTACCTTAAGTGATCACTTTAAAGTTCAATGGTTAGGTGTGGCCACAACTGTTGTTTTAAAATCCAATAGTGGTATTGTAAATAGGGTACCAAACTACTAGTCACTAAGAGTTAGTAAGCTATCCAGGCCGTAGCAGCACAATATCCTGCGTATCTAGAAACAATGTATCTTTAGTCGGTTGAATCTGTTTCTATCTCAGAAATTAACCCATGTGAGTCGTCAACAATAGCGCTTGGATTTACTCTCAAATTCTTGTCTCCCTATAATAACTTGTGGAGAATAATAATGTCTTCCAGGGTCAATTACGTGGCGAATTAGTAATCCTGTGCTATTCCTAGGAACCTTCTGATAGCGAAAAAGGGAGAGCATGCAATTAGTTGCTGTCTAGCTGGCAATGAAACAGTTAGTAGAGTCTTTGTAGACAGCAGTGTGATGCATAGGATGAAAGCATACAGGGAAGTATGCAGTAGTATTCAAGCTGCCAGTTACATTCCATTAGGCACACATAACCAGTCCCATCCCTATAGCCTGTCAATAATCATGTCTGCGCTGTTTAAGATGAATTATTCTGGTACTAGACTTCATGGGCCTAAGCTCAATAAATGTACCATTGTATCTGGGGTTAGCTGTATAATGTAATTGGTTGTATCTATAACAGGGGTGCTGCTGCGGGAGCTCAGTAGGAGATAATTTTACAAGGCACTCCTGTTCCGCCTCATCGGGGCTGTCCCTGGCCGTTGGTTTAGTCTACGGAGTGCAGCCTGCTGAGGGAAGCTTTCAGACCCGCCTCCCGCTGTCACTCGCCGCTCCCGGCCACCTCCCACTGTCACTCACCACTTTGGGGCCTGATTTGTGGGGCAGCTCCGCCTCTTGATCCGCCCAGCGAGGGATAGCGTGGCTGTGGACTCACCAATCTCGCTGCCCACCGCCACACGGGGTCACGATCAGGAGACTCCTCTTCCGCTCCGCCCAGCGGGATTTGCTGATGTCGGAGCCCGTTGCCGCTCGCCGCAGACGTCCACACTGCGGTCTCGCTATCCACTTCACCGGGGGCCGCCGGGGAACTTGATCAGTCTCTCTCCCCCAGAGCCGCCGTCCAGAGCCAGGTCTGTCGCACTTTTTAGAGTCCTCAGGCAGTACACAGCTCTGTCTCCTCCAGCTGAGTCCCAGGCACACCTTCTCCGTCCGTTTAACTGTCGTCTCTCCCTCCAGCTCTCTCAGTTCATCTTTGGCATGCGGGCACTTAACTTCCCTGCATGAGGTACTTCTAGAAAAGTCTCAAGCCCAGCTCATGCCACTTTGATCCCCATGGTCCATATCCCTATAAACCTGGGCTATTATTGTTCTGGACTTCACACCCATGTGTAGTTTATATCATACATATCATACAATTATATACATTTACAATTAGTTCATACCATCACATACATTTATCCACCATATATGATCATATATTATAGGGGCTACAAAAGTTTGCACTGACTTGTGATAAGTGAATGATGTTGTTGTAAATTACGCTCGGCACATCGTCTTTAATTGTACAAAATTCCCCATGTTATCTTTATGCATTACTCATTGAAGACAGGGGGAATATAACATACAGTTTTTCTTTGTCACTTCATTGTGTCTGTACAACCACTAGTGCACACTACAGAGAAGTTCTAAGATAGAAGTTTTAATTGCCAAATAAATTGGCACATAGTATCCCATTCATTAGGTTTAAAGAACAAAAATAATGGCAGCATTCACATCTTTGGAGCATGCTATAGTAAATCATATTATAGAAAACTGGATACTTATTAAAATGGTATGTTTTACTTTCACATAAAACAAAAATGACACTCAATACAGTGGAATAATAACCAATACTTAATCTAAATTAATGAAAATACAGTAACCAAATTGTGCGCTCCAAGGGGAGCATTTGTCATAAACTCTGTCCTTTTACCACTTAAAGTAGTAATCAAATCCTTGTAGTACTTGGCGTGTGTGTTCTGACACACAGGCCAATTGGCTGTAAGGAATTGTAAAGTCTGGCAGTGTTTCCTTGCGAGTCTAATAGAGATTATCCAGTAAAATGTCTCTAGTCCTGACCGGACTGTGAGGGTTTCTTTCAATGTCTGTTTTAAGTAAATAAATTAGTTACAGAGGACGGCGTCCTGTGTTTATGACAAGTGCTCCCCTTGGAGCGCACAATTTGGTTACTGTATTTTCATTAATTTAGATTAAGTATTGGTTATTATTCCACTTTATTGAGTGTCATTTTTGTTTTATGTGAAAGTAAAACATACCATTTTAATAAGTATCCAGTTTTGTTTAGAATTCATTCACAAGTACTCAGAACTGTAGGGGATGAGCGCAGTCAGGTGAAAACCATATATCCACATTGAACCAAAGGGCAAGGACACCCTTTTGACTAGCAGCACAGCCCATACAGCAAAACCACCCCAGTGCGCAGATTACCTCCCTTTTGTCATATTATAGAAAAAACTTGATCCAGTGCATCTGAATAAATCCGATTGCATCCATGAAGGCTTCCCATATGTCATGATGAGGAATATCTTAATGGGGTTGACCTTAAATCCTCTAGCAACTCATGAATGGCATTTAAATATGGGAACATACTAATAAGGTCTTAATGGACAATTTTGTTCCCTTATCCAAATTGGCCTGTCATAGCACAGAGTGTGACTAGTCAAATTACTGACTGAGTACAGTTCAAAGCAGATATAATTGCTTAGAACACAAACAGTATGGTTGGATCTCCATCAGCTCAGAACATTCAGGTAACAGTTGTTTATGGGAAATAACCACAGTACTGACAGTACTCTATGTGGAGTAAGGCTTGACAAGTATTAAAAGTATTGTAACAATCCCAAGAAGAATCAGTAAACTACAGCTAAACTGGCAAGTGAAACACATGGATGCAGAATTAGCACATACAAGGGGAACATACTAATTTGCTGCAACATGTGCCAAAATTATGGTTGTTCTTAAAAGCAAAAAGGACTCCAGTCTATGAGCAAGAAACAATACACAAGTGCTACTGAAAAAAACGGGACTATCCTGTGAAAATCGGGAGGCACGCCTTAATGCACAGGGTCTTATCCAGAAGCAGGGAAGAGCTTATTGATAGAGGGGCTAATTCGGAGTCAGCTGTATCTCTGTGCATTTGTAGATGTAAATGGCAAGTTTTTGCATACAGCACATGTTCAGATGCGAAGTCATGCTATCCCTCCAGGAGTGTCGGCTAGTACAAACCACCCCTCTACTGCCTAACCCTAACCCTCCCCCTGGACCCTAACCCAGAACCCCTATATTCAACTTCGGGATGTCGGCTGTTGGTGATCCTGGTGCCGGTCTCCTGAGTGTTGTCGGAATTCCGGTGTCGGTCACTTGACCACCAGCATCCCGACAGTCGGGATGCTGAATTTATCCCCTGTAGTCTTCTGAATCATGCATATGGTTAAAGGAAGTCTGTTTCTGACAAATCTTTTGCACCTTGCATGGAGCTAATGTAAGAAACAATACTAATAATGGTGGTTCAGTGGTCGGCTTAAATATAAGGACGCACCAACCCCAGCATCAGCCTTACAGATTCTTGCATTAGCACAAGGTAGTAAATCAGTCATCTGTAGCTGCCCACAACTACAGACATTATCTCTACAACTTAGAATCAGCCCCAAAAATCACAGCACTACATTAAAGACAAAGCGTGCGAGTTCTCTCAAAATAAATAAACAAATCCTGAATGCTGGATCACACTTGGCTTAGAATAAGAGCAAGTTTTTTTTCCGGGTAGGTTTATAATTACTGCAATTTTGTCTTATAAATGTCGGGCACTTTGCCCATTACACTTCTGTTGCTATACTTTTGCACACACTGGCGTATCTATAATAGGTGCAGTGTGTGCAGTGTACATGGGCACCTGAGTCCAGAGGGGGCCCCCACCGCACACGCTGCACCCATTTTCTAAATACTCACCCCTCCGGAGTCCCTCGCCGATGTCCGCGGCAGTTTTAAAACTCTGTGAAAATGGTGCAGTGGCCATTTTCATGGAGTTCTGCGCGTGCGCAGTACAAAAATCACTTGGAAAATGGCCGCCGCTCCATTTTCCCGGAGATCTGCGCATGCACAGTAGAGTCTGAGCGCTCCAGTGCTCAAACTCCCAGCACTGCCGGCAGAGAGGAGGGGGCCTGAACGTAGAAGGCTGTACCCGGGCTTCCTCCTCTCTTAGGGGGTCATTCCGAGTTGATCGCTCGCTGCTGATTTTTGCAGCGCAGCGATCAGCTGAAAAAAAAGGCATTTCTGCGCATGCGTATGCCCCGCAATGCGCACGCGCGATGTACGGGTACAAAGCCCTTTGTGGTTGAGCTCAGGTTCTAACAAAGTTTTCCATCGCACTGGCGGTCACTAGAAGATTGACAGGAAGGGGACGTTTCTGGGTGTCAACTGACCGTTTTCAGGGAGGAACTGCACAAACTGTTTTTGCAGAGCTCGGCTGCACATGCATTCGCACTTCTGCTAAGCTAAAATACACTCCCCAGTGGGCGGCGGCATAGCGTTTGCACGGCTGCTAAAACTAGCTAGCGAGCGATCAACTGGGAATGACCCCCAAAAAGCGCTCCTGTTTGCACAGGTATTCTATGCAAACATATTTATAAATAAACTCCAACGTGTTTTTGCATATCATTTCCCCTAACTTCAACTAGAATATCAGAATCAGCGCCGTAACTAGGTGTGTGCCGAAGGGGCATTGCCCACAGCTCACACCTAGTTAGAGCGCTTTTCCCCTCTGCGCTCCCGCGCCCTCTCTTGGCCCGCTCTGAAGCCGCTGCCTCCGGGTTACCCGCTGCGGCCGGAGAAGAGCCGCTTCCGCCGGGGTGGACAGCCGCTGCTTCCGCCGGGGGTGGGGGAGAGTCGCTGCCTCCGTTACCCACTGCTGCCGGGGAAGAGCCGCTTCCGCCGGGGGGGGGGGAGAGCCGCTGCTTCCGCCGGGGGTGGGGGAGAGTCGCTGCCTCCGTTACCCACTGCTGCCGGGGAAGAGCCGCTGCCTCCAGGTAAGCCACGTACGCTGGGGGGGGGGAGAGCCGCTGCCACCAGGGGAGAAGCGCTGCAGCGGGGGAAGAGCTGCTGCCGCCGGGAGGTAGTCTCGCTGCTGCCGGGGGGGGGGGGGGAGAGCCACTTGCACCGGGTGAGAGAGCTCAGCCACTCAGCTACAGATGTGGTTGACAATAAAAAGTGGTCGCTGTCTGCTGTAATGTGTAAGAAGGGGACGCTGTCTGCTGTAATGTGTAAGACGGGGATGCTGTCTGCTGTAATGTGTAAGCAGGGGATGCTGTCTGCTGTAATGTGTAAGAAGGGGACGCTGTCTGCTGTAATGTGTAAGAAGGGGACACTGCCGTAATGTGTAAAAAAGGACGCTGTCTGCCATAATGTGTAAGAAGGGGATGCTGTCTGCTGTAATGTGTAAGAAGGGGATGCTGTCTGCTGTAATGTGTAAGAAGAGGATGCTGACTGCTGTAATGTGTAAGAAGGGGACGCTGTCTGCTGTAATGTGTAAGAAGGGGACAATGTCTGCCGTAATGTATAAAAAAGGGACGCTGTCTGCCGTAATGTGTAAAAAAGGGGAATCTGTCCGCCATAATGTGTAAAAGGGTGTCTACCTGGTGTAGTGGCGCTACTGTGTGGCGTAATTTGAATAATGGAGACTACTGTGCACCGTTATATGAATTGGTATTATTTTGTGGCCACACCACTCCCCCATGAAGCCACGTCTCTATATTTTTTGCGCACGCCTATGGCGCGCACTGCCCGTTTTGCATGGGGCGGGGGGGGCGCCGATGCCGTTTCTTGCACACAGCGCTGAAATGTCTAGTTACGGCACTGATCAGAATATACTTGTTAAAGATGTTTGCAACAAAGTGGATCATCAACAATGCATCTATTAATAAGAAATAATAATAAGACTATACTATTAATAAATCTTTTGATGATATATTTGTCACATGCATGTAAATGGGTATTACTTCTCTGGATACCAGATTTTTTTTTTAATGGTTGCAACTGACTAGAAGAAACAGAACCGAGCTTACTGTATCTCTAACCACTTCTCTATGCATGGCATACTAAGAAGGTTTTGTAATATTGGGGTGAATTCAATTGCGTTGCATTTGCTCAACCTAATCAGTTCATCAACCGCCACTCTTTATGGCAACGGGATCTGAAACAAAAGTGTTTGCTACCCCATTGGGTAGCAAGCATTTTGTGTGAATCGGGCATTTGGCTGGCCGAAGGGTTCGAGACAGGGTGTCGTTGGACGCTGCAGCAATGGCAATTCTCACCCTTCACTGGCAATTGAATTCCCACCTGTAAATGTAATCATGCTTGACTACATTTACAAAAAAAGTTTACTGTATAATGTTATATTGTAAATACTGGTATAAAGGTTCATTGACCCTTTATTTTTTATTTTTCATTATGTTTAATTACTTTTTTATTTGGGTGGATGTGTAGTATTTCTGGTACAGAAATGTGTCTCCCATCTATACCATTTTACTAATGCTTACTATTTTTGATCGCAGAGTTTAATATTATTTATTTGTGCTACTTTCATTCTTACATGAGAAGTAATATTGCACCTGCTGTAGTAAGAGAGTTTTTTTTTTTCAAATCAAGCCTGAAAGCGAATGTGCGTTTTGCTATCAAAACAAAATTTTCCTTATGCTTAAGATCTGGTCTATCGGATGTATGCTTGGCATAAATTTTGTCCATCTATGACTGGTTCAGAGCTAAATGCATCTAACTGAGCATATGGGCATAAATGTATTATGAGTGTCTTTTTAGAAGTATGTAATCCATATTTAGCTATTCTCCCAGAAGTTGTGGGAGACTCCAAATTTTTTGGGTTGTTCCCCGCACCCCTGGGAGAGAGGCTGGATCTCTCGAATCCCACCCACTTCCATAGTGAAGCAGGTAGCATGTGGAGAAAGCACGGGGAATCTCAGCTCCGGTTTAAGGGGGCTGGTATATATTATGCAAAATACCCCCCTCCCTTGCTGACCCATGAATTTTGGCATTTTGCCACTACGGGGGTGGGACCTAATGACGTGTTAGCCCAGTTCCGCCCCCTGAAATTGCCCTCAGAGACTCCTCTTTGGGCTTCTCCAGGTGAGGAGTCCTAAAAAGTAGTTAAGTATGTATGATGCAACCACCTCAGCATAAGCCCCATTATTTTCCCATATAAATGTAAATATTGGGGCTCATTCAAAGATTGTCACAAAATTAGTGTAAAGTAGTCTTGAATCACATACAAAAATAATGCATTTATTAGAGATGAGCGGGTTCGGTTTCTCTGAATCCGAACCCGCCAGAACTTCATGTTTTTTTTCACGGGTCCGAGCGACTCGGATCTTCCCGCCTTGCTCGGTTAACCCGAGCGCGCCCGAACGTCATCATGACGCTGTCGGATTCTCGCGAGGCTCGGATTCTATCGCGAGACTCGGATTCTATATAAGGAGCCGCGCGTCGCCGCCATTTTCACACGTGCATTGAGATTGATAGGGAGAGGACGTGGCTGGCGTCCTCTCCATTTAGATTATAAGAGACTGAGAGAGATTTACTGGAGCTGACTAGGAGGAGTACTGTTACTGTAGAAGTGTAGAGACTGAGTGGAGAGAGTTTACTAGTGAGGACAGTGCAGTTTACTTTATAATCCGTTCTCTGCCTGAAAAAAGCGATACACAGCACACAGTGACTCAGTCACATACCATATCTGTGTGCACTGCTCAGGCTCAGGCCAGTGTGCTGCATCATCTATTATCTATATATATTATTATATATATCTGTCTGACTGCTCAGCTCACACAGCTTATAATTGTGGGGGAGACTGGGGAGCACTACTGCAGTGCCAGTTATAGGTTATAGCAGGAGCCAGGAGTACATAATATATTATATAGTGAGTGACCACCAGACACACAGTGCAGTTTATTTAATATATCCGTTCTCTGCCTGAAAAAAGCGATACACACAGTGACTCAGTCAGTCACATACCATATCTGTGTGCACTGCTCAGGCCAGTGTGCTGCATCATCTATTATCTATATATAATATTATATATATCTGTCTGACTGCTCAGCTCACACAGCTTATAATTGTGGGGGAGACTGGGGAGCACTACTGCAGTGCCAGTTATAGGTTATAGCAGGAGCCAGGAGTACATAATATATTATATAGTGAGTGACCACCAGACACACAGTGCAGTTTATTTAATATATCCGTTCTCTGCCTGAAAAAAGCGATACACACAGTGACTCAGTCAGTCACATACCATATCTGTGTGCACTGCTCAGGCTCAGGCCAGTGTGCTGCATCATCTATTATCTATATATAATATTATATATATCTGTCTGACTGCTCAGCTCACACAGCTTATAATTGTGGGGGAGACTGGGGAGCACTACTGCAGTGCCAGTTATAGGTTATAGCAGGAGCCAGGAGTACATAATATATTATATAGTGAGTGACCACCAGACACACAGTGCAGTTTATTTAATATATCCGTTCTCTGCCTGAAAAAAGCGATACACACAGTGACTCAGTCAGTCACATACCATATCTGTGTGCACTGCTCAGGCTCAGGCCAGTGTGCTGCATCATCTATTATCTATATATAATATTATATATATCTGTCTGACTGCTCAGCTCACACAGCTTATAATTGTGGGGGAGACTGGGGAGCACTACTGCAGTGCCAGTTATAGGTTATAGCAGGAGCCAGGAGTACATAATATATTATATAGTGAGTGACCACCAGACACACAGTGCAGTTTATTTAATATATCCGTTCTCTGCCTGAAAAAAGCGATACACACAGTGACTCAGTCAGTCACATACCATATCTGTGTGCACTGCTCAGGCTCAGGCCAGTGTGCTGCATCATCTATTATCTATATATAATATTATATATATCTGTCTGACTGCTCAGCTCACACAGCTTATAATTGTGGGGGAGACTGGGGAGCACTACTGCAGTGCCAGTTATAGGTTATAGCAGGAGCCAGGAGTACATAATATATTATATAGTGAGTGACCACCAGACACACAGTGCAGTTTATTTAATATATCCGTTCTCTGCCTGAAAAAAGCGATACACACAGTGACTCAGTCAGTCACATACCATATCTGTGTGCACTGCTCAGGCTCAGGCCAGTGTGCTGCATCATCTATTATCTATATATAATATTATATATATCTGTCTGACTGCTCAGCTCACACAGCTTATAATTGTGGGGGAGACTGGGGAGCACTACTGCAGTGCCAGTTATAGGTTATAGCAGGAGCCAGGAGTACATAATATATTATATAGTGAGTGACCACCAGACACACAGTGCAGTTTATTTAATATATCCGTTCTCTGCCTGAAAAAAGCGATACACACAGTGACTCAGTCAGTCACATACCATATCTGTGTGCACTGCTCAGGCTCAGGCCAGTGTGCTGCATCATCTATATATATTATATATCTGTCTGACTGCTCAGCTCACACAGCTTATAATTGTGGGGGAGACTGGGGAGCACTACTGCAGTGCCAGTTATAGGTTATAGCAGGAGCCAGGAGTACATATTATATTAAAATTAAACAGTGCACACTTTTGCTGCAGGAGTGCCACTGCCAGTGTGACTGACCAGTGACCTGACCACACTGACCACCAGTATAGTTAGTAGTATACTTATATTGTGACTGCCTGAAAAAGTTAAACACTCGTCGTGTGACTTCACTTGTGTGTTTTTTTTTTTTTATTCTATAAAAATAAAACTCATTCTGCTGACAGACAGTGTCCAGCAGGTCCGTCATTATATAATATATAATATATACCTGTCCGGCGGCAGTAGTGATATATATATATTTTTTATATCATTTATCATCCAGTCGCAGCAGACACAGTACGGTAGTTCACGGCTGTGGCTACCTCTGTGTCTCTGCACTCGGCAGGCAGTCCGTCCATAATTGTAATACCACCTAACCGTGGATTTTTTTCATTCTTCTTTATACATACATAGTTACATAGACATCTTCTCTTTATCAACCAGTCTATATTAGCTGCAGACACAGTACAGTACGGTAGTTCACGGCTGTGGCTACCTCTGTGTCTGCACTCGGCAGGCAGTCCGCCCATAATTGTATACCACCTAACCGTGGTTTTTTTTTCATTCTTCTTTATACATACATAGTTACATAGACATCTTCTCTTTATCAACCAGTCTATATTAGCTGCAGACACAGTACAGTACGGTAGTTCACGGCTGTGGCTACCTCTGTGTCTGCACTCGGCAGGCAGTCCGTCCATAATTGTATACCACCTAACCGTGGATTTTTTTCAGTCTTCTTTATACATACATAGTTACATAGACATCTTCTCTTTATCAACCAGTCTATATTAGCTGCAGACACAGTACAGTACGGTAGTTCACGGCTGTGGCTACCTCTGTGTCTGCAGTCGGCAGGCAGTCCATAATTGTATACTAGTATCCATCTCCATTGTTTACCTGAGGTGCCTTTTAGTTGTGCCTATTAAAATATGGAGAACAAAAATGTTGAGGTTCCAAAATTAGGGAAAGATCAAGATCCACTTCCACCTCGTGCTGAAGCTGCTGCCACTAGTCATGGCCGAGACGATGAAATGCCAGCAACGTCGTCTGCCAAGGCCGATGCCCAATGTCATAGTACAGAGCATGTCAAATCCAAAACACCAAATATCAGAAAAAAAAGGACTCCAAAACCTAAAATAAAATTGTCGGAGGAGAAGCGTAAACTTGCCAATATGCCATTTACCACACGGAGTGGCAAGGAACGGCTGAGGCCCTGGCCTATGTTCATGGCTAGTGGTTCAGCTTCACATGAGGATGGAAGCACTCAGCCTCTCGCTAGAAAAATGAAAAGACTCAAGCTGGCAAAAGCAGCACAGCAAAGAACTGTGCATTCTTCGAAATCCCAAATCCACAAGGAGAGTCCAATTGTGTCGGTTGCGATGCCTGACCTTCCCAACACTGGACGTGAAGAGCATGCGCCTTCCACCATTTGCACGCCCCCTGCAAGTGCTGGAAGGAGCACCCGCAGTTTAGTTCCTGATAGTCAGATTGAAGATGTCAGTGTTGAAGTACACCAGGATGAGGAGGATATGGGTGTTGCTGGCGCTGGGGAGGAAATTGACCAGGAGGATTCTGATGGTGAGGTGGTTTGTTTAAGTCAGGCACCCGGGGAGACACCTGTTGTCCGTGGGAGGAATATGGCCGTTGACATGCCAGGTGAAAATACCAAAAAAATCAGCTCTTCGGTGTGGAGGTATTTCACCAGAAATGCGGACAACAGGTGTCAAGCCGTGTGTTCCCTTTGTCAAGCTGTAATAAGTAGGGGTAAGGACGTTAACCACCTCGGAACATCCTCCCTTATACGTCACCTGCAGCGCATTCATAATAAGTCAGTGACAAGTTCAAAAACTTTGGGTGACAGCGGAAGCAGTCCACTGACCAGTAAATCCCTTCCTCTTGTAACCAAGCTCACGCAAACCACCCCACCAACTCCCTCAGTGTCAATTTCCTCCTTCCCCAGGAATGCCAATAGTCCTGCAGGCCATGTCACTGGCAATTCTGACGAGTCCTCTCCTGCCTGGGATTCCTCCGATGCATCCTTGCGTGTAACGCCTATTGCTGCTGGCGCTGCTGTTGTTGCCGCTGGGAGTCGATGGTCATCCCAGAGGGGAAGTCGTAAGCCCACTTGTACTACTTCCAGTAAGCAATTGACTGTTCAACAGTCCTTTGCGAGGAAGATGAAATATCACAGCAGTCATCCTACTGCAAAGCGGATAACTGAGGCCTTGGCATCCTGGGTGGTGAGAAACGTGGTTCCGGTATCCATCATTACTGCAGAGCCAACTAGAGACTTGTTGGAGGTACTGTGTCCCCGGTACCAAATACCATCTAGGTTCCATTTCTCTAGGCAGGCGATACCGAAAATGTACACAGACCTCAGAAAAAGAGTCACCAGTGTCCTAAAAAATGCAGCTGTACCCAATGTCCACTTAACCACGGACATGTGGACAAGTGGAGCAGGGCAGGGTCAGGACTATATGACTGTGACAGCCCACTGGGTAGATGTATGGACTCCCGCCGCAAGAACAGCAGCGGCGGCACCAGTAGCAGCATCTCGCAAACGCCAACTCTTTCCTAGGCAGGCTACGCTTTGTATCACCGCTTTCCAGAATACGCACACAGCTGAAAACCTCTTACGGCAACTGAGGAAGATCATCGCGGAATGGCTTACCCCAATTGGACTCTCCTGTGGATTTGTGGCATCGGACAACGCCAGCAATATTGTGTGTGCATTAAATATGGGCAAATTCCAGCACGTCCCATGTTTTGCACATACCTTGAATTTGGTGGTGCAGAATTTTTTAAAAAACGACAGGGGCGTGCAAGAGATGCTGTCGGTGGCCAGAAGAATTGCGGGACACTTTCGGCGTACAGGCACCACGTACAGAAGACTGGAGCACCACCAAAAACTACTGAACCTGCCCTGCCATCATCTGAAGCAAGAAGTGGTAACGAGGTGGAATTCAACCCTCTATATGCTTCAGAGGTTGGAGGAGCAGCAAAAGGCCATTCAAGCCTATACAATTGAGCACGATATAGGAGGTGGAATGCACCTGTCTCAAGTGCAGTGGAGAATGATTTCAACGTTGTGCAAGGTTCTGATGCCCTTTGAACTTGCCACACGTGAAGTCAGTTCAGACACTGCCAGCCTGAGTCAGGTCATTCCCCTCATCAGGCTTTTGCAGAAGAAGCTGGAGGCATTGAAGAAGGAGCTAAAAGGGAGCGATTCCGCTAGGCATGTGGGACTTGTGGATGCAGCCCTTAATTCGCTTAACAAGGATTCACGGGTGGTCAATCTGTTGAAATCAGAGCACTACATTTTGGCCACCGTGCTCGATCCTAGATTTAAAGCCTACCTTGGATCTCTCTTTCCGGCAGACACAAGTCTGCTGGGGTTGAAAGACCTGCTGGTGACAAAATTGTCAAGTCAAGCGGAACGCGACCTGTCAACATCTCCTCCTTCACATTCTCCCGCAACTGGGGGTGCGAGGAAAAGGCTCAGAATTCCGAGCCCACCCGCTGGCGGTGATGCAGGGCAGTCTGGAGCGACTGCTGATGCTGACATCTGGTCCGGACTGAAGGACCTGACAACGATTACGGACATGTCGTCTACTGTCACTGCATATGATTCTCTCAACATTGATAGAATGGTGGAGGATTATATGAGTGACCGCATCCAAGTAGGCACGTCACACAGTCCGTACTTATACTGGCAGGAAAAAGAGGCAATTTGGAGGCCCTTGCACAAACTGGCTTTATTCTACCTAAGTTGCCCTCCCACAAGTGTGTACTCCGAAAGAGTGTTTAGTGCCGCCGCTCACCTTGTCAGCAATCGGCGTACGAGGTTACATCCAGAAAATGTGGAGAAGACGATGTTCATTAAAATGAATTATAATCAATTCCTCCGCGGAGACATTGACCAGCAGCAATTGCCTCCACAAAGTACACAGGGAGCTGAGATGGTGGATTCCAGTGGGGACGAATTGATAATCTGTGAGGAGGGGGATGTACACGGTGATATATCGGAGGGTGAAGATGAGGTGGACATCTTGCCTCTGTAGAGCCAGTTTGTGCAAGGAGAGATTAATTGCTTCTTTTTTGGGGGGGGTCCAAACCAACCCGTCATATCAGTCACAGTCGTGTGGCAGACCCTGTCACTGAAATGATGGGTTGGTTAAAGTGTGCATGTCCTGTTTTGTTTATACAACATAAGGGTGGGTGGGAGGGCCCAAGGACAATTCCATCTTGCACCTCTTTTTTCTTTTCTTTTTCTTTGCATCATGTGCTGATTGGGGAGGGTTTTTTGGAAGGGACATCCTGCGTGACACTGCAGTGCCACTCCTAGATGGGCCCGGTGTTTGTGTCGGCCACTAGGGTCGCTAATCTTACTCACACAGTCAGCTACCTCATTGCGCCTCTTTTTTTCTTTGCGTCATGTGCTGTTTGGGGAGGGTTTTTTGGAAGGGACATCCTGCGTGACACTGCAGTGCCACTCCTAGATGGGCCCGGTGTTTGTGTCGGCCACTAGGGTCGCTAATCTTACTCACACAGCTACCTCATTGCGCCTCTTTTTTTCTTTGCGTCATGTGCTGTTTGGGGAGGGTTTTTTGGAAGGGCCATCCTGCGTGACACTGCAGTGCCACTCCTAGATGGGCCCGGTGTTTGTGTCGGCCACTAGGGTCGCTAATCTTACTCACACAGCTACCTCATTGCGCCTCTTTTTTTCTTTGCGTCATGTGCTGTTTGGGGAGGGTTTTTTGGAAGGGACATCCTGCGTGACACTGCAGTGCCACTCCTAGATGGGCCCGGTGTTTGTGTCGGCCACTAGGGTCACTTATCTTACTCACACAGCGACCTCGGTGCAAATTTTAGGACTAAAAATAATATTGTGAGGTGTGAGGTATTCAGAATAGACTGAAAATGAGTGTAAATTATGGTTTTTGAGGTTAATAATACTTTGGGATCAAAATGACCCCCAAATTCTATGATTTAAGCTGTTTTTTAGTGTTTTTTGAAAAAAACACCCGAATCCAAAACACACCCGAATCCGACAAAAAAAATTCGGTGAGGTTTTGCCAAAACGCGTTCGAACCCAAAACACGGCCGCGGAACCGAACCCAAAACCAAAACACAAAACCCGAAAAATTTCAGGCGCTCATCTCTAGCATTTATGCCCACATGCAGAGTTTGAGAATCGACGACAGTAGCATAAGCAACGACTTTACACCAGACACATTTTGCAGACACTTAATGTCCCACTTGTACCCAGGCTGTAAGCCATTATTCTGCCATAACTATCCCACCAGGTAAAGCAGTGTTGTTGCCACACCCCCCCCCCCCCCCCCCCAGTATGCTGGACTAAACTTACCCAAATATACCATTACAGTGAGTACACTGTGCATCCATTAACAAACTACACCAGTGCTAATGATCTGCCATTCTTTGCAGCCACAAAAATAGCTAACAACCACAAACTATAATAAATGGGCATGAGTGGTGGCATGGAGAAGTTAACTTCAAGAAAGAGGACTGACTTTTAAAGCCATGGCAATAAATAAACTCCTAATAACCACTCCGATCACTACCACATTGGTCACAACAAACCATGTGACCTACCTCTCAACCTAGCCCAGGCTTGTGGCTTAAGCCACCTCAGCCTTAAATCAGTCCTCAGTTATTCTTCTTCCAGAACTCTTAGAGTAAATAGCAAGCAGTGACAAAACACTCCAGTACCCCTTCCTAAAATGACAGAAGTCAGATGACGGTAGAAGAAAAACACTGAACAGGGAAATTAGACACAGACGAAAACACTAAGGGATCTACTAAGACTTGAACAAAATACAGTCAAAACGGTTCCTGTCTTAGATTCGCTGCAGTTTGTCGCAGTACAGCGATCAGGTTGGAACTGCACATGCGCCGGTGCCACAGTGCGCCAGCGCATGTCAGCCGCCGTTGCCCAACGATCACCTCAGAGACAGAGGCGGTCTCTGGGAGGGTGCGGTCCGGCCAAAGCAGGCGTTGCCGGACCATTGGGGGGGTGGGCCGCGGTGGCTGCGTGACATCTCACGCAGCCGCTGCGGCCAGTGGCAGGGACAATTATTTCCTGGCTGGGAGTTACTCCACAAATACAAAAGCATTGCCGCTGTGCTTTTGTATTTGTGTGTGTGTGTGGGGACGGGGGGCGGGCTGACATGCGGGGCAGACTAGCTCTGTGCTGGGTGTTCCCCCGCATGTCAGGGAAGATGATCGTAGCTGTGCTAAATTTAGCACAGCTACGATCAACTCGGAATGACCCCCTAAATGTGCATGTTCACCTGTGTGTACAGCTTTATGCATTTTTGCGGCCAGACCACCCATATCTGTATACTTTGTTTCAAACAAATCATCATTATTAGTGCACATTTGCCTCAGCCCTATACTAGGTGCAAAAGATCTATTTGAAAACAGGCATATTTATACTTCTGTACAAATCCGCTATTTCTTCGACACACCCTAATGTGAAAACCCCCCTATTACAGCCCATTTACATCTCCTTAGTTAGAAGTGGAGATGCAAATGTAATACATATCACTTTGCATTGCCTGTACTTAATCCTGCTTGGTTCCAGAGCATGTGAAGAGCAAAAACTTCCAAGCTAAACTTTGCAAACATAATTGTGTTCAAATCTGCATATGGCCAAACAGAGACGGCCCTAACCAATATGATGCCCTAGGCAAGATTTTGGCTGGTGCCCCCTAGCACCACCACTAGTTCCGCCTCTGACCCTGCACCCCTTTCTCAGCACCATCACCCCTCTCCCATTGCAGTCCTCATTTTGGTGCTCCTACCCCCCTATATTTTAAATAGGAACAGTGCGCACATTCGGCGTGCAGTCCGAAACGGGGCATGTTCTTGATGGGAAGGGGCATGGCCACACAATAGTACCCCCAATTCAAATTATGCCACACAGTAGTACAACATTATGCACATTTTATCATGCGATAGTGTCCCTAATTCACGTTACATCACACAGTAGAACCAATTTACCTTAAATAAGTTACTCCTCACAGTAGTGCCCCTTATTCACATTACACCACACCATATTGCTCTTTATTCCCATTAGACCACACAGTAGTGCCCTTTCTATACGTTATACCACACAGTAGTGCACCTTTACACATAATGCCACACATTAGTAATGCCTTTATATATATATATATATATATATATATATATATATATATATATGATACACATTATTAATGTCCTTATAAACATAATGCGCCTTACACATTATGCCAACCTTTATTAATGCCCTCATACACATAATGTCCCTTACACATATGCCACACATTATTAATGCCCTTATACACATGACACACATAATGCCCCTTACACATACGCCGAAGACTATTGCACAATCAACCCACACGCACACAGCACTCACACGGCTGCTAACACTGTGACCTCTGCCTCTGTTTGGATATAGATGTATCCTCATACATCTTGCCTCAATACACCATGCAGCAGGAGATGCCTGTCATGAGTCGGATGGCAGCTCTACAAAAGACGGGTGCATTTTTCTGCCGAAATTGTATCTTATTTGCATTGCTATGTGACTAGATGCACAAGCAGCTTCTGATGATTAAAATGATATGCGGCATGCCTATATTCGGTGTGCGACTGTGGCTGTATCTGCATGCAAAATGCTACGTTGCAATGATTTCCAGGAATAAACTGTAATGTAGCATGCTGCATATCATTTTAATCAGCAGAAGCTGCTTGTGCCCCTAGGCATACCAAATGCCCTAGGCATTTGCCTAGTTTGCCTATGCCTAAGGCCAGCTCTGTGTCCAAAGTTGTTTATATCCTGTACAGAGACAGTATAAAATCTTAATTAGCGTATACACTTATATTGGACACAGTTATGTCAATTCTGTTTTTCAGGCTCAAATTCCTGCTATACATATATTAAATAAATCTAATATCCAAGTTACCAATGATTATAAATATCCATTATGCTGCAGGACACTCCATTATGGAATCAGCTAAATCATTTTGGTGTACTGACCACATGTTCTAATTATTTTATGAGTAACAAAGCATGCCCTACAGCACATGGGGATTAACATACTGGCCACAAGTACTTGTGGTTATGTTGCGGTTAGAGAAAAAAGAAATATTTGCAAGAACACAGTACTTATCTTATGTGGCAAGCTATTCAAATTAAAATCCCAAAACAGCAAAAATATTTTAGCCCAAAACAACTAATTTTTCTGTGTTATGTGTTGACATTTATTAGTTTTTTTTTATAGCATATTTACCTGCTCTATGAATTATAACCTTTATTTATTTGAAATGTTAATTTTCACTCATTTTTACTGTACAATATGATCTCTTATTCTTAAATCAGTTATACAGAGAGTTCCAAATAGCAAGTAAATAATTGCTGATTTTTTTTATGTTTTACCAACACTTATGATCAAAGAAAGTCTTCTTCTATAGTCACTGTGAGGGCAACCGCTAAACTATTTAATATTGAGAATATTGCCAGGGGCAGTGTTCAACAAAACATTAAAGGACATACTTATTAATTACCAGGCTATTGATCTTTCTAGCGCTCGCCCCACTGCTGGAATTCTGGCGGCCGACTGTATTGTGACCGCCGGGATCCCGGCCGTCAGGATTCCATACCAACCCTTTATCCAGAAAATCTTAATTTCCAATGTTCAGGATAATAAATACCTTAAAACCACTTGTCTGGCTTGGTCGCAAGTAATGCGACTGGAGCCAAGTTTAAGTTACCTGGCCAGGTCACATCACAGACGCGCTACCTCCGATGTTGGATACCCCTGCTGTCTGGAGCTCCCATTGTGCGTTACCCCCGCATGTGCCCCAGACCCAGTAGTGACATGGCAGTCTCTGACCACCGACATCACTGCTGGAATAATGCCCCAGAACGCAGTGCAACTGGAATTCTGGAGTGCATGCTCCAGGGAAGCACAGTGCGTAGAGGGGAACTTCCTCTCCCAACACAATTTGGCTGCAAATATAGAGATTAGCTGCAGCAGAGCGGACTGATCATCAGAGCTTCCCTGATACATGCTCCACTGCGCTCTGCTCTGCATGAGGAGGAGGAAGGGTGTATGTCATTCGGGGGGGGGGGGGGGGTGCGGTTGGCAGCAGGGATTTATAACAAGTGGGTGTGGGGGAGAGAGAATATAAAGTATAGGATGCTAGAGGGGGGAGGTGGATAAAATAAGAAAATAAAAATACATTGGTCACAAGTTGGGGGGGTGCAAAAAAGGGGCTTTTTAGATGGAGGGAAGGTAGTTATAAAACATGTTTTAGGGGTTTTTGTTTGCTACTAAGGGGATGTGGGGAGTACTATTATTAGGATTTAAGACCACTGGGGGTACTATTTCCAATGGGGGGTGGGAAGTTATTTTATAATAATTTCTGGGCAGTTTTGCTGGGAAAAAATTGTCAATTAAATGGTTAAAACAGTAGGCAGAAAATTGCATCATTGCAGACATTGCAAATTCTAGATTGCAATAACAGCCAGGCAATACCAAGAGAATGCCAGTAACTTTCTTATTTGGTTCCTGGTAACCTAATCATACAGTATCTCGTAGTATTTAAAGTGAATGGCATGTACTGCCTGTTCCTTTGCTGTTCTTAGTCTCCTTAACCATAAAAGAGGCAATGACCAACTTTCATTTGTGGATCTTCAACTTACAGGATGCTTTAATAACCTGGTTGGCAGTGCCTGCTAGGATTTGTAGCTTACAACAGCGGGTATGGGTCATTAGGTCAACCACATTTAGGTCAACAGTCATTAGGTCGACCACTATTGGTTGACATGCATTAGGTAGACATGTCAAAAGGTCGACATGGTCATTAGGTTGACATGAAGGTCAACATGGGAAAAAGGTCGACATGAGTTTTTTTACTTTTTTTGGTGTCGTTTTCTTTGTAAATTGATGGGGAACCCCAATTAGTGCACCGTGTCTCCTCGCATGGCTCATTTCGCTCGCCATGTTTCAGGCAAGGTGCCTCGCTCCACTACCTCTGTGCTCGGCACAGGTTACCGTTCCCAATCGTAGTTCACATGGATCGTAAAGTATGAAAAAGTTTAAAAAAATGAATTAAAAAAAAACCTCATGTCTACGTTTTAGCATGTTGACATTGTTCATGTCGACCTAATGACCATGTCGACCTAATGCATGTCGACCAATAGTGGTCGACCTAATGACTGTCGACCAAAATCTTGTTGACCTAATGACAGTAAGCCACAACAGCTGGTGAGCAGAAAGCTGTCTAAGGGGCCTGTAAGAGACATTAATTCGATGAAGATAAAGATAAAGTACCAATTAGCTTCTGTCATTTTTCAAACACAGCCTGTAACATGGCAGTTAGGAGCTGATTGGCTTGTAGTTTATCTCTGTAAACTTTATCTCTTTCCAATGCTTAGTACATAGGTGGTCATTCAACTTTTTGCTGCTGCTGTGATCAATAGTCCACGCCTATGGAGGAGTGTATTTTAGCTTAGCAGGGCTGCGATCGCTTGTGCAGTCCTGCTAAGCCCAAACAATGCATTCACAGCTACAATTCCAAACACAGCTAATGCAGGAAAATATGCTAATACTGTGTGCGCCTGGAAATATATTAAGACACCAATCTGTGGCTTTGCAGATCAAAGCAGCTGTATACAAGCACAGATATGTCCTATTACACCTAGCCTCAATATGCCATGTGGCACAAGATGCCTGGCACAAGAGAGCCGCACTAAACAGCGTAGCATCTGTTTTGCATCTTTGTCACTTGAATGTGCATCTAAATCACAATGAGATGTGACAAAACTGCTTCATAAAGAATGTGCTGATTAATTTGATATGTAACACTTGTATATCTGTGTGCGATTGAGTCTGAATCTGTATATGAAGGTCAATGGAAATTGTAGTAAAAAAAAAAGCCACGGGCGCTGCATTGTAGCAATTCATATACCGTCTCAGACTCAGTAGCACATAGAAAAACAAGTGTTGCATATCAAATTAATTCATTAATATGCTCTGCGAAAGCAGTCACACGGGACCTGGCGCACCATGAAGAGATGTTTGGTGCGACTGCAGCATTAGTGTATGAGGTCACATCTTTATAGAGCAGTGATCCCAGAACCCTGAGTAATCATTTCTGAACAACCCTATGGTTTCTCTCAATGACCACGGGAACTGAGACTCAGGCACCGTGGGGTAGATGTATTAACCTGGAGAAGGCATAAGAAAGTGATAAACCAGTGATAAAGCAGTGTTAAGTGCAAGGTGATAATGCACCAGCCAATCAGCTCCTAACTGTTAATTTACATATGGGAGCTGATTGGCTGGTGTGTTTATCACCTTGCATTTATCACTGGTTTATCACTTCCTTATGCCTTCTCCAGTTTAATACATCTGCCCCCATGTTTTCTGCGTACAGGATCTCAGCTGTAGGCTGAGACGTGCCCAAAAAATGTTTGCCGACACTTCACGCTACCCCGTTCAAAAGATCACTGACTGTCAATTACTCACAAAGGTACCAGTGCACAGTGCTACAATGACAAATGTGCAGTCGGATAATAATTACTGCCAAAATTATTTGCATTGTGTACATCTCTAATTCTAGGTTCATAGACCACAAATATATATATATATATATATATATATATATATATATATATTATTTTTTTAACATGCTGAAATAAAATGCATACAACATATACAGTACTTTGCAAAGAAAACACTGATAAGTGTCTTTAAACTTTGAAGTGTTAAGCACATGATGTTCATGTGTCTAGATGAGTAGATCCAACAGAAAAGTCATGTGAGTAGCCCATGCATGCTGACACTCCAGGCCTGAATACATTACCCTAAGTGAGATATGTCATTAGACCACTTATCTAGTGGTAGGAAACATATCCTACAGCATCTACTCAGCTTTTTATGAAGCAAGAGAACAAAAAAGAGATGTCTGTTTGCAGTAAAAAATATATAAAGAGTGTTAGAGACACACGTTTAGCATTCTATAGTGTACTATTTCTCAGGGCCATCCCAACATATAGACACACTGGGCAGATTTGTTGTGCCCCACAATTCTAGGGGACTTCAAGCAAGGGAGGGCAGGACCAGAGGGCATCTTCCTCCTAGGCTGGTGCCTCCGGAGCTAAGCAGCCATCCAGCATTCTCTACCTACCTACCTGGCTGCCAGGATACAGCCACACACCGAATGGCTGTCAGCTTGCTGATTGGTGGGTGGTTAGAGCTATCCAGCAATCAGAGGGCTGACCACCATTCACATATGGAAACGTGAATAACGGTGTGGGACCGCGGGAGGGGTAAGTTATTATTATGTTGTTTTTTTTTTTTATTCTTTGGAATGGGTGGGTAGAGACCTCAGTGCATTGCTTTGCCCAATTATGGGAACTTTGTGGTCAGCGGTGAGGTTACTTTCGGTCACCCGCTGACCACAAAGTTCCCACCATTGGTTATAATGGAGCGCATAGGCGCTACATTGTAACACTGCCGTGTGCCGCCTGTCAGACAGTACAGGAGCACACAGCCGATCTGGAGGATGCCACAACGTGGCGTTCCCTGATTGGCTGATGGAACCCACTTAGACATACGTCAGAGGGGGTTCCTGGCATTCGAGGAAAGGGGTCCCATGTGAAAACATGGGGCCCCTTTCAGTGCGAGGTCGGGTGTCCGTTTTTTTATTTTGACAAGTACCTGGATTACAAATGGATTACAAGAAGAGCCTTCTACACTGGAGTATGTGATTATAATTTTTTCCACAGGTACACCATGGATTCTACATGGAGAAGAGGACCGACCCTCGTGTGAACATAAGGTAAGTATGTGTATATGGAGGTGTGTATGTATGTATTAAAGTTATACTTTCAAGGTGTGTGTCTTGTGTTTTTATTGGGGTATTTTTTTTTTAGCAGTAGTACTACAGGTACCAGCGGGCCCGGTTTTCCTCCGCATGCTGGTACTTGTGGTTCTCCAAGTACCAGCTTGTGGGGGAGGCTTGCTGGGACTTGTAGTACTGCTATTAAAAACAATATTCATTTTTTTACACAATGGCTATCAGCCTCCCATCCGTAGCCCATGGATGGGGGGGACAGCCTCTGGCTTCACCCCTGGTCCTTGGGTGGCTGGAGGGGGGGGGGACCCCTTGATTGAAGGGGTCCCCACTCCTCCAGGGTACCCCGGCCAGGGGTGACTAGTTGGTTATGTAATGCCAGGGCCGCCGGGAGCTATATAAAAGTGTCCCCCGGCTGTGGCATTATGTATCTGGCTAGTGGAGCCCGGTGCTGGTTTCAGAAATACGGGGGACCCCTACGCTTTTTGTCCCCCGTATTTTGGAACCAGGACCAGGTGCAGAGCCCGGTGCTGGTTGTTGAAATATGGGGGAACCTCTATCATTTTTTTCCCCATATTTTTGCAACCAGGGCCGGCTCAAAGAGCCCGAGGCTGGTTTTGCTTAGGAGGGGGGACCCCACGCATTTTTTTTTTAAAATTTAACACTGATTTATTTTTTTTAAAAAGTGCACAATGAAGCCCAGCACGGATCTCTCAGATCCGGCTGAGATTCATTGTTTTAAAGTCGGCAGTGTTTTACAAGTCACTCACGTAAAACACTGCCAAAAAAAACGAATGACATCGACTTCGGTAAAACGGAAAATGCAGAATACGACAGCTTAGTAAATTAGCCGTAATAAATTCAAAAAGTTGCAAATTTACACTTGCGATGTCATTCATGATTGAACTTTGACCTCAAACGGGAAAATACGAATCTTAGTAAATTTACCCCTTAGTGTCAGTGGCATGTGTTGGGCACTGGATGATTGATTTTGTGAGTCATGTACAATGGCGAAACCCCTAAAAATGGACTAATATAGGTAAATACTTGTGTTCATACCTAACAAGTACATACCCCCTTCCTCAACTTTTTTACATGAGTAAAATTGGATTTGGGAAGGAGGGTCCTCCGATACAAACTCCTCGCAATGGTGTCATCGTGGAATGGGTATGGCTGGAGATATAAACATCCCTCTGGGATTCTGTGGTGTAGTTGCCCCACTGTGTACATGCGGATTCACTGCAAGCAATGTACCACATATGGGCCTTATTTAGGTTTGTTAGCAAAACAAAAAGTAAGCATTTGGGCAAAACCATGTGGCACTGCAGGTAGGGCAGATGTAACATGTGCAGAGAGATTTAGATTTGGGTGGGGTGTGTTCAAACTGATATCTAAATTGCAGTGTAGAAATTAAGCAGACGGTAGTATTTAGCCTGCACAGAAACAATATAACCCACCCAAATCTAACTCTCTCTGCACATGTTACATCTGCACAAGAAAATAAGGGATCCCTTCTGCGCTCATCCAACAACAATAAACAGTAATGCAATAAATGATAGGTTCCCAATGGATAAGTCTATGACTAAATTATAGTCTCTTTTAGTTCTTATACAAAGCGGAAGTGCTGGATGTAGGGAGACTCAATGCATACCGTACTCACAAGGAGTCGTGGTATGTCCCGCATGTAGAGGTGTCTTAAGTCGCTTGGTTCTTCTTTACCTTCTCCGAGGTGGAAAGTTCTTATCCTCGTAGTTGGATGACCTTAAATGCAGAGATCTGACCCATCTGGCTCCGCTACCGGTTCGCCCTCCCTGCCGTCCCCGGCTGCTGCTGCTGCGGGCGGTGGCACTGACTGGACGGGTCGCTGTATCTCCGAAAACAAACTTGGCATGAGAGCTCTGCAAACAAGTTCGGAGATACAGCGACCCGTCCAGTCAGTGCCACCGCCCGCAGCAGCAGCAGCCGGGGACGGCAGGGAGGGCGAACCGGTAGCGGAGCCAGATGGGTCAGATCTCTGCATTTAAGGTCATCCAACTACGAGGATAAGAACTTTCCACCTCGGAGAAGGTAAAGAAGAACCAAGCGACTTAAGACACCTCTACATGCGGGACATACCACGACTCCTTGTGAGTACGGTATGCATTGAGTCTCCCTACATCCAGCACTTCCGCTTTGTATAAGAACTAAAAGAGACTATAATTTAGTCATAGACTTATCCATTGGGAACCTATCATTTATTGCATTACTGTTTATTGTTGTTGGATGAGCGCAGAAGGGATCCCTTATTTTCTTGTGCATTGTGTTCCAGGGTGATTGAGTGATCATCTGTTGGTATCCCTACTGCAGCTCTCTGAGGCGCAGCAGTCCTCTACCTCCCCTTTTTTACATGTTACATCTGCCCCACCTGCAGTGTAACATGGTTTTGCCCAAATGCTTACTCTTTTGGTTTGCTAACAAACCTGAATAACCCTCATGGTCTGTACATACTCCCTCTCAGCACAATCAAAGTGCCCCTTTATGTTTTCAATGATTGATGTTTTAGAAGGATTGACTTTAAGCCGTGAACTTAAATAATGTTAGTGATAATATAATCACAGCACAATGCTATATAATTTTAACTGTGTTATAGTGCAAAAAACACCACAGCTTCTGATTAACTTATTGGTCATTGACTCTAAAGACACTACTGATCTTAAATCAGGGACCAGAAGAACTAATATTTTGGGGACCAATTGTTCTCAAGTAGTTCTGGTCTATAAATGCGCATTCAAATGATACAATATATCTATTTGCTCTGCACGTGATGTTTTTGGGAGAAGTAGTGTCTTTTTTAATCAAAAGTGATTTCTACATATTCTGTGTATGCATGACAGAATGTTGTGATGTACTGCTAATGGGTGGTTTTTATGCTTACGTACTGTACATATAATAAAAATGTTTTATACCATCTGTAGTTGTTACCGCAATGCATGCAACGAACTTCATGCATATACTGTCCTGCATGGAGAGCTGTAAGCATCTTTGCGGTGCACGTGACCCCTAACCATGGCCCCCATTTATCAAACGGCTTTAAGTGAAGTGGTAAATACCGTTTTCACTCGCCGTGGTATAGTGGCATCGCGCTCTTTTATTTAAGAAGAGCCTATGGCACGGCAAGCGAATGCGGTATTTACTGCGTCATCGCTGATGTTTATCTTACATCAGCACTGACGAATGAACTGTGTCCCCGGATTGGCCTCCTACGGTGCATGCGCCGGTTTATGCTAATTCCTGGCACATGCGAGGTAGTGATTTCCGCACGCAGCGGCCATTTGGGTATACTCCTCAGGCTTCCTGTTTCTATAGCAACCCGGCAGGCGTGATGCATGCCGGGATTGCTGCGGGAGGGGGGAGCCGGAGCGCTGGACAGGCTCCACTGCAGCAGTGTCCTAACGTCTGCCCAGAGCAGGCGAGGCCATTATAGGTAAGCGAGCGCTATTTCAGAAATAGCGCTCGTTCTTAAATACACTTTAGCGTGCCGCAGTATAGGGAATATGAAAGGCTAATATCGCTGCTAGTTAGCAGCGCTATTAGCCTTGTTAAATAGCAATTGGTCCCATTTACCACCTAAAATGAGTTTCCAGCAAGGAGACTCGTTGATAAATGGGGGCCCATGTTTGGTTTGACAGTTGTCATCATCTTCAGGTAATACATGGAGCAGCTTATACTTGGTGCTAATGATCCAACTAAAAATAGGAGTATTTATGCTTCAGTCCAACTCCGCATTGTCCAAAATTCTGTCAACACATCCTATCTGAGCTTTGCCTGTATGTACACCTACTTGCGACTGACTCAGGTGTATACACACACATGTGTGCACCTGTGAGGAGGCATTTCTCTTGTGCGTGTTCAACCTCTGGTGCAAAATACACTTCTAATGACGTCTCTGCCACAACTATTGACAGTATGTAAATCACTCATCTGGCTACATTATACTATGAAGTCACATCCATTACTTACTGGACACTTTGAGCGCCTGAAATTTTTCGGGTTTTGTGTTTTGGTTTTGGGTTCTGTTCCGCGGCCGTGTTTTGGGTTCGAACGCGTTTTGGCAAAACCTCACCGAATTTTTTTTGTCGGATTCGGGTGTGTTTTGGATTCGGGTGTTTTTTTCAAAAAACACTAAAAAACAGCTTAAATCATAGAATTTGGGGGTCATTTTGATCCCAAAGTATTATTAACCTCAAAAACCATAATTTACACTCATTTTCAGTCTATTCTGAATACCTCACACCTCACAATATTATTTTTAGTCCTAAAATTTGCACCGAGGTCGCTGTGTGAGTAAGATAAGCGACCCTAGTGGCCGACACAAACACCGGGCCCATCTAGGAGTGGCACTGCAGTGTCACGCAGGATGTCCCTTCCAAAAAACCCTCCCCAAACAGCACATGACGCAAAGAAAAAAAGAGGCGCAATGAGGTAGCTGTGTGAGTAAGATTAGCGACCCTAGTGGCCGACACAAACACCGGGCCCATCTAGGAGTGGCACTGCAGTGTCACGCAGGATGGCCCTTCCAAAAAACCCTCCCCAAACAGCACATGACGCAAAGAAAAAAAGAGGCGCAATGAGGTGGCTGTGTGAGTAAGATTAGCGACCCTAGTGGCCGACACAAACACCGGGCCCATCTAGGAGTGGCACTGCAGTGTCACGCAGGATGTCCCTTCCAAAAAACCCTCCCCAAACAGCACATGACGCAAAGAAAAAAAGAGGCGCAATGAGGTAGCTGTGTGAGTAAGATTAGCGACCCTAGTGGCCGACACAAACACCGGGCCCATCTAGGAGTGGCACTGCAGTGTCACGCAGGATGTCCCTTCCAAAAAACCCTCCCCAAACAGCACATGACGCAAAGAAAAAAAGAGGCGCAATGAGGTAGCTGACTGTGTGAGTAAGATTAGCGACCCTAGTGGCCGACACAAACACCGGGCCCATCTAGGAGTGGCACTGCAGTGTCACGCAGGATGTCCCTTCCAAAAAACCCTCCCCAATCAGCACATGATGCAAAGGAAAAGAAAAGAAAAAAGAGGTGCAAGATGGAATTGTCCTTGGGCCCTCCCACCCACCCTTATGTTGTATAAACAAAACAGGACATGCACACTTTAACCAACCCATCATTTCAGTGACAGGGTCTGCCACACGACTGTGACTGATATGACGGGTTGGTTTGGACCCCCCCCAAAAAAGAAGCAATTAATCTCTCCTTGCACAAACTGGCTCTACAGAGGCAAGATGTCCACCTCATCTTCACCCTCCGATATATCACCGTGTACATCCCCCTCCTCACAGATTATCAATTCGTCCCCACTGGAATCCACCATCTCAGCTCCCTGTGTACTTTGTGGAGGCAATTGCTGCTGGTCAATGTCTCCGCGGAGGAATTGATTATAATTCATTTTAATGAACATCATCTTCTCCACATTTTCTGGATGTAACCTCGTACGCCGATTGCTGACAAGGTGAGCGGCGGCACTAAACACTCTTTCGGAGTACACACTTGTGGGAGGGCAACTTAGGTAGAATAAAGCCAGTTTGTGCAAGGGCCTCCAAATTGCCTCTTTTTCCTGCCAGTATAAGTACGGACTGTGTGACGTGCCTACTTGGATGCGGTCACTCATATAATCCTCCACCATTCTATCAATGTTGAGAGAATCATATGCAGTGACAGTAGACGACATGTCCGTAATCGTTGTCAGGTCCTTCAGTCCGGACCAGATGTCAGCATCAGCAGTCGCTCCAGACTGCCCTGCATCACCGCCAGCGGGTGGGCTCGGAATTCTGAGCCTTTTCCTCGCACCCCCAGTTGCGGGAGAATGTGAAGGAGGAGATGTTGACAGGTCGCGTTCCGCTTGACTTGACAATTTTGTCACCAGCAGGTCTTTCAACCCCAGCAGACTTGTGTCTGCCGGAAAGAGAGATCCAAGGTAGGCTTTAAATCTAGGATCGAGCACGGTGGCCAAAATGTAGTGCTCTGATTTCAACAGATTGACCACCCGTGAATCCTTGTTAAGCGAATTAAGGGCTCCATCCACAAGTCCCACATGCCTAGCGGAATCGCTCCGTGTTAGCTCCTCCTTCAATGTCTCCAGCTTCTTCTGCAAAAGCCTGATGAGGGGAATGACCTGACTCAGGCTGGCAGTGTCTGAACTGACTTCACGTGTGGCAAGTTCAAAGGGCATCAGAACCTTGCACAACGTTGAAATCATTCTCCACTGCGCTTGAGACAGGTGCATTCCACCTCCTATATCGTGCTCAATTGTATAGGCTTGAATGGCCTTTTGCTGCTCCTCCAACCTCTGAAGCATATAGAGGGTTGAATTCCACCTCGTTACCACTTCTTGCTTCAGATGATGGCAGGGCAGGTTCAGTAGTTTTTGGTGGTGCTCCAGTCTTCTGTACGTGGTGCCTGTACGCCGAAAGTGTCCCGCAATTCTTCTGGCCACCGACAGCATCTCTTGCACGCCCCTGTCGTTTTTTAAAAAATTCTGCACCACCAAATTCAAGGTATGTGCAAAACATGGGACGTGCTGGAATTTGCCCATATTTAATGCACACACAATATTGCTGGCGTTGTCCGATGCCACAAATCCACAGGAGAGTCCAATTGGGGTAAGCCATTCCGCGATGATCTTCCTCAGTTGCCGTAAGAGGTTTTCAGCTGTGTGCGTATTCTGGAAAGCGGTGATACAAAGCGTAGCCTGCCTAGGAAAGAGTTGGCGTTTGCGAGATGCTGCTACTGGTGCCGCCGCTGCTGTTCTTGCGGCGGGAGTCCATACATCTACCCAGTGGGCTGTCACAGTCATATAGTCCTGACCCTGCCCTGCTCCACTTGTCCACATGTCCGTGGTTAAGTGGACATTGGGTACAACTGCATTTTTTAGGACACTGGTGAGTCTTTTTCTGACGTCCGTGTACATTCTCGGTATCGCCTGCCTAGAGAAGTGGAACCTAGATGGTATTTGGTAACGGGGGCACACTGCCTCAATAAATTGTCTAGTTCCCTGTGAACTAACGGCGGATACCGGACGCACGTCTAACACCAACATAGTTGTCAAGGCCTCAGTTATCCGCTTTGCAGTAGGATGACTGCTGTGATATTTCATCTTCCTCGCAAAGGACTGTTGAACAGTCAATTGCTTACTGGAAGTAGTACAAGTGGGCTTACGACTTCCCCTCTGGGATGACCATCGACTCCCAGCGGCAACAACAGCAGCGCCAGCAGCAGTAGGCGTTACACGCAAGGATGCATCGGAGGAATCCCAGGCAGGAGAGGACTCGTCAGAATTGCCAGTGACATGGCCTGCAGGACTATTGGCATTCCTGGGGAAGGAGGAAATTGACACTGAGGGAGTTGGTGGGGTGGTTTGCGTGAGCTTGGTTACAAGAGGAAGGGATTTACTGGTCAGTGGACTGCTTCCGCTGTCACCCAAAGTTTTTGAACTTGTCACTGACTTATTATGAATGCGCTGCAGGTGACGTATAAGGGAGGATGTTCCGAGGTGGTTAACATCCTTACCCCTACTTATTACAGCTTGACAAAGGGAACACACGGCTTGACACCTGTTGTCCGCATTTCTGGTGAAATACCTCCACACCGAAGAGCTGATTTTTTTGGTATTTTCACCTGGCATGTCAACGGCCATATTCCTCCCACGGACAACAGGTGTCTCCCCGGGTGCCTGACTTAAACAAACCACCTCACCATCAGAATCCTCCTGGTCAATTTCCTCCCCAGCGCCAGCAACACCCATATCCTCCTCATCCTGGTGTACTTCAACACTGACATCTTCAATCTGACTATCAGGAACTGGACTGCGGGTGCTCCTTCCAGCACTTGCAGGGGGCGTGCAAATGGTGGAAGGCGCATGCTCTTCACGTCCAGTGTTGGGAAGGTCAGGCATCGCAACCGACACAATTGGACTCTCCTTGTGGATTTGGGATTTCGAAGAATGCACAGTTCTTTGCTGTGCTGCTTTTGCCAGCTTGAGTCTTTTCATTTTTCTAGCGAGAGGCTGAGTGCTTCCATCCTCATGTGAAGCTGAACCACTAGCCATGAACATAGGCCAGGGCCTCAGCCGTTCCTTGCCACTCCGTGTGGTAAATGGCATATTGGCAAGTTTACGCTTCTCCTCCGACAATTTTATTTTAGGTTTTGGAGTCCTTTTTTTTCTGATATTTGGTGTTTTGGATTTGACATGCTCTGTACTATGACATTGGGCATCGGCCTTGGCAGATGACGTTGCTGGCATTTCATCGTCTCGGCCATGACTAGTGGCAGCAGCTTCAGCACGAGGTGGAAGTGGATCTTGATCTTTCCCTAATTTTGGAACCTCAACATTTTTGTTCTCCATATTTTAATAGGCACAACTAAAAGGCACCTCAGGTAAACAATGGAGATGGATACTAGTATACAATTATGGACTGCCTGCCGACTGCAGACACAGAGGTAGCCGCAGCCGTGAACTACCGTACTGTACTGTGTCTGCAGCTAATATAGACTGGTTGATAAAGAGAAGATGTCTATGTAACTATGTATGTATAAAGAAGACTGAAAAAAATCCACGGTTAGGTGGTATACAATTATGGACGGACTGCCTGCCGAGTGCAGACACAGAGGCAGCCACAGCCGTGAACTACCGTACTGTACTGTGTCTGCAGCTAATATAGACTGGTTGATAAAGAGAAGATGTCTATGTAACTATGTATGTATAAAGAAGAATGAAAAAAAACCACGGTTAGGTGGTATACAATTATGGACGGACTGCCTGCCGAGTGCAGACACAGAGGTAGCCACAGCCGTGAACTACCGTACTGTACTGTGTCTGCAGCTAATATAGACTGGTTGAAAAAGAGAAGATGTCTATGTAACTATGTATGTATAAAGAAGAATGAAAAAAATCCACGGTTAGGTGGTATTACAATTATGGACGGACTGCCTGCCGAGTGCAGAGACACAGAGGTAGCCACAGCCGTGAACTACCGTACTGTGTCTGCTGCGACTGGATGATAAATGATATAAAAAATATATATATATCACTACTGCAGCCGGACAGGTATATATTATATATTATATAATGACGGACCTGCTGGACACTGTCTGTCAGCAGAATGAGTTTTATTTTTATAGAATAAAAAAAAAAAAAACACACAAGTGAAGTCACACGACGAGTGTTTAACTTTTTCAGGCAATCACAATATAAGTATACTACTAACTATACTGGTGGTCAGTGTGGTCAGGTCACTGGTCAGTCACACTGGCAGTGGCACTCCTGCAGCAAAAGTGTGCACTGTTTAATTTTAATATAATATGTACTCCTGGCTCCTGCTATAACCTATAACTGGCACTGCAGTAGTGCTCCCCAGTCTCCCCCACAATTATAAGCTGTGTGAGCTGAGCAGTCAGACAGATATATAATATATATAGATGATGCAGCACACTGGCCTGAGCCTGAGCAGTGCACACAGATATGGTATGTGACTGACTGAGTCACTGTGTGTATCGCTTTTTTCAGGCAGAGAACGGATATATTAAATAAACTGCACTGTGTGTCTGGTGGTCACTCACTATATAATATATTATGTACTCCTGGCTCCTGCTATAACCTATAACTGGCACTGCAGTAGTGCTCCCCAGTCTCCCCCACAATTATAAGCTGTGTGAGCTGAGCAGTCAGACAGATATATATAATATTATATATAGATAATAGATGATGCAGCACACTGGCCTGAGCCTGAGCAGTGCACACAGATATGGTATGTGACTGACTGAGTCACTGTGTGTATCGCTTTTTTCAGGCAGAGAACGGATATATTAAATAAACTGCACTGTGTGTCTGGTGGTCACTCACTATATAATATATTATGTACTCCTGGCTCCTGCTATAACCTATAACTGGCACTGCAGTAGTGCTCCCCAGTCTCCCCCACAATTATAAACTGTGTGAGCTGAGCAGTCAGACAGATATATATAATATTATATATAGATAATAGATGATGCAGCACACTGGCCTGAGCCTGAGCAGTGCACACAGATATGGTATGTGACTGACTGAGTCACTGTGTATCGCTTTTTTCAGGCAGAGAACGGATATATTAAATAAACTGCACTGTGTGTCTGGTGGTCACTCACTATATAATATATTATGTACTCCTGGCTCCTGCTATAACCTATAACTGGCACTGCAGTAGTGCTCCCCAGTCTCCCCCACAATTATAAGCTGTGTGAGCTGAGCAGTCAGACAGATATATATAATATTATATATAGATAATAGATGATGCAGCACACTGGCCTGAGCCTGAGCAGTGCACACAGATATGGTATGTGACTGACTGAGTCACTGTGTGTATCGCTTTTTTCAGGCAGAGAACGGATATATTAAATAAACTGCACTGTGTGTCTGGTGGTCACTCACTATATAATATATTATGTACTCCTGGCTCCTGCTATAACCTATAACTGGCACTGCAGTAGTGCTCCCCAGTCTCCCCCACAATTATAAGCTGTGTGAGCTGAGCAGTCAGACAGATATATATAATATTATATATAGATAATAGATGATGCAGCACACTGGCCTGAGCCTGAGCAGTGCACACAGATATGGTATGTGACTGAGTCACTGTGTGCTGTGTATCGCTTTTTTCAGGCAGAGAACGGATTATAAAGTAAACTGCACTGTCCTCACTAGTAAACTCTCTCCACTCAGTCTCTACACTTCTACAGTAACAGTACTCCTCCTAGTCAGCTCCAGTAAATCTCTCTCAGTCTCTTATAATCTAAATGGAGAGGACGCCAGCCACGTCCTCTCCCTATCAATCTCAATGCACGTGTGAAAATGGCGGCGACGCGCGGCTCCTTATATAGAATCCGAGTCTCGCGATAGAATCCGAGCCTCGCGAGAATCCGACAGCGTCATGATGACGTTCGGGCGCGCTCGGGTTAACCGAGCAAGGCGGGAAGATCCGAGTCTGCTCGGACCCGTGAAAAAAACCATGAAGTTCTGGCGGGTTCGGATTCAGAGAAACCGAACCCGCTCATCTCTAGCATTTGCACCACAACAATTAAGAAAATAACTTGATTTTTAAAAGGGTATGACAATGGCTGCTTGTATTTAATTGAATGTAATATTTTCTTTCATTTTGTATTTGTTTCTGTATTTAATATGGTAAATCCAACGTTTGCAGTAATTCATAACACTGTCCAGTCTCTTCAATACAGTACTAGATTCATACAAATTAGGTGGTATCTGGTCTTTAGGTCAACCACATTTAGGTCGACAGTCATTAGGTCGACCACTGTTGGTCGACATGGTTTAGGTCGACCTGGTCAGTAGGACGACATGGCAAAGGTAGACACATGAAAAGGTCGACATGAGTTTTTGTACAATTTTTAAATTTTTTAAACTTTTTCATACTTTACAATCCACGTGGACTACGATTGGGAATAGTAACCTGTGCAGAACGCAGTGGAATGAGGCACCTTTCCCAAAGCATAGCGAACGAAGTGAGACATGCGAGGGGACACGGTGCACTAACTGGGGTTCCCCGTCACTTTACGAAGAAAACGACACCAACAAAAATTTAAAAAAATCATGTTGACCTTTTTACATGTTGACCTTTTCCATGTCGACACGATGACAGTGTTGACATATTTCAGGTGTCGAGCTAGTCACTGTCGACAAATAGTGGTCAACCTAATGACTGTCGACCTAGTTAGGGTCGACCCAATGAACCACACCCAATTATGTAATGTTACTTTAGCCCTTATTACTAACACTGTCACACTCACATCTCTACGCTATAGTTACCTACTGTATTCTCCTGGTGTGAACCTGACATACATGCAGAGGCATCAGCTCAGTATACACATATGGGGGAGATTCAAATGTTTGAAAAGTCAGTTGAAAGTCTGTTTTTTCCTATCTAATAGACAGGAAAAAACAGACACCCAACCGACTTTTCAAACAATTGAATTCCACCCATAGTATTGTATTTTTTTCTGTTGCATTTTACACCTGCCTTCAGCAATATTCTTTTATAGTTCACTTACAGTATATTGATTTTATATAATTTTTTGTTTAGATTTTCTGTAAAAAAAATTCTGAGAAATAAATTCTTTTATTGACGAGGTTATATTGTTCATTGTTTACATTTGTCTGATTAAGAAATTTTCATGTTTAATATTTTTAGCCTTGTATTATTGATCTTGTAAATAGTTATGTTTTAATTTTATCCACAAGAACTCTTAATCATTATATTGGGGGGTATCCAATTAACCCTGTGTCAATTAACATGGGTAATTGTCTCGCCAGGGGCTATCCAATTAGTCCCGAGTAGCCTGTGATTATCCCCAATGCTGGCACTTATTGTGGATTATGCAGCCTGTGCGGGAGTCGGGACCTATGTATTTTCCCAGTGTTTTTTGCACAACCTAATTGGAAAGGGATGATTTAAAAAAACATGAAAAACACCAGTTTTCCCAGCCACAGCATTATCACAGGTAATTGGATACCTCCTATAGTGTTTTATAGTGTTATTTCGTATTTTTATATAGTGCCTACTTATTATGCTATATTTACTCATTTACATCAATCCCTGTCCCATTACAGTCTAAATTCCTTTTTGTTTTTCCTGGTGTACATTTCCTATGCAGTACTGTACAAAAAAGATTTATTTATATCAGTCCCTGAAAAAGAAGAGCTTACTATCTAAATTTCCTTTTGTCACTCCAGGTGTGAATTCTCTATACAGTGTTGTACAGATAATTTGTATTTATTTACATTAGTCCCTACACCAGTGAAGCTTGTAATCTATATTCCCTATCACACAGACACTAGGGTTTATCCTTGTCACCCAGTATATTTTAGTATTTTGGAAATAACAGAGCACCCAGAGGAAACCCACTCAAACATGGGGATAAAATATAAACGCCACTATGACTGCCTGATCTGAACTGAACCCATGGCCTTAGTACTGCGATGTGGTTAAACTAACCGCTGTGCCCCTGTGCTTTCCTTTGTGTTGCTATTACTCATATTAATGGTGCTACTATTAGTTTTTGTTTGTTTGTTTTTGTTTGACAATTCTTTTCAGTCTTCTGATCACCTGTAATTGCTGGCGGCTAATACAGCTGCCTGATTTATTACCTATCTAATGTGGTTATTCTTGAAACTTTTTATGGTGAAGAGATGTGAGTGCTTCACGGGAAAAGAGATAATATATTACAGGTGTTGTAGATGGGTTAGGGAAACTGTGTCCAGCCTCCTAATGTTATTATGTAGCTTTGTAGCATCAGTGATGAGATGTACCATGCAGATAAAGTATATTGCCATGATAAATGCAGTGAATGAATGTGTCACTTTTGTCCTTTGAAACCACCTTATGGGCATGAAAGGGGGTATTTTAATATTGTGGCAATTGAAAACTTAATTTCCACTGTCATGTTATAAGGATTGTAGATGTGATGATTTTGAATTGAGAAACCTGAGGGCAACTGAGGAGACAACTTGGTTACTCTAATGAAAGCAAAGTTACTTCACATTAATCAGACAGTATTAGATATATTTCATTTAATTATTTCTCTAAGCTTTATTAGATATCCACCATAATATAAAGTAGAGAGGGGCCAGGGGGGATTTATCAAAGCTTGAAGAGAGATAAAGTGGATAGAGAGAAAGTATCAACCAATCAGTTCCTGTTGTTTTTCAAACATTTATCAAGCCTTTGACATTGATCAATTGCACGGTGATAAAGTACCAGCCAATCAGCTCCTAACTGTCACGTTACAGGCTGTGTTTGAAATTTGACAGTTAGGAACTGATTGGTTAATACTTTATCACCATGCAATTTTCACTCTCCAAGGCTTGATAAATCTGGGCCATGGCTGGCAAAATGACAATTAGGAGCTGATTGATTAGTACTTTATCTCTCTCCAAACTTTGCTAAATCTCCACCATAATCTCAAATTACACAATACAATAGTCAAAGCTGGTTTCCATGCACTTGACTCAACATTGTACCAATGCAATTTTGAAGCAAATATTTAAAAAAGTATTTTAATAATAATAATAATAATAATAATAATAATAATTATGATTATTATTATTATTATTATTATTATTATTTTAAATGAGTACATATTAACAGAAAAAAACTAATCAATTTTATAATGGGGCAAATGACAATCTAACCTAAAAGCAGCTTATTATGCACACTATAAGCACAGCTCATATTTTAACCTAATTACTTGTGTATCTGACAATTTAATGAAGGGAAAAAAAGCAAAAAACAACAACTTTGATTCCCTTTAAGTCTACACAAGTTTTCGTTTTTAGTAAACTCTTAAAAATGAGTTTTGGTAGGAACACTGTACCATTTACCTATTTTGCTGTATAAAACATAGCAGAATATTATGGGGGAGATGTACTAAGCCTTGGAGAGTGATAAAGTGAAGAGGGACAAAGTACCAACCAATCAATCAGTTCCTAACTGTCATTTTTCAAACACATGTGGTAGTTAGGAGTTGATTGACTGGTGATTTCTTTCTCTTCACTTTATGACTCTCCAAGGATTAGTACAACGGCCCCATATATATACTTTATACATGTATATTCTATTTAGTTTACTGTACTGTTTTAATTAATGATGGTTAGACACATGCAGATTTGATCAGTCAATCTGATTGTTTCTGATAAATCTGTAACTGTAACCGATCCTGTCATTTGGGGATTGGTTGAACAAACGACCTGCAACGTGAGACAAGCAAGCTGTAAAAGACGACAGCGCAAAGTGATAAATTGTATTTTAAACCATTATCTCAGAGAATACACGTATTATTATTTTCTTTTATTCATGTAGTGCAACATGTGCATAGTGCCCATTGTGCCCTTCAGAGAGACTTGTAATGTTGTAACAGTACAATAAAAAAACATTTAAAATAGAATCTGCTGCACTCTCTGAGGGGACAATCCGCTTAGATGTGAGTTGCAAGTTGTAAGTTTGTTTCATGAAACTCGCAGACTTTGCCCAAATGTGCGATCCCAAGACTTCTCTAATCCAATTAATAATGCCTATTTGCGGTACTCGCAATGTGGGGTTGCAAATTGTCGGCAAATGCGATGTGAGAGAAGTGCATGAAAAGGTGGGGTGACCTTCTTAGACCCAAAATAAGTGACTATTTAATTTGCAGTATCATACAGAAGGCTGTTAGTGTGCATAAGGAAAGTACTTGGGGTTTGTAAACTTTTTAATTAGCTGATTCGTGCATATTTTCTTAAATAATTAAAACAATGATGAAAAGCAAACGTTTATTTTCATATGAAAAAAGTAGAAAAAATATGCTTTTTGAGGTACTTTGAGATGTCTAAATAGATGTAAAAATAATATAAAGCAATTATTTTTCAAATAAATAAATACTGTAATAAAATTTGGGGTGCATAAAGCAACAAAAAGTTGATTTTGGAGTAATCTGAAGCATTAGAAGAAAAAAAAATGACATGTAATTATTGGACTAATTAAGAACCAAGGGGTTCTGCATGGTGTCCCAACATTTTAAACTTAAAATTAGGATTTTCCCTATCATCTCTCACTCTCAGTGAGGTGCAAACGGAAAAATGTGACTTTATTCTGTCTGGCTCAATGCAAGTTTCTAATTAAACTGCAAAATTAATGTATAATGCAAATTTGCAGAGAAAATAGCAACTCGCATTCTGCAACTCACACCTAATTGGATTGAACCCCAACAGTGAGATGGGAATATCTGTGCCTGTCTTTAATATAATCTCTAGTTTTAACATGAATCTATTTTGAGGGAGTGTTGACAAATGTCACCGATACCTTAAACGGGACAATATATGCCCACTGATATCTGAACCTACTTACACATACTGTAAAACCCATAACAAGACTTGTACACAAAGACACTGAAATAGAGACATGATGTGAGAAAATGGGAAGTAGTGTATACATACTGTAGACACACTCACCTACTGACAGGTAATTGCTTTGATTTATGCTAATTTCAATGCTGCCTGCAGGGTTCTCAAGCATTAAAGCTAATATACAGTACACAGTACACAATACTGCAGGGGGACTTTAACTACATGCTTTGAACATTCTGTTAAAAGTCCAAGATAACTGTGTGTAACTGGCCATAGGCATGGTTATACTCCACAAGTAGTTCCATTATGTTTAACACATTGTGTGGCTCTATGTTTTGACATCTTCCAACAAATATGTATGTGCATTCTCAAGGTGTCCTATATCTAAAATGGAAATATTTTTTTTACATGATTTTCACACCCGGATTTGAAGTTTACTTTGCACATTTCCAATGCCTGTACTTAATCTTAATCTTCTGCCCAGCTCCTCTCTAGGTGCCATTCACAGTGCTACAGCAATGAGTTGCCAGTGACCATAGCTATGAGTGTTGTAGGATACAAGTGCTGCCTCAGGTGGCAGAAGAGGGAACAACATGAAGGGAGTAATTCCAAGTTGATCGCAGCAGGAATTTAGTTAGCAATTGGGCAAAACCATGTGCACTGCAGGGGAGGCAGATGTAACATGTGCAGAGAGAGTTAGATTTGGGTGTGGTGTGTTCAATCTGCAATCTAAATTGCAGTGTAAAAATAAAGCAGACAGTATTTACCCTGCACAGAAACAATATAACCCACCCAAATCTAACTCTCTCTGCACATGTTATATCTGCCTCCCCTGCAGTGCACATGGTTTTGCCCAACTGCTAAAAAATTTCCTGCTGCGATCAGCTTGGAATTACCCCCCGAAATCCGCTAAAAAAAAGTGTCCATTTAAGCACAGTTTCAAATAGTTTAGCTAGGTTTATTTTTCAGTGATGCAAAACATATAAATGATAGGTTACTGCTGATTTACAGGGATTTTTTTCTAAACTGATGCTTATATGAAACACTGTTTTGCACTGTTTAGAGCAGGCCTGGCAAACCTGTGACTATCTGTTGTGAAACTACATGTCCCAGAATGCCCTGCCACAGTTTTAGCACAACCTAATAACAAAACTGCGACAGGGCATGCTAGGATTTATAGTTTCACAACAGCTGGAGAGCCACAGGTTGGCCAGGACTGGTTTAGAGTTTGTTTGTGCATCTCTGAAAACTAACATTTCTTATTAGACAAGTATATACTTATTATTAGAGTACTATGGAGTTTTTTTATGACTATGATATAGTAATAGGATGATGGTGAGGATAATAATAATAATAATAATTAAATATCTATCTTGTTTTCCACTTTTTTAAGTTATAACATATTGTAGCTGCTTTCTCAATTTCAAAGCAATCATTGCATAGTTATTGGACATATCACATTTGAGATTAGGAAAAGCAATTTTTATGAAGCATGACATGCTATTAGCTATGCTCTTTTAGGAAAGAAGCATGCTGTACTCCCTAAACTGGGCAAATACACTGTAATAAATAGCATGTAGAATTTAGATTACTAGCATGTAGTTGATGTACCTCCTGACTAACATATAGTACTGATGTGTAATGACATATACTTGGCCATCATCAAAACACTAAACTATAACATATATTTCAAGTATCCGCTGGATTCTTTCCCAAGCTAGACACACGGGTGGTCTTCAGTATGCCGACTGTCGGGATCCCGGCACAAAGTATACCGGCACCGGAATCCCGACAGCCGGCATACTGACACTTTTTTTCCCTCGTGGGGGTCCACAACCCCATAGAGGGAGAATAAAATAGCGTGGCACGCGTAGCGCGCCACCGTGCCTGCAGTGTGGCGAGCGAAGCGAGCCCGCAAGGGGCTCATTTGCACTCGCCACACTGTCGGTATGCCTGCGGTCGGTCTCCCGGCCGCCGGCATACCATACTAAACCCAGACACACAATGTCTGATTTGTTGGCTCAGTATGACAAAAGGGGAGATTTTCCTGCATATTGATAGCCCCCATACCTATACTACAATTCACGCATTTTCTTATTAGAAGCTACCGATTTACACCACACCACACTGATTTTGTGGTGTCTACCCACATGGAGGATAACAGTGTCAGGATACATAGGAAATACAGTATGGGCAGATTACTGAGCGAGCACACACACACTGCTCAATATCGGGAAATTGAGGCACGAGATTTTGGGTCTAGACCAACCGATCAGATAATCAAAGGAATGCGTCCAGGCTCGGACTGGCCCATAGGGTTACAGGGGAAACCACCGGTGGGCCCCACTGCCTGGAACCCCACCCTCTCACTTATACATTATAAATATGTTACATTATACTGCACTGGACTATGGTGTATTTTCAACAGTGCATTGCTGTTATTATTCTGGAACATTATCATGCATGCAAGGGGCCCAGACCATGCACTAATGGTTTGCCAAGCCTCTAAGAATGGGCCCCTACCACTGCATTTTTCCGGTGGGCCCTACATGCCCCAGTCCGACACTGAATGCGTCTGTGGATGTTTTTAAACTATTTTATCCATGAAAAACTGAACACTCATGGCTCAACAATATACAATAAATTGGACGATCTCCCGATTGTTGGAAAATCGGTCCAATAATTGTATAGTGTGTATCTAGATTAAGTCTTATTGTTAATATATTCCATTTAGTGTGAGTTTACTGTTATTAGAATAGTTAAACAAGTTTGCACAGAAGCAACTGAGTATTTCAGACTACAAAGCAGCAACGGTATCATACAGTAGGTGATCAGGAGGTTAAAATATTTGCTGGGGGAAGGTCTTCAATAATTGACTTGTCCTCTGTTAGCATAGATGTGAAATAGACTTTTACCAAGTGAGGCAGAAACTAGTCCACGTTATTGGACAATGAATCACTGGAGAGGGACATCAATTCTGCACAAAGACCTTTCCACCGAGTTACATCCCATTTACATTATTCTAAAACCACTTCTTATTCCACCAATAGTCCACATATCTACTCCCAATAATACCCACCGCTTCTGGCACAACATTAATCTCAAGATAAAGTTAAAAGTCGTCTGTGTGACAGTAACATTTTTGCTTCAGAAGGAGACGCAGCTGAAACCAATTTATGCTTTTTTTTTTTTTTGGGGGGGGGGGGGTGTAAAATGCTTTGAAGAGGGTCTCGCTAGCGATCCTCTACAGAAGTTCTCCGGTCCACAATGGCACACGCTGCATTAAGTCGTAGCCACGCACACATACAGATGTGATTTAAAGTGACAGGTCACATCAATTATCACACATCGGACATGTCTGGGACATCATATCAGTGATTAGCTCATATTTATCAAGCAGAATATGTCACAGGAAGATTCCCTACTATATACTGTAGCCGACATTCAGCTATTTTCTCAGTTATTCTGCGGGGGACACAGTAGGGAGTGTTCAGTGCTTTATTGTATTGAGAGCATTATATATATATATATATATATATATATATATATATATATGTATGTGTGTGTGTGTGTGTGTGTGTGTGTGTGTATATATATATATATATATGTATATATATATGTGTGTATGTATGTATATATATATATATATATATATGAGTGTGTGTGTGTGTATATATATATATATATATATTATACACACACACACACACACACACACACACACACACACACACACACACACACACACACATTCTTCCATATTTACACAGAGGGTGGAATTCAATTGTTTGTACAGTTGGTTGGGTGTCTGTTATATCTACTAGATAGGAAAAAAACAGACACCGAACTGACTTTTCAAACAATTAAATACCCCCCAGAGTGTGCTATCATTATTTTACTATTCTCATTAGAATTGATACATTGGTCACCACAAGGTTTCCGTAGCGCTGTACAAGGAGATACAACTGACAATATAAGTACAGTATAATAGTTACAATGTAGTTAGCAGTGTGACAGCAAGCAGCCAGAAGTGACAGCCGCACACCCGCAGGATGATCACAGCATGCAATCTGCTCATCTCCACTGAAGCGATTAGGAGGAGAATCCCGAGGGAGATAAAAGTGCATTATGGATGAGATGAGATGAGATGAGATGAGATGATATGATAGTGTTGGAACTTCACCCCGTCCCTGGGTAATACTGAAGTGGGCAGAGATGAATGGCAGCCTGGGGAATCCCATGACAGGATGACTTACCTGAGGGTCTCTTGCTGTTGGTGCGTGTGAAAGCGGCTGCTCTCTCCCTGGCAGATAGTCCATAATTGCCACGCTCCGCAGAGTAAGCGGCTCCCTCGCTGTACCGCCTAGTAATGACTCTTTCACTCTCTCTGCTAGCGCTACTGTCCCCAATGACCTGCACTAGGAGATCCAAGAGCGTCCTCCTCTCGCCGGAATGCAGCTCACTGATGCCCTGGACGGAAGATGTGACCAGCAGGAAGGCGATGGCCAGTACTGCCTGCCATTTCCTCAGCATCTCTCCCTCTGTGCTCCTGGGAAAGAGAGCAAAACAACTGTCACACATGCTATGTCCTGCGCCTCATCATCCTCAGGCTTGCCATGGCATTCGGTGGCCAACTCGGGACCCTGCTTGTCCCTGGTAAAACTTGTAACTACAAACCAGTATGGGGGAAAAAAGTAGCTCAGCATAAACCAAAGACAGAAAAAGTCAAAGTGCTGTGAGTGTCCCGCAGCTGTGGGTGTCCCGCAGCTGTGGGTGATGGCTAACTGCAAATTAAAAGGTAATCATCAATCTGCCCTCATCTCTTTCTCCAGCTGTTATAATCCATCCAACTAGCAAACACTCCTCCCAGGGCACGTTTATTCCCAGCAACTAATAGCATGTCAATGACTATCCTCCCTAATTGCCTGGCCAGACTCTCCACCCTCCGGGCTGCCTCTCACTCCATAGCTTCCAGATCACATTTACAGCAACGGATTAGAAAAAAGGTATTAGCAATGCAGCAGGGATAATACCATCCTGGCTTTGTATGGGATTTACTTAGCTTTCTTCTCTGGCTTTACTGCCGAGTTAATAGAGACAGATTACAGATACAGTGGAACTCTAACGCCAAACGCGAAAGTGTAGACTGTGCGAGTCAGAGCAGCCGGGAGATCCCGCACTCTGCATTACTAGAAAGCCTACACACAGCGGCACTAGTAACACATTACACTGGAAACAGAAAACTCTTTCTAGATTCGTTAAAGTAACAATGTATTATTGTTGGCGATCCAGAGCTGCGCAACATGTGGTTCTATAGTTTAAATACTGTACCACTCCAAGTTACCAGCTCGCATGCTGGAAATTGTAGTTCTACAAATACCTGATAGACATACTGTAGATCTTATTTTTCTGTGCTGCAATATCAGCTCTAAAATCTATACAGCTCTGACACATAGTTATACTGTAAAAGAGTAGAGGACAGTAGTGCGTGAGCTTGAGGCTTGTAATGCTCATAATTACAATTTGGAATTGTAGTGCTGGTACTGGTAGTTGTTAATTAAACCCAGGATACTTAAATCAGTCTCTCTTTGTGTAGATATTATACTGTCTGTAGTACTGTGCATATAGTATACTGTATATGTACTGTGTGGATGTTATACTGTCTGTACTGTGCATATAGTATACTGTCTATGTACTGTGTGGATATTATACTGTCTGTACTGTGCATATAGTATACTGTCTGTGTAATGTGCATATAGTATACTGTCTATGCAATGTGCAGATAGTATACTGTTTATGTACTGTGCAGATATTATAATGTCTATGTACTGTGCAGATAGTATACTGTCTATGTACTGTGCAGATAGTATACAGTACTGTCTGTGTACTGTGCATATAGTGTACTGTATATGTACTGTGTAGATTTTATACTGTCTGTAGTAATGTGCATATAGTATACTGTATATGTACTGTGTGGATGTTATACTGTCTGTACTGTGCATATAGTATACTGTCTATGTACTGTGTGGATATTATACTGTCTGTACTGTGCATATAGTATACTGTCTGTGTAATGTGCATATAGTATACTGTCTATGCAATGTGCAGATAATATACTGTCTATGTACTGTGCAGATATTATCATGTCTATGTACTAAGCAGATAGTATACTGTCTATGTACTGTGCAGATAGTATACAGTACTGTCTGTGTACTGTGCATATAGTGTACTGTATATGTACTGCATGGATATTATACTGTCTGTACTGTGCATATAGTATACTGTCTGTGTACTGTGCATATAGTATACTGTCTATGTACTGTGTGGATATTATACTGTCTGTACTGTGCATATAGTATACTGTCTGTGTAATGTGCTTATAGTATACTGTCTATGCAATGTGCAGATAGTATACTGTCTATGTACTGTGCAGATATTATAATGTCTATGTACTGTGCAGATAGTATACTGTCTATGTACTGTGCAGATAGTATACAGTACTGTCTGTGTACTGTGCATATAGTATACTGTCTGTGTACTTTGCAGTTAGTATACTGTCTATGTACTGTGCAGATAATATACTGTCTGTGTACTGTGCAGATAGTATACTGTATGTGTACTGTGCAGTTAGTGTCTATGTACTGTGCAGATAATATATTGTTTGTGTACTGTGCAGATAGTATAGTCGGTGTACTGTGCAGTTAGTGTCTATGTACTGTGTAGATAATATACTGTCTGTGTACTGTGCATATAGTATACGGTCTGTGTACTGTGCAGAAATTATACTTTCTGTGTACTGTGCAGATAGTATACTGTCTGTGTACTGTGCAGATAATATACTGTCTGTGTACTGTGCATATAGTATACTGTCTGTGTACTGTGCAGAAATTATACTCTCTATGTACTGTGTAGATAGTATACTGTCTGTGTACTGTGCAGATATAATGATGGTGACACTTTCTTGCTCATCTTCAGAACGCATATTAAAAACACACATCCACATAAAACTAAAAAAATGTAAAAAATCTACATGTATTCCAGATGTTTTAGGAACTTACCCCTTGGTGAGCTGGATTTATTTCCAGCACTGAATTAAGTTGTGCTGAGGGTTGCCAAGTGCAGACAGGTGAAAGTAGAAGTATCTTTTCATAGCCATACACCTGTCTTATATATATGTTCTCTAGGTAGCTGCTCGGGATAACATGTATTGACTTTAGGTGGGTGGTAGGTAATGAAAGCATCTTTGGTAATTCATTCTTTGAGTCACCCTGGCTCTTCCTGGCATACAGTATTACCATCCCCCCTTCCCAATGGATTGAGAGCCATTTATTATACTGACTCAGATATAGTTGTGAATTAGATTCTCCCTCTAGGTCAGGAAATGGCTGTTAATAAAACTTGTCAACAGAATTTAGGACTTAATGGGGATTCTCATAGACTGACAACTAGAATAGACAACAAAGAAAATCTATTACTCCCCTGAGACATGAAGAATCCATGTAAGTTTTTCAACGCAGCGTACAGTACAGTATATACAAATTAACAGGTCACAATGTCAGTAATTAAAAGATAAAACAAACAACTATTAAATCTATCTATCTATCTATCTATCTATCTATCTATCTATCTATCTATCTATCTATCTAATTATCTATCTATCTATCTATCTATCTATCTATCTATCTATCTATCTATCTATCTATCTATCTATCTATCTATCTATCTATGTTATGCTCAGTTCTTAATTCACTGCAGTTAAACCACTTTTAATCTGTACTAATTTTTATTACTAGCGTTTTCCAGTAGCTCTACTCACGTGGATGTCTATCATCGCTGAAAGGAACTAAATTTGCAAAGACAGTTGTGCCATCTAATATTGTGATGTATATTTTATATTGTACACACAATCACAAAATATATTTCTAAACAATATTTGCAGTTTTTTCTCCAGGGATTTACTCAAACAGATGCTTGAGGCTACTAATTCCCCTTTTAGACCACTAGCTTTTAACATGGGTTATTGCACATAGGCGGTCTGAAAGGGCTCAGCGCTACATTCAAATTCCTGAACGCATTTAATATATTGGTGTTAAAAAGATAAGATTAAGATAAAATAAAAATTAAGCTAACAAATCTCACATGAGAATATAATGTCCATTGACAAATGGGGATAAGGAACATTTTTTACTATACAGTATACTCTATACTGCTGTTGTTTTTGCAACTCCTTATGACCGTGTTCCTGATAGATTAGTCAGATTCACACTTGAGGACTTTGACAAAGCTGCCCAGAGCAGTAAAACGCGTCAGTAGAAATCAACTGCTACATACACCGACTATACCAAGAAAGACCTGTGGTTCCATTGCTGCCTTTACAAGATTCTGGAGGACTTTTTCGGTATTTCACCAATCCGGCTTTATTTACAAGCCTTCCAAGCCTTTTGTGGACCAGGATACCTACCAAAATTGCGTGGAGCTTAGCTGCTTTCAGGCACCATCGCTATGGATCCTCATATAGGAACACAAGGCTGGTAACATTGGACATTTTGACATCTTTAAGTCCTCATGTGTGAATCTGACTAATCTATCAGGAACACGGTCATAAGGTGTTGCAAAAACAACAGCAGTATATAGTAAAAAAATTTCCTTATCCCCATTTGTCAATGGACATTATATTCTCATGTGAGATTTGTTAGCTTAATTTTAATTTTATCTTAATATTATCTTTTTAACACCAATATATTAAATGTGTTCAGGAATTTGAATCTAGCGCTGTTTTCCTTTTCTTTTACTTCATGTATATGTAGCGAGACTGACTATCTCCCTTATACAGCAGCTAGGAAAACACCCCATTCTAGTGCCCGACAATATACTTTGGTATACCCACTTTTGTGGTCTGAAAGGGCCCAGTTGGAATAATCCGAGACGAGCAACCAGATATTCAAACACGGGTCGCGATCAGGGTTGAACATGTGTTCAACCCAGTTCGCTGTACTGTGTGAATGGGAAGCTGGGTCGATGCAACCCATCTCCCATTCAATCTGTGTGGACAGGCGGCACTTGGAAAAATAAAAAGCAAAATCCTCTTGTGGCGCTGCACAATGGAGCAGCAATGGGCGGTACAAGAATAGGTCACCAACCTATAAAACGATATGTATTGGAAAGAGTACAACCTCACTTTCTGCACTCCAAATGTCCCCTTGATTGTATAGTTCTCACCAAGATGATGGTATTACATGAAACAGAAAAACATGAATCACAACATAGTGTAATAATGTCTATGTAAAATAGTTCTTCCCACTGTGTGGGGTGGAAGAATAAGTGATGAAGAATAATCCAAGAGAGAATTCGAACGTCCACCTTCTTATAGGATCACCCAAAGTGATGTCATGCCAACGGAAATGGGAATTCGTACATGTATGCTTACTTGTATAAGTGAAGTAGAAAACACATAAAGGTTTCTTTGTTAGAGGTGTTAGCTTTCTTCTTTAACCAATGTACTGAGGATGAGTATCACTCGTGCAAATGGATAAAAAATTGGAAAGGGAGCCAATTAGGGCAAAGCTTAACCCCTTTATTGAGAATAAAATACAAATAAACGACCAGCCATACCATGGCGATGATACGTCGGGTATTGGTGCGCATCACCAGATGACCCTGTGACCGGAAGTTTTACGCGTAACCATGGGAACAGGACGGAGCATTACAGATTTAACTTTGGCGCTAAATATGCTAATGTTTCAATAGAGATGGCTGACATAACTGGTCAGTTTAGGTGTCCATCATAGGGGATCGTAGTGGATTCGCTGACAGGATTTCCAACCCTTTTATGCCCACGCTATTTAAGGAGTGTTAGATATTGAACCTCTTATTCAGCTGGCAATACAGGAGAGGCTGCACATCAGTGGTATGTCATATGATTTTATGCTTATGTTAGGATTGTTTATTTTTGGTGATAATTTCATTTGAAATTGTGGTAATTGCAAATGGATTGATATCATTGTATATCTGTATATTTATATTTTTATAGTCACATACACTGTTAAATCTTGATAACGATGCCGGTGAGCGTCGAAACGCGTTGATACAGTGCCTATTTATGTTTTAACCTGGCATATACATGGAGGAAAGCTTATGACATATTGATACCCGGGTCATATTGTATCAACTGGTTTCCATCTCAAGTTTTCTTCCATGGTATGGCTGGTCATTTATTTGTATTTTATTCTCAATAAAGGGGTTAAGCTTTGCCCTAATTGGCTCCCTTTCCAATTTTTTATCCATTTGCACGAGTGATACTCATCCTCAGTACATTGGTTAAAGAAGAAAGTTAACACCTCTAACAAAGAAACCTTTATGTGTTTTCTACTTCGCTTATACAAGTAAGCATACATGTACGAATTCCCTGTTCCGTTGGCATGACATCACTTTGGGTGATCCTATAAGAAGGTGGACGTTGGAATTCTCTCTGGGATTATTCTTCATCACTTATTCTTCCACCCCACACAGTGGGAAGAACTATTTTAAATAGACATTATTACACTATGTTGTGATTCATGTTTTTATGTTTCATGTAATACCATCATCTTGGTGAGAACTATACAATCAAGGGGACATTTGAGGCGGCACTTGGAGATCATGCGATCTCTAATCGCTGCCCCCGCCACGTCACTCCTGATGTCACCAACCCGGCACTATGACGGGTTGGGTACAGCGGCGGCGAGGGGCCTGAGGTGGGTCGCACACGGGAAGCACCCATGTCAGCCTCCTGGGTGCGACCCGCCTCAGGCAGAGTGAAAGGGGTATAACTCATGAGCAAGCCACGTAAAGCTGCCCATGGGAGAAGCAGCTAGTCCTGAGTTTTACACCTGCAGCCCTGAACATTTGCTGTTTTTTCCTTTATTGCTCCTCTCCCTGATGTCACATCGAGATTATGCATACTTCAGTTTATTTCTACGTAACTAAGCTAGACCTTAGTGAAAGTGCACTCCAAATTCATCCAGTAGTTTCTGTGTGATCCCAATAAAAACAGACAAAAAATCCAGTTTTTGTTTTTCATTTCCATTCTTCATAAACAGTCCCTAGAAGTATATTTCTCAAACAAAATCATATGTACTTAAACTTTTCAGTTTTATTATATGTATAGATTATTATTATTATTATTATTATTATTATTATTACTACTACTACTACTACTACTACTACTACTACTACAACAACTACAACTACAATTACTACTACTACTACTACTACTACTACTACTACTACTACTATTAGCATTATTACATAGCCTTTCTATAGCCTTTCCTTTGGTTCACTGTTCCTCCATTTTTATTCCTCACCTTATTTCTTCTTATCTCCATATGCTTCCATATTACTCTGCAGGGCTCTTTCTTTTCACCTCTTCTTTCTCATTACTCTCAATTTCTCTTTTTTCTCTTTCAAATTTATTCCCCCCCCCCCTTTCTTCCATCTCTTTATATCTCTATCCTGCCCACTAGAGCTTAAAGATGTCCTGGAGAGGTGGTGGAACTCATCTCCCCCTACTTCCCATTAGGCGGAGCCAGAACTGGTGCTAGGGTGTTCGGCGCCTCCTCTGGAAACTATAAATTTGTGCCATGTGTCCAATACATTGTAATGTATCAGTGCATGCTGAAGGCACGTGCCTCAAAAAACGGTTGTGGCCTTACTGTCACGGTTGTTGTTTTTTTTGGTACCAGAAGAGGTCTAATAGGTAGTTGGCTGGAGTCCCGAGGACGGAATAGTGCGGACTTGATATATGACCTGCTCATACAGGCATGGCATGGCAGGTTCGGCTACAGGCTGGCCACAAGTGTTTGTACAATGACGGGGAACTGGAACACTGGGGATACCAGTGCAATGAAAGTTGAGTACACTTGTGGTAGAAATTGATAGCTGGAAGTTGGGATTGAACCAGCAGTTCAGGATAGCTGGATAGCTGGAAGCTGGGATTGAACCAGCAGTTCAGGATAGCTGGATAGATGGAAGCTGGGATTGAACCAGCAGTACAGGATAGCTGGATAGCTGGAAGCTGAGATTGAACCAGCAGTACAGGATAGCTGGAAGCTGGGACTGAACCAGCAGTACAGGTTAGCTGGATAGCTGGAAGCTGGTATTGAACCAGCAGTACAGGATAGCTGGATAGCTGGAATTTGGGATTGAACCAGCAGTACAGGATCGCTGGATAGCTGGAAGTTGGGATTGAACCAGCAGTACAATATAGCTGGATAGCTGGAAGCTGGGATTGAACCAGCAATACAGGATAGCTGGAAGCTGGGACTGAACCAGCAGTACAGGTTAGCTGGATAGCTGGAAGCTGGTATTGAACCAGCAGTACAGGATAGCTGGATAGCTGGAAGTTGGGATTGAACCAGCAGTACAGGATCGCTGGATAGCTGGAAGTTGGGATTGAACCAGCAGTACAGGATAGCTGGATAGCTGGAAGCTGGGATTGAACCAGCAGTACAGGATAGCTGGATAGCTGGAAGCTGGGATTGAATCAGCAGTTCAGGACAGCTGGATAGGATACTCAGTGATGCAGGCTTGAAGATATCCTGGAGATGAGATAACCAGCTGTGGAATTGTAAACCATGATGGCCTTACCTCATTATCTGTAACTCTGCGACCAGCACCTGGAGAGGGAGAGAGAGATCCACACTCAACATTAGCAGTGATAGCAGGAAACAGTCACTGCTCAGTGCTGGAGCCGCTGACCAATCAAATCTGCCACACTGACAGGGGCGTGCTCTGAGGTGGGATGCAGGCACGTCCCTGTCACTGAGGCAGATCTGCTGGTGCCTCTACTACATTTTTTTCAATGGGCTTTTCCTGCCCTCTGTTTGGCCCTGCCACCTGCCCGCCCCCGGCCTCAGGCACTTTACTATTGTCAGTGTAAGGCAGCGCTCTCAGCTTCCTCCCACCTGCATTTGGCTGTGTTTTCACAGCAAATATGATCAGAAGAATGCAAAGAGGATAATTATGACACAGAACGTGTTATAAATATATTCTTTGTATTACTTCAATCATTATGACAGGGGAGGCACTGCCTCCCCTGCCTCCCCTGACGGCACGTCCCTGGTAAAGATGTCAGACTATGCACTGCAGAGGCAAAATACCTCGCAACAGGCTGTTCACTAGTACCAGACAATAGAGCAGCTTTGATAGAAGAATGATGAGCGGACATCCGTTCTTTAAATGCCTGCTTAGTCTTCCCCACATAGGACAATCCGCATGGGCAGATAATTAGATAAACTGTAAATTTAGTATTACATGTGAGTCTGTGTCGGATTTGAATAGCTTTACCAGTTTGAGGGTGATATAGAGTATCACCAGCTATTAAAAAGTGGCAAGTAACACAAGTACAGCAGATGCAACCCAATTTACCAGTAGAGATATTACATTGTAATCGAGAGATATCAGATTTGACCAAGATATCTCGCAGGCTGCATCCACGCTTATAACAAGACATGATATGCGTGTCTTTAATGTTAGTATCTGGATCTGTTTGAACAATGGGCCAACGTTTCTTAGAAATTTTGTTAATAACAGGGCTTGCTTGATTGAACTTATTAACCCAAGGCAGCCTTTGCAAATAAGTTCTATTACGAGTAGTAAGAAGTGAAGATCTCTCTAAACCTAATACCTTAGCTTTTGCTTGTTGTAAATGTTGCATATCAAAGCCTCTGACTAAGATGCAATCCATATGAAGTTCAGCCAAGGCTGGATCAGAGATAATGCGTTTTACATGCAATGATTGTGAATAAGGGAGACCTTTAACCAAAGATGGAGGGTGAAAACTGTTGTACATAAGAAGGTTATTCCTGTCTGTAGGTATAAACTGGTAGAGAGTATTTCTTCTCTACAAGTAATAGCTACATCCAGGAAATTAACCTCTGATGGGCTCACTGTAAAAGTAAATTTGACAGGATTGGTACTATTATTGTGATCAGTAATATGATTAAATCAATACTAGATCCCTTCCAGAATACCAATAAATCGTCAATGTAGCGACAAAAGAAAATGATACGGTCGGCTGTGCAAGGGTCTGAAAAGAATACAACTTCCTCAATACCAAAGATGTTTGCATATGACGGTGCTACTGCAGCACCCATTGCATAGCCAACTAGCTGTAAATAAAACTTGTTATCATAAAGGAAAAATGTTTTCGTCAAAATCAGATTTAGTAATTCTATAACTAAATTCACATCAGGTCCTGAATACAATGAGTTCTGTAACAAAAAGCGTTTAACCGATAACAGACCCATCTCATGAGGAATTATAGTATACAAATTACAGACATTGATAGTAAACATGCAAACATCGGTGTCTAAAATTGGAAAATCCTGTAATTTAAGGAGTAATGAAGTAGTATCTAATAGATAACGTGGATGTCCACGTATACAAGGCTGCATCAAACTATCTTAATAGACCGGCAGGGGTTGAAATAGGCCACATCTGGCTGCAATGATCGGTCTTCCCGGGGGTTTATACATCAATTTGTGGACTTTGGGAATAGTGTAAAAAAGAGTGACCAAAGGATGGGCTGGTAATAAAGCATCTCTAAGTTTAGAGGAAATTATGTGATTGTCCACTGCAGTGTGTAACAATATAGATAGTTCCGCCTTAAATACTGATGATGGATCCCCAGATAATAGATAATATGTGTTGGTATCATCAAGGTGTAGCGCCACCTGTTCTTTATAATCATTGAGGTCCTGAAGGACCAGGGCATCTTCCTTGTCAGCCGGACGGAAGATAAGATCTGGGTTATTAGCCAGATTGTCGAGAGCCTTACGTTCTAAGGAGCTCAAATTAGGACGTCTCTGTGGTAACTGGCAAACTTCAGACTGAACCTCAGTTTCCAACAAATGTAAGAGAGTTTTTATTGAAGGATTGAAAGACTGTGGTTCAAATACAGATCTTGGTAGTAATTTGGTCAATTGTGAAGGTAAAGGTACTTCAGCAGATGGATCAGATGGTCTTTTGCCAAAGAACTCCTTCAATTTGAGCTGCCTTGAAAGATTGTGTTGTTCAACCCTCCATTCTACCAGGTCAAATTTTACAGTAGGCACGAATGACAATCCTTTAGATAGGACCTGAAACTCAATATTGGAGAGTTCATATGTAGACAAATTAATCACTACACTTTGTTTGGTAGTGGAGGTCTTTTTCCATGTTTCTTGTCTTTTCTTCTGTCCGCTGCGTTTCCTCTGGAAATTTGTCCCCGGGTCTTTACACCTAAACAGTATTGTCTGTCCCTTTTAGATTACATAGCTATACGTTCATTGTCACTGGCAGAATAATTAAAATTGATGGAAGATTCATTTCTAGAACCGTCTCTCCTCCTTTGGTTCCTAAAGAAAGGTTTTCTTGTTGAAGAATCCCTATTAGTGTAAGTCCATTGATAAACTGTGTTCAACTCATAATCAGTATCAACCTTGTCACGTTTATTTTTCTTAAATTTAATCAGATCTCTCTTATATATTTGCAGCTGTGAGTTTCATTTTTCATACCAATCAACTTCTGTGGCATTGGCTAAGCTGGATTTGTGAATACTTTCAAAAGCTTCTATCTTCTCTTTGGATATATTCATCTCTTTAGTTGAGTGTTCAATGATCAACAGCATGAGATCAAATGAAGACTTGTTCACAATAGACACCCATTTCTTGCAGAAGGAGTACTCAAGCCTACCAACAGTAGGTGTAATACCCCACAGGTATCTGGTATGCAAAATCTGCAGTCACTGTGTATAGTACATCACACTTACTTTACCCCGGCTTGTCATGTGTTCAGGCACAGTTACCAGAGGGTCCCCTGAAGAATCAGGTCTTTAACTACAAGTACATTGTGGGTGTGGACTACAGGTGTCGGTGCAGCGCATAAAGAATTGGGCGCCAGGCCATCTCAGATAAACAGCATAAAGTTTATTTAAACATCAAACAGGGATATTGCAGGGATAACTTGTGAACACTCCTCCAGCACATAGCCTAAGTTACAGTGGATCCTATATCAGGGCACCTCCTCCAGCGCATCGCTTAGTCGCAGCGGCATATATATAGCGAACATCAGTACATACCAGGGCATTCTGTGACCAGTAGTGCTACACATCAGGTTACCGTCTCTCTCTCTCTTACTGAGCGAGGATTCTTTTCCTTGGGGGGCTTCTAATCACGCCACATGGCTTTCCGACCACTTCACCCAGATACCTCTCGAGATACTTTTCCATGGGGGCACTTACTCACGCCGCGTGGCTTCCAACCACTTCACCCAGATACCTCTTGAGACTCACACCTTGAGTACACTTTTCTCCTGGCATCACCCTTTCACTGGATTCTGCATACTGCTGCTCTCACACTGTGATGTCTCCCTCTGTCAAATGCTTTGCTGTGGCTGGCATCACTCCCCACCTAAACATGTGGGGAGCCCTCACTGGGGCTACATCTTTCTGGTTAATCCACCACACTTCAGCTAGCTAAAACATGTGCTTCTCCTCACTGTCTGTCTGCTCTCTGCTCTGCTGCTGCTGCTCTCATTCTGTTGTAGCTGTGTTGTGTCTCACTGCAGGACAACCTTTTTATAACCTTGCATTCCCAGGGTCACATTCTAAATCTGGGATTTCCCGCTCTGTCTTTCCCGCTCTCAGTTTCCCGCTCTGAGTCTGCAAATGAGTGAGTCATGCACTTTGCACTTTGCAGACTAATCTGTATAGCTATGAGCTGTGCTGTTAACTCCTTCTGTGCTGCAAGCTGTAGGCTGCTGGCACAGTGCTTATGCAACTCCAGCAAACATTTTACTTTTATTAAAGTCATGCTGGCACCTGTAGTGCCACAGTTGATTTGGGCTGCAGTTTCAGGGTATCACATGCACCCCTGCTGAAATCTTGCGTGTCCTCACGCAACAGCAGTTTTCAACATAACATATAATGACAGTACATGTGACAAAAAAAACAACAATCACATATTCAGGAAAACATGGCATGTCAAACATCACATTACATACAAATCACATATTCTGTTGCGGTTTTCAAACGAGTTACAGTTCAGAGTCACATGTGATAGTAAAATGTTCTAGACATCTTGTGGCAATTGCGCCAAACACAGAGAACCTGCCCTCGCCTGCCCTTGTCTCCCCCCACGTCTGGGTCAAAAGAAACAGGTGGCTCTCGTGGGCCCCTCCCATTAAACAAGTTTCTCCAACTTTAGGAAATTAGATATAGGGGACTACATTCCCCTTGCGATCCTTGGCTCTTTTGGACACTCAGAAATGGCCAAACACAGTGCCCCCAAGGGTGTTGCTCCGACCGGGTGCACTGCATAGTCCCGATGTCCTGTTACATGAGTTCCACCTCCACAAATATTGCCCTTAGAGCCCCACGTTGGTAACCATGGTTGCTCGTATCCTGTTCGTGACGCCAAATGTAATACCCCACAGGTATCTGGTATGCAAAATCTGCAGTCACTGTGTATAGTACATCACACTTACTTTACCCCGACTTGTCATGTGTTCAGGCACAGTTACCAGAGGGTCCCCTGAAGAATCAGGTCTTTAACTACAAGTACATTGTGGGTGTGGACTACAGGTGTCGGTGCAGCGCATAAAGAATTGGGCGCCAGGCCATCTCAGATAAACAGCATAAAGTTTATTTAAACATCAAACAGGGATATTGCAGGGATAACTTGTGAACACTCCTCCAGCACATAGCCTAAGTTACAGTGGATCCCATATCAGGGCACCTCCTCCAGCGCATCGCTTAGTCGCAGCGGCATATATATAGCGAACATCAGTACATACCAGGGCATTCTGTGACCAGTAGTGCTACACATCAGGTTACCGTCTCTCTCTCTCTTACTGAGCGAGGATTCTTTTCCTTGGGGGGCTTCTAATCACGCCACGTGGCTTTCCGACCACTTCACCCAGATACCTCTCGAGATACTTTTCCATGGGGGCACTTACTCACGCCGCGTTGCTTCCAACCACTTCACCCAGATACCTCTTGAGACTCACACCTTGAGTACACTTTTCTCCTGGCATCACCCTTTCACTGGATTCTGCATACTGCTGCTCTCACACTGCGATGTCTCCCTCTGTCAAATGCTTTGCTGTGGCTGGCATCACTCCCCACCTAAACATGTGGGGAGCCCTCACTGGGGCTACATCTTTCTGGTTAATCCACCACACTTCAGCTAGCTAAAACATGTGCTTCTCCTCACTGTCTGTCTGCTCTCTGCTCTGCTGCTGCTGCTCTCATTCTGTTGTAGCTGTGTTGTGTCTCACTGCAGGACAACCTTTTTATAACCTTGCATTCCCAGGGTCACATTCTAAATCTGGGATTTCCCGCTCTGTCTTTCCCGCTCTCAGTTTCCCGCTCTGAGTCTGCAAATGAGTGAGTCATGCACTTTGCACTTTGCAGACTAATCTGTATAGCTATGAGCTGTGCTGTTAACTCCTTCTGTGCTGCAAGCTGTAGGCTGCTGGCACAGTGCTTATGCAACTCCAGCAAACATTTTACTTTTATTAAAGTCATGCTGGCACCTGTAGTGCCACAGTTGATTTGGGCTGCAGTTTCAGGGTATCACATAGGGCCATTGCGGCCCCGCAGGCCCCGTGGGATCTTTTTGACTCTATTATAGTCGCTAAGCGACAACCCATAGTAGAAATAGTCAATTTATCTCCTTTTGAGTTTTAATAAATCATGATATACTTCTTCCAAAGAGTTAGATTCTGCTTGATTTGTTAATTGACCACTGTACAAAACAGCTTTGGCCTCAGACTCAGAATAACTATAGGTATCCTCTATAGGAAAAGATAGATGGCTAAAACCATCAGCTGCTTCCATATCAGACATTTTAAAGTGTTCAAAAAGATGATATTTGTGCACAGCGCCAATAGTAAAATGCAGCCTTAGTGAGCCTGTAAGTGACTCCTCACACGTCACAAGATTGATCAAACAAGAAGCAATAGGGTACACCAAATGGCGCTAATTACAAAATGTTCACATAAAAGGTCAAATTCTTACATAAAAGAAAAAATGGACGGAGTTCATCTGTTCCAATTTAGTCACAGGAATAGTAGGAGTGCCAAACCACCAGTCGATATTTAGGCTTGTGTTTCCAGCGTATTTCCTCACAACCACGGTGGATGGAAACAAACAACAGAGATAAAAAGGCATGTAAACCACTCATGTGGGTTTAGGACATAGGGCCACACATCCACGCAGTTACCCTCCCAGGTCTAATAGGAAGAAGCAGGTCAGAGCTCCGGACACGCTGAACCGCAGTAACAGGAAGTTGCATCGGCCAAAATCGTCCTCAGTTATATCAGTCACCACGCCATTTTGTAATTAGCGCAATTTGGTGTACCCTATTGCTTCTTGTCAGACATTTTAAAGTGCAAGTGCTTAGTAGAAATGTGCAAAAAAGTGAAAGAATTAAAATGTAAAAAAAATCACATGATGAAGTCCTTAAACATATATGTAAAGAAGAGTGCCCTGACCATGAAGTCTAAAGTGCCAACAATGGAAATCAATGTAGAGAAATGTTTGAGCCCGGCACAGCAACTTACATACTCCAACTGCTGAGTGCCTTCACAATGAATGGATCATAGGAGGAGAGAGGTGCGGCACTCAAATAAAATGACCAAGATAACGGCAGTTAAGTGTAAAGTTTCAATGCCTATAATTGAGCAGCATTTTCATCAGACAACAAACATACAAATAATGTCTTACCTTCTAAAGAAAACACCATGTGAAGGCAGCAAAACCACAACGGGACTGCACACCCGGCCGGCACCACCGAAAACATGACATCATAATAGAGCGCCGCGAGTGGGGCAACGTCAGACACATGAGCCTGTGACCATCACCATAGTAACGTCTGTATACAGAAAAATGGATCAATAGAAACTGGATGCACAACAGTGCTTACTTCATAGTAATCAAACACAGTATAAATTACAATACTGACAATCAGAATACACATATAAAACACACTACATATAAGGAATAAATCAATTATATAAGGTAATAGGGTAAAACCAAGGTCAACAAAGGGATAACATATTAATCCCTGACTGTTCGTTTAACCCTTTGGGAACAACAGCGTCAAGATGAAAGATCCATTTTGCCTCACATTGCAATAATTGAAGGCAGCGGATTGTCCTATGTGGGGAAGACTGAGCGGCCATTTAAAGAACGGATGTCTGCTTATCGTTCTTCTATCAAAGCTGCTCTATTGTCCGGTACTGGTGAACAGCCTGCTGCGAGGCATTTTGCCTTTGCAGCGCATAGTCTTACATCTTTACGGTAACGGATGATTGACCACATTCCTTTAAATATCAGGGGGGGGGGGCAACCGTAGCCTTCAATTAATTCAATTAAGATCCAAACTTTGTATAGTAAACCGACGGATTGTAATAATTTACTTCAATCCTCAAGCCATCATCCTTAGACTCTGAAGAGAGGTTTACCCTATTTCCAGTACCTTAGGGTACATCGCATCTGTAGTGATAGTGTGGATGAAATAGAGCAGATGAGTAAAATGATAGCATGTTTTTTTAAAAAGGGTTATTCAAATAGCTTATTGATGAAAGCGAGGAAGAGAGCTCTGGCTCAAACTAAAGCTAAAGCTATCACAAATCCTGATGTTGGATCACAAACTATGACATTCATTAATTCTTTTACCACCATCAGTAAACGCTTGGTCACTACGGCTAAGAGAATATGGCCAGTGGTACAAAATGACCCTTATTTAAAATCATTGATTAATACAAGAATGCTTCTGTAACATTAAGGATCAGATTGTACACACTGATATTTCAGGATTTACAAAGACCCAGGTTGAGCATTTTATGACTAAAAAATAAGGAAATTATAAATGTTTGGGGTGCACTACTTGTATATACCTGGAAACAGGGGATACAGTGGTACATCCCCATACAGGATGGGAATTCAAGATTCGGCATATACTTACCTGCACTACTCGGTTTGTAATTTATTATATTCGTTGTCTGTGTAGACTATATTATGTGGGTAAAACCACCTGTTTGTTTAAAGAATGGATGGCACAGTACAGAAGTTCTATAAAACAATCTACTGAAGGAAAAATGGTTGATCAGCCGGCAGCAAAGCATTTTAAGTTGCACCGGCACAGTCTGGCAAGCTTGCGCTATAAAATGATTGACCATGTACCCGACAGTAAAAGGGGTGGTGATAGAAATAGGAAACTTTTCCAAAAAGAGGCCATGTGGATAAATAGGCTTAACACTGTAACACCGCTGGGTCTAAATGAGACTCTTTCCCTTAGCTGCTATTTTTAAAATAATATACACTGCTCAAAATAATAAATCGAACACTTAAACAACACAATGTAACTCCAAGTCAATCACACTTCTGTGAAATCAAACTGTCCACTTAGGAAGCAACACTGATTGACAATCAATTTCACATACTGTTGTGCAAATGGAATAGACAACAGGTGGAAATTATAGGCAATTAGCAAGACACCCCCAATAAAGCAGTTGTTCTGCAGGTGGTGACCACAGACCACTTCTCAGCTCCTATGCTTTCTGGCTGATGTTTTGGTCACTTTTGAAAGCTGGCGGTGCTTTCACTCTAGTGGTAGCATGAGATGGAGTCTACAACCCACACAAGGGGCTCAGGTAGTGCAGCTCATCCAGGATGGCACATCAATGCGAGCTGTGGCAAGAAGGTTTGCTGTGTCTGTCAGCGTAGTGTCCAGAGCATGGAGGCGCTACCAGGAGACAGGCCAGTACATCAGGAGACATGGAGGAGGCCGTAGGAGGGCAACAACCCAGCAGCAGGACCGCTACCTCCGCCTTTGTGCAAGGAGGAACAGGAGGAGCACTGCCAGAGCCCTGCAAAATGACCTCCAGCAAGCCACAAATGTGCATGTGTCTACTCAAACGATCAGAAACAGACTCCATGAGGGTGGTATGAGGGCCCGACGTCCACAGGTGGGGGTTGTGCTTACAGCCCAACACCGTGCAGGACGTTTGGCATTTGCCAGAGAACACCAAGATTGGCAAATTCGCCACTGGCGCCCTGTACTCTTCACAGATGAAAGCAGGTTCTCACTGAGCACATGTGACAGATGTGAGAGAGTCTGGAGACGCCAAGGAGAATGTTCTGTTGCCTGCAACATCCTCCAGCATGACTGGTTTGGCAGTGGGTCAGTAATGGTGTGGGGTGGCATTTCTATGGGGGGCCGCACAGCCCTCCATGTGCTCGCCAGAGGTAGCCTGACTGCCATTAGGTACCGAGATGAGATCCTCAGACCCCTTGTGAGACCATATGCCGGTGCGGTTGGCCCTGGGTTCCTCCTAATGCAAGACAATGCTAGACCTCATGTGGCTGGAGTGTGTCAGCAGTTCCTGCAAGATGAAGGCATTGATGCTATGGACTGGCCCGCCCGTTCCCCAGACCTGAATCCAATTGAGCACATCTGGGACATCATGTCTCGCACACCACAGACTGTCCAGGAGTTGGCGGATGCTTTAGTCCAGGTCTGGGAGGAGATCCCTCAGGAGACCATCTGCCACCTCATCAGGAGCATGCCCAGGCATTGTAGGGAGGTCATACAGGCACGTGGAGGCCACACATACTACTGAGCCTGATTTTGACTTGTTTTAAGGACATTACATCAAAGTTGGATCAGCCTGTAGTGTGTTTTTCCACTTTAATTTTGAGTGTGACTCCAAATCCAGACCTCCATGGGTTAATAAATTTGATTTCCTTTGATAATTTTTGTTTGATTTTGTTGTCAGCACATTCAACTATGTAAAGAACAAAGTATTTAATAAGAATATTTCATTCATTCAGATCTAGGATGTGTTATTGTAGTGTTCCCTTTATTTTTTCGAGCAGTGTATATTCAGCTAGATGGTTTTAAGGAGTAATTGAGATGACTTTAAATGGGTATAATTAATTGACCACATATGTGTTAGATCAGGGCTGGCCAAACCGGTCCTCGAGATCTACCAACAGGTCACGTTTTCCAGGCCTCTGGATCTGTAGAATTGTCAGTTAGGAATGAATGCAGCACATCTTAATTAGTAATGACTACACCTGTGCACCAGCTAGGTGGTCTGGAAAATGTGAACTGTTGGTAGATCTCGAGGACCGGTTTGGCCAGCCCTGTGTTAGATACACCTTATGTGCTACTTCTTGGGTTAACAGCTGGGTCGTTACTTTATTGATACAAATTCGCTTTTTATGAGCTAGTTAAAAAGATCTGACTTACACTAAAACAGTTTGTTGATTTTTTTTGCATGTTTAATATGGATCATTTATGTTTTTGTATGTAAAGCTGTTCATGTATTGAAAGAAATCTATTTATATATCTGGTTCCATGGTGATGGGAATGGCTAGTCACTCATGTCTATGATTGATCATGTCAACAGGAAATTTAATTCTGGTGACACCCATGGGGGTTTGCATGAGGTGTATGTTTGTTATATAAGGTAAAAGAGCTTTTGTATGCCTGATGATGGTTGAATAAACTGAAACGTAGCAGTACAGATACCCTTTGTCTGTGTTGTCAAGTACTAAAAAATCCTCAAAGTGCCGCTCCTGTTGGGATATATATATATATATATATTAGAGATCACCGGGTTCGGTTCTCGGAGATCCGAACCCCCCCCGAACTTCACCAATTTTACACGGTTCCGAGGCAGCCTCGGATCTTCCCACCTTGCTTGGTTAACCCGAACGTGGCCGAACATCATCATCCCGCTGTCGGATTCTCGCGAGATTCGTATTCCCACCTTGCTTGGTTAACCCGAACGTGGCCGAACATCATCATCCCGCTGTCGGATTCTCGCGAGATTCGTATTCTATATAAAGAGCCGCGCGTCGCCGCCATTTTCACTCATGCATTGGAGATTGAATGGAGAGGACGTGGCTGCGTTCTCTCCCTGAAAAGCTCCATATCTGTGCTCAGTGTGCTGCAAATATCTGTGCTCAATGTGCTGCAAATATCTGTGCTCAGTGTGCTGAAAATATCTACGTTCTCTGCCTGAAAACTCTCCATATATGTGCTCAGTGCTGCAAATATCTGTGCTCAGTGTGCTGCATTATGGGGACCTGGGACCACCAGTATATAATTATAGTAGTACAGTACAGTAGGCCATTGCTGTATCTTGCAGCTCTGTGTCAAGTATACTATCTCTGTGCTGCATTGTTGTGAGCAGTATATAGTAGGACAGTGCAGCATTTTGGTGACCAGCAGTATACATATAGTACAGTACAGTAGGCCATTGCTGTATCTTGCAGCTCTGTGTCAAGTATACTATCTCTGTGCTGCATTATTGTGAGCAGTATATAGTAGGACAGTGCAGCATTTTGGTGACCAGCAGTATACATATAGTACAGTACAGTAGGCCATTGCTGTATCTTGCAGCTCTGTGTCAAGTATACTATCTCTGTGCTGCATTATTGTGAGCAGTATATAGTAGGACGTGCAGCATTTTGGTGACCAGCAGTATACATATAGTACAGTAGGCCATTGCTGTATCTTGCAGCTCTGTGTCAAGTATACTATCTTTGTGCTGCATTATTGTGAGCTGTATATAGTAGGACAGTGCAGCATTTTGGTGACCAGCAGTATACATATAGTACAGTACAGTAGGCCATTGCTATTGATATATTTTTGGCATATAATTCCACATATTAAAAAATGGAGAACAAAAATGTGGAGGGTAAACTAGGGAAAGATCAAGATCCACTTCCACCTCGTGCTGAAGCTGCTGCCACTAGTCATGGCCGAGACAATGAAATGCCATCAACGTCGTCTGCCAAGGCCGATGCCCAATGTCATAGTAGAGAGCATGTAAAATCCAAAAATCTAAACTTCAGTAAAATGACCCAAAAATCTAAATTAAAAGCGTCTGAGGAGAAGCGTAAATTTGCCAATATGCCATTTACGACACGGAGTGGCAATTAACGGCTGAGGCCCAGGCCTATGATCATGGCTAGTGGTTCAGCTTCACATGAGGATGGAAACACTCATCCTCCCGCTAGAAAACTGAAAAAAGTTAAGATGGCAAAACTGTGCGTTCTTCTAAATCACAAATCCCCAAGGAGAGTCCAATTGTGTTGGTTGCAATGCCTGACCTTCCCAACACTGGACAGGAAGAGGTGGCGCCTTCCACCATTTGCACGCCCCCTGCAAGTGCTGGAAGGAGCACCCACAGTCCAGTTCCTGATAGTCAAATTGAATATGTCACTGTTGAAGTACACCAGGATGAGGATATGGGTGTTGCTGACGCTGAGAAGGAAATTAACAAGGAGGATTCTGATAGTGAGGTGGTTTGTTTAAGTCAGGCACCCGGGGAGTCACCTGTTGTCCGTGGGATGAATATGGCCATTGACATGCCTGGTCAAATTACAAAAAAAATCATCTCGTCGGTGTGGAATTATTTTATCAGAAATGCGGACAACAGGTGTCAAGCCGTGTGTTGCCTTTGTCAAGCTGTAATAAGTAGGGGTAAGGACGTTAACCACCTAGGAACAGCCTCCCTTATACGTCACCTGGAGCGCATTCATCAGAAATCATTGACAAGTTCAAAAACTTTGGGTGACAGCGGAAGCAGTCCACTGACAACTAAATCCCTTCCTCTTGTACCCAAGCTCCTGCAAACCACACCACCAACTCCCTCAGTGTCAATTTCCTCCTTAGACAGGAACGCCAATAGTCCTGCAGGCCATGTCACTGGCAAGTCTGACGAGTCCTCTCCTAACTGGGATTCCTCCGATGGATCCTTGAGTGTAACGCCTACTGCTGCTGGCGCTGCTGTTGTTGCTGCTGGGTGTCGATTGTCATCCCAGAGGGGAAGTCGGAAGACCACTTGTACTACTTCCAGTAAGCAATTGACTGTCCAACAGTCCTTTGCGAGGAAGATGAAATATCACAGCAGTCATCCTGCTGCAAAGCAGATAACTCAGGCCTTGGCAGCTGTGTTGGTGTTAAACGTGTGTCCGGTATCCACCGTTAATTCACAGGGTATTAGAGAATTGCTTGAGGTACTGTGTCCCCGGTACCAAATACCATCTAGGTTCCACTTCTCTAGGCAGGCGATACAGAGAATGTACACAGACATCAGAAAAAAAGTCACCAGTGTTCTAAAAAATGCAGTTGTACCCAATGTCCACTTAACCACGGACATGTGGACAAGTGGAGCAGGGCAGACTCAGGACTATATGACTGTGACAGCCCACTGGGTAGATGTATTGCCTCCCACAGGAAGTACAGCAGCGGCGGCACCAGTAGCAGCATCTCGCAAACGCCAACTCGTTCCTAGGCAGGCTATGCTTTTTGTCACCGCTTTCCAGAAGAGGCACACAGCTGACAACCTCTTACGGAAACTGAGAAACATCATCGCAGAATGGCTTACCCCAATTGGACTCTCCTGGGGATTTGTGACATCTGACAACGCCAGCAATATTGTGCGTGCATTACATCTGGGCAAATTCCAGCACGTCCCATGTTTTGCACATACATTGAATTTGGTGGTGCAGAATTATTTAAAAAACGACAGGGGCGTGCAAGAGATGCTGTCGGTGGCCCGAAGAATTGCGGGCCACTTTCCGCATTCAGCAACCGCGTGCCAAAGACTGGAGCACCACCAACCATTCCTGAACCTGCCCTGCCATTATCTGAAGCAAGAGGTGGTAACGAGGTGGAATTCAACCCTCTATATGCTTCAGAGGATCGAGGAGCAGCAAAAGTCTATTCAAGCCTATACATCTGCCAACGATATAGGCAAAGGAGGGGGAATGCACCTGACTCAAGTGCAGTGGAGAATGATTTCAACGTTGTGCAAGGTTCTGCAACCCTTTGAACTTGCCACACGTGAAGTCAGTTCAGACACTGCCAGCCTGAGTCAGGTCATTCCCCTCATCAGGATTTTGCAGAAGCAGATGGAGAGATTGAAGGAGGAGCTAAAATGGAGCGATTCCGCTAGGCATGTGGGACTTGTGGATGGAGCCCTTACTTCGCTTAACCAGGATTCACGGGTGGTCAATCTGTTGAAATCAGAGCACTACATTTTGGCCATCGTGCTCGATCCTAGGTTTAAAGCCTACGTTGTATCTCTCTTTCCGGCAGACACAAGTCTGCACATGTTCAAAGACCTGCTGGTGAGACACTTGTCAAGTCAAGCGGAACGTGACTCGTTAACAGCTACTCTTTCACATTCTCCCGCAACTGGGGCTGCGAGGAAAAGGCTAAGAATTCCGAGCCCACCCGCTGGCATTGATGCAGGGCAGTCTGGAGCGAGTGCTGACATCTGGTCCGGACTGAAGGACCTGCCAACGATTACTGACATGTTGTCTACTGTCACTGCATATGATTCTGTCACCATTGAAAGAATGGTGGAGGATTATATGAGTGACCGCATCCAAGTAGGCAAGTCAGACAGTCCGCACGTATACTGGCAGGAAAAAGAGGCAATTTGGAGGCCCTTGCACAAACTGGCTTTATTTTACCTAAGTTGCCCCCCCTCCAGTGTGTACTCCGAAAGAGTGTTTAGTGCAGCCGGTCACCTTGTCAGCAATCGGCGTACGAGGTTACTTCCACAAAATGTGGAGAAGATGATGTTCATCAAAATTAATTATAATCAATTCCTCCGTGCAATTGCCTCCAGAAAGTACACAGGGACCTGAGATGGTGGATTCCAGTGGGGACGAATTAATACTCTGTGAGGAGGGGGATGTACACAGTGAAAGGGGTGAGGAATCGGACGATGAGGATGAGGTGGACATCTTGCCTCTGTAGAGCCAGTTTGTGCAAGGAGAGATTGATTGCTTCTTTTTTGGTGGGGGCCCAAACCAACCAGTCATTTCAGCCACAGTCGTGTGGCAGACCCTGTAGCTGAAATGATGGGTTTGTTAAAGTGTGCATGTCCTGTTTATGCAACATAAGGGTGGGTGGGAGGGCCCAAGGACAATTCCATCTTGCAACTCTTTTATTTATTTATTTATCTCTGCATCATGTGATGTTTGGGGCTAATTTTTTTAAGTGCCATCCTGTCTGACACTGCAGTGCCACTCCTAGATGGGCCAGGTGTTTGTGCCGCCCACTTGAGTCGCTTAGCTTAGTCATCCAGCGACCTCGGTGCAAATTTTAGGACTAAAAATAATATTGTGAGGAGTGAGGTGTTCAGAATAGACTGTAAATGAGTGAAAATTATGGTTATTGAGGTTAATAATACTATGGAATCAAAATGACCCCCAAATTCTGTGATTTAAGCTTTTTTTGAGGGGGTTTTTTAAAAAAACCACCCGAATCCAAAACACACCCGAATCCGACAAAAATTTTTCAGGGAGGTTTTGCCAAAACGCGTCCGAATCCAAAACACGCCCGCGGAACTGAATCCAAAACCAAAACACAAAACCCGAAAAATTTCCGGTGCACATCTCTATGTATGTATGTGTGTATATATATATATGTGTGTGTGTGTGTGTGTGTGTGTGTGTGTGTGTGTGTGTGTGTATGGTTGAGTATCCCATGTCCAAAATGCTTGGGACCAGAAGTATTTTGGATATCAGATTTTTCCGTATTTTGGAATAATTGCATACCCTAATGAGATATCGTGGCAATTGGACCCAAGGATAAGCACAGAATGCATTTATGTTTCATATATACCTTATACACACAGCCTGAAGGTAATTTTAGCTAACATTTTTAATAACTGTGCATTAAATAAAGTTTGTGTACATACACACAATTCATTTTAATGTTCCATATACAGCTTATACACAGAGCCTGAAGGTTATTTAATACAATATTTTTAATACTTTTGTGTATTAAACAAAGTTTGTGTACATTGAGCCATCAGAAAACAAAGGTCTCACTATCTCACTCTCACTCAAGAAATTCCGTATTTCATAATAATCCGTATTTCAGAATATTTGGATAAGAGATACTCAACCTGTATGTATATATATATATATATATATATATATATATTGCCCCCAGCTCCGGCACTCCCCAGGTGAATCAGAATTGCTTTGCCGGGTGCCCTCCAACACGTAGTCCTCCAGGCTAAGTGTATTCACGTATATCACTCCAATGGCGGCACTCCGGACTAGTACAAATTACTCCGAGACAGTAGTATGTAGCAACGTTTCAGCGCTCTGCGGCGCTTTTATCAAGCCATATAACACATATAAAGTAAAGCATTTTTATACATACCGCCACCAACACCCGTGATCCTCGCTGTCCCCTCTGTTCCGGTCATCGCTGACCTCACAGGAAGTGACGACGGGTCTCCCTGACAACCACATAAACAACACCAAAACACACCGCCGTGCAGTGCCTACGTGAAAAATAAAAATGAATCTAAAAACAATCGAATACAAGAGTTTGTGACCAAAGTCACCATAGCATAAAATACAACTGTAATTTTATCAAAATTCATGCTCCATACTAATGCCAGGTTTGATGCCCCCGGCTGAATATTTAAATTATATTTAAGACTATACAAAAGCATAAACAATAACTTTCCAATTTAATCTGCTCAACATCCTACATGATTGGTTATAATTACGCATAAAATATGTTGCATTTAATAACTATAACCTCCTTAGAGGTATTAAGATGTTTACTGAATGAAAACCTGCATCCCCAAATTCTCATTCAAGCCTCGTGGGGCTAACGTATCTAGACGCATAATCCATTCACATTCCCTCTGCAATAAACGGGCAGATCTATCACCACCCCTTGTTAATGGAGGTATGTGGTCAATAATCCGATAACGTAAGGCGGACAGGTTATGTCTAGCCTCACAAAAATGTCGGGCAACCGGTTGTATGCTGGTGCCTGTGTTAATGGCTGCACGGATGGCTGTGCGGTGTTGGGCCATACGTTCACGGAATGTTACTTCAGTTTTACCAATATACATCATTGAGCAAGGACAAATTATGATGTATACCACAAACCGACTTGTACAAGTTAGTCGATGTCTGATGGTGTACTTAACACCTGTATGAGGGTGATTAAACGTGGATCCTGTCAATAGATAACCGCATGTGGTGCAATTAGGGCATTTAAAACATCCGTTTTTCGGTTTTCCCAAAAAACTTTTGTTTTCCAGTTTGCCCAAGTTGGAAACATCATTATGTACCAAATAATCTCTTAAGTTCTTTCCTCTTTTATAACAAGTCATTAATGATTTGTGATTTAATGCCACCAAATCTTTATCTGTTTCTATAATTGGCCATAATTCATTAGCCTTCTTTTTAATGTAGGGGCTTAAATGTGTATATTTATTACACCATATGTGTCGGTTGGAATTAGTCTTGTCCCTGCGTGATTTAAATAGCTCTTCAGAAGGGACTGCTAGTGCTTTAGTTCTTGCCTTAGCCAGGACTGTTGCACTGTATCCTCTATCTAAGAATTTTTTTACCATCACATCTACTTGTTGAACGCCTACTTCCCTGTTTCTGGAGATCCGCAGTGCTCTCAAGAACTGGGAATAAGGTAGTGCGTTCTTCAATGGTTCAGGATGTGCACTACTGGCATGAAGTAGATTGTTCCTATCTGTAGGTTTTACAAACAGGGAAGGCCACAATCTACCATTCTCCTTAACCAGGGCAACATCCAAAAAATTAACAGTGTTGGTATCCATGGTAAAAGTAAATTTAGCAGGACAATCACTCTTATTATGGTCAGCCATCAGCACCTCAAACTCAATTTTTGTGCCTCCCCATACAATTAGAAGGTCATCTATAAACCTAAAATAGGCCAGTATTTTACTCGCGGTGGACCTATTGGTAAAGAATAAATCTTGTTCAATTTGAAACATGTATGAATTTGCGTAAGATGGGGCCACATTGGACCCCATCGCACATCCAGATGTTTGAAGGTATATGGCATTATCATAACAAAAATAATTACGTGTTAACACCAATTCCAGAAGTTGTAGAAAAAATTCTACAGGTGGTCCCTTGTATAGTGGGTTTCCAGTGAGTAATGATCTAGTTGCCTGCATACCTGCACCATGAGGGATGCAGGTATACAGGCTACATACATCAACCGAACACAGGTAACAACTATCAGGTAAATCTACAAGATTTTTTAGTGACAACAATAGACTATTTGTGTCTTTAAGGTAGGAGGATTTCGCCTGTACACATGGTTGCATGAGGGTGTCCAAATATGTTGAAATAGGTTGGTATAAAGAGCCTCTTGCCGAAATAATCGGACGCCCCGGAGGGTTTTGGAGGCTCTTATGGATTTTAGGAATCATGTACATAAGGGGCTTGATCGGCCATTGTACCATTAAAGCTTTTTTCAAATCATCAGAAATCCAACCATGTGTACTTGCTTGTGTCAATAATGTGTCCAACTCCCTTTTAAACACCATCGTGGGGTCACAATCTAATAATTTATATGTATTACCATCTGCCAATTGCCTTGACACCTCAGCTTTATAATCAGACAGATTAAGGACTACAAGTGCCCCGCCCTTGTCTGCCTGACGAAACACAATATCATCATAATTCTGTAGTTGTTTTAAAGCTAAACGTTCTTCCCTAGAAAGATTCCAATATTTAGGTTTTTTTGACAAGGGAGATTCACATACTGCCTTGTCTAACATCCGACTGTATGTTTTAATTGCTGCGTTATTACTAGCAGGATCAAATTTAGACCGATTTTGCAATTTAAGAAGCTGAGGTGGCAAGGCAGAAGGAACAGTGGATTTTGATCCAAAAAATTCTTTTAATCTTAAACTCCGATTAAGTTGGTATAATTCAATCTTCCATTGTACCTTGTCAAATGGGACAGTGGGTACAAATGATAATCCCCTACCTAATACCGACAGTTCACAGTCAGATAGTGTCCTATTTGAGAGATTATAAATTAAGTCTTTCGACCCTTCGGTGGCTTTTTGACATTTCCTTTGCCTCGTGTTTTGCTTGCCACGGCGGGTAAATCGGTGGCTTGATCTAAAAAACGTGCCCTAGTGCGTTGCCCAACTGGTGAACTATTACGGCCTCGTCCTCGCCCTCTCGTGCGGCCAGATTCATTCTCACTTTCAGTGGTGCCATATTCATCTGAAGTATCAGGTCTAGATCGATGTAAAGTACGTCTAAATAACGGGCGTCTGTCATCACGTGGGTATGCCCCTGTTAACCATGGGTACACCCTTTGTTGTTCATAGTCCATATCAACTTTACGTCTTTTTTCAGCTTTAAATTTAATCAAATCATTTTTATATACATCTAATTGTGAGTTGATTTTATTGATCCAATCCCCTTGTTTATCAGCAATCAAGGTGTTTAAATGTGCAGCTTCAAAAACACCGATTTTGTCCTTTAAAACAGAAATCTCTCGCTTGGATTCTTCTATTACCAGGATTATTAAATCATATGAACATTTGTTCAGGATAGACGTCCACTTTTTACAAAAGTCCACATTGTATCTGCCTATGGTGGGTGAATTTTTAATTCTAAAACCCCTTGGTATACGTTTATCCTTATAATAGCTGGTCAAAGTTATACCATGGTAAAGAAAATCGATTTCTTTCTTTTTGAGCCGTAATAGATTGTTAAATAATTCCACTGAGGATGATACCGGTAATGTTTCATTAAAGGCATTAGTGGATAAAATTGCTTCAACTTCAGAATCAGAAAAACTGATATATATATATATATATATATATATATACATACCAACATATATAAAACCACAGCACTCACCACCCATAGGGTGGGGTGCATGTAGCCCATGGCCACCTACTTAAAAATATGCAAACCGAAAGTTCAGCACTCACCAAAGCAAGCTCACTTATTTTCACAACATCAATAAATAAATGATGGGGGTTTAGTTAGTGAATTGGCCAATGCACGGAAGCCTGCAAACCGCAAAGGTTTTAATTTTTGAGACTCTGTGATAGTGTAGGACCTGCATGAAGGTGGGGTACCTTGGCGAGTGGTTTGCAGGCTTCCGTGCATTGGCCAATCCACTAACTATACCCCCATCATTTATTTATTGATGTTGTGAAAATAAGTGAGCTTGCTTTGGTGAGTGCTGAACTTTCTGTTTGTATGTATATATTAGAGATGAGCGGGTTCGGTTCCTCGGAATCCGAACCCGCCCGAACTTCATGTTTTTTTTCACGGGTCCGAGCGACTCGGATCTTCCCGCCTTGCTCGGTTAACCCGAGCGCGCCCGAACGTCATCATGACGCTGTCGGATTCTCGCGAGACTCGGATTCTATATAAGGAGCCGCGCGTCGCCGCCATTTTCACACGTGCATTGAGATTGATAGGGAGAGGACGTGGCTGGCGTCCTCTCCATTTAGATTAGAAGAGAGAGAGTGAGATTGATTTGAGACAGAGACACTTGATTTACTGGAGCTTAGGAGTACTGTAGAGAGTGCAGAGTTTAGTAGTGACTGACCACAGTGACCACCAGACAGTGCAGTTTTATTTAATATAATCCGTTCTCTGCCTGAAAAAAACGATACACAGTGACTCAGTCACATACCATATCTGTGTGCACTGCTCAGCCCAGTGTGCTGCATCATCTATGTATATATCTGACTGTGCTCACACAGCTTATAATTGTGGGGGAGACTGGGGAGCAGTGCCAGTTATAGGTTATAGCAGGAGCCAGGAGTACATATTATTAAAATTAAACAGTGCACACTTTTGCTGCAGGAGTGCCACTGCCAGTGTGACTGACCAGTGACCTGACCACACTGACCACCAGTATAGTTAGTAGTATACTATATTGTGATTGCCTGAAAAAGTTAAACACTCGTCGTGTGACTTGTGTGGTATTTTTTTTTTTATTCTATAAAAAACTCATTCTGCTGACAGACAGTGTCCAGCAGGTCCGTCATTATATAATATATACCTGTCCGGCTGCAGTAGTGATATATATATATTTTTTATATCATTATTTATCATCCAGTCGCAGCAGACACAGTACGGTAGTTCACGGCTGTAGCTACCTCTGTGTCGGCACTCGGCAGTCCATCCATAATTGTATACCACCTACCCATGGTTTTTTTTTCTTTCTTCTTTATACATACATACTACATCTCTTTATCAACCAGTCTATATTAGCAGCAGACACAGTACAGTACGGTAGTCCACGGCTGTAGCTACCTCTGTGTCGGCACTCGGCAGTCCGTCCATAATTGTATACCACCTACCCGTGTTTTTTTTTTCTTTCTTCTTTATACATACATACTACATCTCTTTATCAACCAGTCTATATTAGCAGCAGACACAGTACAGTAGTCCACGGCTGTAGCTACCTCTGTGTCGGCACTCGGCAGTCCATCCATAATTGTATACCACCTACCCGTGGTTTTTTTTTCTTTCTTCTTTATACATACATACTACATCTCTTTATCAACCAGTCTATATTAGCAGCAGACACAGTACAGTACGGTAGTCCACGGCTGTAGCTACCTCTGTGTCGGCACTCGGCAGTCCGTCCATAATTGTATACCACCTACCCGTGGTTTTTTTTTCTTTCTTCTTTATACATACATACTACATCTCTTTATCAACCAGTCTATATTAGCAGCAGACACAGTACAGTAGTCCACGGCTGTAGCTACCTCTGTGTCGGCACTCGGCAGTCCATCCATAATTGTATACCACCTACCCGTGTTTTTTTTTTTCTTTCTTCTTTATACATACATACTACATCTCTTTATCAACCAGTCTATATTAGCAGCAGACACAGTACAGTACGGTAGTCCACGGCTGTAGCTACCTCTGTGTCGGCATTCGGCAGTCCGTCCATAATTGTATACCACCTACCCGTGTTTTTTTTTTTTCTTTCTTCTTTATACATACTACATCTCATTATCAACCAGTCTATATTAGCAGCAGACACAGTACGGTAGTCCATGGCTGTAGCTACCTCTGTGTCTGCACTCGGCAGTCCGTCCATAATTGTATACCACCTACCCGTGGTTTTTTTTTTCTTTCTTCTTTATACATACTACATCTCATTATCAACCAGTCTATATTAGCAGCAGACACAGTACGGTAGTCCACGGCTGTAGCTACCTCTGTGTCGGCACTCGGCAGTCCATCCATAATTGTATACCACCTACCCGTGGTTTTTTTTTTCTTTCTTCTTTATACATACATACTACATCTCATTATCATCCAGTCTATATTAGCAGCAGACACAGTACAGTACAATAGTCCACGGCTGTAGCTACCTCTGTGTCGGCACTCGGCAGTCCATCCATAATTGTATACTAGTATCCATCCATCTCCATTGTTTACCTGAGGTGCCTTTTAGTTGTGCCTATTAAAATATGGAGAACAAAAATGTTGAGGTTCCAAAATTAGGGAAAGATCAAGATCCACTTCCACCTCGTGCTGAAGCTGCTGCCACTAGTCATGGCCGAGACGATGAAATGCCAGCAACGTCGTCTGCCAAGGCCGATGCCCAATGTCATAGTACAGAGCATGTCAAATCCAAAACACCAAATATCAGTAAAAAAAGGACTCCAAAACCTAAAATAAAATTGTCGGAGGAGAAGCGTAAACTTGCCAATATGCCATTTACCACACGGAGTGGCAAGGAACGGCTGAGGCCCTGGCCTATGTTCATGGCTAGTGGTTCAGCTTCACATGAGGATGGAAGCACTCAGCCTCTCGCTAGAAAACTGAAAAGACTCAAGCTGGCAAAAGCACCGCAAAGAACTGTGCGTTCTTCGAAATCCCAAATCCACAAGGAGAGTCCAATTGTGTCGGTTGCGATGCCTGATCTTCCCAACACTGGACGTGAAGAGCATGCGCCTTCCACCATTTGCACGCCCCCTGCAAGTGCTGGAAGGAGCACCCGCAGTCCAGTTCCTGATAGTCAGATTGAAGATGTCAGTGTTGAAGTACACCAGGATGAGGAGGATATGGGTGTTGCTGGCGCTGGGGAGGAAATTGACCAGGAGGATTCTGATGGTGAGGTGGTTTGTTTAAGTCAGGCACCCGGGGAGACACCTGTTGACCGTGGGAGGAATATGGCCGTTGACATGCCTGGTGAAAATACCAAAAAAATCAGCTCTTCGGTGTGGAAGTATTTCACCAGAAATGCGGACAACATTTGTCAAGCCGTGTGTTCCCTTTGTCAAGCTGTAATAAGTAGGGGTAAGGACGTTAACCACCTCGGAACATCCTCCCTTATACATCACCTGCAGCGCATTCATAATAAGTCAGTGACAAGTTCAAAAACTTTGGGCGACAGCGGAAGCAGTCCACTGACCAGTAAATCCCTTCCTCTTGTAACCAAGCTCACGCAAACCACCCCACCAACTCCCTCAGTGTCAATTTCCTCCTTCCCCAGGAATGCCAATAGTCCTGCAGGCCATGTCACTGGCAATTCTGACGAGTCCTCTCCTGCCAGGGATTCCTCCGATGCATCCTTGCGTGTAACGCCTACTGCTGCTGGCGCTGCTGTTGTTGCTGCTGGGAGTCGATGGTCATCCCAGAGGGGAAGTCGTAAGCCCACTTGTACTACTTCCAGTAAGCAATTGACTGTCCAACAGTCCTTTGCGAGGAAGATGAAATATCACAGCAGTCATCCTGCTGCAAAGCGGATAACTGAGGCCTTGACAACTATGTTGGTGTTAGACGTGCGTCCGGTATCCGCCGTTAGTTCACAGGGAACTAGACAATTTATTGAGGCAGTGTGCCCCCGTTACCAAATACCATCTAGGTTCCACTTCTGTAGGCAGGCAATACCGAGAATGTACACGGACGTCAGAAAAAGACTCACCAGTGTCCTAAAAAATGCAGTTGTACCCAATGTCCACTTAACCACGGACATGTGGACAAGTGGAGCAGGGCAGGGTCAGGACTATATGACTGTGACAGCCCACTGGGTAGATGTATGGACTCCCGCCGCAAGAACAGCAGCGGCGGCACCAGTAGCAGCATCTCGCAAACGCCAACTCTTTCCTAGGCAGGCTACGCTTTGTATCACCGCTTTCCAGAATACGCACACAGCTAAAAACCTCTTACGGCAACTGAGGAAGATCATCGCAGAATGGCTTACCCCAATTGGACTCTCCTGTGGATTTGTGGCATCGGACAACGCCAGCAATATTGTGTGTGCATTAAATATGGGCAAATTCCAGCACGTCCCATGTTTTGCACATACCTTGAATTTGGTGGTGCAGAATTTTTTTAAAAACGACAGGGGCGTGCAAGAGATGCTGTCGGTGGCCAGAAGAATTGCGGGACACTTTCGGCGTACAGGCACCACGTACAGAAGACTGGAGCACCACCAAAAACTACTGAACCTGCCCTGCCATCATCTGAAGCAAGAAGTGGTAACGAGGTGGAATTCAACCCTCTATATGCTTCAGAGGTTGGAGGAGCAGCAAAAGGCCATTCAAGCCTATACAATTGAGCACGATATAGGAGGTGGAATGCACCTGTCTCAAGCGCAGTGGAGAATGATTTCAACGTTGTGCAAGGTTCTGATGCCCTTTGAACTTGCCACACGTGAAGTCAGTTCAGACACTGCCAGCCTGAGTCAGGTCATTCCCCTCATCAGGCTTTTGCAGAAGAAGCTGGAGACATTGAAGGAGGAGCTAACACGGAGCGATTCCGCTAGGCATGTGGGACTTGTGGATGGAGCCCTTAATTCGCTTAACAAGGATTCACGGGTGGTCAATCTGTTGAAATCAGAGCACTACATTTTGGCCACCGTGCTCGATCCTAGATTTAAAACCTACCTTGGATCTCTCTTTCCGGCAGACACAAGTCTGCTGGGGTTGAAAGACCTGCTGGTGAGAAAATTGTCAAGTCAAGCGGAACGCGACCTGTCAACATCTCCTCCTTCACATTCTCCCGCAACTGGGGGTGCGAGGAAAAGGCTCAGAATTCCGAGCCCACCCGCTGGCGGTGATGCAGGGCAGTCTGGAGCGACTGCTGATGCTGACATCTGGTCCGGACTGAAGGACCTGACAACGATTACGGACATGTCGTCTACTGTCACTGCATATGATTCTCTCAACATTGAAAGAATGGTGGAGGATTATATGAGTGACCGCATCCAAGTAGGCACGTCACACAGTCCGTACTTATACTGGCAGGAAAAAGAGGCAATTTGGAGGCCCTTGCACAAACTGGCTTTATTCTACCTAAGTTGCCCTCCCACAAGTGTGTACTCCGAAAGAGTGTTTAGTGCCGCCGCTCACCTTGTCAGCAATCGGCGTACGAGGTTACATCCAGAAAATGTGGAGAAGATGATGTTCATTAAAATGAATTATAATCAATTCCTCCGCGGAGACATTGACCAGCAGCAATTGCCTCCACAAAGTACACAGGGAGCTGAGATGGTGGATTCCAGTGGGGACGAATTGATAATCTGTGAGGAGGGGGATGTACACGGTGATATATCGGAGGATGATGATGAGGTGGACATCTTGCCTCTGTAGAGCCAGTTTGTGCAAGGAGAGATTAATTGCTTCTTTTTTGGGGGGGGTCCAAACCAACCCGTCATATCAGTCACAGTCGTGTGGCAGACCCTGTCACTGAAATGATGGGTTGGTTAAAGTGTGCATGTCCTGTTTATACAACATAAGGGTGGGTGGGAGGGCCCAAGGACAATTCCATCTTGCACCTCTTTTTTCTTTTATTTTTCTTTGCGTCATGTGCTGTTTGGGGAGGGTTTTTTGGAAGGGCCATCCTGCGTGACACTGCAGTGCCACTCCTAGATGGGCCCGGTGTTTGTGTCGGCCACTAGGGTCGCTTATCTTACTCACACAGTCAGCTACCTCATTGCGCCTCTTTTTTTCTTTGCGTCATGTGCTGTTTGGGGAGGGTTTTTTGGAAGGGCCATCCTGCGTGACACTGCAGTGCCACTCCTAGATGGGCCCGGTGTTTGTGTCGGCCACTAGGGTCGCTTATCTTACTCACACAGTCAGCTACCTCATTGCGCCTCTTTTTTTCTTTGCGTCATGTGCTGTTTGGGGAGGGTTTTTTCGAAGGGCCATCCTGCGTGACACTGCAGTGCCACTCCTAGATGGGCCCGGTGTTTGTGTCGGCCACTAGGGTCGCTTATCTTACTCACACAGTCAGCTACCTCATTGCGCCTCTTTTTTTCTTTGCGTCATGTGCTGTTTGGGGAGGGTTTTTTGGAAGGGCCATCCTGCGTGACACTGCAGTGCCACTCCTAGATGGGCCCGGTGTTTGTGTCGGCCACTAGGGTCGCTTATCTTACTTACACAGTCAGCTACCTCATTGCGCCTCTTTTTTTCTTTGCGTCATGTGCTGTTTGGGGAGGGTTTTTTGGAAGGGACATCCTGCGTGACACTGCAGTGCCACTCCTAGATGGGCCCGGTGTTTGTGTCGGCCACTAGGGTCGCTTATCTTACTCACACAGTCAGCTACCTCATTGCGCCTCTTTTTTTCTTTGCGTCATGTGCTGTTTGGGGAGGGTTTTTTGGAAGGGACATCCTGCGTGACACTGCAGTGCCACTCCTAGATGGGCCCGGTGTTTGTGTCGGCCACTAGGGTCGCTTATCTTACTCACACAGTCAGCTACCTCATTGCGCCTCTTTTTTTCTTTGCGTCATGTGCTGTTTGGGGAGGGTTTTTTGGAAGGGACATCCTGCGTGACACTGCAGTGCCACTCCTAGATGGGCCCGGTGTTTGTGTCGGCCACTAGGGTCGCTTATCTTACTCACACAGCGACCTCGGTGCAAATTTTAGGACTAAAAATAATATTGTGAGGTGTGAGGTATTTAGAATAGACTGAGTGTAAATTATGGTTTTTGAGGTTAATAATACTTTGGGATCAAAATGACCCCCAAATTCTATGATTTAAGCTGTTTTTTAGGGTTTTTTGAAAAAAACACCCGAATCCAAAACACACCCGAATCCGACAAAAAAAATTTGGTGAGGTTTTGCCAAAACGCGGTCGAACCCAAAACACGGCCGCGGAACCGAACCCAAAACCAAAACACAAAACCCGAAAAATTTCCGGCGCTCATCTCTAGTATATATGTGTGTGTGTGTGTGCGTGTGTGTGTGTGTGTGTGTGTGTGTGTGTGTCGTGAGGCTGCACTCAGACGTCTTAATAAGTAATACAAAGGATCCCCTTTGGTGAGTCAACGTTTCAGAGTCCTTTACTTCAACTCTTCGCCAGGATACAGGTGAGGTAACAACAGTGAGTTTATATAGGTAACAACATCAAAAACTCCACCCCCTCCCCCAAAAGGCAGGGTGTGGTAACAGACAAATGTGTACTTGTGTTGTATTAATTACATGTGACTGATAAAAACACATCAAATCTCATTATGTTCATTTAAGTGATAGAAAAATAATACCATTTATACGATATTATATTGCAATTCATGACAATAAAATTCATTAATTAACTGTGCATTTCTGTGTTTTTTTGGTGTAAAACAAACCATAACATCATCGCAGTGATAAAATACTATGATGGCATGGGTTAATGCAAAACACCTCCAGGAGTAATCACTGTGTTAACATAAAGTTACAATGTAGCTGTGAAGATAACTACAATAGTAACTTGATGTATTCAAACCTTAATGTAGCTGAGTTATAGAAATATCGCTATATATTGACTAATAAATGTTATCAAAACCGACAAAAGGTAATGTGACATAACAGTTTAATGGTCCGTACACATTAGACGATGTCGCTCTGTGAGTGACGTCGTCTAATGTTTCCCCTCCCGGGCCGGATAGGTTGGCGGCCGACTGTACACACTGAACGATATGACCGCTCATATCGCTCAGTGACGTCACGCCTCCGCCAGCCCTGCATGCAGGTCGTGGACGACAGTCCAGATCCTGCATGCATGCACTGGCGACAGCGCCGATCGTTGCCGACCCACGGGGCCGTGCATCGGTCGTCGCTGGCGGCATACACACTTGCCGATAAAATGAGCGACATCACTCAGGGAGGGGGAAAATGAGCGACATTGCTCATTTTATCGGCAAGTGTGTATGGGCCTTTAGAACCTGATAGATAACTCTGGCATTGTATTACAGATCAGTGAAATCTAACAAATGTTTAAACCTTAATAGGTATGGAAGATCATATATGGGCAGTAGCGGATCTTGCCACGGGCAAGCAGGACTTTAGCCCGGGGCGCCGCCTTTCGGAGGGCGCTGCACCATGGCAAGATCCGCTACTGTGCCCCCTGCTGTGTCCCCCGCTGGTACCCCACTGTGAAGGGAACTAGACGCTACGCGTCTAGTTTCCCTTCGTGGAGAGGACCTTTGCTGTGCGATGCGCGATGACGTCATTGCACACCGCACAGCATTGTGGGACTGACAGACGCTAGGGGTCATATTTGACCTCTAGTGTCTGAGTATGCTGTGCTATGGGAGGAGCGGCACCGGTGGAGGTCTGCTGCAGTCAGGAGCGGTGATTGTAAGTATTATTATTATTTTTTTGTTCAAGTGGCGCTACGCTACAGGGGGCACAAATGGGGGCACAACTCTACAGGGGGCGTAACTGACCATGCCCCTTGCATGAAGCCACGTCCCTATTCTCCGCCCGGGGCGCCAAAAGAACTAGAACCGGCCCTGTATATGGGCTATCTAAAAACATCATCTCCATGTGAACACAGTTATCTGAAAAGGTTACTACAACACCAAAAGAAGCTTAATGTATTTAAAAACTAAACACTAATGTAATGTTGCCAAGGGATACGGCACGCCTATTTTCTTCTCAAGTAAAACAGTTCAGGCCCAATTGCTCCTTTAAGCTAAACATGGTCAGAGTCTGCAACCTGAAAATCCATTTGGATTACAAGCACAACAGAGCTTTACCCCGGTCTCCTCCTCTCTTTATGGGAGGCACATGATCGATCATGTGATATTTGAGCATGGCTATGTTATGACCTGCTGTTAAAAAATGTTTAGCGACTGGTTGGTCACTATGTTTTTTTTAAGGAGAGCATTTTTTATGACACTTTTGTTATTGGCAATTCTCTCCTTAAACATGGTTTCAGTTTTTTCTATTTAATTAAGGCTACAAGGACACGTGATCTTACAGACAATGAACCGTGTTGTACATGTCAAATGATGATATATTTTGTAAGTTTTACCAGTTCTGGGGTGTCTAAAGGTGTCACCGCTGATCATTTATCTGCAGGTGACACATTTGACACAACCCTTTTTCATGGGACCCAGAAAAGTGGTGTTGCCAGGAACCTGTTGTGTGACATCTGCTCTCACCAATAGATATCTAAGATTTTTACCTCTTTTGAAGCTCTGCATGATCTGTTGTTGTTTAAACATTGGTAAGTCAGTGTCTGAAGTGACTATTGGCCAGAGCTTTTTAACCTGTTTGTGTACCATGGAACTTAAAGGATTGTAATGATTGACCCAGGTGATTTTGTTCTCATTGACTGTTGTAAGAGTTTTTGTGTTCAATAATTCAGAGCTTTGGTGTGACAAGGCTCATGATTTTTGTTTCTGCATATGTGCAAGATCGTATCCCCTAGCTAAGAATTTTTTCAACATAGCATCTAGTTGTTGCTGCAAATGACTAGGGCCCTCATTCCGAGTTGTTCGCTCTCTAGCTGCTTTTAGCAGCCGTGCAAACGCTAAGCCGCCACCCTCTGGGAGTGTTTTTTAGCTTAGCAGAAGTGCGAACAAAAGGATCGCAGAGCGCCTACAAAATAATTTTGTGCAGTGTCAGAGTAGCTCCAGACCTACTTAGCGCTAGCGATCACTTCAGACTTTTCAGTTCCTGTTTTGACGTCACGAACACGCCCTGCGTTCGGCCAGCCACACCTGCGTTTCCCCAACCACGCCTGCGTTTTTCCACACACTCCCTGAAAACGGTCAGTTGACACCCAGAAACACCCACTTCCTGTCAATTATTCTGCGGCCAGCAGTGCGACTGAAATGCTTCGCTAGACCTTGTGTGAAACTACAACGTTCGTTGTAATAGTACGATGCACGTGCGCATTGCGGCGCATACGCATGCGCAGAAGTGCCTTTTTTTGCCTGATCGCTGCGCAGCGACCGAAATATGCTAGCGAACAACTCAGAATGACCCCCTAGGTTCACTAATGATCCTGTAGGCTCGCAGGAACTGGGAGTAGGGAAGTCCCTGTTTGAGCGCAGGGCGATGGAAGCTCTTGTTATGTATGAGATTATTCCTATCTGTAGGTATTATGTAAATATCAGTATTGGACGTCTCACTTTCCCAGGTGAATTTGATGGGATGTTCTAAAGCATTGTGTGAGTTAAATATTGTGTTTAATGTATCCAAAGTACCAGACCAAAAAATTATGAGGTCATCTATATACCGTTTGTATAGAAATAACTTGGTATTGATATTTGGATCTGTTAAGAACATTTCTTGTTCCATCTGGATCATATAACAGTTAGCTAGGGACGGAGCTACTGGAGATCCCATAGCGCAACCAGCTGTTTGTAAATAATAGTGACCGTCAAAGAAAAAAATATTTTTAGTAAGTGTGAATTCCAAAAGTGTCATAAAGAACTCCACCTCGGGTCCCTTATATTTGGGATTAAGTGTGATGAGTTGTCGTACTGCTTGTAAGCCTGCATCATGTGGTATAGCCATGTATAGGCTTTTTGATATCGGCTGTACACAGCAATAAGTCAGATGGAATGTATTTGATATCTTGCAAAATATTTAATAAAGCAGTGGAATCTCGGTGATAAGATACAGAATCCTGGACAATAGGTTGCAGATAACTATCCAAATAGATTGTTATTGGATGGAATATAGACCCCCTGGCAGGAATAATCGGTCTGCCAGGTGACCTATCCAAGGATTTATGTACCTTGGGTACAGTATACAACAACGGGGTACAAGGAGATGCAACTGTCAAAGCATTTTTAGTTTCTATGGACACAATACCTCTATTTACCGCCTGGGTCAACAAATCGTCCACTTGTCTTTTATAACAATTAGTCGGATCTTTAGATAACCTTTTATAAACCTTAATATCCGCCAATTGTTCATAAATTTCAAATTTGTAATCCGTGAGGTTCTGGACCACAATAGACCCGCCCTTGTCTGAAGGACGGATCGTGATATCTTTATAAGTCTGTAATGACTTTAATGCTTTATGTTCGTTAATGGATAAATTGTGCTGTATCTTGATCTGTGATCTAGGTGGAGGAATGGACTCAGTCAGTAACCGTGTGAACGTCCTCAATGAATGATTGCTAGATGCTGGATCGAATTTAGAATGAGGTTGTAATTCAATCAGAGCCTTGGGAATATTGTCAGAGTCTCTACTGATCGAGGGAGGATGTTTGTGAAAAAATTCTTTCAAACGTAGTTTCCTTGATGATTGATAATTTTCCACTTGCCACTGAAAGGGATTAAATGTGACCGCCGGGACAAATGAAAGGCCTAGATTTAGGACCCGCATCTTGTCCTCCATTAGTGTGCGGTCTGAGAGATTGAACACTAGGTTTTCCTCTGGTGGGGGGGGGGGGGGGGTCGGTAATCGGTGCGTTTGTCTTTTGTTCTGTCCTGCCCGTCGTGTCCGCAGGTCTCTTTGTGCTGTCGGGGTACTTCGGGTAGATACTCCTTCTGGTGTAAGCCGAAAATGGTGTGCTGACTGTTCGTGGTCAGAGTCTACTTGTGAGCCCAATTCAGCTGATGTGCCTGATTCGGCTTTAAAGCGATAGTGTCTTTTTGGTCTTTGGAAACGGGAATCCGTCCTTTGTTGTCCATTGAGCCAGGTGTATACCTGGTGTTTATCATAGCCCTGGTCGACTTTTTGCATTTTATTTTTCTTAAATTTAATGAGGTCATTAGTATAAGCCTCAGCTTGTTTGGTAAACTTATCCATCCAATCTGTGGTGGTGTCCGCCAATAATGTATTTTTATGATTTATCTCAAAAGTGGAAAGTAACTGTTTTTGAAAGTTAAGTTCCCTTGTGCTCTCCTCAATGACGAGGAGCACGAGGTCGAACGAACATTTATTAAGTATGGAAGTCCACTTCCTGCAAAATATTATGTTGTGTCTGCCGATAGTTAGAATGTTTTTAATGTGGAATTCTCTGAGTATTTTCTTATTGCGGTGGTATTCCGATAAGGTAATTGCATGGTAGAGGTTGTCGATTTCTCTCCTTTTAATTTGAGACTACTCGCGAAAGTAGTCTAGATTGCTTGCACTTGCTTTATCTCCCAGCTGTTCCATGTAGAGAATAGTAACTGCATCTCCCTCAGAGAAACTAAATTATTCTCCCAATTGTAGTTGAATCCCAGATGAGGCCTCATCTGTTAACTCCATATTTGCCAGGAGTGAGTGCTGGTCTTGGTCTACACTGTTACAACAGTCAATGAGAACAAAATCACCTGAGTCAATCATTACAATCCCTTAAGTTCCATAGTACACAAACAGGTTAAAAAGCTTTGGCTAATAGTCACTTCAGACACTGACTTACCAATGTTTAAACAACATCAGATCATGCAAATCTTCCAAAGATTTAAAAATCTTAAGCCCAGTACTCACGGGCCGATCAAGGAGAGATGCGTGCTGAGCGAACCGCTCAGCACACATCTCTCCCGGCGCTCAGCACAGCGCGATCTGTGCTGAGCGTGCGGGGGGAGACGGGGGGGCCGCTCATTTCACCCAGCGGGTGAAGTGAGCGACCCGCTAGATTGGCCTGCATGCAGGCCAATCTAGCAGCGGCGATAGCGATGTGCGGGGCCGCGCATCGCTATCGCCGAGGGTGCTACACACGGAGCGATCCTGCCGATATTCTAAGCAATCTAGTCAGATTGCTTAGAATATCGCTCCGTGAGTACCCCTCTTTAGAGATCTATTGGTGAGAGCAGATGTTACACAACAGGTGCCTGGCAACACCACTTTTCTGGGTCCCATGAAAAAGGGTTGTGTCAAATGTGTCAACTGTGTCACCTGCAGATCAGTGATCAGCAGTGACACCTTTAGACACCCCAGAACTGGTAAAGCTTACAAAATATATCATCATTTGACATGTACAACATGGTTCGTTGTCTGTAAGATCACGTGTCCTTGTAGCCTTAATTATATAGGAAAAACTGAAACCATGGGGTATATTTACTAAGGTCCCGATTTTGTAACCAATGGTGGGAACTTTCTGCTCAGCGGTGAGGTCACTTTCGGTCAACCGCTGAGCAGAAAGTTCACACCATTGGTTACACTGGAGCGCATAGGCGCTACATTGTAACACTGCCGTGTGCCGCCTGTCAGTCAGTACAGGAGCACACAGCCGATCAGGAGGGTGCCACAACGTGGCGCTCCCTGATTGGCTGAAGAAACCCACTTAGACAGAAGTCAGAGTGGGTTTCTGGCATTCGGGGAAAGGGGACCCATGTGAAAACATGGGTCCCCTTTCAGTGCGTGGCTCGGGTCTCCGTTTTATTTTTTTAATCAAGTACGTGGATTACAAAAGGATTATCCGAGGAGCCTGGTACCCTGGATCTGGTGAGTATAATTTATTCAACAGGTACCCCATGGATTCTACTGGACAAGAGGACCGACCTGCGTGTGAACATAAGGTAAGTATGTATGTATGTTTGTGTGGATGGATGTAATAAAACTTTACTTTCAAGGTGTGTGTGTATTGTCTTTTTTTGGGTATTTTTTTAGTAGTAGTACTACAGGTACCAGCGGGCCCGTTTTTCCGCCGCCTGCTGGTACTTGTGGTTCTCCAAGTACCAGCATGCGGGGGAGGCTTGCTGGGCCTTGTAGTACTGCTACTAAAAACAATATCTTACACTTTTCCAAAAAGGCTATCAGCCCCCCATCCGCAGCCCATTGGATGGGGGGGACAGCCTCGGGCTTCACCCCTGGCCCTTGGGTGGCTGGGGGGGGACCCCTTGATTGAAGGGGTCCCCACTCCCCCAGGGTACCCCGGCCAGGGGTGACTAGTTGGATATTTGATGCCACGGCCGCAGGGCACTGTATAAAAGTGACCCCCGGCTGTGGCATTATCTGTCCAGCTAGTGGAGCCCGGTGCTGGTTTTAAAAATACGGGGGACCCCTACGCTTTTTGTCCCCCGTATTTTTGGAACCAGGACCAGGCGCAGAGCCCGATGCTGGTTGCTTAAATAAGGGGGAACCCCTGTCATTTTCTTTCCCATATTTCAGCAACCAGGATCGTCTCAAAGAGCCCGAGGCTGGTTATGCTTAGGAGGGGGGACCCCACGCCATTTTTTTTTACAGTTTTACAGTGCTTATTTAAAAAAAAAAAAATGAACCCCAGCACGGATCACACAGATCCGGCCAAGATTCATTTAGAAAAAGTCGGCAGTGTTTTGCTAATCACTGCCGTAAAAAACTAAAAAAAAACACGAATTACATCGACATCGGAACAAAAGAAAATGCAGAATACGACAGCTTAGTAAATTAGTCGTAATAAATTCAAAAAGTTGCAGTTTTACACTTTCGATGTCATTCGTGATTATTCTCCCACCAAATCGGGAGAATTACGAATGTTAGTAAATATACCCCCATGTTTCAGAGAATTGCCAATCACAAAAGTGTCATAAAAAAATGCTCTCCTTACAAAACATAGTGACCAACCAGTCGCTAAACTTTTTTTAACAGCAGGTCATAACATAGCCATGCTTAAATATCACATGATCGATCATGTGCCTCCCATGAAGAGAGGAGGGGACCGGGGTAAAGGTCTGTTATGCTTGGAATCTAAATGGATTTTCAGGTTGCAGACTCTGACCCCATTCAGCTTAAATGAGCAATTGGGCCTGAATTTTTTACTTGAGAAGAAAATAGGCATGCCGTATCCCTTGGCAACATAGCATTAGTGTTTAGTTTTTAAATGCACTAAGCTTCTTTTGGTGTTGAGGTGACCTTTTCAGATAACTGTGTACACATATACAGTAGATGATGTTTTAGATAGCCCATATATGATCTTCCATACCTATAAAGGTTTAAACATTTGTTAGATTTCACTGATCTGTAATACAATGCCAGAGTTATCTATCAGGTTCTAAAACTGTTATGTCACATTACCTTTTGTCAGTTTTGATAACATTTATTAGTCAATATATAGAGATATTTCTATAAATCAGCTACATTAAGGTTTGAATACATCAAGTTACTATTGTAGTTATCTTCACAGCTACATTGTAACTTTATGTTAACACAGTGATTACTCCTGGAGGTGTTTTGCATTAACCCATGCAAGGTCTTTTTAAATGTCATCATAGTCACTGCGATGATGTTATGGTTTGTTTTACACCAAAAAAACACAGAAATGCACAGTTAATTAATGAATTTTATTGTCATGAATTGCAATATAATTTCGTATATATGGTATTATTTTTCTATCACTTAAATGAACATAATGAGATTTGATGTGGTTTTATCAGTCACATGTAATTAATACAACACAAGTACACATTTGTCTGTTACCACACCCTGCCCTTTGGGGAAGGGGGTGGAGTTTTTGATGTTGTTACTAGTGATGAGCGGGTTCGGTTCCTCGGAAACCGTACCCCCCCGAACTTCACCCATTTTACACGGGTCCAAGGCATACTCGGATTCTCCCGTATGGCTCGGTTAACCCGAGCGCGCCCGAACGTCATCATCCCGCTGTCGGATTCTCGCGAGATTCGGATTCTATATGAGCAGCCGCGCGTCGCCGCCATTTTCACTCGTGCATTGGAAATGTTAGGGAGAGGACGTGGCTGGCGTCCTCTCTGTTTATTCATTGTTGATGCAAATATTTGTTCTTGCTTATATCTTAATTGTGGGGACTGGGGAGCAGCTGTATTATTAATATAGGAGGAGTACAGTGCAGAGTTTTGCTGATCAGTGACCACCAGTTTTATCCGTTCTCTGCCTGAAAAAAACGCTCCTTATCCGTTATCTGTGCTCAGTGTGCTGCATATATCTGTGCTCGCACTGCTTAATTGTGGGGACTGGGGAGCAGCAGTATTATATAGGAGGAGTACAGTGCAGAGTTTTACTGACAGTGACCACCAGTATACGTTGTCTGCCTGAAAAACACTCCATATCTGTACTCAGTGTGCTGCATATATCTGTGCTCACACTGCTTAATTGTGGGGACTGGGGAGCAGCAGTATTATATAGGAGGAGTACAGTGCAGAGTTTTGCTGACAGTGACCACCAGTATACGTTGTCTGCCTGAAAAACACTCCATATCTGTGCTCAGTGTGCTGCATATATCTGTGCTCACACTGCTTTATTGTGAGGAATGGGGACAACCAGTATATTATATAGGAGGAGTACACTGCAGAGTTTTGCTGACCAGTGACCACCAGTATGCATTGTCTGCCTGAAAAACACTCCATATCTGTGCTGCATTGTAGTATATAGTAGGAGTACAGTGCATAATTTTGCTGACCACCAGTATATAATATATAGGAGTACGGTACAGTAGGCCACTGCTGTACCTACCTCTGTGTCGTCAAGTATACTATCCATCCATACCTGTGGTGCATTTCAGTTTTGCACAGTTTGCTGACCACCAGTATATAATCTATAGCATTACGGTATAGTAGGCCACTGCTGTACCTACCTCTGTGTCGTCAAGTATACTATCCATCCATACCTGTGGTGCATTTCAGTTTTGTACAGTTTGCTGACCACCAGTATATAATATATAGCATTACGGTACAGTAGGCCACTGCTGTACCTACCTCTGTGTCGTCAAGTATACTATCCATCCATACCTGTCGTGCATTTCAGTTTTGCACAGTTTGCTGACCACCAGTATATAATATATAGCATTACGGTACAGTAGGCCACTGCTGTACCTACCTCTGTGTCGTCAAGTATACTATCCATCCATACCTGTGGTGCATTTCAGTTTTGCACAGTTTGCTGACCACCAGTATATAATATATATCATTAGGGTACAGTAGGCCACTGCTGTACCTACCTCTGTCGTCAAGTATACTATCCATCCATACCTGTGGTGCATTTCAGTTTTGCACAGTTTGCTGACCACCAGTATATAATATATTGCATTACGCTACAGTAGGCCACTGCTGTACCTACCTCTGTGTCGTCAAGTATACTATCCATCCATACCTGTGGTGCATTTCAGTTTTGCACAGTTTGCTGACCACCAGTATATAATATATATCATTAGGGTACAGTAGGCCACTGCAGTACCTACCTCTGTGTCGTCAAGTATACTATCCATCCATACCTGTGGTGCATTTCAGTTTTGCACAGTTTACTGACCACCAGTATATAATATATAGCATTACGCTACAGTAGGCCACTGCTGTACCTACCTCTGTGTCGTCAAGTATACTATCCATCCATACCTGTGGTGCATTTCAGTTTTGCAGAGTTTGCTGACCACCAGTATATAATATATAGCATTACGGTACAGTAGGCCACTGCTGTACCTACCTCTGTGTCGTCAAGTATACTATCCATCCATACCTGTGGTGCATTTCAGTTTTGCACAGTTTGCTGACCACCAGTATATAATATATAGCATTACGGTACAGTAGGCCACTGCTGTACCTACCTCTGTGTCGTCAAGTATACTATCCATCCATACCTGTGGTGCATTTCAGTTTTGCACAGTTTGCTGACCACCAGTATATAATATATAGCATTATGGTACAGTAGGCCACTGCTGTACCTACCTCTGTGTCGTCAAGTATACTATCCATCCATACCTGTGGTGCATTTCAGTTTTGCAAGTTTGCTGACCACCAGTATATAATATATAGCATTACGGTACAGTAGGCCACTGCTGTACCTACCTCTGTGTCGTCAAGTATACTATCCATCCATACCTGTGGTGCATTTCAGTTTTGCACAGTTTGCTGACCACCAGTATATAATATATAGCATTACGGTACAGTAGGCCACTGCTGTACCTACCTCTGTGTCGTCAAGTATACTATCCATCCATACCTGTGGTGCATTTCAGTTGTGCGCAGTATATGTAGTAGTCGGCCATTGCTATTGATACTGGCATATAATTCCACACATTAAAAAATGGAGAACAAAAATGTGGAGGTTAAAATAGGGAAAGATCAAGATCCACTTCCACCTCGTGCTGAAGCTCCTGCCACTAGTCATGGCCGAGACGATGAAATGCCATCAACGTCGTCTGCCAAGGCCGATGCCCAATGTCATAGTAGAGAGCATGTAAAATCCAAAAAAAAAAAGTTCAGTAAAATGACCCAAAAATCAAAATTGAAAGCGTCTGATGAGAAGCGTAAACTTGCCAATATGCCATTTACGACACGGAGTGGCAAGGAACGGCTGAGGCCCTGGCCTATGTTCATGGCTAGTGGTTCAGCTTCACATGAGGATGGAAGCACTCATCCTCTCGCTAGAAAAATGAAAAGACTTAAGCTGGCAAAAGCACAGCAAAGAACTGTGCGTTCTTCTAAATCACAAATCCCCAAGCAGAGTCCAATTGTGTCGGTTGCGATGCCTGACCTTCCCAACACTGGACGGGAAGAGCTTGCGCCATCCACCATTTACACGCCCCCTGCAAGTGCTGGAAGGAGCACCCGCAGTCCAGTTCCTGATAGTCAAATTGAAGATGTCAGTGTTGAAGTACACCAGGATGAGGATATGGGTGTTGCTGGTGCTGGGGAGGAAATTGACAAGGAGGATTCTGATGGTGAGGTGGTTTGTTTAAGTCAGGCACCCGGGGAGACACCTGTTGTCCGTGGGATGAATATGGCCATTGACATGCCTGGTCAAAATACAAAAAAATCACCTCTTCGGTGTGGAATTATTTCAACACAAATGCGGACAGCAGGTGTCAAGCCGTGTGTTGCCTTTGTCAAGCTGTAATAAGTAGGGGTAAGGACGTTAACCACCTAGGAACATCCTCCATTATACGTCACCTGGACCGCATTCATCAGAAGTCAGTGACAAGTTCAAAAACTTTGGGTGACAGCGGAAGCAGTCCACTGACAACTAAATCCCTTCCTCTTGTAACCAAGCTCCTGCAAACCACACCACCAACTCCCTCAGTGTCAATTTCCTCCTTACACAGGAAAGCCAATAGTCCTGCAGGCCATGTCACTGGCAAGTCTGACGAGTCCTCTCCTGCCTGGGATTCCACCGATGCATCCTTGAGTGTAACGCCTACTGCTGCTGGCGCTGCTGTTGTTGCTGCTGGGAGTCGATCGTCATCCCAGAGGGGAAGTCGGAAGACCACTTGTACTACTTCCAGTAAGCAATTGACTGTCCAACAGTCCTTTGCGAGGAAGATGAAATATCACAGCAGTCATCCTGCTGCAAAGCGGATTTCTCAGGCCTTTGCAGCCTGGGCGGTGAGAAATGTGGTTCCGGTATCCGCCGTTAATTCAGAGGCAACTAGAGACTTGATTGAGGTACTGTGTCCCCGGTACCAAATACCATCTAGGTTCCATTTCTCTAGGCAGGCGATACCGAAAATGTACACAGACCTCAGAAAAAGAGTCACCAGTGTCCTAAAAAATGCAGTTGTACCCAATGTCCACTTAACCACGGACATGTGGACAAGTGGAGCAGGGCAGACTCAGGACTATATGACTGTGACAGCCCACTGGGTAGATGTATTGCCTCCCGCAGCAAGAACAGCAGCGGCGGCACCAGTAGCAGTATCTCGCAAACGCCAACTCGTTCCTAGGCATGCTACGCTTTGTATCACCGCTTTCCAGAAGAGGCACACAGCTGACAACCTCTTACGGAAACTGAGGAACATCATCGCAGAATGGCTTACCCCAATTGGACTCTCCTGGGGATTTGTGACGTCGGACAACGCCAGCAATATTGTGCGTGCATTACATCTGGGCAAATTCCAGCACGTCCCATGTTTTGCACATACATTGAATTTGGTGGTGCAGAATTATTTAAAAAACGACAGGGGCGTGCAAGAGATGCTGTCGGTGGCCCGAAGAATTGCGGGCCACTTTCGGCATTCAGCCACCGCGTGCCGAAGACTGGAGCACCACCAAACATTCCTGAACCTGCCCTGCCATTATCTGAAGCAAGAGGTGGTAACGAGGTGGAATTCAACCCTCTATATGCTTCAGAGGATGGAGGAGCAGCAAAAGGCTATTCAAGCCTATACATCTGCCCACGATATAGGCAAAGGAGGGGGAATGCACCTGAATCAAGCGTAGTGGAGAATGATTTCAACGTTGTGCAAGGTTCTGCAACCCTTTGAACTTGCCACACGTGAAGTCAGTTCAGACATTGCCAGCCTGAGTCAGGTCATTCCCCTCATCAGGCTTTTGCAGAAAAAGCTGGAGACATTGAAGGAGGAGCTAAAACAGAGCGATTCCGCTAGGCATGTGGGACTTGTGGATGGAGCCCTTAATTCGCTTAACCAGGATTCACGGGTGGTCAATCTGTTGAAATCAGAGCACTACATTTCGGCCACCGTGCTCGATCCTAGATTTAAAACCTACGTTGTATCTCTCTTTCTGGCAGACACAAGTCTGCAGAGGTTCGAAGACCTGCTGGTGAGAAAATTGTCAAGTCAAGCGGAACGTGACCCGTCAACATCTCCTCCTTCACTTTCTCCCACAACTGGGGGTGCGAGGAAAAGGCTAAGAATTCCGAGCACACCCGCTGGCGGTGATGCAGGGCAGTCTGGAGCGAGTGCTGACATCTGGTCCGGACTGAAGGACCTGCCGACAATTACTGACATGTCGTCTACTGTCACTGCATATGATTCTATCACCATTGAAAGAATGGTGGAGGATTATATGAGTGACCGCATCCAAGTATGCACGTCAGACAGTCCGTACGTATACTGGCAGGAAAAAGAGGCAATTTGGAGGCCCTTGCACAAACTGGCTTTATTCTACCTAAGTTGCCCTCCCTCCAGTGTGTACTCCGAAAGAGTGTTTAGTGCAGCTGCTCACCTTGTCAGCAATCGGCGTACGAGGTTACTTCCAGAAAATGTGGAGAAGATGATGTTCATCAAAATTAATTATAATCAATTCCTCCGTGGAGACATTCACCAGCAGCAATTGCCTCCAGAAAGTACACAGGGACCTGAGATGGTGGATTCCAGTGGGGACGAATTAATAATCTGTGAGGAGGGGGATGTACACAGTGAAAGGGGTGAGGAATCGGAGGATGATGATGAGGTGGACATCTTGCCTCTGTAGAGCCAGTTTGTGCAAGGAGAGATTGATTGCTTCTTTTTTTGATGAGGGCCAAAACCAACCAGTCATTTCAGCCACAGTTGTGTGGCAGACCCTGTCGCAGAAATGATGGGTTCGTTAAAGTGTGCATGTTCTGTTTATACAACATAAGGGTGGGTGGGAGGGCCCAAGGACAATTCCATCTTGCACCTCTTTTTTCTTTCATTTTTCTTTGCATCATGTGCTGTTTGGGGACAATTTTTTGAAGTGCCATCCTGCCTGACACTGCAGTGCCACTCCTAGATGGGCCAGGTGTTTGTGTCGGCCACTTGTGTCGCTTAGCTTAGTCACACAGCGACCTTGGTGCGCCTCTTTTTTTCTTTGCATCATGTGCTGTTTGGGGACAATTTTTTTGAAGTGCCATCCTGCCTGACACTGCAGTGCCACTCCTAGATGGGCCAGGTGTTTGTGTCGGCCACTTGGGTCGCTTAGCTTAGCCATCCAGTGACCTCGGTGCAAATTTTAAGACTAAAAATAATATTGTGAGGTGTGAGGTGTTCAGAATAGACTGAAAATGAGTGTAAATTATGGTTATTAAGGTTAATAATACTATGGGATCAAAATGACCCCCAAATTCTATGATTTAAGCGGTTTTTGAGGGTTTTTTGTAAAAAAAACACCCGAATCCAAAACACACCCGAATCCGACAAAAAAATTTCAGGGAGGTTTTGCCAAAACGCGTCCGAATCCAAAACACGGCCGCGGAACCGAATCCAAAACCAAAACACAAAACCCGAAAAATGTCCGGTGCACATCACTAGTTGTTACCTATATAACCTCACTGTTGTTACCTCACCTGTATCCTGACGAAAGAGTTGAAGTAAAGGACTCTGAAATGTTGACTCACCAAAGGGGATCCTTTGTGTTATTTATTAAGAAGTCTGAGTGCCACCTCATGACATATATATTGGTTCCAACTTCGAGCAGGAGTTTGGAAAACTGGAGGGCACAGACGCACATTGTCTCAGCAGAGGAGTGCCGGCTTCTAAAGAATTTTATCTATCTATCTATCTATCTATCTATCTATCTATATATATATATATATATATATACAGACTTGGAGATGCGGCACTCTGGTTCACTTAAGTAGCAATAACGGGTGTGGAGTCCCTTGTTCAGGTCAACGTTTCAATATTTTATTTATATTGTCATCAGGATACAAACTTACATAAAACAAACATACCTTTATACAAGTCCCCCACCACGTGAATGCCGGCATCGGAGCGGGACTGCATCCCCGCCCCTTTGCTGCGCTGAAAATAGACGTCATAAACATCAGCCCATTAAGCCACCGTGTTGTTACCATAGCAACCAAACAAAGTAACGAGACATCAAAAGCAACATGGTTACATTAGTTTAAACAAGTTTTAAAGCAAACGTATACATAACAATCTACAAAGGAACTTAATTCAATTAAAGATAAAATAACAAGTTTTGAAGGTGTACATTTGGCAGCGTTAACATCTGATCAAGGAACTGACTGGTTGGACCGGCTTAAACAACAGATCGCTACTTATAAAAGAGAACTACTCCAATTTAAAAAAGAGAAACTCAATAAGGTTGAGTTGGACTATGAAAGACATACTGTTTATAAGTGGCTCTCTGGAGGTCCTAATGAGGAACATAAACAACCTTTTTTTAGGAGAAATAAACAGCGTAATTATAGAAAAACTATACGTTTTGATACAGATTCTTCCCAAGATAACTTGAGCTCTAACAGTGAATTGGAGCAGACCCCGTCGACATCTGGCCCTTTAGGGGCCCTAACAAGAGCAGCACAGCGGGGCTTCATCCAAGGCGAAAAACGCGAAAAAGGAAATGCACGCGGCGGGGGGGCCAGTCAGAAAGGCAGAGGGCGAGTAGGCAGGCCTCCCTTAGCCAAGAGAACCTAATATTTAATTTATCATCTTACGAACTATCTGAAGGTGAAGCCAGTTTGTTATCAAAAGGACTGTCCTTTATCCCTTCAGTAAAATTTGAAGAATTGCCTTGGATGATGGAGAAACAAGAATTGGCTAGATCAATCAGATTAAAAGAGTTTTTTGGCAATAATAGTGGTGTAACATCTGCCAACAAACCAGAAATTCCAGCCCAATTGAAAAAATTTGCCAAACGTTCCAACTTTGATCCTGTTTCTAATAATGCTAGCTTGAGAACTTTCTTCAGATTGTTAGACCTAGAGGTTGACGCATCGACCTCCTCTCGTGCCCCAGCGCATCCAAATTTAACTGCAGCAGAACGTCAAGGTTTAAAAACTTTGACTTCAAATAAAATGCTAGTTATCCGCCAGGCAGACAAAGGCGGAGGCATTGTTCTGCAGGATCTGCTGGACTACGATAAGGAGGTGATGCGCCAACTTGATGACATAACTACTTATCAATTACTATCTAAAGATCCATCTACTGCATGTAAGGAAAGATTGTTGCAGTTGCTACAGGCTGCAATGGACATACGATTCATCTCTGAAAGCATGATGGATATTTTGTACCCTAAATTTCCATTAATACCAATCTTTTACACAATCCCTAAGGTACATAAGGGGTTAAATCCACCACCAGGCCGCCCTATTGTATCAGCATGTGGATCACTATTGCAGCCTCTAGCAACGTTTTTGGATTCTTTATTGCAGCCATTAATTCAAGCAGAATCCACTTTTCTATTGGATACTACTGCCTTTCTTACTCGGTTAAATATGATTACCGAGATTCCTAATGATTGTCATCTGGTAGTAGTAGATGTTGTTAGTCTGTATACCTCAATACCGCACTCCTTGGGTTTGAATGCACTAAAATTATTTTTACAAGCTAAAAGTGAATATTCTGCTGAAGTGATTGAAATAATCCTTCAAATGTTTGAACTTATTTTGTTTAATAATTTTTTTCTGTATGATAATCGGTTTTATTTACAGACAAAGGGGTGTGCGATGGGGAGCTCGATGGCTCCAGCTTATGCAAATGTGGTGATGTTTTTGATCGAACATCTGCTATTTTTTTCAAAGGATTCTATATCATCTATGATTCTCATGTTTGTTAGATACATAGATGATCTATTTTTACTTTGGAGGGGCGATGTGCAGATTCTTATAGAATTAATAGAAACGTTGACCTGAACAAGGGACTCCACACCCGTTATTGCTACTTAAGTGAACCAGAGTGCCGCATCTCCAAGTCTGTATCTTCACGTCTATGAAGGCACCGGTGCAGGTGATTTTTTCTTGTTGAAGGGAGTGCCAGGCTGACACGGGTTGTATATATATATATATATATATATATATATATATATATAGCCATTTATGGTGCTTCTCTGCTTTGAATATATACGTCTCCCTCTCCCACGTGCTCCTCCATTTCCCAAGGGGAGTATTCAAGTCAGAGCAATAGAAAGGGATACATACTGCTGAACAGCAAATTAATAGAATAATAGAAAAGTTTCTGGATAGAGGCTATAATTTGGATTCATTATTACAGGTTAAGGATACAGTGTTAAAAATATACAACTTTATTGATACATGATAATAAGAAAGATGATAGGCTGTTTATTTCATGAGTTCAGGAATTTAACCATTTTAGTAATAACTTTAACATAGCTTCTAAAAAAGGCTATGGCCTATGATACAGACGGACAGTGATCTGAAGTTAGGAGACACCAAATTGTTACTTTTCTTACAAGTAAATTAGGATGTATCAAATGCTCATGCACAACATGTCAATTTATTATAGCAGGTGATACATTATATCATCCACAGTCAGGGAGAAAATATACTTTTAGGCATAGATTACCATGTAATACCAATTTCGTAATTTATCAAGGGGGTCATTCCGAGTTGATCGCTAGCTGCCGATGTTCGCAGCGCAGCAATCAGGCTAAAAAATGGCATTTCTGCGCATGCGTATGCCCCGCAATGCGCACGCGCGATGTACGGGTTCAAAGCCCGTTGTGGTTGTGCACAGGTTCTAGCAAAGTTTTCAGTTGCACTGACGGCCACAAGAAGATTGACAGAAAGGGGGCATTTCTGGGTGTCAATTGACCGTTTTCAGGGAGGGTTTGCAAAAACGCAGGCGTGTCTGAAAAAACGCAGGCATGGCTGGGCATTCGCTGGGCTAGTGCATGACGTCAAATCCGGACATGAATAGGCTGAAGTGATCGCAAGTGCTGAGTAGGTTGGGAGCTACTCAGAAACTGCACAAACTGTTTTTGCAGAGCTCGGCTGCACATGCTTTCGCACTTCTGCTAAGCTAAAATACACTCCCCAGTGGGCTGCAGCATAGCGTTTGCACGGCTGCTAAAACTAGCCAGCGAGCGATCAACTCAGAATGACCCCCCAAATCACATTCCCATGTGGCCCATCCTATATAGGAAAGACTGAGAGGTTGGTTAAGGAAAGGATGGCAGCTCACAGGTCATACATAAACACTGCAATAAATACGGGCAGTAGCGAACAACCTGTGGCCCGTCATTTCTGTAATGCTTCACATACATTAACAGCATTACGCTATAGAATTATATACCACATACCCCCGATGTTAAGAGGGGGCAATAGAGGGTTGAAATTACTTCAATGTGTGACAGAATGGATTGCTAGATTAGAAACCCTCGCTACTAAGGGTTTATTGAGCATTTAGGACTAAATTGGTTCTTGTAATAATGTGGCAAGTGCTTATGTAGTTATATTGTTACTAACTTATAGAGATCAAGGGTTATCACCCTGTGTTTGTTTTTATTTACAGTGCATCCCGAAAGCATTCACAGCACTTCACTTTTTCCACATTTTGTTATGTTACGGCCTTATTCCAAAATGGAATACATTTATTTTTTCTCTCAAAATTCTACACACAATACCCCATAGTGAAAATGATAGAAAAGTTTTTTTTATATTTTTGCAGATTTATTAAAAATAAAATAATAAGAAATCACATGTATGTAATGTGGCAGGATAGGCACTTTGCCACCTGTAAGCTACACACAGGGTCCTGGGGGTGGATGGGAAGTGTGGATGGACTGGGTTCCCATCCATTTGGCCCAGACCAGGTCTTATAGGCTTCTTAGCCCAAGAAGCTGCTTCATCAGCCAGCACCTGGGTGCTGAGTTTAAAGCAGAGTCTCTCCCATGAGTCAGGGCTCCTGAAGGCAGTTAGTGTCCAGGTGATAGGCCTGCTAGGGACAATGGGATCTGGAGGGCTGGGCCACTAGTGTCTGGATGCTGGGACCTGAAGGGTTCCTTATTTAGTAAGAGGGAGTGAGGCAGTGCCTAACCTCCCTGGTTGTTTATACTAAAGACAGTGATCTTTGTTTTATGTGTTTCTCTGTATTTGAGCAACCTGAATAAAAGGTGTTTGTTGTTTTTGCACAAGCCTGGAGTCAGTCGTTGGTGGAATTTTTTGTAGCAGAGCACATTCTAGCAAGACTCCTGTTACAAATGGCATCTAAAACAGGGACCATTCTGCTAGTCGTGTCACACGTGGCAGAGGACCCAACAGCTTCAAGATAGCAGCACACAGACCAGTGAACTCCAGACCAAGCTAAACTCGTCGGCATCAGTACCAGACCAAGGGTGTTGTGAGTAGTGGTTAAACCCAACCCCACGGGGTAAAAATAATGATATGTTTTGTTTAAACTGAATGTGTTTGATTTTGGTGCAAAGGTTTGCATTGGCAGCAAAGAGGTTAAACAGGGTGCATGGCCTGTTTTGTCTTATATGCTTTGCACCATTCATTGAAAGTAGCTGTGCTGATTTGCTCTAAGAGGTTGCAAGCAGCTGATAATTTATGACTGAATTTCTTTTCCAAGCTTATTTTTACCAGTGCCTGCAAAATCTGCTAATGGGAGTCTGGTGTCCCTGTTAATAAGCTCATTAAGACCAATCAAGCAAAGTTGAAACCTTTTATAAATGTGGTTCTATTTAAATAGAGAAATTTTGTGGCAGTATGTGTCCCAGCAATTCCTGAGTTCTAGTTTTAAGAGTCTGAAGGGAGAAGTTGTTTATTTGCACTACCAGTGTAAGGTATTTGGGACCACTATGTGCATGCTACATTTCAGTGCTTTGTTAAAAGATTAATCTGTGCTAAAAAGAAAAAAAATGAATTTTTATTTTCCCTTTCACTTACAGTTTTCAAAGGTAACAGGGTGAATAAAGATTTTCAGATATACAGCATATTCTGAAGTGTCTCTTCAAATGGGTAACAAAAAGAGAATTCATGCTAAAAAATCAAAAGGGGTGACAGCTCTAATACCTCAGGTCAGGAACTTACAGATGTAGCCACCTTTATCTTGACTGGCTGAGGCGTTTGTCCCGATCGAGCATACGCAGCGTAGGGAGGCGCGCCTAGTCACAGAGAGGCGTACCTAATCGCACGGAGGCAGACAGAGCGTTTGGCGTTACCTTTACGTGTAATACCTGCGATCATCCACCAGATGTCGCCTTTTACAATCACCACTGCGCATGCGTGTGGTCTCCCGTAAAATACAATACTGAAATATATAATAAGGACTACTTTACTAAGCGTCTCATTACGCTGCATACAGTAAATACTCATTACGCTGCATTATTTAATACAGTAAATACTCATTATGCTGCATTATTTAATACAGTATATACGGTACAGACGCAAATAGTACAGCATACAGTATATGATCCATCTACAGTACTTTATGAATATGTGAGCGTCCAAGTCCCGCAGACAAAACAACATAAAACCAGTAGTTTACACTGTCGCAAATGGACGTGTTAGAAGTTCACTATTGCCTCTTGAGATTAGGAATTTTGTACAGTATGTTAGCGTCCTAATCCCATAGCCATTACAGCATAATCAAAACCAATGGATTTATTCATCTGTCTGCGGCGAAGTGGTGAAGTGTTCCGCTTCCTATACTCAGAGTCCCGAGTTAGATTTCTAAAGTACGAATGCATGTTAGTTTTTTCCAGACACTTTATTATTTTTTTATTCACATAAACCAGGGCAAAGCTGCAGGAGCGGTTCTGTTAAGGTTCTATGCACCGTACAGTACACATACAATTCTGTAGCAGGGCAGACTCAATTGAAATGGCTACCACCTATGACTCCTTGCTCCACGGAGGCCCTAGGCTACGGAGCAAGTAACAGTCCAGATTGTGCAGGCTATGGGGCAATGCTGAAGGAGCGTCACAATCCCCTAGCTAAAATACACAGGGGCGATAGGACTAAGCGAGGTATATGCACATAACGATACACTGCAAAGTTCCCCATGGTTTTAATTATGCCTTTTCTTTGAACACAGTATTTTCGACTGCCTCGCCCTACACCCATCCCACTTTCCCCTTCCCCCCTGGGAGCCTGCAATGTACATGCAGTAGACAGGGAGGGAGTTCCGATCAGGTTACAAGACGTGCAACAGTATACTACTGTACAGTATGTAGGAAAATCCCCCGCCCACTCTGATTTATGTGAAACCTGTGTGCACCCTTCCATTGAATGTATAACAAAGAAAAAAAATAATAATAAAGTGAATGTTACAGGAACACATTAAAAAAAGGTTGGCACTTCCTTCCCATTGGTGTTGGTTTATGCCTTAGGGGACTCGGACGCAAATACTTGTATTTGAAAAGCACGTATTTTCCACTGCCTCTCCCTACCCCCATTGCCCTTCCCCCCCTGGGAGCCTGCACAGGTCATGCAGTGGACAAGGAGGGAGTTCAGGTCAGGTACAATACACAAATGCCGACAATCTACAGTACTGTGTTGCTCAGTTAGTTGCGTCGGAATACACTAGTTTATACTCATTACCACTGTGTATTTGTATATAGCGGAATGAATCGCTGCTGCAGATTTACTTTGATTTATGTGAAACCTGTGTGCACCCTTTCATTGAATGTATAACAAAGAAAAACAATAATAAAGTGAATGTCACTGGAACATATAAAAAAAAAAAGGTTGGCACTTTGGGACTCAAAGCTGGGACTCTCAGTGTGGGACGTAAGAGCCTTCATCGCTAGGTTGGTATGGAAGAGGAGACAATTAGCTACCAGAGGGTACCAACTCCAAGTTTCTGTGACCCCCACAAGGCTCATGGCAAGCGTCGGAACCCATGGTGGGTCTGAATTAACGGGCCCATTATAGTCTATGGGAAAATGAGTCCACTTTGCGTACTGATATCTCTGGTTCTGGGTGTCCCAGAGACTCGGGACTGGTACCATTTAAAAGAGGAGACTCTTGGCTTTCAGGGCAGACCAACGACTAGTTTATGTGACACTGGAAAGGGAAACAGTAAGCAACCGTATATCGGGTCCCCTCCAGTTGTCCGCCTAGCTTGCACAGGATGCAGGGTTTCTGGCTAGCTAGGAAATACTGTACAGAAATGCTAAGCATGGTAATTTGACATCCAGGAACATAGGGAGGAGTTTATCTCTCTCCATTATACTTAGAAAAATTACACTTGCCACTGTACGTTACAAGCTGTTCGTGCTAATTAGTACAATAGTAGAACATACTGTACAGAGATACTAAGTACAGTGATTTGGCATCCACAAACTTAGGGAGGAGCTTTAATCTCTCTCCATTGTAATCTTTCTAAGCATAATGGAGAGAGATAAAAGCTCCTCCCTAAATTCCTGGATGCCAAATTGCCATCCAGAGTATCGCTGTACTCTATGTTCTACTAGTGTACTAATTAGCACGAACAGCTTGTAACATACAGTGGCAAGTTTAATATTTCTATGTATAATGGAGAGAGATAAAAGCTCCCCAGTAAGTTCCTGGATGCCACATCACTGTACTTAGTATCTCTGTACAGTATTTTCTGTTAGGGTACTAATTAGCTGTTCGTGCTAATTAGTACCCTAATAGAACATACTGTACAGAGATACTAAGGACGGTGATTTGGTATCCAGGAATTTACTGAGGAGCTTTTATCTCTCTATTATACATAGAAAGATTAAACTTGCCGCTGTATGTTACAAGCTGTTCGTGCTAATTAGTACCCTAATAGAACATACTGTACAGAGATACTACAGACAGTGATTTGGCATCCAGGAACTTAGGGAGGAGCTTTTATCTCTCTCCAATATACTTAGAAAGATTACAGCGGAGAGAGATAAAAGCTCCTCCCTAAGGTTCCTGGATGCCAAATCACTGTCTTTAGTATATCTATACAGTATGTTCTACTAGTGTACTAATTAGCACGAGCAGCTTGTAACGTACAGTGGCAGTTTTGATCTTTCTATGTATAATGTAGAGAGATAAAAGCTCCTCCCTCAGTTCCTGGTTGCCAAATCACCATCCTTAGTCTCTCTGTATAGTATTTTCTATTAGGGTACTAATTAGCACGAACAGCTAATTAGTACCCTAATAGAAAATACTGTACAGAGATACTAAGTACAGTGATGTGGCATCCAGGAACTTACTGAGGAGCTTTTATCTCTCTCCATTATACATAGAAAGATTAATCTTGCCACTGTACGTTACAAGCTGTTCGTGCTATTTAGTACACTAGTAGAACATAGAGTACAGTGATACTCTGGACAGCAATTTGGCATCCAGGAATTTAGGGAGGAGCTTTTATCTCTCTCCGTTATACTTAGATAGATTACAATGGAGAGATTAAAGCTCCTCCCTAAGTTCCTGGATGCCAAATCACTGTACTTAGTATCTCTGTACAGTATGTTCTACTAGTGTACTAATTAGCACGAACAGCTTGTAACGTACAGTGGCAGTTTTGATCTTTCTATGTATAATGTAGAGAGATAAAAGCTCCTCCCTCAGTTCCTGGTTGCCAAATCACCATCCTTAGTTTCTCTGTATAGTATTTTCTATTAGGGTACTAATTAGCACGAACAGCTAATTAATACCCTAAAAGAAAATACTGTACAGAGATACTAAGAACAGTGATGTGGCATCCAGGAACTTACTGAGGAGCTTTTATCTCTCTCCATTATACATAGAAAGATTAATCTTGCCACTGTACGTTACAAGCTGTTCGTGCTAATTAGTACACTAGTAGAACATACTGTACAGAGATACTACATACAGTGATTTGGCATCCAGGAACCTTAGGGAGGAGCTTTTATCTCTCTCTATTATGCTTAGAAAGATTACAATGGAGAGAGAATAAAGCTCCTCCCTAAGTTCGTGGATGCCAAATCACTGTACTTAGTATCTCTGTACAGTATGTTCTACTAGTGTACTAATTAGCACGAACAGCTTGTAACGTACAGTGGCAAGTTTAATCTTTCTATGTATAATATAGAGAGATAAAAGCTTCTCCCTAGGTCCCTGGTTGCCAAATCACCGTCCTTAGTATCTCTGTATAGTATTTTCTATTAGGGTACTAATTAGCACGAACAGCTAATTAGTACCCTAATAGATAATACTGTACAGAGATACTAAGTACAGTGATGTGGCATCCAGGAACTTACTGAGGAGCTTTTATCTCTCTCCATTATACATAGAAAGATTAATCTTGCCACTGTACGTTACAAGCTGTTCGTGCTATTTAGTACACTAGTAGAACATAGAGTACAGCGATACTCTGGACAGCAATTTGGCATCCAGGAATTTAGGGAGGAGCTTTTATCTCTCTCCATTATACTTAGATAGATTACAATGGAGAGATTAAAGCTCCTCCCTAAATTCGTGGATGCCAAATCACTGTACTTAGTATCTCTGTACAGTATGTTCTACTAGTGTACTAATTAGCACGAACAGCTTGTAACGTACAGTGGCAATTTTATTCTTTCTATGTATAATATAGAGAGATAAAAGCTCCTCCCTAAGTTCCTGGTTGCCAAATCACCATCCTTAGTATCTTTGAATAGTATTTTCTATTAGGGTACTAATTAGCACGAACAGCTTGTAACGTACAGTGGCAATTTTAATCTTACTATGTATAATATAGAGAGATAAAAGCTCCTCCCTAAGTTCCTGGTTGCCAAATCACCATCCTTAGTATCTCTGCATAGTATTTTCTATTAGGGTACTAATTAGCACAAACAGCTAATTGGTACCCTAATAGAACATACTGTACAGAGATACTAAGTATGGTGATTTTGTATCCAGGAACTTATTGAGGAGCTTTTATCTCTCTCCATTATACATAGAAAGATCAAACTTGCCGCTGTACGTTACAAGCTGTTCGTGCTAATTAGTACCCTAATAGAACATACTGTACAGAGATACAAAGTATGGTGATTTGGCATCCAGTTAAAAGCTGTTCGTGCTAATTAGTATACTAGTAGAACATACTGTACAGAGATACTAAGAATGGTGATTTGGCATCTGGGAACTTCCAGAGGAGCTTTTATCTCTCTCCATTTTACATAGAAAGATTAAACTTTCCGCTGTACTTTACAAGCTGTCCGTGCTAATTAGTACCCTAATTGAAAATACTATACAGAGATACTAAAGATGGTTATTTGGCACCCAGGAATTTAGGGAGGAGCTTTTATCTCTCTCCATTATACTTAGAAAGATTACAATGGAGAGAGATAAAAGCTCCTCCCTAAGTTCGTGGATGCCAAATCACTGTCCTTAGTATCTCTGTACAGTATGTTCTACTAGTGTACTAATTAGCACAAACAGCTTGTAACGTACAGTGGCAAGTGTAATTTTTCTAAGTATAATGGAGTGAGATAAAAACTCCTCCCTATGTTCCTGGATGTCAAATTACCATGCTTAGCATTTCTGTACAGTATTTCCTATCTAGCCAGAAACCCTGTATCCTGTGCAAGCTAGGCGGACAACTGGAGGGGACCCGAAACACGGTTGCTTCCCGTTTCCTTTTCCAGTGTCACATAAACTAGTGGTTGGTCTGCCCCGAAAGCCAAGAGTCTCCTCTTTTGTATGGTACCAGTCCTGAGTCTCTGGGACACCCAGAACCAGAGATATTAGTACGCAAAGTGGACCCATTTTCCCATAGACTATAATGGGACCGTTAATTCAGACCCACCATAGGTTCCGACGCTTGCCATGAGCCTTGTGGGGGTCACAGAAACTTGGGGTTGGTACCCTCCGGTAGCTAATTGTCTCCCCTTCCATACCAACCTAGTGATGAAGGCTCCCACCTCCCATGCTGAGAGTCACAAAGTGCCAACCTTTTTTTTTCTATGTTCCCGTGACATTCACTTTATTATTTTTTTTCTTTGTTGTACATTCAATGAAAGGGTGCACACAGGTTTCACATAAATCAAAGTAAATCTGCAGCAGCGATTCATTCCGCTATATACAAATACACAGCGGTAATGAGTATAAATTAGTGTATTCCGACGCAACTAACTGAGCAACACAGTACTGTAGATTGTCAGCATTTGTGTATTGTACCTGATCTGAACTCCCTCCCTGTCCACTGCATGACCTGTGCAGGCTCCCAGGGGGGAAGGGCGATGGGGGTAGGGAGAGGCGGTGGAAAACACTGTGCTTTTGAAATACAAGTATTAACGTCCGAGTCCCCTAAGGCATAAACCAACACCAATGGGAAGGAAGTGCCAACCTTTTTTTAATGTGTTCCTGTAACATTCACTTTATTATTATTATTATTATTTTTCTTTGTTATACATTCAATGGAAGGGTGCACACAGGTTTCACATAAATCAGAGTGGGCGGTGGATTTTCCTACATACAGTAGTATACTGTTGCACATGTCTTGTAACCTGATCGGAACTCCCTCCCTGTCTACTGCATGTACTTTGCAGGCTCCCAGGGGGGGAAGGGGAAAGTGGGATGGGGGTAGGGTGAGGCAGTGGAAAATACCGTGTTTAAAGAAAAGGCATAATCAAAACCATGGGGAACTTTGCGGTGTATCGTTATGCGCAAAGACCTCACTTATCCCTATCACCCCTGTGTATTTTAGCTAGGGGATTCTGACGCTCCTTCAGCATTGCCCCGTGACCTACCAAATCTGTGCTGTTACTTGCTCCATAGCCGAGGGCCTCCATTGGGCGAGGAGACACAGGCGGTAGCCATTTCAATTGAGTCTGCCCTGCTATAGAATTGTATGTATACCATATGGTGCATAGACCCTAAACAGTACAACTGCTCCTGCAGCTTTGCCCTAGTTTACGTGAATAACTCCCTCCCTGTCTACTGCATGACCTGTGCAGGATCCCAGGGGGGAAGGGCGATGGGCAAGCGGGAGGCGGTGGAACATACTGTGCTTTTGAAATGCAAGTACTGTATGAGTCTGAGTCCCCAGTAGCCTCCTGCTAGCCTATTGCCCTTCCCCCCTGGGAGCCTGCACAGATCATGCAGTAGACAGGGAGGGAATTCAGGTCATGTGAAATACACAAACGCCGAATATCTACTGTATAGTACTGTTTTGCTCACAGTAGCGTCAGAATACACTCATTTCTACTCATTCCTGCTGTTTAGTTGCATTTAGCGTAAAGAATCGCTCCTGCAGATGTACTCTGATTTATATGTAACTTGTGTGCACCTTTCCATTGACTGTCTTACAATGTAGATAAAATAATACAGTGTATTATTACAATAAAAAAAAAAAAAGAAGGCACATCACGTCTCGAACCCTGGACCCCCAGCGTGGGAGGTGGGAGCCTTCACCCCTAGCCCACGACGCCTCATGAGAGACTCCCAATTTCATGTGTGAAAGTACTGCAAACAGCGCCCGGCCCCCACCCCATTGGTGTTGGTTTATGCCTTAGAGGACTCGGACGCTCGCATTTGTAAAGCACGGTATTTTCCACCGCCTCCTGCTAGCCTATTGCCCTTCCCCCCTGGGAGCCTGCACAGATCATGCAGTAGACAGGGAGGGAATTCAGGTCATGTGCAATACACAAACGCCGAATATCTACTGTATAGTACTGTTTTGCTCACTTAGTAGCGTCAGAATACACTCATTTCTACTCATTGCCGTTGTCCAGTTGCATTTAGCGTAAAGAATCGCTCCAGCAGATGTACTTTGATTTATGTGAAACCTGTGTGCATCCTTCCATTGGATGTATTAGAGAGAAAAAAAATTTTTTTTAAATGAATGTCACGGGAACACATAAAAAATATGGTTGGCATTTCCTTCCCATTGGTGTTGGTTTACAGTATGCCGTAGTGGACTCGGATGCTCATGTAATTGCATTTCAAAGGCACAGTACAGTATTTCCCATCGTCTCCCCCTACCCCCATCGCCCTTCCCCCCTGGGAGCCTGCACAGGGAGGGAATTCAGGTCATGTGCAATACACAAACGCTGAAGATCTACAGTACTGTTTTGCTCAGTTAGTAGCGTCAGAATACCCTCATTTCATTCCCGCTGTTTAGTTGCATTTAGCGTAAAGAATCGCTCCTGCAGATGTACTCTGATTTATATGTAACTTGTGTGCACCTTTCCATTGACTGTCTTACAATGTAGATAAAATAATACAGTGTATTATTACAATAAAAAAAAAAAAAGAAGGCACATCACGTCTCGAACCCAGGACCCCCAGCGTGGGAGGTGGGAGCCTTCACCCCTAGCCCACGACGCCTCATGAGAGACTCCCAATTTCATGTGTGAAAGTACTGCAAACAGCGCCCGGCCCCCACCCCATTGGTGTTGGTTTATGCCTTAGAGGACTCGTACGCTCGCATTTGTAAAGCACGGTATTTTCCACCGCCTCCTGCTAGCTACTGTAGCCCTCCATTCCCAGACGCTCATGTATTTTAAAAGCACGGTGTTTATACATTGTCCTGTACATTCTTCCTTTTACACAATTACTGTAGTTGCGTCTCCATACACATACAGTACTCCATACTTTTTCCACCGCCTCCCGTTACGCCTACAGTATTGCCAGAGCTGTAGATCAATCCGCCGCTATACTGTACGATCGAAAGTACTGGATTAGTGGAGCATTAGCCACACAGTGGTGGAGATGTGTAATGCATGATGAGTATCTAGATCGCCTCAACGCGACTACCTGTGATTAAACTCAGCTATCGCCTTAGCGTGACTAAACGCCCGTCTCGGCGGAGAAACAGTCAAGATAAAGGTGGCTACATCTGTATGTGACCCTATTAAAGCCCAACAGTTGGAGAGTGAAGTGGAGAGCTTATTGGGGAGTAATCCAGATCTTGGGGAAAATTTTAGCATGGAACCTTTTTTTTGGTGTCACACGATAAGTGACCTTGAAAATAATGTCCAATTAAAGGACCAGGAGCTAGAAGAGCTTAAGGAAAAATTTGATTTTCTTCAAGAGCAGGTGAACACCTTAACGCAAAAGCTGGCGAAGAAGGAATCTCTTTTGTCTGACTCTCTGACCAAATTGGGAAAGAGTAGAAAAGAGATTGCCAAGCTCTCAGGCCAGGTGTCAGAGTTGCAGAAAACCTTGGCAAAGGCTAAACCCAGATCTGAAGACTTTGTAGTACATAGCCATGGACTATTAGAGAAAATCTCCTGTGACCAGACACGAGATAGAAGTCTGGTGCTGGCCAATAAGGCTCTGTCGCAAGACTGGGCGGAGCTTCAGGAAGAGGTTTCTCAGCTAAAACCATTGGCGTTGCCTAGTTTCAGTTCAGAGACAGGCGTGGCTATACCAGTTGGGGTCTTGGAAACCCTGGATCCTTCTCCTGTTGATACAATGTACATTCAGAAGTCGATCCCTGATGAGACATCACAGGTTCAGAAGCCCCCGGTTCTGGATATCCAGTACACATGTGAGAATTTCTCTGACGAATCACAAAGACTGAACCTTTGTAGGTGTCTCGCCTACGGGAGCTAGTCATGGCTAAGCTAGTTGCAATACAGGAGTCCACTTCCAAAGTCATCCAGGAACCTGCTTCTGAAGAGTTTCCCCTCGTGTATGAGGAGGATAAGGTGCAAGATTTCGATCTTGGGGTTGTTGCACCCCAGCATGATCCACCACGAGAGGCTCAAGATCTAATTGCTGAACTGGGACAGTTCATAAAGTACACACTAAGTAAGGAGCAAGAACCTGTCTCAAAGGAATCGGTGCAGAGTCCCATTTCTGAGGTTGCTCTACCCAGGGAGAGTTCTCTATATGAGACACGAGAGCTGGAAAACTTGAGGGGAGAGTTCAAAAAGCTGGCCCTAAGTAAAAGCCAGCTAAAAGAAACAGTGAAGGAGATTCCTAAACTACGGAGTCGAATAAGAGACCTGGACAAGAGACTCAAAATGGGTTATGTGCCAGTCATAGAACGGCAGGAGTCGGTGACTAGGGTCAAAGATGGGAGATCAGAGGACGAAGCAGTCACGTTAATGAAGGAAATGTTATGAAAGCTGGAAAGACTGAAGGAAGAACTAAAAGTTCAACAAATGAAAGGACTTTCTGAGACTTGGGACCAGTGCCTCACTCTGAGGGAAAGGGTGGGGGCAAAATTGGACCATGACCTCAGAACAATTAAAGTCAGGGCAGTTACCGGTGACAATAGCTTGGCCATAAAAGGTGGAATTGTCCATATAGGTCAAGACCAGTGAGGGCTAGGGTGACTACTAGGCCCAGAGTGAACTTAAAAACCTTCCCCAGTCCAGAGTTGGTTAATGTCAGGTGTCACAAACACCCAGAAAAGAATGAAGCGACTTCCTCAGAAGCCAGTAAATCCGAGCTAGATAAGGGAAATCCCTAAAGGTGGAAAGGTGAAGAGGAGAGGAAGTTTAGTGGGCAACGGGAAGTTGTCCATTAAAATGACCACTTTAGCCACAATGCCAAAGTGGAGGGAAGGGGAAGGTGGCACAGTGGAGTCGGTGCCACCAACCTTTAATGGAAATAGATTACAAGGCCAGTTAATAGGGCCTCGGACATGTACTTGGGAGAGGAACTTGGGACCCAGGTGTATGGGCCCAAGATATGTCCCAAAGATTTGTCAGCCAAAAATAATTGGCGAAGGTGAAACCTTACCAACGTCACATGCCGCTTTTCTGAGCCACGAAAAGCTGAGGGAAAGGGTATGTGGCAGGAGAGGTACTTTGCCACCTGTAAGCTACACACAGTGTCCTAGGGGTGGATAGGAAGTGTGGATGGACCGGGTTCCCATCCATTTGGCCCAGACCAAGTCTTATAGGCTTCTTAGCCCAAGAAGCTGCTTCATCAGCCAGCACCTGGGTGCTGGGTTTAAAGCAGAGTCTCTCCCTGGAGTCAGGGCTCATGAAGGCAGTTTCCAGGTGATAGCCCTGCTAGGGACAGTGGGATCTGGAGGGCTGGGCCACTAGTGTCAGGATGCCGGGACCTGAAGGGTTCCTTATTTAGTAAGAGGGAGTGAGGCAGTGCCTAACCTCCCTGGTTGTTTATACTATAGACAGTGATCTTTGTTTTATGTGTTTCTCTGTATTTGAGCAACCTGAATAAAAGGTGTTTGTTGTTTTTGCACAAGCATGGAGTCGGTCGCTGGTGGAATTTTTTGTAGCAGAGCACATTCTAGCAAGACTCCTGTTACAATAAGTATTCACAGCCTTTGCCATGAAGTTCAAAATTGAGCTCAGATGCATCCTGTTTCCACTGATCATCCTTGAGATGTTCCTACAGCTTAATTGGAGTCCACCTGTGATAAATTCAGTTGATTGGACATGATTTGAAAAGGCATACACCTGTCTATATATGGTCCCATACTTGACAGTGCATGTCTGAGCACAAACCAAGCATGTAGTCAAAGGAATTGTCTGTAGACCTCTGAGACAGGATTGTCTTGAGGCACAAATTTGGGGATGGGTACAGAAAAATATCTGCTGCTATGAAGGTCCCAATGAGCTCAGTGGCCTCCATCATCTTTAAATGGAAGAAGTTTGGAACCACCAGGACTCTTCCTAGAGCTGGCTGGCCGTCTAAACTGAGCGATAGGGGGAGAAGGGCCCTAGTCAGTGGGGTGACCATGAACCAGATGATCACTATTTCAGAGCTACAGCATTCCTCTGTGGAAGGACTACCATCTCTGCAGCAATCCACCAATCAGGGCTGTATGGTAGAGTGGCCAGACGAAAGCCACTCCTTGGTAAAAAGCACTTGGCAGCCGGTCTGGAGTCTTCTAAAATGCACTTGAAGGACTCTCAGACCATGAGAAACAAAATTCTCTGGTATGATTAGACAAAGATTGAACTCTTTGACGTGAATGCCAGGATCATGTTTGGAGGAAACCAGGCACTGCTCATCACCAGGCCAATACCATCCCTACAGTGAAGCATGGTGGTGACAGCATCATGCTGTGGAGTGGTTTTTCAGTGGCAGGAAATGGGAGATTAGTCAGGATAGAGGGAAAGATGAATGCAGCAATGTACAGAGACATACTGGATGAAAACCTGCTCCAGAGCGCTCTAGACCTCAGGGGCAATGGTTCAACTTTCAGCAGGACAATAACCCTAAGCATTCAGCTAGGATATCAAAGGAGTGGCTTCAGGACAACTTTGTGAATGTTCTTGAGTGGCCCAGCCAGAGCCCAGACTTGAATCCGATTGAACATCTCTAGGGAGATCTAAAAATGGCTGTGCACTGACGCTTCCCATCCAACCTGATGGAGCTTGAGAGGTGCTGCAAAGAGGAATGGGCGAAACTGACCAAAGATAGGTGTGCCAAGCTTGTGGCATCATATTCAAAAAGACTTGAGGCTGTAATTGATGCCAAAGGTGCATCAAGAAAGTATTGAGCAAAGGCTGTGAATACTTATGTACATGTGATTTCTTCGTTTTTTTTTTTTTTTTTACAAATTTGCAAAAATCTCAAAATCACTTTTTTCATGTTGTCATTATGGGATATTGTGTATAGACTTTTGATGGAAAAAAATAATTTATTCCATTTTGTAATAAGGCTATAACATAAAAAAAAATGTTGAAAATGTGAAGCGCTGTGAAATCTTTCCGGATGCACTGTATGTAGCATTTTTCACACATCTTTTAAACTTGTAACACTGATCAGCTAACTTTCTAACACTATGGCACCTTACTGCTGTCCTCTTTCTAACATTAGGCAGCTTCTTTCACTTGCCTAACACTAATTTCTCACTTCTACCCCTTATTTGGGTGATGCCCTGGGGTGGTTTGGGGTGCTCTGCGCCACAGAGGCGAACCCCTATAATGTTAGGGACCTGTCCCATCGGACACCATGAAGAAGGTTGGCAGGCTCATATATTGGCCAATATATGCCAAAAACCTCGGATATGATGGTTGTTATAATTTTTATGGTGTATGGTGCACCATACTGTACATACCTTGTTCTTATATTGTGCACCACCATACCTTGTTCCTATATTGTAGAGATCAAGGGTTATGTCTAACTTTGATTAGTATATCCATTTTGTTTGATGGAATGGATATGATAGTGTTATTGGTAACAGGGTTTTTGTGTAGATTGCTTCTAAATTGTAAACTGCATTATTGTAATATTCATATAATTGTAACATTTGTGTACATGTAGTATCCGATGGTGCAATGTATTGTAACATTACTATGGAGACGGTGGGAGTGGATTGATGACACCGTGGCCCACCCAGGTGAAGTGTGTTCCAGGATGACGTCATGCCAGCAAGTGCCGCTGGGCAGGTGGGAGGGGACCCGGCGATTCAATCATATAAGGAGAGTTTTATTATGTGTGTCTGTCTGAGGAAAGTGAAAAATAAAGCAAACAAGCACTGAAACGTTACTGCTTAAACCACTGCCACAGTTTTGTTATTTAATTTGGGAGTGTCGCAACTGTTGGGGAGTGTGTCGAGTTACCTGTAAAGGCACCAGGGTCAGAAACAAGTTAACAGGGAGAGCAGGACATATATATATATATATATATATATATATATATTGGATTGGCACTCACATACTCACATTATGACATTATGATATATCTTTGCTCCTATGCCCTCTGGTATATATCCACATGCGGTAGTGCAAACAAGTAGCGGCACTCAGGGGCTGTAATAATAGGAATGCATGTTATGGCATCAGACCTGTTCACCTTGACAAAGGGACATGCAAGCCCCAAAACTTTGGTTGGTTTGATGCCGTGAAATACATTCCTGTTTTCACAGCCTCTGAGTGGTGCTACATGATTGTGCTACTGTATATATATATATATATATATATATATATATATATATATAAAATTTATATGTATATATGAACGAGTTAATTATATTTCCACTGGCCAATGGTAGGTACCAACCTGATATCTCTATCACTGTTGAAAACTCAACTATCTACCCTACCCCACTTATCTCAAAATATCTCCCAACCCAACCTCTTCGCTCTTCACAAGACTTGCGTCTCTCATCCACACTCATTACTACCTCCCACTCACGAATGCAGGACATTCATCGGGCTGCACCCACTCTGTGGAATGCCCTAACACGCACAATAAGACTGCTGATCAGCCTCATAAATCCTCTAAATCTAGTATCACAATGCCGCCCCGTCAGCGGGCCGGATCGTGATATTTCACGAGTAGATAGACTTTTCAAAGCAAGATGTTCTGCGTGAGTTAAGTTACCACGAACCTTAACAGGATTTACAGACAGATTATCAATTTCACTGTGCACGGTCCTAGTAAATAAACGTATCGCCGCATTAGTGGAAACGTACAGCACGTTTTTACCGCATAAAGAAGCCCGCAAGGGCACTTAATGTAGTATACAACAAAATGAGAAGTACATGTGAGGCAATGGGAAATTTTTATAGCTTTACCAGAATGGGGATGATGTATCGCCTGTTTCAAGATAGATGCAGGTAGTACATCCTAAACATCTGTAATTACCAAATTTTTTGCTGAGAAATTAGAAAGTAACATTTATTTTATTTATTTATTTATTAACAATTTCTTATATAGCGCAGCAAATTCTGTTGCGCTTTACAATTTGAAATAACAATAACAAACTGGGTGATAACAGTCATAGAGGTAGGAAGGTCCTGCTCGCAAGCTTACAATCTATAGGGAAATAGCACCTTTCCTTGTGTACATATGCCTATCTATTGCATAGAATGAGAAGATATGTGTGGACTGTACAGAGTGGATGCAATTTGATAGGAAGGTTTATGAAAGTTATATGGGCGGTTCTGGAATTTGATACACTTGGCTAAAGAGGTGAGTTTTCAGGGAACGCTTGAAGGTTTGGAGACTAGAGGAGAGTCTTATTGTGCGTGGTAGGGCATTCCACAGAGTTAGTACAGCCCGATGAAAGTCCTGCAATCTTGAGTGGGAGCGAGTAGTGAGTGTGGATGAGAGACGCAGGTCTTGTGAAGAGCAAAGAGGTCGGGTTGGGAGATATTTTGTGATAAGTGAAGTGATGTGCGTTGTTGTAGTTTGGTTAATGGCCTTGTGTGTGAGTAAAAGTATTTTATATTGAATGCGGTAGAGTACAGGTAACCAATGGAGGGACTGAAAGAGTGGATCTGCAGACGATGAACGTCTAGCGAGAAAGATAAGCGTCGCCGCTGCATTCAGAATGGATTGCAGTGGTGAGAGTCTCATTTTGGGAAGACCAGTTAGGAGACTATTGCAATAATCAATGCGGGAGATAATGAGAGAGTGGATTACAGTTTTAGCAGTGTCTTGTGTAAGGTATGGTCGTATTTTGGATATGTTTTTTAGATGCATGTAACATGATCTTGAGACAGATTGAATGTGGGGAACAAAGCACAGATAAGAGTCAAGGATGACACCTAGGCAGTGAGCTTGTGGGGTAGGGTAGATAGTCGAGTTTTCAACAGTGATAGATATATCAGGTTGGTACCTACTATTGGCCGGTGGAAATATAATTAACTCTGTCTTTGAAATATTCAGTTTGAGGTGGCGAGATGTCATCCAGGATGAAATGGCAGAAAGGCATTCAGTGACACGGTCCAGTACAGATAGGGACAAGTCAGGGGAGGATAGGTAGATTTGAGTATCATCTGCGTACAGATGATACTGAAAACCAAAAGAGCTGATTAGTTTACCAAGAGATGAGGTATAGATAGAGAAAAGCAGAGGACCCAAGACTGAGCCTTGCGGTACTCCAACTGACAGAGGTAGCGAAGAGGAGGTAGATTCAGAGAAGCGAACACTGAAGGAGCGATTAGATAGGTACGATAGGAACCAAGAAAGGGCTGTGTCTTTAAGACCTAGGGATTGTAGTGTCTGTATGAGAAGAGAGTGGTCTAAAGTGTCAAATGCAGCAGATAGATCTAGAAGAATAAGTAGTGAGTAGTGGCCTTTAGACTTCGTAGTGAACAAATCATTAACCACTTTAGTCAGTGCTGTCTCTGTGGAATGTTGGGAACGGAAGCCTGACTGAAGTGGGTCCAACAAAGTGTATGAGTTAAGAAAGTGTGTGAGTCGAGTGTAGGCAAGTCTCTCAAGTAGCTTAGAGAGACAAGGGAGCTGAGAGATAGGGCGGTAGTTTGAGAGAGCATTAGGGTCAGAATTTTGTTTTTTTTAAATGGGAGTAATCACTGCATGCTTGAAGAGTGAAGGAAAAATACCAGTAGAGAGAGAGAGAGATTACAGATGTTAGTTAAGGTAGGGATGAGCACCAGAGACAGAGCTTTACTTATTTGTGAGGGTAAAGGATCAAGAGGAGAGGTAGTAGAGAAGCAGGATGAGAAGAGTGATGATACTTCATCTTCAGTTGTGGGATCAAAGGAAGAAAGAGTGCCAGAGGTTTCAGGTAAAGAACGGAGCAGGTCACTGGCTGCCGAAGAGCATACCATTTCATCTCGGATCTTATCAATCTTCTCCTTGAAGTAGGAAGCAAGATCCTGTGCCTTGATAGTGGCGGGTGGGGTAGGTGCGGGAAGATTCAGAAGTGATTTAAATGTATTAAAGAGTTGTTTGGGGTTAGAGGCTTGAGCAGAGATAAGAGTTTGGAAATATGTTTGTTTGGCAGTGTCCAGGGCATTTTTATAAGAATGGTAGACAGTCTTATATGTGAGGAAGTTGTCACAACTGAGGACCTGAGCTGACGGGAGGCAGCCTCAGTTGTAGGGGCTGAGATGTACCGGAACCTGGGAGGTTGTATCAGACCCCTGGACATGTAAGTAACATGAATAATAACTGCCCGAAGGCGTGACCACGACAACTTGGATAAAAGTCAATGATGTTTATTATGACAACTCCGCAACACAGCAGCAGTAAAAGAAAACGTAAAAGTCAGCAAAGAATAAATACAGTTCCTGGGTACTACAGGATGGCAGGAGCCACAGGGCACTGGTAGTGTGAGATAGTTCTTATAATCTTCTAGATGGAAAGTCCTTACCAGGCCCGACTGTAGCAATGGAGATAACCCAGGATTGTACCAGCTGGTGTTCCAGGAAAAGCTGGGTTGCTGAAGATAAAACGGCTGCTGTGGATACTGGCTGGAACCAGACTGTTGTTAGCACGGAGTGGATACTGGCTGGAACCAGTTAAATAATAAATGAACTTGGGAGCGATGAAATATGAACTGAAATGTAGAACTTGAGAGCGGAGAAATAATAATACTGGTGGAGAGTGGTAAAGTGTAGAAAGGACACCGGCCCTTTAAGAGAAGCTGTACTCTGCTGGAAGCTGGGCTGGAAGCAGGTAATGTTGTAGCTGGAAACAGATGAATCCACAATGGATTGGAGAGTCAGGCTACACCGCAGGTGGAATGCTGGTGCGGGTCTCTATGGTGGAAGTCTTGAGACAGGAGCTGGAACCTGGAAGACAATCACAGGAGAGAGACAAACAGGAACTAGGTTTGACAACCAAAGCACTGACGCCTTCCTTGCTCAGGCACAGTGTATTTATACCTGCAGCAAGGAAGGGATTGGCTAGGCAATTATGCAGATTAACAATACTGACAACAGATTGGAGGAAATGATCAGCTGACAGAATCCAAGATGGCTGCGCCCATGCAGACACTTGGAGGGAAGTTTGGTTTGTAATCCATGTGGTAATGAAAACAGTAATGGCGGCGCCGGCCACTGGAGACAGGAGACGCCAGGCTGACAAGTGCACATCCAACCACGCGGACACAGCGGAGGCCGCGGCTGACGTAATCGCCACTCTGACACTCTGCATGCAGAAGCTCAGGGACGGCGGCGGAGGCCGCGGGAGACGCCATGCCAGATGTAATAAGGCGTTATTGTGACAGCGTCTCAGAGAGACAGGAGAGGATGCAGGAATGTGAACATTAGGATAACAGATGGGATTCGGTCCTGGAGCGCTGAGCCAGCCTTAGGAGACATCTGATGGGTAAGAAATGGCGTCCAGATACCCGGATCGTGACAGCACCCCCCCCTTTAGGAGTGGCCCCAGGACACTTCTTTGGCTTTTGAGGAAACTTGGAATGGAATCTCCGGACCAAGGCAGGAGCATGGACATCAGAAGCATTGGTCCATGAACGTTCCTCAGGGCCGTAACCCTTCCAGTCAATAAGATACTGTAGTTGACCGTAACGGTGACGTGAGTCCAGGATCTTGGCCACTTCATACTCAACGCCTCGTTGAGTTTGGACTTTCGGAGTTGGAGGAAGTGAGGAATGAAACCGATTCAAGATCAGCGGTTTCAACAGGGAAACATGGAATGTCCTGGGTATTTTTAAGAAGGGAGGCAACTGAAGTCTGTAAGCAACAGGATTGATGACTTGTTCAATCTTGAAAGGACCGATATAGCGAGGTGCAAACTTCATACTGGGAACTCTTAACCTCAAATTCTTCGTGGATAACCATACCCGATCACCCACCTTGAGAGCAGGAACTGCTCGACGCTTCTTATCCGCAAACTTCTTGTATCTGAACGATGCCTTGAGCAGAGCTGATCGTACGCTCTTCCAGATATTGGCAAACTGATGCAAGGTGATATCCACTGCGGGAACAGAAGTTGCTGGAAGCGGTTGGAACTCAGGGACTTTAGGGTGGAATCCAAAGTTAGTGAAGAATGGTGTTGAAGCAGATGAAGAATGATACTGGTTGTTATGACAGAACTCGGCCCAGGGAAGTAATTGAACCCAGTCATCTTGAGAGGAGGACACATAGATGCGGAGGAAGGCCTCCAAGTCCTGATTCACCCTCTCGGTTTGACCATTGGTCTGAGGATGGTAAGCCGTGGAAAACTTTAGCTTGACTTGAAGGACTTGACATAAACTTCGCCAGAATTTGGCTGTGAATTGAACTCCTCGATCTGAGATAATTTCTTCAGGAAGACCGTGGAGTCGGAAGATCTCTTGTATGAATACTTGAGCCAACTTGGAAGCTGACGGAAGACCGGTGAGAGGAATGAAGTGTGCCATCTTGGTGAACCGGTCAACTACCACCCAGATGGTATTGAACTTGTTGCACATGGGTAAATCTGTAATAAAATCCATCGACAAATGGGTCCAAGGTCGACGGGGAACAGATAGTGGAACCAGTTGCCCCGCAGGCGACTGGCGGGATACCTTATGTTGAGCACACTTTGGGCAAGATGCAATAAACTCCAAGACGTCCTTTTTCAGAGTTGGCCACCAATAGGACCTAGAGATAAACTCCAGGGTTTTTTGGATACCTGTATGTCCGGCAAAACGGGAAGCATGGGCCCAATGCATGAGCTTCTTCCTTAGCATCGGTTTCACAAAACTTTTCCCTGATGGGGGCGTAGAGTCCATCCCTACCGTGGAGAATGCCAACGGATTTATAATAGGATGCTTGTCTGAAGACTCTGACTCATTTTCTTGCTCCCATGAGCGGGAAAGGGCATCGGCCTTGCGATTCTGAGAGCCCGGACAGAACTGGAGTTTAAAGTCGAACCTGGAAAAGAAAAGTGCCCATCTGGCCTGACGAGGGTTGAGACATTGTGCGCCTTTCAGATATAAAAGGTTCTTGTGGTCTGTAAGTATGGTGATTGAATGAGAAGCTCCCTCCAACAGATACCTCCACTCTTCTAGAGCGAGCTTGATGGCTAGCAACTCCTGGTCGCCAATGGCATAGTTGCGCTCAGCTGGGGAGAACTTCCGGGAGAAGAAACTGCAAGGGTGTAAATGGCCATCTTTAGCCCTCTGAGATAACACCGCTCCTACTCCAACGGAGGAGGCATCCACCTCTAAGATGAAAGGAGAGTCGATGTCAGGCTGTTTCAGAACAGGCGCAGAGATGAACCTTTGTTTTAAAAGATGAAATGCTTGCATGGCTTCTTCAGACCACTTGGACGGGTTAGCACCCTTCTTAGTGAAAGCAGTAATAGGCGCCACAATGGTGGAAAAGTCTCGTATAAACTTTCGGTAATAGTTGGCGAACCCCAAGAACCTCTGGACCCCTTTGAGGGTTAAGGGTATCGGCCAATTTTGGATTGCTTGTAGTTTCTCAGGATCCATCTCTAGTCCGGAACCGGACACAATGTACCCTAGAAATGGAATGGACTTGACTTCAAAGACGCATTTCTCTAATTTGCAATAGAGATGATTGACACGGAGACGGGACAGAACCTCTTTAACCCAAAAACGATGTTCCTCTAAATCGTTGCCAAAAATGAGGATATCGTCTAGATAGACCACGACATGACGGTATAGAATGTCTCTGAAGATCTCATTGACAAAATGCTGGAAGACAGCTGGAGCATTACTCAATCCGAAGGGCATGACGAGGTACTCATAATGTCCGTCACGGGTGTTAAAGGCGGTCTTCCACTCGTCACCCTCACGGATCCGGATGAGATTGTATGCACCTCTCAAGTCCAGCTTTGTAAAGATGGTAGCTCCGCTAACTCTGTCAAAGAGCTCAGTAATCAGGGGTAAAGGGTAACGGTTCTTGATGGTAATGTCGTTCAAACCTCTGTAGTCGATGCACGGCCGCAGACCACCATCTTTCTTTTTTACAAAAAAGAAGCCTGCGCCGGCTGGGGAAGAAGAAGGTCGAATGAACCCCTTTGCTAGGTTCTCTTTAATGTATTCCTCCATAGAATGCCTCTCAGGCAGAGACAATGGATAAGTTCGGCCTCGAGGTGGAACCTTCCCTGGAACGAGATCAATCGGGCAGTCCCATTCTCTATGAGGAGGAAGGATATCAGCAGAAGCTTTACTGAACACATCCGTGAAATCTTGATATGGAGGAGGTGGAACATCAGACGACCTGGGGGAGGAAGAACAGACAGGCAATACTTTAAACAAACATGTCTCAGCACAGGAGGAACCCCATGCCAGGATTTGCGTAGTCGTCCAATCAATTGTAGGATTGTGAAGACGGAGCCATGGAAGGCCCAGGACCACAGGATGTGTTGCTCTTGGAATCACTAAAAAAGAAATAAGTTCGGAATGAAGAACTCCCACTCTCAGACGAACTGGTAGAGTCCTTAAAGAAATAACTGCATCAAAAATTTTGCTGCCATCCACGGCAGTTAAAGAAATGGACGAAGGAAGTCTCTCGGTGGGTAGGGACCACCGTTTAACATAGGCTTCGGTAATAAAGTTCCCAGCTGCTCCGGAATCAAGGAGGGCAATGACGTTCCGATAACGTTGAGCAACTTGAAGCGAGACTGGGAGATTACAATCTTGAGGAGATGGAGAGGAGATCATTACTCCTAGCCGGCCCTCTCCTTGGCGAGCTAGGATTTGGAGTTTCCCGGACGTTTGGGACAGGCATTAATGGTGTGAGACGGAGCTGCACAATAGAGACAGAGAGACTCGGAGAGACGTTTTCGGCGCTCAGCAGGAGTTAAACGGGAACGGCCAAGTTGCATGGGCTCATCTTTAGATGGTGACAGTTGACGAGGAGGAGGAGCAGAAGATTTTGGAGCAGATGATCTTCCACGCTCAGTTGCTCTCTCTCTGAAACGTAAATCAACTTTCGTGCAGAGTGAGATTAGCTCATCTAACTTAGAAGGTAAGTCTCTGGTAGCTAACTCATCTTTAATACGCTCAGATAAGCCATGCCAGAATGCAGCATACAGGGCCTCGTCGTTCCATGCCAGTTCGGATGCCAGGATCTGGAACTGTATCAGATATTGTCCTACAGTACGTGACCCCTGGCGTAAATGGAGAATCTCGGATGAAGCTGAGGTTACCCGGCCTGGCTCGTCGAAGATGCGCCTGAATGTTGACACGAAGGCAGTGTAGGAAGATAGCAGGGTGTCGGACCTCTCCCATAACGGTGATGCCCAATCAAGGGCTGAGCCACTGAGAAGAGAAATAATGTAGGCAATTTTTGTACGGTCACTGGGAAAATTGCCAGGTTGTAGCTCAAACTGAATCTCACACTGGTTGAGAAATCCCCTGCAGAATCTTGGAGATCCGTCAAATTTTGCTGGCGTTGGAAGATGAAGACGTGGAGCAGAAATGGGTAAGGTGGGTGGGGTTATAGCTGGAGTCACTGTGGTTGACGCACCAGACGCGCCTGATCCACGGAGAGTTGTCTGAATCCCATCCAGCCGAGTAGAGAAATCCTGGAGACAGCGGATGATGTGGCCCTGTGCAGCCTCCTGATGTTCTAGTCGGGCTGCCAGTTCTTGCATCGGCCTGGCCGCTTGATCCTGGTCTCCGGCTGGATTCATTAGGTCAGTGCTTACTGTCACAACTGAGGGCATGAGCTGACGGGAGGCAGCCTCAGTTGTAGGGGCTGAGATGTACCGGAACCTGGGAGGTTGTATCAGACCCCTGGACATGTAAGTAACATGAATAATAACTGCCCGAAGGCGTGACCACGACAACTTGGATAAAAGTCAATGATGTTTATTATGACAACTCCGCAACACAGCAGCAGTAAAAGAAAACGTAAAAGTCAGCAAAGAATAAATACAGTTCCTGGGTACTACAGGATGGCAGGAGCCACAGGGCACTGGTAGTGTGAGATAGTTCTTATAATCTTCTAGATGGAAAGTCCTTACCAGGCCCGACTGTAGCAATGGAGATAACCTAGGATTGTACCAGCTGGTGTTCCAGGAAAAGCTGGGTTGCTGAAGATAAAACGGCTGCTGTGGATACTGGCTGGAACCAGACTGTTGTTAGCACGGAGTGGATACTGGCTGGAACCAGTTAAATAATAAATGAACTTGGGAGCGATGAAATATGAACTGAAATGTAGAACTTGAGAGCGGAGAAATAATAATACCGGTGGAGAGTGGTAAAGTGTAGAAAGGACACCGGCCCTTTAAGAGAAGCTGTACTCTGCTGGAAGCTGGGCTGGAAGCAGGTAATGTTGTAGCTGGAAACAGATGAATCCACAATGGATTGGAGAGTCAGGCTACACCGCAGGTGGAATGCTGGTGCGGGTCTCTATGGTGGAAGTCTTGAGACAGGAGCTGGAACCTGGAAGACAATCACAGGAGAGAGACAAACAGGAACTAGGTTTGACAACCAAAGCACTGACGCCTTCCTTGCTCAGGCACAGTGTATTTATACCTGCAGCAAGGAAGGGATTGGCTAGGCAATTATGCAGATTAACAATACTGACAACAGATTGGAGGAAATGATCAGCTGACAGAATCCAAGATGGCTGCGCCCATGCAGACACTTGGAGGGAAGTTTGGTTTGTAATCCATGTGGTAATGAAAACAGTAATGGCGGCGCCGGCCACTGGAGACAGGAGACGCCAGGCTGACAAGTGCACATCCAACCACGCGGACACAGCGGAGGCCGCGGCTGACGTAATCGCCACTCTGACACTCTGCATGCAGAAGCTCAGGGACGGCGGCAGAGGCCGCGGGAGACGCCATGCCAGATGTAATAAGGCGTTACTGTGACAGCGTCTCAGAGAGACAGGAGAGGATGCAGGAATGTGAACATTAGGATAACAGATGGGATCCGGTCCTGGAGCGCTGAGCCAGCCTTAGGAGACATCTGATGGGTAAGAAATGGCGTCCAGATACCCGGATCGTGACAGAAGTCACTTGAAATACGAGATTTACGCCACTGACGTTCAAGTTTTCGTGTGAGTTTTTGTAGTTGTCTTGTTAATTTGGAGTGCCATGGTTGACATCTAGGCCTACGTGGAGTGTGATGGGTAGCTAGAGCCACTTCATCAATGGCTAGTTCTAGAGTCTCATTAAGGTGTGATACAGCCATCTCGGGAGAGGTGAATACAGAAATAGGTGAAAGCAGTTGTTGGAGTGAAGTGGAAAGTTCTTGAAGATTAATTGTGTTAATATTTCTGCGGGTTTGAGGAAGAGTGGAGGACTTCAGCAACACAGGGTTTAAATTAACAGAGGAGAGCATGCAGGTGATAAGGTTGTGATCTGAGAGGGGGAAAGGAGTGTTAGTGAGTTCAGAGATGGAGCATAGTCTGATGAATACTAGATCAAGGCAGTGGCCCGCCTGATGAGTAGAGGAGTCAGTCCATTGGGAGAGGCCAAGAGAGGAGGTTAGAAAGAGTAGTTTGGAGGCGTGCGCAGCAGATTTTGGACAATCAATAGCAATATTGAAATCACCCATGATAATGGTGGAGATGTCAGAGGATTGGAAGTGAGGGAGCCAGGCAGAAAAATCTTCCAAAAATTGTTTTGGTTGCCCAGGTGGGCGGTAGATAGCTGCAACACGCAAAGAGATAGGAGAGTAAACCCTAATGGAATATACTTCAAATTATGTAAATGTGAGTGATGGAACCTGTGGTAGAACAGTGTATGCAAAAGATTGGGAAAGTAAAAGTCCAACTCCTCCTCCTTTATGTTTATCGGGTCTGGAGGTGTGTGTAAAGTGGAGACCACCATGTGCCAGTGCTGCAGGGGAGGCTGTGTCAGATTGTGTGAGCCAGGTTTCTGTTATAGCCAGCAGATTGATGTTTTTGGATATGAAGAGGTCATGGATGGATGTTAATTTGTTACAAACAGCATGCATACCATAAGGCACATTTTAGTGATCTGGAGGGTTATGGAAGACATATGATGTTTATGAGGTTAGCTGGATTTCTATGTTGCTGTGAATCAGGTGAATGTGAGCGATGCAAGTGGCAGGGTCCTGGATTTGGTGAAATGTCACCAGCTATCAGAAGCAGAAGAGAAAGATAAATGTGGGTGTCAGAGGTTTGTGAAAGTTTTTTATGGTGTGAGGTTGTAGATGTTTTTGTCAATGAGTATAGGGAAGTAAAAAGCTCACGAGTGCTAATAAGAGGTGAGTGTAGAATTGAGGGGGCAACATGTACAGAGGGCTGAGTTTCTGGGAGACTGAATGATGCAATGGTCTTTATGACTACTCCATGAAGAGCAATGCAGAAAATCAATTTGTGGAACATAGGGGGTCATTCCGAGTTGTTCGCTCGCAAGCTGCTTTTAGCAGCTTTGCACACGCTAAGCCGCCGCCTACTGGGAGTGAATCTTAGCTTATCAAAATTGCGAACGAAAGATTCGCAATATTGCGATAAGACATCTCTATGCAGTTTCTAAGTAACTCGAGACTTACTCGGCATCTGCGATCAGTTCAGTGCTTGTCGTTCCTGGTTTGACGTCACAAACACACCCAGCGTTCGCCCAGACACTCCTCCGTTTCTCCAGCCACTCCCGCGTTTTTCCCAGAAACGGTAGCGTTTTTTCGCACACTCCCATAAAACGGCCAGTTTCCGCCCAGAAACACCCACTTCCTGTCAATCACATTACGATCACCAGAACGAGGAAAAATCCGTGAGTAAAATTCCTAACTGCATAGCAAATTTACTTGGCGCAGTCGCAGTGCAGACATTGCGCATGCGCACTAAGCGGAAAATCGCTACGATGCGAAGAAATTTACCGAGCGAACAACTCGGAATGACCCCCATAGTTAGTTTGAGATGAAACCAGTGTTATCTAGGCTGAGAGTGTAAGGTTTCACTTGTTCAAGTTAAAAGTTCAGGTGCCTATATTTACGCTGTATGTTAGCTGTGCATGATAGAGCAAAGTGACAAACAGGTATGTACAATCACATGTAAATCACAATGTAAATAGTTTTATACAAAATTGGTTGCATTTTGTTCTTAGAGGTCATGAGGATTGTAGTTGGTAAAATATATACATACGCTGAAATACACAAATGATTGGGAATGAAAGGAAGGGAGGATGTTTTTCTGTTTTGTCGGTGGGATGTTTCCGTCTGTTTTCGTCCTGGGTAAGTCTATATTGTAATATTTTCTTAGCCCTTTTAAACAGCCCTTATAATAAAGCCCTGTTCAGCCGGCTGTTGTTCAGCCAATCTGAAATATCTGAATGAACCAACATGTCGTGTGTGTGTGTGTGTGTGTGTGTGTGTGTGTGTGTGTGTGTGTGTATATATATATATATATATATATATATATATATATATATATACAAAAAGCTGTGAAATTACACTGCCAAGAACACTGTCAAGAAATTACTGAGTTTTGGCCAAAGTTTCAGCCAACTGTAGGGACTGATTTGACAGAGATCTCTCTGTTCTTGCCGTTTCATCTGAACTAAGAATTTTCCTCCTCTATGGCCATTCTCAGATGGCTTTGTATAAGGTTAGCCTTCGAGAGTATTTTTCTGTTACCTTAGTAGAAGAAAAAGTTAAAGTCTTCTAGAGAGCAATGGATTGCTCTCTGCCAGGGATGTTTCTAACTAGGGTTACCACTTCATCCCTTTAATTCTGGACACATATTAATTACACAGGTTATGTGGCTGGCTGACTTCAAGACTCCATTTCACCTGGTTTTAATCAGCCACAGAACCTGTGTAATTAATATGTGTCCAGAATTAAAGGGATGAGGTGGTAACCCTATTTCTAGCCAACTTGGATCCCAGTGTGAACTCCCCAAAAATGTGCCTCCCCATAGTAATGGGGGGATGCGTACACCTAGAAAAAGGGGCGTTGTCTTGCTGAAATGGTCATGGTCTTGCAGGAAAGTAATACCTTAACCTAATTATGCCCCAAACAGTAATGCCACTAGCACCATATTATGCCCAGCACAGTAATGCCCCTTGCACCTTATTATGCCCCACACAGTAATGCACCTAGCACCATATTATGCCCCACCCAGTAATGTCCCTTGCACCAAAGTATGTCCCACACAGTAATTCCCTTTTGCACCATGCCTCATTTAGCATTAATCACAATGAGCACTGTTCCTGGTCCTGCTAGTTGTCAGGTGTTGTTTCATGCTGCTACTTTTGCTACTGCTAGCCAGGCCTGCTCCCTCCGTTGCTGCCACCACCGAAACCACCACATTCATGGCTCTTCTGTGTTGTTGCCTGTCTTCTCCCTCTGGGCTCTGTCTAAATGTGCCTCCCAAAATGGCCACTGCAAAGTCTAGTATCCATCAAAACTGTCCTCTTTCAGGTGGCAGCTATTTTAGTAAGGGACATTTTCACAATACTCTATGCAGCCGGCCAGACTGCATAGAATACTGCACTCAGTGGCCCTCATTCGCTATCTGCCATTGTTCGCAGCGCAGCGATCAGGCAAAAAAATCGGCACTTCTGCGCATGCGTATGGTGCGCACTGCGCACACGTGACGTACTTTCACAAAAGTCAATGTAGTTTCACACAAGGTCGAGCGACGCTTTTCAGTCGCACTGCTGATCGCTGAGTGATTGACAGGAATGGGGCGTTTCTGGGAGGTAACTGACCGTTTTCAGGGAGTGTGCTGAAAAACGCAGGTGTGTCAGATACAAACGCAGGCGTGCCTGGGGAAACCGAGGAGTGGCTGGCCGAACGCAGGGCGTGTTCGTGACGTCAAAACAGGAACTACATAGTCTGAAGTGATCGCAAGCTAGGAGTAGGTCTGGAGCTACTCAGAACCTGCTCAAATTTTTATTTTGGAGCCGCGCTGCGATCCTTTTGTTCGCGCTTCTGCTAAGCTAAGATACACTCCCAGAGGGAGGCGGCTTAGCGTGTGCACGGCTGCTAAAAGCAGCTAGCGAGCGAAACAAATCGGAATGAGGGCCAGTAGCCGCAGGTAGGTGTGCCGTTCGATTGCACAGCTGGCCCGGCCCTGAAAACGGTCCTGCAATGGGATATAGTAGGAGTGGAGTATTAACAGAGAAGATAAATGTATCTTCTCCATAAACCCTTTGCTGCATAGCATATACATAAATTATGCACAAACAATTGTTTTCACATGACTTAAGTAGAAATTTGCATTCTGAATAGAGCCTTGTATCTCTCTTTTCTCATATTCTCAGTGCTGTCTTCATACCGTACTTATTACTTGTGTATAAACATATTAAACTGCATCCTCCTGCCTAACTTTATTTTTTTTATTTTTACAGTAAGTTTGATCATTATAAAGAGGGTTGTTAACCACTTAACTGATGATTTATTTAGCCAAAAACCGCTCCGAAATTGTTGGGTTTTTCTTATCAATGAATTAGGGGGGTAATTCCAAGTTGATAGCAGCAGGATTTGTTTTAGCAATTGGGCAAAACCATGTGCACTGCAGGGGAGGCAGATATAACATGTGCAGAAAGAGTTAGATTTGGGTGGGTTATTTTGTTTCTGTGCAGGGTAAATACTGGCTGCTTTATTTTTACACTGCAAATTAGATTGCAGATTGAACACACCCCACCCAAATCTAACTCTCTCTGCACATGTTATATCTGCCTCCCCTGCAGTGCACATGGTTTTGCCCAATTGCTAACAAAAATCCTGCTGCGATCAACTTGGAATTACCCCCTAGGTGAAGAACATGAATTTAACCCTATTCCAAATGATTTTAGTTAAAAAAAATGGAAAAAAATATATATATTTTTTTTAAATATATATTTTTCAAATATCGAAACATTGATTAGGAACATTGTGACCATTGGAACATCTGGAACATTGCAACCATCGCGGCTTTCATTTTGAAAGCCGGGAAAGCCTGCAGGTATACAGGGGGGGTCTGGGGGTGGCTTGGGAGGGTTAATTTACACTCCCCAGCAGCTGCTGTTGTCTGCAGCCACTGGAGGGGGGAAATCCTGCCGTGCTGACCGATCAGCAGTGATCGGCAGCACGGCAATCAGTGGGGGAGAGTGCAGGGAGGCAGAGGGACCTTCCGGTCCCTCTGACAGCAGCAGCAGTGGAGGGAAGTTTCTCTTCCCTGCCGCTGCTAACACTCTCTATCTGACTGGTCACATCCTGTGCGACCAGGTCAGATAAGATACTTGCAGTCATGGTCGCATCTGATGCGACCATGCCAGGAAAGTGGTTAATAATATATGACAACTGCATAACCTATACTGATAATAACACCCAGTCAGGAGATCTCTGTATATTATATATAGACACCCGGCGCTGTCTGTTCCTATCCTGATAATAACACCCAGTCAGAAGATCTCTGTATATTATATATAGACACCCGGCGCTGTCTGATACTGTCCTGATAATAACACCCAGTCAGAAGATCTCTGTATATTATATATAGACATCCGGCGCTGTCTGATCCTGTCCTGATACTGTGTGGAGTTTGTATATTCTCTCCATACTCCGGAGTACTCCGGTTTCCTCCCACAATCCAAAAAATATACTGGTAGGTTAATTGGCTCCTGACAAAAATTAACCCTAGTGTGAATGTTTGTGCGTGTACATGTGATAGGGAATATAATAGACTGTAAGCTCCACTGGGGCAGGGACTGACGTGAATGGCCAAATATTCTCTCTGTAAAGCACTGTAATATGCGTGCACTGTATAAATAACTGGTAGTAGTAATAATATTACTCTCTGGGTATATTAATTTCTCTTCCACCTACACCAAGAAACAATAGACACCAACTCCTCAGAACGATAGCTCACAGAAGCCTTCAGAATGCACCTACACAGTATCACAGACATAGGTTGGATGATCACAATGCTACTGATATTCTACTTATACTAGATATCCCTATACGTAGAAAGCATTCCTCTGCAGGTGGTAGGACTAACACATATCTCAGCCCCGTGTCATCACAGCTTCAGTCCACTCAGCCAGTGCTTTCTGTATATCATCCCTGAACTGCTGTATTGTAAGCTCCAACAATAATTGCCACAGTTTTTATTGAATCACGAACTGTCAGGTTGAGTTAGGTTTTCTATTCTTTGGACTATAATGAAGCTTATTGATGTAATTTTCTAAGTCTCCTGTCAGAAATTTAATTCCAAGCTGAAATCTGGCTTTCTGATATATGAAAATATCCCCAAACAACGTAGATAAAACCGGTTGTGACGAAGTTTCTTGCAAGAGAAGACAAATGCCATTGATTGATAATAGAAATATTGCTATGGAAGGCATTATATCACTGTAAAGGACTTCTTGTAACTTACATGTTGCTTTCACTATTTAAATATATATACATACATACAGTACACACACACATATATATATATATATATATATATACAGTATAAATATATATATATATATATATATATATATATATACACAGTATAAATAAATATATATATATATATATATATATATATATATATATATATATACACACACACACACATTAGGGTTCATGATGAATTACCGGCAGCCGGGATGCCATCTGTCAGTATGCCGACAGCGGCATACTGGCCACCAGTATGCCAGCAGTGGAGCAAGTGCTAGATAGCCACGCTGCGGGCACGGTGGCTTGCTGCACCTGCCACAGGTTATATTATCCCTCTATGGGTGTCATGGACACCCACAGAGGGAGTATAGCCTGTGGCGCCAGTATTCCAGCAGTGGCATTTCACCAGTAGTCGGGATTCTGGTGCCGGCATTGGTGGGATCCTGACTAGCGGTATTTTAACCGCTTCCCATATATCTGTCTATATATATATTACAAATCACTTATTTTCTCAATAGTAAATGACTAGAGAGGATGTAAGAGAGTATGCTGTCACTTATAGTTCCACAAGATAAAGGCTGTTTACTGTACCTACCTACAGCAGGTCATACAGTCTCTAGGGACATGTATACTGTTAATGACAAAAGTTCTTACTTAGCTGAAAAAAAGCTTATTCAGTGTTGGAGATAAACGTAATTGCAAATGTGTCTGTAAAAAGTTGTACTGTATTTGTGCAAGCCACATAGAGTTCTACCATTCACGTACCTGTGTCAGATGCGGAGGAAAATGACTGGGGTGTGGCTTCAGTGTCAGAACACAACATGCTAAAAATTGCAGTACACAGTGCATACACTTTATATGCAGTGGTTGTATAGTGTATAAAATGGGGTGATCGATTTTATACACTGCTCAGTTCATGCCCCCAAAACACCCTGTTTAACTGAAAGGCAGATGTAACCAAGTTGCATCTAAATCAGACAAGGACAGACCTACGCAAAAAAAAAAATCCACTTCTGCGGATGTGCTGCATGCAAAATCTCACCATTTGTGTCCATTAAGGGAGATGCAAAGGACCCAGAATCAGCCTCAATAAGTGCACAAGTGCCTTGGAGCATCTGAAATACTCAGCGAACTAGTCACAAATATAAAAGGTTATTTTTCTGAGTAATGACAAACATACTTTATTTGTGTATTCACTGCAATATGATTTGACTTTTAAAACACATTTGCTGTTGTTTCACTGTATAGACATAGAAACATATAATTTGACGGCAGATAAACACTTGGCCCATCTAGTCTGCCCCTTTTTTTTACCATATTTTTTTATCTCTTTTATCTCAGACCTTATTTGATCCTCATGCATGTTTAAATTGCTCTGCTGTCTTAGCCTCTACCACCTCTGATGGGAGGCTATTCCACTTGTCCACTACCCTTTCTGTGAAGAATTTTTCCTCAAATTTCCCTTGACACCCCCCCCCCCCCCCCCCTCCAGTCAGTGCATGTCCTGGTGTCCTATTGCTTCTCTTCGTTTGGAGAATGTGTCCCTCATGGACCTTTAAAAAACCGTTGGTATATTTGAAAGTTTCTATCATCTCCCCTCTTTCCTTTCTCTGCTCCAAACTATACATATTGAGATTTTTTTAGTATTTCTGTGTGTGTTTTGTGATGCAGGCCTTGCACCATTTTAGTTGCCCTTCTTTGTACGGTCTCTAATGTATTAATATTCTTTTTAAGATAAGGCCTCCAGAATTGAGCATAGTGTTCTAGGTGAGGCCGTACCAATGACCTATACAGTGGCATTATTATTTAATTCTTTCTGCTGCTGATTCCTCTCCCAATGCAGCCAAGCATCTGACTAGCCTTTCTCATTGCCTTGTTACATTGCTTACCTGCCTTTAAGTCACCTGAAATAGTGACTCCTAGATCCCTTTCCTCCTCAGTAGTTTCCAGCATAGTGGCATTAATACTATATTTAGCCTTTGGATTTTTGAGACCCAAGTGCATTATTTTGCATTTTTTTGGCATTAAACTGTAATTGCCACACTCTTGACCATTCCTCTAGTCTACCTAGATCCTCAATCATTTGTTTTACCCCTCCTGTTGTGTCTACCCTGTTGCATACCTTTGTATCATCTGCAAAGAGGTATACATTCCCTTTAATGCCATTTGCAATGTCACCAATAAAGATATTAAAAAGCACTGGTCCAAGTACAGAACCCTGGGGTACTCCACTGGTAACATTTCCCTCCTGTGAATGCACTCCATTTACGACAACATTCTGTTTTCTGTCCTGCAACCAAGATCTTATCCATTCAATAATCCTAGTATCCAATCCCAAACTTTCAAGTTTATTTAGCAGTCTGCGATGTGGAACAGTGTCAAAAGCCTTACTAAAGTCTAAAGTCTAGATAAGCTATATCCACGGCTCCACCTTTATCCACCACTTTAGTCACACAGTCAAAAAAAAGTCAATAAGATTTGTTTGACATGATCTCCCCCCAGTGAATCCATGCTGTTTGGGATCCTGTAAATTGCTGGATTTGAGATAATCTACAACTCTTTTATTTAAGAGTGTTTCCATCAATTTCCCTACTACTGATGTAAGACTCACTGGTCTGTAGTTGTTTGCCTCTTCTTTGCATCCATTTTTGTGCAGTGGGACTACGTTCGCTCTTTTTCAGTTCTCTGGAATTACTCCTGTAGCTAATGACTGGTTGTATTTGCACTAAATAGTGTGTTGTAGTCAATTTTTCCCAATCGGGAGAAAACATCTGAGACGCTATTTGCAGCTCAGTGGTGAGAACGAGCATTGTTTTAAACATTTTCACGGTCTGGCCAGACGTGAAACAATGACTGTCTGTCTTTCCTATCAGTGAATAACACAAAGTACACAGGAGCTGTCACACTTTTTATGCTGATTTATAAAAAAACAGGTGTGTCTACACCCCGCAAAACCAAAACACAAAACCCGAAAAATTTCAGGCGCTCATCTCTAGTCTACACCCCGCAACAGCTGTTGAATATATTTGCCTGTGGACTAGTGTACTGGACACATTCCATATTGGAAATTCAGGACTAATCAGTACTCCTTAATACATTTTAATTAGGTATCAAGCTGAAAGTGAATAGATGATTTGATCAGCTGTGGAATTGTGGAGCACAGATTGCTTTTAAACCAGTGAATGCTGATTATTACTTTGCAAAAAAGTTACTGTTCTGTAGCATATAAATATAATTGTTGATACTGTTACAAATGTGTCAAGTACAGCACTACTAAGGTACAAAGCTATGATAATAGATAGTTGTAATACATGTTCATATGTGATTTTACAAATACATTTTTAAACAGTGTTGATCTGTGAAAAATAAACTTAATTGTGTTTTTAATTAGAAGTTTTTTTCTTGTGCGCTGTGACAGTCCAATATCACCCGGAAAAAATTACACCGGCTAGTAGCTTATGATGATCCCCTTTTCAAACTTAGTTAGCTCCTTCTGGCAAGCCATTTTCTCCACAAATGATCTGATTATGATGTCTTCCACAACATGTCCATCGACGGTGACTCCCTGACATCATCTTGAAGTGTGCGCTTTTATGTGACTAGCAAAGCTAAACTTGGTCTTGAAAATTTGGTTGCAGGTGGCAGAATATAACTGTCCACCAGGGTTGACTGTGTAGTTATAGGAGGGCTTCGAGAGGGTTTTCTAGATTTGGAGCTTGGCATCAAGATCTTCTAAGTTCAAACATTCAAAGCTGTCAGTTCCATTTTTGACAGCATTTTGCCACCCCATTCAACATAGTGCAAGTTCCTCTCAGGTGTTGCAAGAAAGTCTGCTTGAAGCCAGGTAATGCTTCAAGACATCCTTGTACTGCAGATATTGACCCCCAGCCTTGCATTTTCCACTCAAAAGCTCAGAGCAGAAAACAGACTTTGGCAACCTTGACTCATTCATCTGCACTAGGTGTCCCCACCATCTCAACTGGTACCTCATCAGCAAGTACTCCATGCCATTAATCTTGGTCCGATGAAGAATCTTGAGTTTGGAACATGATCTGGCCATTTCACATGCTGAATTGCCCAGAGGCATTTCAGAGGCACCAGGTCTCAGAGGTGTACAGCAATAAGGGTAGCACAATTGCTTCATATACAGTGAGTTTAGTCTGCAGCTGGAGATTGTGACACTTCCATACTCTCTGAGTTTTCCAAAAGCAGCGTCAGTTTTCCGTGTAGCAATTTCGAACTCGAGGCGGTTGTCATCACATAATAAGCTTCCTATGTACTGAAACTATTGTACTTATTCCAGTTGTTTTCCACCCAGGTTGACAACAGTGTACTTCGCAGGTGTACCTTTTATAAGTTGTTTCAGTATCTGGGTTTTCGGCACACTCATCAGTCTGAGTTTTTAGCATGACACATTCAGGTAGCCCACGTGTTGCATCAGGTTTTGTGTGGAAGCCATTATACAGCCTTGCTTAACACTGCTGGTAACTGGGAATCTGTCTGTGAAGTCATTGTCATGCTGTACTCTGGCCATTATGCCATTGTGGAATTGACTTACTAAGTTAATGAACTTTACAGAACATCTAATATTCTTGATCATAATCCATAGAGCCATCCAAGGTACTCTGTCAAAAGCTTTCTCAAGATCAGTGAAGCACATATAGAGAGCCCGATGTTGTTCCAGACTTTTTGATTTAATCAGTGCCTTTCTACCTGTTTTCTACTTTCATAAACACGTGTCTGCCATGGGAGCACACCATTTCACTTGCGCATGTGTGTGTGTGTTTGTTTGTGTGTGTGTTGGGGGGGGGGGGTTTGTCCAATCGGTATCCGGACTCCAGGTCGACAACAAAAAGGTCGACACACCTTAGGTCGCTGCCAATTGGTCGACACACCTTAGGTCGACGTGGACAAAAGGTCAACATGGACAAAAGGTCGACAGGAGCAAGGTCGACATGGTAAAAAGGTCGACACATGAGTTTTTCACAAATTTTTTCTTTTTTGGAACCTTTTCATACTTAACGATCCACGTGGACTACGATTGGAACGGTAATCTGTGCCGAGCAAAGCGAAGGCACCATGCCCGAAGCATGGCGAGCGAAGCGAGCCATGCGAGGGGTCGTGGTGAACTAATTGGGGTTCCCGGTCACTCTACGAAGAAAACGACACCAAAAATATATAAAAAACTCATGTCAACCTTTTGTCCATGTCGACCTGTTGTCCATGTCGACCTAAGGTGTGTCAACTTTTTGGCATCGACCTAAGGTGTGTCAACCTTTTTGTTGTCAACCTGGAGTCCCAGACCCGTCCAATCACTTTTGTCTTAGTGCATTTATCTATGTAGCACTGTGGCACTCAGACACAGGGGCAAGATGGTGCCATGTATGTACAGCCTAGCTAGTGATGGCCATCTTGGAAAATGATGTCTGCTTCTCTTATGGAGCATCATGGAGATAGCACAATAGCACACTCCATATACCAATACAGCCCCTTGCTGCAGACTCTCTCCACTTAAACAAACACAAAACTTTGTTTGGCGCAAATGCCTGTAATAAATGAGGGTTATACAAGAAACAACATATCAGCATTATGAAATGTATTCCAGTACACATTTTCCAAGAAAGAAGACTAGAACTTGTGATGTAACAACTCTTGTAAGCACAATAGCAGGAATCAACTCACTTGCTATATGGATTGCAGCAATAAATCCACTTTCCACAAACTCATAGATAAAGTTGTGTCTAATACCAAAATGCTTGGATTGTCCATGGTATTTGGTGCCAGAAGAAAGATCAATTGCACCTTTATTAATATACTCCATGTTGATCGTATCATCCTTGTTAGAAATATTCAGTTCACATAAACTCTCCTTGAGGTGGAAAGAATTCCTTGGCTGATTCTGTTAGTGCCATGTACCCACCTTAGTGGTGGATAGTGCTACAGTGGGTTGTTTCCTTCCCCACCAGCTTACTGCTACTTCTGTCAGTAGAAATTGATATTCTGTATAGGAATGATGACTATCCTCATCTGCTTCCCAGTTGGCATCACCGAATAATTTGAGTGTAGAATTTTCAGGCTTGGAGATTTCCAACTTTAAGGATTAAAATGTTAGATTTCTTAAAGATTCTCTTAACTACTTTCTAGTAGCGATGAGCGGGTTCGGTTGTCAGAGAACCGAACCCTACCGGACTTCATGCTCCGAGCCAGGATCCGAGTCAGGCTCGGGTTTTCCCGCCTGACTCGGAAACCAGAACGAGGCAAAACATCAACATCCCACTGTCGGATTCTCGCTGGGTTTGGATTCCATATAAGGAGCTGACATTTTCACTCCGGAATTAAAGAGTGTAGAGAGAGGACGTGTCTCTGTTCTCTCAGTGTCGTCGGTGTCTGTTTCTTGTGCTGCATCTGTCCAGTCACAGTGGTTGTGTCCTCTGCTGCCATATGTCCAGTGCTGCTATATAGGGTGCTGTGTTGTGCTGCATCAGTTCACTGGTGGTGTATTGTGCTGCATCTGTCCAGTCACAGTGGTAGTGTCCTCTGCTGCCATATGTCCAGTGTAGCTGTACAATAACAAGTCCCTTACAGTGTTGCTGTGTTGTCCTGCATCAGACCAGTGGTAGTGTCCTGTGCATCAGTCAGTCCAGTGACCAGTCACAGTGGTATCCTCTGCTACCATATGTCCAGTGCTGCTGTATAAATCCAATACATTGCAGTGGTGCTGTGTTGTCCTGCATCAGTCCAGTGGTGGTGTCCCTGTGCTGCCATATATGTCCAGTAATCCTGCCGTATAATTCCAGTGATCCTGCCGTATAATTCCAGTAATCCTGCCGTATAATTACAATAATCCTGCCGTATAATTCCAGTGATCCTGCCGTATAATTCCAGTAATCCTGCCGTATTATTCCAGTGATCCTGCCGTATAATTCCAGTAATCCTGCCGTATAATTACAGTGATCCTGCCGTATAATTACAGTAATCCTGCCGTATAATTACAGCGATCCTGCCGTATAATTACAGTGATCCTGCCGTATAATTCCAGTAATCCTGCCGTATAATTACAGCGATCCTGCCGTATAATTACAGTGATTCTGCCGTATAATTCCAGTAATCCTGCCGTATAATTACAGTGGTACTGGCATATAATTACAGTGATCCTGCCGTATAATTTCAGTGATCCTGCCGTATAATTACAGTAATCCTGCCGTATAATTACAGTGATCCTGCCGTAAAATTACAGTAATCCTGCCGCATAATTACAGTGGTACTGGCATATAATTACAGTGATCCTGCCGTATAATTTCAGTGATCCTGCCGTATAATTACAGTAATCCTGCCGTATAATTACAGTGATCCTGCCGTAAAATTACAGAAATCCTGCCGCATAATTACAGTGATCCTGCCGTATAATTTCAGTGATCCTGCCGTATAATTACAGTAATCCTGCCGTATAATTACAGTGATCCTGCCGTAAAATTACAGTAATCCTGCCGTATAATTACAGCGATCCTGCCGTATAATTACAGTGATCCTGCCGTATAATTCCAGTAATCCTGCCGTATAATTACAGCGGTACTTGCATATAATTACAGTGATCCTGCCGTATAATTAAAGCGATCCTGCCGTATAATTACAATGATCCTGCCGTATAATTCCAGTAATCCTGCCGTATAATTACAGTGGTACTGGCATATAATTACAGTGATCCTACCGTACAATTCCAGTAATCCTGCTGTATAAGTACAGTGATCCTGCCTTATAATTACAGTGATCCTGCAGTATAATTACAGTAATCCTGCCGCATAATTACAGTGGTACTGGCGTATAATTACAGTAATCCTCCCGCATAATTACAGTGGTACTGGCGTATAATTACAGTGATCCTGCCATATAAATCCAGTGATCCTGCCGTATAAATCCAGTAATCCTTCCGTTTAATTCCAGTAATCCTGCCGTATAATTCCAGTGATCCTTCCGTATAATTCCAGTAATCCTGCCGTATAATCACAGTGGTACTGCCGTATAATTACAGTGATCCTGCCGTATAATTACAGTAATCCTGCTGTATAAGTACAGTGATCCTGCCTTATAATTACAGTGATCCTGCCTTATAATTACAGTGATCCTGACGTATAATGACAGTAATCCTGCCGCATAATTACAGTGGTACTAGTGCATAATTACAGTGATCCTGCCATATAAGTCCAGTGACCCTGCCATATAATTACAGTGGTACTGGCGTATAAGTCCAGTCCAGTGATACTGCCGTATATATATATATATATATATACGTATCCAAAGAATGACTGGCACTCAGGAGTCTAAATGAATGTTCAGAGAAGCATTTATCCAAGTCAACATTTCGGGGGTCTTAGCCCCGTCGTCAGGACAGAATAACACAGCATAGCGGATTACTCAGGCCATAACAACTATCCTGGTGTTAGACGTGCCTCCGGTATCCGCCATTAGTGCAGTGGGACTGCAGTGCCAACCCTAGATGGGCCAGGTGTTTGTGCTGCACACTTGTGTCGCTTTCGCTTAGCTTAGTCATACAGCTACCTCATTGCCCTCTTTTACTTCTTGGCATGATGTGCTGTTTGGTGCCTTTTTTTATATCTGCCCTCCTGTCTGACACTGCAGTGCCACTTCTAGATGGGCCAATTGTTTGTGTCACTTAGCTTAGTCATACAGCTACCTCATTGCACCTCTTTTTCATCTTTGCATGATGTGCTGTTTGGGGCCTTTTTTATATCTGACCTCCTGTCTGACACTGCAGTGCCACTCCTAGATGGACCAATTGTTTGTATCGCTTAGCTTAATCATACAGCGACCTCATTGCACCTCTTTTTCATCTTTGCATGATGTGCTGTTTGGGGCCTTTGTTTTATATCTGCCCTCCTGCTTGACACTGCAGTGCCACTCCTAGGGGTAAATTTACTAAGGTGGGAGTTTTTTTTTATAACTGGTGATGTTGCCCATAGCAACCAATCAGATTCTACTTAACATTTGTCTAGCTGCTTCTAGAAGATAATAGATACAATATGATTGGTTGCTATGGGCAACATCACCAGTTCTAAAATTCTCCCACCTTAGTAAATTTACCCCCTAGATGGGCCAGATGTTTGTGCCGCACACTTGTGTTGCTTAGCTTAGTCATACAGCAACCTTGGTGCACCTCTTTTTCATCTTTGCATCATGTGCTGTTTGGGGCATGGTTTTGTAAAGTGCCATCCTGTCTGACACTGCCGTATAAGTCCAGGTGTACTGCTGTATTAGTCCAGGGGTACTGCCGTATAAGTCCACCAATTGCAGAATTTTGGAAAAATTACAGGGGCATGCTGGAGATGCTGTCAGTGGACTGAAAAATTGTGGGCCACTTTCGACATTCAGCCACTGCATGCCACTACTAGATGGGCCAGGTGGTTGTGTTGCTTAGCTTAGTCATACAGCAACCTCGGTGCACTTCTTTTACTTTATTGCATCATGTTCTGTTTTGGGCCTATTTTTTAAATCTGCCATCCTGTCTGACACTGCAGTGCCACTCCTAGATGGAAAAGGTGTTTGTGCTACACACTTGTGTCTCTTAGCTTAGTCATACAGCAACCTCGGTGAACCTCTTTTTCTTTGCATCATGTGCTGTTTGGGGCCTATTTTTAAAATCTGCCATCCTGTCTGCCACTGCAGTGCCACTCCTAGATGAGCCAGGTGTTTGTGCTGCTTATCTTAGTCATACAGCCACCTCGGTGCAACTTTTTGGCCTAAAAACAATATTGTGAGGTGTGAAGTGTTCAGAATAGACTTGAAATTAGTGGAAATGAATGATATTGAGGTTAATAATACCGTAGGATCAAAATTAACCCTAAATTCTGTGATTTTAGCTGTTTTTATGTTTTTTTTTAAATCATCCAGATCCAAAACAAAAACAAATAAAACAAAAGGGTGGTTTTGGCAAAACCAAGCCAAAACCAAAACACGAGCGGGGAATTAGAACCAAAACCAAAACACAAAACACGAAAAGTGCCTGCCGCACATGTCTAGTTTCTAGTGCTGTCTCCCAAGATTAATGGAAAATTGTCTTACTCTGTTTACTACATGTGTGATGATAGGGTAAGTTCTAATACTTCTGTACATTAAATACCCAATAACTTTCTGTTTCCTCTTTGCTCATTGGTGACATGGCTTTAGTTAATTTCAAGCATTTGTCAAATGGAGTGCTTATTGTTTTAGCATCTGATATACCATACTTTGTGAGTATATTTTCAATGTAGGTTTGCAGATCAATGGATATGGGGGGTCATTTCGAGTTGATCGTAGCTGTGCTAAATTTAGCACAGCTACGATCATTCACACTGACGTGCGGCGGGACGCCCAGCACAGGGCTAGTCCGCCCTGCATGTCAGTGCTGCCTCCCCACCCAACCCCCGCAGAAGTGCAAGGCATTGCACAGCGACGATGCCTTTGCACTTCAAGAGTAGCTCCCGACCAGCGCAGCTTTAGCATGCTGGCCAGGAGCTACTCATTGCTCCCCGGCCCGCAGAGGCTGCGTGTGACGTCACCCCCAATGATCCGGCCACGCCTGCATTGGCTGGACTGCGCGCCCTCCAGCCCAGTGACCACCTCTGCCTCAGAGGCGATCGTTAGGCAATGACGGCTGGCATGCGCGCCGGCACATGTGCAGTTGCGACCCGATCGCTGCGCTGCGAGAAACTGCAGTGAGCAATCGGATCAGAATGACCCCCATGATACCTTTCTTTAGATATCGGTTGATTTTGAGGCATAGCAAGTAGTGTGCAGGTCCTAGGTCTTTTTTTATTTATTTTTGTCTTAGCTGCTGCTTGCCGTCTGTTATATGATGTTTTTGTCCTGCTAGTAACAGATCATCCACATACACAACAATAATGAAAACCTTTTATTCTATGTATTTGTGGTATAAACAATGATCAGTCTTTGAACAGACAAATTCAGTATGAATCGCAAGTAGCGATTCGTACAGAATTTTTGCTGAGGGGCCACGGGCGCATGCGCAGCAGGCCCTAATGCTCATGCGCCCGCATTTTCTGTGGGGGGCCGCAGAAAATACGATCGCCTCTGCCTGTCAATCAGGCAGAAGTGGTCGCGGGGCGGGAGGGTGGCGGCAATGCTCCGTTTTCTGGGTGGAAACGGAGCGTTGCGGAGTTGTGCCAGTCCCGGCGCCATTTTTGCGTGACAGCAAAAATGGCGCCGGGACTCCTGCGGCCGCAGCTAAGCTGCACCGGCAGGAGTCATCCTTAGTTTCTGCTAACAAGCAAAAATTGCGTGCTGCTCACAATTTCTGCTTGAAGCAGGGGGGGAGGTGTTGGTCAGCATGCTTGGTGGCCTTGCCCAGCGCTGGGCGGCCCGCAGCATGCGTGCTAATGGTTAGCAAATTCTGCTAATTAGCAGAATTTGCTAACCTTAGTGAATTGGCCCTTTTATTCAGTAAGGATTGCAAAATTTGCAAATCGCAATATGGCCGAATATCGAACGACTGAGCATGCGCAGCATTCGCATCTTGCACGCATGAGTAATAATAGCCACAGAGAACATGGGCCGGCACTCACCATTTCTGTATAGCAACTTGTAAGTAATAGCGACAGAAAATGCATAAACATCGTGATCGCGAAGCAGACGCTGTTTGATTGACAGGAAGCCAGCATTTCTGGGCGGAAACCTGAAGTTTTCTGGGTGTGTCTGAAAAAACGCAAGTGTGCCCTGGGGTTTTTAAGGAGGTCATCTGACGTCAGCAATGACCACTTCCAGCCTCTTGTGTCGCAAGAATTGTGGATGACCTTGCCTGGTGCAGATAGGAAAAATCTTTGATGTTTCGGTAATTGCGTATGGTTTTGCAATCAGCCCGAATATTGCGATGCATTCGCAATTTCTGCAGTGGACGATTTTTTTCTATTTCTGGGCGGCAACTATTTGATCGCAGCAACTGCTTTTTAGAAGAAACTGCAATCTTTACTGAATAAAGTCCAAGTCCATTTCCTGTAGTACTGCATCAAGTTTGATGTACCAACAACATCACTTTGCTTTAGATCATATAAAACTTTCTTTAGAGACAAAATTATCCTTCTTGGAACATGTTTTCAGAGGTTCCATGTAGAGTATATCTCTTCTATTAATATTTATTTTAAGACAGTCAAAGTCTAGTTGGTATAGCAACATGTTGTACAAGGCAGATATACTGTAGCAATGATCAATTGTAGTGTACTGTATCTTTCTACAGTGAGTACTGTAAGTTTCACCAGTCAACTCCAGATTTCTGCTTATAGCCTTGAGAAGCATTTGTTCAGGAAGGCATTCTTCAGTATAGATCAAGCTTTTTCCAATATGGTGTGATTTTAACGCTCACTTACAGTATACCATTCTGCAATGCAACGGTTAGCTGTTGCCATACTTCTTCAGGAAGGTTTCAAAATCTCTGTTTATATATTCTTCATTTGTGAGACCTCCCATCCCATCTAGAAGTTTCTGGACATTGTCATATTAAAGGTGACCTACTGTAGCCTTCTGTGCCAGAGTTCCATAGTTTGTGAGTAGGAAGTCATAATCGCATAACACTCCTCTGTGTAAAGGAAATATACATTACAGTCAGGTGTGTTTTAAGAGAGGAGGAGGCCCGTGTGCAACCCTTCTGCAACAGGAGCCCCCTCCTTTCTGACCAATGCACTAGGTGTTAATACTTACCTCTCCGGAGTCCCCCAGCGGTGCCACCCTTCTCTGCAGCCTCACATGCACAAACCTCCGGGAACATGGCACAGCAGCCATTTTCCCAAAGATTTTCTGAATGCACATGCGTGAAACTCCAGAAAATTGGCCACGTGACACATTTTGAGAGTTTTCAGCAGGCGCAATAGAGTTTTTTCCTCCTAGTGTTCAGACTCTATTGCATGCCGAGAAGTGATGGCTTAGACGGGGGACTCCAGAGAGGTAAGTATTAAACAAATGGGTGTAGTGTGGTGGGCACCCCTGGATGCCAGGGCCTGTGTGCCCCGCTCACACTGCACCCATTATAGATACGCCAATGAGTACAGTAGCTTTTGGCCCCAGGTAACTGTTGCTATTACAGTACCATACTCTCCAACGTGACACATTCCATTAGATACAAAATGCTCTGTTCCTGGTCTTCCTTCTTCATTTATGATTGCTGTTACCTGTATTGAACTAGTTAATTAACAAGAAAGGTGTTACATAACAGATGATGGCAATCATAAATTAAGAGGGGAGTGCAGGAGCAGAACATTTTGTAACGGAATACATCATGTTGGAGGGTCTGCAGTACCTCTTTTATTCCGCATAACACGCTTTTCTACTGAGAGCTGGAATTTAAAACCTCTCTGCTCTAGGACACTTATGGCTATTATTTATTTATTTATCAACATTTTCTTATATAGCTCAGCATATTCCATTGCGCTTTAAAGTGAGAAAACAAACCGGGTAATGGCCCTCATTCCGAGTTGTTCCCTCGCAAGCTGCTTTTAGCAGCTTTGCACACGCTAAGCCGCCGCCTACTGGGAGTGAATCTTAGCTAATCAAAATTGCGAACGAAAGATTTGCAATATTGCGAAAAGACTTCTCTGTGCAGTTTCTGAGTAGCTCGAGACTTACTCTTCCAGTGCGATCAGTTCAGTGCTTGTCGTTCCTGGTTTGACGTCACAAACACACCCAGCGTTCGCCCAGACACTCCTCCGTTTCTCCAGCCACTCCCGCGTTTTTCCCAGAAACGGTAGCGTTTTTTCAAACACTCCCATAAAACGGCCTGTTTCCGCCCAGAAACACCCACTTCCTGTCAATCACATTACGAACACCAGAACGAAGAAAAAACCTTGTAATGCCATGAGTAAAATACCTAACTGCATAGCAAATTTACTTGGCGCAGTCGCAGTGCGAACATTGCGCATGCGCAGTTAGCGGAAAATCGCTGCGATGCGAAGAAAATTACCGAGTGAACAACTCGGAATGACCACCAATGACTGTATCATATAGTCACACAGCAATGTTTTTTTCTAGTTTTTTTTTTTAGCAGGAGCTGGAAGCCGAGTGAAAAGGAGGTGCAGTGAGCTGGAACAACTGCAACTGCTAAGTGGAGTATAGGTGCTGCAGGAGAGAGTACTACGGCTGCATAAAAGTGTAGGACCAAGAACCGCACAAAGATAGATAAGTATAAACCAGATTAATTATTGTATAAGTGAGATTGTTTGTCTTTTATTTTTGCTGCTTTTTCTTTGAGAGTAACAGGGGGTTAGACCTTACAAACAATATGGGAGGGGCTGTGATTGGGGACCTCACTCAGTGCATGTTGTGCAAGATGTATGCACACCTGGAGCTACCGGCCCAGTGATTACATCTGCACGAGGTGTGTGCGAACGGTTGCCCTGGAAGCCCAGGTAACTGATCTAGAGCTAACCGTTACGCGACTGAGGGAGATTCACAATCTCGAGCGAAGTTTAGACAGAATGGTGGAGGAGTTGTGGGAGGGGTCACTGGCAGAAGAGGATGATGATCAGGTAGCCAGCTGGGTCACAGTTAGAAGGAAGAAAAAGAGGGGGAGGCTCGACATCTCCAAACTATCAAACCCGAACAAATTTGCCCGACTGGACGAGGAATCGGAGGATGATAGTGAAGAAATGACGGTGCCGGAGGAGACTGCTCCCTCTAGCATCCAGAGGAGCGGTCCCTCTGGCACGGTTGGGATAAAAGATAGTGAGGTACCTAGTCAGATTGTGGTGGTAGGGGATTCTATCATCAGGAAGGCAGATAGGGCAATCTGCTACCGGGACCGTGATCGCCGTACAGTCTGTTGTCTCCCGGGTGCTCGGGTAAGGCACATCGCGGACCAGGTAGATAGATTGTTGGGAGGGGCTGGGAAAGACCCGGCAGTCTTGGTGCACGTTGGCACCAATGACAAAGTTAGCGGAAGGTGGGATGTCCTTAAGAAAGACTATAGGGACTTAGGAAAGAAACTGAAGGCAAGGACATCTAAGGTAATATTCTCGGAATTATTACCTGTGCCACGTGCTAGTCCAGGGAGGCAAAGGGAGATTAGGGAGGTAAATGTGTGGCTTAGGGATTGGTGCAGGAAGGAGGGGTTTGTGTTCCTGGAACACTGGGCGGACTTCTCAGTCAGGCGCCATCTCTTTTGTAGTGACGGATTGCACCTGACTGAGGAGGGGGCAGCAGTGCTGGGGGGAAGTATGGTTAGAAGGTTGGAGGAGATTTTAAACTAGGAGCCTGGGGGGAGGGTTTAGCTAGAAACTACGGGTCATGCAGTGAGAATAGTGGGAATGGCGGTAGTAAACGAAATGGGGGAGAAGTTGGGGGGAGGGTAAGAGCAGTCGGTAAGGTTACTAACATGGGTACTAAAAGAGATTTTACCAAAGCACTAACCAATGACGATTACAGGTCATCATTGCTACATAAGGTGAAAGATGTCCCTAACGCAAGGGAAAATACTTATCTTAGTTGTATGTATGTAAACGCCAGAAGCATTACTGGTAAAAAGGATGAACTAGAAATACTTGCAGCAAGCAAACAGTATGATATTATAGGCATTACTGAAACTTGGTGGGACGAATCTCATGATTGGACAGTCAATCTAGAGGGCTATACACTGTTTAGGAGAGACAGACTAAATAAAAAGGGTGGAGGGGTGTGTCTTTACGTAAAGCCGTTTTTAAAACCTGATATACGGGAAGATATTCAGGAGGGGACTGTAGACACTGTTGAGACATTATGGGTAGAAATTGCATGCGGGGAAAAAGGAATAAAAAAGTTAGAATTGGGTGTATGCTATAGGCCGCCTGGTATCAACGTATCTGATGAGGAATTGTTACTAAAGCAAATTGAAAGAGCAGCAGGAGTAGGAGACATAGTAGTGATGGGAGATTTTAACTATCCAGAGATAAACTGGAAAAACGATTCATGTGATACTGCTAGGGGCAATATGTTTTTAAACACACTTAATGATAACTACTTAGTTCAACTAATTGAGGAACCAACTAGGTACAATGCAATCTTAGACCTGGTATTAACAAACAATGGGGATTTGGTATCAGGTATTATAGTAGGGGAACCCATAGGAAACAGCGACCACAATATGGTCACATTCAATATCAGTTTCCATAAACAGCCCTATACTGGCTCAACTAGGACTCTAAACTTTAGCAAAGCAAATTTTGAAAGATGAGGGTATTTTTCAGGGATATTGAATGGGAAGGTTTGTTTTTAGGAAAAAATACTACGGAGAAATGGGAGGTACTAAAATTCCTGCTAGCTAAAAATACACTCAAATTTATTCCTACGAGCAGCAAAAAAAGGAATAAAAATCATAAACCGATGTGGCTTAACAAAAAGATTAAGGAACTTATGGGCAAGAAAAGGCGAGCATTTAAAAAATACAAATCTGACGGGGAAGCAGAGTCATTTCAGCACTATAAGGAATGTAACAAAATATGCAAAAAGGAAATAAGAGCGGCTAAAGTAGAAACTGAAAAACTAGTAGCAAAGGAAAGCAAAGCGAATCCCAAAAAATTCTTTAAATACATTAATAGCAAGAGATTAAAAAAGGAGAGTATAGGCCCTTTAAAAGACAAGTTGGGAGTTTTAAGCAAAAATGATAATGACATAGCGGACACACTAAATGAGTTTTTTTCAACAGTATTTACTAGAGAGGACCCAATTCAGGGACTAACATATAATCTCAATAATGAGAATATCCCACTGATAGGCACTTATTTAAGCGAGCAAAGTAGTCTGTGACCGATTAAAACATTTAAAGATTAATAAGTCACCAGGTCCCGATGGTATTCACCCAAGGGTTCTAATGGAGCTTCATTCTGAACTTGCAAAACCGCTATTTTTGATCTTTAAGGATTCAGTAATATCAGGTATGGTTCCCAAAGACTGGGGTATAGCGGAAGTAGTGCCTATATTCAAAAAGGGAAGTAAAGCTGAACCAGGTAATTATAGACCAGTTAGTCTTACATCTAGAGTGGGAAAAGTATTGGAAGGTATTCTAAGAGATAGTATTCAGAAGTTCCTTGAAGTCAATAAGGTCATTAAAAGGAATCAACATGGGTTTATGAAGGACAGATCCTGTCAAACCAACTTACTTGGCTTTTATGAAACAGTAAGCACAAACCTAGATCAGGGTAAAGAGGTGGATGTAATCTTTTTAGATTTTGCCAAAGCGTTCGATACTGTACCACACATGAGACTTATCTACAAGCTACAAGAATCAGGGCTAGGAAGCACAATATGCACTTGGGTCAAAAACTGGTTAGATAATAGGGAGCAGTGCGTTGTGGTTAATGTATCTTTTTCAACCTGGACTGAAGTGCTAAGTGGTGTGCCGCAAGGCTCAGTATTAGGACCGCTATTGTTCAATATTTTCATTAACGACCTAACAGAAGGTCTAGAGAGCATGGTGTCAATTTTTGCAGATGATACCAAATTGTGTAAAGTTATAAATGCAGAGGGGGATGCTGAGTCGCTTCAGAATGACTTAGTTAAATTAGAAGCTTGGGCAGCGAAATGGAGAATGCGCTTCAATACAGACGAGTGTAAGGAAATGCACTGTGGTAACAAGAACAAAAATAACCCCTACCTACTAAATGGGGTAAAATTAGGGGATTCTGTACTGGAAAAGGACTTAGGTGTCCTCATAGATAGCAAACTAAGCAGTAGTACCCAAAGTAGGACTGCAGCAAAGAAGGCTAATAAGATATTAGCATGCATAAAAACGGGGAATTGATGCTAGGGACGAGAGTATTATACTCCCATTATATAAATCACTTGTGAGGCCACACCTTGAATACTGTGTACAATTCTGGGCACCTTACTACAAAAAGGATATCCTGGAGCTAGGAAAGGTTCAAAGGCGGGTGACCAAACTAATTAAGGGTATGGAGACGCTGGAATATGAGGAAAGGCTTGCAAGACTAGGCATGTTTACACTGGAAAAGAGGAGATTAAGAGGGGACATGATCAACATTTACAAATATATAAGGGGACAATATACAGATCTTGCGCAGGACCTGTTTTTGGTTAGATCAACACAGAGAACTCGTGGACACTCGCTCAGGTTAGAGGAGAGGAGATTCCACACAATACGGCGTAAAGGCTTTTTCACGGTAAGGACGATACGTGTTTGGAATTCCCTGCCTGAGGGAGTTGTAATGGCCAACTCAGTCAACACCTTTAAGAATGGGTTAGATAAATTCCTAATGGATAAGGATATCCAGGGTTATGGGGCATAGTCACGCACTATGGTTATTATAAAAAAAGAGGGGTTAATCGGAACGGCAGTCAGCAACTTAAGTCAAAATTTTATACAAAATAATCGTGCATAGGAGACCACAAATAGGTTGAACCCGATGGACAATTGTCTTTTTTCAACCTTAGATACTATGTTACTATGTTAATGTTTGCCAGGGAACAGGAGGATGTGTAGTGAATAAAGACAAAATATGTGAGGTTATGTGTGGACTCTATAGAGGGGATATACAGTACTTGAGTAGGAAAGCTTATGAAGTCTATGTGGGTGGTTCTGGAATTAATAAGCTTGCCTGAGGAGGCCAGTTTTCAGTGAACACTTGAAGGTTTGGAGACTTGAGAAGAGTCTAATTGTGCATGGGAGGACATTCCACAGAGTGGGTGCAGCTCAAAGAAGTCCTGCAATCGTGAATGGTAGTGAATAATACAGTAAGTATGGATGAGAGATGCAGATCTTATGCAGAGTGAAGAGGTCAGGTCGGGTGATATTTTGAGATAGGAGAAGAGATATATGATGGTGTAGTTTGGTTAATAGCCTTGTGTGTACGTAAAAGTATTTTATATTTAATACGGTAGAAAACTGGTAACCAATGGAAGGACTGACTGAGTGGATCAGCAGATGAGCAGTGATTAGTTAGGAAGATTAGCCTTGCAACTGCATTCAGAATGGATTGCAGTGGTAAGAGTCTGTTCTTGGTTAGACCTGTAAGGAGATGATTGCAATATTCAATGCGGGAGATAATGAGTGCATGGATTTGAGTTTTTACAGTGTTTTGTAAGGTATGATTGTATTTTGGATATGTTTTTAAGATGTGTGTAACATGATTTTGAGATAGATTGAGTGTGGGGAACAATGGACAATTCAGATTCAAGGAAGACACCTAGGCAGTGAGCTTGATGGTGATAAATCAGGGGAGGATAGGTATATTTGACTATTATCTGCATACAGATGATACTGAGCTCCAAAAGAGCTGATTAGTTTACCAAGAGATGAGGTGTAGACTGAGAAAATCAGAGGACTTAAGATTGAGCCTTGCAGTACTCCAACTAATAGAGGTAGCGAAGAGGTGGATTCGAAGAAACAAACGCTGAAAGAGCGATTAGATTGGTAGGATGAGAACCAAGAAAGGGCTGTGTCCCATAGACCTAGGGATTTCAGTGTTGGTATAAGATGAGAGTGGTCAACAGTGTCAAATACAGCAGAAATCTAGATCCTTTAGACTTAGCAGTGACCAAATAATTCACTACTTTAGTCAGTGCTGTCTCAGAGGAGTGTTGAGAACGAAGGCCTGACTAAAGTGGGTTCAATTAGTTGTGCAAGTTAAGAAAGCCTGTGTAGTGAGTGTACTGTATGCAATTCACTTTAGTAGCTTGGCAGGGCATGTGAACTGAGAGATGGGACAGTAATTTGAGAGTCAGAATTTAGTTTTTTTCAGAATGGGAGTAATCGATGCACGCTTGAACAGTGATGGAAAGATACCAGTAAAAAGAGATTACAGATTTTAGTTAAGGTTGGGATGAGCATGGGAGACCCAGCTTTACTGACTTATGAGGGTATACGATCTAGAGGAGAGGTAGCAGAGTAGGAGGATGAGAAGTGAGTTGATACATCAACTTCATTGGTGGTATCAAATGAAGAGAAGGTGGCAGAGGTTTCAGGTAGGGAATTGAGCAGGTCATACTGTATGTCTATAACGTTTGTATGTCTGGTACTTATAATACATCTTGGACTTCTATGACAATGGTTTCACCTCCTATTTTGAAGTGGGCTGTGACTGTCCCAACTTTTGTAACTGTAAGTACTTTATCTCCTATTTTTCTTACTGTAATAGGATCACACGTGAGCAATATATTGTACCACTCTTGATTGCAACTGAAATGTTTCGAGGGACCTGAGTCAATATACTAGCAATCTCTCCTAAGTCTGACTGTAACTTTTAAAGCTGACTCATCTTTGCTTACACTTTTTTCTGTGTAGCATTCACATTTCTTAGTTTGCATTCAGATGCTTTGTCTCGTCTTATGACATACATACCACTTGTACTGTACTTTAATTTTCTGACCTTTACATCTTTATTGTGTAATGCAGTATTCCAAGCACTTACTTCATCTGCATTATTCTCAACACTTATTTCTTGGAACTGCAGAAGTTTTATCCCAATGATCTCAGTAGATAGCATGAAAGTGTTATGTTCTAGCACTACCACTAGGAAATCAAATTCAAACATTAAATTCTGTAGCATTGCCATAGCGATCTCTTTGTCATTTACTTGAACCCTTACATACATTAATTGCTGATATAGGGACATCTTTTTTATTAAAGTAGTCACTCATACCTGTACATTAATTGAACTTAGTATTATACAGTATTCACCTCAGAGACCCTTATTCTCGTATGCTTCCTGCTGGGCATGTGTCATGTGCTTACATTTTCCCATATATAGTAGAGAAAACATGTTGTTCAACACTCAAACCTATTGTTCCCATGGTTTTATCTAATTCAGCATGATTTGGACTGTCACCTGGATAATTGCAACTTTCCACAGACTCTCACGCTCAAGTTGCATTTCCTTGGAAACTTGTATGCGGCTTAGTTCTCTGAGCCTTTAAGTTTAATAAAAGTAATCATAGATTCAGCTACAGTATGCATATTTGTATACTGAGCCACTCTGCAGCTTTACTGTTAGGGTTTTCTTGTATGCAGCATTCTATGGCATCTAGTGTGTCTGGATGTCTGGCCCTATAACCTGTTGATATGGGTGTACTATTTGGTGTTGTTAAATAGTAACCACCAGTGGAAAGAAGTCTTGCAGACATACCAGCAGAATAGTATTAAGCATGAGTTTGGATGTATTGTAATGCAGTTTTAGCCCAGTATACTTAGAGTTGCATACATAAATAACGGAGATGGAGCGGAGCATACAGAGGACCAGTTGGTTATGTATGTGTAGTGTATATTACAGGATATCACAGGATCCCCCACAGAGCTCCGTACTATACATCCATGTAACACTGTGGTGATCAAACAGAGAGGCAAGGTGGTGAATGGCATACACAAACTAGTTAACGTGTCCATCTTAGTAAGGAGCAGATGCTTCAGTTTTGGAGCATCAGGGAGACAGCGCAGTAGAGGACTCCATATGCCGTGATTCAGACACATGCACAGACTAGTTAAAGCATCCTCTATTTGCATCTACCTCTGTATCAAGGCCACAGTCTTTTATACAGAGCAGATGCTGTTAATATGGCATATACTCCTCTCATGCAGCAACGTCTACTTGAAATGGCAGACATCAGCATTTAAAATGTCAGTTATCAGTCTCTCTTTTGCTGCCATCTCCTATTGTCTCTAACATTTACTCTCTCTGTCACTCCTTCCGATACCACCCTTGCTGCCTGACCTCTTTTCCTGCTTCTCACCCACTGTACCTCCATTTAAAAATAAACCTGTCCCCAGGCTTCCATGTGACCTCTCACAAGACCCGTATCTGCTTGTGCATGCACAGTAAGTTGCAATGTTGTGTGGGGGTCGTAGTACCCTGTATATTGGGGGTTATAACACATATCATTAATTCAGCAAATATCAGCTTGCATTCTCTTGGAAGGCTACAGATCTGCCCTCATATACAGCCAACATTAATATAATTTGGTTCACTTATTGTATGGGAAGCATCACAGCTTTATTATATAACAACACAGACTCCTTCAGAAAAAGGTCACCCTGGACTGGCCACTTTGAGGTCGAAACACCCCCTCTTCCCGAAACACACTAAAGGGTCTGATACAGAAATGTACACTAATGTTTTCACAGCTGCGATTCTGTAGGTAGTTAATATGTGAAAATACTGTATGCTAATGCTGTAGGTTATCTGGAAATATATTGAGATACCCACTGGTGTCTTCATAGATCCAAGCAACTGCGTACAATTTTGCATAATGGTTGCAGATCCTTTGATAATTGACTACCTGGCCCTGCCATCATGCAGGATTGCCACGGTAATTGAGATGCCGCCGCCATGCTTTGTATGTATGGAATTGCAGCTGTGGTCTGAGACATGCCCCTAAAACAGGAGTGGCCAACCAGTCAGAGACAAAGAGCCAAAAACTCTTGTTAGATACGTCAAAGAGCCGACATCAAGCCGAAGGCGTGTGTGCAAAAATGGGGTGTGACCTTGTCTGCTAGGCCACACCCCTGGTATAAAAGACAATGAAAATGCCAGATCCACATAAAATAAATTTTAAAGCCAGAATCAACATAAAATACATTGAAAAAGACACTTCCACATAAAATAATTTATAAATCCAGATCCACATAAAATATATTGAAAAAGCCATATTCACATAATACACTTCAGCTCCTCCATGTGTCACTTGAGCCCGCCCCCCAATGTATCAATATGTCACTCCAGCCAGCACCCTCCTCTGTCACTCCAGTCAGCTCCAACATTATGTCTCTCCTACCAGGATCCTTCTGTGTCACTCCAGCCAGCTCCCCCTTGTGTCACTCCAGCCCACCCTCATATGTCACTACAGCCCAGTATCTGGCTCCCTCAGTTTTCAGTCGCTGTAGTGCTGCTGTGTGTCTGGTTGGAGTGCACCAGTTTCCAGGATCTGTTGTGGTTAGGTGACTGAGTGTCGGGAGCCTCATTTGAATTAAGAAAGAGCCACATGCGGCTCAAGAGCCACAGGTTGGCCACGGCTGCCCTAAAACATGCCTGCGTTTTTGAAGCCACTCCCTTTTACCTCCCCCAAATGGTCTCTTACTGTCAAACACTTTGCAAATAAATCCTAACTGTGAGTGACATCAGCAAGGTTTCTTGTCGCTTGTTCGTGAATATCAGTATTGTCCATAAATTTCAGTATTGCGTGCATCTTTGAACCAGGCCCTAAGTTTGAATTTTAGCTTTGTCTCCTTACTTGATTATTGCAGTGATTCCATCTCCATTTTCTTCTTGGTCCTTTTCCCTACTCATTTGTATCTATAGCTTTTTGTCATTTCCCCCCTTCTTCTGTACATCTAATATCGCTGACATTTATTATGTTTTTGTATCCAATTTTGTTTTTGCTGCTTGTGACCCTCAACCTTTGTCTCCCCGCTTATGATCTATTTCCAAAAAATGTAGCTATAATGAGCGTTGGTAAAGGAAAAGTGGTATACCAAATATACATAACAGGAGAAATATAGTCTTATTCAAAGACCCACTAAACATGGTAACTGCAGGGGACAGAAGTGTAGGAGGGTCAGTAAGAACATAACGGAACACTCAATAATGAGATACCACAGGAAACAGAGAAGGAAAATGATGAATGTGTGGAGGGGAAAGAAAGAGTGACAGGAAATTAACCAGCCAATAAACATCAAGTCCAAAACTGATCATTGTGTAACACTGTGAATCAAGCAGTAGAAAAGGAGTAAAGCACCTTCTTCCAAGAACAAGTGGTGAAAGACACTTCTTGCTCTGTCTACAGAAGAAGTACACAGTAAGATTAAAAACTATAGTAGCTACAATACCCAATAGTATGGTAAATGGTTTTCAAGAGACTAACCAGTGTAAGCACAGAGCAGGGCCAAGTTTAAGGCTATAGGCCAGGGCTGGCCAAACCAGTCCTCGAGATCTACCAACAGTTCACATTTTCCAGACCACCTAGCTGGTGCACAGGTGTAGTCATTACGAATTAAGATGTGCTGCATTCATTCCTAACTGACAATTCTACAGCTCTCCAGGAGGCCTGGAAAACATGAACTGTTGGTAGATCTCGAGGACCGGTTTGGCCAGCCCTGCTATAGGCAATGTCTAATGTTCCCCAAATGCTAACATAGTGTTTGCCACACCTGAAACAGTTCAAGCCTGGTCTGATTCCAATCATGCATCACAATGCCTTCATAGAGATTGGGACCAATAGGGAGGTTATGGGGTTAATTGACAAAATAAAGTACAAACTGAGACTATTTAATCAAAACAGATGAAGTAGGATGTACAGGTACAACGGCTTCATCTGGAATTATGTGCTCCAATAGGCAGCTTTCCATGGCTGCAGTTTCAGTTCAGGTATATGCAACCCCCTGATTTAAAGTCACTCGCTATTATGACTCAGGGTCATCGAGAGTAAAAGGATTCAAAACCTCTCCAAGGGGTTTATTTACTAAAATTCGTGTCTGTGGCGTTTTTGAGGGAGTTTAATCTCGAATGGTATCGGGTGTATCTTCCTGCAACTTTTTGAATCCTGATACGGTCATTTACTAAGCTGCCGAGTTTTAAACATTCGTATTTTCCGATGTCAAAGTGATTCATAATGTCGGGCAGTGTTTTACAGGAGTGATTAGTAAAACACTGCCTGACAAAACAAAAGGAATCCCGGACGGATTTGTGAGATCCATGCAGGGCTTCATTGTGTGCATTCTGAGAAGTGCAGAATGGGTTAAAAATTTAAAAAAAAATTGTGTGGGGTCCCCCTTCTGAAGCATAACCAGCCTCGGGCTCTTTGAGCCGGTCCTGGTTGTAAAAATACAGGGAAAAAACTGACTGGGGTTCCTCTATATTTAAACAACCAGCACCAGGCTCTGCACCTGCTCCTGGTGCCAAAAATACGGGGGACAAAAAACGTAGGGGTCCCCCGTATTTTTACCACCAGCATCGGGCTCCACTAGTCAGAGATAATGCCACAGCCGGGGGACACTTTTATATTTGTCCCTGCGGCCCCGGCATTAAAACCCCAACTAGTCACCCCTGGCCGGGGTACCCTGGAGGAGTGGGGACCCCTTAAATCGAGGAGTCCCCCTCCACCAGCCACCCAAGGACCATGGGTGAAGCCCGAGTCTGTCCCCCCATCCGTGGGCGGTGTATCCGTGGGCGGCTGATAGCCGTTTGTGTAAAAAAAGAATATTGGTTTTTGTAGCAGAACTACAAGTCCCAGCAAGCCTCCCCGCAAGCTGGTAATTGGAGAACCACAAGTACCAGCATGCGGGGGGGGGGGGGAGAACAGGCCCGCTGGTACCTGTAGTTCTACTACAAAAAAAATACCCAAATAAAAACAAAACACACACACCGTGACAGTAAAACGTTAATGTACATACATGCACACTTACATACATACATACATACATACATACATACATACTTACCAGTGGCATAACTAATGCCCCCGCAGCCCTCGCGGTGGCTTGGGGGCGCAAGGCTGCGGGGGCGCCGCCACTGATTTAGCGCAGATTGACATGCGGACGAGCGTCTGCATGTCAATCTGCTGTCTCCTCTCCCTCCTTCCCTCCCAGCTGTGATGGAGGGACACGGAGAGCATAGCGCGCGTCTTTTCAGTGTCCCTCCTTAATCTCCAGCAGGTCTAATAAATGAAGTGCCGTTCATGAGCTCTGATAGGCTCATGAACTGGCACTTCCTTTAACAGACCCGCCGAAGACGCAGGAGAGGCGCGCGCTGTGCCCTCCGTGTCCCTCCATCACAAGACAGCGTGGGAGCGTGGGGGGGGGGGTTTAACTGGCACAGGGGGAGCATATTCGGCACAGGGGGAGGGGGAGCACTTCGGGGCGCATATGTGGCACTGAGGGGGCATATGTGGCACGGGGGGGTATATGTGTACCTGGCACATGGAGGGGCTATATTTGGCACTGGGGCATGTGAGTACCTGGCACTGTGGGGGAATATCTGGCACTGGGGGCATATGTGGCACTGAGGGGGCATATGTGGCACTGGGGGGTGGTATATGTGTACCTGGCACATGGGGGGGCTATATTTGGCACTGGGGGCATGGGAGTACCTGGCACTGTGGGGGAATATCTGGCACTGGGGGCATATGTGGCACTGGGAGCGCAGCCCTAGCAACCAGCACTACCCCCTAGCAACGAGCATGACACCCAGTGCATGAAACCCCTGGCAATGAGCATGACACCCAGTGCATGAAACCCCTGGCAACGAGCATGACACCCAGTGCATGAAACCCCTGGCAACGAGCATGACACCCTGAGCATGAAAACCCCTGGCACCGTGCATGGAACCAAGAGCATGAAACCCCTGGCAACGAGCAGGTAATTTAAAAGTAATTAGAAGCCTTACTGTGGGACTTAATGTGTAATGGGCATTACGGTGTGTAGCGTAATGTATCACGGACATTGCGGTGTGTGTCATAATGTGTCACAGGCATTACAGTGTGTGGCATACTATATCACGGGCATTGTGTTATGTGGTATAATGTCTCAGGGGCATTGCAGTGTGGCATAATGTATAATGGGCATTGCGGTATGTGGCATAGAGTATAAAGGGCATTGCGGTATGTGTCACAGGCATTACGGTGTATGGTATACTATATCACAGGCATTGTGATATGTAATATAATGTGTCAGGGTCATTGCAGTGTGTGGCATAATGTATCACGGACATTGCAGTGTGTGTCATAATGTGTCAGGCATTACGGTGTGTTGTATACTATATCACGGGCATTGTGGTATGTGGTATAATGTCTCAGGGTCATTGCGGTGTGTGTCATAATGTGTCACAGACATTGTATGTGCTATAATGTATCAGGGGCATTGCAGTGTGTAGCATAATGTATAGCGGGCATTGCGATTCCTGTCATAATGTGTCGGGGGTATTACGGTGTGTGGCATAATGTGTCGGGGGCATTACGGTGTGTGCATATTGTGTCATGTGCATTATTGTGTGTGGCATAATGTCTAAGGGCCATTGCAGTATGTGGCATAATGTATACTGGGCAGTACTATAAGGAGGAAAAATGACAAATAATGTAAGGGGCATGAATCAGGATTATTTTTCTTTCCTGTGGTGGCTAATGTCTGGGCGTGCAGGTTGCAAAACTGGGGTATAAGGCAGTCTTTTCCTGCAATGTCACGCCCCTTTATGTGAAGCCACACCCATTTCAACGAAGCCACACACCCTTTTGCGGCACACGCATGTTTGTCCCTTTACTAGTGCCAATTATGGGGATGGGGGATTGGAGGGGGGCGCCGAATAATTTTTTGGCTTGGGGGAGAAAAATTTATAGTTACGCCACTGATACTTACCTATGTTGACCCGAAGCACTCGGTCCCCTTGTCCAGTAGAATCCAGGGGTACCTATAAATAAAATTATACTTACAAAGAATCCGGAGTAGATCGGTCCTCTTCTTTAAGTTCTTTAAGGAGTCACGGGGGGGTCCCGACATTCGGGGAAAGGGGATCCATGTGTAAACATGGATCCCCTTTCAGTTCGTGGTTCGGGTGAGCGGTTTGTTGTTTTGCCAAGTCCCTGGATTATAAACTTAAAAAAGAGGACCGATCTACACCAGATTCTTTGTAAGTATAATTTTATTTACAGGTACCCCTGGATTCTACTGGACAAGGGGACCGAGTGCTTTGGGTCAATATAGGTAAGTATGTATGTATGTAAGTGTGCATGTATGTACAGTACATTAAAGTTTTACTGTCATGGTGTGTGTGTTTTGTTTTTATTTTGGTATTTTTTTTGTAGTAGAACTACAGGTACTAGCGGGCACGTTTTCCCCCACATGCTGGTACTTGTGGTTCTTCAAGTACCAGCTTGCGGGGAGGCTTGCTGGGACTTGTAGTTCTGCTACAGAAAACAATATTCTTTTTTTACACAAAAGGCTATCAGCCTCCCATCCACCACCCACGGATGGGGGGACAGCCTCGGGCTTCAACCCTGGTCCTTGGGTGGCTGGAGGGGGGACCCCTTGATTTAAGGGGTCCCCACTCCTCCAGGGTACCCCGGCCAGGGGTGACTAGTTGGGGATTTAATGCCAGGGCCGCAGGGACCAATATAAAAGTGTCCCCCGGCTGTGGCATTATCTCCCTCACTAGTGGGGACCCCTAGTAAAAATACGGGGGACCCCTACATTTTTTGTCCCCCATATTTTTTGCACCAGGACCAGGTACAGAGCCCGGATCAGGTTGTTTAAATATGGGGGAACCCCAGTCAGTTTTTTCCCTGTATTTTTACAACCAGGTCTGGCTCAAAGAGCCCGAGGCTGGTTACGCATAGGAGGGGGAACCCCACACAATTTTTTTTTAACATTTCTACGGTAAACACACCCTTTCCCATAGATAACCATGCACAGATCTCACTGATCCATGATGATTATCTAAACTCGCCAGGAAAAAGCAGGTCTATTTTTTTGCTGCTTTTTTTAACGGATCGCAAAAAAATACACCCGCAATTGAGCATTCAGAGACTAACACCCAAATACGAATGAATAGTAAATTCCCGTGTTGTATGAACAAACAGCCGCGTTTGACCGATGGTCTATTCATTCGTATTTCTGAACTTTGCCGTCAAAACCATTACGAATAGCCCAAACACTGCTGAGATTTGTGCTTAGTAAATTACCGTGTTGCCACTTAGAAAAAAAAACTAAAATCGGACAAACTCGGAACTTTAGTAAATAAACCCCCAAGAAACCAGCATCTGAAAATCAACTATTGCAATAGCCGTCGAAAATGCAGAACAATAAATGTGAGTCCAAAACATTGTAGTAGAATTCTGCATCTGAAACTGCTAATGAGAGGCAGGTGTTGAGACCTTATAGGATTAGTTCAATCCAGGTAACATGCCTGTAGCAATTGGTCATCTGTCATCTATGGATGATAAGAAGATACAAGTAGCCACAAGCGGTGCAATGGTCCAGTCTTCCAATGCACAGTATCATTTTGTGATAACCAGCCATGAGCCAAGAGTAGAAAATCCCTCCATTTGCTATATAAAAGCTAAAAATCCATCCTTCTGTCTTTCTATGCAAATCCACAGTTTACAAGCGAAGATCGTGAAATTTTACATACGAGCGTATTAAAACACGGCGGAGTCAACTAAAACAATTAGAAATCCCTAGCACCCCTAGGGGGGAAACAGCAGTACAGAGTATATCAGAGACAGCATAACTCCGGAATTGCTGGAGCAATGTACTCAAAAATTGGTACACATATGCATTACAATCTGGAAACAAACACTGTGGTGGAGAAGACACCCCTAGCACCCCTTGGGATGAGGAAGCAGCACTGAGTATTTCAGCAGGCAGCATAACTCTGGAATGCCTGCAGCAATTTACAACAACCTTGGTACACATATGACTTTCACTCTGGAAACAAACACTGTGGGGGTCAGACACCCCTAGCACCCCTAGGGGTGGGAAAGCAGCACAGAGTATGTCAGCAGACAGCATAACTGTGGAAGGTCTGGAGCAATTTACACCAAACTTGGTGCACATCTGACTTACAATCTGGGAAGAAACTCTGTGGGGGTTAGACACCCCTGGCACCCCTAGGGGTGGGACAGCAGCACAGAGTATTTCAGGAGACAGCATAACTCCCGAATGCTTGGACCAATTTACAACAAACTTGGTACACATATGACTTACAAGCTGGGAACAAACACTGTGGGGATAAGACACCCATAGCACCCATAGGGGTGAGGCAGCACAGAGTTTTTCAGCAGACAGCATAACTCTGTAATGCCTGGAGCAATTTACACCAAACTTGCTACACATATGACTTGCACTCTGGGAACAAACACTGTGGTGGTAACACACCATTAGCACCCCTAGGGGTGGGCTAGCAGCACACACTATATCAGGACATGCATGATATGTCAGTGATAACAGGGCTGCAGTGACATGATGTGAGGAGGGGAATGCAGGTAACACAAACCCACACACTGAGAGTTATATAGTGGAAGTAGCACGGTCCCCCAGCAGCACAGAGTATATCAGGAGATACATAATGTGCTGCGCTATATAAGAAACTGTAAAAAAAATCGATAATTTCACAAGGGCACTGACATGATGTGAGGATGGGAATGGAGGCACCAGGAAGCCACAGACTGAGAGTTGTATAGTGGGAAGAGCAGGGTCCCTTGGGAAACCAAAAAGGGGTCCGGCCACTACGCAAAGTGCATCAGGGAAGCAAGATATGCTGTTATACCAGATCTCCAACCAACGTAAATTAACAAACAACTATCATTCTAATTTACCATCCTCATCCCATAGCAAAGCACTGGTATTCAGCTATCTACAATGTTATTTATACTGTGTGTTTAATATTTAAATTTATTTTTGTAAACAGACATTCTTAAAATCCCGGGCAACGCCGGGTACTCCAGCTAGTAGCATTATATAAACGGACACAGTCAGAAGATGACTTTAGCTATGGGGGCTAACCTACATAAAAGGAAGCTTTTTTGGAAAGTGGTAAATTGGGCCAGAGAATAATCCCCACTAATAGTAATGGGAACTGTAGTTTGCTTTGTTGTTTAGACATATTGGTATATGCAATTGCAGTCGAATTCCGGCTGGAATTCGACCGTTTTTAAATTCGACACAATTCGACAGTCAGACACCCTCCCGCCGGGACCCGAATTCGACATATTCAATAAAAAACGGATTCGACAGTCCCGCTGTCGAAAAACAGACCAATTGACGATAGTGTGCGTCCTGGATTTGACTTCATGGATGGCACAAAAGTGTTTAAAAAAATCAAGAAAAAAAATGCGTGGGGTCCCCCCTCCTAAGCATAACCAGCCTCAGGCTCTTTGAGCCGATCCTGGTTGTAAAAATACGGGGGGAAAATGACAGGGGATCCCCCGTATTTTCACAACCAGCACCGGGGCTCTGCGTCCGGTCCTGGTGCAAAAAATATGGGGGACAAAAGACGTAGGGGTCCCCCATAATAAAGAATATTGTTTTTTTGTAGCAGAACTACAAGTCCCAGCAAGCCTTCCCCGCAAGCTGGTACTTGGAGAACCACAAGTACCAGCATGCGGGGGGGAAACGGGCCCGCTGCTACCTGTAGTTCTACTGCAAAAAAAATACCCAAATAAAAACAGTACACACACACCGTGATAGCAAAACTTTATTACATACATGCACACCGACACACACATACTTACCTATGTTGACACGCCGACTCTGTCCTCTTCTCCAGTAGAATCCACGGGGTACCTGTAAATAAAATTATACTCACAAAAATCCAGTGTAGATCTGTCCTCTTCTTTTTTGTAATCCACGTACTTGGCAAAATAATAAAACGCAAAACCCAGACCACGCACTGAAAGGGGTCCCATGTTTACACATGGGACCCCTTTCCCCGAATGCCGAGACCCCCCGTGACTCCTGTCACAGAGGGTCCCTTCAGCCAATCAGGGAGCGCCACGTCGTGGCACTCTCCTGATTGGCTGTGCGCATACGAGCTGTCAGGCGGCGCATAGCACTATGCCGCTCCATTATATTCAATGGTGGGAACTTTGCGGTCAGTGGTTGAGATTACTCGCGGTCAACCGCTGACCGCAAAGTTCCCACCATTGAATATAATGGAGCGGCATAGTGCTATGCGCCGTCTGACAGCTCAGACGTGCACAGCCAATCAGGAGAGTGCCACGACGTGGCGCTCCCTGATTGGCTGAAGGGACACTCTGTGACAAGAGTCACGGGGGTCTCAGCATTCGGGGAAAGGAGTCCCATGTGTAAACATGGGACCCCTTTCAGTGCGTGGATCGGGTTTTGCGTTTTATTATTTTGCCAAGTACGTGGATTACAAACAAGAAGAGGACATATCTACACAGGATTTTTGTGAGTATAATTTTATTTACAGGTACACCGTGGATTCTACGTGGAGAAGGGGACCGAGTCGGCGTGTCAACATAGGTAAGTATGCGTGTGTTGGTGTGCATGTATGTAATAAAGTTTTACTATCACGGTGTGTGTGTACTGTTTTTATTTGGGTATTTTTTGCAGTAGAACTACAGGTACCAGCGGGCCCATTTCCCCCCCACATGCTGGTACTTGTGGTTCTCCAAGTACCAGCTTGCGGGGGAGGCTTGCTGGGACTTGTAGTTCTGCTACAAAAAACAATATTCTATATTTTTTCACTTCGCTATCAGCCTTCTATCCGCCGCCCTTGGATGGGGGGGACAGCCTCGGGCTTCACCCCTGGCCCTTGACTGGCTGGAGGGGGGACCCCTTGATTTAAGGGGTCCCCACTACTCCAGGGTACCCTGGCTAGGGGTGACTAGTTGGGGATTTAATGCCACGGCCTCAGGGACTGGTATAAAAGTGTCCCCCGGCTGTGGCATTATCTCTCCAGCTAGTGGAGCCCGGTGCTGGTGTGAAAAATATGGGGGACCCCTACGTCTTTTGTCCCCCGTATTTTTTGCACCAGGACCGGATGCAGAGCCCGGAGCTGGTTTTTAAAATACGGGGGATCCCCTGTCAATTTTCCCCCCGTATTTTTACAACCAGGACCGGCTCAAAGAGCCCGAGGCTGGTTATGCTTAGGAGGGGGAACCCCACACTAGAGATGAGCGGGTTCGGTTCCTCTGAATCCGAACCCGCCCGAACTTCAGGTTTTTTACACGGGTCCGAGCAGGCTCGGATCTTCCCGCCTTGCTCGGCTAACCCGAGCGCGCCCGAACGTCATCATCGCGCTGTCGGATTCTCGCGAGGCTCGGATTCTATCGCGAGACTCGGATTCTATATAAGGAGCCGCGCGTCGCCGCCATTTTCACACGTGCATTGAGAGTCATAGGGAGAGGACGTGGCTGGCGTCCTCTCCGTTTAGAGAAGAGAGAGACACAGTATTTTGGGGAGCATTATTAGGAGGAGTACTACTATACTGTATACTACTATACTACTTGCTGAAGTGATATTTATAGATTAGATAATAGATAGTGTGACTGTAAGTGTATTATCTGACTTGTGGGGGAGACACTGACAGTGGGGAGCAGTTAGAGTCTGAGAGCAGGACTCAGGAGTACATATAACGTACAGTGCACACTTTTGACCACCAGTATAATAATATATTTTGTGATTGTCTGCTTAGGCCTCGGAGTACTAGTTGCAAGTTGCAACGTGACCTGAAGTGACCACCAGTTTAATAATCAATCACCACCAGTTTAATATATATATATATATATATATATATATATATATAATATAATATTGTATACCACCTACCCGTGTTTTTTTTTTTTTTCATTCTTCTTTATACATACTACTATAGTAGCTTACTGTAGCAGTCTGCGGTGCTGTGCTGACCTGACAGTGTCCAGCAGGTCCGTCATCAGTCATTACATAATAAATATATATAGTACCTGTCCGGCTGCAGTACTAGTGATATTATATTGATTTCATCTCATTATCAATAATTTATCATCCAGTCTAGACTCTATATTAGCAGCAGACACAGTACGTTAGTCCACGGCTGTAGCTACCTCTGTGTCGGCACTCGGCAGTCCATCCATAATTGTATACCACCTACCCGTGGTTTTTTTTTTTTTCTTTCTTCTTTGTACATACTACTATAGAGTATAGTAGCTTACTGTAGCAGTCTGCGGTGCTGCTGAGCTGACAGTGTCCAGCAGGTCCGTCATCAGTCATCATTACCTAATAAATATATTATCTACCTGTCCGGCTGCAGTACTAGTGATATTATATATACATACATATATATATTGATTTCATCTCATTATCAATCATCCAGTCTATATTAGCAGCAGACACAGTACGTTAGTCCACGGCTGTAGCTACCTCTGTGTCGGCACTCGGCAGTCCATCCATAATTGTATACCACCTACCCGTGTTTTTTTTTTTTCTTTCTTCTTTGTACATACTACTATAGTATAGTAGCTTACTGTAGCAGTCTGCGGTGCTGCTGAGCTGACAGTGTCCAGCAGGTCCGTCATCAGTCATCATTACCTAATAAATATATTATCTACCTGTCCGGCTGCAGTACTAGTGATATTATATATACATACATATATATATTGATTTCATCTCATTATCAATCATCCAGTCTATATTAGCAGCAGACACAGTACGTTAGTCCACGGCTGTAGCTACCTCTGTGTCGGCACTCGGCAGTCCATCCATAATTGTATACCACCTACCCGTGTTTTTTTTTTTCTTTCTTCTTTGTACATACTACTATAGAGTATAGTAGCTTACTGTAGCAGTCTGCGGTGCTGCTGAGCTGACAGTGTCCAGCAGGTCCATCATCAGTCATCATTACCTAATAAATATATTATCTACCTGTCCGGCTGCAGTACTAGTGATATTATATATACATATATATATATTGATTTCATCTCATTATCAATCATCCAGTCTATATTAGCAGCAGACACAGTACGTTAGTCCACGGCTGTAGCTACCTCTGTGTCGGCACTCGGCAGTCCATCCATAATTGTATACCACCTACCCGTGTTTTTTTTTTCTTTCTTCTTTGTACATACTACTATAGTATAGTAGCTTACTGTAGCAGTCTGCGGTGCTGCTGAGCTGACAGTGTCCAGCAGGTCCGTCATCAGTCATCATTACCTAATAAATATATTATCTACCTGTCCGGCTGCAGTACTAGTGATATTATATATACATACATATATATATATTGATTTCATCTCATTATCAATCATCCAGTCTATATTAGCAGCAGACACAGTACGTTAGTCCACGGCTGTAGCTACCTCTGTGTCGGCACTCGGCAGTCCATCCATAATTGTATACCACCTACCCGTGGTTTTTTTTTTTCTTTCTTCTTTGTACATGCTACTATAGTATAATAGCTTACTGTAGCAGTCTGCGGTGCTGCTGAGCTGACAGTGTCCAGCAGGTCCGTCATCAGTCATCATTACCTAATAAATATATTATCTACCTGTCCGGCTGCAGTACTAGTGATATTATATATACATACATATATATATTGATTTCATCTCATTATCAATCATCCAGTCTATATTAGCAGCAGACACAGTACGGTAGTCCACGGCTGTAGCTACCTCTGTGTCGGCACTCGGCAGTCCATCCATAAGTATACTAGTATCCATCCATCTCCATTGTTTACCTGAGGTGCCTTTTAGTTGTGCCTATTAAAATATGGAGAACAAAAATGTTGAGGTTCCAAAATTAGGGAAAGATCAAGATCCACTTCCACCTCGTGCTGAAGCTGCTGCCACTAGTCATGGCCGAGACGATGAAATGCCAGCAACGTCGTCTGCCAAGGCCGATGCCCAATGTCATAGTACAGAGCATGTCAAATCCAAAACACCAAATATCAGTAAAAAAAGGACTCCAAAACCTAAAATAAAATTGTCGGAGGAGAAGCGTAAACTTGCCAATATGCCATTTACCACACGGAGTGGCAAGGAACGGCTGAGGCCCTGGCCTATGTTCATGGCTAGTGGTTCAGCTTCACATGAGGATGGAAGCACTCAGCCTCTCGCTAGAAAACTGAAAAGACTCAAGCTGGCAAAAGCACCGCAAAGAACTGTGCATTCTTCGAAATCCCAAATCCACAAGGAGAGTCCAATTGTGTCGGTTGCGATGCCTGACCTTCCCAACACTGGACATGAAGAGCATGCGCCTTCCACCATTTGCACGCCCCCTGCAAGTGCTGGAAGGAGCACCCGCAGTCCAGTTCCTGATAGTCAGATTGAAGATGTCAGTGTTGAAGTACACCAGGATGAGGAGGATATGGGTGTTGCTGGCGCTGGGGAGGAAATTGACCAGGAGGATTCTGATGGTGAGGTGGTTTGTTTAAGTCAGGCACCCGGGGAGACACCTGTTGTCCGTGGGAGGAATATGGCTGTTGACATGCCTGGTGAAAATACCAAAAAAATCAGCTCTTCAGTGTGGAGGTATTTCAACAGAAAAGCGGACAACAGGTGTCAAGCCGTGTGTTGCCTTTGTCAAGCTGTAATAAGTAGGGGTAAGGATGTTAACCACCTAGGAACATCCTTCCTTATACGTCACCTGCAGCGCATTCATAATAAGTCAGTGACAAGTTCAAAAACTTTGGGTGACAGCGGAAGCAGTCCACTGACCAGTAAATCCCTTCCTCTTGTAACCAAGCTCACGCAAACCACCCCACCAACTCCCTCAGTGTCAATTTCCTCCTTCCCCAGGAATGCCAATAGTCCTGCAGGCCATGTCACTGGCAATTCTGACGATTCCTCTCCTGCCTGGGATTCCTCCGATGCATCCTTGCGTGTAACGCCTACTGCTCCTGGCGCTGCTGTTGTTGCTGCTGGGAGTCGATGGTCATCCCAGAGGGGAAGTCGGAAGACCACTTGTACTACTTCCAGTAAGCAATTGACTGTCCAACAGTCCTTTGCGAGGAAGATGAAATATCACAGCAGTCATCCTGCTGCAAAGCGGATAACTGAGGCCTTGACAACTATGTTGGTGTTAGACGTGCGTCCGGTATCCGCCGTTAGTTCACAGGGAACTACACAATTTCTTGAGGTAGTGTGCCCCCGTTACCAAATACCATCTAGGTTCCACTTCTCTAGGCAGGCGATACCGAAAATGTACACAGACCTCAGAAAAAGACTCACCAGTGTCCTAAAAAATGCAGCTGTACCCAATGTCCACTTAACCACGGACATGTGGACAAGTGGAGCAGGGCAGGGTCAGGACTATATGACTGTGACAGCCCACTGGGTAGATGTATGGACTCCCGCCGCGAGAACAGCAGCGGCGGCACCAGTAGCAGCATCTCGCAAACGCCAACTCTTTCCTAGGCAGGCTACGCTTTGTATCACCGCTTTCCAGAATACGCACACAGCTGAAAACCTCTTACGGCAACTGAGGAAGATCATCGCGGAATGGCTTACCCCAATTGGACTCTCCTGTGGATTTGTGGCATCGGACAACGCCAGCAATATTGTGTGTGCATTAAATATGGGCAAATTCCAGCACGTCCCATGTTTTGCACATACCTTGAATTTGGTGGTGCAGAATTTTTTTAAAAACGACAGGGGCGTGCAAGAGATGCTGTCGGTGGCCAGAAGAATTGCGGGACACTTTCGGCGTACAGGCACCACGTACAGAAGACTGGAGCACCACCAAAAACTACTGAACCTGCCCTGCCATCATCTGAAGCAAGAAGTGGTAACGAGGTGGAATTCAACCCTCTATATGCTTCAGAGGTTGGAGGAGCAGCAAAAGGCCATTCAAGCCTATACAATTGAGCACGATATAGTAGGTGGAATGCACCTGTCTCAAGCGCAGTGGAGAATGATTTCAACGTTGTGCAAGGTTCTGATGCCCTTTGAACTTGCCACACGTGAAGTCAGTTCAGACACTGCCAGCCTGAGTCAGGTCATTCCCCTCATCAGGCTTTTGCAGAAGAAGCTGGAGACATTGAAGGAGGAGCTAACACGGAGCGATTCCGCTAGGCATGTGGGACTTGTGGATGGAGCCCTTAATTCGCTTAACAAGGATTCACGGGTGGTCAATCTGTTGAAATCAGAGCACTACATTTTGGCCACCGTGCTCGATCCTAGATTTAAAGCCTACCTTAGATCTCTCTTTCCGGCAGACACAAGTCTGCTGGGGTTGAAAGACCTGCTGGTGAGAAAATTGTCAAGTCAAGCGGAACGCGACCTGTCAACATCTCCTCCTTCACATTCTCCCGCAACTGGGGGTGCGAGGAAAAGGCTCAGAATTCCGAGCCCACCCGCTGGCGGTGATGCAGGGCATTCTGGAGCGACTGCTGATGCTGACATCTGGTCCGGACTGAAGGACCTGACAACGATTACGGACATGTCGTCTACTGTTACTGCATATGATTCTCTCACCATTGAAAGAATGGTGGAGGATTATATGAGTGACCGCATCCAAGTAGGCACGTCACACAGTCCGTACTTATACTGGCAGGAAAAAGAGGCAATTTGGAGGCCCTTGCACAAACTGGCTTTATTCTACCTAAGTTGCCCTCCCACAAGTGTGTACTCCGAAAGAGTGTTTAGTGCCGCCGCTCACCTTGTCAGCAATCGGCGTACGAGGTTACATCCAGAAAATGTGGAGAAGATGATGTTCATTAAAATGAATTATAATCAATTCCTCCGTGGAGACATTGACCAGCAGCAATTGCCTCCACAAAGTACACAGGGAGCTGAGATGGTGGATTCCAGTGGGGACGAATTGATAATCTGTGAGGAGGGGGATGTACACGGTGATATATCGGAGGATGATGATGAGGTGGACATCTTGCCTCTGTAGAGCCAGTTTGTGCAAGGAGAGATTAATTGCTTCTTTTTTGGTGGGGGTCCAAACCAACCCGTCATTTCAGTCACAGTCGTGTGGCAGACCCTGTCACTGAAATGATGGGTTGGTTAAAGTGTGCATGTCCTGTTTATACAACATAAGGGTGGGTGGGAGGGCCCAAGGACAATTCCATCTTGCACCTCTTTTTTCTTTAATTTTTCTTTGCGTCATGTGCTGTTTGTGGAATGTTTTTTGGAAGGGCCATCCTGTGTGACACTGCAGTGCCACTCCTAGATGGGCCCGGTGTTTGTGTCGGCCACTAGGGTCGCTTATCTTACTCACACAGCTACCTCATTGCGCCTCTTTTTTTCTTTGCGTCATGTGCTGTTTGGGGAGGGTTTTTTGGAAGGGCCATCCTGCGTGACACTGCAGTGCCACTCCTAGATGGGCACGGTGTTTGTGTCGGCCACTAGGGTCGCTTATCTTACTCACACAGCTACCTCATTGCGCCTCTTTTTTTCTTTGCGTCATGTGCTGTTTGGGGAGGGTTTTTTGGAAGGGCCATCCTGCGTGACACTGCAGTGCCACTCCTAGATGGGCCCGGTGTTTGTGTCGGCCACTAGGGTCGCTTATCTTACTCACACAGCTACCTCATTGCGCCTCTTTTTTTCTTTGCGTCATGTGCTGTTTGGGGAGGGTTTTTTGGAAGGGCCATCCTGCGTGACACTGCAGTGCCACTCCTAGATGGGCCCGGTGTTTGTGTCGGCCACTAGGGTCGCTTATCTTACTCACACAGCTACCTTATTGGGGAGGGTTTTTTGGAAGGGCCATCCTGCGTGACACTGCAGTGCCACTCCTAGATGGGCACGGTGTTTGTGTCGGCCACTAGGGTCGCTTATCTTACTCACACAGCTACCTCATTGCGCCTCTTTTTTTCTTTGCGTCATGTGCTGTTTGGGGAGGGTTTTTTGGAAGGGCTATCCTGCGTGACACTGCAGTGCCACTCCTAGATGGGCCCGGTGTTTGTGTCGGCCACTAGGGTCGCTTATCTTACTCACACAGCTACCTCATTGCGCCTCTTTTTTTCTTTGCGTCATGTGCTGTTTGGGGAGGGTTTTTTGGAAGGGCCATCCTGCGTGACACTGCAGTGCCACTCCTAGATGGGCACGGTGTTTGTGTCGGCCACTAGGGTCGCTTATCTTACTCACACAGCTACCTCATTGCGCCTCTTTTTTTCTTTGCGTCATGTGCTGTTTGGGGAGGGTTTTTTGGAAGGGCCATCCTGCGTGACACTGCAGTGCCACTCCTAGATGGGCCCGGTGTTTGTGTCGGCCACTAGGGTCGCTTATCTTACTCACACAGCTACCTCATTGCGCCTCTTTTTTTCTTTGCGTCATGTGCTGTTTGGGGAGGGTTTTTTGGAAGGGCCATCCTGCGTGACACTGCAGTGCCACTCCTAGATGGGCCCGGTGTTTGTGTCGGCCACTAGGGTCGCTTATCTTACTCACACAGCTACCTCATTGCGCCTCTTTTTTTCTTTGCGTCATGTGCTGTTTGGGGAGGGTTTTTTGGAAGGGCCATCCTGCGTGACACTGCAGTGCCACTCCTAGATGGGCCCGGTGTTTGTGTCGGCCACTAGGGTCGCTTATCTTACTCACACAGCTACCTCATTGCGCCTCTTTTTTTCTTTGCGTCATGTGCTGTTTGGGGAGTGTTTTTTGGAAGGGCCATCCTGCGTGACACTGCAGTGCCACTCCTAGATGGGCACGGTGTTTGTGTCGGCCACTAGGGTCGCTTAGCTTAGTCATCCAGCGACCTAGGTGCAAATTTTAGGACTAAAAATAATATTGTGAGGTGTGAGGTATTCAGAATAGACTGAAAATGAGTGGAAATTATGGTTTTTGAGGTTAATAATACTTTGGGATCAAAATGACCCCCAAATTCTATGATTTAAGCTGTTTTTTAGTGTTTTTTAAAAAAAAAACACCCGAATCCAAAACACACCCGAATCCGACAAAAAAAATTCGGTGAGGTTTTGCCAAAACGCGGTCGAACCCAAAACACGGCCGCGGAACCGAACCCAAAACCAAAACACAAAACCCGAAAAATTTCAAGTGCACATCTCTACCCCACACATTTTTTTTCTTGATTTTTAACCCATTCCCACCCCTTTCCACTGAAAAACATGCTCTGATCTCTCCATATTATTTTAGTCAGTAAAAAAAGAAAATATTCTTTTAAAAAATATATTAAATAATACTTGTGGCTCCTAATAGACAAACCCAAGTAGATAATATATTCTAATATAAATAGATATGCTATTAGCAAGAAAGAAAACACAAAAAAACATGTTTTTTAAATTTTTTATTAGATCCCGCCAGCAAAATGAGGCAGAGGGAAATTGATGAAATTACTGTCGAAAAGCACTGTTGTCGAATCGACATTCTTTAATTAAATATACTTTTGTCGAAGAGTCGCATTTTTACCATTGCAGACATGTAGAATTTGACAATTGTCGAATTGCAAAAAGTCGAAATTTGAAACGGCTGTTTTTTTTGTTGAAAAGTACTGTACTGCATTGTCGAATTATTTTTTTGTGTCGAAAATACCCTGTTTTTCGACATTTGCGGCAATTCGACCGCAATTGCATATGGCCCTAAATCTAGCTACACACTATGCAATTTGTTTATGCCATTTTTTTCTGGCAAGTGGAAGGGTCCCATTTTGGCAGCACATACTAATCAATTTTTCAAAATTATGTAATAAAAGCACTTGTAATGTTGTACATTGACGAAATATTTTTTCCCAGATTTCTGACATGGTTTAAAACCCAAGGAAAATATCTGTCATTACAAAACAGATTAGGTAAGTCTTTTGGGCTTTAGTGAAAGCTTATTAATGGTTCCTGGGGTTATGGATGGAGAGTGAGGGCAGGCTCCATCCATTAGGTCCATTCAAGGTCTTCAGCCTGAGAACAGGCTAACTAGTGCTTGCACCTGCAGAGGATGATAAAGGTGTGTCAGGGTTTTATTCAGTGTCTCACTACCTAGGGAAACATGCAGCAGGTCTGTTCAGAGACACTGTGCTTTTCTGATTGGGAGTACTGTGCATGTGCTTATGTTTGTGGAAAGGGCATTAGGTTCTACCACTCTGAGAAAGGTAACCTGTTTGTTCAGTTGGAGCCCAGAAAGGCAATGATTTATTTTTATGTTTTAGGTTTTTTGTACTGCACAATAAATCTAGCTGCAGCCAGATTGCAAGAAAACCCTGAACTGTTGTGTTGTTTCCTGGACAGCATGCAATTAGCTCCTGAAGAAACCCTATGTGTTGAAACAGCTGTAGGGCTGCAGCTAACACAGGGACAACTATGGCCCTTTTGTGAAATATAAAAAACCTATTTTTTTATCATAAATGTGAGTGCTGGGTTTTCGTCTTGTTTCCTTTGCTGGAAGAAGTGAGTATATATATATATATATACTGGAAGATAGGCCGGCACTCCCCATGAACTGTTATCTTGCTCCGGTGCCCTCTGTAATGCTGATAACACTATTGAAGAAAGGAACAGCTGCACTCGGAGTCTTTGTACAGAGTCAGGTGTATTAAAGAAACATCAAATAACCACCAACATTTGGGGGACCCACACGCCCCTTTGTCAAGGTGAGTAGGTTTGTCACCTTGACAAAGGGGCGTGTGGTTCCCCGAAATGTTGGTGGTTATTTGATGTTTCTTTAATACACCTGACTCTATACAAAGACTCCGAGTGCCGCTGTTCCTTTCTTCAATATAGTTATTATATATATAATAAGCGAATCCTGTTTTCCAAGAACCGGACCCACCTGAACTTCCCGAACTTGGCCTGGATCCTAGTGTAGCTCGGGTTTTCCCGCCTGACTCAGATACCAAAACAAGGTGAAACATCATCCTCTGGCTGTCAGATTCTCGTAGGTTTTGGATTCTAGAAAGGTCCCTGGTGATCGCATAATCTTCACCTGGGCTTTAGAGCTTGTAGTGAGCATATGCGGCCTTGCTGTTTATGTCCTGGGGTATTGAGTTGTCCATCAAGGAGCTGCTGTGTCCGACCAGGGGTGTTGCTGTATCTTCCAGGGGTGCACAGTCTGTCCTGTGTCAGTCCACACAGGGGCTGCTGTGTATTCCATGGGTGGTCTGTCAAACTAAGGGTGCTCTGCCCTAAAGTAAAAAAATAAAAAGCAAAAAAAGGAGAGTTTTGATAGACTTACCATGGTTAACTCTCTTTCTGCGAGTTACCTTGGGTTCCACAGTGAAACATCGGGATGTAGAGTGGATCTTGATCCAGAGGCACCAACATGCTAAAGCTTTAGGCTGTCCCAGGATGCATTGGGGCTCCCTCCATAAACCCCACCTCAAGGCACTGGAGCTCAGTTTCGTTAACCAGTCAAATGCAGGAGCAGGCAAGAGAGAAGGCAGATGTTAGTTACATAGAACCACATTCTCACGACAGGAGAAGGGACCAGCGGCTAATGCCATACAAACCCATAGAAGTTAGGTGCGTCAGGGTGGGTGCCCTGTGGAACCCAATGTACCTTGCAGAAAGAGAGTTAACCATGGTAAGTCTACCATAACTCTCCTTTTATTCAGCAGGGTACATTGTATTCCACAGGGAAACATCGGGGATGTCCTAAAGCAGTTCCTCAAGGGAGGAGACATGCCTTAATGGGTATGAGAACCCGGCGTTCAAAGGAAGCATCCTGGGAGGTGGAAGTACTAAAGGCATAGAACCTAATGAACGTGTTCATTGAGGACCACATAGACGCCTTGCACATTTGTTCTGCGGACGCGCCACTGCAGGCCACCCAAGAAGGTCCAACAGATCGAGTAGAATGGTCTTTAATAGCAGCAACTGGGAGTTCAGCCTGCACATAAGCTTGTGCAATCACCATTCTAATCCATCTAGCCAAGGTTTGCTTATTCGCAGGCCAGCCACGTTTGTGAAAACCAAACAAAACAAAAAAGGAATCTGACCTCCTGATAGAGGCAGTCCTCTCCACATATTTACGGAGAGCACTTATCACATCCAAAGACCTCTCTTTGGAGGACAAATCAGAAGAGATAAAGGCCGGTTAAGGTGAAAAGATGACACCACCTTAGGTATATAACCTGGGTGAGTTCTAAAAACTGCCCGGTCACAATGAAATATCAGAAAGGGTGGACGACAGGACAAAGCACCTAAGTCAGACACCCTTATAGCAGAGGAAATAGACAGTAAAAACAAGATCCTTGCTGTAAGCCATTTAAGGTCCACTGACTCAAGAGGTTCAAATGGAGACTCTTGGAAAGCATTCAGGACAACAGACAGATCCCATGGAGCAACAGGAGGAACATACGGAGGCTGAATCCATAAGACACCCTGAGTGAATGACGCAATTTTCCTCTGAAACCAAACTTACAAGGCAGATATATACGAACCTTGAGGGAGGCCAGACAAAGGCCTAAATCCAGGCCATGTTGCAGAAAAGCAAGAATTCTGGAAGTACTGAATTTGTAGGCATCATAATTCTTATCAGCACACCAGGTGAAGTAAGAATTCAAGACTCTGTAATAAATCTGGGCAAATGCTGGTTTGCGGGCTTTCAACAAAGTTTGGAGTGATGCTTCAAGAGCCACACTGTCAAAGCCAGTCTGGCCAGGTCTGGATAAAGACAAGGGCCCTGTAAGAGGAGGTCTGGGCATTGAGGAAGTAGAAGGGGACACTCTGTTGATAGTTCCTGCAGGTCTGAGAACCAATGCCATCTGGACCACGCTGGAGCGATTAGAAGTAGTATTCCTCCCTCTTGTTTGAATTTCCGCAGGACCCTGGGCAGGAGTGACACTGGAGGGAACACGGAGGGCAGCCAAAAGTTCAGTGGAATTGCTAGTGCATCTACGTATGCTGCTTGAGGATCCCTGGTCCTTGATCTGAAGACCGGGACCTTGTGATTGTGTCGAGATGCCATCAGGTCTACATCTGGTAGTCCCCACTTGTCCACTAGGAGTTGAAAGACTTCCGGATGAAGACTCCACTCTCCAGCATGCACATCCTGGCAACTGAGGTAGTCTGCTTCCAAGTTTAGGATGCCCGGAATGAACATTGACGATATTGCTGGCAGATGGCGTTCCACCCAATGAAGGATTTTTTACACTTATGGCCATGCAGCTTCGAGTGCCGCCTTGATGATTTATGTATGCCACCGTGGTGGCATTGTCTGACTGTACTTGAACTGGCCTGTTCTGTACCAGAGGCAGGGCGAGAGTCAATGCATTGAACACTGTCCATGACTCCAGAATGTTTATTGGGAGGAGTGATTCCTCCTTGGGCCATCTACCCTGAAAAGAGTGTTGCTCCAACACCGCACCCCATCCCCTCAGACTGGCATCCGTTGTCAGCAGGACCCAGTCGGGGATCCAGAAGGGACGGCTCCTGCTCAACTGCTGGTCCTGTAGCCACCAGGTCAGCGACAGTTGAACCTCCGGAGTCAAAGTGATAATGTGAGATCTGATTCGATGAGGTAAGCCGTCCCACTTGGAAATAATTAACCTCTGCAGAGGGCGGGAATGAAATTGAGCGTACTCTATCATGTCAAATACCGACACCACCAGGCCAAGTACTTGCATCGCTGAGTGTATCAACACTATGGGGCGACAAAAGAAGCATCTTATCCTGTCCTGAAGCGTAAGGACTTTTTCTGGAGACAGAAACAGTCGCTGACTGTGTGTGTCCAGGAGTGCCCCCAGGTGCACCATGCTCTGAGCTGGGACAAGCGAGGATTTCTTCCAATTGATGAGCCACCCGTGGGCTTGTAAGAAGCTTACCATCAGTTGCAGATGACTGAGGAGGACATTGTGGGAGTTTTCCAGAATCAGCAAGTCATTCAGATACGGCAGGATCCTGACTCCCTGGCGACGGAGATGAGCCGTCATTATGGCCATGACCTTGGTGAAGATCTGAGGAGCCATAGCCAGTCCATATGGCAGAGCCTGGAATTGATAGTGGAGATCGCCAATAGCTAACTGCAGATTCTGCTGATGCGACATGGCAATAGGTATATTCAGGTACGCATCCTATATATCCAGGGATACCATATAGTCTCCAGGTTCCATAGCCAGTACAATTGAGGGCAGTGTTTGCATAGGGAACTTGGACACTCTCACAAACGTGTTCAGTGATTTGAGGTTGAGTATAGGCCGGAAAGACCCATTGGGTTTCAGAACTAGAAACAGGGTCGAGTTGTAACCCCTGCATCCGTGGGACAGAGGTACTGGCACTACCACTCCTGTATTCAGGAGGGAACTCACAACTTTTTGTAGAGGTTGCACCTTTAACAGATCTGAAGGGATAATCGTGGTGCAAAACTGGTGAGACTGCATGCCCATAAGAGACAACTTCCCACACCCATTCATCTGAAGTGGTCTTTAACCAGACTTGGGTGAACTGCAGAATTGGCCTGCCACCCTGGGGTCTCCCAGGGGGTAGCCTGTCCTGTCATGCGGAAGGCTTGACCTTTTACTTTCCCTTGAGGCCCAAAGAAACAAAAAGTGGTACCTTTTGCCTTCTGTGCAGAAGGATTAGTATTTGGGAGAAAAGCACTCTTAGCAGCTGCTAACTCAGCCTCAATTTTATTAAGGTGTTCCCCAAACAAAATGTCCCTTTTAAAGGGGAGTACCTCCAAGGTCTTTTTGGAGTGCAGGTCCTCCTTCCATGACCTCAACCACAGAATACGAAGAGCCAGGACAGACATAGTCAACACCTTGGATGCAAACACACCCACCTCAGAGGACACCTCCTGAATGTAATAGTCGGTGGTGGTAATGTGAGACAGGTATTGTCTGGCATTGTCAAATATATCCTGAGGCTGCTCTTTCTCTAATGTCTGAACCCATGCATCTTATCCTTTTGCAGCCCAAGAGGCTGCAATAGTGGGTCTATGTACAGCACCTGTAAGGGAGTAAATAGATTTCAGGCATCCCTCCACATGTCGGTTCCTTCAGTGAAGTGTCAGTGGTGACAGACAGTGTGGATGACACCACTAGGCAGGTAACATGACATTCCACCGGCGGTGGATTGTCCCACTTGTTACAGAGTGGATCTGCAGACGATGAACATCTAGCGAGGAAGATTAGCCTCGCCGCTGCATTCAGAATGGATTGTAGTGGTTAGAGTCTCATTTTGGGAAGACCAGTTAGGAGACTATTGCAATAATCAATGTGGGATATAATGAGAGCGTGGATTAGAGTTTTAGCAGTGTCTTGTGTAAGGTATGGTCGTATTTTGGATATGTTTATAGATGCATGTAACATAATCTTGAGACAGATTGAATGTGGGGAACAAAGGACAGATCAGAGACAATGATGACACCTAGGCAGCGAGCTTGTGGGGTAGGGTAGATAGTCGAGTTTTCTTAACAGTGATAGAGATATCAGGTTGGTACCTACTATTGGCCGGTGGAAATATAATTAACTCTGTATTTGAAATATTAAGTTTGAGGTGGCGAGATGTCATCGAAGATGAAATGGCAGAAAGACATTCAGTAACACAGCCCAGTACAGATAGGGACAAGTCAGGGGAGGATAGGTAGATTTGAGTATCATCTGCGTACAGATGATACTGAAATTCAAAAGTATATCTTGTTAATCATGCGGTTACTTGATGTATATATGCTTGTAGCAATGGCATGCTGGTATTTGTGGTTACTTGGTGATCTGGTCTTGTGATGATTCCTATAACATGGACAGCGTGCAATATGCTGTGCTGGTCTTTGAAGACGGGAATAAGTTGGTTTAAATAAGTTAGCACAATAGAGGTTGTGTTTGTTTCAAAAGTACAGACCGAGATTGGTATATAATTATTGGCTACATTATATAGCACAGACAGCATACAATATGTTCTGGTTATTGAGACACTGTGTTGGCTTGGAATTGTGAAATCAGCACATAAGTATTATGTTGTAGTTTATACATTCTGGAATGTAGTGTTATCTTTCAGAGATACTGTATGTTGGTTCATCCATAAATGGCTATTGCCATGTGTCTTTTTTTGGCCTAACAAAGAATTCCATGTGCTTGATCCTGGAAACACAAAATGGCTACTGCCATGTGGCTGCTGGCATTACAATAGACCATGCAGTCACATGCTTCCCCCCACACACACACATACATAACCCAAAATCAATATTCCCCTTAGATGTTTCTTCTGATAGATATTTCTTCAGTATCTACCAATAAATCTACGGTTTGATTTGATCAAATCTGTGATTTTGCCGAGTGCATGGATTAATATTTCCACAGTAATAAATAAATATACACACACACATATACATACACTTCTCACACTTCTTTCATACTCTTTCTTTCTTATATAGTTTGAACCTGTGAAAATACTATATGGTGACTTGCATTGTATTTGACCAATACTGTTTAATGATAAATGTGAATTCTATGAGTATTAATTTTTTGTTGAAATACATTCTTATTAGAGTTGAGCGGGTTCGGTTTTACTCGGTTTTACTCGGATTTACTCAGTTCTCAAAACGGCATCTTATTGGCTCACGGACGTCACGTGTTTTGGATAGCCAATAAGAAATATCCGGATAAAACCAAACTGGCGTTAATTCTGGCGTTACTTTCGAACCCGCTCATCTCTAATTCTTATGTTTTACGTTTTATATGACTGGCATGCATTCTTTCATGAATAGACTATTCCTAATGATTTAAAGATATACAGTATGTCTAGATACAACCTCTGCGAGTTTGTTATTAAAAGGTACACAATTAGTGATTAACTATTATAAATCACTAAATGGTTTAAATTATACATTTGCTTCAAAGATATGAAATGCAGTAATATAATACAAACAATAGGGACAGACAGAGAAAAGTAGGGGAATAGCAAATTACCCCTTATCAGTCTGACACTGCAGTGCTACTCCTAGATGGGCCAGGTGTTTGTGCCGCACACTTGTGTCGCTTAGCTTAGCCATCCAGCTACCTCATTGCACCTCTTTTTCTTCATTGCATGATGTGCTGTTTGGGGTCTATATTTTAAATCTGCCATCCTGTCTGCCACTGCAGTGCCACTCCTAGATCGGCCAGGTGTTTATGACGCTGTCACAACTGAGGGCTGGTGCTGACCAGGGGGAAGCCTCAGTTGTAGGGGCTGAGGTAAATATGTGTACCTGGGAGGCAGTACAGGGTTCTTGGACATGCAGGGAACCTTTAGAACAAATGCCCGAAGGCGTGACCATGACAACAAGGGAAAGTTCAAAGGTTTTATTAAACACAGTTCAGAGGAATACTGATGACTTGGTACTGGTAATAGGAAACACAGTTCAGAGAAATACTTGGGATCGATGACAGAACACCGATGGTGACTTGGAATCGATGACGGAACACCGATGGTTACTTTGGGATCGTTGGTAAGCTTTGAGTGAAGCTGGGGTTCGCAGATAGAAATGCACTATTGTACTTAGAAGCACAGGTGAAGCATGAAGTGATGCTGGGGATCGCTGGAGAATGGCTGCTGGAAAGCCGGAGTTCAGACACAGGTGAATCAGGGTAGACTGTAGAGGGTTAATCACTGGAGTGTCGGGTTACACTGCAAAGTGTAATCACCAGGGAGTCAGGATGTACTGCAGAGAAAGTCCATGGGAGAACTGCACACTGGAATCACTGAAGACAATTGGAGCACTGACATCTTTCCACCCCAGGAACAGGATATTTATACCTGCTGGGAAGCAGGGATTGGCTGGCTGATTAACCAGAGACCAGAGTGCAGCTGCTGTGTAATCAGGCTGAGAGCAGAGTGCAGCTGATAGGCTGAAAGGTAACATGTGATTAGGAAAACATGGCTTCGCCTATGGTAGCTTTTGGAGGGAAAGATTGTTTGTAACTTGAATGTGAGCTTTAACCATGAAGCTGCCAGAATCACAGTAAAGAGATTTGAGATAATGAGATGCAGCGTGCTGCACACAGACAGTGCAGATGGAATCCAGGCTTGGAACACTGGGACAGTCTCAGGAGGCATTTGGAAGGTAAATACTGATAAGGAATTACCTAGATCGTGACAGCACCCCCTCCTTTAGGAGTGGCCCCAGGACACTTCTTATAAGTTCTTTACCTGAACAAATGGAAGGATCTAGATTGAATCCTGATGAACTTGAACTGGCTGGGACCAGAGGAAACTGTACCGGATTTATGGACGAGACCAAATTAAGTCCAGACAACCTTGAACCGGTTGAGACCGGCGGAGACTTTAGACCGACGGATAGGACCGGATTAGATCCAAAGGTATTGGAATCGGCTGGAACCGAAGGAGGCTGATCCGGACATACGGATGGGACCGGATTGGGTCCAGAAAAGCTTGAACCGGCTGGGACCGGAGGAGTCTTCGGATTGACGGTTGAATCAGCTGGAACTGAAGGAGTCTTTGGACCTACGGATGGAACCGGATTGGGTCCAGAGATATCGGAATCGGCTGGAACCGAAGGAATCTTCAGACAGACGGATGGAACCGGATTGAGTCTAAAGACAGTTGAATCAGCTGGAACTGAAGGAGTCAGAATCCGGTTAGAACCGGAATGAGTGGTATCCGAGTGTTCAGTTAGACCATCCTGGACCTGGTCCATGCTGGATGCCAACAGGGTGGTGCTCTCTGAAGACGGCAAACAGAAGTTCATAACTGCATCTGTAGCACAAAAATTTCCATCTGGGAACTTGGCTCTGGATACTTCCCTTGGGACTGAAACTTTGGTGACCCCTCCTGGGGTTGATGAATCAGACACCTCTCTCAGGGTTGTTTTCTCCAGCACCCCTCCTGGGGTTGACAGATCAGAAACTCCTTTTTGAGAAGACTCATATGCCCCTACTAGAGCTTGAACATTGGATACCCCTCCTAGGGCTGTAGACACAGATGCCCCTCCTTGGGCTGTAGACACAGACGCCCCTCCTTGGGCTGTAGACACAGACGCCCCTCCTTGGGATGAGTAAAGAGCATCATCATTCCAGGAAAGTTCGGACGCTAGGATCTGGTACTGTACCAGATATTTACCGACTGTTCGTGTCCCCTGACGTAGCCGGAGGATATCAGAGGAGGCAGAGGTCACACGACCTGGTTCATCAAAGATGCGCCTGAAGGTTGCCACGAAATCTGCATATGAAGAGAGCAGGGCATCAGACTTCTCCCATAGAGGTGATACCCAATCGAGGGCGGAGCCACTGAGGAGGGAGATGATGTAAGCAACCTTGGTGTGGTCAGTAGGGAAACTGCCAGGCTGTAACTCAAAATATATCTCACACTGATTTAGGAAACCCCGACAGGCTTTTGGGGAACCATCAAACTTGGCAGGTGTCGGTAAATGGAGACAAGGAGCAGAAACGGGAATGGTGGGTGGGGATACCACCAAAGGTACTGCAGTCGGCAAACTGGACGCCCCTGAACCACGGAAGGTTACTTGTATTCCATCCAGCTGAGAGGAGAGGTACTGGAGACAGCGGATCACATGGCCCTCTGCAGTCTCCTGACGTTCAAGGCAGGCTGCAAGTTCTTGCATCGGCCTGGTCGCTTGGACCTGGTCTCCGGCCGGATCCATTAGGTCAGTGCTTACTGTCACAACTGAGGGCTGGTGCTGACCAGGGGGAAGCCTCAGTTGTAGGGGCTGAGGTATATATGTGTACCTGGGAGGCAGTACAGGGTTCTTGGACATGCAGGGAACCTTTAGAACAAATGCCCGAAGGCGTGACCACGACAACAAGGGAAAGTTCAAAGGTTTTATTAAACACAGTTCAGAGGAATACTGATGACTTGGTACTGGTAATAGGAAACACAGTTCAGAGAAATACTTGGGATCGATGACGGAACACCGATGGTGACTTGGAATCGATGACGGAACACCGATGGTTACTTTGGGATCGTTGGTAAGCTTTGAGTGAAGCTGGGGTTCGCAGATAGAAATGCACTATTGTACTTAGAAGCACAGGTGAAGCATGAAGTGATGCTGGGGATCGCTGGAGAATGGCTGCTGGAAAGCCGGAGTTCAGACACAGGTGAATCAGGGTAGACTGTAGAGGGTTAATCACTGGAGTGTCGGGTTACACTGCAGAGTGTAATCACCAGGGAGTCAGGATGTACTGCAGAGAAAGTCCATGGGAGAACTGCACACTGGAATCACTGAAGACAATTGGAGCACTGACATCTTTCTACCCCAGGAACAGGATATTTATACTTGCTGGGAAGCAGGGATTGGCTGGCTGATTAACCAGAGACCAGAGTGCAGCTGCTGTGTAATCAGGCTGAGAGCAGAGTGCAGCTGATAGGCTGAAAGGTAACATGTGATTAGGAAAACATGGCTGCGCCCATGGTAGCTTTTGGAGGGAAAGATTGTTTGTAGCTTGAATGTGAGCTTTAACCATGAAGTTGCCAGAATCACAGTAAAGAGATTTGAGACAATGAGATGTAGCGTGCTGCACACAGACAGTGCAGATGGAATCCAGGCTTGGAACACTGGGACAGTCTCAGGAGGCATTTGGAAGGTAAATACTGATAAGTAATTACCTAGATCGTGACAGACGCACACTTGTGTTGCTTAGCAAAGTCATCTAGCTACTTCGGTGCAACCTTTTGGCCTAAAAACAATATTGTGAGGTGTTCAGAATAGACTGGAAATGAGTGGAAATGAATATTATTGAGGTTAATAATACGATAGGATCAAAATTACCCCCAAATTCTGTGATTTTAGCTGATTTTATGTTTTTTTCAAAAATCATCCAGATCCAAAACTAAAACCCGAAAGGGTGGTTTTGGCAAAACCAATCCAGATCCAAAACACGATCGGGGATCCAGATCCAAAACCAAAACACAAAACATGAAAAGTGCCTGCCGCACATCTCTAATATATATATATATATTGGTGTCCACGAAGGTGGCGGGCGCACTCTCACAAATATATAGATTCTTTAGTGAATATCAACTGTTCTTTATTGTAGCCTCATAAATCGACGTTTCGATCCTTCCACAGGATCTTTTTCAAGAAAGGCAGTACGATATCATTTATTTCGTGATGCACAATCATTAAACAATGCCTAAAGAGAATACAAAAATAAGAAGAGACTCAGCCTCCCAGGCCCCATAATAATGGCAGAAAATCTATAAGAACAGGGCTTCAATACCCCATTCACATAGTGCCTATAGTATAAAATTTGTATAATTTTTAATTATTGAACACCATCAACCAAAGTGACACTTATCACCAAAGCAATCAGAGAAACCACCTCAGTCCCTTTAGCAAAGTATACCAATCCACCAGAACGTGCCTAATCGGACCATTTAACCCACTCATGTGAAGGGTGTTATAAAGACTCTAGATAACCAGAGATCACTTACTGAAAGGCTTAAAAAGGGGGGCAGTATCCGGATCCAGAGGACTGCCAGCAACATGTGTGGTCCTATAGCAACTGAATGTATAATGTGAGACTGTTAGACAACCGAAAGACTCTATAATTTCAAAAAAGACACATGCAGTTCAAACTGGCTTTTACCTATAGAGATCACAATCTAGGTATAATGTATCCTGGGTTCACTGATGTTCCATGCGGCTGATCGGCCCAACCTATTGGAACGATATTTACTATTCAAAGTGTGCAAATCTCACAACTCAACACAAGTTATGCAGGAAAAAGTGCTTACCATATGTCAAAGCCTGCCATGTGTTCCTAGGAAGCATGCTGAGAACAACCATGCCCCGGATGTATATATACGCCCTCGGACCGGAAGTGCGTCCCCAAAGCCAAAAACTCCTCAATCAAATACATGCTTACAGTGTACACTAGCTTCCAGCACTAACCGTTCGTTCGTAATTAGGAAAGGTAGACGCTACACTCCAAGGGGCGCTGGAGCCTTTATCAGCTCATTCTCAGCCGCGTCTTGCGTTCCACTACCCGGAAGTGGGACGCAATGCGTTCCAAACACCGGAAGTGGACGCGGCTCATCTCACATAGCTAGGCTATAGCAGCGTGTACTCACTGGTTCAATCAGCTGTGGATCGCTTTTAAGCTCAGGCTCATCACATCCCCAAACGACCTTATACCGGCTCCACCTACTCATTTCCATAGGGACATTAGATAAAATATGTGATAACGCTGTGATTCTCCATTATAATAATATATCGAGTTGACAACATGATCAGCCCGGATGACCTAAAGGGAACTTCGTGTCTCTAAATGGGTACTCTGATTTAATACAATAATGACCTTTTGTTTAATTAGAAATCTTTAAATTGTTTAAATTCTTGCCATCAGGGACCTGAGAGGATGGGCTAATAGACACAATCAAAATACATAAAAAAACAATACACACATAACATAAATCTCTACAAGAACACCCCATAGGGGTTATTTTCATTTGGTCCTCTTGGGGACACCGTATCCAAGTGGCTGATCCAAAAGCACTCCCTTTGTTTCAGCCTCTTGGTTCGGTCTCCACCAGTAACCATCGGGGGCACCCAATCGATGATTTTACATTTTAGACTAGCAACCTGATGACGATCTTCAACGAAGTGGCGAGCCACCGGCTTATCTGATTTACCACTATTCAATGCCACATGTATAGATGAGCGGTGATTCGGAATTCGGTCCCTAACATTACGGGTAGTTAACCCAACATAAAACAATCCACACGGGCATTTTAGAATGTAGATGACAAAATCTGATCTGCAGTGTAAATGATATTTAAGTTTAATGGTAGAACCCGTGTGAGGGTGGGAAAATGTTGGCCCCACCATCATCGAGCGACACGTTGTGCAGCTCCCACAGGAGAAACAGCCCGGTTTTTGCTGCAGCACCTGGGTGGTGGACATAGGTGCATCAGGATATGATACAGGTCTCATGAGCATTTGCTTAAGGTTCGGACCTCTACGGTAAGCCAACATTGGGGGGTCCATACGTGTAAATGGTAATGCTGGATCGGTGCTTACAATTGGCCAATGTTTCTTAAGTACCTTGTTAAGATGCCCTGAGTGGTTATCATAACGTGTCGCAAAGACTAAACGATTGTCTAGTCTGTCCTTATTCTTAGGCTTTGTCCCTGTAAAGATATCACGGGCTCTGGATAAACAGTGGGAGAGTGTCTTGTGGGTGTACCCACGTTCCAGAAAACGTGCTTTAACCTCTTCAAGTTGAATTTCAATGTTAGTTCTATCTGAATTGATTCTTAGTACTCTTAGGAATTGGGACACTGGCAAATTCTCCTTTAATGCAGGAGGATGATGACTGGTGGCATGAAGCGTCAGATTTCTATCGGTAGGCTTTCTATAGACAGAGGTAACGAAAGTATCCCCAACCTTACTGATGTGTACATCTAAGAAATTAATTTCAGAACAGGAAATGCTCGAAGTAAACTTTATGGGACAATCCAACTGATTAAGATTATTAACCATGGTGTGAAACGATGACTCAGTATCGAGCCAAAGTAAAAAAACATCATCGATGAATCGACGATAAAATAAAATTTGATGACCATACTGTGGGAAGATCTGGGTTGTTTCGTAGTCGGTCATATATAGATTGGCATACGATGGGGCCAAATTTAACCCCATCGCCGTGCCCGCTAGTTGTATAAAGTACATGTCTTTATACAAAAAATGATTAGATCGTAGAACCAATTCCGTTAATTCAATAATACATTCTGTTGGTACTGTGCATGTATGATGAGACGTCAACGCAGCTCGCACTGTTTCCAGTCCACCGTCATGTGGAATGACTGTATATAATGAATTCACATCCATTGTGGCCAAAAGACACGATGTGTGCTTACAATCAACATTTTTCAATTGTTGAAGGAAGTCACCTGTGTCTTTTATATAGCTCATGCTTTCGACCACAATTGGCTGGAGAATACTATCTACAAATTTGGCCAACGGTTGTAACAAAGAGCCTTCTGCCGCTATGATGGGTCGTCCAGGGGGTTGTACCAGAGTTTTATGAACCTTCGGTAGAGTATATAAGATCGGACACCGAGGATGCTCAACCGATAAGTAGGAAAATAATTCATCGTCAAACCATCCATTATTTCTCCCTCTTCTAAGACACTCGTCTATGGTAAGTTTAATACCTGGTACAGGATTTGAATCAACTTGTTTATAGGTCTCCCGGTCGGCTAGCTGGCGCATGATCTCTCGATCATAATCCTGCCAGTCTTGAACAACCACCGCCCCGCCCTTATCGGCAGGGCGTATAACAATGCTGGGATCTGCTCTCAACTTAGTCAAAGATTTCCTTTCAGATTGAGATAAATTATCAAAGTGTCTAGGTGGAGAGAAATTACTGGTGTCCCTCTGGACCACCCTCAAGAATGTTTTAAGACTGGCATTCTGTGTTGGTGGATCAAATGTTGAACTTTTTTTAAAAAGAGATGGTGTATTTTTACTCGTTTTATCAGAAAAGAATTCTTTTAGTCTTAATTGCCGACCAAATTTAAATTGGTCAATACTGCTCTCAAAGCTGTTATGATGGCACGTGGGAACAAAAGACAAGCCGTGTGCTAAAAGCGACAAATCAGCTTCATCAAGTTGAATACTAGATAGATTAAAGACGACATTCACGTCTTTTTTGGTCTCCCTCTTCTTCGAGTACCAGCTTCGTCTTGGATGTGGTCTACACTGCTTTTTTTGTTTCCTGCCGTTATTGTGGACTCGGGACCCTGGTCCAAAAAACGTCTCTGTTGAGTGCCCTCATTAGGATCAGTATCAGATGTTGAAATGGAGGAAGCGAGCTCCCGTGTATACCTGGGGGCTCGTCTTCTCCTAGGGAACCTGCCTGTCTGGTTATTAGGATTTTGAGTATTGCCTAATAGCCATCTATACACCAAATGATTTTTGTAATCACTGGTGACAACGGCTAATTTTTTACGTTTAAAAGAGATAAGCTCTCGGTGATAAGTGTCGATCTGTGTTTGTAGCTTGTCAATCCATTTTTGAGATTTATCCTCCATCAGGAGTGGTATTGCTGTAATATTGGCAGCTTCAATCTCAATCTTAATGTTCTTTAACTCGAAACCGACCTCCTCTATGACTAAAGCCATGAGGTCAAAAGAACATTTATTGAGGATTCCGCACCACCGACTACAGAATTTAGGATTGCTCCTGCCTAATGTAGGTGTATTGGTGATGCGGAATCCTCTGGGAATCTGCCGTCGTCGATGATACTCTGAAAGGAATTGGCCGTGTAGCTTTAGGTCAACTTCTTTTTGACGTTGTTTAATAAGCTTATAGAAAACATCGACCGGTGTGTCTGCGGGCAGAGACTCAAAATCTATCTTTTCAAAGAGTAGTTTTTCAACCTCTTCATCAGTGAATGAGATAGTTCCCTGTTCTGCCAAGGACAATAACCCATCGTCCAATAAATACGCTCCCTCTTGCGTCATAGTACGGGGATTCGATCAATTCTTGGATATTACTATAAATTTACAAGCTCGACTGTTTCACCGTCTCAACTGAAAAACTAAGGTGTAACATACAACATAAACAACAAAACTTAGCCCATATATAGTCAATTCTCACATATATCCAAATTAGCACAGATGGGTATCAGGAAACCAGAGAACAATCTCCAGTAATGTAATATACGACAAAAGTCCTGTACTCGCATCAATTATTCCAGGGTGGGTGCTATCCCAACAGAACGAAGTCCGCTAAATATATTGGTGTCCACGAAGGTGGCGGGCGCACTCTCACAAATATACAGATTATTTAGTGAATATCAACTGTTCTTTATTGTAGCCTCATAAATCGACGTTTCGATCCTTCCACAGGATCTTTTTCAAGAAAGGCAGTACGATATCATTTATTTCGTGATGCACAATCATTAAACAATGCCTAAAGAGAATACAAAAATAAGAAGAGGCTCAGCCTCCCAGGCCCCATAATAATGGCAGAAAATCTATAAGAACAGGGCTTTACTTTGGCTCGATACTGAGTCATCGTTTCACACCATGGTTAATAATCTTAATCAGTTGGATTGTCCCATAAAGTTTACTTCGAGCATTTCCTGTTCTGAAATTAATTTCTTAGATGTACACATCAGTAAGGTTGGGGATACTTTCGTTACCTCTGTCTATAGAAAGCCTACCGATAGAAATCTGACGCTTCATGCCACCAGTCATCATCCTCCTGCATTAAAGGAGAATTTGCCAGTGTCCCAATTCCTAAGAGTACTAAGAATCAATTCAGATAGAACTAACACTGAAATTCAACTTGAAGAGGTTAAAGCACGTTTTCTGGAACGTGGGTACACCCACAAGACACTCTCCCACTGTTTATCCAGAGCCCGTGATATCTTTACAGGGACAAAGCCTAAGAATAAGGACAGACTAGACAATCGTTTAGTCTTTGCGACACGTTATGATAACCACTCAGGGCATCTTAACAAGGTACTTAAGAAACATTGGCCAATTGTAAGCACCGATCCAGCATTACCATTTACACGTATGGACCCCCCAATGTTGGCTTACCGTAGAGGTCCGAACCTTAAGCAAATGCTCATGAGACCTGTATCATATCCTGATGCACCTATGTCCACCACCCAGGTGCTGCAGCAAAAACCGGGCTGTTTCTCCTGTGGGAGCTGCACAACGTGTCGCTCGATGATGGTGGGGCCAACATTTTCCCACCCTCACACGGGTTCTACCATTAAACTTAAATATCATTTACACTGCAGATCAGATTTTGTCATGTACATTCTAAAATGCCCGTGTGGATTGTTTTATGTTGGGTTAACTACCCGTAATTTTAGGGACCGAATGCCGAATCACCGCTCATCTATACATGTGGCATTGAATAGTGGTAAATCAGATAAGCCGGTGGCTCGCCACTTCGTTGAAGATCGTCATCAGGTTGCTAGTCTAAAATGTAAAATCATCGATTGGGTGCCCCCGATGGTTACTGGTGGAGACCGAACCAAGAGGCTGAAACAAAGGGAGTGCTTTTGGATCAGCCACTTGGATACGGTGTCCCCAAGAGGACTAAATGAAAATAACCCCTATGGGGTGTTCTTGTAGAGATTTATGTTATGTGTGTATTGTTTTTTTATGTATTTTGATTGTGTCTATTAGCCCATCCTCTCAAGTCCCTGATGGCAAGAATTTAAACAATTTAAAGATTTCTAATTAAACAAAAGGTCATTATTGTATTAAATCAGAGTACCCATTTAGAGACACGAAGTTCCCTTTAGGTCATCCGGGCTGATCATGTTGTCAACTCGATATATTATTATAATGGAGAATCACAGCGTTATCACATATTTTATCTAATGTCCCTATGGAAATGAGTAGGTGGAGCCGGTATAAGGTCGTTTGGGGATGTGATGAGCCTGAGCTTAAAAGCGATCCACAGCTGATTGAACCAGTGAGTACACGCTGCTATAGCCTAGCTATGTGAGACGAGCCGCGTCCACTTCCGGTGTTTGGAACGCATTGCGTCCCACTTCCGGGTAGTGGAACGCAAGACGCGGCTGAGAATGAGCTGATAAAGGCTCCAGCGCCCCTTGGAGTGTAGCGTCTACCTTTCCTAATTTCGAACGAACGGTTAGTGCTGGAAGCTAGTGTACACTGTAAGCATGTATTTGATTGAGGAGTTTTTGGCTTTGGGGACGCACTTCCGGTCCGAGGGCGTATATATACATCCGGGGCATGGTTGTTCTCAGCATGCTTCCTGGGAACACATGGCAGGCTCTGACATATGGTAAGCACTTTTTCCTGCATAACTTGTGTTGAGTTGTGAGATTTGCACACTTTGAATAGTAAATATCGTTCCAATAGGTTGGGCCGATCAGCCGCATGGAACATCAGTGAACCCAGGATACATTATACCTAGATTGTGATCTCTATAGGTAAAAGCCAGTTTGAACTGCATGTGTCTTTTTTGAAATTATAGAGTCTTTCGGTTGTCTAACAGTCTCACATTATACATTCAGTTGCTATAGGACCACACATGTTGCTGGCAGTCCTCTGGATCCGGATACTGCCCCCCTTTTTAAGCCTTTGAGTAAGTGATCTCTGGTTATCTAGAGTCTTTATAACACCCTTCACATGAGTGGGTTAAATGGTCCGATTAGGCACGTTCTGGTGGATTGGTATACTTTGCTAAAGGGACTGAGGTGGTTTCTCTGATTGCTTTGGTGATAAGTGTCACTTTGGTTGATGGTGTTCAATAATTAAAAATTATACAAATTTTATACTATAGGCACTATGTGAATGGAGTATTGAAGCCCTGTTCTTATAGATTTTCTGCCATTATTATGGGGCCTGGGAGGCTGAGTCTCTTCTTATTTTTGTATTCTCTTTAGGCATTGTTTAATGATTGTGCATCACGAAATAAATGATATCGTACTGCCTTTCTTGAAAAAGATCCTGTGGTAGGATCGAAACGTCGATTTATGAGGCTACAATAAAGAACAGTTGATATTCACTAAAGAATCTGTATATTTGTGAGAGTGCGCCCGCCACCTTCGTGGACACCAATATATTCAGCGGACTTCGTTCTGTTGGGATAGCACCCACCCTGGAATAATTGATGCGAGTACAGGACTTTTGTCGTATATTACATTACTGGAGATTGTTCTCTGGTTTCCTGATACCCATCTGTGCTAATTTGGATATATGTGAGAATTGACTATATATGGGCTAAGTTTTGTTGTTTATGTTGTATGTTACACCTCAGTTTTTCAGTTGAGACGGTGAAACAGTCGAGCTTGTAAATTTATAGTAATATCCAAGAATTGATCGAATCCCCGTACTATGACGCAAGAGGGAGCATATTTATTGGACGATGGGTTATTGTCCTTGGCAGAACAGGGAACTATCTCATTCACTGATGAAGAGGTTGAAAAACTACTCTTTGAAAAGATAGATTTTGAGTCTCTGCCCGCAGACACACCGGTCGATGTTTTCTATAAGCTTATTAAACAACGTCAAAAAGAAGTTGACCTAAAGCTACACGGCCAATTCCTTTCAGAGTATCATCGACGACGGCAGATTCCCAGAGGATTCCGCATCACCAATACACCTACATTAGGCAGGAGCAATCCTAAATTCTGTAGTCGGTGGTGCGGAATCCTCAATAAATGTTCTTTTGACCTCATGGCTTTAGTCATAGAGGAGGTCGGTTTCGAGTTAAAGAACATTAAGATTGAGATTGAAGCTGCCAATATTACAGCAATACCACTCCTGACGGAGGATAAATCTCAAAAATGGATTGACAAGCTACAAACACAGATCGACACTTATCACCGAGAGCTTATCTCTTTTAAACGTAAAAAATTAGCCGTTGTCACCAGTGATTACAAAAATCATTTTGTGTACAGATGGCTATTAGGCAATACTCAAAATCCTAATAACCAGACAGGCAGGTTCCCTAGGAGAAGACGAGCCCCCAGGTATACACGGGAGCTCGCTTCCTCCATTTCAACATCTGATACTGATCCTAATGAGGGCACTCAACAGAGACGTTTTTTGGACCAGGGTCCCGAGTCCACAATAACGGCAGGAAACAAAAAAAGCAGTGTAGACCACATCCAAGACGAAGCTGGTACTCGAAGAAGAGGGAGACCAAAAAAGATGTGAATGTCGTCTTTAATCTATCTAGTATTCAACTTGATGAAGCTGATTTGTCGCTTTTAGCACACGGCTTGTCTTTTGTTCCCACGTGCCATCATAACAGCTTTGAGAGCAGTATTGACCAATTTAAATTTGGTCGGCAATTAAGACTAAAAGAATTATTTTCTGATAAAACGAGTAAAAATACACCATCTCTTTTTAAAAAAAGTTCAACATTTGATCCACCAACACAGAATGCCAGTCTTAAAACATTCTTGAGGGTGGTCCAGAGGGACACCAGTAATTTCTCTCCACCTAGACACTTTGATAATTTATCTCAATCTGAAAGGAAATCTTTGACTAAGTTGAGAGCAGATCCCAGCATTGTTATATGCCCTGCCGATAAGGGCGGGGCGGTGGTTGTTCAAGACTGGCAGGATTATGATCGAGAGATCATGCGCCAGCTAGCCGACCGGGAGACCTATAAACAAGTTGATTCAAATCCTGTACCAGGTATTAAACGTACCATAGACGAGTGTCTTAGAAGAGGGAGAAATAATGGATGGTTTGACGATGAATTATTTTCCTACTTATCGGTTGAGCATCCTCGGTGTCCGATCTTATATACTCTACCGAAGGTTCATAAAACTCTGGTACAACCCCCTGGACGACCCATCATAGCGGCAGAAGGCTCTTTGTTACAACCGTTGGCCAAATTTGTAGATAGTATTCTCCAGCCAATTGTGGTCGAAAGCATGAGCTATATAAAAGACACAGGTGACTTCCTTCAACAATTGAAAAATGTTGATTGTAAGCACACATCGTGTCTTTTGGCCACAATGGATGTGAATTCATTATATACAGTCATTCCACATGACGGTGGACTGGAAACAGTGCGAACTGCGTTGACGTCTCATCATACATGCACAGTACCAACAGAATGTATTATTGAATTAACGGAATTGGTTCTACGATCTAATCATTTTTTGTATAAAGACATGTACTTTATACAACTAGCGGGCACGGCGATGGGGTCAAATTTGGCCCCATCGTATGCCAATCTATATATGATGGACTACGAAACAACCCAGATCTTCCCACAGTATGGTCATCAAATTTTATTTTATCGTCGATTCATCGATGATGTTTTTTTACTTTGGCTCGATACTGAGTCATCGTTTCACACCATGGTTAATAATCTTAATCAGTTGGATTGTCCCATAAAGTTTACTTCGAGCATTTCCTGTTCTGAAATTAATTTCTTAGATGTACACATCAGTAAGGTTGGGGATACTTTCGTTACCTCTGTCTATAGAAAGCCTACCGATAGAAATCTGACGCTTCATGCCACCAGTCATCATCCTCCTGCATTAAAGGAGAATTTGCCAGTGTCCCAATTCCTAAGAGTACTAAGAATCAATTCAGATAGAACTAACACTGAAATTCAACTTGAAGAGGTTAAAGCACGTTTTCTGGAACGTGGGTACACCCACAAGACACTCTCCCACTGTTTATCCAGAGCCCGTGATATCTTTACAGGGACAAAGCCTAAGAATAAGGACAGACTAGACAATCGTTTAGTCTTTGCGACACGTTATGATAACCACTCAGGGCATCTTAACAAGGTACTTAAGAAACATTGGCCAATTGTAAGCACCGATCCAGCATTACCATTTACACGTATGGACCCCCCAATGTTGGCTTACCGTAGAGGTCCGAACCTTAAGCAAATGCTCATGAGACCTGTATCATATCCTGATGCACCTATGTCCGGTATAAGGTCGTTTGGGGATGTGATGAGCCTGAGCTTAAAAGCGATCCACAGCTGATTGAACCAGTGAGTACACGCTGCTATAGCCTAGCTATGTGAGACGAGCCGCGTCCACTTCCGATGTTTGGAACGCATTGCGTCCCACTTCCGGGTAGTGGAACGCAAGACGCGGCTGAGAATGAGCTGATAAAGGCTCCAGCGCCCCTTGGAGTGTAGCGTCTACCTTTCCTAATTTCGAACGAACGGTTAGTGCTGGAAGCTAGTGTACACTGTAAGCATGTATTTGATTGAGGAGTTTTTGGCTTTGGGGACGCACTTCCGGTCCGAGGGCGTATATATACATCCGGGGCATGGTTGTTCTCAGCATGCTTCCTGGGAACACATGGCAGGCTCTGACATATGGTAAGCACTTTTTCCTGCATAACTTGTGTTGAGTTGTGAGATTTGCACACTTTGAATAGTAAATATCGTTCCAATAGGTTGGGCCGATCAGCCGCATGGAACATCAGTGAACCCAGGATACATTATACCTAGATTGTGATCTCTATAGGTAAAAGCCAGTTTGAACTGCATGTGTCTTTTTTGAAATTATAGAGTCTTTCGGTTGTCTAACAGTCTCACATTATACATTCAGTTGCTATAGGACCACACATGTTGCTGGCAGTCCTCTGGATCCGGATACTGCCCCCCTTTTTAAGCCTTTCAGTAAGTGATCTCTGGTTATCTAGAGTCTTTATAACACCCTTCACATGAGTGGGTTAAATGGTCCGATTAGGCACGTTCTGGTGGATTGGTATACTTTGCTAAAGGGACTGAGGTGGTTTCTCTGATTGCTTTGGTGATAAGTGTCACTTTGGTTGATGGTGTTCAATAATTAAAAATTATACAAATTTTATACTATAGGCACTATGTGAATGGGGTATTGAAGCCCTGTTCTTATAGATTTTCTGCCATTATTATGGGGCCTGGGAGGCTGAGTCTCTTCTTATTTTTGTATTCTCTTTAGGCATTGTTTAATGATTGTGCATCACGAAATAAATGATATCGTACTGCCTTTCTTGAAAAAGATCCCGTGGAAGGATCGAAACGTCGATTTATGAGGCTACAATAAAGAACAGTTGATATTCACTAAAGAATCTGTATATTTGTGAGAGTGCGCCCGCCACCTTCGTGGACACCAATATATTCAGCGGACTTCGTTCTGTTGGGATAGCACCCACCCTGGAATAATTGATGCGAGTACAGGACTTTTGACGTATATATATATATATATATATTTATTTATTTTTTGCTATACCCCAGTGTACTATACTATTATTTCTGTGTGACACTGCAGGTCAAACCACAGTGTAATAATAATCATATATGTATTGTGATACTGTAGGCCAGACCGCAATATAATATTCATGGTTGATGATTATGTTAGTTATAGCATCAAAATAGGCATGTCAGACAGTCAGTTTCACTACTGACAGGAAAAAAGGCAATTTGTAGGCCCTTGCACAAACTGGCTTTGCTTTACTTAAGTTGCCCACCCTCCAGTGTGTACTCAGAAAGGGTTTTCAGCACAGACGGGAACCTTGCTAGCGATTAGCGTAGAAGGTTACTTCCCCAAAATGGGGAAATTTTGATTTTTTTTACTTACCGTAAAATCTTTTTCTCTGAGTCTATCTGGGGGACACTGCGCACTTACAATTGGGGTTGTGAGTATGGAGTTTGACACAAGCTCTGAAAAGAAGTAACGCCTCCTCCTTTAACCCCTCCCATCAACCCCTTGTTCACAGGAAGTACTCCTCAGTTAAAGTTTAACAAAGCCAAGAGAGAGAAAACTGAACCAACAATTAATAACCAGACAAGAGGGAAGGGGTTATAGCATCCCCCAGATGGACTCAGAGAAATAGATTTTACAGTAATTAAAAAATCCAAATTTCTCTATCATCCATCTGGGGGTCGCTGCGCTCTTACAATTGGGATGTCCAAAAGCAAGCAAAAGGGGGGATGAACAGGGGGAATATTTCCCCGTAAGATGTGTCAAAGTCGAAAAATATTGTAATACACACACAACGTACGGAGGAGTTTGTGAGCACATAGAGGGTTATCAAAACATTACATATTTAACCCAAATAGTGCACATTGTACACATAGCTCCCCTGCACCACATCAGCAAGTATCAACAGTTTAAATGATTCCAGGACTAGGGGATTCACCTTTGCATGATAGGAAGGGACAGACTAAGGTTATAAGGTAATGTCTAGTATCCAGCTGTAGGGTATTTTAAGGGTAACAGTCCGGTGTTGGTTAGAGGAAGATCGCATGTTCCTGCGTATAGTTATGTGCAGAAGTAGAATATAGATATAAACTGTATTTACTGTATATTATGTATGCGGCGGGAATCCAGAGGAGACCACCCACAAGAGCAGTTGAGAAAGACATCGCCCACCTTTTCAAATCAACCTATGACCTCTCCTCTAATGCAAAGATGCATCTCTGTGTCCAATGGACAAAGGGATTACAGTACCATCCAGTATTATGGAAGTAGTGTATAAAAAGCCTGTTGCTGCCTGGCCGGTCAGAAGACTCTGAACGCTATCTACCTGATGAGCGGAGGACTGGTCCAGGTTGCGCAAGCGAATATTCTCACGTATGTACATTGACTGTAGCCATTTTACTCTGTTGTATTTTGTAGTGTATAAATTGTACTGTTATCCCCTTTCAGACATATACGCTGAGGTTTCGGAGCCCAGTGTTTAACTACAAATCGGTGTTGTGTCCTCTTTTCCCTGCTAGGGTTTAAAGCGTATTATATTAACGAACTGTATAAGGTTTAAGAGTGTATTGATAAGGTGTGTACGCACTGCGGGTACTTTATACCGTCAGCGCTGCATAAGGTTTAGAGTGTAACAATATCATTGCATTGCATTATGAATACGGTTTAAATTTTATCAAGAGTGTGTGCGCGCGCTGTGTGTACATTGTACCCCCAGCGCAGCGTTTGTACGCTAAGTCCGCACGCGGTACGGGACTCTGTACGCAAATAGCGTACAAAGTGCGTAGCGTGTGTATTACGTCTAGCGGCCGCAGCGGCTCCATTATAAAAGTGTGTTTAAAGGTATAGCTTTAAGGTTTAAGATAATATTGACATTATCAATTGGGGACATCGTCCGGTTTTTCCTCATACCCACAGCCTAGCAGGTAAAAGCAGACTTTATCTATCAGCAAAGGGCGGACAGGTATCCCAAGTAAGCCTTCTCCTGGTTGGTGGATACACTGGTAAATCCTATCTCATTGCTGATAAGATGGTGTCTGCTTTGCATGGTTTGTAGGGATGCTGGTGGGATCCGTAAGGTAAATACGCAAAGCTATTTTAAAAGTCTGTGAATTTCTATTTTGGCGCCAAATGCGTACACAACACAAGCATACACCTGTACTTTGTGTACCTGCTCGCATTGTTGCCATAAGTATTGATTATTAGATTCATTTTAACCTGTACTGAGAAATTTGTTGCTATTTAGTTAAAATATAGAATAAATATTAAGGAAGTAAACTTAAAACACAAATACAGTCTGGCCTAATTAAACAGGTTTATACAGAAAGATACTGTGTTGTGTTAAGTAAACGATTATAGGTATTATCGCTTACATTTATAGAGGTGTGGGATTTGTACTATTGCGGATGTACGATTTTTGTACACGTGTCTCGGACAAAGTATGGGACTGCGTATGCAACGTAAAGACGTACGCACGGTCGCGTGTTTTAAGGGTACGGCCGCTAAGTACAATGTACACCATAGCATTGTTTAGTTTAGAAGCGGGATGGTAGCCACGCGACAATAGCACAAATTGCTCAGTTTCCAAGATTTAGTTTAAATAAAACCTTTTTTTACTGTATTACCTCTGGTACTAAGGCTGTTTATCTGAATGAAAGTTAATTTTCTGTACAGAAAAACCAAAGTGTATTTGAGTGAACGAGCGTGAGTGTGCAAACATAATAAAGGTTTTGTGGACCCAGGGAATTCGGGATCCCATAGAGGTGGTACACAAGGTGAGTGGAGACTTGGTGGCGTGAGAATTAGCTGGCTCACATTAATATAAATTGAAGTACAAAGGAGCAAGGTAGCAGATACCGCAGGCCAGAAGGTCAGTGAAGGTTTAGAGTACCGCAAACCAAAGGTCAGCGAGGTTTTTGTTTAGATACCGCAGCCCAGGGGGTTAGCGAAGATACCCATATAGGCCTTTTGATTGATACGCTCCGGCTGAGGTTTCGCAGCCTGAAAAATCAATTCCATTGGTCGTACGGTGGATAAGTAACAGTTACCTATACGCTGTGCAATTGGACCGCACGTACGTGGGTGCAATACTTAGCGCAACGTGATACCCTTTTTACGAGCTTTGCGTAAAATCGCGGGATCATTAGCGCTGCATATAGCATACGCAAGCGTGATTTGTGTATAATAAAGGTTCAGGGAGTTTCGCTGGTCACTCAGGAAATCTCCAACAACCAATATTTACTGGAAAGGGTAAGTCACTCCCAGATACTTCCAGTAAATAGAGGTTACATAGGGGCCCTAGGTTGGGTACGTACCTCCGCTAACGACAGTGTTTGGTAGTATTGGCCAACATGGGCGGTGAGTGGGTGAAAGCACTCGTAGAACTTTCACCGTTGCCTTGTATTGTGTATTTTGTTTTTTTGTAGGAATTAGCCGGGACGGTAATACCTGCAAAATATGGGGGCCAGTTGCTCAAGTAAGGGACGTTCAACCAGGGTTCAGGTTGACATTCCGCGGCCCAGGGGGTCAGTGAGGTACATAATGTGTGAGAAGCATGGACCACACGCAGAAATTTTTTGCAACGAATGGGAACGTATGACTGCGGAAGATAGGGAACCATTCCCTAAGGTAGGCAGTTTTGAACCAGAGGTATTGCAGAATTTAAGGTATAGGATATGTCTGATAAAATCCCAAAAGCAAAGGGTCAGACACACAAACTGTTTAAATTTATGGCAGCAAGAGGGCGATATGCAGAGGGAACTAGCTCACGCAGCGGGTTCCAAATCTAGCAGGAAAATGATGGCAACCGCACCACCACCACCGTATATTGTAGGGGAGAAAGTGGCTACAGACAATGGCATACTGGTATCTCATAAGAGTATAGTTGATAAATGTACTAATGCTAACCCGTGCAAGTTGTATCCCATTCTAAATTTCCCTCAGGACTGCGAGCAAGAAGTGAGCCCAGCACGATATCGGCACTCTCTCTAGCATCCACCATACAGAACACTCAGGTGGGCACGGCCCAACCAGTAAAATCAGTTGTAAGGCCCCCTAGCGGAGGGATAAGTGAGGTCGTGTCCACAGGTAAGTACGGTACCATACATTATGCAGAGACAATAGCACCTCAGATTGTGGAGGCAACTCAGAATGATGTCATTGAACTAAATCCTGTCAGGGTGATCGCAGTCCCCAATGGGAAGACTGACGCTCAGGGAGTCACTCCCATCAGGAACATTGCTATGCATTGTCCTTGGTCCCGGACAGAATTGAGGACAATTATGTCTGAATTTCCCGATCCCAGAAAGGATCTAGTATCATGCCAGAGGTTTATTAAAGAATTAGATAATGCAACCGAACCCACAAACAAAGATTGGCGAACAGTGCTACGGGCATGTTTACCTTCCAATATTGACCCCGCGAAATTCATTACTGATTGTAAATTAGACGCAGAAGTACCTCTCACTGATGAGTACACTCAGGAGAATGTACGACAGATCAATCTGCAATTAGGAGTATATTTCCCTACTGTTGTCAAATGGAATAAAATCTTTTCCATAAGACAAAAAGAAGGTGAAACGGCATCTGAATATTTCCACCGAGCACTGCAGGAAATGGCTAGATACACTGGGGTCGAGGACATAAAGGAAAATGTACATCACAGGGAGGTAGCTGTGTCAGTATTAATGGACGGGTTAAAAGAAACATTGAGAACAAGGGTACAAACCACTCTACCTAACTGGAGAGGTATCTCGGTGGCTGCATTAAGAGAGTCCGCTATCGAGCACGATCGGAACATCATTAAGCACAGGGAGTCAAAGGGGGATAAGCTGATGACAGTAAGTATAAATGCCCTTACAACGAAGCCGCATCAGCCAAAACCCCAGATCCCTGATGGTAAGTTACGTGTAGTGGTATGCTATAACTGTAAGAAGGAAGGACATTATGCATGGAATTGTAGGTATAAGGACACACATAAGATATACCGACCCCCTAGACCAGGATATGAACCACATTATGATACACATAATTGGGATCAGGGATCACATAGGAAAAATGATGAGCCAAACGCAGGGGAAACAAGGAGGTATCCACCTAGGAGGGACTGGCAGGTCTCCGAAAATCCTCAGTTACCCCCCTCACATATTGTAGCTGCCAGCGCGCTGCGGGAGAGTCACAATATACAATAGGGGTTGGGCCAAACCTGTAGTCTGCAGCCAGTGAAGTTGATTGCTAGCCTTGGTAGTGAACCTGAGGTCACAGTTGATGTAGCTGGTAGATCATTACCTTTTCTTGTAGATACAGGGGTGGCCAGGTCAGTGTTAAGTTCAACGGTAGGTATGAAAACCACGGGTAAAACAATTTCAGCAATGGGAGTAACAGGAATAGTGCAACACTACCCTTTAAGTAGACCAGCGGAGATTACGATAGGGCCTTTGCAGACCAAGCATTCCTTTTTGCTGGCTGCATCGGCTCTGACTAATCTACTTGGGAGAGATTTATTGTGTAAAATGAGGTGTGTCATATATTGTACTCCTGAGGGTGTCTTCTTGGATATACCCGAGAATCACGTTCAGGAAGTGCAGGATATGTTGGACACCCCACAAAGGTTAATGTCACACTCTGCTGTTATAGACAAGTGTCCATCCAAGGTAGAGGAAATGATCTCCCAGATACCGGAATCCCTCTGGACCAAAGATGGACAAGACACTGGATTGATGGCGAATGTAGCTCCTGTAGTAGTGCAAGTAAAAGATGGTAGGATAGCTCCAAAAATCCCTCAGTATCCTCTGAAGCCAGAGGTGGAATTAGGAGTGTACCCAGTCATAGAGCGCTTGCTACAACATGGCATCCTAGTTAGGACTTCCAGCACTGCCAATAGTCCCATCTTCCCTGTGAAAAAGAGTGGGGGGAGGGGTTACAGACTAGTGCAGGATCTAAGGGGGATAAACAAGATAGTTCAGAGCCAATTCCCTGTAGTGCCAAATCCAGCTGTCATTCTCATGCAAATTCCCCCTACTGCAAAATTTTTCACTGTAATTGACCTCTGTTCTGCTTTCTTTTCTGTCCCTCTGCACCCTGACAGCCAATACCTGTTTGCATTTACATACATGGGAGTACAGTACACCTGGACTCGCCTACCCCAAGGTTTCATTGACAGCCCAAGTATTTTCTCCCAGGCTTTGCATGACTTTTTACAATCCTTTCAACCTGAGAGCGGATCAGTATTAATACAGTACACAGATGACTTACTGCTGTGTTCTAATTCACTCGAATCGTCCTTGAAAGACACGAAACAGCTTCTGTTTCACCTTTCTAATACGGGACACAAGGTTTCAAAGGATAAGTTGCAATTATGCCGGACCAAGGTAAAATATTTGGGGCATTGTTTGACACAAGGACTGAGACACCTCACCACTGATAGAGTACAGGCAATTCGCGACATGACTCTGCCACAAACCCAGCAACAGATCCGCACTTTTCTTGGAATGTATGGGTACTGCCGAAACTGGATCCCAGGGTTCTCCATACTGGCTTTACCTTTGCAAGAAATGGTCTCCTCGAACAACCCAGATCGGATCTCTCACACAGATGAGTCCGAACTGGCATTTGAGAGACTTAAACAGTGCCTATCACAGGCACCTGCATTAGGCATGCCAGATTATGGGAAACCCTTTGAATTGTATGGTACGGAAAGTGCTGGGTGTGCGGCAGGTGTCCTAACCCAGAGACATGGTGATGCCAGCAGGCTGGTAGCTTACTACAGTGCACAGTTGGACACCATAGCGCGGTCTCCCCACATGCTTGCGAAGTGTTGCAGCGATAGCCTTGCTAGTGAGTAAAAGCGAAGACATATTATTAGGACACAACCTGACCATCCATACACCTCATGCAGTGTCAGCCTTACTGAACTCTGCCCAAACCAGACATGTCTCATCTGCACGGTTTACAAGGTGGGAATAAGCACTAATGGCCCCTGTAAACATCACCATAAAGAGATGCAGCGCACTAAATCCTGCAACTTATCTGCCAGGTGTGCCTGGACAGGCACAAAGGGTGGAGGATGAGAATGATGGTGAAGGAGGATTTAGTACAGACACTGACACACATGATTGTATGGAATATCTGAACCAGACTTTCACTGCAAGACCCGACATTAGTGACAACCCACTGGAAGGCGTAGATTTTACCTTTTACACTGACGGTAGTTGCCACAGACAGACGGACTCGGGAGACTTGTGTACTGGATATGCAGTCGTAGATGACAGAGGTATCATAGAAGCTGAGCCCCTGGGCCCACCGCACTCAGCACAAGTTGCTGAGCTTGTCGCCCTAACCAGAGCGTGTGAATTGGCCAAGGGAAAGTCAGCCAATATATATACAGATTCTAGGTATGTCTTTGGAGTAGTGCATGATTTCGGGGCCCTATGGCGCCTCAGAAATTTCATGACGGCAGCTGGCACACCTGTAGCGCATGAATCCCATATAAAAAGGCTTCTAACAGCGATACACGAACCAGACAGAGTGGCTGTTATCAAGTGCAAAGCCCACACTTACAGTCAAGACCCAGTGTCACTTGGAAACAGCCGGGCAGACAAAGATGCTAAATCAGCAGCCAGCACCCCCATACAAACAGATACCACATCACTGATGATATTCAACACCGTCAATACACAAAAATTAAGTGAAATGCAAAATTTGTGTTCTCCACAGGAAAAGGCAGTCAGGAGGTCAAAGGGGTATGGCCAGGAGTCCTCAGGACTCTGGACAGATGGACAGGGTAAGCCAGTGGCCCCCAGAGCATATCTTCCAAGCTTAGCTGAGGCGGCACACGGTCTGACTCATCTGGGTAAAGAGGGTATATGTAAGCTGGTGAGAGCCTACTAGTGTGTGCCTGTTATGAGCCACGGCTGTGGCTCATTCCTGTTTTGCATGTCAGTTAGGTATTTTATGTTTATAAGTTGTTTCGCAGGCCAGGATTTCCCATTGCTCTGTTTAAGAGTACTCTTGGTTGTTGCCGCTGGTGAGTCTGTGTAATTGCAGCTTGTTCCCATGTGTTCTGCCTCACCTGGCTGCTAATTGCATCTTGTCAGTTTGGAGTCATGCAACAGGGCAGCTGCATGATATTATTAATTAGGCCTCTCTGTTATATGCTGGCTCAGTGCTATTCACAGACGCTGGTGATATTTCTAGGTTTCCAGTCTGCTTGAGTTCTGAGCTTGGTTCCTGCTAGTTCCTGAGCTCCTGTGTAGCAGTGTCAGTTGAACTGCTTCCTGTGTCGATTCCTGTGTCAGTCCCTGTGTCGATTCCTGTGTCTGATCCCGTGTCCTGCCGTGAGGCGTTCCTGTCCTGAGGTCCAGTGGCTTTGCCTGTGCCTGGTCAAGTTTCTGGCTTCTTGATGTCCACCGGTCTGTCGTTTGGGATTCTGCCGGTCCTCCAGATCTGAGAGTCTGTGTCAGCAGCATTTGGAGTTCCTGTCCGTTTGCCAGTATTCGTACTGGTTCCGTGAGTAGCGGCTCTGCCGCGTCCGTCGGCCTAGGGCGCTGTATTCCCTTATTATTTCTGTCACTGGTGTTTTGCAGAGGGTTCTGCTTATGCTGTCACCGCCGGGACACAAAGTATTGTGTCGGCGTGTGGTCAGCATTTCCTTTGTTGTTCTTTTCCTTTGGCGGCAAGCCGCACATACATTTAGTTTTAGGCTAGTTAGTAGCCCCTGGCTTTGGTTGTTTCAGTAAGAGGGCCCCTTGTTATCACCCTGTCTCGGTACACTCTTTGTCTCTCATTAAGACCTGAGGGGGCATCGAAGTTGGGCAGACGTAATCCGCCCTTCAAATGCGGCTGCCATGGGCTCAAGCAACCATAGTCTCGCAAGAGTGTACTGACAGCACGGGCAAGACAACGGAGATAGGGCGCCAGGGGCTATTCCCTTTCCATTCCCCTTTCCCAGCATTACGTCCTGGTGCTCTGGACTCACTTCATAACATCTCCCTTGTTCTGAGCACCAGGAACCTAACATTATCACCAGCCATACCACAAAAAAGAAATAAAAACTTTTTCTTTTTTGGCCCAGTCCAGTGTCTAGTCAAGAATCCAGTCCTGTCTAGAATTCAGTTTGCAGAATCCAATCCGGTGTTTAGAATCCAGTCTTGTCTAGAATTCAGTGTGCAGAATCCAATCCGGTGTTTAGAATCCAGTCCTGTCTAGAATTCAGTGTGCAGAATCCAGTCCGGTGTTTAGAATCCAGTCTGGTGTTTAGAATCCAGTCCGGTGTTTAGAATCCAGTCCGGTGTTTAAAAAAAAAAAAAAAACAGTCTTGTTTTGTTTAGCAAAAATTTAGTCCTGCCTTGTCTAGTCCTGCCTTGTCTAGTCTTGCCTTGTCTTGTCTTGTCTAGTTTTAAATCCTCCTATGTCTACTATGCAAGCCCTGCAGGCATCTCTCTCAGCCCTGAACTCTGCTTTCAGTGCTTTGAGACCAGAGCGACTAGAAGTTTTGCAGCAATCCTTAAAGCAACTGCAAAACCTTCTGACTAAAATCTTGCTCATCTTGCCAGAAGTCGTTGAGAGTACATCTATCTCTAAAGAGACTCTTGTTCACAGTATGGTGACAAGAGAATCCTCTGGTTTAATTGAAGAGAAAAGGTTTAAAAGTTTTCTGCGGCCCAGGCTCTCAGAAGAGGAGCGTCTGCGTAGCAGAAACTTAAACTTATGCCTATATTGTGGGGGTTTAGGCCACTATCTGCAGACCTGTGAGTTGCGCAAGCCAAAGTGTGGTGATGAGTCTTGCCCTCTGGCCAAGTTGAGTCAGGATACAAGACCTACTCCTGTCTCTACTGTGGCAGAGGTACTTGTCACACAACCCACACTAAAAAGCTCTCTGTCCTATAATTGGGGTCCTTGGGCAAGGGAGCCCCATTATAGATTCAGGAATCAAAAGAGAATGTTTCTCTCCTCTCTTGAGGTTCCTGTTGAAGCAGGGTTGCAAGCCCCTGGAGTGGTGCCCGATGCCCAGGTTCCTGGAGTGGTGCCTGATGCCCAGGGTCCTGGAGTGGTGCCCGTTGCCCAGGGTCCTGGAGTGGTGCCCGTTGCCCAGGGTCCTGGAGTGGTGCCCGTTGCCCAGGGTCCTGGAGTGGTGCCTGTTGCCCCGGGTCCTGGAGTGGTGCCCATTGCCCAGGGTCCTGGAGTGGTGCCCGTTGCCCAGGGTCCTGGAGTGGTGCCCGTTGCTCAGGATCTTGGTGCGGTGCCCGATGCCCAGAGTGCTGGAGCGGTGCCCGATGCCCAGAGTGCTGGAGCGGTGCCCGATGCCCAGAGTGCTGGAGCGGTGCCCGATGCCCAGAGTGCTGGAACAGTACCCGATGCTGTAGCTTATAGAGGGACATCAAATATTATAGCTCAGGTTTCCATACCAGAAGGGGTCTCAGAAGCTGTTACCCCAGGTAGGGACTTGAAGAGCGCAACCCCAGAAAGGGTATCTAAAACCATAGTTCTAGAAGGGAACTCGAGAAGCAAAACCCCAGAAGGGATATTTGAAGTAATATCCCCAAGTGGGGTCTCGAGAGACGCAGCCTCTAAGAAGGGTCTAGAGGTCGCTTTCCCAGGAAAGAACTAAAGAGGCGTAGCATTAGTGGAGGTGCTGAAGGTTATAGCTTCAGCAAAAGTCCCGGAAGTCATAGTCCCGGGAGAAGTTTCGATAATTATCGACTCAGAGAGGGAGGCCGATGGTTCGGTCCCAGTGGGGGAGGCCGACGGCTCGGTCCCAGTAAAAGAATCCGAGGTGCTGACCCCAGCGGGGTTCCCGGAGGCCACTGCCCCAGCGGGGTTCCCAGAGGCCACTGCCCCAGCGGGGTTCCCGGAGGCCACTGCCCCAGTGGGGTTCCCGGAGGCCACTGCCCTGGGTGGGGTTCAGAAAGTCACTGCCCCGGGTGGGGTTCAGAAAGTCACTGCCCCGGGTGGGGTTCAGAAAGTCACTGCCCCGTGTGGGGTTCAGAGAGTCTCAGCCTCGAGTAAGGTCAATAGTGACCAGGTCCTAGCAAAGCACTCCAGTCAGTCAGATGGGAAGGAAACAGATCCTGACTTTGATATCTCAACATCCATAATCTTTGATGGGGACTTAGCCCAATTTCAGGCGCTTTACAAACACTATTACATTAGTATGTTGTCTAGACCATTTCTGGGCATCACTTCAGAGAACCTTGTGCTTTATCTGATTTATTCTTTTAGAGGAGAGCCTTTTGAGTGGGCGACCAGCCTAATGAAAGCTGAAGATCCCATTCTTCAGGATCCCCCAGCATTCAGTGGTGCAATTATTAAAAGATATGGTTCCAAAGAAATTGGTTCAGGTTCCTCTAAGTCACCCGTCTTGTCTGCTGAGAGTCTACCAAATACTGTAAACTCGGCACAAGAGTCCCAGCCCGTTGTTTTGACTGCAGGATGTGCTTTTCTGACTTCTTCTTCTTCTAATAATAGTACTTTGCCAGAAAGTTCAGCTCCCAAGGGTAAGAAACCTGTCTCTGATTTGAACGCAGCCTTGCTTAGTGGTACCATCAGTTCAGACAATGTTTGGGGAATTACCTTGGTCAGACCTAAAGAGCTTTGTAAAAAGAAGAAGAAGAAAAATAAATAATTTTTGACTCTTGCCTTGATATAAAAAAAAAAAATAAGATTTTTTTTTCCTTATCTTGTGTCCAGTGGCCACCGTCAGGGGGAGGGCACTGTTACAAGCTGTGGTTGCAGCTTGTTTCTGTTTTCGTGTCTGTTAGACCAGTGTGTCAGGTTTTTTTTTGTATCCCTTGTTTTGGATGGTCTGTATTTTGGGGTCCTTTGACCCCTCCTCAAGGGGGGGGGGGTACTGTTATGAGCCACGGCTGTGGCTCATTCCTGTTTTGCATGTCAGTTAGGTATTTTATGTTTATAAGTGGTTTCGCAGGCCAGGATTTCCCGTTGCTTTGTTTAAGAGTACTCTTGGTTGCTGCCGCTGGTGAGTCTGTGTAATTGCAGCTTGTTCCCATGTGTTCTGCCTCACCTGGCTGCTAATTGCATCTTGTCAGTTTGGAGTCATGCAACAGGGCAGCTGCATGAGATTATTAATTAGGCCTCTCTGTTATATGCTGGCTCAGTGCTATTCACAGACGCTGGTGATATTTCTAGGTTTCCAGTCTGCTTGAGTTCTGAGCTTGGTTCCTGCTAGTTCCTGAGCTCCTGTGTAGCAGTGTCAGTCGAACTGCTTCCTGTGTCGATTCCTGTGTCAGTCCCTGTGTCGATTCCTGTGTCTGATCCCGTGTCCTGCCGTGAGGAGTTCCTGTCCTGAGGTCCAGTGGCTTTGCCTGTGCCTGGTCAAGTTTCTGGCTTCTTGATGTCCACCGCTCTGTCGTTTGGGATTCTGCCGGTCCTCCAGTTCTGAGAGTCTGTGTCAGCAGCATTTGGAGTTCCTGTCCGTTTGCCAGTATTCGTACCGGTTCCGTGAGTAGCGGCTCTGCCGCGTCCGTCGGCCTAGGGCGCTGTATTCCCTTATTATTTCTGTCACTGGTGTTTTGCAGAGGGTTCTGCTTATGCTGTCACCGCCGGGACACAAAAGTTTTGTGTCGGCGTGTGGTCAGCATTTCCTTTGTTGTTCTTTTCCTTTGGCGGCAAGCCGCACATACATTTAGTTTTAGGCTAGTTAGTAGCCCCTGGCTTTGGTTGTTTCAGTAAGAGGGCCCCTTGTTATCACCCTGTCTCGGTACACTCTTTGTCTCTCATTAAGACCTGAGGGGGCATCGAAGTTGGGCAGACGTAATCCACCCTTCAAATGCGGCTGCCATGGGCTCAAGCAACCATAGTCTCGCAAGAGTGTACTGACAGCACGGGCAAGACAACGGAGATAGGGCGCCAGGGGCTATTCCCTTTCCATTCCCCTTTCCCAGCGTTACGTCCTGGTGCTCTGGACTCACTTCATAACATCTCCCTTGTTCTGAGCACCAGGAACCTAACATTATCACCAGCCATGCCACAAAAAAGAAATAAAAACTTTTTCTTTTTTGGCCCAGTCCAGTGTCTAGTCAAGAATCCAGTCCTGTCTAGAATTCAGTTTGCAGAATCCAATCCGGTGTTTAGAATCCAGTCTTGTCTAGAATTCAGTGTGCAGAATCCAATCCGGTGTTTAGAATCCAGTCCTGTCTAGAATTCAGTGTGCAGAATCCAGTCCGGTGTTTAGAATCCAGTCCGGTGTTTAGAATCCAGTCCGGTGTTTAAAAAAAAAAAAAAACAGTCTTGTTTTGTTTAGCAAAAATTTAGTCCTGCCTTGTCTAGTCCTGCCTTGTCTAGTCTTGCCTTGTCTAGTCTTGCCTTGTCTTGTCTTGTCTAGTTTTAAATCCTCCTATGTCTACTATGCAAGCACTGCAGGCATCTCTCTCAGCCCTGAACTCTGCTTTCAGTGCTTTGAGACCAGAGCGACTAGAAGTTTTGCAGCAATCCTTAAAGCAACTGCAAAACCTTCTGACTAAAATCTTGCTCATCTTGCCAGAAGTCGTTGAGAGTACATCTATCTCTAAAGAGACTCTTGTTCACAGTATGGTGACAAGAGAATCCTCTGGTTTAATTGAAGAGAAAAGGTTTAAAAGTTTTCTGCGGCCCAGGCTCTCAGAAGAGGAGCGTCTGCGTAGCAGAAACTTAAACTTATGCCTATATTGTGGGGGTTTAGGCCACTATCTGCAGACCTGTGAGTTGCGCAAGCCAAAGTGTGGTGATGAGTCTTGCCCTCTGGCCAAGTTGAGTCAGGATACAAGACCTACTCCTGTCTCTACTGTGGCAGAGGTACTTGTCACACAACCCACACTAAAAAGCTCTCTGTCCTATAATTGGGGTCCTTGGGCAAGGGAGCCCCATTATAGATTCAGGAATCAAAAGAGAATGTTTCTCTCCTCTCTTGAGGTTCCTGTTGAAGCAGGGTTGCAAGCCCCTGGAGTGGTGCCCGATGCCCAGGTTCCTGGAGTGGTGCCCGATGCCCAGGTTCCTGGAGTGGTGCCTGATGCCCAGGGTCCTGGAGTGGTGCCCGTTGCCCAGGGTCCTGGAGTGGTGCCCGTTGCCCAGGGTCCTGGAGTGGTGCCCGTTGCCCAGGGTCCTGGAGTGGTGCCCGTTGCCCAGGGTCCTGGAGTGGTGCCCGTTGCCCAGGGTCCTGGAGTGGTGCCTGTTGCCCAGGGTCCTGGAGTGGTGCCCATTGCCCAGGGTCCTGGAGTGGTGCCCGTTGCCCAGGGTCCTGGAGTGGTGCCCGTTGCTCAGGATCTTGGTGCGGTGCCCAATGCCCAGAGTGCTGGAGCGGTGCCCGATGCCCAGAGTGCTGGAGCGGTGCCCGATGCCCAGAGTGCTGGAACAGTACCCGATGCTGTAGCTTATAGAGGGACATCAAATATTATAGCTCAGGTTTCCATACCAGAAGGGGTCTCAGAAGCTGTTACCCCAGGTAGGGACTTGAAGAGCGCAACCCCAGAAAGGGTATCTAAAATTATAGTTCTAGAAGGGAACTCGAGAAGCAAAACCCCAGAAGGGATATTTGAAGTAATATCCCCAAGTGGGGTCTCGAGAGACGCAGCCTCTAAGAAGGGTCTAGAGGTCGCTTTCCCAGGAAAGAACTTAAGAGGCGTAGCATTAGTGGAGGTGCTGAAGGTTATAGCTTCAGCAAAAGTCCCGGAAGTCATAGTCCCGGGAGAAGTTTCGATAATTATCAACTCAGAGAGGGAGGCCGATGGTTCGGTCCCAGTGGGGGAGGCCGACGGCTCGGTCCCAGTAAAAGAATCCGAGGTGCTGACCCCAGCGGGGTTCCCGGAGGCCACTGCCCCAGCGGGGTTCCCGGAGGCCACTGCCCCAGCGGGGTTCCCGGAGGCCACTGCCCCAGCGGGGTTCCCGGAGGCCACTGCCCTGGGTGGGGTTCAGAAAGTCACTGCCCCGGGTGGGGTTCAGAAAGTCACTGCCCCGGGTGGGGTTCAGAAAGTCACTGCCCCGGGTGGGGTTCAGAGAGTCTCAGCCTCGAGTAAGGTCAATAGTGACCAGGTCCTAGCAAAGCACTCCAGTCAGTCAGATGGGAAGGAAACAGATCCTGACTTTGATATCTCAACATCCATAATCTTTGATGGGGACTTAGCCCAATTTCTGGCGCTTTACAAACACTATTACATTAGTATGTTGTCTAGACCATTTCTGGGCATCACTTCAGAGAACCTTGTGCTTTATCTGATTTATTCTTTTAGAGGAGAGCCTTTTGAGTGGGCGACCAGCCTAATGAAAGCTGAAGATCCCATTCTTCAGGATCCCCCAGCATTCAGTGGTGCAATTATTAAAAGATATGGTTCCAAAGAAATTGGTTCAGGTTCCTCTAAGTCACCCGTCTTGTCTGCTGAGAGTCTACCAAATACTGTAAACTCGGCACAAGAGTCCCAGCCCGTTGTTTTGACTGCAGGATGTGCTTTTCTGACTTCTTCTTCTTCTAATAATAGTACTTTGCCAGAAAGTTCAGCTCCCAAGGGTAAGAAACCTGTCTCTGATTTGAACGCAGCCTTGCTTAGTGGTACCATCAGTTCAGACAATGTTTGGGGAATTACCTTGGTCAGACCTAAAGAGCTTTGTAAAAAGAAGAAGAAGAAAAATAAATAATTTTTGACTCTTGCCTTGATATAAAAAAAAAAAATAAGATTTTTTTTTCCTTATCTTGTGTCCAGTGGCCACCGTCAGGGGGAGGGCACTGTTACAAGCTGTGGTTGCAGCTTGTTTCTGTTTTCGTGTCTGTTAGACCAGTGTGTCAGGTTTTTTTTTGTATCCCTTGTTTTGGATGGTCTGTATTTTGGGGTCCTTTGACCCCTCCTCAAGGGGGGGGGGGTACTGTTATGAGCCACGGCTGTGGCTCATTCCTGTTTTGCATGTCAGTTAGGTATTTTATGTTTATAAGTGGTTTCGCAGGCCAGGATTTTCCGTTGCTTTGTTTAAGAGTACTCTTGGTTGCTGCCGCTGGTGAGTCTGTGTAATTGCAGCTTGTTCCCATGTGTTCTGCCTCACCTGGCTGCTAATTGCATCTTGTCAGTTTGGAGTCATGCAACAGGGCAGCTGCATGAGATTATTAATTAGGCCTCTCTGTTATATGCTGGCTCAGTGCTATTCACAGACGCTGGTGATATTTCTAGGTTTCCAGTCTGCTTGAGTTCTGAGCTTGGTTCCTGCTAGTTCCTGAGCTCCTGTGTAGCAGTGTCAGTCGAACTGCTTCCTGTGTCGATTCCTGTGTCAGTCCCTGTGTCGATTCCTGTGTCTGATCCCGTGTCCTGCCGTGAGGAGTTCCTGTCCTGAGGTCCAGTGGCTTTGCCTGTGCCTGGTCAAGTTTCTGGCTTCTTGATGTCCACCGGTCTGTCGTTTGGGATTCTGCCGGTCCTCCAGTTCTGAGAGTCTGTGTCAGCAGCATTTGGAGTTCCTGTCCGTTTGCCAGTATTCGTACCGGTTCCGTGAGTAGCGGCTCTGCCGCGTCCGTCGGCCTAGGGCGCTGTATTCCCTTATTATTTCTGTCACTGGTGTTTTGCAGAGGGTTCTGCTTATGCTGTCACCGCCGGGACACAAAAGTTTTGTGTCGGCGTGTGGTCAGCATTTCCTTTGTTGTTCTTTTCCTTTGGCGGCAAGCCGCACATACATTTAGTTTTAGGCTAGTTAGTAGCCCCTGGCTTTGGTTGTTTCAGTAAGAGGGCCCCTTGTTATCACCCTGTCTCGGTACACTCTTTGTCTCTCATTAAGACCTGAGGGGGCATCGAAGTTGGGCAGACGTAATCCACCCTTCAAATGCGGCTGCCATGGGCTCAAGCAACCATAGTCTCGCAAGAGTGTACTGACAGCACGGGCAAGACAACGGAGATAGGGCGCCAGGGGCTATTCCCTTTCCATTCCCCTTTCCCAGCGTTACGTCCTGGTGCTCTGGACTCACTTCATAACATCTCCCTTGTTCTGAGCACCAGGAACCTAACATTATCACCAGCCATGCCACAAAAAAGAAATAAAAACTTTTTCTTTTTTGGCCCAGTCCAGTGTCTAGTCAAGAATCCAGTCCTGTCTAGAATTCAGTTTGCAGAATCCAATCCGGTGTTTAGAATCCAGTCTTGTCTAGAATTCAGTGTGCAGAATCCAATCCGGTGTTTAGAATCCAGTCCTGTCTAGAATTCAGTGTGCAGAATCCAGTCCGGTGTTTAGAATCCAGTCCGGTGTTTAGAATCCAGTCCGGTGTTTAAAAAAAAAAAAAAACAGTCTTGTTTTGTTTAGCAAAAATTTAGTCCTGCCTTGTCTAGTCCTGCCTTGTCTAGTCTTGCCTTGTCTAGTCTTGCCTTGTCTTGTCTTGTCTAGTTTTAAATCCTCCTATGTCTACTATGCAAGCACTGCAGGCATCTCTCTCAGCCCTGAACTCTGCTTTCAGTGCTTTGAGACCAGAGCGACTAGAAGTTTTGCAGCAATCCTTAAAGCAACTGCAAAACCTTCTGACTAAAATCTTGCTCATCTTGCCAGAAGTCGTTGAGAGTACATCTATCTCTAAAGAGACTCTTGTTCACAGTATGGTGACAAGAGAATCCTCTGGTTTAATTGAAGAGAAAAGGTTTAAAAGTTTTCTGCGGCCCAGGCTCTCAGAAGAGGAGCGTCTGCGTAGCAGAAACTTAAACTTATGCCTATATTGTGGGGGTTTAGGCCACTATCTGCAGACCTGTGAGTTGCGCAAGCCAAAGTGTGGTGATGAGTCTTGCCCTCTGGCCAAGTTGAGTCAGGATACAAGACCTACTCCTGTCTCTACTGTGGCAGAGGTACTTGTCACACAACCCACACTAAAAAGCTCTCTGTCCTATAATTGGGGTCCTTGGGCAAGGGAGCCCCATTATAGATTCAGGAATCAAAAGAGAATGTTTCTCTCCTCTCTTGAGGTTCCTGTTGAAGCAGGGTTGCAAGCCCCTGGAGTGGTGCCCGATGCCCAGGTTCCTGGAGTGGTGCCCGATGCCCAGGTTCCTGGAGTGGTGCCTGATGCCCAGGGTCCTGGAGTGGTGCCCGTTGCCCAGGGTCCTGGAGTGGTGCCCGTTGCCCAGGGTCCTGGAGTGGTGCCCGTTGCCCAGGGTCCTGGAGTGGTGCCCGTTGCCCAGGGTCCTGGAGTGGTGCCCGTTGCCCAGGGTCCTGGAGTGGTGCCTGTTGCCCAGGGTCCTGGAGTGGTGCCCATTGCCCAGGGTCCTGGAGTGGTGCCCGTTGCCCAGGGTCCTGGAGTGGTGCCCGTTGCTCAGGATCTTGGTGCGGTGCCCAATGCCCAGAGTGCTGGAGCGATGCCCGATGCCCAGAGTGCTGGAGCGGTGCCCGATGCCCAGAGTGCTGGAGCGGTGCCCGATGCCCAGAGTGCTGGAACAGTACCCGATGCTGTAGCTTATAGAGGGACATCAAATATTATAGCTCAGGTTTCCATACCAGAAGGGGTCTCAGAAGCTGTTACCCCAGGTAGGGACTTGAAGAGCGCAACCCCAGAAAGGGTATCTAAAATTATAGTTCTAGAAGGGAACTCGAGAAGCAAAACCCCAGAAGGGATATTTGAAGTAATATCCCCAAGTGGGGTCTCGAGAGACGCAGCCTCTAAGAAGGGTCTAGAGGTCGCTTTCCCAGGAAAGAACTTAAGAGGCGTAGCATTAGTGGAGGTGCTGAAGGTTATAGCTTCAGCAAAAGTCCCGGAAGTCATAGTCCCGGGAGAAGTTTCGATAATTATCAACTCAGAGAGGGAGGCCGATGGTTCGGTCCCAGTGGGGGAGGCCGACGGCTCGGTCCCAGTAAAAGAATCCGAGGTGCTGACCCCAGCGGGGTTCCCGGAGGCCACTGCCCCAGCGGGGTTCCCGGAGGCCACTGCCCCAGCGGGGTTCCCGGAGGCCACTGCCCCAGCGGGGTTCCCGGAGGCCACTGCCCTGGGTGGGGTTCAGAAAGTCACTGCCCCGGGTGGGGTTCAGAAAGTCACTGCCCCGGGTGGGGTTCAGAAAGTCACTGCCCCGGGTGGGGTTCAGAGAGTCTCAGCCTCGAGTAAGGTCAATAGTGACCAGGTCCTAGCAAAGCACTCCAGTCAGTCAGATGGGAAGGAAACAGATCCTGACTTTGATATCTCAACATCCATAATCTTTGATGGGGACTTAGCCCAATTTCTGGCGCTTTACAAACACTATTACATTAGTATGTTGTCTAGACCATTTCTGGGCATCACTTCAGAGAACCTTGTGCTTTATCTGATTTATTCTTTAAGAGGAGAGCCTTTTGAGTGGGCGACCAGCCTAATGAAAGCTGAAGATCCCATTCTTCAGGATCCCCCAGCATTCAGTGATGCAATTATTAAAAGATATGGTTCCAAAGAAATTGGTTCAGGTTCCTCTAAGTCACCCGTCTTGTCTGCTGAGAGTCTACCAAATACTGTAAACTCGGCACAAGAGTCCCAGCCCGTTGTTTTGACTGCAGGATGTGCTTTTCTGACTTCTTCTTCTTCTAATAATAGTACTTTGCCAGAAAGTTCAGCTCCCAAGGGTAAGAAACCTGTCTCTGATTTGAACGCAGCCTTGCTGGGTGGTACCATCAGTTCAGACAATGTTTGGGAATTACCTTGGTCAGACCTAAAGAGCTTTGTAAAAAGAAGAAGAAGAAAAAGAAATAATTTTTGACTCTTGCCTTGATATAAAAAAAAAATAAGATTTTTATGTCCTTATCTTGTGTCCAGTGGCCACCGTCAGGGGGAGGGCACTGTTACAAGCTGTGGTTGCAGCTTGTTTCTGTTTTCGTGTCTGTTAGACCAGTGTGTCAGGTTTTTTTTTGTATCCCTTGTTTTGGATGGTCTGTATTTTGGGGTCCTTTGACCCCTCCTCAAGGGGGGGGGGTACTGTTATGAGCCACGGCTGTGGCTCATTCCTGTTTTGCATGTCAGTTAGGTATTTTATGTTTATAAGTTGTTTCGCAGGCCAGGATTTCCCGTTGCTCTGTTTAAGAGTACTCTTGGTTGCTGCCGCTGGTGAGTCTGTGTAATTGCAGCTTGTTCCCATGTGTTCTGCCTGACCTGGCTGCTAATTGCATCTTGTCAGTTTGGAGTCATGCAACAGGGCAGCTGCATGAGATTATTAATTAGGCCTCTCTGTTATATGCTGGCTCAGTGCTATTCACAGACGCTGGTGATATTTCTAGGTTTCCAGTCTGCTTGAGTTCTGAGCTTGGTTCCTGCTAGTTCCTGAGCTCCTGTGTAGCAGTGTCAGTCGAACTGCTTCCTGTGTCGATTCCTGTGTCAGTCCCTGTGTCGATTCCTGTGTCTGATCCCGTGTCCTGCCGTGAGGCGTTCCTGTCCTGAGGTCCAGTGGCTTTGCCTGTGCCTGGTCAAGTTTCTGGCTTCTTGGTGTCCACCGGTCTGTCGTTTGGGATTCTGCCGGTCCTCCAGTTCTGAGAGTCTGTGTCAGCAGCATTTGGAGTTCCTGTCCGTTTGCCAGTATTCGTACCGGTTCCGTGAGTAGCGGCTCTGCCGCGTCCGTCGGCCTAGGGCGCTGTATTCCCTTATTATTTCTGTCACTGGTGTTTTGCAGAGGGTTCTGCTTATGCTGTCACCGCCGGGACACAAAAGTATTGTGTCGGCGTGTGGTCAGCATTTCCTTTGTTGTTCTTTTCCTTTGGCGGCAAGCCGCACATACATTTAGTTTTAGGCTAGTTAGTAGCCCCTGGCTTTGGTTGTTTCAGTAAGAGGGCCCCTTGTTATCACCCTGTCTCAGTACACTCTTTGTCTCTCATTAAGACCTGAGGGGGCATCGAAGTTGGGCAGACGTAATCTGCCCTTCAAACGCGGCTGCCATGGGCTCAAGCAACCATAGTCTTGCAAGAGTGTACTGACAGCACGGGCGAGACAACGGATATAGGACGCCAGGGGCTATTCCCTTTCCATTCCCCTTTCCCAGCATTACGTCCTGGTGCTCTGGACTCACTTCATAACATCTCCCTTGTTCTGAGCACCAGAAACCTAACAGTGCCAGGATTCTCTTCTCATGCGGGTAAGAGAGCAATGACATGTTTTCTTTGCTTGAGGAAGAATATTGGAAAGACAATACCAACAGAACCATCCCATATCCTGCCGACAGATGGCCCTTTTCAGGTAATACAGATTGATTTCATACAGTTACCACCCTGCAGGAATTTAAAATATGTGTTAGTCTGTATTGATGTGTTTTCCAATTGGGTAGAAGCGTTCCCTGCTGCCACAAATACTGCTACGTTCACTGCAAAGAAAATTGTGCAGGAATTTGTGTGCAGATATGGTATCCCTAGGATAATTGAAAGCGATAGGGGTACCCATTTTACAGGTGAAGTCTTCCAGGTTATGTGTAAACTGATGGGAATTAATAGCAAGCTGCATACTCCGTACCGCCCACAGGCGAGTGCGAAGGTGGAGAGTAAACAGCACTATTAAGAACAAGCTGAGCAAAGTGATGGCTGAAACGGGATTGTTGTGGCCAGAAGCTTTGCCACTGGTATTGTACAGCATCAGAACCACTCCCAGGTCCCTCCTTAACCTATCACCCTTTGAGATTCTTTTTGGTCGACAACCCCATGTAATGATAGACCCCCAGGATGATTTGAAATGCAATAACGAAGTGACTGTAAAATATTTGGTTAAGATGAGCCAACAGCTGAGGAATCAAAACAGAAATCTAAAGCTGGTGATTCCTGACCTACCGAACAGTAATTGTCATGACATTGAACCTGGGGATTATGTAATGATTCAAAATTTTCTACGCTCAGGTTGCCTCATTGACAGGTGGGAAGGACCGTACCAAGTCTTACTAACCAGCACGACAGCATTAAAGGTTGCCGAAAGAGAGACTTGGGTCCACTCGTCCCACTGTAAGAAGGTCGCTGACCCAGAGAGAACCCTTGACAAAGAGCAGAGTGTAGAGAACATCGTATCACTGGAGTGTCTGTTGCAGGAAGGTTGAGAGGCAGGACTGTTGTCACGGCACCTGAGCGCGGAGAACAACAAGACCAAGAGGCGGTTGTCGCACCAGTTTTTCTTTTTATTATTTTCTCCATCTCCCCCTACCCTCCTTCCCTTTTCCCCCCTTCTTGTTTCCTTTCTCTTCCCTTAACAAGATGGACTTACCCCAAGAGACTGCGTTCCGGGTTTTCCTGTTAACCCTGTTGTTGACCAGAACAGTCTGTTTCGGTGAGAGTACCAGAGAGGTCGAGAAAGGATCTGGAATGGGTTCTGATGGCGAGGACGGATTTGTAGAATTCCAAGAGCAACACATCACTCGAGCAAAGGCGAGTATCAGAAAATGATCTTGTAGTCAGGGAACTAGGAGGCACTGTGAAGGGTTATTGGCTGAGGAAAATTGCATTTGTAGGAATTGTGAGAACCTAGTTGAGGATGGGTGCATCCAGAGATGTCAGTCCAGCCTTAATATCAACATGGACCATCATCCATTGAGTGATTACCACTCACTAGTGGGTAAGGTCTTAAACCAGACAGAATGCTGGGTGTGCTCACAAGTACCTCAAGGTCAGAGCAAGTCAGGATTAGTACCGTACCCTTTAGCAATAGATGAGGTACTCGAATTACGGGGTGGGAGACCGGTGGACAAGAAATTTAATATCTCTAGGCCCCCTAGTTTGAAGCTCCACCAGTATCATGTAGATAGATCCCTAGTATGCTTCAACATTTCCAATCTCCGAAAACCAGGAAATTGGGAAGTGACATGGAATAATCAAACCATGGCATTTTCACACAGAGCTGATAGGATACCCGTAGACTCTGAACTTATACGCCAAATAGCCAATAGTGGAAGGTATTTTCGGTATAGGTATACTCAAGGAAGCAAGACCATGCGGGTTGGAGAAGTATCACCAGGGTACTGTGCGCATATCATACAGCCTGATACTTGTACTGAACAGATGAGAGAACTAGGGATTGGGTTTTTCAATTGGAAAGTATGTAATATGGTAATGTCATATTCTGTCCCATATGTTCTCCCCAATGATGCCTATTTCATATGTGGGAGGATGGTATATAAGTGGCTTGCCCCAAACTCAGAGGGATTGTGTTACATTGGAAGAGTGTTGCCAGAGGTCATGACCATAACCCATGATAAGATGAAAGACATTCACCGCAGTGCTCAGGCTCCTTATACTCATACTCACTATGAACACATCGTCAAGAGACACCTCATAGATAGGAGAGAGCACGTAGCCTCTGATTTGATCCACGAATCCACCGGGATTCAATTCCTTCTCGCATTAGACATCACCCGTACTGCCAGAGGAATTATAAATTATAGGTATATCCATGCGCTAGCGAACTTGATAGATAATATCACTGAGATGTATGACGACACCTTCAGGTATACAGGAAGGGAGTTGCAAGCTTACAAAATGGAACTGATCCAGCACAGGATGGTCCTTAATTATATCACAGCCGTGATGGGTGGGTACTGTGTCACTTTGGCAACCCAATATGGTCTGAAGTGCTGCACGTATATTACAAACAGCACTGTTGACCCAACCGAGATCATCGATCAAAAGATGGACGATATCTTGCAGTTGAAGTGGGAGTTCCGAAGAAGACACAACCTTACCCTGACTGCTGTGAGTAATGAACTGACCGGCTGGGTCTCATGGTTGAACCCACGCAATTGGTTCTCAGGTTTAGGAGAATGGGCTCAAAATGTTATTATGAGTGTAGGGAAGTTTCTCCTTTGTATCCTGGGAGTAGCCATAATTATTGGCTTGATATTCAGGTGTGTTCGAATTCTAATGCGGCGCAAGCACGGCACAAAATTGATGAGTCTAAGGAGCGGGGGTATTGTTACTGCAGCAGATTTAATTTATGACCCATCCATAGAGATAGTTATGATAAGGATTGCAAATGAATTCCATGGCCCGTTTCTTTCACCCGTTTTTCCTTTGTCTCCCCCTTTGCCCAGATACATCGATCCGGAAAAGACATCGACTACACCCATGAATGTTTATGAAAATGTTATGTAAATGTATTTTAGATATGTGTCTTATCTTCATCTCTACAACCTTCAGTTAGTGACACACATAGTCGACAGGTGATATCCACATATATTAGCACTCACATATGTTCCCCCTCCATGTATCATCAACTAAATGTGCACCCCATTTGTTGGAACAAGAAGCCGAAAAGAGCTCAGTAGTGTTTGTTGGCCCACTTACAGACCCTTAATACGGGATAAGAAGGATTTAATATATACTTCGCAATACCTCGAAGCTTATCTAGAACATATACGGCACAATGATTCATGCCCCTCAGACATGGATTCATACATACATGCTTTTACTATCCCACCAGGTCATATATTTCTCACCTACACCTCTTCTCCTACCATCCAATCATTTGTAGATATTGTATTGTATATTTTTCTCTTTAGTGTTTAGATAAGTGGCAGTTATTGTTGACTGCCAAAGGGTGGACTGTCAAAGTCGAAAAATATTGTAATACACACACCACGTACTAACCACACACACATGCCCGCTGCGCGTGCACTTGTTCCGCCGTGCGTGCACATATCCGCAATTTTCGTATGATCGCTCCCGCGGTCCTGCGCGTGGTATGCGTATTTACGGCGGAGTTTATGAGCGCATAGAGGGTTATCAAAACATTACATATTTAACCCAAATAGTGCACATTGTACACATAGCTCCCCTGCACCACATCAGCAAGTATCAACAGTTTAAATGATTCCAGGACTAGGGGATTCACCTTTGCATGATAGGAAGGGACAGACTAAGGTTATAAGGTGATGTCTAGTATCCAGCAGTAGGGTATTTTAAGGGTAACAGTCTGGTGTTGGTTAGGGGAATATCGCATGTTCCTGCGTATAGTTATGTGCAGAAGTAGAATATAGATATAAACTGTATTTACTGTATATTATGTATGCGGCGGGAATTCAGAGGAGACCACCCACAAGAGCAGTTGAGAAAGAAATCGCCCACCTTTTCAAATCAACCTATGACCTCTCCTCTAATGCAAAGATGCATCTCTGTGTCCAATGGACAAAGGGATTACAGTATCCATTTGTTATGAGCCACGGCAGTGGCTCATTCCTGTTTTGCATTTTGGTTATGTATTTTATGTTTATAGTTCTCTTGCAAGCCAGGATTTCCCTTTGCTCTGGTTTAGAAGATTCTTGGTTGCTGTCGGTGGTGAGTCTGTGTAATTGCAGCCTGTTTCCATGTGTTTGGCCTCACCTGTCTGCTAATTGCATCTTGTCAGTTTGGAGTCATGCAACAGGGCAGCAGCACGACATAATTAATTAGGGCTCTCTGTTATATTCTGGCTCAGTGCAATACACAGAGGCCGGTGATAGTTCTTGAGTTCTGAGCTAGTTCCTGCCAGTTCCTGAGTGTCGGTTCCAGTGTCTGATTCAGTGTCTGATCCCATGTCCTGCCGTGAAGCGTTCCTGTCCAGAAGTCCTGTGGCTTTGTCTGTTCCTGGTCGAGTATCTGGCTTCTTGGTGTCCACCGGTCTGTCGTTTGGGATTCTGCCTGTCCTCCGGTTCTGAGAGCCTGTGTCGGCTACATTGGGGGTTCCTGTCCGTTTGCCAGTATTTGTACCGGTTCCGTGAGTAGCGGCTTTGCCGCGTCCGTCGGCCTAGGCCGCTGTGTTCCTTGGTTATATCTGTTACTGGTGTTTTGCAGAGGGTTCTGCATATGCTGTCACCGCTGGTACACAACAGTATAGCGTCGGCGTGTGGACAGCATTTCCTTTGTTGTTCTTTTCCTTTGGCTGCGTGCCGCACATGTATTTAGTTTTAGGGTTGTTAGTAGCCCCTAGCCTTCTGTTTGCTTTTGATAGAGGTCCCCTTGTTATTATCCTGTCTCGGTTCACGCCTTGTCTCACTCTAAGACCTGGGGCATCGGAGTTGGGCAGACCTAATCCGCCCTTCAAACGCGGCTGCCGTGGGCCCAAGAAACCATAGTCACGCAGGCGTGAACTGACCACATGGGTGAAACAATGGAGGTAGGCTGCTAGGGGCTATTTCCATACCACACCTTATTTCAGCGTCACGTTCTGGTGCTCTGGGCTCACTACGCAACATCTCTCTTGTTCTGAGTACCAGGAACGTAACACCATTGTATTGTTTATGGAAGTAGTGTATAAAAAGCCTGTTGCTGCCTGGCCGGTCAGAAGACTCTGAACGCTATCTACCTGATGAGCGGAGGACTGGTCCAGGTTGCGCAAGCGAATATTCTCACGTATGTACATTGACTGTAGCCATTTTACTCTGTTGTATTTTGTAGTGTATAAATTGTACTGTTATCCCCTTTCAGACATATACGCTGAGGTTTTGGAGCCCAGTGTTTAACTACAAATCGGTGTTGTGTCCTCTTTTCCCTGCTAGGGTTTAAAGCGTATTATATTAACTAACTGTATAAGGTTTAAGAGTGTATTGATAAGGTGTGTACGCACTGCGGGTACTTTATACCGTCAGCGCTGCATAAGGTTTAGAGTGTAACAATATCATTGCATTGCATTACGAATAAGCTTTAAAGTTTATCAAGAGTGTGTGTGCGCGCTGTGTGTACGTTGTACCCCCAGCGCGGCGTTTGTACGCTAAGTCCGTACGCGGTACGGACTTAGCGTACAAAGTGCGTAGCGTGTGTATTACGTCTAGCGGCCGCAGCAGCTCCATTATAAAAGTGTGTTTAAAGGTATAGCTTTAAGGTTTAAGATAATATCGACATTATCAGATGAGACACCCAACAGAGGCATCCCCCATACCAAAAGTATGGAAACAAGAGAATCCTGCGGAGGTTGTCGCTCTTCACAGCTGCATAATAGAGGCACCCCCGCGAACAGCCCAAAAGGCTACGTGTCTAGTTTCCTTTCGTGGAGAGGACCTTTGCTGTGCGGTGCGCGATGACGTCATTGCGCACCGCACATTAAAGGACCTATCCACGAAGGGCTTTACAGTGGCCAGCGGCAGCGGGGGGCACATTTCAGAGCGCTACAGTAGTCTTTACAGGGGGCGTAAATGACCATGCCCCTTGTACGAAGCCACGCCCCCTATTGCCGCCCAGGACGCGCAAAGCCCCAGAACCGGCCCTGGGTACAGACACCAGGAAGGTATAAAACTAAGACCTGTCTCAGAAGCGATCATAACTAGAGATCATGACCACTAGGACAAATGATTATCCTTTGAAGTAACTGAGCTATATTATCCTTCAAGGACCTGGTTCACTAGACAGTATAAGCTGAGTAAGGAGTTGTTAGCTCTGTTCAGCTATTTAGAAATTTATAAGTACATAGTTCCACGGATTATTTTACATTAATTCAGCCTTTAAAATTTTTACCAAGATTAGTGGGTTAAGTACTAAACAGAGTACCAGACCCATTACATTGTCATAGTGCAAGCAAAGGCAGACTCTGACAATTCCAGTATTTGTGGACTGATAGGGAACGTATCAGATATTAAACTGATAAAATCAGATATGACACCTGAACTTTGCTAAAATGCTCAGAAGCGATGTATAATAAGCAAATATCACTTACATATTGGTTGCAGTTGGCGGGCTAAGTACTGGAGGCAGTAAAAGTCCCACTATACCAGTTCATGAATAGGGCTATATCACCAAAAAGATGCCAATTTGGTGGACTTAATGCTGAACACAGTAATAGTAACATAGTAACATAGGTGGACATGTACTAAGCAGTGATAAAAGTGGAGAAGTGAGCCAGTGGAGAAGTTGGCCAAGGAAACCAATCAGCTGTTCTGTATACTTTTATAGTATGCAAATTATAAATGTTACATCAATGCTGATTGGTGCCACCTGTAAAGGGTAATTTCCCTAAACTCTACAGTCACACCACATAGGATGTGCCCGATCCCGTCTGATCTTGGAAGCAATACACTGTTGGGCCCTGTCAGTACTTGGATGGGAGACCACTAGGGAATACAGGGTACTGTAGAATAAGAAGGGCCCCCTAGCATGGCTTTATTCCATGCCAGGTGTCAGGAGATACATTTTTATCACTGTGAATGATTTCAGGGTTTTTGAGTAGCCCTTACATTGTGCTCCACCGCTATGATAATTTTGAGTGAGCATTTGCTCACCACGCACACTTTTTTCTGATTACCTCTGTTTACTCCACTCTAACTTTCACTGAACTCTCATCACAAAGGATTCCTTGGTCTCCCCTGTACTGGTCCATACCAACAGTGGTCACCTAGAGAACACCCAAGTGAAAGCAGATTACATTTTTCTTCCTTCCCCAAGAAATCCATTCCTGGAAACTGTCTCTCTCAACCAGTCATTCACTACCATAAGTACACAGCCAGTAAGCAGAAGCAGGATGGAACACTGAGGCTCTCTGGGAATCTTTTTCTACTTCAATTCTCTTCTACCTCAATAAATAATATTTTTGACCAGTGCAATCTTTTAATGGTTATTATGACCTCACGATAAAGGCACATAATTGGTCTACTCTGACCCCCAGGTTTATATTTTGCCAGATTATAGGCACAATTATAGTGTGATCAAATTCAACAGACTTATTTGATCATATAAATATTTATTTTCCCTTCCTCTTTTTCACTTTGTGATATAAGAAAAACAACCGACCATAACAGTGATTTGCAGGATACTTTGATATTATTACAATATTGCAATCACTCAAAAATCGGCTGTGGCAAATCCTATATTTTTTATATAAGGGATACACTATCTTGATAAAAACTATTTAAGTTAATTAAGAGAAGGCAACTCCATACTAGTTTCAAGTGATGGTTACCACTAGACATTTTTAATATATATCAATAAAGAATACATTTTAAGTTTACATAAAATATTTAATTAAGAGTGCCTCAGCACAAGAGTCTTCTTTTTTCTCTTTGTACATATATACAGTTCCCTGACTCTTGGGAGCACCATTAACTAAAACTACTCACTTGGAATAAGGTTATGCCCCACACATGTTGGTTATGATTACATGATTCTTTAATGGACTAAGATTATTGCCTCGGCTCAGTACTGTGCATAACCTTCTTTACCGATAGAAAAAGCACAGATTAAAAACCTTAAAGTGTGAATGTGGTCTGATATACAGTACGTGGGAAAAACATCACCTTTAAAAACACGTACTGCAGTGACGTGCGGTGAGGCCAAAGACTGGGGAGGCACAAATGGTGGTGGCTTTCAGTGCTAGGAGCCTGTCACACTACCTACACAATGTAACTCTTATGTCCCTGCACTACATCCGTGCAAACACAGGGAGAACATACATACAGTATTAAGCCAGGTCACAGCCATCACCCTAGTGAGTAAACTAGTGCACACTAACTTCTGGGTGAGGTGCCCCCCATTGCCCCCACCTGCAGAACACCACTGGCCTGGTGCAGCAGGTTACACATGACAATACAGTCATCAGTGATAAAGTCAGCAGCACATGGGGAGGTAGAGCTGGAACATATCTGTACACTACGTCTCACTACTGTGGCCACACACAAACAGAGTCCTGTCCTTGGGTGGTCTTCAGTATGCCGAATGTCGGGATCCCGGCGCACATTATACCGGCGCCGGAATCCCGACACCCGGCATACCGACAGCTATTCTCCCTCGTGGGGGTCCACGACCCCCCTGGAGGGAGAATAAAATAGTTTGGCGTGCATAGCGCGCCACCGTGCCCGCAGCGTGGTGAGCGCAGAGAGCCCACAAGGGGCTCCTTATCGCTCACCACGCTGTCGGTATGCCGGCGGTCGGGCTCCCGGCGCCGGTATGCTGGTCGCCGGGAGCCTGAGCGCCGGCATACCGTACTACACCCCTGTCCACACACTCACTATAGATGCCACACATACACACATATGTCCCCGCACTCACTGCAGATACCATACACACACACACAGTCCTGTCTCTACATTCACTGCAGATGCCCCCCCCCACACACACACACACACAGAGTCCTGTCCCCACACTCACTACAGATGCCACACACACATACACACACACACACACACACACACACATACACACAGAGTCCTGTCCCCACACTCACTACAGATGCCACACACACACAGTCCTGTCCCCACACTCACTACAGATACCAGACACACAGATTACTGACACACACACAGTTCAGGTTCTGGCTGCTACACCCCCCAGTCACTGTGCATGTGTGGCTGCTGCTGGCACTGCGGGTCCCCATTTCCCTCCTCCCCTGCCACGCTGCTCAGCAGCGGTCTTTCTAGCTTCCAACACTTCCTGGATTGGTCACATGACCAATCCGAGCTGCCCATTAGAGCTGAAGCACGCCCCCACTGTGAGGCATGCCTCCCATTTCTCTGTTCTATGCGTTCTGATTGGCCACTGTGTAACCCCGCCCATCCGTACAGGCAGTGTCTGACAGTGTGAGAGATGAGGCTGAGCTGCCGCTGCCTCATCTCTATCACCCCCTGAAATTGAAGGAGCCCTGCAAATCTGGTAAATGTTATCTATAAAGATGATTGCATTAATACAAAGAAGATGCTTATAAGTTTTAAATATCTTCTTTGTGTTATCTGTTAAGTTCTTTTAAATTACAAGAAAAAGCAATGCATACGCACATTCTTTTGAGCCGCTGCAGCCGCTAATCAAATACCTATAACAGCTAAATTGTGTATATACGTTGCGTATACACGCCGACACGTTATGCACATGCTATAGCGACACTAGTTGCTGAATACACTTTACCCCAAACAAGAATGGAATGCGACACCAGCAGTTAAATGTAATGTTGTGGTCCAACGTAACAATAGTATTTACTTTAGAATATACAGATAAAAGGTAAAACAATATAGAGAGAAGAGCTACAACCAATAATACATACATTTAAATGCGAGCGCTCCTGGATCCAGGCCTCAGTCAGTCTTGGCAACATGACCTCAGAGAATAGGGACTGAGCCTGGTCAGGAGGCCTCTCTTTTATACAGTTTGTCCAAATACAGTACAAAGGGGTATGTAAGCTCTTCTTTCATAGGTCAGGGGGCAAGTCATTTACAGTACATGAGGGGTCATAGGTTGGTTTGAATAAATGGGTGATACTTGGTCTAGGGTGCACTTGCAGATGTTAACCTCTAGTTTCCCGCCGAATATCATAAGTTCAGTACAATAGCAGTTTGCAAATATTTCACATTTCTCTTTCTCACGAGCTTTCTCCGGGTTAGCGACCAGCTTGCAGTGGGATGAGTGGACCCAAGTCTCTCTTTTGGCAACCTTCAGTGATGTTGTGCTGGTCAACAAAACTTGATATGGTCCTTCCCACCTGTCTATTAGTCAACCTGAGTATAGAAAATTTTGAATCATCACATAGTCCCCAGGTTCAATTTCATGACAGTTACTGTTTGGTAGGTCAGGAATCGCCAGTTTTAAATTCCTTTATTGATTTCTCAGTTGCTGGCTCATCCTAACCAAGTATTGCACAGTCATCTCGTTATTGCATTTCAGATCATCCTGGGGATCTATCATTACGTTGGGTTGTCGTCCAAAAAGAATTTCAAAAGGTGATAGGTTAAGTGGTGACCTGGGAGTGGTTCTGATGATGTATAATACTAGTGGCAGTGCCTCCGGCCACAATAGTCCAGTTTCAGCCATCACTTTGCTCAGCTTGTTTTTAATACTGCTGTTCATTCTCTCCACCTTTGCACTGCCCTGTGGTCGGTAGGGACTATCAAGTTTGCTATTAAAACCCATAAGTTTGCACATAACCTGAAAGACTTCACCTGTAAAATGGGTACCCCTATCACTCTCAATGATTTTAGGAATACCGTATCTACACACAAATTCCTGCACAATTTTCTTTGTGGTAAACACAGCAGTATTTGTGGTGGTGGGAAATGCCTCAACCCAGTTTGAGAAAACATCAGTGCATACCAGTACATACTTCCAGTTCAAATTCCTACAGGGTGGTAGCTGTATAAAATCGATTTGTATTACCTGGAAAGGTCCATCTGTAGGAGGGATATGGGATGGCTCTGTTGGTATTGTCTTACCAATGTACTTCCTCAAGCAAGTAAGACATGTCATTGCTTTCCTGCTTGCCTGAGGAGAGAACCCTGGTGCACTCCAGTAAGCTCTTACCAATTTGCACATTCCTTCCTTGCCCAGATGAGTCAGTCCATGTGCCGCTTCAGCTAGGCTAGGGAGATACACCCTGGGGGCCACTGGCTTACCTTGTGCATCTCTCCAGAGTCCTGAGGACTCCTGACCATATCCCTTTGACTTCCAGACTGCCTTCTCCTGTAGGGAACATAAATCTTGCATTTCAATTAACTGTTGTGTATTTACTGTATTGAATTTTATCAGTTGTGTGGTGGTACTTTGTGTAGTGTTACTTGCTGACCATTTAGCAGCTTCATCTGTCCGGCTGTTACCAAGTGAAATTGGGCCTTGGTTGTAAGTGTGTGCTTTACACTTGATAACAGCCACTGTGTCGGGTTCTTGTATGGTTCCTGTATGGCTGTCAGCAGTCTTTTAATGTGTGACGCATGTACCACAGGTGTGCCAGCTGCCGTCATGATATTTCTGAGGCGCCACAGGGCCCCGAAATCATGCACTACTCCGAAAGCATATCTAGAGTTCATGTATATATTAGCTGACTTACCCTTTGCCAACTCACATGCTCTGGTCAGTGCCACCAGCTCAGCGACTTGTGCTGAGTGAGGAGGGCCAAGGGGTTCAGCTTCTATAATACCTTTGTCATCTACAACTGCGTATCTGGTGCACAGGTCTCCTGAATCCATCTGTCTGTGACATCTACCATCCGTGAAAAAGGTAAGGTCTGCGTCTTCTAGTGGGTTGTCACTAATGTCAGGTCTCGCAGTGAAGGTATTGTTCAAGTATTCCATACCGTCATGTGTATCATTGTCTGTACTAAATCCTCCTTCACCATCGTTCTCATCCTCCACCGTTTGTGCATGACCAGGCACACTTGGCAAATTCGTTGGAGGATTTAGGGTTTTACACCTTTTTATGGTGATGTTTACAGGTGCCATCAGTGACAGTTCCCATTTTGTAAATTGAGCAGATGAGACATGTCTGGTTTGGGCGGAGTTTAGCAAGGCTGACACTGCATGAGGTGTATGGATTGTCAGGTCATGCCCTAGCACTAGGTCTTCACTCTTACTTACCAACACAGCTATTGCGGTAACACTTCATAAGCAAGTGTGGAGAGATCATGCTACAGTATCCAACTGTGCACTGTAGTAGGCTACCGGTCTGCTGGCATCACCATGTTTTTGTGTTAGGACCCCTGCCATGCACCCAGCACTTTTGGTACCATATAATTCAAAAGGTTTCTCATAATCTGGCATCCCCAATGCTGATGCTTTTGACAAGCACTCTTTCAGTCTCTCAAACACCAGTTCGGACTCCTCAGTATGAGAAACCTGTTCTGGTTTACTTGAAGAGGACATTTCTTGCAGTGGTATTGCCAAAATAGAGAAACCCGGAATCCAATTCCGACAATATCCACACATTCCTAGAAATGTGCGAATTTGTTGCTGAGTCTGCGGCAGAGTCATATCACAGATGGCCTATATCCTGTCTGTGGTCAGATGTCTTAATCCTTGCCTCAAGCAGTGTCCCAAGTATTTAACCCTTGTCTGGCACAACTGTAATTTATCCTTGGAAACCTTGGTTCCTGTCTGGGACAGGTGAAACAGAAGCTGTTTAGTATCTGCCAAGGACGACTGAAATGAATCAGGGCATAACAACATATTGTATTAGCACCGACCCATTCTCAGGCTGAAAGGATTGCAAACAGTCATGTAGGGCCTGGGAGAAAATACTTGGGCTGTCAATGAAACCTTTGGGAAGAAGGGTCCAGGTATACTGTACTCCCCTGTAAGAGAAAGCGAAGAGGTATTGGCTGTCGGGGTGAAGAGGAACAGAAAAGAAAGCCGAGCAGAGGTCAATTACAGTGAAGTGAGTAAAGGTACTACGGGGAATTGGCTGTTGACTATTTTGTTTATCCCCCTTAAATCCTGCACTAGCCTGTAATCCCTTCCCCCACTCTTTTTCACAGGGAAGACAGGACTATTGGCTGTGCTGGATGTCCTTACTAGGATGCCCTGCTGTAGCAGCCATTTTGTGACAGGGTATACTCCTAATTCCACCTCTGGCTTTTCATAGGTCAGGGGGCAAGTCATTTACAGTACATGAGGGGTCATAGGTTGGTTTGAATAAATGGGTGATGCTTGGTCCAGGGTGCACTTGCAGATGTTAGCCTCTAGTTTCCCACCAAATATCATAAGTACAGTACAATAGCAGTTTGCGAATATTACATTTCTGCATATATCTATACGCAGAAACATGTGATAAACTGTAAATAGCAACTGGAATGTAGATCTTAAAATATGGCACATCTGGATACCAAGATGAATAACTCTGTTGTTTTACCTTTAAAGTGTATACAAGTTGCTGACAATGTATATGGAGACTATGTGTAAATTATGCACTATGTGAATAAGCTATTATATGTCTTTGTGGATTTTCTGTGTGAATGCGTATGCTACCATATATACTCTTGCCATGCATTAATATGCAAAGCTCGTGAACCTGTATACGTAACGTGCATGTGTGAGTATGCATGGTGGTAACGCGCCCGAACAGAGGCCACTCTGTTTGGAGTTTGCATGTTGTGTGTATGTATTTTTTTTTTACTTTGACATATCCCATTCATTTTTATAGTGAAAACTCTGAGTATGATAGGGAGTATGACAGGTGAGGCACTGCCTCCCCTGACTGCACGTCCCTGACGTACTGTATATCAGAACACATTTATAATATAAAAACGGGTCTTCTGACCCACTCAGTATAATCTCACTTTAAAGACAGACATAATTGTCAAGGTAATAAAATCTTTTCTTTTGGGGCTATAGAAGAGATAACTGGAGATCAAGAAACCTATATAATTTATTAATCAAATACAGAAATAAAATGGGTGTTTAACCTAAAGACTTTATTGCCAAGGAGGTTAAACGGCGGTTTCGAATTGACATGTTTTCTTCAGTAAACTGGAATGAAGATTGTATGTAAGAACAATAATTTTAATTGTAATGTGTTTGTATTTCTATATAGTCTCATCTGGATAGTTTGTTTCCAGCGTTATGGAGCACATGGTGTGTTCTACTGCTTTACATTAAAACGTGAAGGTAAAAGCAAAACCATGTGTGCATGGATATCAGAAAGAGGAAGTGACGTAGCGTGGGCTTTGGAACACAGGTTGCGTTCCATGGACTGGAAATGACATTGAGTTTGTGGACCGCATCATGCTTTCCATGACGGACCAGAAAACCGATTGTGTTTCAATTAAATGAATAAAGCTGGAGATCCTTCATTGAATGGGGGGTATAAATATCAGGGTAGTCAAGAGCAGTGCATCCGCACCATGAAGAAGGGAAACTGAAACACGTTGCTGGTGGGGAACCCCATTTACTTTTCGATGTCTGTTGAGCACTGTCTGACTGGACATTTTTGGACTAACCGGAACTCTAATGTATGCTTTGTCTGAATTTGCTTAGACTTGATTGTCTATCTGGTAGGCATTTGAGCCTATTTTGTGTTTTACCTGTATTTTATTTAAAAAAAAATATTTAGTATAATGCTATGCACATTTTACAATGCTCTGCAACACATTGCCTTGGAGTTGTGAAATGAAGAGGAAATAAAAGGAATCTGTTTTATGAAGGAGCTGATGCCTTATGGGAAATGTTACTATGCTATCCATACCTTACAATTGAGGTATAATTTAAAGTAACCACATTACAGAAAGGGTGAGAATTAAACAGTGTTTTTTTCTTCTTGCATGGTGTGATTCAAAGGAGTGGAATCTTTGCTGTTTAACTTCATTTTGTGAGGGATATTTAGAGGTAATCACACTACCATAGGGGTGGTCAGTAAAGGTGTGTGACTTGCCACTTGAAACCATTCCAAAAAAATTGGAAAGATATATTACATTATGAAAGATTTTCTCTTCATTTCTCTGTGAGGAATATAAGAACATAAAAGAGCGCCAAGACTAGGATCCTCATTGAAAAAATGAGAGAGAGGACAGTGTCAGGGAGAGAGAGAGAGAGAGAGAGAGAGAGAGAGAGAGAGAGGGAGACAATGTCAGGGGGGGAGAGAATAGGAGAGAGAGACAGTGACAGGGAGAGAGAGAGAGGGGTAGCTAGAGAGAGTGTGAGAGGGAGAGACAGTGTCAGAGAGGAGAGAAAGGGAGACAGTGTCAGGGAGAGAGAGACAGGTTTAGAGAGAAGTAGATAGAGACAGGACTTTTCTATTTCTAGAACACTAATCAGACATCTGATAATATTTGAATCAGTTGGTTTGCAATTATTTCCTTCAATTTTTATTGTATATTGTGCTTATCTTTATAAACGCTAGAGATGTGCACCGGAAATTTTTCGGGTTTTGTGTTTTGGTTTTGGATTCGGTTCCGTGGCCGTGTTTTGGATTCGGATGTGTTTTGGCATAACCTCCCTATAAATTTTTTGTCGGATTCGGGTGTGTTTTGGATTCGGGTGTTTTTTTCAAAAAACCCTCAAAAACAGCTTAAATCATAGAATTTGGGGGAATTTTGATCCTATAGTATTATTAACCTCAATAACCATAATTTCCACTCATTTCCAGTCGATTCTAAACACCTCATACCTCACAATACTATTTTTAGTCCTAAAATTTGCACCGAGGTCGCTGGATGACTAAGCTAAGCAACCCAAGAGGGCGGCACATACACCTGGCCCATCTAGGAGTGGCACTGCAGTGTCAGACAGGATGGCACTTAAACAAATTGGCCCCAAACAGCACATGATGCAAAGAAAAGAGAAAAAGAGGTGCACTGTGGTCGCTGGATGGCTAAGCTAAGCGACACAAACACCTCAATATCACAGGAATTATTCGTTCTAATCAATGGTATTATTGGTCCAAATGACTGGAAGAAAATGACAAAATCACAGGAATTATTTGTTCTAATCAATGGTATTATTGGTCCAAATCACTGGAAGAAAATGACAAAATCACAGGAATTATTCATTCTAATCAATGGAATTATTGGTCCAAATCACTGGAGGAAAATGACAAAATCAATGGCAGTAATGTCGGGAATTATATCAAATGGCAGTACCACTGGACATGTACAGAAGTGTCAGACAGGATGGCACTTAAAAAAATAGTCCCCAAACAGCACATGATGCAAAGAAAAGAGAAAAAGAGGTGCACTGTGGTCGCTGGATGGCTAAGCTAAGCAACACAAACACCTCAATATCACAGGAATTATTCGTTCTAATCAATTTTATTATTGGTCCAAATCACTGAAAGAACATGACAAAATCACAGGCATTATTTGTTCTAATCAATGGTATTATTGGTCCAAATCACTGGAAGAAAATGACAAAATCACAGGAATTATTCGTTCTAATCAATGGTATTATTGGTCCAAATCACTGGAAGAAAATGACAAAATCACAGGAATTATTCGTTCTAATCAATGGTATTATTGGTCCAAATCACTGGAAGAAAACAAAAAATCACTGGAATCATTTGGCAAGATCACTGTAATATAACTGATATTAATTGGTAAAATCTCGCTATTGCCTGCCTTGTGAAGTGGAATCTAAATGGGATTTTGTACCGGGAACACAATAACTTCATCAATTGTCTAAATCCCAATGCACTAATGGCGGAAAACGGGCGCACGTCTAACAGCGCACTGATTATACTGAGAACTGATTATACTGATCAATCACTGATTATACTTAGAGATGTGCACCGGAAATTTTTCGGGTTTTGTTTTTTGGTTTTGTATTCGGTTCCGTTGCCGTGTTTTGGATTCCGACGCGTTTTGGCAAAACCTCCCTGAAAATTTTTTGTCGGATTTGGGTGTGTTTTGGATTCGGGTGGTTTTTTTTACAAATACCCCTCAAAAACAGCTTAAATCATAGAATTTGGGGGTCATTTTGATCCCATAGTATTATTAACCTCAATAATCATAATTTCCACTCATTTCTAGTCTATTCTGAACACTGAACACCTCACAATATTATTTTTAGTCCTAAAATTTGCACGAGGTTGCTGGATGACTAAGCTAAGCGACCCAAGTGGCCGACACAAACACCTGGCCCATCTAGAAGTGGCACTGTAGTGTCAGGCAGGAGGGCAGATTTAAAAAATAGTCCCCAAACAGCACATGATGCAAAGAAAAAAAGAGGTGCAATGAGGTAGCTGTGTGACTAAGCTAAGTGACCCAAGTGGCCGACACAAACACCTGGCCCATCTAGGAGTGGCACTGCAGTGTCAGACAGGGTGGCAGATTAAAAAAATAGTCCCCAAACAGCACACGATGCAAAGAAAAAAAGAGGTGCACCAAGGTCGCTGTGTGACTAAGCTAAGCGACCCAAGTGGCCGACACAAACACCAGGCCCATCTAGGAGTGGCACTGCAGTGTCAGACAGGATGGCAGATTAAAAAAATAGTCCCCAAACAGCACACGATGCAAAGAAAAAAAAGAGGTGCACCAAGGTCGCTGTGTGACTAAGCTAAGCAACCCAAGTGGCCGACACAAACACCTGGCCCATCTAGGAGTGGCACTGCAGTGTCAGACAGGATGGCAGATTTAAAAAACAGTCCCCAAACAGCACATGATACAAAGATAAATTAAAGAAAAAGAGGTGCTCCCACCCACCCTTATGTTGTATAAACAGGATATGCACACTTTAACAAACCCATCATTTCAGCGACAGGGTCTGCCACACGACTGTGACTGAAATGACTGGTTGGTTTGGGCCCCCACCAAAAAAGAAGCAATCAATCTCTCCTTGCACAAACTGGCTCTACAGAGGCAAGATGTCCACCTCCTCCTCATCGTCCGATTCCTCACCCCTTTCACTGTGTACATCCTCCTCCTCACAGATTATTAATTCGTCCCCACTGGAATCCACCATCTCAGGTCCCTGTGTACTTTCTGGAGGCAATTGCTGCTAGTGAATGTCTCCACGGAGGAATTGATTATAATTCATTTTGATGAACATCATCTTCTCAACATTTTCTGGAAGTAACCTTGTACGCCGATTGCTGACAAGGTAACCGGCTGCACTAAACACTCTTTCGGAGTACACACTGGAGGGGGGGCAACTTAGGTAAAATAAAGCCAGTTTGTGCAAGGGCCTCCAAATTGCCTCTTTTTCCTGCCAGTATACGTACAGACTGTCTGACGTGCCTACTTGGATGCGGTCACTCATATAATCCTCCACCATTCTTTCAATGGTGACAGAATCATATGCAGTAGACGACATGTCAGTAATCGTTAGCAGGTCCTTCAGTCCGGACCAGATGTCAGCACTCGCTCCAGACTGCCCTCCATCACCGCCAGCGGGTGGGCTCGGAATTCTTAGCCTTTTCCTCGCAGCGCCAGTTGCGGGAGAATGTGAAGGAGGAGCTGTTGACGGGTCACGTTCCGCTTGACTTGACAATTTTCTCACCAGCAGGTCTTTGAACCTCTGCAGACTTGTGTCTGCCGGAAAGAGAGATACAACGTAGTTTTTAAATCTAGGATCGAGCACGGTGGCCAAAATGTAGTGCTCTGATTTCAACAGATTGACCACCCGTGAATCCTGGTAAAGTGAATTAAGGGCTCCATCCACAAGTCCCACATGCCTAGCGGAATCGCTCCGTTTTAGCTCCTCCTTCAATGTCTCCAGCTTCTTCTGCAAAAGCCTGATGAGGGGAATGACCTGACTCAGGCTGGCAGTGTCCGAACTGTCTTCACGAGTGGCAAGTTCATAGGGTTGCAGAACCTTGCACAACGTTGAAATCATTCTCCACTGCGCTTGAGTCAGGTGCATTCCCCCTCCTTTGCCTATATCGTAGGTAGCTGTATAGGCTTGAATGGCCTTTTGTTGCTCCTCCATCCTCTGAAGCATATAGAGGGTTGAATTCCACCTCGTTACCACCAATTGCTTCAGATGATGGCGGGGCAGGTTTAGGAGTGTTTGCTGGTGCTCCAGTCTTCAGCACGCTGTGGCTGAATGCCGAAAGTGGCCCGCAATACTTCGGGCCACCGACAGCATCTCTTGCACACCCCTGTCGTTTTTTAAATAATTCTGCACCACCAAATTCAATGTATGTGCAAAACATGGGACGTGCTGGAATTTGCCCACATGTAATGCACGCACAATATTGGTGGCGTTGTCCGATGTCACAAATCCCCAGGAGAGTCCAATTGTGGTAAGCCATTCTGCGATGATGTTCCTCAGTTTCCGTAAGAGAATGTCAGCTGTGTGCCTCTTATGGAAAGCGGTGATACAAAGCGTAGCCTGCCTAGGAACGAGTTGGCGTTTGCGAGATGCTGCTACTGTTCTTGCTGCGGGAGGAAATTCATCTACCCAATGGGCTGTCACAGTCATATAGTCCTGAGTCTGCCTGCTCCACTTGTCCACATGTCCATGGTTAAGTGGACATTGGGTACAACTGCATTTTTTAGGACACTGGTGACTCTTTTTCTGACATCTGTGTACATTCTTGATATCGCCTGCCTAGAGAAATGGAACCTAGATGGTATTTGGTACCGGGGACACTACCTCAAACAATTCTCTAGTTCCCTGTGAATTAACGCTGGATACCGGACACACGTTTAACACCACCGTAGCTGCCAAGCCCCGAGTTATCCGCTTTGCAGCAGGATGACTGCTGTGATATTTCATCTTCCTCGCAAAGGACTGTTGGACAGTCAATTGCTTACTGGAAGTAGTACAAGTGGTCTTCCGACTTCCCCTCTGGGATGACGATCGACTCCCAGCAGCAACAACAGCAGCGCCAGCAGCAATAGGCGTTACTCTCAAGGATGCATCGGAGGATTCCCAGGCAGGAGAGGACTCGTCAGACTTGACAGTGACATGGCCTGCAGGACTATTGGTTTTCCTGTCTAAGGAGGAAATTGACACTGAGGGAGTTGGTGGTGTGGTTTGCAGGAGCTTGGTTACAAGAGGAAGGGATTTTGTTGTCAGTGGACTGCTTCCGCTGTCACCCAAAGTTTTTGAACTTGTCAATGACTTCTGATGAATGCGCTCCAGGTGACGTATAAGGGAGGATGTTCCTAGGTGGTTAACGTCCTTACCCCTACTTATTACAGCTTGACAAAGGCAACACACGGCTTGACACCTGTTTTCCGCATTTCTGTTAAAATAATTCCACACCGAAAAGGTGATTTTTTTTGTAATTTGACCAGGCATGTCAATGGCCATATTCGTCCCACGGACAACAGGTGTCTCCCCGGGTGCCTGACTTAAACAAACCACCTCACCATCAGAATCCTCCTTGTCAATTTCCTCCTCAGCGCAAGCAACACCCATATCCTCATCCTGGTGTACTTCAACAGTGACATTTTCAATTTGACTATCAGGAACTGGACTGCGGGTGCTCCTTCCAGCACTTGCTGGGGGCGTGCAAATCGTGGAAGGCGCCACCTCTTCCCGTCCAGGGTTGGGAAGGTCAGGCATCGTAACCGACACAATTGTACTCTCCTTGGGGATTTGTGATTTAGAAGGACGCACAGTTCTTTGCTGTGCTTTTGCCAGCTTAAGTCTTTTCATTTTTCTAGCGAGAGGATGAGTGCTTCCATCCTCATGTGAAGCTGAACCACTAGCCATGAACATAGGACAGGGCCTCAGCCGTTCCTTGCCACTCCGTGTCGTAAATGGCATATTGGCAAGTTTACGCTTGTCCTCAGATGCTTTTAATTTTGATTTTTGGGTCATTTTACTGAACTTTTGTTTTTTTGGATTTTACATGCTCTCTACTATATAGAAACATAGAATATGACGGCAGATAAGAACCACTTGGCCCATCTAGTCTGCCCCTTTTTTTTATCCTTTAGGTAATCGCAACCCTTTTTGAACCTTAATTCTTTGACATTGGGCATCGGCCTTGGCAGACGACGATGGCAATTCATCGTCTCGGCCATGACTAGTGGCAACAGCTTCAGCACGAGGTGGAAGTGGATCTTGATCTTTCCCTATTTTACCCTCCACATTTTTGTTCTCCATTTTTTAATGTGTGGAATTATATGTCAGTAATATATCAATAGCAATGGCCTACTGTACCGTACTGCTATATATTATATACTGGTGGTCAGCAAAATTATGCACTGTCCTCCTACTATATATACTGCGCACAACTAAAATGCACCACAGGTATGGATGGATAGTATACTTGACGACACAGAGGTAGGTAGAGCAGTGGACTACTGTACCGTACTGCTATATATTATATACTGGTGGTCACCAAAATTATGCACTGTCCTCCTACTACTGCGCACAACAACTAAAATACACCACAGGTATGGATGGATAGTATACTTGACGACACAGAGGTAGGTAGAGCAGTGGCCTACTGTACCGTACTGCTATATATTATATACTGGTGGTCAGCAAAATTATGCACTGTCCTCCTACTACTGCGCACAACAACTAAAATGCACCACATTTATGGATGGATAGTATACTTGACGACACAGAGGTAGGTAGAGCAGTGGCCTACTGTACCATACTGCTATATATTATATACTGGTGGTCAGCAAAATTATGCACTGTCCTCCTACTACTGCACACAACAACTAAAATGCACCACAGGTATGGATGGATAGTATACTTGACGACACAGAGGTAGGTAGAGCAGTGGCCTACTGTACTTTACTGCTATATATTATATACTGGTGGTCAGCAAAATTATGCACTGTCCTCCTACTACTGCGCACAACAACTAAAATGCACCACAGGTATGGATGGATAGTATACTTGACGACACAGAGGTAGGTAGAGCAGTGGCCTACTGTACCATACTGCTATCTATTATATACTGATGGTCAGCAAAATTATGCACTGTCCTCCTACTACTGCGCACAACAACTAAAATGCACCACAGGTATGGATGGATAGTATACTTGATGACACAGGGGTAGGTAGAGCAGTGGCCTACTGTACCGTACTGCTATATATTATATTCTGGTGGTCAGCAAAAGTATGCACTGTCCTCCTACTACTGCGCACAACAACTAAAATGCACCACAGGTATGGATGGATAGTATACTTGACGACACAGAGGTAGGTAGAGCAGTGGCCTACTGTACCGTACTGCTATATATTATATACTGGTGGTCAGCAAAATTATGCACTGTCCTCCTACTACTGCGCACAACAACTAAAATGCACCACAGGTATAGATGGATAGTATACTTGACGACACAGTGGTAGGTAGAGCAGTGGCCTACTGTACTTTACTGCTATATATTATATACTTGTGGTCAGCAAAATTATGCACTGTCCTCCTACTACTGCGCACAACAACTAAAATGCACCACATTTATGGATGGATAGTATACTTGACGACACAGAGGTAGGTAGAGCAGTGGCCTACTGTACCATACTGCTATATATTATATACTGGTGGTCAGCAAAATTATGCACTGTCCTCCTACTACTGCACACAACAACTAAAATGCACCACAGGTATGGATGGATAGTATACTTGACGACACAGAGGTAGGTAGAGCAGTGGCCTACTGTACTTTACTGCTATATATTATATACTGGTGGTCAGCAAAATTATGCACTGTCCTCCTACTACTGCGCACAACAACTAAAATGCACCACAGGTATGGATGGATAGTATACTTGACGACACAGAGGTAGGTAGAGCAGTGGCCTACTGTACCATACTGCTATCTATTATATACTGATGGTCAGCAAAATTATGCACTGTCCTCCTACTACTGCGCACAACAACTAAAATGCACCACAGGTATGGATGGATAGTATACTTGATGACACAGGGGTAGGTAGAGCAGTGGCCTACTGTACCATACTGCTATATATTATATTCTGGTGGTCAGCAAAAGTATGCACTGTCCTCCTACTACTGCGCACAACAACTAAAATGCACCACAGGTATGGATGGATAGTATACTTGACGACACAGAGGTAGGTAGAGCAGTGGCCTATTGTAACGTACTGCTATCTATTATATACTGATGGTCAGCAAAATTATGCACTGTCTTCCTGCTACTGCGCACAACAACTAAAATGCACCACAGGTATGGATGGATAGTATACTTGACGACACAGAGGTAGGTAGAGCAGTGGCCTACTGTACCGTACTGCTATATATTATATACTGGTGGTCAGCAAAATTATGCACTGTACTCCTACTATATATACTGTGCACAACTAAAATGCACAACAGGTATGGATGGGTAGTATACTTGATGACACAGAGGTAGGTAGAGCAGTGGCCTAATGTACCGTACTGCTATATATTATATACTGGTGGTCAGCAAAATTATGCACTGTCCTCCTACTACTGCGCACAACAACTAAAATGCACCACAGTTATGGATGGACAGTATACTTGATGACACAGAGGTAGGTAGAGCAGTGGACTACTGTACCGTACTGCTATATATTATATACTGGTGGTCAGAAAAATTATGCACTGTACTCCTACTATATATACTGCGCACAACTAAAATGCACCACAGTTATGGATGGACAGTATACTTGATGACACAGAGGTAGGTAGAGCAGTGGACTACTGTACCGTACTGCTATATATTATATACTGGTGGTCAGAAAAATTATGCACTGTACTCCTACTATATATACTGCGCACAACTAAAATGCACCACAGGTATGGATGGATAGTATACTTGAGGACACAGAGGTAGGTAGAGCAGTGGACTACTGTACCGTACTGCTATATATTATATACTGGTGGTCAGCAAAATTATGCACTGTCCTCCTACTATATATACTGCGCATAACAACTAAAATACACCACAGGCATGGATGGATAGTATACTTGACGACACAGAGGTAGGTAGAGCAGTGGACTTCTGTACCGTACTGATATAATACTGGTGGTCACTGGTCAGCAAAATTCTGCACTGTCCTCCTACTATATACTACAATGCAGCACAGATATGGAGCATTTTTCAGGCAGAGAACGTATAATATTGGTGGTCACTGGTCAACAAATCTCTGCACTGTCCTCCTGCTATATAATACTGGTGGTCCCCAGTCCCCACAATAAAGCACACTGAGCACAGATATTTGCAGCACACTGAGCACAGATATGGAGCATTTTTCAGGCAGAGAACGTAGATATTTTCAGCACACTGAGCACAGATATTTGCAAGCACACTGAGCACAGATATTTGCAGCACACTGAGCACAGATATTTGCAGTACACTGAACACAACTGAGAGAACGCTGCACGTCCTCTCCCTATTATCTCCAATGCACGAGTGAAAATGGTGGCGACGCGCGGCTCCTTATATAGAATACGAATCTCGTGAGAATACGACAGCGGGATGACGACGTTCGGGCGCGCTTGGGTTAACCGAGCAAGGCGGGAAGATTCGAGTCTGCCTCGGAACCGTGTAAAATGGGTGAAGTTCGGGGGGGTTCGGATTCCGAGGAACCAAACCCGCTCATCTCTAATTATACTGAGCTCTGATTTTACTGAGCACTGATGATACTACAGAGATCTGACACTGAGCAGCGAGTACAGCACTGGACTATTGTACTGTAGTATACTGGTCACCACAATGCTGCACTGTACTACTACAGGTATATACTGCTCACAACAATGCTGCACATATATGGATACTTGAAGTGACACCGCGGAGCTGCAAGATACAGCAATGGCCTACTGTACAACTATATACTGTTGGTCACCAATATGCTTACTAGTAAATGACAGTCCGGTGCACAACTTCTCCGTGGAGCATATAAACAATAGATATCGGTGGCACTCAGCATAGAATGAAAGACGACATCACCACTGGTTACACTGTAACCAGTGGTGATGTCGTCTTTCATTTTATGCTGAGTGCCACCGATATCTATTGTTTATATGCTCCACGGAGAAGTTGTGCACCGGACTGTCATTTACTAGTAAGCGTGAGTGCTGGATATACTTTTGTTTCTATATATATATATATATATATATATATACTGCTCACAACAATACAGCACAGCAAATCTCCTGTACTAATTTGGAGTCAACACCTTTAACCATTCCCTTTAACCATTCCTGAACAATTTATGCTGTGTGGCAGGGCACATTAGCCTGCCAAAAGAAGAAATTGCCATCAGGGAATACCACTGCCAAGACGAGGTGTACTTGGAACAATGCTTAGCTGGGTGTTACATGTCAAAGTAAAATTCACATGAACGCCAGGACTCAAGGTTTGCCTGCAGAGCATTGTCCAGTCCATCACATTGTCTCCACTGGCTTGCCTTATTCCCATAGTGCCCCCTGGTACCACCTCTTCCCAAGGTAAAGGATGCACACGCACCTGGCCATCCACATAATGTAAAAGACAACATGATTTTACAGGCCAACTTCTTCCATGGGTCCAACATCGAGTTCTGATGCTCATGTGTCCATTGTACGTAGGTGCTTTTGGCAATGGACAGGGGACAGCATGTGCACTCTGACCAGTCTGTGGCTATGCAGCCCCATATACAGCAAGCTGTGATGCACTGTGTTCTAACACCTTTCTATCATAGCCAGCATTAACTTTACTCTGTGGGATTGGACCAGGCAGGCTATCTTTGCTCCCCACATGTATCAATGAGACTTGGGAACCCATGATCTTGTTGCCGGTACACCAGTTGTCCTTTCTTGGACCTCTTTTGGTAGGTAATAACCAGCAGTGGCTCCTACCTTCAGTCTTCGGGGGGGAGAGGGTGCTACTTTCCACTGCTCTGCCCTCATCCTGTGCATACGCGCCAGCCATAGCCACTGTTGGAGATTTTTAAAAAAACAGTTTGCGCCTGCGCACTGACTTCTATGGGCTGCATCGACTTCAGTTCATAGAAGCACACTACAGCTGCCATGGAGAATTTGCACATGTACACCAGCACCCAGCTTTCCTTGGCAGCTTCTATGGACTGCATATGCTGCAGCCCTAGAAGCACATCACTGCTGGTAGAAAGGCTTCCTATTGGAAGCCCTATCTGCCTATCACTGTCTTGCATGTGATTAGTAGATTCTGCTTCCAATCGGAAGCCACTGCAATCACTTAGGACTCACTGGTGGTGGTAGATTTTTACTGGGAGGGATGCAGCTCTGCAGCCCCTAGGTAGAATCCGCCACTGGTACTAACTGTTGCACTGTTTTGGAGTTGCTCTAACCCAGGTGTGGATTATTAGATCTACACTAAAAAGGTCTACAGTCAATAGGTCTAACCCTAATGGTAGACATGCATTATGTAAACAGGGACAAAAGGTCAACAGGGTCAAAAGGTCAACATAGAATAGGTAGACAGTAGGAAAGGTCGACAGGGTCAAAAGGCTGACATGGAAATGGATGACACAGAAAAGGTAGACACCATTTCATTTTTTGTGTGTGTTTTGTCACTTTCCTGCCACAAACAAGCCCCCTTAGTGTACCGTGGCCCCCCTGCATAGCTTGCTTCGTTCGCCATGCTTCGGGCAAGGTTACAATTCCCAACCGTAGTCCACGTGGATGGTAAAGTATGAAAACGTTGAACAAAAATTTGTGTCTGCTATATTTGTGTCTACCATTGTCATGTTGACCTTTTCACCAGGTCGACCTTTTGAATTGGATATATGCAATACGGAAAGAGGACCACTCCTGATTGGCGCTTGTCAAATAACACCCACATAAAACATTATGATTGAGCCATGATTGGTAGGAAATAAGGCATGTGTCTAGTGTTATGTAAAAACAATCTCTGTTTTAATTTAAACAAACACTTAAAATAAAAACACATATAAAATGGAAGTAGATAACACAGAGAATCCTACCAAGATGGTGGCCGGAGCCGCAGGTGTTATATGCAAGGTATACCCGGGAAAGATACCCTGCATAAGGCTCCGGAAGGCGAGATTTTCCCTGTGGTATAAACTGAGTCCAAAAACGTCCTTGGAAGTCCAGAGCACTGGTAGGTAGGTGTCTGCCTACCAGTGCTCTGGACTTCCAAGGACGTTTTTGGACTCAGTTTATACCACAGGGAAAATCTCGCCTTCCGGAGCCTTATGCAGGGTATCTTTCCCGGGTATACCTTGCATATAACACCTGCGGCTCCGGCCACCATCTTGGTAGGATTCTCTGTGTTATCTACTTCCATTTTATATGTGTTTTGATTTTAAGTGTTTGTTTAAATTAAAACAGAGATTGTTTTTACATAACACTAGACACATGCCTTATTTCCTACCAATCATGGCTCAATCATAATGTTTTATGTGGGTGTTATTTGACAAGCGCCAATCAGGAGTGGTCCTCTTTCCGTATTGCATATATCCATTTCTATTTTTGGGCTCAACAGAGGAGCCCTGTGACCACCCCTAAGCCAGCTAAAGTCTATACAGCGCAGTTTTTCTACCTCAACCCCATTTTGACAATCGATCTTTTGAATTGTCTACCATTAGTGAAAGAACTATTGACTGAAGACCATTTAGTGTAGATCTATATTCCGGATACCCTCTAACTTAGTTGTCTAGCCATCACAAATGTTCACTTGCTGCCTAATATATTTCACCCCAGATACTATTGTAATGAGATAATCAGTGTCATTCATTTCACCTGTTGTTGGTTTTAATGGTAATGTTATGGCTGATGGGTGTATTATCGCCTTTTAGATAAGTTAATTATATACTACATAAACCTAGATCTTTTCACAGCAGGATAATATTGATACTGTACAGTCAGGATATAATTGAGAGATATTTGTTTAGAGAACTGTTTATGTCAGGGACGTGCAGTCAGGGGAGGCAGGGGAGGCAGTGCCTCCCCTATCATTAATGATTAAAATAATGTAAAGAAGATATTTATGACACATATTCTGTGTCATAACTATCTGCTTTAGCCTTTACATTATTTTAATCTTTTTTACTGGTGTAAAAACTGTCTTTAATGTGTTTCGGAGGCACTGCTGCCAGTGCCTCCCGCTATCAATGGGAAATGGCCGGAAGCGGGGGGCGGGGCTAAGCTTTGGGCAGTGAAAGCCCATTAAAAAAATCATCAGAAGTGCCACTTACTATAAGTGCCTCTTTGACAGGGGGCTTGCTTTCAGCCTAAATGAAAGCACGCCCCTGTCACTAGCATTGAAGTCATTGGCCAGTCGTGGGGATGGAGGTGGGGGACGACGACGAGACACAGCATGTATTTTTTAATACTTATCATTTACATGTGTGGCTGCCTATTAGCTCCCCGTCCTCCCATCCCCCCGGTAATGCAGTCCGGCCACAGTCAGAGGGGAGATAGGAGCCGCCACCGCGATACCCTTCACTGGAATATCCCCCGGCTGCTGGCCTACCTGGCCGCCTGCCCAGCGCACGGACTCCCCCGGATGCCCGCCCAGCGCACGGACTCCTCCGCCCGGCCGCCCACCCACCCGGCGCATGGACTCCTCCGCCCGCCCGGCCACCCACCTGGCGCACGGACTCCTCCGCCCTCCCGCCCGGCGTACGGACTCCTCGTCTGCCTGGTGTGAGGCAGCCAGAGCAGAGGGGAGCAGCTTGTAAATAGGACGGAGGGAGAGATTGCGGCTGGGAGCTACAGGTGAGGTGACATGCTTAACTGGCCGCTCCTTCCCAGCACTGCTCTCATCCTGCCCAACCCCCCTCCCCCCCAACTCAGCACCGTTTCTCCCATCCTGCCCCCGCTGCTCCACACCACTACTCCCATCCTATCCCCCTGCTATGCACCACTGCTCCCATCCTGCCCCCCTGCTATGCACCACTACTCCCATCCTGCCCCCCTGCTCCACACCACTACTCCCATCCTGCCCCCCAGCTATGCACCACTACTCCCATCCTGCCCCCCTGCTCCACACTACTACTCTCATCCTGCCCCCCAGCTATGCACCACTACTCCCATCCTGCCCCCCCGGCTCTGCGCCACTACTCCCCCTGCTCCCCCCCCCAACTCAGCACCACTGCTCCTATCCTGCCCCCCGCTCTGCACCAATGCTCCCATCCTGCCCCCCTGCTATGCACCACTACTCCCATCCGGCCCCCCTGCTCCACACCACTACTCCCATCCTGCCCCCCAGCTATGCACCACTACTCCCATCCTGCCCCCCTGCTCCACACCACTACTCCCATCCTGCCCCCCAGCTATGCACCACTACTCCCATCCTGCCCCTCCTGCTCTGAACCACTACGCCCCCTGCTCTCCCCCCCCAACTCAGCACCACTGCTCCTATCCTGCTCCCCGCTCTGCACCAATGCTCCAATCCTGCCCCCCTGCTCCACACCACCACTACTCCCATCCTAATCCCCCTGCTATGCACCACTGCTCCCATCCTGCCCGCTGCCCCACACTACTCCTCCGCCTCAATGCACTGTGCGTTGTGACCCGATGATGTCACACCATGCGAACGGCCGCCCACCTGCCCGTGTTCTCCTGCTGGGCCCACCAACTCCACTGATGAGGCTGAGAGACAGTGAAGGGCGGGCAACTGAGAGGCACAGACAGAAGGGTGGGAGGCTCAGAGCCACATAGTGAAGTGGGGAGAATGAGAGACAAAGTGAGGGGTATTGCGAGAGATTCAGATGGGAGATGATGGTGTGGCTGAGAGACGACGCATCGAGGAGATGATGGTGTGGCTGAGAGACGACGCAGGGAGGAGATGATGGTGTGGCTGAGAGATGCAGAGGGAAGGAGGTGACACGAGTCTGGTTGAACCTCTGTTGTATGATGATCACATTGGTTATATTCCTACACAAACAGGCATCTTCCGGATCATGTGATCTCCTACATGAATAGTGATTACCGACTGAAGACGCTGTCTGCCCAGGAAGGATACATTTCTTCAGAGGTTCCCCGTTATGAGAAGCCACCATATAGGTAAGGTGCATATTGAATAGAAAAGAATGCCAATAGGCGGTGCTTGATACGCCCTATAGGTGTTCCTAGACATGCCCAGTAGGTAGGTGGTACTAGACACGCCTCTACGATGGTGCACTTCCTAATAAAATGTGCTGCGCACGCCTATGTGCGGCGGGTGCTGCGGCGGGGGAGAGTGGCGGGTACTTTAGTTTGGAATGGGCTGAGCTCACCCATGCTTTATCAGGGACCCAAGGCTCAGGGCTGTACTCCTTATGTTGTATTCTATACTGCTGGTAGAGTGGGACAGTAATGTGCTCTCCCTGGCGTCACCCTCTTCCTGTCACCCTCTCACTGTCACAGACTGCTGTAATCCGCAGCTGGCACCGACTGCTGGTACCCTCTCACTGTCACCCTCTCCCTGGCGTCACTCTCTCGACATCACCCACAGCTGGCACTGACTGCTGTCACCCTCTCCCCGTCAGCCACAGCTGGCCCGACTGCTATCACTCTCTCCCTGCCAACCTACCCCTGGTGTCACCCTCTTCCTGTCACCCACAGCTGGCACCGACTGCTGTCACCCTCTCCCTGTCATCACCCTCTCTCCATTACCCACAGCTGGCAAAGACTGCTCTACCCTCTCACTGTCACCCTCTACCTGGCATCAACCTCTACCCGTCAACCACTCCTTGTTGCCCACAGCTGGCACCGACTGCTGTCACCCTCTACATGGCGTCACCCTCTCTCCGTCACCCACAGCTGGCACCAACTGCAGTCACCCTCTCCCCCTCTTCCTGTCACCAACTCCCGACTGCTGTCACCCTCTACATGGCGTCACCCTCTCTCCGTCACCCACAGCTGGCACCAACTGCAGTCACCCTCTCCCCCTCTTCCTGTCACCAACTCCCTGGCATCAACCTCTTCCTGTCACCCTCTCCCTGTGACCCTCTTGCTGTCACCAGCTCCCTGGCATCATCCTCTCCCTGGTGTCACCCACTGCTGTCACCATCTCCCTGTTACAAACTACTGTCATCCTTTCCCTGGCATCATCCACTGCTATCACCCTCTCACTGGCAACACCCTCTCCCTGTCACCCTCTCCCGTGCATCACCCACTGCTGTCTCACACTGCTTCTCCCTGGAATCGCCCACTGCCTTTCTTTGTCTCCCACTGACCCAGGGACAGCGGTGGTAGCAGGCATTGGCTTGGGTGCGGTGGTGGGCATCGACGGGACACAGCAGACATTATGGCTGCAGTGTCTCACCAGCCACTGAGCTCACCGCACGCCACTGCTTTATATTTAATTTAACATATTCATAAATAACTTTTTATTTAAAAAATAGAAAAAAAATATTTTTACTGGGTATTTGAAGTTTATTTTTTTACATGTTTGTGCTATCTTACATAACAATTCATCAAAGGTACTGTATGACACAAAAAGTAGAGTCTTGTCTTTTGTATCTTTTTGTACTCCTCTCATTATCTTTGGAGAATTTACTCCTTGACATAAAAACAGATGATGGAATGGACTTCCACAGTTGTTTGGCATACATAGTAGGTGGGGCAGGGGAACCGTTGCATTAGCATAAGTACGTAAGAAGTGCCAGACTCTGCAACTTGTTGCATATGTTAAATGGTGCTCCAACTAATCAGATGCTGACTAATTGGCAGCTAGCAGCTGATTGGCTGGAGCACCGTTTATCATTTGCAATGAAATTTAAAAAGCTAAAACTCATTGATAAATTGGCCCCTTAGTATCTAGTGTGGAATAATTAGCTTTTCTTTGTTCTGTGTGGGTTGTAAAGGTATGCTGTGCTGGAAGTAGGTTGTACTAGGGTGCCTGGTCCATGATTGGTGCTAGAGGCCATGTCTGAGTACTGGATTGCTGGGACATATTTGTGTGACTAATCACAGTTGACACAAAGCACACAGAAACAGTAAGCAGGAATGTCCATCAAATGCAACCTTTATACACACCATTCACCTCCTAGTTGTTTAACCTTAATACTCCGCAGTGAACTCCCTGTTTTGGATATTGCAAAAACTTTCTATTTCATCGGCAAATACTTTTAACTGTACTTTCAGATTGTTTTTATTGCACAGCTTTACCAATGCAATTTTGCCTTTATTCACTTAAAAGTCATGTCTGAATTACCATTGCTTTTTTGCACACACTCACATCCTCTCATTTATCACACAGTCAAAATCAATTTCTGCACCCATTTTATCTACTTTTATTTTACAGTACTTCAAACTAATTTTATTGCCATTGAGCTTGCACTGTTGCCAACACTGTACTTTCACCTGCATTTCTGCAAATCTACTGCCCTGTTTCTTTTACAGTCGCCAATTCTATTTCCAATTCTACTCTCCAAATTTACCTACTCCACTCTACAGTATGTCCAGGTTTTCTTCAACCCCCTCATAACGCAGTGTCTACCTAATCCTGTATCTTACCCCCTGTTCCCACCTCTATCCTTCCCTATAGTCTCCTACATCCACTCCTCTCTCTCCCCTCCTCTTTCTCCCCTCCACCCCTCTGCTTCCCTTCCCTTCCCCTCCTCTACTGTTACCTCAATTTAAGTCACCTCTGCCCCACATTAGACCTACTACCCAGGGACGTGCAGTCAGGGGAGGCAGTGCCTCCCCTGTCATTAATGATTACAATAATAAAAAGAAGATACTTATGACACATATTCTGTGTCATATGTATCCTCTTTATATTAATATAATCATTGTAGTCCATGTAATAGGTTTGGGAGGCACTGACAGCTATTGCCTCCCGTAGCCAGTGGGAACAGGACAAAGCGGGGGCGGGGCCATGCGCTGGGCTGTAAAAGCCCATTGAAAAAAACAGTGAAAGCGGCACATATACAAGTGCCTCGGTGACAGGGACAGGCTTTTAGCCCACATCAAAACACCCCCATCAGCGAGGCACATGTAATTGGACAGCGGATCCAGTGCTCGATCCGCTGGTCCAATCACCGATATGAGCACTCCCCTCTCTTAATTCCCTCTGACTGCTCCCTTGCTGGTGGTGCTGTGAGCCTGACGGGACCGCCCGCGCCTGGTGCTCTCCGTTAACCAGCAGCAGCAGATAATCGGCGGCAGTGGACCCGGAGGCAGCAGCGGTAAATCGGCGGTTATGGACCCGGAGGCAGTGGTGGTAAATCGGCGGCGGTGGACCCGGAGGCAGCGGCGATAAAGCACTTACCCGGAGGCGGTTGGAGAGCCAAGTGCAGCAGCACATAATCGGCGGCAGCGGACCCGCAGGCAGCGGCGGTAAAGTGCATTATGCAGCGGCGGCCGGCACTCTCCTCCTCCTGCTGAACTCCCCCGCCGGCGGGTCTGCACACGGGACGCAGGTGAGAGTGGCTAGGGGAGAAAGTGGCAGGTATTGTCACTGATTCCATTCAGGGCTGGATTAATGACTGGAGGGGCCCCTTTAAATAAAATGGTAAAAGTTTATATATCTGCACAAACACAGAGCAAGAGAGAGGTGGGGACACGAAGACAGAGAGGCATGGAGGGGAGAGAGGGGGCACGGAGAAAGGGGGCAAAGAGAGAGAGAGGCATGGGGAAAAGACATGCAGGGGGAGTGAGAGGGAGGCATGGGAAAGAGAGGGGACATGGAGACAGAGGCATTGGGGAAAGAGACAGGCATGGAATGAGAGAGCTGAAATAGAATGAGAGACTGGGCAGAAGAGCTTGCACTCACGTGCCCAGAAGACCTGAAGGTCGGTGGGAGGCCACCGCATTGTCTATCTGGCTAGACGCTGGCCAGGGATGCAGTGACTGTGGCGGGTTCCCCGCATTCAGGCTTTAGGCGGCCGTGAGGGGGTAGGCGGGAGGCGGTTGGAACATGGATTGCGACGCGTTATACTGACTGGATCCCGCTGGAGGAACATCAGTGTGGAAGATATGGTCAGTGCTCACTCGACCCCCGCTGACACCACCCAGGAGACTGACTTCACTGAAGCTCCTCGGCGGCTGAGCTGTTCCCTAACAGCAGCCGGAGACAGCTAAATGCTTTAGTTTTATGTGAGCAGTAGAGAGTCTGGGGGCAGTGTGTGGGGGCTCCTAATGTGTGGGGTCCCGGGACGACCGACACTGTTTCCCCTCCTATAATTCTGCCCTGATTCAAAGTGCTCTCCGTATTCTGGCTGCTGAACTATTGAACATATTTTGATGGTAGTTGTTTCTTCAGCATCACCATCAACATTGGTAGTTTGTTGTGAGCAATTTAACCCTTGTTGTAACTGGTGGAACAGCTTAATGTATGGTTATATATCATCATGTGGGTATCGGAATCCTGGCACGCAGTTATTGTGTCTCTGTAATACCCATGTGTACTGTATGTAATTTCTTCCCTTTAATTTGGTGCATAAATGACCTGCGTTTTAAGTGTAACTGGCACTACAGGGGGCATAAGTGTAACTGGGAATACAGGAAGCATTACATGTAACTGGCACTACAGGAAGCATTACGTATAACTGGCACTATACTGGGGCATTACGTGTATCTGGCACTATAGTGGGGCATTACATGTAACCAACACTATACTGGGGGCATTACGTGTAACTGGCACTATACTGGGGGCATTACATTTAACTGGCACTATACTGGGGGATTCAATTTATCTGGCAGTGTACTAGGGCATTACATGTAACTGGTAGTATATTAGAGCATTACTTTTATCTGGAACTATACTGGGGCATTAGGTGTAAGGAGCACTACTGTGGGCATTATCAGTAAGGCTGCCAATTGTGTATGTAGGGGGGGTGATAATACAGTATATATATATTTGTAATTTGATAACACGATATACAGTATAGTTTCGAGGCCACATCCACTTTACTAGGAGCGTGCGCACATTGGAGAGAGGGGAGGACACTTCAAAAGATCTCGCTCAGGGTGCTAGTAGGTCTGGAGCTGTCTTGGTACTTTGGAGTCTGTCCTGTAATCACAGTATATACACAATATGCAGTACCAGCCCATTCCCCCCATGTACGCTAATGTATCTGCTGTTCCTAAAAAGTGAGCTGAGGTTTGTATTCTTTTGCTGCTGGGGATGTACTGGAGAAGCCAGTGCCTCCCCAGCCATTGACCTCACCGCACATCACTGCTACTACCACACCATTAAGCCTTGCTCCCTCCCTTCTCTTCCTGTCATCTCACCTCACCTGCAACTTCACCACACTGAACTACCTCCCTTTCCACCTCCTGAAGGTTCTCATCCTACAGCAGCTCGGGCACCTGCACCATCACTACCCTCTCATCATCCCTGCCCTCTAAGTTAATTTCACCTCAATTCTCCAGCAACTCAGATAATCTCATTCACATCTCTCTTACAAACTTTCTCCCTCTCTCCTATGCCATCTGGAATGCCAGATCTGTCTGTTAAAAATTGGTCCCCACCCATGACATTAATCTCCAACTTACTGAATCTCCTAGCACGTACAAAAACCTGGTTTTCCCCCTCTGACACCACTACTCCCACTGCTCTCTCTGCTGGGGCCTCACATTCATACCTCCCCCCTAGCCCGGGTGTCGACATGGTGGTGGTGGTGGTTGTGTAGTTGTCCTTCTATCCTCCAGACATTCCTACCAACTCATACCATCAGAACCTTCCCTTATATTCTCTACATTTGAGGTCTCATCCTATAGTGCTGTCATTTCCATCTTTAAACAGTCATACTTCAAGAACCTCATCTCATCCCAATATTTGAACACTCCTTAGCCACTGCCAACTCCCTTCTCTGCCTACCCCCACCTTGTCTTCTTTCGTCACTCACTGCCCTTGACTTTGCCAACTACTTCACATGCAAAATTGACTCCATACATCAGGGCATCACATCCCAACAGACCCTCAATAACCTGCACTCTCCTTTCCCTTACCATCCATTGATCTCACCAACTCTTATTTCTTTTCCCCTATATCTGGAAAGGATGTAATTAACTTCATCTGGTCATCATCCCCATCCACCTCCACACTAGACCCTATCCACTCCCGCATCCTCCGCTGCCTCTCTCCTTCTGCCTGTTACTATTTTGCCCAAGTCCTCAATCTCTCCCTTTCATTAGGCACTGTCCCCTTTGCCTTCAGGCATACCATAGTCTCCAATATTCTTAAAAAAAACTACCCTTGATAATAACTCTGTCTCCAACTACCAACCCATAGCTCTCCTTCCTTTTGCCTCCAAACTCATTGAGCATATTCTCTACAACTGCCTTACTGCATTTCTTTCTTCTCACTCCCTGTTTAACCCATTTCAGTCTGGCCTTTATTCTTCTACTCTACTAAAACTTCCCTCACAAAAGTCTGCAATGGCCTCCATGTTGCCAAATTCAAGGGCCACTACTCTTTGCTTATCCTCCTTGACCTCTCTGCTGCTTTTGACACTGTGGACCACCCTATCCTCCTGCAAATCCTTCCCCCCACTTGTCTGCATAATGAATGTGCTACTTTTCTGACTGCTCCTTCTCTGTATTCTCTCATGACTTTCCATGACAGTAGGTGTCCCCCAGGGTTCTGTTCTTGGACCTCTCCATTTCTCTCTCTATAATGCTGGGGATGTACTGGAGAAGCCAGTGCCTCCCCAGCCATTGACCTCACCGCACATCACTGCTACTACCACACCATTAAGCCTTGCTCCCTCCCTTCTCTTCCTGTCATCTCACCTCACCTGCAACTTCACCACACTGAACTACCTCCCTTTTCACCTCCTGAAGGTTCTCATCCTACAGCAGCTCGGGCACCTGCACCATCACTACCCTCTTATCATCCCTGCCCTCCAAGTTAATTTCACCTCAATTCTCCAGCAACTCAGATAATCTCATTCACATCTCTCTTACAAACTTTCTCCCTCTCTCCTATGCCATCTGGAATGCCAGATCTGTCTGTTAAAAATTGGTCCCCACCCATGACATTAATCTCCAACTTACTAAATCTCCTAGCACGTACAAAAACCTGGTTTTCCCCCTCTGACACCACTACTCCCACTGCTCTCTCTGCTGGGGCCTCACATTCATACCTCCCCCCTAGCCCGGGCGTAGACATGGTGGTGGTGATGGTGGTGGTTGTGTAGTTGTCCTTCTATCCTCCAGACATTCCTACCAACTCATACCATCAGAACCTTCCCTTATATTCTCTACATTTGAGGTCTCATCCTATAGTGCTGTCATTTCCATCTTTAAACAGTCATACTTCAAGAACCTCATCTCATCCCAATATTTGAACACTCCTTAGCCACTGCCAACTCCCTTCTCTGCCTACCCCCACCTTGTCTTCTTTCGTCACTCACTGCCCTTGACTTTGCCAACTACTTCACATGCAAAATTGACTCCATACATCAGGGCATCACATCCCAACAGGCCCTCAATAACCTGCACTCTCCTTTCCCTTACCATCCATTGATCTCACCAACTCTTATTTCTTTTCCCCTATATCTGGAAAGGATGTAATTAACTTAATCTGGTCATCATCCCCATCCACCTCCACACTAGACCCTATCCACTCCCGCATCCTCCGCTGCCTCTCTCCTTCTGCCTGTTACTATTTTGCCCAAGTCCTCAATCTCTCCCTTTCATCAGGCACTGTCCCCTTTGCCTTCAGGCATACCATAGTCTCCAATATTCTTAAAAAAAACTACCCTTGATAATAACTCTGTCTCCAACTACCAACCCATAGCTCTCCTTCCTTTTGCCTCCAAACTCATTGAGCATATTCTCTACAACTGCCTTACTGCATTTCTTTCTTCTCACTCCCTGTTTAACCCATTTCAGTCTGGCCTTTATTCTTCTACTCTACTAAAACTTCCCTCACAAAAGTCTGCAATGGCCTCCATGTTGCCAAATTCAAGGGCCACTACTCTTGCTTATCCTCCTTGACCTCTCTGCTGCTTTTGACACTGTGGACCACCCTATCCTCCTGCAAATCCTTCCCCCCACTTGTCTGCATAATGAATGTGCTACTTTTCTGACTGCTCCTTCTCTGTCTTCTCTCATGACTTTCCATGACAGTAGGTGTCCCCCAGGGTTCTGTTCTTGGACCTCTCCATTTCTCTCTCTATATGTCCTCCTTAGATGATCTCATTTGCTCTTTCAACTTCCAATATCATTGCTATGCTGATTATGCTCAAATCTACATTTCACCTCTTGGCATTTTTCCCCTCTCACTTGTATCTCCAGCTGTCTCTCTGCTATCTCATCTTGGATGTCCCAGCACTTCTTAAAATGTATCAGGTCTAAGCCTGAGCTGGTTATCTCACACACACACACACACACACACACACACACACACACACAACCTCACCTACCACAGTTTCACTATCTATTGATAGCACAACTATCTCCTAGAGCCCTCAAGTACCATGTCTTGGAATCATCCTTGATTCCTCCTTCTCCTCCAAACCACACATTCAGTACCTCTCACATTCCTGAGGTTTCATCTCAAAAATATTCCCAGGATCAGACCCTTTCTCTTCCTGGATGCTACCAAGACCCTCATCCACACACTGGTCATCTGCAGATTGGACTACTGTAATTTCCTCCTATCTGGCTTACCTTACAAATGCTTCTCTCCACTCCAATCTATCCTCAATGCTGCTGTTTGGCTCATCTTCCTCTCCATTCATACTACATCTACCCCCTGCCCCTCTCTTAGAAGCATTTCCCCTTCCAAATCCAATTCAAGCTTCTCACACTCACATAGCCCTCACTTAATTCTCTTCCAATTACATATCTGACCTTATCTCCCTTTACACTCCAACCCTACCTCTTCGTTCCACAAATGCATGCCACCTCACCTGCCAACTGATTACTTCCTCCTATCCTGCCACCAAGATGTTGGCTGTGGTCCTCTCTAAATATGGAGTTCTATATCTCTCCCTGTCAGACTATCCACTTCTCTACAAAACCTTAAATTGCTCTCAAGACCCACTTCTTCATCAAATCCAGCCATCTCTCATCCTAACCCTCTTTTAAATTCTCATTTCTACCCCGTCTGTGTCACCTCTGTCTCCCCCCCTTCATAATGTCAGTGCTCATGAGCAGGGCCCTTTCCCCTAATATGCTTTTCCCTCTCTTAACCTATTTTTTACTCCATAATTTATTCAATGGCACCTAACTGTTGGTTTCTTCCAGCCTGATGCTTCTGTCAATGTTTGCTCCCCTGATGCAGATGATAAATAATGACACATAGCATTGAGAGTGAATGCAGCAATAGTGGATACTGCAATAGTGGATACCCAGGCATACACACTGGTGGACAATTTACCACATTAATGTTGTTGTTGGTCAGGGCAGATTGGGCACCCAGGAAAACAGATAACTGGACAGACAATTTAGTATTAATCAAAACTTGGTGAAATACCCAATTGCTATTGCATAGACTTGCTATAAGTGGACTGTGCAAAAGAGTTTGAGCTTTATTCCATATTATTATTATTTTTTCGAGACCTAGAATTTTTTTTACAGTACTTATTGTACAGCTGTTGCAGTGGCATGTTAATGAAAATGATAGCTAGAATGAGTGGGGTTATAATGTTTAATAAGAAATGGATTTGTTCCTTAAAGCATATTCCTTACTGATAGTAGGAAAAAATGAGTAAATGTACTAAGTAAACCTGAATCCACTTGAAAAGATAACATATTTAATGAATGACAGCAGATCATATAGAGTTAAGAAATTCAGCAATCATTGGAGAAAAACTAAGCAGTATAAATCACGTGAATTGACACCATCGGTATGTCCACATACATACAAACCATTAAAAGCATCATCACAGAAAATGTAAATCATCATCTAAAAAATCCATCAACATAGATAAAATATACACTAAGAGGTAGTACTCCTTATTTGGGCATATAAGAGAATAATACCACAAAAAGGTATGCTGTGCAATACATCGACATTCAGGAAGCTGAAAGAGATTTAAAATAGTGATAATGGTGAAGGTGTATACATATATATATATATATATACATACAGTATGTGTATATATAATTCAAGTAATAAAAAAATGAATAAATATTAAATAACAATAATAGTAAAAACAGTGAATGGAAGATTGGACTGAAAGAAAATTTGGATAAAAAATGACTGTAGAGAGGAAGAGAGGTCAATGTTTAGGACATTCCGTGATAGTATATTCAAATGGTAAATACAGAAGTTCTCTATTCTGGATAATTTTATCCAGCTGTCACCACCCCAAGGTACTTTTCATGTTTTTTTAGTCTCTGACTTCCATTTATTTATGTATGTATTCTCCTAGTTTTCCCACTCTTTTTATTTTCATATATCCTTCGTCACACACATTAATTAAGTTAAAGTGGTTCCCTATAATTATATTTCCCCACAAAGTCATTGGACTAAATCCACTTATCTACTACCCATCCTTTTTTCTGTCATCCATTATTCAGTCTGCAAATTTCAATTATCTAAGGATTATCTAGCCTATTTATACCTTTCTTGCTCACTTCTCATTCACTACCTGAGGAAGCGGTTGAGCCGTGAAACATGTTACAAGATTCCAAATAACTAGGACTCATTCTGGTTTTATTATTTTATGTTTTATTTTATTTTTAATTGATTTACAGTTGTATGTGTATTTATTATCTGACTAAGGTTATGGTATATAGTGCCAGCAGGCTAGTTAAATATACAGTATTTTATTTTGTTTTATCAAATTGCCATTGTCTGTTATAGGAACTGACAAGTTCCAAGATATATTTGTTTCTTGTATACTGTATAATTGACAATAAAATAATTTCACACCCAAACTATTGTAGTGGACAATTCTCATTTTCTTGTTTAGTTATATTTGGTTAGGGAAAGTAGAAAGTTCAATTTTGGTGATTTAAGGGATTTGGCATTATGTTTCCATTCGATTTCCATTTGATTTGGGAAGAACAGATTTACTAAAGACCAAATCGAATGTCTAAATGATTCTATTGCCAAATTCAACTCACATCCCAATAGAAATCGAATTTCTAAAAAAAAATTATGTTTTCCTATAGCCCAACATAGAATCCCCTCAGTTACTAAAGTTCAATTTGAAATCGAACTCCAAATCGAAATGAAATCCCCAATGTTTAAAATGATGTTAAACATTCAATTTTGTCTTCTAAACCCATTCTAATGGTAGGAAATTGATAATGATGACTTTTAAGTACCTACAAGCATGTAGGGCAGTGTGGAAGTAGTAATAATGGATGTCCAAGATTATGGTATATAGTGCACCTACCTGCACAATGCAAATCACCACCTGACTGAGATATCCCTGGGGTATCAATCAGCAGCTTTATGAGTTGAATAGTGCACATATTTATACTTATAGACATTATACTTATTCCCTTAATGTGCAATAGATAGCACCAGAGCACAATATTGGGCAATTTGGATGGAAAATATATAGAAATTTAAAATTATGACTGTTGTAACTGGAAATCCTGATTCAACCCTTGATGCCTACTTCCTCGGCAATTCATCCCTGTCTGCAAAAATTGTTGTGGGACAAATGCCAGAGGAATGGTTGTTGTGTAAGATACCATTGTGTGCTAACAAAGCAGCTAATAGTAATTGATACTATATTGTTCTAATTTGTTCCCCTTCCACCAAAAAGGGTTATTTAGGCTATGGCTGTTGCTCTTGGCCTCTGATTCTATTGTCAAATTCACATTCTCCTGATGAGCATAAGGATAAAGAGGCACATATAGCTACCAAATTCATGATAGAATGCATCTTTGGTTTAGAAAAAACTTTTTGAAAGGCATATTATTACATAATTTGGCAAAAATGCCCAATATTGTGCTTTGCTGCCATCTATTGCATAATTGCGCATAAAAAACCCCACTAGCCTCAGATTATGCAAAGAACAGGGAGCAGGCAGAAGGTTTGTTTTTTTTTTGTTTTTTTTTGCAACAACTGACTATGTGAACACATAAAGTGGGCAGGCAAGCTTATTGTCAAATATTTCATCTGTATTGCTTTATAAATTTAAAAAGCACAACATTTTGATCATCAGTTATGTTTTCATGTATAAAACAGTGTAAAGAGAGAGCTTCCCCTTTAATTAGTGTGCATGAGATACATTTGGACCAATAGGAAGCAATGAGGAAGTTCTACTCGATTTTACATTCGATTTTGCTGGTGATTTCAATGGGGATTTGGTAAGGGATTTCATAAATTCAACTAAAATCCCTTCCAAACATGAATCCACAGCTAATTTGAGTTGAAAATCGAATGCAAAATTGATTTTTAGTAAATAACGGAGTTTCCAAAAAGTTTAGAAACTCAAAAGGAATCAATTTCAATCGATTTTGAAGCTTCATAAAGTGGTTTCCAAAATCAAATTTTAGTAAATATACCCCCAGGCTTTTCCGAAGATTGGGTGCTCTTTTGGAGATAAGTTATAACAGATGGTTTATGTGGTAGTATTGAGCTGTCACCACCACGGGGAGAGTGGTGCATGTCAGGCACCGCTACTTACCCATCCAGCCACTGGTACGGGCCCGGAATGGTCAGTGGCGCGCTGCCTGCATGGTAATATCCTCTGATGCAGTTAGGACTTGCTTTGAGGAACCACATTAAAAGGTTCTGTTCAGGTCAACACCCTAAACCTGTCATGTCCCACCCAAACCAAAGGTGGCCTTAATTTTGTTATTGTGATGGATGAGGCAATTGCTTTACAAGCAAATGTTCTGAAGCCATTTCCCCAAAGGCTATTAACCAGAGAGCGTAGAATTTTTAACTATAGTTTATCATAGGCAAGGAGAGTAACGGAGAATGCCTTAGGGTTTTTGAGCAACTGCTATCAGATTTTCCATACTACAGTATAAATTTTAAATTTGCAAGTAGAAAAAATCATTCAGATGTAATGCTGTGTCCTACACACATTTCTACAAGCAAAGAGTACATCTGGACAGAGCCGGCCCTAACCAATATGATGCCCTAGGCAAGTATTTGGCTGGTGCCCCCTAGCACTGCAGCTAGTTCCACCTCTGACCCTGCATCCCTTTCCCAGCACCATCACACCTCACCCATAGCAGTCCTCATTTTTGTGCTCCTACTGCCTATATTCTAAATAGGAACAGTGCGCACATTCGGCACACAGCACAAAAAGGGGCATGTTCTTGCTAGGAAGGGGCATGGCCACACAACAGTACCCTCAATTTAAAATAGGTCACACAGTAGTACAACTTTATTCACATTTTATCATGCAATAGTGTCCCTTGTTCACATTACATCACACAGTAGTACCACTTATATATACGTTACTCCTTACAGTAGTGGCCCTTATATACACTTTACATCACACTGAATTGCTCCTTATTCACATTACACCACACCATATTGCTCTTTATTCATATTAGACCACACAATAGTGCTCTTTCTACACGTTACGCCACACAATAGAGAACCTTATACACATAATGCCACACATTAGCAATGCATTTATATACATAATACCACACAGTAATGCCCTTACACATATGAAACACATTATTAATGTCCTTATAAACATAATGTGCCTTACATATTATGCCAATCTTTATTTATGCCCTTTAAGAATGCCAAATTGATTTCTCACAAATATTTAAAATGCCCGCTCTAATATATATTGTAAATGCCTGCACCTCTTATTACCATATACGATAAAAGTGCACTGTACATCGCAAAACACTTTATCCCATAAGATAAAACAATACACCCACACATTATCTGAGTTCCAAAGCTCATTGAAGTATATATTTGCTATTAAAAGGATATGGATTCAATATATATTACAAAGTATAGTATACCTATAGTTACATGGTTACACTCGCACAGTAAGCAGTTAAAACATACAATTACATACAATTACATACAGTTTCATACAGTTTCAGTTACATGCCAGCGATACAATTACCATATCTTTCTCATATAAATTTGTCCCTCCATATGACTCTCTCTCTCTCTGTAAAATCATGCAAGACCTCCATCATCGTCTCAGACCTTACAGCCACTCTCAGACCAAAACAAAAACTACTTTCCTGTGTGACCAGCAAAATGTGTTAACTAGTTTCTGGTGGAGGGGTTCATGATGAGTCACTATTCTCTTTGTATATGCTGATCAGGTTCAGCCTTGAAGACATCCAAAGGGCTGGCCTGAGTTCCCTGTCCACTGTAACATTCATTGTTCTAACAAAGTGATTTTAGCTTTTATACATGTAATCATAACTATTTGCTGCAATGTCCTACAACTTCATAACAAGTATCAAATTAATCTACACATTAAGCTGGTTGTTTTAATAGTAAACATGACTGGTCTATCTTGTTTAGTTCAAATAATACACATTCATTCATTACTTCATTAGATAATTTTAAATCATCATGATGTCTGGCGCTTGATATTATTATAATTATGTACTGTATGAAATAAGTGTCGAATCCATCTCTGTGGCATGTCCGTGTAAATGCGTGTGTTACCATATACGGCTGTGATCGCTGCGCGTATTTGCAATTATAGCAACTTAAATGTGTGTAGTTTGTATGTTCTCTTTATGTAATATTTTTGACTTCGACAGTCCACCCTTTGGCAGTAAACAATAACTGCCATCAATTATTAACATAAGAAAAAAATATTTCATACCATAATCGGTGACCTAGACACAAGTATGTATGCATTTTGCAAATCAGACACTTGACTATATTTGGGGAAGACAGGGAGGAGGACAAGACATCCTATATATGCACTCGGCAGTCACGGGACCACTGGTTGGGTGTGGGACAACATTCAACCTATAGAGCAGGCATTCCCAACCCCAGTCCTCAAGGCACACCAACAGTGCAGGGTTTAGTGATATCCAGGCTGCAGCACAGATGGTTAAATCAAAATAACTGAGCTACTAATTAAGTCACCTGTGCTGAAGCCTGGATATCACTAAAACCTGCACTGTTAGTGTGCCTTGAGGACCGTGGTTGGGAATGCCTGCTATAGAGTATGCTGGAACAGTGCTTTGGCTTATAATGTCTGATTTGCGATATTTCACACATACATGTACCTACGTCTTTGTACACTGATGTTTGGATTCGATTGAGGTTCTGCTGGGTAGATAAAGAAGACAGAAACAAATCATGACAGTGACATATAAAATTTTCATGATCTACATATTCCTATCATTTTCTGAACATTGTTTCCATTTCTGGAACGTATGCTAGGTCTGTTTAGTCATTGAACAAGGGTTATAAGTAGTGTCCTTCCTAAATAACATAAACCTTCGGAGTTCGGGGAGAGCCACTCATAAACATTTCTTCCACATATATTAATGAGCTCTTTATCTGCAATGTTTGAATAGCCATTGTCTGACTGTTCCTGATTACCTCTGAACTCCATAACTACTAGAGCTTTGACCTTTCTCTGATTTTAACAAACTGATCGGCTAATCCCGGGATCCTATAAGGAAATCACTCCTTCCTACAGAACCAGTTCCAGTCCCACACTCGACTACTCATAAAAAAAACCTCGCAAAAATAGAATATCCTGAAAGAAAATGTTTGTCAGCGGGAAAGAGAGAAAAGAGAAATAGAACAAAACAACTCTTGTTCATAACAAATCAATTACAATGACTGGTCTTTCTGCAGTCCTTTAGTACGCTCAGGTAGTGTTCAACAGTGCTGCCTCTCAGTCGTCACGGAACAGAGTCTCTGGTGATACTTTTGCGATCTCTTTGCCTTGCTCTTTGAATACACAGTTCACTTGGAACACACAGTTCACTTTGCTCTCCACCTTGCTCTTTGAACACACAGTTCACTTGGAACACACAGACTCGATGAATGTGAGCAATAAACTACTTTGTCACGAGTTCTCTCCGGGTCAGCGACCTTCTTGCAGTGGGATGAGTGTACCCAAGTCTCTCTTTCAGCGACCTTTAGTGCTGTCAACAAATCTTGGTATGGTCCTTCCCACCTGTCTATTAGGCAACCTGAGTGTAAGAGCAATCACACAGTCTCTTGGTTCACAATCAAGACAATTAGCATTTGGCATACCAGCAATCAACAGTTTCAAGTTCTTTTGTCAAGTTCTCAAATGCTGGCTAATCTCAACAAGGTACTGTACTGTCACCTCATTGGTGTAGTTCTGATCATTGTGCGGATCAATCATGACATGAGGTTGTCTTCCAAAAATAACCCAAAAAAAACACAAATACCAAAACCAAAACAAATTTCGAAGAGGGTGATTCGTTGAGTGAAGATCTGGGAGTGGTTCCGAAGCTACATAATACTAGTGGCAGAATCTATGATCACAATAGTACAATTTCAAGCTTTGCTCCTACTTCTAGGGGTACCATTATCTACACACAAATTTCTGCGAAATTTTTCTTTGCGGTAAACACAGCAGCATCCGTGGCGTCAGGAAATGCCTCTACCCAGTTTGAGAAAACATCAGTGCACACCAATACATAACAATAATTCCTAAAGGGTGTTAACTGTATGAAGTCGATTTGTATTCCTGAAAAGATCCGTCTGCAGGAGGGATATGGGATGGCTCTGTTGGTATTGCTTTACCAATATTCTTCCACAAGCAAGTAAGACAGGTCATTGCTCTCTTACCTGCATGAGAATAAAATCCTGGCACACACCAGTAGGCTCTCATCAGCCTGCACCTACCCTCTTTGCCTAGATGAGTCAGACCGTGTGCCACCTCAGCTAGACTTGGAAGGTATGCTCTGGGGGCTACTGGCTTACCGTGTCCACCTGCCCACAGTCCTGAGGACTCCTGGCCATACCCCTTTGTCCTCCAGACTGCCGCTTCCTGCAGGGAACACAAATTTTTGCATCTTAATTTAACTATCGTGTGTTTGCAATGTAGAGTACCATGAGCATAACTAAAAAAGAAAAGAAAAAATAAACATCTCTAGAGGAGAGAAAGAAGAAGAAAATGAAAAAGAAAATGGCAGGTTTGCCATTCACCAACAGGCATATCAGTGTATATACAAAATTTCCCTTCCCCAGTATTCCCATTCTCCACCCTTTGTGCATGACAAGGCACACTGCAGTAATACTGGTGTCATCGTGCTGTTGAGATATACTGGGTTCGGGCAGAACTCTGAAGGACCTAGGCATGTGGAGTTTGAACTGTACTTGGGTCCATGTATTGTACCACCCTGTGTGAACGCAAAAGATGAAGAGGAAAACTGTAGAGAAACAGAATAGAGGTTGGTGACAGATGAGTTTGTAGAGGTGGAGAAGATTTTATAAAAATGTGACAACTGGATTGGGCACTACGTGGAAGTGATTCTCTACTTGGTCTACTCCCCTTAAAAAAAAATTCTGTGTGTCTTATCTCTACTGGGACTATCCCAGCCTTCAATCCAGTGTCCTGTCCATCCTAAGTTCATAGGGAACCTGGTATCTGTGAGTTAATTTCCTCTACCTGTGATGGACATGCATCTAGAACAGTGAAATGTAACATTAGTAAGTTGCATTTATTCTGTTCTTCCCATTAACCGAATCTGTGTTTTCTATATGGCTTATGATTCCTTACTATATGTCCCTTGGTCCCGTCTATGTGTTTAATAATGTGGCTTGTGTTTTCTGTCTAGGGGATCTATATTGACTATGTGTCCTACTACTCCTACAATCTCTGGCAAAATGCCCTTCCTTCCTACAAGTGTAACATATTATTGACCATTAGGGATCTGGGGTTTGGACTGATGGGTCTTTCCTGTATGTGCCAGTATACTTACCATCCTCAACCTCTCCACCTGTTGTTCTCTGCGCCTAACACTATTCTTGTGATGTTTAATAGCACACTATCTAAAATTAGCTACTGTGACCTTTCCAATTTTGCAAAGAAGTCTGCACCCTGACACTCAATGCCTTATTGAGCCCGTCCATTTGCACAGAGACAGCCACCTCCCATTTGCCGAATTAGTGTTTACCAGTGGTCTTATCCAGATGGAGAGTTTTCTATTTCTGCAAAAGACAAAAACCAAAACATTTTTTAACAAGCTTCTAGGTCATGCAAAGTATTTAATTCAATCCTTCTCATCCCGTATTAAGGGACTGTGTTAGGTGCCGCGGTCCGCGGCGCCGCTCGGTCTGCTTCCGAGCGACGCTCACGGGCGCCGCACCTCCCTCCCTGCCCGCCCGGTGCCTAGCAACGCCAGGACGCCGTGCGTACTGTAGCCGCCAGGTCCCTGGCAACGCTAGGACGCCGGGCGTCCTCAGCCGCTGGGTCCATAGCAACAGGGACACCATTGGCGGACCGCGTTCCCCGTTGCCAGATAGGATTGATTAGTTGCTCGTGCAGCAGGGCAGCTGCACGGCAACTAGTAATTAGGGTCTGGGGGCTGGTCTTGCTGGCCCTCCTGTCATTGGCCAGCAGGGTCTTTTTATGGGAGCCAGCACACTGCAGCCTCGCCGGTGATAGCTTCCTGTATGCTGTTCCTGCCTTGCAACGTCTGTTCCTGGTCAGCTGTATCTGGTCGATCCTGCTCCCTGTGCTCCTGAGTTCTGGAGTTCTGAAGCAGGTCCTGGGAATCCTTCCTGTCCAAGTGAACCTGTTGCAGTCATCTGGGGGTTCTCGCTTGTTGGGGTTCTCTCCCGGTTTCGTGAGTAGCGGCTTCTGCCGCGTGTTGCGGCCTAGGCCGCTTAGTCCTTGTGTTAATTTTGTATTGGTGGTTTTTGTGGAGGTTTCCGCTTTTCACTGTCCTCCCCGGAACTCGGCGGTGCCGTGTGGGGGAGTGGACAGTGGTATCTTTTGTTGTTCTTTTCCTTTGGCGGCGTGCCACACATATATTTAGTTTTAGGGTAGTTAGTAGCCCCTAGCTTTCTGTTTGCTTTAGTTAGAGGTCCCCTTGTTATTATCCTGTCTCGGTTCACGCCTTGTCTCACTCTAAGACCTGGGGGCATCGGAGTTGGGCAGACCTAATCTGCCCTTCAAACGCGGCTGCCGTGGGCCCAAGAAACCATAGTCACTCAGGCGTGAACTGACCACACGGGTAAAACAATGGAGGTAGGGTGCTAGGGGCTATTCCCGTACCACCCCTTATTTCAGCGTCACGTCCTGGTGCTCTGGACTTACTACGCAACATCTCTCTAGTTCTGAGCATCAGGAACGTAACATTATCACTGGCCCAAAAAAAAAAATAATAATAATAATAATATAAGAGTTGAAATTCGGCCTCATGAATCCGGCAGTATTAGGACCGAATCCCAGCCAGCTTTTGGCCAACCAGATTCAGGAACTAACTCAGATGGTTCAGGATCTTACTCTTCGGGTGAGATCGCAGAAAGATCTTTTGCGAGCCTCCCCGAGTATGATTCCAGAACCAAAGATGCACCTTCCTGACCGTTTTTCAGGTAACCGAAAGGATTTTTTTAATTTCAAGGAAGCTTGTAAGCTTTATTTTCATTTAAGGCCCCGATCCTCTGGTACTGAGTCTTAACGGGTCAGGATTGTGATGTCTTTGCTACAAGGCGATCCGCAAACCTGGGCTTTTGGGCTAAAAGCCGATGATGTTGCCTTGCTTTCTGTAGATGCCTTTTTTAAGTCTCTAGGCCTTCTGTACGATGACCCTGATAGAGAAGCGTTGGCTGAGAGCCACCTGCGTGCACTTAAGCAAGGGAAAAATCCAGCAGAGGCGTATTGTACCGAGTTTCGCCATTGGTCGAACGACTGTGGCTGGAATGACCCGGCCCTGCGCAGTCAGTTTCGCCTCGGTTTGTCTGAAGTTATTAAAGACAGTCTCCTTCAGTACCCCGCTCCAGAAACTTTAGACAAACTCATGGAGCTTGCTATTAAAATTGATCGTCGTCTCCGGGAGCGGAGGGCTGAAAGAGGAGCTAGTTTCAGGCCTAACCCATGTGTGTATACTTTCCCTGAGGACGTCGAGGAGCCCATGCAAATGGGTCTCTCCCGGCTGTCCCCAGAGGAAAGAACCAGAAGGCTAAATTCTGGTCTTTGCTTGTATTGTGGTGGCAAGGGACATATCGCACGTAATTGCCCGAATAAGCAGGGAAACGCTCTGACCAAGTAAATTGTGAGGGGGTTCACTTGGGTCTGCAATTGATCTCCTCTACTGATTCCTTATTAGTTCCTGTAAAAATTTCCTTTGATAGTCTCAGTTCGTTGGTGTCGGCCTTCGTCGACAGTGGAGCTGCGGGAAATTTCATGGATCTTGGTTGGGCTCAGGCTTAGGGCGTTCCACAGATACCTTTGGATAAACATATCACTATGCACGGCTTGGATGGTGGTCTGCTTTCTAATGGGGTAATCACTCACCGCACACCTCCAGTACAACTGACAGTGGGGGCCCTACATTCGGAGAAAATCGAATTTTACCATACCCATTGTCCGGCTGTCCCTGTAGTTTTGGGTCACGCCTGGCTTGCCTTTCATAATCCCACCATAGATTGGCGGTCTGGGGAGATTTCCCGATGGGGTACCTTTTGTATTAAGGAATGTATTTCCCGTCCAGTCCGGGTTGCGGCAGTCACCCCAGAACTTTTTCCTTTGGATTATCAGGACTTTGCCAATGTTTTCTCCAAGGGTAATGCGGATATTGTGCCTCCTCATCGGTCCTATGACTGCGCTATTGACTTAGTTCCCGGTGCCTCTTTGCCTAAAGGGAGACTATATGCCCTGTCTGTGCCGAAAACTACGGCAATGAATGATTATGTACAGGAGAGCCTAAAAAAAGGCTTCATTAGGCCCACGAAATCTCCATTGAGTGCAGGGTTCTTTTTTGTTGAGAAAAAAGATGGGTCGCTCAGACCATGTATTGATTATCGGGCTCTGAATAAAATTTCTGTTAAAAACACCTACCCCTTGCCACTGATTTCAGTACTATTTGATCAGCTCCGGACTGCCGTTATCTTTTCCAAGATCGATCTTAGAGGGGCTTACAATCTCATCCGAATAAAATCTGGGGATGAGTGGAAGACGGCTTTCAGCACACAGTCGGGACATTATGAATACCTGGTGATGCCGTTTGGGCTGTCTAATGCTCCTGCTGTATTTCAAGATCTCATTAACGACGTCCTTCGCGACTTTCTAGGAAAGTTCGTAGTCGTTTATTTAGATGACATTTTGATTTACTCTGAGTCTTTTGAACAACATATTACCCATGTGCGACTGGTCCTTCAGAAGTTACGGGAAAATCATTTATACGCCAAACTGGAGAAATGTGATTTCCACATCACAGAAGTGTCCTTCCTGGGGTATATTATTTCTCCTAAGGGGTTTTTCATAGAACCAAAAAAACTCCAGGCCATCTTAAATTGGGCACAACCCACGAACTTAAAAGCAATTCAGCGCTTTTTAGGGTTTGCAAATTACTATAGGCGTTTTATTCATACCTTCTCAGATTTGGTTGCTCCTATTGTGGCATTGACTAAAAAAGGAGCGGACCCTTCCAATTGGTTGCCTGAAGCCAAGTCTGCCTTCCTGGCCTTAAAGCAGGCCTTTGTCTCAGCTCCAGTACTCAGACACCCTAACCCGGATCTCCCCTTTATTGTCGAGGTAGATGCCTCAGAGGTTGGAGTGGGGGCTATCCTTTCTCAGGAAGACCCGGAGTCTCAGGAATTACACCCATGTGCCTTCATGTCCAGAAAATTCTCCTCGGCAGAATCCAACTATGATGTTGGTAATCGAGAATTGTTGGCAGTTAAATGGACTTTCGAGGAGTGGAGGCACTGGCTGGAAGGAGCAAGGCATACCATTACGGTGTTTACTGACCACAAGAACCTGCAGTATATTGAGTCAGCTAAACGGCTTAATGCTCGACAGGCACGTTGGGCGCTGTTTTTTACTCGTTTCAGGTTTATTATCACCTTCAGGCCCGGTTCCAAGAATACAAAAGCCGATGCACTGTCACGTTGTTTTCTTCCGGTTCACAATAACCACCCATCGTCTGTCATCCGGGCTGGCCTCACTCAGGATTTATTTACACAGCTAGTCCAGCTTCAGCAGCAGGCTCCCAAAGTCACTTCTGCAGATCGTCTCTTCGTCCCTGAATTTCTGAGAGGCACTGTTCTAGCTGAGTTTCATGATAATAAGGTTTCTGGTCATCCGGGTATCACTAAGACCTTGGAGTTAATCTCTCGCTCAGTGTGGTGGCCTAATCTTTCTAAAGATGTAAGGGAATTTGTCCGTTCCTGTCAGGTTTGTGCTCAGTACAAGGTATCTTGATCGTTGCCAGTCGGGCAACTCATGCCTCTAGCCGTTCCTCTCAGGCCATGGTCACATATATCCATGGATTTCGTGGTGGACCTTCCTCTTCCAGCTGGATTTCGAGTCATTTGGGTGGTAGTAGACCGTTTTAGTAAGATGGCCCACTTCATTGCTCTCCCCCGATTACCCTCTGCTCAAGGGTTGGCAGTTTTGTTTCTCCTCCATGTGTTCAGGCTCCATGGTTTACCCAGGGATATTGTCTCTGATTGGGGACCACAATTCATCGCCCGTTTCTGGAAACGTTTTTGTGCCTCATTAAATATGAAACTCTCTTTAACATCTGGGTACCATCCACAGTCTAACGGACAAACTGAACGTGTTAATCAGTCGTTAAAACAGTATTTACGGCTATATTCGGCCAAACTTCAGAATTATTGGTCTAAATTTCTTCCTTTGGCCGAGTTTGCCTATAATAACTCTTGTCATTCTTCCACCAAGGAGTCCCCATTCTTTTCGGTCTTGGGCTTTCATCCTAGAGCCAATTCTTTTTACCCTCATTTTCCAGTCTCCTCGTTGACCTTAACTTCCCGTCTCAGAATGATTTGGAAAAAGGTGCACCTTGCCCTTAAGAAGGCTGCCTTCCGAGAAAAAAAAATTTCTGATAGGTTCCGACGCCCATGCACTTTTAAGGTGGGAGATAAGGTGTGGTTGTCAACCCGCAACATCAAGCTCCGACAACCCTCGGCTAGATTGGGATCCAAATTTATTGGACCATTCCTTATCGTTAAGTAGGTCAACCCAGTTGCTTTTCGGCTACGCTTGCCTAAATCACTCAAAATTGGCAATACTTTTCACTGTTCCCTTCTGAAGCAGTATTTTTCTTCCTGGAGATTCCCTCGGAAGACTTCCCAGTGTAGACCTCCGGTGGATGTTCAGGGGCAACAAGAGTTCTTGGTGGAGAAGGTTTTAGATTCCAAAGTTTCTCGGTGCCGGCTTTATTTTTTGGTTCACTGGAAAGGCTATGGCCCGGAAGAAAGGTCTTGGGTCCTGGATAACAATTTACATGCCCCTAAATTTAAGAGATTATTCTTTCAGGAATTTCCTCAGAAACCCGGCTTTAGGGGTTCTTAAACCCCTCCTCAAGGGGGGGGTACTGTTAGGTGCCGCGGTCCGCGGCGCCGCTCTGTCTGCTTCCGAGCGACGCTCATGGCCGCCGCTGTTAGAATCTCCTGCTCTGTGCTGCCACGTCGCCATGGCAACCGGGAGGCAAGTGTTAGCGAAGTAACCTGAGCGCAGCTGATACTCCGGTCCGGGTTTTTACTGTGTAGTGGTTGCAGGCTCTGTGCACGGCAGGGAATCCGGCGCTGGTTTTGTGCTCACAGTCTGTGAGGTCTTAGTGGGGCGTGGACAGCACCTGCTATATAAACCATCCTCTCAGGCTAGGCAAATGCTGCTGAATCTTTGTTTGTTAGTCAGTTCCAGAGAGTTAGCTAGTACTGTGTGACTTTGTATTTACTTGTTGCTTACTGCGAATAGGCCTTGGGATTCGGTACTTCATTCTGCCAATCCGGACCTAGCAGTAAGACTGGAGTCAGTTGTTTGACCTGCTGGGGTTCTTTTGCTATTCTGTGAACCCAGCAGGTTTGCGGCTGTACTCTCAGACCTGCTTGCTTAATCCTCCCTCACTGTGCAGGGCGTCCAGGTGTCAGTTTAGTGGCAGTAAGCTGAACCTGTGTCCTGCAAGTGGGGGTTAGGATTGTGGATACTCTCCTTGTGTCTATATTTCTATCTCTGACCAAGGAGTTTATTCCCACACCCGTTGGTAACCCTTTGGGGTTCTTTCTGTTGCTCTTAGCAACATCATTTCAGGTGCTCCACATGTTAAATCACTACACATCACTTCATTGTCCGCTCTATTCCATCTGAGCATTCCTGACACTAGGGAGACACCCAATTCCTGAGACTTTGGGCTTCTCCGTTCACTTTGTGTTTATTAGTTATTCCATCACCTCCTGTGTATGTTATGTTATACTGTCTGTGAGTTCGTTTGCTTCGCTTCCCTCTCTGTTCATACACCGGTATACTCCTGTTAGCACTGGTGTGCGTAACATATTCAGCAGCCTTACTCCTGTTGAAATTTTGTGGGAATATGGAGCATACCCCTCAAAATACTTTGCAACAGGTGGTCGATCAGGTGCAGGTCCTGACTCGACAATTTAATGAGATGTCCATTAAAATGAACACCCCGCAGGCCGCTAGCGGAGCTCCTGCAGCAGCAGCGGCAAGTTCAGGGGTTAAGGAGCCGAAAGTAAATCTCCCGGATCGTTTTTCTGGAGATCGCTCGCAGTTCTTTTGTTTCAAGGAGAGCTGTAAGCTATATTTTAGGCTTAGGCCCCAGTCTTCTGGGTCGGAGATTCAGCGGGTGGGCATGGTGATTTCCTTGCTACAAGGAGACCCACAGGTCTGGGCATATGGGTTACAGCCTGACTGTAAATTGCTTAAAAGTGTTGATGCTTTTTTTACGGCACTGGGCATTTTGTATGATGACCCTGACAAGATGGCTTCAGCCGAGGCTCAGATTACGGTTCTTAAGCAAGGGCGACGGCCAGCTGAGGTTTATAGTACGGAGTTTCGGAGGTTGGCTCATGATACCCAGTGGAATGACCCAACCCTGAGAAACCAGTACCGAAGGGGCCTTTCTGACCAGATAAAGGACCAACTGGTACAATATCCCTCGCCTGATAGCTTAGATCAGCTCATGCAGTTATCCATCCGGGTGGATAGACGGCTGAGAGACCGTAGGCTTGAAAGGGAGACCGCAGTTTCCTTTTTTCCCAAGGGAACCTCAGACTCTGAGGAATATTCCGAGGAGCCTATGCAGATTGGGGCTACCCGCCTCTCCTCGCGTGAGAAGACGCGGAGGAGACAGCAGGGTTTGTGTTTGTACTGTGAGAATAAAGGTCATGTTGTAGTATCATGCCCAGAAAAACCGGTAAACTTCAGGGCCTGAGGGTGATGGAAAATATCCTGTCAGGCCAGAAGTCAGAATTTCCTAAATAGACTTTTCTCATTCCGGTGACTTTGGAGATCCTCGGTCAAACTGTCAAGACTGAGGCCTTTGTTGACAGTGGGGCCGATGGGGTTTTCATGGACCGTCAATTCGCCCTGGAACACTCTGTTCCCTCAGTACTTTTGGCATCAGATATTGAGATCTGTGGGTTAAACGGGGAACCATTGTCCCAGGGTAAAATTACCTCCTGCACCAGCCAAATTCCTTTGTTTATTGGAGCCGCACACTCTGAAAAATTGTCTTTTTATGTGACTGTCTGTTCTTTTGCCCCATTGGTTTTGGGGTTACCCTGGTTAAGGGCCCATAACCCTCAATTTGACTGGGTCTCTGGGGAGATTCTTAGTTGGGGTACTGATTGTTTCAGGAGTTGCTTGAGCCTTCCAGTCAGGCTCTCGCAGCTAAGTTTGCCAGGATTGCCAGGATGTTATGCAGATTTTGCGGATGTGTTCTCCAAAAAAGTTGCGGAGGTACTACCTCCCCATCGCCCCTATGACTGTGCCATTGATTTGTTGCCGGATGCTAAGCTTCCCAAGAGCAGGTTGTACTCCCTGTCACGTCCTGAGACTCAGGCTATGGCAGAGTACATTCAGGAGAACTTGGCTAAGGGATTTATCAGACCGTCACAGTCCCCAGTTGGGTCGGGGTTCTTTTTCGTGGGTAAAAAGGACGGTTCGTTGCGACCCTGCATCGACTTCAGGGAATTGAACCGTATCACGATTAAAAACTCGTACCCACTGCCTCTCATTTCGTTTTTTTTTACCAGCTTCATACTGCCACCATTTTTTCTAAGATTGACCTACGCGGTGCTTACAATCTAATCCGAATAAGAGAGGGGGATGAATGGAAGACTGCCTTTAATACCCACTCAGGGCATTATGAATATTTGGTGATGCCTTTTGGGCTCTCTAATGCCCCGGCAGTCTTCCAGGAATTCATGAACGATGTGCTCAGGGAATATTTGGATAGATTCTTAGTTGTTTATCTAGATGACATCCTAATCTTCTCTCATTCCCTGGAGGAACATCGGAAGCATGTACGCTTAGTCCTCCAGAAACTCAGAGACCACCAGCTTGGGGCGAAGCTGGAGAAGTGCGAGTTTGAAGTCCAGCAAATTGCATTTCTAGGGTATATTATCTCCTCAGAAGGTTTCCAAATGGAGGGTTCTAAGGTACAGGCAGTCCTGGTTTGGGTGCAGCCCACTAGTTTGAAGGCGCTTCAGCGTTTTCTGGGCTTTGCGAATTTTTATAGACGGTTTATCGCAGGATTTTCGTCTATAGTGGCCCCCTTGGTGGCACTCACTAAGAAAGGGGCGGATGTTGCTCACTGGTCTTGTGAGGCCAAAGCGGCCTTTGCCCGTCTCAAAAGGGCATTTGTCTCAGCCAAGGTGCTGCGACACCCAGATCCAGAGCGTCCTTTTGTGGTAGAAGTGGATGCCTCTGAGATAGGTATTGGGGCAGTGCTCTCTCAGATGGGGGTGTCTGATAATCGCCTTCATCCCTGTGCTTACTTTTCCCGTAAATTTTCGTCTGCCGAGATTAATTATGATGTCGGTAACCGGGAATTGTTGGCTATAAAGGATGCACTCGGGGAGTGGAGACACTGGCTTGAGGGGGCTAAGTTTGTGGTCTCAATTCTCACCGACCATAAGAATCTGGCATATTTAGAGTCAGCGAAGCGGCACAATGCCAGGCAGGCACGATGGGCTTTGTTTTTTGCTCGCTTTAATTTTTTGATAACATATCGCCCTGGGTCAAAAACATCAAGGCTGATGCGCTCTCGCGGAGTTTTGCTCCAGTTCAAGAGACCACCGAGGAGCCATTGCCCATTGTGTCCCCATCATGTATTAAAGTGGGCATTACCCAGGACCTCTTGTCATTAGTCCTTAGAGCACAGGAGCAGGCTCCTCCAGACCTTCCAGTAGGTCTCTTGTTTGTGCCTCCTAGGTTAAGACAGCGAGTGTTCCTGGAATTCCATGCCAAGAGGTCGGCAGGGCATCCGGGTATTGCCAGAACTCGGGAGTTGCTGTCTAGGGCGGTGTGGTGGCCCTCGGTGGCTAGGGATGTGGATCAGTGGGTTCGGGCATGTGACGTTTGTGCCCGAAATAAAACTCCTAGAGGGGTTCCTGTCGGCCCATTACATCCACTCTCTATTCCGTTTAAGCCATGGACCCACATTTCCATGGATTTTGTGGTGGACTTGCCCAAATCCTCGGGGATGACAGCCATTTGGGTTGTCGTTGACAGGTTTTCGAAGATGGCGCATTTCGTTCCACTGGTTGGGTTGCCATCGGCCAGACGCCTGTCTGAGTTATTTATGCAGCATGTTGTGCGCCTCCACGGGTTGCCACTTGATGTGGTCTCTGACCGTGGATCCCAGTTTGTGGCCAAATTCTGGAGGGCATTTTGTTCTGATCTCCAGATTTCTGTGAGCTTGTCGTCAGGCTACCATCCACAGTCTAATGGACAGACTGAGAGGGTGAACCAGTCCTTGGAGCAGTTCCTCAGGTGATCTGTCTCCTAGTGTCATACTGAATGGGTTGCTCATTTGTCCATGGCGGAGTTTGCCTATAACAACGCGGCTTACTCTGCTACAGGGATCTCTCCCTTCCTTTGTGTGTATGGGCATCATCCTAAGGCCAATTCTTTTGACCCCCTGGATTCCACGTCTGGTGGTTCCTCTGTTGTTTCGGTCCTTAGGGGTATTTGGAGGAAAGTGAAGAAAGCCCTTGTATCTGTGTCATTAGTGACCAAAAGGGTTTTTGATAAGCGGAGAAGACCCTGCAGCTTCAAATTAGGAGACTTCGTCTGGTTGTCCACCAAGAATTTGAAGTTGAGACAGCCATCTCATAAGTTTGGCCCCCGGTTCATCGGCCCTTATAAGATCACCAGGGTTATCAATCCGGTGGCATTTCAGTTAGATCTGCCCGTTCATTGGGTATCAATAAAACATTTCATTGTTCCCTTTTAAAACTGGCGGTTAGTAATCCTTCTTCCAGTGGAAGACCTTCTCCTCTTCTGATACGGGGTCAGAGGGAGTTTGTGGTTGAAAGGGTTCTTGACTCCAAGATGGTTCGGGGTCGGCTATCATTTTTGGTGCACTGGAAGGGGTATGGCCCGGAGGAGCGGTCGTGGGTGCGCAGTTGTGATCTTCATGCCCCCAGACTGATGCGCTCTTTCTTCTCGCAGTTCCCCGATAAACCCGGTGGTAGGGGTTCTTTGACCCCTCGTCAGAGGGGGGGTACTGTTAGGATCTCCTGCTCTGTGCTGCCACGTCGCCATGGCAACCGGGAGGCAAGTGTTAGCGAAGTAACCTGAGCGCAGCTGATACTCCGGTCCTGGTTTTTACTGTGTAGTGGTTACAGGCTCTGTGCACGGCAGGGAATCCGGCGCTGGTTTTGTGCTCACAGTCTGTGAGGTCTGAGTGGGGCGTGGACAGCACCTGCTATATAAACCATCCTCTCAGGCTAGGCAAATGCTGCTGAATCTTTGTTTGTTAGTCAGTTCCAGAGAGTTGGCTAGTACTGTGTGACTTTGTATTTACTTGTTGCTTACTGCGAATAGGCCTTGGGATTCGGTACTTCATTCTGCCAATCCGGACCTAGCAGTAAGACTGGAGTCAGTTGTTTGACCTGCTGGGGTTCTTTTGCTATTCTGTGAACCCAGCAGGTTTGCGGCTGTACTCTCAGACCTGCTTGCTTAATCCTCCCTCACTGTGCAGGGCGTCCAGGTGTCAGTTTAGTGGCAGTAAGCTGAACCTGTGTCCTGCAAGTGGGGGTTAGGATTGTGGATACTCTCCTTGTGTCTATATTTCTATCTCTGACCAAGGAGTTTATTCCCACACCTGTTGGTAACCCTTTGGGGTTTTTTCTGTTGCTCTTAGCAACATCATTTCAGGTGCTCCACATGTTAAATCACTACACATCGCTTCATTGTCCGCTCTATTCCATCTGAGCATTCCTAACACTAGGGAGACACCCAATTCCTGAGCCTTTGGGCTTCTCCGTTCACTTTGTGTTTATTAGTTATTCCATCACCTCCTGTGTATGTTATATTATACTGTCTGTGAGTTCGTTTGCTTCGCTTCCCTCTCTGTTCATACACCGGTATACTCCTGTTAGCACGGGTGTGCGTAACAGCCGCACCTCCCTCCCTGCCCGCCCGGCGCCTAGCAACGCCAGGACGCCGTGCGTACTGTAGCCGCCGGGTCCCTGGCAACGCTAGGACGCCTGGCGTCCTCAGCCGCTGGGTCCATAGCAACGGAGACGCCATTGGCGGACCGCGTTCCCCGTTGCCAGATAGGATTGATTAGTTGCTCGTGCAGCAGGGCAGCTGCACGGCAACTAGTAATTAGGGTCTGGGGGTTGGTCTTGCTGGCCCTCCTGTCATTGGCCAGCAGGGTCTTTTTATGGGAGCCAGCACACTGCAGCCTCGCCGGTGATAGCTTCCTGTATGCTGTTCCTGCCTTGCAACGTCTGTTCCTGGTCAGCTGTATCTGGTCGATCCTGCTCCCTGTGCTCCTGAGTTCTGGAGTTCTGAAGCCGGTCCTGGGAATCCTTCCTGTCCAAGTGAACCTGTTGCAGTCATCTGGGGGTTCTCGCTTGTTGGGGTTCTCTCCCGGTTTCGTGAGTAGCGGCTTCTGCCGCGTGTTGCGGCCTAGGCCGCTTAGTCCTTGTGTTAATTTTGTATTGGTGGTTTTTGTGGAGGTTTCCGCTTTTCACTGTCCTCCCCGGAACTCGGCGGTGCCGTGTGGGGGAGTGGACAGTGGTATCTTTTGTTGTTCTTTTCCTTTGGCGGCGTGCCGCACATATATTTAGTTTTAGGGTAGTTAGTAGCCCCTAGCTTTCTGTTTGCTTTAGTTAGAGGTCCCCTTGTTATTATCCTGTCTCGGTTCATGCCTTGTCTCACTCTAAGACCTGGGGGCATCGGAGTTGGGCAGACCTAATCCGCCCTTCAAACGCGGCTGCCGTGGGCCCAAGAAACCATAGTCACTGAGGCATGAACTGACCACACGGGTAAAACAATGGAGGTAGGGTGCTAGGGGCTATTCCCGTACCACCCCTTATTTCAGCGTCACGTCCTGGTGCTCTGGACTCACTACGCAACATCTCTCTAGTTCTGAGCATCAGGAACGTAACAGACTGTACGTGGTCCAACAAACATTTCCAACCTCATCTTTACTAGGGGCATTACTAGGAATGAATACTTCTTATATGGTAACTGAAAGAAATACCCTGGGGTTACCTTGTCTCTGTCCGCTTTCCTACTGGCAAATACTAATGTGCGGACATTTCTGACGTTACTTTCTTGATTTTTTTTGTTTTATTTTTGGGTTTTACTATATATGTACACGAATGATACCATCCTTACCTGTTCCACTGGTCTCAGCCACTTCCCCCACAGGCTACTGCTCTTCTTTTACCAGTTGGATACTCCTCTGGGTGCATGAGAAATGGCTGAAAACGATCAGGTCACCTTCTCCTCCTAAATAAAACTTCAACATTCATTAGTACATATATAGGTTACAGTCATATTTTTCATATTTTTATTATTTTCTATTGTTTGTATGCTGGCCGTAACTGCTTCCATCATCTACATAAGGTGGTGTACTTGCATTCTCTTTTTTTTTTCTTCCTACTTATTTATTGTTGCTACAAGTTCAAACAGTTCTTATATTTTCATTCTTGTCTTATATGACTTTGGTTAGACATACCACCTGCAATACCTTAGGATCAAACTCACCAACCCCTCTTGCTGCCACAGGTTTAAACAATTTGTATGTCTGACCCTTTGTTTTTGGGATTTTATCAGACATATTCTTATCCTTAAGTTCTGCAATACCTCTGGTTCAAAACTGTCCACCCTAGAGAATGGTGCCCTATCTTTGTCAGTCATACATTCCCATTCAGACAAAAAGTCTTCAGCGTGTGGACCATATTTCCCACACATAATACTTTTTCCTTTAAACTTCGCTGACCCCCTGGGCCGCGGCTCTTCAACCTGAACCCTGGTTAAACGTCCCTTACTTGAGCAACTGGCTCCCATAATTGTGGGCCTTTTTCCCACAAACATCAAAATACTCAATATAAGGCAACGGTGAAAGTTCTCTGAGCGCTTCCACCTGCTCACCGCCCACGTTGGCCAGTACTACCATACACTGTTGATAGCTAAGGCAATGTACCCAACTTAGGGCTCCTATCAGACCTTACAACACCGTAATTTCTTTCGGTGGAAGTTCTGTTTGGAATATTTTCCTGAGAGAGGCAGCAAAAAATTCCTTTTCGGTATCTTTCAACTGGAATTGTTTGTAGGGTGAAAAGCAGAGAAATTAGATAACTATCCTTCACCCTTTCCAGTGAAACCCACCAGGGAGATTTCCTGACGTTGTCAAAGAAAAACCCCTCTGTCTATACAATCACGTCTGCGTATGCTCTTCCACAGCGCATATGACACAATAATATCACGTTGCGCTGTGCAGAACAATTGGACATGTGATGCAATAGCACAGCCTATAGATACTAGTTATCTATATGCCCTACGATTGCTGTAGACCACTTAGCCTAGACCACTCCAGACCACTTTAGTTGTATGGGATCACTTCAGACCACTTCAGACCACTTCAGTTCCTAATAACGCAGGGTAGCAAACCCTACGCCGCCGGGCCTCTACTAACCCAGTGTTGCCACTTCAGACCACTTAGACCACTTCAGTTTCTGGGTTCAGTTCCACTCTGTCCGCTTTCACTCACACAAATATACTTTGGTTTTTCTGTACAGAAATTTTTTTTCATTCAGATAGGCAGCTTTACCCGAGAGGCAATACAGTTTTTTAAACTAAATTTAGAGTAACCTGCTTTTGAAATCTGATAGTTATGTGCTGTTGTATTAAATGTCTACTATCCCACCCTTAAACTAAGAGACACTATTGTATAATTTGTACTCAGCGCCTGCATTCTTACGCACATTGCGCAAACACGCGACCGTGCGTGTCCCTTATGCTGCGTACGCAGTCCTTTACTTTGTCCGAGACACGTGTACAAAACCCTGCGTCCGCAATAAAACTAATCACACAGCTTCTATAAATGTGAGCAATATTAACTACTATTGCCCACTAGACACAACTTGTTCTGTATAAACTTTTATGCAGACCTGCGTTTGTCTTTACGCTTACTTCCTTAAACATTTATTTTAGTTTTAACTATATAGCAACAAATGTATCCTATTTCACACAGATCTATAATGACTCTAGCAATAATCAATAATTTAAATGATATGATTCAGATTGGATAGCTATCTTGTAGAACATACACTGATATAAATACACACATAATTATAATATTATATATATGTACCATTCACTGGTCTCCTATGAGACTCATTTACCCATTCAGTACTTCTAATTTGCATATCAATGCTATGTGCTTTTGGCTGCCTGTAAAAGTGGTTTTTCACTGCTAAGAAAAAGCAGTTACACAGGTTAATTTGCATTTCAAATGCTATCTTATAGCAAGCAGAGTTAACTAAATCCTAGAGGTAAAAGAAAAAAAACTTTGTTTATATCTATGTGTAATTCTTACATCAAGTATTCATCTCACTATTAACTTTCACTAGGCCCCATTGAAACTATTTGTAATTGACTATGGCATGGGTAGAATAAATGCATTGGTAACTCATAAATCATGTTTCATGTGACCAAGGAAAGCTGATTATTCTGAGCAGACTGAAAATCAGATATTTAGAAAAATTACCTTCCCAAAATGGCCGCTGAGCCTCCCCCTTCCACATCCATGAGGGTTACACAAAATGGTGGACAGGCCATGTGGTTAGTCCAAAATGGAGGACAGACCATGCGGCTTCCTTTGTCACAAAGAAATCACACATCATACAAGCACCAGAAGTTATTTTAGGCCTGAGTTAAAAAATAAAATTATATCAAGGTTATGCAGCAACTTTTAAATGTACTTTTAAACCTACTTAACAGATAAACAATCCAATCTGAATCAAACACAATATGACTTATTTGAACCTTGTTTTGCAACAATAAAAATACATTTTGGCATCTTAAATATTGTGAGAAACGCATTGTCCCTTGAATTTCATATCAGTGGCTTACTGATACCACAACAATACATTAACGTGGATGTTATTTTCATCAGCTTCTCAATGCGTCCATTTGAGCCGGTCAATTACAGCGGCGTTTGTAATGTACAGTGCATCATTAAGAACGTGATATCGCAGACCAGCCCCCATCTAAGTACGTTACTCCTTACAGTAGTGGCCCTTATATACACTTTACATCACACTGAATTGCTCCTTATTCATATTACATCACACCATATTGCTCTTTATTCATATTAGACCACACAATAGTGCTCTTTCTACACGTTACGCCACACAATAGAGCACCTTATACACATAATGCCACACATTAGCAATGCATTTATACACATAATACCACACAGTAATGCCCTTACACATATGAAACACATTATTAATGTCCTTATAAACATAATGTGCCTTACATATTATGCCAACCTTTATTTATGCCCTTTAAGAATGCCAAATTGATTTCTCACAAATATTTAAAATGCCCGCTCTAATATATATTGTAAATGCCTGCACCTCTTATTACCATATATGATAAAAGTGCGCTGTACATCGCAAAACACTGTATCCCATAAGAGAAAACAAAACACCCACACATTATCTGAGTTCCAAAGCTCATTGAAGTATATATTTGCTGTTAAAAGGATATGGATTCAATATATATTACAAAGTACAGTATACATATAGTTATATGGTTACACTCACACAGTAAGCAGTTAAAACATACAATTACATACAATTACATACAGTTTCATACAGTTTCAGTTACATGCCAGCGATACAATTACCATATCTTTCTCATATAAATGTGTCCCTCCATATGACTCTCTCTCGCTCTGTAATATCATGCAAGACCTCCATCATCGTCTCAGACCTTACAGCCACTCTCAGACCAAAACAAAAACTACTTTCCTGTGTGACCAGCAAAATGTGTTAACTAGTTTCTGGGGGAGGGGTTCATGATGAGTCACTATTCTCTTTGTATATGCTGATCAGGTTCAGCCTTGAAGACATCCAAAGGGCTGGCCTGAGTTCCCTGTCCACTGTAACATTCATTGTTCTAACAAAGTGATTTTAGCTTTTATACATGTAATCATAACTATGTCCTTCAACTTCATAACAAGTATCAAATTAATCTACACATTAAGCTGGTTGTTTTAATAGTAAACATGATCGGTCTATCTTGTTTAGTTCAAATAATACACATTCATGACATTACTTCATTAGATAATTTTAAATCATCATGATGTCTGCCGCTTGATATTATTATAATTATGTACTGTATGAAATAAGTGCCGAATCCATCTCTGTGGCATGTCCGTGTAAATGCGTGTGTTACCATATATGACTGTGCTCGCTGCGCGTATTTGCAAGTGTAGCAACTTAAATGTGTGTAGTTTGTATGTTCTCTTTATGTAATATTTTTGACTTCGACACCTTATACACATAATGTCCCTTACACATATGCCGCATATTATTAATGCATTTTTATACATGACACACATAATGCCCATTACACATATTATGAACACTATTGCACAACCAACCCACCCGCACACAGCACTCACATGGCTGCTAATACTGTGACCTCTGCCTCTGCTTGGATACAGATGTGTCCTCACACATCTTACCTTAATACGACATGCAGCAGGAGATGCCTTTTTTGCTGAAATGTCAGGCGCCTTTTTGCAAAAATGCATCTTATTTGCATTGTTATATGGCTTGGGTGCACAAGCAGATTCTGCTGATTAAAATGATATGCCTTTATTCTGTGTGCGACTGTGGTTGTATCTGCATAAGAAATGCATTTTGTATGCAGATTCAGTCAAAGTCGCACACAGAATATAGGCATGCCACATATAATTTTAATCAGCAGAAGCTGCTTGAGCCGCTAGGCATTTCAAATGCCCTAGGCATTTTCCTAGTTTGTCTATGCCTAGGACCGGCTCTGCATCTGGAACACTTATTTCATCCAATGATTTAACCACTTAACTGATGATTTTTTCCCCAAAAAATAGTTTTTTTTAATGAGTGAATTATGTGAAGAACATGAATTTAACCTCATCTAAAATAAGTTTAGTTAAATAAAAGCAAAAATATATATATTTTTATATTTATTTAAAAAAAAATCCCAAATATTGGAACATCGGCCGACACCATCAGAACATCAGGAACATCGCGACCATTGTGACTTTCCTTTTAACAGTGGGCTTGGAGCGGTTGACTTACACTTCCCTAGCTGCTGCTATTATCTGCAGCCGCGGGGTGGGTGGTCCTGCCGTGCTGACCTATCAGCAGTGATCAGAAGCACCGCAGACACTGGGGGAGGGTGCGGGAAGGCAGAGGGACCTAACGCTCCCTCTGAGAGCAGCAGCGATGAGAAGTTTCTCGTCCCTGCAGCTGCAAACACTGTTTATCTGACTGGTCTCATCCTGTGTCACCAGGTTAGATAAAGCACTTTCTGGTGTGGTCACATCTGAAATAGGAAGATGGACAGAGTAGTATTTGTCAAATTGTAATGGTGTTGGTGCTGGAGGGAAATTTTCAACAGTATTGGGAAACTGTCACCAAAGCAGACACTGCCATGCCCATAAGTATGATTGCATGGCTCGACCAGCCCTAGAAACAGCCCAGACTTCACTGGTCCAGAACGTTGGTTTATAGCAATCTCTATGTAATAATATATTATTAATAGGGCCCCATATGTAGGTTGATACACTTTGCCCATCAAAACGATTCTTGTGTTAAAAAAAGTGCATTGTTAGGATGCTGGTGCTGCTCTATGTGGTGATGTATCCACATCTAATTATATCAATGAATCATACTATCATTATGTGAATACTTCTGTGAATAAAGGAGAAAAAAAGATTTTGTAATACCAGGCACCAATCAAATACTCAATGGTCATATGGGCAAAAAGTATATATTACATACTAGGTGCTTCATCGCGCCCTACGGGCGCTCTTCACATTGTCGGAAGGGGCTACGTCCCCTTAACCCCTGCACGCCTTTCTGGGGTTCAATATATGGAGTATTACCTGCATTCCTAGTTTTGTTAGTGTTTGAATATTGCACAATGATAGGGCGTCCGATGGTGAAGGGGGCATAGTCCCTTGCAACAGGAAGGGGTTTGGGGAGTGGGGACCGCGGATGGGGGAGGGGGTATGAAGGCGCTGTGGGTGGGGTAGGAGCAGGGGTGTCGCAGGTGGGGGATGGCAGCTGCAGGGCTGTTGCGGATGGAGGAGGGGTTCCGAAGGCGCTGCAGATGGGGAAGGGGTGGGTGCGGGTGTGCAGTGGATGGGGGAGGTGTCCAGGGGACGCGGTGGGTGGGGGAGGGGTGGATGCGGGGGTAACGTGGGTGGGGGAGTGGCGGGTGCGGTGCTGTTGCGAATGGTGTAGTCGATGCGGATTGGGAAGGGCCTGCTGCGTGGGTGGGGTAGGGGATCCAAAGGTGCAGCGGGTGGGGGAGAGCCAGATGCGGGGTGTGGCGGATGGGGGAGGGGCTGCTACAAATGGGGGAGGGGTTTGGAAGACACTGCGGGTGGGGTAGGGGTTCCGAAGGCGCAGTGGGTGGGGGTGCCACGGGTGGTGGAGGGGCAGGTGCGGGGGTTTGCGGGGGATGGGGAGGGGTCCAGGGGCGCTGCAGGTGGTGGAGGGGCAGATATCAGTGCACATAGTTTCTGTGGTAGTTAGTGAGGGTTGGTGATGGTGTGAGAGGGGTGAAGGCCAGCACACAGACAGGCAGTTAGAGAGCAGGATGAGGGTGACAGGGCATAGTGACGGGGAGTACTTAGCAGATATAGGGGTGGGCTACAGGTGTGATGTCACAGTGTGTGTACCTTTGCTCTCATGTGTGAGGTATGTGAGGTATATGTGAGGTATATGTGAGGTATATGTGAGGTATGTGTGAGGTATGTGTGAGGTATGTGTGAGGTATGTGTGAGGTATGTGTGAGGTAAGGATGTGCGGGTCGTGGTGGCCACTAACCTCCAGGCTGCTGCTGTGAGACGGTGACTGCAGAGGGAGGGAGCTCAGACCCAGCAGCAATGGGTCGTGGTCAGCTTTCCTTCCTGGCCCCGTTCCGCCGCACACTGTCCGCCCCGTCTGACGGGCGTCATTCCTCCATCCTGCATGGCAGCGTCAGCTGCTGTGATCGCGGAGCATAGGTAAGCGTCCGGAGCCCTGTGGGCGGGCAGGCATGGTGTTTCCCTGGAGAGGTGCGGCGCGCGTCCTTAGGCTGCAGACGGAGGGAGCTCCGGCCCAGCAGCAATGTTGATTAGTGCGTGTCCCGTCCTGGCGCTGTCCCGCTGCACATGCTCCGCACCGCTTGCCGCTGAGCATGGCAGCCCTTGTCTGTATGCTGCAGATGCTGATCTAGCGGTGCCTGAGCTAGCGCCCTCTCCCTGGGGTGTGGGTGTCAGGCGGCAGGTATGGTGTGTAGGTGGGAGAGGAGCTGCGGGCGGCGACTCGCTGCCTGCAAGTACCTTCCATATCAGCGCTGTTCCCCTCCCTGCAGATAGTGTCAGTGGCCGTGGTGTACTTTTGCTACTGGTGGCCAGGGCCGGTGCTAGGGTGTTCGGCGCCCCCCTGCAAACTATGAATTTTGCGCCCTCCCATATTCCTTTGTTGTGCATCGGGAAAAGTGGTGTGGTCTCACAACTAAGGGGCATGGCCACACAATAGTACCCCCATTTAAAATTACGCCACAATGTAGCACAATCTTATTCATCTTATACGTAATGCCCCACCCGTAGTAGTAGCGTCCTTATACGTAATGCCCCACCCGTAGTAGTAGCGTCCATATACGAATGCCCCCCCAATAGTAGTAGTGTCCTTATACGTAATGCCCCCCAGTAGTAGTAGCAGTTATATGTAATGCCCCCCAACAGTAATAGTAGCGTCCTTATACGTAATGCCACCCCTGTAGTAGTAGCATCCTTATACATAATGTGCCCCCAGTAGTAGTACCGTCCTTATACATAATGCCCCCCCAGTAGTAGTAGCATCCTTACATGTAATGCCCTCCCAGTATTAGTAGCACCGTCCTTATACATAATGCCCCCCAGAAGTAATAGAGTCCTTATACATAATGCCCCCCCCAGTAGTAGCGTCCTTATATGTAATGCCCCCCAGTATTAGTAGCCTCCTTATACGTAATGTCCCCCTATAGTAGTAGCGTCCTTATACGTAATGCCCCCCCATAGTAGTAGCGTCCTTTTACGTAATGCCCCCCTATAGTAGTAGCGTCCTTATACGTAATGCCCCCCCATAGTAGTAGCGTCCTTATACGTAATGCCCCCCTATAGTAGTAGCGTCCTTATACGTAATGCCCCCCCTATAGTAGTAGCGTCCTTATACGTAATGCCCCCCCTATATTAGTAGCGTCCTTGCATGTAATGGCCCCCCCAGCAGTGGCGTCTATAAAGTGCGCACACACAGACATACCTCACACACACAATTCACACATATATACAAACACACACACCCCACCATATATACACACACACACACACACACACACACACACACACCCACACACACACACCCCCACTATATACACACACACACACACACACATACATACACACACACTCTCTCACCCTCCACTTACCAAGTCTGGCTGGCCGTCACTGCAATGCTGATTCCACCACTGTTCAGCTGTCTGGTCCCGTGTAGCTCCGCCCCTCTATTCCGTGCAGCTCCGCCCCCTCGTGACGTCGTAGCTCCGCCCCCTTTTCGGGTCCCGCTCTGCACAGCACACAGCCCGCTGTCACAGGTGATTGGGGGGGGGGGGGAGGACAGGCACAGCAGCCGGCAGCTAGTGGCCATCCTCACCTCCTATACTGTAAGGTAGAGTCTTGCACCTGACTGCTGCTGGCGCTGGGTATGGAGTAGCTCCCTGCAGCAGATGCAGTTGACTCCGCCCAGCTGTGTGACTCCGCCCAGCGTTACGAGCACAGAGTCACAGATTAAGGCAAATATATAGGAGATAAAGCATAACAGGAGATGATGGAATCCCAGGACTTACATCCTATATGTTGCACCAGCTGCTGCTGTTCAAATCTGTCACTGTCTGGTCACCTCGTCCCCAATGCGTTTCAACGCTATAAGTATCTTTTTCCAGGATGAAAAAGACGCTTCCTTTCCTTTCCTTGAAAAAGACGCTTATAGCGTTGAAACGCATTGGAGACGAGGTGACCAGACAGTGACATATTTGAACAGCAGCAGCTGGTGCAACATACAAGATGTAAGTCCCAAGATTCCATCATATCCTGTTATGCTGTATACAGTATGTAATATTTACTTTTGCCCATACGCATTTTTATTCTGTCACTGTGGCTGTATTACCCCCTGCTTTAAGTTATTACAATTTTGCTTTTAATTATCCCACGTATGTTTACATGGCCGTGGAGATTTGTAGGGCAAAGATAGAGGGGAAAAGAAACGTGCCTACTTAACACAAGTTTACATGTAAGCAAAAGTAAGCATCTGTTGCCTTTGTGGATATCACAGGGTGAGATTGCTCCTACTACTAGGGACACACTACTATCAGGACTTTGGGTGGAGGAGAAATCACTGTATTCTGCCTTATACATCACGGAGGAGATCATTCTTGATAAAAAAAGAAAGAAATAGAGACAATTTTACACGTGTGTCTTTCTATATTTGTTTTATTCACATATACACATAGGAGTCCAGTCGTGAACAAGGACTAAAAGGATTGGAGATTCTGTGTTAAGTATATGTGTTAAGTATATGTGGAACATTGGCTTAGCGCTGTCATTATCATATTTTTTATTTGTACAAATTCTTTACCGTTCACGTTCCACCTCTCCAGGAGTATGTGGCTGCAAGTCATATGGCCCATAGACACGGTGAGATTCAGGCTATGCCCGATTCTCACTATGCGACAGGGGCCAGGTCGGCACATAGTCAGTATCGCAAGCACACTCATTATGTGCTTGCGATACTGACTATGTGCGATTTTGGCTAAGTGTCAATTTGACTATCTCTTCTATAGAGATAGTCAAAATTGACTTGCCTGCACAGTCTATCTATTCATGTGATGCCGAACGCGCGGGACCGCGCTTCAGCATCGAAACGGGATCGCAAGGTGACTTTCACCTTGCGATCTGCACTAACTTTTCTTATGATTTTGACTATATAGTCAAAATTGTAAGACAAAATCTCACCGTGTGTACACACCAGAACACTTGTACACAAGGGCATAGTGGCCGCAGGTGCAGGGAGTGCTGTTCATTGGAATGCGGTAAAAATTAAATGGAAAGCATTATAATGTACATAATATGAACTGGGTTATGGTAATGTAGCATAATATGAAGTGGGGACACTGTACAGTATGTCATAATGTGAATTGGGATAACTGTGTTACATAATGTGTACTGGTAACCCCACAATGTGACATTATGTGAACTAGGGCTCCACTATGGAGCATAAAACAAACTAGGTCACTAAATCGGACACTATTATGGGACATAACATTAATAACTGCTGCAGAGAAATGTGTCTCTCTAGAAGCATTGGGACAGCGGCCCCATAAAAAATGTTGATATGGGGCCCAGAAAATTCTGGCTACACCCCTGCTTGTACAAATCTATTTTGGATGCATTTCGTTGTGCATTCATAGAAGAGATTCCTGTGTTTTGGTTTTGGTTCTAATTCCTCATCATGTCTTGGTTTTGGCAAAACCACTCTCAAGTGTTGTAGTTCAAATTCAGTTAATAATCACTAAAAAAAATTGTTAATCATTGATAAAAACATCTAAAATCATGTTATTTTTGCAATCCAAATCCTGACATTTAGATTAAAATTCGAATACTGAACGACAGGAAAATCCAAACTCAGACTCGGTTCTGATTGGATGTCCTCAGGAGATCCAGATTGGGTTTTAATTCAGTTTGGATTCACAATATTCGGGTGGATTTGGATTTCTTGAGAACTGAACTGCACATCTCTAATTTACAGAATAGACAATTGTCATGCATCAACAATTAAATTAGCCCCTTAATGAGCTTATCACAAACCATCTACCGTATGTTTTCTGTTACACAAATAAAAAATATCTATCAGTTGTTCCTAAAATTTGATTGCTCATCATCTTATATTCTATTAGACCTGTCACTTAACATATGTTTTCATTTTGCATGTGTGAACTTTTTTATGTTGTGGTTATTGTATAATACTGTGATTTACCTAATAAAAAGTATTCTTAACATTTTTTTTATTGGTCTTGAACCTTTAAATAGCTACATATATCCATAATAGACTTGTATAAGCTGCATTAGTATGACTAGTGTACAGTATTATGCACTACATTTTTCATTATATTACTAAGAGCTAGACACAAATTTATATTACGTAAGAATGACATACTAAAGCATTATGATACTCCAAAGTAAATTAACAGACGTCTCAATACAACGTGCATGGAATCTTTCAGTGTATCAAAGATAATAACTGTGTAGTATAGTTAACATAAAAGCCTTAGTGGTTGGCTGTCTGTGCATTGTATGTGGAATTTGTGATTATTATAGTAAGGGAAATTGTAATATTACCAAAATAAAAATTCAAGGTTTTTCAAAGTGGCAAACAACTTGACCATACAAGTCTTAGTTTAAGATGTCGTCATGGTCTGGATATTCAATTATGTTTCCATTAAAGACAGTTGAACATGCTCAGTTGCATATTTCAAATAAAATATTATAAAATGTTATGTGTGGCTGAGGTTGTTTATTTTTATTTTGAAAACAAATTGAGAAAAGTTTCAATCTTTTATAAGTTTTTATTATTATTTTTTCTTTAAAGATGTAAAAAACAAAACAATTTGGTCATTCAACATAAAAAGTGGTTTTCTTAAAGTCATGCTAGGCAACAGATTAAAGAATGGGAGTGAGTTCCGAGTTCGGCGACCACATTCATAAAAGCTACAGTATGAGGGGTTAAATTATTTAAAAAGAACATGCAGTTCTTTATTTTGCAAAGAGCGTTTTTTTTTATAAAAAATGGCCAGTTTTTCATTCTGCAATCTAACCTCAATGCAGCATCCCGGACCATCTTCCTCTCCAACCGTACTACGTCCGCCTCCCCTCTCTTACAAGGCCTAACTGGCCCCCTCAGAATCAAATTCAAGCTTCTCACACTCACAAAGCCCTCATAGATTCCTACCTCATTTACATCACTGACCTTATCTCCATTTACACTCCGTCCTGCCCTCTTCACTCCACAAATGCATGCCACCTCTCCTGCATACTGATTACTTCCTCCTACTCCGAATTTACAGCTATTATATACTGCCTCCCCAGTCACCCACTATCTTCTTGTCACCCACTACAGTATCTCCCTGTCACCTATGCTCTCCCTGTCACCTACTGCCTATTCCCATCATCCACTGTCTCTTTCAGTCACCTTCTGCCTCTCCGTCTCCCACTATCTCTCCCTGTGTCACCATCTCAACATCATGCTCTTTCTTCTCACCCACTCCCTCTCCCATCATCCTTTACATCACCTACTGCCTCCCCCTGGTGTCACCCACTTCCTCCCCCTGTCATGCATTCCCTAGCATCACCCACTACTTCTCACTGTCACTCTTTGCCTATCCCTGAAACCCACTGTCTTGCACAATCTCTACCCCTCACCCTCTGCCTTTTTCACTGCATCACTATCTACCCATCTCCCTCTCTCCTCTCGCCCTCTACATCTCTGAGGCATCACCCTCTCCTAATCATGTGGATGCAGTATCTCCTTTCAGGCCACACCCTTTGTGAGGTCACACCCATGATGCAAGACCACATCCAATTTTCCAGGAGAGTGTGCACCTTAAGTGTGTGCAAAATATCCACCACTCCTCTTCCCCAGATATGGTGACCCCCTGTAATTTTTTTCTGTTTCTTCTCCAGTCTATAATCCACAAATCTCCACCCAGGGCACTAAGCCTTATGTGGGCTTTACCAGGGGTAACGGAACCAGTTCTACCTCCTCTGGCCTACCTTACACAGGATGTCAGCTCGGCGCCACAGGGAGATGCTGGGCGCCCGGTGAGATTTTGTTACCAGCGGCGGCACCCAGATCCTTCCCCACAGCTGCAGCCAGAGGCAGGAGTTCCTCTTAAGCTCCAGCTTCTGGAACCCGCAGTGTGCACTATGGAAGAGATGTCATGACACCTCTCCCATAGTTCCGAGGTACAGCAGCCAGACAGATGGCAGTGGTTGGATGCAGGAGCGGGGCTTAAGGTTAGTATTGTGGGTTTTTTTGTGTATGGGGCAACTACTATTGGGGGCATTACTACAGGGGGCACAACTACAGGGGGCACCACTACTGGAGCACTACTACAGGGGACTTTACTACTGGGGGCACTACTACAGGGGGCATTACTACTGGGGGCACTACTACAGGGGCATTACTATTGGGGGCACTACTACAGAGGGCATTACTACGGGTGTACTACTACAGGGGGCATTACTACTGGGGGCACTTCTAATGGGAGCATTACCACAGCGGGCACTACTACAGGGGGCATTACTACTGGGGCACTTATACAGGGTCATTACTACAGGGGGGACATCTAATTGGGGCATTACCACTGGGAGCACTACTACAGGGGGCAAAACTACTGGGGGCATTACTACTGGGGGGGCAATACTACAGGGGGCATTACTACTTGGAGAACTTCTAATGGGTGCATTACCTCTGGTGACACTACTACAGGGGGCATTTTTACTGGCGGCATTACTTATGGGGGCATTTCATAAGAGGCACTGCATAAGGGGCACCTTTTCTGGGGGCACTGCATAAGGGGCACCACTCCTGAGGTCACTGTATAATGGGCACAACTACTATGGGCTCTACATGAGGGGCACTGCAACTGTGGGCACTGCATAAGGGGAACTACCACTACAATGGGCATTGCATAAGGGGCACTACCACTAAAGTAGACATTGCTTAATGGGCACTACTGCTGTGGGCATTGTATAAGGGACACTACTGCTGTGGGCATTGTGTATAAGGGGCACTAATGTGGGCATTGTGTAAAAGGGGCACTACTGTGTGTCATAACATGAATAAAGGACACTACTATGTGATGTAATGAGAATCAGGGGCACTGTGTGCAGTGTAATGTGAATAAGATTGTGCTACTGTGTGGTGTAATTTTAATTGGAGATACTATTGTGTGATCATGCCCCTTTATTATTGAGACCACAACCATTATTTGGTGACTTAGTCCCTTTGATGGGCATGGGAGGTTGAGTTCTACCACTTCTCTAGGATTACTTTAAGCACTGAGCATTACCCTACCAATACCAAAATATCACCCCTTCTGTGGCATTACACCACACCTCTGACACCCCCCTTTCTTCCTGCAGAGCTCTGCAGAATTTGTGTTAGGGGAAGTGATCATTAGTCCTACCTTGCTGCAGTTACCCTCATCTCACTTTTGTTTCCTGTACCTGCACCACAGAGCTCCATTTGCATAGAAATCCGGAGTGCGATTCTTGTAATGATCACAGACCACTACATCACTGCTGGGGATCTTTACAGGAAGGAGGGAAGCTCTCGTCTATTTAGCTGGCAAAAGAGCATGAGTAATGAGTTTTCTCCCATGCTTATGAATTTCTTTCTTTAATAAACTTGGAACATTTTTCCTTTAAGATGACTTCTAGATTTTACCAAAATTTTAACATTATAAACTACTCCCCAGTACACAGATCATATCACCCACTTACTCCTCGCATTCCTCAAGATAGAAGGATATAACTCAAGTTTAAAGTACTGGGTTGTCATGTACCATTTCGTCAAAATCGTATTGTTTGTTTATTTGATTAATAGACCTTTTAACCATCTGAAATGTATTCTTCCAGGTCAGACTTAAAGGTGTTAGTTCTTTAAGTATAGTTGCAATTTGAATAAGAAAATATTTTTGTATGGTAGATTTAAAAATAATTGAGAGGAATGAAATAGAATTTGGCAGTCTGGGATACACTCAATAACAACCATAGACTTACCAGAATTAGATTATGTGGACACTTAAAAGTCAGTAGTAGAGATAAAAAAAACTATTTCAAAACTGTTCCACAGAATATTCATGTATATGCAGATTATGCACATTTCTCTAGTGGAATTTAGCCTAAAGTACTTTTAGTCCAATGTTAATCACACTACACAGCAGAATAAACTGCCTGTTATCTTCCCAGTTATTTTTGTAGACTATAAATTCAATTAAATGTCAGCGGTGAGGTTACTTTCGGTCAACCGCTGACCGCAAAGTTCCCACCATTGGCTACAATGGAGCGCATAGGCGCTACATTGTATCTGTGCCGTGTGCTGCCTGACAGACACTACAGGAGCACACAGCCAATCAGGAGAGTGCCACGACGTGGCGCTCCCTGATTGGCTGAAGGGACCCTCTTTGACAGGAGTCAGGGGGGGTCCTGGCAGTCGGGTAAAGGGGTCCCATGTGTAAACATGGGGCCCCTTTCAGTGCGTGGTCGGGTTTCCGTTTTATTATTTTTCCAAGTACGTGGATTATACACAGAACAGAAGGTACACTGGATTATGTGAGTATAATTTTTTTCACAGGTACCCCTAGGATTCTACATGGAGAAGAGGACCGAGCCTCGTGGGAACATAGGTAAGTATGTGTGTATGTTGGTGTGCATGTATGTAATAAAGTTGTACTGTCACGGTGTGTGTGTCCTGTTTTTATTGGGGTATTTTTTTAGTAGTAGTACTACAGGTACCAGCGGGCCCGGTTTTCCACCGCATGCTGGTACTTGTGGTTTTCCAAGTACCAGCTTGCGGGGGAGGCTTGCTGGGACTTGTAGTACTGCTACTAAAAACAATATTCACATTTTGTAAACAAGGCTATCAGCCCCCCATCCGCCGCCCTTGGATGGGGGGGGACAGCCTCGGGCTTCACCCCTGGCCCTTGGGTGGCTGGAGGGGGGGACCCCTTGATTGAAGGGGTCCCCACTCCTCCAGGGTACCCTGGCCAGGGGTGACTAGTTTGGGTTTTAATGGCACGGCCGCAGGGACCGATATCAAAGTGTCCCCTGGCTGTGGCATTATCTCCCCAGCTAATGGAGCCCGGTGCTGGTTTCAAAAATACGGGGGACCTCTATGCTTTTTGTCCCCCATATTTTTGGAACCAGGACCAGGCGCAGAGCCCGGTGCTGGTTGATTAAATATGGGGGAACCCCTGTCATTTTTTTCCTCATATTTTTTCAACCAGGACCGGCTCAAAGAGCCCGAGGCTGGTTATGCTTAGGAGGGGGGACCCCACGCAATTTTTTTTTCAGATTTTACACTAAACAGACCCTTTCCCATAGATAACCATGCACAGATCTCACTGATCCGTGCATGGTTATCCAAACTCGACTGGAAAAAGCAGGTCTATTTTATTGCTGCTTTTTTTAACGAATCGAAAAAAAACAGACCCACACTTGAGCACTCAGAAACTAACACCCAAATACGAATGAATAGTGAATGCCCGTATTCTATGAAATAACAGCCGCATTTGACCGATGGTCTATTCATTCGTATTTGTGAACGTTGTCATTCAAACCATTACGAATAGTCCAAACACTGCCGAGATTGGTGCTTAGTGAATTCCCGGATTGGGACTTAGAAAAAAAAACACAAATCGGCCAAACTCGGATTTTTAGTAAATACTGGCTCTTGTCTTATTAAAATATACCTCTTTAATTCTCGATTCTCCGGCATGAGTGTAAAGTACACAAATATGGTTACAGCAAACCTCTCCTCTCCCTCTAGCACAAGTAAATGAAATGTCATGGCTATCATGACACTATAGCCGACTAGTGGTTCCCAAATGTTTTTTTTTAATCACGGCGCTCTAGAATATCAGATTTTTTTTATGGCACCCCTAGGCCAAAAGTTTCTTATTGAGAAATTTAGAAAGAGATATTAAATTAAGTACATTGTTTTTATATGTCATCATTAGGTTCAGTTATGTGGTGATGGCAAGATTTGCTTCTGTGACCACGTATTTTATGATTGACTGCCACCAGCACTGGTTTTGCCTATGATATTGACCATAAATAGTGGTGCAAGTGTCCCGAGGCACCCCAGGGTGCCAAGGCACACAGTTTGAGAACCACTGCATCAGACTCTTCTTCACCACCACATTCTTAAAGCACAGATACAATAAAAGCAGTGGCATAATTATACATTTTGCTCCTCCCTGCCAAAAAAGTTTCCAGCGCCATTGCATTTTGCTAAAACAAAAAGGACCTTTTCTAGGCAATTTGGCTCCCAGTGTGAACAGTTTAAAAAGCGTCCCCACACCCATAGACATTTTAGACACAGGCGCATGTACTCGAAAAAGGGTGTGTGGCCTCGATGCAAGGACATGGCCTTGCAGGACAAGACTACCTTATGCCCCAGTTTTGCAACCTGCCACCGCAGGAATTAAAAATCCTGATTCATGCCCCTTACATTACAGCACACACCGCAATGAGACATGATTCCCCACACGATAATTCTTGTCATACATTATGCCACACACCGCAATGCCCATGATACATTATGTCACACACCGTAATACCCATTATATACTATGCCACACACCACAATGCACCTAACACATTATACCACAATCCACAATGCCCATGATACATTATGCTACAAATCATAATGCCAATTACACATTATGTCCCACAGTAAGGATTCTAATTTCTTTAAAATGAACTGCTCATTGCCAGGGGTTTCATGCTCTGGGTTCCATTTCTCGTTGTCAGGGGGTTCATGCTCTGGATTCCATGCTCGTTGCCAGGGGTTTCATGCTCTGGCTTCCATGTTCATTGCCAGAGATTTCTTGCTCTGGGTGTCATGCTCGTTGCCAGGGGTGTCATGCTCATTGCCAGGGGTGTCATGCTCATTGTTAGGGATGTCATGCTTGTTGCTAGGGGTTTCATGCTCTGAGTGTTATGTTCATTGCCAGGGGTATAATGCTTGTTGTCAGGGGTGTAATGCTCGTTGCTAGGGGTGTAATGGCAGAACATCCAGTGATGAGCACTCCCAACAGTACCAGGTAATGCTGCAGCACTGTGCTCCCTGTCAGATGCTAGAGGTCAAGTATAAGCAGTCATATTTAACTCTAAGAGGGGTGCTTTTACCAATCATATCCCCTAGAGGGTGTTGTTGGAGAGGATTGCACTCTTGTGTTATCTCCTTCTCCACCATTTATAGTGACCCTGGTGACATGATGTTACTGCCCTTGGGCGACCCTGCACAACCCACTGTGTTGCGTGTCACGGTGCTCCACAGTTGTGCAGCACTTAGCTCCTCAGATGTGAGACAACCTAATACCACAGTTACTACATGCCATAATGCTTATATTTTGACTAATCATTGATTATTATATTTTACATTTTAGTTGTTATTACCACTTAAACTAGAAGATAAATAGCATTAGAGCGATTATGGTCCTTTATTAATCTGGTCCCTCACCAGGGGCTATGTTTAACGCTGGACTGGATCAGGCACTTTTAAGTGTTCATCCTTCCACTACAGCGGTTTCCTCATAGGGTTCCTGTGCCTTGTGCCATAATTTGCCGAATATGATGTCATCTCTGATGTAGCGTAAGGATCATTGTGGCATCCATATGTATTAGGCCCTTCTGGATATGATGTATTATAGACACCCATAGCTATTGGTGATGGGTATATAATTGGTTGTCATATAGTAGATGCTGGAGAAGTATGTTCACTGGATGTATAAGATGTGGGATACCCAGGATGTGACTGTTTTCTGACATCTATGAGGGTCCCTTCAGCTATTTCTAATACTCATCTGGAGTGTGGACATGCACTGTTTTTCACAAGATATTTCCCTTAGCATCCCCATCTGATCCTGTGTTGCACCATTTTGTTACAGGACTCGAGCCCTCTACTTTTTACTAACTTAATTTTGCCATACTGTATTCAGTCACTCTCTTTGTTCTACATTTCTCTCTGCAAATAGATTACTCCTTGCCACCACAAGAGGGAGCTCATATAGCATTTGCTGTGTGATTCTTGCCAGCTATTGTTATTTACTTTTTTTTACTTTTGACTATTTTGACCTTTATACATATGGTTGTTATTGCTGATGTCTTATCTGATATCTTTACCTTCATGTTCCCTCTCTTTCTTCACTTTCTTTGTTTCTACATATTTCAGAGTTTCCAAGATGATGACAGCTTACCCTTTGAAACATGAGACTACGTCGAATTTATGTGATCATTTCCCATTTTCAATTTTGTTCTAATACTGTAGTCACAGCATTGTTATTTGTTATCATTGCTGTTTTTTGTTTTTTTTTATACAGTGATTTATTTAGAAAATTGATTTAATGCAATGTGTATTGTGGGTGACAGGAAAAGACCTCCTCAACATTATTGTTTGGGCTATATAGGTAAGGTGGGTACTTACGCCCTCTTACTCTAACCACCACTGCCGATTCACTGGCTTGCGCATGTCATCTGGCTAGTCTTGTCAGGATTCTCCTATAGCCGTGGTCCAGTGCAGCAAGGATGCTGCCATCTTACCTAAGGTTAGCTGAGCACTCCCAGTCATCCATAGTGCTCATATTGTACATGACTCATGCATCCAATCCACTGCTCGATCTCCCTTTTTAAATTGCTTAAACAGCTCCTTGTCAAGTTGTCATGTTCTTCCATGGTGCAACCCTAAATGAAGACATCATACACAGCAATTTTACAAGAGTATTCCTTGAAGAGCTGCTCCATGCAACAATGGAATACTTAACTGCCAATGCACAAGCCATAGAGCATTCACAGGAAGGCGTACAGTACCTGCCCACAGATGGTGAGCATGGATGATTCCTTGTCTAATGTCAACTGCCAAAATCCATATTTGGCATCCAGAGTGTTGAATATCTTTGCATTTAGCATATCAGCTATTACCTGCTCCACAGTCCTGAGGGGATGATGGGGTCTCATCAGAGCTTTGCTCAGATGCACTGGGCCAATGCAGCTGTGTACTGAACCATCTTTTTTACTCCAGCAGTCATAACCGGCATCCACAGGGTGGCTTCTACCACTGCAGCAATAACTGATAACCAGTGCTAACATGTGATTTAAGCCTGCTATAACTTTGCCCTTCATGGCTAGAGTCACATGTCTGGGAGCATATACTGTGGGAGAAACAGTCTTGTTTAAATCAATGTAATGAGTGACCGTGAGTTTCCCAGTTGTGTTTCATTTGAACAAATCAGCAAAGTTAAATGGGGGTATCACGGAGCAATAATCTGAGCAATCTGACTAGATTGCTTAGATTTTAAGCATGATCTCTCCGTGTGTACCCCCCACAGCGATAGCGATGCACAGTCCTGTGCATCGCTATCGCTGGTGCTAGATTGGCCTGTGATATAGCTGATCGCTCATTTCACACGATGGGTGAAATGAGCGCCCCCCCTCCTGTCCACCCCCCCCCCCCCGCACGCTCAGCACACATCGCGCTGTGCTGAGCAGGGGGAGAGATGTGTGCACACATCTTTCCCCAGATCTGCCTGTGAATACGGGCCTTAACTTTGAAACATGTTGTTGAATGACATGGACATCAGCACCTAAAATAATTAACTCCTGGTTTATGCTGCCTGGCAAACATATACCGCTTTCAGATCGCAAATGCTGGATCCCACCCGGTAAGAGAAACGTGTCCTTACCGGGTGGGATCCGGCATTTGCTCTGCTTTTGTTGGCTTTCCGACCCGGCAATATACCGGGTCGGTCGCCATAGCAGCGGGGGGGGCGCAGCAGCAGCAGGGCGGGGTTGGAGGCGGCGCTGGGAGATGAGCTAATCTCCTGTGCCGCCTCTCCCTATGCTGTGAATGGGAACCGTGTTGCATCGACGTGGCTCCCATTCACACTGTGCCTGACCCAGTATTCAACCCGGGTATATTCCTTCTTTTATACCGGGTTGAATTACCGGGTCAGGCGACCCGCTAAGTCGCCGAAGGTGCTTTCACATCGCACACTGACCCGTGTCGACACGGCAATATGCCGTGTCGATACTGGGTTATTTGTGCGATGTGAAAGGGGTAATAGGGGCAGTTTGACATTACTGTGTGAGAATATTCATTCGTTGTTTTGGATACTGTGCACTGGAGTTCACGTGACATAAAGTTACACTTGATGAAAAAGGGTAGTTTATTTTCCCTCCTCTTAACCTCATGTTCCTAAAGCAAATGTATTATTTTATACCATTTAGTGGCTTATAATAATAATAATCACTAATTATATAGCTTTTAATAATGTATTTGCAAGGTTACCTCTAAAGTCATCAGGATAATTATATTCAAGAAAGTTTTGCACACATGATTTAGAAAGAATGTATTTTCATTACAATTGAGGCTCATAAAGTTCACATATATTTGGACATTGTAAATCACCATACAATATTATCACAAGCTTAAACTATATAAGAAAGAAATACAAGAGCGTTAAACTATATAAGAGAGAGAGAGAGAGAGAGTAAGAGTAGAAAGAGAGAGAAAAAATTTACATATTACATGCATTACATAACTACTACAGCACGGAAAATACACCATATAGGGGAAACATATGATGCATCTCTACCACCCTGCAAGTCCTTCTGACTTCCACCTGGACCTTTTGTGTCTCCTACATCTTCACCCTGCATTCAGTACTCACCTCACTAAACTGCAGAGACAACCTATTATTTATACCCCCTAGCATATATATCAAAGTGGCTTTTTCTCAGTGTCTTGAGATACAGAAATAACCAGTATGCCGTGGCTATTGACATTCTTGTCAAATACCAAAACTAGCATCCTTTCATTATTACAATGAACCCTAAATTAGATTAGATCAAGGTTCTATGATTATAGTCTTCCCAGATGTCTTTTGATCTTATTTAAATTCCTTCAGGAGACAATCACAGTTAGCATCTTGTCAACAAATGGACCTATTGTCTGACACCCAGTGTAGAACAAATGTCAACCAGTTCTACACACACTAAAGGCCAGTACCCACGGGCCGATGCAGGAGAGATGTGTGCTGAGCGAACCGCTCAGCACACATCTCTCCCAGCGCTCAGCACAGCGCGATCTGTGCTGAGCGTGCAGGGGGAGACGGGGGGGGCGCTCATATCACCCAGCGGGTGAAGTGAGCGACCCGCTAGATTGGCCTGCATGCAGGCCAATCTAGCAGCAGCGATAGCGATGTGCGGGGCCGCGCATCGCTATCGCTGAGGGGGCTACACACGGAGCGATGTTGCTGAAAATCTAAGCAATCTAGTCAGATTGCTTAGATTATCGCTCCGTGTGTACCCCCCTTAACATACAGTAATTATTCTGGATTGCATTCCTGCTGTATCTATTCAAAGACAATCTGTTTATCAAAGCTAAACAGAAACAACCTTAAACCACATACTGTATGCATCTAGAATCATATATACAAACTAGTTCATGTCATGATCTATTCATTTAACATACTGTATTCAATGAATGAACTTGCTTGGCCATACTGTACAATGATGAAGTACTGTATGTGGCAATTGTATAAATATCTAAATATATATTAATATGTATATTAAATATCCTCTTACAAATCCCCCTTTGTCTGTGATCCTGCATTTGACAGATTAACTGACATGTAAATGTATTTATCCATTTTAGCATATGTGTATGTTAATTTATTATGACCATTCCTTATGGTTCAGTATTCATGAGAAAAGTGGCACCGAGTAACACCGCAGACCTTCCCCACCCAGCCATCCGAAACACCATACCACAGCCGAATAACAGTTATACTGTTCTTTATCTGTGTCCATCTTCTGTGCTGTGCCAGCAGTAATTTTGCTGCGGTAGGACGGTCATCTGCATGCTTTGCTATTGGACATGCGTTAAATTTGCAATATGGAGGCAGTTGGATTCCTTGTAGAAGCTGCTTGCTGTGTAGAGGGCTGGGAACCTTGTGAGTGCTTTGGTTATCATCCATTTTTCCATCAATGCTGGATCTTGGTACCTCTAGTGTCACCCTCAGGTATACAGTCTTTCACAGTTGTGCGGTATGCATCCTTGACATTTATTCAATGCAACTGTCACGACGAGTGTCCATATCTTTAAATACATCTTTCTTTGTTTGGTCCCAAAACAGGGTGTTTCTGGAACAATTAGTCATTCCTTGATAGATGATTGCTTTTGGGCAGTGATATCTCAAATGGCCGGGAAGGAAAACCCCACAGCACTACTCCATGTCCCTCCCCCCACTGAATAAATCACCATAGTTAGGTCTCATTCTTATATACTGTCTAAAGTTGAACTGAAATAACCCTATACTAATTAAATCCTATATAAAAGGGTTCTCTATTTAACCTACAATGTGACTTATATGGCAACATCCTATACATAAAATAATGAATATGTAAATGTTCCATACAGACACTAAATATCTTTTAGGGATGGCATAAAATATATGTAGCCCCTTTATGCAATGTGCATATAACTACCCCTTTTGTGCTACAATAACACCTCTTAGACCTGCTGCAGTCTGTATTAAGAGGGTAATTTCACCCAATTAATAATTTTGTCCCATTTTGTTAACACGGGTTCTACCATCCTTTATCAGATATTTAATTCTGTTTGAAGCCCTTACAAAGGAAGCATACATGTAAAATGTTTAGAAAGTATATTATTACAATATGCAATATGCAAAGGTATCTGCTTAAAGGTACATACAGAAACAATTCTCTATAATTGTGGTGATACAATGTACACTGTAGTAGATGCATATAAGTACCTGTTGAAAGTATCTTCACAAAGATAAACATGTCATAATTGCAGTGATGAAAGGGTTAATGGAAGCGTTTCCCTTTCTTGTGAACTGGAAAGTTCTGTTTAAATGTCCATGTGTCAGTATTTAAGCTTCTGTGGATTTTGCTATGCTGATAAACGCTTGCATTGTGGACAATGCGGTGAAAGCTGTACTTGTACACTGAAATTCAAACAAAAGGAATACAATGAATATCAAAGTCATTTAAAACATTGCTTGCTATCCATCCTGTCCTGACTTTTACCTTCTTTGCAAGGTACAAATTTATGGTCCTTTGTCTTTAAAGATTAAAAACTTCTGGTCTATGCCAGTCTATTTACTGTTTGTGTAATCTTGTGTCTCGTTGACTACACAAATTGTACTGCAGTTATGTGTGGCGGGCACTTTCCGTGTTTTGTGTTCTGGTGTTGGTTCTAATTCCCTGATCGTGTTTTGGTTTTGGGTTGGTTTTGCCAAAACCACCCTTTCGGTTTTGGTTTTGGATCTGGATGATTTTTGAAAAAAATATAAAAACGGCTAAAATCACAGAATTTGGGGGTAATTTTGATCCTACGGTATTATTAACCTCAATTACATTAATTTCCACTCATTTCCAGTCTATTCTGAACACCTCACACCTCACAATATTGTTTTTTAGGCCAAAAGGTTGCACTGAGGTGGCTGTATGACTAAGCTAAGTGACACAAATACCTGGCCCATCTAGGAGGGGCACTGCAATGGCAGACAGGATGGCAGATTTAAAAAATTGGCCCAAAACAGCACATCATGCAAAGAAGAAAAATAATTGCAATGAGGTTGCTGTGTGACAAAGCTAAGGTGCGGCACAAACACCTGGCCTATCTAGGAGTGGCACTGCATTGGCAGACAGGATGGCAGATATAAAAAAAGGCCCCAAACAGCACATCATGCAAAGATGTAAAAGAGGTGCAATTAGGTAGCCATATGACTAAGCTAAGCGACACAAACAATTGGCCCATCTTGGAGTGGCACTGCAGCATCTTACAGGATGAAACTTTAAAAATCTAGTCCCCAAACAGCACATGATGCAAAGAAGAAAAAAAAGTGCACCGAGGTTGCTGTATGACTAAGCTAAGCGACACAACCACCTGGCCAATCTAGTAGTGGCAAGCAGTGGCTGAATGTCGAAAGTGGAATGCAATTTTTCAGTCCACTGACAGCATCTCCTGCACGCACCTGTCATTTTGAAAAATTTCTGCAATTGGTGGACTTATACGGCAGTACCCCTAGGCTTATATGGCAGTGTCAGAAAGGATAAAACTTTAAAAAACCATGCCCCAAACAGCACATGACGCAAAGATGAAAAAAAAGTGCATGAAGGTTGCTGTATGACTAAGCTAAGCGACACAAGTGTGCGGCAAAAACACCTGTCCCATCTAGGAGTAGTATTGCAGTGGCAGACAGGATGGCACTTAAAAAAACTAGGCCCCTGACTTCTGGTCCGGGTTGATGGCGTGAGGCAGCTGGTCCCGGAGCTCCACCACAACCCATCCACAAACACCTTTTAACGGCCTCTGACGGCCTCCACTTGCCCTGCACGGCTTCCCCCACTCCCGCGACCCTGATGGATCACTTTGTTACACCCGTGGCTGCGGCTGGCGCGCCACCGCAGCGACGAGAAAAATGCAGCGCAGCGGGGACTATGACCCCAGAGGTTGGCCCTGACCCTGTCTCCCCAGCACCGAAGAAAGTAGCAGCCGTGACGGTGCCCCCGTCGGAACGCGCTGCAGATGCTCCGGTATCGTATGCGGACGTGGTGGACGCCATCTGGTCCACCATGACTCCCCTCCTCACTCAGGCTGTGTCTGACATTACGCTGCAGCTGCAGCAACTGCAAAATTGTGTGTCCCACACTCAAAATCAATAGGGAGCTGCCATGCATAATGTGGATGAATTACAGCAGTCTGTGAAATCACTAGTGATGTGCACCGGAAATTTTTCGGGTTTTGTTTTTTGGTTTTGGGTTCGGTTCCGCGGCCGTGTTTTGGATTCGGACGCGTTTTGGCAAAACCTTACCGAAATTTTTTTGTCGGATTCGGGTGTTTTTTAAAAAAAAAACTCAAAAACAGCTTAAATCATAGAATTTGGGGGTCATTTTGATCCCATAGTATTATTAACCTCAATAACCATAATTTCCACTCATTTTCAGTCTATTCTGAACACCTCACACCTCACAATATTATTTTTAGTCCTAAAATTTGCCCCGAGGTCGCTGGATGGCTAAGCTAAGCGACCCAAGTGGCCGACACAAACACCTGGCCCATCTAGGAGTGGCACTGCAGTGTCAATCAAGACAGGATGGCCCTTCCAAAAAATACTCCCCAAACAGCACATGATGCAAAGAAAAAAAGAGGCGCACCAAGGTCGCTGTGTGACTAAGCTAAGCGACCCAAGTGGCCGACACAAACACCTGGCCCATCTAGGAGTGGCACTGCAGTGTCAGGCAGGATGGCCCTTCCAAAAAATACTCCCCAAACAGCACATGATGCAAAGAAAAAAAAAGGCGCACCAAGGTGGCTGTGTGACTAAGCTAAGCGACACAAGTGGCCGACACAAACACCTGGCCCATCTAGGAGTGGCACTGCAGTGTCAATCAAGACAGGATGGCCCTTCCAAAAAATACTCCCCAAACAGCACATGATGCAAAGAAAAAAAGAGGCGCACCAAGGTGGCTGTGTCACTAAGCTAAGCGACACAAGTGGCCGACACAAACACCTGGCCCATCTAGGAGTGGCACTGCAGTGTCAATCAAGACAGGATGGCCCTTCCAAAAAATACTCCCCAAACAGCACATGATGCAAAGAAAAAAAGAGGCGCACCAAGGTGGCTGTGTGACTAAGCTAAGTGACCCAAGTGGCCGACACAAACACCTGGCCCATCTAGGAATGGCACTGCAGTGTCAATCAAGACAGGATGGCCCTTCCAAAAAATTGTCCCCAAACAGCACATGATGCCAAGAAAAATGAAAGAAAAAAGAGGTGCAAGATGGAATTGTCCTTGGGCCCTCCCACCCACCCTTATGTTGTATAAACAGGACATGCACACTTTAACGAACCCATCATTTCAGCGACAGGGTCTGCCACATGACTGTGACTGAAATGACTGGTTGGTTTGGGCCCCCACCAAAAAAGAAGCAATCAATCTCTCCTTGCACAAACTGGCTCTACAGAGGCAAGATGTCCACCTCATCATCATCCTCCGATTCCTCACCCCTTTCACTGTGTACATCCCCCTCCTCACAGATTATTAATTCGTCCCCACTGGAATCCACCATCTCAGGTCCCCGTGTACTTTCTGGAGGCAATTGCTGCTGGTGAATGTCTCCACGGAGGAATTGATTATAATTAATTTTGATGAACATCATCTTCTCCACATTTTCTGGAAGTAACCTCGTACGCCGATTGCTGACAAGGTAATCGGCTGCACTAAACACTCTTTCGGAGTACACACTGGAGGGAGGGCAACTTAGGTAGAATAAAGCCAGTTTGTGCAAGGGCCTCCAAATTGCCTCTTTTTCCTGCCAGTATACGTACGGACTGTCTGACGTGCCTACTTGGATGCGGTCACTCATATAATCCTCCACCATTCTTTCAATGGTGAGAGAATCATATGCAGTGACAGTAGACCACATGTCAGTAATCGTTGGCAGGTCCTTCAGTCCGGACCAGATGTCAGCACTCGCTCCAGACTGCCCTGCATCACCGCCAGCGGGTGGGCTCGTAATTCTTAGCCTTTTCCTCGCACCCCCAGTTGCGGGAGAATTTGAAGGAGGAGATGGTGACGGGTCACGTTCCGCTTGACTTGACAATTTTCTCACCAGCAGGTCTTTGAAACTCTGCAGACTTGTGTCTGCCGGAAAGAGAGATACAACGTAGGTTTTAAATCTAGGATCGAGCACGGTGGCCAAAATGTAGTGCTCTGATTTCAACAGATTGACCACCCGTGAATCCTGGTTAAGCGAATTAAGGGCTCCATCCACAAGTCCCACATGCCTAGCGGAATCGCTCTGTCTTAGCTCCTCCTTCAATGTCTCCAGCTTCTTCTGCAAAAGCCTGATGAGGGGAATGACCTGACCTGGCAGTGTCTGAACTGACTTCACGTGTGGCAAGTTCAAAGGGTTGCAGAACCTTGCACAATGTTGAAATCATTCTCCACTGCGCTTGAGTCAGGTACATTCCACCTCCTTTGCCTATATCGTGGCCAGATGTATAGGCTTGAATGGCCTTTTGCTGCTCCTCCATCCTCTGAAGCATATAGAGGGTTGAATTCCACCTCGTTACCACCTCTTGCTTCAGATGATGGCAGGGCAGGTTCAGGAATGTTTGGTGGTGCTCCAGTCTTCGGTACGCGGTGCCTGAACGCCGAAAGTGGCCCGCAATTCTTCATGCCACCGACAGCATCTCTTGCACGCCCCTGTCGTTTTTTAAATAATTCTGCACCACCAAATTCAAGGTATGTGCAAAACATGGGACGTGATGGAATTTGCCCAGATGTAATGCACGCACAATATTGCTGGCGTTGTCCGACGTCACAAATCCCCAGGAGAGTCCAATTGGGGTAAGCCATTCTGCGATGATCTTCCTCAGTTGCTGTAAGAGGTTTTCAGCTGTGTGGCTATTCTGGAAAGCGGTGATACAAAGCGTAGCCTGCCTAGGAACGAGTTGACGTTTGCGAGATGCTGCTACTGGTGCCGCCGCTGCTGTTCTTGCTGCGGGAGGCAATACATCTACCCAGTGGGCTGTCACAGTCATATAGTACTGAGTCTGCCCTGCTCCACTTGTCCACATGTCCGTGGTTAAGTGGACATTGGGTACAACTGCATCAGTTAACCGCTTTGCAGCAGGATGACTGCTGTGATATTTCATCTTCCTCGCAAAGGACTGTTGGACAGTCAATTGCTTACTGGAAGTAGTACAAGTGGTCTTCCGACTTCCCCTCTGGGATTATGATCGACTCCCAGCAGCAACAACAGCAGCGCCAGCAGCAGTAGGCGTTACACTCAATGATGCATCGGAGGAATCCCAGGCAGGAGAGGACTCGTCAGACTTGCCAGTGACATGGCCTGCAGGACTATTGGCTTTCCTGGGTAAGGAGGAAATTGACACTGAGGGAGTTGGTGGTGTGGTTTGCAGGAGCTTGGTTACAAGAGGAAGGGATTTAGTGGTCAGTGGACTGCTTCCGCTGTCACCCAAAGTTTTTGAACTTGTCACTGACTTATGATGAATGCGCTGCAGGTGACGTATAAGGGAGGATGTTCCGAGGTGGTTAACGTCCTTACCCCTACTTATTACAGCTTGCTTTTGCCAGCTTAAGTCTTTTCTTTTTTCTAGCGAGAGGATGAGTGCTTCCATCCTCATTTGAAGCTGAACCACTAGCCATGAACATAGGCCAGGGCCTCAGCCGTTCCTTGCCACTCCGTGTCGTAAATGGCATATTGGCAAGTTTACGCTTCTCCTCAGACGCTTTTAATTTTGATTTTTGGGTCATTTTACTGAACTTTTGTGTTTTGGATTTTACATGCTCTCTACTATGACATTGGGCATCGGCCTTGGCAGACGACGTTGATGGCATTTCATCGTCCCGGCCATGACTAGTGGCAGCAGCTTCAGCACGAGGTGGAAGTGGATCTTGATCTTTCCCTTTAACCTCCACATTTTTGTTCTCCATTTTTTAATGTGTGGAATTATATGCCAGTATCAATAGCAATGGCCTACTACTATATTTACTGCGCACAACTAAAAGGCACCACAGGTATACAATGTAGATGGATGGATACTAGTATACTTTATGGATGACGAGTGATGACACAGAGGTAGGTACACAGCAGTGGCCTACCGTACTGCTATATACAGTATACTGGACCTGGTGGACACTGTCAGCAAACTGCTAAACTAGTCTAAAAAAAAGGCACCACAGGTATACAATGTAGATGGATGGATACTAGTATACTTTATGGATGACGAGTGACGACACAGAGATAGGTACACAGCAGTGGCCTACCGTACTGCTATATACAGTATACTGGACCTGGTGGACACTGTCAGCAAACTGCTAAACTAGTCTAAAAAAAAGGCACCACAGGTATACAATGTAGATGGATGGATACTAGTATACTTTATGGATGACGAGTGACGACACAGAGGTAGGTAAACAGCAGTGGCCTACCGTACTGCTATATACAGTATACTGGACCTGGTGGACACTGTCAGCGAACTGCTGAACTAGTCTAAAAAAAAAGGCACCACAGGTATACAATGTAGATGGATGGATACTAGTATACTTTATGGATGACGAGTGACGACACAGAGGTAGGTACACAGCAGTGGCCTACCGTACTGCTATATACAGTATACTGGACCTGTTGGACACTGTCAGCAAACTGCTAAACTAGTCTAAAAAAAAGGCACCACAGGTATACAATGTAGATGGATGGATAGTATACTTAATGGATGACGAGTGACGACACAGAAGTAGGTACAGCAGTGGCTTACTGTACTGCTATATATAGTATACTGGACCTGGTGGACACTGTCAGCAAACTGCTAAACTAAAATGCACCACAGGTATAGGAATGTAGATGGATAGTATACTTAATGGATGACGACACAGAGGTAGGTACAGCAGTGCACTCTGCACTGTACTCCTCCTATATATAATATTAATTATACTGGTGGTCCCCAGTCCCCACAATAAATCAGCACACTGTGAGCACAGATATGGAGTGTTTTTCAGGCAGACAAACGTATACTGGTGGTCACTGTCAGCAAAACTCTACACTGTACTCCTGCTATAGATGCTCCCCCCCAGTCCCCACAATTAAGCAGTGTGAGCACTCAGCACCGATATATCATGCAGCACACTGAGCACAGATATGGTATGGAGCGTTTTTTTCAGGCAGAGAACGGATAAAAAAAACTAAACTCTGCACTGTACTCCTCCTAACAGCTGCTCCCCAATCCTCCCCACAATTATAGTAATAAACAAGCACAAGCAATCAAATCAACTATCTTCTGACTTCTACTAAACGGAGAGGATGCCAGCCACGTCCTCTCCCTATCATCTCCAATGCACGTGTGAAAATGGCGGCGACGCACGGCTGCTTATAGAATCCGAATCTCGCGAGAATTCGACAGCGGGATGATGACGTTCGGGCGCGCTCGGGTTAGCCGAGCAAGGCGGAAGGATCCGAGTCTGCTCGGACCCGTGTAAAAAAGGTAAAGCTCGGGGGGTTTCGGTTTCTCGGAAACCGAACCCGCTCATCACTAGATATCACTGACTTCAGACAATTACCACATATGGAACAAACTCGATGATATCAAAAACAGATCGAGGAGAAATAATATCAGGCTTGTGGGCCTCCCTGAATCAATCAAAGGCCCAGCACTTGCCCATTTTGTCCGTACTACACTTCCCACCCTTCTAGGAGTTGAACAAGACTGTCGAGACCTGGTGATTGAGAGGGTGCAACGAGTGGGCCCTGCCCCCACCCCGAATAAGCCTCACCCGAGGGACACGTTGTTTCGCTGCTTGAACTATCTACATAAGACTGCTTTCTGGTCTGCATCACGCCGTATCAAAGATCTGCAATGGGAGGGTCATAGACTTTTTATTTTCCAGGACTACTCCGTGGTGTTGACGAGGGCCCGGAAAGCATTCTCACCAATTTGCTCCCAACTCGTTGCTGAGGGCCGCAAGTTTGGCTTGCTCTATCCAGCACGTTTACGCATCTATGATGGCACCTCCTATAAGGACTTCCTTTCCCCTGCAGATGCCCATGCTTTTCTGAGTGAGCTCGCTCGACCCTCGGATACCGACATCAGTGATCCACCACCTACCTCATCCACCTGAAGGTTTTTCCTACCATAGCTGCTTGATAATGTTGTCTCACAAGCCTATGTCATGTTATGCTATGATACATTGCTCCTCCTCCGCAGGTTCTTGCTGTATCTCCATATTTTATATTAATATCCCTATCCTTATTAAGATGTTTTGTTTTCTCGTGTTGCTCCCTATTTTCTGCTATTAATGATCTCTGCATAATTCTGAGATGAGATTATTCAGGTTATTATAGATGCTTACTTTTTTTTATTGTATTAGAGCATTTGTTTGATATGTTATCTTTCTCTGTTACTGCTTTCCATAGTGCCAACATCAATCGTTATATACCCTGCTTGCTTTATATATGTGCAGGGCAATGTCACTTTTCCCTCTTTCCCAGTGGATGTGGTTGGGCGGGCGGAACTCCTCCCTCACACTCCACTACTGGTTATTATGTTAGTATGGTTTATATTTTTTCCTATGCTAATTTCCCCTATGGGACGTCCTGAGTTCTTCTGGCGTATAGAGCTCTCGTTGATCACAACACTGACTCTTTGGACTCTTTTCATAAGATTGTCATGTTATGCTTTTTGTTTGTCTCCCCCCCTCCTTTCCTCTCCCTCTTTCCTCACAACCCTCCCCCCTCCCACTCCATTAGTCTATGTGTTATTGCATTACTTAGGTTTTGAAAACTATGATATCTGCATAGCCCCTTCCCCCATGCCATGCCTACTCTGACACTAGGCTCGTGAAATGTGGGCGGGTTCAACTCACCAGCAAAATGCAGGAAGATCCTCATTTATCTCAACAAACAAAACGTTGACATAGCATTCCTACAAGAGTCCCATCTAGTTCCTGCTGAAGCAGCAAAATTGAACACGTTAGGCTGGTCGGTCCTAGGCTATAATTCCTATAACGCAAAGGCCAGAGGTGTAATCATCCTAATCAAAAAACATATTCCCTATGACAATTTGATAACTCGTACTGATGAATCGGGTAGAACAGTGCTGCTGACTTTTAAGATTTATGGACAACCTCTGACGCTTTGTAATGTGTATGCACCATCTACCTATACCAAGATATTTCTACAATCACTCATTGCCTTGCTAGCCCCGCACCTTTCCTCCTCTATCATATTATGCAGAGAATTTAATTTGGTGACTTCCCTTCTGTTGGATAGGTCTTCTACTCCTCCTAGAGGCCTGACCCTTCCCATACTAGGAATGCCTTTACTCGCAGATAGACTCTCATTGGTGGATGTTTGGAGGGCCCTCCATCCCACTGATAGGGAGTATACCTGCTTATCCTCAGCTCATCACACCCTATCCCGAATTGATTATATATTCACATCTCACACCCTCTTTCCTAGTATAGTGGATGCTCTCATTGCTCCAATATTCCTCTCCGATCATGCCCTTGTGACGTCATCCATCCAAATCTCGGAACAGCAAGATTCCCTCAGACTGTGGAAATTCCCCTCCTACTAATCCAAATCTCTGAGATTAAGTAATAGACTTGAAGCAGCCTGGGAAACATTTGCCTCGGATAATGCATTACATGCAGACTCTGACCCCATGCTCTTTTGGTTATCCGCCAAATATGTGTTACGGGGTGAGATAATATCTTATGTAGCCAGCTCTCGCAGAAAATACACCGAGCATTACTTGGAGTTCCAGACTGCCCTGACCTCAGCCTTTCAGCAATTCAAGTATGAGCCAAATGACGTCACTAAACATAACTACACACTTTGACGAATTCTTGTTGACACTTGGAGATAAATACATGTTCAATGTTAACTATCGGTTTTACAAATTTGGAAACAAGATGGGCAAGCTGCTCTCTAACCTCTTGCGGGGCTCTCACCCCCCCTTGACTACACGACCATTGATGACAGACTCGGGCAGACTGACTGACACCAACATGGAGATCTCTGCAGTCATGTGCTCCTTTTACTCGGATCTCTATTCCCCCACAGTTTCCCGTCCTCCCCCACCGGATCCCTGCATCTCCTGATATCTGGGAATCTCTGCCGACTCCTAGACTATCTCCGGAGCTTAGCCAATCATTAACATCCTTGATTACCCTGGAGGAGGTTCGCCAGACTATTGTTCACTTCAAACGAGATAAAGCCCTGGGACCCGATGGTTTCTCTGCTCTGTCTCTGATTTTTACAAGTTACTGTACTCTTTGAGAAATTGAGACCCCATTGATGCATGCACTTAAGGTTCTGCCAAATCCCGGTAGGGACCTCACTCTCCCGGGATCCTATCGTCCCATTTCCCTACTTAATCTTGATTGTAAACTACTGACCAAAATTCTGGATGATCGCTTAAAATTGCTCCTACCTCATATCATTCATCCAAATCAAACGGGCTTCATCTGGGGCAGACACTCCTTTCCCTCGATGCGGAGAAGGCGTTTGATCTGGTTGAATGGTTCAACCTATACCACTCCTTAGCACACTTCGGCTTCTCGTCGGCTTTTATAGAATGGATTAAACTCCTGTACATGCATCCTCAAACCCAGGTCTCCTGCAACGGTGTTTTGTCTGCTCCCTTCCCTATTGGCAGAGGTACAAGGCAGGGATGCCCACTGTCTCCACTACTATTCGACATAGCTCTAGAGCCCCTGGTGATAGCTCTGCGAACATCCACAAGATTTCAGGGAATTCTGATTGGGGACGTGGAGCACAATTCGCGGTTCGTGGTTCTATTCGCAGATGACATGCTTCTTCTCATCTCTGACCCTAACGTCTTTCTCCCAGAGATTCTCGATCTGATATCGTCTTTTGGAATTACCTTGGGCTACCGTATCAATGTTTCCAAATCTGCATTATTACCCCTGGGAACCCCCCATGCACCTACCACCCAACCTGCCTCTACCTTAACGCTGACGTTTACAACTGTTCTAGATAAGATCACCTACTTAGGAATACAAATCCCATCGGACTTATCCACCTTATACGAGGCCAACTTTACACCCATGCTACTGGGTGGCGGTTCTTCAAAGTGTGTTTTTTCCACGTCTATACTATCTCATGCAAATGTTACCCATCCGTCTTTCTACGAAAGACCTGGTCTATATCCGTAAAATCCTTACCAAATTTTTCTGGAAAGGCAAGAAACCCCTCATTGCCTTCAAAAAATTGGCTGCACCCCGCACTGCTGGGGGTGTTGGTCTGCCTGACTTTCTTTCATACTCCTTGTCTGCCCTCTTCTGTTGGGCTGTTGACTGGCTGACTGATGCTCATTCTTTCCCAGACCCCGCTCTAGATGAAGCCATGTTTTCTCCCTTCTCCCCCAGTGCACTCCTTCATTCTACCCCGAAATCTATCCCTTCACACATTCTATGTTCCCCACTATTCCATGACATCTACTAAGCATGGCTTAAAATAAACAAATTGTTTCACAGGAACCACATGTTCACCCTGCAAATTCCTCTCTGGGGCAATCCTGCGTTCCCTCCTTCTCTCACAAACTCTACCTTCAAACTCTGGAGGGCTAAAGGGCTGTCATGTTCCTCCAAGGTATTTGATCCAGGAGGAAATTTTGTATTGTTCTCTCACCTTCATGAAAAATATGACATCCCACAATCACATTTCTATATGTATTTGCAAGCCAGTCACTATCTCACCTCCATTCTACACTCCATTGGTCCTCTAGTCCCCCAGACCCGTTACAATCAGTGATATCCTTGTGTGAACGTATACCCGTTTGCACTAGGATGCTGTATAACCTCCTAACTGACATACCCTCTATCCCTAGATGGTCCATGTTATTGTCACAATGGCAGAAAGATATCCCCTCCCTCACTGATACCGCTGCTCTTAACACATATTACTGTTCCACTATGAAGGCCCTATCCTCAGCCTACTTACAGGAAGTGCACCTCCGGACCCTACAAAGGGCCTATGTCCCTCAAATTCCCCATGCTCGCTACAACCCCCTGATATCGGGGGAATGCCCTAAATGTGGCTACCACTCAGCAATTTTGTACCACAACTTCTGGGAATGTGGCCACATTAGGAAGTTTTGGGGTAAGGTGCTCTCCTTTATCAACACTCTACTCCACACCCGAGTCACTCCTGACCCTTTGGCTTGTTTATGCGCGAACTTCTCTCAATGGGACTTGGATACTCATGGTAATAGGTGTATACCGTTACTGACCATACTGGTCACAGTATCGAAAAAGATCATCCTCACCCACTGGGTCTCCAAATCTAAGCCTTCACTAGTGGAAGTACACAGGAAAATGTTACAAATATTGTATTTTGACCGTAGATCTGCATTGGTAAATATAGAAACTGGTGTTGTTAAATTCTATGCTAGATTGGAAAAATATATTGACACACTCCCTCTTTCCACACAAGCTCACATATTCACGGTATTTGAGTCAACTGAATGGTACCTAATCCGACAACTCTCATTACAGTCTCCACCATCATAGTTGAATACCTGAACTACCAATATCCCTCTCCTCCCTTCCCCTTCTTATCCCTTATGTGTGCCCCCCCCCCATCATGTTTGGTTGATATAACAGGTTTGTTTTTGTACTGACAATGTAATATATGTCTTTCAAGGCAACTGTGAAAGGCTTCACCCTCGGAGTCTTAAATTATGACCTTTCGTTTGTCTCTGTTTCTTGACCTCGGGTCTGATTTGGTTGCCTCCACATTGTATGCAGTTTTACCACTTGTCATTACTGCTAATCATTTCATTTGTGTATCACCTGCCTTTCATGCCTGTTGTACCTTTTGCACCTGATATTTTGTTATTCTGTTAAACTGTAAAATCTCAATAAAACAGATTTATAAAAAAAAAACCTGTCCCCAAACACATCATGCAAAGAAGAAAAAGAGGTGCAATGAGGAAGCTGTATGGGTGTGGTTCGTTTTATCGACAGTATCTAGGTCGACAATGTTTAGGTCGACCACTATAGGTCGACAGTCACTAGGTCGACATGGATGGAAGGTCGACAGGGTTTCTAGGTTGACATGTGCTAGGTCGACAGGTCTAAAGGTCCACATGAGGATTTTATTTATTTTTTGTGTCGTTTTCTTCGTAAAGTGACCGGGATCCCAAATTAGTGCACCGCGTCCCCTCACATGGCTCGCTTCGCTCGCCATGCTTCGGGCATGGTGCCTTCGCTCCGCTACCGCTTCGCTCGGCACACTTTACCGTTCCAATCGTAGTCCACGTGGATCATTAAGTATGAAAAAATCCCAAATTTTTTTTTTTAAAAAACTCATGTCGACCTTTAGACCTGTCGAACTAGCACATGTCGACCTAGACACCCTGTCGACCTTCCATCCATGTCGACCTAGTGACTGTCGACCTATAGTGGTCGACCTAAACATTGTCGATCTTCAGACCGGATCCCAGCTGTATGACTAAGCTAAGTGATACAAACAATTGGCCCATCTAGGAGTGGCATTGCAGTATCAGACAGGATGACACTTAAAAAAGTAGTAACCAAACAGAACATCATACCAAGAAGTAAAAGACGGCAAAGAGGTTGCTGTATGACTAAGCTAAGCAGCACAAACACCTGGCCCATCTAGGGTTGGCACTGCAGTCCCACTGCACTAATGGTGGATACCAGATGCACCAGCATAGTTGTTATGGCCTCAGTAATCTACTTTGCAACAGGGTATATATATATATATATATATATATATATATATATATACATATATACGGCAGTATCACTGGAATTATATGGCAGTACCACTGTACATATATGGCAGGATCATTGGACTGGACTTATACACCAGTACCACTGGAATTATATGGCAGGATCACTGGATTAATACGGGAGGATCACTGGATTTATACGGTAGTTCCAATAGACATATATACGGCAGTATCACTGGACATATACGGCAGTACCGCTGGACGTATACGGCAGCATCAATGGACATATACGGCAGTATCATTGGACATATACGGCAGTATCACTGGACTGGATTTATATGCCAGTACCACTAGAATTATACAGCAGGATCACTGGAATTATACAGGAGGATCACTGGATTTATACGGCAGTTCCGCTGGACATATATACGGCAGTATCACTGAACAATATATGGCAGTATCACTGGACTGGACTTATACACCAGTACCACTGGAATTATATGGCAGGATCACTGGAATTATACAACAGGATCACTGGATTTATACGGCAGTACCGCTGGACATATACGGCAGTATCAATGGACATATATGGAAGTATCACTCGACATATACTGCAATATCACTGGACTTGATTTATATGCCAGTACCACTGGAATTATATGGCAGGGTCACTGGAATTATATGGCAGGATCACTGGATTTATACGGCAGTACCGCTGGACATATACGGCAGTATCAATGGATATATACGGCAGTATTACTGGACATATACGGCAGTATCACTGGATTGGATTTATACGCCAGTACCACTGGAATTATACAGCAGGATAACTGGAATTATATGGCAGGATCACCGGAATTATACGGCAGGATCACTGGATTTATACTGCAGTTCCGCTGGACATATATACGGCAGTATCACTGGACATATACGGCAGTATCACTGGACTGGATTTATACACCAGTACCACTGGAATTATACGGCTGGATCACTGGAATTATACGGCAGGATCACTGGATTTATACGGCAGTACCGCTGGACATATACGGCAGTATCAATGGGCATATATGGAAGTATCACTGGACATATACGGCAGTATCACTGGACTGGACTTATATGCCATTACCACTGGAATTATATGGCAGGATCACTGGAATTATATGGCAGGATCACTGGATTTATACGGCAGTACCGCTGGACATATACGGCAGTATCAATGGACATATACAGCAGTATCACTGGACATATACGGCAGTATCACTGGACTGGACTTATATACGCCATTACCACTGGAATTATACGGCAGTATCACAGGATTTATACGCCAGTACCACTGGAATTATATGGCAGAATAACTGGAATTATACAGCAGGATCACTGGAATTATACGGCAGGATTACTGGATTTATACGGCAGTACCGCTGGACATATACGGCAGTATCAATGGACATATACGGCAGTATCACTGGACATATAAAGCAGCACAGAGACATCACCACTGGACTGATGCAGGACAACACAGCACCACTGGACTGGACTTCTACAGCAACACTGGACATATGGCAGCAGAGGACACCACCACTGTGACTGGACTTATGCAGCACAAGACACTACCACTGGACTGATGCAGCACAACACAGCACCACTGGACTGGACTTCTACAGCAGCACTGGACATATGGCAGCAGAGGACACAACCACTGTGACTGGAAAGATGCTGCACAAGACAACTACCACTGAGGACACTGAGGATGGAGACACGTCCTCTTTCTACACTCTCCAATGCCGGAGTGAAAATAGCGGGGACGCGCGGCTCCTTATATGGAATCCAAACCCAGCGAGAATCCGACTGCGGGATGATGACGTTTTGCCTCATTCTGGTTTCCGAGTCAGGTGGAAAACCCGAGCCTGACTCGGATCCGGGCTCATGACGTGAAGTCCAGGGGGGGTTCGGTCCTCTGAGAACCGAACCAGCTCATCTCTAGATACAATGCAGGTTGTTGATATTGGGAACAAGTGATTATTTGATAATATGGGAGGTGTATGGGGCAATCTGATTACTATCCCCATTAATGGTAGCTGCTTCATCTAATATAACAAGTAAAAGGAACAATAATATTAGAGATGAGCGGGTTCGGTTTCTCTGAAACCGAACCCGCACGAACTTCATGTTTTTTTCACGGGTCCGAGCAGACTCGGATCCTCCCGCCTTGCTCGGTTAACCCGAGCGCGCCCGAACGTCATCATGACGCTGTCGGATTCTCGCGAGACTCGGATTCTATATAAGGAGCCGCGCGTCGCCGCCATTTTCACACGTGCATTGAGATTGATAGGGAGAGGACGTGGCTGGCGTCCTCTCCATTAGAAATTAGATTAGAAGAGAGAGAGAGATTGTGCAGAGTCAGACAGAGTTTACCACAGTGACCAGTGCAGTTGTTGTTAGTTAACTTTTATTTATTTTAATATATCCGTTCTCTGCTATATCCGTTCTCTGCCTGAAAAAAAACGATACACAGCAGCAGCCAGTCACACAGTGTGACTCAGTCTGTGTGCACTCAGCTCAGCCCAGTGTGCTGCACATCAATGTATAAAAGGCAAAGCTTATAATAATTGTGGGGGAGACTGGGGAGCACTGCAGGTTGTTATAGCAGGAGCCCCCAGGAGTACATAATATTATATTAATTTAAAATTAAACAGTGCACACTTTTGCTGCAGGAGTGCCACTGCCAGTGTGACTAGTGGTGACCAGTGCCTGACCACCAGTATAGTAGTATATTGTTGTATGTATTGTATACTATCTCTTTATCAACCAGTCTATATTAGCAGCAGACACAGTACAGTGCGGTAGTTCACGGCTGTGGCTACCTCTGTGTCGGCAGTCGGAACTCGGCAGGCAGTCCGTCCATCCATAATTGTATTACAATATATACCACCTAACCGTGGTATTTTTTTTTCTTTCTTTATACCGTCGTCATAGTGTCATACTAGTTGTTACGAGTATACTACTATCTCTTTATCAACCAGTGTACAGTGCGGTAGTTCACGGCTGTGGCTACCTCTGTGTCGGCAGTCGGCAGGCAGTCCGTCCATCCATAATTGTATTATTATTATAATATATACCACCTAACCGTGGTTTTTTTTTCATTCTTTATACCGTCATAGTGTCATACTAGTTGTTACGAGTATACTACTATCTCTTTATCAACCAGTGTACAGTGCGGTAGTTCACGGCTGTGGCTACCTCTGTGTCGGCAGTCGGCAGGCAGTCCGTCCATCCATAATTGTATTATTATTATAATATATACCACCTAACCGTGGTTTTTTTTTCATTCTTTATACCGTCGTCATAGTGTCATACTAGTTGTTACGAGTATACTACTATCTCTTTATCAACCAGTGTACAGTGCGGTAGTTCACGGCTGTGGCTACCTCTGTGTCGGCAGTCGGCAGGCAGTCCGTCCATCCATAATTGTATTATTATTATAATATATACCACCTAACCGTGGTTTTTTTTTCATTCTTTATACCGTCGTCATAGTGTCATACTAGTTGTTACGAGTATACTACTATCTCTTTATCAACCAGTGTACAGTGCGGTAGTTCACGGCTGTGGCTACCTCTGTGTCGGCAGTCGGCAGGCAGTCCGTCCATCCATAATTGTATTATTATTATAATATATACCACCTAACCGTGGTTTTTTTTTCATTCTTTATACCGTCGTCATAGTGTCATACTAGTTGTTACGAGTATACTACTATCTCTTTATCAACCAGTGTACAGTGCGGTAGTTCACGGCTGTGGCTACCTCTGTGTCGGCAGTCGGCAGGCAGTCCGTCCATCCATAATTGTATTATTATTATAATATATACCACCTAACCGTGGTTTTTTTTTCATTCTTTATACCGTCGTCATAGTGTCATACTAGTTGTTACGAGTATACTACTATCTCTTTATCAACCAGTGTACAGTGCGGTAGTTCACGGCTGTGGCTACCTCTGTGTCGGCAGTCGGCAGGCAGTCCGTCCATCCATAATTGTATTATTATTATAATATATACCACCTAACCGTGGTTTTTTTTTCATTCTTTATACCGTCGTCATAGTGTCATACTAGTTGTTACGAGTATACTACTATCTCTTTATCAACCAGTGTACAGTGCGGTAGTTCACGGCTGTGGCTACCTCTGTGTCGGCAGTCGGCAGGCAGTCCGTCCATCCATAATTGTATTATTATTATAATATATACCACCTAACCGTGGTTTTTTTTTCATTCTTTATACCGTCGTCATAGTGTCATACTAGTTGTTACGAGTATACTACTATCTCTTTATCAACCAGTGTACAGTGCGGTAGTTCACGGCTGTGGCTACCTCTGTGTCGGCAGTCGGCAGGCAGTCCGTCCATCCATAATTGTATTATTATTATAATATATACCACCTAACCGTGGTTTTTTTTTCATTCTTTATACCGTCGTCATAGTGTCATACTAGTTGTTACGAGTATACTACTATCTCTTTATCAACCAGTGTACAGTGCGGTAGTTCACGGCTGTGGCTACCTCTGTGTCGGCAGTCGGCAGGCAGTCCGTCCATCCATAATTGTATTATTATTATAATATATACCACCTAACCGTGGTTTTTTTTTCATTCTTTATACCGTCGTCATAGTGTCATACTAGTTGTTACGAGTATACTACTATCTCTTTATCAACCAGTGTACAGTGCGGTAGTTCACGGCTGTGGCTACCTCTGTGTCGGCAGTCGGCAGGTATCCAATACTAGTATCCAATCCATCCATCTCCATTGTTTACCTGAGGTGCCTTTTAGTTCTGCCTATAAAATATGGAGAACAAAAAAGTTGAGGTTCCAAAATTAGGGAAAGATCAAGATCCACTTCCACCTCGTGCTGAAGCTGCTGCCACTAGTCATGGCCGAGACGATGAAATGCCAGCAACGTCGTCTGCCAAGGCCGATGCCCAATGTCATAGTACAGAGCATGTCAAATCCAAAACACCAAATATCAGAAAAAAAAGGACTCCAAAACCTAAAATAAAATTGTCGGAGGAGAAGCGTAAACTTGCCAATATGCCATTTACCACACGGAGTGGCAAGGAACGGCTGAGGCCCTGGCCTATGTTCATGGCTAGTGGTTCAGCTTCACATGAGGATGGAAGCACTCAGCCTCTCGCTAGAAAACTGAAAAGACTCAAGCTGGCAAAAGCACCGCAAAGAACTGTGCGTTCTTCGAAATCCCAAATCCACAAGGAGAGTCCAATTGTGTCGGTTGCGATGCCTGACCTTCCCAACACTGGAGGTGAAGAGCATGCGCCTTCCACCATTTGCACGCCCCCTGCAAGTGCTGGAAGGAGCACCCGCAGTCCAGTTCCTGATAGTCAGATTGAAGATGTCAGTGTTGAAGTACACCAGGATGAGGAGGATATGGGTGTTGCTGGCGCTGGGGAGGAAATTGACCAGGAGGATTCTGATGGTGAGGTGGTTTGTTTAAGTCAGGCACCCGGGGAGACACCTGTTGTCCGTGGGAGGAATATGGCCGTTGACATGCCAGGTGAAAATACCAAAAAAATCAGCTCTTCGGTGTGGAGGTATTTCACCAGAAATGCGGACAACAGGTGTCAAGCCGTGTGTTCCCTTTGTCAAGCTGTAATAAGTAGGGGTAAGGACGTTAACCACCTCGGAACATCCTCCCTTATACGTCACCTGCAGCGCATTCATAATAAGTCAGTGACAAGTTCAAAAACTTTGGGTGACAGCGGAAGCAGTCCACTGACCAGTAAATCCCTTCCTCTTGTAACCAAGCTCACGCAAACCACCCCACCAACTCCCTCAGTGTCAATTTCCTCCTTCCCCAGGAATGCCAATAGTCCTGCAGGCCATGTCACTGGCAAGTCTGACGAGTCCTCTCCTGCCTGGGATTCCTCCGATGCATCCTTGCGTGTAACGCCTACTGCTGCTGGCGCTGCTGTTGTTGCCGCTGGGAGTCGATGGTCATCCCAGAGGGGAAGTCGTAAGCCCACTTGTACTACTTCCAGTAAGCAATTGACTGTTCAACAGTCCTTTGCGAGGAAGATGAAATATCACAGCAGTCATCCTACTGCAAAGCGGATAACTGAGGCCTTGGCATCCTGGGTGGTGAGAAACGTGGTTCCGGTATCCATCATTACTGCAGAGCCAACTAGAGACTTGTTGGAGGTACTGTGTCCCCGGTACCAAATACCATCTAGGTTCCATTTCTCTAGGCAGGCGATACCGAAAATGTACACAGACCTCAGAAAAAGAGTCACCAGTGTCCTAAAAAATGCAGCTGTACCCAATGTCCACTTAACCACGGACATGTGGACAAGTGGAGCAGGGCAGGGTCAGGACTATATGACTGTGACAGCCCACTGGGTAGATGTATGGACTCCCGCCGCAAGAACAGCAGCGGCGGCACCAGTAGCAGCATCTCGCAAACGCCAACTCTTTCCTAGGCAGGCTACGCTTTGTATCACCGCTTTCCAGAATACGCACACAGCTGAAAACCTCTTACGGCAACTGAGGAAGATCATCGCGGAATGGTTTACCCCAATTGGACTCTCCTGTGGATTTGTGGCATCGGACAACGCCAGCAATATTGTGTGTGCATTAAATCTGGGCCAATTCCAGCACGTCCCATGTTTTGCACATACCTTGAATTTGGTGGTGCAGAATTTTTAAAAAAACGACAGGGGCGTGCAAGAGATGCTGTCGGTGGCCAGAAGAATTGCGGGACACTTTCGGCGTACAGGCACCACGTACAGAAAACTGGAGCACCACCAAAAACTACTGAACCTGCCCTGCCATCATCTGAAGCAAGAAGTGGTAACGAGGTGGAATTCAACCCTCTATATGCTTCAGAGGTTGGAGGAGCAGCAAAAGGCCATTCAAGCCTATACAATTGAGCACGATATAGTAGGTGGAATGCACCTGTCTCAAGTGCAGTGGAGAATGATTTCAACGTTGTGCAAGGTTCTGATGCCCTTTGAACTTGCCACACGTGAAGTCAGTTCAGACACTGCCAGCCTGAGTCAGGTCATTCCCCTCATCAGGCTTTTGCAGAAGAAGCTGGAGGCATTGAAGAAGGAGCTAACACGGAGCGATTCCGCTAGGCATGTGGGACTTGTGGATGCAGCCCTTAATTCGCTTAACAAGGATTCACGGGTGGTCAATCTGTTGAAATCAGAGCACTACATTTTGGCCACCGTGCTCGATCCTAGATTTAAAGCCTACCTTGGATCTCTCTTTCCGGCAGACACAGGTCTGCTGGGGTTGAAAGACCTGCTGGTGACAAAATTGTCAAGTCAAGCGGAACGCGACCTGTCAACATCTCCTCCTTCACATTCTCCCGCAACTGGGGGTGCGAGGAAAAGGCTCAGAATTCCGAGCCCACCCGCTGGCGGTGATGCAGGGCAGTCTGGAGCGACTGCTGATGCTGACATCTGGTCCGGACTGAAGGACCTGACAACGATTACGGACATGTCGTCTACTGTCACTGCATATGATTCTCTCAACATTGATAGAATGGTGGAGGATTATATGAGTGACCGCATCCAAGTAGGCACGTCACACAGTCCGTACTTATACTGGCAGGAAAAAGAGGCAATTTGGAGGCCCTTGCACAAACTGGCTTTATTCTACCTAAGTTGCCCTCCCACAAGTGTGTACTCCGAAAGAGTGTTTAGTGCCGCCGCTCACCTTGTCAGCAATCGGCGTACGAGGTTACATCCAGAAAATGTGGAGAAGATGATGTTCATTAAAATGAATTATAATCAATTCCTCCGCGGAGACATTGACCAGCAGCAATTGCCTCCACAAAGTACACAGGGAGCTGAGATGGTGGATTCCAGTGGGGACGAATTGATAATCTGTGAGGAGGGGGATGTACACGGTGATATATCGGAGGGTGAAGATGAGGTGGACATCTTGCCTCTGTAGAGCCAGTTTGTGCAAGGAGAGATTAATTGCTTCTTTTTTGGGGGGGGTCCAAACAAACCCGTCATATCAGTCACAGTCGTGTGGCAGACCCTGTCACTGAAATGATGGGTTGGTTAAAGTGTGCATGTCCTGTTTTGTTTATACAACATAAGGGTGGGTGGGAGGGCCCAAGGATAATTCCATCTTGCACCTCTTTTTTCTTTTCTTTTTCTTTGCATCATGTGCTGATTGGGGAGGGTTTTTTGGAAGGGACATCCTGCGTGACACTGCAGTGCCACTCCTAGATGGGCCCGGTGTTTGTGTCGGCCACTAGGGTCGCTAATCTTACTCACACAGCTACCTCATTGCGCCTCTTTTTTTCTTTGCGTCATGTGCTGTTTGGGGAGGGTTTTTTGGAAGGGACATCCTGCGTGACACTGCAGTGCCACTCCTAGATGTGCCCGGTGTTTGTGTCGGCCACTAGGGTCGCTAATCTTACTCACACAGTCAGCTACCTCATTGCGCCTCTTTTTTTCTTTGCGTCATGTGCTGTTTGGGGAGGGTTTTTTGGAAGGGCCATCCTGCGTGACACTGCAGTGCCACTCCTAGATGGGCCCGGTGTTTGTGTCGGCCACTAGGGTCGCTTATCTTTCTCACACAGTCAGCTACCTCATTGCGCCTCTTTTTTTCTTTGCGTCATGTGCTGTTTGGGGAGGGTTTTTTGGAAGGGACATCCTGCGTGACACTGCAGTGCCACTCCTAGATGGGCCCGGTGTTTGTGTCGGCCACTAGGGTCGCTAATCTTACTCACACAGCTACCTCATTGCGCCTCTTTTTTTCTTTGCGTCATGTGCTGTTTGGGGAGGGTTTTTTGGAAGGGCCATCCTGCGTGACACTGCAGTGCCACTCCTAGATGGGCCCGGTGTTTGTGTCGGCCACTAGGGTCGCTTATCTTTCTCACACAGTCAGCTACCTCATTGCGCCTCTTTTTTTCTTTGCGTCATGTGCTGTTTGGGGAGGGTTTTTTGGAAGGGACATCCTGCGTGACACTGCAGTGCCACTCCTAGATGGGCCCGGTGTTTGTGTCGGCCACTAGGGTCGCTTATCTTACTCACACAGCGACCTCGGTGCAAATTTTAGGACTAAAAATAATATTGTGAGGTGTGATGTGTTCAGAATAGGCTGAAAATGAGTGTAAATTATGTTTTTTGAGGTTAATAATACTTTGGGATCAAAATTACCCCCAAATTCTATGATTTAAGCTGTTTTTTAGGGTTTTTTGAAAAAAACACCCGAATCCAAAACACACCCGAATCCGACAAAAATAATTCGGTGAGGTTTTGCCAAAACGCGTTCGAACCCAAAACACGGCCGCGGAACCGAACCCAAAACCAAAACACAAAACCCGAAAAATTTCAGGCGCTCATCTCTAAATAATATACTCCCTGATGAAATGCTCAGGTTATTTTTCAGCTGTAGAGCTTGCTGTTCGGTGTTAATCCATTAGCCTTGAAGGATCTTGTGAACCTGCAAAATGTTCTTGTAGAGACAGAAACATGTTACACTGGGCAAAGTAGCTTTTGTAGGACTGTCTGGAACTACAATACAATGGTTAGGGCACCAGAAAACATTTCCAGCTGATTTTTTTTTTTTCATTTAAAACCCACCTCTGCCGGGTAGTGGATGTGTATATCCACATCTAAGGCATGTGAGTGCATACTGGTCACCAGAGATGTAAACATTAAAATTACCATAGGTGTTTTAAGAAAAACTTACATTCTTGCAGTTTCAATCATCAGAATGCTCATATTTCTATAAACTATAGTCATCCCTCTGTTCTGGTGAATGTAACCTCAAACATCAGGGTTATGGAATATATTACCCCAATATATGCACATATACCATTACAATCACCTGTATTTACCTGGGGTTTCACAATGAGCAGGATTTTAATAAGACAAGCCTTTTTGTACCCCATATTACCATATACAGTTTATATATATCTCAAAAATTGTTATAAGCTTAAAGGTTAAATCCGTTATCATCTGTCAACAGTATTACAAAAAGACGTCTCCTTATATACATGTACATGATAAATCCAGATCTCCCTATTTTGCTTATCATATAACATCCCTACTACTAAGGGCATATTACATGTCCAACATTTTGAGTATTACATATAGTACATTGTTTCTTAATATTTATATTATATACATATATATATATATATACAGTGTGTGTGTGTGTGTGTGTGTGTGTGTGTGTGTGTGTGTGTGTGTGTGTGTGTGTGTGTTTGTGTGTGTTAATATTAGAGATGTGCACTTGAAATTTTTCGGGTTATGTGTTTTGGTTTTGGGTTCGGTTCCGCGGCCGTGTTTTGGGTTCGACCGCGTTTTGGCAAAACCTCACCGAATTTTTTTTGTCGGATTCGGGTGTGTTTTGGATACGGGTGTTTTTTTCAAAAAACACTAAAAAACAGCTTAAATCATAGAATTTGGGGGTCATTTTAATCCCAAAGTATTATTAACCTCAAAAACCATAATTTCCACTCATTTTCAGTCTATTCTGAATACCTCACACCTCACAATATTATTTTTAGTCCTAAAATTTGCACCGAGGTTGCTGGATGACTAAGCTAAGCGACCCTAGTGGCCGACACAAACACCGGGCCCATCTAGGAGTGGCACTGCAGTGTCACGCAGGATGGCCCTTCCAAAAAACACTCCCCAAACAGCACATGACGCAAAGAAAAAAAGAGGCGCAATGAGGTAGCTGTGTGAGTAAGATAAGCGACCCTAGTGGCCGACACAAACACCGGGCCCATCTAGGAGTGTCACTGCAGTGTCACGCAGGATGGCCCTTCCAAAAAACACTCCCCAAACAGCACATGACGCAAAGAAAAAAAGAGGCGCAATGAGGTAGCTGTGTGAGTAAGCTAAGCGACCCTAGTGGCCGACACAAACACCTGGCCCATCTAGGAGTGGCACTGCAGTGTCACGCAGGATGGCCCTTCCAAAAAACACTCCCCAAACAGCACATGACGCAAAGAAAAAAAGAGGCGCAATGAGGTAGCTGTGTGAGTAAGATAAGCGACCCTAGTGGCCGACACAAACACCGGGCCCATCTAGGAGTGGCACTGCAGTGTCACGCAGGATGGCCCTTCCAAAAAACACTCCCCAAACAGCACATGACGCAAAGAAAAAAAGAGGCGCAATGAGGTAGCTGTGTGAGTAAGATAAGCGACCCTAGTGGCCGACACAAACACCGGGCCCATCTAGGAGTGTCACTGCAGTGTCACGCAGGATGGCCCTTCCAAAAAACACTCCCCAAACAGCACATGACGCAAAGAAAAAAAGAGGCGCAATGAGGTAGCTGTGTGAGTAAGCTAAGCGACCCTAGTGGCCGACACAAACACCTGGCCCATCTAGGAGTGGCACTGCAGTGTCACGCAGGATGGCCCTTCCAAAAAACACTCCCCAAACAGCACATGACGCAAAGAAAAAAAGAGGCGCAATGAGGTAGCTGTGTGAGTAAGATAAGCGACCCTAGTGGCCGACACAAACACCGGGCCCATCTAGGAGTGGCACTGCAGTGTCACGCAGGATGGCCCTTCCAAAAAACACTCCCCAAACAGCACATGACGCAAAGAAAAAAAGAGGCGCAATGAGGTAGCTGTGTGAGTAAGATAAGCGACCCTAGTGGCCGACACAAACACCGGGCCCATCTAGGAGTGGCACTGCAGTGTCACGCAGGATGGCCCTTCCAAAAAACACTCCCCAAACAGCACATGACGCAAAGAAAAATTAAAGAAAAAAGAGGTGCAAGATGGAATTGTCCTTGGGCCCTCCCACCCACCCTTATGTTGTATAAACAGGACATGCACACTTTAACCAACCCATCATTTCAGTGACAGGGTCTGCCACACGACTGTGACTGAAATGACGGGTTGGTTTGGACCCCCACCAAAAAAGAAGCAATTAATCTCTCCTTGCACAAACTGGCTCTACAGAGGCAAGATGTCCACCTCATCATCATCCTCCGATATATCACCGTGTACATCCCCCTCCTCACAGATTATCAATTCGTCCCCACTGGAATCCACCATCTCAGCTCCCTGTGTACTTTGTGGAGGCAATTGCTGCTGGTCAATGTCTCCACGGAGGAATTGATTATAATTCATTTTAATGAACATCATCTTCTCCACATTTTCTGGAAGTAACCTCGTACGCCGATTGCTGACAAGGTGAGCGGCGGCACTAAACACTCTTTCGGAGTACACACTTGTGGGAGGGCAACTTAGGTAGAATAAAGCCAGTTTGTGCAAGGGCCTCCAAATTGCCTCTTTTTCCTGCCAGTATAAGTACGGACTGTGTGACGTGCCTACTTGGATGCGGTCACTCATATAATCCTCCACCATTCTTTCAATGGGGAGAGAATCATATGCAGTGACAGTAGACGACATGTCCGTAATCGTTGACAGGTCCTTCAGTCCGGACCAGATGTCAGCATCAGCAGTCGCTCCAGACTGCCCTGCATCACCGCCAGCGGGTGGGCTCGGAATTCTGAGCCTTTTCCTCGCACCCCTAGTTGCGGGAGAATGTGAAGGAGGAGATGTTGACAGGTCGCGTTCCGCTTGACTTGACAATTTTCTCACCAGCAGGTCTTTGAACCCCAGCAGACTTGTGTCTGCTGGAAAGAGAGATCCAAGGTAGGTTTTAAATCTAGGATCGAGCACGGTGGCCAAAATGTAGTGCTCTGATTTCAACAGATTGACCACCCGTGAATCCTTGTTAAGCGAATTAAGGGCTCCATCCACAAGTCCCACATGCCTAGCGGAATCGCTCCGTGTTAGCTCCTCCTTCAATGTCTCCAGCTTCTTCTGCAAAAGCCTGATGAGGGGAATGACCTGACTCAGGCTGGCAGTGTCTGAACTGACTTCACGTGTGGCAAGTTCAAAGGGCAGCAGAACCTTGCACAACGTTGAAATCATTCTCCACTGCGCTTGAGACAGGTGCATTCCACCTCCTATATCGTGCTGAATTGTATAGGCTTGAATGGCCTTTTGCTGCTCCTCCAACCTCTGAAGCATATATAGGGTTGAATTCCACCTCGTTACCACTTCTTGCTTCAGATGATGGCAGGGCAGGTTCAGGCGTTTTTGGTGTTGCTCCAGTCTTCTGTACGTGGTGCCTGTACGCCGAAAGTGTCCCGCAATTCTTCTGGCCACCGACAGCATCTCTTGCACGCCCCTGTCGTTTTTTAAAAAATTCTGCACCACCAAATTCAAGGTATGTGCAAAACATAGGACGTGCTGGAATTTGCCCAGATTTAATGCGCACACAATGTTGCTGGCGTTGTCCGATGCCACAAATCCACAGGAGAGTCCAATTGGGGTAAGTCATTCCGCAATGATCTTCCTCAGTTGCCGTAAGAGGTTTTCAGCTGTGTGCGTATTCTGGAAACCGGTGATACAAAGCGTAGCCTGCCTAGGAAAGAGTTGGCGTTTGCGAGATGCTGCTACTGGTGCCGCCGCTGCTGTTCTTGCGGCGGGAGTCCATACATCTACCCAGTGGGCTGTCACAGTCATATAGTCCTGACCCTGCCCTGCTCCACTTGTCCACATGTCCGTGGTTAAGTGGACATTGGGTACAGCTGCATTTTTTAGGACACTGGTGACTCTTTTTCTGAGGTCTGTGTACATTTTCGGTATCGCCTGCCTAGAGAAATGGAACCTAGATGGTATTTGGTACCGGGGACACAGTACCTCCAACAAGTCTCTAGTTGGCTCTGCAGTAATGATGGATACCGGAACCACGTTTCTCACCACCCAGGATGCCAAGGCCTCAGTTATCCGCTTTGCAGCAGGATGACTGCTGTGATATTTCATCTTCCTCGCAAAGGACTGTTGGACAGTCAATTGCTTGGTGGAAGTAGTAAAAGTGGGCTTACGAGTACGACTTCCCCTCTGGGATGACCATCGACTCCCAGCAGCAACAACAGCAGCGCCAGCAGCAGTAGGCGTTACACGCAAGGATGCATCGGAGGAATCCCAGGCAGGAGAGGACTCGTCAGAATTGCCAGTGACATGGCCTGCAGGACTAATGGCATTCCTGGGGAAGGAGGAAATTGACACTGAGGGAGTTGGTGGGGTGGTTTGCGTGAGCTTGGTTACAAGAGGAAGGGATTTACTGGTCAGTGGACTGCTCCCGCTGTCGCCCAAAGTTTTTGAACTTGTCACTGACTTATTATGAATGCGCTGCAGGTGACGTATAAGGGAGGATGTTCCGAGGTGGTTAACGTCCTTACCCCTACTTATTACAGCTTGACAAAGGCAACACACGGCTTGACAAATGTTGTCCACATTTCTGTTGAAATACTTCCACACCGAAGAGCTGATTTTTTTGGTATTTTCACCAGGCATGTCAACGGCCATATTCCTCCCACGGACAACAGGTGTCTCCCCGGGTGCCTGACTTAAACAAACCACCTCACCATCAGAATCCTCCTGGTCAATTTCCTCCCCAGCGCCAGCAACACCCATATCCTCCTCATCCTGGTGTACTTCAACACTGACAACTTCAATCTGACTATCAGGAACTGGACTGCGGGTGCTCCTTCCAGCACTTGCAGGGGGCGTGCAAATGGTGGAAGGCGCTTGCTCTTCACGTCCAGTGTTGGGAAGGTCAGGCATCGCAAACGACACAATTGGACTCTCCTTGTGGATTTGGGATTTCGAAGAACGCACAGTTCTTTGCGGTGCTTTTGCCAGCTTGAGTATTTTCATTTTTTTAGCGAGAGGCTGAGTGCTTCCATCCTCATGTGAAGCTGAACCACTAGCCATGAACATAGGCCAGGGCCTCAGCCGTTCCTTGCCACTCCGTGTGGTAAATGGCATATTGGCAAGTTTACGCTTCTCCTCCGACAATTTTATTTTAGATTTTGGAGTCCTTTTTTTACTGATATTTGGTGTTTTGGATTTTACATGCTCTGTACTATGACATTGGGCATCGGCCTTGGCAGACGACGTTGCTGGCATTTCATCGTCTCGGCCATGACTAGTGGCAGCAGCTTCAGCACGAGGTGGAAGTGGATCTTGATCTTTCCCTAATTTTGGAACCTCAACATTTTTGTTCTCCATATTTTAATAGGCACAACTAAAAGGCACCTCAGGTAAACAATGGAGATGGATGGATAGTAGTATACTTATGGATGGACGAGCGACTGCCGACACAGAGGTAGCTACAGCCGTGGGCTACCGTACTGTGTCTGCTGCTAATATAGACTGGATGATAATGAGATGAAATCAATATATATATATATATATAATATCACACTAGTACTGCAGCCGGACAGGTATATATATTTATTATGTAATGACTGATGACGGACCTGCTGGACACTGTCAGCTCAGCAGCACCGCAGACTGCTACAGTAAGCTACTATAGTAGTATGTATAAAGAAGAAAGAAAGAAAAAAAAAACCACGGGTAGGTGGTATACAATTATGGATGGACGAGCGACTGCCGACACAGAGGTAGCTACAGCCGTGGACTACCGTACTGTGTCTGCTGCTAATATAGACTGGATGATAATGAGATGAAATCAATATATATATATATAATATCACACTAATACTGCAGCCGGACAGGTATATATATTTATTATGTAATGACTGATGACGGACCTGCTGGACGCTGTCAGCTCAGCAGCACCGCAGACTGCTACAGTAAGCTACTATAGTAGTATGTATAAAGAAGAAAGAAAAAAAAAACCACGGGTAGGTGGTATACAATTATGGATGGACGAGCGACTGCCGACACAGAGGTAGCTACAGCCGTGGACTACCGTACTGTGTCTGCTGCTAATATAGACTGGATGATAATGAGATGAAATCAATATATATATATATATATATATAATATCACACTAGTACTGCAGCCGGACAGGTATATATATTTATTATGTAATGACTGATGACGGACCTGCTGGACACTGTCAGCTCAGCAGCACCGCAGACTGCTACAGTAAGCTACTATAGTAGTATGTATAAAGAAGAAAGAAAAAAAAAAACCACGGGTAGGTGGTATACAATTATGGATGGACGAGCGACTGCCGACACAGAGGTAGCTACAGCCGTGGACTACCGTACTGTGTCTGCTGCTAATATAGACTGGATGATAATGAGATGAAATCAATATATATATATATATATATATATAATATCACACTAGTACTGCAGCCGGACAGGTAGATATATTTATTATGTAATGACTGATGACAGACCTGCTGGACACTGTCAGCTCAGCAGCACCGCAGACTGCTACAGTAAGCTACTATAGTAGTATGTATAAAGAAGAAAGAAAAAAAAAAACACGGGTAGGTGGTATACAATTATGGATGGACGAGCGACTGCCGACACAGAGGTAGCTACAGCCGTGGACTACCGTACTGTGTCTGCTGCTAATATAGACTGGATGATAATGAGATGAAATTAATATATATATATATAATATCACTAGTACTGCAGCCGGACAGGTATATATATTTATTATGTAATGACTGATGACGGACCTGCTGGACACTGTCAGCTCAGCAGCACCGCAGACTGATACAGTAAGCTACTATAGTAGTATGTATAAAGAAGAAAGAAAGAAAAAAAAAAAACACGGGTAGGTGGTATACAATATTATATATATATTATATACAATTATATATATATATATTATATATATTAAACTGGTGGTGATTATTAAACTGGTGGTCAGGTCACTGGTCACACTATCAGCAACTTGCAAGTAGTACTCCTAAGCAGACAATCACAATATATATTATACTGGTGGTCAGTGTGGTCACAATGGCAGTGTGGCACTCTGGCAGCAAAAGTGTGCACTGTACGTTATATGTACTCCTGAGTCCTGCTCTCAGACTCTAACTGCTCCCCACTGTCAGTGTCTCCCCCACAAGTCAGATATACATTATACAGTCACACTATCTATCTATCACTTCAGCAAGTAGTAGTACTCCTCCTAAAGTACTCCTCCTAATGAACCCCAAAATTACTACTGTGTCTCTCTCTACTCTAGTCTCACTCTCTTCTCTATAAACGGAGAGGACGCCAGCCACGTCCTCTCCCTATGAATCTCAATGCACGTGTGAAAATGGCGGCGACGCGCGGCTCCTTATATAGAATCCGAGTCTCGCGATAGAATCCGAGCCTCGCGAGAATCCAACAGCGGGATGATGACGTTCGGGCGCGCTCGGGCTAACCGAGCAAGGCGGGAAGATCCGAGTCGCTCGGACCCGTGTAAAAAAACATGAAGTTCGGGCGGGTTCGGATTCCGAGGAACCGAACCCGCTCATCTCTAGTTAATATATTTATATATGTACCTATGTTTATATATACTGTATATAAATATATATGTGTGTGTGTATATGTATGTTTTCACTGCTGACTAGGAGAAGCCACTCTTCCTGCTGAGGATTATCCACGAAAACGAACTTGTGGCTTATACCGAACTCAGCATTATTGTATTACTGTTTGCCTTACTGAGTTGGCATATTCAATACAAACCTTGCTGTGGAATCAGCTCATTCTTTATTACATCAGTTATTGCAAAGCCTGTTTTACTGATATTGAGCCCCTGATGAAGTCCAGTTGGACGAAACGCGTCAGGTTTCTGGTTCGTATATAAGAACATCGGATATGCAATAATTAAGAAAACCACATTGGACTTACCAATTATCCGCAATATATGGTGTCCATATCTGATGTCTGCATTTTGATTATGTCAGCCATTTGTTATTCACTGTGATTGTTGAATACTTTAATATAAATATATAAAAAAATTATTTTATAGTGATTTGTGGTCAAATTCTGGAAGATATCATTGGGTTCAGCTCCCTTAGACACCACCCATTTCTCTGCATTTGTACTTCTGTACTCCGTCTAACAGGGAGTACGTCTTGAGGTTGAGCTCTTCATTTAGCGCTATTGTTAGGTCTACCCCACTTTCCATATATATATATATATATATATATATAGTGTGTGTGTGTGTGCGTGTGTATATATATATATATATATATACTTATAAATATATATACAAACCGAAGAAATGGCACTCAGTGGTCTCACTATCTGATAAGAAAAAGACAGCAGTCAAGGCTTGTTGCAGCGTTTCGGGCACATAATGTGTAGTGGTTGCCTGATGACGGGCATTAAATGCCCAAAACCTTGCAAAATGCCTTGACTGCTGTCAAAGGCCAAAATGCCTTTTTATTAGCGGACAGTGAGACCATTGAGTGCCATTTCTTCGGTTTGTGTATGATACATATGCTAATAGGCACCGTGGCAGGTGGATCTGTGATTGGGAGTGCCAGCTGATCAGAACATATATATATATATATATATATATATATATATATATGTGTGTGTGTATATATATATATATATATATATATAATAGCCAGAGGTGATATTCGGTGCAAAAATCCTTCCTTCAAAAATTATTATATAAAGCCTGCGATATGTTTATATGTTGTTCCGACAGATCTTCATAAAATCTGGGGGAAAAAAACAAGTGAAAATAGGCGCCTCCTAGTGTAATATTATAATAATGGGTAACCTCCACCAGTATATAACACCCTAAAAATCGGAGGTGTACCGTTGTAGGTGGTATTCAAACCACCTTCATGCAGAGTATGATCATCCAAATCACCACGGTTCTGGTATTATTTCTGGGACGCTCAATCCACTCAGGTATCCTTAGCCCTTATTCGCATATTCACCAAAATGCAAAAGATGAAAGCGAAAGGACCATAGTGTAGCAAATTTTATAAACATTTATTTGACGTAAAACAATAAGAAAATAGTTGCCCGTACCATATACAAAGATAAAAACAGCTTATCTGAAACAAGTATCTCAGTCCATCGGTCTGTCACTCATATATATATATTGTAACACTGTAGGGGTGCAAGGCGCCTTTTCCTGGGGAATATGGCCGCACGCAGCAGCTGAGGAACAACACAAGTCCAGTTTCTGGTACAACTGACCCCGGCCAGTTTTATTGAAACAGAAAATAAAACAAACCCCAAAATAAAAATACCTTGCCTGTCCGGCACTAACTAAACATAAGATATTCCTAACTGTCACTAAACAAAACACAGAGTTCTTCAGTACATACTGTATAGCTTACTTGCATCAGAAAGCGTGTCTCTCACACACAGATCCTGCAGCCTTCCCAGGCAGTCTGCCCATACTAATCAGGTTAGAAGCACTATAACACTCTTACACAGCTGAAACCCTGATTAGCCCTCTGTGAGGCCAAAGACCCGAACTGGGCCCAATGTCTAGAACTCGCCTTATCTCTCTCTCAGAGCCTTTACCCAGCTTTTACAGCAAACTGAAAAGGTTCAGACAAAACAAAAAGCATTTTTCCTAGAAGTTAACATTTTCTAAAACATGTAAGACAAGAACCTGGGACAAATATACCTGCCCTCAAACACTATCCCAGTGTTCTTGTCACATATCCCCCTCCCCTGTTTCGACCTAGGGGCCGGAACACTTGTAGCCCCCAAACAGAAGATGCGAGACAATGCATCTGCGTTGGCCAATTGTGTTCCCGGTCTATGTTCGACAGTAAACTTAAAGTCCTGCAACGCTAGAAACCATCTAGTTACACGAGCATTCTTGCCTCTATTTACATACATCCATTTTAAAGGGGCATGGTCTGTCACTAGTCTGAATTGTCTACCCAAGAGGTAATATCTCAAGGTATCTAGTGCCCACTTAATGGCCAAAGCCTCCTTTTCCACAATGGCATACCTTTTTTCATGCTCATTGAGTTTCCTACTCAAATAAATGATAGGGTGTTCGTCCCCATCTCTGGTTTGGGACAGCACAGCACCTATCCCTACCTCTGAGGCATCTGTCTGTACCACAAATTCTTTTGAAAAATCTGGTGTTATCAACACCGGTTGTGAACACAAAGCCACTTTTAACGCTTGGAACGCCTTTTCTGCATCAGGGTTCCATTTCACCACATTTGACTGCTTCCCTTTGGTAAGGTCTGACAACGGCACCGCTGTGGTCGCAAAATTAGGAATAAACCGTCTATAGTACCCAGTAATTCCCAAAAAAGCCCTTACCTGTTTTTTATTCACTGGACGAGGCCAGTTTTGAATAGCATCAACTTTATTCAATTGGGGCCTAATCAGACCTCTGCCTATGGTGAAGCCCAAGTATTTGACCTCCTCCATTGCGAGGCAGCACTTCTTTGGGTTAGCAGTTAACCCTGCCTCTCTGATTGAGTCCAGTACTGCTTGTACTTTAACCAAATGGGACCCCCAGTCTGTACTGTGAATTACCACATCATCCAAATAGGCAGCTGCATATTTTCTATGGGGCCTCAAAATTTTATCCATCGCCCGTTGAAAGGTTGCTGGAGCCCCATGCAACCCAAAGGGTAACATCTTATACTGGTACAGCCCCTCCGGAACCGAAAAGGCTGTTTTTTCTTTGGCGCTATCAGATAAAGGTATTTGCCAGTAACCTTTGGTCAGGTCCAATGTGGTGAGAAACCTTTCTACAAGCTCATCCACACGGGGCATGGGGTATGCGTCAAACTTGGACACCTCATTTAACTTACGAAAGTCATTACAGAAGCGTATGCTACCGTCGGGCTTCGGGATGAGCACTATGGGACTGGACCACTCACTGTTAGACTCCTCTATGACTCCCAGTTCTAACATGGTTTTAACTTCCTTAGAAATAGCTTCTCGCTGAGCTTCAGGAATCCTATATGGCTTTAAATGAACCCTGACCCCTGGTTCTGTGACAATGTCATGTTTTATTATGGTCGTTCGGCCAGGCAGCTCTGAAAATACCTCCCTATTTTGGATGAGAAATTCTTTAACCTGATTGTTCTGATCAGCTGATAATGTCTCTGACACCTTCACTGCGGGAAGCAACCGGGGTGAAGACACCGAAGGGCAAGGCTCCGCTGACAGAGACAACCTATCTTTCCAGGGTTTGATTAAGTTAACATGGTAGATCTGTTCGGGTTTTCTCTTTCCCGGCTGGTATACTTTGTAATTAACCTCATTCACTTTTTCCCTAATCTCAAATGGACCCTGCCATTTAGCTAGGAATTTGCTTTCCACAGTGGGTACCAAAACAAGAACTCTATCGCCAGGAGCAAATTCCCGTATCTTGGCACTCCGGTTATAGACCCTCTGTTGAGCACTTTGGGCCTGTTCCATGTGCTCTCTGACAACAGGTACCACGGCTGCAATCCTATCCTGCATTTGTGTTACATGCTCAATAATGCTTCTATAAGGAGTGGGCTGTCCTTCCCACGTCTCTTTGGCAATATCCAACAGCCCTCTGGGGTGTCTACCATACAACAAATCAAATGGAGAAAACCCCGTAGAGGACTGAGGAACTTCTCTGATGGCCATTAACAAGTAGGGCAACAAACAATCCCAGTTTTTCCCATCTCTCTCAACAACCTTTTTTAACATACTTTTTAATATTTTATTAAACCTTTCCACCAACCCGTCAGTTTGGGGATGGTAGATGGACGTCCTGAGGTGAGTGACCTTAAATAACTTGCACAACTCTTTCATGATCCTTGACATAAATGGAGTACCTTGGTCAGTCAAAATTTCTTTTGGTATTCCTACTCTACTAAATACCTGCACCAGCTCCCTAGCTATCGCCTTGGTTGTGATAGTGCGTAAAGGGACAGCCTCAGGATATCGAGTGGCATAGTCCATAATTACCAGGATATACTGATGGCCCCGAGCAGACTTTAACAAGGGCCCCACGAGATCCATGGCTATTCTGTCAAACGGGACCTCTATAATAGGAATGGGAACTAGTGGGCTCCTGAAATGGGGTCTAGGGGCATGATACTGGCATTCAGGACAGGAAGAACAATATTCAGACACTTCTTTATAAACCCCTGGCCAAAAGAACCTTTGTAAAACTCTTTCAGTGGTTTTTTCTGCCCCTAAATGTCCTGCGGTAACGTGACTATGAGCTAAATCTAGTACCGTTCTCCGATAAGGCTGGGGAACTACCAGCTGTTCCACCACATCCTCACCCCTTTTGACAATGTGGTACAAGAGCTCATTACAGATGGCCATGTGGGGATACGTAACCCTGTCACCTGGTACCACAGGTTCCCCATTAACAATCTTAACATTCTCTCTAGCCTTTATTAAGGTAGGATCCTTTAACTGTTCAGACGCAAACAGATCCTTCTTTACCTCCAGGTCAGGCACGCTTTCAGTTCTAACTACTATGTCTCTGTTCCCGGCAAGAGGGTCCTCACTGGACTCCCCATCTGTCACTTCCCCAGCCAAACTAGCAAAAGGCAAAGGGCCAGAAAGTTCCGAAGACCCACGTACATCCATAAAATCACCGGTATTATCAACTGGCTTTTTACTTCTCACATCTGTTGATAACCGTGATTCCCACAGTTTCCAAAAATGAGGAAAATCCCTCCCTATTATGGCCTCATGCACCAAGGTAGGGACCAGTCCCACTTTAACCATTGCTGACCCACAACAAGTTTCTATATTCACCTCAGCAGTGGCATAATGTTGGGTATCCCCATGTATGCAAGTTACCCCAATAGGTATTTGCTGGACCTTTAAGGGGTTCACTAACCCAGCTTTCACGAGGGTAACTAAACTTCCTGAATCTAGCAAGGCCTCTACCCGGTTACCCTCTAAGAACACATCACACATTTGTTTTTCCAGCTCAGGTGAAGGTACCACAGTACAGGCTAACCTAGCAAAGAAAGACATTCTGCGACATTCAAAGGCAGCATCACATTGCATGGGTTCTTGCGTGACTGGGCAATTGGCAATAACATGACCTGGCATACCACACCTAAAACATTTAACCACACGATTATCAACCCGTTTGGGCAGCATAGACCGTTCTAGCCCCATTGGCCTGTCTCCAGGGCCAGTGTTTACAGTCTCTCCAGCCTTGCGTTCTCTTAACCACCCAGCAACGTTTTCCCACGGAACAGTCTTACCAGTCTTTACTGAAGGGCGCTGTCGAGGATCTATGGGTTGCTGGGTGGTCATCAGTAGTTCCTCTGCTGCCAAATACCTCTCTACCATGTCCACTAATTGGTCAGCAGTACCCGGGTTTCCATGGCTCACCCACTTGCGCAGGACCATGGGCAAAGATCTCAAGTAGCGGTCCATGACGACTCTTTCCACCATCTGGGGACCAGTTAATGTCTCTGGCTGTAGCCATTTTTTTGTTAGCTGAATAAGGTCGTGCATCTGGGAGCGCGGAGGCTTCTCCATGGCGTACAGCCAACGGTGCACCCGTTGTGCTCGTACTGACAGCGTGACTCCCAGGCGGGTCAGGATCTCAGTCTTTAGTTTATCATAGTCCCGAGCCTCAGCAGGGCTTAAATCAAAGTAAGCTTTTTGGGGCTCACCTGACAGGAAAGGTGCCAGCAGACTGGCCCACTGTGCTTTCGGCCAGTTCTCACGCTCGGCAGTCCTTTCAAACGTGGTCAGATAGGCCTCCACATCATCAGCCTCTGTCATTTTCTGCAGGAAGTGACTGGCCCGTATAGAACTAGAGCTGGTTGGAGCACTGACGGCCACATGTCCAACCCGAGCTGCAAGTCTCTGCACCACTTCTGCTAAGGCCTCTCTATCCTGACGCTGTTGCCTGTAAAGTTCATCAACAACTGCCTGCTGTTGTCTCTTATTTTCCTCCATTGCCACCTGCTGCTGTCTTATATTTTCCTCCATTGCCACCTGCTGCTGTCTGTTGGCCTCCTGCTGAGCCGCTGTAGCTTGCAGCAAGGCTTTAAGCAGATCCTCCATGTCGACAGATTTTTCAGGCGGCTTTGTAGCTGCTTTCACCCAGGACATATATCAAACCCTCAGGGGTGAGTCTCAGTAACTTCACACTGGGCTGTATCTGCATAAACCACCGTTTTCTGCAGGCCTCACAAAGCTGCTGCTTTCACTTATGCGCAGAACGGTGTGCTCGCATTCTCCACCAAGTTGTAACACTGTAGGGGTGCAAGGCGCCTTTTCCTGGGGAATATGGCTGCACGCAGCAGCTGAGGAACAACACAAGTCCAGTTTCTGGTACAACTGACCCCGGCCAGTTTTATTGAAACAGAAAATAAAACAAACCCCAAAATAAAAATACCTTGCCTGTCCGGCACTAACTAAACATAAGATATTCCTAACTGTCACTAAACAAATCACAGAGTTCTTCAGTACATACTGTATAGCTTACTTGCATCAGAAAGCGTGTCTCTCACACACAGATCCTGCAGCCTTCCCAGGCAGTCTGCCCATACTAATCAGGTTAGAAGCACTATAACACTCTTACACAGCTGAAACCCTGATTAGCCCTCTGTGAGGCCAAAGACCCGAACTGGGCCCAATGTCTAGAACTCGCCTTATCTCTCTCTCAGAGCCTTTACCCAGCTTTTACAGCAAACTGAAAAGGTTCAGACAAAACAAAAAGCATTTTTCCTAGAAGTTAACATTTTCTAAAACATGTAAGACAAGAACCTGGGACAAATATACCTGCCCTCAAACACTATCCCAGTGTTCTTGTCACATAATATATATATATATATATATATATATACTTCTCCAGCTCCGGCACTCCACATATTACAATATTCTTACCGCGCCCGGCACCCTCCACATTGCAGCCTATTCGACTGCACGCTATACAGACCTCCAACGGCGGCACTCAGGACTCACAAAAAAATGACAATAGCCAGCAGTATCCGCCAGGCTTCCGTTTCCGGTCACTGGGTTCAATCACTGACATATGCATATTATCAGTATTATTTCCAATAAAAATAGATGCAACAGATGCGATGTATACTGTGTCGTACTAGGAATAGTCGGCCGTCCATTTTAAATTAAGATTATCATGATATATCTACAAGATCCGATATGTAGTAACAAGGTAGAATGAGTATGTTTGTTACTATGTTTATAATGTTGGATGCGTTTCCCTTCAGATCATTTGTACCCTAGTTTTTAACATTTATGTGTATTGTTATTGTTTTCAGTGGGGATATTCACTTGGTTGCTATGGAGACTGCTATGACTTCCGGGTTGGTCTGTTCAGTGACTGGAAACGGAAGCCTGGCGGATACTGCTGGCTATGGTGGCGGAGACCCATATAAGTTGGTAAGTACTTGTTCTGTTATCATAAGGCTTGATAAAAGCGCTGCGAGGCACTGAAACGTTGCCCAGTGAAGCCGTGTAGTGTCATTTTTTGTGAGTCCTGAGTGCCGCCATTGGAGATCTATATATATATATATATATATATATATAGATGTCCAAGTGGTCGGCACTCCTGATTAAATGAATATAATACCTGCTACCTCTGGTGAGCACATGGAGGGCTGTGCGGCCCCCCAAAGAAATGCCACCCCACACCATTACTGACCCACTGCCAAACCGGTCATGCTGGAGGATGTTGCAGGCAGCAGAACGTTCTCCTTGGCATCTCCAGACTCTGTCACGTCTGTCACATGTGCTCAGTGAGAACTAGGGAGGCCAATCCAGGGCCGTTTTTTCAATCCCGGGATTCGGGATTTAAAAACGGTCAATCCCGGGATTCCCGGGATCCCGGGATTGCAGTAGGGACCAGTGAAGGTTGTAGGGAGCAGCGCTGGAGGGAGGGTGTAGGTAGTGGTGCGGGAGGTAGGGAGCGTGTAGGTAGTGGTGCGGGAGGTAGGGATGGTGTAGGTAGCGGTGCGGGAGGTAGGGAGGGGGTAGGTAGCAGTGCGGGAGGGTGGGTATAGGTAGTGGTGCTGGAGGGAGGATGTAGGTAGCGGCGTGGAAGGGTTGGTAGCGGCGCGAGAGGGAGGGTGGGTGTAAGTAATGACACTTACTATTAGGCGGGCGGCTGCGGCAGCCATGAACTCACTGAACGTGGGAGCATTTCAAATGAAGCGCCGGCCGCCAGCCAACCAGAGCTGGCGGACCGGCGGCCAATCAGGGAAGCGGTCGCAGCAGTGGCTCCTGATTGGATGCCGCTGCTGCGGCAGCTTCCCTAATTGGCTGCCGAGCCGCCAGCTCTGATTGGCTGGCGGCCGGCGCTACATTTGAAGTGCTCCCACGTTCAGTGAGTCCATGGCTGCCGTGGCCGCCCGCCTAATAGTTAGTGTCATTACTTACACCCACCCTCCCGCACATGCGCACTGTAATCCCTTGAATCCCGGGATTGGAAAGTCCAATCCCGGGATTCAAATCCCGGCATTTTTGGGCCCAAATCCCGGGATCCCGCCGATCCCGATCCCGGGACTGGCCTCCCTAGTGAGAACCTGCTTTCATCTGTGAAGAGCACAGGGCGCTAGTGGCGAATTTGTCAATCTTGGTGTTCTCTGGCAAATGCCAAACGTCCTGCACGGTGTTGGGCTGTAAGCACAACCCCCACCTGTGGACGTCGGGCCCTCATACCACCCTCATGGAGTCTGATTCTGATAGTTTGAGTAGACACATGCACATTTGTGGCTTGCTGGAGGTAATTTTGCAGGGCTCTGGCAGTGCTCCTCCTGTTCCTCCTTGCACAAAGGCGGAGATAGCGGTCCTGCAGCTGGGTTGTTGGCCTCCTCCACGTCTCCTGATGTACTGGCCTGTCTCCTGGTAGCGCCTCCATGCTCTGCACACTACGCTGACAGACACAGCAAACCTTCTTGCCACAGCTCGCATTGATGTGCCATCCTGGATGAGCTGCACTACCTGAGCCACTTGTGTGGGTTGTAGACTCCGTCTCATGCTACCACCAGATTGAAAGCACCGCCAGCTTTCAAAAGTGACCAAAACATCAGCCAGAATGCATAGGAGCTGAGAAGTGACCCGTGGTCACCACCTGCAGAACAACTCCTTTATTGGGGGTGTCTTGCTAATTGCCTATAATTTCCACCTCTTGTCTATTCCATTTGCACAACATCATGTGAAATTGATTGTCAATCAGTGTTGTTTCCCAAGTGGACAGTTTGATTTCACAGAAGTGTGATTGACTTGGAGTTACATTGTGTTGTTTAAGTGTTCCCTTTATTTTTTTGAGCAGTGTATATATGCTAACCAGCCCTATGTCTACTACTTTGAAATTAATGCATATTTTTTTTAAATCAAGTGTTTTTTTTAATTTTTTCCAAGAAAATGAAAGAAAAAAGAAAAACAGTGCAATAAACATTACAGTTAAACCATTACAAAGACAAATTTGTGCTATTCATAGAACTCCTCTGTAAAGTAGTATTGTCGTGTGAATACCGAGCAGCATCCACTTCACAGTCAGAATAATCTTAAACAACTACAGGGGAAAACAGACAAAATAAAATACGTGCTATATTGCGTGAAGGAGAAGAGGAGTGTAGAGACGGCCAACCCGCGACAAGAGCAACACATCACCTCAGACAGTATCTATGACCAATATTTAAGGTGAGGGGTCAATAGAATACTGGGAGTTTCTCCATAAACCCCATATCTTATCAAATTTCAGTAGCGAATTTCGCTTAGTATACATAAAGCGTTTGTGAGAGAGAGTAGCATTTACAAGAGCAATCCATTCAGCAGATGACGGGGGAGCATAAGCCATCCAATTGCGAGCGATGCATACCCGGGCTAATGCGAGCACTATAGTTACATAAAGATAGGAGTGTATTGGAAGGCATTCCCTCAAATCAAGGCCGAATATGCAAATGCGCGGAGTCATCAGTGGAACACGGACACCCGTACGACCAATAGATGTCGTGACACTTTCCCAAAAGGTATTCACCCACGGGCACAGCCAAAGCAAATGCCAGAAACCAGCAGCCGGAGCATAGCACCTCGGACAGTTATCAGAAGTCGAGCCTCCAATCTTAAACAGACGGGAAGGAGTCCAGTAGACTCTGTGTAAAATATATAATTGTATCTGCTGGAATCTAGCACTCGCTGAGGCCGCACGCGGGGAAGCCAGGATATGTGTCCAATCCTCCTCATCGATTTCACCCAAATCCGGCGTTCATTTAGCTCGGAGGGCGGTGAGCCCATCCAATCCAGAGGAGGAGAGGAGGAAAGAGTACGAGGACGAGACTCTCCCGCGAGAAGGCAAGGTGCGAACTATCTTGTGAACAGGGGATTCAGCGAGTTGTGGAGCAGAGCCCCGCCACTGTGCCGTCAACGCATGCCGGAGCTGTAAATAACGAAAAAAATAATGTCTATAGATATCATAAGTAGTAGACAGATACTCAAAGCTATGGAGCACCCCATCCTGATAAAGTTGCCCCAGTGCAGTCACTTCATACAAAGTCCAGACAGAGCTACCCTCCAGCCTTAAAAGCTCAGAAAAAGTTACATTATTCCAAAGTGGAGAACAAGGATCCACAGTGGAATCCCCCAGCAGCCTCTCAGTCGCCAGCCATACCCTAAGAGCCTGCTGTAATAAAGGGGGGAGGGAAGATAACGAGGACCTTGCCAGCAGAAATTGTATAGGAGAGAATGAGAGCCCAGCCTTATCTAGAAGAGCCACTGGTAAGTTGCCGTAATCCCCCGGAGCAACCCATTCATAAAGTTGTACCAATTGGGCAGCTAAGTAGTATAGGCATATGTCAGGCAATGCCAAGCCTCCTTCCGATTTTGGTCTACAAAGTGTTTTATAGGCAATACGGCCCCGTTTAGCACCCCAAATAAAAGAAGCAATATATCGGGAAATCAGCAAAAATTGTGAGGCTGGGATATAGACTGGCGCATTCTGAAGTCTATAAAGAAATTTAGGTTGAATAATCATTTTTATGATGTTCACACGACCCATTACAGTTAAGGGGAGTTTCTGCCAGATTCACGACTTGATGCGCAAATTATCAATTTGGGGAGTCAGATTCAAAGCGACAAATAGGGAAATTTACTAAGCTCCCGATTTTGACTGAGATGGTGTTTTTTCTTCAAAGTGTCATCTCGGGAATTTACTAAACTCAAATCACGGCAGTGATGAGGGCATTCGTATTTTATTGGAACTCAAAGAAAAAAATTACGAATGAATACACCATCGGTCAAATATGCCTGTAATTTGGTAGAACTCGGTAATTATCTAAAAAGTGTAATTCACAAACACTGCCGGCAATAGCCAAACACTGCCGTGAAAAAATACAAATCGTAAAAAAGTGCTAAAATAAAACAGACCTGCTTTTTTTTACCATGTTCTGATAGGCATGCACGGATCCATGAGATCCGTGCATGTTTATCAGTGGGAAGGGGTGGGAAAGTGTTAAATTTGTTGAAAAAAAAATGCGTAGGGTCCCCCCTCCTAAGCAAAACCAGCCTTGGGCTCTTTGAGCCAGTCCTGGTTGAAAAAATATGGGGGAAAAAATGACAGGGGTTTCCCCATATTTAATCAACCAGCACCGGGCTCTGCGCCTGGTACTGGTTCAAAAAATACGGGGGACAAAAAGCGTAGGGGTCCCCCGTATTTTTGAAACCAGCACCGGGCTTCACTAGCCAGGTACATAATGCCACAGCCGGGGGACACTTTTATATTGGTCCGATCTACACTGGATTATGTGAGTATAATTTTTCCCACAGGTACCCCATGGATTCTACATGGAGAAGAGCACCGACCCTCGTGTGAACATAGGTAAGTATGTATGTTTGGAGGTGTGGATGTATGTAATAAACTTTTACTTTCAAGGTGTGTGTCTCCTGTTTTTATTGGGGTATTTTTATAGTAGTAGTACTACAGGTACCAGCGGGCCCAGTTTTCCTCCGCATGCTGGTACTTGTGGTTCTCTAAGTACCAGCTTGCGGGGAGGCTTGCTGGGACTTGTAGTACTGCTACTAAAAACAATATTCACATTTTGACAAAAAGGCTATCAGCCCCCCATCCGCCGCCCTTGGATGGGGGGACAGCCTCGGGCTTCATCCCTGGCCCTTGGGTGGCTGGAGAGGGGGACCCCTTGATTTAAGGGGTTCCCACTCCTCCAGGGTACCCCGGCCAGGGGTGACTAGTTGGGTATGTAATGCCAGGGCCGCAGGGACCAATATAAAAGTGTCCCCCGGCTGTGGCATTATGTACCTGGCTAGTGGAGCCCAGTGCTGGTTTCAAAAATACGCGGGACCCCTACGCTTTTTGTCCCCCGTATTTTTGGAACCAGGACCAGGCGCAGAGCCCAGTGCTGGTTGATTAAATATGGGGGAACCCCTGTCATTTTTGTTCCCATATTTTTTCAACCAGGACCGGCTCAAAGAGCCCGAGGCTGGTTTTGTTTAGGAGGGGGGACCCAAAGCATTTTTTTGGGGGATTTTTAACAATTTTTTATTTTTTACGAATGGTGCACAATGAAGCCCAGCACCGATCTCACAGATCCGGCCGAGATTCATTGTGTTAATGTCGGCAGTGTTTTACAATTTACTCCCGTAAAACACTGCCAAAAAATACGAATGACATCGACATCGGAAAATACGAACATGCAGAATACGACAGCTTAGTAAATTAGTCGTAATAAATTCAAAAAGTTGCTATTTTACACTTTCGATGTCATTCGTGTTTGAACTTTAACCTCATTCGGAAAAATAAAAATTTTAGTAAATATACCCAAAGTCTTTTGGGGAATGAGAGATTTGAATACCAAGGTACTTAAACTGGGTACACCACTGAAGGGGAAAATCATAAGAGGACGGAGGTAACAGAGAGGAACTTAGCGGGAACACCACCGATTTACCCCAATTAATACAAATACCCGAATAACCCCCAAACTACCGGACCAGGTCTAGAAGAGCGGGTAAGGAGGGGAATACATCTTTTAGGAACAATATCATATCATCCGCATATAAACCAATTTTTTCTTCTTGACCCACAACCCTAAGGCCCGCTATATTTGTTGCGTCCCTAACTGTGCAACCCAAGAGTTCTATAGCAAGAGCAAAAAGCAATGGGGACAAAGGACACCCCTGTTGAGTCCCCAGCTCTAACAGAAAAGACTCAGTAGTAAAACCATTAACCACAACTCTCGCAGCCGGACAAGAATATAATAGTTTAACCAAAAACAGAAAATTCGGGCCTATCCCAAATCTGGCAAGGGCCTCCCAGAAAAATGCCCATTCTACGGAGTCAAAGGCACGGGCGGCGTCAAGTGAAACCACTATTGCACCATCCAACTCATCCCCCGCCAACTGCATGTACGTAAATAATCGTCTTAGATTGACAGCGGTAGATCTGCCTCCAGGACCACAGTATTGAGCCGGAGCGCTAAAATTTTGGCAAGAATCTTTATATCAGTTGACAACAGGGAGATAGGACGGTACGAGTCCAGGAGGAGGGGATCCTTACCCGGCAGCGGGATCAGCACCACCAGCACCTCCGCCATAGAAGTGGGAAGTTTGCCACCCCGCAACAGTAATTCAAATAACAACAGGAGTTTGGGGGCAAAAAAATCCAAGTGGGTTTTGTACAGTTCAATAGGGAGACCATCAACCCCAGGGGCCTTATTACTGGGAAAGGACCTAACAGCATTTTCAACCTCTTCCAGCGTAATGGGCATGTCCAAAAATTGTCAGGACTCGGGGGACAGGGAAGGGATATCTGTTTTATCAAAATAGTCAGATAAAGCTGAGTACGTAATTGTGCTCTGGATGTATAGACATCTACAAAATAGGTATTAAAGCTAGAAGCTATAGAGGGGGTGTCAGTACAGACAGCACCAGACATACTCAGAATGCTATGCACAGTGGCGTGGGGCATCTCCTGTCTAGCCAAATAGGCCAGAAATTTTCCCGAGCGATCTCCCTGAATATAGAAATCATGGGCACAGAACAGCAAACACCTTTTTGATTTATCAAGGAGTAGATCCGTTAATTGCCTGTGAACAACCAGCCATTCCACTCGATCTGCAGCAAGGCCACTGCGCAAATAAGTCTGTTTGAGCTCAGTACTCCTCCTCTCCAACTCCTCCTCCGATTTCCTGCTAGCTATCTTTAACTGGGCAACTCTGGATATCAGTGAACCTCGCAAGAAGGCTTTATAAGCATCCCACACCAACAAAGCGTTATTACAGACAGGGTTGTTAGCAAAAAACTCCTCCCATAGCACAATCAATTCAGAGGCAGCACCCATCTGGGTCAACCAAAAGGGGTTAAACTTCCAAAATGACGCCCCTCTAGGTATATCGAAACATAAAGACAACAATATAGGGGAATGATCAGATATCCCACGTGATAAATAATTCACCGAAGACACGCGGGGAAGTAGGGAACGCGTGACCAATGCCATATCAATACGGGAAAATACTCCATATGAGCTAGAGAAGCAGGAAAAACAACTGACAGAAGCATTACGCAAGCGCCACACATCCACAAGCCCAAACTCAGAGATTAAACGGGCAAAGGGGGTGGGTCCAGAAGCCACGCTGCGAGGAACAGGCCTCCATCTATCTGTAGCCTCATTCAAAACAGCATTAAAGTCACCTATGCATATAGCTGGGGCAGAGGGAAACTCCTGCATGAAGGCGCACGCCTTCACCAAAATTCCAGAGTTATACGGGGGAGGTATATATATAGCAAGCAGCACAAATGCGGAACCCTGTATCGTGCCAGCCAAAAACACATAACACCCTAGTGGATCAAGTTGGATCTTAGTACAGGCAAAAGTCAAACGTTTATGAATCAATGTGGAAACCCCCCTAGAATTGGAATGGAAAGTAGAGTGAAATGCCCACTCCAACCAGGGTTTTTTAAGTGAAAGAACTCTGCTACCAGTAAGATGCGTCTCTATAAGACAGACTGGACCAGGATTCTGGGACTTAATATATTTTAGAACTAGGGAATGCTTAACCCTATCATTAAGGCCTCTTACGTTCCATGAAAAAAACATTTACCATATTGACGTGTAACACTCAAGTATGACCACAGGAGGCCATCGGTACCCCAGCGCGACATTGGCCATCCCCCACGCAAGCACAGCACAAACATAGCACAGCACGTTCAGAGCAACAGTACAATAAAAACAGTAACACATATAAAAAAAACACATAACAACAATAGTAAGAAAAATAACAACACCCAACCAACCCCTCCCCGCATACCAACCCAAACATAGGTACACATAATCCCAAACTTTATATCGACTCTAGAAGAGAGTCAAATTAAGTAAGAAAAACTATTTGCGGGGGGCAACCAAACCCCATAACCTTTAGGACATGAAGTCCCCAGCCTAACGTCAGGAACATGGCAATAGCAAAAATTCAATAACCATGGTAAAAGACATTCCTTCAAAAACCCAGCACTCAAATAACAGGACATAAATGCTAGAAAAAGAGAAAAGCAATGTATACAAGAAAAATCACACATAAAAGTCTCTCAAGGTGGGACAGCACGAGGCTGAGGTTGTAGATCAATCCAGGCAGATGCATCTCTGGGTGTATCAAAGAAATGAGTGCGATTGCCAGACACCACCCGAAGACGAGCAGGATACAGCATAGAATATTGTAGTTGAAGAGTACGAAGCCGCTGTTCAACCTGCGTGAACTGCGCACGGGACTTCTGGACCTCAGCCGAAAAGTCCTGAAATGCAGACACCCTCTGACCGCCATGCTCCAGCGGGCCTTTAATCCTAGCAAGATGTAGGATGGTATCCCTGTCCTTGTAATGAAGAATTTTAGCAATGAAGGTCCTAGGCGGTGCGCCCGGAGGAAGGGTTCGTGTAGGAACATGGTGGGCCCTTTCAATGGCAAACTGCGGAGTAAACGAATCCTTGACGAAAGTGGATAGCATCCAGGACTCCAGGAATTGTTCCGGTTGAGAACCCTCCGCCTTTTCCGGTAGGCCCACAAAACGAACATTATTCCGTCTGAGACGCCCCTCGATATCCGTCAACTTAAGCTTGCACGCAGACATCTCCGTTTCCGGGGAAGCGAGACGAGCGGGGACAGGTGTACAGGAGTCTTCCAACGAAGAAATGTGGTTCTCTGTCTCCCCAACTCTATCCCGGAGTTTCTGCATATCTTGGCATATAAGGGAAATGTCAGTTTGAACTTCCGCCACTCTATCCGCGAGCAGCTTCTCAGAATCCGTAATGGCTTGCAACAGTTGAGACATAGTAACCTCAGCAGCCTCCGCCATGCTGGACAAAGGGGAAGAGGAGGGGGCCGGTGACGATGCAGAAGAAACAGGAGACACAGGAGTGCATTCTACACGAGCAAATTGCGCTAAACGGGCCGCAGCAGAGGAGCGATGGTTACGGACCATCAGAGTTATAGGACAGGGTCCAACGAACAGAAAGTATATTATAAATTTCAGGCCAGGTGGAGACGTAGAAAGGCAGAAGGAAGGCACAGGTATACCAGCACCAGTATAGGAGCATGCAATGTGACAGGTGTGTCAGCGGTGAGTCATGCAGCCCTGGAGTGCAGAGGAGAAGGAGGTGGGGGAGTAGTAGATGCAGGAGAGGGACCAACAGCCCGCACAACCCCACAACTCCAGTCACAATTTACAGGAGGTACCTATAATCCCCAGCAGTGCCACAGAAACTTTTCTCCCTCACAAGTAACGGGCAAATATAAAGAGAGGGCAGATGACCCCCACACAGCAAAGCCCCACAGCAGTCCAGGCAGAGGGAAATATTCCCCCAGGCAGTGGAGGAGAGTCAGAGCGATCCTCCAGACAAGGCAGGCAGCTAGGCAGCAGGAGGAGTCTGGGTGGGAGCAAGTCCGCTCTCACCGCCAGTCCCAAGATGGCCCCCGCCAGCCACTGACACCGTACCTCTCCAGCAGCAGATCCGGCACCAGGGGGGAGACAGGGCACAGTTCTCCCAGGACAGCGGGAGCCGCAGAGCATGCTCCGGGGGAGAACCGGGTCCGCAGGTCAGCAGGCAGGAGCACAGAGCAGGCGGAGGTCGCGACCTCCACCAACCGCAAGATGGCGCCTGACAGGGAGACACAGGCAGCGGCTCCGCAACGAGGATCCAGCACAGGAGGGCTCCAAATCTCCGGGCACTCACGGCGGCGGGGTCCGGCAGTTTGTCCCACAGGTACCAGCGGGGCAGAGCAGGCCGGACAGGGGGCACAAGCAGGGCCACGGACCCGGGCAGGAGAGTCCCAAGATGGCGCCGGCCGCATGCAGGCCGGGCCCGGCCAGGGAGACACAGCACCCAGAAATGCCACCAGCAAGATAACAGGGCATAAAATCACCCTGCAACATGCCCCAGAGTGGTCAGGGGCCCTTCAGAGTGTAGTGCAGGGTCCAGTGGACAGTCGCCCAGGGCAGCAGGATATAGTACAGGAGTATGTAGGCTGGGGAGCTAGGAGATCACGTCCTACTCCATATCCAGCTAGGCCACGCCCTGAAATTAATGCAATTTAAAAGATTTAGCAATACAATAAGACATGCAGTACATTTACTATTTGCAATAGATGTGACTGGGAGCATCAGTTATTATGATGATACCAAATTTTATTGCAAAGTTATGGAAATAGATCTGAAAATAGTTTGATCTATGTTTGGCTAAGCAACATCAGAGCAATATAGCCATGAGCATCATAAGCTCAATTGTTGTGGCTAACAAGTTGTAGACATTCTGAGGTTAAGATTAGAGCAAACCCTTATGCCAAGATTTACAACATTCAACGCATTGTATAAATAGAGGAAAATGAATTGCCGCTGGTCACAATCAGAAACAAGTGTTCAGATTCAGAATCACTTTAAAAGAACACTACAGCTGGTTGAGCACATTTTTGTTAGCAATAATGGAGTCTTTCACATTTTTCATGAACAGTAAACACTATCAATTATTCAGCATTTTCTACACATCTTTTCAAAACAATCATCTTCTAGTGTGTGATAATCAGTGACATCCCATTGTAGTACAGAATCTATATTATGATAAATATGTACTTATATAGCAAATCATGGAAGTTACTTTCTGCAAGATCAAACCTATAGGCTTGCTGCATCATAGTTTGGTGTAGAGATGCTCCATACAGGGGTGCATGATCCAGAGACAGGTCAATTCCAGACTTAGTCCCAAAACATATATGGCTTGCAAAGAACGCACTCACCAGACTTCTCCAAAGTGAAAAGATTCTCTTATTCCAACCTCACATATTTACAGGGTGACCGTGACCCTGTAAATATGTGAGGTTGGAATAAAAGAATCTTTTCACTTTGGAGAAGTCTGGTGAGTGCGTTCCTTGCAAGCCATATATGTTTTGGGACTAAGTCTGGAATTGACCTGTCTCTGGATCATGCACCCCAGTGGATGTGTAATTCTAATATGTGAGTGCAACTTTTCACATTAAATATATATATATATATATATATATATATTAGAGATGAGCGGGTTCGGTTCCCTGACTTGGAAACTAAACGAGGCAAAACGTCATCATCCCGCTATCGGATTCTCGTGGGTTTTGGAGCTGCTCGTCGCCGCCATTTTCACTCCGGCATTGGAGAGTGTAGTGAGAGGATGTGTCTCCAACCTCAGTGTCTGTGTGGGAGGGAAAGTGGGGTGGTGATTCCAGTGCTGTCTTGTGCTGCTCAGTCCAGTGTAGTGTCTTATGCTGCATCAGTCCAGTCACAGTGGTGGTGTTCTCTGCTGCCATATGTCCAGTGCTGCTGTATAAGTCCAGTCCAGTGGTGCTGTGTTGTGCTGCATCAGTTCAGTGGTGGTGTCTTGTGCTGCATCAGTCCAGTCACAGTGGTGGTGTCCTCTGCTGCCATATGTCCATTGCTGCTATATAAATCCAGTCCAGTGATACTGTCGTATATGTCCAGCGGGACTGCCGTATAAATCCAGTGATACTGCCGTATATGTCCAGTGATACTGCCGTATATGACCAATGGTACTGCCATATAAATCCAGTGATACTGCCGTATATGTCCAGTGGTACTGCCATATAATTCCAGTGATACTGCCGTGTAAGTACAGCAGTACTGCCATATAAATCCAGTGATACTGCTGTATATGTCCAGTGGTACTGCCATATGATTTCAGTGATACTGCCGTATATGTACAGCGGTACTGCCATGTAATTCCAGTGATACTGCTGTATATGTCCAGTGGTACTGCCATATAATTCCAGTGATACTGCCGTATATGTCCAGTGGTACTGCCATATAATTCCAGTGATACTGCCGTGTAAGTACAGCAGTACTGCCATATAAATCCAGTGATACTGCTGTATATGTCCAGTGGTACTGCCATATGATTTCAGTGATACTGCCGTATATGTACAGCGGTACTGCCATGTAATTCCAGTGATACTGCTGTATATGTCCAGTGGTACTGCCATATAATTCCAGTGATACTGCCATGTAAGTACAGCAGTACTGCCATATAAATCCAGTGATACTGCTGTATATGTCCAGTGGTACTGCCATATGATTTCAGTGATACTGCCGTATATGTACAGCGGTACTGCCATGTAATTCCAGTGATACTGCTGTATATGTCCAGTGGTACTGCCATATAATTCCAGTGATACTGCCGTATATGTCCAGTGGTAGTGCCGTATAAATCCAGTGGTACTGACGTATAAATCCAGTCCAGTGATACTGCCGAATAAGTCCAGTGATACTGCCGTATAAGTCCACTGATGCTGCCGTATAATTCCAGTGGTACTGCCGTATAAGTCCATTGATACTGCCATATAATTCCAGTGGTACTGCTGTATAAGTCCAGTGATACTGCCATATAAATCTAGTCCAGTGGTACTGCTGTATAAGTCCAGTGGTACTGCCATATAAGTCCAGTGATTCTGCCATATAAATCCAGTCCAGTGGTACTGCCATATAATTCCAGTGATACTGCCGTATAAGTCCAGTGGTACTGCCATATAAATCCAGTGGTACTGCCGTATAAATCCAGTGATACTGCCGTATATGTCCAGTGATACTGATGTATAATTCCAGTGGTACTGCCATATAAATTCAGTGATACTGCCATATAATTCCAGCGATACTGCCGTATAGTCCAGTAATACTGCCATTTAAGTCCAGTGGTACTGCCGTATAATTCCAGTCCAGTGGTGCTGCCATATAAGTTCAGTGGTGCTGTCCTGTGCTGTATATTATTTACTCCAAACAAAGGGGTTATTAATATTTTATCCAAATAATTTTTACAGGGTTTGCCCTGTGTGGTGTAGAGGTATGCTCTCCTGTGCTACATTTTGTTATATAACTCCAGAAAAATAATGGAGAACAGAAATTTGGACGATTTAATAGGAAAGATTAAGAACCACTTCCTCCTACTGCTGCTGCCGCTGCTGTTGTTACTGCTGGGAGTCAATTGGTATCCCAGAGGGGAAGTCGGAAGACAACTTGTACTACTTTAACTAAGCAGTTGACTGTCCAACAGTCCTTTGCGAGGAAGATGAAATATGACAGCAATCACCCTGTTGCAAAGCGGATTACTGAGGCCATAACAACTATTGCTGGTGTTAGATGTGCATCTGGTATCCGCCATTAATGCAGTGGGACTGCAGTGCCACTGCTAGATGGGCCAATTGTTTGTGCCGCACACTTGTGTTTCTTAGCTTAGTCATACAGCTACCTCATTCCACCTCTTTTATTTCTTTGGATGATGTGCTGTTTGTGGCCTAGTTTTTTTTAAGTGCCATCCTGTCTGCAGCTGCAGTGCCACTCCTAGATGGACCAGGTGTTTGTGCCGCACACTTGTGTTACTTAGCTTAGTCATACAGCTACCTCATTGCACCTCTTTTACTTCTTTGCATGATGTGTTGTGTGTGGATTAGTTTTTTAAGTGCCATCCTGTCTGCAACTGCAGTGCCACTCCTAGATGGGCCAGGTGTTTGTGCCGCACACTTGTGTCGCTTAGCTTAGTCATAAAGCTACCTCATTGCACCTCTTTTACTTCTTTGTATGATGTGCTGTTTGAGGACTAGTTTTTTAAGTGCCATTCTGTCTGCAACTGCAGTGCCACTCCTAGAGGTGCCAGGTGTTTATGCCATACACTTGCATCGCTTAGCTTAGTCATACAGCTACCTCATTGCACCTCTTTTACTTCTTTGCATGATGTGCTGTTTGTCGCCTAGTTTTTTTAAGTGCCATCCTGTCTGCAACTGCAGTGCCACTCCTACATGGGCCAGGTTTTTGTGCCGCACACTTGTGTTGCTTACCTTAGTCATACAGCTAGCTCATTGCACCTCTTTTACTTCTTTGCATCATGTGCTGTTTGGGGCCTATTTTTTAAATCTTCCATTCTGTCTGCCACTCCTAGATGGGCCAGGTGTTTGTGCCGCACACTTGTGTCGCTTAACTTAGTCATACAGCCACCTCGGTGCAAACTTTTGGCCTGAAAACAATATTGTGAGGTGTGAGGTGTTCAGAATAGACTGAAAATGAGTGGAAATTAATGTTATTGCGGTTGATAATAGCGTAGGATCAAAATGTCCCCCAAATTCGGTGATTTTAGCCGTTTTTATGTTTTTTTCAAAAATTATCCGTATCCAAAACCAAAACACGAAAAGGGTGGTTTTGGCAAAACCAATCCAGATCCAAAACATGAGCATGGAACCAGAACCAAAACCAAAACACAAAACACGAAAAGTGCCCACCGCACATCTCCTATATATATATATATATATATAGAGAGAGAGAGAGAGAGAGAGAGTAACAGAAGGGCGGCACTCGGAGACTCGTTTTTAACAAATAAAGTGCAGTGACTTTATTGTGAACATCAACGTTTCGGGGGCAGATCCTGATGACGGGGCGCAGACCCCGAAACGTTGATGTTCACAATAAAGTCACTGCACTTTATTTGTTAAAAACGAGTCTCCGAGTGCCGCCCTTCTGTTACTCTATTTGTATGGGCTATCACCTAGAGGGAGGGCACCGGTAGCAAGCTATATTCAGAAAGACGTCTGAGTGCCGGGTCGTACTGTATTCTATATATATATATATATATATATATATATATATATTTGCATTGATTTCATCCCAATTGGTGCACGGATGTCCGAATGCATAACCAGACAGACAAACAAACAGACCAATACATTTTATATATAAGCTGTATATATGTGGCCCTAGTCCTGAATGGGTCGATTTCTTTCTGTTTAAACCCTGCCCGTGTTTTAGTTTGGATAATGATGGCTTTGTGTACCAAGTTTGGTTCAGATCCATCAAGCCATGTAGGAGCCTATGAAGAACAAACATATAAAGTATCTGCAGAAGTGTTAATAGTTTAATTTTATCAATTGACAAAATGCAAAGTGAATGAACAGAAGAGAAATCTAAATCAAATTAATATTTGGTGTGACCACCCTTTGGCTGTAAGGCCAAAAACCAACGGGGCACACAAGCATTTACTTCCTTGTTCATGTGCATCCATTGTGAGGGCGCATGGTCTGTGATTAGCCAAAATTCTTGACCCAGCAAATAATATTTTACTGATTCTACTACCCATTTAATTGCCAAGCATTCCTGTTCCACAGTTGAGTATTTTCATTCTCTAGGCAGCAATTTCCAAGTAGAGGATGAGTTTCCCCTTCCCATCTACCTATTGGAAAAAGACTGCCCCAAACACAGTCCCAGAGGCATCTTTCTGCAATACAGTATAAACTGCTTCTTGCAATCAGGAGCCTGTAAAACAGGCTCTGCGCACAAGGCATGCCCTAAATCCTGCCATGCAGCCTCTGCTGGTCTAGACCATATTATTTTGTCTGGGTACTGATTTTTCAGCCACTCAGTTAGAGGTGCCACCTCGGTGGCAAAATCACAAATCTGCGATAATAGCCTACTAAACCCAGATATGTCCTGAGTTGTGACTTACCTTTTGGTTTAGGCCATAGGGGCACTGCATAGCAGTCCTAACTTGCCCTCTGCCTAAAACCCAAATACTTTGCCTCCACCATTCCAATAGCACACTTCTCTGGGTTAGCTGTGAAACCCTGCGCCCGTAGAGACAGTAACACTGCCTCCACCGTCTGAAGGTGTGACTCCAAGTCAGAGCTAAAAATGACAATATCATCTAAATATGCCACAGCATATTCTCTATGAGGCTGGAGCAACTTGTTCATACAGTAGCTCTTTGGAAAGTTGCAGGCCTCTATGTAAACCAAAGGGCAGTACTTTATACTTTATGACTGTCTTGGTTTTGGCAGCTTCAGTCAAAGGAATTTGCCAGTACCCTTAGTTAAATCTAGAGTAGTGAGATTCTGACTTTTTGCTAAATTTTCTACTAATTCATCCACTAAGGGCATAGGCTAGGACTCAAACTGAGAAATGTTATTTCATTTTTGGAAATAATTACAGAACCTTAAGGCTCCTGAAGGCTTTGGCACTAAGACAATGGTATTATTGCATTCACTGTTTGACTCCTCTATGACCCCCTAGACGCCTCAGATATACAATACACCCTTTGTTTTATCGCCACACTAGGTGGTGTGCTCGATCATAAGTGGCTCAATTTGACTTAAATGGCCATACAGGTGGGCCAAAAAAACTGAATGATGTTAGGCTCTTGGGGTGACTGTTGCTCCCACCCTTATTTTTTTCTAAAATTTTCCTGGGTTGTCTACCATAGAGAAGTTTTAAGGGGCTAGACCCAATAGATCCTTGGGATACCTCTCGAATTGCAAACATCAGATAGGTAGGAGTAGGTCCCAAACACGCTTCTACACAACCCTTTTATCATTTGCTTAAGGATTTGGTTAAAGCATTCAACCAGGCTGTGGGTAGTAAACTGAAGTAGTAATTTGATCTACCCCTAACAGATGACAAAAGGGGTACCCCAGTCTGACAAGATCTCTTTTGGTATTCCCAACCAGAACCATAAATTTAGCATAACCTAGGTAATACTACTAGACTTCATAGTACGTAGTGGAATGGCCTCCGGTTATCTGGTGGCATAGTCACAGATTTCTCCACAGGCCCTATCAAAACCACACCAATTCACTCAAAAGGCATGGAGATGACAGGCAGGGGAACCATGGGTGCTGTCTTCTGACACACTGGGCATTCTTGACAATATTCATTACTGCAGCATAAATGCCTGGCCATAAGAACCTTAACTGTATACGCTGGAGAGTTTTCTCCTCCACTAAATGTCCACTGCACAGATAAGTGCGAGCAGCCATCATTACTATCTGCTCGTGTTTTTGGGGAACCAACAACTGGTCTACCCTTTTGTCCTGCAAATAAGCAAAATGGTACAATTTTTTTATTTTTTTTATAACAAAGTATGTGTCACGGTCCGGCGGATCGGGTTTCCGGGACCAGCGGTACTTACCTGTCCGGACGCTCTGGCGCGGTCCCTCCGGTGGGGGTGCGGGCTGCTGGCGCGGGGCACGACTTGCAGGCATATCTGGGAGGAGAGGTCTCAGAGGCAGCAGCAAACGTTTGTGCAGCTTCCAGCTGCAGAGGTATGGCATGGGCGTCGCCGCCTTGGAAGGATCAGCTAATCTAAAACACTCAGTCACCTGCAAGGTTTGCAAAACCAATGGGAAACAGTCTGCAGGTATAAATCTGGGGATTTCTGTGTAAGAAATCGCCAGTGCAACGTCTCTCACATAGTACTGTGTGTGTGTGTGTGTGTGTGTGTGTGTGTGTGTTTGTGTGTGTGTGTGTGTGTGTGTGTGTCAATCTGCGCTCCACAGCCTTGAATCTACAGCATTCTGTTCCAGTTTCTCTGCAAGTTCCTAGAATTCCAGGCTTCTTCACTTCACTGACTGAATCCTCAGTTCTCAGCTCCAGCATAATCCTCTCAGAAGTCCTATGAAAAAGACTTTTATCCAGCCTGCCCGGTTTATCCTGTGGAAAGCTACCGACACCGAAACCCAAGCCACAACTCCGGATATTCAAAATCCAAGCCCCGTGACAGTTTGCACTGGCCCAATGGATCCGGAGGGAGCGCAAGGTTCCGGTACGGACCTTCTACAGAGTATCGCTTCTCGTCTCAGGAGTCTGGAGGGGTCCCAGCGTCAGTTGGCGCAATTTTTTCAAGGTATATCTACTCGGCAAGATTCCATGCAGGTCGACATCACCAACATGGCCGCCAGTCGACGAACTGAACCTCAACAAGTTGCGCCTCCTCCAGTGCCGATGGTTGCATCACCCTCTTCCTTACGCTTACCCACGCCCACCAAGTTCGACGGGAACCCGAAGATGTGTCGTGGGTTCTTGAATCAGTGTGAGATTCATTTCTCTCTGCAGCCTTTCAGCTTCCTGTCCCAGAAAGCTAAAGTTGCTTATATAGTATCTCTCCTGGCAGGCTCTGCTCTGGACTGGGTGTCACCTCTGTGGGAAAGAGCCGATCCCCTACTTGATAATTACTCTGAATTCCTAGTCTCCTTCCGGAAGATTTTTGACGAACCCGGAAGGACCACATCGGCTTCTATTGAGATAATGCGTCTCCGGCAAGGGTACCGGACCGTCGGTCAGTACGCAGTACAGTTTCAGACCTATGCCTCTGAACTCCGGTGGAACAAGGAAGCATTAGTAGCCACCTTCTGAAGTGGTCTAGCAAAGAAAATTAAGGATGAACTGGCTACTAGGGATTTACCATCCAAGTTGGACGATCTGATTTCCCTGTGTACCAAGGTGGATCTGCGCTTCCGAGAGCGACAATTGGAAAAGAATCGAGGGGAACGTCCGAGATTCCGTCCTCTGCCACCTCCTTCTACCTCTCCACCTGAGGTGACTCAAGACGAGCCTATGCAATTTAATAGGGCTTGCCTCATGCCTGAGGAACGTCAAAGGAGACGCAGGGAGAACTTGTGTCTGTATTGCGGAGCTTCCGGCCACTTGGTGGCTTCCTGCACTCAGCGTCCGGGAAACTAGACCTCCTAACCAGCCTTGGAGACGCTAGGTTAGGAGTGTTGAATTTGTCTCCATCTCACTCTGAACCAGCCTTTGAAGTTACCTTGACCTTGCCGCAGGGTCCTAAAAATTTCCATTCTCTTACTAGATTCGGGAGCCGCTGGGAATTTCGTCACAGCAGATGTGGTGCAGCAATTTCAGATACCTACAGTCAAGCTTCCTCATCCGATTTCTCTTTCAGCTGTGGATGGTAGCAGAATATCCAGTGGAATTGTCACCCAACAGACTCTCCCTCTTCATTTATGTGTAGGAGCACTCCATTTGGAGTTACTTCATTTCTTAGTTATTCCAAAGGCTACTCATGATATTGTTTTAGGGCTTCCTTGGCTCCAGAGGCACAACCCAAGAATTAATTGGGAAAATATGCAAGTTTTGGCTTCGGGAGAGACCTGTTCCCGTTCCTGTCTTCCTTGTATCAACCCTCTGAATAAATGCAACCTGGAATCTCATCCTCTAATTCCGCCTCAGTATTCTTCTTATTCCGATGTCTTTAGCAAGCAAGCAGCAGAGGTTCTTCCTCCTCACAGATCCTGGGACTGTCCTATTGATCTTCTACCTGGGAAAATACCTCCTAGGGGGCGAGTATACCCTCTCTCGGCTCCTGAGACAGAATCCATGTCGGAGTACATTAAGGAAAATCTGGCCAGAGGGTTCATCCGGCCTTCCACGTCCCCGGCCGGTGCATGGTTTTTCTTTGTACAGAAAAAAGATGGAGGTCTTCGCCCTTGCATCGATTACCGGGGTTTAAATTAAATAATCAAAAATCGTTACCCATTACCCCTGGTCTCGGAGCTTTTTGATCGAGTTATGGGTGCTTCAATCTTCTCCAAATTAGATCTCAGAGGAGCATATAATCTGATCCGGATTAGAGCGGGTGATGAGTGGAAAACGGCCTTTAACACTCGAGATGGGCATTTCGAGTATCAAGTTATGCCCTTCGGTCTTAGTAATGCGCCAGCTGTTTTCCAGAACTTTGTGAATGAAATCTTCAGAGATCTACTGTATAAATCGGTCGTAGTATATCTAGATGACATCTTGATTTTCTCGTCCTCTATGAAAGACCATCGTTTGCAAGTTCAAGAGGTGCTTAAGAGACTGCGGCAACACCACTTATACTGCAAGCTTGAAAAATGTGTTTTCGAACAGCCTTCTATGCCTTTCCTGGGGTACATAATTTCAGGCTCTGGGTTGGAGATGAACCCAGCCAAGGTACAAGCGATCCTCAATTGGCCCAAACCCAACACTCTTAAATCTATACAGCGATTCTTGGGCTTTGCAAACTTCTATCGAAGATTTATCAAGGGATTCTCTGCTATAGTGGCTCCTATCACCGCTCTTACCCGGAAGGAGGCTAATCCTAGGGAATGGTCACCAGCGGCTGAAGCAGCGTTCCTACACTTGAAACAGGCCTTCACTACGGCTCCGGTTCTAAGGCAACCTGATACCAACAAAGCCTTTGTATTGGAGGTTGACGCTTCTGCCGACGCTGTGGGAGCAGTCCTCTCCCAGAGGTCGGAGGATAACAAGTTGCATCCATGCGGATTCTTTTCCAAAAAATTTCTTCCAGCGGAGAGGAATTATACTATAGGGGAGCAAGAACTTTTGGCCATAAAGTTAGCTCTAGAAGAGTGGCGGTATCTCTTGGAGGGAGACAAATTCCCCATCTCTATTTTCACTGCTCATAAGAACCTAATCTTCCTCAGGAATATCCAGTGTCTGAACCCTCGCTTAGCTTGGTGGGCTATGTTCTTCACCAGATTCAACTTTGTTCTTACTTTTAGACCCGGGGCTCAAAACCAAAAAGCAGATGCTCTCTCCCGGTCCTACTCCTCAGACGACTCTAAGGACTCACCTCCTCCTCAGCCGGTATTAGAGACTCGAAATTTTGCTTCGACTAAGATTCAACCCCCAGTGGGGAGGGTGTTCATTCCTCTCTCTCTCTGGAAGAGGTTGTTATCCTGGGCTCATTCTTCACGGTTTTCCGGTCATGCTGGAGTCCACAAGACGACCGAATTTATTCAGCGCTCTTATTGGTGGCCTTCTTTAAAGTCTGATGTCTCTACCTTCATTGCCTCCTGTACCAAATGTGCACAACACAAGATCCTTTGACAACGTCCCATTGGGCAATTGTCTCCGTTAGCTGTTCCCAAGTTGCCTTGGACACATCTTTCTATGGAATTTGTCACAGATTTACCCGCCTCTAAAGGGTACACAACCATTTGGGTAGTTGTCGATCACTTCTCCAAGATGGCTCGATTTGTACCCCTCAAGGGTCTTCCTTCGGCACCTGAATTAGCACAGCTCTTCATCTCAGAAATCTTCAGATTCCATGGTCTGCCAACCGAGATAGTTTCCGATCGCGGAGTCCAGTTCGTGGCCAGGTTTTGGAGAGCTCTCTGCACAGCTTTACAAATTCAACTAAAATTTTCGAACAGCGTATCATCCTCAGACCAACCAGGATTTGGAGACCTTCCTCAGAATTCATGTCTCGTCCTCCCAGGATGACTGGTTCGAACATCTGCCATGGGCAGAATTTGCTCATAACAATTCCTACCACTCTACCACAGGTCATACTCCCTTCTTCACAGTATATGGGTTACATCCCCGGGTTCCTCAGTTCTTGGCTCTACCCAATCTGGATCTTCCTGCAGTACAAAAAAACGTTTAAGGAACTCTCCAGAATTTGGAAAATAGTTCATCAAAATCTACGAAAGACATCCATCCGTTATAAATTCTGGGCAGATAAGAAAAGAAGAATTGCACCTAAACTATCTGTAGGTGATCAAGTTTGGCTCTCAACTCGTAACTTGAGGTTACGTGTTCCATCTATGAAATTTGCTCCTCGCTACATCGGTCCCTTCCCAGTGGAACAGGTGATCAGCCCAGTAACTTACAAACTTAAGTTACCTTCCTATTTAAGAGTCTTCCCAACCTTCCATATCTCGCTTCTAAAACCCCTAATTTTAAACAAGTTCTGCAAAATTCTTCCCCGTTCTCCAAGAGTGGTCACTGACCGCGGGGTCGAATTCGAGGTTAAGAAGGTCCTTGACTCCCGGATGCGACACTGTCGTCTACAATATCTCCTGGACTGGAAGGGGTATGGTCCTGAAGAGCGTTCTTGGGAGGATCCATCAGATATACACACCCCTGTGTTGCTTCACAAGTTTCATGAAGAGAATCCTAGCAAGCCTGGTGGCTGTCAAGTGGCCATACCTAAAAGGGGGGTAATGTCACGGTCCAGCGGATCGGGTTCTGGGACCAGCGGTACTTACCTGTCCGGACGCTCTGGCGCAGTCCCTCCGGTGGGGGTGCGGGCTGCTGGCGAGGGGCACAACTTGCAGGCATATCTGGGAGGAGAGGTCTCAGAGGCAGCAGCAAACGTTTGTGCAGCTTCCAGCTGCAGAGGTATGTGATGGGCATCGCCTCCTTGGAAGGATCAGCTAATCTAAAACACTCAGTCACCTGCAAGGTTTGCAAAACCAATGGGAAACAGTCTGCAGGTACAAATCTGGGGATTTCTGTGTAAGAAATCGCCAGTGCAACGTCTCTCACACAGTACTGTGCGTGTGTGTGTGTCAATCTGCGCTCCACAGCCTTGAATCTACAGCATTCTGTTCCAGTTTCTCTGCAAGTTCCTAGAATTCCAGGCTTCTTCACTTCACTGACTGAATCATCAGTTCTCAGCTCCAGCATAATCCTCTCAGAAGTCCTATGAAAAAGACTTTTATCCAGCCTGCCCGGTTTATCCTGTGGAAAGCTACCGACACCGAAACCCAAGCCACAACTCCGGATATTCAAAATCCAAGCCCCGTGACAGTATGGTATCACTTCTGGTGGCAAAGCAGTAATTACATTACCATTCACCTCTACAACACTTTTAAAGGCATTTAGCAAATTTCCATCATTCTGTTGGTCCCTCCCAAAGTCCTATGGAGACCACTGTGCCTCAGTATCATTGTCCCCCTGCTGCTCACTGGTCAAGGAGGATTTTACAGTCAAAGAAATTTGGAAATCTGTAAATCTCGGTTCCTGGGATCCTTCAGCTTCTGTCTGCCCGTCGATGGCATAGTCAGCTAATCAACTCATGCAGTAGTGGAAAGTCACGGCCTAATATCCACAAGTAGGTCTGGAGGTTACCACGGCTACCACTTTCACTGGTTACCCTTTAATCACCACTGGCAGGTGCACTCATGGGCATTCCTCTAGATGCCCATATATACATAGCACTTTTACAGTGGGGAACACCTGGTCAACCACAGGAGGAACCAAGTTAGCAGAGATAATGATCAATGCACTGCCAGTATCAACTTAGGCCTAGACCTCTTGAACTTCAATTTGTACCAAACACAAAACAGGGTGGTTTCTACTAAAGAAATGCTTTCAGCAGCCATGCTGACCACAGGTCGAGTGGTTTTCATAATATCATCAGATGGGGTAAGCTTTTGTAATACCTCCCGCTCCTGCCCACCTTTTCTCATTTCCTTTTATTCAACATGCAGCAACTGAATCTGAGTTTGCTTCCCTGCAGCCAGATTCTGCTGTTTTGGAGCAAGATTAGCAAAAACTGCTTTTCCACTTTGTGGACATACTAAGCAGGCATAATTAACTCTCCCTGTTGTGCCAGTTTCACAAAGCAGATTGGGATGCAGTCAGTTTACCTCCAATCAAAATACCGACATTCAAAATCCAGACACCAATTGACCGATGGTCAAAATCCCGACAAGGTCAAAATCCCAACATGGACAAAATACCGACATTTAAAATACCAACAAGGTCAAAATACCGACATGTAAAATGCCGACAGGTCAAAATACCGACATGAGATTTTCATGATTTGTTTCATTGAAACCAACTTGTTCATACTTTACCATCCCAGTGGACCTGGAGGGGGAATATAATAGTGTGCCGAGCGCAGCGAGGCGCCGTGCCCGAAGCATGGCGACCGCAGCGAGCCATGCGAGGGGATGCGGTACACTTTATATGGTGTCCATGTTGACTTATGTCGACATACACACACACCAAAAAAACGCATGTCGGTATTTTGACCTGTCGGCATTTTACATGTCGGTATTTTGCCCTTTTCGGTATTTTAAATGTCGGTATTTTGTCCATGTCGGGATTTTGACCTTGTCGGGATTTTGACCATCGGTCAATTGGTGTCGGGATTTTGAACGTCTATATTTTGATTGGAGGTATTTCATACCGATCCCAGCAGATTAGTATACCACTTTTGTGTGAACTTTTTCTGTCTCACTGGCCACTCAGAGCGCAAAGCATCACACTTAACATCAGTCCTGGCATCCAAGCCACATATAGAAGTATATAATTCTGTTAAAATGTGCTGGCTTGTCCACTTACTCAATCAGCTGCTGTTAGAGCACTCAGACTCAATTTAATCCCAGGTCCTTTGCTGGATAGTAGCATCCAGCAATGTGGTCTCTGTTCGGATGCCAAATGTGACAAGGATCATATACACCAGGTAAAATTCAAACAGCAGGTTTATTCTTTCTCAAATATTTAGGTCACTCACATGGTTGTAACAGCAGTTCACAGCAGGATACAGGTTAGAATATAACATTCCATACACTAGCATATTTGTAATGGATGAAGTATGTGTGGTGCACAGAGGCCCCTGGGGCCGAGGGGGGCCCTCACCACACACTCTGCACCCAATTTTTCAATACTTACCCTCCGGAGTCAAGTCCCATGTTGGCAGCATCAGTGCTGCAGAAATCACCAGGAAAATGCAGTGCCATTTTCCCAATGTTTCACGCTTGCACATTAAGGAAATAACTGGGAAATTGTCCACCATGCGCATGCACACTAGTCTCTGGGACAGCACTAGGGTTGCCTAGTGACCCTTTAGCCCAGAGCTATGGTGCTGCCAGCTAAATAGAAGGGGGCCCAGTTGGATCCTGCACACAGGACTCCTCCTCTCTACATGCACCCCGAGTACCATGTTCTGACACTCAGCAATGGTATAGACTCCAATGGCTCCAAACGTAAACCCAGACCCCCATTCTATCACTTGTCCAGCTTGACCATCATCAGGAGCATTATCCCTGTGTACAGACAGCATTCTTAAAGGCAGCTAACAGGTGATAATAGTCAACTTGGCTGCAGTTCATTCCTGACCTCAAACGAAAATCTGGACTGGATCAATGTTCAACTGATGTTGCATACTTAAACAGGGAAATCCTGCTGTCCCTACCACGGTATGTGTGTGTATATATATATATATATATATATATATATATATATATTTATATACTATCTGTTTTACCCATTCTTCGCATGGGAGTTACTCATTTTCACTAAATCTATAGAGATGTAGATTTGAGATGTGATGTAAGTGAATATTAATCCATGGTTCTTGGCATTACCTGAGGAGCACCCATAGCAGATACGGTAAAAAGTGACAAGATCATTTTTGTAGTTTATTAAATTCTACACACTGGAGGTGCAATTCTAATTTTGATCCGATTGTCTGTTTGGGCGTTATCATTCACGCAACGCAAGCCATGCATCGTTAATGACGTCATTATAGCAACCCTAATGCACAATAGTTTCTATCCACCAGCTCTCATAAAGGGGCTATCAAAATTTCGAATGCTCTGGGGTAGCTATAATCACAAACGATAGAAGTCAACTGGAGTCAGCATTGGTTCAAGTAGTACATAAATTCTTACAAAGAGGATATACCATGACTGCCTTGATGGCATCAAAAACGGAAGTACTACAGATCTCTAGGACACAGTTATTGACTCCATCACATCTCAACAAAAAGAGTAAAAGAATCCCTTATGTTCAATTGTGATGGCTGACCTCACTTTACCATGATTTTCTAGAACAACATCATGGGGGGTCATTCCGAGTTGATCGCACACTGAAACTTTTTGCAACGCGTGCGATCAACTAGATGCTGCCTATGGGGGAGTGTATTTTTGCATAGCAAGGCTGCGATCGCTTGTACAGAACTGTAATGCAAAAAAAGTTTTGTGTAGAACAAGACCAGTGTAAGAGTAACTTACCCTGTGCAATGAGTCCAGCGTTGCAGGTCCCGGAATTGACATCAGACTTCCGCCCTCCAAACGCCTAGACACAACTGCGTTCGCTGCATCACTCCAGAAAACGGTTAGTTGACACCCATAAATGCCCTCTTCCTGTCAATCTCCTTGCGATCGGCTGTGCGGATGGATTCTTAGTTAAATCCATCGCTCAGCAATGATCCGCTATGTAGCCATACGACGCACCTGCGCATTGTGGTGCATACACATGCGCAGTAGTAACCTGTTCACTGCGCTGCGAAAAACGTCAGTGAGCGATCAACTCGGAATGACCCCCATGGCCTGTTATAAGAGAAAGTAATCTTTGGGGCCTCTTAGTTAAAACTGGTGTTACAAAGAACAAAACATCTATCTTTAAGAACAGTTGTTACAAATGCCTTTCATGCACCAACTGTAAGTTCTTGGATTTTGGACCAGTATTTGTACATCTGACCAGGGCCGTAACTAGATGTGTGCGGAGGGGACACCGTACATAGTGCTGCAGGGTAGGGGGAGCTGTTGGCAGCACTTGTCAATTATCTGTTTTAATTACTTTCACTTGCAGTTTCCCACTTTTTGGAGCTCAAAAACTCCTAACCGTCCCTGTCTCCTACACTGATCTCTTCTGTTGCTAATACCTAGACAATATTCATGAATTCAACTTGAGATTTGTTGTTCAGTCACACTGTCCTTTATTACATTTCAAGATGCAGACATTCCCAGGATTCGAACCCAGTGCCTGTGGCAGTGCAGTAAGACACTCAATTCATTGAGCTATCTGCCCTTGCATAGAAAGGTAGATAATTCTAAGCTAAATAATTGTAACTATTTGAAGCTTACCTCATACTTTGTGAAAAAATGATCAGCATTGTGGCTGAGCAGATCTATGTAGTGTGTGGCTGGAAGGGATTGGATGTGTGGCTGCACACTACATAGATCTTTTTAATTACAATGCTGATCTTTTTTTTTTACAAAGTGCAATTAGCTTCATATAGTGTTCATAGTTTTTATGCAGGATCAAATAGCTCAGTGAATAGGGTGTTTTATTAGAATTCAACAGGTTAAAGGTTTGAATCCTGGGTATAGCAGTATATTGTAATGTGTTATTTAAGAAAGGGTTGGCAAAACCTTGGGTAACAGTGATCATAATATGATCTCATTCAACATTAGCATTCAAAAGCAGCACTCTAAAGGTACAAATATTCTTAACTTTAAAAAAGCAAATTTTAACATGCTGAAACAAGCACTAAAGGACATAAATTGGGAAACTTTGTTTCAGGGAAAGAACACTGTCAAAATGTGGGATATTTTAAAATGTAGCTAGACAAATATTCCCATAAGTACTTCCCCTTGGGCAGTAAAAATAAGAGTATTAAATTCAAACCAATGTGGTTAAACAAAAAGGTAAAGGAAGAAATGGATAAAAAGAGGCAAGCATTCAAAGCTTTCAAATCAGACGGGAAGGAGGAGTCATTCCAGTACTACAACGAATGTAACAAACAATGCAAAAAAGGAAATCAGAGTAGCTAAAATAGAAAACGAAAAGCAAATTGCTAAGGAGAGCAAAACTAACCCTAAAAAAATATTTAAGTACATAAATGGTAAGAGGCTAAAAAAAGAGAATATACTGTAGGACCATTAAAAAGTGAACTGGGATTCCTGATAAATGACGACAAAGAAAAAGCTGAAATATTGAACACATTTTTCTCACCAGTGTTTACTAGAGAGGAAAAGATTGTGGGATCAGTGAGTAATAATAACAAAAGTATTGATAAAGGCCCATTGCTTAATACTTATCTGTCTGAGGAAGTAGTCCGTGAATGATTAAAAAAAATCAAGACTAATAAATCTCTTGGTCCAGATGGCCAACATTCTAGGGTTCTGATGGAGCTAAATGCTGAAATAGCAAGGCCACTGTATCTGATTTTCACTGAGTCACTTAGATCAGGCATGGTACCAAAGGACTGTAGTCCCAATATTTAAAAAGGGTTTTAAACTTCATCCTGGTAATTAGAGACTGGTTAGTCTGACATCAATAGTGGGGAAACATTTGGAAAGTATACTAAGAGACAGCATACAGGATTACTTGGAGAACTCCCATGCTATTAATAAAAACCTGCATGGTTTTATGAGAAAAAGGTCATGCCAAACTAATTTGATTAGCTTCTATGAGACAGTAAGTGACTATCTCAACCAGGGCAACGCAGTTGATGTGATTTATCTAGATTTTGCAAAAGCTTATGAGACAGTACCTCACAGGAGGCTGACTTTCAAATTAAAGGAGCTTGGTATAGGAGAAACTATTTGTACATGGATGAGTAATTGGCTTGATAACTGGGAACAGCGAGTGGTGATTAATGGGATGTTTTCCACTTGGGTTAAAGTAATTAGTGGAATACCGCAGGGTTCTGTGCTGGGGCCACTATTGTTTAATATATTTACTAATGATTTAAGTGAAGGATTAGAAAGCACAGTGTCAATTTTTGCAGACAATACTAAAATATGTAGGGTAATCAAGTCAGATGTGGATCTCTTCAGAGCGATTTAAGTCAACTGGAAGTTTGGGCAATGAAATGGTGTATGAGGTTCAATGTGGAAAAATGTAAAGTTATACACTTTGGGACTAAGAAGAAACATGAAACCTACCAATTAAATGGGGAAAAAATAGGAGATACTGTATTAGAACAGGATTTGGGGGTGCGCATTGATAGTAGATTTAGCGGCTACACAAAATATCAAAGTGCAGCAACAAAAGCAAATAAGGTGTTTGCATGCATTAAAAGGGGAATTGAGACAAGGGATGAGAGTGTAATCCTGCCACTGTACAAATTATTGGTACGTCCGAATCTTGAGTATTGTGTACAGTTCTGGGCAACACACTATAAAAGAGACATATTAGAACTCGAAAAGGTTCAGTGGTGAGCTACCAAATTGATTAAGGGGTTGGAGACACTGGACTATGAGGAGAGGCTTTCAAGGTTAGATATGTTTACACTAGAAATGAGACGACTTAAGCCCAGTACTCACGGGCCGATGTGGGAGAGATGTGTGCTGAGCGAACCACTCAGCACCATCTCTCCCACCGCTCAGCACAGCGCAATGTGTGCTGAGTGTGTGGGGGGAGATGGGGGGGGCGCTCATTTCACCCAGTGGGTGAAATGAGCGACCTGCTAGATTGGCCTGCATGGCAGGCCAATCTAGAACCAGCGATAGCGATGCGCGGGGCTGCGCATCGCTATCGCTGTGGGGGGTACACACGGAGCGATCATGCTTAAAATCTAAGCAATCTAGTCAGATTGCTTAGATTTTAAGCAGCGATCGCTCCGTGAGTACCCCCCTTAAGAGAAGATATGATAAATATTTACATATATATATATAAAGGGGCAATATGCGGAACTATCAGGTGAGTTGTTTACTAAGAGGCCTCCACACAAAATGCGCGGACACCCGCTAAGGCTTGAGGAAAGGATATTTTGCACTCAGCGCAGGAAGGGATTCTTCACTGTAAGGGCAATACGAATATGGAATACACTGCCAGAGAAGGTTGTAATGGCAGACTCAGTCAATGCGTTTAAAAATGGGTTAGACAAATTTCTAACAGAAAAAGAAATATGAGGTGATAGCCTTTAACCTAAGTAGATTAGGGAATGCAATATAATTCAGGTTAAACGCAATGGACTACTAGTCTTATTTCAACCTCACCAACTATGTTACTATGTTGTGTAATTGTAACAAAAAAAGGCCGGTAAATGCTACAATGGGCGCCACACAGAAAACACATGAAATGAAAGTGATTATAATGTACTTAATACATTTCTTTATATGCAGGATGTCCTCATAATCCTGTTGTCCTCTAACCTCATGCCATCAGCACATACGGAGAGAACAAAAATTCGTCATGTGTAGTAAAGTCAAAATATATACTTTTAATCACATACACATATGTAAAAAACAATAACACAGTAGGTCCCCTTTAAATCCTTAGATAAGGTGGTTTAAAGCTGCACAATTACCACAGTTTCCGAGAACTGGTGCAAACAGCTCTCAAGAAAGGCATGAAAATAGTTCACCAAACGAACCACCCAGGTAAGTAGTCTGGAATATGCGTTCTGGTTGCTGGACAGCGATCCACCTTTTCTCCACAGGAATCCGGGGTTCAAATAGCTGATGCGTTTCGACCCAACTGCTCTGGGTCTTTTTCAAGGCAATGTGAATGTCCTTTGTGCCCGGGTCATTAATAAACCCCTACTACCCAATCACAACCGTTCCTGCTCAATAGTCTCAATTGTCCAATCAGAGACCATTGTAGCATTTACCGGCCTTTTTTTGTTACAGTTGTTTTCTAAGTGTTTTGGAAAGACACTCTCTTGGTATTTGCAACATCAGTCAGCCTTTAGTGCGCAGTCATCTATATCATCAAAAGGTTTTTTTTACTATGTTGTGTAATTAAATAACAATGAGCTCTCAAGCAGTAGCGGATCTTGCTACGGGCAAGCAGGATTTTTGCCCGGAGAGCTGCCTTCCGTAGGGCGCCGCCGCCATGGCAAGATCCACTACTGGTGCCGGTGCTGTGTGGTGCTGTACGGTGTGAAATGAAGTCATCGCGCACCTGCACTGCATTGTGGGAGCGGCACATAGACGCTAGAGGTCATAATTGACCTCTAGTGTCTATGCAGTGCTATGGGTCTCATGACATCTCTCCCATAGATCCGAGGAGCAGCGCCAGCAGCCGGAGATGAAGGGCAGCAGCGGTCAGGAAGCAGGAGAGGGGATTGTAAGTATTATTATTTTTTTATTATTTTTTTGCAAGTGGTGCAACTAGGGGGCACAACTCTACAGGGGATACTGTACTAGGGGCAATATTACTGGGGGCACAACTCTACAGGGGGCACACTACAGGGGGCAATACTACTGGGGGCACAACTCTACAGGGGGTACAACTCTACAGGGGGCACAGTACTGGGGGCAATACTACTGTGGGCACGGCTACAGGGGGCACAGTACTGGGAGCACAACTACTGAGGGCACAGCTACAGGGGGTATAACTGACCACGCCCCTTCTCCATGAAGCCAACCCCCTATTTTTTTGCCCTGGGTGCCACAAGGTCTAGATCCGGCCCTGCTCTCAAGTTAAGTGCACAAATGTGGTATAAAAGAGGATTTGGGTCCAAATCCAATTTCTTGCAGTGGTCTATAAATGTGTATGCAATATATATATATATATATATATATATATATATATATACTTTGATATCATATAAAATGAAACATTACCTCACTTGCTCTTCCCAGTTTGTAATTTATGTAGTTACATGTCCTTGGGGACTTCTGTACATGGGCCAGACTATTCGTATGTTTAAAGAGTGAATGGCTCTCCACTGGTCAGCCATAAAAGCAGCACTAGAGGGGAAGAACAACGACCAGCAGTTGGCACGGCGTTTCAAAACTGATAACCATCAGCTAAGCCAACTTATGTACAAGATTGTGGACCATATTCCGGCCCTGACAAGAGGGGGTGACAGAACCAAATTATTGGCACAAAGGGAGATCCAATGGAAACATTGTGTAAACTCTTTAGTCCCACAAGGTCTTGCCAAACAAAAATCATATTGATGTGTTCTTGTAAACATTTAACAGATATCTGACACCCTCACTGTCTCTGCTGCCGCTGTAGCTTTTCATTACGGACCTGGCAATCAGCAGTGAGCCATAACCTGTTAGCAGTGGCTTCATAAATTAGTCCGACAGATTGTTAGAGGAGACCTACGGCTACTAGAGCCGTCCCCTATATCTGGTAGCGACGGCTGTAGCCTCCTTACACGGACCCGGTGAGCAGCGGTGAGCCGCATATTGCGTTTAGCGGGTTTTCCGACTGGCTATGAGCAGAGATCTATCATTATTAGATCCGCTCATAAATATCTTCAAGAAACAGTTCACTCCTGCAGCCCCCACAGATATGATTGTACTAGTGGGGTGAGACACAGATTATCATCTTTGACATCCTGAGGGACAATTAGTCTCTACTATTCCGCATAAAGCAGCTGGACTGTGAGAATGTACTCATAAATTTAACAGTGGAATACCGTGTTAATTACATTTGATGTACATATCTACAATCAATTCAGGAGAAATTTGCAGCAGATAAGTATAAATGATCTTCATTTTATAAGCTTACAGCAGTAAATAGCACAGGAATTAATGGAGAATTATGTCTCAACTGTATAATGAAAAAGTGCATATTGAAATAAAGGAAATATAATCTCCAAGATATAGGGATACAGAATATGAGGAAATTTGAATCTCCAATTTATAGGTGTGCTATTTTGGTGACGTGCATACAAGACGCCGCTTACAAATATAATGCAAACGTGATATTACTACAAATATTATGTAATCATATGTTTGATATTTCCACAAATATGACACAATTGTGATAGTATCATTATGAATGTACCAAGTTGAATACAAAAATTAGTTTTTCAAATCATTGACCCTCATTTTTGTGAAGATTAATGGTGTGTTTCATCCTAATCTAATATAGTTTATGAGGACACAATGATGAGATACTTGGCGAATTAATCATATCCGTTGTGGATACACTCTTCTAGATACATCCATGTTCATTATATGATTTTAGGATCTCTCTTCTTAATATCATTTCTCTATTTCAGTGCTCTCTCATCGGCTTAACTCATCTATTGAGATACCGACAGCAGAAGCACCCTTTTTTCATTTTGCACAAACGCCCAAAGGATCCTCTCATCTTTAATTTGATGTCGTTAGACATGATTGAGGACAGTAGAAATCCTGGATGTTACCGCATATGAAATCTGTATTTCATAGAGATCATTAATCTAATGTAACTCTCTAGTTTGAAATGTTCCCGAAGGATGTTACAGATTTAATTGTGAATAAATGGACTTTTTAAGATAGCAATTGATATTCTAAACAATCATTGTTATTATCTTAATTATTGAGATTATTTTTCAATGGGCTGATTATAAATCAGTAATACCGGTGTGTAATACAGGCTAGGGACCTCTCCCCTGCACTCTCATTAACTTTGCCCTTAATTGGGCGGATAAAGTTAACAGCAGATACAGGTCTTGGGATTGGTGCATATGCTCCAGGTGGTACTCTCATTGGAAATTCGATGCTTGTTAGCAGATTTTCAAAAGCAGAAACCAGGCATTTAGTCACCTACCTTCCCCATCTTCCTTCTGACATTTTTTCTTCTCTAATTCATACCACTGTCCAAATGATGTTTGCTTGAGTAAATGTATATATACTTATGACTGGTTCTAAAAAACTCAGCTACATAATATATGGTTAATTATACAGATACTGTGGTAGTTGCCTGACTAATTATCTAGCTAACTCTGGGGATTACCATTGGCTAGAATATATGGATTATCTATGATACACATGACAGATGTTAATACATGCTATTGGAACATCTATGTCTGGCAGCAGGCCATAAATTAATGTCTTTATGAATTAATCATTTGCAGTAGTATAACTAAATGGCTATAGATCTTTTCTAACTACTAGGTTACAACAATACATTTAGTGAGAAGGACGTTATAGGAAGACATCACTGAGGAGCGTAGCCTGCTACACCATCTGTTATTTTAATTGATTATATGTTATATGTTAGTATGTCATTGTGAGTCCAATTTCTAGAAATAAAAGTTAAGTTTTATAATTGTAGAAAGAGTGCCCCATAAAAAAGAGTTGTCTTTTCTTTTTGTATATTGTGTAAACATTTAACATGTGCAGAAAGAGTTAGATTTGGGTGGGTTATTTTATTTCTGTGCAGGGTAAATACTGGCTGCTTTATTTTTACACTGAAAATTTGCAGATTGAACACACCACACCCAAATCTAACTCTCTCTGCACATGTTAAATCTGCCTCCCCTGCAGTGCACATGGTTTTGCCATAACTGCTAATTAAATTCCTGCTGCGATCAACTTGGAATCACCCCCATTAAGCTTAAATTTAATATTTTTGAAGATTTTTCCCAGGTCCTTTGAAATTACAGCTCATGGCATCCGGTATCAGATAAGTTATACATATTTGTGCATTTTGTCTTATCTTTAGGCCTTGCAGTAGCATTTTTATTACACTGTTGCACTTGCTGCACACACTATGGGGCCAATTCAGAGATGGATGCAGCCACACACCTGTATAAAGCGGCCGTGTCTATCTGGTCTACACACACAGCCCAGCCGCAGTGTGCATGCATGGCGCTTCTCCTTGCCACAAGGTGATTGACAGGGGTGGGCGTTCGGGGGGTGGCATTCTGGCATTGCGGAGGGCGTGGTGGCCAAAACAGGGTCGTGTTGAGAGCGTTTTCGGGGTGGCTGCATGACATCACATGCAGCCATTACGATAGAAAAAATTAAAGGCTCTGCAGTCAGGAGTTGACCTTAAATAGATGCGCCTGCACGTAAATCACAGATGCATCGTGAGGCAGCGCCACACACATACTGGGCGGCCCTGCCCTGTGCTGGGCGGCCCCCAGCATGTGAGAAGATGGATGCAGATCTTGCTGCAGGAAACAAGATCTGCGTCCATCTCTGAATAACCCCCTCTTTCCCATTTGTGTATATTCACTCTCACCTCTGGTTATTCTTGCCGGCAGACTATGGAGGTCGTGGGCATCCGCGGTTGCCCAACAACTGAGTGATGTCATCTGATTGTTCCTGGGTTCCAGAGCATCCCAGATGTCCCACCTGCCACCTGCTTCTTGTAGCTAGTGTGTGCGGGGACCTACACCACCCCATTGTATACTGTACATTCTTATATAAGGCAAGAACTTGTCACCTGTTTGTTTGTTCACGACATAGCACCTTAAGGAAAATGCCCTGTGTGGCACTGAAACATCTGTGTATTTCACTATGCTTTTTTATATTTAATACATTTTCACCGTTCTAAAATCCGCTGGGTGCCACTTGGTTCCTATCAAATAGAGGGGGACAGAACAGACTCTACCCAGGGAACTGCTGGATATATAACTATTGAGGGAAGGCACCTCAGTAACTACACCAGCTGCAAAGTAAAAATGCTTTCAAAAATAGAAGTGTTAATAGTTACATTTTTATAAATTAACCAATTACAAAGTGAATGAACAGAAGAGAGATCAGTATCAAATCAATATTTGGTGTGACCACCCCTTGCATTCAAAACAGCAACAATTCTTCCAGGTACACTTTGTCAAAGTCGAAAAATATCATGCTTCACATTGCCATATACTAACCCCATGCACATGCCCGCTGCGCGTGCACTCAATCCGCCGTACGTGCACACATCCGCAAGTTGCGTAATATCGCTCCAGCGATATTGCGCATAATGTGGGTATTTACGGCGGAGTTTGTGAGCCTGTAGCTGGCGACTCGTTTATAGCATAGTTAACCCATATAGCGTGTTTTGTAGATAGTATTCCCCTTAATAATATCTGCAAGTATGTTTAGTGTAAATGGTTCGGGGACTTGGGAATTCCTCTTTGCATGATATGAAGGGTCAGGCAAAGGCTGAACGGTGGTGTCTAGTATCTAACGGAAGAGTATTTTATTAGAAACATTCCGGTGTTGGTTAGGAAGAGATTAATCGCTCCTGCGTATAGTTATGTCTATAAGAAGTTTATGGACATTAACTGTATTTGCAGTTCATTATCCATGCGGCGGGAATCCTGTGGATACCTCCCACCTGAGCAGTTTGAAATAGTCACAGCCCACCTGTTCAAATCCACCTATGACCTTTTGTTATAATGCAGAGAGACATTCCTGTGTCCAATGAACAATGAGATTGTAGGGCCCATTGTAGTGTACTGTATGTTGTGTATATAAAGGCCACTGTCCCCTGACCGGCCAGTACTCTCTCTCATCAACATTTATCTGTCGGATAATTGGAGGACTGGATCCGGTTGCGCTAGCGAGTGTTCCCCTGTATGGTATGTTTCTCTGTGGCCACTTTGTTACCCGTTTAATGTAAGCCAATCATTCTTATTCTATGTATTTGTGTTTGCGTTCGTTCGCTATTTTGTATCTTACTGTTTAGTTATTCTGTTTAGTTATTAATGTTAGGTCTGTAGTGTATAAGCTGTAAACTGTTTTCTTGTCCCTTTTACATACTAAAATCATCCAGTAAGGTGTTGGAACCTTAACAAGTGTTTGTGTGTTCCACCATTTATTACTAAGGGTTTCTGAGCATCTCAATCGCTCAAACAGCTGGCTTAAATACTAAGGTTAATCAGTGTTACATCATTACAGTATCACGGTATTAAGGTTTACAGTGTAAGCATATTCTGTTTAAGGTTTAAAAAGGTTATTGTCTGTGTGTATGCTCGCTGTGTGTATTCCGTACACCCAGCGCAGCGTGTGTACGTAACTTGCGTACCACGTGCGAGGTCTTTGTACGCAAATAGCGTACAAAGTGCGTAGCACGTGCACGTGGTTTAGCAGCCATTACGGCTACACGGTATTAGTAAATAGCTTATGTTAAAAGGTAAATATTTAACTTTATCAACTTGCACTCAGTTTTTGCAGGGAGGTTGTTCAAAACATCATGGAGAACCACAGAATAAAACGGGGGGGGGGGGCAGGTGCACAAGCGCAGGGCTCGTTATGCACTGCACGGCTGTGGAGATGTAATCCCATTACAGTGATACGAATTGCTCTGCCTGATTGACAGGCAGAGACACTCGCGGGCTGATTGGGGCAGCAACTCACTGTTTTTCGGGACGGCTGTGAGATCTAATCATCATGCAATCACAATTAGATTGCGAATGCAGCACTGGGCGACACTTAGAATGCTGGGCCGCCTTGCCCTGTGTTAGGCGGCCCCTTGCATGTGATCGTATGCAATTTCAGTTCTGCTAAATTAGCAAAATTGCAGCTAAAGCTGAATAAGGTCCTATAAGGACCATTTATCTTCAAAATAATAACACAGCTGTCCAAGGAATTTTAAACTATAATCCACAAAATTCTGCAAAAGATTCTCACTCAATTTACAGGTTTAAACATCGAGATGCTTTAAGAGTGTTCCTAACTCTAGACAATGTGTTTTGCTAGTTACATATACCCCTCCCTTACAAGCATCTGTTTAAGCCTACTGCATTTTGTATATGACTATTTTGAGAAACATACAGATGTGTCCTATTACACCTAACCTCACACCATACAGTGCTAACCGCCTGGCAAAAGAGAGCTGCACTGAGTAGTGCAGCAACTTTTTCACATCATTTTCACATGAAAGTGCATCCTAATCACAATCCAATTCAACAAAACAGCATCACAAAACTGCACTGATTAATTTGATATGTGACACTTGCACATCTACGTGTGACTGAGTCTGAATCTGTATACAAAGCACAATGAAAATTGGCATGACAAACACAGCAGGCGCTGAATTATTGCACTTCATAGAGTCAGACTCAGTTGCATGCAGATATTTCAAGTGCTGCATATCAAATAAATTAATTAAGAACTTTACAAAAACCGAGACACACGGGTTCTTGCGTACCAAGAAGGGATGTTTGGCATGACTGTAACAACAGTGTATGAGGGCATATCTGTATCTGGAAGTGTGGGTCCCTGTAGTGCTGTATTGGAGAATTGTGGGATACCTTCTGCTAGGTTACAGGAGTTCTTAATTTAAAAACACATAAATGACCCAATATAGAGGCTCTCACTGTCTATAGCTAGGACCACTCTCAGCAGAAGAGCTTTACTGTATCGAGTGGCCAGTGTCGGACTGGAGCATGAAGGGCCAACCGGGGGTATGCAGTATTAGGGGCCCATGATTAGAGGTGTGGCCAGCCTCCAAATGGGGTGTGGCCAGCCACCACAGAGGTTTGGCTAACCATTATAGAGTACCTGGTCTGGACTCCTTAATAATTTATATAATAATTAATGCTAGTGCATGCATGATAATGTGCCAGATTAATGAAAGCAATGTACTGTAGAGAATACATCATAATCCTGTGCAGTATAAGGTAACATATGTATAATATATAATTCAAGTGCACAGTCTAGAACCTAATCCCTAGAGGAGGAGGGCCCCCCAGGCAGTGGGGCCTACCGGTGGTTTCCCCTGTACCCCTGTGGGCCAGTCCGAGCCTGCGAGTGGCATCTTATCATACAGGTATGTGTGTTAACTGAGTCTTCTGCAGTTTATTTATGTACATTTTGGAGGAGATTCAGATGTTTGAAAAGTCAGTTGGGAGTCTTATTTTTCCTATCTAATAGACAGTAAAAAACAGACAACCAACCGACTTTTCAAACATTTGAATCTCCCCCATAGAATGCTAGCCTTTTTACTGGCTACTTGCATTGTGCCGGAGATACATTTTTGGAATTTTAAACTAAGTAATAAAACTGTTTACACAGAAAAGTTTATGGAAACATATTGAAAGAGCAGAAAATAAAAGTGCTCTATACGGATGAAGCAGAAGCACCGCTACAAAATCAAGGCAGGTAGATAAAACTATAGGAGTACTACTATGTATTCTATTTTGGTGATAGCAAATATTATAACTTTTACTTAATGTGTTTTGCTTTATATATATCACTCTTCTCTATAGAGGAAAACATAGAGGATAAACTAATTTGTTTGTGTGCTTTTGCTCCTGTCCCTGACATGCTGCGGAACTCAAAAGGCAGTTACAGAAATAGTTATGGGCTTTGTTACGGTGGTCAAATTGTTTAGACATTGTGGAAAGCGTCCACAGATTTATTTCTCTCCGATGCTCTCTGAACTGAAATAACATATGTTTCAATTGAGCCATATCACATCAAAGGAGCTATATATTAAAAAGAAATACCTTATAATAAATTATACAGAAATCTGTAAAACTTAGTAAAAATGTTTTTTAAGTTAGGAATTCCTCTTTGAAATTCTGTTATTTTTTATATTTTTAGGTGCCATGTTATTTTTTATTTGATTTATTATGAAGGGTTAGAAATAACATTTTCAAGTTTTCACAAAAGTGGACTATTTTACTTAACATTCAAAAGAATGAAAATCTTCTGAAATATTATACAGGAAAGTAGCTGAGGGATTAGTTTAAAAAAATTGGACTACACATCTTTTGTTATATTTTAAGGCATAAATATTATCTCTAATTTGCACATTCTACATAGTCATTTATTTTACTTTGTAGGTGCATTGTATAATTTTCTAAGATTTTAAAGTATAACTCAGAAATCCCTCTCATTTTGTTCTGTAACTATATTTTAATTAAGAATATCAACCTTGCGTTTCATACTGACCTTTTATGAAGGTCATTTGTAAGCTCAAAATCTGGAACCTGACTATCCAAGATCAACACATATTTCAAACAAAGCTGTCTATATTGCATAATACTGTACATACAGTACAGTAGGTTACTGTGAAGCCAAGGAGTGTAGCTGGTAAAGAAATCCAGTAGTACCTTACATGTGGTAAGTGCTTTGGCAGTCTCCTGTTCTTTGACATGTTGGTAAAAGCGAGGCAAGCAACTCTCACAGAAGAAATAGAGCATGTTCCACAATATATAGCAACACACGCCTTCAGCAATTTATAAATTTAAAGTACACAAACCACATGTCAGAAAGTTCTATAGGAAGCTCACATAATTGTAATGCAGATTTATAAAATTCATAACGTATGTCCCAGAAAAAAAAAGCAGGAAAAGAGGACAACACTTTTGAGATCAAACATTAATGCTGGAGGAAATACATTTTATTCAATAGTTTATTGACTCTTTCCACGAGCAAATTAGGATGAACATAGATAATAAAGTTATCTTTACTAGAAAGGAAATTCCTCTCTGCCAGCAAACTTTCCAGTCTCCTAACATAAGGTCACATTAACAGCACAATGCCAAACATCAGTAACAATCACATGGAAATGCAATAAATCCAACTACAAATTGACATTGCAAAGACATGAAGACAAGAGCAGACATAATAAAAAATATGGATACAAATATTCTACAATTGATGATCAGTCACTATGGAAAGTTATTTAAAAAAAAAAGGAATATCGTTTTAAATAAACACAATGTCAAATAGTCGATATTCTCCTAAAAACAGTGCTTATACAGTAAGTTCCAGAACGTTTCCTACTATTCACTTACATTTTGTGTTACTGCAGACCCAAACCATATTCATACATTGTGCATGTAATTGCAATAATTATACCTGGGCACTGGGCAATTACATTAGACAGATATCCATAAAAGAAATTAAGGAAATATTCTATAGGCTGTACTAATAATTAATTGTAAATTGGAATCATTTTGAGTTAACAAATACTGTAAATGACTCAAAAAAAACCTGTATGAGTGCCACTAACTGACTCATTTGAACAGCAACAGTAGAAAACAACAGCAATAGTTTGCACATTTAATTTCTCATTTCTTAAGCTATTAATACAACATTTGTTTATATTATTATGATGATGATTATTATTATTATTATTATTATTATTATTATCATCATTATCATCATCATCAATTTCTCATTCAAGAAATTCCATTACTTTGTGGTTAAACTTTCTTGCCATAACACAACTAAAGAACAGATTTAGGGGCAAATTTATCACAATCCGCATCTCAGAAGCTGATGGGATGTGATAAAAACACCCAAACTCGCAATGTAATAATTAAATACATCAAAGGGATGTATGAAGACAGCTCTGTCCCTGTCAATCCTCTCCACACACTTCTTGGGATGTTTTTCACAAAAATACCCTGAAAACGTGTTTCGCATATACTAACACCGTCCTTGCCCGGTTACCTCCAACCCCTGCTTGCACTTACTTGGTGACCAGTGACCCACAGTGAGCTCCTCCGTGACTCTGGTCATCTAATCGCTGGTAAACCTCTGAAGCTGCGCAAACATCCATCCAGGCACAGGCTTGCTCTTCAGTGCATACATATGCAAGGAAATTATATGACACAGTTACCCCTTCTGTCTAATTAGAAGAAGTTCATGAACAATAGGGGAATTACTTAATGGGACAGTTCATATATTCTCCAGAATTGTGAGGCTATACAAGTGACCCTACAGTATTACAAATTAGAACGTGATATTGAAAGGGCTTCAGCCTCATGAACAGAACCCTCATAGGAAGGGTATATTGAATAAATGTACATCATTCTGCAATTCAAGATAACTTCTTACTTCAGTAATAGAACAAATATAAACACAGAGACAATTACTGTAAGCGATTTATGGGAAGCAGTATTGCAAGGAGCCTATCAAATTCTCTGTAGCAGATTGGCTGTAAACTATAATAAAGGCATATCAGCATTCAGTGGCATTCAGCTGGTTATAACAATCTAGGCTGCCGAAGAGGATGGTTATGGTTAGGCTGCAGGAGAGATGGGTTAGGGTTAGGGCTAGGGTTAGAATATTCACAGTGATCAATCGGAATTGTGACCATCAGGATTCCGTTGTAGGGATTCTGATCACTGGGATCCTGACTGCTTGCAATTTGTAACCAACCCATCAGGATATAGGTATTTTTTTTTTGTATGTATGTCCTATATTAGTAGAAACACACACAAAAAAAGAAACACACAAAAAAGAACAGTGCTGGCACTTTTACACTACAAACTCATTGATTTAATATCATATATTAAAATACATCTTACACACCCATACCAAATAAAACAATTATGGTTTGGGTGTGTAAGATGTATTTTAATATATGATATTAAATCAATGAGTTTGTAGTGGAAAAGTGCCAGCGCTGTTCTTTTTTGTGTGTTTCTTCTTTGTGTATTTTTAGGCTATGAACCAAGCCTTTGGAACGTAGTAGCAGGCACTCTTACAGTAACAATAGCGCCAGACTATCTCTATTTATTTTTTAACGGTTTTTGTCCTATATTAGTAATTGGAATAATTTGCTCTCTAATGTGTATATAAAAGTTTGAGTATATTGTTGAGTATATCACTAGTCTGTACATGTGATTGATTTGATTGTTGCACTAACCAAGGGGTATCCCAACCTTACCCTTGGTGGATTGCATATATACAGTATGACAGAGGCTTGGGTGGATTCACTGATACAGCACTTGAAGAAAGAAGACTCCAGTCTAATATCTAGTAAGCATCCTAAATTATTGGTTAGCCAGGGCTACGTTTAGATTGTAAGCTCTTAAGGGGTTGAATCTTTATGCATCTCATTCAGTTTGTTTGTCTGTGATTTGTTTATATTGAAACTGAACAGTGCTGCTGAATATTTTATGCTACTGATGAATAATGTTTTTCTCCACATTCAATTACATTGAATGTAATGTTGCAGTAAAAATTAGAGTTGCAACAACAGGTTCTACAGTAGTATTTAGACGTGGTGAGAACATGAATGTCAGTTTATTTATCATGTGATCAGAATTTTCACAGCAGCACAACCTATTAAAGGTTATGCTGACTTTATCTTCACCTTCAGGACTACTGGGGAGGATGAGGAATCATGCAGCAAGGTAATGAGGCGAGGAGAGAATTCCATAGACTGAGAGTGGAAAGAACAGGCTAGTGATGTGAGTTCCTGTAAATGTAATGCAGGAAGATTATGGTGTGAACTGTATATCCATATGAAATTAATTTCACATTCAAACTTTCCACTATTCATATCACATATGATACCAGGTGCCTGGAGGTAAGATAATGGTTTGTGCCCCCCCTAACAACAAGCCAACCCTTGCAAAACATGAAGACACATATTCCCCACCACCAACATACAAACTCAGCAGCACCTAGAGACAAACTCCCCCACTAACACCCCAACCTCAGCAGCACCTGGGGACAGATCTAGACTTTCTTTTAGGGGAGCAGTTTTAGAATTAATTCTGACTCCTCCCTCTCTACTAATTACTCCTCCCACTTCCAGTTCTGCCCGTCCCACTTTCAGTCACAATTCTTTTGCCCCGTGTCTCCATACACACTGTTAAAAAAGAGAGAAAGGGGTGGTTGAAGAAGTGTATTGTTAAGTCAATCATGATGCAGATCTTTACCTTTTGCTGCCTCAGTACCTCCAGATGATGAGTTCTGCAATACCTTTTCTTCATGCTCCTCTCAGTGCTGGGCACTGGTCTGGTGTATGCTTTTCACAGTATACTAACTGATTATAACTAGCAGAAATGCCCCCCCCCCCTTCACACACACACACACACACACACACACACACCATCCCAATTTGTGCTACCCCAGCCAAGCGTAACTTACAGATACTGGCTACAGTGGGTCGTTCTTTGCCCCAGGACAAGTATAACCACCAGAAATTACACTGTGGGAAGAGTCTCCTGTGCACCCCAGACAGGCGCTAACATACCCTGCACCCTGCAGTGGGCTAGCTGTACACCTGGAGATGATGCAGCCCGCACTCCTCACATTACATAGAAACATAAAATTTGAGAGCAGAAAAGAACCACTTGGCCCATCTAGTCTGCCCTAAACACATGGGGACACACACACACTGGGGTTCATTTTTGTCAGGAGTCAATTAACCTACAGTATCAGTATATATTTGGATTGAGGTAGAAAATCGGAAATACCCGGAGGAAACCACGCAAGTATGGGGAGAATATACAAACTGTACACAGTTGGGGCCATGGTGGGTATCAAACCTATGACCTCAGTGCTGTGTGGCAGTAATTATAACCATTACAAGATCCATACAACAAAGAGAATTAAATACAGTAGCTTAACAGTAGGGGCAAAGGCATCATTCACCTAGAATACACCCAGTGTGACGGCGGCCACAAAAGTGGGATGGGGCGTGACTTCATGGAGGGGGTGTGGCAAATCATCTGACCCCCGTTTTCATCATCTGGGGTCCGGGAGATGCGGGCTGCCCCCAAAGACTGGTGTGTCTGCAGTGCTGGCTTCTACAGGGTGACAGGAGCCAGGTTGTTTAATATAATGTTACAGTGCAGTCACTGAGCAGGATCCAGCACTTTGGAGTCACCCCCCGGCGGATGACACCCAGGTGTGGGTCGCACCCTCCTTGTGACATCACTCAGTAGGAAATAGCCAACAAATAACATTATACACAAACCATTGTGTTAGAACCTCATCATAAATCCTACTATACTTGTCATAGTACATTTTATTATTTCTTAGGCTGCAAATGTCAGTGTCAACAACAAAGTCAAATCACAAGTAATATTATTAAAAATATTGCTTATCAACATAATCAACATAGTCAGCATAATCAACATAAAAAAGACACTTAACTCCTGTTATAAATTTCATCCAGATTATTATAGCTGACCTGTAAATAGGGGCACAGAAGCACCATGTACCTGGTAAACAGGGTACAGTGACACTTAGCGCTTACATGCTGTACATGAGTAATACACAGTGGTTCACATGCTCTGCTGAATTGCACTTTAACCCCGAGTAGAACCAGCAGAATTTGTTTCAGGGAACTGTCCTCTTTTGTTGCTTGCAGCCACCGCCATTGGGGTAAATGTCCCCCTGGGGAAGAAGCCCCTGCCACCCGCAGGATGCTGACAGGCTGCACTTTGAAGCACTGCATACAGGGACAGAGTAGAAATTGAAGAGATGGATTATAAAGTCCCCACTGCTAGGTACAGTAGGACCACCCGTCCAGCACATCCGGCTACCACTCCTGTTCATGGTGCATCGGGCTGACATCGAGCTGCCTGTGTGTATACTGTGGCCAGATGGCCGTACCTCACAGCAGCCCTGCCAGGCAGGAGTTGCACTGTCACAGCACCAATCAGTACATTGGCTTGGCTTTCATTGTGTTATTTGATGTGATCGCCCTCTTTGCCCCCACCTTGTGTCTTTAACTTTATGCTTATACTGCTACAAGCTCTTCCCTGGTGTACATCTATGCATCCGAATGTGCAAGGACTGAGATGCCCACTGTCTCCAGACGCTGCAATCATGCTTTGTGCATCTTTAGACACCATTATCGGTCTCACCACAGACACTCTCACCAGCCCTATGCTATGTGCAGATCATCCAGTGATACATACAGTGCACTCTGTGCCTGGGGATAGGTTTACTGGTCACCGCGAAACATAAAAAGCATATGTAGTGCCCTGGCTGCCAGTTATCCCCTGCAGTGATCGCTGAACACTGCTCAAATGGAGCTGAGCTGATTCCTGTACCGGCATCGCGGCAGACCAATCCGCTGCCTTTACATACTTCCTGATGACCCTAGGCCACCATTTCTGTTTGACTAGATCATACAGCCCACCACGAATCTCTGCAATCTGACAGGACAAATATGCAATATGTAGCACTTATGCTTGTGTATCAGTGCCTATTTCCATAGAAATTGTACGATTGCGAGCAGTCCCCTCTTTCTCTTTCTGTTATTACCCAGTCTTGTTTATTACTGTTTGTTCCCAATTGAAAAGTGCAACGGAATATGCTGGCACTGTAAAAGTAACTGAGTAATATACTTAGGATGGAAGAGGTGAATCCATCATTAAAAGTTGTACCATCCTTATATCTTCCTTACTTAGGGTGCGGTATGATATACCAACAGATGGGATGCCGGCTATCAGTATACCAACAGTGCGCCTGCAGGTATAGCGGCAGCAGGGCAGTGAGTCCCCTCATGGGGTCACTGCTCTCGCCACGCTTCCGGCCTGCTCGGCCTGCTGGGCCCACTTGGTCCATTTGGATGGTGGCGTAGACCCATCAACTGAGTGGAAATTAAGGGGGGGTTGAGATTCTGACCGCCGGTAAAATTTCAGATGTCGGGATTCTGGCGTCAGACTCCTGAACACTGTGGTCCTGACTGTCTGCATTTTGAATGCTTCCATTTTACTTATGCTACGCAAGTGAGTAAACAGTGGTTACAAATATTTTCAGTACGATTTTCTGAAAAGAAAAACTCTGGCGTACACCTTAAAAAAGATTCGCAGTGCAAACAGACACTAGAGGTAGGAGCCGCTGCTGGAAGAAGTGATGATGCAAAAGATTAGTCTTCAAAGATTATGTCGCAATGCAACAGCAGGATATGTGTTAGACATAAGACTTAGGGGCCGATTTATCAACATCCGCATCTGAGGATGCGGATGTGAGGTGATAAAATCAACCCAATACGCAATGCGATTACTGATTACATCACACGGATGGTTCAATAATCACACTCCGCTTCACTGATCAGCAGACCCTGAGTAGGTACCGTATATACTCGAGTATAAGCCGACTTTTTCAGCACTTTTTTTTGTGCTGAAAAAGCCACCTCGGCTTATACTCGAGTCAGCGTTATATGCCCCACAGTGCCATGTGTGCCAGATATGCCCCACAGTGCCAGATGTGCCAGATATGCCCCACAGTGCTAGATACTTACCCTCCGTCGCTCCCGCGCTGTCGTCTGAAGGAGGGACACGAAGAGCGCAGCGCGCGGCTCTCCTGTGTCCCTCCTGCATCTCCGGCAGCAGCGGCGTCTGTGTGGTAAAGGAAGTGCACGAACCGGCACTTCCTTTAACACACGCCACTGCCGCCGGAGACGCAAGAGGGACACAGGAGAGCCGCGCGCTGCGCTCTCCGTGTCCCTCCTTCAGACGACAGCGCGGGAGCGACGGAGGGTAAGTATCTAGCACTGTGGGGCATATCTGGCACATCTGGCACTGTGGGGCATATCTGGCACACCTGGCACTGTGGGGCATATCTGGCACACCTGGCACTGTGGGGCATATCTGGCACACCTGGCACTGTGGGGCATATCTGGCACACCTGGCACTGTGGGACATATCTGGCACTGTGGGGCACATCTGGTACTGTGGGGCACATCTGGCACATCTGGCACTGTGGGGCATATCTGGCACTGTGGGGCACATCTGGCACTGTGGGGCATATCTGGCACATCTAGCACTGTGGGGCATATCTGGCACATCTGGCACTGTGGGGCATATCTGGCACTGTGGGGCATATCTGGCACATCTGGCACTGTGGGGCACATCTGGCACTGTGGGGCATATCTGGCACTGTGGGGCATATCTGGCACTGTGGGGTATATCTGGCACATCAGGCACTATGAGGGGGCATATCTGGCACTATGAGGTCTGTGTACGGGTAGAGCTGCATTTCCCACCCTAGGCTTATACTCGAGTCAATAAGTTTTCCACAGGTTTTTGTGGTAAAATTAGGTGCCTCGGCTTATATTCGGGTCGACTTATACTCGAGTATATACGGTATTTCTTTATTTATTTATTTTTATTTATTTTTTCATTTCATTGTACACACAGAGCTGATCACACTGCTGGCTACCCGCACAGCTTTCTCTGCCTGGGAGCAGGAAAAGCTGTGCAGAAGTACTGAATCCACAGTGTGCCCTGTGAGTAAGCCAGCTGAAGCTGGCGTAATTATCACAGGGCACATTGCAGTGAAGTAAATTTGGACATATCACATTTCCCATTATAAGTATGGGAAAAACAATGTGGTAACTAAAGAAATGCCAATAAAAGGGTTTGGAGCAATTTTTCACGAAAACTGCTCCAAAAGCTCTTGTCTTTACTACATTCAGGTGAAAATAAAATAATATTAAAAGGGTGTTAAAACACCCTTTTCCACATTAATTTAGTAAAATAAATGTTAATAAATATGCCCCTTAAGCTGAAGGTTTTCAAACATATCCTTTGCAATTAGTATTGGCCTAGTGAAGGGCTGTAACTAGGCGTGTGCAAGTGCTGCTGTCGCACAGAGCGCACGGTCAATGGGGTGGCATTGTTGCTGCCCCATGCCAATGCTTCTGGCTAGCAGGATGCCTGGCACAGCAGTATCCATTTAATTCTCCAGACATGCACCCTGCAGTTTGTACAACCAATCCAGGAAGTGCTGTTCATGTACCTAATGCCAGGGTTGGTTCTAAATCGAAGTGGGAGAAGGGACCTTCTGACGTCACTAGGGGAGGAGACACATCACCAGGGGGAGGAGCTATGTCCGAACAGGGTACCCGAAAAGTGATCACGCTTCGCTTGCCACCTGATTACTAAAGGTAATAGTTGGTGGCGTTGATAGTAGAGGAACTATCCCGCTGGCCTAGCTTCTCCCCCATGTGTCATGGCTCCTCCCCCTGACATAAAAGCTCCCTTAGACCACTTGAATCTAGCATCTACCCTAATGCCAGCAACTCTGCCCCCTCTGCTCAATGCCATGATACCATGTGCTCAGGGTGCGGGGATGGCAAGGGGTGCACTTCCTTCCTGTCGCGCCCCCTGCAGGTGTGCACTGATGGTGATGACTAGAATAGCAGTAAAAACCAGAATACACAGTGTATATAAAACAGTTATGAAACAATGTAACAAGTCAAACAATGTAAAACAGAATTGAATAAAGTTTATGTATGATTGTATAAAGAGTTATACATTTTCTATGCTGGAAAAGTAGAGAGAAAAAAGTACTAAAATGTCTTTTACAAAAAAAAAAAAAAAATACAAAAGTTTCATTGTTATGCATTATGAATGAAAAAGAAAAAGAAAACATTGCAGTGACTTTCCAGGAAATTGAGGTAGTAGTAAAAGTCTTAAAACAACGTGTATTTAATCCCCAAACAGCAAGATCAGAAACATAAGTGAAGTCTGACTAAATTCCAAACTATTAAATAGTTGCATATGCTAAAGACCAAAGGAAACTGCTGTCATCTGCAGAAGAAATATGAACTAACACATGTATACTGTATATTGCAGTGCTGTAACTAGACATTTTAGCTCTGTGTGTGCAAGAAACAGCATCTGCACCAATCGTGTTTTCAAATTAATTCTAGCTCCCCCCTTCCCCATCAATCACATGACTTACTAAATTATATTAATATACAATAAATTCTTATTTTATATACCACACACACATACATCCCCCCAGTGATGTTTCAGTGCACCCAAAATGGATGAAAGAGCATGAAATTCCACCTGACTATTCTCTCACATGAATCACAGATATCATATCAGCCAAGCACCAGTGCCATCCCTGGGTTATAGTCTGTCCATCACACTTTATGGGGAATTTGGGTTTCTGGTTGGATAACTACTTACAACAATACAAGAAACTAATCATGAGATGAGCAAATACTGCTCCTACTACCAGTGACTTAATTATACATTTTGGTGCCTTGTACCAGAAAGAAAATTGGTCCCCACACATATTTAAAATAGGGACAGTGTGCGCCCAAGGTGCACTCCCCCTCCCCCAAAATATAGGGCTGTGGCTTCATGGGGAAGTGGCGTGGCCACATAATAGTACCAATTCCCATTATCCTACATAGTAGTGTCCGTTAGGTACATTACACCACACAGTAGTACCCCTTATACACATTATGCTATGTGAGAGCCCCTTACACGCATTACACCACACAGTAGTGTCCATTAGTAACATTATATCACATGGTAGTGTCCGTTATGTACATTACACCACACAGTAGTACCCCTTATATGCATTATGCTATGTTAGAGCCCCTTACATGCATTACACCACACAGTAGTGTCCATTAGTCACATTATATCACATGGTAGTGTCCGTTACTAAACTTATACCACACACAGTAGTTCCCCTAATAAATTTTACGCCACAGAAGAGCCCCTTACACACATTATGCCAGGTAGGGCACATTATACACATGAAGCCAGTTAGAGCTCCTACACATTGTGCACCTCATGCACTCCTCTGCCTCATGGAACTGGGCACATCATGGAAGCTACCCTGCACCCTCCTGCAAAACATGGTGTTCCCAGCCTGTAGTATAGTAGTGTGATACAAATTAGTGAGGTTTACGCAAATGTGAGTGAGAGGGAAGAGAAGAAAGGGGTGGGACAGGAAGAGGGGGAGAGAGGAGTGGGAGGTGGAGATGAGGGTGAGATAGGGGTGGGAGGGAGTGAGAGGGGGTAGGAAGGAGGGGAGAGAGAGGGTAAAAGTGGTGGGAAGGAGAGAGAGGGGGTAGAAAAGAGGAGTGATAGAGGGATAAGAGGGGTGGGAGGGAGAGAGAGATTGGCAGGAGAGAGAGACAGATGTCATGAACCTGACTGTATTTCTCATATTCTATGGCTTACCTCAGCATATTCTATAACCTGCAGTTGCTTCACCTCAGCATAAAGACTGCAAATCTGTGTTGCTTACCTTTGATTAAGCCACCTTCGTAGAAATTCCTCTGAGTAATCAGTAATCAGCTGTGAACAGTATTTGATTCTTCTCTGTGTTCAGCCCTCTAGAGTTTAGGCCTAAAAGTCAGTATCCTCTGTTAATTTTCAGGAGTTCAGGCTTCAGTGTTTTTCCAGTCTGCTAGGCCTCACTCCACATCAGAGCCTAACCTGGAGTACTTATGTGACAGGGTCTGATCACCGGCCATGAGTAATCCAATCCTGTGCCAGCCTGAGACTCCCTGAATCACCTGACTCCAATCACCAATCACCATGGACCAAGAGGTATAAGTAGTGAGACCTGTGTTACAGAAGCAGCAAGTTCCTTGAGTCACACAGCTCAGTGTGAGCTTAGTAGCTGAGCTCCATAGGAGGTAACACTATTACGTTAGTTCCTGTAAAACTCTGCCCTTTTGCTACCCAGATTACAGTTGTGTTACCAGTTATATCCAGTTTCAGTCTCGTCTTAAAGACACAGCCGCAGTATTCTTCAGTCTCGTCTTTAACACACAGTCACAGTATTCTTCAGTCTCGTCTTAAAGACACAGTTGCAGTATTCTTCAGTCTCATCTTAAAGACATAGCCGGAGTATTCTTCAGTCTCTTCTTAAAGACACAGTCAAAGTATTCTTTAGTCTCATCTTTAAATCACAGCCACAGTCTTCAGTTCTTCAGACTCGTCTTAAAGTCACAGTCATTGTTCTTCATGCAGAGTGCTACAGCATCGTTTTACAATTATTAACTCCATTTTTCAGTTCAGTCATTGGGGTAACCTCAGCCTCTGTGAGTTATCATTACTTCATTAAATTTGACTTTTTGTACCTACTTCAACGTCCATAGTCTTCCTTGAGCTCTTCATCTCACTGATTCCCACAGACCAGCCAATATACACAAAGTCCTCCAGTTACCCGCACGGACTTCACATACACGCTGGGTTCACAAAACTACAGTCATGACAGTAGAAACTGGTCACATGGACCCAGACAAAAGTCTTTGTCTGACGCGAGACATTGCAGGATGTTTGGAGGGTTTGGAGTTGACTCAGCATCAATTGGCACAGTGTCTGCAGCGGAACTCCTCCAGATATTCTCAAACTCTCTGTACTTAGACTCCTGACCAACTGTGGATTCTCTACCAGATGTTAATACACTTACAAGAACTTTTGACTAGTATTCTTTCTGTGATGCCTGACCTCCTCAGGAATACCATTGACTTAGATGAGCCTGTTTTGTCGCATCCAGTTACTAAAGACTCGTCCACTGTGCAAAGAAAATTTGTACATCAGAGCTATCCACGGCCCAAGCACTCTGAAGCTGAACGCCAGCGTCACCGGGAGCTATACCTGTCTTTACTGTGGAAATTCCGGTAATTTCGTTATGAATTGCATTCTTCGCAAGCCAAGAAATAGTGACAAATCTCAGTACCATAGCACTCATGTCTACAAGTCATCTACAGTAGACGATCCTGCTACTGCTAACGGGGGTGACAAGAAGGCTCCTCAAAAAGAGACTCAAATGTATGACTGGGGACATATGATTAAAAGACCCCATCCCAAGTTGAGTGTCCAGAAAAGAATGTTCAAGCCACTTAAAGTCACAGAGGGGTGTGTTTATGCAGCCCAAGGAGGGGCCTCTGTTTCTGCAGCCCAAGAAGGGGCATTTGTTTCTGCAGCCCAAGGAGGGGCATCTGTTTCTGCAGCCCAAGGAGGGCCGTATGTTTCTGCAGCCCAAGGAGGGGCATCAGTTTCAGCAGCCCAAGGAGGGGCATCTGAAATTTCAGCACCAGAAAGGGCATTAGACCCTGCAGCCTCTAAGGAGGCATTTGATTTGCTGACCCCAGGAAGGGTATCTTATGCTCAGACACCAGAAGGAACACCTGAGTCTTCTTCTAAAGAAGAAATGTCTAATCTGTTAACCCCAGGAGGGATGCTTGATTTGCCAACCCTAAGTAAGTCTGCCTTGCTAACCACAGGCGAGGTCTCCAGAGTTTCAGCCCCAAGGGAGATATCCAAGTCCATATTCTCAGAAGGAATTCTTAAAGCCACAGATGCAGACTGGAACTCTTCCTCGCCACCGAGAGTGATACCATGTTTGTAGTCAGTACAGTCCAGGTCCAGGATGGGCCGCCTGAACTTTCAGATTCAGTTCCTGCCACCTTAAGTTCATCCGGACTCAATCTGGTTCCGTCCATATGTCGGTTCAGTCCTATTTGGTTCCAGCCAATTCAAGTATCTCTGGATCCAATCCAGTTCTATCCGTAGGTTCAAAGGCTCCGCCGGTCCCAGCTGGTTCAAGTTTGTCCGGACTCAATCTGGTTCCATCCGTTTGTCCGGTTCAGTCTCCTCCGGTTCCAGCCAGTCCAGCAATACTACCGGTTCCAGCTGGTCAAGCAGATTTACTCCAGGTCCAGCCTGGTCAATTCGTCCCAGTTCCATCCAGTCCAGCAATACTCCAGGTACAGCCTGGTCAGTCTATCCCAGTTCCAGCTGGTCCAGCAATACTCCAGGCCCAACCTGGTCAGTCTGTGCTGGTTCCAGCCTGTCCAGCAATACTCCAGGTCCAGCCTGATCAGTCTCCTTTGGTTCCATCCGAATCCAAAACCTCAGGACCTAATCTGGTTCCCTCCATACTGTAGGTCTAAAACCTTCTCCAGTTCCAGCCACTTCAAGTTCATCTGGAGATGATCCAGTCCCACCAATTTTTTCAGAGGATCCACTAGTTTCAGCCACTCCAAATAAAATTATTCATTCCGTAACTATTGAGCATTCTAGTGCTAAAGAGCTGGACACCAATCCGAGTACAGCTTTCTCAGCTTTGTCTCTAACCTTTTGTGAGCAACCTATTGTTCCATCTGCTGATTTGAATAAAGGACTTCAGGCTAATATTGCTGAGAAGGATACTGATGTTGCTTCCTCAGTCCAGTCACCAGAGTCGTTTACTTCAGTCGCAGACACAAGTGTCGCAGCTTCAGGGAGATATACTAGCATCTCCATCCAGAAGGAGATTTCAAGTTATTTCTCAGTCTCAGTTGAGGATTTCAGCCAGACAACTTCAGAAAGGATATTATCCCATCAGTCTGACGTTCCTCAAACTAAATCCAATCCAGTTTCTGAGAGTGTGTCATCAGTTTTAGTCTCTAAGCTTTCGTCCGATGCTTTAGCACCGATTTACTTTGATGGAGATTTATTGCAAAATGCCCCTCTAGTTGATCGATTTCTCACTCTGATGGAGTGAGATCCTTTGTGTGCAGTAACTCCTTCCAACATTACTCGATATCTGTTCCTGGCATTCAGAGGAAGTGCTTTGGAGTGGGATAACATGCATTTTGAGAATAATTATCCTGTGCTCCATGATTTACGGACTTCTAGTAATGCGGTGATTAAAGGATTTAGTCCTAAGCCCTCGGAATCCGACTCTACTAAAAAATCTTGCTCCAAAAAGAATTCCAGTTCTTCTTCTTTCAAACTACTACAGTCTGCTGCAAAAGGAAGTTTGTGCTGTCCTTCAAAGAATAGTAACTCCTCCTGTAAGATTCTGATCATTAAAACTGGTCATCTAGGAGTTACTCCTAGCCTGATACTAAGTTCTCCGCCAAAGAATTTAAAACTCCAGTGCACTTCTCTGTCATCTCCAAACTGTTTATCTAAGGGAGATTCCTATCTTCTATTGTACTTTTACTCAGACTCTGAATTTGATCCAGTTTATGATGCTACTCATTTCCTAAGAGGCTCTCTTGTTTTCTGAGGAAGTTCTTTCTTTACAGGACATTCCGCTCTCCCTGGTCAAATCCAGATGTACACGTAAGAAAAAGAGGCATCGACGAAGGTCCTAAGTTCTTCTGTATGAAATTTCCAAGTTCCTCTAAGATTCAAGATGGGAGGTACTGTCAAAGACTGCAAATCTGTGTTGTGTACCTGTGATTAAGCCACCTGAGTAGGAATTCCTCTGAGTAATCAGTAATCAGCTGTGAGCAGCATTTGATTATTCACTGTGTTCATCCGACTGGAGTTTAGGCCTAAAAGCCAGCATCTTCTGTGCATTTTTAGGAGTTCAGGCTTCAATGTTTTTCCTGCCTGCTAAGCCTCACTCCACACCAGAGTCTAACCTGGAGTACTGATGTGACAGGGTCTGATCACCTGACCATGAGCTATCCAATCCTGTGTCAGCCTGAGACTGCCTGAATCACCTAACTCCAATCACCAAGGACCAAGTTGTATAAGTAGAGAGACATGTGTTACAGAAGCGGGCAGTTTCTTGAGTCACACAGCTCAGTGTGAGTTTAGTAGCTGAGCTCCCTAAGAGGTAACACTATTACCTTAGTTCCTGTAAAACTCTGCTCTTTTGTTAACCAGTCTGGATTACAGGTGTGTTACCAGTTATATCCAGTATCATTCTCATCGTAAAGACACAGCCGCAGTATTCTTCATCCTCGTCTTAAAGACAAAGCCGCAATATTCTTCAGTCTCGTCTTAAAGACAAAGTCGCAGTATTCTTTAGTCTTATCTTAAAGACACAGCCACAGTATTCTTCAGTCTCAAAGACACAGCCGCAGTATTCTACAGTCTCGTCTTAAAGTCACAGCCACAGCCTTCAGTTCTTCTTCAGCCTCATCTTAAAGTCACAGCCAGAGTCATTGTTCTTCATACAGAGTGCTACAGCATTGTTTTACAATTATTAACTCCATTCTTCAGTTCAGTCATTGGGGTAACCTCAGCCTCTGTGAGTTATCATTACTAAAATAAATCTTACTTTTGTACCTACTTTATCATCCATAGTCTTCCTTGAGCTCTTCATCTCATTGATTCCCACAGACCAGCCAATACACACACAGTCCTCCAATTAACCGCACAGACTTCACATACACGTTTGGTTCACAAAACTACAGCCATGACAAGAGAGAGGTGGGAGGGAGGAGGGAGGGAGGGATGGGATAGGGGTGAGAGAGGGTTGGCAGAGGGGGTGAGAGAGAGGGATGGTGAGTGGGAGAAAGAGGGGTGGGAGAAGGGGAGAGAGAGGGGTGGAAGAGAGGGAAGGAGAGAGAGAGGGGTGAGAGAGCAATGGGTGAGGGGGTAGGGAGTGAGAGAGTGAGGGGGTAGGGGGGGTGAGATAGAGAGGGAGAAGGGGGAGAGAAGGGGGAGGGGGGAAAGAGTGAGAGGGGCGAGAGGGATAGATGCTGTCGCTTAAATTGCTGGAGCTGCAGCAGGCAGTAGCAGTCGCCTCCAGTAGCTGGAAGTCCCTTTGCAGGAGGTGGCTGAAAGCACAGGGAAGAGACACACACACTTGCAGCAGAGCACTCACCTATCTGCATCCTTTTACTGGGAGTGTGGGCGGTCATGACTGTGATGGGGGATGTCCCTGTGTGGGTGATGGCGGTACAGTAATGGCGCTGTTGCTGCAGCTAGTCTGTTCGAAATCATAGAGACAAGATATAATAAATATATCAGGAAGCGCTATAATCAAGGAAATATGTAATTTATTAAAAATCAATAATATACAATTTATATATTAAAAAAGTAGACATATAACTAAATAAATAACTCTCTCATCTGTGTCTCTAATATTGTATTCGTCCGTAATGACAGTGTTCGTTTAATTCAGAATTATTATTACTTGCTGTGGGGTCTTGATGTAATTAGCCCGTACTGCACTTGTCTCCTTCTAATTTGTCAGTCTAGTGGCAACGCGAGCATTATAGTGGCAAGCACGCCAACATGCAGTGTTTCCTCCGTAAGATGTTACTGTGAGCACACTTGTAGGAACAGCTGGAGGGAGGGCGCCGATATGATGATATCCCGGCGCTATGCTACACCCCCGTCCGTTCTCAGCTGACAATGTCCTGTACCGTGTTGTGCAGCAAAAAGAGGATCCCTCTTACCGGACTTGAATGTATCACATATGCCGAGGAGTGTTTGGCAGCAGACTCCCGTATCAGCGGCGGCTTTGTGATGTCCGTGAACGGCTTTCTTTGAAGCACAGCCGTGGAGACACTTTCATTGAATGGGTTGTTTGGAAGGTCCTTACGCGTTTCTCCGCCCCTTTCTCACGGCGGTTTCGTCAGAGGATATGCTATCTGCCATTCTGGCTTTCTATTTAAACCCATATGAACCAATCATGATTGATTAATTAGTGCAAACACATGTGGTATGCATTTAAGAATAAAAAAAATCATATGTCTACCTTCATAGCACAAAACATTTAAAAATATATTTTAAGAAAATATTTTAAGAAAAACGAGCAGAATAGTGACTTATTATTAATTAATCTAATGACACAATACATTTTAATGATACAATTTATAAACATGTTTAAAATTTCCAATAATTAATTAGCAATAGAAGCACATGGAATCATCAATTGAATTCATAGCCTAATGGTTAACAAACCCGGTTAGCACACATCAAGACCTTGGTTCAAATCCAAGCTCGATGCGCCACATAAAATATATCACTCATTGGACAATACAGATTGACATGAATAGAGGCCATATTATGCCTCAACAGTGAATTATATCTAAATTTATCAATCATAAGAGCTAATTCATTTTCTGTATTATACCAATAACTGTATATCACTTTTTTCCTTTTTTATCTCCATGTTATTAAAAACCAATTATCTGTAAGGTATAACAACTGTTTCTTATATAGTTACAAAGTTCGAACTAACCCTAGTTGGTAAACATATATATTAGACTAAATCAATGGACAAAAAATAGAAATTCATTATGTAAATAATGAAGGATCAAATGGTTAGAACCATTTTATCTGATATTATTTAGTTCTATATTTTCATTAAGTCCATCAGGGACCAGTGTGACCAAGGTAAAAATCCAAAATGCCTCTCTGGTGCAGAGTCGGCCAAATCTATCTCCACCTCTCGGGGTAGGAGCAATTGATTCAATTCCTTGTAATTTGATAACATTAACATTCCCTTCATGGACCTGTAGAACATGTCTTGATACACTATGACTATTATTCCGATTGATAATATTTCTTCTATGTTCTAAAAATCGTGTTTTCAGGCTGCATGTAGTCCTGCCTACATATTGCATCCCACATACACAGCTTAAAAGATAGATAATATAAACATTTTGACAATTTATATATGATTCTATCTTGAAACTTTTTCCAGTTGTAGAAGATTGAAATGAGGTGCTTCTATGACAAATGAAGTTACACGATATGCATCTACTTTTGCCACATCTAAAATTCCCATTAATTGTAGAGAGCCAAGAAGTTTTATTCAAAGGTTCAGTTTTTTCCTGTGAATCTCGAAAAAAAACTTGGTGACAAATGATTTCTCAAATTTTTTGCCTTTTGGAAAACTACTCTCAGATTGTCCCCAAGACATGGTTTTAATGTTTTGTCAAGCTTTAATATTTCAAAATTTTTATTAAGTATTTTCTTTATCTCACTAGCACACACATTATATTTACTAATAAATGGAAGTATTTCATCATCTCTATTTTTATTTTTATCATACTTAGAGCTACTATGCTTAGATTGTAAAAGGAGCAATCCCCTATCTCTTAATCCAACTTCCATCAATTATTTTTTCAATAATGCATCTGGATACCTTGATCGCGAAATGTTTCTGTTAGTTCCTTCGCTTGTTCAACAAACATCTTATCATCTGAACAATTGCGTTTTATTCTAAGGTACTGCCCCTTAGGTATATTCTTCTTCCAATTTGGATGATGGCAACTTCTATAATTAAGATAGTTGCCACAATCAACCTCCTTTCTGTAAGTGCTTGTAGCTAATGTATTCTTACTGACAGTGAGGGCAATATCGAGAAAATTAATGTGTGTAGGGTGGCAGACGTGACTAAACTTAAGACCAAATGTGTTAGAATTTAAATAAGAAAGAAAAGAAGAAACAAGATCAGACCCATCCCAAATAATAAACAGATCATCAATGTACCTACCATAGAGCACCAGGTTCGCCAAAAATGGCCCCTCCCAGATATATTTTTTCTCGAAGAGGCCCATATATAAATTCGCAAAACTAGGGGCGAACCTGGTGCCCATGGCGGTACCGTGCACTTGTAAGAAGAACTGTGAATTAAATAAAAAATAATTGTGAGATAAAATAAATTTCATGGATTCCAAAATAAACTCACAGCGGTCTCTGGTCAAATTATTATCAATCTCCAAGAAATAGCGACATGCCTCAACTCCCTGTTGATGGGGTATATTGGTGTAAAGTGACTCAACATCACAGGTGAGGAGTACATATGATTGTCGCCATTCTATATCTTTAATCAAATTTAAAAAATTAGTAGTATCCCTAACATGGGATTTCAATTTACTCACATGCGGTTGTAAATAAGAATCCACGAAAAAAGAAAGATTAGAAGTGAGGGAACCTACACCAGAAATTATAGGACGACCAGGGGGTGCTGTTAAAGATTTGTGGATTTTTTGGAAGGTGATAATATGTGGGGATAACGGGGTAAGAATTAAACAAAAATAGAAATTCTTCTTTCGATATTGTCCCCACTGTCAGTGCCGCAAGCAACATGGATTTAAATTCTTGCAGATAAAGAGCGGTGGGATTGTGGGTAAGTTTTCTATAAAATTTCTGATCGTTCAATTGTCTATTGGCTTCTTCTAAATAGATCTCTTTGTCTTGAACCACTAGCCCACCGCCCTTATCTGCATTTTTTATAATAATTGAGGTGTCCTTTTCCAAAGACTTCAATGCTCTACGTTCATTAATGCTAAGATTATCTTTTTTGTGAGGTTTACTATTTGTATCACAAAGTTTACGTAAATCCTCTAGAGTCGAAAAATAGAAGGCTTCAATATAAGCACTTCTATGTTGAAGAGGATAAAAATCCGACTTCCTTCTAAACAGTCTAGTATCAGTGCTGAAAGAGTTTTTTAGGTTAGTGCGCTTTGTCTATAGTCCAGGTATTCCTTGAAAGGAAGTAGTCGTCAGAAAGTCCTACAGTTTGGACTCAGTCAATCGTAAAAACTCCGTCAGTGGACACCTCCCAAGCTTCTTTGGTGGCTGCTCTGTCCTTCAAAATATGACTTGGGTACACTCAGTCATGCAATTCTGTGGAGGTAGGGAAGAAGAACAAGCGCCATATGGTGTAGTATTTTGAATAAATAGGAGTAGTAAATATGTAAATAATGTAAGTACCGGATGGATTCTTGCGAAGGCGCCAAGCTGGAGTGGGAAAATCCACCGAGAATAGAGTGAGAGAGACAGGCCTGATCGCAAGAATCCATCCGGTACTTACATTATTTACATATTTACTACTCCTATTTATTCAAAATACTACACCATATGGCGCTTGTTCTTCTTCCCTACCTCCACAGTCTAGTATCAGTATTTGTTATTGTTTGATTATTTGAGATTTCAAAAATCTTAACTTCTTCTGACCTGGATCTTACATATTCGTCATTATTTTCACTCTCTAATGAAGACAGCATTTCAATGCCACTGAGATCTTCTCCATTTAGGACAATTGGAGTCCCTTCTATTTTATATTTTTTAAGAGACTTATTGGCAAAGTATCTCTTATGACATAAGTCTCTGGTAAACTTATTTAAAGAAACAAACAAATCAAAAATATCAGGATTTTTTGTGGGCGCAAATTTTAAACCTTTTGCTAACACAGCCTTTTCATGTTCAGTCAATAGTTTTTTTTGATAGGTTATAAATTCCTCTTTGCCTCATTTTAGCCTTAGATTTTTTGTATTGTGTCCTAATTCCTCCTCTACAGTCTCTGGTTCTTCTGATCTTACTTGTATCCAGGCTGCTAGTATATAATTTGTGTTATTATAGTTAAAAAATGGCATCATTCAGAAGCACTATGGACAGATTGACTAGAAGGAAAGCTTTAGTTACAGAGAACGAATCACCTACAGATACTAATTATGTGTGTGATGATGAGACATCAAAGATAGGCCAGTTATTCAATGATTTAGACTCTTTACTTAGAGCAGAAACACGACACTGGTGGGATCAATTAACTCTAAATAGGTATCTGGAGAAGAAAATGATCCCCAGAGGTCTACGAGTATTCAAATCCTGCTCTTTTAAAGATGATCCTGAATTATTGAATCAGTGGAATAATATATTGGATACTTGCTCATTCTCATTGATTAAACTCCTGATTAAATTCAGAGAAGAAAAGGTTAATAAAATATCTAAAGAGATTGAGAAAGTACAAGAACAATTGAGACACTATGAACACAAGAAAGGATTTAAAGAAAAAGATATAATGCTTAATAATAGAATTAATGAATTTGAACAGTCACTTTTGGTAAATAAAAAGAAAAAGTTTGATAGGGACAACAGAGATTATACCAGTGATCAGGTAAGAACCTATAATCGAAACAATACAAATAAAAATATTATTTATTCCAAGAATAACAGTAATAATAAAAATAGAAATAGAAGTTCAAATTGGTCCACTGAAGCGAGTAGGGATGACTCTTCTTCAAGAAGAAACATCTATCCGCATAATACAGGTAGAGAAAGAAATCACTATAGTCCTAAGAGAAGAGAGAGCCCATATCAAGATTGTTCAAGTGCCAATAGAATACAACATCAGGACACCCATTTTGCCAAAAGAAGGGGAGATTCCTACGATCAGACAGGGGCTAGGCCTAAACAAAATAGTAAAAGACCAATTGAAAATATTGATGATACCAGATTATCAAAAAGATCAGATGGATGTTGTCAACAGCGACATCATCATTTTTTAGGGGTGAATCAGAGCAGAGAACAATCCAACAGGTTCGAGGTACTATACCCAAATTCACCAAAATGAGTAGGACACAATACAAAAAATCTAACACATATTATCACCTTCCAAAAATCCACAAATCTTTAACAGCACCCCCTGGTCGTCCTATAATTTCTGGTGTAGGTTCCCTCACTTCTAATCTTTCTTTTTTCGTGGATTCTTATTTACAACCGCATGTGAGTAAATTGAAATCCCATGTTAGGGATACTACTCATTTTTTAAATTTGATTAAAGATATAGAATGGCGACAATCACATGTACTCCTCACCTGTGATGTTGAGTCACTTTACACCAATATACCCCATCAACAGGGAGTTGAGGCATGTCGCTATTTCTTGGAGATTGATAATAATTTGACCAGAGACCGCTGTGAGTTTATTTTGGAATCCATGAAATTTATTTTATCTCATAATTATTTTTTATTTAATTCACAGTTCTTCTTACAAGTGCACGGTACCGCCATGGGCACCAGGTTCGCCCCTAGTTTTGCGAATTTATATATGGGTCTCTTCGAGAAAAAATATATCTGGGAGGGGCCATTTTTGGCGAACCTGGTGCTCTATGGTAGGTACATTGATGATCTGTTTATTATTTGGGATGGGTCTGATCTTGTTTCTTCTTTTCTTTCTTAAAAGTTTAGTCACGTCTGCCACCCTACACACATTAATTTTCTCGATATTGCCCTCACTGTCAGTAAGAATACATTAGCTACAAGCACTTACAGAAAGGAGGTTGATTGTGGCAACTATCTTAATTATAGAAGTTGCCATCATCCAAATTGGAAGAAGAATATACCTAAGGGGCAGTACCTTAGAATAAAACGCAATTGTTCAGATGATAAGATGTTTGTTGAACAAGCGAAGGAACTAACAGAAACATTTCGCGATCAAGGGTATCCAGATGTATTATTGAATAAATGATTGATGGAAGTTGGATTAAGAGATAGGGGATTGCTCCTTTTACAATCTAAGCATAGTAGCTCTAAGTATGATAAAAATAAAAATAGAGATGATGAAATACTTCCATTTATTAGTAAATATAATGTGTGTGCTAGTGAGATAAAGAAAATACTTAATAAAAATTTTGAAATATTAAAGCTTGACAAAATATTAAAACCATGTCTTGGGGACAATCTGAGAGTAGTTTTCCAAAAGGCAAAAAATTTGAGAAATCATTTGTCACCAAGTTTTTTTCGAGATTCACAGGAAAAAACTGAACCTTTGAATAAAACTTCTTGGCTCTCTACAATTAATGGGAATTTTAGATGTGGCAAAAGTAGATGCATATCGTGTAACTTCATTTGTCATAGAAGCACCTCATTTCAATCTTCTACAACTGGAAAAAGTTTCAAGATAGAATCATATATAAATTGTCAAAATGTTTATATTATCTATCTTTTAAGCTGTATATGTGGGATGCAATATGTAGGCAGGACTACACGCAGCCTGAATACACGAATTTTAGAACATAGAAGAAATATTATCAATCGGAATAATAGTCATAGTGTATCAAGACATGTTCTACAGGTCCATGAAGGGAATGTTAATGTTATCAAATTACAAGGAATTGAATCAATTACTCCTACCCCGAGAGGTGGAGATAGATTTGGCCGACTCTGCACCAGAGAGGCATTTTGGATTTTTACCTTGGTCACACTGGTCCCTGATGGACTTAATGAAAATATAGAACTAAATAATATCAGATAAAATGGTTCTAACCATTTGATCCTTCATTATTTACATAATGAATTTCTATTTTTTTGTCCATTGATTTAGTCTAATATATATGTTTACCAACTAGGGTTAGTTCGAACTTTGTAACTATATAAGAAACAGTTGTTATACCTTACAGATAATTGGTTTTTAATAATATGGAGATAAAAAAGGAAAAAAGTGATATACAGTTATTGGTATAATACAGAAAATGAATTAGCTCTTATGATTGATAAATTTAGATATAATTCACTGTTGAGGCATAATATGGCCTCTATTCATGTCAATCTGTATTGTCCAATGAGTGATATATTTTATGTGGCGCATCGAGCTTGGATTTGAACCAAGGTCTTGATGTGTGCTAACCGGGTTTGTTAACCATTAGGCTATGAATTCAATTGATGATTCCATGTGCTTCTATTGCTAATTAATTATTGGAAATTTTAAACATGTTTATAAATTGTATCATTAAAATGTATTGTGTCATTAGATTAATTAATAATAAGTCACTATTCTGCTCGTTTTTCTTAAAATATTTTCTTAAAATATATTTTTAAATGTTTTGTGCTATGAAGGTAGACATATGATTTTTTTTATTCTTAAATGCATACCACATGTGTTTGCACTAATTAATCAATCATGATTGGTTCATATGGGTTTAAATAGAAAGCCAGAATGGCAGATAGCATATCCTCTGACGAAACCGCCGTGAGAAAGGGGCGGAGAAACGCGTAAGGACCTTCCAAACAACCCATTCAATGAAAGTGTCTCCACGGCTGTGCTTCAAAGAAAGCCGTTCACGGACATCACAAAGCCGCCGCTGATACGGGAGTCTGCTGCCAAACACTCCTCGGCATATGTGATACATTCAAGTCCGGTAAGAGGGATCCTCTTTTTGCTGCACAACACGGTACAGGACATTGTCAGCTGAGAACGGACGGGGGTGTAGCATAGCGCCGGGATATCATCATATCGGCGCCCTCCCTCCAGCTGTTCCTACAAGTGTGCTCACAGTAACATCTTACGGAGGAAACACTGCATGTTGGCGTGCTTGCCACTATAATCCTCGCGTTGCCACTAGACTGACAAATTAGAAGGAGACAAGTGCAGTACGGGCTAATTACATCAAGACCCCACAGCAAGTAATAATAATTCTGAATTAAACGAACACTGTCATTACGGATGAATACAATATTAGAGACACGGATGAGAGAGTTATTTATTTAGTTATATGTCTACTTTTTTAATATATAAATTGTATATTATTGATTTTTAATAAATTACATATTTCCTTGATTATAGCGCTTCCTGATATATTTATTATATCTTGTCTCTATATTTGCAAAAGTGTTGGTATTCCAGCAGTACCATTTTTGGGAGCAGCTATAATCATATTATAAAAACGAGCAGAACAATTGACTTTACAAGCGCTAGGAGATTGTATATATACTGTTCGAAATCAGTCCAACTGGCCCCTGGCATCCCCTGTGTGGCTCCCTGCTGCGAGGAGATGCGACGCCGACCTGCATTGCATGGTGTGGAGAGACTTGTACTGCTGCTGGAGTCGAGGAGAGGAGGGAGTGGGGCGGAGCACATGGAGACACAGAGAGAAACTGCCCAGCGCTACTGGCTATAATGTATCAGCAGCAATGCATCCGGCATAGAAGGAGCCGGGCGCAATGCTACTATTATATATTATAGCAGGGAGTGCGGCATCTTTTGGTGCCCAGTCAGGGTGGATGTGGATTGTGCGTGCACAGCGCATCTGCGATGTTTGCGAAGTACCATCTGCCCACACCTAGTTACAGCCCTGATATATTGTATAATATGTACAATACAGTATGTGACTTTACAGAAAGAAGTACTGTACATGACAGACAGACATTGTTCACATTTACTCATTAGATAGTTGACTTGATCGCCTTCTTATTGCAGGTAATACCGAAATAGATGCTACCTCTCAAAAATACACACTATTGAAACATGATTTAAATTGAATTATGAAAGAGTAGATTTTTGACACCAGAAAAAAATTATGTTTTCCCCTTAATTAACTCTCCTGTGCTCCTAACTGTAATCTTGGGGAACGATAATGGTGCTACCTTTTGGAAACTGAACCCATACTGGGTATCCCAGATTGGCACAGGTTTGGATCTGGTGTCTGAATGGGAGAGCTTCAGGGCTGATAATATTTCATATATGAACCCGACTATTCGCCATGATGCCTTTAAGGCATGCATGAGAGGTACATTTATTAAGAAGATAGCAGAAATTAAGATCGAAAAAAGGAAAGAAGAAGTTAGCCTTGAGCGTCAATATCAATACACGGAAGCCCAATATATAAGGTTTGCACTATCTAGTGACAGGGTAGCTTGGATGGAGGCGCAGAGAGAGTAGTCTGATTGCCTATATGATAAAGCAAGATGAAGATTAATGTTTATTAGACATGCACAATATTTTCAAGCAGAGATAGGGGGAAGAAATCCGGCTTTTCTAGCTAGAGAGGATCATAATAATAATACTATCCAATGTATTAGGAATCTTCATGGGCATGATTGCTATTCAAGACCAGAAATTGCAGATGTGTTTGGGAAATATTACATAACAATATATGCCTCTAAGGCCTCATATAGTGAAAGACAAGAGTATCTGGAACATATTAAACTCCCAACTCTGTCAGGGGAAGCGGTAGAAATACTAGAAGCTCCTTTTACACTGGAAGAGATTGAGGTGGCGATCTCTTCACTTCCAGTGTCTAAGGCCCCAGGATTGGATGGAATACCTGTGGAAGTGTATAAAAAAAAATTAGAATTTTCTCTCCCATATCTGCTGGAGTTGTTTAATTCACTATATGAGTGGGGGTCTATTTCTTCCTCCATGACAGAGGCAATTATTATTGTACTACCTAAATCAGGAAAGGACCCCAATTTCCCTGAGTCATATAGGCCCATTTCACTTTTGACAACGGATGTTAAGATAATCGCTAAGGTATTAGCGATGAGGTTAAATTCAGTAATACAGACAATTATCCATCCTGATCAAACGGGCTTTATGCCAGGGAAATCTACAACGCAGAACCTGCGTAGATTGTTTTACCATTTACAGGTATACGATATAGATGGGTCAGGGGCAGTGGTCGTATCACTCGATGCGGCCAAGGCCTTTGACTCAGTAGAGTGGGGATACTTATGGGCAGTATTAGAAAAATTCTCATTTGGGCCCAGGTTTATAAAATGGGTCCAAATGCTGTACGCCCTACCAACAGCATAGGTATCTATTAATGGATATATGTCAGGATCTTTTCCACTCTTTAGGGGCACAAGTCAAGGGTGCCCACTGTCACCTGCATTATTTGCATTGGCAATTGAGCCCCTTGCTTGCTCTATAAGAGCAAATGCAGGAATTTGTGGTATCAGACTGGGACAGAGGGAGGATGTGATAGCACTATGGCCCTCATTCCGAGTTGATCGCAGCAGGAATTTTGTTAGCAGTTGGGCAAAACCATGTGCAATGCAGGAGGGGCAGATATAACATGTGCAGAGAGAGTTAGATTTGGGTGGGTTATTTTGTTTCTGTGCATGGTAAATACTGGCTGCTTTATTTTTACACTGCAATTTAGATTGCAGATTGAACACACCACACCCAAATCTAACTCTCTCTGCACATGTTAAATCTGCCTCCTCTGCACTGCACATGGTTTTGCCCAAATGCTAACAAAATTCCTGCTGCGATCAACTCGGAATTACCCCCTATATGCGTATGACATGTTGCTATTTTTGAAAGACTCAAAGAGCTCGTTAGAAAACTTGCTAAAAACAGTTAATACATTTGGTGCTTTTTCTGGCCTATTAATAACTTGGGAAAAGTCAATTATTTTCCCTATCTCAGGCCTAATACCGGAGGAGCGTCAGGATCATTGCCTGCTGCGGTGAACAGTAAGATTTAAATATCTCGGTATATGGATTACACCACAGGCCGTAGAATATGTGTGGCAAAATATTGACCCAGTAACAATGCATTTTAAAGCAAAGGCTCATGTGTGGAAAAAGCTACCGTTGCCAGTAACGGGATGCATTAATTTCCAGCCAAATTATGTTTATGTACTACAGCACTCTCCAGTGTATGTCCCAAAAAGGTGTTTACAACCATTGAGAGCATAGTATCATAATTTATAGGGGAGGAAAGATCGACTAGAGTATCTAGAAAAACACTGTACAGGGACAAGACTATGGGAGGGCTGGGGTTATCCAACTTGAGGCTGTATTATGTGGCCGCGCAGTTAGCTCAAATAGGGGAATGGATTGCTGATCCAACAGGATCATCACTACATGGCCTACTAGTTGAACAAATGGGGACTGTTTTTGAGCCAATAGCGTTCCTATTGTCAGGGACAAAGGATAAGCGTTTACCTCACTTACTTTGTCAAGCACTATTGGTCTGGCAATTTACGCATAAGTTGTTTGACTGGTTAGATACAGATGCAGAGTCGCCACTGTGGTTTAATAAGGCCTATCCTGAGTTGTTCAAAATATCATGCGACAATATATGGTCATTGAGGGGGTTATGCACAGTGGGACAATTGTATGAAGAAGGCATCTTCAAAATGTTCCAACAACTGCAGAATGAATTCAATGTACCAAGGAATGCGTTCTTTAGGTACTTACAGATGCATCACGCTGTGCAAGCCCAGTTTCAAGAAACACCAGTAATATCGGCCTCTCCAATTAAAATGTTATTGGCCAAATTGAAACTTAAGGGCCAGATGTCTGCTGTGTATGCTGCCCTAAATGACAGACTGTCGCATGGGTTAATGGGACAGCTAAAAATAAAGTGGGAGAAGGATGTAGGCTGGATTTCAGATGAACAATGGGAACAGATTTTGGAATCAACTAAAATAGCTACAACGTCTGTAAGGTACCAACAGGTGCATTTCTATGTGTTACATAGGGTTTACTATACTCCATTGACCATGCAACGGCAAGTATATGGGATAACTCCTTGTGCCCTACATGTGGATAATGCAGGATCCTGGCATTTATTATGGGAATGCCCACTGGTATATTCCTTTTGGGAGCTAGTTTGGAGGGATATTCAGTACATGGCTCCATCACTGCCAGGGATAAACCCACAAATATGTCTATATGGAATGGGTGTGGTGGAAACACATTCGTATGGAATCTGTAGTTACATAATGAGCCTCTCCACATTGGCAAAAGTACTTATAGCGCGCTTATGGTTCTTATGCAACCCACCAGAAATAGTTAAGTGGAGGGCACTGGTCAATGAAACAATCAGGAATGAGAGGTGTATGTTTGCATCCAGGAATGCTTTGGATATATTTAATGATAAATGGGGTAGATGGAGATACTCAAGGCTTGGAAAACAAGGTGAGTAAAATATGGAGAAACAACTGCATGACGCGTTCCCTACGCTAGAAAGGAGCAGGAGGAGAGGGGGAGAGTTTTGATTCATTTTTTTCTCTTTTTTTTTTCTCTTTTTTTTTCTCTGTGTTGTCGGGGTAGTGTTAGTGTGTATGTAAAATACACTGAAATGTTTATAAGAAGCATATTGGTGATGATTAAGTAAAGAAAAGCTAAATGGAAAATAGCGGCACAGATCAGAAGAGAATATGCAACAATGATCACTCCTTTTTCACAAAGTAAAGATTGTATTTTAATTTATAACAATGAGTAAAAGGGGGAGGGAAGGGTAAGAAGGGAAAAAGAAAGGGAGGGGAAGGTAAGGGGAAAGGTTGGTTAAGAGGTGGGGGGGGAGGACTATGCAAAATAAAGGTGAAAATAAGGATATATAAATCAATTATCGGAAAACCGACACGGAATCACAATATATGTAATATTTGGATGGTATAGAATAATGAGCAAGTTCACAAGAGAGAGTAAAACTGTTTAGAATAGGCATGTATGCAAAAGAGTAGAAAAACTGGGAATGTCACATTTGTACACTGGGAGGTAGGGGAAAAGGTAGCAAGTTAATGTTAGATGTTAGATGCACTGCTACTCTCTTCTATTAGTATATATGGGAACCGATCTGTGCAAAGCAGCAAGCAACTAATAGTATGCAAAGGAATTGAGCATAAAAGAAGGGAACAATCTGCCAGGATGCTATGAAATGAAGCATATAGTCGGTGTATTGTATGAATGAATAAGTGTAAATATAAGGGTATTCTTTTTCTATTTCTGTCTGACATTGTATGTATTGCAAATTGAAAATCAATAAATAAAATGCAATTAAAACATAAATACAATCTGTGCTTAGACTTAAGGCCCATACACACTTGACGATAAAATGAGCGACGTCGTTCATTTCAGCCCTCATCAACGACGTCGCTCATTATATTGTCAAGTGTGTATGCATCCGACGACCACCGATGCGCGGCCCCGCGGGACGTTAACGACCCTCGCTTATCTGTGGAGCATGTATGCTCAATTTCCACTATGGTCGTTACCGACCAGAGACGTCGTTGAATGTGTATGGTGTGAACGACCAACGACCAACAACCAAGCCAATGTTCACCAGCCCTGTTCCCAGCTCATTACTTTAATAAACTGTTCAGCTTGGATGCTTCAATGATAAATGGTCTTTGGTCTTTGGTCTTTGGTCGTTGGTAGTGTGTATGCTCATGTCGTTTGCTCAGCTGTTCAAGGGTAGTTCAAGGGAAGTCGTTAACGATGTGTGCATCGTCAAGTGTGTATGGGCCTTTAGGTCCCATCGCCATGATATCCCATTATAGTATGCAATTATTCCAAAATACGGAAAAATCTAATATCCAAAATACTTCTGATCCCAAGCATTTTGGATAAGGGATACTCAACCTGCATATATTTTTGCAAGTAACTTATAGGGTGCGTCTGATGGGGACACCACCATATCCAGTACAGTGATTTATGCTACCTCTCAAACCAAATTATTAAACAATTGAGACACCAGAGAAATACATCTTTTTTTGTAATTATTGTTTTGGATGCAGTTGACAGGAATACCCCCACACCCAGTAAGTACAGTAATAAACACTACCTTTCAAAAATACATAGGGGTATATGTTATAGGGATTAGAGTTTGCCAGAGGTGCGTGATGTCAGCCGGGAATGGTCGTATTTTTAAAGCGGCAATCATTTACAAGTTAAAACTAATCTGGTTTTGCCTTGTAAATGATTGCTGCTTTAAAAATACGACTATTCTCAGTTGACATCCTGCACTACCGGCAAACTCAGGCCCTATTACAAATATCCCATACTCTTGAAATGCAGTTTTAATTAAATTATAAAAGACTGGAGATTTTTTTTAAACAGGAACAGATGTCTTCTTTGAGGTGCAGCTTATTCAGACAGAGGGTATCAGTACTAAATCCCGCTGGACAGGATCCCGGCGGTCGAAATACCGACGCCGGAATACCAACCACACAATCCTGACAGGGGTGGTGAGCGGAACGCAGCCCCTTGCGGGCTCGCTACACTCGGCACACTAATTTATTCTCCCTCTATGGGTGTCGTGGACACCAACAGAGGGAAAATATGTCGGGATTGTGCCGGTCGGAATTCCGGCGTCAGTATTTTGACTGCCGGGATTCCATCCGGCGGGATCTTGACCGCATCCCAGACACAGCACAGTAGTTTATGGACAAATAAACTTAAAATCACAATGTCTCCGCCTTCATACAAAAGTGATAATATCTACTGCAGTGATATGAATATATATGAATGTATCACATTTATTACTTCAATAAAAACAGTAAAAAAAAAAAAAGTGAAAGTTCACTGATCTTCTAAGACATATACACAAGAGCCTGTTGCACAGAAATGCAGGTGCCACTAGTGTGTCTGTCTGACAAACAAACACATGCACATAGACCCCTTCCCACTCACTCAATCTATCTACAACTCTCTCTAATGGGGTCTCTAATGGCATCTATTGAAGAACAACTACAGCCCACATCCTCTCCATACATTCTCCTGTATGAAATTACACCTGATCACAAGAGATCTATTCTTATATGCAATCTAAAACACGTTAGATATGAGATTTCAGGGCAAATAACATTATTCCATTATGAGATCCGAACTTTGTGGGAAGACCCGAGTTGGGGCTGAGTTCTCTTTAGAGACCCCAAATTTATGTATTTGGTTTCCAGCAAAACCGAACCGCTCATTTCTAATTCTTATGTCTCCCCAACCCACCTCTTGTTTTATTAAGACTAAATGGGTGAATGGCCAAAATTAGAGGTTCTCAGACATGGTACTCAAGGCACACCAATGGTCCAGGTTTTATGTATATCCATGGCTCTGTACACATGGTTAAATCAAAATGACTGAGGAACTATTTAAGTCACCTCTGGCCAAACTTAAAATCTGGACTGTTGGGGTGCCTTTATGACCATGTTTGAGAACCATTGGCCTAAACTACAGAGACTAGACCAATGTGTATTAATGGCATCACTGTATGATCCAAGGTGTAGTTTTGGAAGTTGACAAAATATAATCCTCTAATTATTATGTCCATTTCCCCATTACACTGTGATCTCTTCTGGTGCCCATCTCTTGATTCTAGTGTAAAATTAAAAAAAATGACATTTTATAATATGTAGAAATAGTTATACTTGAAAGGATAAATGCTTAGCATATGTAAATAATTAAATATTCATGCAGAAGAATAAATAAACCAATGACATGCAAAATGAACAGAGTATTACCCCTAGGCCCTGCTTATGTGAAGTCCTGGCTTGAGAGTCTGGACATTTGATTTGTGTGAATGGTTAAAGTCATATAATTATCCGGATGAGAATCAAACATGCAAATTTAACAAACAGACATGGTTTTTTAATTATCTCTTTAACTTCATAGTTCTAATATGTAATAAACCATTGTTTCCTTCAGCAGGCTATAAAACCTCAAATATATGTTCTCATGAAAAAATGGTATATCAAACAATGCACATTCTGTTGAATATTTATGACACTCATTATGCAGGAAATACAGAGGAAACAACAAAAGATAGGCATCCCTAGGATTTAAGAAGGAGGGACCTCAGCTGAAATTTCCAATTTCTGACGCTGTCCATCAATTTTTAATTGCAAAAGCAGTTCTAGGCTCCAGGGACCTCATTCCAATTTGTTCGCTCGGTAAAAATCTTCGCATCGCAGCGATTTTCCGCTTAATGCGCATGCGCAATGTCCGCACTGCGACTGCGCCAAGTAAATTTGCTATGCAGTTAGGAATTTTACTCACGGCTTTTTCATCGTTCTGGCGATCGTAATGTGATTAACAGGAAATGGGTGTTACTGGGCGGAAACAGGCCGTTTTATGGGCGTGTGGGAAAAAACGCTACCGTTTCCGGAAAAAACGCAGGAGTGGCTGGAGAAACGGGGGAGTGTCTGGGCGAACGCTGGGTGTGTTTGTGACGTCAAACCAGGAACGACAAGCACTGAACTGATCGCAGATGCCGAGTAGGTCTGGAGCTATTCAGAAACTGCTACGAGGTGTGTAATCGCAATATTGCGAATACATCGTTCGCAATTTTAAGATGCTAAGATTCACTCCCAGTAGGCGGCGGCTTAGCATGAGCAAAACTGCTAAAATTCACTTGCGAGCGAACAACTCGGAATGAGGGCCCAGAATGGCAATGTTACCATCAGGTGGCTACAGGGGGTACATTTGTAAGGGGCCCAGGTTGATGAAGAGGGCAATGTGATGATTATGATCCAGACAGCCTTGAGATTGAGGAGGACTTTGTAGCCAGGATAATTAATGCTGTAGGATACAAAGTAAAAAGAGGTACAGGAGTTACATTCAGTGGCGGCTCCTACTTTCTTTAAGTAAGAAGGCTGCCACTAACCTCAGACATGAGAGGAGATATGGATCCCCGCGGTCTCGGAACCTGCACAATTGATCTGGCAGATGCCGGCTCATGAGCATACAGTATCTTGTGGTACAACTACACATGCATAAACACCCATGCGAAAATTCCCAGCTTCTATGGACTGCATCAGCTACAGCCCATAAAAGCAAGATTGGGCTGTGTGAAAGTCAGCTCTCTTCTAATTGCAGCCTAGTCTGGAAGTACCAGAGGTAGGAAACACTTCCTAATGGGACTGCCTTGTGTGTTTGTGACTGGTAGTTAGGACTTCCAATAGGAAGTCACTTCCAGTCACGGTGAAGCCAGAGCAATCATGGACTGCATCTGGCTTCACTGACACTAAGAGGGGTGGCAAATTTTAATGGGGGAAGGAGGGCTGCAGTCCTGCAGCCCATAGGTAAAATCCGCCATTGGTTACATCCACCAGGCCTAGCTCTCTTGGGGATACAAAAAAAAAAAAAAAGGTTTTAAGGCGCTGAACAGGGTCGTGCAAATATAGCACTGATAATGGCAGCCACTTGGTAAGGAGGTAGCCGGCCTCCTGAAAGTAAAACAACTAAAACAAAATCACCAAGTAGGCGCACAATACCAATGATGTTGATAAAAACACAATTTATTAACATAAAACCAATGACAAACTGATTAAAAAACACAACACTACACAGAGCATATAACTGAGGTATTATACCTTATAATTCACATATAAAGTGTATTATTAAGTGAAAGGGACACTGAAATGCAGGAGAACCCGTCTCTGTAAGATAGGGTTAATCTCTCACATTAATTCCATATCAGACAGTTTAAATGAAAAGGAAGTCCTGTAAACTGATGTAATAAGCGTTTGTGACCATAAAGGTATCCGGATTTAAATAATGTTTCCTTGGAGCAAAATAAACCAACCGATTATTGTTACTCACTGAGACGTAATGATCTCTTGCTGCACGGGATAAATGGTTAAGGAACCGCTTGTTATCACCCTGTGCATGGGTGAGACATCCGTCAGCGGTATATTCAGATGAAAGCCATTTCTTTCTGTGCAGCACCAGTTGCCTGTATCAGACCACCATACAGATCCTCCAGCTTGCTAAGCGACGCCCGGCCGGGCAGGAGGTAACAATGTTCCAAATGCAAGGAGAGTTAGAGTGGAATGATTGAATCACAGGCTGGATCATTCACCGGTGACTTGTAACGGACGGCTGAAAGTGATGGATGTCGTGCTCCGTGGGACACTTAATGGTCAAGTGTGGCCCTTTCTTCTGTACCCTCAACGCGTTTCTCCGCACCTAAGGCGGCTTCTTCAAGAGGCAGAGTGTTCTTCTCTGAGCACTATTGTGGTTGTTTTATACCTTGTCCCATTAAAATCATTAGAAACAGGTGAGTGTGAAGGCTCAACAGGTGCTCTGAAATCAAAGCCTTCATACACAGATAACGTGTCACAGAGTTTTTAATTAGACATAATTAATTCAAAAAATATATTTTAAAATAAATCCTATGACTATCAGTTTGTCATAAATAAAAACAACATAAATAAAAATATAAATATATTTCTGTTATGCGGATAGAATCACTATGATCCCATGAGGCTGCAGCCATATTAAAAGATCTTTCAGCAGCTGCAGCATTTATCCATTAATAGTCTCCCACTCCTGAGTGGGGAAAAGGAATATACAAGCATATATACACATATGGTAATTTAAGTGCTATATGTTGTTAATAGCATATTATAGTAGACAATAAGTTTATTAGATCTTAATTTTATTCTTTATTTATAAATGTTTATACTAAAAAAGCCTATCATAAATCATGTGAAATACCATGTGTAAGAAAATATCTACACAACACATCTCTTCATATTGCTATCTTTATAAGCTCAAATCTTAGTATTATAACATGGGACAATGTGAATTAAAGACACTTAACACATATAAACATATAGAGAAAGAGATATATATATTGTTAGTTTTATAGTTTTACAGTTTTAGAGGATAGTATCTTCATCATATCAACATCTAAGCTATTGTAATTACTCCTGTAATCTATTATCTAAAAGTAGGACTGGCTGCATGGGTCAGCGGCCAGACTAGTGTGCAGAAAAAATCTGGCGCGTCACTAGCAGTATAGCGGCAGCGCCAGGTCTGCTCGCAGTCATGGTCTCAGACCCCGCAGATCCTCTCCATCAGTATAGTAGATAACAATAAATAGGTGAACAATATAATAAGTACAAACAACAACAAAATATCTTTTAGATAATAGATTACAGGAGTAATTACAATAGCTTAGATGTTGATATGATGAAGATACTATCCTCTAAAACTATAAAACTATAAAACTAACAATATATATATCTCTTTCTCTATATGTTTATATGTGTTAAGTGTCTTTAATTCACATTGTCCCATGTTATAATACTAAGATTTGAGCTTATAAAGATAGCAATATGAAGAGATGTGTTGTGTAGATATTTTCTTACACATGGTATTTCACATGATTTATGATAGGCTTTTTTAGTATAAACATTTATAAATAAAGAATAAAATTAAGATCTAATAAACTTATTGTCTACTATAATATGCTATTAACAACATATAGCACTTAAATTACCATATGTGTATATATACTTGTATATTCCTTTTCCCCACTCAGGAGTGGGAGACTATTAATGGATAAATGCTGCAGCTGCTGAAAGATCTTTTAATATGGCTGCAGCCTCATGGGATCATAGTGATTCTATCCGCATAACAGAAATATATTTATATTTTTATTTATGTTGTTTTTATTTATGACAAACTGATAGTCATAGGATTTATTTTAAAATATATTTTTTGAATTAATTATGTCTAATTAAAAACTCTGTGACACGTTATCTGTGTATGAAGGCTTTGATTTCAGAGCACCTGTTGAGCCTTCACACTCACCTGTTTCTAATGATTTTAATGGGACAAGGTATAAAACAACCACAATAGTGCTCAGAGAAGAACACTCTGCCTCTTGAAGAAGCCGCCTTAGGTGCGGAGAAATGCGTTGAGGGTACAGAAGAAAGGGCCACACTTGACCATTAAGTGTCCCACGGAGCACGACATCCATCACTTTCAGCCGTCCGTTACAAGTCACCGGTGAATGATCCAGCCTGTGATTCAATCATTCCACTCTAACTCTCCTTGCATTTGGAACATTGTTACCTCCTGCCCGGCCGGGCGTCGCTTAGCAAGCTGGAGGATCTGTATGGTGGTCTGATACAGGCAACTGGTGCTGCACAGAAAGAAATGGCTTTCATCTGAATATACCGCTGACGGATGTCTCACCCATGCACAGGGTGATAACAAGCGGTTCCTTAACCATTTATCCCGTGCAGCAAGAGATCATTACGTCTCAGTGAGTAACAATAATCGGTTGGTTTATTTTGCTCCAAGGAAACATTATTTAAATCCGGATACCTTTATGGTCACAAACGCTTATTACATCAGTTTACAGGACTTCCTTTTCATTTAAACTGTCTGATACGGAATTAATGTGAGAGATTAACCCTATCTTACAGAGACGGGTTCTCCTGCATTTCAGTGTCCCTTTCACTTAATAATACACTTTATGTGTGAATTATAAGGTATAATACCTCAGTTATATGCTCTGTGTAGTGTTGTGTTTTTTAATCAGTTTGTCATTGGTTTTATGTTAATAAATTGTGTTTTTATCAACATCATTGGTATTGTGCGCCTACTTGGTGATTTTGTTTTAGTTGTTTTACTTTCAGGAGGCCGGCTACCTCCTTACCAAGTGGCTGCCATTATCAGTGCTATATTTGCACGACCCTGTTCAGCGCCTAAAAACCTTTTTTTTGTTTGTATTTCCAATTGCCACAGGTTTGGGCAGCAGTACAGTGGTGTGTTTCAAATATGAATGTTGGTTGTTATGCGGATAGAATACATCGTAGACATGAAATACTAAAGAAATACACGCTGGAGAATGTTACTAGGAAAAGAGATGATTCTGTTTATGATGGGTTTTTTCAGGATTCTAGCAGACTCGAGGAACTATTAAAAGCAGAATGCAGACATTGGTGGGATAAGACTTCCCTTACTAAATATATTGAAAACAATAAAATTCCTCGTGGTCTGCGGATCTTTAAGAGCCTCTCATTTCAGGATAATCCAGAACTTAGAACACAGTGGGAAAATGTTTTAGATAAATGTTCCATGGCACTAATGCAATTATTGATTGATTATAGAGAATCTAAGCTTATTGAAATTGAAAAAGAAATTAAGATTCTACAAGAACAACTAGGAAAATACAAGGAAGAGCCTTATTATGAAGAGAGAGAAGGAATAGTTAATAGGAGGATAGAAGAATATGAACGAGAGATTATTGAGAGAAAGGAAAAGAAATTTACAAGAGACCTATTGGATTATCAATCAGATCGTGTGAGAAGTTTTTCCAAAAAGAGACGTGATGAATCCTCTACTCCCTTAAAACCCAAACAGGGGAAATCTCAGACTAATGTCCGAAGTATAGACACGGGTAGGGATGAATATAATTCACCTACGTCTACTGAACGGTATTCTGACCGTGGTAGAAATCAGATGAGAAAACCACGTATATATCCCTCATCATCACACGGGTGGAGGGAAGTTCGCCATACCAAATGGGAGAAAAGACACCCTAATTATTATACCAAATCTAATTATGAGCCTAAATCCCATCAGGAGCCTTTTTTAGATCCAACTCAGAGATCGGGGAACCATGTCCCCCTGTCTCACTTCCAACATCACAACCGTTACGAACCCCTGTCAGGGACTCCAAAAAGGGCAAGAGAACAAGAAGAGGAAGACGAGGGGGACAGAGGGGGAGGAAGAAAGAACCAGAGGTTCCATTAGGTGCTGATGCAGTTTTTAACCTCTCTTCCAAACCCTTAAATCAGTCAGAGATTAAGATATTAGCTAAAGGAATGAATTTTGCTCCTACCTCAAAGCCCAATTTTTTTGAACTTTTTATTGAACTCAATAGGTATGTTAGGAGTCTATGTAGAGAGAGATTTTTTGCTTGTACCAAAAAGAATTCTGGAGTTGAAACACAAGTTATTCTAGATAGAGATGATCAATCAGGTCTTAATATACTAAATGAGTTACTCATAGAGAGTGCAGTGAGTGAATCCCAATTAACATCAGAGATCCTCACGTTTAATGTCAATGATACTCCTCAATCACTATTTAAAAACAAATCTCAATTTTATCCGCTTCAACATAAGACTAGTGCTATTGAAACATTCTATAATATATCCTTACATGATTTTCGGGTATTATGTGACAGCAAAATACCTTCTTGTTTGTACAACCTTACCAGTGAAGAAAGGAAGACCCTCAAACAGCTGGCCTCTGATACGACAATTACAATTAAACCTGCTGATAAGGGGGGGGGGGGTTGGTGATTCAAGATACTTGTGATTATATAAAAGAAGCAAAACGCCAACTACTTGATATAACATTCTATCAAGTGTTAGCTCATGACCCCTCCCCTAAATATCAGCTGGAATTAAAAACTCTATTGGAAACTGCTAAAAGTGAAGGTGTGATTGCTCAGGAGGAGTTCAATTTCCTCTACCCCCTCCACCCTATCGTCCCGACTTATTATCACCTCCCTAAAATCCACAAGACACTTCACGAACCCCCGGGGTGACCTATAATTTCTGGGATAGGAGGCCTTACGTCTAATTTATCTTACTATGTTGATCACTTTTTACAACCTTGCGCGACATCTCTGAGGTCCCATATTCGTGATACGACGGAATTTATCAAACGGGTAGAAGGGCATAAATGGGCCCAGGATTATAAATTGATTACCTGTGATGTAAAAGCATTGTACACCAATATCCCACATGATAAAGGTGTACAAGCCGTTGATAAGGCCCTTAGGAAATCCGGAATGGACTCAGAGATGAAGCGCAATTTTATCACTTCGGCTATTTATTTCATTTTGACACATAATCACTTTTTATTTGATCACTGTCACTATCTACAGGTCCTCGGTACAGCGATGGGGACCAGGTTCGCACCGAGTTTCGCTAACATCTACATGGGTGACCTCGAACAGGCTCTGATCTGGGAGGGCCCATACTCTGCGAACCTGGTCCTCTATTGTCGCTATATCGACGACCTGTTTTTTATTTGGAAAGGAGATGATAACACAGTTATGAATTTTGTTGATTTTTTAAACACTAATGAATATGGTTTGTCCTTCACTTGCACACATCACTCCACACGAATCAATTTTTTGGACGTAACAGTGGAGGCGGTAGAGGAGAAACTCATAGTATCATCCTATAAAAAATCGGTTGACACCTGTAGCTATATTCCGTATACTAGCAACCATAAGAAAGGTTGGCTTAACAACGTACCTAAAAGTCAACTGTTTAGGATTAGACGTAACTGTACATTAGACTGTACCTTTGCTGAGCACGCGGAGAACCTGATTACCTCCTTGAGAGAACGTGATTATCCCGAGGATATATTAGAAGAGGCCATAGCCTATTCACAAACATTAGATAGAAGTATCTTTAAAACTACTAATACACAATTATCTCATATGAACCCAAATGAGAAAGAAGGTTCACGTATTACTATAGCATGTGATCCTCCTTCATTCATTGAAACAGCTACTGAGGAATCTAGATCTATTAGCAACAATAATAACAAAAATAACAAAAAAGATAATAGTGAGAATAAAACTCAAAAAATTAATCACTATAATCTGGCTTTCAAATCAAAATTTAATGTAAAAGCAAACAAAATTTCTTGTATAATTAAACGTAATTACAAACTATTGTTGACCGATCCAATATTAAATACAACTCTTCCTGCAAACCCTACGATTATTTTTAAAAAAGCTAAAAATCTTAGGAACATACTAGCTCCGAGTTTTTTTAAGAGATCTCCTGTTAATACTGAAAGGAGTAAACAACTTACATTAGTGGGCCCAAAAGTTGTGGGCTTCTTTAGATGTAATCATAATAGATGTACCACATGTACTCATGTGGTCAATAAAATTAAACATATTTCTCCGTTTGGATCAAGTACAGAATTTAAGATACAATCCTTCATAAATTGCAATACACATTTTGTAGTTTATTTGTTACGCTGCTCTTGTCAGATGCACTATGTAGGGCGAACCACTAGGGCATTGAAGCTGCGCTTTATGGAACATAGAAGGAATATCCTTAAGGGATATATGAACCATAGTGTTTCACGTCACTATGCAGAAATTCATTCCAGTAATCCAGCTTGTCTCCAACTCATTGGCCTTGAACAGATTAAAATCACCCCTAGAGGTGGAGATAGATTTAGAACTCTATGTCGTCAGGAAGCTGCATGGATCTGGAAATTACAGACTCTGAAACCCCAAGGGTTGAATGAAACCATAGATCTTGAATTCATTTAGCTATATTTAGCTGTTTCAGTTTATCTCATCTTCTCCTTTGAAGTATAGAATTATACATGAAGATTGGTCCCTATTCCTTTCTCTCTTATTTTGTTGTTGTTTGTACTTATTATATTGTTCACCTATTTATTGTTATCTACTATACTGATGGAGAGGATCTGCGGGGTCTGAGACCATGACTGCGAGCAGACCTGGCGCTGCCGCTATACTGCTAGTGACGCGCCAGATTTTTTCTGCACACTAGTCTGGCCGCTGACCAATGCAGCCAGTCCTACTTTTAGATAATAGATTACAGGAGTAATTACAATAGCTTAGATGTTGATATGATGAAGATACTATCCTCTAAAACTGTAAAACTATAAAACTAACAATATATATATCTCTTTCTCTATATGTTTATATGTGTTAAGTGTCTTTAATTCACATTGTCCCATGTTATAATACTAAGATTTGAGCTTATAAAGATAGCAATATGAAGAGATGTGTTGTGTAGATATTTTCTTACACATGGTATTTCACATGATTTATGATAGGCTTTTTTAGTATAAACATTTATAAATAAAGAATAAAATTAAGATCTAATAAACTTATTGTCTACTATAATATGCTATTAACAACATATAGCACTTAAATTACCATATGTGTATATATGCTTGTATATTCCTTTTCCCCACTCAGGAGTGGGAGACTATTAATGGATAAATGCTGCAGCTGCTGAAAGATCTTTTAATATGGCTGCAGCCTCATGGGATCATAGTGATTCTATCCGCATAACAGAAATATATTTATATTTTTATTTATGTTGTTTTTATTTATGACAAACTGATAGTCATAGGATTTATTTTAAAATATATTTTTTGAATTAATTATGTCTAATTAAAAACTCTGTGACACGTTATCTGTGTATGAAGGCTTTGATTTCAGAGCACCTGTTGAGCCTTCACACTCACCTGTTTCTAATGATTTTAATGGGACAAGGTATAAAACAACCACAATAGTGCTCAGAGAAGAACACTCTGCCTCTTGAAGAAGCCGCCTTAGGTGCGGAGAAACGCGTTGAGGGTACAGAAGAAAGGGCCACACTTGACCATTAAGTGTCCCACGGAGCACGACATCCATCACTTTCAGCCGTCCGTTACAAGTCACCGGTGAATGATCCAGCCTGTGATTCAATCATTCCACTCTAACTCTCCTTGCATTTGGAACATTGTTACCTCCTGCCCGGCCGGGCGTCGCTTAGCAAGCTGGAGGATCTGTATGGTGGTCTGATACAGGCAACTGGTGCTGCACAGAAAGAAATGGCTTTCATCTGAATATACCGCTGACGGATGTCTCACCCATGCACAGGGTGATAACAAGCGGTTCCTTAACCATTTATCCCGTGCAGCAAGAGATCATTACGTCTCAGTGAGTAACAATAATCGGTTGGTTTATTTTGCTCCAAGGAAACATTATTTAAATCCGGATACCTTTATGGTCACAAACGCTTATTACATCAGTTTACAGGACTTCCTTTTCATTTAAACTGTCTGATACGGAATTAATGTGAGAGATTAACCCTATCTTACAGAGACGGGTTCTCCTGCATTTCAGTGTCCCTTTCACTTAATAATACACTTTATGTGTGAATTATAAGGTATAATACCTCAGTTATATGCTCTGTGTAGTGTTGTGTTTTTTAATCAGTTTGTCATTGGTTTTATGTTAATAAATTGTGTTTTTATCAACATCATTGGTATTGTGCGCCTACTTGGTGATTTTGTTTTAGTTGTTTTACTTTCAGGAGGCCGGCTACCTCCTTACCAAGTGGCTGCCATTATCAGTGCTATATTTGCACGACCCTGTTCAGCGCCTAAAAACCTTTTTTTTGTTTGTATTTCCAATTGCCACAGGTTTGGGCAGCAGTACAGTGGTGTGTTTCAAATATGAATGTTGGTTGTTATGCGGATAGAATACATCGTAGACATGAAATACTAAAGAAATACACGCTGGAGAATGTTACTAGGAAAAGAGATGATTCTGTTTATGATGGGTTTTTTCAGGATTCTAGCAGACTCGAGGAACTATTAAAAGCAGAATGCAGACATTGGTGGGATAAGACTTCCCTTACTAAATATATTGAAAACAATAAAATTCCTCGTGGTCTGCGGATCTTTAAGAGCCTCTCATTTCAGGATAATCCAGAACTTAGAACACAGTGGGAAAATGTTTTAGATAAATGTTCCATGGCACTAATGCAATTATTGATTGATTATAGAGAATCTAAGCTTATTGAAATTGAAAAAGAAATTAAGATTCTACAAGAACAACTAGGAAAATACAAGGAAGAGCCTTATTATGAAGAGAGAGAAGGAATAGTTAATAGGAGGATAGAAGAATATGAACGAGAGATTATTGAGAGAAAGGAAAAGAAATTTACAAGAGACCTATTGGATTATCAATCAGATCGTGTGAGAAGTTTTTCCAAAAAGAGACGTGATGAATCCTCTACTCCCTTAAAACCCAAACAGGGGAAATCTCAGACTAATGTCCGAAGTATAGACACGGGTAGGGATGAATATAATTCACCTACGTCTACTGAACGGTATTCTGACCGTGGTAGAAATCAGATGAGAAAACCACGTATATATCCCTCATCATCACACGGGTGGAGGGAAGTTCGCCATACCAAATGGGAGAAAAGACACCCTAATTATTATACCAAATCTAATTATGAGCCTAAATCCCATCAGGAGCCTTTTTTAGATCCAACTCAGAGATCGGGGAACCATGTCCCCCTGTCTCACTTCCAACATCACAACCGTTACGAACCCCTGTCAGGGACTCCAAAAAGGGCAAGAGAACAAGAAGAGGAAGACGAGGGGGACAGAGGGGGAGGAAGAAAGAACCAGAGGTTCCATTGGGTGCTGATGCAGTTTTTAACCTCTCTTCCAAACCCTTAAATCAGTCAGAGATTAAGATATTAGCTAAAGGAATGAATTTTGCTCCTACCTCAAAGCCCAATTTTTTTGAACTTTTTATTGAACTCAATAGGTATGTTAGGAGTCTATGTAGAGAGAGATTTTTTGCTTGTACCAAAAAGAATTCTGGAGTTGAAACACAAGTTATTCTAGATAGAGATGATCAATCAGGTCTTAATATACTAAATGAGTTACTCATAGAGAGTGCAGTGAGTGAATCCCAATTAACATCAGAGATCCTCACGTTTAATGTCAATGATACTCCTCAATCACTATTTAAAAACAAATCTCAATTTTATCCGCTTCAACATAAGACTAGTGCTATTGAAACATTCTATAATAAATCCTTACATGATTTTCGGGTATTATGTGACAGCAAAATACCTTCTTGTTTGTACAACCTTACCAGTGAAGAAAGGAAGACCCTCAAACAGCTGGCCTCTGATACGACAATTACAATTAAACCTGCTGATAAGGGGGGGGGGGTTGGTGATTCAAGATACTTGTGATTATATAAAAGAAGCAAAACGCCAACTACTTGATATAACATTCTATCAAGTGTTGGCTCATGACCCCTCCCCTAAATATCAGCTGGAATTAAAAACTCTATTGGAAACTGCTAAAAGTGAAGGTGTGATTGCTCAGGAGGAGTTCAATTTCCTCTACCCCCTCCACCCTATCGTCCCGACTTATTATCACCTCCCTAAAATCCACAAGACACTTCACGAACCCCCGGGGCGACCTATAATTTCAGGGATAGGAGGCCTTACGTCTAATTTATCTTACTATGTTGATCACTTTTTACAACCTTGCGCGACATCTCTGAGGTCCCATATTCGTGATACGACGGAATTTATCAAACGGGTAGAAGGGCATAAATGGGCCCAGGATTATAAATTGATTACCTGTGATGTAAAAGCATTGTACACCAATATCCCACATGATAAAGGTGTACATGCCGTTGATAAGGCCCTTAGGAAATCCGGAATGGACTCAGAGATGAAGCGCAATTTTATCACTTCGGCTATTTATTTCATTTTGACACATAATCACTTTTTATTTGATCACTGTCACTATCTACAGGTCCTCGGTACAGCGATGGGGACCAGGTTCGCACCGAGTTTCGCTAACATCTACATGGGTGACCTCGAACAGGCTCTGATCTGGGAGGGCCCATACTCTGCGAACCTGGTCCTCTATTGTCGCTATATCGACGACCTGTTTTTTATTTGGAAAGGTGATGATAACACAGTTATGAATTTTGTTGATTTTTTAAACACTAATGAATATGGTTTGTCCTTCACTTGCACACATCACTCCACACGAATCAATTTTTTGGACGTAACAGTGGAGGCGGTAGAGGAGAAACTCATAGTATCATCCTATAAAAAATCGGTTGACACCTGTAGCTATATTCCGTATACTAGCAACCATAAGAAAGGTTGGCTTAACAACGTACCTAAAAGTCAACTGTTTAGGATTAGACGTAACTGTACATTAGACTGTACCTTTGCTGAGCACGCGGAGAACCTGATTACCTCCTTGAGAGAACGTGATTATCCCGAGGATATATTAGAAGAGGCCATAGCCTATTCACAAACATTAGATAGGAGAAGTATCTTTAAAACTACTAATACACAATTATCTCATATGAACCCAAATGAGAAAGAAGGTTCACGTATTACTATAGCATGTGATCCTCCTTCATTCATTGAAACAGCTACTGAGGAATCTAGATCTATTAGCAACAATAATAACAAAAATAACAAAAAAGATAATAGTGAGAATAAAACTCAAAAAATTAATCACTATAATCTGGCTTTCAAATCAAAATTTAATGTAAAAGCAAACAAAATTTCTTGTATAATTAAACGTAATTACAAACTATTGTTGACCGATCCAATATTAAATACAACTCTTCCTGCAAACCCTACGATTATTTTTAAAAAAGCTAAAAATCTTAGGAACATACTAGCTCCGAGTTTTTTTAAGAGATCTCCTGTTAATACTGAAAGGAGTAAACAACTTACATTAGTGGGCCCAAAAGTTGTGGGCTTCTTTAGATGTAATCATAATAGATGTACCACATGTACTCATGTGGTCAATAAAATTAAACATATTTCTCCGTTTGGATCAAGTACAGAATTTAAGATACAATCCTTCATAAATTGCAATACACATTTTGTAGTTTATTTGTTACGCTGCTCTTGTCAGATGCACTATGTAGGGCGAACCACTAGGGCATTGAAGCTGCGCTTTATGGAACATAGAAGGAATATCCTTAAGGGATATATGAACCATAGTGTTTCACGTCACTATGCAGAAATTCATTCCAGTAATCCAGCTTGTCTCCAACTCATTGGCCTTGAACAGATTAAAATCACCCCTAGAGGTGGAGATAGATTTAGAACTCTATGTCGTCAGGAAGCTGCATGGATCTGGAAATTACAGACTCTGAAACCCCAAGGGTTGAATGAAACCATAGATCTTGAATTCATTTAGCTATATTTAGCTGTTTCAGTTTATCTCATCTTCTCCTTTGAAGTATAGAATTATACATGAAGATTGGTCCCTATTCCTTTCTCTCTTATTTTGTTGTTGTTTGTACTTATTATATTGTTCACCTATTTATTGTTATCTACTATACTGATGGAGAGGATCTGCGGGGTCTGAGACCATGACTGCGAGCAGACCTGGCGCTGCCGCTATACTGCTAGTGACGCGCCAGATTTTTTCTGCACACTAGTCTGGCCGCTGACCCATGCAGCCAGTCCTACTTTTAGATAATAGATTACAGGAGTAATTACAATAGCTTAGATGTTGATATGATGAAGATACTATCCTCTAAAACTGTAAAACTATAAAACTAACAATATATATATCTCTTTCTCTATATGTTTATATGTGTTAAGTGTCTTTAATTCACATTGTCCCATGTTATAATACTAAGATTTGAGCTTATAAAGATAGCAATATGAAGAGATGTGTTGTGTAGATATTTTCTTACACATGGTATTTCACATGATTTATGATAGGCTTTTTTAGTATAAACATTTATAAATAAAGAATAAAATTAAGATCTAATAAACTTATTGTCTACTATAATATGCTATTAACAACATATAGCACTTAAATTACCATATGTGTATATATGCTTGTATATTCCTTTTCCCCACTCAGGAGTGGGAGACTATTAATGGATAAATGCTGCAGCTGCTGAAAGATCTTTTAATATGGCTGCAGCCTCATGGGATCATAGTGATTCTATCCGCATAACAGAAATATATTTATATTTTTATTTATGTTGTTTTTATTTATGACAAACTGATAGTCATAGGATTTATTTTAAAATATATTTTTTGAATTAATTATGTCTAATTAAAAACTCTGTGACACGTTATCTGTGTATGAAGGCTTTGATTTCAGAGCACCTGTTGAGCCTTCACACTCACCTGTTTCTAATGATTTTAATGGGACAAGGTATAAAACAACCACAATAGTGCTCAGAGAAGAACACTCTGCCTCTTGAAGAAGCCGCCTTAGGTGCGAAGAAACGCGTTGAGGGTACAGAAGAAAGGGCCACACTTGACCATTAAGTGTCCCACGGAGCACGACATCCATCACTTTCAGCCGTCCGTTACAAGTCACCGGTGAATGATCCAGCCTGTGATTCAATCATTCCACTCTAACTCTCCTTGCATTTGGAACATTGTTACCTCCTGCCCGGCCGGGCGTCGCTTAGCAAGCTGGAGGATCTGTATGGTGGTCTGATACAGGCAACTGGTGCTGCACAGAAAGAAATGGCTTTCATCTGAATATACCGCTGACGGATGTCTCACCCATGCACAGGGTGATAACAAGCGGTTCCTTAACCATTTATCCCGTGCAGCAAGAGATCATTACGTCTCAGTGAGTAACAATAATCGGTTGGTTTATTTTGCTCCAAGGAAACATTATTTAAATCCGGATACCTTTATGGTCACAAACGCTTATTACATCAGTTTACAGGACTTCCTTTTCATTTAAACTGTCTGATATGGAATTAATGTGAGAGATTAACCCTATCTTACAGAGACGGGTTCTCCTGCATTTCAGTGTCCCTTTCACTTAATAATACACTTTATGTGTGAATTATAAGGTATAATACCTCAGTTATATGCTCTGTGTAGTGTTGTGTTTTTTAATCAGTTTGTCATTGGTTTTATGTTAATAAATTGTGTTTTTATCAACATCATTGGTATTGTGCGCCTACTTGGTGATTTTGTTTTAGTTGTTTTACTTTCAGGAGGCCGGCTACCTCCTTACCAAGTGGCTGCCATTATCAGTGCTATATTTGCACGACCCTGTTCAGCGCCTAAAAACCTTTTTTTTGTTTGTATTTCCAATTGCCACAGGTTTGGGCAGCAGTACAGTGGTGTGTTTCAAATATGAATGTTGGTTGTTATGCGGATAGAATACATCGTAGACATGAAATACTAAAGAAATACACGCTGGAGAATGTTACTAGGAAAAGAGATGATTCTGTTTATGATGGGTTTTTTCAGGATTCTAGCAGACTCGAGGAACTATTAAAAGCAGAATGCAGACATTGGTGGGATAAGACTTCCCTTACTAAATATATTGAAAACAATAAAATTCCTCGTGGTCTGCGGATCTTTAAGAGCCTCTCATTTCAGGATAATCCAGAACTTAGAACACAGTGGGAAAATGTTTTAGATAAATGTTCCATGGCACTAATGCAATTATTGATTGATTATAGAGAATCTAAGCTTATTGAAATTGAAAAAGAAATTAAGATTCTACAAGAACAACTAGGAAAATACAAGGAAGAGCCTTATTATGAAGAGAGAGAAGGAATAGTTAATAGGAGGATAGAAGAATATGAACGAGAGATTATTGAGAGAAAGGAAAAGAAATTTACAAGAGACCTATTGGATTATCAATCAGATCGTGTGAGAAGTTTTTCCAAAAAGAGACGTGATGAATCCTCTACTCCCTTAAAACCCAAACAGGGGAAATCTCAGACTAATGTCCGAAGTATAGACACGGGTAGGGATGAATATAATTCACCTACGTCTACTGAACGGTATTCTGACCGTGGTAGAAATCAGATGAGAAAACCACGTATATATCCCTCATCATCACACGGGTGGAGGGAAGTTCGCCATACCAAATGGGAGAAAAGACACCCTAATTATTATACCAAATCTAATTATGAGCCTAAATCCCATCAGGAGCCTTTTTTAGATCCAACTCAGAGATCGGGGAACCATGTCCCCCTGTCTCACTTCCAACATCACAACCGTTACGAACCCCTGTCAGGGACTCCAAAAAGGGCAAGAGAACAAGAAGAGGAAGACGAGGGGGACAGAGGGGGAGGAAGAAAGAACCAGAGGTTCCATTGGGTGCTGATGCAGTTTTTAACCTCTCTTCCAAACCCTTAAATCAGTCAGAGATTAAGATATTAGCTAAAGGAATGAATTTTGCTCCTACCTCAAAGCCCAATTTTTTTGAACTTTTTATTGAACTCAATAGGTATGTTAGGAGTCTATGTAGAGAGAGATTTTTTGCTTGTACCAAAAAGAATTCTGGAGTTGAAACACAAGTTATTCTAGATAGAGATGATCAATCAGGTCTTAATATACTAAATGAGTTACTCATAGAGAGTGCAGTGAGTGAATCCCAATTAACATCAGAGATCCTCACGTTTAATGTCAATGATACTCCTCAATCACTATTTAAAAACAAATCTCAATTTTATCCGCTTCAACATAAGACTAGTGCTATTGAAACATTCTATAATAAATCCTTACATGATTTTCGGGTATTATGTGACAGCAAAATACCTTCTTGTTTGTACAACCTTACCAGTGAAGAAAGGAAGACCCTCAAACAGCTGGCCTCTGATACGACAATTACAATTAAACCTGCTGATAAGGGGGGGGGGGGGGGGGTTGGTGATTCAAGATACTTGTGATTATATAAAAGAAGCAAAACGCCAACTACTTGATATAACATTCTATCAAGTGTTGGCTCATGACCCCTCCCCTAAATATCAGCTGGAATTAAAAACTCTATTGGAAACTGCTAAAAGTGAAGGTGTGATTGCTCAGGAGGAGTTCAATTTCCTCTACCCCCTCCACCCTATCGTCCCGACTTATTATCACCTCCCTAAAATCCACAAGACACTTCACGAACCCCCGGGGCGACCTATAATTTCAGGGATAGGAGGCCTTACGTCTAATTTATCTTACTATGTTGATCACTTTTTACAACCTTGCGCGACATCTCTGAGGTCCCATATTCGTGATACGACGGAATTTATCAAACGGGTAGAAGGGCATAAATGGGCCCAGGATTATAAATTGATTACCTGTGATGTAAAAGCATTGTACACCAATATCCCACATGATAAAGGTGTACATGCCGTTGATAAGGCCCTTAGGAAATCCGGAATGGACTCAGAGATGAAGCGCAATTTTATCACTTCGGCTATTTATTTCATTTTGACACATAATCACTTTTTATTTGATCACTGTCACTATCTACAGGTCCTCGGTACAGCGATGGGGACCAGGTTCGCACCGAGTTTCGCTAACATCTACATGGGTGACCTCGAACAGGCTCTGATCTGGGAGGGCCCATACTCTGCGAACCTGGTCCTCTATTGTCGCTATATCGACGACCTGTTTTTTATTTGGAAAGGTGATGATAACACAGTTATGAATTTTGTTGATTTTTTAAACACTAATGAATATGGTTTGTCCTTCACTTGCACACATCACTCCACACGAATCAATTTTTTGGACGTAACAGTGGAGGCGGTAGAGGAGAAACTCATAGTATCATCCTATAAAAAATCGGTTGACACCTGTAGCTATATTCCGTATACTAGCAACCATAAGAAAGGTTGGCTTAACAACGTACCTAAAAGTCAACTGTTTAGGATTAGACGTAACTGTACATTAGACTGTACCTTTGCTGAGCACGCGGAGAACCTGATTACCTCCTTGAGAGAACGTGATTATCCCGAGGATATATTAGAAGAGGCCATAGCCTATTCACAAACATTAGATAGGAGAAGTATCTTTAAAACTACTAATACACAATTATCTCATATGAACCCAAATGAGAAAGAAGGTTCACGTATTACTATAGCATGTGATCCTCCTTCATTCATTGAAACAGCTACTGAGGAATCTAGATCTATTAGCAACAATAACAAAAATAACAAAAAAGATAATAGTGAGAATAAAACTCAAAAAATTAATCACTATAATCTGGCTTTCAAATCAAAATTTAATGTAAAAGCAAACAAAATTTCTTGTATAATTAAACGTAATTACAAACTATTGTTGACCGATCCAATATTAAATACAACTCTTCCTGCAAACCCTACGATTATTTTTAAAAAAGCTAAAAATCTTAGGAACATACTAGCTCCGAGTTTTTTTAAGAGATCTCCTGTTAATACTGAAAGGAGTAAACAACTTACATTAGTGGGCCCAAAAGTTGTGGGCTTCTTTAGATGTAATCATAATACATGTACCACATGTACTCATGTGGTCAATAAAATTAAACATATTTCTCCGTTTGGATCAAGTACAGAATTTAAGATACAATCCTTCATAAATTGCAATACACATTTTGTAGTTTATTTGTTACGCTGCTCTTGTCAGATGCACTATGTAGGGCGAACCACTAGGGCATTGAAGCTGCGCTTTATGGAACATAGAAGGAATATCCTTAAGGGATATATGAACCATAGTGTTTCACGTCACTATGCAGAAATTCATTCCAGTAATCCAGCTTGTCTCCAACTCATTGGCCTTGAACAGATTAAAATCACCCCTAGAGGTGGAGATAGATTTAGAACTCTATGTCGTCAGGAAGCTGCATGGATCTGGAAATTACAGACTCTGAAACCCCAAGGGTTGAATGAAACCATAGATCTTGAATTCATTTAGCTATATTTAGCTGTTTCAGTTTATCTCATCTTCTCCTTTGAAGTATAGAATTATACATGAAGATTGGTCCCTATTCCTTTCTCTCTTATTTTGTTGTTGTTTGTACTTATTATATTGTTCACCTATTTATTGTTATCTACTATACTGATGGAGAGGATCTGCGGGGTCTGAGACCATGACTGCGAGCAGACCTGGCGCTGCCGCTATACTGCTAGTGACGCGCCAGATTTTTTCTGCACACTAGTCTGGCCGCTGACCCATGCAGCCAGTCCTACTTTTAGATAATAGATTACAGGAGTAATTACAATAGCTTAGATGTTGATATGATGAAGATACTATCCTCTAAAACTGTAAAACTATAAAACTAACAATATATATATCTCTTTCTCTATATGTTTATATGTGTTAAGTGTCTTTAATTCACATTGTCCCATGTTATAATACTAAGATTTGAGCTTATAAAGATAGCAATATGAAGAGATGTGTTGTGTAGATATTTTCTTACACATGGTATTTCACATGATTTATGATAGGCTTTTTTAGTATAAACATTTATAAATAAAGAATAAAATTAAGATCTAATAAACTTATTGTCTACTATAATATGCTATTAACAACATATAGCACTTAAATTACCATATGTGTATATATGCTTGTATATTCCTTTTCCCCACTCAGGAGTGGGAGACTATTAATGGATAAATGCTGCAGCTGCTGAAAGATCTTTTAATATGGCTGCAGCCTCATGGGATCATAGTGATTCTATCCGCATAACAGAAATATATTTATATTTTTATTTATGTTGTTTTTATTTATGACAAACTGATAGTCATAGGATTTATTTTAAAATATATTTTTTGAATTAATTATGTCTAATTAAAAACTCTGTGACACGTTATCTGTGTATGAAGGCTTTGATTTCAGAGCACCTGTTGAGCCTTCACACTCACCTGTTTCTAATGATTTTAATGGGACAAGGTATAAAACAACCACAATAGTGCTCAGAGAAGAACACTCTGCCTCTTGAAGAAGCCGCCTTAGGTGCGAAGAAACGCGTTGAGGGTACAGAAGAAAGGGCCACACTTGACCATTAAGTGTCCCACGGAGCACGACATCCATCACTTTCAGCCGTCCGTTACAAGTCACCGGTGAATGATCCAGCCTGTGATTCAATCATTCCACTCTAACTCTCCTTGCATTTGGAACATTGTTACCTCCTGCCCGGCCGGGCGTCGCTTAGCAAGCTGGAGGATCTGTATGGTGGTCTGATACAGGCAACTGGTGCTGCACAGAAAGAAATGGCTTTCATCTGAATATACCGCTGACGGATGTCTCACCCATGCACAGGGTGATAACAAGCGGTTCCTTAACCATTTATCCCGTGCAGCAAGAGATCATTACGTCTCAGTGAGTAACAATAATCGGTTGGTTTATTTTGCTCCAAGGAAACATTATTTAAATCCGGATACCTTTATGGTCACAAACGCTTATTACATCAGTTTACAGGACTTCCTTTTCATTTAAACTGTCTGATATGGAATTAATGTGAGAGATTAACCCTATCTTACAGAGACGGGTTCTCCTGCATTTCAGTGTCCCTTTCACTTAATAATACACTTTATGTGTGAATTATAAGGTATAATACCTCAGTTATATGCTCTGTGTAGTGTTGTGTTTTTTAATCAGTTTGTCATTGGTTTTATGTTAATAAATTGTGTTTTTATCAACATCATTGGTATTGTGCGCCTACTTGGTGATTTTGTTTTAGTTGTTTTACTTTCAGGAGGCCGGCTACCTCCTTACCAAGTGGCTGCCATTATCAGTGCTATATTTGCACGACCCTGTTCAGCGCCTAAAAACCTTTTTTTTGTTTGTATTTCCAATTGCCACAGGTTTGGGCAGCAGTACAGTGGTGTGTTTCAAATATGAATGTTGGTTGTTATGCGGATAGAATACATCGTAGACATGAAATACTAAAGAAATACACGCTGGAGAATGTTACTAGGAAAAGAGATGATTCTGTTTATGATGGGTTTTTTCAGGATTCTAGCAGACTCGAGGAACTATTAAAAGCAGAATGCAGACATTGGTGGGATAAGACTTCCCTTACTAAATATATTGAAAACAATAAAATTCCTCGTGGTCTGCGGATCTTTAAGAGCCTCTCATTTCAGGATAATCCAGAACTTAGAACACAGTGGGAAAATGTTTTAGATAAATGTTCCATGGCACTAATGCAATTATTGATTGATTATAGAGAATCTAAGCTTATTGAAATTGAAAAAGAAATTAAGATTCTACAAGAACAACTAGGAAAATACAAGGAAGAGCCTTATTATGAAGAGAGAGAAGGAATAGTTAATAGGAGGATAGAAGAATATGAACGAGAGATTATTGAGAGAAAGGAAAAGAAATTTACAAGAGACCTATTGGATTATCAATCAGATCGTGTGAGAAGTTTTTCCAAAAAGAGACGTGATGAATCCTCTACTCCCTTAAAACCCAAACAGGGGAAATCTCAGACTAATGTCCGAAGTATAGACACGGGTAGGGATGAATATAATTCACCTACGTCTACTGAACGGTATTCTGACCGTGGTAGAAATCAGATGAGAAAACCACGTATATATCCCTCATCATCACACGGGTGGAGGGAAGTTCGCCATACCAAATGGGAGAAAAGACACCCTAATTATTATACCAAATCTAATTATGAGCCTAAATCCCATCAGGAGCCTTTTTTAGATCCAACTCAGAGATCGGGGAACCATGTCCCCCTGTCTCACTTCCAACATCACAACCGTTACGAACCCCTGTCAGGGACTCCAAAAAGGGCAAGAGAACAAGAAGAGGAAGACGAGGGGGACAGAGGGGGAGGAAGAAAGAACCAGAGGTTCCATTGGGTGCTGATGCAGTTTTTAACCTCTCTTCCAAACCCTTAAATCAGTCAGAGATTAAGATATTAGCTAAAGGAATGAATTTTGCTCCTACCTCAAAGCCCAATTTTTTTGAACTTTTTATTGAACTCAATAGGTATGTTAGGAGTCTATGTAGAGAGAGATTTTTTGCTTGTACCAAAAAGAATTCTGGAGTTGAAACACAAGTTATTCTAGATAGAGATGATCAATCAGGTCTTAATATACTAAATGAGTTACTCATAGAGAGTGCAGTGAGTGAATCCCAATTAACATCAGAGATCCTCACGTTTAATGTCAATGATACTCCTCAATCACTATTTAAAAACAAATCTCAATTTTATCCGCTTCAACATAAGACTAGTGCTATTGAAACATTCTATAATAAATCCTTACATGATTTTCGGGTATTATGTGACAGCAAAATACCTTCTTGTTTGTACAACCTTACCAGTGAAGAAAGGAAGACCCTCAAACAGCTGGCCTCTGATACGACAATTACAATTAAACCTGCTGATAAGGGGGGGGGGGGGGGTTGGTGATTCAAGATACTTGTGATTATATAAAAGAAGCAAAACGCCAACTACTTGATATAACATTCTATCAAGTGTTGGCTCATGACCCCTCCCCTAAATATCAGCTGGAATTAAAAACTCTATTGGAAACTGCTAAAAGTGAAGGTGTGATTGCTCAGGAGGAGTTCAATTTCCTCTACCCCCTCCACCCTATCGTCCCGACTTATTATCACCTCCCTAAAATCCACAAGACACTTCACGAACCCCCGGGGCGACCTATAATTTCAGGGATAGGAGGCCTTACGTCTAATTTATCTTACTATGTTGATCACTTTTTACAACCTTGCGCGACATCTCTGAGGTCCCATATTCGTGATACGACGGAATTTATCAAACGGGTAGAAGGGCATAAATGGGCCCAGGATTATAAATTGATTACCTGTGATGTAAAAGCATTGTACACCAATATCCCACATGATAAAGGTGTACATGCCGTTGATAAGGCCCTTAGGAAATCCGGAATGGACTCAGAGATGAAGCGCAATTTTATCACTTCGGCTATTTATTTCATTTTGACACATAATCACTTTTTATTTGATCACTGTCACTATCTACAGGTCCTCGGTACAGCGATGGGGACCAGGTTCGCACCGAGTTTCGCTAACATCTACATGGGTGACCTCGAACAGGCTCTGATCTGGGAGGGCCCATACTCTGCGAACCTGGTCCTCTATTGTCGCTATATCGACGACCTGTTTTTTATTTGGAAAGGTGATGATAACACAGTTATGAATTTTGTTGATTTTTTAAACACTAATGAATATGGTTTGTCCTTCACTTGCACACATCACTCCACACGAATCAATTTTTTGGACGTAACAGTGGAGGCGGTAGAGGAGAAACTCATAGTATCATCCTATAAAAAATCGGTTGACACCTGTAGCTATATTCCGTATACTAGCAACCATAAGAAAGGTTGGCTTAACAACGTACCTAAAAGTCAACTGTTTAGGATTAGACGTAACTGTACATTAGACTGTACCTTTGCTGAGCACGCGGAGAACCTGATTACCTCCTTGAGAGAACGTGATTATCCCGAGGATATATTAGAAGAGGCCATAGCCTATTCACAAACATTAGATAGGAGAAGTATCTTTAAAACTACTAATACACAATTATCTCATATGAACCCAAATGAGAAAGAAGGTTCACGTATTACTATAGCATGTGATCCTCCTTCATTCATTGAAACAGCTACTGAGGAATCTAGATCTATTAGCAACAATAATAACAAAAATAACAAAAAAGATAATAGTGAGAATAAAACTCAAAAAATTAATCACTATAATCTGGCTTTCAAATCAAAATTTAATGTAAAAGCAAACAAAATTTCTTGTATAATTAAACGTAATTACAAACTATTGTTGACCGATCCAATATTAAATACAACTCTTCCTGCAAACCCTACGATTATTTTTAAAAAAGCTAAAAATCTTAGGAACATACTAGCTCCGAGTTTTTTTAAGAGATCTCCTGTTAATACTGAAAGGAGTAAACAACTTACATTAGTGGGCCCAAAAGTTGTGGGCTTCTTTAGATGTAATCATAATACATGTACCACATGTACTCATGTGGTCAATAAAATTAAACATATTTCTCCGTTTGGATCAAGTACAGAATTTAAGATACAATCCTTCATAAATTGCAATACACATTTTGTAGTTTATTTGTTACGCTGCTCTTGTCAGATGCACTATGTAGGGCGAACCACTAGGGCATTGAAGCTGCGCTTTATGGAACATAGAAGGAATATCCTTAAGGGATATATGAACCATAGTGTTTCACGTCACTATGCAGAAATTCATTCCAGTAATCCAGCTTGTCTCCAACTCATTGGCCTTGAACAGATTAAAATCACCCCTAGAGGTGGAGATAGATTTAGAACTCTATGTCGTCAGGAAGCTGCATGGATCTGGAAATTACAGACTCTGAAACCCCAAGGGTTGAATGAAACCATAGATCTTGAATTCATTTAGCTATATTTAGCTGTTTCAGTTTATCTCATCTTCTCCTTTGAAGTATAGAATTATACATGAAGATTGGTCCCTATTCCTTTCTCTCTTATTTTGTTGTTGTTTGTACTTATTATATTGTTCACCTATTTATTGTTATCTACTATACTGATGGAGAGGATCTGCGGGGTCTGAGACCATGACTGCGAGCAGACCTGGCGCTGCCGCTATACTGCTAGTGACGCGCCAGATTTTTTCTGCACACTAGTCTGGCCGCTGACCCATGCAGCCAGTCCTACTTTTAGATAATAGATTACAGGAGTAATTACAATAGCTTAGATGTTGATATGATGAAGATACTATCCTCTAAAACTGTAAAACTATAAAACTAACAATATATATATCTCTTTCTCTATATGTTTATATGTGTTAAGTGTCTTTAATTCACATTGTCCCATGTTATAATACTAAGATTTGAGCTTATAAAGATAGCAATATGAAGAGATGTGTTGTGTAGATATTTTCTTACACATGGTATTTCACATGATTTATGATAGGCTTTTTTAGTATAAACATTTATAAATAAAGAATAAAATTAAGATCTAATAAACTTATTGTCTACTATAATATGCTATTAACAACATATAGCACTTAAATTACCATATGTGTATATATGCTTGTATATTCCTTTTCCCCACTCAGGAGTGGGAGACTATTAATGGATAAATGCTGCAGCTGCTGAAAGATCTTTTAATATGGCTGCAGCCTCATGGGATCATAGTGATTCTATCCGCATAACAGAAATATATTTATATTTTTATTTATGTTGTTTTTATTTATGACAAACTGATAGTCATAGGATTTATTTTAAAATATATTTTTTGAATTAATTATGTCTAATTAAAAACTCTGTGACACGTTATCTGTGTATGAAGGCTTTGATTTCAGAGCACCTGTTGAGCCTTCACACTCACCTGTTTCTAATGATTTTAATGGGACAAGGTATAAAACAACCACAATAGTGCTCAGAGAAGAACACTCTGCCTCTTGAAGAAGCCGCCTTAGGTGCGAAGAAACGCGTTGAGGGTACAGAAGAAAGGGCCACACTTGACCATTAAGTGTCCCACGGAGCACGACATCCATCACTTTCAGCCGTCCGTTACAAGTCACCGGTGAATGATCCAGCCTGTGATTCAATCATTCCACTCTAACTCTCCTTGCATTTGGAACATTGTTACCTCCTGCCCGGCCGGGCGTCGCTTAGCAAGCTGGAGGATCTGTATGGTGGTCTGATACAGGCAACTGGTGCTGCACAGAAAGAAATGGCTTTCATCTGAATATACCGCTGACGGATGTCTCACCCATGCACAGGGTGATAACAAGCGGTTCCTTAACCATTTATCCCGTGCAGCAAGAGATCATTACGTCTCAGTGAGTAACAATAATCGGTTGGTTTATTTTGCTCCAAGGAAACATTATTTAAATCCGGATACCTTTATGGTCACAAACGCTTATTACATCAGTTTACAGGACTTCCTTTTCATTTAAACTGTCTGATATGGAATTAATGTGAGAGATTAACCCTATCTTACAGAGACGGGTTCTCCTGCATTTCAGTGTCCCTTTCACTTAATAATACACTTTATGTGTGAATTATAAGGTATAATACCTCAGTTATATGCTCTGTGTAGTGTTGTGTTTTTTAATCAGTTTGTCATTGGTTTTATGTTAATAAATTGTGTTTTTATCAACATCATTGGTATTGTGCGCCTACTTGGTGATTTTGTTTTAGTTGTTTTACTTTCAGGAGGCCGGCTACCTCCTTACCAAGTGGCTGCCATTATCAGTGCTATATTTGCACGACCCTGTTCAGCGCCTAAAAACCTTTTTTTTGTTTGTATTTCCAATTGCCACAGGTTTGGGCAGCAGTACAGTGGTGTGTTTCAAATATGAATGTTGGTTGTTATGCGGATAGAATACATCGTAGACATGAAATACTAAAGAAATACACGCTGGAGAATGTTACTAGGAAAAGAGATGATTCTGTTTATGATGGGTTTTTTCAGGATTCTAGCAGACTCGAGGAACTATTAAAAGCAGAATGCAGACATTGGTGGGATAAGACTTCCCTTACTAAATATATTGAAAACAATAAAATTCCTCGTGGTCTGCGGATCTTTAAGAGCCTCTCATTTCAGGATAATCCAGAACTTAGAACACAGTGGGAAAATGTTTTAGATAAATGTTCCATGGCACTAATGCAATTATTGATTGATTATAGAGAATCTAAGCTTATTGAAATTGAAAAAGAAATTAAGATTCTACAAGAACAACTAGGAAAATACAAGGAAGAGCCTTATTATGAAGAGAGAGAAGGAATAGTTAATAGGAGGATAGAAGAATATGAACGAGAGATTATTGAGAGAAAGGAAAAGAAATTTACAAGAGACCTATTGGATTATCAATCAGATCGTGTGAGAAGTTTTTCCAAAAAGAGACGTGATGAATCCTCTACTCCCTTAAAACCCAAACAGGGGAAATCTCAGACTAATGTCCGAAGTATAGACACGGGTAGGGATGAATATAATTCACCTACGTCTACTGAACGGTATTCTGACCGTGGTAGAAATCAGATGAGAAAACCACGTATATATCCCTCATCATCACACGGGTGGAGGGAAGTTCGCCATACCAAATGGGAGAAAAGACACCCTAATTATTATACCAAATCTAATTATGAGCCTAAATCCCATCAGGAGCCTTTTTTAGATCCAACTCAGAGATCGGGGAACCATGTCCCCCTGTCTCACTTCCAACATCACAACCGTTACGAACCCCTGTCAGGGACTCCAAAAAGGGCAAGAGAACAAGAAGAGGAAGACGAGGGGGACAGAGGGGGAGGAAGAAAGAACCAGAGGTTCCATTGGGTGCTGATGCAGTTTTTAACCTCTCTTCCAAACCCTTAAATCAGTCAGAGATTAAGATATTAGCTAAAGGAATGAATTTTGCTCCTACCTCAAAGCCCAATTTTTTTGAACTTTTTATTGAACTCAATAGGTATGTTAGGAGTCTATGTAGAGAGAGATTTTTTGCTTGTACCAAAAAGAATTCTGGAGTTGAAACACAAGTTATTCTAGATAGAGAAGATCAATCAGGTCTTAATATACTAAATGAGTTACTCATAGAGAGTGCAGTGAGTGAATCCCAATTAACATCAGAGATCCTCACGTTTAATGTCAATGATACTCCTCAATCACTATTTAAAAACAAATCTCAATTTTATCCGCTTCAACATAAGACTAGTGCTATTGAAACATTCTATAATAAATCCTTACATGATTTTCGGGTATTATGTGACAGCAAAATACCTTCTTGTTTGTACAACCTTACCAGTGAAGAAAGGAAGACCCTCAAACAGCTGGCCTCTGATACGACAATTACAATTAAACCTGCTGATAAGGGGGGGGGGGGGGTTGGTGATTCAAGATACTTGTGATTATATAAAAGAAGCAAAACGCCAACTACTTGATATAACATTCTATCAAGTGTTGGCTCATGACCCCTCCCCTAAATATCAGCTGGAATTAAAAACTCTATTGGAAACTGCTAAAAGTGAAGGTGTGATTGCTCAGGAGGAGTTCAATTTCCTCTACCCCCTCCACCCTATCGTCCCGACTTATTATCACCTCCCTAAAATCCACAAGACACTTCACGAACCCCCGGGGCGACCTATAATTTCAGGGATAGGAGGCCTTACGTCTAATTTATCTTACTATGTTGATCACTTTTTACAACCTTGCGCGACATCTCTGAGGTCCCATATTCGTGATACGACGGAATTTATCAAACGGGTAGAAGGGCATAAATGGGCCCAGGATTATAAATTGATTACCTGTGATGTAAAAGCATTGTACACCAATATCCCACATGATAAAGGTGTACATGCCGTTGATAAGGCCCTTAGGAAATCCGGAATGGACTCAGAGATGAAGCGCAATTTTATCACTTCGGCTATTTATTTCATTTTGACACATAATCACTTTTTATTTGATCACTGTCACTATCTACAGGTCCTCGGTACAGCGATGGGGACCAGGTTCGCACCGAGTTTCGCTAACATCTACATGGGTGACCTCGAACAGGCTCTGATCTGGGAGGGCCCATACTCTGCGAACCTGGTCCTCTATTGTCGCTATATCGACGACCTGTTTTTTATTTGGAAAGGTGATGATAACACAGTTATGAATTTTGTTGATTTTTTAAACACTAATGAATATGGTTTGTCCTTCACTTGCACACATCACTCCACACGAATCAATTTTTTGGACGTAACAGTGGAGGCGGTAGAGGAGAAACTCATAGTATCATCCTATAAAAAATCGGTTGACACCTGTAGCTATATTCCGTATACTAGCAACCATAAGAAAGGTTGGCTTAACAACGTACCTAAAAGTCAACTGTTTAGGATTAGACGTAACTGTACATTAGACTGTACCTTTGCTGAGCACGCGGAGAACCTGATTACCTCCTTGAGAGAACGTGATTATCCCGAGGATATATTAGAAGAGGCCATAGCCTATTCACAAACATTAGATAGGAGAAGTATCTTTAAAACTACTAATACACAATTATCTCATATGAACCCAAATGAGAAAGAAGGTTCACGTATTACTATAGCATGTGATCCTCCTTCATTCATTGAAACAGCTACTGAGGAATCTAGATCTATTAGCAACAATAATAACAAAAATAACAAAAAAGATAATAGTGAGAATAAAACTCAAAAAATTAATCACTATAATCTGGCTTTCAAATCAAAATTTAATGTAAAAGCAAACAAAATTTCTTGTATAATTAAACGTAATTACAAACTATTGTTGACCGATCCAATATTAAATACAACTCTTCCTGCAAACCCTACGATTATTTTTAAAAAAGCTAAAAATCTTAGGAACATACTAGCTCCGAGTTTTTTTAAGAGATCTCCTGTTAATACTGAAAGGAGTAAACAACTTACATTAGTGGGCCCAAAAGTTGTGGGCTTCTTTAGATGTAATCATAATAGATGTACCACATGTACTCATGTGGTCAATAAAATTAAACATATTTCTCCGTTTGGATCAAGTACAGAATTTAAGATACAATCCTTCATAAATTGCAATACACATTTTGTAGTTTATTTGTTACGCTGCTCTTGTCAGATGCACTATGTAGGGCGAACCACTAGGGCATTGAAGCTGCGCTTTATGGAACATAGAAGGAATATCCTTAAGGGATATATGAACCATAGTGTTTCACGTCACTATGCAGAAATTCATTCCAGTAATCCAGCTTGTCTCCAACTCATTGGCCTTGAACAGATTAAAATCACCCCTAGAGGTGGAGATAGATTTAGAACTCTATGTCGTCAGGAAGCTGCATGGATCTGGAAATTACAGACTCTGAAACCCCAAGGGTTGAATGAAACCATAGATCTTGAATTCATTTAGCTATATTTAGCTGTTTCAGTTTATCTCATCTTCTCCTTTGAAGTATAGAATTATACATGAAGATTGGTCCCTATTCCTTTCTCTCTTATTTTGTTGTTGTTTGTACTTATTATATTGTTCACCTATTTATTGTTATCTACTATACTGATGGAGAGGATCTGCGGGGTCTGAGACCATGACTGCGAGCAGACCTGGCGCTGCCGCTATACTGCTAGTGACGCGCCAGATTTTTTCTGCACACTAGTCTGGCCGCTGACCCATGCAGCCAGTCCTACTTTTAGATAATAGATTACAGGAGTAATTACAATAGCTTAGATGTTGATATGATGAAGATACTATCCTCTAAAACTGTAAAACTATAAAACTAACAATATATATATCTCTTTCTCTATATGTTTATATGTGTTAAGTGTCTTTAATTCACATTGTCCCATGTTATAATACTAAGATTTGAGCTTATAAAGATAGCAATATGAAGAGATGTGTTGTGTAGATATTTTCTTACACATGGTATTTCACATGATTTATGATAGGCTTTTTTAGTATAAACATTTATAAATAAAGAATAAAATTAAGATCTAATAAACTTATTGTCTACTATAATATGCTATTAACAACATATAGCACTTAAATTACCATATGTGTATATATGCTTGTATATTCCTTTTCCCCACTCAGGAGTGGGAGACTATTAATGGATAAATGCTGCAGCTGCTGAAAGATCTTTTAATATGGCTGCAGCCTCATGGGATCATAGTGATTCTATCCGCATAACAGAAATATATTTATATTTTTATTTATGTTGTTTTTATTTATGACAAACTGATAGTCATAGGATTTATTTTAAAATATATTTTTTGAATTAATTATGTCTAATTAAAAACTCTGTGACACGTTATCTGTGTATGAAGGCTTTGATTTCAGAGCACCTGTTGAGCCTTCACACTCACCTGTTTCTAATGATTTTAATGGGACAAGGTATAAAACAACCACAATAGTGCTCAGAGAAGAACACTCTGCCTCTTGAAGAAGCCGCCTTAGGTGCGGAGAAACGCGTTGAGGGTACAGAAGAAAGGGCCACACTTGACCATTAAGTGTCCCACGGAGCACGACATCCATCACTTTCAGCCGTCCGTTACAAGTCACCGGTGAATGATCCAGCCTGTGATTCAATCATTCCACTCTAACTCTCCTTGCATTTGGAACATTGTTACCTCCTGCCCGGCCGGGCGTCGCTTAGCAAGCTGGAGGATCTGTATGGTGGTCTGATACAGGCAACTGGTGCTGCACAGAAAGAAATGGCTTTCATCTGAATATACCGCTGACGGATGTCTCACCCATGCACAGGGTGATAACAAGCGGTTCCTTAACCATTTATCCCGTGCAGCAAGAGATCATTACGTCTCAGTGAGTAACAATAATCGGTTGGTTTATTTTGTTCCAAGGAAACATTATTTAAATCCGGATACCTTTATGGTCACAAACGCTTATTACATCAGTTTACAGGACTTCCTTTTCATTTAAACTGTCTGATATGGAATTAATGTGAGAGATTAACCCTATCTTACAGAGACGGGTTCTCCTGCATTTCAGTGTCCCTTTCACTTAATAATACACTTTATGTGTGAATTATAAGGTATAATACCTCAGTTATATGCTCTGTGTAGTGTTGTGTTTTTTAATCAGTTTGTCAATGGTTTTATGTTAATAAATTGTGTTTTTATCAACATCATTGGTATTGTGCGCCTACTTGGTGATTTTGTTTTACTAGCTCTCTTGGGGGGCTGCCAGACCAGGATTGCACTGCCTTAGTGTGCTGCATCTATAATGTTCCTCTTTGTCCCGTGATGTCTGCACCCTCAGCTACCTTTCATTATCTCCTCTGGCCTAGACTTACTCACTGGAAGAATACAGCAATGCAAGTAGCATAGGCATCTCACCCCGTCAGCTACTCATTGCTCCCTGCCCTCTACATGTCTGACCCTGTCTTCCCCTGTTTTTGTTTGTCTTCTACGATTTGTAGCTTAGTATGTACTGTAGACCTCTCAATTCCCCTCGGCATTAGTAACTTTTCCCCTCCTCCACACCCCATATTTACCTCAACCGTCTACAAAACAGCTTCTGGCAAGTAACACAGATTCCACAATAACACAATTGCAAATGAAGCACAATGGAATTTTGCATGAAAAAAACCTTTGGAAGCTGCATCGTAGCACTTCATATACAGATTCAGACTCATTTGCACACAGATATACAAGTGATGCACATCAAATTAATCAATGCAGTCTCATGAAGTGATTTTATCACATTACATTGCGAATAAAGGGGGTAATTCTGAGTTGATCGCAGCAGCAAGTTTGTTAGCAATTGGGCAAAACCATGTGCACTGCAGGGGGGGCAGATATAACATTAGCAGAAAGAGTTAGATTTGGGGGAGTTATTTTGTTTCTGTGCAGGGTAAATACTGGCTGCTTTATTCTTACACTGCAATCTAGATTCTAGTTTGAACACACCCCACCCAAATCTAACTCTCTCTGCACATGTTATATTTGCCCCTCCTGCAGTGCACATGGTTTTGCCCAAATGCTAACAAAATTGCTGCTGCGATCAACTCGGAATGACCACCAAAATGCAAATTCAAGTGAAAAAGAAGCTCAGTGCAAGCTGATTTGCATGGGATCTTGTGTGACTGTGGCAATAGTGGCAATAGTGTATGAGGACACATTTGTAGGATACACAGGCTACAGGCTACTGCATGGGTGTAGAAGGCACTAGCATACTAACATAGAAGACAGGTATATGTGTTGTGGTGACACAAGATTCAAGAAGAAACATAGGGCGTCATTCCGACCCGTACACACGCAGCGGTTCTTCCCCGCAGTGTGAACGGGTTGGAAATGCGCAACAACGACACCAGCGACAAATGGGATCGCAGCAGCGACCGCAAGAAGATGGACAGGTGGGAGGTGTTCCGGGGCGGATACTCACCGTTTCCAGCCATTTTCGGGGAGTGGTAAGAAGAACACAGGCGTGTCCAGGCGGGTGGTCTTCAGTATGCCGACTGACGGGATCCCGGCGTACAGTATACCGGCGCCGGAATCCCGACAGCCGGGATACCGACACTTATTCTCCCTCGTGGGGGTCCACGACTCCCCTGGAGGGAGAATAAAATAGCGTGCACTGTGCCCGTAGCGTGGCGAGCGCAGCGAGCCCGCAAGGGGCTCATTTGCGCTTGCCACGCTGTCGGTAAGCCGGCAGTCGGGCTCCCGGCGCCGGTATGCTGGTCGCCGGGAGCCCGACCGCCGGCATACCATACTGAACCCGTCCAGGCAAACAGAGGGCGGATGTCTGACGTCAGGACCGGGACCTTCATCGCTGGATCCATCCCACTGGGTGAGTATCTGCAAGGCTAGCCTTGTTTTGAGTGAAACTTTTTAAGCATAGCAGGGCTGCTATGCTAAAATACACTCCCCCATATGCGGAGATTAGTTGAACGCACCAGCAGCAAAAAGTTGCTTGGTGCGATCAACTCGGAATGAGGGCCATAGTCCTATCAAGGTTCTTGGCGGTCCTCAGAAAAAATATACACAGCAGTTAACACACACCTTACACCCTTATGGCACAAGGGCTTTCAGACACCTGAGGTATGATGATAGCTCTAACAAGGGCTGAGACAGAGGCACTGAATAAGTGAGAAGAGCCCAGTCTGGTGAGGGAACCCCAGGATCTATGGGATCATCTTTAAAAACTACTGCTCAAACCTCCAAAATGTATTCCATGTAGAAATTATAAAGTGCTCTGTAGTGCTGTGGAGAACCAAGGCAGATGGTTTTAAGAGGCTGCAGACCACTGTTGCAGCTGCCTGGAGCCAAGATGAAAGATGCACTGTTGGCCCTGCATTAAGAACTCCCTGGAAGGGACCAATGAATCCGAGAGTTAACTTCACAGTTGGAACCTTCAGCCACACAGCTGAAAAAGGAAGCAGACTGAAGAGAGGACACCAGCAGTGGGTGCCGAAGACTACCCGTTCACTGCCCAGCCGCCATTACATAGACCAGCGCTGGAAAGTGACCTTAGGATTCCGGCGTGCTGTGACAAGGATGCAGTGTCACTGATGAGTCAGCAGGAAGTCTGCCATGGGCAGAAAATCAGCAGGAGCTCCACAAAGCTGCATCTGTTCAACGTAGGACTCCCCCCCCCCCCCCCCCCCCCATAACATTACCTTTATAGATTTGTATTATTAAAGTGATATTTTTAGTACTAATGATTTGTGTAATTAACTCATTTTATACAGTTCTCTACTTTTATGTGTTTTCTCTTTTAAATTCTAAGAATAAATGCTCTTTTTATTAGGGCATATGGTTCACATATTTTGTGAATAATCAATGTTTATTGGCTTCTCTAGAGATTAATACTGCATATTTCTCACACGTGGGTTTACTCCACTTTAAAATCTATCACTCATACTCCACTGTCTGGCGGCACTCCCTATATATTATGTGTAAAAATCAGCGGTACTTGAAGACTAAAAAAAAAAAAAAAACGTATTGCTGTCTTACCTTAAATAGGAAGAGGCACCAGGAAAAGGAAGCCAGTGTGGTTTACAAAAGACGGATCAACCAAAGAGGTATCTAAAATTAAAGAAAAGAGGTCTGCATGAAAAAGTAAACACAGCACCAAGGACAAGAAGGCACAAATGCATATAAAAACTGCCACATAAAATAACACTATCACAAAAATAATTACTTAAGGACTATTAGCATGTGTAAAAAAAATAAGATTAGAAAATAAACAAAATAAATACTGATGTGGAGTCTGTTTTTTGTTTAATATATTGTGGTAAAAGCAGTGGAATTGAGTTAGAAGGCAGAATACTGTCCTATGAGTTTAAAACCCCAGGAACACACAGTTTCAGCTTCTGTAAAAGCCAGACAAGGGTTCCTGGGCTTATGGATGGACAGTGAGGATGGGCTCCATCCATTTGGCCCTGTCCGGGTCTTTAGGGCCTTAGCCTTAGAGATGGCTAATCAGTGCTAACACCGGCATGGGTGTGTTAAAAACCCGTCAGCCTGGACCTCTTATGGCCTGGGGTGCAAAGTTGCTGGCTTGCAGAGAGACACCATTACTGCCTGAAGTAAGTGATGTATTGAACTGCAGTTCTTGTGAGTTGGACAGTAGGTCCTTCTCATACATAGAGAGGGAACTTATGTCTAGTCAGAACTGGACAGACTAAGATTATGTTTATGTTTTGTTTTAACTTCTTCTCAAAATAACAATAGCTGAGGCTATTTGTACCAAATGCCCTGGACTGGCAAATTCCTGTTTGCAATGCTGTAAGAAAGTGCACCACCTGCCCCAGGGGATGGCATCCTTATCCTGATCTGCTCACTATATATATATATATATATATATATATATATATATATGCTAAAGCCCTCACTCACCGACTGACTGACTCATCACTACTTATCTTACTTCCCAATACATTAGGAAGCTGAAATGTACCATACTGTAGGTATTCTTCAGGTGGTAAGTAGGAGAACTACATAATTAGAGTTTGAATAAACCTCCCCTAAGGGGATGAAAAGAGGGCTGACATAATGATATAATTACTGATGCGTGCCTTGTGTTGCGTGAATGATAATGCCCAAACGGACAATCGGTTAAAATTTTGGAATGCACCTCCAGTGTGTAGAATTTCATTAACTACAAAAATGGTCCTGTCACTTTTTACCGTATATCTCACTCACTCACTGACTAACACTTTTATGTCAGCACTTATATGTTGCCAATCACAGCCAAGGCCTATAGCCTTAAGTCTAGCCTTAAGTTAATCCATGATGGGAAATAATATGATTGTGGGAAGGTTAGTTGTGGAGTAGGAAGTACTTTGAGAGCACATTAATGCCCGTGACCCTTCCATATATTTTATCACGTAAATATTTTCTGTGTCTCTCGCTCTAAATTTCTAACCAAATTATATTATTTGTTGTAACATTTATGATTGTTCTTTGTAAACAAAATGATCACAGTTAGTATGAGGTGGTATCTTTTGTGATGCTTGTCTATGCATTGTCCACTTACAGATTCTCCAGCTGGTAACTAAATCACTGAAGCATAATTTTGCCATCACTGCAAAACTAATTCCATCTTTAAGCACATGATATTATTTTCCAAGGAGCATTTATACCGCTTTTCCACCTGTAGCACGGGTTGCAGCCAGGAGCCTGACATGGCTACGACCCGTGCTACAGCCCCCTTTCCCACAGCGCTCACCAACCCGGCATATTACACAGCTTACCGGGTTGAACACGGCAAGATACCCGGGTAGGATTCCCAGATCACTTGATCCGGCAATTTGCAGGGGGGGCCGTTTCCACTAGAAAAAAACACGGGTAAATGCATGCCCCCGTGCATTTACCAGTGTTTTTAAAGATAGTGGAAAAGGGGTATGAGCTTGGAATGCTGGCAACCTGCAAAAAAAAAAAAAAAAAAGCTTTTTTGTTGCTGTTATTGTCCAGCAAGGGCATATTCAGAAAAAAATGACAGGGAGGGTTATTGTGATTGGGGAGCATGGTTGTGGGGTGTGGACAGATGTGGGAATGAGGATGAAGCCCCACATGTTTGCTGTGAATACAGTGTTAACCTAAATTTGTTGTGCTATATGTTATAGCAAATTAACATTCCAGTTATAATTTGAGCAGCTCAGTGACTGACATTAGTAAGTAGAAGTGCTGCTATGTAAATTCTATGTAAATTGCCAGGGGTCTGGAGGCCTCCTAAGTCCCAAGATGCTTTTTGGACGTTGATAGTGTGAAATTAAGTTTAGATGCATTCTCTGCACTTCTGCTGCCTGCTGAGAATGTTAGGCCACTTAAAAAGAAACAGTTTGGTCAAATAGATCTACATTAAAAAGGTCAATAGGTTGACATCAAATGGTCGACATGGAAACATTGACAGCATCAAAAGGTTGACAGGGCCAATAGGTTGATAGGATCAAAAGGCCAATGTGTAAATGGTCAACACAATTTTTTTTATGTTTGTTTGGTGTTTAATTCAATTTTGCCTGACTAAAAAGCCCTATTAGTGCACCACTATGCTTGCCATGCTTCAGGCAAGGTTACTACTCCCAATCGTAGTCCACGTGAATGGTAAAGCATGAATTAGTTGAAAAAAGTATATTAAAATAAAAAAAACTTGCTTTGACTAATGTCATGTCGACCTTTTGTATCCCTCAACCTAACGCATGGCATCCATTTGGGGTTGACCTATTGACTGTTGACTTTTTTACTGTCGGCCTACCATCTGAATACCAAAAGAAATGTAGCTACCTGCTTTTTGTCAGGTCAGGCTGTGATAAGGTATCTGATGAGTGGACTTGAGCTGAAGTGGCAGAGACCACTGAAGGGAGAAGGCATGGAGGTCAATTGTGGTTTCTTCTCATGGATTCTCATGGACTCCCTGGACAAGGTGAGATACTATCTGTGATAACTGGACGCTATATAACTGAGATTATGAAAACTGGAACCTTAGTAACTGCGATTGACAAACATTAATTGTGAAGACCGTGAGCTAGATAACCGGCGAGATGATAATGATTGTGGAGTCTGGGAACTTGTCAACCATGTCTTGTAAACAATAACTGTGGAAACTTCAGAACTTGGTAATGGTGGCTTGTAGATATTAACTGAGAAAAATGGATACTTGGAAATCATAAATGAAAGACTCAGATTGAAAGAATTGAATACTTGGTAAATTGTGAATGAAAGACTCAAGTGAGAATTGGATACTTGGAAAATGTGGATGCAAAACTCAGACTAAGAACTGGATTCTTGGGAAACATGACTGAAAGGCTTTTACTGTAAACTCTGAATACTTGGAAAACGTGACTCAACTGAAAGACTTTGAATGTGAACTCTGGATACTTGGTAAATTCAGCTGGAAGACTTGGACTGTGAACTCTGTATACTTGGTGAATGTAACTGAAAGACTTGAACTGTGAACTCTGGATATTTGGAAAACATGACTGAAAGACTTGGATTGCGAAAACTGAACACTGAGCAACTGAGCAGAAAACCAAAGGAATCACAAACCGCTCCGAATAACCCACAGCTTCCACCTAGCGAGCTGACAGCCAGAGGAGGCGGTGCCGGTACTGAACTCGGAACCAGAGCGCATAGGATAGTGGAGTATCGTGCTGGAGAGCGAAGCAGGAAATTTCCGGGGACTCAAAGCACGAAGCAACAAGGATGTCTGCGGGAGCACATTGCTGAAGCACCTATGAAGAGCAACATAAAGCACTGACAGTGTTTGATCCAAATCCAACCCCTTTTAAAAGGAGAAGCAGACTGGAATTGGCTGAGACACCACATAGAGCACTGTTATCGATTACGCTGCATGCATTGGTCTCCACATGGCAGCTCCCATAACTGCAGACACGCAAGGAAGCGCTCCCTTTCCCTGGTGAGTCCCCAATTCCTGAGCTCCAGTGCACAAATCAGCTGACTCTGCCAGACATACTGCAACCTCACACCAGGACTGGGAACCGGCCTCCCAGCACTGTCATGATAGGGAGACCCTGAGACACAGAACCGATGGTAAAACTCCGGACCTTGACACTATTATTCACACCCTTCAATGGACAAAGTGTGCTGATCCTACCCAGGACCTCTATATGACCTTATACTGCCAACTTTTTAACTCCAACAGTGCTGGCGATTCCGCATGATTGTGGCTGATACAGTACATCAGGACAATATATTCTCCCTCCTGCAGAGCAAATAGAAAACTCTGACCAAACAGACAAGGGAATTAAAAAGCAAACGTATTTCATGTTGAATTTCATTAATATAACACACATCAAATGGTCTCCTGAGCTGAGATATACAATTTCCATTGTAGAATAACCAGTAATAGATTATTAAATAAGTTAATTCCTACCAAACCTGTGTTCATTTCTTAAAGAGACGCAGCAATTGCTATGATAAAAAAAATTAAATGAAAAGTAACATTTGGTAAAAATGATGGGGGGGGGCGAGGGCAGAGGGGCGTATGTGACACATGTCTTGGGGTCACATACTAAATTTTGGGGCAGATGTATTAACCTGGAGAAGGCATAAGGAAGTGATGAACCAGTGATAAGTGCAAAGTGATAAACACACCAGCCAATCAGCTCCAATATGTACATTACCAATTAGGACCTGATTGGCTGCTGCCTTTATCACCTTGCACATATAACTGGTTTATCACTTCCTCATGCCTTCTCCAGGTTAATACATCTTCCCCTAAGTTTTATATAGTCCATGTGATAGGGAAACCAGTGCTGGTGGCTATTAATCACATCATGTGGACAAACAGAATCAGCGCCATGTACACCACACATACAGTAACTGCATGATTTTTTTGCAGCATTTCTCATTAACAAAATTTTGCCCTATTGGTGCTGTGAAAAAAATACTGATACTCTAGTGTGCCATGGTTTAAAAAAGTTTGTGAACCACTGGTTTACAGCATTAATCATTTTAGAAAAATATTCATACCTTTGTGGAACATCCCTCTTGGCTGGCTATTTCATTCAAGTGGAAAGGTTTTGTAGCTTTGCCATAGATCTTAGGCTAAGAGACTGAAAACAGTCATGTAGATTGTAGTTTTCAATTCATTTATCCTTAATATATTACATTTTATGTATATTTAAAAATACAGACAGTCTTCAGAATATTGGGGGTAATTCAGACCTGATCACTAGGCTGCGTTTTCTCACAGCCTGCGATCAGGTCTGAACTGAAAATGCGTATGTGCCGGATTGTGCAGGCACGAAGGACCGCAGCAACGGGGATCGGTGCATAGCGACGGGATGGTGCGAAAAAATTGACAGGCAGAAGCGGTCCTGGGGCATGTTGGCTGCGTTGCAGTAGCATTTTCGGGGCGTGGCCCGGACAATGCAGACATGTCCAGATGGGCCGCAGCGGCTGTGTGACATCACACACAGCCGCTGCAACCCCAAACATGGTGGGTAGATCTTTTAGGACGTCTGCGCACGTGCGCGAGGGGGAAGGGGCCAGCACCTAGCATGCGGGCTGGACTTGCCCTCTGCTGGGCGTCCCCAACCAAGCATGTCAGAGATTTTGACCGTAGATTTGCGTATTTTCGCACTTATCGGATAGGTTTGAATTAGGCCCTACAGTATATGTGAAATGTGCAATGATCGGACCTTTAAATGTTAGTTTACCGGTTGTAGAAGTAATATAAATGTACATAATAATGTTATATAATGTTTATAATAAATGATAAACAGGACCATCTGGTAATTTTTAATCTTTCAGACTCTATTACTAAGAAATGTGGTCATACGTTACTGGATATTCCAGATTTGTTATGGTGTCTTAGATATTTTTAAAGGTTACTGTAGATTTGCAAATATATTTTCATTTTATTTTTGGTGCTATACAGTGTTCAAGGAATATTTACAGCTGTTTTTTATTTGTATGCTCATTTTACCTTTCAAGTTAGAAACTTTATGTATTTTATTTCATTGATTACGTTTTATTTTTCCATCTACTTGTAAAATTTCAGAATAATCCTTCCTTGAAGATTAGTGAACATCCTGGAAACTAAAGGGATACATTTTACACACATTTTATGGAAGTTTTTTCATTAGTTGAATCTATACAAGATGTGGAGAACTGGGCTTGAGGTAGCGTCCCCATATGTGGAAAATTACATTTGTGTATTGTTTGGTATTGTCTAGCGATTATCAGACATTAACTAATAAGAGGCACATCATTAGAAAGCCAAGACTCAGCTCTTTCAAACATGTATACCCCCATGTATGTTTTGACCACTGTAGGTGAGATAGGACACAACGTGACCCCCTTCCCCATCAATGGGATACAAAATTGTTCTGTAGTGTTGTTTAATATTGCCTGGTAATAAACAAATAATAGCTACTAAGGGATCACATTATTGAAATAGGGGACTGCCTTATCTTATGTAGATGCTCCTACAATTACGGGCATAATAGGGCATGTAGTGCCCTCCTGCTCATGTAAGGAAATGTGTATATTCAATCATGCAGGGTAATATTGCCAAGTGATCACAGACAATAGCTACCAGGGGTACAACATTTATTTATTTTATTTATTAACAGTTTTGTTTTTTTATATAGCACAGCATATTCCATGCTTTACAATTGGAACAACAGTGATAACACAAACCTGGGTAATAACAGACAGACATAGAGGTAGGAAGGCCCTGCTTGCAAGCTTACAATCTATAGTGAAATAACCAATGATACACAAGGATAGGTGCTATCAATCAGGGCCGTAACTACGTGTGTGCCAAGGGGGCTTGGCACACAGCGCAGTTGCCCTGGGGGCGCACGGCCAGCGGCATGTAATGAGTCAAATTGACTCATTACATGCCGCCTCTGAACTGCGCCGTGCGCCGCGCTGGAGGAGAGAAGACAGGAGCGCCGGGCAGCGGAGGAGGAGGGAGGGGGAGCAGAGAGCCGCAGCAGCGCTATTTGATTGGTAGTAAGCGCTGCTGCAGCATCCCCCTCTCCTTCTGTATTGGCTGCCTGGCGCTGCTGTGGATGCATCCCAGCATCCACAGCAGCGCCGGGCAGCCAATACAGAAGGAGAGGGGGATGCTGCAGCAGCGCTTACTACCAATCAAATAGCGCTGCTGCGGCTCTCTGCTCCCCCTCCCTCCTCCTCCTTCTCAACTGACTTCACACTGCACCGAGAGGGAGATTCACGAGGAGCCTGTCAGCGGGGAGAAGGTAAGTATGTCTCTCTCTCTCTCTCTCTCTCTCTCTCTCTCCTGCAATGTGTAAAAAGGGGTCCCATCTGCTGCAATGTGTAAAAAGGGGTCCCATCTGCTGCAATGTGTAAAAAGGGGTCCCATCTGCTGCAATGTGTAAAAAGGGGTCCCATCTGCCGCAATGTGTAAAAAGGGGTCCCATCTGCCGCAATGTGTAAAAAGGGGGACTGGCTGCCGCAATGCGTAAAAAGGGGTCCCGGCTGCCGCAATGCGTAAAAAGGGGTCCCATCTGCCGCAATGCGTAAAAAGGGGTCCCATCTGCCGCAATGTGTAAAAAGGGGTCCCGTCAGCCGCAATGTGTAAAAAGTGGTCCTGGCTGCCGCAATGTGTAAAAAGGGGGACTGGCTGCCGTAATGTGTAAAAAGGGGTCCTGGCTGCCGCAATGTGTAAAAAGGGGGACTGGCTGCCGCAATGTGTAAAAAGGGGGACTGGCTGCTGCAATGTGTAAAAAGGGGGATGCTGTCTGCTGTAATGTATAAAAGGGGCTCTACCTGGTGTAGTGGCGCTACTGTGCAGCGTAATTTGAATAATGGAGACTACTGTGCACCGTAGTATGAATTGCCATTATTTTGTTGCCACGCCCCTTCCCGTGAAGCCACGCCCCTATATATTTTTCGTGCGCCTACGGCGCGCACTGCGCCTATCTTGTTCGGGGGGGGCGCCAATGTCAGTTCTTGCACACAGCGCTAAAATGCCTAGTTACGGCACTGCTATCAATTGAATAATAATCCAGCCAAATTGCAGAGTTTCTTGGTGGGCTCTATGATATAGTCACACAGCAATGTTGGCCAGCGGTCAGAAGGATGTTAAATTGAAGAAAAAGAAAAAACTGTACATACAGATGCAGCCATGCTCTTTGTGGCTACATCTAGCCGCTTTGTAAGGCCTGACAATGTGCCCGTTTAGCGCAGATGTAACCTCAATCAACGTGGCTACATCTGTATGTGAGGATGCGCGGACTGTACAGAGGGGGTGTAATTAGATATGAATATTTATGGAGGTTATGTGGGCGGTTCCTGAATTTGATTAGCTGCCTGAAGAGGTGAGTTTTCAGTGAACGTTTGAAGGTTTGGAGACTAGAGGAGAGTCTTATTGTGCATGGGAGGGCATTCCACAGAGTATATACAGCCCGAAGGAGTCCTGCAATCATAAATGGAAGCAAGTAATGCATGCGGATGAGAGATGCAGATCTTGTGCAGAGTGGAGAGGTCGAGTTGGAATATATTTTGAGATAAGCGAAGAGATGTATATTGGTGTAGTTTGGTTAATAGCCTTATATGTAAGTAAAAGTATTTTATATTGAAACAGGAGATTTCCCTCTTTGAACTGTGGATGCTTATACAGGTGCAGATGCCTTCCTGCCCATAAACAGAAACCATGTATTTTTCATACCACATGTTAACATTGGCCATCTTTATAAAGTGAGTGTCAATAGATATTGGAATCCAGGTCAACGGACATCTTTACCCATCCCTGAAATCCATGCTTTTTCTGTTGGGCAGGGGATTAATGCCTGGCAATCACACTTATAACCAAATAGTATCCTTTAAGGGTGCTTTGAAAGGAGGGCAACTTCAAGGTAAGGTGGGAAAACAAAGGGCCTTGAAGATTAAAGACCTTATATATACAGTGCATCCAGAAAGTATTCACAGCGCTTCACTTTTTCCACATTTTGTTATGGTACAGCTTTATTCCAAAATGGAATAAATTCTTTTTTCCCCTCAAAATTCTACACACAATACCCCTTAATGACAATGTGAAAAAAGTTTTTTTTTTTTCAGATTTTTGCTAATTTATTAAAATAGAAAACTAGGAAGTCACATGTACATAAATATTCACAGCCTTTGCCATGAAGCTCAAAATTGAGCTCAGGTGCATCCTGTTTCCACTGATCTTCCTTGAGATGTTCCAACAGCTTAATTGGAGTCCACCTGTGGTAAGTTCAGTTGATTGGACATTTTTTGGAAAGGCACACACCTGTCTATATAAGGTCCCACACTTGACAGTGCATGTCTGAGCACAAACCAAGCATGAAGTCAAAGAAATTGTCTGTAGACCTCCGAGACAGAATTGACTCGAGGCACAAATCTGGGGAAGGGTACAGAAAAATATCTGCTGTTTTTAAGGTCCCAATGAGCACAGTGGCCTCCATTATCCATACATTGAAGAAGTTCGGAACCACCAGGACTCTTCCTAGTGCTGGCCAGACGTCTAAACTGAGCGATCCGGGGAGAAGGGCCCTGGTCAGGGAGGTGACCAAGAATCCGATGGTCACTCTGTCAGAGCTACAGCCTTCCTCTGTGGAGAGAGGAGAACCTTCCAGAAGGACAACCATCTCTGCAGCAATAGACCAATCAGGCTTGTATGGTAGAGTGGCCAGACGGAAGCCACTCCTTAGCAAAAAGCACATGGCATCCTGCCTGGAATTTGCCAAAATGCACCTGAAGGACTCTCAGACCAAGAGAAACCAAATTCTCTGGTCTGATGAGACAAAGATTGAACTCTTTGGCATGAATGCCAGACGTCAATCCGGAGGAAACCAGGCACTGCTCATCACCAGGCCAATACCATCCCTACAGTGAAGCATGGTGGTGGTGGTGGTGGTGGCAGCATCATGCTGTGGGGATGTTTTTCAGCGACAGGAACTCGGAGACTAGTCAGGATAGAGGGAAAGGTGAATGCAGCAATGTACAGAGACATCCTGGATGAAAACCTGCTCCAGAGCGCTCTTGACCTCAGACTGGGGCGACGGTTAATCTTTCAGCAGGACAACGACCCTAAGCACACAGCCAAGATATCAAAGGAGTGGCTTCAGGACAACTCTGTGAATATAATTAAGTGGCCCAGCCAGAGCATTGACTTGAATCCGATTGAACATCTCTGGAGAGATCTGAAAATGGCTGTGCACCGTCGCTTTCCATCCAACCTGATGGAGCTTTAGAGCTGCTGCAAAGAGGAATGGGCAAAACTGCCCAAAGATAGGTGTGCCAAGCTTGTGGCATCATATTCAAAAAGACTTGAGGCTGTAATTGCTGCCAAAGGTGTATCAACAAAGTATTGAGCAAAGTCTGTGAATACTTATGTACATGTGATTTCTTAGTTTTATTATTTTAAATAAATTTGCAAAAATCTAACAAAAAACTTTTTTCACATTGTCATCATGGGGTATTGTGTGTAGAATGTTGAGGAGGAAAAAATTAATTTATTCCATTTTGGAATAAGGCTGTAACATAACAAATGTGGAAAAACAGAGGCACTGTGAATACTTTCCGGATGCACTGTACTGTATATACAGTATATATTTTGTGGTGAGAGCGCTTGTGTCTCACCACAATTGCTCATATTCTGGTGGGATCAGCTCCCTCCAAGGGAAAATAAAATAAGACCTGCTCATTCTGCATCTGCAGTGGATTGTTAGGGTCTCCTGCCCTGTGCTGCCACGTCGTCATGGCAACCGGGAGACAAGTGCTAGCGGAGTAACCTGAGCGCAGCTGATACTCCGGTTCGGGTCTTTTGCTGTGCAGTGGTTATAGGCTCTGTGCACGGCAGGGGATCCGGTGCTGGTTTTTGTGCTCACAGTCTGTGAGGTCTGAGTGGGGCGTGGACAGCACCTGCTTTATAAGGTCTCTTCTCAGGTTAAGCAGATGCTGCTGAATCTTTGTTGGTTAGTCAGTTCCTGAAAGTTAGCCAGTACTGTGTAGCTTTGTATTTGTTTGTTGCTTACTGCAAATAGGCCTGGGGATTTGGTATTACACTCTGCCAATCCAGACCTAGCAGTAAGACTGGAGTCAGTCGTTTAGCTTGCTGGGGTTCTGTTACTACTCTGTGAATTTAGCAAGTTTGCGGCTGTATTCTAAGACTTGCCTGTCTAATCCTGTCTCACTGTGCTAGGTGTCAGGGGTCAGTTTAGTGGCAGTAAGCTGAACCTGTGCACTGCAAGTGAGAATTAGGATTGTGGAGACTCTCCTTGTGTCTATCATTCCATCTCTGACCAAGGAGTTTACTGCCACACCCGTTGGTAACCCTTTAGGGTTTTGCTGTTGCCCTTAGCAACAGCATTTCGGGTTCTCTACGTATTAAAACACAACATCTTGCTTTTCTCATCTGAGCATTACTAATACAAGGGAGACACCCAGTTCCTTAGCCTCTGGGCTTCTCTGTTTACTTTGTGTGTGTTTTGTTACCCTATCACCTTCTGTGTACGTAATGTCATATTCCCCAGTCTGTCTGTGAGTCCATTTGTTTTGCATACCTATCTGTTCTGACACCAGTGCTTTCCTGCAGGCACTGGTGTGCATAACATATTCAGCAGCCTAATACTCCTGTTGAAATTTTGTGGGAATATGGAGCATACCCCTCAAAATACGTTGCAACAGGTGGTCGATCAGGTGCAGGTCCTGACTCGACAATTTAATGATTTGTCCATTAAAATGCACACCTCCCAGGCTGCTGGCGGAGCTCCCGCAGCAGCAGCACCTGCAGGGGTTAAGGAGCCGAAAGTAAATCTCCCGGATCGTTTTTCTGGAGATCGCTCGCAGTTCTTTTGTTTCAAGGAGAGCTGCAAGCTATACTTCCGGCTTAGGCCTCAGTCTTCTGGGTCGGAGATTCAGCGGGTGGGCATAGTGATTTCCTTGCTACAAGGAGACCCACAGGTCTGGGCATATGGGTTGCAGCCTGACTGTCCATCGCTTAAAAGTGTTGATGCTTTTTTTACGGCACTGGGCATGTTGTATGATGACCCTGACAAGACGGCCTCAGCCGAGGCTCAGATTTCGATCCTTAAGCAAGGGCGAAGGCCAGTTGAGGTTTACTGTACGGAGTTTCGGAGGTTGGCCCATGATACCCAGTGGAATGACCCAGCCCTGAGACACCAGTACCGAAGAGGTCTTTCTAACCAGATAAAGGACCAACTGGTACAATATCCCTTGCCTGATAGCTTGGATCAGCTCATGCAGTTATCCATCCGGGTGGATAGACGGCTGAGAGAGCGTAGGCTTGAAAGGGAGACTGAGATTTCCTTCTTTCCCAAGGGAACCTCAGACTCTGAGGAATTTTCCGAGGAGCCTATGCAGATTGGGGCTACCCGCCTCTCCTCGCGTGCGAAGACGCGGAGGAGACAGCAGGGGTTGTGTTTGTACTGTGGGAATAAAGGTCATGTGGTAGTATCATGCCCAGAAAAGCCGGAAAACTTCAGGGCCTGAGGGTGATGGGAAATATCCTGTCAGGCCAGAAGTCAGAATTTCCCAAGAAGACTTTTATCATTCCGGTGACCTTGAAGATCCTCGGTCAAACTGTCAAGACTGAGGCCTTTGTGGACAGTGGGGCCGACGGGGTTTTTATGGACCGCCAATTCGCCCTGAAACACTCTGTTCCCTTAGTACCCTTGGCATCGGAAATTGAGATTTGTGGGTTAAACGGGGAACCATTATCCCAAGGTAAAATTATCTCTTGCACTAGCCAGATTTCTTTGTTTATTGGAGCCACACACTCTGAAAAATTGTCCTTTTATGTGACTGTCTGTACTTTTGCCCCATTGGTGTTGGGGTTACCCTGGTTAAGGGCCCACAATCCTCAATTTGACTGGGTCTCTGGGGAGATTCTTAGTTGGGGTACTGATTGTTTCAGGAGTTGCTTGAGCCTTCCAGTCAGGCTCTCGCAGCTAAGTTTGCCAGGATTGCCAGGGTGTTATGCAGATTTTGCGGATGTGTTCTCCAAAAAAGTTGCAGAGGTACTACCTCCCCATCGCCCCTATGACTGTGCCATTGATTTGTTGCCAAATGCTAAGCTTCCCAAGAGCAGGTTGTACTCCCTGTCACGTCCTGAGACTCAGGCTATGGCAGAGTACATTCAGGAGAACTTGGCTAAGGGATTTATCAGACCTTCACAGTCTCCAGTTGGGTCGGGGTTCTTCTTCGTGGGTAAAAAGGACGGTTCGTTGCGACCCTGCATCGACTTCAGGGAATTGAACCGTATCACGATTAAAAACTCATACCCACTGCCTCTCATTTCGGTCTTGTTTGACCAGCTTCGTACTGCCACCATTTTTTCTAAGATTGACCTACGCGGTGCGTACAATCTAATCCGAATAAGAGAGGGGGATGAATGGAAGACTGCCTTTAATACCCACTCAGGGCATTATGAATATTTGGTGATGCCTTTTGGGCTCTGTAATGCCCCGGCAGTCTTCCAGGATTTCATGAATGATGTGCTCAGGGAATATTTGGATAGATTCTTAGTTGTATACTTAGATGACATCCTAATCTTCTCCCATTCCCTGGAGGAACATCGGAAGCATGTACGCTTAGTCCTCCAGAAACTCAGAGACCACCGGCTTGGGGCGAAGCTGGAGAAGTGCGAATTTGAAGTTCAGCAAATCGCATTTCTAGGATATATTATCTCCCCAGAAGGTTTCCAAATGGAGGGTTCCAAGGTACAGGCAGTCCTGGATTGGGTGCAGCCCACTAGTTTGAAGGCGCTTCAGCGTTTCCTGGGCTTTGCGAATTTTTATAGACAATTTATCGCTGGATTTTCGTCTATAGTGGCGCCCTTGGTGGCACTCACTAAGAAAGGGGCGGATGTTGCTCACTGGTCTTGTGAGGCTAAAGCGGCTTTTGCCCGTCTCAAAAGGGCATTTGTTTCGGCCAAGGTGCTGCGACACCCAGATCCAGAGCGTCCTTTTGTGGTGGAGGTGGATGCCTCTGAGATGGGTATTGGGGCAGTGCTTTCTCAGATGGGAGTGTCTGATAATCGCCTTCATCCCTGTGCTTACTTTTCCCGTAAATTTTCGCCTGCCGAGATGAATTATGACGTGGGTAACCGGGAATTGTTGGCTATTAAGGATGCACTCGAGGAGTGGAGACACTGGCTTGAGGGGGCTAAGTTTGTGGTCTCAATTCTCACTGACCATAAGAATCTGGCATATTTAGAGTCAGCGAAGCGTCTCAATGCCAGGCAGGCACGATGGGCTTTGTTTTTTGCTCGCTTTAATTTTTTGATAACATATCGCCCTGGGTCAAAAAACATCAAGGCTGATGCGCTCTCGCGGAGTTTTGCTCCAATCCAGGAGACCACCGAGGAGCCGTTGCCCATTGTTTCCCCATCATGTATTAAAGTGGGCATTACCCAGGACCTCTTATCATTAGTCCTTAGAGCACAGGAGCAGGCTCCTCCAGACCTTCCGGTAGGTCTTTTGTTTGTGCCTCCTAGGTTAAGACAGCGAGTGTTCCTGGAATTCCATGCCAAGAAGTCGGCAGGTCACCCGGGTATTGCCAGAACTCGGGAGTTGCTATCTAGGGCGGTGTGGTGGCCCTCGGTGGCTAAGGATGTGGATCAGTGGGTTCGGGCATGTGACATCTGTGCCCGAAATAAGACTCCTAGAGGGGTTCCTGTTGGCCCATTACATCCACTCTCTATCCCATCTAAGCCATGGACCCACATTTCAATGGATTTTGTGGTGGACTTGCCCAAATCCTCGGGGATGACAGCCATCTGGGTTGTCGTTGACAGGTTTTCGAAGATGGCGCACTTCGTTCCACTGGTTGGGCTGCCATCGGCCAGACGCCTGTCTGAATTATTTATGCTGCATGTTGTGCGTCTCCACGGGTTGCCACTTGATGTGGTCTCTGACCGCGGATCCCAGTTTGTGGCCAAATTCTGGAGGGCATTTTGTTCCGATCTCCAGATTTCTGTCAGCTTGTCGTCAGGCTACCATCCGCAGTCTAATGGGCAGACTGAAAGGGTGAACCAGTCCTTGGAGCAGTTCCTCAGGTGTTATGTCTCCAAGTGTCAGACTGACTGGGTTGCTCATCTGTCCATGGCGGAGTTTGCCTATAACAACGTGGCTCACTCTGCTACAGGGATCTCTCCCTTCCTTTGTGTGTATGGGCATCATCCTAAGGCCAATTCTTTTGACCCCCTGGACTCCACGCCTGGTGGTTCCTCTGTGGTTTCGGTCCTTAGAGGTATTTGGCGGAAAGTGAAGAAAGCCCTTGTGTCTGTGTCATTAGTGACCAAAAGGGTTTTTGATAAGCGGAAAAGACCCTGCAGCTTCAAATTAGGAGACTTTGTCTGGTTGTCTACCAAGAATTTGAAGTTGAGACAGCCATCTCATAAGTTAGGCCCCCGGTTCATCGGCCCTTATAAGATCACCAGGGTTATCAATACGGTGGCATTTCAGTTAGATCTGCCCCGTTCTTTGGGTATCAATAAAACATTTCATTGTTCCCTTTTAAAACGGGCGATTAGTAATCCTTCTTCCAGTGGAAGACCTTCCCCTCTTCTGATACGTGGCCAGAGGGAGTTTGTTGTTGATTCTTGACTCCAAGGTGGTTCGGGGTCGGCTGTCATTTTTGGTGCACTGGAAGGGGTATGGCCCGGAGGAGCGGTCGTGGGTGCGCAGTTGTGATCTTCATGCCCCCAGACTGATACGCTCTTTCTTCTCGCAGTTCCCCGATAAACCCGGTGGTAGGGGTTCTTTGACCCCTCGTCAAAGGGGGGGTACTGTTAGGGTCTCCTGCCCTGTGCTGCCACGTCGTCATGGCAACCAGGAGACAAGTGCTAGCGGAGTAACCTGAGCGCAGCTGATACTCCGGTTCGGGTCTTTTGCTGTGCAGTGGTTATAGGCTCTGTGCACGGCAGGGGATCCGGTGCTGGTTTTTGTGCTCACAGTCTGTGAGGTCTGAGTGGGGCGTGGACAGCACCTGCTTTATAAGGTCTCTTCTCAGGTTAAGCAGATGCTGCTGAATCTTTGTTGGTTAGTCAGTTCCTGAAAGTTAGCCAGTACTGTGTAGCTTTGTATTTGTTTGTTGCTTACTGCAAATAGGCCTGGGGATTTGGTATTACACTCTGCCAATCCAGACCTAGCAGTAAGACTGGAGTCAGTCGTTTAGCTTGCTGGGGTTCTGTTACTACTCTGTGAACTTAGCAAGTTTGCGGCTGTATTCTAAGACTTGCCTGTCTAATCCTGTCTCACTGTGCTAGGTGTCAGGGGTCAGTTTAGTGGCAGTAAGCTGAACCTGTGCACTGCAAGTGAGAATTAGGATTGTGGAGACTCTCCTTGTGTCTATCATTCCATCTCTGACCAAGGAGTTTACTGCCACACCCGTTGGTAACCCTTTAGGGTTTTGCTGTGGCCCTTAGCAACAGCATTTCGGGTTCTCTACGTATTAAAACACAACATCTTGCTTTTCTCATCTGAGCATTACTAATACAAGGGAGACACCCAGTTCATTAGCCTCTGGGCTTCTCTGTTCACTTTGTGTGTGTTTTGTTACCCTATCACCTTCTGTGTACGTAATGTCATATTCCCCAGTCTGTCTGTGAGTCCATTTGTTTTGCATACCTATCTGTTCTGACACCAGTGCTTTCCTGCAGGCACTGGTGTGCATAACATGGATATTTATAACTCTGAGCTTTCTGGATTGCACAGCTGCAACTGGAAGAACAGAAGTCCAGGTTTTCCAGCTCACCCAGGGACAGCAGGAAGTCATAGACACGTTTAAAAGTCCCATTCACCCACTGCACTGCAGTTTGTGCTGATGCCTGTTAGAGGCCAGTGAGTAGGGGAACAGTTTGTAGTGCCAGGGACTGTGTACATGGGGGGTCATTCCGAGTTGATCACTTGCTAGCTATTTTTTGCAGCGCTGCGATCAGATAGTCGCCGCCTATGCGGGAGTGTATTTTCTCTTTGCAAGTGTGTGAATCCTTGTGCAGCTGAGCGGTACAAAAACAGTATGTGCAGGTTCTGAGTAGGTCTGAACCTACTCAGCCGCTGCGATCACTTCAGCCTGTCCGGTCCCAGAATTGACGTCAGACACCCGCCCTGCAAAACGCTTGGACGCGCCTGAATTTTTCCAACCACTCCCTGAAAGCGGTCAGTTGACACTCATAAACGGCTTCTTCCTGTCAATCATCTTGCAATCGGCTGTGCGAATGGATTCTTCGTTAAAACCATCGCCCAGCACCGATCCGCTTTGTATCCGTACAACTTGCCTGTGCATGCTGTGCCTGCGCATTGTGGTGCATACGCATGCGCAGTTTTGTAGAGTTTTGACCTGATCGCAGTGCTACAAAAAATAGCTAGAGTGCGATCAGGTCGGAATGAGGAGAGCATGGCATATGTAGCTGCAAGCCACTGCAGCAAACGAACTATTGAGCACAAGGAGTACTAGGACTTTTTATGTTTGTTTGCTTATTTTCTGTATATATCTGTCTGTGTGACCAATCCCAAGCCTGTGTATGCTGTGTGCACAGTGTCTGATGACAGTAAAAGACACTGTGTTTAACCAGAAGACCTTATTTCCAGTACCTGTTTTACTATATATATACTGTAGTGTATGTATATTGTAGTAATTTCAGGTACAGCCTGACAATAACATGTTGCTCCAGATGAAACAGAGAGTCTCTTCTGTATAAGAGAACACAGCTATGTGACCATAACTTTATATGATGTGACATATCCTGCAAAACTAGTGAGACAGACCAACATGTAGAGGTGCGGCAACCTACACCACAACCTACAACGAGAGATCTATTACACAAGTTCCTGCCAAACACAATTACTTTATGTGTAACCAAATTAATCAGATGATTCAAATAATGCACTATTTTCAAAAGGCAGCAGCAAATTCCTTGCATTGAATCTACAGCTCTATTGCAAAACAATGGGGGTAATTCCAAGTTGATCGCAGCAGGAAATTTTTTAGCAGTTGAGCAAAACCATGTGCACTGCAGGGGAGGCAGATATAACATGTGCAGAGAGAGTTAAATTTGGGTGAGGTGTGTTCAATCTGCAATCTAATTTGCAGTGTAAAAATAAAGCAGCCAGTATTTACCCTGCACAGAAATAAAATAACCCACCCAAATCTAATTCTTTCTGCACCTGTTATATCTGTCTCCCCTGCAGTTCACATGGTTTTGCCCAATTGCTATCAAAAATCCTGCTGCGATCAACTTGGAATTACCCCCAATATACAGCATTTAAAAATAATACTACAGTACAGTCCCTAAACAAGATATAAAGGCAGTTAATTGCAAACATAACCATTATTAGTGCACAAATACACCCCATGTACTTGTAAGTACAGTAGGTTAACTCAACTTCAACCTAATGAGAAACGGGATACATACGATATCCCAGTAGATGGGATGCCAGCTGTCACTACGCCGACAGAGACATCCCGCCTGCCAGAATCCCGGCAGTCAGACATCGAGTCCCCTTGTGTGCTCTCCACCCATCGGGCTCGATGTCTCACTGCGCTCGCCACAGGTTCTGTTCCCACATTATGGCAGGCAAGTGTCCCCATTTTACACATTACGCAGACAAGTGTCCCCATTTTACACATTACGCAGACAAGTGTCCCCATTTTACACATTACGCAGACAAGTGTTCCCATTTTACACATTACGCCAGGCAAGAGTCCCTATTTTACACATTACGCAGGCAAGTGTCCCCATTTTACACATTACGCAGACAAGTGTCCCCATTTTACACATTACGCAGACAAGTGTTCCCATTTTACACATTACGCCAGGCAAGAGTCCCTATTTTACACATTACGCAGGCAAGTGTCCCCATTTTACACATTACGCAGGCAAGAGTCCCCATTTTACACATTACGCAGGCAAGAGTCCCTATTTTACACATTACGCAGGCAAGTGTCCCCATTTTACACATTACGCAGGCAAGTGTCCCCATTTTACACATTACGCAGGCAAGAGTCCCCATTTTACACAGTACGGCAGGCAAGAGTCCCCAATTTACAGAGTACAGCAGGCAAGTGTCCCCATTTTACACATTACGCAGGCATGTGTTCACATTTTACACAGTACGGCAGGCAAGTGTCCCCATTTTACACAGTACGGCAGGCAAGAGTCCCCATTTTACACATTACAGCAGGCAAGTGTCCCCATTTTACACATTGCGGCAGGCACGTGTCCCCATTTTACACATTATGGCAGGCACGTGTCCCCATTTTACACATTACGCAGGCAAGTGTCCCCATTTTACACATTACGCAGGCAAGTGTCCCCATTTTACACATTACGGCAGGCAAGAGTCCCCATTTTACACATTACACAGGCAAGTGTCCCCATTTTACACAGTACGGCAGGCAAGGGTCCCCATTTTACACATTATGGCAAGCAAGTGTCCCCATTTTATACAGTACGGCAGGAAAGTGTCCCCATTTTACAAATTACGCAGGCAAGTGTCCCCATTTTACACATTACGCAGACAAGTGTCCCCATTTTACACATTACGCAGACAAGTGTTCCCATTTTACACATTACGCCAGGCAAGAGTCCCTATTTTACACATTACGCAGGCAAGTGTCCCCATTTTACACATTACGCAGGCAAGAGTCCCCATTATACACATTACGCAGGCAAGAGTCCCTATTTTACACATTACGCAGGCAAGTGTCCCCATTTTACACATTACGCAGGCAAGTGTCCCCATTTTACACATTACACAGGCAAGAGTCCCCATTTTACACAGTACGGCAGGCAAGAGTCCCCAATTTACAGAGTACAGCAGGCAAGTGTCCCCATTTTACACAGTACGGCAGGTAAGTGTCCCCAATTTACACATTACGCAGGCACGTGTTCACATTTTACACAGTACGGCAGGCAAGAGTCCCCATTTTACACAGTACGACAGGCAAGAGTCCCCATTTTACACATTACAGCAGGCAAGTGTCCCCATTTTACACATTATGGCAGGCACGTGTCCCCATTTTACACATTACGCAGGCAAGTGTCCCCATTTTACACATTACGCAGGCAAGTGTCCCCTATTTACACATTACGGCAGGCAAGAGTCCCCATTTTACACATTACACAGGCAAGTGTCCCCATTTTACACAGTACGGCAGGCAAGGGTCCCCATTTTACACATTATGGCAAGCAAGTGTCCCCATTTTATACAGTACGGCAGGCAAGTGTCCCCATTTTACACATTATGGCAGGCAAGTGTCCCCATTTTACACATTACGCAGGCAAGTGTCCCCATTTTACACATTACGCAGGCAATTGTCCCCATTTTACACATTACGGCAGGCAAGAGTCCCCATTTTACACATTACACAGGCAAGTGTCCCCATTTTACACAGTACGGCAGGCAAGGGTCCCCATTTTACACATTATGGCAAGCAAGTGTCCCCATTTTATACAGTACGGCAGGCAAGTGTCCCCATTTTACACATTATGGCAGGCAAGTGTCCCCATTTTACACATTACGCAGGCAAGTGTCCCCATTTTACACATTATGGCAGGCAAGAGTCCCCATTTTACACAGTACGGCAGGCAAGTGTCCCCAATTTACACATTACAGCAGGCAAGTGTCCCAGTTTTACACATTGCAGCAGGCTCGTGTCCCCCTTTTACACATTGTGGCAGGCATGTGTCCCCATTTTACACATTACGCAGGCAAGTGTCCCCATTTTACACATTACGGCAGGCATGTGTCCCCATTTTACACATTACGCAGGCAAGTGTCCCCATTTTACACAGTACGGCAGGCAAGTGTCCCCATTTTACACATTACGGCAGGCAAGTGTCCCCATTTTACACAGAACGGCAGGCAAGTGTCCCCATTTTACACAGTATGGCAGGCAAGTGTCCCCAATTTACACATTATGCAGGCAAGAGTCCCCAATTTACACAGTACGGCAGACAAGTGTCCCCATTTTACACAGTACGGCAGGCAAGTGTCCCCAATTTACACAGTACGGCAGGCAAGAGTCCCCATTTTACACATTACACAGGCAAGTGTCCCCATTTTACACAGTACGGCAGGCAAGGGTCCCCATTTTACACATTATGGCAAGCAAGTGTCCCCATTTTATACAGTACGGCAGGCAAGTGTCCCCATTTTACACATTATGGCAGGCAAGTGTCCCCATTTTACACATTACGCAGGCAAGTGTCCCCATTTTACACATTATGGCAGGCAAGAGTCCCCATTTTACACAGTACGGCAGGCAAGTGTCCCCAATTTACACATTACAGCAGGCAAGTGTCCCAGTTTTACACATTGCAGCAGGCTCGTGTCCCCCTTTTACACATTGTGGCAGGCATGTGTCCCCATTTTACACATTACGCAGGCAAGTGTCCCCATTTTACACATTACGGCAGGCATGTGTCCCCATTTTACACATTACGCAGGCAAGTGTCCCCATTTTACACAGTACGGCAGGCAAGTGTCCCCATTTTACACATTACGGCAGGCAAGTGTCCCCATTTTACACAGAACGGCAGGCAAGTGTCCCCATTTTACACAGTATGGCAGGCAAGTGTCCCCAATTTACACATTATGCAGGCAAGAGTCCCCAATTTACACAGTACGGCAGACAAGTGTCCCCATTTTACACAGTACGGCAGGCAAGTGTCCCCAATTTACACAGTACGGCAGGCAAGTGTCAAGGTGGGGGGGAGGAAGGGAGGGGGAGAGAGCGAGACAACTTACATATGATGAGGATCTTCCCACTCTTTGGGTCGGACCACCTCCTCCTTCCAGCTTGGCTCCCCCTCCTTCGTCTTCCTGAGTACTCCTGCTCGGGGGGCAGAGTTTTGCGGAATGACGCGATTGCGTTGTGACGTCACAATGCAACTGCGTCATTCCGCGAAGCTCCGCCTCCGAGCAGGAGTACTCGGGAAGACGGAGGAGGGGGAAACATGGACCAGCAAAGTGCCGCGGTGGGCGCCCCGTGCGGTGGCACAGCTTGCCCGCCGCAGGAAACAGCACTGGATCCACCAACTGAGTGGGAATACCGGGCCATTGTTGTCGGGATTCCAGCTGTCGGTTTATTGGCAGGTGTAGGGATTCCGGCGTCAGTCTCCGCTGGGATCCCGATAGCTGGTAAGTTGACTGCATCCCGGAGAAACCTGTGTTTCTATAATCCTCTATATTCAGTGCTCAGAATTCCTCCTAGGCATGGTCATTCCACAAGGAAGAGCCAGAAGACACTTTGCAGAAATATTTCTGAAGTCTTCTGCCAAAAACAGTCACGTATTTATTGGTAATATACATTTATGCTGTTTAAAGTCAGCAAAATATAATTCATATTATTATTTAATTTATTGCTAAAAAGAAAAACATACGGGGGCGGGGCCTGCCTACCAAACTGAAAGGAAGCAGGATCTCAGAGCTCCGTCCTACACAGCTCTTTATAGCCCTATTTTGCCATTTTTCCCAGCTCGGGGGCTTTTAAAGCAGACTCATTAGCTTGCTGACTTCCCCGCAATACCTCTGGGACCTCCCACTCCTGCCTCACTGCCCCACTGATCGTTGCCGGGGCTCTGGCTGGACAGGCTGCTGGAAGCTGCGGCCTCATTTACGGAAGTCGTGGAGGGGGCAGTGCTACACAAGGCAGCTGAAATACTGTCACGGCACCCTGTGCTGCATGCTGGCTAACTGGCAACTCATACATGCCAGGCTGCATTACACACTTACCCCTCAGCCACCATTTGCTGCTGGCTCTTCAGCAACACAGCAACTGACTGCTCAGCTGCCTGTTGCCACTGGCATATTGCAACTACTGCACCCTCCTCTCACATCCTCAGGGTGGAAGAGACCATTGCCTCATATTGGCAATTAGACTCATCAACATCTGCTTTCTGCCCAGTGTCACTGTTGGCCAGGTCACCTTGCTCATTTAATTGTACTTGCCTGTTATAAAGAGTGGTTTCTGCCATTTCCCCTACACAGAGTGAGAGGAGACACACCGGCTTCATTGCCCAGTTGGAAGCCCCCACCCCCCCGAGGGGTGAGTGCCAGCATTTTTGCTATTTTGGAGTTACATGTGGCTGTCATACTGTACATTAGATTTGAATTTGGTCAGTGTTACCTCTTGGCATGCCTCCCAAGAAGCCCAAAGGGGTGCTGCCCCCTCGTGTGACTTTTCCTACTCAGAAACCACCATGTGCACTTTCCTCTCCATCTGGTTCACCAGCTTCAGCTTCTATGGGAAGTGTACTGTCAATCAGCTCCACTGGCTCCCTCTCCACACTGGAAGCTGACTGTGACCCGGATGCTCTGCTTACGGTTAGACCATTGTGCCAAATTTTATTGGCTTTCAAGTCAGATCTAACTAAAGATCTAATGTCCGCAATTCGGGAAGAAAATGGAGGAACTGGTTGCTTCCCACAATGATTTGATATCTTCTCATGACGTCCAGCAAACTGAGCTTGAAACCCTTAAGAATAAGGCAGCGGATTTGAAGGACCGGTCTTGGAGAAACAATATTAAGATCAGAGGAATTCCAGATTCTGTCTCCAATTCTGATTTGGAAGATTATGCATTGGTCCTATTCCGTAAATTGCTGCCAACTGCGGAGGAAAGAGATATGCTGATTGACCGCATTCATCGTCTTCCTCGCCCCTGTACTGTCTTGGACTCCTTGCCAATTGACACGCTTCTCCGTGTCCACTTCTTCACTACTAAAGAATGCATCCTTAGAGCCGCCAGAGCTGCGGGCGATTCAGATGTCCTGGGTGGCCTACAAATTTTCCCGGACCTCTCTGCGCAGACTTTTGCTAAACGGAGGTCCTTGGCACCTATCACGTTGGCTCTTTGGGCTCATGATATACCGTACCGCTGGGAGTTCCCAGTGAAGCTCATTGTTACGTATGAAGAATCTTCCTACACTACCTCTTCGCTGGATGCCGGGGTCAAGCTGTTGTTGGACTGGAAAATTTGGTTAAACAGAACTCGGAAATTACGTCATCTGCAGCCCCCCGTACAGAATGGGCATCAACCTTAGTGACTTTTTGCATTGTGTTGGTTATCTCTTATTTGTACCAGATGCCAGCTGTTTGAGAATGTTGGTCTCCTGTCTCCTAATGTGGGCCCACTAGGCTAAGTATAGTAGCTTAATGTGCAAAATGTTTTGTATTATTTCGTATCTACAGTATCTTATCATTTATAAAAGTGCATACATTATTTCTGCTCTTAGCGTCCACGTAACGACCTTGAGTTGGGTTGGCATTGTTTGTATTTCACTGTCTTGATATGGAGGTATCCTCTTTTGTGTGGTATAACTGTATTTAGTGACTTGCTGGAGGGATCCACCTTGCTTTCCTTCTCTGGTCTTGAACGCAAATTTGATCTGTCTGTCTCTGAGCTCCGGTCTTACTTTCAGATCTGTCATTGGTGGAATCGCGTATCTAAGCAAGTAAATCCTGTTAATCCCCTGGTAACTAAACTGTTTACCTGTTTTACACAATCCAATTCTAAAGGTGATGTTATATCTTGGTATAACATTCTCATCAATTTAATCCTCATTTCTAAGTCTAATACACAAAGGAAATGGGAAGCAGACTCAGGCATTACATTTTCTCCCACCCAATGGAGTAACATTTTTCAGTCCTCATATACTATGTCCCGGTGCTTAAATCACATCGAAATGCATATTAAATTGCTTCACAGATTGTATTTAACTCCTGATAAATTGCACACGTTTTGGCCTGTCTGCTCTAAATATTGCTGGCGGCAATGCAGTGAAATAGGCCATGTGTTCGATAGCTCAAATGTGGAAACAGCCCACTGCACCTACCCTGTTGAAAGTTGTTTAGAAAATGAACTTTAATTTTGTCATGGAAACTGAATATTTGCCTTATTCATATTCAGTTAATTTTCAATTGGTCCGTTGTTCACTTTGGCATGTATTTTCTACAGACGGGGAAGGCGCACGATTTACCTCCAAATCACATCGACCTGATCCTCCTCAGTTTAGTCTCAATGAGAATATGTCGGCCTCTCCACATGATCTGTAACCCTCCTTGTGTAATAATATTCTACACCACCTGTCATTTTGCACTCTCAGTACAGCTTCTCTGTACATTGCCTGGCTCTTCGGTTCTGGTACAGTTTGGCTCTATGTTTTTTTTATTTTTTTATGATGCTGATGATGCCATGTATAAGTATTTAGATTTTTTTATGTTTTTGGGATCCTACTGTGTTCCTCTCTCCCTCCCCTTCCCATCCCCTTTCTTTTTTCTGTACCCCTTACATAACTAAACTTCAACAAAAATTATGTTGTAAAAAAAAAGAAAAGAAACACAGAATAAAATATGACCGGAATAGGCTGGGTGAAAAAGATGGGTGGATGGGGGATTTGCCTGGATAATAAAGGTCTGATCTATATATTGATACAGTCCAATGAGCTTGGGTATGTACCTTTTTGCTGGTTCCCTCAGAGTGATGATGTGTCCGATGCTGTTGACTTTAACTTCCCATCTGGTTCTGTAGTAGCCAGTGGGTTAGCAGCTTTCTCTCCGGTGGTGTAGTTAGACTGTCTCTTCTCCTGTTGGTGATGGGTCTTCCGCAGCACCCTGTGTTGCTGATTGCAGTTAGCTTACAGATGTACTACAGACAGCATTGGTGGAGTGGCTAAGACTGTGCCCCAGGCCACAGCACAGTGATAGTTCTGCCTGTTCACCCCTTGAGCCACCCCTGCCCTTTGTTCACTGTACACCACTAGATAGTACTGTATATTAACACTGCTGCTTATAAACTGCGTATGACATAATCCAAAGGCAAAGGTTTCTGTCATCTAAGATTGTGCAGTAGACAGTAAACCAATAAAATATTTGAAAACAAACAGAGAGCTGGGAGCTGTGCCGTGCATGGCGTTCCCGGCTCTCTGTGGACTGGACTGTCCCACCAGTTTATCGGCCCTTCTGGCATTTGCCAGAAGTGCCAGATGGGCAGTCCGACCCTGCATCAAAGTTACACTGCACAATGGTCTTGTGAAGAAGGGCATAGAGATGAATTACTCGTAGAGTGATTGTTAGTCAGGCAGATACCTGTAGAAAGGTAGCTGGATTCAGGTACTTCAGACAGGTAAGACAGTATCTTAGTGGACATGTAACTATGATGCTCTCCATATTGTGCACAGTCTGTTTGATGCTCTTTGTGTTTTAGTGCGGTCACTCAGATATTCTGCAATTAAAGGTGGTTACTAGAGAAGTAGCATTGAATGACATTCACATGGATGCGGACTATATTGTCTGTATTGCTGTCACAACTGAGGACTGGTGACCGTGACTGGGAGCCTCAGTTGTAGGGGCTGACGGGTATTTGAACTTAGGAGGAGCTATGTGACTCCTGGACATGCGTAATGACAGCAGCAATGAATGCCAGAGGGCGTGACCACAACAACTGGAAATGCCTTAAGTGCTTTTATTAAATAAAAAGTCAAATAACGTGCAAAAGAATAATAGAAGGTCACAAGTGATAATTAGGTGCACAATTGGTAAAGACCAGTAACCTGGAATATGGAGGAAAGTTCTGTAAACAATAAATGAAGCTGGGGTTCGCTGGAAGATGAGTAATGAAGCTGGGGTTCGTAGGTAAATGAGAAAAGAAGCTGGAGTGCGCTGGTAACTGAGGAATGAAGGATGGTTACTGAAAAGCAAAAGTTCAAACACAGGAATCAAAAGTAGACTGTAGAGGGTTAATCACTGGAGAGTCGGGTTACACTGCAGAGTGTAATCACCAGGGAAGTCAGGCTGAACTGCAGAATGGAATTGCAGGAGAATGTCTGTAGTGAAGCTTGTAGGCTGGAATCACAGATGACAATGAAAGCACTGACGATTTCCTAGTGCAGGCTCAGTCCCTTTATACCCTTAGGTGTAAAGGGATTGGATGACTTTATTATGCAGACTTCAGCAGGGCTATGGATTGGAGGTCAAGATCATGTGACTGGAACTAAGATGGCTGCGCCCATACCGGCCTGTGGAGGGAAAGCTGTTTGTATTCACCACATGGAGATTCCTCTGTAATGGCGGCGGTGAACATAGAGAACGCCGACTTGCGTCTCAACCTTCAGCTTGGACGGCCGCGGCTGCAGTAGGTGAGGTGACATATGAATGCTAGCAACATAGCTGGGAACCGGGCCTAGGACGTGCATCCAGAAGGGAAAATGGTGTCTCAGTACCGAAGGGACAGTGACACAGAAAAATGGGGAAACAGGGACAGTAACCCTTGTAGAATAAAGGGGACGCAGGAGCAATGATGCTTACAGAACAATGGGGACACAGGGACAGTGACACTTCCAGAACAATGGGGACACAGGGACAGTGACACTTACAGAAAAATGAGGACACAGGGACAGTGACACAGAACAATGGGGACAAAGGGACAGTGACACTTCCAGAACAATGGGGATGAAGGGACAGTGAACCCTACAGAATAATGGGAACAAAGGGACAGTGACACTTACAAAATAAATAGAAATTTAATACCTAACAATAATTCCTTTTCTCCTAGTCCATAGTGGATACTGGGGTCTTGTACTTTAGTACCATGGGGTATAGATCGGGTCCACTGGAGCCTGGCACTTTAAAAACCTTTAGCGTATGTATGTGTGTGCTGGCTCCTCCCCTCTATGCTCCTCCTACCAGACTCAGTCTAGGAAAACTGTGTCCGAGGAGACGGACATAATATGAGAGAATAAACATTACAACAGCGGTGCTGCAACAAGCCAACACACAACCATAAATGAAAGGAGGGTGCTAACCAGAACAGAGGAAAGCAACACCAACCCAACCAGGATAGCACAGCTATCCCAACAACATAATGAGACCACAACGCTGGTCCAACCAAATACTTACACAGGTAAGCAGGAATGAAGCACTGAGGCGGGCGCCCAGTATCTTCTACGGACTAGGAGAGAAGGAATTACCGGTAGGTATTAAATTCCTATTTTCTCTTACGTCCTAGTGGATACTGGGGTTTTGTACTTTAGTACCATGGGGAAGTCCCAAAGCTCTCAAATGGGTGGGAGAGTGCTGAGACCCCTGTAAAATCGCCTGACCAAACTGAAGATCATCCCTGGCCAGGGTATCGAACTGATAGAATTTTACAAACATGTTCGAACCAGACCAAGTAGCAGCTCGGCACAACTGTAGGGCCGACACTCCCCGGGCAGCCGCTCAGGAAGAGCTCACCGACCTTGTAGAGTGGGCTTGAATAGACATTGGTAAGGGCAGAGCCACCGAAGTATATGTCTGTTGGATGGTCAACCGGAGTCATCGAGCAATAGATTGCTTAGAAGCTGGCCAACCAACCTTGGAGGCATCATAAAGGACAAACAGCGAATCAGATTTCCGATGATGAGCCATCCTTTTGACATAAATCTTTCGGGTCCTGACCACATCCAGGGACTCAGAACCAATGGAAGCGTCAGACAACCCCGGAACCACAGTAGGGTGATTCACATGAAAGGCTGACACCACTTTTGGCAAGAACTGAGGACGGGTCCTAAGTTCCGCTCTGTCTTCATTAAATATCAAATAAGGGCTCTCCCCCAATTCAGACACACGTCTGGCAGATGCCAATGCCAATATCATCACCATCTTCCAGGTGAAATTTTTTTACTCCATCCTATGTAATGGTTCAAACCAGTCTGATTGGAGAAAGGACAGAACCACGTTGAGGTCCCGCGGAGCCGTGGGAAGTACAAAGGAAGAATTTCATTCAAGACAGTTTGTACTTCAGGCAAGACGGCAACTTGTTTCTGGAAGAAAATAGAGAGCGCAGAATCTGAACTTCGATGGAGCCTAACCATAGGCCCATATCAACTCTCGCTTGCAGGAACAATAGAAAATGTCCAATTCTTAATTCCACGGGAGAAACCTGTCTACCCTCAGACCAGGAAACATACTTTTTCCAGATATGACGGTAATGTTTCGACGTAACCATCTTCCTGGCCTGGACCATGGTGGAAATGACCCTGGAGGGAAGACCTTTCCTAGCTAGAATTTCCCTCTCAACATCCAAGCCATCAAATGTAGCCGCTGTAAGTGTGAATAGATGAACGGACCTTGTTGAAGAAGATCTTCTCGGAGCGGTAGAGGCCAGGGATTCTCCAGAACCATGATTAGGAGGTCCGAGTACCACACCCGTCGCGAACAATCCAGGGCAATTGGAATGGCCTGAATGCTTTCCCTTCTTAATCTTTTTAGAACCCTTGGGATTAGCGGTAGAGGAGGGAACAGGTACACAAATCGGTACCTCCACTGTGTCGTCAGTGCCTCCACTGCAACAACCTGTGGATCCCTTGTTCTGGTACAGTAACGGCATAACTTCTTGTTGAGTCGAGAAGCCATCAGATCTATCAGCAGACAGCCCCACTGGTGAATTAGCTGTTGAAACACCTGGGGATGTAGGCCCCATTACCCCGGATGGAGATCGTGTCTGCTGAGGAAGTCTGCTTCCCAGTTGTCCACTCCTGGAATGAATATGGCTGAGATGGCCCTGGTGTTGGCCTCCGCCCAGAGGAGGATTTTTGACACCTCTCGCATCACAGCTCTGCTTCTTGTTCCCCCTTGTTGGTTTATGTACGCCACATCCTTCAGGAGATGAGACGCCTGCAGAAGAGCATTGTAAATTGCCTTGAGTTCCAGGATGTTTATCAGCAGAACAGACTCCTGTCTCAACCATATACCCTGGAATTGGGCCCTTTTCGGTCACAGCCCCCCAACCCTTGGAGGCTGGCATCCATTGTCAGTAAAGTCCATGAGTGGATATTGGAACTCCTGCCCTCCACCAGGTGAGGAACCTGTAGCCACCATAATAGAGAAATCCGGGCTTTCAGAGATAAGGGTGGTCATTCCGAGTTGATCGCTTGCTAGCAGCTTTTAGCAGCCATGCAAACGCTATGCCACCTCCCGCTTGGAGTGTATGTTAGCTTAGCAGAAGTGCGAACGAAAGAATCACAGAGCGGCTACAAATTTATTTTGTGCAGTTTTAGCTTGCGATCACTTCAGACTGTTCAGTTCCTGTTTTGACGTCACAAACACGCCCTGCGTTTGGCCAGCCATGCCTGCGTTTTTGCTGGCACGCCTGCATTTTTTTCGAACACTCCCTGAAAACGGTCAGTTGACACCCAGAAATGCCCACTTCATGTCAATCACTCTGCGGCCAGCAGTGTGACTGAAAAGCGTCGCTACACATTGTGTGAAACTACATCTTTCTTTGTACTTTTACATTGCGCGTGTGCATTGCGCTGCATACGCATGTGCAGAAGTGCCTTTTTTTGCCTCAACGCTGCACAGCGAACGAATGCAGCTAGCGATCAACTTGGAATGACCACCAAGGTCACTTCCTGATGCATATGAAGGTGAGACCCCGACCATTTGTCCAGTAGATCCAGCTGAAATGGACGGGCATGGAACCTGCCGTCAGGGGCGTATCTACCTATTGGCCAGGATGGCACTCGCCAGGGGCACCAGCCGAGGAGGGGGCGCCGCCCAGCAGTGCCACCCTTGGCAAATGGGTGGAATCACTTAGTAGTGGCTTCGCCTGGGCTGGAGGATCTCACAGTAGGCAGGAACAGGCGCCAGTGTTCGGTACCACAATGCACTAGTGAAGAACGTGAAAGTAAACTACAGTTCCCAGCAGCCCTTGCTGTCGGGAGCTCATGGCAGCAAGGGTTGCTGGGAGCTGTAGTTTACTTTCACTTTCTTCACGAAGTGTGTTACTGTGCCGAAGTGTGGTGTTCCTGCCTAATATGCAATCCTACAGCCCAGGCGATGCCCAGCTCATCAAACTAGGTACTGCAACATATAAATTGATATGTACTTGGAGGGGAAAGGACTATATGCAGGGAGGGTAAAGGACTATATGCAGGGAGGGGGGAGACTATGTACTGGGAGGGGAGAGGACTATATGCAGGGGGCGGAGACTCTGTGCTGGGAGGGGTGAAGATTAAATGCAGGGGGGGAACTATGTGCTGGGGCGGGAGAGGACTACATGCAGGGGGGGAGAGTCTGTGCTGGCAGGAGAGAGGACTATATGCAGGGAGGGTTGAGACTTTGTGCTGGGAGGGGAGAGGACTATATGCAGGGGGTGGAGACTCTGTGCTGGTAGGGGAGAGGACTATATGCAGGGGGGAGGAGACTATGTGCTGGGAGGGGATTATATGCAGGGGGGAGACTATGTGCTAGGAGGGGAGAGGACTATATGCGGGGGGGATTCTGTGCTGGGAGGGGAAAGGACTGTATGCAGGGGGTAGGAGACTCTGTTGGGAGGGGAGAGGACTACATGCAGGGGGGAGACTCTGTGCTGGGAGGGGTGAGGACTATATGCAGGGAGGGGGGAGACCATGGCTATGTGCTGGTAGGGGGATGGAGGCTACAGCTATGTGCTGGGAGGGGAATGGCGATTACGGCTATGTGCTGGGAGGAGGAGGAGGACTACGGCTCTGTGCTGGGAGCGGGATGGAGACTACGGCTATGTGCTGGGAGTGGGATGGAGACTACGGCTATGTGCTGGGAGCGGGATGGGGACTACTTCTATGTGCTGGGAGGGGGTGGGGACTATGGCTATGTGCTGGGTACAGGAGGTAATCTACCCATTGTCTAGGATGGTACTCACCAGGTGCACTGGCAGAGGAGGGGGCGCTGCCTGGTACCACCCTTGGCCAGGGAGTGGAATCACTTAGTAGTTGCTGTCCCTGGGCATGTGATTTGTTCAGCAGCCAAGAGCTGGCACCGGTTTTCGGCACCACAGTGAAGAAACTCAAAATAAACTTCTAGAATGCTATTCTTAATATATCACTACATCCCCACTACTAGGTAGTGCACAGAGATACCTTTTCACTGCCATTAATATTTCATTATACCCCCTGACTGCGGGTGGCATCGCTGGGCAGTGCCCCTCCTTGGCCGCGCCAGGCAATGCTGATTTCTCCACAGTGTGACAAGGATTACTGTGTGGGCGTGATGTGTAAGGGGCACTAGTGTGTGACATAATGGCCCTCATTCCGAGTTGTTCGCTCGGTAAATTTAATCGCATCGCAGCGATTTTCCGCTTAGTGCGCATGCGCAATGTCCGCACTGCGACTGCGCCAAGTAAATTTGCTATGAAGATAGGATTTTTACTCACGGCTTTTTCTTCGCTCCGGCGATCGTAGTGTGATTGACAGGAAATGGGTGTTACTGGGCGGAAACACGCCGTTTTATGGGCGTGTGGATAAAAACGCTACCGTTTCCGGAAAAAACGCGGGAGTGGCTGGAGAAACGGAGGAGTGTCTGGGCGAACGCTGGGTGTGTTTGTGACGTCAAACCAGGAACGACAAGCACTGAACTGATCGCAGATGCCGAGTAAGTCTGAAGCTACTCTGAAACTGCTACGAGGTGTGTAATCGCAATATTGCGAATACATCGTTCGCAATTTTAAGAAGCTAAGATTCACTCCCAGTAGGCGGCGGCTTAGCGTGTGCAATACTGCTAAAATCGCCTTGCGAGCGAACAACTCGGAATGAGGGCCTATGTGTATAAGGGGTACTACTGTGTAACGTAATTTGAATTGGCAGTACTATTTTGTGGTCATGCCCCTTTCCCACAAGACCATTCTCCTTTTTTGCACATGCACCTTCCATATTTCAAATATGGGTGCGCCAGTCCCTTTGCCAGGGGCACCCGGTCCCCTAGATACACCTCTGCCTGCCGTATTGGATTGCCTCGTAAGCCACCGTCTTGCCCAGTAATCAAATGCAAAGATGTATGGATACCTTGCAAGGACTGAGCACAGAGCAATCCATAGCCTGGATAGTCAAGGCCTTGTAAATCAGGAGAAATACCTTTTGAGACACTGTATCCAGGGGATCCGGTCTGAAGATCGACAGTGTCTAGGTCGATAATGTTTAGGTCGACCACTATAGGTCGACAGTCACTAGGTCGACATGGATGGAAGGTCGACAGGGTTTCTAGGTCGACATGTGCTAGGTCGACAGGTCTAAAGGTCGACATGAGTTTTTCACATTTTTTTTATTTTTTTTATTTTTTCATACGTAACGATCCACGTGGACTACTATTGGAACGGTAAAGTGTGCCGAGCGAAGCGGTAGCGGAGCGAAGGCACCATGCCCGAAGCATGGCGAGCGAAGCGAGCCATGCGAGGGGACGCGGTGCACTAATTTGGGATCCCGGTCACTTTACGAAGAAAACGACACCAAAAAAAAAAAATCCTCATGTCGACCTTTAGACCTGTCGACCTAGCACATGTCGACCTAGAAACCCGGTCGACCTTCCATCCATGTCGACCTAGTGACTGTCGACCTAAACATTGTCGACCTAGATACTGTCGATAAAACGAACTACACCCGTATCCAGAATTATTTCCAGGAACTGAAGATGTTGGGTCGGTTCCAGGTGAGATTTCTGAAAATGTAGGATCCACCCATGATCCGTAAGTAGGCGAGTCGTCAGATCGATGCTGTGCAGCAGACGATCCTTGGACACAGCCTTTATGAGGAGATCGGCCAAGTAGGGGACTATGTTTACTCCCATCATGCGCAGTTGTAGCATCATCTACGCCATGACTTTGGTGAAGACCCTCGGAGCTATGGATAATCCAAAGGGTAAGGCCTGAAACTGGAAATGGTCGTCCAATATGGCGAACCTCAGGTAAGCCTGATGAGGGGGCCATATGGGAATGTGTAGGTAGCATCCTTGACATCCAGAGACACCAGCAATTCCCCCTCATCCAGAGTGGACACCACCGCCCGCAGGGATTCCATCTTGAATTTGAACACCCACAGATACGGGTTTAGAGACTTTAGGTTCAAGATGGGGCGCACCAAACCGTCTGGTTTGGAAACAACAAAAGACTGGAGTAAAACCCCCTGTTGCGTAACAGAGGAGGTACTGAAACCACCACCCCCGTCTGCAACAGTTTTTGAATAGCCTCTCGTAAGGTAACTTTTGCTGCGGGTAAAGCTGGTTAGCCTGACTTGAAAAATCTGTGAGGAGGGAGTGTTTGAAATTCCAGCCGGTGTCCTTAGGGAAATGAAGTCCCTCACACAAGGATCCTGGCAGGATTCCGCCCACACGTGGGTGAAGTGTTGAAGGCAAGCACATACCTGAAGTCGACTTGATGCTGGGGTCAACCGTCACGTAACAGGCTTAGCAGCAGGGGATCCGGTGGTCTGGTCCAGGGAGAGCATTTGCAGGTTTACGGGACTTACCACGAGATCCTCTGGGAGTGGTGGAGACTCCTCGCCCCTTGCCTCTGAACCTTGCCACACGAAAGGACTGCAAGGAGGGTCCGGTGTAAGAACGTCTAGCAGGTGGCACAGCCGACGGCAGATAGGTAGACTTACCCGTTGCTGCTTGGGAGATCCATTTATTTAATTTGTCTCCAAACAAGGCATCACCTGTAAAGGGAAGATTTTCTTCACCCTTTTTGGAATCAGCATCAGCCGACCACTGACGTAACCACAGAGCTTTGTGCGCAGAAACAGCCATAGCAGTAGTGTGCCCATTTATCTTACACAACTCTTTAATAGCCTCACTCATAAAATTTGCAGCATCCTGTATATGTCGCAGCAGAGTAATGACCTCATCCCGGGGGAAAGAGAGTCTAAACTGTCAATAACATTATCTGACCACTTGACTACCACCCTGGAAATCCACCCACAAACAATTGTGGGGCATTGTGCTGTGCCTGCTGCCGTATATATTGCCTTGAGCATGGTCTCAATCTTATGGTCAGCTTGCTCTTTTAGGGATATAGCCCCTGGCACCAGCAGTACCAATTTCTTAGACAGTCTGGATACAGACGTATCGACTGATGGGTGGTTTTCCCATACCTTCCTGTCCTCAGTTGGGAGGGGAAAAGTAGTTAAAAACTTCTGTGGAATTTTAAATTTTTTAGCAGGGTTTAACCATGCTTCCTTGGCCAGGGAGTTTGAATCTTTAGACACAGGAAAAGTTGCTGAGGTCTTTGGTCTAACATTAAAATACAACTCCTCATCTGGCTCTGACTCCTGATCCATTGTGAAGAGCCTCTCTCACAGCAAATATGAGGGCCTCCGCCCCTGGGGACAGAGAGCTGCCCTCATCCATATCATCATCATCTACATCAGGCTGATCAGAATCAGACTGGAGCACCTGTGGCAGTGAGCGTTTATGTGAAACCACTAGAGGGGGATGAGAAGCCTTCCTGGTATCTGCTGCTTTGGCCACATAATCAATACAGTGTTTTAACACCTGTCTCTCTTTTCTAGCTGCAGCTAATTCTGAATTAACATTCTTTTAAAACTATCTAGCCAGTCAGGTGCCTGTGAACTGTGAATTTATGGAGACAAGGAATATTGTTCACACGAGAGTGGCCCCACTGAAGACGGGATTGAGTTACAAGCAGCACACATTACCATGTCCACAGACATCTTACACAACTGTAAAAACAATGCAGCCCACTAACCAACACCTCCACACAGACCATAGAGAGCCCCTGGAGTGACACTGAGGAGCGACCACCAGCACACAGAAACACAGCAGTACAATGTGTAACTACTGTAAGTGTATGACCTGACAGTAGTGCAGCGGTGCTACCGCTGGTGTGCTCCCCCCTTTCTATGACCCTGTGGTACCAGCACAGAGTCCTGTAGCAGTGTGAGTCTCTGCAGGAGCAGCGTGCATGCAGCCTTGATCCGCAGCAGCAGGAAATGGTGCCTTCCCGCTTCAGGTCCTGCTCCTGGAAGCCCCACCCCCTGTAATGGGGTACGGTCCCTGATCAATAGTTTATACTGGCTGTTAGAAATAACATCATAATATGCATACAGTACACACAAAGCCTTTTTGTGACAGTGAGCACTGAGGGGCATCAGCCCTTAGCCAGTTTGTCCGCGGCAGGCACCGCAGTTCTGGGCCCATGACTGCCTTGTGACTTGCTGCCAAAACTGCACCTGGGACCCACTAACCGGGACGCTGGTGTAACACTCACCGCACCTTGTACTTCGGCATCTGTTAGAGGGTGGCGGCTAGCTGCTGGTGTGGGCACATATACTAACGATATGTGATCAGTACCTCAGGAGCTCAGTGTCCTGTCAGCTTGGATTATGAACCACTAAACCTCAGCAGGTAGCCTGGTTGCCAACCAGGGCTACCTGAAAATAATAAAGTAAAATAAAAACAAAGAAGACTCTCTGGAGCTCCAGAGAAATGCACCCGGCTCCTTGGGCCCATTTTTCTAGACTGAGTCTGGTAGGAGGGGCATAGAGGGGAGGAGCCAGCACACACATACACACACTTAAGGTTTTAAAGTGCCAGGCTCCAGTGGACACGATCTATACCGCATGGTACTAAAGTACAAGACCCCAGTATCCACTAGGACATAAGAGAAATGGGGACAAAGGGACAGTGACACTTACAGAACAATGGGAACAAAGGGACAGTGATCCCTACAGAATATTGGGGACAAAGGGACAGTGACAGTTACAGAATGATGGGGACAAAGTGACAGTGACACAGAAAAATGAAAAGATTCATTGTGCAGGTCCTGGCCATCTGAATAAATAGAAGAGCAGTGCAGCGCACCACGTGACTTGCACTGGAGTAGGGGTGGTCACTGTGGTCTGTACGTTTATGTCAGCCAGGTACATGCAAGGGGTCATAAGGATGGAGTCGTTGTGTGTCGGGGAAAGCCCATGTCCCATGCCTCCGGATCTTACTCACAGCTGCACACTCCCCCTCCTTCAGCAGCCCTAAGCAACGGCAGGACCCAATCCATAGAGCCATCGAGGGAGGTGACACCGAACATAGATACAGTGAGCCAGGTGCTTCTGTTTCACTGAAGCCAGTGTCGACCAACTCAGCAGAAGGGGGCATGGGACTGGCCAAGTGAAAACCCTTACCACTGTCCCAGTGGGCCAAGTAGCCCCTGCTAGTGTGCCCTGGGTCACTTTACATATTTATAAGTATGCAAAAATTGACTTCATACCCGTTAAAATGCTTTTGGAAATCCCCAGCAAATACTTACACAGACACACATACAGAAACTCACATGCAAGCCACTCTAACACAAACACACAAGGTCACATGCAAGGCACTCTAACACACACACACACACACACACACACACACACATGTTTAGATACATTCTCTCTCTAATACATTCTCTCTCTCACATGAAGGTCACATACAGACACAGCACATAGATGCACATGTTTCCAAATATTCTCTCTTACAGTACCTTACAAACAAGGAGCAGTCTCACTGGCTGGTCCTGTCCCCAGCTCTGCAGCCACTTCAGGTACTTCTCCTCTGCCTCTGACAGCAGCAGCAATGCTGAGCCAAAGCCCATGTAGCCCCACCCCTGCTAAAGCCATGTAGCTGTAGCCCTGCCCCCTGCTAAGTCCCCGACTGCCTCCCAGTAACTACAGGAGCTACACTGCAGCCTCTACAGCTTCCGGCTAGTGCCACCGGGAAGTGTGCGGCTGCCACCCGCCCAGCCCAGCAGTATGAGTCAGCCCAATTAAGCTGTCTATGGGACCAGCTCACCGGAAACTAGCATGGTACCCCAGTGGCCCAATCCGCCCCTGTCCCACACCTCTGGCAAATGTATATATGTCCACTTGTCTTGCATTATCACAGGGATAGCTGTTCCAAATGTCACTGTTTCAGTGATTGTTGTTTAATTTCAGAGCATCTGATGGCTGTCAACACATTTAAAAATGTATAATTGTTTCAAATGAAACATAAAAAAATAATTTCCATATGTATTTCATTTATGTTTGGCATGAACAAGATAACATCTACTTGTTTTGTCACAGATACATGCTTGATAAATACAGGATGAGTTCACTTGTAGAAGCATATTAAACACATACTGTAATAGCATTTATGTTTATATGCATTTGTTTTTACATTTTAACATACATTTAAAAAAACAAAACACAAATAGCAAAGTAAAGAATATAACCGAACTTTGGAAAAACCATAGTAAGACTTTAATTATATTTTGCCCATCTATCTAAAAATCTGTTTATCTTACCATTTGTTTATACACTTAGAATCAAATAAAATGTTGCAACTTTATGTCTTACTGCATTTTTAGAACAGTTGCTATTCATGTATGTCTTTATCCAACAAAAACTTTTTATATGTTGTTTTTTTATGTTGCTTAGACAGTCAATACATTATTACATCTATTTCAAAGGGCATGTTATAACTTTTTTATGGGATCCATTCTAAGCTTCAAAGAAACTAAAAAAAGAAAAGAAAAAAAAAGTGGGAAATAAATGAGAAATATCAAGTCCTATTTCAAATATTCTCAAAAGAAAACGAGCACTTAGAGTCAGTTTCAAGAATTTTATAACCATAAAAAAAGTATGTAAAACACTCATATACAATATAAGATTAAAAAAATGAAACAGTACAGACAAGAAAAAGTGCATTAGATACTCCCTGTTGAAGCTACAGAGGGTGTGAAACTCCATTGGAATAAGAAATGGCAAAATACATCTAGGGCAGTGGGTGTTAGAATGCTCAATTTGCTGGCTTTGGTGTTTGGTGCACTAATGCATAAGTTTCAATCCAAACTTGGATGTAGTGCACCAATCCACCAACAGTTTAGGAAGGGCAGCCTGACTTGAAAAACCCTTAGCAGTGAAAATATCTAGAACACAAAAACAATACGCACCCCCTTGTGCAATATTTTTACAAATAATACACCAATGTGCAAGTATATATATATGTATAGAGAGAGAGAGAGAGATAGTGTAGGACCTGCAAGAAGGTGGGGTACCTTGGCGATCGGTTTGCAGGCTTCTGTGCATTGGCCAATCCACTAACTAAACACCCATCATTTATTTATTGATATGGTGAGGATAACTGAGCTTGCTATGGTGAGTGCTGAATTTTCTGTTTGTATTTATTTAAGTATGCGGTTATGGGCTACATGCACCCCACCCTATGAGTGGTAAGTGCAGTCATGTACCCCGCTTCTGGGGTGGCGAGTGCTGTGATTTTATATCTGTATACATATATATATATATATATATATATATATACTGTGTATATATATATATATATATATATATATATATATACTGTATATATATAAATGGACGTGTGTGTGTGTGTGTGTGTGTGTGTGTGTGTGTGTGTGTGTGTGTGTGTGTGTGTGTGTGTGTGTGTGTGTGTGTTACTATCTATGTGGAATGCCTGGAGCAATTTACGCCAAACTTGGTACACGTATAACTTACAATCTTGAAAAAATACTGTTGGGGTAAGACACGCCTAGCACCCCTAGGGGTGGGAGTGGGAAGGGGGTGACATGTAAAATCCATAGTTTTTGGCATAACTCTGGAATGCCTGTAACAATTTACACCAAACTTGGTACACTTATAACTTACAATCTTGAAAAAATACTGTTGGGGTAAGACACCCCTAGCACCCCTAGGGGTGGGAGTGGGAAGGGGGTGACATGTAAAATCCATAGTTTTTGGTATAACTCTGGAATGCCTGTAACAATTTACACCAAACTTGGTACACTTATAACTTACAATCTTGAAAAAATACTGTTGGGGTAAGACACCCCTAGCACCCCTAGGGGTGGGAGTGGGAAGGGGGTGACATGTAAAATCCATAGTTTTTGGCATAACTCTGGAATGCCTGGAGCAATTTACACCATACTTGGTACACGTATGACTTACAATCTGGAAAAAAATACTGTGGGGGTAAGACACGTCTAGCACCCTTAGGAGTGGGGATGGGAAGGGGGGTGACATGTAAAAATCCATAGTTTAAAATGGATGTATGTGTGTATGTTCCAGCATAAGTCTGGAATGCCTGGATCAATTTACACCAAACTTGGTACACATATGACTTACAATCTGGAAGAAAACAGTGTAGGGGTAAGACACCCCTAGCATCTCTAGGGGTTGGGGTGAGAAGGGGGTGACATGTAAAAATCCATTGTTTTTGGCATAACTCTAGAATGGCTGGAGCAATTTACACAGAGGCACAAATGGGTGGGGGCAGAGGTACCCACGGGTAGGGGCAGAGGCACACATGGGTAGGGGCAGAGGCTCCCACGTGTAAGGGCAGAGGCGCCCACAGGTTGGGTCAGACTCACACAGGTAAGGATAGAGGCACACACGGGTAGGGGCAGAGGCACACACGGGTAGGGGCACAGGCACACATGGGTTGGGGAATAGGATAGGCGCAGAGGTACCCACAGGTAACGATAAAGGCACACATGGGTAGGGGCAGAGGCACCCACGGGTAGGAGCAGAGGCACACACAGGTAGCGGCAGAGGCACCCACAGGTAAGAATAGAGGCACACACTTGTAGGGTCATAGGCATAAAGGTAGGAGCAGAGGCATATTCAGCTAGTGTATATATATATATATATATATATATATATATATAAATGCACAGTAGGCAGCACTCACGGCTCCTCGTAAACAGGACACTGTCTGATATGTCAACGTTTATATGTTTCTAATAAAACATTTTCATCAGGACAATTAGTATATTACATTGTGCTTACCTATATACCCACGCCCGTCTGTCCGTGGCGCCCAGCGTCCGCCGCACCCGCTCTGGACAACATACAGGTAGGAGCAGAGGCACCTACGGGTAAAGGCAGATGCACACACGGGTAGGGGCAGAGGCTTACTTTAGTGTCGAAGATAAGCAAGGAGACCTAAGCCCCTTTGCCATAGAGTAAGCCTGCAAAACTTACATATTTAGCATACAGCTGGCAGAGCTTGACCTGTCGTTCCAGCATTTACAGCACTGAGCAGGGCAGCATCAGAGGCGGGACGGGGCAGAGAAGGGGGTGGCTTCTTCTCCTCAGCACCAGCATTTTGACAGTATCAATTTGTGGGAAGCCCAGAGGTGCGGCCTGACAAAGATTGGCATTATTCTTTAAATTCCGTAGCAAAGCACGGGTATTCAGCTAGTGTATGTATATATATATATATATATATATATATATATATATATATACACAGTAGGCAGCACTCACGGCTCCTCGTAAAAGGACGACAGGACACTGTCTGATATGTCAACGTTTCTATGTTTCTAATAAAACATTTTCATCAGGACAATTAGTATATTACATTGTGCTTACCTATATACCCACACCCGTCTGTCCCTGGCGCCCGGCGTCCGCCACACCCGCTCTGGACAACTGACGTCATCACAGGACGCCAGCCCATGGCATCACGGAGAGATCTCAGGCCAGTGTCCTGTGATAACATCAGTTGTCCAGAGCGGGTGCGGCAGACGCTGGGCGCCACTGACAGATGGGCGTGGGTATATAGGTAAGCACAATGTAATATACTAATTGTCCTGATGAAAATGTTTTATTAGAAACATAGAAACGTTGACATATCAGACAGTGTCCTGTCGTCCTTTTACGAGGAGCCATGAGTGCCGCCTACTGTGCATTTTTATATGGAGACTGCCTAGTCATCTATGGAGGGCACCGGCCATCTACTTACTTATACTGTTTTTGGAACAGAGTGCCGCTGATTGGTTAAATATATATATATATATATATACAGTACAAACATATATATATATATATATATATATATATATATATAGTGTGACAGAGACAGCAGAAATCGCACAGGGGTGTAAAACTGCAGGGTTGTGGCTGGAGAGAATCCAGGCCAGGTGTTTCTTGAGGTCAGTGTTGAGAAGCAGCTGATTACAGCCACCTGTCAGTTACTGGTAAAAGGGCTTCAGATACAAAGATCATTGCTCCAGAGGGTGAACAAGCTGCCTAGGTGATATGCCAGGATGGTTAGTGTTAGTGGTCCTGGACCTTAAGGTCTACCAAAGAATTGTGTGGCACTCAGAGTCTTCTTAATAATAAACTTTATTTGTTTTCACATTTTTCTCATTAAGAAGACTCCAAGTGCCGCCTTTGGGATTTTGGAATTTCTACATTGCTTATAAATATATACAGTATATATATATATGTATATATACATATACACATATACAACAACGGATTGGCACTCACCCCTCACAGTGAATGGAGCCCCGGTGCCCTCTGGAACCTGTGATACATACAGCAACTCCTAGCAAGCAGCGGCACTCAGGGAAAAACTCATGGGTATTCCAAACAAGTGGTGTTTATTCCATGATGATACAAAAAAAGAACATCCAACGTTTCGGGGTGCTAACACCCCTTTGTCAAGGTGAACGAAAAAGAAGAATATATATATATATATACATCTATATCTAATAAACGCATTCGGCACTCACGTCAATTACAACACCTTGCCCGGTGCCCTCTACATTAGCTGTGTGCTATGAATAGGTCCACGGATAAGCGGCACTCTCAGGACTTGTATCAATAAATGGGTCCAACTACCCGAATTGTCAACTTTTCAGTTTTATTTCAAATCTTCGTCAGGCATATACAAATAGTTTCAAACATCTTACCTTTATAACAAATGAACCACCATGTGAAACAATCCCAGGAAGCCCAGCACGCCGGACTTCCCCTGACATCATTCAGCTCGGACTGGTTATGTGTATTAGTGCATTAACCCTTCACCATGTAACAAACACAGAACAAAAAAGAACATATTTGAACACAATATTCATAGTTAAGATCTATTAGATAACATTTTTTGCATTATGAGTCACATTAGCTACTTTGAATACTTATTACACTGAAATGATACAAATCTATCCACTTTGTTTAGAACTGCAATTCCCATTAATACATAATGACAGTTCCTCATCACACATTAATACGGCAGCGGTAGAGACTCAGGGATTGATACACATATAAACTCCAAATAACTTTTTGTTTTAAATTATGTTCGTACTGTGGTCTCAAAGACTATATGAAACTGGACTGTTAACATGTTACTATAAAAAACAATTATATGAAAGATTCATTCAGTCCCTTAGGGGCTATGGTGTTAAGTCGATCAATCCAACGTGCCTCACTCTGCAACAACTGTCTGGCTCTGTCTCATCTTCCCCTTCCCTCCGGGACAAAGTCAATCATTTTGTACCTCAAAGAGGAAAGAGAATGAGCACGTACAGTAGCTTGAAGTGTTTTGCCACAGGCTGGTCTACTGTCTTTCCTTCCAGGGCTGACTTGATGGCACTCCTATGCTAGGCCATACATACTTTAAAAGTACAAGTGGTCTTCACGATATAATATAGTCCACATGGACATCTAATATAATACACAACTTAACGTGATGTGAATGTCAAACAATGTTGTAATTTTATAATTTTGCCTGAATGTGGATGCACCGGAGTGTCCCCTGTCTCCAGGCAGACACACGTAGTGCATCCCAGGCATTTGTAATTACCCAGTTTCTTGCTTAGAAAATGTCTAGATACTTGCGGCTCAAAATCAGAGACATCACTATGTACTAACATATCCCGAATATTAGGTCCTCTTTTGTAACAGAGCATTATTCGTTTCCTGGATAATGATGGTAAATCCGGATCAGCTTGGATAATGGGCCAAATACCTTTGGCCTTAGACATTAAGCAGTTACTAACAGTGGTATACTGGCTTACATAGATTATGGATTCATCTAATTTACTGGAGTTACTATCTATAGGAACCTTTACTTTAGGTTCTGCTAGCGCTCTTGATCTAGCCTTTGATAACTCTCTACTTGAGTAACCCTTCTCCAAAAATGTAGACATCATCTTATCCACATCATGTAACTCATCCTCACTGTTGCTACATATTCGATGTACCTTCAAAAATTAAGAATGAAGCAAGCTTCTGATGACTCAATGCAAGTAACAGATTATTACAATCAGTGGGTTTAGAATATAATGAGGTTACAAACCCTGACTCACCCCTGCTTACACGAACATCCAAAAAATGAATGTCCTGTTTCTGGATTTCAAATGTAAATTTAATATTCACATCCTTGCAATTTACATCCAAACCATGTCAAGAAAACCCTGTTTAGTGCCCCCCCTCCCCCTTCCATAGGAGGAACACGTCAGCTATGTAGCGTGTAAAGAGGATTATATTTTTACTGTACTCGGCATTATCAAAAAACAAACTCTGCTCTATTCCAAACATAAATGCATTGGCGTACGTCAGTGCTACCAGTGACTCCATTGCGCAACCAAAGGTTTTCACATAATACTCTTTGTTGAATAGGAAATAATTTTGTGTAAGAACCAATTTTAGTCTTCTGAGAAACAATGGTACTGCAGGCCCTTCATACAATATATTACCACTAATCAATTTATTCACTGCTGCCATGCCCGTATTGTGTGGGATATTCGTATAAAGACTAACCACGTCTGCTGTGCATAGCCAAACCTCTGTAGGAATCGATTTGATGTTTTTTAATTTCTACAAAAAAGTGGAGGTGTCCTTAAGATATGAATGTTCATGTTGGATCACCAGTTGCAGGTAATAGTCAAGATAGCGTGATACTTGATAAAATAGCGAGTCTCATGCTGAGATGATCTGGGGGTTTGATACAGTCTGCACTAGCTTTATTAACTAACAATAATAAACAGTGGAGTTTTAATTCATGTATTGATCAATGCATTTAAGCCTGCAGCCCCCGGCAAGGGTCCCTTCTATACTGCAGGTCCTACTCTATTGCTCAAAATAACTTTCATGAAAATAGCTGACACAAGCTAGAATTAAGTTAAAAAAGGTGATCACATTTTCTCATGCACCCTGTTTTAACTTAATTATAGCTTGTGTCAGCTGTTCTCCTAGGTGCATAACAACAGGTGTGTTGGTAACTGTCTCACCTATTTCAGCAAAGTTGCTGTGAGCTTTAGACCAGATAGCAAACCTACAGTTTAACACTGATGCAATAGCTATTTTGATAATTATTTTAAACAATAGCGTAGGACCTGCAGTATAGTGGAGTCCCTTGCCAGGGGCGGCAGGCTTAAATGTATTGATCATTACATGAATTAAAACATATATATGAGTAGTACGGCTTTCTAATAAAAGTGTTTACTGTACTGTACCTGCTGTATTTTCGAATGTTTGTTAGTTTGTACAGATGGAGTGAAGTTATTGTAGGTAGAGAATGTGAACAGATTGATGTTCTGAATGTACTGAATGTACTACAACATATGTGTACTTTTGGGTATAATTTCATGATATGGTCATTTTTGTTTATTAAAAAAAAAACAATGGGGTCTTGTGTAGTTAAAAAATTGCTCAATCTGTACTGCATGTGACAATTTGAAGAAAGCTAATGTTACATGTGTCGTATGAATGGGTCAAACTAAAACTCAATTATTGATTAACATTAAATAATTTCTAAGAAACAAAACTATGTTAATCCATTGCTAAGCATAAACCCCACATACCATTTAATATTTGATTACCGGAACACTTTCCAGATACAAATTGCTTAACCACTTTTGCTCCATTCACTCCATACATTTGGATATGTGCTTTCCATCATAATTATTTTTCCATGCAAGCTGTTAAATAAAGGATGGATTCAGTTTTTGGTGGCGTTCATTAAGTTACACGTTATCACGCACAGGAGGTTACGGTAAAACCTGTGCTTATATATGTGTACCATACTTACCAACATTACTAATTGAATATTTGAGATAAATAAGACATGTCCCTAATCTGTTCAAACTACACCCAAACCACTTTCATATCAATCAAAAGCATGCCCATTTCAGCCAAGCTCACACCCATTTTCTGGCAGTTACGATTCTACACTGTCACAAAAAATAAGGACTTTTGCAGGTATGGCAACCTCAATACCAGATCCGGATTCATATCATCTTTGATATTCTAAGCTCCAGCCAGTACCACTTCTCCATCTTTACTGATCTGGTCACACAGGAGGATATAGTAACCCAAAACCCCCTCAGCTGATAAACTCTTTAACTGTTTTTCTTATTTGCTTAGTCTATTCAGTATGTGGATAATTTGCCCTGAGCTTGCCAATGAAGGATGTCCACCCAAGACACTAAGATATTGTAGTCTTAATAGGCTGACCATATTATCCCTTTATCCTGGGACACTCATGAATTACACAGGTTCTGTGGCTGCTTAAAACCAGGTGAAATGCAGGCTTGTAGTCAGCGAGCCACAGAACCTGTGTAATTCATGAGTGTCCCAGGTTAAAGGGATAATATGGTCAGCCTATAATAAATAACATTTGAACAACAGAGTAGCAAAACAGACAAAAAATGTGGGGAAAAATAGGCTTTAGGTAAGGCCGGAATTCAGTTACCTGCAGTAAATTACCGCAGGTGTAAAAGGAAGCCTTTAGCTTTAATGCCTGGGGCTATTCAATTGTACTCCCTTTTTCACCTGACAGCCTTGTTAGTGCCCATTAAAGTAACGTGTTAATGGGTGTTAACACGGGTTAACAGGCATTAACATGCAAAATCCATTAAAAGTTCACAGATTCGCGTGTTAGCAGGGTCACAGCACTCATTAACCTGCTAGTTATTGGATCATATATTTTTTGAGCCACTGAGGCTGGTGGAAAAAAATCCCTGATATCTCATGGCTTTGGAGCTAATTGGATAGCACCGTGGGAGCACTAAGCAAACTGTAATCCACCACGGCTAATTGAATTGTTTCCTAAAGGGGGGTACACATAGATTGCTTAAATTCTAAGCAATCTGACTAGATTGCTTAGAAGTTAAGCACGGATAGCTCCGTGTGTATCCCCTACAGTGATAGCAATGAGCGGTCCCGCATGTCGCTATCGCCCGTGCTAGATTGGCTTGCATGCAGGCACAATCTAGCAGGTCGCTCATTTCAACGCTGAGTAAAATGAGCGGCTCCCCTCGCACGGCACACATCGCACTGTGCTGAGCTGGGGGAGAGATGTGTGCTGTGCGGTCACTGCTAGATCACTCAGCACACATCTCTGGGGAAATCTCCCCATCAGTACTGGCCATAAGTCTGTTACTGGATAGTACACATCTGTCTTTTAGCTCTATTTCACCTGGTTTTCAGCAGTTATGCCTCTGTGCTCACCCTCTCTTCCCATATCCATTGCATCCAATACTTTATTTAAAGTGCACCATATTATGTACTTGCTTTTCTTGTGAATCAATGGTGTATCATTTAGGTTATTATTAAAGCCCCCTAGTCCTCATATGCTGTTGCTTGGTGGAAAAAGACAGTACACTTATTGTCTTTCAAATGCACAGATGCCTTTTACATTTAACCAATCTGCACCCATTGTAATATCTTCATGCAAATGTTTTAACTACAGTATTTTTATACCTCCCAACATGGCCCTCTCCAGGAGGGACAGAATGCTCTGCTCCTGGACTTCCCTCTTAATTTGTTATTGCCATCACCTGTGTTGAAACACCTTCCTTATCTATCAACCTGTTCAAAACAGGTGATGGCAATCATAAATTGAAAAAAAGTCCAGAAGAAGAGCATTGTGTCCCTCCTGGAGAGGGTAATGTTGGGAGGTATGGTATTTTGTAATGGATACTTGATCATAATTACTGTTATCTTTAGGATCCTTCTCAGTCGTTTATTATTGATATAAAAAAAATTGTTCCTTGAAAACAAATATCATATTGCAATTCAAAATTATGCACATGGCATTAATGTCTGTGCACAATGTTCTATCTTTATATACTCTACAGATTTCTGAACTACTGATTGGCTGAAAATATTTTGACCTGACCTGAAATATTGACCCACAGTAAAACTCATTTGATTTGAAAAATCAGGATCCACAATTGATATTCAATGTACTTAGAGCCATTCAGTTATTTCCTCAAGTGGGGCATCTGTATGTAATTACAGCCACCTGCTTTCAATTGCATTAATGTCTGTGCACAGTGTTCTAACTTAATGTACCCTACAGATTTCTGAACTACTGATTGGCTGAAAATATTTTGACTTCACTTGAAATAATGACCCACAGTAAAACTCATTTGATTTGAAAAATCAGGTACCACAATTGTTATTGAATGCACTTAGGGCCATTCAATTATTTCCTCAAGTGGGGCATCTGTATGTAATTACAGATGCCTGCTTTCAATGTACCTCACAATAATATATAGATACCAGGCTTAGGGTCTCCTTTCAACATGGAGGATTATTTCAAGATTGACCCCAACTGCAGAAAAGAGCCACGTGACTGTCAAGTTTGATTACTTCTTCAGACACCAGTATAACAAGCTACAACTGATTCATGAGAGGTCTTGTTCAGAATGACTAAGAGTTAAAGGGTACATACCCACTGCCATTTATTACATTCACTATATGTATATACCACTGAGTATGCAACCAAATACTTAGTAGTAGCAAAAGCAGAGCTGGAGCAATAAACTACCAGTACACAAGAGACAACATTGCCTGCTGGGACAACTAAAATATACAACTGATTACCATAATGTAAATATGTACATGGCTGAAAAGCACAGAAGGAAGCCAGTAAGAAAAATTTTAATTCAGCTTTATTACAGTAATGGGAGGTGTGGCATAACAATAAACAATATGCATTGCATACAAATATCCTGTGGATTATTACTCATAAAGAAATGTACATACAGTATTTCTATTAGTATGCCTATGTAAGCTCGGTTAACTCTTGTGATGATTATTATTATTATTATTATTATTATTATTTATAAAGTACTATATGTTGATCTATTCATACAGGGTACAATATATCATAAAACACATGTCAGTTTTCCCTTATATGCCTTGGGTACTTGTATGGCTTATCTCCCATAGTGTAACATTTGTAGTGTGACCAACATGGCTGCCTCACCTGGTGGGCTCGCGGATGGGATTAAAAATACATGGAGCTGACGGTCATGTTAGGACCCTACTCCTAGCACTAGGATGCTGCCGCCACCCATTTTGTGTCATCTCTTCTAGGTGCAGGGCCGGTTCTACCATTAGGCAGCTTTAGGCGGCTGCCTAGGGGCTCCGGCCCCTGGAGGACGCCACTGAATTCATGTAGCAAAAAACTGAAGGATGTTTCTGTATCCTCCTCCTTTTACACTGCTCTGGCTGCTGCTGTGGGTCTACTCAGGTGCAGCCACCACTATCAGGTTGTACCACATATTGTCTCAGCGCTTCCTCCATACTGAAACGTTTAACATTAAGTTATGTTAAGGCACATAAGAGGCGGATGTAACTATGGCATCCCTAGTGTCCTATACAATTCCTAACATGCCAGCTATCGTGTATACATAGGCAGAAAGAATGGTCGTCACTCAAGGATTTGAAAGTGAAAGTATATTGTGAACAATGGACCCTATTCAGCAGCAGATGCTGCTGCGATTGCATATCCTCGTGTTCCACCATTGTGCACATGCATGCGGGTCGGGGAGATGCGATTACATCTCACTTTGCAAATGCCTCTGCCTGATTGACCAGTAGACATGTTCATGGGGCGGTACGGGGCAGCGACGCGGCATTGCAGGGGTATTGACTTGGCATTGGTCAGGTGTACCATTGGAAACGGGGATGGGTTTGGGGTGGCTGCGTGATGCAACACGAAAAATGGCTGCCCTGCGTCTGCCTTCGCAGCCCGACTGCGGAGACTGGGGTGCTTCCATGAATCAGCGATGTGAACGCAATTACATTGCGATTGCAACACTGCAGGGTTTTTGGATGCTGTGTGGCCTTTTCCTGTGCTAAAAATGCAAAACTGCAACTGAAGGTGAATTAGGTCCAAAGTCACAAAATTTTGTTACTTGGTTTACACTATTTTATTTTATTTTTTTCATTTTAAAAGTCTGTGAATGTTGTCCCTTTTCTCTATATGTGTATAATGATGCAATTCACCCCAGCCCACCTAGTGGCCTCCTGCATCTCCCCTCCGAGAGGTGGTGGTGGTGGGAGGTTGCAGGTTAGGGGGCGCTTGGTCTGAAGCTTTGCCTAGGGTGCACAGAGATCTTGCACCGGCACTGTCTAGGTGTGACCTATTCCACCCAGGGTAATCCTATGTTGTGCATCCAAGATGGCTGCCTTGCTTAGTACATTTCTCATGTGGATTTTATAATCTGTGGCATTTATGCTTATTGTGCTCTCTAGGGTTTCTCTCTCTCTCTCTCTCTCTCTCTCTCTCTCTCGCTCTCTCTCTGTGGTTTTCTACTTGCTGTTATGCTTATTGTGCTCTCTAGGGTTTTTTTTTCTGTCTCTCTCTGTGGTTTTCTACTTGCTGTTATACTGAATTCTGCACACTATCTACTATGTTTTTTGTCTATAAAGCGACTGTGAGTCCTGCTGGAGAAAAACCCCATATAAATACAATTATTATTATTATTATTATTATTATTATATAATCATAGTAAAACCAGGTTACACTAATGTCCGGCAGGAATATAAGATTTAAATGATCATTTATGTGCCACTACAATACCAGATCCTACTATCTTGAAGAGTAAAAACAACTGCAGCTACACCCTGCATTCCCAGGGACAGATCTGGTAACAGAAATCTTGGCGCTCAGTACAATGATAAATATGCGTAACGGAATTTGCTGCTCTATATAAGAAACTGTTAATAAATAAAAATATAGATATATGTATATATATTTATACACATATATAAATATTTATAACTCTCCTTCCTCCCCACACACACCAAAGTCTGTGCCTCCCTCTCTCCTTCCTCCCACACACCCCACAGTTTGTCTCTCTGCAATGACCCCACGCTGAATTCTCAGCTCACTCACCCCATCCCAAAGACCTGTATACCCTCACCAATCCACTCTTACCCCAGGGGGAGACTCACCTTTGATGCACTCCCCAGTACCCAGATCTGAACACTGCACATCAGACCCCACCAGAAGAGGCCAGCACAGGGCATGGTAATCCTGGCCAGCAGAGCTGCTGCCATGTCCCGTAACTGCCTACAAAAACAGAGCTGGACCCGGAAGAGCAGGCACACACTCACGCCGCACAGTCACTGTGTGTGTGATGCTCCTGTGACTCTGAGGCTGCGCCCACACCGCCTACAGCTTGCTGCCCTATTTGGACAAGACAGCTCACATTCTAAGCGGCATATCCTTGGGACCCCTCTGACCCCCTCTGTTGCCGGCCCTGCCCGCATTATACATCTGTGATGGACTCTTGCACTCTTTTTACAGTATCAATCTGGAGTGGATACCAGCAGCAACACTAAGTGCCCCACTCCTAGGTCTCTGCATATTTATTATTATTTATTAACAGTTTCTCATATAGTGCAGCAAATTCTGTTGCGCTTTACAATTGAAATAACAATAATATAACAAAACTGGGTAATAACAAACAGTCATAGAGGTAGGAAGGCCCTGCTTGCAAGCTTACAATCTATAGGGAAATAGGCATGTATACATAAGAATAGGTACTATCTACTGCATAGTTGTCCGCCAGATTGCAAAGGTTCTTGGTGGGCTGAATGATATGGTCATACAGCAATGATGAACTGGGGTCGAGAGGAAGGGAGAGTGAAGAATGAGCAGACATGTGAGGATATGTGTGGACTGTGCAGAGTGGATGCAATTTGATAGGAAGTTTTATGAAAGTTATGTGGGCGGTTCTGGAATTTGATACGCTTGCCTAAAGAGGTGAGTTTTCAGGGAACGCTTGAAGGTTTGGAGACTAGAGGAGAGTCTTATTGTGCGTGGTAGGGCATTCCACAGAGTGGGTGCAGCCCGATGAAAGTCCTGCAATCATTTTGCATACAAAAATTGTCCCTGTCAGTAGTGGAATATAATATTATTTGGTTGTTTTCTACACAAGGTCTTTATTCTTTTGGAGGATATCATAAATACACCAAAGTATTGAAGCCTCCCCTTTGATTGGAAATTATATGGACTTTCCCTAAGTAAGAGACAGTGTGCCATGTGGCGTCTACACCCCTTACATTTTCAGCCCCCAATATCTTTCTAAATAAGTGGAATAACTGTATCATTTTGTGAGGAAAATGGAAATACAATTTTAATACTCAGAATTTATGCCCACCCTGTCAGCCGGCCGAATGGTCATCATTAGCATACTGCCATAATAATGGTTCTGGGGCCGTAGTCTCATCTGTCCCATTGTTAATCTTGCCCTGTCTGTGTGGGCTACTGAGTAAAACATACAGCATTAGCTCTTGTCACACACATTTAATATACGTTAAGGTCATTATTAAGAAGCATAACCTAATTTACTATTTTAAATGAACAAAAAGTACTACACAAAGCAACTTGTCTTCATTCACACATATTCACTTTAAACATGAAATATCCTGAAAAGGTGCTTCAAACAATACGGAGGGATTTCTCGATTCTTACTAAAGGTTTGGAAAGTCTGAGGCCTCCTACAAATATGTAAACTGCATTTTTTTTCAATGACTTCTTACATCTTTGTTTGACAGAATTTCCATTTTAAATATACAGAGGTTGTAAAATGAGATGTCTGACAAGTTAGATATATATAAATTGTAAGTCATTGTAGTATGTTTTCATTCTTAAGGGATGAGGATAATCCCAGCAATTTGACATATGCTGTCAGACACTTGTTATGGAAATGCTTAGCACTTGACTCCTTTATTCTGAAATTACACTTACATAAAACCACTTTTATAACATGAGATGTTTTAACATTTGTTAAACACTTCAGCAAAAGTGCATGTTTGTTTCACAGCTCGGAACTACGTGACTTTTTACTCAATGCACATGACAGTGAATCATTCCACACCGCGAGGCTGCAGTACAGTTGGGTGAATGTGCTGTGCATGTTTTAGGATACAAATTGTGCAATATCTTATACAGTAGATAGCAGATTCAAGTTCATACTGCACTTACACCTTCTTACACTCAGAGAGGCAGAACAGACAATGTAAGTGTAGAGCAAGAACTGGCCACACACAGACAAGTATGCCCCATGGGTTCCGGTCAGGATCCTGACTGCCGGGAACTCAGCAGTCATAATATAGACACTATTCGGAATGCCAACACTGGCATCCTGAATAGAGTCACGACCCGACGCTCCGGGATACAGGACAGGTAAGAGACCTGGGGAGAGTTAGGCTGTGCCCTGGGGGTGGTAGGTTAAGGCAGTGGGGAGGGGGGGTTAAGTTTAGGCACCCCCCCCAGGAAGGGTTGAGCTACTGGAGGGATGGCTAGGTTTAGGCTGTGGGGAGGGGAGGTTAGGTTTAGGCACCAGCGGGGAGGGTTAGGGGTAGGCTACATGGGGAAGCGGTTAGGTTTAGGCGCGGGGAGGGGTGGAGATAAGGTTAGTGGGCCAGGTGGAAAATAAGTACACTTATCTTCCCCTGCTGGGATTCCAAATAACGGGATGCCACAGTCAGTATTCTGACCACCGTTATCCCAAATGCCGGCTAATCAATATCAACCCAAATCCCACATGTGCCTGTCAGATGCCTGCTTGACACTGAGTGCAAGATATTCAATGATGATGATGACATTTGCCAACCGCTTATGATTTGTTAATTGCGTCTTGCTTCCTCCTGTTGCGGCTGCTGTAATCTATTCATATTATTTATTGGATAGTTGGTTCACAGCAGGAAAGTAATTTCCAATTTGATTTTTTAAAATGGAAGACACTAAAATGTTTCTATTGAAGAGGAACTTAACTAGTGTTTTTGTTAGCATTTACATTTCTGTTTAGAGATATTTTACAAGGTAATTATTATTTATTAATAACACTGTACAGACATAGACTGTCTCATGTATATGATACCCAGGGCCGGTTCGAGCGATTGCAGCGCCCCGGGCAGGCAATGGGGGCATGGCTTCATACAGGGGGCATGGTCAGTTACGCCCCCTGTACAGAATGAGCGCCGCTGAAATTATGTGCGGTGCGCGATGACATAATCGCGCACTGCACAGCAAAGGTCCTCTCCACAAAGGGAAACTAGGCACTACGCGTCTAGTTCCCTTCGTGTAGAGGACCTTTGCTGTGCGCGATGACGTCATCGCGCACCGCACAGTAAAGGTCCTCTCCACAAAGGGAAACTAGACGCTACGCGTCTAGTTCCCTTCACAGCGGGGGGCAGCGGGACAGACTGGGCAGCGGGGGGCACAGCAGCAGCGGATCTTGCCATGGTGCGGTGCCCTCCGGAAGGCGGTGCCCCGGGCAAAAGTCCTGCTTGCCTGTGGCAAGATCCGCTACTGATGATACCTCAATCTATTACAGGGTTGGGCAATTATTTCAGCTGGGGGGCCACTTAACACTTTCCAGTGAATATCCAAGGGCCACAAACAAAATAGTTTGTATAAACAATACCTATCACAAAAAATGCACTAAGACGTTTATAAAAAATATTTTTATTAAACATTTTACAAGGCAAAAATAATAAGAAAATGAACACTGATACAATATAGAAAACATTAAATGTCTATGTAGGTGTACAAGGAACAAGAATGGAGGTAGAGGAGAGGCCCAGAGAAAAACAGGGTCAGTATCAATGTCAGTGTCAATTGGAAAACAAAGAATCAATAATATAATCAAAAGTGGAATAAGCAATAACATAATACAAACACTCAGTGGGATTAATGAAACCTCTGAAGAGCATTAAGTAAGTGAAGTCAGGCATCATCTCTGTTGTCGCAATATGGAGCACTGTTGTAAGGTGCTCATCATTATTGGAAGATCTGTGTTTGGACTTGTTGAATTTCATCAAAGAAAATACCTGTTCACATATGTATGCTAAACCAAATAGCATAACCATCTTCCATTCATGAGCCTTGATCTTTGGAAAGCTTTAACCATTGATAGATGCATAAAACCGTGGAAGAAGCTCTGATTTGATTTGCTCTTTAAGAAAAGCATCACACTGCAGGTCAATGAACTCAAGTTGGAGATCACAAAGAGCGTTGTCAACATCAAATGTGAAAGGCGAGGAGACCAAAGATAAATCTTTTTCTATTCTAATTCTAATCATTGAATCTCGACATTTTCACAGATTTTCATTTGAAACAGCAACCTGATGCAAAGTGTAGAAATGAGTGGACAGTTTGTTTCCTAAATGGAGGAAGCAGCAATTTTATAATAAATGACTTCACGCTGAAATGCAAAATATGAGCGTTATGCCCCTTCCCTTACAGTCTTAAATATAATTCATTCATATGGCCCATGATAACATCAACAGAACATGCAAAATCAGATAGTCAATCCTCATATTTCAATTAAAGAAAATCTGATTCTTTTCCTTCCATGTTTAGAAACACAGTAATCTGCTCTCTCAGCTCCCACACTCTTTTCAAAACATTCCCCAAGCAAAGCCAAATCACACTGGTATGATACAGGACATCTTCTGTGTGTTTAGCTCCAGTCTCCGCTAGCAGCGTTACAAATTGTCTGTGATTTAGGGGTCTATTTACTAAACCTTAAATCGAGATAAAGTGAATGGAGATAAAGTATTAGCCAACCAGCTCCTAACTGTCATTTTCAAACCCAGCCTGTAACATGGCAGTTAGGAGCTGATTGGCTGGTACTTTATCTCCGTCCACTTTATCTCTATCCAATGCTTAGTAAATATACCTCTTAATCCTTTTGCGCAATTGTAGTTGACCACTTTTGTAACAGGGTTCACATTGTTACTTAATTTTAAAACGCTCTTCCAAAGGACCTCTTGATGTATAATGCAGTGTACAAAGACAATTTGGTGTCCTGGATTCTTTTCTCTGACTTGGGCTTGAATTTGTTTTAGCAATCCAACATTTTTTTCCTGTCAGGTTTGGGCTTCCATCAACTGTCACATTAGTACATTTTTCCCACTCCACTCCAAATTTGGACACACATTAATTTACCACCTCCACTAAATACTTTCCAGTTGTTCTTCTATAATGTCAACATTTTCATTGATACCTCGAAGGAACAACTGGGCCGTGTCTTGACATCACAACTTTTATCCAGTTCTAAGGAAAAACATAACAAATTGTTGACTTTATTTTTTAATTGTAGTTCCATATTCTCAGTTATGTCCTCAATGCGCCTCAAAACAGTTCACACTGACAAGCTCATGATTTCAAACTATTTTCTTGTCTGGACACAACATTGCTGTAGAGTCAACCATACACTCCTTTATACACTCCTGTATATTCTCTGTCAGTTATTGGCTTACTGCTCTTGGTGATTTTGTGTGCTATTAAATAGTTTACCCTTGTATTTCCATCCTGTGTGTTGGTGGACAGTGTTATGCTTATCTTTGTCCACACATTTTATGATTGGCAGCCACCAGCACTGGTTTTGCTTCTCACATGGACCAGGTACTCTGTTAGGTGCCCTGTTGTACCCCAGAGTGCCATGGCACCCAGTTTGGGAACCACTGCCCTAAACAAAAATAATGGATTCAAGGCTTCATACTATTTACCAAATATTCTAATCCACCATCAGCAGAAATCAAGATTCACCAGGCTAGGAAATGGTCTTCAATTGTCAACTGTCCATTTCCTCTTGTCGTCTCAGTTTTCTGATCTTAGCCTACAGGAAGGGAACCTGTTGTGGTCTTCTGCTGCAGTAACCAACCCACTTCAAGGCTCAAAATACCTCCCTGATTTTTTGTGACTGGGACACAATTAAAAGCTGACACTAACAAGGAGGTAGAACATTTACAGTTATTCTTTGCAGCTTTTTTTTAGTGGGGACATTTAAACTTTAAATATTTATTGTGGATTGCTACTTGTGGAGTTTCTTTGCATCTGAAATTTACCATTGTGGTGAGAAAATTGTTACTTATTAGCTGCTACTTAATACATTAATTCAACTGAAACTCCTCTATTCTCGCAGGACTGCATTGTAATGTTTAAATTGCACTTCTGTATCTGTATATATATATATATATATATATATATATAGTATATTTTTTTATTTGATATCCTCAACAGCATTGTCTGTAATCCAATTCATATAAATTATCCAAACCACAATAGAATACAGTATGTAAACTTATAAATTAAGTAAAACAACTAGATCACTGAAAGTAGTATACATTTACCAGACTTGTGCTATTGAAAAGTGTTATAGTTAACTCTTTTACAAAGTTAAATTCCAAGGAAAATTCCTGCATGGAGGGTTCTGGAGCAGCACAGTGGACCTGAAAACACAGAAATGGGAAACATTTGAGTATCATAGAACCTTTCCAGGAATTTGTTATAAAATACAAGAAAAATAAAGATTTCAAAGACAGTCCTGATATAGTTTCATTCTCACATTTACCATAAGCCATAAATTATTTCAAACTGATAAAGCTAAATATTTATCGTATATAATACCCTTTATGAGGTCTAAGAACACTGTACGCTATCTACGTATGAAGTACCGTAAGGGTACGCTAGTTGCGTAACAATCGCTTTGCCGTGATCGAGACGCTCAAGCGTCAAGTTCACTCACGGCCAAGAGATCACAGGCAGGCACGTTATTGGCTGTTGACTAACGTAATGATTCGCTATAGCGTAGCGGACGCTCGGGACCACGAGGAGATCACCAGCGGCGCTGACGCTCACTATATTAAACCTTTGTATCTAAACCATAAACAGTGTATTGTACAGTAAAACCTTAGTGTAATGTTAGAGTGTAAATGAAACACAGTATAACCTTATTACCTTAAAAGCTGTTTGAGCGTCACCGACGCTCTGAGAATACTTAATACTATAAGAAACACACAGATACCGTGCTCAGGGTCCAACGCCTAAAATATATATTATGAATGCTATACTTGCAAAAGAGTTAAACACAATACAAGTCATACACTACAATATAACATAGACTACCTAACCAGATAACTACACAGGAAATACAATATAATACAATTTAAGGGAAAATGAGAGAGAAAGAGAAGGAGAGAGAGAGAGAGAGAGAGATTTAGAGAGATTGGCTCGGAATAACAAGAAGATCAATATGATTGCGGAGAAACACTTACGCACAAGGGGAAACGATCGCATGCGCCTCGATATCCAGCTCCCGATTATCAGCAATGAGAACCGTTGAAGAGAGTGAACTGGATATGGTCGGCCTGCCTATTTATGCCCCACACACAATACAATTCAATGGTCCCTACAATCTCATTGTTCATTGGACACAGGAATTCGGCTTCGCATTATAACAAAAGGTCATAGGTTGATTCATACAGGTGGGCTGTGACTGCTTCCAACTGTTCAGGTGGGTGGGATACTGAGTTTCCCGCCGCATGACTACATAAGAACAAATAATAGTAAATGGACATAAACTTCTTATGTCCATAACTATTCGCATGAGCGATTAATCCGCTCCAAACCAACACCGGAATATTGCTATTTAAATACTCTTCCGATGGGTACCAAACACCACTGTATGACCCCTGTTAGACCCTTCGTACAATACAAAGAGGGATCTCTCTGTTCAGGAACATGCTATATTAACTAAACTTTCAGAATCTATCAAAGGGACCATGATCTACAAAATACATTATTACTGAAAATATGTAACGATTGAGTCGCACGCTACGATCACATAAACTCTACCGTAAATACGCATACAGTGCGCCTGCGGGTGCCCGCGACTGTGAGTATGCGCACGCACGGGAGAGCGCACGCATGCGCAGCGCGGACCAGAATGTGGTGCAAATATGGCAGTGTGTATAGAGATATTTTTCTGACTTTGACAGTCCACCCTTTGGCAGTCAATAATAACTGCCACCTTCTAAAACATTTCAAAAGAGAAAAATATATGTCAGGGGTTAATACATTTACATGGTTGGGTAGGGGAGGAGAGGAGAAGGTAGGAAAAGGGTATGACCTAGTGAGATAGCAGAAGCATGTGTGTATGAATCCGTGCTTGGGGGTCATGTATCATCGTGCCGTACGTGTTTTAAATCAAGCTTCGAGGTATTGCGAAGTATACATGTGAATTCCTTCTTATCCCGTGGTACGGGTCTGTGGATGGGCTGTCAAACTTTACCGAGCTCTTTTCGGCTTTGGTTGTAACAAAATGGGGGAGCACATTTTAGTTGATGATACATGAATGGGGGAGATATGTGATTGCTGATATCTGTGCCTGTATTCCCTATCGACTATGTGTGTCATTACCTGAGGGTTGTAGAAATGAAGAAAAGACATAATTACGGTAAATGCGGTGGTATTCTATGTCAGGTAAATGTACAGTCGTTGATTGAGGTCTTGTTTGGTGTCTGTTGAATGCAGTCTTCTTTGTGCTTTTGCTCATAAGGTGCGAGCAAAGCTGTCAATGTCCATAGATTTACAAAAGTGTTGGGCTAGCGTAATTTTTAAATTTCTAGGGAAACTGGGGATCAATGGCATAGTTCATCAAAAATCTGTGTATCAGGTTGTCAAACTTCTTCTTTAATCCCTCTGTTGTCTGTATATCGGCTCATCAAATTCCTCGTCCAAGTGGGTCTTGTTACCTTGGAGAAAACGGAAAAACAGGTGAAAGAAACGGACCGTAGAAATCGCATTTTCATCACATCATTGTTTCTACATTTGGGTCATAAATCAAGTCCATTGGAATTACAGTTTCCTCACTCCTTAAACTCATTACCCTTGTACGATGATTGCACTTCATTAAAGCCTGACCGCATCTAAATATCAATCCAATCGATATGACAACACTTAAGATACATAGGAGAAACTTCCCAACATCCATTATGACTCCTTGAGCCCAGTCTCCTAAACCAGAAAACCAATTTCGCGGGTTCAACCATGACACCCAACCAGTCAGCTCATTACCTACAGCAGCAAGAGTGAGATTGTGTCTCCTGCGAAATTCCCACTTCAATTGGAGAATATCGTCCATCTTTTGGTCTATGACCTCGACCGGATCCTCGGTGCTATTCGTAATATATGTGCAACATTTCACGCCGTATTGTGTTGCCAGTGTGACACAATATCCGCCTGTCACTGCTGTGAGGTAATTGAGAACCATTCTATGCTGTACCAGTTCTGTTTTGTAAGCCTGAAGTTCTCTTCCAGTATACCTAAACGTGTCATCATACATTTCAGTGATATTATCTAACAAATTGGCGAGCGCAGAAATGTATTTATAATTCAGCACTCCTCTAGCGGTGCGGGTGAAATCTAACGCGATTAAGAATTGAATCCCGGTGGATTCACTTATCAGATCAGAGGCCGGATGCTCTGTCTTCTCTATCAGGTGCCTTTTAACAACGTGCTCGTAATGGGTGTGAGTATAAGGAGCTTGGGCACCACGGTGTATGTCTTTCATTTTGTCATGTGATACAGTCATTACTTCGGGCAGCACTTTTCCAATATAACACAATCCTTCAGAGTTTGGGGCAAGCCACTTGTACGCCTTTCTCCCGCATATGAAATATGCATCATCGGGGAGAACATATGGGACGGAGTAGGACATAACCATATTACACACCTTCCATGTGAAATCTCCTAACCCTAATTCTTCCATCTGCTTAGTACACGTATCAGGTTGTATGATATGTGCACAGTATCCTGGTGATACCTCTCCAACTCTAGTAATCCTATTTCCTAAGGTATACCTATACCGGAAAGATTTTCCTCTACTGGCTATGTGGCGTACAAGCTCTGTATCTGTAGGCATTCTATCTGCTCTATGCGAAAAGGTCATGGTGTGGTTACTCCATGACACTTCCCAATTTCCCGGCTTTCGGGGATTGGAGATGTTGAAACATAATAGGGACCTATCCACATGGTATTGGTGGAGCTTCAAACTAGGAGGGCTGGAGATATTAAACCTCCGGTCCACCGGTCTCCCACCATTTAACTCAAGTACCTCCTCTATCGTTAAAGGAAATGGTACTAGCCCTGATTTGCTATGACCCTGAGGTACTTGAGAGCATACCCAACAATCTGTTTTGTTTAACACATTACCCACTAAGGAGTGATAGTCACTCAATGGATGCCGGTCCATATGGATATTAAAACTGGATTGGCATTTCTTAATGCACCCATCCTCAATGACATTGTTACAGAGCCTACAGATACAGTTTTCTTCAGCTAACAATCCTTCACAATTCCTTCTATGGTCAATGCTATCGGATCGTTTTCTGATACTCGCCTTTACTTGTTGGTTAAGTTGTTCTTGGAAAACTACGCCTCCATCTTTATCATCAGAACCCATTCCAGAACCTCTCTCGACCTCCATGGTACTCTCGCCGGAACAGACTGCTCTGGTCAACATCATGGTCAACAGGAAAATCCGGATCACAGTCTCTTGGGGCAAGTCCATCTTATAGGAGGAGACGAAGAAGAATGAGAAGGGGAAAAAAAATAATTGAGGGAGATGGGATGGGAAGTTGGAGAAAAACAATAAAAGGGAACAGGGGATCGACAACTGCTTTTGATCTTGTGGTTCTCGATGCTCAGGTGCCGCCTTAGTCCTCCTGGAACAGACACTCTAGTGATACAACCTCTACCGTCTGTTCCTTATCACAGGACTTCTCTGGATCAACGACCTTCTTACAGTGGGACGAATGAACCCAAGTCTCTCTCTCAGCAACCTTCAATGCTGTAGTGCTAGTCAATAAGACCTGGTATGGTCCTTCCCATCTGTCAATAAGGCAACCTGAGCGTAGAAAATTCTGTATCATTACATAATCCCCAGGTTCAATGTCATGACAATTACTATCTGGTAAATCAGGAATCACTAACTTCAGATTATCATTTTGATTCCTTAACTGTTTACTCATGTTAATCAAGTATTTTACAGTCACTTCATTGTTACACTTCAAATCATCCTGAGGGTTAATCATAACATGCGGTTGTCGACCAAACAAGATTTCAAAGGGAGACAGATTAAGAGGGGACCTGGGAGTGGTTCTGATGCTGTACAGTACAATGGGTAAAGCTTCTGGCCATGTCAATCCTGTCTCTGCCATCACTTTACTCAGTTTATTTTTAATAGTGCTGTTCACTCTTTCCACTTTCGCACTCGCCTGTGGACGGTATGGAGTGTGCAGCTTGCTATCAATTCCCATCAATTTACACATTCCTTGAAAGACATCACCTGTAAAATGGGTACCCCTATCACTTTCGATAATTCTAGGGATACCATATCTACATACAAATTCCTGCACAATTTTCTTAGCAGTAAACATAGCGGTATTTGTAGCCGCCGGAAATGCTTCGACCCAATTTGAGAAAACATCTATACAAACAAGTACATATTTCAAATTTCGACAAGGGGGTAATTGAATGAAGTCAATCTGTATTACCTGGAAAGGGCCGCCGGCAGGTGGGATATGGGATGGTTCTGTAGGTATTGCCTTTCCAATATTCTTTCTCAAACAGGTAAGGCATGACATGGCTCTTTTACTCGCATGGGAGGAGAATCCTGTGGCGCACCAATATGCTCTTACCAACTTGCACATCCCTTCCTTGCCTAGATGAGTCAGCCCGTGAGCTGCTTCAGCCAAACACGGAAGATATGCTCTGGGGGCCACTGGTTTACCATGTCCATCCGTCCAGAGTCCTGAGGACTCCTGGCCATATCCCTTTGCCTTCCAGACTGCCTTTTCCTGTGTGGAACACAAATTTTGCATTTCACACAACTTCTGTGTGTTGATGGTATTAAATACCATCAATTGTGTGGTGTCTGTCTGTCTGGGGGTACCAGCTGCTAACTTAGCTGCTTCGTCTGCTCGGCTGTTACCAAGCGATACTGGGTCTTGGCTATATGTATGTGCTTTACATTTGATAACAGCCACTCTGTCGGGTTCCTGTATCGCTGTTAGAAGCCTTTTTATGTGAGCTGCATGCGCTACCGGTGTACCAGCTGCCGTCATGAAATTTCTGAGGCGCCATAGGGCTCCGAAATCATGGACTACCCCGAATGCGTATCTAGAATCGGTGTAGATATTGGCTGATTTGCCCTTAGCCAATTCACATGCTCTGGTTAGGGTGACCAGTTCAGCAACCTGGGCTGAGTGAGGTGGGCCTAGCGGTTCCGCTTCTATGGTGCCTTGGTCATCTACGACTGCGTATCCAGTACACAAGTCTCCCGAGTCTGACTGTCTATGACAACTACCGTCCGTGTAGAACGTAAGTTCTGCATCTTTCAGTGGGTTGTCACTGATGTCAGGCCTTGCGGTAAAATTTTGGGTCAAATATTCCATACAATCATGAGTGTCTTCCTTTGTATTAAATCCTCTTTCCCCAGTACTCTCATCCTCCACCCTTTGGGTCTGTCCAGACACACTTGGGAGATATGTTGCAGGATTTAATGCACTGCATCTCCTTATGGTGATGTTTACGGGGGCCATTAGTGCCAATTCCCATCTTGTAAACCGCGCTGATGAGACGTGCCTGGTTTGGGCAGAATTTAACAAGGCTGACACTGCATGTGGTGTATGAATTGTGAGGTTGTGACCTAGCACGACGTCTTCGCTTTTCGTTACTAGCAATGCTATCGCAGCAACGCTTCGCAAGCATGTGGGGAGGGATCGCGCTACCGTGTCTAGCTGAGCGCTGTAATATGCTACTGGCCTGCTGGCATCACCGTGCTTTTGGGTTAGTACGCCTGCCGCGCAACCAGCACTTTCTGTTCCGTATAGTTCAAAGGGTTTCCCATAGTCCGGCATACCTAATGCTGGTGCCTGCGTTAGGCACTGTTTAAGTCTCTCAAATGCTGCCTCAGACTCGTCTGTATGCGAAATCCGATCAGGTTTGTTTGAGGAGACCATTTCCTGCAAGGGTAACGCTAGGATGGAAAACCCTGGGATCCAGTTACGGCAATACCCACACATTCCTAAAAATGTTCTGATCTGTTGCTGGGTTTGTGGCAGAGTCATGTCTCTAATTGCTTGAATTCTATCAGCGGTCAGGTGTCTCAGTCCTTGTGTTAAACAGTGTCCCAAATATTTTACCTTAGTTTGGCATAATTGCAACTTGTCTTTGGAAACCTTGTGTCCTGTGTCTGAAAGATGAAACAGGAGCTGTTTCGTATCCTTCAGGGATGCCTCCAATGAATCAGAACACAGTAGTAGATCATCCACGTACTGTATTAATACTGATCCACTCACTGGTTGGAAAGACTGTAAACAATCATGCAAAGCCTGAGAAAATATACTTGGGCTATCTATGAATCCTTGTGGTAATCGAGTCCATGTGTATTGGACTCCTCTGTATGTAAATGCAAACAAATATTGACTGTCAGGGTGCAGAGGTACCGAAAAGAAAGCGGAGCAGAGGTCAATAACAGTGAAAAATTTCGCAGTGGGAGGGATTTGCATTAGGATGACAGCTGGATTTGGCACTACGGGGAACTGACTCTCAACTATTTTGTTAATCCCCCTTAGATCCTGCACTAGCCGGTAACCCCTCCCCCCACTCTTTTTCACAGGGAAGATGGGACTATTAGCAGTGCTGGACGTTCTTACCAGAATGCCCTGTTGTAGCAAGCGCTCTATTACTGGGTAAACTCCTAACTCCACCTCTGGCTTCAGAGGGTACTGTGGGATTTTTGGAGCTATCCTACCATCTTTTACTTGTACAACTACCGGAGCTACGTTTGCCATTAATCCAGTGTCCTGTCCATCTTTTGTCCAAAGTGACTCTGGTATCTGAGATGTCATTTCTTCTACTTGGGAGGGAGTCCTATTTGTCATAATGGTATGTGACATTAATTTTGACGGGGAGTCTAACATGTCTCGTACTTCCTGAGCGTGATTCTCAGGTATGTCCAAGAATACACCTTCAGGAGTACAATAAATGACGCACCCCATTTTACACAGTAAGTCTCTTCCCAGGAGATTGGTCGGTGCCGATGCAGCCAGCAAAAAGGAATGCTTGGTATGTAAAGGCCCTATTGTAATCTCTGCTGGTTTGCTAACAGGGTAATGCTGGACTACTCCTGTTACTCCCACGGCTGGAATTGTCCTACCAGTGGTCCTCATGCCCACTGTCGAATTTATCACTGATTTGGCCGCCCCTGTGTCTACAAGAAAGTTTAATGATTTACCAGCTACATTGATTGCAATTTCTGGTTCACTTCCAAGACTTGCAATCAATTTTACTGGCTGCAGATTACAGGTATGGCCACACCCCTATTGGGTATGGTGACCTCCCTGAATCCCGCTGGCAGCAACTACTTGTGAGGGAGTTAGCTGGGAACTACCAGAGTTTTGCCAATCTCTGTTTGGGGGGTATCTTTTTGTTTCCCCTGCATGTGGCTCATAACTCCGTTTCTGCGGACCTTGCTCCCAATGTCGTGTGTCGTGTCGTTGTCTAGGGGGTTGATAAGATTTTTGTACATTTCTCGATCTACAGTCTCGTGCAAAGTGTCCCTGTCTGTGACAAAAATAACATGTTACCACATTTGACTTACCCACAGGGTTTGGTGATGTTAACACAGGCTGTTTTGTGGTCAGGGCCTGTATGTCACAACTGAGGGCCTGAGCTGACGGGAGGCAGCCTCAGTTGTAGGGGCTGAGATGTACCGGAACCTGGGAGGTTGTATCAGACCCCTGGACATGTAAGTAACATGAATAATAACTGCCCGAAGGCGTGACCACGACAACTTAGATAAAAGTCAATGATGTTTATTATGACAACTCCGCATCACAGCAGCAATAAAGAAAACGTAAAAGTCAGCAAAGAATAAATACAGTTCCTGAGTACTACAGCATGGCAGGAGCCACAGGGCACTGGTAGTGTGAGATAGTTCTTATGATCTTCTAGATGGAAAGTCCTTACCAGGCCCGGCTGTAGCAATGGAGATAACCCAGGATAGTACCAGCTGGTGTTCCAGGAAGAGCTGGGTTGCTGAAGGTAAAACAGCTGCTGTGGATACTGGCTGGAACCAGACTGTTGTTAGCACGGAGTGGATACTGGCTGGAACCAGTTAAATAATAAATGAACTTTGGGAGCGATGAAATGTGAACTGAAATGTAGAACTTGAGAGCGGAGAAATAATAATTCCGGTGGAGAGTGGTAAAGTGTAGAAAGGACACCGGCCCTTTAAGGGAAGCTGTATTCTGCTGGAAGCTGAGGCTGGAAGCAGGTAGTGTTGTAGCTGGAAACAGATGAATCCACAATGGATTGGAGAGTCAGGCTACACCGCAGGTGGAATGCTGGTGCGGGTCTCTATGGTGGAAGTCTTGAGACAGGAGCTGGAACCTGGAAGACAATCATAGAAGAGAGACAAACAGGAACTAGGTTTGACAACCAAAGCACTGACGTCTTCCTTGCTCAGGCACAGCTTACTTATACCTGCAGCAAGGAAGGGGTTGGCTAGGCAATTATGCAAATCAACAATACAAACAGCAGATTGGTGGAAATGATCAGATGACAGAATCCAAGATGGCTGCGCCCATGCAGACACTTGGAGGGAAGTTTGGTTTGTAATCCATGTGGTCTGGGAAACAGTAATGGCGGCGCCGGCCACCGGAGACAGGAGACGCCAGGCTGATAGATGCACATTTAACCACGCGGGCACAGCGGAGGCCGCGGCTAATGAAAACACCACTCTGACACTCTGCATGTGGAAACTCAGGAACAGCGGAATCTGGTCCTGGAACGCTGAGCCCGCCTTAGGAGGCATCTGAAGGGTAAGTAATGGCGTCCAGATACCCGGATCGTGACAGCACCCCCCCCTTTAGGAGTGGCCCCAGGACACTTCTTAGGCTTTAAAGGAAACTTTGCGTGGAAATTTCGGACCAAGGCAGGAGCATGGACGTCAGAGGCATTGGTCCAAGAGCGTTCTTCAGGACCATAGCCCTTCCAGTCAATGAGATACTGAAGTTGACCGTAACGGTGACGTGAGTCCAGGATCTTGGCCACTTCATACTCAACGCCTCGTTGAGTTTGGACTTTCGGAGTTGGTGGAAGTGAGGAATGAAACCGATTCAAGATTAGCGGTTTCAACAGGGAAACATGGAATGTCCTGGGTATTTTTAAGAAGGGAGGTAACTGGAGTCTGTAAGCAACAGGATTGATGACTTGATCAATTTTAAAAGGACCGATGTAGCGAGGTGCAAACTTCATACTGGGAACTCTTAACCTCAAATTCTTCATGGATAACCATACCCGATCACCCACCTTGAGAGCAGGAACTGCTCGACGCTTCTTATCCGCAAACTTCTTGTACCTGAACGATGCCTTGAGCAGAGCTGATCGTACGCTCTTCCAGATATTGGCAAACTGATGCAAGGTGATATCCACTGCGGGAACAGAAGTTGCTGGAAGCGGTTGGAACTCAGGGACTTTAGGGTGGAATCCAAAGTTGGTGAAGAATGGTGTTGAAGAAGATGAAGAATGATACTGGTTGTTATGACAGAACTCGGCCCAGGGAAGTAATTGAACCCAGTCATCTTGAGAGGAGGACACATAGATGCGGAGGAAGGCCTCCAAGTCCTGATTCACCCTCTCAGTTTGACCATTGGTCTGAGGATGGTAAGCCGTGGAAAACTTTAACTTGACTTGGAGGACTTGACATAAACTTCGCCAGAATTTGGCTGTGAATTGAACTCCTCGATCTGAGATAATTTCTTCTGGAAGACCGTGGAGTCGGAAGATCTCTTGTATGAATACTTGAGCCAACTTGGAAGCTGACGGAAGACCGGTGAGAGGAATGAAGTGTGCCATCTTGGTGAACCGGTCAACTACCACCCAGATGGTATTGAACTTGTTGCACATGGGCAAATCTGTAATAAAATCCATCGACAAATGGGTCCATGGTCGACGGGGAACAGATAGTGGAACCAGTTGCCCCGCAGGCGACTGGCGGGATACTTTATGTTGAGCACACTTTGGGCAAGATGCAATAAACTCCAAAACGTCCTTTTTCAGAGTTGGCCACCAATAGGACCTAGAGATAAACTCCAGGGTTTTTTGGATACCTGTATGTCCGGCAAAACGGGAAGCATGGGCCCAATGCATGAGCTTCTTCCTTAGTGTCGGCTTCACAAAACTTTTCCCTGATGGGGGCGTAGAGTCCATCCCTACCGTGGAGAATGCCAACGGATTTATAATAGGATGCTTGTCTGAAGACTCTGACTCATTTTCTTGCTCCCATGAGCGGGAAAGGGCATCGGCCTTGCGATTCTGAGAGCCCGGACAGAACTGGAGTTTAAAGTCGAACCTGGAAAAGAAAAGTGCCCATCTGGCCTGACGAGGGTTGAGACATTGTGCGCCTTTTAGATATAGAAGGTTCTTGTGGTGTGTAAGGATGGTGATTGAATGAGAAGCTCCCTCCAACAGATATCTCCACTCCTCTAGAGCGAGCTTGATGGCTAGCAACTCCTGGTCGCCAATGGCATAGTTGCGCTCCGCTGGGGAGAACTTCCGTGAGAAGAAACTGCAAGGATGTAAATGACCATCTTTAGCCCTCTGAGATAACACCGCTCCTACTCCAACGGAGGAGGCATCCACCTCTAAGATGAAAGGAGAGTCGACGTCAGGCTGTTTCAGGACAGGTGCAGAGATGAACCTCTGTTTTAAAAGATGAAAAGCTTGCATGGCTTCTTCAGACCACTTGGACGGGTTAGCACCCTTCTTGGTGAAAGCAGTAATAGGCGCCACAATGGTGGAAAAGTCTCGTATAAACTTTCGGTAATAATTGGCGAACCCTAAGAACCTCTGGACCCCTTTGAGGGTTAAGGGTACTGGCCAATTCTGGATTGCTTGTAGTTTCTCAGGATCCATCTCTAGTCCGGAACCGGACACAATGTACCCTAGAAACGGAATGGACTTGACTTCAAAGGCGCATTTCTCTAATTTGCAGTAGAGATGATTGACACGGAGACGGGACAGAACCTCCTTTACCCAGAAACGATGTTCCTCTAAATTGTTGGCAAAAATGAGGATATCATCTAGATAGACCACGACATGACGGTATAGAATGTCTCTGAAGATCTCATTGACGAAATGCTGGAAGACAGCTGGAGCATTGCTCAATCCGAAGGGCATGACGAGGTACTCATAATGTCCGTCACGGGTGTTAAATGCGGTCTTCCACTCGTCACCCTCACGGATCCGGATGAGATTGTATGCACCTCTCAGGTCCAGCTTTGTAAAGATGGTAGCTCCGCTAACTCTGTCAAAGAGCTCAGTAATCAGGGGTAAAGGATAGCGGTTCTTGATGGTAATGTCGTTCAAACCTCTGTAGTCGATGCACGGCCGCAGACCACCATCTTTCTTCTTTACAAAAAAGAAGCCTGCGCCGGCTGGAGAAGAAGAAGGTCGAATGAACCCCTTTGCTAGGTTCTCTTTTATGTATTCCTCCATAGAATGCGTCTCGGGGAGAGACAACGGATAAGTTCGGCCTCGAGGTGGAACCTTCCCTGGAACGAGATCAATCGGGCAGTCCCATTCTCTATGAGGGGGAAGGATATCAGCAGAAGCTTTACTGAACACATCCGTGAAATCTTGATATGGAGGAGGTGGAACATCAGACGACCTGGGGGAGGAGGAACAGACAGGCAACACTTTAAACAAACATGTCTTAGTACAGGAGGAACCCCATGCCAGGATTTGCGTAGTCGTCCAATCAATTGTAGGATTGTGAAGACGGAGCCATGGAAGGCCCAGGACCACAGGATGTGTGGCTCTTGGAATCACTAAAAGTGAAATAAGTTCGGAATGAAGAACTCCCACTCTCAGACGAACTGGTAGAGTCCTTAGAGAAATAACTGTATCAAAAATTTTACTGCCATCCACAGCAGTTAAGGAAAAGGACGAAGGAAGTCTCTCGGTGGGTAGGGACCACCGTTTAACATAGGCTTCGGTAATAAAGTTCCCAGCTGCTCCGGAATCCAGGAGGGCAATGACGTTCTGATAACGTTGAGCAACTTGAAGCGAGACTGGGAGGTTACAATCTTGAGGAGATGGAGAGGAGATCATTACTCCTAGCCGGCCCTCTCCTTGGCGAGCTAGGATTTGGAGTTTCCCGGACGTTTGGGACAGGCATTAATGGTGTGAGACGGAGCTGCACAGTACAAACAGAGAAACTCGGAGAGACGTCTTCGGCGCTCAGCAGGAGTTAAACGGGAACGGCCAATTTGCATGGGTTCATCTTTAGTTGGTGACAGTTGGCGAGGAGGAGGAGCAGAAGATTTTGGAGCAGATGATCTTCCACGCTCAGTTGCTCTCTCTCTGAAACGTAAGTCAACTTTCGTACAAAGTGAGATTAACTCATCTAACTTGGAGGGTAAGTCTCTGGTAGCTAACTCATCTTTAATACGCTCGGATAAACCATGCCAGAATGCAGCATACAGGGCCTCGTCGTTCCATGCCAGTTCGGATGCCAGGATCTGGAACTGTATAAGATATTGTCCTACAGTACGTGATCCCTGGCGTAAACGGAGAATCTCAGACGAAGCTGAAGTTACCCGGCCTGGCTCGTCGAAGATGCGCCTGAATGTTGACACGAATGCAGTGTAAGAAGATAGCAGGGTGTCGGACCTCTCCCATAACGGTGATGCCCAATCGAGGGCTGAGCCACTGAGAAGAGAAATAATGTAGGCAATTTTTGTACGGTCACTGGGGAAATTGCCAGGTTGTAGCTCAAACTGAATCTCACACTGGTTGAGAAATCCCCTGCAGAATCTTGGAGATCCGTCAAATTTTGCTGGCGTTGGAAGATGAAGACGTGGAGCAGGAATGGGTAAGGTGGGTGGGGTTATAGCTGGAGTCACTGTGGTTGACGCACCAGACGCGCCTGATCCACGGAGAGTGGTCTGAATCCCATCCAGCCGAGTAGAGAGATCCTGGAGACAGCGGATGATGTGGCCCTGTGCAGCCTCCTGATGTTCTAGTCGGGCTGCCAGTTCTTGCATCGGCCTGGCCGCTTGATCCTGGTCTCCGGCTGGATTCATTAGGTCAGTGCTTACTGTCACAACTGAGGGCCTGAGCTGACGGGAGGCAGCCTCAGTTGTAGGGGCTGAGATGTACCGGAACCTGGGAGGTTGTATCAGACCCCTGGACATGTAAGTAACATGAATAATAACTGCCCGAAGGCGTGACCACGACAACTTAGATAAAAGTCAATGATGTTTATTATGACAACTCCGCATCACAGCAGCAATAAAGAAAACGTAAAAGTCAGCAAAGAATAAATACAGTTCCTGAGTACTACAGCATGGCAGGAGCCACAGGGCACTGGTAGTGTGAGATAGTTCTTATGATCTTCTAGATGGAAAGTCCTTACCAGGCCCGGCTGTAGCAATGGAGATAACCCAGGATAGTACCAGCTGGTGTTCCAGGAAGAGCTGGGTTGCTGAAGGTAAAACAGCTGCTGTGGATACTGGCTGGAACCAGACTGTTGTTAGCACGGAGTGGATACTGGCTGGAACCAGTTAAATAATAAATGAACTTTGGGAGCGATGAAATGTGAACTGAAATGTAGAACTTGAGAGCGGAGAAATAATAATTCCGGTGGAGAGTGGTAAAGTGTAGAAAGGACACCGGCCCTTTAAGGGAAGCTGTATTCTGCTGGAAGCTGAGGCTGGAAGCAGGTAGTGTTGTAGCTGGAAACAGATGAATCCACAATGGATTGGAGAGTCAGGCTACACCGCAGGTGGAATGCTGGTGCGGGTCTCTATGGTGGAAGTCTTGAGACAGGAGCTGGAACCTGGAAGACAATCATAGAAGAGAGACAAACAGGAACTAGGTTTGACAACCAAAGCACTGACGTCTTCCTTGCTCAGGCACAGCTTACTTATACCTGCAGCAAGGAAGGGGTTGGCTAGGCAATTATGCAAATCAACAATACAAACAGCAGATTGGTGGAAATGATCAGATGACAGAATCCAAGATGGCTGCGCCCATGCAGACACTTGGAGGGAAGTTTGGTTTGTAATCCATGTGGTCTGGGAAACAGTAATGGCGGCGCCGGCCACCGGAGACAGGAGACGCCAGGCTGATAGATGCACATTTAACCACGCGGGCACAGCGGAGGCCGCGGCTGATGAAAACACCACTCTGACACTCTGCATGTGGAAACTCAGGAACAGCGGAATCTGGTCCTGGAACGCTGAGCCCGCCTTAGGAGGCATCTGAAGGGTAAGTAATGGCGTCCAGATACCCGGATCGTGACACTGTATACTTACTGCCATTAACTTATCACTTTGTTGTTCCCTGTGTCTGGTGATGTTCCTATCGTGATCAATAGCAGCCTCTCTCAAAGTAGCCACAGACAGACCTCGCCAACATGGTTGTGTGGTCTGTAACCTAGTCTTTAATGATTCTTTTAAACCATCCATCAGTACCGATACTGCTACTTCTCGATGGTTTATGTTTGTTTTAATGTCCTCTATGCCTGTGTATTTTGCCATTTCTGATAATGCTCTGTGAAAATACTCTGCAGCTGTCTCTGACTCCTTCTGTTTAATGGAGAATATCTTGTTCCATCTGACTACCGCTGGGAAATACTCTTTTAACTGTAAGTTTATTCTTTTTACATTATCTTTGTTGTACACATCTGTAAGAGGTACATCCTGATCTAATCCGCAATCAGCTAAAAATTGAGTTGCGTCAACATTGGAGGGTAAACATGCTCTCAGCAATATCTGCCAGTCTTTATTGTTGGGCTCTACAGTGTTACCTAAGTCTCTGATGTATTTTTGACTGGCAACTAAGTCTTTTCTAGGGTCAGGGAATTCAGACACTATGGTCCTTAATTCCATTCTGGAAAATGGGCTATACATGGCAATGTTCCTCACAGGGGTGACTCCTGATGTGTCAGTTTTCCCATTTGGAACAGCTATTACCCTAACAGGAGTAACTCTAACAACATCACTCTGTGTGGGTTCTACAGCCTGTGGTGAAATGGCTTCAGCATAGTGTATGGTGCCGTACTTACCTGTAGATACGACCTCACCTATCCCTCCGCTAGGGGCCTTTGTTACTAATCTCGTGGGTGGAGCTGTGCCTACTGTGGTCTCTGCTATGGTGGCTGCTAGAGAGAGCGCTGAAATTGTTGCCGATTCGTCTTCTTGATCACACTCCTGAGGAAAGTTCAAAACAGGGTACAACTTGCACGGGTTAATACTTGCATTGGTTAATTGGTTAACATTATCTTTAACATTTACACAGTTGCTAAGTGTTTGTGTGTTACACCTTAGTGCGTCATTCTCCGCAACCAATTTCTCTCCTGATATGTATGGTGGCGGTGGGGCCGTGGCTATCAGTTTTCTGATTGAGCCAGATCCCGCCGCCTGAGCCAATCCTCTCTGTATGTCACCCTCCTGTTGCCACAACTGCAAATAATCATAATGCTTGATTCGTCTCTTTGCTGATTTAATGAGACATATCCTTCTCCTTAAATTCGTTAACACTTCTGTGCTGAAGCTACCTACTCTTGGGAATTTCTCCCCGTCATGTACTGTCATTCTCTCCCATTCATCACATAAAGCTTCTGTGTGACTTCCGTATTTCTCACACATTACATACCTTGCCGACCCAATTGGTCGGTTCACTGAATCAACCCGAACCGAGGTTGATCGCCCCCTACCTGAACAAGTGGCCCCCATAGTTCGAAGGTGTTGCTTTATTCAACCAACCCTTACGCAAACCAAATGTCCAAAATAGGCTGACGGTGGCGGTTTACCGAGTACCCCACTCACTCGCCCACGCCGACCAATACGACCTGATCACACCGATATGGTGCTGGCGTACTCGACCTAGGGCCCCTGCGACCTGAACCTCTATTTACTGGAACCTGTGAGGGTGCTCCGAAGAACACTTACTCTTTCCAGTAACTATTGGTTGCTAGATAGTTCCTGAGTGAGCAGCAAACTTCCCTTAAAATAAAAAAAAGTTACACAAATCACGTTAGAATGTACAAATAGCGTTTATGACCTTCGTACACAAATAGTACCGGTCAGGTTTACTAATGTACACAATTACGTGCGGTACAGTCGTTCAGCACATAAGCAACTAATCTTATGTACGGAGCGACCAGTGGAATCGAAAATTGCGGCTGCGAATTCCTTCAGCAAGAGCTTGTATGGCCTATATGGGTGTTGCACCAACCCTTTCTTGGTGTTGTGCCTGTGGACTGTATAGCGGACTTCCTTGTCTGCTGTACCTGAACCTGTTGGTCTGCTATGACCTCCTGGTCTGTTACAGTATGACCTCCTGGTCTGCTACACTCTAATGCTCAAATTGTATGTTTTAACCAGGGATGCCTCCCTAGCCACCATGTACGTCACTTACACGCATGTACCTCACGAGAACTCGACTTTTCTTGTGGTTCAACCTGTAAAATTGTATACAACACACTCACTCACCACATGTACACTTTTGTTTCTATTTCTATTTCTGCGCAGAAATTTCTCTTTAGACCAGATGTGTTACAAATTAGGAGAAGGATCTATTAATTTAAATTTCGAATTAAAAAAAATAGATTTGCGCGATTTATCGCCTGGCGTTATTTACCGCGTGGCGCTACTTATCGCGTTGAGAGGAGAAAAAAAACTTGTGATTTGAGTTACGTGGGCGTACCCGTACGCTCCGTTGCGTAATATACGCTGCGTGCGTTGGCCCTTGGATTGCGTACGCAAGTCTCAGTCTTTTGTTAGAGACACGTGTACGCAAAGCAAAGATCCACCGTAACACAATTTATACGTTTATCAATGTAGATGATCCTTTATCATCTACCACACACCACACTGACTTCGCCTTATCTCCCAGGCAAAACTGTGTGTTTGTCTATACTTTAACTATATTACCTTTACTCTTAAACTATAAAATAGTGACAACTCTCTCTAAGCACGTTTATCAACTATAAAACTGGCAAACAGAAGAGTGATATACGAAAATACACAAATGAAAAAGAAATGCAGATATATATGTGTGCGTGCGTGTGTACGCAAGACAGAAAAATAAACAGTTTTAAAAAGACACTATTGTTTTGTTCTTACCTCCGGTTCCCGGATTCCTTCAGCACCCTTCACTAAGAGAAGCAGACGCTTATCCAAACAGCACTACGAGGAATATGATCTCCCGCCCTTTGCTGCTGGATAATGTCTGCTGAAATTACCTAGTGTAGATATGTGAAGGACAGGACGAGCCCGCAATTGATAAAGCTAAATATTTATCGTATATAATACCCTTTATGAGGTCTAAGAACACTGTACGCTATCTACGTATGAAGTACCGTAAGGGTACGCTAGTTGCGTAACAATCGCTTTGCCGTGATCGAGACGCTCAAGCGTCAAGTTCACTCACGGCCAAGAGATCACAGGCAGGCACGTTATTGGCTGTTGACTAACGTAATGATTCGCTATAGCGTAGCGGACGCTCGGGACCACGAGGAGATCACCAGCGGCGCTGACGCTCACTATATTAAACCTTTGTATCTAAACCATAAACAGTGTATTGTACAGTAAAACCTTAGTGTAATGTTAGAGTGTAAATGAAACACAGTATAACCTTATTACCTTAAAAGCTGTTTGAGCGTCACCGACGCTCTGAGAATACTTAATACTATAAGAAACACACAGATACCGTGCTCAGGGTCCAACGCCTAAAATATATATTATGAATGCTATACTTGCAAAAGAGTTAAACACAATACAAGTCATACACTACAATATAACATAGACTACCTAACCAGATAACTACACAGGAAATACAATATAATACAATTTAAGGGAAAATGAGAGAGAAAGAGAAGGAGAGAGAGAGAGAGAGAGATTTAGAGAGATTGGCTCGGAATAACAAGAAGATCAATATGATTGCGGAGAAACACTTACGCACAAGGGGAAACGATCGCATGCGCCTCGATATCCAGCTCCCGATTATCAGCAATGAGAACCGTTGAAGAGAGTGAACTGGATATGGTCGGCCTGCCTATTTATGCCCCACACACAATACAATTCAATGGTCCCTACAATCTCATTGTTCATTGGACACAGGAATTCGGCTTCGCATTATAACAAAAGGTCATAGGTTGATTCATACAGGTGGGCTGTGACTGCTTCCAACTGTTCAGGTGGGTGGGATACTGAGTTTCCCGCCGCATGACTAAATAAGAACAAATAATAGTAAATGGACATAAACTTCTTATGTCCATAACTATTCGCATGAGCGATTAATCCGCTCCAAACCAACACCGGAATATTGCTATTTAAATACTCTTCCGATGGGTACCAAACACCACTGTATGACCCCTGTTAGACCCTTCGTACAATACAAAGAGGGATCTCTCTGTTCAGGAACATGCTATATTAACTAAACTTTCAGAATCTATCAAAGGGACCATGATCTACAAAATACATTATTACTGAAAATATGTAACGATTGAGTCGCACGCTACGATCACATAAACTCTACCGTAAATACGCATACCGTGCGCCTGCGGGTGCCCGCGACTGTGAGTATGCGCACGCACGGGAGAGCGCACGCATGCGCAGCGCGGACCAGAATGAGGTGCAAATATGGCAGTGTGTATAGAGATATTTTTCTGACTTTGACAAAACCCACCAGTATATTAGGAGAAAAAATATTTACTGAATGTAGTTGGAAATTGGTTGAACATTTACACATTTGCTCAGAATGCCTTTGGATCTTTTTCCATCTCTTGTCACATCTACAGTAGGTTAAGAAGAGAAAATCCCGTACCAGAACTACTCAAAATTGATAATGGTACATGGGATAATGTGTTTTAATTTCAATTGTGCATGATTCCACATACAGTTGAGCTCATAAGTTTACATACCCTAGCAGAATTTGTGATTTTCTGGCCATTTGTCAGAGAATATGAATGATAACTCACAAACTTTTCTTTCACTCATGGTTAGTGGTTGGGTGAAGCCATTTATTGTCAAACAACTGTGTTTACTCTTTTTAAATCATAATGACAACAGAAACTACCTAAATGACCCTGATCAAAAGTTTACATACCCCAGTTCTTAATACCGTGTTTTGCCCCCTTTAACATCAATGACAGCTTGAAGTCTTTTGTGGTAGTTGTGGATGAGGCGCTTTATTTTCTCAGATGGTAAAGCCGCCCATTCTTCTTGGCAAAAAGCCTCCAGTTCCTATAAATTCTTGGGCTGTCTTGCATGAACTGCATGTTTGAGAGCTCCCCAGAGTGGCTCAATGATATTGAGGTCAGGAGACTGAGATGGCCACTCCAAAACCTTCACTTTATTCTGCTGTAGCCAATGACAGGTCGACTTGGCCTTGTGTTTTGGATCATTGTCATGTTGGAACGTCCAAGTACATCCCATGCGCAGCTTCCGGGCTGATGAGTGCAAATTTTCCTCCAGTATTTTCTGATAACATGCTGCATTCATCTTGCCATCAATTTTGACCAAGTTTCCAGGGCCTTTGTAGCTCACACATCCCCAAAACATCAGCGATCCACCTCCATGTTCCACAGTAGGAATGGTGTACCTTTCATCATAGGCCTTGTTGACTCCTCTCCAAATGTAAAGTTTATGGTTGTGGCCAAAAAGTTCAATTTTGGTCTCATCACTCCAAATGACTTTGTACCAGAAGTTTTGAGGCTTGTCTCTGTGCTGTTTGGAGTATTGTAAGTGGGATGCTTTGTGGCATTTGCATAGTAATGGCTTTCTTCTGGCGACTCGACCATGCAGCCCATTTTTCTTCAAATGCCTCCTAATTGTGCATCTTGAAACAACCACACCACTTTTTTTTCAAAGAGTCCTGTATTTCAGCTGAAGTTATTTGTGGATTTTTCTTTGCATCCCGAACAATTTTCCTGGCAGTTGTGGCTGAAATTTGTGTTGGTCTACCTGACCGTGATTTGGTTTCCATCGAATCCCTCATTTTCCACTTCTTAATTAGAGTTTGTATACTGCTGATTGGCATTCTCAATTGCTTGGATATCTTTTTATATCCCTTTCCTGTTTTATACAGTTCAATTACCCTTTCCCGCAGATCCTTTGACAATTCTTTTGCTTTCCCCATGACTCAGAATCCAGACACGTTAGTGCAGCACTGGATGAAAGATGCAAGGGTTTTTCAGGAGTCCAGAAACTCACTGACGTTTTATACACACACACTGATTACAAGCAAACAGATCACAGGTGAGGATGGTTACCTTTAGTAGCCATTCAAACCCGTTTGTGTCAACTTGTGTGCATGTTATCAGGCCAAAATCTCCAGGGTATGTAAACTTTTGATCAGGGTCATTTGGGTAATTTCTGTTGTCATTATGATTTAAAAAGAGTAAACACAGTTGTTTGACAATAAATGGCTTCACCCAACCACTAACCATGAGTGAAAGAAAAGTTTGTGAGTTATCATTCATATTCTCTGACAAATGGCCAGAAAATCACAAATTCTGCTAGGGTATGTAAACTTATGAGCACAACTGTATATTTAGAACACTGGTGCTACCCACTGATTAAAAAAAAAAAGATATAAAAAGACTTGTGACAGGAATCAGTTCATAAGGGTGCACTCTATCCCATTCACATATGTTTATATATATCTTAAATAAAGAATTTGTTGTTATTAGATTTAGTTATTATTTAAGTACATGTTTCAAAGTTGAAACACCAGTACCCACGTGGAATATATACAGGTTGAGTATCCCATATCCAAATATTCCGAAATACGGAATATTCCGAAATACGGACTTTTTTGGGTGAAAGTGAGATAATGATACCTTTGTTTTTTGATGGTTCAATGTACACAAACTTTGTTTAATACACAAAGTTATTAATAATATTGTATTAAATGACCTTCAGGCTGTGTGTATAAGGTGTACATGAAACATAAATGAATTGTGTTAATGTACACACACTTTGTTTAATGCACAAAGTTATAAAAAATATTGGCTAAAATTACCTTCAGGCTGTGTGTATAAGGTGTATATGTAACATAAATACATTCTGTGCTTAGACCTAGGTCCCATCACCATGATATCTCATTATGGTATGCAATTATTCCAAAATACGGAAAAATCCCATATCCAAAATACCTCTGGTCCCAAGCATTTTGGATAAGGGATACTCAACCTGTACTTTTATTCGTAATCCCACATGTGGTATTATTATGACCTAATTCCGAGGTCATACAAAGCGAAATATTCAAAACAATAAAGAAAGAAAAACGTGACAGGAAAAAAAAATTTAGACAAGTTTTTTGTCTGTGTGAAAAACAATAAAGAAATTTAAAACCAAATCGTGTGCCGTCTCTTGTTCATATATATGGCTTTTGTACTCTTATGATGAGTTTTAATGCACATCTGGAGGTGCATATTGAAAAATTATAAGAATGTGCATAAATTCCGCAGATTAATAATATACATGTACAGTACTCTCCACTCATGCAAGATGTCACTGTAGCCTAGAAGTGAACCTACTGTAGATGTGTATAAAAAGACTTGTGACAGGAATCAGTTCATAAGGGTGCACTCTATCCCATTCACATATGTTTATATATATCTTAAATAAAGAATTTGTTTTTATTAGATTTATTTATTATTAAGTACATGTTTCAAAGTTGAAATACCAATTCTCACGTAGTATATATTCTTTTATTCGTAATCCCACATGTGGTATTATTATGACCTAATTCCGAGGTCATACAAAGCGAAATATTAAAAACAATAAAGAAATAGAAAAAAGTGACAGGAAAAAAAAAATTTTAGACACGTTTTTGTCTGTGTGAAAAATAATAAAGAAATTTAAAACCAAATTGTGTGCCGTCTCTTGTTCATATGTATGGCTTTTGTACTCTTATGATGAGTTTTAATGTTCTTATGCTCCAATATTTGTGTATATTAAAGATTTTTTATGAGTGCCAACACTATGTTCTCTTGCTCAACTCTCCTTTATTGTAGTGTATCCATTGTATCCCATTAATTGTGCAAACATGCCAATAATGGTGACAGTACATATACAGAGTAATGTATTCTCTGAAATTATCAATATAATATGTAACCCTTTCAATGGATACATTGACTGATTCTTACTAAACATGTATCAAACTATGAACCAGACACATATATATCTATTGCACCAAGGCACTGCTGTGCTGTTAATTTAACCATTGACACAATACAGTTGACAATAGTCTGTCTAAATTTAATAGTGACTGTAAATATATGTCCTATTATGATGCACTGGGAATCACCTATATGTAGGTGCAGTGGCGGAACAAGCAAGCGGTGGGCCCAGGTGCGACAAAATGCTTTGGGCTCCCCCCCCCATCCAAGTCCACCCCGGGGGCAGTGCGCGCCGTAGGCGCGCGCAAAAATACATAGTGGCGTGGCTTCGTGGGGAAGGGGTGTGGCCACAAAATAATACCAACACAGTAGTCTCCATTATTCAAATTACGCCGCACAGTAGCACCACTACACCAGGTAGAGACCCTTTTACTCCTTACAGCGAACAGATTCCTCTTTTTACACATTACAGCAGACAGCGTGCCCTTTTTACACATAACGGCAGACAGCGTGCCCTTTTTACACATAACGGCAGACAGCGTGCCCTTTTTACACATAACGGCAGACAGCGTGCCCTTTTTACACATAACGGCAGACCGCGTGCCCTTGTTACACATTACGGCAGACAGCGTGCCCTTTTTACACATTACGGTAGACAGCGTGCCCTTGTTACACATTACGGCAGACAGCGTGCCCTTTTTACACATTACGGTAGACAGCGTGCCCTTGTTACACATTACGGCAGACAGCGTGCCCTTGTTACACATTACGGCAGACAGCGTGCCCTTGTTACACATTACGGCAGACAGCGTGCCCTTGTTACACATTACGGCAGACAGCGTCCCCATTTTTACACATTACGGCAGGCAGATTCCTCCTTTTTACACATAGCAGCAGGCAGATTCCCCATTTTTACACATAGCGTCAGGCAGCCCCCCTTTTTTACACATTACGGCAGGCAGATTCCCCATTTTTACACATAGCGTCGGGCAGATTACCCCTTTTTACACATAACGGCAGACCGCGTGCCCTTGTTACACATTACGGCAGACAGCGTGCCCTTTTTACACATTACGGCAGACAGCGTGCCCTTGTTACACATTACGGCAGACAGCGTCCCCATTTTTACACATTACGGCAGGCAGATTCCCCTTTTTACACATAGTGGCAGGCAGTCCCCCCTTTTTACACATTGCGGCAGGCAGTCCCCCCTTTTTACACATTGCGGCAGGTAGTCCCCCCTTTTTACACATTGCGGCAGGCAGTCCCCCCTTTTTACACAGTGCGGCAGGCAGTCCCCCCTTTTTACACATTGCGGCAGGTAGTCCCCCCTTTTTACACATTGCGGCAGGCAGGCACAAGAAAGAAAGAAGGAAAGAAAAAGAAAGAAAGAAAGAAAGAAAGAAAGAAAGAAAGAAAGAAAGAAAGAAAGAAAGAAAGAAGAATTATACTTACCCTCAGGCTCCTCGGTGCAGCTGCGTCAGACGACGATTCCCGGGCAGTAGAGAATGAGGAGGAGGGAGCCGGAGGACGGAGCCGCAGCAGCGCTTTGTTACTGGTGGAGGCGCTGCTGCTGCTGCCCCTCTGCTTCCCTATAGGCTGTTCTCGGAAGACAGCCTATAGGGAAGCAGAGTAGCAGCAGCAGCAGCGCCTCCACCAGTAACAAAGCGCTGCTGCGGCTCCGTCCTCCGGCTCCCTCCTCCTTCCCCCGTCTGTACCGCTGCTCAGCTCCTATCTCCGGGCGGCTGTGCGCTGCGGGCAGCGGTTGCCTGCAGCGCACAGCGGCATGTAATGAGTCAGTTTGACTCATTACATGCTTGGGCCCCTGGACAGAGGCGGGCCCCAGTGCAGTGCACTGCCTGCACTGCCGGTAGTTCCGCCTCTGTAGTAGGTGTCCTTATAAAATGATATAATATTCCCTGAGAAAGGGTATTATTGTTTTATTACCCCTTAGGCTATTCAATCAGACTATAAATTATCAAGTACTGGTCTATATTTAGTGACTGGTCTATCATATATATCAGAGCCCGGAGAAAGCTCTAACATAGAGCAAAATGTGCATTTGTTAGCCGTGTGCCGCATCATGTTCTATAGCTCCTAATTGTTATACTGTAGTACCGCTCATTATGTATGCCACACATGTATGCCACACATGTAAATGTTATTACTGAATGTGAAAACAGTGAGCTGCTGTCGGATCACTACTGGATACAGGGTGGTCTTGCTGTCACCATAAAATACGGAGTAACGGGCAGCTTATACTTATTAAACACATACCAGCAATTTACACTAGCAGCAGTGGCTGAGCCCTATAATGTCATTAATTTTTATATGGTAAAACATCATTACAGCTGCACCGTATACTGTATATGCCATGCAGGCAAATGTTACTGTGGAATGAACAGGCGATGGTCAAATTGCTGTGAGGTGCAGAAGGGTTTTGCTGTCACTTACTTAATATGGAGTGACAGAAATTACGCAATAACCAACATATACCGGAATTCCATACTGGCAGTCAGCAGCTGAGTTTCACATATAATCAATATTCCATAGTACCCTGATATGTATGATAGACCAGTTACTAAATATAGACCAGTATTTGTTAATTTATAGTCTGATTGAATAGCCTAAGGGGTAATAAAACATGCTGGAGAAAAACATACATTGTTTGTTTCAAGGCAACTGACCATGCATATGTTTAAATAACTGTTAAGTATAGCTCTATTCATAAAGTAATTTTGACAGCATATATATAGAGCATACCGATTGCACAGCAATAAACAAGTGTGAATCATACATTAATACATGTGACTGAAACTGTGTTCACTGCACAGCACTGACAGAATAAAATAAGGCTTTGAAGCACATTTATACCCTATCTCAGGGAATATTATGTCATTTTATAAGGACACCTACATATAGGTGATTCCCAGTGCATCATAATATATCATATATTTACAGTCACTATTAAATTCAGACAGACTATTGTCAACTGTATTGTGTCAATGGTTAAATTAACAGCACAGCAGTGCCTTGGTGCAATAGATATATATGTGTCTGGTTCATAGCTTGATACATGTTTAGCAAGAATCAGTCAATGTATCCATTGAAAGGGTAACATATTATATTGATAATTTCAGTGAATACATTACTCTAAGTATATGTACAGTCACCATTATTGGCATGTTTGCACATTTAATGGGATACAATGGATACACTACAATAAAGGAGAGTTAAGAGAACACAGTGTTGGCACTCATAAAAAATCTTTAATATACACAAATATTGGAGCATAAGAACATTAAAACTCATCATAAGAGTACAAAAGCCATATATATGAACAAGAGACGGCACACGATTTGGTTTTAAATTTCTTTATTATTTTTCACATAGATAAAAACTTGTCTAAAAATTTTTTTTCCTGTCACTTTTTTCTATTTCTTTATTGTTTTTAATATTTCGCTTTGTATGACCTCAGAATTAGGTCATAATAATACCACATGTGGGATTACGAATAAAAGACTATATTCCACGTGGATATTGGTATTTCAACTTTGAAACATGTACTTAATAATAAATAAATCTAATAAAAACAAATTCTTTATTTAAGATATACATAAACATATGTGAATGGCATAGAGTGCACCCTTATGAACTGATTCCTGTCACAAGTCTTTTTATACACATCTACAGTAGGTTCACTTCTAGGCTACAGTGACATCTTGCATGAGTGGAGAGTACCGTACATGTATATTATTAATCTGCGGAATTTATGCACATTCTTATAATTTTTCAATATGCACCTCCAGATGTGCTTTGTAAATTACTTCATGCTTTATGTCAGATAGGTCCTGACAACATGCTCAATGTGCAAGAGTTAAGAGCGTTGAGACGGATGCATGCAAGATGTTCTATGAATCACTAAACCTCATAAACAAAGAACATTTTAGGTTACGGTAAACCTTGTGATTTTTTTCACCAACCAGTATAACAGATCTGGAATATACCGGCTCACCCCAATCTCTTCCCCACTTGGCTCCGCCACCCACCCCTCCCTTCTGTTCCCCACCTCTGCTCCTTCCCAACTCCACCACTATCATGACTATGAGTTCCTCCCCTGCTCCCATACAGTCTCTTCAAGGTCTGTCCCACACAGGCCTCCACTGCATGTGTTGAGTGAAGACAGGACAGCATTACACAATTTTATATAAATGTACTTAGATGGTCCTTATACTGCTACCTGGCACTAAGTGACTTATTATTTCAGAAGGTTGTCACCTTAATCTGTATGAGACTGATAGGGTATAAGCATTATAAAGATGATTAGTTCACTGTTATCTTTAGCAGGATTCCTAAAGAAAGTTTTCTGATCAGCCAGTTAGAGCCTTCTCTTGGCATTTAACGTCCACTTATTGCTGTTCTGCAGGCTGCAGTGCAGCTAGAGCTTTGGGGGGTCATTCCGAGTTGATCGCTAGCTGCCGTTGTTTGCAGCACAGCAATCAGGCTAAAAATCGGCATTTCACCGCAATGCACATGCGCGTCATATGGGTACAATGAGTATCGTGGTTTTGCACAGTCTAACAAACATTCCAGTCGCACGGCCAAACGCAGGAAGATTGACATGAAGTGGGCGCTTCTGGGTGTCAACTGACCATTTTCAGGGAGTGCTCAGAAAAACGCAGGCATGGCAGAATAAACACAGGCGTGGCTGGGCGGGTGTGTGACGTCAAAAGCCGTCCCTCCGTCGTTAGAATCAACACACATGAAGAGTAACTACAGGGCTGGTCTTGTTTTGCACAAAATAATTTTGCAGGCGCTCTGCTGCACAAGTGTTCGCATTTCTTCAAAGCGTAAATACACTCCCCCGTGGGAGGCGTCTATGCATTTGCACGGCTGCTAAAAGTAGCTAGTGAGCGATCAACTCGGAATAAGGGCCTTGGTGTCATGCAGACAGTGTCTCCCAGTCTCCCGTCTGCCCGTGGGACACTGCAGCCCACGGTTGGGGTAGCAGGACAGTGCCCAAGAACAGGACTGCCCTGCTGGTTGTGGGTTATGCACTATATCTAAGACATTTAATTCCATTTTTATGATGTTGGACAAAAATTTTTAAAAAAATGTAAAATTCAACCATAAAATAGTTTTGGAAGGCTGAAATTATAGAAATTAAAGAGTTTAGTTCTAAATGTGCTCTTCCACTGGTTACATTTAAATCTTCACTTGTGCAATCTAGAGATGTGCGGCGTGCACTTTTCGTGTTTTGTGTTTTGGTTTTGGTTCTAATTCCATTTTCATGTTTTGGTTTTGGCTTGGTTTTGCCAAAACCACCCTTTCGTGTTTTGGTTTTGATTTTGGATCTGGATGATTTTTGAAAAAACCCCCACATAAAAACTGCTAAAATCACAGAATTTGGGGGTCATTTTGCTCCTACAGTATTATTAACCTCAATAACAATCATTTCCACTCATTTCCAGTCTATTCTGAACACCTCACAATATTGTTTTTAGGCCTAAAAGTTGCATCTGGAGGTGCATATTGAAAAATTATAAGAATGTGCATAAATTCCGCAGATTAATAATATACATGTACAGTACTCTCCACTCATGCAAGATGTCACTGTAGCCTACAAGTGTGCGGCACAAACACCTAGCCCATCTAGGAGTGGCACATCAGTTGCAGACAAGATGGCACTATTCAAAAACTAGTCCCAAACAGCACATGATGCAAAGAAGAAAAAGAGGTGCAATTAGGTAGCTGGATGGCCAAGCTAAGCGACACAAGTGTGCGGCACAAACACCTGGCCCATGTAGGAGTGGAACTGCAGTTACAGACAGGATGGCAGATTTAAAAAATAGGCCCCAAACAGCACATGATGCATGAAGAAAAAGAGGTGCAATGAGGTAGCTGTATGACTAAGCTAAGCGACACAAGTGTGCGACACAAACACCTGGGCCATCTAGGAGTGGCACTGCAGTGGCAGACAGGATGGCAGATTTAAAAAAAAAGGCCCCAAACAGCACATGATGCAAAGAAGAAAAAGAGGAGCAATGAGGTAGCTGGATGGCCAAGCTAAGCGACACAAGTGTGCGGCACAAACACCTGGCCCATCTAGGAGTGTCACTGCAGTTACAGACAGGATGGCACTTAAAAAAAACTAGTCCCTAAACAGCACATGATGCAAAGAAGAAAAAGAGGTGGAAGATGGAATTGTCCTTAGACCCTCCCACCCACCCACCCTTACGTTGTATAAACAGGACATGCACACTTTAAGAAACCAATAATTTCAGCGACAGGGTCTGCCACAGGACTGTGACTGAAATGACTGGTTTGTTTGGGCCCTCACCAAAAAAGAAGTAATCAATCTCTCCTTGCACAAACTGGCTCTACAGAGGCAAGATGTCCACCTCATCATCATCCTCCGATTCCTCACCCCTTTCACCATGTACATCCTCCTCACTGAGTATTAATTTGTCCCCACTGGAATCCACCATCACAGGTCCCTGTGTACTTTCTGGAGGCAATTGTTGGTAAAGGTTTTCCCGGAGGACTTTATAATTCATTTTGATGAACATCATCTTCTCCACATTTAGTGGAAGCAACCTACTACGCTGACAAGGTTACTGGCTGCACTAAACACTCTATCAGAGTACACACTGGAGGGGGAGCACCTTAGGTAAAATAAAGCCAGTTTGTGCAAGGTCCTCCAAATTGCCTCTTTTTCCTGCCAGTATACGTACGGACTGTCTGACATGCTGTCACTCATATAATCCTCCACCATTCTTTCAATGGTGACAGGATCATATGCAGTGACAGTAGACATGTCAGTAATCGTTGGCAGGTCCTTCAGTCCGGACCAGATGTCAGCTTTCGCTCCTGACTGCCCTGCATCACCGCCAGCGGGTGAGCTAGGAAATCTTATCCTTTTCCCTGCAGCCCCAGTGGCGGGAGAAATTGAAGGAGGAGCTGTTGACGGGTCACGTTTCACTTGAGTTGACAATTTGCTAACCAGCAGGTCTTTGCACCTCTGCATACATGTGTCTGCTGGAAAGAGAGATACAATGTAGGCTCTAAACCTAGGATCGAGCACGGTGGCCAAAATGTAGTGCTTTGATTTCAACAGATTGACCACCCTTGAATATCAGCAAAGCGAATGAAGGGCCCCATCCACAAGTCCCACATACTTTGCGGAATCACTCTGTCTTAGCTCCTCCTTCAATTTATCCAGCTGCTTCTGCAAAAGCCTGATGAGGGGAATTACCTGACTCAAGCTGGCAGTGTCTGAACTGACTTCACGTGTGGCAAGGTTGAAGGGTTGGAGAACCTTGCACAAGATGGAAATCATTCTCCACTGCGCTTGAGTCAGGTGCATTACCCCTCCTTTGCCTATATCGTAGGTGGATGTATAGGCTTGAATGGCCTTTTGCTGCTCCTCCATCCTCTGAAGCATATAGAGTGTTGAATTCCACCTCGTTACCACCTCTTGCTTCAGTTGATGGCGGGGCAGGTTCAGGAGTGTTTGCTGGCGCTCCAGTCTTCGGCACGCAGTGGCATAATGCCGAAAGTGGCCCAAAATTTTTCGGCCCACCGACAGCATCTCCTGCACACCCCTCTCATTTTTCCAAAATTTCTACACCACAAAATTAATTGTATGTGCAAAACATGGGACATGCTGGAATTTGCCCAGATGTAATGCACGCACAATATTGGTGGCGTTGTCCAATATCACAAATCCCCAGGAGAGTCCAATTGGGGTAAGCCATTCTGCAATGATGTTCCTCAGTTTCCGTAAGAGGTTGTCAGCTGTGTGCCTCTTATGGAAAGCGGTGATACATAGCGTAGCCTGCTGTGGTTGTTTTCATGTCCATGGTTAAGTGGACACTGGATACAACCGCATTTTGTAGGACACTCATGACTCTTTTTCTGATGTCTGTGTACATTCTCGGTATCGCCTGCCTAGAGATGTGGAACCTAGATGGGATTTGATACCGGGGACACACTATCTCCATCAAATCTTTAAGTGACTCGGAACTAATGGTGGATACCGGACGCACCTCTAACACCAACATAGCTTTCAAGGCCTCAGTTATCCGCTTTGCAAAAGGATGACTGCTGTCATATTTCATCTTTCTCACAAAGGACTGTTGGACAGTCAATTGCTTACTTGAAGTAGTACAAGTGGTCCTCTGACTTCCCCTCTGGGATGACGATCGACTCCCAGCAGCAACAACAGCAGCAGCGGCAACAACAGCAGCGGCAGCAACAGCAGGCGTAACACTCAAAGATCCAACGGAGGAATCCCAGTTAGGAGAGGACTCCTCAGTCTTGACAGTGACATGGCCTGTAGGACTATGGACGTTCCTGAGGAGGAAGTTGACGTTGAGGGAGGTGGTGGTGTGGCTTGCAGGAGCTTGGGTACAGGAGGAAGAAGGGATTTAGGTGTCAGTGGACTGCTTTCGCTATTACCCAAAGTTTCTGAACTTGACACTGACTTCTGATGAATGCGCAGCAGGTGATGTATATGGGAGGATGTTCCTAGGGGGTTAACATCCTTAACCCCTACTTTTTACAGATTGACAGAGGCAACAGATGGCTTGACACCAGTCCAGATTTGTGGAGAAATAATTCCACACCAAAGAGTTGGCTTTTTTGGTAGTTTGCCCAGGCATCACAATGGGCTTCTTCATCCCAAGGACAACAGGTGTCTCCCCCGGTGCCTGACTTAAACAAACCACATCACCATCAGAATCCTCATTGTCAACTTCCTTCTCAGTGCCAGCAAAATCCATATCCTCATCCTGGTGTACTTCAACAGTGACATCTTCAATTTGAATATCAGAAACTGGACTGTGGGTGCCCCTTCCTGCACTTGCAGGGGGTGTGCAAATGGTGGAAGGAGCCACCTCATCCCGTTCAGTGTTGGGAAGGTCAGGCATCGCAACCGCCGACACACTTGGACTCTAATTGGGGATTTGTGATACCATCTCAGAGTGCACAGTTCTTTTCTGTGCTCTTTCCAGCTTAACTCTTTTAATTTTTCTAGCGGGAGGATGAGGGCTTCCATCGTCATGTGAAGCTGAACCACTAGCCATGAACATAGGCCAGGGCCTCAGCCGTTCCTTGCCACTCCGTGTCGTAAATGGCATATTGGCAAGTTTACGTTTCTCCTCAGACGATTTAAATTTCTTTTTTGGTTCTTTTTACTGAACTTTGGCTTTTTGGATTTTACACACCCTCTACTATAACATTGGGCATCGGCCTTGGCAGACGACTTTGATGGCATTTCATCATCTATGTCATGGCTAGTGGCAGCAGCTTCAGCACTAGGAGGAAGTGGTTCTTCTTGATCTTTCCCTATTTTCTCCTCAAAATTTTTGTTCTCCATTATTTTTTGGGAGTTATATGAGACAATGGGGTCATTCAGAGTTGTTCGTTCGTTGACGATTTTTGCTATGTTGCGATTTGTTGCTAATTGCGCATGCGCAAGGCACGCAGGGCGCATGCGCTTAGTTATTTAACTAAAAACTTAGCAGATTTGCTGTGGATCCTGCAGCGCTTTTCAGTCGTACTGCTGATCGGTGAGTGATTGACAGGAAAGAGGCGTTTCTGGGTGGTAACTGAGTGTTTTCCAGAAGTGTGCTAAAAAACGTAGGCGTGTCAGGGAAAAATGCGGGAGTGTCTGGAGAAACGGGGGAGTGGCTGGCCGAACGCAGGGTGTGTTTGTGATGTCAAACCAGGAACTAAACGGACTGAGCTGATCGCAATCTGTGAGTAGGTCTGGAGCTACTCAGAAACTGCAAAGAATTATTTAGTAGCAGTTCTGCTACTCTTTCGTCCGCTATTCTGCTAAGCTAAGATACACTCACAGAGGGCGGCGGCCTAGCGTGTGCAATGCTGCTAAAAGCAGCTAGCAAGCGAACAACTCAGAATGACCCCCAATATGCGTCACAGGAATGACTGGAATTACTGATGACACAGGACACCACCACTGGTCTGATGCAGCCCAACATGTTGTTATAATTGTTATACTGCAGCAGTGGACATAAAGCAGCAGCGTATATCGTCACTGGAATTACTGATGACACAGGACACTACCACTGGTCTGATGCAGCCCAACAGGTTGTTATAATTGTTATACTGCAGCAGTGGACATATAGCAGCAGCGTATATCGTCACTGGAATTACTGATGACACAGGACACTACCACTGGTCTGATGTAGCCCAACAGGTTGTTATAATTGTTATACTGCAGCAGTGGACATATAGCAGCAGCGTATATCATCACTGGAATTACTGATGACAAAGGACACTACCACTGGTCTGATGCAGCCCAACAGGTTGTTATAATTGTTATACTGCAGCAGTGGACATATAGCAGCAGCGTATATCGTCACTGGTATTACTGATGACACAGGACACTAGCACTGGTCTGACGCAGCCCAACAGGTTGATATAATTGTTATACTGCAGCAGTGGACATATAGCAGCAGCGTATATCGTCACTGGAATTACTGATGACACAGGACACTACCACTGGTCTGCACAAAACAGCACCACTTTATACAGCTACACTGGATATATGGCAGCAGAGAACACCAACACTGTGACTGGCTGGACTGATACAGCACAATACACTGACTACGCTGGACTGGTCTGCACAACACAGCACCACTTTACAGCTACACTGGATATATGGCAGCAGAGAACACCAACACTGTGACTGGCTGGACTGATGCAGCACGATACACTGGGTGACTACACTGGACTGGACTGAGCAGCACAACACTTGCCACCCCACTTTCCCGCCCCAACACACAGACACTGAAAACTGAGGACACGTCCTCTCTATACACTCTCCGAGGCTGGAGTGAAAATGGCGGGGATGCGCAGCTCCTTATATGGAATCCAAATCCCGCGAGAATCAGACAGCGTGATGATGACGTTTTGCCACGTTCGGGTTTCCGAGTCAAGAGGGAAACTCCGAGCCTGGCTCGGATCCGGACTCGGAAGGCAAAGTCCGGTAGGGTTCGGTTCAAGAGAACCGAACCCGCTCATCTCTAGTGCAATCTACAGTATCTGCAGCCAGACAAACTGCAGGTTATAACCCAGGTACAGGAGAATCTATGTTTATTTTCACCACCCAATTTCAGTGGAACTGTGTTTGTCGGTGTATCAATTTGTTCTGGAGAATGCATGATTGGATACACTGACTGTTGTTTCTGCAGTGATTGGCAGAAGGTGCTGAAGGAGAATCAGATTGTTCTAGAAAATCTCAATTAACAACCTCCATTCTTGTGGGAGATCAGTTTAATTTATCTTATCATAAGTAAGACACATAAGCTATAAAAAACAAAACAATACATGCTGCACTAGAAGTATACTGATACTGCTATTGTATCAGTTTAGTATATTTTAAATAAGAACATGCATGAAAGGTATGAACTGTATATGCAATTTGATTTTAGCATCAATATATTTAAAAGTGTAATGTGCAAAAATGTTAAAAGATGTAACCTAGGGATAAGACCAAAAATATTGTTATTTATAATTACTGACAGTGGGGCTGATGTTACTAGCAAGACTCAAAAGAAATGTATTCACAAAAGCAACGTATATTTACATTTGCTGCGCTGTACATATTCCAAAACGCATATGGTTCCTAAGTAGCACATGTACCCAGTTTATTTCTAGTCAACATCATCAGTGTGTCCCAGGGACCTCCCTCTCTTCTCAGCACTGCCCCCTAGCTATTCCCGCTGTGTGTGCCTCCTCTACAAGATCTCAATGAGGCATTAGCAGCATTGCAACGGTTACTGAGTGGGCTGCTGGGAAAGCAGGTCTGGCCACAGAAATTACTGGGCCCGGTTCACTTATTTTTCTTGCCTTCCAAATTCGTCCATGCTAGGTACAGGTCTGTTTGCTTGAGTCTTTTCTTACCAATATAGTGGTTTCTCTGCAACAGGAAACATCTGAAGAAATAAATCCCCCCTGAGCACACAATAACTTCATTCGGTACTTACTGTTCGTGTAATCAATCACATGGTCCAAAAGATGTCTGTTTATATAAGAATAAAACCAATGCCTCCCCTCCTTTGTTTCTCCATAGCTTTGGCTTCCCTGTGTTTCTGCAGCAGCCTCACTCACCTGTATCTTCTTCTTGCTCCTTCTTATGGCAGTGGTGTCAGTACTCTACTCATTACTATGTTCTAGAGCGCGGATGTAATGCACAAAGTGCAGAGAGGAAAAAAAAAACTTGCCTGCTACCTGCTGATCACTCCAACAATGCAGGCATGGGGCCCGTCACAATTGCCAGACTGGCTTGAGTAATGGGTAGGGGGACAGCTGCAGCCAGAGCTGAGTTGGTCAATTCTGTGCAAATCTTTATTTCTCCCTAAAGGCCAGTACTCACGGCCCGATTTGGGAGAGATGTGTGCTGAGCGAACCGCTCAGCACACATCTCTCCCACCGCTCAGCACACATCTCTCCCACCGCTCAGCACACATCTCTCCCACCGCTCAGCACAGCGCGATGTGTGCTGAGCATGCGGGGGGAGACGGGGGGGGGCGCTCATTTCACCCAGCGGGTGAAATGGTGAAATGAGCGACCTGCCAATCTAGCACCAGCGATAGCGATGCGCGGGGCTGCGCATCGCTATCGCTGTGGGGGGTACACACGGAGCGATCGTGCTTAAAATCTAAGCAATCTAGTCAGATTGCTTAGATTTTAAGCAGCGATCGCTCCGTGAGTACCCCCCTTAACCCCCCCCCCCCCCCCTCTCTATAAAAATTTATTTATTTTTTCATTTAAACAGTTCCCAATGCTCTGGGGAGGAGGAGACTGCACTGGGAAGATGCTGCTACTTGTACTGAGCATGCTCACCTTCAGCCATCTCCCATGCACACAAAGCTCATTTTTGTGTGCATCTCTAGAGTTCCAGCCCTTCTCCTGCATTAATTTAGAATGATTTGCTGTGCTTATAGTTCTTCTTTTTCTACATAAATAGTAATGTTTCTTTCCCTTCTCCTCAATCCTTTGTCTTTCTTTCTAATATTCCTTTATTATATTTTGTAGCCCACCTGCATGTAGTATAAATATTGTACTGTCAGTGTAACCACCAACTGAGGATTTTATAACAGAGCTGTTAATATTGAGAGCTTCCTAGTGTTTTTTTCAGCTTTAGATTTACTGTGCACAGTAGCAGAGTTTTACAGCGTATAATTCTCTGAATATATGCATAGTTGACAACTTTTTATAACAATTCCGAGTTACGTTCAGCTGTCGACCTGGTGTATAATAGCTCATCAGGCACAATACTGTTGTCAGTGGGCCTTGGAACACTCTCCAGTACAGTATTTCCCATTATAACACGTTTACTGGATTATATTAAAATAAAAAGTACTTGTATGAAGTCTAGAGAATAAAAACATGACAAAAATACAATCTCAGGCAGAAAAATTTATGAAGTTTCTTATACAATAAATCTTTATTTTTATAGCACATTTCATAAACAAGAAACAGTTGTATGTGCTTTACAAATATAGGGGGACATGTACTAATCAGTGATAAAAGTGGAGAAGTGAGCCAGTGGAGAAGTTGCCCATGGCAACCAATCAGCATTGACGTAACATTTATAATTTGCATACTATAAAAGTACACAGAGCAGCTGATTGGTTGCCTTGGGCAACTTCTCCACTGGCTCACTTCTCCACTTTTATCACTGCTTTGTACATGTCACCAATAGTAAACAAAAAAAATGAAATAATCCTCATCAGAAATCAATCGATCAAACAATATCATGTAAAAGCATTGAATAAAAGCATGTTTTAAGTTTTTTTCTTAAAAATATTTACATTTTCTGTTTTTTATTTAGAATCCAGTGGTATATTCTTCCAGAGGTGCGAGGCAGAATAACCAAAAGATGCTTCTCCTGCCACCTTACATCTAACCCTAATAATAAATGGTCCAGAGCCACAAGATCTAAGAGTTCTATTTGGCCTGACTAAAGACAGCTCTAAAATATGTTACAAACCTAAGCCAAGAAGATACTTATAAACAGACATTGGAAGTTTATGCAAATGCATGCTTTTAGGAAGTTCATATTTGAGAATTGCCTTGGAACTATCTGTTTCAGATCAAATTAAGACAATATAGACAGAGCTCAATATCATTATTTTTAAAAGAAACTTGGAGTCAGTGGAAGAAACTGGTGTAATATACTCATTCCCTTTCGTCCTTGACAATACTGTAGCTCAGGGGTTGTCAACCTTATATAGCAACTATGGGAATAGGTCAAGTACCACTTTGCAGATACAGGTTGAGTATCCCATATCCAAATATTCCGAAATACGGAATATTCCGAAATAAGGACTTTTTTGAGTGAGAGTGAGATAGTGAAACTTTTGTTTTCTGATGGCTCAATGTACACAAACTATGTTTAATACACAAAGTTATTAAAAATATTGTATTAAATGACCTTCAGGCTGTGTGTATAAGGTGTATATGGGACATAAATGAATTGTGTGAATGTAGACACACTTTGTTTAATGCACAAAGTTATAAAAAATATTGGCTAAAATGACCTTCAGGCTGTGTGTATAAATTGTATATGAAACATAAATGCATTCTGTGCTTAGATTTAGGTCCCATCGCCATGATATCTCATTATGGTATGCAATTATTCCAAACTACGGAAAAATCCCATATCCAAAATACCTGTGGTCCCAAGCATTTTGGATAAGGGATACTCAACCTGTAATATGAAATAATAAATATGTAAACATTTGTGACATTCATTCCACCTAGCTCTCACTGTCCTCTTACACAGGCCTCATTCTGCACACTCAGCTTTCATTTAGTACAGCAGGAAGGGGCTCCACTTAAAGGATCCAAGTCCATTAAATAAGTACAAACAAGAAGGTTCTCACCAAACACATCAAAATAAAAAGCCAGTAGGTTATTTAATCTTCAAACAATTAAGATAACAAACGGTAAGTTGATGTTTCAATCCTATGCAGATCTTTGGGGGTAATTCAGACCTGATTGCTCGCTACTGTTTTTTGCAGCGCTGCGATCAGGTCAGAACTGCACATGCGTATGCACCGCAATGCGCAGGCGCGTCGACAGGTACAAACCGGTTCCTTGCTCTGCAATGGGTTTGTGCGAAGAATCCATTCGCATGGGCGATCGCAAGCTGATTGACAGGAAGAAGGCATTTGTGGGTGTCAACTGACCGTTTTCTGGGAGTGGTTGGAAAAACGCAGGTGTGTTCAAGCATTTACAGGGCGGGTGTCTGACGTCAATACCGGTCCCAGACAGGCTGAAGTGATCGCAGCGGCTGAGTAAGTCTGGGCTACTCAGAAACTGCACAAAATCTTTTTGTACGGCTCGGCTGCACATGCGATTGCATACTTGCACAGCTAAAATACACTCCCCGGTGGGCGGCGACTATGTGAACGCAGGACTGCAGAAAACAGCTAGCGAGTGATCAGGTCTGAACTAGCCCCTTTGTCAAGGCACCATCATGCACATTAGAGGGAAGTAACCACAGAGCACCATTACTGACTCACCATCTGTTATCTTGATTATGTGAAGATTAAATAACCTACTGACTTTTTATGGTTTTGGTGCGTGCCTTCTTGTTTGTACACCTGCTTGATTGAATAAGTGCTGCTGGTTACATCAAATCTGTACAAAAAGTCAAATATCAACATTTTCCTACCTTTTAAACATCCTGAATCCCATGCTGATGCCGAGGCGCATATCCGGTAACGTCATCACTCTGCTGCTACGGGTTACCATAGCAACAGAAGCCGCTTCCTCAGACTCTGGAACTGCGGCTATCTAAACAAATAAAGTGCAACTGTCATTAGTGGTTGTAAACAATGGGGGGTCATTCCGAGTTGTTCGCTCGCAAGCTGCTTTTAGCAGCTTTGCACACGCTAAGCCGCCGCCTACTGGGAGTGAATCTTAGCTTATCAAAATTGCGAACGAAAGATTAGCAGAATTGCGAATAGACACTTCTTAGCAGTTTCTGAGTAGCTCCAGACTTACTCGGCATCTGCGATCAGTTCAGTCAGTTTCGTTCCTGGTTTGACGTCACAAACAAACCCAGCGTTCGCCCAGACACTCCTCCGTTTCTCCAGCCACTCCCGCGTTTTTCCCAGAAACGGTAGCGTTTTTTCACACACACCCATAAAACGGCCAGTTTCCGCCCAGAAACACCCACTTCCTGTCAATCACAGTACGATCACCAGAACGAAGAAAAAACCTTGTAATGCCGTGAGTAAAATACCTAACTGCATAGCAAATTTACTGCGGACATTGCGCATGCGCATTAGCGACTAATCGCTCCGTTGCGAGAAAAAAATAACGAGCGAACAACTCGGAATGACCCCCAATATATCTACTTGTTTTCTTATTATTGCATCTACTGCACTCATAAATAGGTAATAATGCATTATGGGCACTAAGTATAAAAACTATTTGACAAGCCGTACAGACATTCAGTGAAAACAAATATATGCAAACCACTTCTAAACCATAATAAAACCTAACATGTATATTGTCACGTTAGATGTCACTTTCTATTTAAAGGAAACTCTTATACAGACCGGCAAACCGCTCAGGTATTATTTATTAGATAGTGTTCCAGTTAATTTTTTGATGCAAGCTTCTTGGTTGTAGGGTGTCCAATTTATATATCTATTTGGATTCTAGCTTGGTTCAAGCTGGATATTTGTCCCCTCCTCTGGCCAGTGGTATAACTTGATCTGTGATTTCATAGCGTAAAAAAGCCAGCGTATGGTGACTTTTTTTAAAGTGTTGTGCCACCGGCAAATCTATCTCGTTACTGGCCAACGCTTTAAAATTTGCAGAGCGGCAGTGGCGTCATGAGGGGGGTGCGTTGGGTGCGGCCCGCACCCGGGTGTAACCCTTCAATGGGGTGACACCAAATAGAACCGCACACTCGCATCTCACCCCCCTCCATTAATCTGAGAGGCGAGACACATGTCCGCGGCACTGTTTACACCCACTTCTACCCGCTGTCACTGTCAGATAGACCCAGCCGCGGCGGGGATGTGTGACTTTGAATCAGCAGAGGTGCGATCGTAACTGCAGTGCTTGGTTCAGGTCCCTGGCACTGCAGTTACGATCGCACCCCTGCTGATTCAAAGTCACACATCCCCGCCTGCAACACTCCGCCGCGGCTGGGTCCGTCCGTACTGCTTACCAGGCCCGGCGCAAAGCAGGGAAGCGGCGAGCTGGAGAGGTGCTCTCCGGCCCCGCTTTGCTAGGTCCCCCTGACTTCAGTTGATCTGGCGCTGCGGCGCCGCGCAGTAGACGGCAAAGCACAAGTGAGCTCTGTTCTGGGGGAGGGATAGTGTGTGGGCGGAGCGGGAAGTTTGGGAGCCAATAGCATCAGGGCAGGAGTTAGCACTGGGAGGGGAGCTGTTTGCTAAACATAAAGAGGCAGGCTGACCCAGACATTGCGGAGAGGGATGGGCGGTATACCTGTACCCATGCCTATCAGCATCGATGACGGGAGACCACAGAAGGCCAACTGAACTCACCACAGACACTGAAGGGGCACAGCTGCACCTGGTTCATGGGTCAGGTAAGCAGGTCAGATTTGTTGGGACACAACAGGCAGTCATGAATTGGAAGGAGAGGGTTGGATGACACAGCGTTTGGGGTTGATGGGGGGGCATGGGGTGACACATTGGTTTAAAGTGTGCAAGGGTGGGGGAGTGACACAGTGCCCTAGAAATAAGCACAGCGATTGTGGGGTGAAAATGTGCTGCCAGCTGAGTGTGGATAGTTTGATAATAAGTTAGTATTTACAGATCTAAAATATTATACACTGTCAGTTAATTAAATATGTGCTTGAAGTGGGCCAGTATACACTGGTATGGCATACCAGCACTTCGAGCGCTGAAGACCCCCGCCACTGCAGCCGCCATTCCAATTCCACGCTGTTCAAGCGCCTATTGGAGCTCTGGAACCGGCAGTCAATCAGAAGTGGCCGCTTCCTATTGGCTGCCGGTCCGCGGCAGATTTCAAATGGTGGACCTCAGCAGAGCTGCACCAAAGCCCTCCTTGTGATTTATAAGTAAAACTAGTACAAAAACATTACTAAGGGTTCCGTGTGGTGTGATATGGAAGGAGGTCTATGGGGTGACACCATGAGTTACCATACCGGGTGACACCCACCCTAGTGACGCCTCTGCAGAGCGGTGCAAAGCCGCTCTTTAAACATATGGCTAGTCCTGCCAATTTAATACATGTCGCATTGCCATGTGATAAAGTAAACCACAAACCTAGAATAACAAATCAGTACTTGTTGAATTTTATAAACCTTATTTCTTTGGGGGTGCTTGAACGTGAATACTGTAATTAAATAATAGCATGTAGAGCACGAGGGGCACCTGCAACTGGGTTTTTTGTACTGCCCAAACAGTCCTGGTGTCGGTGTATAGCAACTGGGTTTTTTGTACTGCCCAAACAGTCCTGGTGTCGGTGTATAATCAGTTATATCTGCTCTCACCAACTGGTCTCTAAGGTTATAGCCTCTCTTATAGTTTTTCATAGGTTTGTCATATTTGAATTCCTGAAGATTTAGATCTGTGGTAACAATGGGCCACATAGTATATGGTATAATCGGACTGGCTGTAGAAAAAGCGTGTGGACCAGATGAATTTATCTTTGGTGCTTGTCTGTTGTTTAGATTGGAGCAGCACTGTACTTGGGATTTTTAAGATCTTGTTTTTGGTAGACAGTAGCTGGTTAAGATTGTATCCTCGTTGTTAAAACTTATTGACCACTACGTTCAAAGCTTCATCTAATTCCCGAGAGTCATTTGTTATTCGTGCCACCCTAAGCATCTGCAAATAGGGGAAGCCCTGTTTTAATAACTTCAGGTGGAGACTGCTGAAATCCAGGAGAGTGTTCCTGGCTGTAGGATTATAAAAGACAGCTGTTTCCAATTGACCTGCTTGAATTTTAACCATAACATTTAAAAAGTTGATTTGTTTTCTGCTGGTTTGGTAGGTGAACTTTATGGGTGATGGTAAATGATTTATGTCTCCCATCATTTGTAAAAACAGAGACTCGCCCTCATCCCACAGCATAAAGCAGTCATCTATATAACGTACCAAATAATATGCTGGCAGAGTTATGTTTTCTTTTATAAAAATTCTTGATCTTGCTTAAACATTATATATATATATATATATATATATATATATAAAAAAAGACGTAAAAACTTCAGGTAAGCGGCACTCGCGGCAGCAGAAAGAATGACAGGAGCCTTGTAGTACTGTCAATGTTTCAATGCAATGCAAGTTATTTTTGTCAGGACAACAAGACAAACAGACAACATACCTTTATAGAATAGATGGAGGCTGCGCTCACAGGGGGAAGGGGTGCTAATGAGTGCTGCTGGACCTGGAGGCGTCCTACCTCCTATAGTGGAATTTTACTTGGAATGGTCAGCGCGCTCATTAGTAGAAATGGAGAGATGAAAAAGAGGTGTTGCGGATTGATCATTGCCTTACACACACATCCATAAGAAAGCAGAATCAAACATCCATACACCTATAGATCTCACCCATTCCGCAACACCTCTTTTTCATCTCTCCATTTCTACTAATGAGCGCGCTGACCATTCCAAGTAAAAAAAACCATACCTTTATAGCCTCTTCCGACTGTGCTTGGCGCCATCCGCCCGCTGCGTCCTGCTCAGTCCAAAATGACGTCAGGCGCCGGCGTCCGGAGCCATAGCAACAGGCCGGAGCACACTAAAAACATCATAACAAAACACCAAAAAAAACCATAATAAAACAGTGCAAGAAATACATTGTTTAGGATACTGAGCGGCATAAACAATGATGTAATGATCTATGGCAGACTATTAAGTACACCAGGCAGAATAATATCTGCCCAAGACATACTCAATAATCGCGTCCCAACCATTAGCATTACTGAGTACATTACAGCACTATACAAAGCCAGCAAGTCAGAATAAAGAAACAGATTCTAATAGAGGCAGACCGATGGCCACCCTCACAGTACCACTCATCAAGCTAATTTGTCTCATGGTATATATACCTGACTGAATCCAGAACAATACGACAGGCCCTTTACCAATGTGGAGAACAAGCAAACTCCACACACACCAGTAGAAATTAATGCCATAAGCATCCATAAGGGTATCCAATATTTAAGAGCACCTTAAGTAAAACATGATAGACCATGATGTTCATTAAGTCCTCTAGGGGATAAGGTATTGAGAAGGAAAATCCACTTCGCCTCCCTTTTAAGCAATAATAGACCCTATCACCCCCACATTTCAGAGGGGGGATATGATCTATAATCAGCGCAGTAACGCTAAAGAATGACGTGCCTCCACAAAGTGCCTAGCAATTGGCTGATCACTCTTGCCCAAACTCAGTGCTGCCCTAAAGGATGACCTGTGGGTCGCCATTCGTTCTTTAAAAGCACATAGTGCCGCCTACCTGAAGTTTGTTTTCCAGTGGATGGTGATTCTCCTTGTCTCACTAGGAGGGCACTGGCGTTTATGCACTAATGTTTGAGTATATATATATATATATATATATATATACAGGATGATTCAAAAGTCACAGTACACCCCTTTGTTTCAAAAATTGTGCAGGAAATGGGAAAACTGAATACTCCAGTAAGGTATGGGTGAGGTGGGCTATCTTTTAGGGTATGTATTGAACAGGGACGACATCTTGAAATCGGCCATCTTGAATCTAAGTCAGTTTTTTCAAATGGAAAGGGGGTCGTGTAACATGTCAAACAACATCAGAAACGTTTATTGCTGCAAACAGATTTGAAATAGCAGTTATGGTTCAAAAGCTACAACACTTTTTTGTTGCAGATAACTGAAGATGGCTTTAACAAAAGAGGAAAGAATTGAGGTCATTTTGATTTGGCCCTAATTGAATTAATTAATCATCTCACTTTATTAAGTGTGATGCGAAGATCTGAATATTTCTATTTATTACAGTTGTTTTTCCTACTGGACAACTTGTTTATTGGCTTTACCTTAAAGTAAGTAGATCTATTAGTTCACTCTACCGTCTAATTATAGTATTATTGTCCTATTATTGCCATGAACACTATTCAATCTATTTAGATTCCTTGTGGCCTTTTACTAACCTTGGAGGACACAATCTAATCGGTTTTTGTCCTATAATTAAATGTGAGTATCTAAATATACCTTATTAAAGGCAAAATTAGGCCGTAATGAGTTAATTTCTATTAGTAGTAAAATATTTGTGTTCTATAGAAAGCACCTACCAGGAGCCACCAATAAGGAGTATCTGACTAGAAGTTCACGAGAATTATTATTATTTTTATGTAAGTAACCTATCAACTCTCTAGCCGGTACATAGTTCGAGTTAGTTGATTAAATCTAATTAACACTTTCTCCCCATCAGAAGTATATATCACGTCATAATACTCTTCACAGTGAGACCATTCTGTAGGAAATTTCCCAAAGTATTATTTCAGTAAGTACTATATCATCAGAACCATACACCTAAGATGATATCTGAGAATATCCCTCTTTCCTCAACATCTAGTTTTCTTTATTGTAAAGACATGTGTATTAACTTTATACCATGAGGTGTTTTCCACACTCCTCTTGATCTGTTATATATATATTGTGAAACAAATTTATGAAATTAACTGGTTGATGAAGATATGATACCATTTGATGTATCTCATTTGCTCTTTTTTCTCCTCTTCTCTCTCCTCCATTCACCCTACCAGCTGTGACCTGTACCCCTGATGAAGTCCATAATGGATGAAACGCGTTGGATTTCATGAGATTTATATAATATACACTGTTTCTGCATAAATGTGTATTGTGCTTATGGAACAACGTATACTACAAATTTTAATTTTTATTAAAAATAATCTTTCTGTCATTCTGGTTATGCTGGTTGGATTTTAATTTAAATATTCATTTTAATTCTAATCACACCATTGTATCTGTGCGCACTCTGAATATTTGTGTTTTATATATATATATATATATACATACAGGATGATTCAAAAGTCACAGTACACCCCTTTGTTTCAAAAATTGTGCAGGAAATGGGAAAACTGAATACTCCAGTAAGGTATGGGTGAGGTGGGCTATCTTTTAGGGTATGTATTGAACAGGGACGACATCTTGAAATCGGCCATCTTGAATCTAAGTCAGTTTTTTCAAATGGAAAGGGGGTCGTGTAACATGTCAAACAACATCAGAAAAGTTTATTGCTGCAAACAGATTTGAAATAGCAGTTATGGTTCAAAAGCTACAACACTTTTTTGTTGCAGATAACTGAAGATGGCTTTAACAAAAGAGGAAAGAATTGAGGTCATTTTGATTTCAAACGTCATGTGCTGCGTTGTGGGCTCTTCACGAAGGATGCCAAAATCATTGTTGAGGTTGTCTTGTCAGGAGCACTTTTTGGACGACCACTCCGTGACTTGTCAGCCACAGTCCCAGTTTCTCAGAATTTGGCCTGACAGTGTTATTTGAAATTGGAGGTCTTTCTGGGTGCCGGTTGTTAAAATCTGCAGCTATGACACGGAAAGTTCGTTCTCCAGACATCAAAATTATCTTAATACTCTCCTCTTTAGTCAAAGCCATCTTCAGTTACCTGCAACAAAAAAGTGTTGTAACTTCAAAATCTGTTTGCAGTAATACACTTTTCCGCAAATTCTAATGTTATTTGACATGTTACACGACCCTCTTTCCATTTGCAAAAAACTCACTTAGATTCAAGATGGTGCCCATGTTTGGTACATACCCTAAAAGATAGCCCACCTCACCTATACCTTACTGGAGTATTCAGTTTCCCATTTCCTACAACGCAATCTGCATTTCCAATGTATATTGCGCTAGGTCTTGGATTACAATGCTGCAGCCCTTATTTGCCAAATTTGTCACAATGATAGAATCCTTTTTTAATGCCTTTAGAGTTTGCAATTCTTCTGGTGTTAAATTAGGGTATATTTTGGTGGGGGTATCTGTGAACTGAGTAATCTACTAATCTGACAAAAGTCTTAAGAGAAGCTTTAGAGAATGCTGGATCGAAGTTAGATTTGGTGTATTTTCAAAAAGCCAGCTCTGTTGTTGTTGGAATGGTTAATTCACTCTTATGTTGATAGTATTCCCACTGGACAAAAATAAGGTTAGAGGGTCCCTAATACACTGGCACAAAGCTGCCCTAGATTATGTTCCTCCCTGAAATGTCACATTTCAAAAAAGACATACATGTAACAGAACTGGCGGGACACAACCCTGGGCGATGATGGACAAGTGACATATATGGTGGGATATATACAAAATATTCCTTACAGTAAAGTCTCGTTTAGGTGTCCTCCCTTTTCTACTTCTTCAGATGTCGCCACATGCTTGGTTTCAAGTGGATGTGTAGAACAGTTTCTAAATTTGAATATTAATGTCCATAAATAGCTCATCAGGCACAATACTGTTGTCAGTGGACCTTGGAACACTCTCCAGTACAGTATTTCCCATTATAACACGTTTACTGGATTATATTAAAATAAAAAGTACTTGTATGAAGTCTAGAGAATAAAAACATGACAAAAATACAATCTCAGGCAGAAAAATTTATGAAGTTTCTTATACAATAAATCTTTATTTTTATAGCACATTTCATAAACAAGAAACAGTTGTATGTGCTTTACAAATATAGGGGGACATGTACTAATCAGTGATAAAAGTGGAGAAGTGAGCCAGTGGAGAAGTTGCCCATGGCAACCAATCAGCATTGACGTAACATTTATAATTTGCATACTATAAAAGTATACAGAGCAGCTGATTGGTTGCCTTGGGCAACTTCTCCACTGGCTCACTTCTCCACTTTTATCACTGCTTTGTACATGTCACCAATAGTAAACAAAAAAAATGAAATAATCCTCATCAGAAATCAATCGATCAAACAATATCATGTAAAAGCATTGAATAAAAGCATGTTTTAAGTTTTTTTCTTAAAAATATTTACATTTTCTGCTTTTTATTTAGAATCCAGTGGTATATTCTTCCAGAGGTGCGAGGCAGAATAACCAAAAGATGCTTCTCCTGCCATCTTACATCTAACCCTAATAATAAATGGTCCAGAGCCACAAGATCTAAGAGTTCTATTTGGCCTGACTAAAGACATCTCTAAAATATGTTACAAACCTTAGCCAAGAAGATACTTATAAACAGACATTGGAAGTTTATGCAAATGCATGCTTTTAGGAAGTTCATATTTGAGAATTGCCTTGGAACTATCTGTTTCAGATCAAATTAAGACAATATAGACAGAGCTCAATATCATTATTTTTAAAAGAAACTTGGAGTCAGTGGAAGAAACTGGTGTAATATACTAATTCCCTTTCGTCCTTGACAATACTGTAGCTCAGGGGTTGTCAACCTTATATAGCAACTATGGGAATAGGTCAAGTACCACTTTGCAGATAATATGAAATAATAAATATGTAAACATTTGTGACATTCATTCCATCTAGCTCTCACTGTCCTCTTACACAGGCCTCATTCTGCACACTCAGCTTTCATTTAGTACAGCAGGAAGGTGCTCCACTTAAAGGATCCAAGTCCATTAAATAAGTACAAACAAGAAGGTTCTCACCAAACACATCAAAATAAAAAGCCAGTAGGTTATTTAATCTTCAAACAATTAAGATAACAAACGGTAAGTTGATGTTTCGATCCTATGCAGATCTTTGGGGGTAATTCAGACCTGATTACTCGCTACTGTTTTTTGCAGCGCTGCGATCAGGTCAGAACTGCACATGCGTATGCACCGCAATGCGCAGGCGCGTCGACAGGTACAAACCGGTTCCTTGCTCTGCAATGGGTTTGTGCGAAGAATCCATTCGCATGGGCGATCGCAAGCTGATTGACAGGAAGAAGGCATTTGTGGGTGTCGACTGACCGTTTTCTGGGAGTGGTTGGAAAAACGCAGGTGTGTTCAAGCATTTACAGGGCGGGTGTCTGACGTCAATACCGGTCCCGGACAGGCTGAAGTGATCGCAGCGGCTGAGTAAGTCTGGGCTACTCAGAAACTGCACAAAATCTTTTTGTACCGCTCGGCTGCACATGCGATTGCATACTTACACAGCTAAAATACACTCCCCGGTGGGCGGCGACTATGTGAACGCAGGACTGCAGAAAACAGCTAGCGAGTGATCAGGTCTGAACTAGCCCCTTTGTCAAGGCACCATCATGCACATTAGAGGGAAGTAACCACAGAGCACCATTACTGACTCACCATCTGTTATCTTGATTATGTGAAGATTAAATAACCTACTGACTTTTTATGGTTTTGGTGCGTGCCTTCTTGTTTGTACACCTGCTTGATTGAATAAGTGCTGCTGGTTACATCAAATCTGTACAAAAAGTCAAATATCAACATTTTCCTACCTTTTAAACATCCTGAATCCCATGCTGATGCCGAGGCGCATATCCGGTAACGTCATCACTCTGCTGCTACGGGTTACCATAGCAACAGAAGCCGCTTCCTCAGACTCTGGAACTGCGGCTATCTAAACAAATAAAGTGCAACTGTCATTAGTGGTTGTAAACAATATATCTACTTGTTTTCTTATTATTGCATCTACTGCACTCATAAATAGGTAATAATGCATTATGGGCACTAAGTATAAAAACTATTTGACAAGCCGTACAGACATTCAGTGAAAACAAATATATGCAAACCACTTCTAAACCATAATAAAACCTAACATGTATATTGTCACTTTAGATGTCACTTTCTATTTAAAGGAAACTCTTATACAGACCGGCAAACCGCTCAGGTATTATTTATTAGATAGTGTTCCAGTTAATTTTTTGATTCAAGCTTCTTGGTTGTAGGGTGTCCAATTTATATATCTATTTGGATTCTAGCTTGGTTCAAGCTGGATATTTGTCCCCTCCTCTGGCCAGTGGTATAACTTGATCTGTGATTTCATAGCGTAAAAAAGCCAGCGTATGGTGACTTTTTTTAAAGTGTTGTGCCACCGGCAAATCTATCTCGTTACTGGCCAACGCTTTAAAATTTGCAGAGCGGTGCAAAGCCGCTCTTTAAACATATGGCTAGTCCTGCTAATTTAATATATGTCGCATTGCCATGTGATAAAGTAAACCACAAATCTAGAATAACAAATCAGGACTTGTTGAATTTTATAAACCTTATTTCTTTGGGGGTGCTTGAACGTGGATACTGTAATTAAATAATAGCATGTAGAGCATGAGGGGCACCTGCAACTGGGTTTTTTGTACTGCCCAAACAGTCCTGGTGTCGGTGTATAATCAGTTATATCTGCTCTCACCAACTGGTCTCTAAGGTTATAGCCTCTCTTATAGTTTTTCATAGGTTTGTCATATTTGAATTCCTGAAGATTTAGATCTGTGGTAACAATGGGCCACATAGCTTTCATGGCCCTTGGTATAATCGGACTGGCTGTAGAAAAAGCGTGTGGACCAGATGAATTTATCTTTGGTGCTTGTCTGTTGTTTAGATTGGAGCAGCACTGTACTTGGGATTTTTAAGATCTTGTTTTTGGTAGACAATAGCTGGTAAAGATTGTATCCTCTTTGTTAAAACTTATTGACCACTACGTTCAAAGCTTCATCTAATTCCTGAGGGTCATTTGTTATTCTTGCCACCCTAAGCATCTGCAAATAGGGGAAGCCCTGTTTTAATAACTTCAGGTGGAGACTGCTGAAATCCAGGAGAGTGTTCCTGGCTGACGGATTATAAAAGACAGCTGTTTCCAATTGACCTGCTTGAATTTTCACCATAACATTTAAAAAGTTGATTTGTTTTCTGCTGGTTTGGTAGGTGAACTTTATGGGTGATGGTAAATGATTTATGTCTCCCATCATTTGTAAAAACAGAGACTCGCCCTCATCCCACAGCATAAAGCAGTCATCTATATAACGTACCAAATAATATGCTGGCAGAGTTATGTTTTCTTTTATAAGAATTCTTGATCTTGCTTAAACATTATATATATATATATATATATATATATACACAGGTTGAGTATCCCTTATCCAAAATGCTTGGGACCAGAGGTATTTCTCTAACGTCCTAGTGGATGCTGGGGACTCCGTAAGGACCATGGGGAATAGACGGGCTCCGCAGGAGACTGGGCACTCTAAGAAAGATTTAGTAATACTGGTGTGCACTGGCTCCTCCCTCTATGCCCCTCCTCCAGACCTCAGTTAGAATCTGTGCCCGGAAGGAGCTGGGTGCATTTTAGTGAGCTCTCCTGAGCTTGCTATTAAGAAAGTATTTTAGTTAGGTTTTTTATTTTCAGAGAGCTTCTGCTGGCAACAGACTCTCTGCTACGTGGGACTGAGGGGAGAGAAGCAAACCCACTAACTGCGGCTAGGTTGCGCTTCTTAGGCTACTGGACACCATTAGCTTCAGAGGGATCGAACACAGGAACTTAACCTTGGTCGTCCGTTCCCGGAGCCGCGCCGCCGTCCCCCTCGCAGAGCCAGAAGACAGAAGCCAGCGGGTTGAAGCAAGAAGACGTCAAAATAGGCGGCAGAAGACTCCTGGCTTCATATGAGGTAGCGCACAGCACTGCAGCTGTGCGCCATTGCTCCCACACTAACCCACACACTCCGGTCATTGTAGGGTGCAGGGCGCAGGGGGGGGCGCCCTGGGCAGCAATTGAGTACCTCCTGGCAAAAAGCAGCATATATACAGCTGGGCACTGTAATATGCATGAGCCCCCGCCATTATTTTTACACAGAAACGCGGGATAGAAGCCCGCCGCTGAGGGGGCGGGGCCTTCTTCCTCAGCACTCACCAGCGCCATTTTCTCTCCACAGCTCCGCTGAGAGGAAGCTCCCCAGGCTCTCCCCTGCAGACTCACGGTAGAAAGAGGGTGAAAAAGAGAGGGAGGCACATAAATTTGGCGTAAAAACAATATATACAGCAGCTACTGGGTTAACACTAAGTTACTGTGTGATTCCTGGGTCATATAGCGCTGGGGTGTGTGCTGGCATACTCTCTCTCTGTCTCTCCAAAGGGCCTTGTGGGGGAACTGTCTTCAAATAGAGCATCCCCTGTGTGTGTGGTGTGTCGGTACGTGTGTGTCGACATGTCTGAGGTAAAAGGGCTCCCCTAAGTAGAAGATAGAGCAAATATGTGTGTGTGAGGGTGTCTCCGTCGACAACGCCGACACCTGTTTGGATATGTGTAAGTGCTAAGGTGAATTTATTGCACAAAAAATTAGAGAACAGACAGGAAATCTACCCATATCTGTCCTTATGGCGCAGAGACCTTCAGAGTCTCACAATGCTCACTATCCAAAATAATAAACACTGATATCGACACGGAGTTTGACTCCAGTGTCGACTACGATAATGCAAAGTGACAGCCAAAATGGCAGAGAAGTATTCAATATATGATTATTGTGATAAAAGATGATTTGCATATCACTGATGACTCATTGTCCCTGACACAAGGGTACACATGTTTAGGGGGAAGAAAGCTGAGGTAAATTTCCCTCCTCTCATGAGGAAAAAGAGCGTGAATCTCCAGACAAGAGACTGCAGCTTCCCACAAAGAATTCTCAGGCAATATCCTTTCCCCACTAGGGCCAGGATGTGATGAGAATCTTCCCCTAGGGTGTCACGTTTGCACAGAAGGTAGCCCTAGCTATTCTCAGGGATCCTGCAGATAGCGTGCACATTCTGGTACACTACTCAGACCGGCGATTGTGTCGGCATGGGTTTATAGCGCTGGGGCGGCGTGGAGGTACCTTATCAGCAGAAATTGAGACCCTAGTATATATATATATATATATATATATAGAGAGAGAGAGAGATGTATATATATTAAAGATGCTGTCTTAAGAGATATATATAATCAAACATGCCCAAAGAGACATGAGTATACTGGGTCCTAGAGTCAAAGCTATGTCGATTTCTACTTGACGTGTCCTGTAGAATATGCAATGGACAGATGATGCCAACTTAAGTGGAATATGGAAGGCTGAGGATTGTGTGAAGAAGGGTTCTCGGACCTGGTCTCCACGGCTATAGCTGGTAATTCGGATATTTTGCCTTATATTCCGGCACAGCCTAGGAAAGCACGTCATTATCAAATGCAGCTTTTCGAACAAAGAAACAAGAAAGTCCGAGGTGCGTCCTTTCTTGCCAGAGGCGGGGCCAGAGGAAAGAAGCTGCACAGCACAGCAAGTTCCCAGGAACAGAAGTCCTCCCCGGCCTCTATAAAAATCCACCGCATGTCGCTGGGGCTCCACAGACGGAGCTAGGCCCGGTGGGGGCACGCTTTCATAAGTTCTGCAACAAGTGGGTTCACTCCCCGTTAGATCCCTGGGCAATAGATATTGTGTCTCAGGGATACAAGCTGGACTTTGAGAAGATGCCTCCTCACTGACGTCCCTGCCGGCTTCCCCCCACGAGAGGGAAACAGGGTTAACTGCAATTCACAAATTGTATCTTCAACAGGTGGTGGTCAAGGTTCCCCTCCTTCGACAAGGAGGGGGTTATTATTCGACCATGTGGTAGTCCCGAAACCAGACGGTTCGGTCAGACCCATATTGAATTTAAAATCCCTGAACATATACCTGAAAAGGTTCAAGTTCAAGATGGCGGGGCCAGAGGAAAGAAACTGCACAGCACAGCTAGTTCCCAGGAACAGAAGTCCTCCCCGGCCTCTATGAAAATCCACCGCATGTCGCTGGGGCTCCACAGACGGAGCTAGGCCCGGTGGGGGCACGCTTTCGTAAGTTCTGCAACAAGTGGGTTCACTCCCTGTTAGATCCCTGGGCAATAGATATTGTGTCTCAGGGATACAAGCTGGACTTTGAGAAGATGCCTCCTCACTGACGTCCCTGCCGGCTTCCCCCCACGAGAGGGAAACAGGGTTAACTGCAATTCACAAATTGTATCTTCAACAGGTGGTGGTCAAGGTTCCCCTCCTTCGACAAGGAGGGGGTTATTATTCGACCATGTGGTAGTCCCGAAACCAGACGGTTCGGTCAGACCCATATTGAATTTAAAATCCCTGAACATATACCTGAAAAGGTTCAAGTTCAAGATGGAACCGCTAAGAGCGGTCGTTACAAGCCTGAAAGGGGGAGATTTTATCATGACTCGGGACATAAAGGAGGCATACCTTCATGTCCCCATTTATCCACCTCTTCAGGCGTACCTCAGAATTGCGGTACGGGATTGTCATTACCAATTTCAGACGTTGCCGTTTGGTCTCTCCACGGCCCCGAGAATATTCACCAAGGTAATGGCGGAAATGATGGTGCTCCTGCGGAAGCAAGGTGTCACTATTATCACGTACTTGGACGATCTCCTCATAAAAGCGAGATCAAGAGAGCAGTGGCTGAACAGCGTATCACTTTCTCTGGAAGTGTAACGGCAACACGGCTGGATTCTATATATTCCAAAGTCGCAGTTGGTTCCTACAGCTCATCTGCCTCTCCTAGGCATGATCCTGGATACAGACCAGAAAAGAGGTTTATCTCCCGATAGAGAGAGCTCAGGAGCTCGTGACACTGGTCAGGAATCTATAAAAACCAAAACAGGTGTCAGTGCATCACTGCACTCGAGTCCTGGGAAGGATGGTGGCATCATACGAGGCCATTCCTTTCGGCAGGTTCCATGAGAGGACCTTCTAATGGGACTTACTGGACAAAGTGGTCCGGATCACATCTTTAGATGCATCGGTTAATCACCCTATCCCCCGGGGCCAGGGTGTCTCTCCTGTGGTGGCTGCAGAGTACTCACCTTCTCGAGGGCCGCAGGTTCGGCATTCAGGACTGGGTCCTGGTGACCACGGATGCAAGCCTCCGAGGGTGGGGGGCAGTCACTCAGGGAAGAAGTTTCCAAGGGCTGTGGTCAAGTCAGGAGACTTGCCTTCACATCAATATCCTGGAACTAAGGGCCATACACAACGCCCTAAGTCAAGCGGAGACCCTGCTTCGCAACCAATCGATCCAATCAGACAACATCACCGCAGTGGCTCATGTAAACCGCCAAGGCGGCACAAGGAGCAGGGTGGCGAGAAGCCACCAGAATTCTTCGATGGGCGGAGAATCACGTACGAGCACTGTCAGTAGTGTTCATTCCGGGAGTGGACAACTGGGAAGCAGACTTCCTCAGCAGGCACGACCTACACCCGGGAGAGGGGGGACTTCATCAAGAAGTCTTCGCGCAGATTGTAGGTCGGTGGGAACTGCCACAGGTGGACATGATGGCATCCCGCCTCAACAAAAAGCTACAGAGGTATTGCGCCAGGTCAAGAGACTCTCAGGCGATAGCTGTAGACGCACTGGTGACACCGTGGATGTTCCAGTCAGTTTATGTGTTTCCTCCTCTTCCTCTCTTACCCAAGGTGCTGAGAATTATAAGGAAAAGAGGAGTGAGAACAATACTCATTGTTCCGGATTGGCCAAGAAGGACTTGGTATCCAGAGCTGCAAGAAATGCTCACAGAGGACCCATGGCCTCTGCCTCTAGGGCAGGATCTGTTGCAGCAGGGACCTGGTCTGTTCCAAGACTTACCGCAGCTTCGTTTGACGGCATGGCGGTTGAACGCCGGATCCTAGTAGAAAAAAGGGATTCCGGATGAGGTTATTCCTACGCGGATAAAGGCTAGGAAGGACGTGACGGCTAAACATTATCACCGTATACGGCGAAAATATGTTGCTGAGTGTGAGGCCAGGAATGCCTCTACAGAGGAATTCCAGATGGGCCGTTTCCTTCACTTCCTGCAGTCGGGAGTGTCTTTGGGCCTAAAATTGGGGTCCATTAAGGTCCAGATTTCGGCCCTATCCATTTTCTTTCATAAAAAACTAGCTTCTCTACCTGAAGTTCAGACGTTTGTAAAGGGAGTGCTGCATATTCAGCCCCCTTTTGTGCCACCAGTGGCACCTTGGGATCTTAACGTGGTGTTGAGTTTCCTGAAATCTCACTGGTTTGAGCCACTTAAGACCGTGGAGTTAAAATATCTCACATGGAAAGTGGTCATGCTATTGGCCTTAGCTTCGGCTAGGCGTGTGTCAGAATTGGCGCCTTTGTCATGTAAAAGCCCCTATCTGGTTTTCCATACGGACAGGGCAGAATTACGGACTCGTCCGCAATTTCTGCCAAAGGTGGTGTCATCTTTTCATTTGAACCAACCTATTGTGGTGCCTGCGGCTACTCGTGACTTGGAGGATTCCAAGTTACTAGATGTAGTCAGGGTTTTGAAGATTTGTGTAGCCAGAACGGCTGGAGTCAGGAAAACGGACTCGCTGTTTATCCTGTATGCATCCAACAAGCTGGGTGCTCCTTCTTCAAAGCAAACTATTGCTCGCTGGATCTGTAACACGATTCAGCAGGCTCATTCTGCGGCTGGCTTGCCGCCTCCAAAATCAGTAAAAGTACATTCCGCAAGGAAGGTGGGCTCTTCTTGGGCGGCTGCCCGAGGGGTCTCGGCATTACAGCTTTGCCGAGCAGCTACTTGGTAGGGTTCAAACACCTTTGCAAAGTTCTACAAGTTTGATACCCTGGCTGAGGAGGACCTTGTGTTTGCTCATTCGGTGCTGCAGAGTCATCCGCACTCTCCCGCCCGTTTGGGAGCTTTGGTATAATCCCCATGGTCCTTACGGAGTCCCCAGCATCCACTAGGACGTTAGAGAAAATAAGATTTTACTCACCGGTAAACCTATTTCTCGTAGTCCGTAGTGGATGCTGGGCGCCCGTCCCAAGTGCGGACTTTCTGCAATACGTGTATATAGTTATTGCTAAATAAAGGGTTATGTTAAGTTGGCATCCGTGGTTGATGCTTTGTTGTTGTTCATACTGTTAACTGGGTATGTTATCACAAGTTATACGGTGTGATTGGTGTGGCTGGTATGAGTCTTACCCTGGATTCCAAAATCCTTTCCTTGTAATGTCAGCTCTTCCGGGCACAGTTTCCTTAACTGAGGTCTGGAGGAGGGGCATAGAGGGAGGAGCCAGTGCACACCAGTAGTACTAAATCTTTCTTAGAGTGCCCAGTCTCCTGCGGAGACCGTCTATTCCCCATGGTCCTTACGGAGTCCCCAGCATCCACTACGGACTACGAGAAATAGATTTACCGGTGAGTAAAATCTTATTTTTGGATATCGGATTTTTCCGTATTTTGGAATAATTAGATACCACAATGAGATCTTATGATGATGGGACCTAAATCTAAGCACAGAATGCATTTATGTTACATATACACCCTAAACACATAGCCTGAAGGTAATTTTAGCCAATATTTTTTATAACTTTGTGCATTAAACAAAGTGTGTGTACATTCACACATTTCATTTATGTTTCATATACACCTTATATACACAGCCTGAAGGTCATTTAATACAATATTATTAATAACTTTGTGTATTAAACAAAGTTTGTGTACATTGAGCCATCAAAAAACAAAGGTTTCACTATCTCTCTCTCACTCAAAAAAGTCCGTATTTCGGAATATTCCGTATTTCGGAATATTTGGATATGGGTTACTCAACCTGTATATATAAAGACGTAAAAACTTCAGGTAAGCGGCACTCGCGGCAGCAGAAAGAATGACAGGAGCCTTGTAGTACTGTCAATGTTTCAATGCAATGCAAGTTATTTTTGTCAGGACAACAAGACAAACAGACAACATACCTTTATAGCCTCTTCCGACTGTCCTTAGCGCCATCCGCCCGCTGCGTCCCGCTCAGTCCAAAATGACGTCAGGCGCCGGCGTCCGGAGCCATAGCAACAGGCCGGAGCACACTAAAAACATCATAACAAAACACCAAAAAAACCATAATAAAACAGTGTAAGAAATACATTGTTTAGGATACTGAGCGGCATAAACAATGATGTAATGATCTATGGCAGACTATTAAGTACACCAGGCAGAATAATATCTGCCCAAGACATACTCAATAATCGCGTCCCAACCATTAGCATTACTGAGTACATTACAGCACTATACAAAGCCAGCAAGTCAGAATAAAGAAACAGATTCTAATAGAGGTAGACCCAGTGCCAGATTAAGGTCCACATGGGCCTGGAGCTGAAATTTATGAAGGGCCTATTATATGCCACCGCAGAGGAAGTGAAAACGCTGTGGGGGTATGACTAGTAATAGGGGGTGTGGTTGATGTTATGAGTGTCTGTCTGCACAGGGGATGTGGCCTGTGCCATAGGGTGTGACTAGCGCCTACCTTGAAAAACTTCAGTCTCCCTCCCTTCTTCTCTTATATCAATAGTGTAATGTGACAATCTACAAATGGACAAAGGAAAACATCTTGTTAACATGACCGTAATATGAAAAATATAGTGATGACGTAAATATGAAACATCTTAACGAAAGAGGCTACGGGTTGCAAGGTGATGTCATACTGTAAATGTGAAATCTTTCTATATGTAAAAAAAGACCTTACCTTTTTAATAATAGCTATGCTAAGAAGAGATACGTATCAGGACTGGTGGATAGATGGAGTGGGGTTGGAGAGAGGGTGTCGCCTGGACAGGGCCAAACAGAAGGAAGACTGACTGGCTACATCTGTACATGCATGCGTCCGAATGTGCGAGGATTGAGACACCTATTGTCACACACATTCTCTCCCCACTGGAAAATAATAAAACAGCACCTACTGTACATGGAAAAAGAAACGGTATTAGATAGAAACCGGAACAGTTCAGACCCTGGAAAGCCGGACCGGACCCGCTTCCTGGAGCTTGTAGTGCTCGTCTCTGTCCAGGGGGTGTCCTACCTGTCACAAGCACCCTCCTGAACATAACACCACCCGGATGAGGACTAGAGATGAGCGGGTTCGGTTTCTCTGAAACCGAACCCGCACGAACTTCATGTTTTTTTCACGGGTCCGAGCAGACTCGGATCCTCCCGCCTTGCTCGGTTAACCCGAGCGCGCCCGAACATCATCATGACGCTGTCGGATTCTCGCGAGACTCGGATTCTATATAAGGAGCCGCGCGTCGCCGCCATTTTCACACGTGCATTGAGATTGATAGGGAGAGGACGTGGCTGGCGTCCTCTCCATTAGAAATTAGATTAGAAGAGAGAGAGAGATTGTGCAGAGTCAGACAGAGTTTACCACAGTGACCAGTGCAGTTGTTGTTAGTTAACTTTTATTTATTTTAATATAATATATCCGTTCTCTGCTATATCCGTTCTCTGCCTGAAAAAAAACGATACACAGCAGCAGCCAGTCACACAGTGTGACTCAGTCTGTGTGCACTCAGCTCAGCCCAGTGTGCTGCACATCAATGTATAAAAGGCAAAGCTTATAATAATTGTGGGGGAGACTGGGGAGCACTGCAGGTTGTTATAGCAGGAGCCCCCAGGAGTACATAATATTATATTAATTTAAAATTAAACAGTGCACACTTTTGCTGCAGGAGTGCCACTGCCAGTGTGACTAGTGGTGACCAGTGCCTGACCACCAGTATAGTAGTATATTGTTGTATGTATTGTATACTATCTCTTTATCAACCAGTCTATATTAGCAGCAGACACAGTACAGTGCGGTAGTTCACGGCTGTGGCTACCTCTGTGTCGGCAGTCGGAACTCGGCAGGCAGTCCGTCCATCCATAATTGTATTACAATATATACCACCTAACCGTGGTATTTTTTTTTCTTTCTTTATACCGTCGTCATAGTGTCATACTAGTTGTTACGAGTATACTACTATCTCTTTATCAACCAGTGTACAGTGCGGTAGTTCACGGCTGTGGCTACCTCTGTGTCGGCAGTCGGCAGGCAGTCCGTCCATCCATAATTGTATTATTATTATAATATATACCACCTAACCGTGGTTTTTTTTTCATTCTTTATACCGTCGTCATAGTGTCATACTAGTTGTTACGAGTATACTACTATCTCTTTATCAACCAGTGTACAGTGCGGTAGTTCACGGCTGTGGCTACCTCTGTGTCGGCAGTCGGCAGGCAGTCCGTCCATCCATAATTGTATTATTATTATAATATATACCACCTAACCGTGGTTTTTTTTTCATTCTTTATACCGTCGTCATAGTGTCATACTAGTTGTTACGAGTATACTACTATCTCTTTATCAACCAGTGTACAGTGCGGTAGTTCACGGCTGTGGCTACCTCTGTGTCGGCAGTCGGCAGGCAGTCCGTCCATCCATAATTGTATTATTATTATAATATATACCACCTAACCGTGGTATTTTTTTTTTCTTTCTTTATACCGTCGTCATAGTGTCATACTAGTTGTTACGAGTATACTACTATCTCTTTATCAACCAGTGTACAGTGCGGTAGTTCACGGCTGTGGCTACCTCTGTGTCGGCAGTCGGCAGGCAGTCCGTCCATCCATAATTGTATTATTATTATAATATATACCACCTAACCGTGGTTTTTTTTTCATTCTTTATACCGTCGTCATAGTGTCATACTAGTTGTTACGAGTATACTACTATCTCTTTATCAACCAGTGTACAGTGCGGTAGTTCACGGCTGTGGCTACCTCTGTGTCGGCAGTCGGCAGGCAGTCCGTCCATCCATAATTGTATTATTATTATAATATATACCACCTAACCGTGGTTTTTTTTTTCATTCTTTATACCGTCGTCATAGTGTCATACTAGTTGTTACGAGTATACTACTATCTCTTTATCAACCAGTGTACAGTGCGGTAGTTCACGGCTGTGGCTACCTCTGTGTCGGCAGTCGGCAGGCAGTCCGTCCATCCATAATTGTATTATTATTATAATATATACCACCTAACCGTGGTTTTTTTTTCATTCTTTATACCGTCGTCATAGTGTCATACTAGTTGTTACGAGTATACTACTATCTCTTTATCAACCAGTGTACAGTGCGGTAGTTCACGGCTGTGGCTACCTCTGTGTCGGCAGTCGGCAGGCAGTCCGTCCATCCATAATTGTATTATTATTATAATATATACCACCTAACCGTGGTTTTTTTTTTCATTCTTTATACCGTCGTCATAGTGTCATACTAGTTGTTACGAGTATACTACTATCTCTTTATCAACCAGTGTACAGTGCGGTAGTTCACGGCTGTGGCTACCTCTGTGTCGGCAGTCGGCAGGCAGTCCGTCCATCCATAATTGTATTATTATTATAATATATACCACCTAACTGTGGTATTTTTTTTTCTTTCTTTATACCGTCGTCATAGTGTCATACTAGTTGTTACGAGTATACTACTATCTCTTTATCAACCAGTGTACAGTGCGGTAGTTCACGGCTGTGGCTACCTCTGTGTCGGCAGTCGGCAGGCAGTCCGTCCATCCATAATTGTATTATTATTATAATATATACCACCTAACCGTGGTTTTTTTATACCACCTAACCGTGGCAGTCCGTCCATAATTGTATACTAGTATCCAATCCATCCATCTCCATTGTTTACCTGAGGTGCCTTTTAGTTCTGCCTATAAAATATGGAGAACAAAAAAGTTGAGGTTCCAAAATTAGGGAAAGATCAAGATCCACTTCCACCTCGTGCTGAAGCTGCTGCCACTAGTCATGGCCGAGACGATGAAATGCCAGCAACGTCGTCTGCCAAGGCCGATGCCCAATGTCATAGTACAGAGCATGTCAAATCCAAAACACCAAATATCAGAAAAAAAAGGACTCCAAAACCTAAAATAAAATTGTCGGAGGAGAAGCGTAAACTTGCCAATATGCCATTTACCACACGGAGTGGCAAGGAACGGCTGAGGCCCTGGCCTATGTTCATGGCTAGTGGTTCAGCTTCACATGAGGATGGAAGCACTCAGCCTCTCGCTAGAAAACTGAAAAGACTCAAGCTGGCAAAAGCACCGCAAAGAACTGTGCGTTCTTTGAAATCCCAAATCCACAAGGAGAGTCCAATTGTGTCGTTTGCGATGCCTGACCTTCCCAACACTGGACGTGAAGAGCATGCGCCTTCCACTATTTGCATGCCCCCTGCAAGTGCTGGAAGGAGCACCCGCAGTCCAGTTCCTGATAGTCAGATTGAAGATGTCAGTGTTGAAGTACACCAGGATGAGGAGGATATGGGTGTTGCTGGCGCTGGGGAGGAAATTGACCAGGAGGATTCTGATGGTGAGGTGGTTTGTTTAAGTCAGGCACCCGGGGAGACACCTGTTGTCCGTGGGAGGAATATGGCCGTTGACATGCCAGGTGAAAATACCAAAAAAATCAGCTCTTCGGTGTGGAGGTATTTCACCAGAAATGCGGACAACAGGTGTCAAGCCGTGTGTTCCCTTTGTCAAGCTGTAATAAGTAGGGGTAAGGACGTTAACCACCTCGGAACATCCTCCCTTATACGTCACCTGCAGCGCATTCATAATAAGTCAGTGACAAGTTCAAAAACTTTGGGTGACAGCGGAAGCAGTCCACTGACCAGTAAATCCCTTCCTCTTGTAACCAAGCTCACGCAAACCACCCCACCAACTCCCTCAGTGTCAATTTCCTCCTTCCCCAGGAATGCCAATAGTCCTGCAGGCCATGTCACTGGCAAGTCTGACGAGTCCTCTCCTGCCTGGGATTCCTCCGATGCATCCTTGCGTGTAACGCCTACTGCTGCTGGCGCTGCTGTTGTTGCCGCTGGGAGTCGATGGTCATCCCAGAGGGGAAGTCGTAAGCCCACTTGTACTACTTCCAGTAAGCAATTGACTGTTCAACAGTCCTTTGCGAGGAAGATGAAATATCACAGCAGTCATCCTACTGCAAAGCGGATAACTGAGTCCTTGACAACTATGTTGGTGTTAGACGTGCGTCCGGTATCCGCCGTTAGTTCACAGGGAACTAGACAATTTATTGAGGCAGTGTGCCCCCGTTACCAAATACCATCTAGGTTCCACTTCTCTAGGCAGGCGATACCGAGAATGTACACGGACGTCAGAAAAAGACTCACCAGTGTCCTAAAAAATGCAGTTGTACCCAATGTCCACTTAACCACGGACATGTGGACAAGTGGAGCAGGGCAGGGTCAGGACTATATGACTGTGACAGCCCACTGGGTAGATGTATGGACTCCCGCCGCAAGAACAGCAGCGGCGGCACCAGTAGCAGCATCTCGCAAACGCCAACTCTTTCCTAGGCAGGCTACGCTTTGTATCACCGCTTTCCAGAATACGCACACAGCTGAAAACCTCTTACGGCAACTGAGGAAGATCATCGCGGAATGGCTTACCCCAATTGGACTCTCCTGTGGATTTGTGGCATCGGACAACGCCAGCAATATTGTGTGTGCATTAAATATGGGCAAATTCCAGCACGTCCCATGTTTTGCACATACCTTGAATTTGGTGGTGCAGAATTTTTTAAAAAACGACAGGGGCGTGCAAGAGATGCTGTCGGTGGCCAGAAAAATTGCGGGACACTTTCGGCGTACAGGCACCACGTACAGAAGACTGGAGCACCACCAAAAACTACTGAACCTGCCCTGCCATCATCTGAAGCAAGAAGTGGTAACGAGGTGGAATTCAACCCTCTATATGCTTCAGAGGTTGGAGGAGCAGCAAAAGGCCATTCAAGCCTATACAATTGAGCACGATATAGGAGATGGAATGCACCTGTCTCAAGTGCAGTGGAGAATGATTTCAACGTTGTGCAAGGTTCTGATGCCCTTTGAACTTGCCACACGTGAAGTCAGTTCAGACACTGCCAGCCTGAGTCAGGTCATTCCCCTCATCAGGCTTTTGCAGAAGAAGCTGGAGGCATTGAAGAAGGAGCTAACACGGAGCGATTCCGCTAGGCATGTGGGACTTGTGGATGCAGCCCTTAATTCGCTTAACAAGGATTCACGGGTGGTCAATCTGTTGAAATCAGAGCACTACATTTTGGCCACCGTGCTCGATCCTAGATTTAAAGCCTACCTTGGATCTCTCTTTCCGGCAGACACAGGTCTGCTGGGGTTGAAAGACCTGCTGGTGACAAAATTGTCAAGTCAAGCGGAACGCGACCTGTCAACATCTCCTCCTTCACATTCTCCCGCAACTGGGGGTGCGAGGAAAAGGCTCAGAATTCCGAGCCCACCCGCTGGCGGTGATGCAGGGCAGTCTGGAGCGACTGCTGATGCTGACATCTGGTCCGGACTGAAGGACCTGACAACGATTACGGACATGTCGTCTACTGTCACTGCATATGATTCTCTCAACATTGATAGAATGGTGGAGGATTATATGAGTGACCGCATCCAAGTAGGCACGTCACACAGTCCGTACTTATACTGGCAGGAAAAAGAGGCAATTTGGAGGCCCTTGCACAAACTGGCTTTATTCTACCTAAGTTGCCCTCCCACAAGTGTGTACTCCGAAAGAGTGTTTAGTGCCGCCGCTCACCTTGTCAGCAATCGGCGTACGAGGTTACATCCAGAAAATGTGGAGAAGATGATGTTCATTAAAATGAATTATAATCAATTCCTCCGCGGAGACATTGACCAGCAGCAATTGCCTCCACAAAGTACACAGGGAGCTGAGATGGTGGATTCCAGTGGGGACGAATTGATAATCTGTGAGGAGGGGGATGTACACGGTGATATATCGGAGGGTGAAGATGAGGTGGACATCTTGCCTCTGTAGAGCCAGTTTGTGCAAGGAGAGATTAATTGCTTCTTTTTTGGGGGGGGTCCAAACCAACCCGTCATATCAGTCACAGTCGTGTGGCAGACCCTGTCACTGAAATGATGGGTTGGTTAAAGTGTGCATGTCCTGTTTTGTTTATACAACATAAGGGTGGGTGGGAGGGCCCAAGGATAATTCCATCTTGCACCTCTTTTTTCTTTTCTTTTTCTTTGCATCATGTGCTGATTGGGGAGGGTTTTTTGGAAGGGACATCCTGCGTGACACTGCAGTGCCACTCCTAGATGGGCCCGGTGTTTGTGTCGGCCACTAGGGTCGCTAATCTTACTCACACAGCTACCTCATTGCGCCTCTTTTTTTCTTTGCGTCATGTGCTGTTTGGGGAGGGTTTTTTGGAAGGGACATCCTGCGTGACACTGCAGTGCCACTCCTAGATGTGCCCGGTGTTTGTGTCGGCCACTAGGGTCGCTAATCTTACTCACACAGTCAGCTACCTCATTGCGCCTCTTTTTTTCTTTGCGTCATGTGCTGTTTGGGGAGGGTTTTTTGGAAGGGCCATCCTGCGTGACACTGCAGTGCCACTCCTAGATGGGCCCGGTGTTTGTGTCGGCCACTAGGGTCGCTAATCTTACTCACACAGCTACCTCATTGCGCCTCTTTTTTTCTTTGCGTCATGTGCTGTTTGGGGAGGGTTTTTTGGAAGGGACATCCTGCGTGACACTGCAGTGCCACTCCTAGATGGGCCCGGTGTTTGTGTCGGCCACTAGGGTCGCTTATCTTTCTCACACAGCTACCTCATTGCGCCTCTTTTTTTCTTTGCGTCATGTGCTGTTTGGGGAGGGTTTTTTGGAAGGGACATCCTGCGTGACACTGCAGTGCCACTCCTAGATGGGCCCGGTGTTTGTGTCGGCCACTAGGGTCGCTTATCTTTCTCACACAGTCAGCTACCTCATTGCGCCTCTTTTTTTCTTTGCGTCATGTGCTGTTTGGGGAGGGTTTTTTGGAAGGGACATCCTGCGTGACACTGCAGTGCCACTCCTAGATGGGCCCGGTGTTTGTGTCGGCCACTAGGGTCGCTTATCTTACTCACACAGCGACCTCGGTGCAAATTTTAGGACTAAAAATAATATTGTGAGGTGTGATGTGTTCAGAATAGGCTGAAAATGAGTGTAAATTATGTTTTTTGAGGTTAATAATACTTTGGGATCAAAATTACCCCCAAATTCTATGATTTAAGCTGTTTTTTAGGGTTTTTTGAAAAAAACACCCGAATCCAAAACACACCCGAATCCGACAAAAAAAATTCGGTGAGGTTTTGCCAAAACGCGGTCGAACCCAAAACACGGCCGCGGAACCGAACCCAAAACCAAAACACAAAACCCGAAAAATTTCCGGCGCTCATCTCTAATGAGGACAAGTACTACAAGCTCCAGAATGACAGTTTGCTGCAGGGAGCAGGTCCTGTCCGGCGTTCTAGGGTCCGGACCATTCCGGTTCTTACCCAATCTCCCCAAAAACTTACAGGAAATAACACTGTCCCCACTACAGGAAAAAAACAAATATATTGGCCTCAATAGGAATAAATAAAAAACATTGGCCACTACAGGTAAAATAAGACACACTGAACCCCAAAGGGGGGGAAACAAAACTTAATAGCTGCAATAGGAAAAAAATATTGGCCCTACACTCCTTCCCCGGCACCCTATCACACTCACACATTCCGTCCACCTGCACCCTATCACATTCCCTCCCCCGGCACCCTATCACACTCACACATTCCCTCCCCCCGCACCCTATCACACTCGCACATTCCCTCCCCCTGCACCCTATCACACTCACACATTCCATCCCCCTGCACTCTATCACACTCACACATTCCGTCCCCCTGCACTCTATCACACTCACACATTCCGTCCCCCTGCATCCTATCACACTTGCACATTCCCTTCCCCTGCACCCTATCACACTCACACATTCCGTCCCCTGCACACTATCACACTCACACATTCCCGGAACCCTATCACTCACACACATTCCCTCCCCCCACGGTCTGCTTACTATCACACTGACACACTCCGTCCCCCTGCGGCTTGCGCTCTATCACACTAACACACTCCCTCCCCCCGCACCCTATCACACTTGCACATTCTGTCCCCCTGCACCCGATCACACTCACACATTCCCTCCCCCTGCACCCTATCACACTCACACATTCCCTACCTCTGCACCCTATCACACTCACACATTCCGTCCCCCTGCATCCTATCACACTCACACATTCCCTTCCCCTGCTCCCTATCACACTCACACATTCCGCCCCCTGCACCCTATCACACTCACACATTCCCGGAACCCTATCACTCACACACATTCCCGCCCCCCACGGTCTGCTTACTATCACACTCACACATTCCGTCCCCCTGCACCCTATCACACTCACACATTCTCAACCCCTGCACCCTATCACACTCACACATTACCCTTCCCCTGCACCCTACCACACTCACACATTCCGTCCCCTGCACCCTATCACACTCACACATTCCCTTCCCCTGCACCCTATCACACTCACACATTCTGTCCCCTGCACCCTATCACACTCACACATTCCCGGAACCCTATCACTCACACACATTCCCTCCCCCCACGGTCTGCTTACTATCACACTGACACACTCCGTCCCCCTGCGGCTTGCGCTCTATCACACTGACACACTCCCTCCCCCTGTGGCCTGCTCTCTATCACACTTACACAGTCCCTCCAACATGCGGCCTGCACGCTATCACACTCACACAGTCCCTCCAACATGCGGCCTGCACGCCTTCACACTGATGCACTCCCTCCGCCTGTGCCCTGCGCTCTATCACACCTACGCTCTCCCTCCCCCGCGGCCTGTGCTCTATCACACTGACGCTCTCCTTCCCCCCGCGGCCTGCACTCTATCACACTGACGCTCTCCCATCCCCCATGGCCTGCACTCTATCACACTGATGCACTCCCTCTGCCTGTGGCCTGCGCTCTATCACACCTATGCACTTCCTCCCCCTGCAGCCTGTGCTCTATCACACTGACACACTTCCTCACCCTGCAGCCTACGCTCTATCTTACTGACGCTCTCCCTCACCCTGCAGCCTGTGCTCTATCACACTGACACACTTCCTCACCCTGCAGCCTACGCTCTATCTTACTGACACTCTCCCTTACCCTGCAGCCTGCGCTCTACCTCAATGACGCTCTCCCTCCCCCTGCAGCCTGCACTCAATCTCACTGACACACTTCCTCACCCTGTAGCCTGTGCTCTATCACACTGACACACTTCCTCACCCTGCAGCCTACGCTCTATCTTACTGACGCTCTCCCTCCCCCTGCAGCCTGCGCTCTATCACACTGACGCTCTCCCTCACACTGCAGCCTGTGCTCAATCTCACTGACACACTTCCTCACCCTGCAGCCTGCGCTCTATCTTACTGACACTCTCCCTCCCCCTGCAGCCTGCGCTCTATCACACTGACACACTTCCTCACCCTGTAGCCTGCGCTCTATCTTACTGACGCTCTCCCTCCCCCTGCAGCCTGCGCTCTATCACACTGACGCTCTCCCTCACCGTGCACCCTGCGCTCTTTCACACTGACACTCTCCCTCACCCTGCAGCCTGCGCTCTATCACACTGACGCTCTCCCTCACCCTGCAGCCTGCGCTCTATCACACTGACGCTCTCACTCACCCTGCGCTCTATCTCACTGACGCTCTCCCTCACCCTGCAGCCTGCGCTCTATCTCACTGTCGCTCTCCCTTACCCTGCGCTCTATCACACTGACGCTCTCCCTCACCCTGCACTCTATCTCACTGATGCTCTCCCTCACCCTGCGCTCTATCACACTGACGCTCTCCCTCACCCTGCAGCATGCGCTCTATCACACTGACGCTCTTTCTCACCCTGCAGCCTGCGCTCTATCACACTGACGCTCTCACTCACCCTGCGCTCTATATCACTGACGCTCTCCCTCACCCTGCAGCCTGCGCTCTATCTCACTGTCGCTCTCCCTTACCCTGCGCTCTATCACACTGACGCTCTCCCTCACCCTGCAGCCTGCACTCTATCTCACTGATGCTCTCCCTCACCCTGCACTCTATCTCACTGATGCTCTCCCTCACCCTGCGCTCTATCTCACTGACGCTCTCCCTCACCCTGCAGCCTGCGCTCTATCTCACTGACGCTCTCCCTCACCCTGCAGCCTGCGTTCTATCACGCTGACGCTCTCCCTCACCCTGCAGCCTGCGCTCTATCTCACTGTCGCTCTCCCTCACCCTGCGCTCTATCACACTGATGCTCTCCCTCACCCTGCAGCCTGCGCTCTATCTCACTGACGCTCTCCCTCCCCCTGCAGCCTGCGTTCTATCACACTGACGCTCTCCCTCACCCTGCAGCCTGCGCTCTATCTCACTGTCGCTCTCCCTTACCCTGCGCTCTATCACACTGACGCTCTCCCTCACCCTGCAGCCTGCGCTCTATCTCACTGACGCTCTCCCTCACCCTGCACTCTATCTCACTGATGCTCTCCCTCATCCTGCGCTCTATCACACTGACGCTCTCCCTCACCCTGCAGCCTGCGCTCTATCACACTGACGCTCTCCTTTACCCTGCAGCCTGCGCTCTATCACACTGACGCTCTCCCGCAGCCTGCGCTCTATCTCACTGACGCTCTCCCTCACCCTGCAGCCTGCGTTCTATCTCACTGACGCTCTCCCTCACCCTGCACTCTATCTCACTGACGCTCTCCCTCACCCTGCAGCCTGCGTTCTATCTCACTGACGCTCTCCCTCACCCTGCAGCCTGCGCTCGATCACTCTGACGCTCTCCCTCACCCTGCGCTCTATATCACTGACGCTCTCCCTCACCCTGCAGCCTGTGCTCTATCTCACTGATGCTCTCCTTCACCCTGCGCTCTTTCACACTGACACTCTCCCTCACCCTGCAGCCTGCGCTCTATCACACTGACGCTCTCCCTCACCCTGCAGCCTGCGCTCTATCACACTGATGCTCTCCCTCACCCAGCGCTCTATCACACTGACGCTCTCCCTCACCCTGCAGCCTGCGCTCTATCTCACTGACGCTCTCCCTCACCCTGCAGCCTGCGTTCTATCTCACTGTCGCTCTCCCTTACCCTGCGCTCTATCACACTGACGCTCTCCCTCACCCTGCAGCCTGCGCTCTATCTCACTGTCGCTCTCCCTTACCCTGCGCTATATCACACTGACGCTCTCCCTCACCCTGCAGCCTGCGCTCTATCTCACTGACGCTCTCCCTCACCCTGCAGCCTGCGTTCTATCACACTGACGCTCTCCCTCACCCTGCAGCCTGCGCTCTATCTCACTGTTGCTCTCCCTTACCCTGCGCTCTATCTCACTGATGCTCTCTCTCACCCTGCGCTCTATCACACTGACGCTCTCCCTCACCCTGCAGCCTGCGCTCTATCACACTGACGCTCTCCCTCACCCTGCAGCCTGCGCTCTATCACAATGACGCTCTCCCTCACCCTGCAGCCTGCACTCTATCTCACTGACGCTCTCCCTCACCCTGCGCTCTATCACACTGACGCTCTCCCTCACCCTGCACTCTATCACACTGACGCTCTCCCTCACCCTGCAGCCTGCGCTCTATCACACTGACGCTCTCCATCACCCTGCGCTCTATCTCACCGACGCTCTCTCTCACCCTGTAGCCTGTGCTCTATCTCATTGATGCTCTCCCTCACCCTGCGCTCTATCACACTGACGCTCTCCCTCACCCTGCGCTCTATCTCACTGACGCTCTCCCTCACCCTGCAGCCTGCGCTCTATCTCACTGACGCTCTCCCTCACCCTGCAGCGTGCGCTCTATCTCACTGACGCTCTCCCTCACCCTGCGCTCTATCACACTGACGCTCTCCCTCACCCTGCAGCCTGCGCTCTATCTCACTGACGCTCTCCCTCACCCTGCACTCTATCTCACTGATGCTCTCCCTCACCCTGCAGCCTGCGCTCGATCACTCTGACGCTCTCCCTCACCCTGCGCTCTATATCACTGACGCTCTCCCTCACCCTGCAGCCTGTGCTCTATCTCACTGATGCTCTCCTTCACCCTGCGCTCTTTCACACTGACACTCTCCCTCACCCTGCAGCCTGCGCTCTATCACACTGACGCTCTCCCTCACCCTGCAGCCTGCGCTCTATCACACTGATGCTCTCCCTCACCCTGCGCTCTATCACACTGACGCTCTCCCTCACCCTGCAGCCTGCGCTCTATCTCACTGACGCTCTCCCTCACCCTGCAGCCTGCGTTCTATCTCACTGTCGCTCTCCCTTACCCTGCGCTCTATCACACTGACGCTCTCCCTCACCGTGCAGCCTGCGCTCTATCTCACTGTCGCTCTCCCTTACCCTGCGCTCTATCACACTGACGCTCTCCCTCACCCTGCAGCCTGCGCTCTATCTCACTGACGCTCTCCCTCACCCTGCAGCCTGCGTTCTATCACACTGACGCTCTCCCTCACCCTGCAGCCTGCGCTCTATCTCACTGTTGCTCTCCCTTACCCTGCGCTCTATCTCACTGATGCTCTCCCTCACCCTGCGCTCTATCACACTGACGCTCTCCCTCACCCTGCAGCCTGCGCTCTATCACACTGACGCTCTCCCTCACCCTGCAGCCTGCGCTCTATCACAATGACGCTCTCCCTCACCCTGCAGCCTGCACTCTATCTCACTGACGCTCTCCCTCACCCTGCGCTCTATCACACTGACGCTCTCCCTCACCCTGCAGCCTGCGCTCTATCACACTGACGCTCTCCATCACCCTGCACTCTATCTCACCGACGCTCTCTCTCACCCTGTAGCCTGTGCTCTATCTCATTGATGCTCTCCCTCACCCTGTGCTCTATCACACTGACGCTCTCCCTCACCCTGCGCTCTATCTCACTGACGCTCTCCCTCACCCTGCAGCCTGCGCTCTATCTCACTGACGCTCTCCCTCACCCTGCAGCGTGCGCTCTATCTCACTGACTCTCTCCCTCACCCTGCGCTCTATCACACTGACGCTCTCCCTCACCCTGCAGCCTGCGCTCTATCTCACTGACGCTCTCCCTCCCCCTGCGCTCTATCTCACTGACACACTTCCTCACCCTCGTGCTATATTTTACCCTACTCCCTGTAGAAGTTCACAATCAAGACACACACACACACACACTGTGTCCAGTAGCGGATCTTGCCACGGGCAAGCAGGACTTTTGCCCGGGGCGTCGCCTTCCGGAGGGCGCAGGGCGCCATCCGGAGGGCGCCGCACCAGGGCAAGATCCACTGCTGCTGTGCCCCCCGCTGCCCGTTGCCCCCCGCTGCCGCTGTGAAGAGAAACTAGACGCGTACGCGTCTAGTTTCCCTTCGTGGAAAGGTCCTTTACTGTGCGGTGCGCGATGACGTCATCACGCACCGCACAGCAAAGGTCCTCTCCACGAAGGGAACTAGACGCTACGCGTCTAGTTTCCCTTCGTGGAGAGGACCTTTGCTGTGCGGTGCGCGATGACGTCATCGCACCCCGCACATCATTTCAGTCTGTACAGGGGGCGTAAATGACCACGCCCCCTGTGCGTAGCCACGCCCTATTGTCGCCCGGGGCGCACAAGAACCGACCCTGACTGTGTCCTCCTCCATTCACTCTAACCTTACACACTACAGCAGTCTCACAGGCTGGGCCGTCCCTGGATGCTGTGCAGCAGCTTCTCCTCTCCCCTCTCACAGCATGTGAGCAGCAGCCTGCCCTGAGTTCCGTGTAGCTCCGCCCCCGAGTCCCGTGTAGCTCCGCCCCCGAGTCATGTGTCCGACTGTGACTGCTCCTGACCTGTATCCCCTGCGCTGCCAGCGGCCCTACGGCTGCCAGAGCGGCTCCCAGAAGCGTTGGTATGGCTGGCAGCTGGCATCTACGCTGCTGGCAGGAGAGGGCGGCTCTTGCTGTAGCAGGGAATAAAATTCCCTGGCTGCAGCAGCAGCAAAGTAGATCCTGTGGGCCTATTTTGATGGGGGGCCTGGAGCTGCAGCTCCACCCGCCCCATTGTTAATCCGGCCCTGGGTAGACTGATGGCCACCCTCACAGTGCCACTCATCAAGCTAATTTGTCTCATGGTATATATACCTGACTGAATCCAGAACAATACGACAGGCCCTTTACCAATGTGGAAAACAAGCAAACTCCACACACACCAGTAGAAATTAATGCCATAAGCATCCATAAGGGTATCCAATATATAAGAGCACCTTAAGTAAAACATGATAGACCATGATGTTCATTAAGTCCTCTAGGGGATAAGGTATTGAGAAGGAAAATCCACTTCGCCTCCCTTTTAAGCAATAATAGACCCCTATCACCCCCACATTTCAGAGGGGGGATATGATCTATAATCAGCGCAGTAACGCTAAAGAATGACGTGCCTCCACAAAGTGCCTAGCAATTGGCTGATCACTCTTGCCCAAACTCAGTGCTGCCCTAAAGGATGACCTGTGGGCCGCCATTCGTTCTTTAAAAGCACATAGTGCCGCCTACCTGAAGTTTGTTTTCCAGTGGATGGTGATTCTCCTTGTCTCACTAGGAGGGCACTGGCGTTTATGCACTAATGTTTGAGTATATATATATATATATATATACATACAGGATGATTCAAAAGTCACAGTACACCCCTTTGTTTAAAAAATTGTGCAGGAAATGGGAAAACAATACTCCAGTAAGCAGTGGCGTAACTACTGCCCCCGCAGCCCTCGCGGTGGCTTGGGGGCGAGGGGCTGCGGGGGCGCCACTGATTTACAGCAGACTGACATGCGGACGAGCGTCCGCAAGTCAGTCTGCAGTCTCCTTCCCTCCGCCGCTTTTTGGAGGGACACGGAGGGCACAGCGCGCCTCCCTGTGTCCCTCCTGCATCATCTCCGGCAGCCGCGGGTCTAATAGGGGGGAAGTGCCGTCCGTGAGCTCTAACTGGCTCACGAACCGGCACTTCCCCCTATTAGACCAGCGGCCGCCGGAGATGATGCAGCAGGAGGGACACAGGAGAGGCGAGCTGTGCCCTCCGTGTCCCTCCAAAAAGCGGGGGGAGGCGCATATATGGCACTGGAAGGGGGATATCTGGCACTGGGGCATATATGGTATTGGGGGGAATATCTGGCACTGGGGGGGGGGGGTGGTATCTGGCACTGGGGCATATATGGCACTGGGGGGGGAATATCTGGCACTGGGGGGGAATAACTGGCACTGGGGGCATATATGGCACTGGGGGGGAATATCTGGCACTGGGGGCATATATGGCACGGGGGGAATATCTGGCACTTGGGGGGGAATATCTGGCACTGGGGGTATATATGGCACTGGGGGCATATTTGGCACTGGGGGGGAATATATGGCACTGGGGGCATATGTGGCACTGGGGGGGAATATCTGGCACTGGGGGCATATGTGGCACGGGGGGAATATCTGGCACTTGGGGGGGAATATCTGGCACTGGGGGCATATATGGCACTGGGGGCATATTTGGCACTGGGGGGGAATATATGGCACTGGGGGCATATCTAGCACTGGGGGCATATGTGGCACTTGGGGGGAATATCTGGCACTGGGGGCATATGTGGCACTGGGGGGGTATATGTGTACCTGGCACATGGGGGGGGCTATATTTGGCACTGGGGCATGTGAGTACCTGGCACCGTGGGGGAATATCTGGCACTGGGGACATATGTGGCACTGTGAGCACAGCCCTAGCAACAAGGACTACCTCCTAGCAATGAGCATGACACCCAGTGCATGAAACACCTGGCAACGAGCATGACACCCAGTGCATGAAACACCTGGCAACGAGCATGACACCCAGTGCATGAAACCCCTGGCAACGAGCATGACACCCTGAGCATGAAAACCCCTGGCACCGTGCATGGAACCAAGAGCATGAAACCCCTGGCAACGAGCATGACACCCAGTGCATGAAACCCCTGACAACGAGCAGGTAATTGAAAAGTAATTAGAAGCCTTACTGTAGGACTTAATGTGTAATGGGCATTACGGTGTGTGGCATAATGTATCACGGACATTGCGGTGTGTGTCATAATGCGTCACAGGCATTACGGTGTATGGTATACTATATCGCGGGCATTGTGATATGTGGTATAATGTCTCAGGGTCATTGCAGTGTGTGGCATAATGTATCACGGACATTGCGGTGTGTGTTATAATGTGTCAGGCATTACGGTGTGTGGTATACTATATCACGGGCATTGTGGTATGTGGTATAATGTCTCAGGGTCATTGCAGTGTGGCATAATACATAACGGGCATTGCGGTGTGTGGCATAGGGTATAACGGGCAGGGCATTGCGGTATGTGTCACAGGCATTACGGTGTATGGTATACTATATCACGGGCATTGTGGTATAATGTCTCAAGGTCATTGCAGTGTGTGGCATAATGTGTCACAGGCATTGTATGTGCTATATGTATCGGGCATTGCAGTGTGTGGCATAATGTATCACGGACATTGCGGTGTGTGTCATAATGTGTCACAGACATTGTATGTGCTATAATGTATCAGGGGCATTGCAGTGTGTAGCATAATGTATAACGGGCATTGCGATTCCTGTCATAATGTGTCACAGGCATTACGGTGTGTGGCATAATGTGTCACAGGCATTACGGTGTGTGGCATAATGTGTCGGGGGCATTACGGTGTGTGGCATAATGTGTCGGGGGCATTACAGTGTGTGCATATTGTGTCATGTGCATTATTGTGTGCGGCATAATGTCTAAGGGCCATTGCAGTATGTGGCATAATGTATACTGGGCATTACTATAAGGAGGAAAAATGACAAATAATGTAAGGGGCATGAATCAGGATTATTTTTCTCTCCTGTGGTGGCCAACGTATGGGCGTGCAGGTTGCAAAACTGGGGTATAAGGTAGTCTTTTCCTGCAATGCCATGCCCTTTATGCGAAACCACGCCCATACCAACAAAACCACGCCCCTTTTTTGGCGCACGCTTTCGGCGTGCGCATATTTATTCCTTTCTTGCTCCCAATTGTGGAGCATGAAGGGGGGGGGGGGGCGCCGAAGAATTTTTGGGCTTTGGGAAAAAAATTTCTAGTTACGCCACTGCCAGTAAGGTATGGGTGAGGTGGGCTATCTTTTAGGGTATGTATTGAACAGAGACGACATCTTGAAATCGGCCATCTTGAATCTAAGTCAGTTTTTTCAAATGGAAAGGGGGTCGTGTAACATAACAAACAACATCAGAAAAGTTTATTGCTGCAAACAGATTTGAAATAGCAGTTATGGTTCAAAAGCTACAACACTTTTTTGTTGCAGATAACTGAAGATGGCTTTAACAAAAGAGGAAAGAATTGCGGTCATTTTGATTTCAAACGTCATGTGCTGCGTTGTGGGCTCTTCACGAAGGATGCCAAAATCATTGTTGATGTCTTGTCAGGAGCACTTTTTGGACGACCACTCCGTGACTCTTCAGCCACAGTCCCAGTTTCTCAGAATTTGGCCTGACAGAGTTATTTGAAATTGGAGGTCTTTTTGGGTGCCGATTGTTAAAATCTGCAGCTATGACACGGAAAGTTCGTTCTCCAGACATCAAAATTATCTAAATACTCTCTTTAGTCAAAGCCATCTTCAGTTACCTGCAACAAAAAAAGTGTTGTAACTTCAAAATCTGTTTGCAGTAATACACTTTTCAGCAAATTCTAATGTTATTATTTGACATGTTACACGGCCCTCTTTCCATTTGCAAAAAACTCACTTTGATTCAAGATGGTGCCCATGTTTGGTACATACCCTAAAAGATAGCCCACCTCACCTATACCTTACTGGAGTATTCAATTTCCCATTTCCTACAACGCAATCTGCATTTCCAATGTATATTGCGCTAGGTCTTGGATTACAATGCTGCAGCCCTTATTTGCCACAATGATAGAATCCTTTTTTAATGCCTTTAGAGCTTGCAATTCTTCTGGTGTTAAATTAGGGTATATTTTGGTGGGGGTATCTGTGAACTGAGTAATCTACTAATCTGACAAAAGTCTTAAGAGAAGCTTTAGAGGATGCTGGATCGAAGTTAGATTTGGTGTATTTTCAAAAAGCCAGCTCTGTTGTTGTTGGAATGGTTAATTCACTCTTATGTTGATAGTATTCCCACTGGACAAAAATAAGGTTAGTGGGTCCCTAATACACTGGCACAAAGCTGCCCTAAATTGTGTTCCTCCCTGAAATGTCACACTTCAAAAAAGACATACATGTAACAGAACTGGGGGGACAAGTGACATATATGGTGGGATATATACAAAATGTTCCTTACAGTGAAGTCTTGTTTAGGTGTCCTCCCTTTTCTACTTCTTCAGATGTCGCCACATGCTTGGTTTCAAGTGGATGTGTAGAACAGTTTCTAAATTTGAATATTAATGTCCATAAATTCCTGGGTGATTCAAACAAAAGTTATATTTCGTGTGATAAGAGCGTATCCTAACTCACACTTTTTGAAGTAATAACGTGCAAAACAAGGTTTCTTTAAATCAGTGATCTCAAGTGTTGTTGCTGATCATATACTCTAATATGGTTATTCCCATAGTATCAAATAGGCGTACCCCACTCACTGTGATTGTGAAATGACGAAAGTATATAAAGGTATCTTTAACATCTGAGGTGAAATAGAAAGGCCTACCCCACTCAGAATGGTGTAGATTGTGCAAAGTACATAAAGGTATCTTTGATTTTGATCGTCTTAACTGATAGTCTGAGGATTTTTACTGAAGACTCTACTCATGGACCACCTTGTACTCAAATCCAGAGTGGGGATGTCGTATGCATGTGGAGCAAGAGAATAAATACCAATGTGTAGAACAGTATATCAATGTAGAACACACCAGGTATTATCATATTGTAATTCTTAAGAGCGTACCCTGACTTACATCCCAAAATATCAGATTGTGTATATCAATGTTTCTTTCATGCTGCTTTCCATAAGCCAATCACCACTGTTCCTTTAAATACAACTTTCACCAGATTAATATGCAGGCGTACCCCAATCACTATTTATATGGAGGACAACAGGCACATCAAGGTATCTTTCACATATCAAGTAAAAATACGGTCCGGCAAGCGTACCCCATTCACAATGATGTAGAAGGGTCCACAGCACCTTCTACATTATTGAGAAGTCATCAGTTTCTAAAGAATTGACTATCATCAAAACATAATTTTCTGAATCATAATATTTTTTTATGGGAGAATTTTGTGACTTAGACTGAAATACTTTTCTTTTGTATATACTACTAGGAGAAACCCGTTGAAATCAAGGTTTTTATTTTAATTTTATAAAGTATAAACTCATTTTAAACAACAAATGTAAACTTGCTCGTGCACGCTTCTCCCATAGACTTTACATGGGAACTTTGCCGCTCCGCAACACCAAACCATTGCCCCAATCTCATCTTTCTCTTCAACTAGCATATCTACATGGTTAGACCTGTATTTTGATAGCTCAGCCATATTTTTACATTTAGCCATTTTTTCTCAAAATAGGTCTCACAGTAAAAAAAACTTATAGAACTAATATATGGATAGGTGTGTTTTCTTTTAATTTGTGATACACGTAATACTAAAGCTGAATCTGATCTAGATGTGTCCTTTCTGGTCTTACATGCAGTGCGTATGCATGTGCATCTGCATCGGATATAAGATTAGTCCTACCAGGATGCGGTTAGTCACACCCCCAACTTAGCTGCCATAAGAGAATGGGTAGGCACGCGACCGTTCGCGGACAATTTTGCTGCGGTTATCTTACCGCGATGCATATGCTTTGCATGGAAGATCAGCGAGGACCCATCTGTACCATAAATTCTCATAACTAGCTTAAAACAATGTCTCCTTTGATTATAACATTGAAAAAATATTCCTAAGTTTATTTTACCAGTTTTTTTTCTTTAGTTTTGGTATTCCCTCCCCTTGTCTTTTTTTCTGTATCCCCAATGTTTTATCTAAATAAAAATTATAATCAATAAAAATAAACATTGAAAAAAATAAAAAACGATAAAACTATTTCATAAGCACTGATAACTACTCTATCAACAAAACAATGTTCTAAGATTTTAAAGACAGTCTTAAAAATGTTGTAGGAAATGGATCTAAAGGACAACTGGATGACCTTAACAGTTGAAATATTTTTCTCTGTAATTGTCAAAACTATTAAAACTACTTTAGCTATGCTACTCTTATTGATACTGTACATTTACTAATTGAAGACACTTCAAATGAATCATTATCTCATTTCCTTTCTAAAGAAGAGTTGACTATCATCATAACATACTTAACAGACTTATATATAATGGGTTTTCCACAGCCTGTTAGCAAGCGGCTTGACAACGGTACCTGTGTGTACCGAAACGTTGCCGCCACTTTCATTTGCCATTATGATGATGTAAATCAATACATGGTTTACCATTGGAGTGCCGCAGTTTCCTGTGTTTCATTTTATATATACAGTATATATACACTATACAGAGGCGTGTTTTCTTTTAATATGTGATTCATGTATTACTAAATCTGAATCTGATCTACGATAAATTCTCAATCCAAAACTGTTATAAGTCCATAACTAGCTTAAAACAATGTACCTTTTAGTTAGAATGCTAAAAGAATATTTATAACTAGTTTCTTATACCTGTTTTGTTTTTAATATGTATTTGTATTTCCTTTTCTAGTTTTTCTGTATTCACAATGTTTTTATATACTGTATAAAAAAACAATTATAATCATATAAAATGAATATTGAAAATTGTAAAACGTAAAAAATTTCCTAAGTATTGATAACTACTGTATCAACAAAACAATTTTCAAAGCTTTTAAAGAGTCTTAAAAATGTTCTAGGAAATGGATCTAAAGGACAAGCGGATGACCTTAAAAGTTGAAATCTTTTTCTCTTTAATTGTCAAAACTATTTAGAATAATTGAGCTATTCTACTCTAATTGATACTGTACATTTACTAATTGAAGACACTTCAAATGAATCCTTAACTCATTTCCTACAATCAATCTGAGACTTTATATTAGCATTACTATTAACAAAGCAGCAAATTCCTCACATTTAGCAATGGAGGAAAACTCTGATAGGACAGCTGGGGGTTGGTTTACTAAATAATCAATTACAGAAAACAAAGCATTAGCATTTCCACGGTTTATAATAATTTTTAATTTCAGCTAACAAAACTTTTAAGTGCCAATATTTGTCTTTTGTTCCCATATATTTTTTATTATAATTTTATTTATTATTATTTTATTATTATTATTATAAATAAGTAAGAGCAGTTTCAAGCAAGTTAACATACAGTATACACATCAATTTACTGATCAGGTAAGGTGCAGTTTGATTCTCTCTTTAACTGGTTTATGTTATCTTAAATTCTCTATGGTGTTTTCACTTAATCCAAATAATTTTATTTTTGAGAGGAACAATTTTCAAATTTCATCTAATTTAGATGAACTACTAATTCATTAACATTGTACATTACATTTGTTTACATTATGTAAAGCCTAAAAAATAAAAGTTATACTTTTTTCTTAAAAATTTTAATTCAAAAGGTAGGCTGTTTTATACGTAACTATATACCAGCCCGACAAAATAACGGAACATAACAGCAACAATTGAATTGCTCCATCGGGCGCCATCTAGTGGCTGCTGGAGAGTAAAACATTTGCATTTCCCCCATAGAGATGAGGAGCAGTGTTAGCCTTTTATTATATAGGGTGTTAAACTATAGACTGGAAAATAATGTATGTTAGCTTTCCTTTGCTACATTAGTATTCTAACATATTTCAGTATATCATCCAATGTCTTAAAGGAGACACTAGATGGAACGGTTTGTCAAGATGTTGCTTCTGAATGGTAGTTAGATGGAATAACTACAACAGCACATTAACAACAAATTGCTAACTATAATAGCCGGGCTGGGTTTGTGTGACCGGTGGTCGCGAGAGCGCCGGTCACACCCACGAGTGGAAATAGTCCCTGTTGGTCGTCATGGTGACCGGCGGGCTATCGAGTGTTCGGGATCCCGGCGTCGGTATTGTGACCGGTGGTCTCCTGACCGCCGGTCACATAACCGCATCCCTAATAGCCTATAGTGAAATCGGGTTTGAAATTTTCCGACCTAGTAACACTATGCTGAATTTCCAAACAAGAAGAAATTTTGGTTATAGATTACCCATTATTCAATTAAAGATTTTCCTGGACATATTTGGTGATCAAGAACGTTTCAAAAATTTCAGGTCTCATGATTAATGTTGCAATAAAGTACATATATAGTGGTAAAAAACAAACAAACAAACAGTAAACTTGCACCTGGATGCAATGTAAGGGGTGCAAATACATGAATTTATTTTTTTGCATGCAGGGTAAATATTGGCTAATTCTGCATGTAGCCAACAAATGATGGATAGCTTTATTTTTACAGTGCAATTTAGATTTGAGCTAGGACAAACCTAAAGCTCTCAGCACATTTTACAAGTTACTCCCAACTCTGAACCAGCCCCATACAGTGTACATTTTTTTACTTTGTTGGAATTTTTGATTTATTTCTTTGCTAAAAAGTTACAAAGCAGAAGCAATTTTGCTTGATGAGAATAGGAAAAAAAATAACAATGTTTAGTATTTATATCTGGCTTATTCATATCTAGGTGTATTGTACATACAGTATGAAACAAACAATAAGGGCATAGCTAGAGATTGTGCCTTCAACTGGCCAAAAGTAGAATATACTTTCAGGGTAGATGTGAACTGATTGTTTAACTCACTATCATGCATCAGACCTTCTAATGCACTTACTGGGTCTGGTGTGAAGTCTGCCCAATACTAGGCAAGTCCTTCATGGGTGCCACAAATTTCTTCTGCTCCTACACGCAACCATGTCCCTTTGTGGGCATACTGTAGTCCTGTGACCTTGCTATAAAAATAGTCCACCTCCCCATTCATTTAGATGGCTATTTGAATCAGCATAGTGCAGCTAATCCATGCCAGACATTCTGTCTCTGTCAGTCATGCTACTTGCACTCTGTTTGGCTATTGTTCCATGTTTCAGATACAGTATGCAGATCTCTTGCTCCTGTTACCATTGTCGTTCATATCTGGTATTAACAATCGGAGGGCTGTCAGCAGGAAAGTCCATACTTCCTTGTCAGGTTCCATGGATATTAGCATCAAACAGGTCTTAACGTATTGGATTGTTGCGTCCAAGTGAGTTCCTGATACATCCTAACCTAGTTTAACCTCAACAGCCATCCACACAGAGATTCTATCCAATCCCTAGGGCTGCAACATGACAAATATTTTTATGCATCTTTTGTTTTACATTCCCTTTTAACATACAGTACTTTTGACCACCCTCCAAGATATATTTCCATTATGGATGGTACACGGTCACACTTATTTTTTCCAATTTTTCAGCATAGTAAGCTCCAGTATAGGGGCCAGCAACCCCTGGCAGGTGTGCTAGATGTGGCACAGTTTTAAATGGTATGTCGGAGGTTAGAATTATTAATAGAAGAACTTATTCAGATACAGACAACACACAATACCAATTAGTCTAAACCAACTCAGTTACCTATGAGAACGGTATTCGTCTTGCTGGCTGCCACCACCAATTTAATCCTACTGTTCTTACTGCTTCCCCCACTTTATAGTTGCGTCTTGAAATGTTATATATTCTCAATACCTAATAATGTATTATGTTTGTACCTTTATTATTAATAGCTTGTCATATATTAAATAAATCTGTAACTGGCACATTGAACTTATCTAGATTTTAACTGGCAACAATAGGTTGCTGCCCTCTGCTCAGTTCTCATAAAACATACATTTTTGACAAATAACAAAAGAAATGCGACACAAAAACAGTTCTGTTCTGAGCCTACAAATACAGATGTGTCCTTATACATCTTTGCTGCAGTCATGCCAAACAGAACCTGTTGGCACACCAGGACGCGTGAGAATCTTCTTGCGTCTGGCATCTTCTTTGCTGAAAATGCATCTTCGTCACAACGTAATGTGACTAGGATGCATGAGGAGACTGTACTGATAAACTTAATATGACACTTGATGATATTTGTGTGTGACTGAGTCTCTAAATCTGTACAGCTTTTTACCAATACAAGTTCTGTTCTGCTTCGTATACAGACTCAGTCACACACAATATACTGTACAAGTGTCAGTTCACTCACGTTAAGGCTTCTTGCACTGCATGGCATATTGAGGCTGGATGTTTGAGGACACATCTGTAATTCATTCTGAGGATCTTTCACGCCGATAACGCAGTCCAATAATTATAGCTGGGTGTACCAGTCATTGTTTGAAAGGCACCCAATCCACTTATAATAAATTGGCTTTCCCAGCCTACAATGGTAAAGAATTCCATAGTATGACTTCCCTTACAGAGAAGCATCGCTTTTTATACTGATGGTGGAATTTATTCATTTGCAGTCTATTAGATAGGTTTTGCATAAATAATCTCAACATAAAGAAAAACAAGGTGTAGCTTATTCTTTATCTGTATTTGTAGTTTTTCACGTAGTCTCTTAAATAGATTATATAGATGCTGGTCGAAAAAGAACAATCATTAAAGTCTTAGGGGTCTATTTAACAAGCTTTTTTCCATAAAATTATGTAGAAACTAATGTTTCTGTATAATGTTATAATTTGTGGATATGTACTAATAGTGTAGAATCTGAAGTTTCTGTATAATGTTATGATTTGTGGCTATTGTACTAATAGTGTGGAAACTGAAGTTTCTATATAATGTTATGATTTGTGGCTATGTACTATTAGTGTAGAAACTGAAGTTTCTATATGTTATGATTTGTGGCTATGTACTAATAGTGTAGAAACTGAAGTTTCTGCATAATGTTATGATTTGTGGCTATGTACTACAGGTAGAGTATCCCTTATCCAAAATGCTTGGGACCAGAGGTATTTTGGATATCAGATTTTTCCGTATTTTGGAATAATTGCATACCATAATGAGATATCATGGCGATAGGACCTAAGTCTAAGCACAGAATGCATTTATGTTTCATATACACCTTATACACACAGCCTGAATGTCATTTTAGACAATATTTTTTATAACTTTGTGCATTAAACAAAGTGTGTCTACATTCACACAATTCATTAATGTTTCATATACACCTTATACACACTGCCTGGAGGTCATTTAATACAATATTTTTAATAACTTTGTCTATTATACAAAGTTTGTGGACATTGAGCCATCAAAAAACAAAGGTTTCACTATCTCACTCAAAAAAGTCTGTATTTCGGAATATTCCGTATTTCAGAACATTTGGATATGGGATACTCAACCTGTAATAGTATAGAAACTGAAGTTTCTGTATAATGTTATGATTTGTGGCTATGTACTAATAGTGTAGAAACTGAAGTTTCTGTATAATGTTATGATTTGTGGCTATTGCACTGGGCTATAGTCGACACAACTCAGGTCGACCACTGAAGGTCACACACTCATTAGGTCGACATGTACTAGGTCGATAGGTCAAAAGGTCGACATGAGTTTTTCACTTTTTTTTTCATTTTTGGGATTTTTTCATACTTATCGATCCACGTGGACTAAGATTGGAACGGTAATCTGTGCCGAGAGACGCAGTAGTGGAGCGAGGCACCTTGCCCGAAGCATGGCAAGCGAAGCAAGCCATGCGAGGGGACACGGTGCACTAATTGGGGTTCCCCGTCACTTTACGGAGAAAACGACACTAAAAACAGTCAAAAACCTCCTGTCGACCTAATGACTATGTCAACCTATTGTCCCTGTCGACCTAATGCATGTCAACATTCCATGGTCGACCTAATGACTATCAATCTAAGTTGTGTCTATCAACGACCCAAACCCATGTAAAAACTGAAGTTTCTGTATAATGTTATGACTTGTGGCTATTGTACTAATAGCATAATGCAGGAGTTTTCACAGAAAATCTCCTGCAGAATGCTAATTAGCACTACAGGTCACAGTCCCCATCCCCATTATTATGAATATGATCGAACCCCTACAGTATGTACTAAAATCTGAAAAACAAAGCTTTTCAGAGAATGGCCACGTTAGTTTACACAAACTTCAGATGGTTTAAACTGCTTTAAGCCTATGGAGGCATAATAGCAAAATAGAGATCTTTCGATCCTTCTCCCGCAGCCTCCGTCTGTTGCTGGCCCAAATTGCGGAGACTGACACTATGCGTACGTACATAGCGGGGATATTTTAATAAAAAATATCCACTGCAAAACAGAGTGTTAATAATCGCTGCAGAACCAAACTGCATGTCCAAACTGCGGCCCTCCAGCTGTTGTGAAACTACACATCCCAGCATGCCCTGACACAGTTTTGCTGTCAGAGAATGCTAAGGCTGTGTCAGGGCATGCTGGGATGTGTAGTTTCTCAACAGCTGGAGGGCCGCAGTTTGGACATGCCTGCTGTATGCAGTCTATAGATCTACAATGTCTAGTTAGACAGTCAATAGGTCGACACCAAATGGTCGACAGTGCTTATGGTCAACAGGTACAAAAGGTCAACAAACCAATGGTTGACGCAGCATATGGTTGACGTGAGTTTGTTTTTTTCATACTTTACCATACACTTAAACTACGATTGGTAATAGTAACCTGTTCTGAGCGCAGCGGTAGTGAAGCAAGGCACCTTGCCCAAAGCATGCCGAGTGAAGCGAACCACGTGAGGGGATGTGGTGCACTAATTGGGGGTCCACATGCTGAGACGGCAAAAACAACACAAAAAATGCTGAGTCAACCTTTTTCTGTGTTGACAATTTTCCATATGTTGAACTTTTGTATCTGTCGACCTTTTCCTGTGTCAACCTAATGACCATGTCAACCTTTTCACTGTCTACCATTTGGTGTCGACCTAATGATTGTAGACCTTCTAACTGTAGATCTTTTGAACCGTAACCAATCCTTACTCACTGGTGGTGGAATCCATTTTAAAAAAGAAAACAAAGAAAAATATCCATTTGCTGGTCTCCGCTTGCATTTATCATGCTTATAGTAATGTCAGAGAAAGTGTGTAAAAATAGATCAGAATCCACTACATATAATATTTCAGCTATATCTATAGTTTACTTTTGTATGGCCCTCATACTAAATGTTTTACCCATAAAATTTACATAACACATCCCATAAAACACTCCATTAATTAATTTCATAACGGAAATTATTTGTAAAATAAACTTGCAAGTAGCAAAAGAAAAGTCACAAGTTTCCCCTGGTTTTATTGGAAAACATTACTAGAGCATAACATTTCACATAACTTAGATGCATGAATAAAATAATGCACTATAATAACGTGTTTATTATATATACAGTGTACATGTTTTTTTAAAAGACCAATTTTCAAACATTTACAGTTTTAAATCTTTATTGTTTTAAAACTCTACATGTATTTGCAATACAATAATTTGTTACTTAAATATGGTTAATGTACAATGAAATTTGTTTGCCTGAAACTCAACCATAAAATACAATTTTATCAATATGATTTATTTAACATAAAAGATTTCCATATGGCTGGGGTTGCGTCAGCACGGTTTATGTTCTAAATAAATCAGTCAAAAGTGCATTGGGAAGCTGCAGTGACCAGCCAGTATAATTATATATATTTTTTCTGTATTTATTTTTTCCTATTAATATTTAACAAGCCATATTTAAGTAAATATACAAATTCCAATAGATATCATACTTTTTTCAAACTCATACTAAAGAAAACGGTGATTATCTGCATGCCATACACACTCCCTTTCGCTGACGAATCTATACAGATTATAAAGGACGAGCTGAAGAGTGCCAGTACTTTAGATAAATGTGATTCACAAGGAGACAAATGCTGGTAACTAACATTAAACACCTAAGTACAAGCTAATTTATATTTAACAGGCATAAAGTATGGTTAAACAAAAGAAAAAAAAACGCACATGATGCATATAATATACACTTTGAAAGAATGAACTTGTCTTGGTCCACATTTCTAAGTAGTTTATAAAAAGCAAAACAACAAAAAAACTGGGGCAGATATGCAGAATCATCGGATCTGATTTTTAATTCTAGAACATAACCTTTAAAAAATGTAATCATACAGCCACTTGTTTGGGCTATGAATGGTATGGTGAGAACAAGCCGAGGCATAACGTGTGACAGTAGGGTTAGTGGGCAGTTTAGACTTTCTTGTTCCATGGCACTGCTTTCACGCGATAAAATTTTGTACCCAGCGGAACCTTAAACCGGTTTTGAGCCTACAGAAATATAAGAAACACAGGAGTAATTTTCAAGTTTAACTTGCATTAAAAAACAGACATTTAGCATACATTAAGGGAACTACACTGACGGTTTGTAAATGTATTATACACATATATTATGTGAATAAAATTGGAATTTAGTGAAATATAATTCTTTATAACCACTGCATAAAACTATAGTCAGAATAACTATATGACATATGAATGGTGTTACGTACATGATTACAACAATGATCAGACTGCAATTTGTAAATTTTATAAATCAAGTTTTTTATATTTCAATATTCCAGGGGGGAACCAGACTATCCAAACTCATTAGGATCAAGGGTAGTTGCGATAATCCATTTATCTGGATAATTGGACTTGTATTAATCCATGCATATATGCATGTTTTTTCTGTAATTTTATGATAAAAAAAAACCCATCAAATAAATATTTTTGGTTTCTGTAATGGCCCCTACACATTTGACGATTCTGATGAGGTGCCCGACGGCCGATACGGCCAACCCGGCATTACTTACTTATTGGCTATAAAGTCCTCTTGTTTCTCTATTCCAGAGGTTCTCAAACTCGGTCCTCAGGACCCCACACAGTACATGTTTTGTAGGTAACCCAGTAGGTGCACAGGTGTAGTAATTACTCACTGACACATTTTTAAAGGTCCACATGTGGAGCTCATTATTTCAATTGTGATTCTGTGGGGAGACCTGCAAAACATGCACTGTGTGGGGTCCTGAGGACCGAGTTTGAGAACCTGTGCTCTATTCAAATCAGAGTGTGTTAATGGAGACCATATAATATATGACTAGAACAGTGTACATAATGTAAAAGAAAGAGGGCATGATTAAGATTTCTGTAAATTCGATATTTATGTCTGATGCTTTCAGTTCTGCGCATGTACAGTAGCCTCACTGCACATGTGCACATCTGGTCCTGTGACGTTGCACGCAGTGCCTCAAAAGCCGCAGAATGATTGACATGCTGCTTGCATTTGGGGGTGGCGACGAAGAGTGTTCCAGAAAGCGCTGGCCCTATTTTCTGATGCGTGCTGAAGCGAGTGGATGCACCAATGGACGCAGCTTCACTGGCCCCGAATTCTGAGTAACATGAGTGCTACTCAGATGTCTGATGATCACGCAATTGATTTGATGCTGCATCTTCACACAGAGCAGCGGATCACAGAACTGGCAGAGTCGGTGAAAATAGCATACGTCTATTAATTGGGTACTGAGTCACTGAACGATTGGTCATACGTTTAGTTTCTCACTGGGGTGCTTGGTAATGTATGTTACAGCCTATAAAGATGTACTGTAGATGTAGCCACGCTCATCTAGCTTGCATCTTGCCGTATTAGCGGCAATCCAGGTGTGGCAAGTGTGCGCATGATTAAGACACGCACATGCGTCTAATTATGCGCATCCATAGGAATATATGGGCGGTGTATTAAGCCACAGCTTGGCGCACTTAGTTGCATCCGCGCTTCGGCATGGCGCGTGTGCCTGTGCCGTAGGCTGGATGAGCATGGCTACATCTGTACCTGCATGGACCAAGAAGAATAGAAATTACAACACTAGGTGTGTATTTTGTTTACCTTTTTAGCTTGACAATATTCTTTTTCCATCACTTTTCCAAGAACCCAGGGTCTTCTAGAAGAACCAGAAGCTACAAAAACAAAAGGGGAAATTATGCAAAAAGTGGTTAACATTAACTAGTTTTTTTTTTCAATCATTCTCTACAAGAAGATTTGTCATCCCAAATGGGATCTAATGCCTAATTCAGACCTGATCGCAGCAACAAATCTTTCTCTAATGGGAAAAAACATGTGCAGTGCAGGGGAGGGGCAGATATAACATGTGCAGAGAGAGTTAGATTTGGGTGGGTTATTTTGTTTCTGTGCAGGGTAAATACTGGCAGCTTTATTTTTACACTGCAATTTAGATTTCAGTTTGAACACACCCCGCCCAAATCTAACTCTCTCTGCACATGTTATAACTGCCCCACCTGCACTGCACATGGTATTAGAGATTTTGTTTGCTGCTGCGATCAGGTCTGAATTAGGCCCCTAGTACAGTAAAATCTATTACCTAAATAAAAATGACACTTTAGAAAATCCACAAATAAACACAAATGTTTGCATACATGACAGAAATGCAGATGTTAATAGGTATATTTTTTTGTTTACAGTACAAAAAAACTAATCTGTAACTTTTCCTCATTTTACTGTATAAGGTTAAGGTAAGACACAACAAAAGTCCATGAAAGCTCACAGGGTGTTAAGATCTTTCAAATAAAAATCAATCTATATTCTAAAAACCTTTAGGGTTAATTTAACACTTGCCTGAGATAGCCCCTGCTGCTTAATGTTATTTATTTTACTTCAGTTTAGACATAAACGGTGAAGTTTAATGTCCTACAATAAATACGTGTGTATTTATATTCTAAATATTAGCTTCAAATCAGTTAAAGTGTTTGAGAACTGGCCACCAACTATGCATAGCTAATACTATGTCCTCAGAATATCAACAAAGCATCCATCTTTTCTGCAAGGGTCGTATTGCTGCCTCATCAGAGGAGCACTGTTTGACAGAGCCTGGTGTATTACGTGATTAACATCGCAGCTTGCACTGAACACCTTCGTAATATCATAAATGCATGGAAAGAAATCCAACATTTAAACACACTGCAGCACAGAAAGGAAAACTTGGGCAATCAGTTGAGAGACCATAATGTTGTGAAAAATCTATTAAACCATAGCCAAGTATATTAAATAAAAAGTTTGTTCTAAACTTCAGAGAAATCGGACAGAAAACAAAAAAGTGATTTTTCAATTTACAGAGACAGAACAGACACATGCGTTCTGCAATACTAACTCTTCAAACATTCTGCCATCAATGGGGTTGTGATAATATCTTTCAAACTGACAGAAACTAGGCAAAGGGGAGGCAATCACAAATCCCCGAACTGACTAAAGCTGGCCATACATTTAAAGATTTATTGTCCAATCTGGTTGGTTTGAACGAAAATCTGGTAATGGATGGGAGCAAATGACAATTGACCATTTGCTCCCAAACACTGAAAAACAGACAAAAATGGTCAATCAGACAAATTGGTTAAATCCATTTGATTTGACCAATTTGTCTGAACGACCCTTATTGTCAGTTTTCCGGCATTTCGGACCAAATTGTCAATTGTCATTTGCTCCCATCCATTACCAGATATTCGTTCCAACCAGCCAGATCGGACAATACTCTTTAGGTGTATGGCCAGCTTTAGTCTGTGCATAGAGATATAATATAAAACCATGACCAGTATATACTTTGTACTAGACATAAGTGAAGATCAACAAAATACCTGCCCACCATCAAAAGTGATTCTTCATTTAATCATTAATCTGACATTTTGAAGCTACATGATTCCCTTACCTGCCATAGCCCGCCTGCGACTGCATGCTACTATGGGGTTTGCGCATTACCACCTGCGACTACATGCTAGGAGCAGAGGTGGTGTTCAGGCATTACTGCCGGTGGCTGCAGGCTACGGTTTGTTTGGGCAATACCACCCATGGCTAGCAGTTAAGAGGGGAGTTTGGGTATTACAGCCCATGGCTGCAAGCAACTGGGGGCAGGGGTTTATTGGATAAAATGCTCCGGGCCCCTAGGATCATGGGGCCCTTAGGCAACTGCCCATACGGCACCGTCAGCTGACATTTGCTCTATCCTCCCAAGACAATCAAGTTTTATCATTTATCATCAACTTTAACAAATTGCTACTATATCTATAGTTATCTTGCAGTGGTTTATGCCTCTGGATGCTTGAACTGTGAGACTGCCTGACTCATAATCAGCAGTCTTCAAAGGTTAAGGAGTTTTGCACATTAACAACAGACCACACTTTTTAATTTCAATACCAGCATTTGATCTTGTGAGATGAACCCATTTGAATTTAAAATATTCTGGACAGTTCCAGTTTATGAGCAGAAACAAATATAGAAGTGTAAATCACACCATGAAGAGCCGTGAGAAAGGAAACAAAGATTTCTTTTGTTCACTGTTTTTCCTTACAAATGACTGAATTTATTTCTGTTTCTAAAGGATGCGCAAAGTATTAATCACAGACCACTATCTACTGTAGCAGTGCCACTGCCTAATTCACAAAAGTGTCCAGGTCAATCTTACACCCCTTTCACACCATCATCTCTGAACATACATTTCTGGCACATGAACGCGCATAACTCTTGTTCATGTGTGGTGTGAAAGGGTGCCGGGGTTGAAATACCGGTTCGAATGACCCGGTATTTCAACCCTGCTCTGTGCGGTGTGAACGGTGTGTGTCACATCGACCTGGCTCCCGTTCACTCTCTGTGTACGGGCGGCACTTGGAGATCATGTGATCTCCAAGCACCGCCCCTGCCGCGTCACCACTGACGTCAGCAACCCGCTGACTGCGGTGTGAAAGGCGCGTCGCACCCTGGGAGCTCCCATGTCAGGCTCCCGCCTCAGGCTGTGTAAAAGTGGTATTAGTGTGTGCTAGGCTGAAATAGTTTACATGTTCCCATTAGCAAATTCGGACATTGAAATTGACAGAGGATCATCATTTAATATATCAGTGTTGGAACATCCAGCTAAACACTAAAAAAATATTCTTAGTTTGCAAAATAAACCAACCAGTAGCTATTTCTATTTGCAGCATCATACTAATAACTTATGTTTACGTTACAACTATACTCATGTATAGCACAGTATCATGTGGGCAATGTACCTGTGCCGGGTTATCTTTAGCTCCTGAACCCAGACAGACTCTCAGCTCCTAGCTACTCCACTATTCTAATGACAGAACTTATCAATATTAACCTACTGTACTGGGTATTTTTACCTTTTAGTTTCCATATTAATGGTAATGTTAATTGGTTATAAATATTGGTCTAATTTATATATCTTTAGAAAAGATGAGATGAATCATGTTTTTGCATGAAACAGAAACAAATACCCATAATTATATTGTGTAAGCATGTGTTTTAAGCTGACATTTTTATTGGCTGGACTTAGGATAAATACTGTACAAACCTGGCTTCAAAACCAGTTACTTGTCTATTGAAAACAATATCTTCTATTGAAAACGTATCCAGACGATAAGTGGAGCCCAGGATTGGAACAACCAGAAGTTAACCTCATAAAGGAGTGACTGTACAGAGTGGTGAAGCCCGGGTCTGAACCAAGCGTTGATTTGACTGTGCTCCATAATGTTAGAATTTTAGTAGGAGACCAAACCACACCTTTTTATGAGATATGCCATTTTATCTTTTGGGGTATCCTATAAGCTGCAGTAATTTGGTGCACAAAAAAACAACAACCGCCTTTTATCGCAATAAAAGCCCTATAGTCAATTTGGGCTATCCAATTCTAGCCCGTTTCTTCGTCCAGCAAGTTACCCCTATTTGCGCGAAAACACATAGGGTCCACGAAAAGCTGCAGACCTGTGTGTTTTCTTACCGGCTATCGCAGAACAAATAGTTACTTATCAGGGGATTTGGTTTAACAAGAAACCACCCTTTGTGTCTATTAAGGGGATTACACACAGGGAGATTTCTCGCAGAGATGTGTGCTGAGCATTCTAGCACAGACACTCAGCACACATCTCCCTCGCTCCTACACACAGCGCAATGTGTGCTGAGCGAAGGGAGCGAGGGGGTACGCTCACCTCACCCAGCGGGAGGTGAGCGATGTACAGTAACTAGATTTGGCATGCATGCATGCCAAATCTAGAGTCAGTGATAGCGACATGTGAGGCCGCGCATTGCTATCGCTGTGAGGCATACACACGGAGTGATCGGTGCTTCATTTCTAAGCAATCTAGTCAGATTGCTTAGAATTTAAGCACGGATCACTCCATGTGTACCCCCCCTTAAGAGCAGGAAAGTAAATACATTGTTTATTTTTACATGCATCGTTGCACAAGATGTCCTTTTTATGTTTCATTCTATGATCCATCTTTACTGTAGTTTATGAATTAATCCGATTGGGAGAGAAGCCAACCATTTTTATGTAAAGGCACTACATAACACTTCTGGAAATAAGAGTATTGAATCCTTACTGAATATCCTATTGTTAAATACTGGGACTTTGGTGTTATTCTTCACTTATTTCACGGCTGTATTTATTACTAAGGTTTTACACTATATTTTATATTGTACACAAATTTTCTCAAAACAATATTTGTAGTTTTTCCTTCAGGGATTAACGCAAAAAGATGCAAGGGGATACTAACTCGTGAGCAAGCCATGTAAAGCGGCCCATGGGAGAAGCAACTGGCCCTGAGGTCTACGCCTGCAGTTCTGAGCGTTTTTCAGGATGTGCAATATTTGTCTATCTATATATCTATCTATCTAAAGTCCAAGTGAGCCCGGCACTCCCTGTGCCTGTGTGTAGATTGCTGTGGTGCCCGCCAGGTGATGGAAAATCACTATGTAATAGTAGAACTTACGGCGGCACTCATCAGACTCAGATCAAACCATTTAAAGCTGTGTCAATTTATTCAGTCATGCGGTCGACATGTTTCGGAGATGCTCCCAGTCCTCAGGACCAGACGAAAGTGAAACACGTAACACCAATACAGCATATATATAACTGAGGTCACAGGATCGCGGCGCAGAAGCAGGCGCTGTTGGCTGGCGTGCATTCGCGGCGTTGAGCAGGTGAGAAAAATTAGCCATTTATGTCCACTTATGTCAGGTATATATGCTGTATTGGTGTTATGTGTTTCACTTTTGTTTGGCCCTGAGGACGGGGAGCATCCCCGAAACATGTTGGCCGCATGGGTGAATAAATCGACACAGCTTTAAATGGTTTGATCTGAGTCTGATGAGTGCCCCGTAAGTTCTACTAATATGTGTATATATATATATACATATATATATGCACACACACACACACACACACACACACACACACACACACACAGTGCATCCGAAAAGTACTCACAGCGCTTCACTTTTTCCACATTTTGTTATGTTACAGCCTTATTCCAGAATGGAATAAACTCATGTTTTCCCTCAAAATTCTACACACAATACCCCATATTGACGTGAGAAGTTTTTTTTTTGAGATTTCTGCAAATTTATTAAAAACAAAAAACTAAGAAATCACACGTACATAAGTATTCATAGCCGTCATCTTGTTTCCACTGATTATCCTTAAGATGTTCCTGCAGCTTAATTGGAGTCCACCTGTGGTAAATTCAGTTGATTGGACATGATTTGGAAAGGCACACACCTGTCTATATAAGGTCCCACACTTGACAGTGCATGTCTGAGCACAAACCAAGCATGAAGTCAAAGGAATTGTCTGTAGACCTCCAAGACAGGATTGTCTCGAGGCACAATTCTGGTGAAGGGTAACCGAAAAATATTTGCTGCTTTGAAGGTCCCAATGAGCACAGTGGCCTCCATCATCCGTAAATGGAAGAGGTTCGGAACTACCAGGACTCTTCCTAGAGATGGCAGGCTGTCTAAACTGAGCGATCAGGGGGAAGAGGGTCCTAATAAGGGAGGTGACCAAGAACCCAATGGTCACTCTGTCAGTTATGCAGCATTCCTCTGTAGAGAGAGGAGAACCTTCCAGAAGGACAGCCATATAGTATAATATATATATATATATATATATATATATATATATATATAGAGAGAGAGAGAGAGAGAGAGAGAGAGAAAGACCATAGGTAGTGTTTGGCATTAGTAATATAGTGGTTGAGGTTTAATAAAAAAAACAGTTTGTCTATCGAGTTCAACCTATATTTAATCTAATTAACTCCCCCCAACATGATGGATTGCCTAGGTGCCACTCCGGGAATGAAGTACTGTATATAAATAGTGCAGTGGATGGCACTCTAGGACTGTAATACCAATGTAAAAACTCAGGCTAAACACAACCGGTGCAGTCAATGTTTCAGAGCTTCAGCTCTTTTATCAAGACTCAGTATATATATCAGGCTTGCCTACCCTCCCACATTTAGTGGGAGGCTCCCGGTTTTTCATTAAGCTTCCCGCTTCCCCTGCCTGTCCTCCCGGTTTTTACTGTTCTCCTGAAAATTAGGACTGCACATGTGTGGAGTCCTTTGATGCCAAGGTGCGGGGCTTCTGCGGAAGATGTTAGGATGCTGGACATCCTGCAGTGCACACAGTACATAGAGAGGCAGCTCGATGCAGTGGAGACTAGTGTCACACTAGAACACGCACCCACATCACCCTTATGAATGCTGTCACGGACAGTCCCCCTGCTGTCTCCCGGCGCTGGCTATGCCTGTCTGTGCCGCACACTCTGGAGGTGAGGACATCTCTGAGCCCTGTGGACATATGTGCTGATCGCTGCCCGTCCTCCATCCAACCTTGACCGAACCTCGCATCCCCTCACACTCATTAGCAGCTATGGCTGCGATTATGGCCCTGCTCTGAGAAGCCGAGCTGTGCCTGTACGCCTGCATATGTGAGCGGCAGTGGAGGCGAGGGCTGGAGATCCCTGTTAAATGGGCTGTGCAGCCTGTATGACCCGAGCCGCTCCTCCTCCTCTGAAGACAACGCTGTGGACCTGTAGCTGTGGGAGCCTGAGCAACAGCTGGTACTGTAAGTGTTGTGAGTCTCTGGGGCACTGTTAATTTAATCTACAACACGCACTAAAATGGGGGTTATTTTATTTTATACAATAGAGGGTGACATTGAGGAAAAACACAGCTCCCAGCATATTTTGTTTGGACCCACCATTTGAAGGATCACTAGCGCTATTACAGGTTGTTTTTTCTTTGCTCCCCTTAGACACTCTCTTTGTCCCCCTACATCCTCCATTCATCTCTCTCCTTGTCTTGCTCAATCTCCCCCACCTCTCGCAATCTCTCCCTCACATCTTTTGCTCTCCTTCACACATCTTTTCTCCTCCATGCCTCTCTCTCTTTTCTCACTACTCTTCCCACTGTCTATCTCTCTGGGTGAGATGTACTAATGGGAAAATGTGGTAAAACCCCTGTTTCCTGGGTTTTTAACACATTTACATATATTCTAAGCCCAGGCTTCAGTGCAGAGGGAAACGTCAGCTATTATTGGCATTACCACATCGATACTGGGAGGAATCCGATTGTGTGAGTGCGTATATTATATATATATATATATATATATATATATATGTGTGATTTGTACATATACACATACACATATATATCAACACACGCCCTTTGGGCAGAGCTTGACACGACCCTTCATTCTGTGTGAACCAATAATCTCCCTGAAACTAGTTTTGAAAAGTAGGCAAGTATGATATATATGTATTGTAACACTGTAGGGGCAGGCGCCGTCTCCTGGGGTAGACAGCAGCGTGCAGCAGCTGAGAGATCATACAAGTCCAGTTTTGTGGTGCAACTGGCCGCAACCAGTTTTATTAAGCAGAAAATAAAAAATAAACAACAAAAGAAAATGCCTTGCCTGTCCGGCACTAACTATACACAAGATGTACCTGACTGTCTCTAAACAAAACACAGAGTTTTCCAGTAAGTACTATATGGCTCACTTGTATAAGGAAGCAGGTTTCCCTCACAGAGATTCTGCAGTTTCTCCCCATGCAGTTTGCACACACTGATCAGGCTAACAGCCCTATAACACTCTTACACAGCTGAAAGCCCTGATTAGCCCTCTGTGAGGCTAAAGACCCAAACTGGGCCCAATGGCTGGAACTTGCCCTCTCTCTCTCTCCCAGGATCCTTATCCAGCTTTTCCAATAGACTGAAAAGCTGCTAACAAAACAAAAATTTTCTTGGAAGTTTCTTTTTTCTAAAACATGTAGGACAAGAACCTGGGACAAACATACCTGCCCTCAAACACTATTCCAGTGTTTCTGTCACTATATATATATATATATATATATATAGGCCGCATGACGTGATGACATGGGACGCAGCGGCACCGATGGCGCCTGATCTGTAATCAGGATGCAAGCGTTCCAGCAGGTGGAGGAGGACACTGGGCTGTAGCGTGGGCAGAAAAGGCAGCGGTGGGTTCCCATGGCAACGGACACCCTGTGGTGATTGCTGAATGTGAATTGGGGATGATTGCAACAGGTGTACACACTTATGATGAAGGAATAGCACATAAAAGAAGCAATGGTAGGCTGCAGATAGGTTGATACTCCCCTGATGACGGCATGGTCCGAAACGGCTGTTGGGAGCTGTAGCTGGTTTGGTCTGAAGACCCCAGAGGAATCGTGAGATACATGTTATTGCTGAATTGCCAATCATGCTCAATTTGCACATTGTCTTTTAAAGCATTAAATACATCCGTTGAAGGAGTGCTGGTCTGGTTTACTACATAGACCCTTGCTGGAGCCTCATGGTGTGGACTGTTGGATATACTATTGTTTGACCTGGCACCCTACATTTCGTGACTTGGTGGAGTGCGGTTTTCATCATTGCTATATATATATATATATATATATATATATATATATATACATAGTGTCAAGCATCTGGTTTTTCCTTTATTGCTCCTCTCCCTGATGTCACATCGAGATTATACATACCTCAGTTTCTTTCTAGGTCACTGAGCACTACAATAGTGAATGCGCGATACAAATTCATCCAGTAGTTTTTGCGTGTCATCTCCAGAGTTCATAAACAGTCCCTAGTAGTAGATTTCTCATAGAATCCTGCTATGTACAGACAAAGGTGGTCATTCCGAGTTGCCGTTTTTCGCAACGCAGCAATTAGGTGGAAAATGCGCATGCGCATGGTACGCAGCGCGCATGCGCCAAGTAATTTAACACAAAACTTTGTAGATTTACACAATCTTGAGCGACGTTTTTTCCACGCTCGAGTGATCGTAGTGTGATTGACAGGAAGTGGGTGTTTCTGGGCGGCAACTCTGCGTTTTCCGGGAGTGTGCTAAAAAACGCAGGCGTGCCAGGTAAAAACGCAGGAGTGGCTGGAGAAACGGGGGAGTGGCTGGCCGAACGCTGGGCATGTTTGTGACGTCAAACCAGGAACTAAACGGACTGAGGTGATCGCAATCTGGGAGTAGGTCTGGAGCTACTCAGAAACTGCAGCAAATGATTTAGTAGCAGTTCAGCTAATCTTTCGTTTGCTATTCTGCTAAGCTAAGATACACTCCCAGAGGGCGGCGGCCTAGCGTTTGCAATGCTGCTAAAAACAGCTAGCGAGCGAACAACTCGGAATGACCACCAAAATCCCTTATAGTTTTATTATATGTATAGACTAGGGATTTCCTGTACCTGTTCTGCTTACTGCGCTTTGTGTTGCACACCAAAGTGGATGATTTTCAGGGGGTTATTCAATTAGTGCCATTTTTTCGAGTTGTCGAGAAAACGTCAGTTATCGCCCGTTTTCAGTTCAAATCTACATTCGACCTATTTAATGCCCGTGTCATTTTTTCGACTTGTCAAAAAATCCGGCTCCAGGGAAAACCACATGTATCTGCAAATTTGCTGCTGATACACGTGTTTTGGCGACTTAGCTGGTGTTTTCACCCGTTTTTGGCGCAATTTTCGCCCATGCAGATTCAAAGAAAAAAAAAAAGTGGGCGAAAATGGATTAAAAATGGACAAAAATGTCCGCAATTAAATACCCTGTGTCGAATTAGTGCCATTTTTTCGAGCAGTCTAAAAAACGGCACTTAATTGTATACCCCCCTCAATGTTTTATACAGTATTAACTCTTTGATTCAGAAAGAGGCAGTAGATACTTTTCAAAAGGGCTACTGCTCCTTATAGTTTGATTTTTAGTGTCCAAGTTTGGTTTCATACTACACCTCAGATCTGTACAGAAAAATAATGACTACGGGTATGCAATGACCTATTTTTTCATATTGTTTTCTATGCACTTAAGTCCATTTGTTTTACAGAACACTCACAATACATTTTAAATATATTTTCTATTAACAGGTAAATTTCCTTTAAATTATACTGTACATACTGTATGTATTTGAATTATTTCTACAAAGGATTAAGATATTTCTAATAAGAGGCAGCCAGTCATTTTGTTATAATGTGAAACAATCAAGAATATTGGAGTTGCACAAGACATACTAAGCAAAAGCGTACAACTTTTGTAGTGTACAGTAGCAGGTGTTTAAAGGGATTAGAAACACGGAAGCAAGGCTGGGAGAGATTTACAGGGATGATTTAAAGCACAGAAGAAGAATCTTATATCATCTCTATACATTTTCACTCTGAATATGTGTGACACTTACCACACTCACCTGGTTTAAGATCTAATGCAGAAAGAGATTCTGAATGTAAGAAATACAATGTTGGGCTGACTGTAAATAACACATAATTGTCATGGCGTTCATCCAAAATGATAAGTACCAAATCACCAACTATAAAGCTGTGAATAAAAAAAAAAAAAAGTAAGTAAGACAAAAAACAAACAAATTCAAAATATCACAATTCATGTCATTACTTTAATTTAAAAAAAAAACTGAACTGAGGCGGCCATTAGGTATCAGCTATTTGTGACATCAATACATGTTTTACACTATGCTAATTTTAATTATTTATTTTTTAAACAGATTAGTATGCCTAGCACAATTTGAAATTTATAGAACAAAGCAAACTTATTAGAGAATTTCAGCATTTGAGATCAGGCAATCTCTATTCAATACTGTAACGAGGCTGTATAATTTTTTTCCACAGATTGCTACCATTAACAAGGGATTTCTCCTTTCGCTCCTTTCGGAATTCGCACGCGATTATTTGCGGTGTCACTGTTCCCATATTGTACAGATGTGTCCTCATACATCTTGCCTCAATACGCCACGCAGCGGAAGGTGCCTGGCACGGGTGAGCTGACAGGTACCGTGCAACTTTGTTGGTGTCGGGCATCTTTTTTGTCCGAAAATGCATCTCAATCACATCGCTATGCGAATAGGACACACAAGCAGCTGATTAAAATGATATGTGGCATGCCTATATTCTCTGTGCGTCTGTGAATGTATCTGCATACGAAATACTACGTTACAGTGTTTACTAGGAAAACTCTGTAACATAGCATTTCATTTGCAGATACAGTCACACACAGAATACAGGCATGCCGAATATCATTACAATCAGCAGAGTCCGCTTGTTCGTCTTATTTGCATCATTTGCAAAAAAGCTGCATTCTAATGAAAAAAGTCTCCTGAGAAGACGCTCGGCTCTACCAAGTTACACCACAGCATAACTAGAAGGGCTGATTAATGTACCAGGAGGCTAGATGTATGTGGACACTTCTGTAGATAAGATACTGTATATGTAGCCTAAGACTAAATATGTAGCCTAAGGGGTATATTCAATAAGAGCTGGGTCCATTCCGACAAGCAGTTGTTGGAATGGACCCGACAACCCCTATTCAAAGAGTGGCAAAATCCAACTGCGGATTGGGCCGTTCCCAGTTTCCTGACTTACTGTCGGGGGGAGCGGCTAGCTGCGCCGGGGGGAGAGAGATGTCTGCGGCAGTGTGGGGAGCAGCGGGGAGAGCATCGGAGGAGACGGAGCGTACGGGGGGAGGAGACGGGGAGCAGCGGCTGTGGCAGCGTAACTGGAGGAGGCTCACAGTAGTGTCCACCCGGCTCCACCCGGGACCTCGCTTGCTGGAGCCGGGTGGACGCTGCTGCTGGGTTCCTGCTCTCCCCGCTGCTCCCCCGTCTCCTCAACTCCCTCATCTCAATCCGACTTTTTTTAAAGTCGGATTGAGATTGTTGGAAACGGGGCTAAAACCCGCCGATCAGCGTGCATTCCGACAAGTCGGGTTTCCCGACTTGTTGGAATAAATGGGGCCATAATGAATAGGTCGGAACCCCTTCCAACCTAAAACTGTCGGAAGCTGCCGTCTTTCCGACAAGACGGCAGCTTCCGACAGTTATTGAATATACCCTTATGACTACTTACTAATTTCAGGAATAACCTTGTGTAAATCTTGGTATCCGGATGACAGAAAGTGTCTAGTTAGACAGACAATAGATAGACACCGGAGGCTAGATGTAATAGTGTGTGTAATTTGCAATTTTTTACTAAAAATCGCAAATGTAATAGGGTGCGAATTTTAAGGTTAAAACGGAATTCGCACGCGATTATTTGCGGTTTTTAGTAAAGGAAAAATGCGATTTTTAGTAATAAAAACCTGCAGATTTTAAGTCATGTTTTTATTACTTAGAAGCATGCAGAGATCAGTTAGATCTGCGCATGCTTCTGTCTGTAAAAGTAAAGTGTTAAACACCCCCCCCGCCCGAAGTTCAGGCAGGTCCCCACCAAAAGCATAACCAGCCTCGGGTTCTTTGAGCCGGTCCTGTTTGCAAAAGTACAAGGAAAAAATTGGTTGGGGGTTCCCCATATTTAAACAACCAGCACCGGACTCTTGGACTGGTCCTGGTTCCAAAAATACGGGGGACAAAAGAAGTAGGGGTCCCCTGTATTTTTAAAACCAGCACTGGGCTCCACTAGCCAGGGAGGTGATGCCGCTGCCAGGGGACACTTTTATATAGGTCCCTGCGGCCAAAGAATCACTCCCCCCAACTAGTCACCCCAGGCAGGGGGTTACCTGGGGGAGTGGGAACCCCTTAAATGAAGGGGTCCCCCCCCTCCAGGCACCCAAGGGCCAGGGGTGAAGCCCGAGGATGTCCCCCCATCCCTGGGCGGTGGATGGGGGGCTGATAGCCAAAATTGTGTAAAAATAAAGAATATTGGGGGTCATTCCGACCTGATCAAAGCTGTGCTAAATTTAGCACAGCTACGATCACTGACACAGACATGCGGGGGGACGTCCAGCACAGGGCTAGTCCACCCCGCATGTCTGGCCCGGTACCACCGCACAAGTACAAAAGCATTGCCAATCATCCATAAATCATTAATGTATAATAATGCAGACCGGAGGTAGCACAATGTAACAAAAAAACTGCACTGCTGGTTCCTCCCCATTCACGCCTCCCATCGCTCCAGTTTGAAAAATTGATGGAGAGAAGAGGGAACATGAGAGAACATAACCATTCGGGAAGGAACCAACCATAACACAAAGTCAAACATCAACCAAGAAACTATCAAATCTTTAACCAAACATGTTTAAGCCAATATAACAAGAGCACGCAGGCTGACAGCACCGAGGTGGGCGTCCAGTGTCCCCGAGTGGATTCAGAGAAATGAATTTATCGGTAAGTACCCAAATCCTCTTTTCTCTATCATCCACTAGGGGACACTGGAGTTAGACAGCTGTGGACGTCCCAAAGATACTCCCATGGGCATGAGTGCTGTCCGAAGCCTGTACAACCAAACATCCAAAATGTTAATCTCTAGTCGCAAAAGTATCAAATTTGTATAAACGTGTGTGCTGATGATCACTTCGCAGCTCTACAAAGTTGGGCAGTGGAAGCTCCTCTAGCAGCCACCCATGAAGCCCCTACTGATCTGGTGGTATGAGCACCCACCTGAAACGGGACATCATACAGTACAAACAAAACGTCTGACCTCCTAAGGGAAGCCTGTACGTACACCCTTAAAGCTCTGACCACATCCAGGGAAAAAAGTCACCCACTGACAACCACAAGTTCCACCCTGTTCTCGTGAAAAACTAGCAAGAGGCTTTTACATGACAGGGCTGCCAATTCAGAGACCCTCCTTGCTGATGCTAACGGAAGAAGCAAGACCGTCTTCCAGGACACATATTTAAGATCTGCCCGTTCCAAAGGCTTGAAAAGGTCAGATCTCAAAAAGTCCAACACTAAATTTAGATCCCACAGAGCCGTGGGAGGACAAAAAGGTGGTTGTAGTCTCAACACCCCCTGTAAAAATGTCTGTACCTCCTTGAAGGATGCCAGACGTTGCTGGAAAAAGATTGAAAGGGCCGAGACCTGCATTTTCAAGGACCCCAACCTCCATCCTCCTTCCAAACCAGTTTGGAGAAAACTCAACAATCTAGTAAGGTGGAATTCTCTTGGGTTCCAACCTTTAGGCTGGCACTAGCCCATGTATTTCTTCCAGATCCTATAATAGTGTAACCGGCTTTCTTGCTGCTAACATGGTAGGAATAGCTGATTTCGGAATAACCTTTTCCTTTAGTATCCTGGTTTCAAGAACCATGCTGTCAAATGTAGGCGGTTCAGGTCTGGGTGTAGAAATGGACCCTGTGACAACAGATCCTCAATCTGCGGCAGTCTCCAATGTTTTTCCACCAGGAGTCCCTTCAGATCCGAGTACCAACTTCTGCGAGGCCAATCTGGCACTATCAAAATTACCCACACTCCTTCCTGTTTCACCTTTTTTAAGACTCTTGGCAATAGGGAAAACAGTGGGAATATGTATACCAGTTCGTATGGCCAGCGAATCGCCAGCACGTCCACCGCCTCTGCTGCTGGATCCTGCGTCCTGGCCACATATCTCCGAAGTTGATGCTTGATTCGAGAGGCCATCAAATCTACCCGTGGAAACCCCCATTGTCTTACCACTGCGTCGAAGACTTGGGGGTGTAGACTCACACTCTCATGTCCTGATGGCTATGGTAATCTGCCTCCCAATTTTCCACTCCTGGAATGAAGACTGCCGATAGGATTATGTTGTGCTTTTCTGTCCAAGACAGAATCCTTGTAGCCTCCTTTAAGGCCATGCGGCTTTTTGTTCCACCCTGATGGTTTATGTATGCCGCTGCTGTCACATTGTCCGATTGCACTTTTATGTGCCGAGCTCGCACTAGGCTCTTCGCTTAAAGAAGTGCATTGTAGATAGCTCGTAGTTCCAGCACATTTATTGGTAGGCAGCTCTCGTACAGTGACCACCTCCCCTGAAATTGGTGGTTGCCCAGTACTGTACCCAATCCTCTGAGACTTGAATCCATTATCAAAATTATCCAATCCCAGATTCCAAACAGTTTCCAAATCAACAACATCCTGGCCTTAGGTGGCAAGCGGATTCTTCGGTGAAGGAACAGGTGCATGCCTGCCCCTTGAGCAATCAGATTAAGCTAAAAAGATCTTGAATGTAGTCTGCCGTTTGAATCACTTCAAAAGATGCTACCATCTTTCCTAGATGCCGTATACAAAGATGCAGACACACCGTCTGGTTTTGTAAAACCTGGCGTACCATTTCCTTGATGTCTCTAATCTTGTTTTCCGGAAAGGAATGCTCTCAATCGTATTGTATCCAAGATGAGACCCAAGAATTGAATTCTCTGTGTTGGTTGTAAATTGGATTTTTTGAAGTTCACAATGCAACCGTGTTGAATTAGAATCTGGTGAGTGATCCGAGCATCCCGGATCAATAATTCCTGGGATGGTGCCTTGATAAGATCGTCCAAATACGGTATTATTGTTACCCCTATTGATCTCAATTTCGCTATCATGACTGCCATGATCTTTGTGAAGATCCTCGGGGCTGATGACAGACTGAACGACAGTGCTCTGAATTGGTAGTGGTTCTTTTCCACTGCAAACCTTAAATAAGCTTGGTGTGGTGGCCAAATTGGAACATGCAGGTACGCATGTCCATCGACACCATCAATTCCTGTTGCTCCAACCCGCAATGACCGACTGTATCGATTCCATCTTGAAACTGTAAAAAGTCAGGAATTGATTTAACACTTTTCAATTTAGAATGGGTCTGACTGAACCATCTGGTTTGGGTACTACAAAAACATTTGAATGAAAACCCGTCCCTCTTTGTGGTACCGGAACTGGTATGATTACTTTTGCTAGAAGTAATTTTTGAAGAGCCATATTTAATGTCCCCGCCTTTTGAGGGCACCGAGGTAGGCCCATACTAAAGAACGGACTGCAAGGTCGGGTTAGAAAATCTATTTTGTATCCTTGGGAGATCATATTGCTGATCCAGATTTCTGGAGAGGTTTTGGCCCAGGCTTCCTGAAACCTTTTCAACCGGGCGCCCACCTTGGGGGACCCAGGATGAGCTGGGAGACCGTCATGACAAGGTCTTGTCAGTGGGCTTAGAATCCCCTTTTTGGGCTGTTGACTGGGAACGGCCTCTACTTCTGTTTCCACGAGCTTGTACACCAAAACCTCTACCTCTGGCACGAAAGGACTGTGTCCTAAATGAAGTGAAAGCCAGACCAGAGTAGTTTCTTCTTACCGGTGGCTTGGTTCTAGGATACGCAGTAGGCAGAAAACAGGATTTTGATACCTACCGGTAAATCCTTTTCTCCTAGTCCGTAGAGGATGCTGGGGACCACATCAAGACCATGGGGTAAAGGCGGTTCCGCAGGAGCCATGGGCACTCTTAAGACTTTTCAATGGGAGTGAACTGGCTCCTCCCCCTATGCCCCTCCTCCAGACCCCAGTTATAGGAACTGTGCCCAGGGAGACGGACATTTCGAGGGAAGTACTTACTTTAATACTAGTGGTGAGATACATACCAACTCACACCCTCAACCATGCCGCACACATGGCATTTAACATAACACACGTCAACAGGCATGAACTAATTGCAGCAACATGCTGAACTAAGATAACACAACTTGTGTAACTCTAATAACTAAAACTGCAGGTAAAGTACGCACTGGGACGGGCGCCCAGCATCCTCTACGGACTAGGAGAAAAGGATTTACCGGTAGGTATCAAAATCCTGTTTTCTCATACGTCCTAGAGGATGCTGGGGACCACATCAAGACCATGGGGTTTATACCAAAGCTCCAGTACGGGCGGGAGAGTGCGGATGACCCTGCAGCACCGATTGACCAAACTTTAGGTCCTCATCGGCCAAGGTGTCAAACTTGTAGAACTTTGCAAATGTGTTTGACCCTGACCAAGTAGCTGCTCGGCACAGTTGTAATGCCGAGACCCCCCGGGCAGCCGCCCAGGATGAGCCCACCTTCCTAGTGGAGTGGGCCTTTACCGATATCGGTAACGGCAATCCAGCCGTAGTATGAGCTTGCTGAATCGTATTTCTGATCCAACGTGCAATAATCTGCTTGTAAGCAGGATACACAATTTTGTTGTGAGCATACAGGACAAACAGGGCCTCTGTTTTCCGTATACGAGCCGTTCTAGCAACATAGATTTTCAAAGCTCTAACCACATCTAGAGACTTTGATTCAGTGAATGTGTCAGTAACTACTGGCACTACAATTTGTTGTTTTATGTGGAAAGATGAAACCACCTTCGGAATAAAATGTTGACGAGTTCTCAACTCTGCCCTATCTTCATGGAAGATCAGGTAAGGGCTCTTGTGAGACAAGGCCCCCAATTCAGACACCCGCCGTGCGGATGCCAATGCCAAAAGCATCACCACTTTCCAAGTGAGAAACTTCAACTCTATCGCTTGTAGAGGCTCAAACCAATCAGATTGAAGGAACTGCAACACCACGTTATGGTCCCATGGTGCCACTGGAGGCACAAATGGAGGCTGGATGTGCAAAACCCCTTTCACGAAGGTCTGAACCTCTGGAAGAGAGGCCAATTGTTTTTGGAAGAACACTGACAAGGCCGAAATCTGAACCTTGATTGATCCCAATCAGAGGCCTGCTTCCACACCAGCCTGTAGAAAATGGAGGATTCACACCAAGACACATATTTTCTCCAAATACGGTGGTAATGTTTCCACGTTACCCCTTTCCTGGCCTGAATAAGAGTGGGGATGACTTCCTTGGGAATACCCTTCCTGGCTAGGATCCGGCGCTCAACAGCCATGCCGTCAAACGTAGACGCGGTAAGTCTTGATACACGCACGGCCCCTGTTGCAGCAGGTCCTCGCGAAGAGGAAGAGGCTCTTCTATGAGCAACTCCTGAAGATCTGGGTACCAAGCCCTCCTTGGCCAGTCTGGGGCAATGAAGATTGCTCGAACCCTTGTTTTTCTTATGATCCTGAGCACCTTTGGGATCAGCGGAAGTGGAGGGAAGACATACACTGACGGGAAAACCCACGGGATCACTAGTGCATCCACTGCTACTGCTTGAGGGTCTCTCGACCTGGAACAGTATCTCTGAAGCTTCTTGTTGAGGCGAGATGCCATCATGTCTACTTGAGGAACTCCCCAAAGACTTGTCACCTCTGCGAAGACTTCTTGGTGGAGGCCCCACTCTCCTGGATGGAGATCGTGTCTGCTGAGGAAGTCTGCTTCCCAGTTGTCTACTCCCGGAATGAATATTGCCGACAGAGCTTGTAGATTTTTTTCTGCCCAGCAGAGGATTTTTGTCGCCTCTGCCATTGCCGCTCTGCTTTTCGTTCCGCCCTGCCTGTTTATATACGCGACTGCTGTTACATTGTCTGCCTGGATCTGCACGGGATGGTCTTGAAGAAGATGTACCGCTTGTTGAAGGCCGTTGAAAATGGCTCTCAGCTCCAGCACGTTTATGTGAAGGCAGGCTTCCTGATGTGACCAACGTCCTTGGAAGTTTTCTCCCTGAGTGACAGCTCCTCAGCCTCGGAGACTTGCATCCGTGGTTACCAGGACCCAGTCCTGAATCCCGAACCTGCATCCCTCTAGTAGGCGAGAGCTGTGTAACCACCACAGGAGCGAAATCCTGTTTTTTGCCGACAGGATTATCTTTCGGTGCATGTGTGCAGGTGTGACCCCGACCACTTGTCCAACAGGTCCCACTGGAATACTCTGGCATGGAACCTGCCAAACTGTATGGCCTCGTAGGCCGCCACCATCTTCCCCAACAACCGAATGCACTGAAGGATCGACACACGGGATGGTTTCAGCATCTGTTTTACCATTTTCTTTATTTCCATAGCCTTTTCTAACGGCAAAAATACCCTCTGAACTTCTGTGTCCAGAATCATCCCGAGGAAAGACAACCTTGTCGTCGGTTCCAACTGTGACTTTGGGTAATTTATGATCCACCCGTGTTGTTGGAGTATCGACAGAGAGAGCGAGATGTTTTGTAACAACTGCTCCCTGGATCTCGCCTTTATCAGGAGATTGTCCAGATAAAGAATTATATTAACTCCTTTCTGACGAAGGAGGACCATCATCTCCGCCATCACCTTGGTGAATACCCTCGGCGCTGTGGAGATGCCAAAAGGTAACGTCTGGAATTGGTAATGGCAATCCTGAACCGCAAATCTCAGATACGCCTGGTGAGGATAAATGGGAACATGCAGGTAAGCATCCTTTATGTCCACCGACACCAAGTAGTCCCCCTCCTCCAGACTGGAAATCACCGCCCGAAGTGATTCCATCTTGAACTTGAACTTTATCAGGTAGCAATTCAGATCTTTTAGGTTTAGGATCGGTCTGACCGAGACGTCTGGCTTCGGAACAACAAAGAGGCTTGAATAGAAACTCCGTCCTTGTTGTGACAATGGTACCAGGACTATGACCTGGTCCTGACATAATTTTTGGATTGCCGCTGTTACTGCTTCTCTCTCTGGCGGAGAAACTGGCAAGGTCGATTTGAAAAATCGGCATGGGGGAACGTCTTGAAACTACAGCTTGTATCCCTGGGATACTATTTGCTACACCCAGGGATCCAGGCCAGACAGAATCCAACCTTGGCTGAACAGTTTGAGACGTGCCCCCACCCGAGCGGCATCCCGCAAGGGAGTTACAGCGTCATGCTGAGGATTTGGCAGGAGTAGGGGTAGACTTCTGCTCTTGGGAACCGGGAGCCGCTGCAGACTTCTTTCCCTTTCCCCTTCCCCTACCTGCAAAGAAGGGGGAACCACTCGTCTTTCTGTATTTATTGGGCCGAAAGGACTGCATGTGCAGGTGATAGGTCTTTTTTGCCGGTGCAGGCGCAGAGGGCAAAAAATGTCGACTTACCTGCGGTAGCTGCTGAGACTAACGCATCCAGGCCATCGCCAAATAAGGCCTCACCTTTATATGGGAGAGCCTCCATGTTTCTTTGGAGGCGGGCGACCAAACTAATTAAGGGTATGGAGACGCTAGAATACGAGGAAAGGCTTGCAAGACTAGGCATGTTTACACTGGAAAAGAGGAGATTAAGAGGGGACATGATCAACATTTACAAATATATAAAGGGACAATAGACAGATCTTGCGCAGGACCTGTTTTTGGTTAGATCAACACAGAGAACTCGTGGACACTTGCTCAGGTTAGAGGAGAGAAGATTCCGCACATTACTTTTTTAAGGCTTTTTTACGGTAAGGACGATACGTGTTTGGAATTCCCTGCCTGAGGGAGTTGTAATGGCCGACTCAGTCAACACCTTTAAGAATGGGTTAGATAAATTCCTAATGGATAAGGATATCCAGGGTTACGGGGCATAGTCACGCACTATGGTTATTATAAAAAAGAGGGGTAAAACGTAACGGCAGTCATCAACTTCAGTCAAAATTTTATACAAAATAATTGTGCATAAGAGACCACAAATAGGTTGAACTCGATGGACAATTGTCTTTTTTCAACCTTAGATACTATGTTACTATGTTACTGCCATGGTAGCGGCTTGTGAAATCAAGAGCCCAATATCCTTCATTGCTTCCAGCATGTAGGCGGCAGCGTCCTTGATATTCCCTAACTTAAGGAGTATCTCATCTTTATCAATTGTGTCAATTTCTGATGACACGCTTTCTGACCATTTTTCAATAGCTCGACTCACCCACGCGCAGGCAATAGTGGGCCTGAGCAGCGTAACATTGGCTACATAAATGGATTTCAATGTCGTTTCCATTTTACGGTCTGCCGGCTCCTTAAGTGAAGCTGTGCCAGGTGCAGGGAGAATTACGTTCTTTGTCAACCTGGAAAGTGCACTATCTAACACGGGGTGATTCCCATTTTTTCCTGTCTTCAGCCGGGAAAGGGTAAGGTATCTGAATCCTTTTGGGTATACTAAATTTCTTATCAGGATTCACCCACATCCCTTCAAAGAGAGCATTTAGTTCATGTGAAGGAGGGAACGTGACTTTGGATTTCTTTTCCTTATAAAAATAAGCCTTCTCCTGAGGTACAGGAGTGGTTTCTGTAACCTCCAACACGTCCCTTATAGTCACAATCATATATTGTATACTTTTCGCCAATTTATGATCTATCTCTCTGGAGTCACTATCGTCGGCACAAGAATCAGAGTCTGTGTCAGTATCAGTGTTTACAACATTCGCAAATGGTCTCTTATGTGACCCAGCGGGGCCGCCTGCATAAGGAATAACAGAATCCTGAAAAATCATATCTTCCACAGATTTTCTCCAGCATGCAGCCTTAGATTCAGACTTATCTAATCTTTGGTTAATCAGATGCATACTGTCACGCATCTCTTTCACCCATGAAGGCTCTTGGTGTGCCGGCAGCGCCACCACATTACAAGTCTGTGTCCCTAAAATGGCTTCCTCCGGGGAGGAACTCCCTGCCTCAGACATGCCTCACACGTGTACAGCACACTCACAGACACACTGAGACTTATTTGGGGACAGACCCACAGTAAAATCTATCAGAGGAACACAGTAATGGAGCAGCCAGTTCACAATCCCAGCGCCAGTAATGATTGTGAACACAGAATGCCCACAGCCAAATACCGCTTTTATACAGTTAATCACACTATAGAATTGCACAACGCCCTGTGCCCCCCCCAAATATCACCCTGTACTTGTCAGAAGTGGAGGAGAGGCCTAGAGTGTTCTCTGCAGCCTGAGGAGAGAGAGAGAATGGCGCTGAGCAGTGTGCTGGCTGCCTGAGGAAGAAGCTCCGCCCCTTTTTAGCCAGTTTTGAGGTAAATTTTTGCTGCCCAGGGCGCCCCCCCCGCACCCTGCAGTGCCTGTGTGTGTGGGCAGCAATGGTCGCTGCGCTCCCGCCAGCCGCGCCGGACCTCAGCCGTCACTTACTTGATAGAAGTTCATTCTTCTCATACTTATCTGTCTTCTGACTTCTGGCTCTGCGAGGGGGGTGACGGCGTGCTGTGGGAGTGAGCATCTAGACACGGCTAGCGTTCAGTACCCTTCAGGAGCTAATGGTGTCCTGTCAGCCAGAAGCAGAGCCATGAAACTCTTTAGGAAGTTGGTTCTGCTCCTGCCCCCTCAGTCCCATGAAGCAGGGAGTCTGTTGCCAGCAGATCTCCCTGAAAATAAAAAACCTAACAAGTCTTTTTAGAGAAACTCAGTAGAACTCCTCAGAGTGCATCCAGTCTGCCTTGACACATTTCTAAAACTGGGGTCTGGAGGAGGGGCATAGGGGGAGGAGCCAGTTCACACCCATTGAAAAGTCTTAAGAGTGCCCATGGCTCCTGCGGAACCGCCTATACCCCATGGTCTTGATGTGGTCCCCAGCATCCTCTAGGACGTATGAGAAATGTACTGTAGATTTTCCCGCCGTGGCCTATGAAATCCACTTGTCCAATTCTAGACCAAGTTAAGTTTCCCCAACAAAAGGGATCACTTCCACTGCCTTTTTTGAATCTGAATCCACCTGCCAATCCCTGAGCCACAGAATCCTTCTGGCAGATACAACTGAAGCTGCGGGATGCTATCCTGCTAGCTAGCATCCTTTTCAGCTTGGCATAGATAAGTGGCCGACTCATGGATATGTTCCACTAGCTGCGATAACTCTTAAAGATTATTGTCCTCCGCTACTGCTCGAACTATCTGTCCACCCCAAGCAACGATAGCTTTCCATGCGCTTACAAGTGTAGGTCTCTGGGATGCTCCTGCAGCCACAAAGATGGATTTAATGGCAGTATCCAACTTATGATCGGAAACATCCTTCAGTGTAGTCACATTTGGGATTGGTAAGATTGTCTTTTTTGACAATCTAGCCAGGAACACATCCACAATAGGTGGCACCTCCCATTTGGATATGACTCCTTTAAGCAAAGGATAATTTACTGTAAACTTCTTGGGCAATTGGAAGTGCCTATCTGGCTGTTTCCATGCTTCTCCCATCTGTTCCTGGAGTGTCTGAGGAATCGGAAATACCGCCATTTGCGGTTTTTGTGACTCAAACAGATATAAAACTTCAGGATCCTTTATCTCCTCTTCCTTGACGTTAAGGACCTGTTTTTTCCGCTTCAATAAGGGATTCTAAACCCTTAACCTCTGAGTCCTCCTCCTGAGGATTGACTTCAAATACCTCCTCAACTGACTCCCTCTCTTCCTCATCCGCCAAGAGACCCTCTTCCTCCTCTGACTCTTCTTACAGAATAGGAAAAGGCCTCTTTACAGATTTGCGCACAGTCTTTTCTATCTGCGCAGGCGGTGTAAGTCTAATTAGGAATTCCTCCATAGTTTTTGAAAAACCCGCAGCCCATTGTAAATGCTGCTTGCAAGATTCCGCCATTTCCTTAGAAATATCTGCCAGGGCATTTTCCCATGTTCCGGATGGACCACTGCTCCCAGGTTGTGTGTCCACACCCACATGTGTTGCACATCCCAGAGCTGCTAGCACTTGTGCCCTTTTTCTCACATTTTGAACACACGTAACAAATTTTTGTGGTCTTGGTTGGTGCTTTTGATGCCATGTTAAACACACACACACACACACACACACACACACACACACACACACACACACACACACACACACACACACACAAACCAACAGTGCTTTCACTCCATTAGTATAGATGGAGAAAGACCATAGGGATATGGGGAGCAATGAAACGGAGATTCACACAGCTGTAAATGTTATATCATTAAAAAAAATTAAAAAAACTTCTTTACCAGCTAGACATTTACAAACCCTACATCACCAACTGTTGAGACAGCTTGAGTTGTATCAGGGTTTTGTTGAGAACTCCAATGCTCCCCCACCTCAGGACCTGTCAGCAGCGTCCCTTGGGAGACAAGTATATCAGTCTTAAAAAATCAGTGAGATCTACTTAACAGCACTGAGTCTCAGAGCCAGCGCTAACAGAGCCCGCAACTCTAATATGCATGTTCCTCTGGAGGACAAGTGAGTCAGATATGGAACAATATGGTTGCTGATTTGCAGCCCTTATCATCAGGACATAAGCACTTTTTATATCTACGCCCCCTCCCCAATTAGTAATGCCCGCTCTAACAGCGCGCCAGAAGTAAAGGAAAATGGGCGCTACTGAAATTTTTTTTTGGTCACCTCATTGCTGCCGCTGTGTGGACATGTGGTACTGAGGTATGCTCCAGCCCCTGTACACCTCCGTGTCCTTTCCGGCTAACCGCCGCTACGTGAGCCTGAACCCTATTCAATGGCTCTGTCTCCAGCGATGCTCTCCCCCGACCCAGCTGTCCGTGCGTCAGTCTCTCTCACCCGGGGCTTCACTATGCAGTGCGTCGCCCTGACAACCTCTCCGGATCTTGCTGCCGCTCACTCCAGTAGGAATGAGCTGCGCTGCCTGCTTGCGAGTGTCTAACAAACAACTGCGCCAGGCAGGAGAGCTGCATACCGCATGAAAGGGGTCTTATGAGATGCGCTTCACTACTCACTGTTCAGTAGATCTCCTGAGTGAGCCTCTGATCCCTTCCACCGGGATCGTTGTCTCGCATGTGCTCCTAAGAGTACCTTAGTGTCAACCTGCTCCCTTCTTTCTCTTAGGTGGGATTGGGCTATTGAATCTGTATTAAAAAAACTCTTATGGAGCAAGAGCTCCCGTTTTGTGCTTCTACCTCCCAGCACAATTTTTCAAACTGGAGGGATCGGGGGCGTGTAGGGGGAGGGGCCAGCTGTGCATAGTTTTTTTTATTACACTGTGCTACCTCCGGTCTGCATTCTTCACACCCCAGCTGTCTAACTCCAGTGTCCCCGAGTGGATGACAGAGAAAAAATAAATAAATTGACTAAAGGCCCGTACACACTGGTCGAGAACGGCCGATACATCGCGGGACCGTTGTCCAGTGTGTACGGGCGATACGTCTGTGAACTCCGTCGTTCACAGACGTATCGCGTCGGCCGCGCAGCACAGCCGACAGCCAATATATCTAACGATATATTGGCGCGTCGCTGTGTGTGTACGGGGCGGTTGTCCGACCGCCCGTACACATGCTGCGGCGGCCGGCGGTGATTGACAGGTGAACTGGGCGGGCGCTCGTGACGTCAGTCCCCCGACGGATCGGGCTGTGTGTATGCACAGCACACTGCCCAATCCGTACATAGATATATCTGCAGATCAATTGATCTGCAGATATATCTAATAGTGTGTACCCACCTTTACTGACAGCATGTAAATAAAAGTATATAGTAACCAAATAAAGGACAAGTTACACAACACTGGGACTGATGCAGAGCTGAATGTATGCCTGTCGGGCATAACTTGAGTGATTTAGCACTGCCGATATTCCGGAACTATGCATGCAACCACAAACAATGTAGAGTGGTATGCATTTCCATCACATCTATACTTATGGCTGTAATGGAGTGTTCTAACATAGGCAAGGTTAAGTGAGGTTATGTTCATAGAAATATAGCTTCACGTCTGAACATTGATTTTTAATACATATAATTATGAGAATAAAGCAATGTCAATTTTTTCTTTATAAAACTCTTCTTTACAACGCAGTTAGGAAGTTCTATTTTTTACGGAGAAGGCAGTAGGTGAAGCCTAAGCAGTTAGGAAGTTCTATTCTTGGGAAGGCAGTATATGAAGCCTGAGCAGTTAGGAAGCTCTATTCAGGAGAAGGGAGTATGTAAAGCCTAAGCAGTTAGGAAGTTATATTCCGGAGAAGGCAGTAGGTGAAGCCTAAGCAGTTAGGAAGTTCTATTCCGGAGAAGGCAGTATGTGAAGCCTAAGCAGTTAGGAAGTTCTATTCTTAGGAAGGCAGTATATGAAGCCTGAGCAGTTAGGAAGTTCTATTCAGGAGAAGGGAGTATGTAAAGCCTAAGCAGTTAGGAAGTTCTATTCCGGAGAAGGCAGTAGGTAAAGCCTAAGCAGTTAGGAAGTTCTATTCTTGGGAAGGCAGTATATGAAGCCTGAGCAGTTAGGAAGTTCTATTCAGGAGAAGGGAGTATGTAAAGCCTAAGCAGTTAGGAAGTTCTATTCCGGAGAAGGCAGTAGGTGAAGCCTAAGCAGTTAGGAAGTTCTATTCCGGAGAAGGCAGTATGTGAAGCCTAAGCAGTTAGGAAGTTCTATTCCGGGGAAGGCAGTATGTGAAGCCTAATCAGATAGCAAGTTCTATTCCGGAAAAGGCAGTATGTGAAGCCTAAGCAGTTAAGATGTTCTATTCCGGAGAAGGAAGTAGGTGAAGCCTCAGCAGTTAGTAAGTTCTATTCAGAGAAGGCAGTATGTGAAGCCTAAGCAGTTAGGAAGTTCTATTCCAGGGAAGGCAGTGTGTGAAGTCTAAGCAATTAGGAAGTTATATTCCAGGGAAGACAATGTGTGAAGTCTAAGCAGTTAGGAAGCTCTATTCTGGGGAAGGCAGTATGTGAAGTCTAAGCATTTAGGAAGTTCTATTCCGGAGAAGGCAGTGTGTGAAGTCTAAGCAGTTAAATCAAAATTTAAAGTTGTATTGATATTAACATCTAAACAGCATTCAATTTAAAGACATGGGTCTGTAAATATTCACCCAGGTACATATATCTTAGGATTTGTATGGTGGCATCAGTTGTACAAGCAATTTATTTTTCCTAATAAAAACTTCAAGTCTTGCGTGCAATTTAACGGCTTATTTATAGAACAGAAACTTAGACATAACTGTATACATTACATTCAGATGTTACCCTTATATTGCATACTGTACCAACTATTTCAACAAGAAGAAATGTTTTAAGCCAACAATACCACTGAACAGATCTACCACAAAATGTTCTGAAAGAAGAGGACACAGTTACAAGACTATATACATTTTAAGAGCCAAGTGAACAATTTGTTAATTTTTATTATTTGAGAGATTTTAGGGAGAGTTCATGTATCATGGGACCACATGAAAGATAAGCGGTATAAGATGAAATAATGTATATGAGTGGAAAATTCCTATTAAAATAAATAAGTAGCATATTATTTTATGATCATTTGGGTATATATTTTTTGTTTATTTTTAAGGAAACTGGATTTACCCATTAATTCCAACTTTCATTTATTCTGCAGAAATGTTTTTGATTAGTCTTTACAAAGAAATAATACGGATACTACGAGAGCTCATAGATAAATACAAATAATACACAATAGGCCTGATTCTGATTTGGAAGAAAAAATAAGAATTTACTTACCGATAATTCTATTTCTCATAGTCCGTAGTGGATGCTGGGGACTCCGTAAGGACCATGGGGAATAGCGGCTCCGCAGGAGACTGGGCACATCTAAAGAAAGCTTTAGGACTATCTGGTGTGCACTGGCTCCTCCCCCTATGACCCTCCTCCAAGCCTCAGTTAGGATACTGTGCCCGGACGAGCGTACACAATAAGGAAGGATTTTGAATCCCGGGTAAGACTCATACCAGCCACACCAATCACACCGTATAACCTGTGATCTGAACCCAGTTAACAGCATGATAACAGAGGAGCCTCTGAAAGATGGCTCACAACAATAATAACCCGATTTTTGTAACAATAACTATGTACAAGTATTGCAGACAATCCGCACTTGGGATGGGCGCCCAGCATCCACTACGGACTATGAGAAATAGAATTATCGGTAAGTAAATTCTTATTTTCTCTAACGTCCTAAGTGGATGCTGGGGACTCCGTAAGGACCATGGGGATTATACCAAAGCTCCCAAACGGGCGGGAGAGTGCGGATGACTCTGCAGCACCAAATGAGAGAACTCCAGGTCCTCCTCAGCCAGGATATCAATTTTGTAGAATTTTACAAACGTATTTGCTCCTGACCAAGTAGCTGCTCGGCAAAGTTGTAAAGCCGAGACCCCTCGGGCAGCCGCCCAAGATGAGCCCACCTTCCTTGTGGAGTGGGCATTTACAGATTTTTGGCTGTGGCAGGCCTGCCACAGAATGTGCAAGCTGAATTGTACTACAAATCCAACGAGCAATAGTCTGCTTAGAAGCAGGAGCACCCAGCTTGTTGGGTGCATACAGGATAAACAGCGAGTCAGATTTCCTGACTCCAGCCCTCCTGGAAACATATATTTTCAGGGCCCTGACAACGTCTAGCAACTTGGAGTCCTCCAAGTCCCTAGTAGCCGCAGGCACCACAAATAGGTTGGTTCAGGTGAAACGCTGAAACCACCTTAGGGAGAAACTGAGGACGAGTCCTCAATTCCGCCCTGTCCGAATGGAACATCAGATAAGGGCTTTTTCAGGATAAAGCCGCCAATTCTGACACGCGCCTGGCCCAGGCCAGGGCCAACAGCATGACCACTTTCCATGTGAGATATTTTAACTCCACAGATTTAAGTGGTTCAAACCAATGTGACTTTTGGAACCCAAAACTACATTGAGATCCCAAAGTGCCACTGGAGGCACAAAAGGAGGCTGTATATGCAGTACCCCTTTTACAAACGTCTGAACTTCAGGGACTGAAGCTAGTTCTTTTTGGAAGAAAATTGACAGGGCCGAAATTTGAACCTTAATGGACCCCAATTTCAGGCCCATAGACACTCCTGTTTGCAGGAAATGTAGGAATCGACCCAGTTGAATTTCCACCGTCGGGCCTTACTGGCCTCGCACCACGCAACATATTTTCGCCAATTGCGGTGATAATGTTTTTGCGGTTACATCCTTCCTGGCTTTGATCAGGATAGGGATGACTTCATCCGGAATGCCTTTTTTCCTTCAGGATCCGGCGTTCAACCGCCATGCCGTCAAACGCAGCCGCGGTAAGTCTTGGAACAGACAGGGTCCTTGCTGGAGCAGGTCCCTTCTTAGAGGTAGAGGCCACGGATCCTCCGTGAGCATCTCTTGTAGTTCCGGTTACCAAATCCTTCTTGGCCAATCCGGAGCCACGAATATAGTGCTTACTCCTCTCCATCTTATCAATCTCAGTACCTTGGGTATGAGAGGCAGAGGAGGGAACACATACCCTGACTGGTACACCCACGGTGTTACCAGAGCGTCTACAGCTATTGCCTGAGGGTCCCTGGACCTGGCGCAATACCTGTCGAGTTTTTCCCAACGGTTTATAATCATGTGGAAGACTTCTGGGTGAAGTCCCCACTCTCCCGGGTGGAGGTCGTGCTGAGGAGGTCTGCTTCCCAGTTGTCCACTCCCGGAATGAATACTGCTGACAGTGCTATCACATGATTTTCCGCCCAGCGAAGAATCCTTGCAGCTTCTGCCATTGCCCTCCTGCTTCTTGTGCCACCCTGTCTGTTTACGTGGGTGACTGCCGTGATGTTGTCCGACTGGATCAACACCGGCTGACCTTGAAGCAGAAGTCTTGCTAAGCTTAGAGCATTGTAAATGTCCCTTAGCTTCAGGATATTTATGTGAAGTGATGTCTCCAGGCTTGACCATAAGTCCTGGATATTCCTTCCCTGTGTGACTGCTCCCCAGCCTCGCAGGCTGGCATCCGTGGTTACCAGGACCCAGTCCTGAATGCCGAATCTGCGGCCGTCTAGAAGATGAGCACTCTGCAACCACCACAGGAGGGACACCCTTGTCCTTGGTGACAGGGTTATCCGCTGATGCATCTGAAGATGCGACCCGGACCATTTGTCCAGCAGGTCCCACTGGAAAGTTCTTGCGTGGAATCTGCCGAATGGGATTGCTTCGTAGGAAGCCACCCTTTTACCCAGAACCCTTGTGCATTGATGCACTGAGACTTGGCTCGGTTTTAGGAGGTTCTTGACTAGCTCGGATAACTCCCTGGCTTTCTCCTCCGGGAGAAACACCTTTTTCTGGACTGTGTCCAGGATCATCCCTAGGAACAGAAGACAAGTCGTCGGAACCAGCTGCGATTTTGGAATATTGAGAATCCAACCGTGCTGCAGCAACACTACCTGAGATAGTGCTACACCGACCTCCAACTGTTCCCAGGATCTTACCCTTATCAGGGAATTGTCCAAGTAAGGGATAACTAAAATTCCCTTCCTTTGAAGGAATATCATCATTTCGGCCATTACCTTGGTAAAGACCCGGGGTGCCGTGGACCATCCATACGGCAGCGTCTGAACTGATAGTGACAGTTCTGTACCATAAACCTGAGGTACCCTTGGTGAGAAGGGTAAATTTTGACATGAAGGTAAGCATCCTTGATGTCCCGAGACATCATGTAGTCCCCTTCTTCCAGGTTCGCAATCACTGCTCTGAGTGACTCAATCTTGAATTTGAACCTCTGTATGTAAGTGTTCAAAGATTTTAGATTTAGAATCGGTCTCACCGAGCCGTCCGGCTTCGGTACCACAACAGTGTGGAATAATACCCCGTTCCCTGTTGCAGGAGGGGTATCTTGATTATCACCTGCTGGGAATACAGATTGTGAATGGCTTCCAAAACTGTCTCCCTGTCAGAAGGAGACATCGGTAAAGCCGACTTTAGGAAACGGCGAGGGGGAGACGTCTCGAATTCTAATTTGTACCCCTGAGATATCACCTGAAGGATCCAGGGGTCTACTTGCGAGTGAGCCCACTGCGCGCTGAAATTCATTGAGACGGGCCCCCCACCGTGCCTGATTCTGCTTGTAAAGCCCCAGCGTATACTGAGGGCTTGGCAGAGGCGGGAGAGGGTTTCTGTTCCTGGGAACTGGCTGATTTCTGCAGCCTTTTTCCTCTCCCTCTGTCACGGGGCAGAAATGAGGAACCTTTTGCCCGCTTATCCACGAAAAGACTGCGCCTGATAATACGGCGTCTTCTCATGTTGAGAGGCGACCTGGGGTACAAACGTGGATTTCCCAGCTGTTGCCGTGGCCACCAGGTCTGAAAGACCGACCCCAAATAACTCCTCCCCTTAATAAGACAATACTTCCAAATGCCGTTTGGAATACGCATCACCTGACCACTGACGTGTCCATAACCCTCTACTGGTAGAAATGGACAACGCACTTAGACTTGATGCCAGTCGGCAAATATTCCGCTGTGCATCACGCATATATAGAAATGCATCTTTCAAATGCTCTATAGCAGGCATTCCCAACCGCGATCCTCAAGGCACACCAACAGTGCAGGTTTTAGTGATATCCAGGCTTCAGCACAGATGGTTAAATCAAAATAACTGAGGTACTAATTAAGTCACCTGTGTTCAAGCCTGGATATCACTAAAACCAGGACTGTTAGTGTGCCTTGAGGACCGCGGTTGGGAAACACTGCTCTATAGGCAAAAATATACTGTCCCTATCTAGGGTATCAATATTTTCAGTCAGGGAATCCGACCACGCCAACCCAGCACTGCACATCCAGGCTGAGGCGATTGCTGGTCGCAGTATAACACCAGTATGTGTGTAAATACATTTTAGGATACCCTCCTGCTTTCTATCAGCAGGATCCTTAAGGGCGGCCATCTCAGGAGAGGATAGAGCCCTTACAAGCGTGTGAGCGCTTTATCCACCCTAGGGGGTGTTTCCCAACGCACCCTAACCTCTGGCGGGAAAGGATATAATGCCAATAACATTTTAGAAATTATCAGTTGTTATCGGGGGAAACCCACGCATCATCACACACCTCATTTAATTTCTCAGATTCAGGAAAACTACAGGTAGTTTTTCCTCACCGAACATAATACCCCTTTTTGGTGGTACTCGTATTATCAGAAATGTGTAAAACATTTTTCATTGCCTCAATCATGTAACGTGTGGCCCTACTGGAAGTCACATTTGTCTCTTCACCGTCGACACTGGAGTCAGTATCCGTGTCGGCGTCTATATCTGCCATCTGAGGTAACGGGCGCTTTAGAGCCCCTGACGGCCTATGAGACGTCTGGACAGGCACAAGCTGAGTAGCCGGCTGTCTCATGTCAACCACTGTCTTTTATACAGAGCTGACACTGTCACGTAATTTCTTCCAACAGTTCATCCACTCAGGTGTCGACCCCCTAGGGGGTGACATCACTATTACAGGCAATCTGCTCCGTCTCCACATCATTTTTCTCCTCATACATGTCGACACAAAAGTACCGACATACAGCACACACACAGGGAATGCTCTGATAGAGGACAGGACCCCACTAGCCCTTTGGGGAGACAGAGGGAGAGTTTGCCAGCACACACCAGAGCGCTATATATATACAGGGATAACCTTATATAAGTGTTTTTCCCCTTATAGCTGCTGTATAGTTAATACTGCGCCTAATTTGTGCCCCCCTCTCTTTTTTAACCCTTTCTGTAGTGTAGTGACTGCAGGGGAGAGCCAGGGAGCTTCCCTCCAACGGAGCTGTGAGGGAAAATGGCGCCAGTGTGCTGAGGAGATAGGCTCCGCCCCCTTATCGGCGGCCTTATCTCCCGTTTTTTTATGTATTTTGGCAGGGGTTAAATGCATCCATATAGCCCAGGAGCTATATGTGATGCATTTTTTGCCATCCAAGGTGTTTATTATTGCGTCTCATGGCGCCCCCCCCAGCGCCCTGCACCCTCAGTGACCGGAGTGTGAAGTGTGCTGAGAGCAATGGCGCACAGCTGCAGTGCTGTGCGCTACCTTGTTGAAGACAGGACGTCTTCTGCCGCCGATTTTCCGGACCTCTTCTGGCTCTGTAAGGGGGCCGGCGGCGCGGCTCTGGGACCCATCCAAGCTGGGCCTGTGATCGTCCCTCAGGAGCTAATGTCCAGTAGCCTAAGAAGCCCAATCCACTCTGCACGCAGGTGAGTTCGCTTCTTCTCCCCTTAGTCCCTCGATGCAGTGAGCCTGTTGCCAGCAGGTCTCACTGAAAATAAAAAACCTAAACTAAAACTTTCACTAAGAAGCTCAGGAGAGCCCCTAGTGTGCACCCTTCTCGTTCGGGCACAGAGATCTAACTGAGGCTTGGAGGAGGGTCATAGGGGGAGGAGCCAGTGCACACCAGATAGTCCTAAAGCTTTCTTTAGATGTGCCCAGTCTCCTGCGGAGCCGCTATTCCCCATGGTCCTTACGGAGTCCCCAGCATCCACTTAGGACGTTAGAGAAACATATTAAAAAATGAAATCTAAATTGCAGTGTAAAAATAAAGCTGTCTAACATTTGTGGGCCTCTGTACATGCAAAAGCTGCCAATAGTTACCCTGCACAGAAAAATAAATGTACATACATTTGCTACCCTTGTGTGGAAATATGGTTTGTTCCATATACAAAGTGTAACAGGAGTATGGATAAAATAAGCTCTGCTACAAAAATTCCACCAGCGACAGACTCAAGGCTTGTTCAAAAACAACAAATACCTTTTATTCAGGTTGCTAAAGTACAAGGTTAAATCATATAGATCAATGTCTTTAGCATCAATAACCAGGCAGGTTAGGCCCTGCCTAACTCACTTACCCTTAATCACTTTTTTAACCACAATTTTTTGCCAGCAAAACGGTCAGAAATTTTTAAAAATGTTTTTAATATATGTTTGCATTTTTAAAACTATATTTAGAATTATTTTAAAAAAATATGCTTAGAGGGTGTCTCGCACCACCCCGTATCCATTTGCGCCCATTATAAAATTATTTGCATTCACCTCTTCTTGCACCCCCTCATCCTCCTGTGGTCAGTGTATATATTTTTTTGTATTAACACCCTCCCCCCCCAGCGTCATATAACTATTTTACCCCCCACACAACACCATAGGTATTACTCCTCCACCCCAAAAAAATATGCAGAGCGTGTTCCTGTTGGCTGCTGCTCTCTGCAGTCACAGAGTACATACAGGGGGGGCAGTGCTGACATCCCGGCGGCTGCTACTCTCTATAGCCACTGGGTACATAAAGGGGGAGCAGCACTGACATTCCGGTGGCTGCTGCTCTCTGCAACCGCCGGGTACATAAAGAGGAAGTAGTGCTGATATCCCAGCAGCTGCTGCTCAGTTGCCGCTGAGTGGGTGGGGGTGATGCCGGGCTTCCGATCACTGTTGCCACAGTGATCGGAACACACAGGAGGAGGAGCCATTGCGGCACAGGGGCAGGGAGGTCCCTCTTACATTGGCGGTTGTGAGAAGAATCTCTTCCCACAGCAGCCCAGTGGACGTTCCTGGATCGTTGCATCAGATGCGACCATGTCAGGAAAAGCCCAGTTAGGTGTGGTCTCATCTGATGCGACCATGCGAGTTAAGTGGTTAATAAGAAACCCTCAAGGTCCCGGCATCCTGACACTAGTGCCTCAGTCTTATGGAACCGATTGTCCCTAGCAGGCCTGGGCACTAACTGCCTTCAGGAGCCCTCACTTGTGTGAGAGACTCTGCTTTAAACCCAGAAGTCCTCACTTTACCATTCATTCCCGGGACCCTATAAGTGGCTTCCACCAGTCACTCTACCAGTGGCACAAACCAGTATTAATTCTCTATGGTTATTTCCAAGTGGCAAAGTACCTCTCCTGCCACAAAAGTTACTTGCTTTGTTTTGCTTTACTTTCAAATCAGGCCAGGTCTTGAAAAACTGTACATACAAACAAAAAGGCTATACTCTAGGACACATTTTTTTAACGAGAACTATTTGTAATACCCAATTAAATCTGTGTCACATGTTGCTCACTCCAAGGCACCAATCTGCACTCAGTTTTCCGTTGACAATTCGCCATGACAAGCCAGATGAATTTTATTCTACAAAGTTTAGTTTAGAAAATTTTCCCTCTAACAAACTAATGCCAAGAGCTGTCTGTTCACTTCTGCCACACAGACATAAGAGGGCCACTAATTTATAATGAAGCTTTCGCTCCTAATATGGATTATAGCGTTCTTCTTACATCAGTATAAAATAAAATGTAATATAATGGGAATGTGGCAGGTTCTCTCTTTGGGGACAACTATCTATTTCATTGTTGTTTAATGACTTAATCTATCTTCCACGAGAGTCTGGCAAGAAAGTAAATTTGTTTTGGCTACTATTGAAGAGAGAAGTATAACAAATGACACAACAATGTTGGATAGCAAATTAGTAGAGTGCTTCATGGAACTTAACTACCACTTTCCAATTAAAAATACAGCAAATACTATATATTACAATGATCAACTCTTCCACAGTCAAAATGGATTCACATTCCCACCATTAATTCTCCACTAAACCCAATATACACAATGCTTTCTGTAAATGAGCTGTCATTGATGTGTGTGTAACTTGAGGTTATCAGTACAGAAGATATTGCAGACAAATATGTGATCAGACAGATAGCATTTTCACACTGAACAATAATATAACAGAATGTCCAACAACCCAAATTCTGCTATGGGACAGGAATTTTACCCTAATGCTTGTGAATGTTATCAGCAAGCAAGTTAATATATTTACTCAGTAGACTGTGTCCACATACATCTATTCTCCGTGCGCTACAAGTCGCATTAAACATACAGTAACCTGTGAGCGCCGAGTAACTCTGTAGCGCTGGGCATCTTCTTTTGCGACTTTTTCCGTTAAAATGTGTCTTATTGCGAAATGATGTTATGATGACGCACAAGCAGTTTCTGCTAATTAAAATGATATACAGCATGCCTATATTCTGCTTCTCCTGGAAAACACTGTAACGTAGCATTTCACATGCAGGTACAGCCGCAGTCACACACAGAATGTAGGCATGCTGCATATCATTTTATTCAGCAGAGGCTGCTTGTGTGTCCTATTAGCATTGCTTTGCAATAAGATGCATTTTAATGGAAAGGTTGCATGGCATGGCACGACTGGAAGTGAAAGGAGGCTAGATGCATGAGGACAAATCTCTATACAGCCTAATACACTTATCCTGGTAGTGCAATTTGGTGCAAAGATGTCCGTTGTGATTCCTGTTACATACAGTTTGTCCTTAATTTGGTCTCTTTCAAATAGCACCTGTCTTTTGACTTTTGTACACAGACTGTATACTTTTTCCTCAATGGTACTATTTGGCGATAGGTGTATTTGGAGACATCTATAACATATTTACATAGCAGCAAACAAATCACTGTATTCCTGATTATATAGAATGGAAGGCAGGTAACCTGTGATCCCAGTTTATACATCCTGACATATGATACCCACTGCCTCTTACTTATCCTTATTCTAATATATGGAAATTGGGAAATTAGAGAACCTTAAGTAAATTCTTGGATGCCACGGGTTGCCACTTGCATGATACAGCTGTAGCGAGACTTACAGTACATATATGCTTTTATTCATTATGCTGGGACAGCACCTAGTACAGGTATGCCACTGCCTCAATAATAACCAGAGGGAAACAAGAACCGGGAGGGAAATTTAAATATAAACTAGACATTTTGCAATGAAACAACATGACTAATAAACCAGCATAGGCATTTTAATATGAAAATAAATGACTTACTCTCGAATTGCTATTTTCTCTGAATGCCTTGAAGAAACCGAAGACATACTTTGAGACATCTAAAAGAAAAAATGTGAACAATTATATAAATTGAATAATTAATTTTCAAGTTATAAGTAGCAGCAAAGCAGTTACAGCTGGAATGTTGTCTAATCAGAGGTGTTAATTGGCCTGAACCCATTGCTGAAAGCTGTTACATACAGTAGGTCAGAAAAAGTGCAATGGTTTCCAATAATAAGCCCTTGATATAGTATTACAAATTCCATCAAATTCAATTAATTTTGATTCTTCACAAAACCTCATGGTCTGATATATTCTGAGAAATGTAAAACATTATTTGTATGTTGCCATTATCAAGTCATTTCTCAGCTCTATATAAAATTCATAGTAAAAACAATATTACAGCATCAATTATTTTTCATTTAGATTTATACTTAGGGTCCCATAAAGCAAAGTCAGGCTTTTTTGTAAGCTACATAATAAACCAGTGACACATTCTACATGTAATACCCAAATAATTACCTTACACGTCCCTCTAGGAGTCTAGAGCTGTTTTTTCCAAAGTCAGTCATCAGTTACCTCTAACGGTGCATGTTTTCCAGATCTCTTAGTTGGTCCACAGGAATATTCAGTACTGGCAGACACATCTTAAAAATTCAGGTGGAGCTAATTATTTCACTTGTGATACTGAGGAGATATGTTAAAATAAGAATTTACTCACCGGTAATTCTATTTCTCGCAGTCCGTAGTGGATGCTGGGAACTCCGTAAGGACCATGGGGAATAGACGGGCTCCGCAGGAGACTGGGCACTCTAAAAGAAAGATTAGGTACTATCTGGTGTGCACTGGCTCCTCTCTCTATGCCCCTCCTCCAGACCTCAGTTAAGGAAACTGTGCCCGGAAGAGCTGACACAACAAGGAAAGGATTTGGAATCCAGGGTAAGACTCATACCAGCCACACCAATCACACTGTACAACTTGTGATAACCATACCCAGTTAACAGTATGAACAACAACTGAGCCTCAATAACAGATGGCTCATAACAATAACCCTTTAGTTAAGCAATAACTATATACATGTATTGCAGAAAGTCCGCACTTGGGACGGGCGCCCAGCATCCACTACGGACTACGAGAAATAGAATTACCGGTGAGTAAATTCTTATTTTCTCTGACGTCCTAGTGGATGCTGGGAACTCCGTAAGGACCATGGGGATTATACCAAAGCTCCCAAACGGGCGGGAGAGTGATGACTCTGCAGCACCGAATGAGCAAAGGCAAGGTCCTCCTCAGCCAGGGTATCAAACTTGTAGAACTTAGCAAATGTGTTTGAACCCGACCAAGTAGCAGCTCGGCAAAGCTGTAAAGCCGAGACCCCTCGGGCAGCCGCCCAAGAAGAGCCCACCTTCCTTGTGGAATGGGCTTTTATCGATTTAGGATGCGGTAACCCTGCCGCAGAATGAGCTTGCTGAATCGTGTTACAGATCCAGCGCACAATAGTTTGCTTTGAAGCAGGCGCACCCAGCTTGTTGGGTGCATGCAGGATAAACAGCGAGTCAGTTTTCCTGACTCCAGCCGTCCTGGCTACATAGATTTTCAAAGCCCTGACTACATCCAGTAACTTGGAGTCCTCCAAGTCCCGAGTAGCCGCAGGCACCACAATAGGTTGGTTCAAATGAAACGCTGATACCACCTTAGGGAGAAATTGGGGACGAGTCCTCAATTCTGCCCTGTCCATATGGAAGATCAGATAAGGGCTTTTACATGACAAAGCCGCCAATTCTGACACACGCCTAGCCGAAGCTAAGGCCAATAGCATGACCACTTTCCACGTGAGATATTTCAGGTCCACGGTCTTAAGTGGCTCAAACCAGTGGGATTTCAGGAAATCCAACACAACGTTAAGATCCCAAGGTGCCACTGGAGGCACAAAAGGGGGCTGAATATGCAGCACTCCCTTAACAAACGTCTGAACTTCAGGCAGTGAAGCCAGTTCTTTTTGAAAGAAAATAGATAGGGCCGAAATCTGGACCTTTATGGACCCCAATTTTAGGCCCATAGTCACTCCTGACTGTAGGAAGTGCAGAAATCGCCCCAGCTGGAATTCCTCTGTTGGGGCCTTCCTGGCCTCACACCAAGCAACATATTTCCGCCATATGCGGTGATAATGATTTGCTGTCACATCCTTTCTAGCTTTTATCAGCGTAGGAATCACTTCATCCGGAATGCCCTTTTCCGTTAGGATCCGGCATTCAACCGCCATGCCGTCAAACGCAGCCGCGGTAAGTCTTGGAACAGACAGGGCCCCTGCTGTAACAGGTCCTGTCTGAGAGGCAGAGGCCATGGGTCCTCTGAGATCATTTCTTGTAGTTCTGGGTACCAAGTTCTTCTTGGCCAATCCGGAACGATGAGTATAGTTCTTACTCCTCTCTTTCTTACTATCCTCAGTACCTTGGGTATGAGAGGAAGAGGAGGGAACACATAAACCGACTGGTACACCCACGGTGTCACTAGTACGTCCACAGCTATCGCCTGAGGGTCCCTTGACCTGGCGCAATATTTTTTTAGCTTTTTGTTGAGGCGGGACGCCATTATGTCCACCTGTGGCCGTTCCCAATGGTTTACAATCTGCGTGAAGACTTCTGGATGAAGTCCCCACACTCCCGGGTGGAGGTCGTGCCTGCTGAGGAAATCTGCTTCCCAGTTGTCCACTCCCGGAATGAACACTGCTGACAGTGCTAGCACGTGATTCTCCGCCCATCGAAGAATCCTTGTGGCTTCTGCCATTGCCATCCTGCTTCTTGTGCCGCCCTGGCGGTTTACATGGGCGACCGCCGTGATGTTGTCTGATTGAATCAGCACTGGTTGGTTTTGAAGCAGGGGCTCTGCTTGACTCAGGGCGTTGTAAATGGCCCTTAGTTCCAGTATATTTATGTGTAGTGAAGTCTCCTGACTTGACCACTGTCCTTGGAAGTTCCTTCCCTGAGTGACTGCCCCCCATCCTCGGAGGCTTGCATCCGTGGTCACCAGGACTCAGTCCTGTATGCCGAATCTGCGGCCCTCGAGAAGATGAGCACTCTGCAGCCACCACAGCAGAGACACCCTGGCCCTTGGGGACAGGGTGATTAACCGATGCACCTGAAGATGCGATCCGGACCATTTGTCCAACAGATCCCACTGAAAGATCCTTGCATGGAACCTGCCGAAGGGAATTGCTTCGTAAGAAGCCACCATCTTTCCCAGGACTCGCGTGCAGTGATGCACCGACACCTGTTTTGGTTTCAGGAGGTCCCTGACCAGAGATGACAATTCCTGGGCCTTCTCCACCGGGAGAAACACCTTCTTCTGTTCTGTGTCCAGAATCATGCCCAGGAAAAGCAGACGCGTCGCAGGAATCAGCTGCGACTTTGGGATATTCAGAATCCAGCCGTGCTGTTGCAACACTTCCCGAGAGAGTGCTACGCTGACTAACAACTGCTCTCTGGACCTCGCCTTTATAAGGAGATCGTCCAAGTACGGGATAATTATAACTCCCTTCTTCCGAAGGAGTATCATCATTTCGGCCATTACCTTGGTAAATACTCTCGGTGCCGTGGACAGACCAAACGGCAACGTCTGGAATTGGTAATGACAATCCTGTACCACAAACCTGAGGTACTCCTGGTGAGGTGGGTAAATGGGTATATGCAAGTAAGCATCCTTGATGTCCAGCGACACCATAAAATCCCCCTCTTCCAGGCTTGCAATAACCGCCCTGAGCGATTCCATTTTGAACTTGAACTTCCTTATATAAGTGTTCAAGGATTTTAAATTCAGAATGGGTCTCACCGAACTGTCTGGTTTCGGTACCACAAACATTGTGTAATAGTAACCCCGTCCCTGTTGAAGGAGGGGAACCTTGATTATCACCTGCTGGAGGTACAGCTTGTGAATTGCCGCCAGTACTACCTCCCTTTCCCTGGGAGCAGCTGGCAAGGCTGATTTGAGGTAACGGCGAGGGGGAGTCGCCTCTAACTCCAGCTTGTATCCCTGAGATACAATTTGTACAGCCCAGAGATCCACCTGTGAGCGAACCCACTGGTTGCTGAAGTTTCGGAGACGCGCCCCCACCGCACCTGGCTCCGCCTGTGGAGCCCCAGCGTTATGCTGTGGACTTAGAGAAAGCGGGTGAGGATTTTTGTTCCTGGGAACTGGCTGCCTGGTGCAGCTTCTTTCCTCTACCCCTGCCTCTGGGCAGAAAGGATGCGCCTCTGACCCGCTTGCCTTTCTGAGGCCGAAAGGACTGTACATGATAATACGGTGCTTTCTTAGGCTGTGAGGGAACCTGAGGTAAAAAAGTTGACTTCCCAGCTGTTGCTGTGGATACGAGGTCCGAGAGACCGTTCCCAAACAATTCCTCACCCTTATAAGGCAAAACCTCCATGTGTCTTTTAGAATCAGCATCACCTGTCCACTGCCGAGTCCATAATACTCTCCTGGCAGAAATGGACATTGCATTAATTCTAGATGCCAGCAGGCAAATGTCCCTCTGTGCATCCCGCATATATAAGACGACGTCTTTTATATGTTCGATGGTTAGCAAAATAGTATCCCTGTCGAGGGAATCAATGTTGTCTGACAGGATATCAGACCATGCTGCTGCAGCACTACACATCCATGCTGAAGCAATAGCAGGTCTCAGTACAGTACCCGAGTGTGTATACACAGACTTCAGGATAGCTTCCTGCTTTCTATCCGCAGGCTCCTTTAGGGCGGCCGTATCCTGAGACGGCAGTGCCACCTTTTTCGATAAGCGTGTGAGCGCCTTGTCCACCCTAGGGGATGTTTCCCAACGTAACCTGTCAGTTGGCGGGAAAGGGTACGCCATCAGTAACCTCTTAGAAATCACTAGTTTCTTATCGGGGGAACTCCAGATGGGGGAAAAGTCACTGGCTGCTTTTTCTCCCCAAACATAATACCCTTCTTGGTAGTAACCGGGTTAACATCAGAAATGTGCAATACATTTTTCATTGCAGTAATCATGCATCGGATGGCCTTTGTAGACTGTACATTTGTCTCATCCTCATCCACACTGGAGTCAGACTCCGTGTCGACATCTGTGTCTACCATCTGAGCTAGCGGGCGTTTTTGAGCCCCTGATGGCCTCTGAGACGCTTGGGCAGGCGCGGGCTGAGATCCCGGCTGTCCCAAGGCTGCTGCATCATCGAACCTTTTATGTAAGGAGTTGACACTGTCTGTTAAGACCTTCCACATATCCATCCAATCCGGTGTCGGCCCCGTCGGGAGCGACACCACACTTATCTGCCTTTGCTCCGCCTCCACGTAACCCTCCTCATCAAACATGTCGACACAGCCATACCGACACACCGCACACACACAGGGAATGCTCAGACTGAGGACAGGACCCCACAAAGTCCTTTGGGGAGACAGAGAGAGAGTATGCCAGCACACACCACAGCGCTATATAACACAGGGATTTACACTATAATGAGTGATTTTTCCCAATAGCTGTTTATTATCCTATTTGCGCCTAAATTTATGTGCCCCCCCTCTATTTTTTACCCTTCTCGTACAGGATACTGCAGGGAAGAGCCTGGGGAGCGTCCTTCCAGCGGAGCTGTGAAGAGAAAATGGCGCTGGTGTGCTGAGGAAGAAGGCCCCGCCCCCTCAGCGGCGGGCTTCTCCCGCGTTTTGTATAGCTTAATGGCGGGTTTTTTTACACATATACAGTTTCCCAGACTGTATTATGTGTATTTAGTGCCAAAAGGTATTCTTATTGCTGCCCAGGGCGTCCCCCCCCCAGCGCCCTGCACCCTACAGTGACCGGAGTGTGTGGTGTGCAGTGGGAGCAATGGCGCACAGCTGCAGTGCTGTGCGCTACCTTAATGAAGACCGGAGTCTTCTGCCGCCGATTTCATCTCCTTTCTTCTGTCTTCTGGCTCTGCAAGGGGGACGGCGGCGCGGCTCCGGGAACGGACGATCGAGGTCAGGCCCTGTGTTCGAACCCTCTGGAGCTAATGGTGTCCAGTAGCCTAAGAAGCACAAGCTAGCTGCACGCAGGTAGGTTTGCTTCTCTCCCCTCAGTCCCACGTAGCAGTGAGTCTGTTGCCAGCAGATCTCACTGAAAATAAAAAACCTAACAAATACTTTCTTTCTAGCAAGCTCAGGAGAGCCCACACTAGGAGCACCCAGCTCTGGCCGGGCACAGATTCTAACTGAGGTCTGGAGGAGGGGCATAGAGGGAGGAGCCAGTGCACACCAGATAGTACCTAATCTTTCTTTTAGAGTGCCCAGTCTCCTGCGGAGCCCGTCTATTCCCCATGGTCCTTACGGAGTTCCCAGCATCCACTAGGACGTCAGAGAAATATGCACTATTAGGGGTCCCCGATGACTGGAGTTGAGAAACACCTCTCTAGATACAAACATAACTACCTTCTACCTGTTTATTTTTTTCCTATATTATATGGGGTTTTTCTGTATCAGCAAAAGATACAGATGTGTCCACATACACAAATCTTCAAATGGTGCCAAATAGCTCCATTTGGTGCGCCAAGAAAAATATGGCAAAGCTGAGTCATGTGTCTTTTCTGCTCAATATCTTATTCCATTTGAGACTTATTTGCACTGCTAATGCGATAAGTGCCACACACACGTACGTCATACACTGCTACTGCAGTTGTGTACTAATAGTAGTACGAAAAAAAATGCTAATCTGAGAGAAGAGGTTAGGGGATGGGGACAAATGTGATTGAGATGTGGCTTGCAGCACTGTGTATTTACACTTCCACAATTGTGAGACAACTGCAAATCCTAAGTCACAAGTATACTGTACTACAAGTCCGTTTGAATGCGCCTGTGGTGCGAAAAAGACACACACCCATGAAATAGATATTAGTGGTCTGGCATCTCTGTCACGCCAAGCATCTTGCGCCATAGAGAGCAAAAATGCTAGGTGAGTGAGGACACATCTGTACAAACTGGATTTATATTAACCTCTTACATACTGAACATCTGTAATTGTTACTATAGGGTCATGATGTTACTTCATACTATGTTGTTGGCTGTAGAAGGCTATTAGCTAAAGGCTGCAGTAACAGTAACAGCCAAAAAAAACCCCAGAAGATGATAATAATTACAAAACATAATGCTAATAAGAGTTTGACATTTCTTTTTCTATTGAAATGCATTGCTAGGTTTAATTTAATTTCATGTTATAAAACATACTGAGCACTTCCATCCTGACGAAACATATTTTTTTAACAGAACATCTGCTTCTAACCAATGACTGGTCATTGGATGTACAATTCTATCAATTCTGTTCTAAAAAAGAGACCTTGATGAAACTGAAAAACCAGGACTATGAAGGAAAATCATTTGAGAATTCTAAGTATAGAATGCTCAAATAATGATTTCCCTCTTCTGTTATCATTAGAGTTCAAAATTACAGACCTATAGGCAATAGGTTTCTAAATCCTATATTTATGTAACATGGTCTGAGATCAAGAAGTATTTATGGAATAGAAGAGCACGGGAACAGAAATAAGTACATTCCTAAAAGAGGTCAAGAACATTTAGTTGTTCTACTCTTAAGAGATACAACATTCACATAACTACATCTCCTAAGGGAAGAATTTATACATGTTTTTATGATTAAAGAAAGAAGAAAGCTGCGTGACAGTAAGCTTGCATAAAAATACATGTTACAGTAAGTCTTTAAGACAATAATACAAAGGAAGGCATTGTAATACAACTATACCGTGCCGAAAAACAAGTTTTGTAAAAAAAAAAAAAAAAAAATCTCATATATATATATATATATATATATATATATATATATATACACAGTGATTAGTTTAAAATTATAAATAATTCTGCTTCTTCCCTTACGATGGTCTCCTGTTGGTCAGGGACCCAAATCCACAGTCATGTAGAAAAATCTCCTGGGAGCGTTTCAACATAAATCCGTGCAAACCACCTAAACAATTGTCCAAAGGTATTAACACAGTACTTATACTTTTGCTTGGTGATGGTTTGAAGTGATAGGGACTGTTATCCTCCTTCCTCTGAAAACCCTCTCACCAATGACACCTAATTAAAACAATTAGCCTCTTGGTCTTATAAAGTCACTTGATTCATTTATTTATAATACTTATTAATAAAAGTTAAAAATCCATTCTTACATGACACATGTAATTAAGCCAGTGCGACCTCGCTTAAGGTGTACTTGTTATTCCTTTAGCTACCATAACCTAACATGGATAGGAGATCTTTTGACAGCTTCCTATTAGAGGTCTCTCCAACATAGAGGTCTCTCCAATATTGGTTTCCAATGCGCTTCGTCAAAAATTGACTTCTTCAAGGGTGTATATATTTCAATTGTCTGCTTCTAATGTGTCCCGATGTTATTTCCCAGGTTTTAGTATATCAGCAGATATTTATATCTGTGCGCCCTTAGAGTGTATGAACTAATTAGATTTCAGATGTTATACAGCAGTTTTTTTGGGAGATGTCACTTGATTTTCAAGTTTTGGGACATCAAATTTATATCCAAAGTTCTTTTCCTGGCATGTGTTCTGGAGTCTCTCCTCATTCACAATTAGCAGAGAATCCAGAACACATAAGTGCTAAACTCAGCCTTCCCTTTGTTCTCCACTGCGCGCCCACGTACAGGCTCCTTGGTCTGTGCAATTGTGATGGAAACTGTAAATACTCCACCATTATTTTACAACATCAACATCTGTGATAGCCTAGGGTCTACGCTAGCTACTGTCCTCAATTCCTACTAAACATGGCCTCTGAAGCACTGGATTTGGAAGCAGACATTCCCAGACATGCCCGTGACACACCCATGACATGCCCACAAAAAGGTCCCATTTGGTGTTCACTTTAGGTCACCTGCCAGCCTCCACCCTGAAAGATCAGGGATTGCAAAACCTCTTCTCAAGTGACACTTGGGTTTGCACATGTGCAGTAAGAATTTCCTGGCTACAAGAGAGGTCCATACTGTCATAATTAAACTATGTCCCGAAAGGACTATTTTTGTTATTTGTTGTTTTCTCTCTAGTCATAACAAAAATTGTATATAAGGAAGAACTGAGGAGATTGTACTTCCAGCAGATATGAAGCCAATCCTCTAAGGACCCTATTTACTGTATGATTGGTGGCAGATACACCCCCAGAATTATAATTTCTTTTTGCAGCTTTAAAGAATTATAATGTTAGGGGGGTGGGGACTCTTTATCAGTTTATTCGTGTCTAGACTGCAGTCCTAGCGAATACTAACACCTGTGCTTTTGATGCAGAAAAAGTTTACTCTACATTCTCCTGTTCCAGCAGTGTTCTTGAGCGTGCACTCAAAAAGAGCCAGAGGGAACAATTGGATATGAAGAGATCCTTCTTTGAACTAGGTTGGGTACATAAATCATATGCAAATTGCCATGTCTGTATGATTTAAATATCTAATTAAAATAAGAATTTACTTACCGATAATTCTATTTCTCGTAGTCCGTAGTGGATGCTGGGGACTCCGTCAGGACCAAGGGGATTAGCGGCTCCGCAGGAGACAGGGCACAAAAGTAAAAGCTTTAGGATCAGGTGGTGTGCACTGGCTCCTCCCCCTATGACCCTCCTCCAAGCCTCAGTTAGGATACTGTGCCCGGACGAGCGTACACAATAAGGAAGGATTTTGAATCCCGGGTAAGACTCATACCAGCCACACCAATCACACTGTACAACTTGTGATCTGAACCCAGTTAACAGCATGATAACAGCGGAGCCTCTGAAAAGATGGCTCACAACAATAATAACCCGATTTTTGTAACAATAACTATGTACAAGTATTGCAGACAATCCGCACTTGGGATGGGCGCCCAGCATCCACTACGGACTACGAGAAATAGAATTATCGGTAAGTAAATTCTTATTTTCTCTGACGTCCTAAGTGGATGCTGGGGACTCCGTCAGGACCATGGGGATTATACCAAAGCTCCCAAACGGGCGGGAGAGTGCGGATGACTCTGCAGCACCGAGTGAGAGAACTCCAGGTCCTCCTCAGCCAGGGTGTGCCCCTGACCAAGTAGCAGCTCGGCAAAGTTGTAAAGCCGAGACCCCTCGGGCAGCCGCCCAAGATGAGCCCACCTTCCTTGTGGAATGGGCATTTACATATTTTGGCTGTGGCAGGCCTGCCACAGAATGTGCAAGCTGAATTGTACTACACATCCAACTAGCAATCGTCTGCTTAGAAGCAAGAGCACCCAGTTTGTTGGGTGCATACAGGATAACAGCAAGTCAGTTTTCCTGACTCCAGCCGTCCTGGAAACCTATATTTTCAGGGCCCTGACAACATCTAGCAACTTGGAGTCCTCCAAGTCCCTAGTAGCCGCAGGTACCACAATAAGCTGGTTCAGGTGAAACGCTGACACCACCTTAGGGAGAAACTGGGGACGAGTCCGCAGCTCTGCCCTGTCCGAATGGACAATCGGATATGGGCTTTTGTGAGACAAAGCCGCCAATTCTGACACTCGCCTGGCCGAGACCATGGCCAACATCATGGTCACTTTCCATGTGAGATATTTCAAATCCACAGATTTGAGCGGTTTAAACCAATGTGATTTGAGGAATCCCAGAACTACGTTGAGATCCCACAGTGCCACTGGAGGCACAAAAGGGGGTTGTATATGCAGTACTCCCTTGACAAACTTCTGGACTTCAGGAACTGAAGCCAATTCTTTCTGGAAGAAAATCGACAGGGCCGAAATTTGAACCTTAATGGACCCCAATCTGAGGCCCATAGACACTCCTGTTTGCAGGAAATGCAGGAATCGACCGAGTTTAAATTTCTTCGTGGGGCCTTCCTGGCCTCACACCACGCAACCTATTTTCGCCACATGTGGTGATAATGTTGTGCGGTCACCTCCTTCCTGGCTTTGACCAGGGTAGGAATGACCTCTTCCGGAATGCCTTTTTCCCTTAGGATCCGGCGTTCAACCGCCATGCCGTCAAACGCAGCCGCGGTAAGTCTTGGAACAGACATGGTACTTGCTGAAGCAAGTCCCTTCTTAGCGGCAGAGGCCATGAGTCCTCTGTGAGCATCTCTTGAAGTTCCGGGTACCAAGTCCTTCTTGGCCAATCCGGAGCCACGAGTATAGTTCTTACTCCTCTACGTCTTATAATTCTCAGTACCTTAGGTATGAGAAGCAGAGGAGGGAACACATACACCGACTGGTACACCCACGGTGTTACCAGAACGTCCACAGCTATTGCCTGAGGGTCTCTTGACCTGGCGCAATACCTGTCCAGTTTTTTGTTCAGGCGGGACGCCATCATGTCCACCTTTGGTTTTTCCCAACGGTTCACAATCATGTGGAAGACTTCCCGATGTAGTCCCCACTCTCCCGGGTGGAGGTCGTGCTGAGGAAGTCTGCTTCCCAGTTGTCCACTCCTGGAATGAACACTGCTGACAGTGCTATCACATGATTTTCCGCCCAGCGAAGAATCCTTGCAGTTTCTGCCATTGTCCTCCTGCTTCTTGTGCCGCCCTGTCTGTTTACGTGGGCGACTGCCGTGATGTTGTCCCACTGGATCAATACCGGCTGACCTTGAAGCAGAGGTCTTGCTAAGCTTAGAGCATTGTAAATTGCTCTTAGCTCCAGTATATTTATGTGGAGAGAAGTCTCCAGACTTGATCACACTCCCTGGAAATTTTTTCCTTGTGTGACTGCTCCCCAGCCTTTCAGGCTGGCATCCGTGGTCACCAGGACCCAGTCCTGAATGCCGAATCTGTGGCCCTTTAGTAGATGAGCACTCTGCAGCCACCACAGAAGAGACACCCTTGTCCTTGGAGACAGGGTTATCCGCTGATGCATCTGAAGATGCGATCCGGACCATTTTCCCAGCAGATCCCACTGAAAAGTTCTTGCGTGAAATCTGCCGAATGGAATCGCTTCGTAAGAAGCCACCATTTTTCCCAGGACCCTTGTGCAATGATGCACTGACACTTTTCCTGGTTTTAGGAGGTTCCTGACTAGCTCGGATAACTCCCTGGCTTTCTCCTCCGGGAGAAACACCTTTTTCTGGACTGTGTCCAGAATCATCCCTAGGAACAGCAGACGTGTCGTCGGAGACAGCTGCGATTTTGGAATATTTAGAATCCACCCGTGCTGTCGTAGAACTACTTGAGATAGTGCTACTCCGACCTCCAACTGTTCTCTGGACCTTGCCCTTATCAGGAGATCGTCCAAGTAAGGGATAATTAAGACGCCTTTTCTTTGAAGAAGAATCATCATTTCGGCCATTACCTTGGTAAAGACCCGGGGTGCCGTGGACAATCCAAACGGCAGCGTCTGAAACTGATAGTGACAGTTTTGTACCACGAACCTGAGGTACCCTTGGTGAGAAGGGCAAATTGGGACATGGAGGTAAGCATCCTTGATGTCCAGGGACACCATATAGTCCCCTTCTTCCTGGTTCGCTATCACTGCTCTGAGTGACTCCATCTTGATTTGAACCTTTGTATGTAAGTGTTCAAATATTTCAGATTTAGAATAGGTCTCACCGAGCCGTCTGGCTTCAGTACCACAATATAGTGTGGAATAATACCCCTTTCCTTGTTGTAGGAGGGGTACTTTGATTATCACCTGCTGGGAATACAGCTTGTGAATTGTTTCCAATACTGCCTCCCTGTCGGAGGGAGACTTTGGTAAAGCAAACTTCAGGAACCTGCGAGGGGGAGACGTCTCGAATTTCCAATCTGTACCCCTGGGATACTACTTGTAGGATCCAGGGGTCCACTTGCGAGTGAGCCCACTGCGTGCTGAAACTCTTGAGACGACCCCCCACCGCACCTGTTTGTACGGCCCCAGCGTCATGCTGAGGACTTGGCAGAAGCGGTGGAAGGCTTCTGTTCCTGGGAATGGGCTGCCTGCTGCAGTCTTCTTCCCTTACCTCTATCCCTGGGCAGATATGACTGGCCTTTTGCCCGCTTGCCCTTATGGGGACGAAAGGACTGAGGCTGAAAAGACGATGTCTTTTTCTGCTGAGATGTGACTTGGGGTAAAAAAGGTGGATTTTCCAGCTGTTGCCGTGGCCACCAGGTCCGATGGACCGACCCCAAATAACTCCTCCCCTTTATACGGCAATACTTCCATGTGCCGTTTGGAATCTGCATCACCTGACCACTGTCGTGTCCATAAACATCTTCTGGCAGATATGGACATCGCACTTACTCTTGATGCCAGAGTGCAAATATCCCTCTGTGCATCTCGCATATATAGAAATGCATCCTTTAAATGCTCTATAGTCAATAAAATACTGTCCCTGTCAAGGGTATCAATACTTCCAGTCAGGGAATCCGACCAAGCCACCCCAGCGCTGCCCATCCAGGCTGAGGCGATCGCTGGTCGCAGTATAACACCAGTATGTGTGTATATACTTTTTAGGATATTTTCCAGCCTCCTATCAGTTGGCTCCATGAGGGCGGCCGTATCTGGAGACGGTAACGCCACTTGTTTTGATAAGCGTGTGAGCGCCTTATCCACCCTAAGGGGTGTTTCCCAACGCGCCATAACTTCTGGCGGGAAAGGGTATACCGCCAATAATTTTCTATCGGGGGAAACCCACGCATCATCACACACTTCATTTAATTTATCTGATTCAGGAAAAACCACATGTAGTTTTTTCACACTCCACATAATACCCTTTTTTGTGGTACTTGTAGTATCAGAAATATGTAACATCTCCTTTATTGCCCTTAACAAGTAACGTGTGGCCCTAAAGGAAAATACGTTTGTTTCTTCACCGTCGACACTGGAGTCAGTGTCCGTGTCTGTGTCGACCGACTGAGGTAAAAGGACGTTTTAACGCCCCTGACGGTGTTTGAGACGCCTGGACAGGTACTAATTGGTTTGCCGGCCGTCTCATGTCGTCAACCGACCTTGCAGCGTGTTGACATTATCACGTAATTCCTTAAATAAGCCATCCATTCCGGTGTCGACTCCCTAGAGAGTGACATCACCATTACAGGCAATTGCTCCGCCTCCTCACCAACATCGTCCTCATACATGTCGACACACACGTACCGACACACAGCACACACACAGGGAATGCTCTGATAGAGGACAGGACCCCACTAGCCCTTTGGGGAGACAGAGGGAGAGTTTGCCAGCACACACCAAAAACGCTATAATTATACAGGGACAACCTTTATATAAGTGTTTTTCCCTTATAGCATTTTAATATATATAGTCATATCGCCAAATAAGTGCCCCCCCTCTCTGTTTTAACCCTGTTTCTGTAGTGCAGTGCAGGGGAGAGCCTGGGAGCCTTCCCACCAGCATTTCTGTGAGGGAAAATGGCGCTGTGTGCTGAGGAGAATAGGCCCCGCCCCCTTTTCGGCGGGCTTCTTCTCCCGTTTTTCTGAGACCTGGCAGGGGTTAAATACATCCATATAGCCCCCAGGGGCTATATGTGATGTATTTTTAGCCAGAATAAGGTACTATCATTGCTGCCCAGGGCGCCCCCCCCAGCGCCCTGCACCCTCAGTGACCGCTGCTATGAAGTGTGCTGACAACAATGGCGCACAGCTGCAGTGCTGTGCGCTACCTTATGAAGACTGAAAAGTCTTCTGCCGCCGGTTTCTGGACCTCTTCACTTTTCGGCATCTGCAAGGGGGTCGGCGGCGCGGCTCCGGGACGAACCCCAGGGTGAGACCTGTGTTCCGACTCCCTCTGGAGCTAATGGTGTCCAGTAGCCTAAGAAGCCAATCCATCCTGCACGCAGGTGAGTTCACTTCTCTCCCCTAAGTCCCTCGATGCAGTGAGCCTGTTGCCAGCAGGACTCACTGAAAATAAAAAAACCTAACAAAACTTTTACTCTAAGCAGCTCTTTAGGAGAGCCACCTAGATTGCACCCTTCTCGGCCGGGCACAAAAATCTAACTGAGGCTTGGAGGAGGGTCATAGGGGGAGGAGCCAGTGCACACCACCTGATCCTAAAGCTTTTACTTTTGTGCCCTGTCTCCTGCGGAGCCGCTAATCCCCTTGGTCCTGACGGAGTCCCCAGCATCCACTTAGGACGTCAGAGAAATCTCTATTAAGATAGGGTCAGAATTTCACTATTTTTTGTATTCAGCTGTTTGATGATGAAGGGCTCCCTATTAAATTATGAGTGAGATAGACAGCCAAATAAAGACAAACAGAATGTTTACGTAATATTAGAATTCCAGAGGTATACATTTTACATGCTGGTTATAAAATGATCCACTTTGAAAATTCCACATTACGTTACTTCATACAGTGCATCCGGAAAGTATTCACAGCGCTTCACTTTTTTCACATTTTGTTATGTTACAGCCTTATTCCAAAATGGAATAAATTATTTCTTTCCATCATAATTCTACACACAATACCCCATAATGACAATGTGAAAAAAAAGTGTTTTTGAGATTTTTGCAAATTTGTGAAAAATAAAAAACTAAGAAATCACATGTACATAAGTATTCATAGCCTTTGCTCACTGCTCTGTTGATGCACCTTCGGCAGCAATTACGGCTTCAAGTCCTGGCACACCTATTTTTGGGCAGTTTCGCCCATTCCTCTTTGCAACACCTCTCAAGCTCCATCAGGTTGGATGGGAATCGTCGGTGCACAGCCATTTTCAGATCTCTCCAGAGATGTTCAATCGGATTCAAGTCTGGGCTCTGGCTGGGCCACTCAAGGACATTCACAGAGTTGCCCGGAAGTCACTCCTTTGATATCCTGGCTGTATGCTTAGGGTCGTTGTCCTGCTGAAAGATGAACCTTCGCCTCAGTCTGAGGTCAAGAGCGCTCTGGAGCAGGTTTTCATCCAGGATGTCTCTGTACATTGCTGCATTCATCTTACCCTCTATCCTGACTAATCTCCCATTTCCTGCCGCTGAAAAACAACCCCACAGCATGATGCGGTCACCACCATGCTTCACTGTAGGGATGATATTGGCCTGGTGATGAACGGTGCCTGGCTTCCTCCAAACATGACGCCTGGCACTCACGCCAAAGACTTCAATCTTTGTCTCATCAGACCAGAGAATTTTGTTTCTCATGATCTGAGAGTTCTTCAGGTGCATTTTGGCAAACTCCAGGCGCGCTACCATGTGCTTTTTACTAAGGAGTGGCTTCTGTCTGGCCACTCTACCAGAGAGGCCTGATTGGTGGATTGCTGCCGAGATGGTTGTCCTTCTGGAATGTTCTCCTCTCTCCACAGAGCAGGCATTCCCAACCACGGTCCTCAAGGCACACCAACAGTGCAGGTTTTAGTGATATCCAGGCTGCAGCACAGATGGTTAAATCAAAATAACTGAGCTACTAATTAAGTCACCTGTGCTGCAGCCTGGATATCACTAAAACATGCACTGTTGGTGTGCCTTGAGGACCGTGGTTGGGAATGCCTGCCACAGAGGAATGCTATAGCTCTCACAGAGTGACCATCGGGTTCTTGGTCACCTCACTGACTAGGGCCCTTCTCCCCCGATCGTTCAGTTTAGACGGCCGGCCAGCTCTAGGAAGAGTCCTGGTTGTTCCAAACCTTCTATTTATGGATGATTGAGGCCACTGTGCTCATTGGGACCTTCAAAGCAGCACATATTTTTCTGTACCCTTCCCCAGATTTGTGCCTCGACACAATCGTGTCTCGGAGGTCTACAGACAATTCCTTTGACTTCATTCTTGGTTTGTGCTCAGACATGCACTGTCAAGTGTGGTACCTTATATAGACAGGTGTGTGCCTTTCCAAATCATGTCCAATCAACTGAATTTACCACAGATGGACTCCAATTAAGCTGTAGGAACATCTCAAGGATGATCAGTGGAAACAGGATGCATCTAAGCTCAATTTTGAGCTTCATGGCAAAGGCTGTGAATACTTATGTACATGTGATTTCTTAGATTTTTATTCTTAATACATTTGCAAAAATCTCATAAAAACCTTTTTTTCACGTTGCCATTATGGGGTATTGTGTGTAGAATTTTGAGGGAAAAATTAATTTATTCCATTTTGGAATAAGACTGTTAACATAACAAAGGGGGTAATTCCAAGTTGATCGCAGCAGGAAATTTTTTAGCAGTTGGGCAAAACCATGTGCACTGCAGGGGGGCAGATATAACATTTGCAGAGAGTTAGATTTGGGTGGGTTATTTTGTTTCTGTGCAGGGTAAATACTGGCTGCTTTATTTTTACACTGCAATTTAGATTGCAGATTGAACACACCCCACCCAAATCTATCTCTCTCTGCACATGTTATATCTGCCTCCCCTGCGGTGCACATGGTTTTGCCCAATTGCTAAAAAATATCCTGCTGCGATCAACTTGGAATTACCCCAAAAATGTGGAAAAAAAGGGGACACTGGAGATCTTAGACAGCTGGGGTGTGAAGGATGCAGACCGGAGGTAGCACAATGTAATAAAAAAAATTATGCACAGCTGGCTCCTCCCCTTCACCCCCCTCCCTCCATTCCCTTCAGTTTGAGAAATTGACGGAGAGAAGAGGGAACAAGAAAAATCAAAGCCATACGTGACAGAACCAACCGTACCAACACGTCAAATAGCAACCAAGAACTATGAACATAACAATCAAACTGTTTGAACCAAAGTTTACAAGAATACGCAGGCTGACAGCACTGAGGCGGGCGTCCAGTGTCCCCGAGTGGATTCAGAGAAATGGATTTATTGGTAAGTACCAAAATCCTCTTTTCTCTTTTATCCACTAGGGGATACTGTAGATCTTAAGGGCCCCATACTCTACAGCGCCATGTCGGACCCTCATGCTGCATAAGATTTCTCTTGAACCGGCCGGCAGCCTCCCGGGTGGCAGGATCGCATAAAATACATTGTATGCGGTCCATTTGCATACAATGTATCTTATGCGACCCCAGCCATGCCTGCTGGAACCAACATATCACAAGTGCAGCACTAACGCTCTAGGGGCTCCGATCCGATGCTCACAGGACCGCGCATCGGATCGGATCGGATCGAATGTAAAACACATCTGATTTGCCACTTTCCATCCGATTTATCAGCCCGAAAGGTCGAAATAGGATGAAATCGGGCATTATCGTTGTAGTGTATGGGGTCCTTTAGACAGCTGGGGACGTCCCAAAGATACTCCCATGGGCAGGAGTGCTGTCCAAAGCCTGCAGAACCAAACGTCCCAAAACTCGCATCTCTAGATGCAAACGTATCAAACTTGTAAAACCGAGTGAACGTGTGTGCTGATGACCACGTTGCAAAGCTGGGTAGTGGAGGCTACTCTAGCCGCAGCCCACAAAGCTCCCACTGATCTGGTGGTATGAGCACCTACCCGAAAAGGAACTCTCTTACCAGTAGAGATATATGCTGTTTTATGGTTAGTCGTATCCATCTGGCCAAGGTTTATTTTGATACTGGCCAACCCCTCCTGGGCCCATCATACAGTACAAACAAAGCGTCAGACTTCCTAATAGAAGCCGTAGTCTGTACTTAGACCCGTAAGGCTCTGACCACATCCAAGGACAAATCCCCTTCTGCCAATCCTTGGAAGGAGGGGACCACAATCGGTTGGTTTATGTGGAACCCGGAAACCACCTTAGGTAAAAACTCAGCTTTTGTACGGAGCGCCGCTATGTCTTCATGAAAAACTAGGAAAGGGCACCTAACTCTGAAACCCTCCTTGCCGATGCTAAAGTTAGGAGCAGGGCTGCTTTCCAGCTCATGTATTTCAGATCTGCCTTTTCCAAAGGCTCGGAAACTGCAGATTTAAAAAATGGTAGCACTACAATTAGATCTCATGGAGCCGTGGGAGGATGAAAAGGTTGTTGTATTCTCAACACACCTTGTAAAAATGTCTGGACCTCCTGCAAGGACGCCAGACATTGCTGGAAAAAGATCGAGAGGGCCGAGACCTGTACCTTCAAGAATACCAATCTCAAACATCCATCCAAACCCCTTTGGAGAAACCTCAACAGTCTAGTAAGGTGGAACTCTCTAGGAATCCAAACCTTAAGCTAGCACCAGTCCATGTATCTCTTCCATATTCTATAGTAGTGTGCTGCAGTGACTGGCTTCCTTGCAGCTAACATGGTAGGAATAGCCGATTTCAGGATACCCTTGCCTCTTAGTATCCTGATCTCAAGAACCACGCCATCAACCGTAGACGGTTCAGATCTGGGTGAAGGAATGGGCCTCCCTCTGCGGCAGTTTCCAAGGATCATCCGCCAGGAGTCCACTCAGGTCCGAGTACCAACTTCTGCAAGGTCAGTCTGGTACTATTAAAATCACCCACGCTCTTTACCGTTTCACCCTTTTCAGCACTCTTGGTAAAAGAGGAAACGGCGGGAAGATGTACACCAGTTCGTATGTCCAGGGAATCGCCAGCGCATCTACTGCCTCTGCTGCTGGATCCCGTGTCCTGACCACATATCTTGGCAGCTGATGGTTGTTCCGAGAGGCCAGTAGGTCTATCTGCAGTAGACCCAATTGTAGTACCACTGTCTCGAATACCTGTGGGTGGTTTCCAAGGATCTTCCGGCAGGAGTCCACTCAGGTCCGGGTACCAACTTCTGCGAGGTCAGTCTGGTACTATTAAAAACATCCACGCTCTTTCCCGCTTCACCCTTTTTAACACTCTTGGTAAAAGAGGAAACGGCGAGAAGATGTACACCAGTTCGTATGTCCAGGGAATCGCCAGCGTGCCTACCGCCTCTGTTGCTGGATCCTGCGTCCTGGTCACATATCTTGGCAGCTGATGGTTGTTCCGAGAGGCCATTAGGTCTATCTGCAGTAGACCCAATCGTCGTACCACTGCCTCGAATACCTGTGGATGAAGAAACCATTCCTCTGGATACCTATCCTGAAGACTGAGGTAATCTGCTTCCCAATTGTCCACTCCTGGAATGAAGACTGTTGACAGGATTATGTTGCGTTTTTCTGTCCAAGACAGAATCTTTGTGGCCTCTTTTAAAGCCATGTGGCTTCTTGTTTTCCGCTGACGGTTTAGGTATTATGTCGCCGTCACGCTGTCCGACTGCACTCTTACGTGCTCTTATGAGCCCATACTAGGTCTTCCGCCAGAAGAAGTGCATTGTAAATGGCTCTTAGCTCCAGTACATTTATTTGGAGACTGCTCTACTGCGGTGACCATCTTCCCTGAAACTGATGGCTGTTCAGTACTGCTCCCCATCCTCTGAGACTGACATCTGTTGTCAAAATCTTCCAATCCCAGATTACAAACCTCTTTCTCGTCGCTAGGTTCCCGTGGACTGACCACCAAATTAACGAGGTCCTGGTTTGGGGCAACAAGAGAATCCTTCGGTGAAGAAGTAATTGCATGCCTGCCCCCTAAGCAATCACATTCAGCTAAAAAGGTCTGGAATGTAGTCTGCTATATTGGATCGCTTCGAAGGATGCTACCATCTTCCCTAGAAGCCGTACACAAAGATGCAGAGAAACCGTCTGGGTCTGTAGACCCTGACATACCATTCCCTTGATGTTTTGAATCTTGTCTTCTGGGAGAAGCACCTTCAGTATTGTATCTAAAATAAGACCCAGGAATTGAATCTTCTGCGTCAGTTGCAGATTGGATTTTTTGAAATTCTCAATCCAGCCGTGTCGAATCAGAAACTGATGAGTGATCTGAGCATCCCGGATCAACTGGTCCTGGAAGGTGGCCTTGATTAGAAGGTCATCCAGATACGGTATTAACGTTACCCCTAACGATCTCAATTTCGCTACCATGACTGCCATGATCTTCGATGACAGACCGAACGACAGTGCTCTGAATTGGTAGTGGTTCTTTTCCACTGCAAACCTTAAATAAATTTGGTGTGGTGACCAAATTGGAACATGCAGGTATGCATCCTTCATGTCCACTGACACCATGAATTCCTGTTGCTCCAAACCTGCAATGACCGACTGTATTGATTCCATCTTGAACTTGTAAACAGTCAGGAATTGATCTAACACTTTTAAATTTAGAATGGGTCTGACTGAACCATCTGGTTTGGGTACTACAAATTTTTTTTTATAAAAACCCGTTCCTCTTTGAGAAGTTGGGACAGGCATAATGACTTTGGTCTGAATTAACTTTTGAATAGCCATGTCTAATGCTCTCGCTTTTTGTACTGTACTGTGAGATCGGTTCAGAAATTGTACTTTGTATCCCTGGGAAATAATATTGTTGATCCAGACTTCTGGTAAAGTTTCGGCCAGGTGTCCCGAAACCTTTCCAACCGTCTGCCCACCATATGAGACCCAAGGTGAGCTGGGAGACCGTCATGCCACGGTCTTGTCAGTAGGTATAGGGTCCTGTTTTCGAGCTGTGGACTGGGAACGGCCTCTGCCTCTGTTTCCGCAAGCTTGACCGCCACAACCTCTTCCTCTAGCTCAGAAGGACTGAGAAAGAATTGAACACCAGACCAGAGTAATTTCTTCTGCCCAGTGGCGTAGTTCTAGGATATGTGGTAGGCAGAAAAGTAGATTTTCCTGCTGTTGCTTGTGAAATCCACTTGTCTAATTCTGGACCAAATAAAGCCACCCCTACAAAAGGGATCGCCTCCACTGCCTTCTTGGAATCAGAATCCACTTGCCATTCTCTGAGCCACAGAATCCTTGTGGCCGATATGGCCAAAGCTGAGATGCGTGACGCTATCCTGTTAGCATCCTATGTAGCTTGGCAAATGTATGTGGCCGAATCATGGATATGCTCTGCTAATCTATTTCTTCCTGGCTGTTATCTTCCGCGACTGCCTGAACAATTTGACCAGCCCAAGCTACAATAGCTTTATTAACCCAAGCACTGATAATCATAGGTCTTTGTGATGCTCGGGCAGCCACAAAGATAGATTTTAGTGCTGTATCCAACTACGATCTGACACATCCTTTAGTGTAGTCACGTTAGGAATAAGTAAGATTGTCTTCTTTCACAGTCTAGCCAGGGAGGCATCCACAATCGGCGGGACCTCCCACTTAGACATGACTCCTTTGGGTAGTGGGTAATTAGTCGTGAACTTTTTGGAAATTTGGAAGCGTCTATCTGGCTGCTTCCATGCCTCTCCCATTTGATTCTGGAGAGTCTGAGGAATCGGAAAAACTGCTGTCTGCAGTTTCTGAGACTGAAATAGATCAAAGACCTCGGGTTCCTTAACCTCCTCCTCTTTGAAGTTAAGGACCTGTTTTACCGCTTCAATAAGGGATTTCTAACCCCTTGACCCCAGCATCCTCCTCCTGAGGACTGACATCAATTACTGCTTCTACTGACTCTCCCTCCTCCTCCTCATCTATGAGACAGTCCTCGTCTTCCGACTTTTCTTGCAGGAGAGGGAGGGGTCTCTTTACCGCTTTACACACATTTTTCTCTACCTGTGCGGGTGGAGTTACTCTAAATAGGAATTCCTCCATAGTCTTGGTAAAACCCACAGCCCATTCTAAATGTTGCTTGCGGGATTCCGCCATTTCCTTAGAAATATCTGCCAGGGCATGTTTCCATGACCCTGACGGACCACTGCTCCCAGGTTGAGCGTCCATTCCCAAACATGTGTCGCACACCCTGGAGCTGCCAACATTAGTACTCTTTTTTTCACATTTTGAACATACATAGCAAGTTTTTGTGGTCTTGGTTGGTGCTTTAGACATGTTAAAACACACACCAATCAGCAGTACTTTCACCCTATTAGAAAAAGAGGAGAAAGACTGTAGGGATATAGGGAGCAATGATAAATTTGGAGTCACACAGCTGAAATTATATTAACCATTAAAGGAAAAATAAAAAATTCTTAACCAGCCTGACGTTTATAACTCCCACACCCCCAACTGATGAAACAGCTTGATTTGTGAGAAAATTCTGTTGCTCCTCTTCCTCAGGACCTGTCAGCAGAGTCCCTCCTGAAGAAAAAACAAACTCTTAAGTACTGTATTTCAGAAAGATCTTTAGTAATAGAGCTTATAAAACTTTCAAAGCCAACGCTATTAATTATTACACATAAGCCTCTGTTCTGTTGTTGCTGCAATTTCTCTTGTGGCATCTGGCAGAATCTATGCGACCTCCCCCTCAGAGAGGACTGCCCTCTCTAAAAGCGTGCATGGCCGAAAACCCCCCAAAATGGCTGTCACTGAAATATTTGATTCAACTTGCAGCCTCAGCATTACAGTGCGGCTATAACCTCTGCGCCACTGCCTATTAGCCCCTAATAATCAGCTTGCCCGCCGAGAAAGGTCCCTTAGATTACCTCAGTGGCTCCCATACGCCTGTTATGATCACTTCTCTGCTAGTCCACCGAGCAAGGGTCCTATTAGATTACCTCTGTGGCTCCTATCCGCCTGCTATCAGCGCTGTCAGCAGCGCATCTATACAACAGCACGCCTGTTTGTGTCCGCGGTTACCCCCGGTGGACGCGACCGCCGCTGTGGAGCCCTTCTGCCTGGCTGCATGTATGTCACTGCCACCAGATCCCCCTCCGTGAGCTCCGCTCCCCCTGACTAATTAACGCTGACCGCGGGGAGGATAACACATGCGCTGTTAGTGCTATTACTCATTGCTCTTTACTTCAGATCCCTCTGTGTGAGATGCTGATCCCTTCCAACGGGATCTTTGTCTCACCGAGCGGTTAGTACAGTTTTTAGGAGCCTTCACCCTCCTTCCAGCTAAGTTGGATCGGCCCACAGAAATAATATTATAGAAAAAAATCTTCTTATCTTCCTTTCCTGTGCTGCTATCCCCAGCACAATTTTTCAAACTGGAGGGATTGGGGGAGGAAGGAGTGTGAAGGGGGAGTAGCCAGCTGTGCGTAATTTTTTTTATTACATTGTGCTGCCTCCGGTCTGCATCTTTCACACCCCAGCTGTCTAAGATCTCCAGTGTCCCCTAGTGGATGAAAGAGAAAGTGAAGCGCTGTGAATACTTTCTGGATGCACTGTAGATGTGAATTAAAGATTAAAATAGACAGCATTATACTCTCGATAAACTAAACAAGATGTTCAGAACATCTAATCCACTGAGCACATATGGTGGACTTGTCAAAAGATACACGGCATTGCTATTAAATAACAAGACTGTACTTGTAAAAGTATACTATACTGCGTGAGATAAAAGGGCGTGGGAGAACTATGACCTTGAGCTATCCCAAAAAAGTTTTTCAAGTCTCACACCTCTCATACAGATAGTGTGCTTTCACATAGCATTTGAAGAAGATGTGTTTTTCCTGTATGTCATATAAATGCTTAGTTCAAAAGTAGACCAACAGGTTAACTTAAAATTTTTAGTTAAATTGGAAAAAACGGCCACTGAATTGTTCTGTATGCTAACCAAGGCTTACGGGCCAGATTGTACGGTATGTACTTTGCGGGATAGAATCAGAAGAGGCCAGATTTGTGGAAAAATGGTTTCATCCTCCATCAGGACAAGATATCAGGCCCCTAGAGAACCCTCAATACACGCCAGACCTAAAATCAAATCTGTACTCTGGGATCCCATTTTGCATCAGTTACTGAGGTAATGAAGAAAACAACAGAACTGTTGAGACAGCTGAAATATAATAAGCTACAGCACAACTTTGACCAATGGCATATAAGAATGCAGCATTGTATGGATGCAGAAGGGGAGCACATAGAAGGGGAAATGTAAAATTAAAATGTATAATTAAAGATAAATTATAGCAGTAGTCCTGTTATTTAATAGCCACATCTTGCATGGCTGTCTGCTTTGGAACAAAGGTGATAGATTTCTCAGTTCATTACTAGATGCTCCAAATGTCCCCCACAAATAAAGGAATGCTGTATGTACCTTCATTGGGAAACACTGGATAAATGTTGGAGCATAGTTGGTGCAGGTGGAGAACTTACAAAATAATTCTCTAGTCAATGGTGCTGTCCCTCTATAGAACATGCCCCACAGAAAAGAGGATAGATATGAACAAACAAAAAAGGAGGAAACAACAATGCCATTGTAAAACATCAAACGACAAACATAGTAAGAAAAAGATTGTAAAGGGGAGATGAACAGTGTCCCAAATTAACTTAATTTTGTCCTTAAATTGGGGCACACAGGGTAAATGTTGGAGACATCCCAAAGTTGTCTCTAAGAGTGGCCAACCCTGGGGAAGCCCTCTTTGCCCAAAAGATCCTAATTAAGCCTAACTTTGCCCAGCACGTCCATCTTTACCCAGGCCCAAATCCATCCTAGTGGTCTATATCCCTAATTGGACAGACGCCTTGCACTGGAGCCCACTGCGGCATTAGAAGAAAGACCTCTCCCAGAATGTTGGAGAAGTTTCATACTTACCTCAGATGTGTCCTCTGGAGCACAGTATTGGCAGTGTATGTGCACACTGGAGAACAGTTACTGAACTGCCCCATGTTTTAATTGATTTTATTTCCCCCCCCCCCCCCCCCCCAATCTGGGACATCACATGCATTGAAAAAAACAAAAACAAACACATTGTCTACAGTGGAAATACACTGTCTTTTCTTCATTACCCATCTGGCTCATCTTTAAATCTACTTAATTATGAGCTATATGCTTAATGAAGGAAATATATTTCCCCTCCAACTACACACTCTCTCATACTGTAATACAAAATTATCAGGGAGATTTATCAAATCTTCTAATGAGGAAAAATGGTAATGTTGCCCATAGCAACCAGATTGTAGCTATCATCTATCTAGCAAATTCCATAAAAGGATAGCTAGAATCTGATTGGTTGCTATGGCCAATTTGTCCACTTATACTCTTTAGATGGTTTGATAAATGCCTCCCTAAATATGTTAAGGGGAAAATGTATCAAACCTTTGAGAGAGATAAGATGATGTTGCAACCAATCAAGCTGATTGGTTGCTATGGGCAACTTTTCCATTATATCTCTCTCGAAGGTTTGATACATTTCCAGTCATGTTTCTATTGTCCTCATGTATTTTATGAATCTTATGGGGGGTACACACGGGGCAATTTTTACCTATTTTCGTAGTAAGGTGACTAGACCGCTTAGAAATGAAGCACAAATCGCTCCGTGTGTATAGAAACATAGAATTTGTCGGCAGATAAGAACCACTTGGCACATCTAGTCTGCCCCTTTTTTTTTATTTTTTTTATCTCTAACCTTAATTGATCCTTATTTCTTTGTAAGGATATCCTTATGTCTATCCCATGCATGTTTAAATTGCTCTACTGTCTTAGCCTCTACCACCTCCGATGGGAGGCTATTCCACTTGTCCACTACCCTTTCTGTGAAGTAATTTTTCCGCAAATTTTCCCTGAACCCCCCCCCCTCCAGTCTCAGTGCATGTCCTCGTGTCCTATTGCTTCTCTTCATTTGGAGAATGTTTCCCTCCTGGACTTTGTTAAAACCCTTGATATATTTGAAAGTTTCTATCATGTCCCCCCTTTCCCTTCTCTGCTCCAAACTATACATATTGAGATTTCTTAGTCTTTCTGGGTATGTTTTGTGATGTAGGCCATGCACCATTTTAGTTGCCCTTTTTTGTACAGTTTCTAATGTATTAATATCCTTTTGGAGATATGGCCTCCAGAATTGAACACAGTATTCTAGATGAATCTGTACCAATGACCTATACAGTGGCATTATTACTTCTTTCTTTCTGCTGCTGATTCCTCTCCCAATGCAGCCAAGCATCTGACTAGCCTTCCTCATTGCTTTGTTACATTGCTTACCTGCCTTTAAGTCATCTGAAATAGTGACTCCTAGATCCCTTTCCTCCTCAGTAGTTTCCAGTATAGTGCCATTAATACTATATTTAGCCTTTGGATTTTTGAGACCCAAGTGCATGATTTTGCATTTTTTGGCATTAAACTGTAATTGCCACACTCTTGACCATTCCTCTAGTCTACCTAGATCCTCAATCATTTGTTTTACCCCACCTGGTGTGTCTACCCTGTTGCATACCTTTGTGTCATCTGCAAAAAGGCATACTTTCCCTTTAATGCCATTTGCAATGTCACCAATAAAGATATTAAAAAGCACTGGTCCAAGTACAGATCCCTGGGGTACTCCACTGGTAACATTTCCCTCCTGTGAATGCACTCCATTTACCACAACTCTCTGTTTTCTATCCTTCAACCAAGATCTTATCCATTCAATATCCTGTATGCCCCATAGCATTAGCCGCGCATCTCTATCACCAGCTCAGATCATTCAAGCATGCAGGCAAGATCTAGTTAGATCGCCTAGTATGTGCATAAAGAACACTGGTTAGCACAGATCACTCAGCACACATTGCGGTGTGTATAGCGGTGTATAGCAATGTGTGCTGAGCAATCTAAGCTAATCTAGATCGCTTAGCACACAGGCACAAGTCACCCCGTGTCTACCCAGCATTACTCTATTTTTAGAATGTACGCAAATTAGTTACTTGTGGATTACACCCCATACCCTCCTACTGTATCACTATTCACTTAAACATTTGTTTCCCAATTATATCTAGTTGTTAAAGGCTATATTTGTTATGCTATAATGTTATTACTCCCTCCCAAAAAACGGGATATGAAAACTACTTTTATACAGTTCAATATGAAATTATTCTTGACAATAAATGGAGAAAAGAGTAAACTCACTGAAAATGAGCATTTTGCAGTAATAAATGAAAATAATTATCACAAAGGAGAAGAAAAACAATGTAGCCATGTGTTCAACATGAAGCTGAAGTCTATACTATGCCATCTGTGCAATGAATAATGTACCTTATCTTGACCCCATTACCATATATGACTGTGTGTCTTCAATTACATTTAAATAACTGTTTTAGTATCTCATATAACTTGTTTAAACAATTACATTTTACAGGCTTGAGAGACATTTATTTCAGGCCAGTCAACTGTTATTGTAGCCTACTGGTGTATTACAGCAGCAATGTGATCACAAGCAAATCACATAAAACATAAATCTACTTCTCTGTTTTAAACACAGAACAAAATGTATTTTCAGATAAATAAAAAAAAAATAGTGAAAATTACTGATTATTGTCTCAGTGTAATTAACGTTAACATGCCGAGGGTCAGTGATTTTTGTCTGAAACAGTTCCATTTCTATATGACATCATTTACACAGGAGGAGATTGTGACAGCTTAATACAGGATGTATTTTCAACCATTAATTTAAAAAAAGTTGAAAATAAGATCTAACTTTAAACAGATTACGTCATAAAGACAGGAAAGTGACAAGATAGTAGTGTGTGGGGAGAGGGACGTTAGAGAGATTTAATCCGAGATCAATGTAAAACATGTAGAACTGGCCTCAATATCCCTGGCGTGAGTAATCTGATAGGTCCAGCACAACTCTGTTTGCATTTTTATGCAAAAAAATGTCTAAGTCGCAATGCTATGTGACTAGGATGAAACAAAATACTGTGCTGATTAATCCGATATGCGACACTTGTATATCTGTGAGCGACCGAGTCTTTATATAAAGCAAAACAGTATCTGTCATAGAAAAACGAGTTTTATGGTAAGAACTTACCTTTGTTAAAACTCCTTCTGCGAGGTACACTGGGCTCCACAAGTCTGGACAATGGGGTGTAGAGTAGGATCTTGATCCGAGGCACCAACAGACTCAAAGCTTTGACTGTTCCCAGAATGCACAGCGCCGCCTCCTATATCCCCCCGCCTCCCAGCAAAGGAGCTCCGTTTAGTTAACCAGCCCAATGCAGTAGCAAGAAAAGAGACGACAACGGTTAGTAGCCACATACACCACACTTTCACGACAAGAGAACTGTCAGCGGCTAACGCCATAGCAACCCAAAGAAGCTAAGTGCGTCAGGGTGGGCGCCTTGTGGAGCCCAGTGTACCTCGCAGAAAGAGTTTTAACAAAGGTAAGTTCTTACCATAAAACTCGTTTTCTGCTGCGGGGTACACTGGGCTCCACAAGTCTGGACAATGGGGATGTCCTAAAGCAGTTCCTTATGGGAGGGGACGCACTGTAGCGGGCACAAGAACCCTGCGTCCAAAGGAAGCATCCTGGGAAGCGGCAGTATCGAAGGCATAGAACCTTATGAACGTGTTCCCGGAGGACCACGTAGCCGCCTTGCACAATTGATCAAGGGTCGCACCACGGCGGGCCGCCCAAGAAGGTCCAACAGACCGAGTAGAATGGGCCGTAATGTGAGCAGGAGCTGACAGACCAGCCTTCACATAAACGTGTGCAATCACCATTCTAATCCATCTGGCCAGGGTCTGCTTGTGAGCAGGCCAGCCACGTTTGTGAAATCCAAAAAAACAAAGAGAGAATCAGATTTTCGAATAGAAGCAGTTCTCTTCACATAGATACGGAGAGCCCGTACCACATCCAAAGACCGCTCTTTGGGAGACAAATCAGGAGAGACAAAGGCTGGAACCACAATCTCCTGATTAAGGTGGAACAAAGAAACCACCTTAGGTAAATATCCGGGACGAGTCCTGAAAAATCAGATATGGGGAACTACAAGACAGGGCACCCAGATCCGACACTCTTCTAGCAGAGGCAATAGCCAGCAAGAACACCACCTTAAGGGAAAGCCACTTAAGGTCAGCTGAACCAAGAGGTTCAAATGGAGGCTCCTGCAAACGCCTCCAAAATCACCGACAAGTCCCAAGGAGCCACAGACGGGACATAGAGAGGTTGGATACGCAACACACCCTGAGTGAAAGTATGAACATCAGGTAAAGTCGCAATTTTTCTCTGATACCACACCGACAAGGCCGAAATATGAACCTTGAGGGAGGCCAGACGCAGGCCTAAATCTAGGCCCTGCTGCAGAAAAGCGAAAAGTTTGGCTGTACTAAACTTGGAAGTGTCATAATTGTTAGATGCGCACCAAACAAAGTATGAATGCCAGACCCTATGGTAAATCCGAGCAGAAGCCGGTTTCCGGGCCCACATCATAGTTTTAATGACCTCTTCAGAAAAACCCTTAGCCCTCAAGACGGAAGCTTCAAGAGCCACGCCGTCAAAGACAGCCGGGCTAGGTCCTGGTAGACACAAGGGCCCTGAACGAGTAGGTCTGGGTGTTGTGGAAGTAGATGTGGACGCTCTGACGATAGGCCTTGCAGGTCTGAGAACCAGTGCTGTCTGGGCCACACCGGAGCTATGAGAATTTTCTTTTTCTCGCTTGAACTTCCGAATTACCATGGGCAGGAGTGACACCGGAGGGAACACGTACGGCAGCTGAAACCTCCACGGCACCGCCAGCGCATCCACGAATGCTGCTTGAGGATCCCTTATCCTTGCTCCGAAGACCGGAACCATGTGATTGTGTTGAGACGCCATCAGATCCACATCTGGAAGACCCCACCTTTCCACTAGGAGTTGAAACACTTCTGGATGGAGGCCCCACTCGCCGGCATGCACGTCCCGACGACTGAGAAAGTCCGCTTCCCAATTCAGGATTCCCGGAATGAATATTGCCGATATTGCCAGTAGATGGCGTTCTGCCCACTGTAGAATCCGTGAGGCTTCCTTCATTGCCAAACGGCTTCGAGTGCCGCCTTGATGATTTATGTAAGCCACTGTGGTGGCGTTGTCCGACTATACTTGAACAGGACGGTTCTGAATTAAATGCTGGGCCAGGTTCAACGCATTGAAGACCGCCCGCAACTCCAGAATGTTGATCGAGAGGAGAGATTCCACCTTGGTCCACCGACCCTGTAAGTAGTGCTGCTCCAGCACCGCGCCCCAACCTCTTAGACTGGCATCTGTCGTCAACAGGACCCAGTTGGATATCCAGAAGGGACGGCCCCTGCACAATTGTTGGTCCTGGAGCCACCAGAGCAGCGACAGACGGACCTCCGGAGTCAATGAGATCATTTGAGACCTGATCCGGTGAGGCAGGCCGTCCCACTTGGCTAGAATCAGCTTCTGAAGGGGGCGAGAATGGAATTGAGCATACTCCACCATGTCGAATGCTGACACCATGAGGCCCAGCATCTGCATCGCCGAATGTATCGACACTTGCGGACGAGAAAGGAAGCAACGAATCCTGTCCTGAAGCTTCAGGATTTTCTCCTGAGACAAGAACAACCTCTGGTTGTGAGTGTCCAACAGTGCTCCCAGGTGCATCATGCTCTGAGCAGGGACCAGGGAGGATTTCGTCCAGTTGATGAGCCACCTGTGGGCTTGTAGAAACCGGACCGTCATATCCAGATGACACAGGACAAGATCTGGGGAATTTGCCAGGATTAACAAGTCGTCCAGATACGGCAGTATCCTGACCCCTTGACGGCGGAGTACCACCGTCATCACCGCCATAACTTTGGTGAAGACTCGCGGATCCGTTGTTAAACTAAAAGGTAACGCCCGAAACTGGTAATGGATGTTGCCAATAGCAAACCTCAGGTATTGTTGATGTGACACTGCTATAGGAATATGCAGGTAAGCATCCTGTATGTCCAAGGAGACCATGTAGTCCCCAGGTTCCAAGGACTATAGAGCGAAGGGTTTCCACACGGAACTTGGAAATCTTCACAAACCTGTTCAATGCCTTGAGGTTGAGAATGGGCCGGGAGGACTCATTCGGTTTCGGGACTAGAAACAGCGGAGAATAGCACCCCCGGCCCCTCTGAGCAAGAGGCACCTGTACTACGACTCCTGTATCCAGGAGGGTCTGTACCACCGAGTGTAGAGTTTTTGCCTTTGTCTGGTCCAAAGGGACGTCTGTCTGGCAAAATCGATGAGGGGGTCGGTTTTTGAAGGCAATGGCGTAACCTCGAGTGATGACTTCCCGTACCCAGGCATCTGAAGTGGTCTTCAACCATTCCTGGGAATACCCTAGAAGCCGGCCCCCCACCCTGGGATCCCCCAGGGGGAGGCCCGCCCCGTCATGCGACAGGCTTATCGGTCTTGGCAGCTGGCTGACGGGCAGCCCAGGCTCTTTTGGGCTTCGGCATACCGGGTTTGGAAGTGCGGGCCTGCTTATGGTACACCTGACCTTTTGCTTTACCTGAAGGACGAAAGGGGCGAAAGGACGTACCTTTAGCCTTCGACACAGAAGGAGCGGTATTAGGTAGACAGGCAGTTTTGGCAGTAGCCAAGTCAGCCACTATCTTATTTAAGTCCTCCCCAAACAGAATATCTCCCTTGAAAGGGAGTACCTCCTGGGTTTTTCTAGAGTCCAGATCCACAGACCAGGATCCCAGCCACAATATCCAGCGAGCCAGGACTGACGTAGTAGAGGCCTTGGCTGCCAGGATACCGGCATCAGAAGCCGCCTCTTTAATATATCGAGAAGCTGTGACAATATATGACAAGCATTGTCTAGCATGGTCAGAGGAGATTTCAGCTTCTAACTTTAAGGCCCATGCTTCAATAGCCTCAGCAGCCCATGAAGCTGCAATAGTAGGCCTTTGTGCAGCACCCGTGAGGGTGTAAATCGCTTTTAGACAACCCTCCACACGTTTATCCGTAGGCTCTTTCAGAGACGTGACGGTAGTGACAGGTAGAGCTGAGGAAACCACCATTCCAGCCACATTTGAGTCCACTGGAGGAGGTGTTTCCCAATTCTTAGACAGCTCTGGCACGAGGGGATAGCGAGCCAGCATCTTCTTTTGAGGCACAAACTTCGTACCCGGGTTTTCCCAGGGTTCCTAACGTATATCCACTAGGTGATCAGAGTGAGGTAAAACCTGTTTAACCACCTTCTGATACTTGAACCTATCTGGTTTCTTAGGAGGCACGGATGGCCCGGGATCATCCGTAATGTGCAGAATTAACTTAATAGCCTCCAAAAGGTCAGGAACATCCACATGTAGACTACCCTCCCCATCAGCCGTACCTGAGTCAGAACCTGTGGGGTCAGTGTAAGTGCCGTCCTCATCAGACGAGGTGTCAGTGACAGCAGTGGATTGTGAGGAGACGAGCGCTCGCTTAGAGGACCTCTTGGACTTAGGCGAGCGTTGGTCAGACTTTTTAGTAGTCAAGGACTGGTTCAACTTCTTTAATTGAGCAGATAAATCGTCCGCCCACGGCGGGTTAGCTGCAGGGCACACATACGGTTGTACCGGCATTGGGGGTCCCATAGGGGGTGTTCGTTTATGAACTAGCATATGCAGAAGCGTGGAAAAAGCGGCCCACTGGGGGTCAGTTTGTGCCTCCGTTGCCACAGTCCCACTGGGGGGCAAGGAGTCCCCAGAAGCAGAGCCCACAGCTGCTATATTCTCCTCATATGTGCCTGTGGCTTCAGCAACACCAGCAGTGTGTTCCGCCCCAGAACCGTTACCCTCAGAAACAGACATGATATAACTTGCAGTATGAGGTAACACAGTACAATTATCAGCAGCACAATATCCCAAACCCAAACCCCTGCGCAGTGTAGTCAGCACTAGCAGAGATAAAGGAGAGATATGGTGACCAAATCACAGAGAAAAATACGTAATACAGTATATCTTTGTGAAAATCCTATATTAGATAACACCTGACGCACCAAGCCCCCTCAGGTTATAGAATATAGGGATAGCAAGTTGAGTGAAAGACACGAGATGGACAACACTCAGCTATCAAATGCACACACAGAAGGTCACAGTTTGTACAATGCAGAGGTAGAATACTTAAGTGTCATGTAAAGGCACAGCGCTGACAACCAGGCGGCTTTACATAGGAGGATTTGCCCAAGCAGTCCCATGAACAGTGAGCTGAGGCTTAATGGCGCCGCAGACACTGACTGGGAGTGAGGAAAAGACAGATATGCAGCTCCAGGGCGGGAACATTTGCGGGAAATGGCGCCCTGGGGCTGGGGAAGGGGCTTCAGGTCTAAGCCTTATCCCCCTTGCTGGCAAAACCACCGGGTACTGTGGGCGATATAAGAAGTGGTTTAGAGAGAAAACCCGACCTGTGCCCATGCCCTGGTGATCTAGTGGGATCGCCTGTACTGCCACAGTGTCCACCGCCAGCGCGCGTGGCCCGCCTCCCACTGACTGCGCCGGATCGCGATAAAGACCGGGTCCCGCGACCGGGACCCACTTACCACCTCCCGAAGCGCGTCCACGCGATCCTGGAGAGCCCCAGCCGTGTGTGTCTAACATAAAGAAAAACGGAGCCTCCGCTGTAGGTACCCGGCAACCAGGGCTCGGGAGTGTACAGCGCCGCTGGGGAGAGCTGGAGCTGCAGCAGTGAATGTCACAAAACATTTACCACCGCTGCTGCCCTTGAAGTCTTCACTTTTTACTTCATAAAAAGCTTTTCTCAGGGATGCTTGGAGCAGCCCATCTGTTAAGTGCCTGCTTACTGCAGCACCAACTTACAAACTGAGCTCCTGTGCAGGGAGGCGGGGTGATATAGGAGGCGGCGCTGTGCATTCTGGGAACAGTCAAAGCTTTGAGTCTGTTGGTGCCTCGGATCAAGATCCTACTCTACACCCCATTGTCCAGACTTGTGGAGCCCAGTGTACCCCGCAGCAGAAAAAGCCACGTCCGCTGCATCACAGGACTTCGTTTGCAGATCCAGAGACTCAGTTGCACACAGATATAGTGTAAAAGTGTGCACATAAAATTAATCAGCACAGTCTCCTGGTGCATCATACAGATGAAGGCATGCCAATCGTGGCTCCATCTGTGCCTGGGCGCGCCCGCCTAAGCGTGCCCTTCACAGCGTCTGGACCCATTCACTAAAATGGGAGCTTCTCTCTGCACTCCCGTAGCAGGGCTAGGCGCCGGATAGCCTAGTCCCGCCAGGAGTGCACGTCTGCGATAGAGCCGCACTAGATGAGTGCGGCTCCATCTGTAGTTATATTGAGTTGCAACCACGCGATCCTGGAGAGCGTTAGCAGGGGTGTGCCTGATGACCAGTGCGCCTCTGCTGCAAGTACCCGGGAACCCGGCTGCGGGAGTATGCAACGCTGCTGGGGAGGTGATGGAGCCACAGCACAAAATGTCAGACTGACATAAATAGTGCTGTGGCCCTTGAAGTCTTCTTAAAAAGCTCTTTTCAGGGCTAGCACAGCCCCACCTGTTAGTAACCTGCACTGCAGGCACCAATTTACAAACTGAGCTCCAGTGCCTGGAGGCGGGGTTATAGAGGAGGCGGTGCGGTGCATCCTGGGAACAGTCAAAGCTTTAGCCTGTTGGTGCCTCGGATCAAGATCCAACTCTACCCCGATGTATTCCCTGCGGAATCCCAGTGTACCCCGCTGCAGAAAAAGCTTTTTCAGGGCTGCTTAGTGCAGCCCACCTGTTAAGTGACCTGCTACTGCAGACACCAACTGAAACGGAGCTCACAGTGCCTGGAGGCAGAGTTATAGAGGAGGCCCCAATGCATCCCGGGACATACGAAGGCTTTAGCCTGTTGGGGCCTCTGAATCAAGATCTACTCTACACCCCAATGTTTCCCTGTGAAAACCAATGTAACCTGCTGCAGAAAAAAATACTTTTGAAAACACCAATGGCAGGTTCACATTACAGTGAAGCCTTTACTGACATCAGCTATGTTGTGCGCTATATGAAACAACTATGTGCAATAACCATAGAGGTAACGTCATTTATACCACATGTAACAGATGTGTCGTCATACACTTGCTGCAGTTGTGACAAACATCTCTTCTTGACGCACAAGTTCCCGTGCAACTCAGCATGCGCAGAGCATCTTTTTTTCTCAACTGTGCGTCCTAATCATGATGCAAAACTGCTTGACGAGACTGCACTAATTCATTTGATATGAACATGTCATATGTATATCTGTGTGCGACTGAGTCTGAATCTGTATACGCAGTGCTATGATGCAGCGGCTGGGGCTTTTTTTAATGGCAAGTTCAGTTCTGCTTCATATACAGATTCAAACTCAGGTGCATACATATACACAAGTGTTGCATATCAAATTAATAAGTGCACTGTCGTAAAGTGGTTTTGTCGCATAACATTGCGGGCTTACACACGCTAGGCTACTCGCACAGCATGGAGTAATGAGGCTGGGTGTATGAGTACGCATCTGTTTCTGTGCTAATACAATCACTTTCTGTTAAATCAAATGCTGACGATAAATCAAAGCACCTTCACTGTTTATTTGTAAAATGCCATAAAACGTGTATCAGGCACAATTACAAAACACACGCAAAAATGGTTGACAAAGGAGGTTCAGACATGAGAAAGAGGGTAAAGAGCCCTGCTGGTGACAACTGACAGTCCACAGGTCACGAGAAAGTAGTGACATCACATCAGTAAGGCATGAGGCACAGTGGGGCAGATGTATTAACCTGGAGAAGGGATAAAGAAGTGATAAAGCAGTGATAAGTGTAAGGTGATAACGCACCAGCCATTCATTGAGGATTTATAGTAAACAAAATATTACCAGTTTTAGTGCGCAAAAAAAAAACCCCTATGTTGCAGCTAGTTATGTATATCAGAGTAACGCATCCAAGTTACTCAGAAACAGTGAATAGAAGAAAGGATAGATATACACACTCCAGCGCTAAGGAGAGTACCACATTCACAATTTATACTCAGAAAACTCCATGCAAAAACACTTATCACCAATGTGGATAATAAGTTAAATGGTAATACTTAACGTTAGGGAAGTGATCTACAAAAGAGCAGATTATTCTTAATCCGTAGATTTCCACAGTTTACCATGTAAAAAGACAAGAAATGTGTAATAGTGCAGATTATTCAAAACAAAATTCAGATTTTATTCGAGAGATCTACTTACAAACACAAAGTTTGGATTGAGCTTGATATTATTCCTGAAATGGCAAATGCAGCATATAGCGGGTGCATCAATTCCAGGTGTGCAATGGATCTTTCATGTAGACTCCATGGTGAGGCAAATGGCACCATAAAAAAGAAATATAGATAGTGCAAGTATGTAAAAACAACCAAAGTTTTAATACAAGTATGCACTTACAAACACTTGACAAAACACAGCATAATGGGTTCCCCACTGGCAGAGCAGCATAGGTAAGTTCCTGATGTTCGAGGAATTTCCAACACTCACTTCCGGAATGTGAGTGCTGTGACAAACCCACGATCTCCAGCCATGCAGGGTATCCCTCCTAGAGCCACGCTAGACGCGTTTCAGACTGCCTGGGAAGACTGCAGGATCTCTGTGAGAGAAATGCGCTTCCTTATACAACTCCGGTTTTACTATGATGAACTGGTATTTGGACTTTTATTAGTGACTTCTGTCATAGAAACGAACTGTGGAACGCATGTGGATTACTTCCGGCTGAGTGGAACGCAAACCGCGACGTCACTTCCGGTTCCGGTCGTGACGCGTATGCTCGGCGCGTGGACGGCGCAGATCAGCGGGAATTGGGAGCACCTGTCTCCTCTCAATATAAGGACAACTAGAAGAGCACAAGCCACGCTACTGAGGAAGGACTTTGGTCTGAAACGCGTCTAGCGTGGCTCTAGGAGGGATACCCTGCGTGGCTGGAGATCGTGGGTTTGTCACAGCACTCACATTCTGGAAGTGAGTGTTGGAAATTCCTTGAACATCAGGAACTTACCTAAGCTGCTCTGCCAGTGGGGAACCCATTATGCTGTGTTTTGTCAAGTGTTTGTAAGTGCATACTTGTATTAAAACTTTGGTTGTTTTTACATACTTGCACTATCTATATTTCTTTTTTATGGTGCCATTTGCCTCACCGTGGAGTCTACATGAAAGATCCATTGCACACCTGGAATTGATGCACCCGCTATATGCTGCATTTGCCATTTCAGGAATAATATCAAGCTCAATCCAAACTTTGTGTTTGTAAGTGGATCTCTCGAATAAAATCTAAATTTTGTTTTGAATAATCTGCACTATTACACATTTCTTGTCTTTTTACATGGTAAACTGTGGAAATCTACTGATTAAGAATAATCTGCTCTTTTGTAGATCACTTCCCTAACGTTAAGTATTACCATTTAACTTATTATCCACATTGGTGATAAGTGTTTTTGCATGGAGTTTTCTGAGTATAAATTGTGAATGTGGTACTCTTGTTAGTGCTGGAGTGTGTATATCTATCCTTTCTTCTATTCATTGAGGATTTGAAAATTGACAGTTAAGAGCTGATTTGCTGGTGCGTTATCACGTTGCGTTTATCACTTCTTTATCCCTTCTCCAGGCTTACTACATCTGCCAATTGTACCTCACCTTCAACAGTATATAGGAGACAGGCCAACTTGCACATTCTCTTACTGAGGCAATAATAACATATTTAAATTGCAAAAAAGTCTCTTTAAAAAACTTCAAAAGAATACTCTTACCAATCTCTGGTTCAGTCGTTTATTTTCTTCTTCTTTCTGCTGCAATGTCTGAATAAAAATATAAAACATTAATTAAAAGTAACTTTTAATATATTATACAAATTATCAGAAAATTGACAAATACACAAAACCTAACTGTAAAGGGTGTAGTATAATAAATCTACAATGTCTAGGTCATAGGTCTGCAAACTCGGTCCCCAGGACCCCACAAAGTGCATGTTTTGCAGGTAACCCAGCAGGTGCACAGGTGTATTAATTACACACAGACACATTTTAAAAGGTCCACAGGTGGAGTTAATTATTTCACCTGTGACTCTGTGAGGAGACCTGCAAAACATGCACTGTGTGGGGTAATGAGAAGCGACTTTGCAGACCTATGGTCTAGGTCAGGGATGGGGAACCTTCGGCCCTCCAGCTGTTGTTGAACTACACATACCAGCATGCCTTGCTACAGTTTTGCTATTTGGCCATGCTAAAACTGTTGCAAGGCATGCTGGGATGTGTAGTTCAACAGCAGCTGGAGGACCGAAGGTTCCCCATCCCTGGTCTAGGTAGACAGTCAATAGGTTGAAAACATACAGTATGGTCGAAATTAGGTCAATGGGGTCAAAAGGTTGACGCAAAATGTTTTTTTTGTTGTTGTTTTTTTTTGGTTTAAGGACACCTCTTGTATATTCCATGTTATGTGACCACCATTAGTACAAACGTGAACCCTAATGAGCTCGCTTCTGCTACTGCTGCTCTCGTCACAGGTTTCTATTCCCAATTGTAGTCCTCTCAGATAGTAAATTAAGCAAATGTTGGTAAAACATATGAAAACCCCCCAAAAATGTGTGTGGCGACCATTGTCACATTGACCTTTTCAATCTGTTGACCATATTGTTTTGACCTATTGATTGTCTACCTAGATAGACACTGTAGATCTATCATCCGGATACCACTGTAAAAAAGGGAAACTATTCTCCCACCGCAATAGAGATTGGTTCAGCATTAACAGCAACTACATGAAACTATATGAAACAACCAAACAGGTAAAATAAATGATACCACATAGCATATCTAAGCTAAGACAGTCACTTGTTATTCAGTATCACAATGATGGCTACTTACTCTTTCTAGCAGCATTATCTTTTGTTTTTCTTCTGACAACAAAACATCACTAAAAGAAAGAACAAGTGTAAATCTAACTTTGCTGGTGCAAACATCATGAGCAGTGGAAATTATGGAACACATAGTACATGATGCCTCTAATTAGGCAAAGGAAACTATTTTCCCTTAGAACTTCAGCACTCTCCCTACCTGCAGCTACAAACACGGTCATGAAAAGCGGTGGGAACTTTTTCGACCCACTCCAACTGGGTTAATTAACAAGGTTGGGGATAAGAGTGGCATTTATTGGTATGACTGCTCTTAGTGTAGTTTAGAAGAGTGTACATTACTAATTCAGAGCAGGGGCAAAAAAAGCAACTATTCAGGCACAAATGTATTATTTTTACAAGGCTGTACTGCAGCATATGATGCAGTGTGTGTTGAAGAAAGAAAAATCCCTCACACTGTGTAAGAATTGAGAAAAGGCCTTTTATTGTATATCCTTTTTGTGTTTAGCCCAGTAGGTTCCCACTAATGTTGAAATTAAAAGGTTTAATACACTAAAATAGTTTAGCCAAAAACACTGACTGCACTTACTGAACAGCTGTCATGCTGGTTTCTAAAGTGGTTTCCATTCTGTCTTCATCTATGACAGTGGTATCATAAACGGGTCTATTCATTTCCAGAGGAAGGTCATGGACAGAAGCTCCACTAGGCTCGGTAGGAAGAGCCACATGAGTTGAAGACATAACACTCCTTAGCTTGCAAACTTCCTCTTCAAGTTTCTTCTTCTCTTCAAGTAAACATGCTCGGTCTCCAGATAAAGTTTCAATTAAATCTAGAGAAAAATAAACACGCAAGAGAAAACATATCAATATACTACCGTAAATATAAATATTATCTATATATATATATATCTATATATATATATCTATATATATATATGTGTGTGTGTGTTAAACTACATAAACCCTTAAAATACATAACAAGCCCAAAAAAATACATAATCAGGAAAAAACTAAATTGCAAGTAAATGTGGTAGTAGGGATTATTAATCTAATTTTATTGCTTACATTTCTCTAAACGTGAATACAACAGTACACAGTAACAAAAAATAGGATTTTGGTTACCTACCAGTAAATCCTTTTCTCGTAGTCCGTAGAGGATGCTGGGTCCATATTAGTACCATGGGGTATAGACGGGTCTACCAGGAGCCATTGGCACTTTAAGAGTTTGAGAGTGTGGGCTGGCTCCTCCCTCTATGCTCCTCCTACCAGACTCAGTCAAGAAACTGTGTCAGAGGAGACGTACATCTTCGAGAGAAGGATTTAACACAAATAGTGGGGAGATTCATACCAGCTCACACATACAAGGCACATCAAGCTAACTTAGCTTGAAAACTCAGCAACCACTGAGAACATTACTTACCAAGTAAACAACGCAGTACTTAACTAAAAACAAAGTTATACTGAACCAGATAACAATTGCAGGAAAACGAAGCGCTGGGCGGGCGCCCAGCATCCTCTACGGACTACGAGAACAGGATTTATCGGTAAGTAACCAAAATCCTATTTTCTCTTACGTCCTAGAGGATGCTGGGGTCCATATTAGTACCATGGGGATGTACCAAAGCTCCCAGAACGGGAGGGAGAGCGTGGAGGCTCCTGCAGAACTGATTGAGTGAACTTCAGATCATCAGAGGCCAAAGTATCAAACTTGTAGAACTTTGCAAATGTGTTCGACCCAGACCAGTTGCTGCTCGGCAAAGTTGTAACGCCGAGCCCCCCCCCCCCCATCAGCCGCCCAGGAAGACCCCACCTTACGAGTAGAGTGGACCTTGACAGACGTAGGATACGGGAAGCCTGCCGTAGAATACGCATGCTGGATAGTGAACCTGATCCAGCGAGAGATCGTCTGCTTAGAAGCAGGACACCCAATTTTCTTGGGATCATACAGGACAAACAGAGTCCAGTTTCCTGTGTCCTCTTCACATTGATTTTCAGAGCCCTTACAACATCCAAGGACTTTGATGAAATTGAGGAGTCAGTAGCCACTGGCATCACAATAGGTTGGTTGATATGAAATGCCGACACAACCTTCGGAGGAAACTGCTGACGTGACCGGAGTTCAGCTCTATCTTCGTGGAAGATCAAGTATGGGCTTTTACACAATAAAGCCCCCAACTCCGACACACGTCTAGCAGAAGCTAAAGCCAACAAAGTGACAGCTTTCCACGTAAGAAATTTGACTTCATCCTTCTGTAGAGGCTCGAACCAGTCCGATTGGAGGAACTACAACACCACGTTAAGGTCCAAAGGCGCCGTAGGCGGTACAAAAGGAGGTTGGATGTGCAGAACTCCCTTCAAAAAGGTCTGAACCTCAGGGAGGGCAGCCAATTGTTTCTGGAAGAAAACAGAGAGGGCCGAAATCTGGACCTTCACAGATCCCAACTTTAGGCCCATATCCAGCTTGTAAGAAGAGCAGAAACCGTCCCAGTTGAAACTCCACCGCAGAAAATTTCTTGGACTCACACCAAGATACATTTTTTTTCCAAATTCGATGGTAATGTTTAGACGTTACTCCTTTCCTAGCCTGTATCAGGGTAAGGATAACCTTGTTCGGAATGCCCTTCCGCGCTAGTATCAGGTGTTCAACTTCCATGCCGTCAAACGTAGCAGCGGTAAGTCTTGATAGGCGAACAGCCCCTGCTGCAGCAGGTCCTCCCGAAGAGGAAGAGGCCTCGGCTCTTCTTGCAGTAGATCCGCATACCAAGCCCTTCTTGGCCAGTCTGGAGCAATGAGGATCGCTTGAACCTTTGTTCTCCTTATGAGCTTTAGAACTCTTGGGATGAGTGGAAGTGGAGGAAACACATACACCGACTGGAACACCCACAGAGTCACTAGGGTGTCCACCGCCACTGCTTGCGGTTCCCTCGACCTGGAACAATACCGCCGAAGCTTCTTGTTGAGACGAGAGGCCATCATGTCGATCTGGGGTACGCCCCAAAGATCTGTTACCTCCTTGAATACCTCTGGATGGAGACCCCACTCCCCTGGATGGAGATCGTGCCTGATGAGGAAGTCCGCTTCCCAGTTGACTACTCCCAGAATGAAGATTGCTGACAGCGCCAACGCGTGCTTTTCTGCCCAGAGGATGATTCTTGTTACCTCTGCCATTGCAGCTCTGCTCTTCGTTCCGCCCTGTCGGTTTATGTAAGCCACTGTTGTCACATTGTCCGACTGCACTTGAATGGTCCGATTTCTCAGAAGATGGGCCACTTGCAGGAGACCGTTGTAGACGGCTCTTAGTTCCAGAATGTTTATCAGCAGGCCATCTTCCAGACTTGACCACCTTCCTTGGAAGGTTTCCCCTTGAGTGACTGCGCCCCAACCCCGAAGACTTGCATCCGTGGTTAGAAGGATCCAGTCCTGAATCCCGAACTTGCGGCCCTCCAGAAGGTGAGATAATTGCAGCCAGCAGAGGAGTGAAATCCTGGCCTTCGGCGACAGACGTATTCTCTGGTGCATGTGTAGATGGGATCCCGACCACTTGTCTAGGAGATGCAGTTGGAAGGACCGAGCGTGAAACCTCCCAAATTGCAGAGCCTCGTAAGAGGCCACCATCTTCCCCAGAAGGCGAATGCACTGATGAATTTACACCCGAGCTGGCTTCAAGACATCCCGGACCATCGTTTGAATCACCAACGCCTTTTCCACTGGGAGAAACACCCTCTGCACCTCTGTGTCGAGGATCATTCCCAGAAAGGACAACCTTCTGGTTGGTTCCAAATGTGACTTTGGAAGATTCAGGAAAACCATGTTTTCTGAGAAGCTGAGTCGTGAGTGCTATGGACCGTAACAGCTTCTCCTTGGATGATGCCTTTATCAGCAGATCGTCCAGATACTGAATTATGTTCACCCCCTATCTGCGGAAGAGAATCATCATTTCCACCATCACCTTGGTGAAAACCCTTGGTGCTGTTGAGAGACCGAATGGGAGGGCCTGGAACTGAAAGTGACAGTCCAACAGTGCAAATCGCAGATAAGCTTGATACGGCAGACAAATCAGAATGTGGAGGTACGCATCCTTGATATCCAGGGATACTAGGAATTCCCCCTTCTCCAGACCTGATATCACTGCCCTTAGGGACTCCATTTTGAACTTGAACTCCCTCAGAAAGGGGTTTAGTGATTTTAAGTTCAGAATGGGCCTGACCGAACCATCCGGTTTCGGTACCACGAAAAGGTTCGAATAGTAAACCTTGTTCTGCATGTGAGGTGGTACTGGCACAATGACCTGTGCCTCCACCAACTTCTGGACGGTTTCGTGCAAAACAGTCCTGTCTGCCAGCAGAGCTGGCAAGCTTGATCTGAAAAATTGGTGAGGAGGGAGATTTTGACATTCCAGCCTGTACCACTTGGACACAATATCTTGCACCCAGGGGTCCAGGCCGGAGGACACCCAGACATGACTGAAATGTCTGAGTCTCGCTCCCACCGGCCCCACCTCCGGGGCGTGCAGTCCACCGTCATGCGGAGGACTTTTGTGTACCTGAAGCAGGTTTCTGTTCCTGGGAACCAGCAGCCGCAGGTTTCTTGAACTTGGGCCGACCTCCCCGAAAGAAGGTGTTGGACGGCTTTGCCTTTCTGGGCTTGTTAGACTGAAAGGACTGTGATGTAACTGAAGAAAAGGGTTTCTTCGGAGCAGGTGTAGCTGAGGGAAAGAAGGGTGACTTACCAGCCGTAGCCGTGGAGATCCATGCATCTAACGCTTCCCCAAAGAAAGCCTGACCTGTGTAGGGTAGGGTCTCCACACTTCTCCTGGATTCCGCGTCGGCAGACCACTGGTGCAACCGCAGCCCTCGACGAGCTGATACTGACATAGAAGAAATCCCCGCAGCCAAGGAACCCAGGTGCTTCATGGACTCTACCAGAAATCCTGCCGAATCCTGAATGTTACGTAAAAACAATTCAACATCACATTTTTCCATAGTATCCAAATCCTCAAGTAACGTGCCTGACCACTTTACTATAGCTTTGGCAAGCCAAGCACTGGCAATAGTGGGACATAGGATTGCCCCAGAAGCCGAGTACGTGGATTTGAGCGTATTATCAATTTTACGATCAGCCGGCTCTTTCAAGGCGGTAGATCCTGGAACAGGTAAAACCACCTTTTTTGAGAGTCTGGATACTGACGCGTCAACAATAGACGGGTTTTCCCATTTTTTCCTATCCTCTACCGGGAAAGGAAACGCTACCAGAACCCTTTTAGGCATTTGGTATTTTTTATCCGGGTTTTCCCAAGCCTTTCAAATATAGCATTTAATTCCTTTGACGTAGGGAAGGTTAGCGATGCTTTCTTATCTTCAGTGAATTAAGCCTCCTCAACCTGCTCGGGTGTTGTATCAGCAATATTCAACACATCCCTAATAGCCTCTATCATCAACTGCACCCCTTTTGCAAGTGCAAGTCTATAGTATCAGAGTCGGTATCGGTATCATACTGCATGATCTGAGCAAGAGCACGTTTATGGGAATATACAACGGGGAGCCCTGATGTACCAGAACTGGGCCATACTGCCATAGAGTTCTGTAAAGCCTGAGTTGTAGATTCATTTTGTGCAACCCTATTTGAAATCTAAGAAATCATAGATTTGATAGAGGATAACCACTCAGGCTCCCTTGCTGGAAAATGTGCTAAACAAGTGCAATCCTGATTGCATGGAATGGGATCATCCTGAGAGGACATATCCTCTGCAGCATATGACACAGAGTCCCTGGACATTGCTTAATGGAGACCACAGACACTCCACACACACACAGGGGAGGGCAGAGTTTCACCCCCAAGAATGGCAAGAGAGACACAGAGATTGGAGCCAACCCACACACAGCGCTTTTAATATAAAGGGAGACCCCCTGTCAGCGCTGACTGTGCACCTTAATAGGTTACACAGTCGTTTTGCAGCCCCCCTTCTACAACCCCCTGGTATCGTGATAGATAGCTGGAGTTGTTGTGGAGGGACTTGCTCTTCACTGACAACGCTGTGCAGGCAGGAAAATGGAGCTGAATGCTGCTGGGTCCGCTCTGAGGAAAAGCTCCGCCCCCAAAATGGCGCTGTCTTCCCGCTCTTCACAGGGTTATACTGGCCTGAGGATTGATGCTGGCTTAGATCTGGGGACCCCGACAGGCTGTGTGACCAGTGTAGGGTGTAGGCCAGGCTTTTTCAACCAGTTGCAAGGTGTGCCGCGGAGCCAGAGCAGCATCCTGCACCTTCAGAGTGAACTGTTGGCCCGGGCTCTTCTTAGAGAATCAGTCGTGCTCTGGCCGTGACCTATGCCTTGAAAACAATGTGATATCATAGGTCACAGCTGCCGCGTCTCACCACCCAGCCAGCTCACCCACCTGCATACACATCTTCCAGTTCCCGCCTGCATACACAGCTTTCCTTGCCCACCCACATCCAAACCTGCCCGACTGCCCGCTGCTCAGTATTCGCAGAACTCACCTATGAACAACCCCTGCCACTGAGTGACAGGGAGGAGGACAGCTGATAATAATATTTGTTATTTTATTTCTCCTGTGGGGAACAATAGGATTTCAATAGGATTTATGTGGGGAGAATAAGAATTTATGGATTCATGGGGGGAACAATGTGAATAATTCATGTGGGGAGCAATAGGATTTATGTGGGGAGAAATGAGATTGATTTATGTGTGGAGCAATAGGATTTATGTGGGGAGCAATGTGATTGTTTTTTTATTGTGTAGGCCAATGTATGTGTGGATTTTTTTTTTTTTGTTACTGTGAGGGCCAATGTGTGTGTTTTGTTTTTTTCTGTGGGGAACTGATGGTGTGCCTTGGCAATTTTAAAATATTGTTCGGTGTGCAGCGAGTAAAAAAAGGTTGAAAATCACTGGTGTAGGTGCTGGCTCAGCGCGCCCCTCACAGTGCCGCACTATGTACCGCTGAGTCTCCGGAGCGCAGTTAATACTGCGCTCCTCCTCTGTTGCCGCCTTCTTCACACCGGCCCCCCTCTTGCTAGGGGGGTCGGTGACTCACTCGCCACAATCTTCAGCTCTGTAAGGGGGTGGCGGCATGCTGCTGGGGTGAGCGATCCCCTGCAGTATGGAACGATCTATCCCCTCTGGAGCTCAGTGTCCAGTCAGCGGAGACAGTGGCTCAGACCCCGCAGGGCAGACATTGGTTTCCCCCTTAGTCCCTTGATGCAGGGAGGCTGTTGCCAGCAGCCTCCCTGTAAAATAATAAACTCTAAAACTAAACTTTACTAATGAAACTCTGGAGAGCTCCCCTAGCTGTGACCGGCTCCTCCGGGCACATTTTCTAAACTGAGTCTGGTAGGAGGGGCATAGAGGGAGGAGCTAGCCAACACTCTCAAACTCTTAAAGTGCCAATGGCCCCTGGCGGACACGTCTATACCCCATGGTACTAATATGGACCCCAGCATCCTCTAGGACGTAAGAGAAATGTAACATTTTCAAATAGCAGTACTGTATATAAGGGATGGTATCGGGATCCCAAAGCTTGGGATGCCATCTGCCAGAATACCGACAGCGGGTATCCAAATGCAGAGAAACCCGACACCTGCTAGGTAAGTATACTAACCCTCTCCCTTTACACCCTAACCCTCCCCCCGCAGTACTACCCTAACCCTCCCCCCTTTCATCATAACCCTAACCCTCCCCAGTTAGTGCCTAACCCTCCCTGCAGCATAACCCTAACTTCCCCTATAACACCTACACCTAGCTTTGTGTTATGTAACTTCTGCTAAAATGTTTTACTATCAAATATGGGAATATAAATGGAACATAAACTTTACCCATAGGTACAGAAGGAATATATGACTAATGGAAAACATTGAGCCTTATTCAGATCTGATCGCTGCTGAGTGTTTTCGCACAGCAGGCGATTAGATCCGAACTGTGCATGCGTCTGAGCCGCAATGCACAGGTGCATCGGACGGTTACAACGGGCATCACCGGTCAGCTACGGGATTGTGCGAAGGATCCATTTCCACGGGCGTTCTCTAGGTGATTGACAGGAAGAGGCCATTTCTAGGTGGCAACTGACTGTTTTCAAAGAGTGTCCGGAAAAACGCAGGCCGGCCCAAGCGTTTTCAGGAAGGGTGTCTGACGTCAGCTCCTGCCCGATCAGCAGGATTCAATCACACTGGAAGAGAAATGGGCCCTACACGATGTGCCGCCGAGGAGCCCTACACCCAATACGGCCGGCGGGCGACCCGGCGGTGGGGGATGGGGAGTGACGGGGGGAGTGAAGTTTCTTCACTCCCCCCGTCACCTGGCTCCATAGAAGTGCATGCTAATATGGACGAGATTGTCCATATTGGCCTGCATGCATAAGTGACGTGGGACCACACTGAACGATACGAACGAATCATCGTTCATTAATGAATGAGAACCTTCATATCGTTCACTGTTATCTGCCAGTGTGTAGGGCCCATAAGTCCAGCTCTGCTACGCATGCGATCGCGCACTTGCACAGCGAAAAATCACTTTACCTGTAGGCGGCAACTATCTGATCGCAGGACAGCAAAATTTGCGATTAGGTCTGAATTAGGCCCAGTGTTATGAAGCGACACCTTTCTTACCTTTGTCTCTCTCCTGCTGCTGTGTAACACACTTTAATTTTTCATTCAGTTCACTAATTATATTTTCTTTTTTTACTTTCTCTCTTGTTAAAACGGTGTTAAAGTTGGTCTAAAAGGAAAAAAACGTGGTATTTTATTTGGAAGTAAATTGATGAAGCACAGAGTTTTCCAATTGTTCAGACTTATTCAAACCTTAAAATGTTCAATTTAGAAATAAACCTGTTTCTCTCACGTGGCTCCTGTGTTTAGTGACAGGTTCTCCTACATTTCTATATCATCATATATAATGGGCTGATTCAGAAGGCGGTATCCAATTACTTGCAGTCATGGGCCCTCATTCCGAGTTGTTCGCTCGGTATTTTTCATCGCATCGCAGTGAAAATCCGCTTAGTACGCATGCGCAATGTTCGCACTGCGACTGCGCCAAGTAACTTTACTATGAAGAAAGTATTTTTACTCACGGCTTTTTCTTCGCTCCGGCGATCGTAATGTGATTGACAGGAAATGGGTGTTACTGGGCGGATACACGGCGTTTCAGGGGCGTGTGGCTGAAAACGCTACCGTTTCCGGAAAAAACGCAGGAGTGGCCGGGGAAACGGTGGGAGTGCCTGGGCGAACGCTGGGTGTGTTTGTGACGTCAACCAGGAACGACAAGCACTGAAATGATCGCACAGGCAGAGTAAGTCTGGAGCTACTCTGAAACTGCTAACTCGTTTGTAATCGCAATATTGCGCGTACGTCGGTCGCAATTTTAAGAAGCTAAGATTCACTCCCAGTAGGCGGCGGCTTAGCGTGTGTAACTCTGCTACATTCGCCTTGCGAGCGAACAACTCGGAATGAGGGCCCAATTACTTGCAGTCATTAACCGCAGCTAATTGCTTCGCTGGGGCCTATTCAATTAGCCCCGATAAACCGGTGCAAGACGCAGTTTATCTAAGATTTTGCTTCACCTGTCTCAGCAGGTGAACATAATCCCAAAAGGAGCTCCGGCTGTGGCTGGCGAAAACACACAGGTTACACTGAACCTGTGTGTTTTTGAGAGAATTTTTTTTTAATGGGTGATCCTGTAAAAAATATTGGTGAAACATCAGGAAAAATCTCAAGAAAATTAAATTTTTGCTTCTGATGTTTTACCACAGGTAACTGCATGGGATCCGGTCTGAAGATCGACAGTATCTAGGTCGACAATGTTTAGGTCGACCACTATAGGTCGACAGTCACTAGGTCGACATGGATGGAAGGTCGACAGGGTTTCTAGGTCGACATGTGCTAGGTCGACAGGTCTATAGGTCGACATGAGTTTTTCAAATTTTTTTTCATACTTAACGATCCACGTGGACTACGATTGGAAAGGTAATCTGTGCCGAGCAAAGCGAAGGCACCATGCCCGAAGCATGGCGAGCGAAGCGAGCCATGCGAGGGGACGCGGTGCACTAATTTGGGATCCCGGTCCCTTTACGAAGAAAACGACACCAAAAAAAATAAAAAATCCCCATGTCGACCTTTAGACCTGTCGACCTAGCACATGTCGACCTAGAAACCCTGTCGACCTTCCATCCATGTCGACCTAGTGACTGTCGACCTATAGTGGTCGACCTAAACATTGTCGACCTAGATACTGTCGATTTGATGAACCACACCCAATTGCATACCCCCCAGAGTTGTGAGTAAAGCAAAAAAGAGCAAGTAACTTTGTGTCTGGAACAAACCATGTTGCAATGCAAAGGGGCAAACACATTTATTGTTTTTACATGCAGGGTAAATACTGGCTGCTTTTCCAAGTAGCCTACAAGTCCTGGGCAGGTTTTATGTTTTTTTTACACTGTGATTTAGATTTGGGCTAGAACATGCCCTTCCAAAATCTTAATCTCTCAGCACATTTTACTTCTGTCCCACCTGCAGTACAACATGGCTTTGCCAAGATCTAACGTTGCTTGGTCTTTTTTCTTTACTCGCACTTCAGAATCAGGCCCTTACTGTGTGAAGAAAACTGTATACAGCAGAGGTGACAAACTGCAACTCTAGGTTCTGTGGAAATATAAGCCTGCTGGAAACTATGGTCGTGTCTCTTAGAGGATGTTATCAGTTTGTTAGTAGATAAACAGTACAAATCAAACTGAGATTGGTAAGAAATTTACGCTGAAATGTTCATGGTTTATAACAAAAAACAAACAAACAAAAAGTTTATTTAGTGAAAGGGTACAAGTTGAAAAAATATTGTTAATGATGAGCTGTACTAAAAGGGTATGGTAACCCCAAATGGCCATAATTTGGGGAAAAAAAAGATTTAACTTTCCCGGCAATTAAAGAGATTTTATTGCAACATGCTACCTGCAATTAAAGAGATTCTAATAGTTATGAGCGTATGGCAGGCCAGAGTAGAAAGCGTGATATTCATTTATAGACAGCATGGGGCAATCAATATATCAGAATGACAACTGTAACAGTAACAAGTCAAGGCGACAGTTTTGTACTGACATACTTAAAAAACACATATACAATAGTTCATCAAGGTTAATAGCTTAGAACATATAACTTCAGAGCCGGCCATAGGTATAGGCAAACTAGGCAATTGCCTAGGGCATTTGATATGCCTAGGGGCATCAGCAGCTTCTGCTGATTAAAATGATATGCGGCATGCCTATATTCTGTATGTAGCATTTCATATGCAGACACAGCCACAGTCTCACACAGTATATAATCATGCTGCATATCATTTTAATCAGTAGAAGTTGCTTGTGCATCCTAGCCAAAATAAGATGCATTTTGATTAAAAAAAAGGTGCCCGACGTTAGCATTGAGGCAAGATTTAGGAGGACACATCTGTATCCAAGCAAAGGCAGAGGTCACAGTGTTAGTGGCAGTGTGAGTGCTGTGTGCATGTGAGTGGGTTGGTTGTGCAGTAGTGTTCGGAATATATGTAAGGGGCACTATGCGTGTCATTATGTGTATAAGGGCATTAATAATGTGCGGCATAGGTGTAAAAGGGTACTATTGTATGCGTGTCATTATGTGTATAGGGGCACTAATAATGTGCAGCAAATGTGTAGGGGCACTATGTGTGTCATTATGTGTATAAGTGCATTAATAATGTGCAGCATATGTGTAAGGGACATTATGTGTAAAAGGGCATTAATAAAGGATGTCATAATGTGTAAGGCGCATTATGTTTATAAGGACATTAATGAGTCTCATATGTGTAAGGGGCATTACTGTGTGGAATTATGTGCATAAATGCATTACTAATGTGTGGCATTATGTGTATAAGGTGCTCTACTATGTGGCGTTGCATATAGAAAAGGCACTACTGTGTCATCTAATGTGAATAAAGAGCAATAGGGTGTGGTGTAATGTGAATAAGGAGCAATTCAGTGTGATGTAATGTGAATAAGGGGCTCTACTGTGAGGAGTAACGTTTATAAGGTAAAGTGATACTACTGTGGGATGTAATATGAATTATGGACACTATTGCATGATCAAATGTGAATGAAGTTGCAGTACTGTGTGGCGTAATTGTAATTGGGGTTACTATTGTGTGGCCATGCCCCTTACCACAAAAACACACCCCTTTTTGGGCTGTTCCCAAAATATAGGGGGTACAAACATCAAAATAAGGACTGCTATGGGTGAGGGGTGATGGTGCTGGGAAAGAGGTGTCAGGTCAGAGGCGGAACCAGCGGTGGTGCTAGGGGGCACCAGCCAAAATCTTGCCTAGGGCATCGTATTGGTTAGGGCCGGCTCTGTATAACTTCAATATTATACCCCTTTCAGACTGCGACCAGGGAAACTGTCGGGTCTAGCAAGTAAGCAAATTCCCGGGGCTCAGCCCCAATCCCGGTAAAGTGCAGTGTAGTCCCGGGTTGTTTGCATTCACACTAAGCAAAATTCTGGGTTGATGCACGTTCATGTGCAATAACCTGGGATTTTTATGCTAGTGTGAGAGGTGGTATTACCTGCTGTTCTGCTATTAGGGAGATCCTGAGGTTCTGCAATTCTTCAACTTTCTTTCTCTCCTGCTGGTCAAGTTGCTCAACAAATAACTGTTTCTCTTGCTGAAGCTTTTCCTGGAGCTCAGAGATCAAGCTATGTGCGGGTCCAGCAGGACTTAAAAGGGAAAACAGAAATTTGTTTAAAAAAAAAGCTGTTCAAATAAAAAAACAAGATTTTAAACCTACCGGTAAATCTATTTCTCCTAGTCCGTAGAGGATGCTGGGGACTCCGTAAGGACCATGGGGTATAGAGGGGCTCCGCAGGAGACATGGGCACCTAAAAGAACTTTTCCTATGGGTGTGCTCTGGCTCCTCCCTCTATGCCCCTCCTCCAGACCTCAGTTAGAGAACTGTGCCCAGAGGAGATGGACAATACGAGGGCAGGATTTTATAAATCCAAGGGCAAAATTCCTACCAGCCCACACCAATCATACCATGTAACCCGGAACATACATAACCAGTTAACAGTATGAACAAACAACAGTAGCGGTCCAAGACCGATTCCAACTGTAACATAACCCTTATGTAAACAACAACTATATACAAGTCTTGCAGAGTTTCCGCACTGGGACGGGCGCCTAACATCCTCTACGGACTAGGAGAAATAGATTTACCAGTAGGTTTAAAATCTTATTTTCTCTTACGTCCTAGAGGATGCTGGGGACTCCGTAAGGACCATGGGGTTTATACCAAAGCTCCCAATCGGGTGGGAGAGTGCGTATGACTCTGCAGCACCGACTGAGCAAATGCTAGGTCCTCATCAGCCAGGGTATCAAACTTGTAGAATTTAGCAAAAGTGTTTGACCCCGACCAAGTTTCTGCTCGGCAAAGCTGTAAAGCCGAGACGCCCCGGGCAACCGCCCAAGAAGAGCCCACCTTCCTAGTGGAATGGGCCTTAACCGAATGCGGTAACGGAAATCCAGCCGTAGAATGAGCCTGCTGAAACGTGTTACAGATCCAGCGAGCAATAGTCTGCTTCGAAGCAGGCGCGCCAATCTTGTTGGCAGCATACAGGACAAACAGAGCCTCTGTTTTCCTAATTCTAGCCGGCCTGGCTACATAAATCCTCAAGGCCCTGACTACATACAGGGACCTGGAATCCTCCATGTCACTCGTAGCCACAGGCACCACAATGGGTTGGTTCAAATGGAATGAAGAAACCACCTTACGCAAAAATTGAGGGCGTGTCCTCAATTCCGCTCTATCAACATGAAAAATCAAGTAGGGGCTCTTGTGAGACAAGGCCGCCAATTCTGACACTCGCCTTGCAGATGCTAAGGCCAACAACATGACCACCTTCCAGGTAAGAAATTTCAACTCAACCTTGTTAAGTGGTTCAAACCAGTGTGATTTTAGGAACTGCAACACCACGTTCAGGTCCCATGGTGCCACTGGAGGCACAAAAGGAGGCTGGATGTGTAGCACTCCCTTTACAAAAGTCTGGACTTCTGGAAGAGAAGCCAATTCCTTCTGAAAGAATATCGAGAGGGCCGAAATATGTACCATAACAGAGCCTAATTTCAGGCCCATATACACTCCTGTCTGTAGGAAGTGGAGAAAACGACCCAAATGAAAATCTTCCGTAGGGGCGTTCTTGGTTTCACACCAAGACACAAATTTTTGTCAGATACGGTGATAATGTTTTACCATCACCTCCTTTCTAGCCTTTATTAGAGTAGGGATGACCTCCTCCGGAATCCCCTTCTCAGCTAGGATCCGGCATTCAACCGCCATGCCGTCAAACGTAACAGCGGTAAGTCTTGGAACACGCAAGGACCCTGCTGCAACAGGTCCTCCCTTAGAGGAAGAGGCCAGGGATCTCCTGTGAGCATCTCCTGAAGATCTGAGTACCAGGCCCTTCGAGGCCAGTCTGGAACAATGAGTATTGTCTGTACTCTTTTTCACCTTATGATCCTCAACACCTTTGTGATGAGAGGAAGAGGAGGAAACACGTAGACCGATTGGAACACCCATGGCGTTACCTGGGCGTCTACTGCTACTGCCTGAGGGTCCCGGGACCTGGCACAATACCTCCGAAGCTTCTTGTTGAGGCGTGACGCCATCATGTCTATTTGAGGAACTCCCCAAATACCCGTTATCACTGCAAAGACTTCTTGATGAAGTCCCCACTCTCCTGGATGGAGATTGTGTCTGCTGAGGAAGTCTGCTTCCCAGTTGTCCACTCCCGGAATGAAGACAGCTGACAGAGCGCTTACGTGATTTTCCGCCCAGCGAAGAATCCTGGTTGCTTCCTCCATCGCGGCTCTGCTTCTTGTCCCGCCTTGGCGGTTCACATGAGCCACTGCTGTGACATTGTCTGATTGAATCAGAACCGGTAGGTTGCGAAGAAGACTCTCCGCTTGTCGAAGGCCATTGTATATGACTCTTAGCTCCAACACGTTGATGTGTAGACAGGACTCCTGGTCTGACCACAGTCCCTGAAAATGTCTTCCTTGGGTGACTGCTCCCCATCCTCGGAGGCTCGCGTGACTGCCCAAGCCCATGCGCTCTGGAGTGCCAGTGACTGCCCAAGCCCATGCGCTCTGTGAGCTACCGAAAATACTACGGCGAGCTACCAGTACCTCGCGAGCTACGGGTCGGAGATCAGTGGTCTAGTGTATATGCACCGAGCATCTGTGTCAATAAACACTTGTGTCCATTTGAAAAGATAGCTAATATGTATTGATAAGATAGGAATTACTGTATATGGTGTGACTATTTAGCACCAGGAGGCTCGTGGTTACCAGGATCCAGTCCTGAATTCCGAACCTGCGACCCTCCAGAAGGTGAGCACTTTGCAGCCACCATAGAAGAGACACCCTGGTCCCGGGGGACAGTGTTATTTTCCGATGTAAATGTAGATGGGACCCGGACCATTTGTCCAGAAGGTCCCATTGAAACGTCCTTGCATGGAACCTGCCGAAGGGGATGGCCTCGTAGGCTGCCACCATTTTCCCCAGAACACGAGTGCATTGATGAACTGACACTCTTTTTGGCTTTAGCAGGTCTCTGATCATGTTCTGGATGTCCTGGGCTTTTTCCAACGGGAGAAAAACCTTCTTTTGTTCCGTATCCAGTATCATACCTAGAAACGTTAGTCGAGTTGTCGGAATCAACTGTGACTTCGGTAGATTTAGAATCCAACCGTGTTGCTGGAGCACTCTCAGAGAGAGTGTCACATTGCTCAGCAATTGTTCTCTTGATCTCGCCTTTATCAGGAGATCTTCCAAGTATGGGATAATTGTGACTCCATGCTTGCGCAGGACCACCATAATTTCCGCCATTATCTTGGTGAAAATCCTTGGGGCCGTGGAAAGCCCAAACGGCAACGTCTGAAATTGGTAATGACAATCCTGTACAGCGAATCTCAGGTACTCCTGATGGGAAGGATATATGGGGACATGAAGGTAAGCATCCTTTATGTCCAGTGACACCATGCTGGCTATTATCGCCCTGAGCGATTCCATCTTGAATTTGAATCTTTTCATGTACAGGCTTAGGGATTTTAGATTAAAAATAGGTCTGACCGAACCATCCGGTTTCGGGACCACAAAGAGGGTTGACTAGTACCCTCTTCCCTGTTGGTTCAAGGGAACCCTGATAATTACTTGCTGTTGACATAGCGTTTGAATTGCAGCTAACACTACATCCCTGTCTGGGGTAGAAGCTGGTAAGGCCGACTTGAAAAATCGGCGTGGGGGCACCTCTTCGAATTCCAGTTTGTAGCCTTGGGAAACTATTTCCAACGCCCAAGGATTCAGGTCTGAGCTGACCCAGACCTGGCTGAAGAGTCGAAGACGAGCCCCCACCGGTGCGGACTCCCGCAGGGGAGCCCCAGCGTCATGCAGTGGGTTTTGTAGAAGCCGGGGAGAACTTCTGTTCCTGGGCACCAGCCGAAGCAGGTGTTCTTTTCCCTCTACCCTTACCTCTGGAAAGGAACGAGGATCCCCGACCTCTTCTGGACTTTTGTGACCGAAAGGACTGCATCTGATATGTTGGAGTTTTCTTCTGCTGTTGGGGAATAAACGGTAAAAAGTTAGATTTACCTGCGGTAGCTGTGGAAGCCAGGTCCGCCAGCCCATCCCCAAACAACACGTCTCCCCTATAGGGTAGAACCTCCATATGCTTTTTCGAATCCGCATCACTCGTCCACTGGCGGGTCCATAAGGATCTTCTCGCTGAAATAGCCATGGCATTGGCTCTGGAAGCCAGTAATCCAATGTCCCTTTGAGCGTCTCTCATATACAAGACTGCGTCTTTGATATGGGCTAGAATTAACAAAACAGTATATCTATCCATGGTATCAAGGTCAGCCGACAGGTTATCTGTCCAGGCTGAAATTGCGCTACATACCCATGCCGACGCAATTGTCGGTCTTCGGAAAGCTCCAGTATGTGAATAAATAGACTTTAAAGTAGTCTCTTGCCTGCGATCCGCAGGATCCTTGAGGGCCGCTGTGTCTGGAGACGGTAGAACCACTTTCTTTGACAGGCGCGTTAAAGCCTTGTCCACAGTGGGAGAGGATTCCCAACGTACCCTGTCCTGTGTAGGGAAGGGGTATGCCATATTAATTCTTTTGGGAATCTGCGGTCTCTTATCCGGAGTCTCCCAAGCTTTTTAAAAAAACTCATTAAGTTCATGAGATGGGGGAAAGTTTATTACCTGTTTCTTTCCCTTAAACATGTGTACCCTCGTGTCAGGAACAGAGGGTTAATCAGCAATATGCAACACATCTCTTATTGCTATAATCATACACTGAATGCTCTTTGTCACCTTAGGGTGCAATTTAGCTTCATCATAGTCGACACTGGAATCAGAGTCCGTGTCAGTAGTTGTGTCCACAATTTTTGCCAAGGGACGCTTTTGAGACCCCGACGGGCCCTGTTAGTCGGTCCAATCCGAGGATTGACCCCCCGACGCCTCCCCGTATTCAGCCTTATCTAGCCTCTTATGTAAAGAAGTCACACTTGCATTCAACATATGCCACATGTCCATCCATTCCTGAGTCGGCACTACCGACGGGGACACACCACTCATCTGCTCTACCTCCTTGGAGAAGCCTTCCGCTTCAGACATGTCGACACGCACGTACCGACCCCCCACACACACAGGGATATACCGATAAGGGGACAAAACCCCAACCAGGATCTTAGGAGAGACAGAGAGAGAGTTGCCAGCACACACCCAGCGCCCAAATGACACTGGAAAAACCAAATAGCGCTTTTATATTATATATATATATCCAATTTCCCACTCACTGCGCGCCAATGGGACCCCCCTTTCTTTTTTCCAACCTCTGAAGCGTTCAGCAGGGGAGAGTCCGGGGAGCCAGCGTTTCTCATGCAGCTATGTGGAGAAAATGGCGCTGGTTAGTGCTGAGGGATCAAGCTCCGCCCCCCCAGTGGCGGGCTTCGGTCCCTCTTCAATTTTCACAAAAATGGCGGGGGATCATCTATTTGCTGCCTCCGCAGCCTAATAGCACCTTATTGCCCAAAAACGAGGTTTATTGCTGCCCAGGGCGCCCCCCCCCCCTGCGCCCTGCACCCATCAGTGCTGTCTGTGTGTTGTGTATGGGAGCAATGGCGCACAGCTTACCGCTGCGCGCCTTACCTCATGAAGATCTGAAGTCTTCTGCCGCCCGAGATGTCTTCTTGTTTCTCATACTCACCCGGCTTCTATCTTCCGGCATCTGTGAGGAGGACGGCGGCGCGGCTCCGGGACGAACCCCAGGGTGAGACCTGTGTTCCGACTCCCTCTGGAGCTAATGGTGTCCAGTAGCCTAAGAAGCAGAGCCTATCAGTTAAGTAGGTCTGCTTCTCTCCCCTCAGTCCTACGATGCAGGGAGCCTGTTGCCAACAGGACTCCCTGAAAATAAAAAACCTAACAAAATTCTTTTTCCACAGAAAACTCAGGAGAGCTCTCTGCAGTGTACCCTTCTCCTCTGGGCATAGAATCTAACTGAGGTCTGGAGGAGGGGCATAGAGGGAGGAGCCAGTGCACACCCATACGAAAAGTTCTTTTAGGTGCCCATGTCTCCTGCGGAGGCAGTCTATACCCCATGGTCCTTACGGAGTCCCCAGCATCCTCTAGGACGTAAGAGAAATATATTTAAAAATCTTAAGGCTGCATAAAAATAATGCATCAGACTGGTAAAGAATTACTACATTAACACAGTTTGTAGACACTGAGTGGCCAAATTATTATAACCACAAGGCGATTTTATGCAAAGCAGCTATTGTGTAAATAATGCTGATGTAGGAAATCCTACAGTAACGTCACGCCGCAGCCGGCCCATACCTGTAGCTTTGGACGATAAATCCAAATTGAGCTGCATGCACAGGCGACACAGGGGTAAGATAAATTATGCGCGGGACTGCGCATTGTTCATCATTTACAGCATACACACTGGACGATATTGGCAACAATATTGCTCAGGAGGGTAAAAATAGGATTTTGGTACTTACCAGGTAAATCCTTTTCTTTGAATCCATAGGGGGCACTGGAGTACTCTTGGGATATGGACGGCTTCCGCAGGAAACAGCACTGAATATTTAAATTTAGAACACTCCACCCCTCCATATCCCCGAGTACCTCAGTGTTTTTTACTGAGCCGAACAGGAACTATAGAGAGGTTGACAATGGAGTATTACATATAACATAACGGACAACAACGAAGTTGACACATAACGTTACTGACAACTAAACAGTTGACACCATAACCAGCACTTGATAAATTTGAACCAGTCGGTGAGAGTGTGTTACCATAAGATCCTCTGAACTTACCACAAACCAGGTAAAACTGCTCTGGGTGGGCGTCCAGTGCCCCCTATGGATTCAAAGAAAAGGATTTACCTGGTAAGTACCAAAATCCTATTTTCTTTTTCATCCACTGGGGTCACTGGAGTACTCTTGGGACGTACCAAAGCTTCCCCCGTGGGCGGGAGAGCTGTTAGGCACCTGTAACACTAGGCGGCCAAAGCTAGATGCTGATGCCGCAAACGTATCAAACTTGTAAAAGCGCACAAACGTGTGCACTGAAGACCATGTAGCCGCACGGCAAAGCTGCCCATGAAGTTCCCACAGAACGTGTGGAATGAGCGGTTACTGATGTAGGCGGCTGTAACCTAGCATGAAGGTAAGCCTGACGTATGGTCAGTTTTATCCATCTGGATAAGGTTTGTTTAGACGCTGGCCAACCCATCTTGGCAGCATCATAGAGAACAAAAAACGTATCCGTCTTACGAACTGAAGACGTTCGGGATACATAAACGCGTAATGCGCGTACCACATCCAGAGTTCCAGAATGTGCTGTCAACACAGGAACTACTATTGGTTGATTGATGTGAAAAGATGACACTACCTTTGGTAAGAAAGCGGGATTCGTCCGAAGTTCCGCTCTGTCATCATGAAACACCAAATACGGTGGCTTGCATGACAAGGCACCCAAATCTGAAACACGCCTTGCCGAAGCTAAGGCTAGAAGAAAAATTGTTTTCCAAGTGAGAAACTTTATATCCACTTGCTGTTCAAAATATGAAGACTGTAAGAAATCTAAAACCAGATTCAAGTCCCATGGCGCTGTAGGTGGAATGAATGGAGGCTGAACTCTGAGGACACCTTGGAAAAAAGTGTGTATAGACGGCAATAGAGCCAATCGTCTTTGAAAGTAAATTGACAAAGCAGATACCTGCACCTTTAGTGTAGATAAACGTAGTCCTCCATCTAAACCCGTCTGTAGAAATAACAAAAGGCGGGATAACTTGAAAGATGATGTCGGAAACTTCCGAGCTTCACACCAACCTATATAGGTACGCCATATTCTGTAATAATGAGCTGCCGTAACCGGCTTCCTAGCTCGTAACATGGTTGGTATAACTGATTCTGGGATGCCCTCTCTTCTTAAGAGGGCGGTCTCAACAGCCACCCCGTCAAACGCAGCCGCGCTAAATCGGGGTAAAGGAACGGACCCTGTTGTAACAGGTCTGGACGTAGTGGGAGCGGCCAAGGATCGTCTGCGAGTAGTCCTCGGAGATCCGAGAACCAAGCTCTCCGAGGCCAATGAGGCGCCACTAGTATGACTGTGACAGACTCTCTTTTGATCCGTTTTAGCACCAGAGGGAGCAATCGAAACGGTGGAAACAGATACACAAGGCTGTACGGCCACGCAACGGTAAGAGCATCCACCGCCACTGCCTTTGGATCTCTTGTTCTGGACACATACTGGATCGTTTGGTGATTGTGGCGAGACGCCATCAGGTCCACCTGAGGATAACCCCATCGCTGAACCAACATGTGAAACACTTCTGGATTTAATACCCATTCTCCTGGATCAAAATCCCGACGACTGAGATAATCCGCTTCCCAGTTGTCCACTCCCGGAATGAACACGGCCGACAATATCACCTGGTTGTATTCCGCCCAATTGAGGATTCGAGCTACTTCCCGCATTGCCATGCGGCTTCTCGTTCCTCCTTGTTTGTTGATGTATGCGACCGCCGTCGCATTGTCTGACTGCACTTGGACAGTCTGAGAGCGAAGCATGTGCACTGCTTGTCGTAGCGCATTGTAAATTGCGCGGAGTTCCAGGACATTTATAGACCGCAATCTTTCGTGATCCGCCCAGAGACCCTGGAGCTGACAATTTTGAATTACCGCTCCCCAACCTCTGAGACTGGCGTCCGTCGTTAGAATTATCCAATTCCAGCCTCCGAACAGTCTCCCTGCGTTTAAATTGTGTTCCTTGAGCCACCAGAGCAGAGACACTCTTGCCCTTGGCGACAACCTCACCCTGTGGTGAATCTGCAGATGCGAGCCCGACCACTGGGCGAGCACATTCAGTTGAAATGGACGCGAGTGAAATCTTCCGAACTGAAGCGCTTCGAAAGCTGCCACCATTGTGCCTAAGAGGCGAATGCACAAGTGTACAGACACTGTGCGTGGCTTGAGCACTAATTGTACTAGATGGCGTAGAATTTGTACTTTCTGTTGTGGTAGGTAAATTCTTTGATTGACCGTATCGAGAATCATACCTAGGAATTGAAGGCGTTGAGACGGAATTAGATGTGATTTCTTGAAGTTGACAATCCAACCGTGGTGAACCAGTACATCGTACGTTAGCAGCGCATGTTGGAGAAGCATCTGTTGAGATGGAGCTTTGATGAGCAGATCGTCTAAATACGGAACTATTGTCACTCCCAGGGATCTGAGATGAGCTATCATCACAGACATCACTTTGGTGAATACCCGAGGCGCTGACGACAGGCCAAACGGTAGTGCCTGAAACTGGTAATGGTTCTGGCGTATTGCAAACCGCAAGAATTTCTGATGAGGCTGCCAAATTGGAATGTGTAAGTACGCATCCTTGAGATCTAGCACAATCATAAATTCCTTTGGCTCTAAACCCGCAATCACGGAACGCAGAGACTCCATCTTGAATCTGTAGTAAGTTACGTACTGATTTAGACCCTTTAAGTTCAATATTGGTCTGACTGAGCCATCCGGCTTCGGTACCACAAACAGACTGGAATAATAACCCTGACCCTGTTGATGTACAGGGACCGGAATCAAAACTGCTGAATCCAGTAGGGACTGAATGGCAATTTGCAGAACCGCCCTCTTGTCGTCCGACAGAGGCAATCCTGTTTTGAAAAACCGCAGAGGCGGAAGACAGTCGAACTCTATTTTGTAACCTTTTAACACTAAATTGCGGATCCACCCATCCGCGGATGTGTGGAACCACGCCAAATGGAACGTCTGAAGGCGTGCTCCCACAATCGGAGAACCGAGATGGGCTGGTAGCCCGTCATGCCACTGGTTTGTCGGTAACCTTAGCGTCCTGGCGACTTGTGTTGGTTTGTTGGAAACCACGTCCACGACCACGTCTAGCAGGCGTGGCTGTTCCTCTGCCACGTCCTCGAAAGGACTGAGGTCTAAAGGATTTGAACGAAGGTCCAGCGTACCTCCTTCTTGATACCGGTGGAGGTAATAGTAAGAAAACAGACTTACCTCCCGTAGCCTCAGCAATCCATGCATCCAATTCAGGACCAAACAACTTCTTGCCATCGTAAGGCATTGCCTCTATACCTCGTTTGACCTCTGCCTCCGCATGATAAGCACGCAGCCAGAGTGCTCTTCGTGCCGTAACTAGCGACAATGAAATACGAGAAGTGAGCTGACAGACGTCAGTAGACGCTGTACAGAGATACTCTACAGCCTCACCCATTTGATTTGCAAGTAGTATCAGGTTTTCGTCATGTAAAGCAGATTTGAGTTCTGTAATCCATATTATGAGCGCCTTAGTGACCCAGATGCCAACCAATCCAGGTCTCAGCATCACTCCTGCTGCTACATACATGGACTTTAGCATAGTTTCTATCTTGCGATCTGAAGGGTCTTTAAGCGTAGTAGCTGCTGGCATGTCGTGTTTCTACTAACATCTGATTAAGAGATTCCGAGACAGGAAAACTTATTGGAGTTTTTTGTCGTTTAGTAAATACGACCTGATCATTTGTGAGAGGCTCCTCAGTTTCAGTAAACTTCAGAGACTGACGCACCGCTCTGATGAGATCATCAATGCCGGAATTGTTAAAATCCTCACTATCTGACTCCACTTCGCCCTCCTCACCCTCATCTTGTTCCGTGAGGTCTGGCATGGAATCGTCAGAATGCAACATAGCAGAAACTGGAAAATCATAAGACATATGAAATTTATCCCGTTTACCCAAAATGGATTTGGACCTTACGCAAGGCGGAGACGCCTCCGTTAGTTCTGGCGGTCTCACTCTAGACTCAGATCTTGCCGTTTCCCGCTCCTGTCGAGCGGCGGTCAATTCTGATTGCAACCCAGCCAGTACATTTGCTAACATTTCCCAAGGAGGGGTCGGTGAGGAAATAGGCTGTAAAACTGGAGCAGAAATTGTATTCTGAACCGAATCCACAAAACATACTGTACATGTGGTAGATCCATCCGGTAACACACTGCTACAGACTTTGCAATTATGCTTTTTAGTTTTTGCTGGTGCCTTACTCATTATGGCGACAGACAATACAATACACAAACACAGACACTTGCACGACTCAGTAAAATAGTAGTAAGGTGTCTCTATATATATATCTGGCCAAGTGCAGTACACGTGGCCAGTACTATGAAATGTGATCCCAAATTCCCACTAACACCCCTGCGCCTCCGGTGGAGTAGAGATGTAGTACTGGAACGTTCTGGAATCACAGAGGAAGACACAGGAAGCATGGTTAAAAATGGCTGCCATGCTTATACATATAATCACAGTGCAGGTTCTATTCCTACTGATATTATAAATAGCCTGTGTAACCATCTCTGCCAGTCTTATATATATATATCATACTGCTATGTTGCTGCTGTACCTTCTCCCCCCCCCCCCCCGCGTCTGCTCCGTTGCGGATGCAGTGAGGGCCGGGCAGCGGGTTCGTGGGGGAGCCAGCGGGACCTGGAAGCGGGACGGGGAGCGCGCTGTGAAGCGCTATGATTAGCAGAGCAGCTGAACAAGCGGCGGCGTGAGCAGCGGCCGGGCTTCTGAGAAGCGGCGGCCGGAGCAGCGGGCGGGCTATGTGAAGCGGCGGCCGGAGCAGCGGGCGGGCTATGAGCAAGCGGCGGCCGGAGCAGCGGGCGGTCTATGAGACACGGCGGCCGGAACAGCGGCGGCGCCTGTAATCAATGTCCCCACACCTCGGGGCGGCAGCGGGAGCTGTCCGCCCCGCACACATACCTGCACTTCGTTGTGATGAGGCTCCGACGGGGCTTCTCAGTAAGCGCCGGCCAGCCTGTGTACAGAAGATCTGTGTGTGTGGCTGTGAGGGTGCTCATTTAGTGAGGACCGACACGCCCCTGCTGCTATCAGCAGCTTGCACTATCCCTGACCCTGCCTTTTGGAAGGGGGGAAGGGATGTAATAAAAATAGAAAAAATATTCCAAAAATAAAATAAAATTCAAAGTAATTGTGGACTCAGCCACATAGCTGTTACTACGTCGAGCACAGAAAAAACACTGAGGTACTCGGGGATATGGAGGGGTGGAGTGTTCTAAATTTAAATATTCAGTGCTGTTTCCTGCGGAAGCCGTCCATATCCCAAGAGTACTCCAGTGACCCCTAGTGGATGAAAAAGAAAATGAGCGATATTGCTGACAATATCGTCTAGTGCAGTGGTCTCCAACCTTAATTGGGGTGTGAGCTACTTTCGGAAAATAAAACCTCTGAAGGAGCTATCCCCTCCCCCCAATGCGCGTGCGTTCCTGCGAAAGTGGGTGTGGCCTCGCGGCTACAAGTAATGCCCCCCCCCCGCGTAGTGCCAGATACACAAATAATGCACCTCAGCAGTGCCAGATACACAAATAATGCCCCTCAGCAGTGCCAGAGACACAAATAATGCCCCTCAGCAGTGCCAGATATTCAAAAATTCCTCCCAGCAGTGCCAGATACACAAATAATGCACCCCAGCAGTGCCAGATACAATGCCCCCAACAGTGCCAGATACAATTACCCCCGCAGTGCCATTTAAAATCCCCCCCCCCCCTGCAGTGTCCGATTCAGTGCCCCACACAGTGCTAACCCTTGCTGGCTTCTTCTACCGACGCTGGTGCTGCTCCTCCTGTATGAGGGACGGGGAAGGGGAGGAGAGCGCAGCACGCGCCTCTCCTGTGAAGTCTGGAGGGCGGCTGCGGTGAGGGTGACAGAGTCTCCGGTGGGCATTTAAAATATGGTGCCGGTGAGACAATCAAAACTCGCAGTCCGGCAGCCATTTAGGTGCCGCCACTGCCGGTCCACGAGCTCTGATTTGCTGACGGGCGGCACCATATTAAAAATGAAGGGAGGAGGAGTGCCAGTGACTGCCCAAGCCCATGCGCTCTGTGAGCTACCGAAAATACTACGGCGAGCTACCAGTAGCTCGCGAGCTACGGGTTGGAGATCAGTGGTCTAGTGTATATGCACCGAGCGTCTGTGTCAATAAACACTTGTGTCCATTTGAAAAGATAGCTAATATTTATTGATAAGATAGGAATTACTGTATATGGTGTGACTATTTAGCACCAAGGGAAGCTATACTGTTCTCCTACTTTATTTTACGTTTTTGTGAGTGGGATATCACAACTGTGGTTTTCTGGGCAGCTCTACTGCGCTGCTACATCAGTCCCTGTTGTCCTTAATTCCCGAGAGCATCTCAGGTGTCTGATATATGAAATACAATGACAACTATGAAAAAATGTAAATCTACAGTATACCCAATACATTTTTTTATATACAGGTATCTGTTTGTAGTCGTAGAGGGCTGATATGTGGTTGGCATGGTGGTATTGAACAGAAGTTGGTGTCTGGAAATGGTGAATGAAGGAGCACTGTTGAAGTACAGATGTGTCCTCATACATCCAGCCTCAATAGGACATGCAGTGCGAGATGCCTGTCTTGAGTGAGCCGACCAGGTTCCGTGCAATTCTGCTAAAGTCGGGTGTCTTTTTTGCTGAAAATATGCTTTAGTCAAGAAAATGCGACTAGGACGCATGTAAAGACGGTGCTGATTAATTTGATATATGACACTGGATAATTGTGCGTGACTGAGTCTGCATACAGAGAACAGAACTTGTATTGGAAAAAAGCTGTAGCACTTTGTATACAGATTTAGAGACTTAGTCGCACACAGATATGAGTCATTATTATTATTTATTATTAACAGTTTCTTATATAGCGCAGCAAATTCCGTTGCGCTTTACAATTTGAAATAACAATAACAAACTGGGTGATAACAGTCATAGAGGTAGGAAGGCCCTGCTCGCAAGCTTACAATCTATAGGGAAATAGGCATATGTACACAAGGAAAGGTGCTATCTATTGCATATAATGAAAAGACATGTGAGGATATGTGTGGACTGTACAGAGTGGATGTAATTTGATAGGAAGGTTTATGAAAGTTATATCAAATGAATCAGCAGTCCCCCTGTGTGTCCTAGTCACATTGTACTGTGACTAAGATGCATTTTTGGCAAGAAAATAGCAAAAAAGACGGCCAACACTTGAAGACTCTAACAAGACCTGGTGTGCCAAAAGGCGATGTTTGGCATGACTGCAGCAGGGACGTGCAGTCAGGGGAGGCAGTGCCTCCCCTGTCATTAATGATTAAAATAATGTAAAGAAGATATTTATGACACATATTCTGTGTCATAACTATCTGCTTTAGCCTTTACATTATTTTTATCTTTTTTAAGTGCAAAAAAACTGTCTGTAATGGTGTTTCGGAGGCACTGCTGTCAGTGCCTCCCTCTATCAATGTGAAATGGCCGGAAGCGTGGGGCGGGGCTAAGCTTTGGGCAGTGAAAGCCCATTAAAAAAATCAGCAGAAGCGGCACTTACTATAAGTGCCTCTGTGACAGGGGGCGTGCTTTCAGCTTAAATGAAAGCACACCCCTGTCACTACCACTGATCTCATTGGCCAGTCGCGAATTAAGGGGCTGGAGGAAGGGGGGACGAGACACAAAGCGTGTAGTTTTTCATACACATCATCTACATGTGCGGCCGCCTAATATCTCCCCGCCCTCCCATCCCCCGGTAATGAAGTCCTGCCAGAGGCAGAGGGGAGATAGGAGCCGCCACGGCGCCACCGCAATACCATTTCCACTCGGCTGCACCCCCTACCCGGACGGAGCACGGACTCCTCGTCTGCCTGGTGTGAGGCAGCAAGAGCAGAGGAGAGCCGCTTTTGAATAGGAGGGAGAGATGGCGGCCAGGACAAGGAGCTACATATGAGGTGACCATCATGCTTTCCACTCGGCTACCCCCTCCCCCTCTCCCCCACCCGGACGGCGCACGGACTCCTCGTCTGCCTGGTGTGAGGCAGCAAGAGCAAAGGAGAGCCACTTTTAAATAGGTGGGAGAGATCGCGGCCGGGGTCGGGAGCTACAGGTGAGGTTACATTCCTGCTGAACTGCGCGCTCCTTCCCAGCACTGCTCCCATCCTGCCCAACCCCCCCAACTCAGCACCGTTACTTCCATCCTGCCCCCCCCCATCCACACCACTACTCCCATCCTACCCCCCTGCTATACACCACTACTACCATCCTACCCCTCTGCTATGCACCACTACTCCCATCCTGCTCCTCCTGCTATGCACCACTACTCCCATTCTACCCCCCTGCTCCACACCACTACTCCCATCCTACCCCCGATATGCACCACTACTCCCATCCTGCCCCCCTGCTATGCACCAATACTCCTATCCTGTCCCCCCCCCGCTCAGCTCCACTGCTCCCATCCTGCCCCCCCCCCCGCTCTGCACCCCTACTCCCATCCTGCACCCCCTGCTCCACACCACTACTCCCATCCTGCCCCCTGCTATGCACCACTACTCCCATCCTACCCTCCCTGCACTGCACCACTGCTCTCATTCTGCCGCCCTGCTCTGCACTACTACTCCTACTATCCTGCCCCCTTGCTCCACACTTCTCCTCCTATCTTACCTCCCTGAGCCACACTACTATTCCTCCTATCCTGCCCCTTTATCTGCACTTCTCCTCCTCCTATCCTGCCCCATTGCTCCACACTACTCCTCCTGCTCAGCACTACTACTCCTCCTATCCTGCCTCTTTGCCCCACACTAATTTTCCTATCTTACCCCCCTGCTCCGCACTACATCAATCCTGCACCCCCTGCTCCACACCACTACTCCCATCCTGCCCCCTGCTATGCACCACTACTCCCATCCTGCCCGCTGCTCCACACTACTCCTCCACCTCAATGTACTGTGCGATGGGTCCTGATGACGTCACACAACGCGAATGGCCGCCCACCTGCCCGTGTTCATCTGCTGGGCCCACCAACTCCACTGATGAGGCTGAGAGACAGTGAAGGGCGGGCGACTGAGAGGCACAGACAGAAGGGTGGGAGGCTCAGAGGCACAGAGTGAAGTGGGGAGAATGAGAGACAAAGTGAGGGGTATTGCGAGAGATTCACATGGGAGATGATGGTGTGGCTGACAGACGACGCAGGGAGGAGATGATGGTGTGGCTGAGAGACGATGCAGGGCGGAGATGATGTTGTGGCTGAGAGATGCAGGGAAGGGGTAATGGTGTGGCTGAGAGATGCAGGGGGTAGGAGATGACACGAGTCTGGTTGAACCTCTGTTGTATGATGATCATATTGGTTATATTCCTACACAGGCATCTTCCGGATCATGTGATCTCCTACATGAATAGTGATAACCGACTGAAGATGCTGTCTGCCCAGGAAGGATACATTTCTTCAGAGGTTCCCCGTTATGAGAAGCCACCATATAGGTAAGGTGCATATTGAATAGAAAAGAATGCCAATAAGCGGTACTAGACACACCCAGTAGGCGGTGCTAGACACACCCGATAGGTTCACCCCCTAATAAAATGTGCTGCGCACGCCTATGTGCGGCGGGGGCTGCGGCGGGGGAGAGTGGCGGGTACTTTAGTTTGTAATGGGCTGAGCTCAACCCATGCTTTATCAGGGACCCAAGGCTCAGGGCTGTACTCCTTATGTTGTATTCCATACTGCTGGTAGAGTGGGACAGTAATGTGCTCTCCCTGGCGTCACCCTCTCACTGTCACCGACTGCTGTCACCCACAGCTAGCACCGACTGCCAGTACCCTCTCACTGTCACCCTCTCCCTGGTGTCACCCTTTCGACATCACCCACAGCTGGCACTGACTGCTGTCACCCTCTCCCTGTCAGCCACAGCTGGCCCCGACTGCTGTCACTCTCTCCCTGCCACCCTCTCCCTGTCATCACCCTCTCTCCATTACCCACAGCTGGCACAGACTGCTCTACCCTCTCACTGTCACCCTCTACCTGGCGTCAACCTCTCCCTGTCAACATCTCCTTGTCACCCTCTCCTTGTCACCCTCTCCCCGTTGCCCACAGCTGGCACCGACTGCTGTCACCCTCTACCTTGCGTCACCCTCTCTCCGTCACCCACAGCTGGCACAAAATAATCTAAGTTGGTGAAGTGAAATGAGAAAAATTTATATAAAAAATATTTTCCATAAATAAAAATTTGAAAATTGGCACGTGCATGTGTATTCACCCCCTTTGCTATGAAGCCCCTGAAAAGTTCTGGTACAACCAATTAACTTCAGAAGTCAGAAAATTAGTGAAATGAAGTCCACCTGTGTGCAATCTAAGTGTCACATGATCTGTCAGTATAAACACACCTTTTCTGAAAGGCCACAAATGCTGCAACACCACTAAGCTAGAGGCATCACACCATGAAGACCAAGGAGCTCTCCAAACAAGTCAGGGACAAAGTTGTTGAGAAGTACAAGTCAGGGTTGGAACACCATCAACTCCATCATCTTCAAATGGTGGCCGGCCCTGCTAAGAGAGGGCCGACCACCAAAACTCACAGACCGGGCAAGGAGGGCATTAATCAGAAAGGCAGCACAGAGACCAAAGGTAACCCTGAATAGCTGCAGAGTTCCACAGCAGAGACTGGTGTATCTGCGCATGTGACCACAATAAGCTGTACACTCCATATAGCTGGGCTTTATGGAAGAGTGGCCAGGAAAAAATCATTACTTAGTGTTAAAAATAAGAAGGCACGTTTTGAGTTTGACAAAAGGCATGTGGACAACTCCCCAAATGTATGCAGGAAGGTGCTCTGGTCAGATGAGACTAAAATGTAACTTTTCGGCCACCAAGGAAAACGCTATGTCTGGCGAAAACCCAACGTATCCCATCATCCCAAGAACACCATTCCCACTGTGAAAGATGGTGGTGGCAGCATCATGCTGTGGGGATGTCTTTCAGCAGCAGGGGCTGGGAAACTGTTTCGAGTCGAGGGAAAGATGGATGGTGCCAAATACAGGGATATTCTTGAGCAAAACCTGTTTCAGTCTGCCTGTGATTTGAGACTGGGACGGAGGTTCACCTTCCAGCAAAACATTGACCCGAAGCATTCTGCTAAAGCAACACTAGAGTGGTTTAAGGGGAAACATTTAAATGTGTTGGAATGGCCTAGTCAAAACCCAGATCTCAATCCAATTGAGAATCTGTGGTCAGACTAGAAGATTTCTGTTCATAAGTGGAAACCATCCAACATGAAGGAGCTGGAGCAGTTTTGCTTTGAGGAATGGGCAAAAATCTTCCAGGCTTCCCGGACCACCGTCATGCTGAGGATTTTGAGGAACCAGAAGCTGGTTTCTGGTCCTGGGAGCCTGTGTGTGCGCAGGCTTTTAGGATTTTGCACGACCACCTCTAAAGGTGGTCGGAGGTTTGGACTTTTTTGTCTTAGCGGTCCGAAAGGACTGCGATGCAGATGAAGAAAAGGGTTTCTTCGTAGAAGGCGAAGCTGAGGGAAGAAAAGGAGACTTACCCGCGGTCGCCGTGGAAATCCATGCATCCAATGCTTCCCCAAAAAGAGCCTTACCTGTGTAGGGTAGGTTCTTCACACTTCTCCTGGATTCCGCGTCTGCAGACCACTGGCGTAGCCAGAGACCCCTGCGAGCTGAGACAGACATGGAAGATACCCCTGCAGTCAGCGTACCCAGGTCCTTCATGGATTCCACCATGAACCCCGCAGAATCCTGTATGTTACGTACAAATAATTAAATGTCACTTCTATCCATTGAATCCAAATCCTCTAATAACGTGCCTGACCACTTTACTATAGCTTTAGATATCCATGCACAGGCAATAGTGGGCCTCAACACCACCCCTGAAGCAGTGTATATGGATTTGAGCGTAGTGTTAATATTACGATCAGCCGGTTCTTTTAACGCAGTGGACCCAGGGAAAGGTAAAACCACCTTCTTTGACAGTCTGGAAACAGATGCCTCAAATATGGGTGGGTTTTCCCATTTTTTTCTATCCTCTTCAGGGAAAGGAAAAGCAACCACAACCCGTTTGGGAATCTGGAATTTTTTCTCTGGGTTTTCCCAAGAGTTTTCAAATAAAGCGTTTAATTCTTTTGACGCAGGGAAGGTTAGCAAGGCGTTCTTATGGTCAGTGAAGTAAGCCTCCTCAACCTGCTCAGGTGTTGTGTCAGTAATGTGTAACACATTCCTAATGGCCTCAATCATGAGCTGCACTCCCTTTGCAAGGGATGCCGCCCCCCTCAGCACATCCCCATCACCGTCTGCCGTGTCAGTCGGTATCCGTGTCATCTTGCATAATCTGGGCAAGTGCACGTTTCTGTGGGTATATGCTAGGGGATTTTGAAGGAATAGGGACAGAACCCGACCAAACTGCCATAGACCTCTTTAAAACCTGAGTTTCAGTCTCAGTATGAGCTACCCTAATAGAGATCTGAGAGATCATTCCCTTATTAGAGGTCAACCACTCAGGCTCAGTAATAGGGATCTGAGACAAGACATTACAGTCCTGTGTACAAGGAATGGATTCCTCTGGAGAAGAAGTGTCCTCAGCAGCATAAGACACAGAGTCCCTAGACATGGCTATGTGAGAAAACAAACCCCCCCACACACAGGAAAATGTCAGACACAGTTTCCCCCCAAGTATGCCACAGAGAAACACAGAGCTTGGAGCCAACCCACACACAGCACTTCCCCAGGTAGATATAATACAACTACCTGGCACTGACTGTGTACCTTATTAGACGACACAGTATTTCCACAGCCTTCCCCCCTTCTACAACCCCCTGGTACCGCACAGGATAGCTGGAGTTGCATGAAGGGACAGCTCTCCCTGTCAGCGTCTCTGTACTGGATCTGCAGGCAAGAAAATGGCGCTGAACGCTGCTGGGTCCGCTCTGAGAAGCTCCGCCCCCTGAATATGGCGCTGCTTCCCGCTCTTCACTTCTTTATGCTGGCCTGAGGAATGGTGCTGGCAGCCTTGGTGACCAGTGTAGAGTATAGGCGCTGGCTCAGGGCGCCCCTCAAAGCGCCGCACTGTGTACCGCTGAGCCTCCGGAGCGCAGTTAGTACTGCGCTCCCACCCTGTTGCCGCCATCTTCACACCGGCTCCCTGCTTGCTGTGAGGGCCGGTGACTCACTCGCCACCGGAATCTTCTGGCTCTGTTAGGGGGTGGCGGCATGCTGCAGGAGTGAGCGGTCGCATGGGGCGGCTAACAATCATCACCCTCAGGAGCTCAGTGTCCTGTCAGCGGAGTTAGTGGCCATTAATCTCTCAGGGTTGGACACTACTCCCCCCTAAGTCCCACGAAGAAGGGAGGCTGTTGCCAACAGCCTCCCTGTGCCTAACTCCATTAAAAACAACAAAACTAGAAAACTCCTATGGAGCTCCCCTAGCTGTGACCGGCACCTCCGGCACATTTTCTAAACTGAGTCTGGTAGGACGGGCATAGAGGGAAGAGCCAGCCCACACTATGAAACTCTTAAAGTGCGAATGGCTCCTAGTGGACCCGTCTATACCCCATGGTACTAATGTGGACCCTAGCATCCTCTAGGACGTAAGAGAAAAGGTTGTGAGAGATAAAGTACCAGCCAATCAGCTCCTAACTGTTATGTTACAGGCTGTGTTTGAATGACTTAGGAGAGGACTAGCTGGTACTTTATCTCTCCCCAAGGCTTAGTAAATAGACACCATAATCCCAAAGTCCTCTCCCTGAACGGGGAAGTTCCCTCCTTGAGGGGTTAATAGTGCTCTGTAGAAACTTACTTTAAAACACAATCTTTGAGGTGGACTGGTTTTGTTTCACCAGCTCCCGCCATACATCATATGTACCTTTAATTTGCAACAAACAACTATATGAAGTGGATATACTGTAGTCATATTGTTGGCTGAATAAATATTAATAAAAAATGTGAATATTTATTTACTGGGAACCGATTGTATTATCTTGTGAAAACAATTATCAATAAATGTGATTTTTCCTCTGAGTATATAATCACATGTAAATATGTTATAAATCACAAATGGAACATAAACAATACATTACATTTTAAGTTTACATATGCTGTAACAGCATTAAGAAAACAACTATTATGTATTTTATTTCAAGTTTATACGTGTAGAAAATACTCAGCAAAACTATTACTCTGTGCACAGAATCTGAAAACTGAGAGAAAAAACATCTGCTTATGAGAAGTACATGAAGTATGAATAAGGTGGTTTTGTAGCAATGGCTGGCATCAAATTATATTTTATATATATATACATATATACACACACACATACATACATCGCTACACACGGTCGAGTCACATTATTATGGCCAGTTCCTACATATGACGTCGGCAGCACATAGCCCATGAAGTACATCACTTGTTGTGCGCTGGCTTGCTGGGTATATAAGGTGTGTGATAGGCCATCTGCACACATATCACTCGTTGCTGTCATGGGTAAAAGGGATGATTTATATGAGTTTAAAAAGGGATGATTATCGGCTTTTGGGCCAAAGGTGGCCGTATTACTGAAACAGCGCAGTTTGAGAACTGTTCACATGCTGCTGTGGTGAAGGTGTATCGTGACTGGACAAACAGCACCATTGCCGATAAACAATGTGGAAACAAACAGCTAAGCCCCAAGTGCCACGGAAATGACAGGTGAACATAGGCAACAAAGGTGCATGAGGGCCGACCGACATGCTACAATGGAGCAGCTCACTGCCAAAATGAGCCTGGGGGCTACCAGGCGTGCTTAAACGTCAGTTCAGCGAACATCTAGCTGCTGTCAGTACTGCCAACCGCGCATGTGTGTCTGTGTGTGTGTGTGTATATGTGTATATATATATATATATATATATATATATATATATATAGTCAACTGACTTCTTACAAGTAAGAAAGAAGGCGGCACTCCAATGTTGAAAAGAAAAAACGAGTTTTATGGTAAGAACTTACCTTTGTTAAAATTCTTTCTGCGAGGTACACTGGGCTCCGCACGGATTGGACAATGGGGTGTAGAGTAGGATCTTGATCCGAGGCACCAACAGGCTCAAAGCTTGGACTGTTCCCAGAATGCACAGCGCCACCTCCTCTATACCCCAGCCTCCCTGCACAGGAGCTCAGTTTTTAGTTACCCAGCCCAATGCAGTAGCAGGAAAAGAGACGACAACGGTTAGTAGCCACATACACCACACTCTCACGACAAGAGAAGTGCCAGCGGCTAATGCCATACCAACCCGAAGAAGCTAAATGCGTCAGGGTGGGCGCCTTGTGGAGCCCAGTGTACCTCGCAGAAAGAGTTTTAACAAAGGTAAGTTCTTACCATAAAACTCGTTTTCTGCTGCGGGGTACACTGGGCTCCAGGAGGATTGGACAATGGGGATGTCCTAAAGCAGTTCCTTATGGGAGGGGACGTACTGTAGCGGGCACAAGAACCCGGCGTCCAAAGGGAGCATCCTGGGAAGCGGTAGTATCGAAGGCATAGAACCTTATGAACATGTTCCTGGAGGACTATGTAGCCGCCTTGCACAATTGATCTAGGGTCGCACCACGTTGGGCCGCCCAAGAGGGTCTAACAGACCGAGTAATGTGAGCAGGAGCTGACAGACTAGCACTCACATAAGCATGTGCAATCACCATTCTAATCCATCTGGCCAGGGTCTGCTTGTGAGCAGGCCAGCCACGTTTGTGAAATCCAAACAAAACAAAGAGAGAATCAGATTTTCAAATAGAAGCAGTTCTCTTCACATAGATACGGAGAGCCCGTACCACATCCAAAGACCGCTCTTTGGGAGACAAATCAGGAGAGACAAAGGCCGGAACCACAATCTCTTGATTAAGGTGGAACGAAGAAACCACCTTAGGCAAATATCCGGGACAAGTCCTAAGAACCGCCCGGTCACGGTGAAAAATCAGATATGGGGAACTACAAGACAAGGCACCCAGATGCGACACTCTTCTAGCAGAGGCAATAGCCAGCAAGAATACCACCTTAAGGGAAAGCCACTTAAGGTCAGCTGAACCCAGGGATTCAAACGGAGGCTCCTGCAAACGCCTCCAAAACCACCGACAAGTCCCAAGGAGCCACAGGCGGGACATAGGGAGGTTGGATACGCAACACACCCTGAGTGAAAGTATGAACATCAGGTAAAGTCGCAATTTTTCTCTGAAACCACACCGACAAGGTAGAAATATGAACCTTGAAGGAGGCCAGACGCAGGCCTAAATCTAGGCCCTGCTGCAGAAAAGCCAAAAGTTTGGCTGTACTAAACTTGGAAGCGTCATAATTATTAGATGCACACAAAACAAAGTAGGAATACCAGACCCTATGGTAAATCCGAACAGAAGCCGGTTTCCGGGCCCGCAACATAGTTTTAATGACCTCTTCAGAAAAACCCTTAGCCCTCAAGACGGAAGCTTCAAGAGCCACGCCGTCAAAGACAGCCGGGCTAGTTCCTGGTAGACACAGGGGCCCTGAACGAGGAGGTCTGGGCGTTGTGGAAGTAGAAGTGATGATAGGCCTTACAGGTCTGAGAACCAGTGCCGTCTGGGCCACGCCGGAGCTATGAGAAGCAGATTTCCTTTTTCTTGCTTGAACTTACGAATTACCCTGGGCAGGAGTGACACCGGAGGGAACTTGTACGGCAGCCGAAACGTCCACGGCACCGCCAGCGCATCCACAAATGCTGCTTGAGGATCCATGTCCTTGCTCCGAAGACCGGAACCTTGTGATTGTGTCGATTTGCATCTGGAAGACCCCACTTTTCCACTAGGAGTTGAAACACTTCTGGATGGAGGCCCCACTCGCCGGCATGCACGTCCCAACGACTGAGAATGTCCGCTTCCCAATTCAGGACTCCTGGAATGAATATTGCCGATATGACCGGTAGATGGCGTTCCGCACAATGTAGAATCCGTGAGACCTTCATTGCCAAACGGCATTGAGTGCCGCCTTGATGATTTATGTAAGCCACTGTGGTGGCGTTGTCCGACTGTACTTGAACAGGACGGTTCTGAATTAAATGCTGGGCCAGGTTCAACGCATTGAAGACTGCCCGCAATTCCGGAATGTTGATCGAGAGGAGAGATTCCTCCTTGGTCCACCGACCCTGAAGGGAGTGTTGCTCTAGCACAGTGCCCCAACCTCTTAGACTGGCATCTGTTGTCAACAGGACCCAGTTGGATATCCAGAAGGGATGGCCCCTGCACAATTGTTGGTCCCGGAGCCACCAAAGTAGCGACAGACGGACCTCCGGAGTCAATGAGATCATTTGAGACCTGATCCGGTGAGGCAGGACATCCCACTTGGCTAGAATCAGCCTCTGGAGGGGGCGAGAATGGAATTGAGCATACTCCACCATGTCGAATGCTGAGACCATGAGGCCCAGCACCTGCATTGCCGAATGTATCGACACTTGCGGACGAGAAAGGAAGCAACGAATCCTGTCCTGAAGCTTCAGGACTTTCTCCTGAGACAAGAACAACCGCTGGTTGTGAGTGTCCAATAGCGCTCCCAGGTGCACCATGCTATGAGCAGGGACCAGGGAGGATTTCGTCCAGTTGATGAGCCACCCGTGGGCTTGTAGAAACCGGACCGTCATATCCAGATGATGTAGGAGAAGTTCTGGGGAATTTGCCAGGATTAACAAGTTATCCAGGTACGGCAGTATCCTGACCCCTTGACGGCGGAGTACCACCGTCATCACCGCCATGACTTTGGTGAAGACTCGCGGAGCCGTTGTTAAACCAAAAGGTAACGCCCGAAACTGGTAATGGAGGTTGCCAATAGCAAACCTCAGGTATTGCTGATGTGACACTGCTATAGGAATATGCAGGTAAGCATCCTGTATGTCCAGGGAGACCATGTAGTCCCCAGGTTCCAAGGACAGAACGATAGAGCGAAGGGTTTCCATACGGAACTTGGAAACCTTCACAAACCTGTTCAATGCCTTGAGGTTGAGAATGGGCCGGGAGGACCCATTCGGTTTCGTGACTAGAAACAGCGGAGAATAGTACCCCCGGCCCCTCTGAGCAAGAGGCACCTGTACTACAACTCCTGTATCCAGGAGGGTCTGTACCACCGAATGCAGAGTGTTTGCCTTTGTCTGGTCCGACGGGACGTCTGTCTGGCAAAATCGATGAGGGGGTCGGTTTTTGAAGGCAATGGCGTAACCTCGAGTGACGACTTCCCGTACCCAGGCATCTGAAGTGGTCTTCAACCATTCCTGGGTATACCCTAGAAGCCGGCCCCCCACCCTGGGATCCCCCAGGGGGAGGCCCGCCCCGTCATGCGGCAGGCTTATCGGTCTTGGAAGCTGGCTGACGGGCAGCCCAGGCTCTTTTGGGCTTCGGCTTACCAGGTTTGGAAGTGCGGGCCTGCTTGTGGTATGCCAGACCTTTTGCTTTACCTGAAGGGCGAAAGGACGTACCTTTAGCCTTCGACACAGAAGTAGCGGTATTTGGCAGACAGGCAGTTTTGGCAGTAGCCAAGTCAGCCACTATCTTATTTAAATCCTCCCCAAAGAGAATATCTCCCTTGAAAGGGAGTACCTCCAGGGTTTTTCTAGAGTCCAGATCCACAGACCATGATCTCAGCCACAATATCCGGCGAGCCAGGACTGACGTAGTAGAGGCCTTGGCTGCTAGGATACCGGCATCAGAAGCCGCCTCTTTAATATATCGAGAAGCTGTGACAATATATGACAAGCATTGTCTAGCATGGTCAGAGGAGATTTCAGCTTCTAACTCCAAGGCCCATGCTTCAATAGCCTCGGCAGCCCATGTAGCTGCAATAGTGGGCCTTTGCGCAGCACCCGTGAGGGTGTAAATCGCTTTCAGACAACCCTCCACACGCTTATCCGTAGGCTCTTTTAGAGACGTGACGGTAGTGACAGGCAGAGCTGAGGTAAACCACCATCCTAGCCACATTTGAGTCCACTGGAGGAGGTGTTTCCCAATTCTTAGACAGCTCTGGCGCGAGGGGATAGCGAGCCAGCATCTTCTTTTGAGGCACAAACTTCGTACCCGGGTTTTCCCAGGGTTCCTGACGTATATCCACTAGGTGGTCAGAGTGAGGTAAAACTTGTTTAACCACCCTCTGACGCTTGAACCTATCTGGTTTCTTAGGAGGGACGGATGGCTCGGGATCATCCGTAATCTGTAGAATTAACTTAATAGCCTCCAAAAGATCAGGAACATCCACATGTGAACTACCCTCCCCATCAGCAATAGCTGAGTCAGAACCTGTGGGGTCAGTGTACGTGCCGTCTTCATCAGACGAGGTATCAGTGACAGCAGTGGATTGTGAGGAGACAAGCGCTCGCTTAGAGGACCCCTTGGACTTAGGCGAGCGATGGTCAGACTTTTTAGTAGTCAGGGACTGGTTCAACTTCTTTAATTGAGCAGATAAATCGTCCGCCCACGGCGGGTTAGCTGCAGGGCCCACATACGGTTGTATGCTAGTTTATGAACTAGCATATGCAGAAGCGTGGAAAAAGCGGCCCACGGTGGGTCAGTATGTGCCTCCGTTGCCACAGTCCCACTGAACCAGAGCCCACAGCTGCTATATTCTCCGCATATGGGTCTGTGGCTTCAGCAACACCTGTAGTGTGTTCAGCCCCAGAACCGTTACCCTCAGAAGCATACATGATATAACTTGCAGTATGAGGTAACACAGTACAATTATCAGCAGCACTATACCTCTAAACCCAAACCCCTACGCAGTGTAGTCAGCACTAGCAGAGATAAAGGAGAGATATGGTGACTAAATCACAGAGAAAAATACGTAATACAGTATATCTTTGTGAAAATCCTATATTAGATAAAACCTGATGGACCTAGCACCCTCAGGTTATAGAATATAGGGATAGCAAGTTGATTGAAAGACACGAAATGGACAACACTCAGCTATCAAATGCACACACACAAAGTCACAGTTTGCACAATGCAGAGGTTATTACTGACAATAATACTGCACTGGACTAGCTTACACAGCTATATAACAATAGCTGTGTACACAGTCAGAACTGGATGTATATGACAGGGTAATTGTACTATAAAACCCTGACTAAGTGCACTCTTTCTTAACTATCACTGTCTAAAAAGGCAGGTAGAATACTTAAGTGTCATGTAAAGGCACAGCGCTGACAACCAGGCGGCTTTACATAGGAGGATTTGCCCAAGCAGTCCCAGGAACAGTGAGCTGAGGGATAATGGCGCCGCAGACACTGACAGGGAGTGAGGGAAAGACAGAAATGCAGCTCCAGGGCGGGAACACTTGCTGGAAATGGCGCCCTGGGGCTGGGGCTTCAGGTCTAAGCCTTATCCCCCTGCTGGCAAAACCACCGGGTACTGTGGGCGATATAAAAACCGGTTTAGAGATCAAACCTGACTTGCGCCCATGCCCTGGTGATCTAGTGGGATCGCCTGCACTGCCACAGTGTCCACCGCCAGCGCGCGTGGCCCGCCTCCCACTGACCGCGCCGGATCACGATAAAGACCGGGTCTCGCAAGCAGGACCCACTGACCACCTCCCGAAGCACGGCCACGCGATCCTGGAGTGCCCCAGCCGTGTGTGTCTAACGTGAAGAAAACCGAAGCCTCCGCTGTAGGTACCCGGCAACTAGGGCTCGGGAGTGTACAGCGCCGCTAGGGAGAGCTGGAGCTGCAGCAGTGAATGTCTCCTGACATTTACCACCGCTGCTGCCCTTGAAGTCTTCACTTTTTTTTCATAAAAAGCTTTTCTTAGGGCTGCCTGGAGCAGCCCCTCTGTTAAGTGCCTGCTTACTGCAGCACCAACTTACAAAACTTAGCTCCTGTGCAGGGAGGAGGGGTTATAGAGGAGGCGGCGCTGTGCATTCTGGAAACAGTCAAAGCTTTGAGCCTGTTGGTGCCTCGGATCAAGATCCTACTCTACACCCCATTGTCCAATCCTTGTGGAGCCCAGTGTAACCCGCAGCAGAAAGTTGTCTTTAGTGAATACTCATATCGGTCGTCGTCAACGTTTCAAGGCGCACAGGCCTTTTCGTCAGGACGCATACAAATGTGTAGAAAGTGAATACAGAGCATGTACTCACTTTCTATACATTTGTATGCGTCCTGACGAAAAGGCCTGTGCGCCTTGAAACGTTGACGACGACCGATATGAGTATTCACTAAAGACAACAACTTTTACACTTTAACACTGGAGTGCCGCCCTCTTTCTTACTTGTAAGAAGTCAGTTGACTATCCATTTGTTTGGGAAGGCACCCTGTGTATGTCTACATCATCCGGAGTGCCAAGCCAGTGCTATATTATATATATATATATATATATATATATATACACACACACACACACATATACAGTATATATAGATATAGCATATATACATTTAGCACAAGGAGTTAGAAACAATGACTATATGTGTATGCAAATATGGACTGTAAGCACCAGCATATTACAACATTTTACAGAGGTGTTCCACTTTCAAAGCCAATATCGTTAAACATCCTTTATCTTTTAAATCACTTATGAACAGTGCACTGGTATCTCTCCATAGAGACGATTGATTCCTATATTGTAACCATGTCCCCTCCATTAATTGTCAGAAAGCAGAATGAATAATGGGTAAAATGATGCACAAGGCCTGTCCTTTAAGGGGAGTACACACGGAGAGATGTGTGCTGAGCGATCTATCACAGAACACTCAGCACACAACTCTCCCACCGCTCAGAAAACAGCGCAATGTGTGCTGAGCGGAGGGGGTGGGGGGTTACTGCACACAGCGGTAAAGTGAGCAACCTGACTAGATTGTGCCTGCATGCAGGCCAATCTAGTGTCAGCGATAGCGCCATGGGGCATACACACGGAGTGATGTATGCTTATTTTCTAAGCAATCTAGTCAGATTGCTTAGACATTAAACAAAAATCGTTCCATGTGTACCCCCCCTTTTGGATGGATAATTTTCTAATTTTACTGTTCTTCACTAAGTTAATTTTGAATGAATTTTCTGCAAAGTTAAAAAATGCAATTTTCATTAGTCTTAGGGCCGAATTCAATTAGCTGCAAAATCGTGGTAATTTACTATGATTGCCACTTTTTCGTGGCTTTGGTTTTTTGCCACAAAAAGGAGATTTATGATAGACTTACCATGGTTAAATCTCTTTCTGCGAGGAACACTGGATTACACAGGGAATACATCGGGGTGTAGAGTTGGATCTTGATCCGAGGCACCAACAGGCTAAAGCTTTGACTGTTCCAAGGATGCACTGCACCGCCTCATCTATAGCCTCACCTCCAGGCACTGGAGCTCAGTTTTGTTAACCAGTCCAATGCAGGAACAGGTAAAGAGAAGGCAGATGTTAGTCACATAGAACCACATTCTCACAACAGGAGAAGGGACCAGCGGCTAATGCCATATACCCAAAGAGGCTAATTGCGTCAGGGTGGGCGCCCTGTGGAATCCAGTGTACCTCGCAGAAAGAGATTTACCATGGTAAGTCTTATCATAAATCTCCTTTTCTGCAGTGGGTAACACTGGGATTCCACAGGGAATACATCTGGGATGTCCTAAAGCAGTTCCTCGTGGGAGGGGACGCACAGTAGCGGGCACCAGAACCCGGTGACCAAAGGAAGCATCCTGGGAGGAGGAAGTATCAAAGTCATAAAACCTAATGAACGTGTTCACTGAGGACCACGTAGCCAACTTGCACAATTGTTCAGCGGATGCGCCTCGGCGGGACGCCCAAGAAGGTCCAACAGACCGAGTAGAATAGGCTTTGATAGCAGCAGGAGCTGGGAGACCAAACTGCGCATAAGCTTGTGCAATCACCATTCTAATCCATCTGGCCAAGGTTTGCTTATTTGCAGGCCAGCCACGTTTGTGAAAACCAAAAGTACAAAAAGGGTATCTGACCTCCACATAAATACAGAGAGTCCGTACCACATCCAAAGACCGCTCTTTGGAGGACAAACCAGAAGAGATAAAAGCCAGAACCACAATCTATTGGTAAAGATGGAAAGATGACACCACCTTAGGTAGATAACCGGGGCTAGTTCTAAGAACTGCCTGGTCACGGTGAAAATTCAGAAAGGGTGCATGACAGGACAAAGCGCTTAAATCTGACACCCTCCTAGCAGAGCCAATAGCCAGCAGAAACAAGACCTTAAGTGTAAGGCATTTAAGGTCCACAGACTCAAGAGGTTCATATGGAGACTCTTGTAGGGCATTTAAGACCACAGACAGATCCCATGGAGCCACAGGAGGGACATAGGTAGGCTGAATCCATAAAACACCCCGAGTGAAAGTATGAATGTCAGGAATAGACGCAATTTTTCTCTGAAACCACACCGACAAGGCAGATATATGAACCTTAAGGGAGGCCAGACGAAGGCCTAAATCTAGGCCTTGTTGCAGAAAAGCCAAAAGCCTGGAAGTTCTAAACGAATAGGCATCATAATTCTTAGCAGTACACCATGTGCAGTAAGAGTTCCACACCCTGTAATAAATCCGTGCAGAAGCCAGTTTGCGGGCCTTCAACATAGTTTGAATGACCGCCTCAGAGAATCCCTTGGCCCTCAGGAGTGAAGCTTCAAGAGCCATGCCAGGTCCGGATAGACACAAGGGCCCTGAACGAGGAGGTCTGGGCGTTGAGGAAGTAGAAGAGGACGCTCTATCGATAGACCCTGCAGGTCTGAGAACCAATGCCGTCTGGACCACGCTGGTGTGACTAGAAGTAGCATTCCTCTTTCTTGCTTGAACTTCCGTAGTATCCTGGGCAGGAGTGACACTGGAGGGAACACGTATGGCAGCCGAAAGTTCCATGGAATTGCGAGTGCGTCCACGAACGCTGCTTGAGGATCCCTTGTCCTTGATCCGAAGACCGGAACCTTGTGTTTGTGTTGAGACACTATCAGGTCTACATCTGGTAGGCCCCATTTGTCCACTAGGAGTTGAAAGAATTCCGGATGAAGATTCCACTCTCCGGAATGAACGTCCTGACGACTGAGGAAATCCGCTTCCCAGTTGTGGACTCCGGGAATGAACACTGCTGATATTGCCAGCAGATGGCGTTCTACCCAATGGAGGATTTTTGATACCTCCAGCATTGCCATGCGGCTTTAAGTGCCGCCTTGATGATTTAAGTATGCCAACGTGGTGGCGTTGTCTGATTGTAATTGAACAACAGGCCTGTTCTGTACCAGAGGCAGGGCCAGTGTCAACACACTGAACACTGCCCACAATTCCAGAATGTTTATCGGGAAGAGAGATTCCTCCTTGGTCCACCGACCCTGGAGAGACTGGCGTCCGTTGTCAAGAGGACCCAGTTGGAGATCCAGAAGGGACGGCCCCTGCTCAACTGTTGGTCATGTAGCCACCAGCTCAGTGACATACCAACCTCCGGAATCAAGGAGATCTTTGAGACTTGATCCGATGAGGCAGGCCGTCCCACTTGGAAAGGATTAACCTCTGCATAGGGCGGGAATGAAATTGAGCGTACTCCACCATGTCGAATGCCGACACCACGAGGCCTAGTACATGCATCGTCGAGTGTATTGACAGTCTTGGGCGAGAGAGGAAGTATCTGATCCTGTCCTGAAGTTTCAGGACTTTCTCTGGAGACAGAAACAATTGCTGGCTGAGTGTGTGTCCAGCAGTGCCCCCCCTGTGCACCATACTCCGAGCAGGGACCAGCGAGGACTTTTGCCAGTTGATGAGCCAACCGTGGGCTTGTAGGAATTGGATCGTCAGTTCCAGATGACTGAGGGGAATATATTGGGAGTTCGCCAGGATCAGCAAGTCGTCCAGATACGGCAGGATCCTGAATCCCTGATGGCAGAGAAGGTATGTGCAGGTAAGCATCCTGTATGCTCGTTTTGGTCTAAACATTTTTTAAACATTTCTAAATTGATTGTGCTATGTAGGTGGACATATGATTCTCATATGCATTTATCTCCAAGTGCGGTTAACACTGCAGGTGTTTGTACTAATTAGCTAACCATGATTGGTTCATATGGGTTTAAATAGACAGCCAGAATGGCAGACATTACATCCTCTGACGAAACCGCCGTGAGATAGTGGCGGAGAAACGCGTAAGGATCTTCTAAATAAGCCATCCAGTGAAGTTGTCTCCACGGCTGTGCTTCAAGGAAAGCCGATTACGGACATTACAGTGCCGCCGCTGATACGGGAGTTCGCTGCTAAAACTCCACGGCGCTTGTGAATGATTCAAGTCTGGTAAGAGTGACCCTCTTTTGCTGCACCATACAATACAGGACACTGTCAGCCGAGATCAGACGGGGGTGTAGCATAGCGCCGGGACATCACCGAATCGGTGCCCTCCCTCCGCATGTTCCCACAGTGTGCATACAGCATCAATTTACGGAGGAAACACTGCATGTTGGTGTGCTTGCCACTACAATCCTCACGTTGCTGCTAGACTGACAAGATCAAGGAGACAAGTGCAATACGGCTATTTATCTTATCAAGACTTCACAGCATACAATATAATTTTTGATTACAAGGAACACTGCCATTACGGACTCATGTAATATTGGAGACACGAATGAGAGAGAGATTTACCATAAGTACATGAATTATATGTCTACCCTATTGATATATTAAATTGTTTATTATTGATTTAAAATATTATGTAATAAATTATTAATTTTTGATTGGAGCGCTTCCTGATATATATTTATATACTATATATCCTTCCCTTATATACCATATAGTCTTCGGGTTCCATGGCCAGTACAATAAAGCGCAGAGATTTCATACGGAATTTGGACTCTCCCACAAATTTGTTCAATGATTTGAGGTTGAGTATAGGCCGGAAGGACCCATTTGGCTTCGGAACTAGAAACAAGGTCGAATAGTATTCCCTGCCTCTCTGGGAAAGAGGTACTGGCACTACTACTCCTGTGTCCAGGAGGGATTGTATAACCAAGTGTAGAGCTTGCGCTTTCAATGGCTCTGAAGGGATAACCATTGAGCAGAACTGGCGAGGGGGACGTCTCTTGAAAGAGATTGCGTACCCGTGAGAGACAACTTCCCACACCTAGGCATCCAAAGTGGTCTTTAACCATACCTGGGTGAACTGCAGAAGTCGGCCTCCCACCCTGGGGTCCCCCAGGGAGAGGCCCGCCCCATCATGCAGCAGGCTTGTCTTGTTTGGAAGCAGGCTGATGGGCGGCCTAGGATTGTTTAGGTTTGGGCTTAGTGGTTTTGGAAGCACGAGCCTGTCTTGGGTACGCCTGACCTTTTGCTTTCCCTGGAGGTCGAAAGGAACGAAAAGTGGTACTCTTAGCCTTCGGAGCAGAAGGATTAGTACTTTGAAGAAATGCAGTTTTAGCAGTCGCCAAGTTAGTCACAATCTTGTTCAGATCCTCCCCAAATAGGATGTCCCCCTAAAAAGGAGCCCCTCCAGGGTCTTTTTGTTGGCGTTCAGGTCCACCTTCCAGGACCTCAACCACAGAATTCGGCGAGCCAGGATAGACATAGTAGATGCCTTGGCTGCCAAACACCTGCCTCAGAGGCCGCCTCCTGAATATAGTGGGAGGCTGTGGTAATATAAGACAGATATTGTCTGGTGGTTTCAGAAAAATCCTGAGGCAGCTCATCCTCAATTGCCTGAACCCATGCTTCAATTCCTTTTGCAGCCCAGGAGGCTGCTATAGTGGGTCTATGTACAGCACCGGTAAGAGAGTAACCCTCCACACGCTTATACGTTGGTTCCTTCAGTGAGGTGACGGTGGTGACAGCAGAGTAGATGATACCACAAGACGGGCGACATGAGAGTCCACTGGCGGTGGAGTTTCCCACTTGTTACTCAACTCCGCAGGGATAGGATAACGAGCTAGCATCTTTTTAGAAAGGGAAAATTTATTTCCTGGAGACGACCAGGATTCCTGACGTATGTCAATTAAATGGTCAGAATGTGGTAAGACTACTTTAGTAACCTTCTGACGTTTGCATTTATCAGGTTTCTTAGACGCAGTAGTGGGCTCGATCTCATCATCTATTTGAAGAATCAGTTTAATAGCCTCCACTAGGTCGGGAACATCAACCTGGGTTGTAGATGCCTCATCAGAAGTGACTGTATCAGTGTCTGACAGATCAGTATATTCCTTATCCTCATCAGGAGAATTATCCGAAATATTAGTGGATTGTGAGAAAGAAATGGCCCGCTTAGATGACCCCTTGGCCACTGAGGGACGTGGGGTAGACTTTTGTCTAACCAAAGATTGATTTAATTGTTGTAACTGGGTAGGGTCAATATGTGGCTGTAATGGCACAGGAGGTCCCACAGGGAGCGTAAGATGTGTCACAAGTGTACTCAGCATACTTGAGAATGCTGCCCAAGGTGGGTCCTGATTGGCCACAGGTGCTGCGGGTTCACTGGGAGGTGTAAGGCACCCAGTGCCTGAACCGTCAGCTAAAACTTCTCCCTCAGGTAAATCCTTGGTGCCAGCAATGCATGATTCAGACATTATAGGGAATGTAGCCTTAGGGCGTAACAGTACAATATAGCCAGACAAACACAATACCTGCAAATAACCCTGTGTTATGTGACAGTAAATACAGTGCACAAACAGAGGGTTTAAGCGGTATGAGGAGACTGAAATAAACAGCAAAAAATAGGATTTTAATACCTACCGGTAAATCCTTTTCTCTTACTCCGTAGAGGATGCTGGGGATGCTTCAAGAACCATGGGGTATAGACGGGATCCGCAGGAGACATGGGCACTTTAAGACTTTAAAAGGGGTGTGGACTGGCTCCTCCATCTATGCCCCTCCTCCAGACTCTAGTTATAGAAACTGTGCCCAGGGAGACGGACATTTCGAGGAAAATTATTTATTTAATTTATTTAAAACTAAGGTGAGATACATACCAGCTCACACCTCAAACACGCCGTACAACATGGCATTCAACAACGCATGCAACGGCATGACTAACATCAGCCACAGACTGTCTGAACTCTCCACACTATGTGTGTAACTATAACCAATAACTACAGATACAGGCCGCACTGGGACGGGCGCCCAGCATCCTCTACGGACTAAGAGAAAAGCATTTACCGGGAGGTATTAAAATCCTATTTTCTCACATGTCCTAGAGGATGCTGGGGATGCTTCAAGAACCATGGGGTTTATACCAAAGCTCTAGAACGGGCGGGAGAGTGCGGATAACTCTGCAGCACCGATTGACCAAACAAGAGGTCCTCCTCAGCCAGGGTATCAAACTTGTAAAACTTCACAAAGGTGTTTGATCCCGACCAAGTAGCAGCTCGGCAAAGCTGTAATGCCGAGACTCCTCGGGCAGCCGCCCAGGATGAGCCCACCTTTCTGGTAGAATGGGCCTTCACTGATTTCGGTAACGGCAATCCCGCCGTAGAATGAGCTTGCTGAATCATATTACAGATCCAGCGTGCAATAGTCTGCTTGGAAGCAGGAGCCCCAATCTTGTTGGGAGCCCACAGGACAAACAGAGCCTCTGTTTTCCTAATTTGAGCCGTTCTGGCGACATAGATTTTCAAAGCTCTGACCACATTGAGAGACTTTGATTCCGCCAAGGCATCAGTAGCCACTGGCACCACAATAGGCTGGTTTACGTGAACGATGAAACCACTTTTGGCAGAAATTGTTGATGAGTTCTCAACTCCGCTCTATCAGCATGGAAGATTAAATAGGGGCTTTTGTGAGACAAAACCGCCAATTCAGATACCCGCCTTGCGGATGCCAAGGCCAACAACATAACTACTTTCCAAGTAAGGAATTTCAACTCAACCTTACGCAAAAGTTCGAACCAATGAGATTGCAGGAACTGCAACACCACATTAAGATCCCATGGTGCCAGTGGGGGCACAAAGGGAGGTTGGATGTGCAGCACACCTTTCACGAAGGTCTGAACTTCTGGAAGCGAAGCCAATTCTTTCTGAAAAAAGATTGATAAGGCCGAAATTTGTACTTTAATGGAGCCTAGCTTTAGGCCCGCATCCACACCTGCTTGTGGAAAATGGAGCAAACGCCCAGCTGAAATTCTTCCGTAGGAGCCTTCTTGGATTCACACCAAGACACATATTTTCTCCAAATACGGTGGTAATGCTTCGCCGTTACTTCCTTTCTAGCCTGAAGTAGTGTGGGAATGACTTCACTGGGAATACTCTTCCTGGCTAGGATCTGGCGTTCAACAGCCATGCCGTCAAACGCAGCCGCGGTAAGTCCTGATACAAGCACGGTCCTTGCTGTAACAGATCCTCACGTAGAGGAAGAGGCCAGGGATCTTCTATGAGCAATTCTTGAAGATCTGGATACCAGGCCCTCCTTGGCCAGTCTGGAACAATGAGTATCGCCTGAACCCTTGTTCTTCTTATGATCTTTATCACCTTTGGAATGAGTGGGAGTGGAGGGAACACATAGACCGACTGAAACACCCACGGTGTCACCAGGGCGTCCACTGCTATTGCTTGAGGGTCCCTCGACCTGGAACAATATCTCTGAAGTTTCTTGTTGAGGCGCGACGCCATCATGTCTATGAGGGTAATTCCAAGTTGATCGCAGCAGGAAATTTTTAGCAGTTGGGCAAAACCATGGGGGTCATTCCGAGTTGTTCACTCGTTATTTTTTTCTCGCAACGGAGCGATTAGTCGCTAATGCGCATGCGCAATGTCCGCAGTGCGACTGCGCCAAGTAAATTTGCTATGCAGTTAGGTATTTTACTCACGGCATTACAAGGTTTTTTCTTCGTTCTGGTGATCGTAATGTGATTGACAGGAAGTGGGTGTTTCTGGGCGGAAACTGGCCGCTTTATGGGTGTGTGCAAAAAAACGCTACCGTTTCTGGGAAAAACGCGGGAGTGGCTGGAGAAACGGAGGAGTGTCTGGGCGAACGCTGGGTGTGTTTGCGACGTCAAACCAGGAACGAAACTGACTGAACTGATCGCAGATGCCGAGTAAGTCTGGAGCTACTCAGAAACTGCTAAGAAGTGTCTATTCGCAATTCTGCTAATCTTTCGTTCGCAATTTTGATAAGCTAAGATTCACTCCCAGTAGGCGGCGGCTTAGCGTGTGCAAAGCTGCTAAAAGCAGCTTGCGAGCGAACAACTCGGAATGACCCCCCATGTGCACTGCAGTGGGGGCAGATATAACATATGCAGAGAGAGTTAGATTTGGGTGGGTTATATTGTTTCTGTGCAGGGTAAATACTGACTGCTTTATTTTTACACTGCAATTTAGATTGCAGATTTAACTCACCCCACCCAAATCTAACTCTCTCTGCACATGTTATATCTGCCTCCCCTGCAGTGCACATGGTTTTGCCCAACTGCTATCAAAATTCCTGCTGCGATCAACTCAGAATTAGGCCCTATGGGGGGTAATTCCAAGTTGATCGCAGCAGGATTTTTGATAGCAATTGGGCAAAACCATGTGCACTGCAGGGGAGGCAGATATAACATGTGTAGAGAGAGTAAGATTTGGGTGGGTTATTTTGTTTCTGTGCAGGGTAAATACTGGCTGCTTTATTTTTACACTGCAATTTAGATTGCAGATTGAACTCACCACATCCAAATCTAACTCTCTCTGCACATGTTATATCTGCCTCCCCTGCAGTGCACATGGTTTTGCCCAACTGCTAAAAAATTTCCTGCTACGATCAACTTGGAATTACCCCCTATGTGAGGAATTCCCCAACGACTTGTCACTTCTGCAAAGACCTCTTGATGAAGACCCCACTCTCCTGGATGGAGATTGTGTCTGCTGAGGAAGTCTGCTTCCCAGTTGTCCACTCCTGGAATGAAGACTGCTGACAGAGCGCTTGCATGTTTCTCTGCCCAGCTAAGAACTTTTGTGGCCTCCGCCATCGCCGCTCTGCTCTTTGTTCCGCCCTGGCGGTTTATGTACGCCACTGCTGTTACGTTGTCTGACTGAATCAAGACGGGCAGACCGTGAAGAAGACGTTCCGCTTGCCGAAGGCCGTTGTAAATGGCCCTTAATTCCAGAATGTTTATGTGCAGACAAGCTTCCTGGCTTGACCATTTTCCCTGGAAATTCTTCCCCTGTGTGACTGCTCCCCAGCCTCGGAGACTTGCATCTGTGGTCACCAGGATCCAATCCTGAATCCCGAACCTACGCCCCTCTAGGAGGTGAGAACTGTGCAGCCACCACAGGAGAGAGATTCTGATCCTGGAAAATAGGATTATTTTCCGGTGAATGTACAGGTGAGACCCGGACCACTTGTCCAACAGGTCCCACTGAAACACTCTGGCATGGAACCTGCCAAACTAAATGGCCTCGTAGGCCGCCACCATTTTCCCCAGCAACCGAGTGCATTGACGAATCGACACTCTTGCCGGTTTCAGAATCTGTTTTACCATGTTCTGTATTTCCAGAGCCTTTTCCACTGGAAGAAAAACTCTCTGTAATTCTGTATCCAGAATCATACCCAAGAACGACAGTCGTGTCGTCGGAACCAACTGTGAATTTGGCAAGTTTAGGAACCAACCATGTTGCTGCAGAATTGTCAGGGAGAGCCTAACGTTTTTCAGTAATTGCTCCTTCGATCTCGCCTTTATCAGGAGATCGTCCAAGTATGGGATAATAGTGATTCCCTGCTTGCGCAGGAGAACCATCATTTCCGCCATAACCTTGGTGAAAATCCTCGGAGCCGTGGACAGGCCAAATGGCAACGTCTAAAATTGGTAATGACAATCCTGAACAGCAAACCTCAGGTAAGCCTGATGTGGAGGATATATGGGAACGTGTAAGTAGGCATCCTTTATGTCGACCGACACCATAAAATTCCCCTCTTCCAGACTGGAGATCACTGCCCGGAGAGATTCCATCTTGAATTTTAATTTTTTGAGATAGAAATTGAGGGATTTTAGGTTCAAATCGGTCTGACTGAGCCATCCGGCTTCGGGACCACGAACAGGCTCGAATAAAAGCCTTCCCCCTGTTGTGACGGGCATACCGTGACAATGACATGATTTTGACACAGCTTTAGTATTGCAGCGCATACTACCTCCCTTTCTGGAAAAGAAGCTGGCAGGGCAGTTTGAAAAATCGGTGAGGGGACACGTCTTGAAACTCAAATTTGTACCCTTGGGCTACTATTTCTAATACCCAAGTATCCAGGGCCGAGCGAACCCAGACCTGACTGAAGAGTTGGAGACGTGCCCCCACCGGTGCGGACTCCCGCAGAGGAGCCCCAGCGTCATGCGGTGGATTTGGTAGAAGCCGGGGAGGACTTCTGCTCTTGGGAACTTGCCACAGCCCGTGACCTTTTCCCCCTTCCTCTTCCTCTCGTAGCAAGGAAGGAAGACCCTCGTCCTTTTTTGTATTTATTGGGCCGAAAGGATTGCATCTGATAGTGGGGCATTCTCTTTTGTTGTGCAGGCACATAAGGTAGGAACGATGACTTACCCGCGGTAGCCGTAGAAACCAGGTCAGTGAGGCCGTTACCAAACAAGACACTACCATTAAATGGCAGAGACTCTATAGTCTTTTTAGAGTCAGCATCAGCATTCCATTGATGAATCCACAATGCACTCCTAGCCGAGACTGCCATGGCATTGGCCCTTGATCCCAAAAGGCCAATATCCCTCGCAGCTTCCTTTAGATAGGCTGCAGCGTCCCTGATATGACCCAGTGTCAAAAGCACGCTATCCCTGTCCAGGGAATCTATCTCAGATGACAATTTATCTGCCCACTTTTCATTAGCGCCACTCACCCATGCCGATGCAACGGCAGGTCTGAGCAGCGAACCTGTAGTGACATAAAATAAGATTTTACTCACCGGTAAATCTATTTCTCGTAGTCCGTAGTGGATGCTGGGAACTCCAAAAGGACCATGGGGAATAGCGGCTCCGCAGGAGACTGGGCACAACTAAAAGAAAGCTTTTAGACTACCTGGTGTGCACTGGCTCCTCCCACTATGACCCTCCTCCAAGCCTCAGTTAGGATGCTGTGCCCGGAAGAGCTGACACAATAAGGAAGGATTTTGAATCCCGGGTAAGACTCATACCAGCCACACCAATCACACCGTATAACTCGTGATACCATATCCAGTTAACAGTATGAAACATAACTGAGCCTCTCAACAGATGGCTCATAACAATAACCCTTTAGTTAACAATAACTATGTACAAGTATTGCAGACAATCCGCACTTGGGATGGGCGCCCAGCATCCACTACGGACTACGAGAAATAGATTTACCGGTGAGTAAAATCTTATTTTCTCTAACGTCCTAGTGGATGCTGGGAACTCCGAAAGGACCATGGGGATTATACCAAAGCTCCCAAACGGGCGGGAGAGTGCGGATGACTCTGCAGCACCGAATGAGAGAACTAAAGGTCCTCCTCAGCCAGGGTATCAAATTTGTAGAATTTAGCAAACGTGTTTGCCCCTGACCAAGTTGCAGCTCGGCAAAGTTGTAAAGCCGAGACCCCTCGGGCAGCCGCCCAAGATGAGCCCACTTTCCTCGTGGAATGGGCTTTTACTGATTTAGGATGTGGCAATCCAGCCGCAGAATGCTCCAGCTGAATTGTGCTACAAATTCAGCGGGCAATAGTCTGCTTAGAAGCAGGAGCACCTATTTTGTTGGGAGCCTACAGGATAAAAAGCGAGTCAGTTTTCCTGACTCCAGCCGTCCTGGAAATATAAATTTTTAAGGCCCTGACTACGTCCAGTAACTTGGAATCTTCCAAGTCCCTAGTAGCCGCAGGCACTATAATAGGTTGGTTCAAGTGAAAAGCTGATACCACCTTAGGGCGAAGCTGGGGACGAGTCCTCAATTCTGCCCTATCCATATGGAAAATCAGATAAGGGCTTTTACATGACAAAGCCGCCCATTCTGACACACGCCTGGCCGAAGCCAAGGCCAATAACATGACCACTTTCCACGTGAGATATTTCAAATCCACAGTTTTAAGTGGCTCAAACCAATGTGATTTTAGGAAACTCAACACCACGTTGAGATCCCAAGGTGCCAAAAGGGGGCTGAATATGTAGCACTCCCCCTTTACAAATGTCTGAACTCCAGGCAGTGAAGCAAGTTCTTTCTGGAAGAAAATCGACAGAGCCGAAATCTGGACCTTAATGGAACCCAAGTTTAGGCCCATAGTCACTCCTGACTGTAGGAAGTGCAGAAAACGACCCAGCTGAAATTCCTCTGTTGGGGCCTTCCTGGCCTCACACCACGCAACATATTTTCGCCAAATACGGTGATAATGGTTTGCGGTTACTTCTTTCCTGGCTTTTATCAGCGTAGGAATGACTTCCTCCGGAATGCCCTTTTCCTTTAGGATCCGGAATTCAACCGCCATGCCGTCAAACGCAGCCGCGCTAAGTCTTGGAACAGACAGGGCCCCTGCTGTAGCAGATCCTGTCTGAGCGGTAGAGGCCATGGGTCCTCTGATATCATTTCTTGAAGTTCTGGGTACCAAGCTCTTCTTGGCCCATCCGGAACCACGAGTATCGTTCTTACTCCTCGTTTTCTTATTATTCTCAGTATCTTTGGTATGAGAGGCAGAGGAGGGAATACATAAACCGACTGGTACACCCACGGTGTCACTAGAGCGTCCACAGCTATTGCCTGAGAGTCCCTTGACCTGGCGCAATATCTAGTTTTTTGTTTAGGCGGGACGTCATCATGTCCACCTGTGGCCTTTCCCAACGGTTTACCAACAGTTGGAAGACTTCTGGATGAAGTCCCCACTCTCCCGGGTGTAGGTCGTGTCTGCTGAGGAAGTCTGCTTACCAGTTGTCCACTCCCGGAATGAACACTGCTGACAGTGCTAACACGTGATTTTCCGCCCATCGGAGAATCCTTGTGGCTTCTGCCATCGCCATCCTGCTTCTTGTGCCGCCCTGTCGGTTTACATGGGCGACTGCCGTGATGTTGTCTGATTGGATCAGTACCAGCTGGTTTTGAAGCAGAGGCCTTGCCAGACTTAGGGCATTGTAAATGGCCCTCAGTTCCGGAATATTTATGTGTAGGGACGACTCCTGACTTGACCAAAGTCCTTGGAAATTTCTTCCCTGTGTGACTGCCCCCCAGCCTCGAAGGCTGGCATCCGTGGTTACCAGGACCCAGTCCTGTATGCCGAATCTGCGGCCCTCTTGAAGATGAGCACTCTGCAGCCACCACAGTAGAGATACCCTGGTCCTTGGAGACAGGGTTATCAGCCGATGCATCTGAAGATGCGATCCCGACCACTTGTCCAAGAGGTCCCACTGAAAGGTTCTTGCATGGAACCTGCCGAATGGAATTTTGCTTTGTAAGAAGCTACCATTTTTCCCAGGACTCGTGTGCAGTGATGCACCGATACCTGTTTTGGTTTCAGGAGGTCTCTGACTAGAGATGACAGCTCCTTGGCTTTCTCCTGCGGGAGAAACACTTTTTTCTGTTCTGTGTCCAGAACCATCCCCAGGAACAGTAGGCGTGTGGTAGGAACCAGCTGTGACTTTGGAATGTATAGAATCCATCCGTGCTGTTGTAGCACTTCCCGAGATAGTGCTACTCCGACCAACAACTGCTCCTTGGACCTCGCCTTTATAAGGAGATCGTCCAAGTACGGGATAATTAAAACTCCCTTTTTTCGAAGGAGTATCATCATTTCTGCCATTACCTTGGTAAAGACCCTCGGTGGACAGTCCAAACGGCAGTGTTTGGAATTGGTAATGGCAATCCTGTACCACAAATCTGAGGTACTCCTGGTGAGGATGGTAAATGGGGACATGTAGGTAAGCATCCTTGATGTCCAGGGATACCATGTAATCCCCCTCCTCCAGGCTTGCAATAACCGCCCTGAGCGATTCCATCTTGAACTTGAATTTTTTTATGTATGTGTTCAAGGATTTCAAATTTAAAATGGGTCTCACCGAACCGTCCGGTTTCGGTACCACAAACAGTGTGGAATAGTAACCCCGTCCTTGTTGAAGTAGGGGCACCTTGACTATCACCTGCTGGGAATACAGCTTGTGAATTGCCTCTAGCACAGCCTCCCTGCCTGAGGGAGTTGTCGGCAAGGCAGATTTGAGAAAACGGCGGGGGGGAGACGCCTCGAATTCCAGCTTGTACCCCTGAGATACTACTTAAGGGATCCAGGGATCCACCTGTGAGCGAGCCCACTGATCGCTGAAATTTTTGAGGCGGCCCCCCACCGTACCTGGCTACGCCTGTGGAGCCCCCGCGTCATGCGGTGGACTCAGAGGAAGCGGGGGAAGAATTTTGATTCTGGGAACTGGCTGACTGGTGCAGCTTTTTCCCTCTTCCCTCGTCTCTGTGCAGAAAGGAAGCGCCTTTGACCCGCTTGCTTTTCTGAAGCCGAAAGGACTGTACCTGATAATACAGTGCTTTCTTAGGCTGTGAGGAAACCTGAGGTAAAAATTTTTCTTCCCAGCTGTTGCTGTGGATACGAGGTCCCAGAGACCATCCCCAAACAATTCCTCACCCTTATAAGGCTCTATGTGCCTATTAAAGTCAGCATCACCTGTCCAGTGTCGGGTCTCTAATACCCTCCTGACAGAATGGACATTGCATTAATTCTGGATGCCAGCCGGCAAAATATCCCTCTGTGCATCCCTCAAATATAAGACGACGTCTTTAATATGCTCTTATGTTCGCAAAATAGTATCCCTGTTTGACAGGGTCACAGACCACGCTGCAGCTATCTGCAGGTCTCAGTCTAGTACCCGAGTGTGTAAATACAGACTTCAGGATAGCCTCCTGCTTTTTATCAGCAGGTACCTTCAAAGTGGCCATATCCTAAGACGGCAGTGCCACCTTTTTTGCCAAACGTGTGAGCGCCTTATCCACCCTAGGGGATATCTCCCAGCGTAACTTATCCTCTGGCGGGAAAGGGTACGCCATCAGTAACTTTTTAGAAATTACCAGTTTCTTATCGGGGGAACCCACGCTTTTTCACACTTCATTCACTCATTTGATGGGGGAACCAAACACTGTCTGCTTTTTCTCCCCAAACATAAAACCCTTTTTTGGTGGTACTTGGGTTAATGTCAGAAATGTGTAACACATTTTTTATTGCCGGGATCATGTAACGGATGTTCCTAGTGGATTGTGTATATGTCTCAACCTCGTCGACACTGGAGTCAGACTCCGTGTCGACATCTGTGTCTGCCATCTGAGGGAGCGGGCGTTTTTGAGCCCCTGATGGCCTTTGAGACGCCTGGGCAGGCGCGGGCTGAGAAGCCGGCTGTCCCACAGCTGTTACGTCATCCAGCCTTTTATGTAAGGAGTTGACACTGTCGGTTTATACCTTCCACCTATCCATCCACTCTGGTGTCGGCCCCACAGGGGGCGACATCACATTTATCGGCATCTGCTCTGCCACCACATAAGCCTCCTCATCAAACGTGTCGACACAGCCGTACCGACACATCGCACACACACAGGGAATGCTCTGACTGAGGACAGGACCCCACACAGCCCTTTGGGGAGACAGAGAGAGAGTATGCCAGCACACACCAGAGCGCTATATAATTTAGGGATTAACACTATATTGAGTGAATTTTTCCCAATAGCTGCTTGTATATACAATATTGCGCCTAAATTTTGGTCCCCCCCCCTCTCTTTTTAACCCTTTGAGCCTGCAAACTACAGGGGAGAGCCTGGGGAGCTGTCTTCCAGCTGCACTGTGAAGAGAAAATGGCGCCAGTGTGCTGAGGGAGATAGCTCCGCCCCCTTTTTGCGGACTTTTCTCCCGCTTTTTTATGGATTCTGACAGGGTATTTATCACATATATAGCCTCTGGGGCTATATATTGTGATATATTTGCCAGCCAAGGTGTTTTTATTGCTGCTCAGGGCGCCCCCCCCCCCAGCGCCCTGCACCCTCAGTGACCGGAGTGTGAAGTGTGTATGAGGAGCAATGGCGCACAGCTGCAGTGCTGTGCGCTACCTTGGTGAAGACTGATGTCTTCTGCCGCCGATTTTCCGGACCTCTTCTTGCTTCTGGCTCTGTAAGGGGGACGGCGGCGCGGCTCCGGGAACGAACACCAAGGCCAGTTCCATGCGGTCGATCCCTCTGGAGCTAATGGTGTCCAGTAGCCTAAGAAGCCCAAGCTAGCTGCAAGCAGGTAGGTTCGCTTCTTCTCCCCTTAGTCCCTCGATGCAGTGAGCCTGTTGCCAGCAGGTCTCACTGTAAAATAAAAAACCTAAAATAAACTTTCTTTCTAGGAGCTCAGGAGAGCCCCTAGTGTGCATCCAGCTCGGCCGGGCACAGAAATCTAACTGAGGCTTGGAGGAGGGTCATAGTGGGAGGAGCCAGTGCACACCAGGTAGTCTAAAAGCTTTCTTTTAGTTGTGCCCAGTCTCCTGCGGAGCCGCTATTCCCCATGGTCCTTTCGGAGTTCCCAGCATCCACTAGGACGTTAGAGAAATGGATTTTAGTGTATTTTCCTGCTTACGATCCGCAGGATCCTTTAGGGCTGCCGTGTCAGGAGATGGGAGCGCCACCTTTTTGGACAGCCACGATAGAGCTTTGTCCACCGTGGGGGTTGACTCCCACTTTTCCCTGTCCCCAGAGGAGAACAGATATGCCACCGGAATTCTCTTGGGAACCTGTATCTTCTTGTCAGGATTTTCCCAAGCTTTTTCAAAAAGCGCGTTCAGTTCATGAGAGGGAGGAAACGTTACCTCAGGTTTCTTTCCCTTAAACATGCAGACCCTAGTATCAGGAACAGCAGGGTCTTCCGTAATATGTAATACGTCTTTTATCGCCACACTCATGTACTGAATGCTCTTAGCCAGTTTAGGATTCAATCTGGCATCACTATAGTCGACACTGGAATCAGAGTCCGTGTCGGTATATGGGTAAATGAACGCTTCTGTGACCCCAAGGGGGTCTGTACTTGTGATAATGCATCCTCCATGGATTTTCTCCATGTCTGATTCTGAGACTCAGATTTATTTAATCTCTTATTCAAGCGAGTCACATTTGCATTCAAAACACTCAACATATTTACCCAATCAGCCGTCGGCGGTGCCGACACGGTCACTCCCACAGTCTTTTCTGTCCCCCCTCCAGCCTCCTCCTGGGAAGAGCACTCAGCCTCAGACATGTCGACACACGCGTACCGACACCCACACCACACTGGGGCTATAGGGGACAGACCCACAGCAAAGCCTGTTAAGAGAAACACAGAGGGAGTTTTGCCAGCTCACAACCCAGCACCTATCCCAGTACTGAAACTATTAAAACAATGCCTCAGATCTGTTAGCGCTTTTATATTAATAAAACAGCACCAAAATACTGTGCCCCCCCCCCCCATTTTGCATCCTGTTACTTGTACAGCAGTGTAGGTCAGGACCAGCGTCTCTGCAGCTCTGTGAAGAGAAAATGGCGCTGATTAGAGCTGTGAGGGCTAAGCCACGCCACCTCGATGGCGCGCTTCAGCCCCGCTATTTTTCACATTTTTATACTGGCGGGGGTCCAGTTTTTAGTGCCCAGGCACTTTAAGCCTCTTTTGCCAGATTATTTATTGAGGATTCATGCTACCCAGGGCGCCCCCCTTCCCCTGCGCCCTGCACCCTGTAGTGCCGATGTGTGTGTGGGAGCATGGCGCGCAGCGCAGCCGCTGTGCGGTACCTCAAAGCCGTCACTGAAGTCTTCTGATCTTCTTCTACTCACCCGTCTTCTGACTTCTGGCTCTGCAAGGGGGGTGAGGGCGCGACTCCGGGAACGAGCATCTAGGCGTACCTAGCGATCAGACCCTCTGGAGCTAATGGTGTCCAGTAGCCTAAGAAGTAGAGCCTTGAAACTCACAGAAGTAGGTCTGCTTCTCTCCCCTCAGTCCCACGATGCAGGAAGCCTGTTGCCAGCAGGTCTCCCTGAAAATAATAAACCTAACATAAGTCTTTTTCTGAGAAACTCTGGAGAGCCTCTCAGTGTGCATCCAGTCTCACTGGGCACAGAATCTAACTGGAGTCTGGAGGAGGGGCATAGAGGGAGGAGCCAGTTCACACCCCTTTTAAAGTCTTAAAGTGCCCATGTCTCCTGCGGATCCCGTCTATACCCCATGGTTCTTGAAGCATCCCCAGCATCCTCTAGGACGTATGAGAAAATACCATACCGTATATACTGTGTAGCACTATATATATATACTGTATATGAGACCCTGACGCACTTAGCCCCCCAGAGTACAGAATATAGTAACAGCAAGTAGTGTGATACACGAGAATGAAATCCAAACAGCAGCTACAGGCACACTCAGTCACAGGTACAATGCAGAAGTTATTACAGATAAACAATAAAACTGCACTGGACTAGTGAAACTACATACAGATATGTATGAATATAGATATAACAATGCACAGTAGATACTGGATGTATATCACAGAATATTTGAACTAAATATTCAGATAGCAGTACACTTATTCTTAACTAACACTGTTTAAAATGACATGTAGAATACCTAAGTGTCTGTAAATGCACAGCGCTGATAAGACAGGCGGGTTTACAGAGGAGACAGTGTCCTGCAGTCCCGGAGATCAGCTCAGCTATAAGTGAAGATGGCGCCGAAATCTCTGTCAGGGAGTGAGGGAGAGTGAAATGCAGCTCCAGGGCGGGAACACCAGCAGTAGATGGCGCCCGGAGCTGTAGGAGGGGCTACAGGTCAGCGCCTTATCCGCTATGCTGGTCCTCACCACCAGGTACTGTGGAGCCTATGTAAAATGGATTTTAGTAAATCCGACCTGTGCTCGCTGCCCTGGTGGATATAGTGGGGTCCCTGTGCAGTGCATTGTCAACGCTAGCGGCACGGTAGCGTTGACATAAATACTATATTGACATAAGTACTATAAATTACCGGTGGGTCCTACCTGGGGGACCAACTTATCTCCTTCCTGCTGTGCAGCCATGCGATCCTGGAGAGCGTCAGTGGTGGTGTGCCTGATGACCGGTGCGCCTCCGCTGCAAGTACCAGGGAACAAGGCCGCAGGAGTATGCAGCGCTGCTGGGGAGGTGATGGAGCCGCAGCACAGAATGTAAAAATTACATAAACAGTGCTGCGGCCCTTGAAGTCTTCTTAAAAAGCTTTTTTCAGGGCTGCCTAGCGTAGTCCCACCTGTTAGTGACCTGCTCTGCAGGCACCAACTTACAAACTGAGCTCCAGTGCCTGGAGGCGGGGCTATAGAGGAGGCGTTGCAGTGCATCCTGGGAACAGTCAAAGCTTTAGCCTGTTGGTGCCTCGGATCAAGATCCAACTCTACACCCTGATGTTTTCCCTGTGGAATCCCTGTGTACCCCGCTGCAGAAAACTTATTTTTTTTACATTTCGCCTATTCAACTGCAAATTTGCAAAAATGGGATTACCACAAAAATTGTTGCCAGCAGTGAAAAGTGAGAAATGGATAAATCTGCCTGTACACCCCTCCCCCCCACCAAAAAAAAAAAAAAAGAAAGCTAAACTATCAGATAACAGTATAGAAGTTTATTATTGGTTATATCAGGATTTTGGTACTTACCGATAAATCCCTTTCTCCGATTCCACAGGGGCCACTGGAGTGTAGTTACAATGGGGAAATAGTAGGCAGTAATTGGGAGCTGGCACTTTAAAAATTCTCACACTGTGGCTAGCTCCTCCCCTACTATCTCCCCTCCAAGCCAGTCTACGTAAAACTGTGCCCGAGGAGAGCTGGAATAAACAAACCGTAAGGTAGAGGAGGTTAATGACGCCCTGTAAACCAGGATAACCTAAACCAAACCTGGAACCGAACCTGACAAAAAAACAGGCTAGCCTGAACTCAACAAGCAGTCATATGGTGATCTGCAAACCGTTAAGCAAAAAACAAGGAGGAACAGCGCTGGGCGGGCGTCCAGTGGCCCCTGTGGAATCGGAGAAAGGGATTTATCGGTAAGTACCAAAATCCTGATTTCTCCTTCATCCACTAGGGGCCACTGGAGTGTAGTTACAATGGGGACGTCCCAGAGCTCCCAAAAACGGGTGGGAGAGCGCTGAGAGTCCTGTATAAACTGCTCGTCCAAACTTTGATGCAGAGGCTGCAAAAGTGTCAAACTTGTAGAATTTGACAAAACGAATGTCGGTTCGACCAAGTAGCCGCCCGACAAAGTATTCATGGATACCCCACGGGCAGCCGCCCACGAAGGTCTTACAACGCGCGTAAGGTGCGCTGAAATGGAAAACGGAGGCTCCCTAGCAACCGCCAAGAAGACTGTCTGATGGTCAGATGTATCCAACGGCCCAGCGTATGCTGGGACCCCGGCTATTTAGCACGGGAGCATCGTACAGAACAAAGAAGAAAAACACTTCATCGAATAGCCTAAGACCTCTGTAGAGAGAGTCGGCGAGCCCTGACAACATTCAAAGAGGACCGAAAAACACTAGTGTCAGATTTATATGAAAACTGGACATCCCCTCTGGAAGAAACGACCGCTGAGGCCGAAGCTCAGCCAGGGGAGTTGCCAATAGAGTACTCCCTGAAAAAGAGGCCGAACTTACGGCCGCTAGGCTAATCTCTTTTGGAAGAAAACCGAAAAAGGCAGAGACCTAAAATTCCGGTCAGTGTGGTTTGAAGTGCAGCGGAGCAAAACCTCCCAGAGAAACCAAAGATGACGGCTGAATGGTAACTGAAAGAAGGGGAAAACCCCTTTTATCCTTATGTCCCATAAAGTTTTCCAAAAGTGGCAAAAGCGAGAAGAGGTAACAGACTTCTGAAATTGGGGCCCAGTAGGCCTAACCGAACTAGGGAACTCCTCCCTTCTGAGGTCTCGTGAACAGTCACACGGTTAAACGAAACCAGTGTAAGATGAACAAAGAAAAGGACCCTGTTGAAGTAGACAGTCCAGTCGAGGTAGGAGCCAAGGCTCCTCTACTGACAACAGGTGTAGCTGTATCTTCAAGTCATGCGAGGCCCAACCAGAGCCACGGAGAGGACTAGCACGTATATTCCCCTCCTGTGTTATCGACCGTGAGGTAGAAATAGAAAAGGAGGCAGGATAGAATAACCCGAAACTCCCAGGAACCCTGAGGGCATCCTCGGCTATTGCCGCCAGAGCTCACGTCCGAGAGTAGGAAAGGGTTAAAGAGTCAGTCAGAACGCCCTGAGGTCGATCCAAAATCTCCGCCCACAGCGGACCAGCTGACCAAACTCCGGGGAATGTTCCCTCACCCGGGAGTCTGACCTGGTGGCTTGACCTGGAAAGAAGATTGTTGTCCCCCGCTCAGAGGGGAATGTAGGCGACCACTCATTGCGTCGCAGCTTGACTGAAGAAATAGAGTACCTGGTACCGAGGAAGGAAAAAATAAGAATTTACTTACCGATAATTCTATTTCTCGGAGTCCGTAGTGGATGCTGGGGTTCCTGAAAGGACCATGGGGAATAGCGGCTCCGCAGGAGACAGGGCACAAAAAGTAAAGCTTTAGGATCAGGTGGTGTGCACTGGCTCCTCCCCCTATGACCCTCCTCCAAGCCTCAGTTAGGTACTGTGCCCGGACGAGCGTACACAATAAGGAAGGATTTATGAATCCCGGGTAAGACTCATACCAGCCACACCAATCACACTGTACAACCTGTGATCTGAACCCAGTTAACAGTATGATAACAGCGGAGCCTCTGAAAAGATGGCTCACAACAATAATAACCCGATTTTTGTAACTATGTACAAGTAATGCAGATAATCCGCACTTGGGATGGGCGCCCAGCATCCACTACGGACTCCGAGAAATAGAATTATCGGTAAGTAAATTCTTATTTTCTCTATCGTCCTAGTGGATGCTGGGGTTCCTGAAAGGACCATGGGGATTATACCAAAGCTCCCAAACGGGCGGGAGAGTGCGGATGACTCTGCAGCACCGAATGAGAGAACTCCAGGTCCTCCTTAGCCAGGGTATCAAATTTGTAGGATTTTACAAACGTGTTTGCCCCTGACTAAATAGCCGCTCGGCAAAGTTGTAAAGCCGAGACCCCTCGGGCAGCCGCCCAAGATGAGCCCACCTTCCTTGTGGAATGGGCATTTACATATTTTGGCTGTGGCAGGCCTGCCACAGAATGTGCAAGCTGAATTGTATTACACATCCAACTAGCAAAAGTCTGCTTAAAAGCAAGAGCACCCAGTTTGTTGGGTGCATACAGGATAACAGCAAGTCAGTTTTCCTGACTCCAGCCGTCCTGGAACCTATATTTTCAGGGCCCTGACCACATCTAGCAACTTGGAGTCCTCCAAGTCCCTAGTAGGCGCAAGACACCACAATAAACTGGTTCAGGTGAAACACTGACACCACCTTAGGGAGAGAACTGGGGACGAGTCCGCAGCTCTGCCCTGTCCGAATGGACAAACAGATATGGGCTTTTTTGAGAAAAAAACCACCCATTTGACACTCGCCTGGTCCAGGCCAGGTCCAAGAGCATGTTCACTTTTCATGTGAGATGCTTCAAATCCACAGATTTGACTGGTTTTAAACCAATGTGTTTTTAGGAATCCCAGAACTACGTTGAGATCCCACAGTGCCACTGGAGGCACAAAAGGGGGTTGTATATGCAATACTCCCTTGACAAACTTCTGGACTTCAGGAACTGAAGCCAATTCTTTCTGGAAGAAAAATCGACAGGGCCGAAATTTGAACCTTAATGGACCCCAATTTGAGGCCCATAGACACTCCTGTTTGCAAGAAATGCAGGAATCGACCGAGTTGAAATTTCTTCGTGGGGCCTTCCTGGCCTCACACCACGCAACATCTTTTCGCCACATGTGGTGATAATGTTGTGCGGTCACCTCCTTTCTGGCTTTGACCAGGGTAGGAATGACCTCTTCCTGAATGCCTTTTCCCTTAGGATCCGGCGTTCCACCGCCATGCCGTCAAACGCAGCTGCGGTAAGTCTTGGAACAGACATGGTACTTGCTGAACAAGTCCCTTCTTAGCGGCAGAGGCCATAAGTCCTCTGTGAGCATCTCTTGAAGTTCCGGGTACCAAGTCCTTCTTGGCCAATCCGGAGCCATGAGTATAGTTCTTACTCCTCTACGTCTTATAATTCTCAGTACCTTAGGTATGAAAAGCAGAGGATGGAACACATACACCGACTGGTACACCCACGGTGTTACCAGAACGTCCACAGCTATTGCCTGAGGGTCTCTTGACCTGGCGCAATACCTGTCCCGTTTTTTGTTCAGACGGGACGCCATCATGTCCACCTTTGGTAATTCCCAACGGTTTACAATTATGTGGAAAACTTCCCCATGAAGTTCCCACTCTGCCGGGTGGAGGTCGTGCCTACTGAGGAAGTCTGCTTCCCAGTTTCCATTCCCGGAATGAAACACTGCTGACAGTGCTATCACATGATTTTCCACCCAGCGAAAAGTCCTTGCAGTTTTTGCCACTGCCCTCCTGCTTCTTGTGCCGCCCTGTCTATTTACGTGGGCGACTGCCGTGATGTTTTATACCACTGGGTCAGTACCGGCTGACCTTGAAGCAGAGGTCTTGCTAAGCTTAGAGCATTAGAAATTTACCCTTAGCTATAATTATGTGGAGAAAAATCTCCAGACTTGATCACACTCCCTGGAAATTTTTTCCTTGTGTGACTGCTCCCCAGCCTCTCGGGCTGGCCTCCGTGGTCACCAACATCCAAAACTGAATGCCGAATCTGCGGCCCTCTAGAAGATGAGCACTCTGTAACCACCACAGGAGAGACACCCTTGTCCTTGGATATAGGGTTATCCGCTGATGCATCTGAAGATGCGATCCGGACCATTTGTCCAGCAGATCCCACTGAAAAGTTCTTGCATGAAATCTGCCGACTGGAATTGCTTCGAAGGAAGTCACCATTTTTTTTTACTATGGCCCTTGTGCAATGATGCACTGATTTTAGGAGGTTCCTGACTAGCTCGGATAACTCCCTGGCTTTCTCTTCCGGGAGAACACCTTTTTCTGGACTGTGTCCAGAATCATCCCTAAGCACAGGAGACTTGTTGTCGGGATCAGCTGCGATTTTGGAATATTTAGAATCCACCCCTGCTGTTGTAACAGTATCCGAGATAGTGCTACTCCGACCTCCAACTGTTCCCTGGACTTTGCCCTTATCAGGAGATCGTCCAAGTAAGGGATAATTAAGACGCCTTTTCTTCGAAGAAGAACCATCATTTCGGCCATTACCTTGGTAAAGACCCGGGGTGCCGTAGACAATCCAAACGGCAGCGTCTGAAACTGATAGTGACAGTTCTGTACCACGAACCTGAGGTACCCTTAGTGATAAGGGCAAATTTGGGACATGGAGGTAAGCATCCCTGATGTCTCGGGACACCAGATAGTCCCCTTCTTCCCGGTTCGTTATCACTGCTCTGAGTGACTCCATCTTGATTTGAACCTTTGTAAGTGTTCAAATTTTTTTAGATTTAGAATAGGTCTCACCTAGTCTTCTGGCTTCAGTACCACAATATTGTGTGGAATAATACCCCTTTTCTTGTTGTAGGAGGGGTAATTTAATTATCACCTGCTGGGAATACAGCTCGTGAATTTTTTCCCATACTGCCTCCTTGTCGAAGGGAGACCTTGGTAAAGCAGACTTCAGGAGCCTGCGCAGGGGAAACGTCTCGACATTCCAAACTGTACCCCTGGGATACTACTTGTAGGATCCAGGGGTCCTGTACGGTCTCAGCGTCATGCTGAGAGCTTGTCAGAAGCGGTGGAACGCTTCTGTTCCTGGGAATGGGCTGCCTGCTGCAGTCTTCTTCCCTTTCCTCTATCCCTGGGCAGATATGACTCTTATAGGGACGAAAGGACTGAAGCTGAAAAGACGGTGTCTTTTTCTGCAGAGATGTGACTTAGGGTAAAAACGGTGGATTTTCCAGCAGTTGCCGTGGCCACCAGGTCCGATGGACCGACCCCAAATAACTCCTCTTCCTTTATACGGCAATACACCTTTGTGCCGTTTGGAATCTGCATCACCTGACCACTGTCGTGTCCATAAACATCTTCTGGCAGATATGGACATCGCACTTACTCTTGATGCCAGAGTGCAAATATCCCTCTGTGCATCTCGCATATATAGAAATACATCCTTTAAATGCTCTATAGTCAATAAAATACTGTCCCTGTCAAGGGTATCAATATTTTTAGTCAGGGAATCCGACCAAGCCACCCCAGCTCTGCACATCCAGGCTGAGGCGATCGCTGGTCGCAGTATAACACCAGTATGTGTGTATATACTTTTTATGATATTTTTCCAGCCTCCTGTCAGCTGGCTCCTTGAGGACGGCCCTATCTATAGACGTTACCGCCACTTGTTCTGATAAGCGTGTGAGCGCCTTATCCACCCTAAGGGGTGTTTTCTGGCGGGAAAGGGTATACCGCCCATATTTTCTATCGGGGGGAACCCACGCATCATCACACACTTCATTTAATTTATCTGATTCAGGAAAAACTACGGTAGTTTTTTCACATCCCACATAATACCCTCTTTTGTGGTACTTGTAGTATCAGAAATATGTAACACCTCCTTCATTGCCCTTAACGTGTGGCCCTAATAAGGAATACGTTTGTTTATTCACCGTCGACACTGGATTCAGTGTCCCTGTCTGCGTCTGTGTCGACCGACTAAAGTAAACGGGCGTTTTAAACCCCTGACGGTGTTTTTGAGACGTCTGGACCGGTACTAATTGTTTGTCGGCCGTCTCATGTCGTCAACCGACCTTGGCGCGTGTTGACATTATCACGTAATTCCCTAAATAAGCCATCCATTCCGGTGTCGACTCCCTAGAGAGTGACATCACCATTACAGGCAATTGCTCCGCCTCCTCACCAACATCGTCCTCATACATGTCGACACACACGTACCGACACACAGCACACACACAGGGAATGCTCTGATAGAGGACAGGACCCACTAGCCCTTTGGAGAGACAGAGGGAGAGTTTGCCAGCACACACCAAAAACGCTATAATTATATAGGGACAACCTTATATAAGTGTTTTCCCTTATAGCATCTTTTTTTTTTATATATTTCTAACGCCAAATTAGTGCCCCCCCTCTCTGTTTTAACCCTGTTTCTGTAGTGCAGTGCAGGGGAGAGCCTGGGAGCCTTCCCTCCAGCCTTTCTGTGAGGGAAAATGGCGCTGTGTGCTGAGGAGATAGGCCCCGCCCCTTTTTCGGCGGCCTCGTCTCCCGCTCTTAACGGATTCTGGCAGGGGTTAAATATCTCCATATAGCCCCCGGAGGCTATATGTGAGGTATTTTTAGCCAAAAAAGGTTTTCATTTGCCTCCCAGGGCGCCCCCCTCCCAGCGCCCTGCACCCTCAGTGACTGCCGTGTGAAGTGTGCTGAGAGGAAAATGGCGCACAGCTGCAGTGCTGTGCGCTACCTTAAGAAGACTGAGGAGTCTTCTGCCGCCGATTCTGGACCTCTTCTCGTTTCAGCATCTGCAAGGGGGCCGGCGGCGAGGCTCCGGTGACCATCCAGGCTGTACCTGTGATCGTCCCTCTGGAGCTAATGTCCAGTAGCCAAGAAGCCAATCCATCCTGCACGCAGGTGAGTTCACTTCTTCTCCCCTAAGTCCCTCGTTGCAGTGATCCTGTTGCCAGCAGGACTCACTGTAAAATAAAAAACCTAAGCTAAACTTTTCTAAGCAGCTCTTTAGGAGAGCCACCTAGATTGCACCCTTCTCGGCCGGGCACAAAAATCTAACTGAGGCTTGGAGGAGGGTCATAGGGGGAGGAGCCAGTGCACACCACCTGATCCTAAAGCTTTACTTTTTGTGCCCTGTCTCCTGCGGAGCCGCTATTCCCCATGGTCCTTTCAGGAACCCCAGCATCCACTAGGACGATAGAGAAATCCTCCGACGGACCCTGTTGAGAAAACGTTTATGAGGAGCATAAATTGGATCTGTGTCGAACCAGAAGCTCCTGGATCCTCCGGATATTCAGAAGCCCCTAATGTACAGAGTGGGATAGTAGCAGTAGATTGTCCCATTAGAGTTATTCTGTGATCTTCCTGAACCCTGTGGGAGCGGAAGAGAGACCAAAAGGAAAAGACTGACAGTGAAAATAAGAATCCTATAATGCGAATCTGAGAAAAGCCCGATAAGGAAACCCAGCGGAAATCAGTAAACAGGCATCTCTGAAGACAAGGGACACGTAAAACTCCCTTTTTTGTTCAAACTAGCGATCACAGACTGAAAGGATTCTAAGGCCAGAATAGGCCTGGCCGAGCCAACTGGCTTCGGAACGTGAAAAGAAAACAAAGGCCTGAGAACTGTCCCGATTCAAATGATATGTGAAAAACAGGGAACAACACCCTTTGCGATTAGAAGCATATGGAGCGCCGCCTGCATTATGACTCTTGTCATTGTAAATCGGCCGATCCATGCCGAGGGACTCCTGAGACGGTTGTACCCCAAAATCCAGTCTGTAACCGCCCAAACCTTGTCCCACCGACCTGCGCCTACCCTGGGACCCTCCAGGTGGTAGGAAAGTCTGACCTGTAGTGGGTGTATAGGATGACCGAAAATCAGACTGGACCGAGGATGTTGAACCTCTGCTTCAGCCTTTTTACCCTGAGACCCCCTGGGTACGGAGATATCGCCCGTGTGGAGTCGAAAGCTTGAAAGGGCACGGAAAAATCTAAAGGAAAGACCGATAAAGGTCTGTCTTGGAGCTGGGGCAGTAGTGGAAGAAATCAAAGTGGACTTACCTCCAATGGTTCAAGAAATCCTGCAGAAAGTTCCTTCCCCTGAACCATCTGCCCCGTAGGATTTCATGTTCACCTGTCACTGTCGCAGCCCCAGAGGTCGTCGGGTTAAGACAGCCGAAGCGAAAATGCAGGTTCCGAGTCTACAGACGTGGAGACCTCCAAAGAACATAAAGCAGAATCGTGATTCTGACCTGTACCAAAGTATCAATTGATCCTGATGCAAAACATCCTGTAACCTAGAGGACAATTGTTCCACAACCTACCTGCTCCGGACAAGGTAGAACCCCGCTGCCGTATATGTGTCTTCGATGGATCCCTGAGCCAGGTTGCCTCAGGAAAACGGCAGCTTGTTGGACCGGCGATACATCGAGGGGTATACCCTGGAGAGGTTCTGATACCCTTTTGTGCCGTCTGCGGGGAAAGGATAGGAAAACACACATTGTTTGATACCTGAAATTGTGTATTCGGGTGTCTGCCGGCCGCCTACCGGAGCATGTCCAGCTACTCCGAAACTGGACCAGTCGCTGCCATTTCGTCATCGGCGTCGAACCCTGATGGACTTGACGTGTCCGTCTCCTTTACCTGCAGTATCAGCCGAACTGCTGTATAATGCACCTGGATATTCTGAGACACTGGTTCAGACTCCACAGAAAACAGACATCATTAGTATTGTAACATGGAAGGTTAGCAAGGTTCCTTTAGAAACCTGGAGAGGTGAAATGACGTACCAGGTCTCTGGTCAACAGCGACATTACCTGTATAATCTGAGCTGTTCAAACAGGAGTGTCCTGCAGGTGCGTGGACGGCTAAGCAGATGGCTCCACTGCATATTTCACACCTAACAGGGAATTCTTTGACTATCCCAGGTGAGACAAACGAAAGGAGAAAAGGTGGGTTAAATAAACACAGCCCTATGTAAGGTCTGCACTATAATGTATAGTGACCGACACGATTCAAATAAACTTTCTGGAGCAGCGGAGACCTGAACCAGTAACGCTGCGCTGTGGGACAGGAGTCTTAGCCCTAGGCTATAGGAGCTCCCCTTAAAGTTTTTTTTTTTTGGATGTTCAGATACCCGCTACTAGCGTACTGAGCCACAGCGCTATTTGCCTTAAATACATTCCCCAAATTACTAATAGCATTAGTAACTAGTGACACCAAGGAATAATAAAGGGAAGGCAACACCCCGCCCTGTATGTAGTGTGCCGCTAATTTAGGTGCACCAGAAGTTTCTCGGAGGTTGCGCTGGCTTTCCAAAATGGTGACCAGCCTGCGAGAAAAGATGGGGGAAAATGTTATGTGGCAAGGTGGGGTATTTTGTTATTAGAAAACATTGCGGAAGTGTTTGTTTTATCCCCTATATATGGTATTGTATGCATATATCTATATACATACCCACACACACTTAAATATATATATAAACATATCTATATATCTATCCATCTATATACATATATATATATATATATATATATATATACATATATATACATACATACATACATACACACACACACCACAGTGAACCCAACCGGGTAGAGAAATACTGTGTATGTGAACCTAATAGGGTAGATAAATACTGTCTATGTGTAATAGAGCAGGTTCCCTGATCTACATGTATAAAATGCCGGGCAGAGGACTCCCCTGCATGGAGGAATGTAGCTATATTTCAGCAGCAACAATGCCTAGAAAAACTAAAACCCCCAGAGACAGGTGTGTTGCCTAGAGACAGTAACCGAGCTGTGAGCCGCCGCCGGGGAGCCCGCTGTTATAAGCCATCACCCCCCCTCATACCTTGTACTATGCACAGAATCCTCCCTGCACAGCCAGGAGAGGAAATGAGCTTTGAGCGGCCCGGGGAGCGGGGGACTGTGGAGCGGCGTGTCATGCTGCAGCGGCCGGGGAGCGGAGAGAGCCCGCCGTACAGAGCGGGAGTTAGCTCCGCCCCCTTGCTTCGGCGCCAAATTTGAATCCGCTGCATAGTCAGTGGAAAAGCGTCCCTGTATCCCCCGGCCGCCTCACTTAGTAAATGCATCTCCCCGGTCGCCTGTATGCTGCGGCCAGGGAACGGTCTTAAGTGGAGAGTGTAAATGTATCTCCCCAGCCGCCTGGAGAGATGTATCTCCCCGGCCGCCTGTATGCTGCGGCCGGGGAGCTGGGAGTGTTGCGGCCGGGGAGAGGAGAGCCTGAGCCCGCCGAACGGAGCGGGATGTATTACCCGCGGGGAGAATGTATTACCCGCGGGGATGTAAATATGTATCACCCGGCTGCCTGTATGCTGCAGCCGGGTAGTGAAGAGCGCTGAGCCCGCTTACAGAGCGGGCTGAAGCTCCGCCCCCCACATAATGGCGCCAAGTTCAAATCAGTAAGTGCGCCTACACATTAAATCAAGTAAAAACATACATCAGTCTGGAGGGGGGGAGATTGTACTCACCGCTGTCCTGATGTAGTGTCGTCAGGAGCCGCACTCAGCGGAGTTTTGCTCGACCGATCGGCCCCGACACGCGCCGCAAGCAGCGGTGTCCGGCCATTTTTGATACTCACCGCTGCCTTGCTGCCGGAATCTTCTGCTGGTTGAGCGGCCCCGACACGCGCCGCACGCAGCGGTGTCCGCCAACTCAGGAGAGCTCAGTGTCTCCCTCAGCCGAGGCCCATCCCGAGCCGCACGCAGCTGCGATGGGACCCCGCCGGCAGGTCCCGCGGTGCAGACTGGCAGTGGCAGAGCTGCCAGTCTGTGCGTGTGTGAAAGAAAAATAAAATAATAAGAAAAAATTCTTTAGCTAAACCCAAGTGAACCAGCTACATCGGGCACTAAACTAAGACTGGCTTGGAGGGGAGATAGTAGGGGAGGAGCTAGCCACAGTGTGAGAATTTTTAAAGTGCCAGCTCCCAATTACTGCCTACTATTTCCCCATTGTAACTACACTCCAGTGGCCCCTAGTGGATGAAGGAGAAAATAAAGTTATTTTGGGTACTTAATTTGGGTCAAATGGCTGTTATATGCATTTTTAAAAACAAAGTGCCTAATTCAGGGTTGATCGCAAAAGCAATATCTTTTTCTAACGGGCAAAACCATGTTGAACTGCAGGTGGGGAAGATATAACACAGAGGTTCTCAAACTCGGTCCTCGGGGGCCCACACAGTGCATGTTTTGCAGGTAACCCAGCAGGTGCACAGGTGTATTAATTACTCACTGACACATTTTAAAAGGTCCACAGGTGGAGCTAATTATTTCACTTGTGATTCTGTGAGGAGACCTGCAAAACATGCACTGTGTGGGCCCCCGAGGACCGAGTTTGAGAACCTCTGATATAACCTGTGCAGAGAGAGTTAGATTTGGGTGGGTTATTTTGTTTCTGTGCAGGGTAAATACTGGCTGCTTTATTTTTACACTGAAATTTAGATTTCAGTTTGAACACACCCCACCCAAATTTAACTCTCTCTGCACATGTTATATCTGCCCTCTCTGCACTGCACATGGTTTTGCTCATTAAAGATTTTGTGATCAGACCTGAATTAGGCCCAAAATGTGTGAAAAATGAGAAAAAGCTATTTTTTCCAGCAAAATAAGTGCTAAAATTAAATTCAGGGTACATAAAAATGGGTAAAAGTATAAATTGGGTAATTTTAGGGGACAAGTAAAACAAAGTGGAAACAGACTGATTACTCCCATCTGCAAGTGTAAAACCACTTGTCTCACTCATAAAGTACCCCAATATACATGTCCCATACCTTGTACCCCAACTTCCATAATTTTGCACTTTTCACCCCAAAATGACATGTCATTATTGGGCAATTAAAAACTTCTAATTGCCTAATTAGTCATTTGGCGGTGTCCCAGGGGTTCTAAACCAAATCCTGTACTTTTGAATTTATAATAGGGATTATCCCCAAGTTTACCACCTATTCAGAGGTGGTGAATATTATTTGTGGTTATATTAACACAAATCTGTTTTCGCTGACAATTCAATAGACACTTTCGCAATTCGCGGTAAATAAATTTTACCATGAGAAAATTGATTTTCGGGGCTAACTGAATTCGGCCCTTAAGTGTTACAGGTTCACTTTATATATAGGTATTCAGCACTGTTTTACCCCTTTTACACCAAAATTCTGGATCCGACCCAGGATTTGAAACACGGTTCCAAGCTGAGTCAGATCGAGCAATATCTGTCCATAAGGCAAAATTACAAGAACATTCAACATTTCAGAAAATACCATTATGGGATCTATTCTCAGGAGAAGAGTTATCCAAGAAAGTTCTTGTAATATTGCCTTACAGACAGCTATGATCACTGTGAAGAGCTGAGCAAAACCACAAAACATGGGGAATTCTAGAACGTGTGAAGCTAGATAAATGCTGTTTACACATCTGCTTTAAGGCAAGGCATGTGCATACGAATGATACTTAATAGAGGATAAAAAAGGTCAGAAAAATGAATTCATATATTAGGGAAGCCTTGGAGAGAAGAGATATTATGGTAAATAACAGGTTACAAGGAAAGAAGAAAAATAAAACTGTTATAAACTGTGATTATACTTTATAAAATCATCCTAAAGGCCCGTACACACTGGTCGATGTATCGGCCGTTCTCTTGAACGGCCGATACATCGCGGGACCGTCGGCCAGTGTGTACGGGCGATACGTCTGTGAACTCCGTCGTTCACAGACGTATCGCGTCGGCCGCGCAGCACAGCCGACAGCCAATATATCTAACGATATATTGGCCCGTCGCTGTGTGAGTACGGGGCGGTCGTCCGACCGCCCGTACACATGCTGCGGCGGCCGGCGGTGATTGACAGGTGAACTGGGCGGGCGCGCCCAGTTCATGACGTCAGTCCCCCGACGGATCGGGCTGTGTGTATGCACAGCACACTGCCCGATCCGTACATAGATATATCTGCAGATCAATTGATCTGCAGATATATCTAATAGTGTGTACCCACCTTAAAATTATATGTGCAGAAATGCAGTAATATCTCACATTTCTTCTATTTGTCTGTCTGGTAATAACTGAGGTAAAGTAAAACCTGCTACAGTACTTGTCAAGTGTCTGGTACAAACCTGGAACTGCTTAAGAAAGTAATACATTAATACATACATTAGCCAAACAGCATCTACACGGTATAGTCACACATCATTTATAAAATTCTCTTTTGGTACCAAATAACAATTTTAAGGCAAAATTCCACAGCTTTGTTCCTCAAACAGACTATACATCAAAGATCAGATTGAGACACACTAAACATTTATAGCCAAAATGAATTGAAATAAAATATTTATGTTTATTGCACAAATTTAATTTTAGACACAGAGAATTTAACTTTGTTGGCATGAACGTTTCAGTAATATCTACACACTGGAAATGAAATAAAATTTTTTTTATTTTCTCACAATTTGTAAATGGTATGAAGAGCTCATCCTACCTTTTATTTAATTGTTCTTCAAGAAGCTGGATTTTTTCTAAAAGTTCTTTTTCAACAATCTGCCTGTGCATTGCAAGGTCTGTAACGGCGAGGCGTGCAGAGTCTTTTTTTTCACATTCCCCTTCCTCAAAATTCTGCAAGAGTGGTTCTTTTTCAGGCTTCTGGGAAATTTGTTCTCGCTCCTCTTCAAGTTTCCGAATAGACAATTCATACATTTCTTTCTTTTCTTTTAGAGAGTTCTCATGTTGCTCAGTTTGTCTTTCAAGCGCTTTCAAGCTGTCATCTAGTTTATTTTGTAGGACACTTATTTCTTCCTGTAGTCTACTCTCTGTTTCCAGTAGTTGTTGATGGGCAGTGGTTAAATTGCTTAGGTCCTTCCGCAAAGAATTGGTTTCAGCCTCATGTCTATTTAAAAGCTCTGAAATACATTGATTTCTCTCAGTTGACAAAAGAGTTTTGAGCTCAGCTAGTGCATGCTCATGTTCATCTTTCTGAACTTGTAACAAATTATTCAGACTAACAACCTCTTTCTTTAGGGTTTCCGTTTTCTCGTCAACTTGAGTTTGTAAATCATCCAGCTGCTGCGTTCTACTTTCCTCCAGAATTAACTTAATTTCGTCTATCTCTCCTTCTTTTAGAGCTAATTCAACTTCCAATTTACATCTAATATCGGAGAGCTCGGAAACTCGAAGATCTAATTCTTGCAGCTGAGAATTCTTTTCTTGAGTTACTGCTGCAGATGATTCTTGCAATTGGTCAATCTTGAGTTTATTATCCATTTTAAGTTTGTCTGCAGAACATTTATGTTCAGTTGTCACATTTTCCAGTTCTTGTGCATGCCTGAGCTTTAAATTGTCTTCTAATTCTTTTAAGTGTGTTTGCTCTAAAATCTGAAATTCCTCCTTAAGTAGTCTGAGTTTTTCTTCATTTTCAGCATGAAGTTTCTTAAAATCCTCTAGCGCTGATTCCCTTGACCGTTTCAACTTCTGAATTTCTCCCGATTGTTCCCTCATGGCGCTTTCAAGACAGATCATTTTCTGATCTCTTTCGTTTTGCAAAGAAAGAAGTGTTTCCTTTTCCCTTGTGATTGTGGTAAATTCATCACCCTTAATCTGTAAATCATTGTTTAACCGCATAATGTCAACTTTAAACTTCGCAATTATTTCCTCCTTCATTTCAATATCTTCCTTTGATAACTGTAGTCGTTTCTCATACGATTTCTCTAAAACGTGCAATTCTTCTAAATGCTTCTCTTTTAATCTAGATTCAAGAGAACAATTGGCACGTGCAAATATATTTAGAATATCGGCAGAAACCGATTTAATAGCACTAGCAAACTGACTCTGCTCCCTTTGTACAAGTATTCTCAAATGACAAAGTTCTTCTTTGAAATTCCTCAAATTGGTTTGTGATTCTTGTGCAACAAATTTACACTTCTCCATACAAGCCTTTAAACAGATATTTTCAACGTTGTCGTCTTTTGGTTTTCCTTTTGTGTCTTGCATACGTCTGCTGTCAATCGCATTTATAACGGAAGAATATAGAGATTCCACCATCATTTCTGGACTCTGTGTATCACTTATGTTGGGCGAGACAGGATTTTCTTCTATAACAAACTCGTTGACTGCCGACATAAAATCAGATTCTGGACTATCTACTAATGAGTCCAAGTCCAAAGAACCCTGTTTAAGAGATTGTTCAATATTTGGATGGGCAATTGTTTCAAAATCAAATGTATGAGCATCAATGCTATCTGGAGAGAGTTCTTCTAAAGGTCCTGGAATGGCAACAGAAGGACAAATGGGACCCTGAAGACTGAGTGATGGAGGAGATTTGGATGAGGTAGTAGTTGTAGCTTCAGTTACACTTTCTATCCTTGGTGTAGTAACAGAATGCGGTGAGAGCTGACCATGAGAAATCTGAAAAGAAATATTGTAATCAAATAAAATTGTAATCAATATGCATTTGGATATTTTTTATTGTAATTTTAAACTATGTTCACCAGATTTAGCTCTCATACCCTTTATTTTGTTTAAGAGCAGAACACAGTTTTGCTCAAATAAAAACTGCTTACTGTAGTTACAGTACAAAACGAAGATTATAAAGCAGGCATGATTATAATGTTTTGGATTAATATTTTCATTCAGTGATCTCCCAAATATGATTTGAAATACTACACCTTTTGTTCATTTAACAGATCTGTAATAGTCTGTGACATTTCATCCAAACTTTGTGCAGCTTTTACCAAGTTGTGTAGAGCGCGTACATGCTGGTGTAGAGGCTCAAAATCACAAAGTAAAGGAACCCTGCGGGTGGAAAGTAGACATTTTACAACAATGAATATAATATGCAATTTAGCAAAATGTACCTGACTCAGTAACCTCCATTACAATGTGTAATTTTACCCTTGGTAAATTTTACCCTTGGCTTTAAATTAATTACATACATTTGTTTCCAGCAGGTACATGCACTGACTGACTGACTGACTGACTGACTGACTGACTGATTGATGTGTGCTGTAATATATATGAAGGACACTCTCCATTGAAAGATAAGGCATCAATTTAAATGGGACTCAATCATAAAAAGTGCATTGAGTTTTAACATATTTTTAGATTTCATATACTAAAATGATTCCTTGGAATAATGAAAACAACTGTATATTTCACTGTATTTTGCTACTGAGTTTATGGTTCTCTCTTGGGGGATTCGTGTAAAAAATATTAAGCACAATGTCAAAAAACCCCAAACACTTTCAGAACCAGTGCAAGTCACACCACCAAAGTAAGCGGTCCCCTTTGTTATGGTAATAGCTCATTTTAAGAGGCCTGCACAAATTGATGGATAAAATGGACACAGTGTGCAACTGGCACCTAGACAAGCCACTTCCGTATCACTCTGCGCTGTTCAAAAAAAAAGTTAGTGTCACAATAAAAGTAATTGAGTTTAATACGAGGCTAGTTCAATAAGTAAAAGTAACAGGACGTCTCACGTGTGTAATGTTCTCTATTTCATTCTAATTTCCTGCCAGGCTAGAGCAGGTAGACCACTGCTTCCCATTCGTGGTCATTAGACTGCGCATCACCACTGTCCCAACATCAGTGGTAAGATGGCGGGGCTGGAGTGAACATGGTCAAACATTGAGGTGCATAGTGTGATCAGATTTCTGCACCTAAAGGTCACATTAACAGCTGAAATTCATCGCCAACTTGTCGAGGTGTGCAGTGATAATGTCATCTCACAGAAACAGGTTTGGGTTTGGTGCAATGCCTTTGATAATGGCAGACAGACATTCAAGATGAGCAGCGGGTACCACTGGGAGGTACTGGATTATCCTCCCTACAGTCCTGACGTGGCAATGAGTGATTTCCATCTATATGGACCATTGAAGAAGCACCTGGGTGGAAGACGATTCGTAAACTGACAGTGAAGTTCAGCAAGCCATCATGTCCTGGCTTCAGGCACTTGGCACTGGTTTTTTCTATGCTGGGTTACATGCCTTGATGTACCACTGGGAACAAATGCTTAGACCAAGTATGTACCAAGGTCACACTATTAATTATATGTATAATGTATGAGTTTAATATATTTACGCAATGAGAGGTATTGTTACCTTATTTATTGAACCACCCTTGTATATGACAAAAAAAAAAAAAAAAACACTCAATCCCTTTAAACTTTTAAAATTAAGCAGTTCCTTTTTTCTAGGTTTGTATCTGACAAAAACCTATAAATTAATCTGAAAAAGTGACAAACTGAGGTAAGCAATCATAAAATAAGATAGACAAAATGTAAAACCCTCTAAAAAAAATTTCACAAGAAAAGCAAAGTTAAAAATATTCTTTACAATTTTCTCATCGTTATGTTTGATGGAGCATCAACAAAGAAAATTGATTCATTTGGAAGCTAAGTGCAAAAAGATTACAAGTTTGCACGTACACTACAACAACAAAAAAATTATGTTATTCAAAAATGGCATACTTCCAAGAAGGTAATTGCTCCTTTTTCTTGCAAAAAAAAATGTAACACATCAGCAATTAAAAAACAATTTGTTTAAACATTTATCTGTAATTTATCATCATTTATTTCCCTATTAATCACAAGTTCTTGTTAGTGGAAAAATGCATTAAAATGTTGACAAATTCTGTGATTAAAGGCACCTATTCTCTTTTCTAATAAATGGGCAACTGAAATAATCCCTGAGAGACTACTTAATGAAACTATTAGAGTTGAAATAGGGATGTACAATCATCTACACAATAAATCTCTACCACCCCCATCCTCAAAGTGACATGGGATTCAACTTGTTTTGCACTATATTTCAAATGTCAGACATCATATGTGCTGGTTTTGAATGCACCCTTAATTTAATAAGATTTATTTTCATCCAGATCACCACCTGCTTGCTCCGATGACTCACAATTGTAGCAATATAAAATGTCAATAGGAACATGAAAAACGTACTGTATTTCAAAAAGATACATGAAGAACACAATTAGAGATTACACTGTAAAATGCTTAATTCCTGTTAAGCTTCCTGATGTATGATCTAACAGCAGTTAACTTGCTAAGTTCAGAAAGGGAATAGAACACAGGCACAAGTGGGAATTTGGAGGCGGAAAGGAGTATAAAACAGGAGCATTAAAGTAAATGGAAATATTGACTGAAGGTGCCATTGGGGAATGTTATTGAAACAGGGGCTTAGAATGGTACAAGACAAGTATTGCAAAAGGATAGGGAGCAGAGAAATGGTGTAAAATTAATGTGTATATTCAGTATACAATGATTTCATAACTTAAAATAGCAATGCAAACATCTTTATGTGTACAGTACGGGGTATATTCAATACCTGTCGGATCCTTTCCAATAGAGAGGATCCGACAGGTCTGTATTCAATGAGCGGCCAAATCAGACTGTCGGATTTGGCCGCTCCTGACAACTGTTACAAGTACTTGGGAAGGCAGACGCCGCTCAAACCCCTTGCTGTCACGTCCAGCGGGCAGGTCCTCTATGCTGAGCGCCGGTGTCCGTCCGTGCTGCTACTGTTTCCTCTCCTTACCCGTCCATGCTCCACTCCTCCCCATCCCTGCTCCTCTCCTCAGGTCCCCATCACATGCTCGCCATCATGACGTGTCGCCGTTCCCCCGTCTCATCTTCCCGGTTCCGACAATGTCAATTCGACTTTAAAAAAAGTCGGATTGAGATTGTCTGAACTGGGACCAAAACCTGTTGGATTTGGTCACGGAACACATGGATCCGACAATCCACGCCATCAAGTCGGAAAAAAACAGCCGGCATTGAATAGGTCGGAACCCCTTCCGACTTACAGTAAACCTGTCGGAAACTGCTGTCTTTCCGACAAGACGGCAGTTGTCAACATCAATTGAATATATGTGTATGTCTCCTTGCAAACCCCAAAATCAAAATAGGTAAAGGTCAATACCTGAGGAAAAGTTGAACTTCTGGAGGACAAAGAGACTGCAGAAACTGCAGGTCGATTACAGAGATATCAGGTAACTCACTATCGAACCTCCTTGGCTTTCGAGTCTAAACGACAATAAAATGTTGTTAATCTTGTGAGGAGGGGAAGAAGTCTCTTAAAGAGAAGTGGATTAAAAACTTCTGATCGGTGGATACAGGTCAGTAATGACCCTGGCACAGTTTTAATGAGATCTGCAACTTTTCACATGTATAAATGTACATTGTGATGATATAAGTAGCTTCCCCATAAAGCACTACTTCCCTATACAGCACTACTTCACATAAAGGACAAACATCTCTAACTGGTGAAAACAAATATGAAATAAAACAATATAACAAATCTACTAGTTATACGGCCTAAGTTAGGCTAGTGAACATTAATGGCAATAATAAATTATTGACATGAGCAGGAACAGTATATTTATATACTTATTAAAAGGTTGTTGTGTCGTGACAGCACCCCCAACCCCACACTCATAGTACAATGTCCATATAACACAGCCAGGTGAGAATACATCTGTAAAGGAAAGTCACCTCTGTGTGGTTTGTCCTAAGCAGCATCCAGAGATAGACCCTGTCATGCTGTAAAAATAAGAATTTACTTACCGATAATTCTATTTCTCGGAGTCCGTAGTGGATGATGGGGTTCCTGAAAGGACCATGGGGAATAGCGGCTCCGCAGGAGACAGGGCACAAAAAGTAAAGCTTTAGGATCAGGTGGTGTGCACTGGCTCCTCCCCCTATGACCCTCCTCCAAGCCTCAGTTAGGATACTGTGCCCGGACGAGCGTACACAATAAGGAAGGATTTTGAATCCCGGGTAAGACTCATACCAGCCACACCAATCACACTGTACAACCTGTGATCTGAACCCAGTTAACAGTATGATAACAGCGGAGCCTCTGAAAAGATGGCTCACAACAATAATAACCCGATTTTTGTAACTATGTACAAGTATTGCAGATAATCCGCACTTGGGATGGGCGCCCAGCATCCACTACGGACTCCGAGAAATAGAATTATCGGTAAGTAAATTCTTATTTTCTCTATCGTCCTAGTGGATGCTGGGGTTCCTGAAAGGACCATGGGGATTATACCAAAGCTCCCAAACGGGCGGGAGAGTGCGGATGACTCTGCAGCACCGAATGAGAGAACTCCAGGTCCTCCTTAGCCAGGGTATCAAATTTGTAGGATTTTACAAACGTGTTTGCCCCTGACTAAGTAGCCGCTCGGCAAAGTTGCAAAGCCGAGACCCCTCGGGCAGCCGCCCAAGATGAGCCCACCTTCCTTGTGGAATGGGCATTTACATATTTTGGCTGTGGCAGGCCTGCCACAGAATGTGCAAGCTGAATTGTATTACACATCCAACTAGCAATAGTCTGCTTAGAAGCAAGAGCACCCAGTTTGTTGGGTGCATACAGGATAACAGCAAGTCAGTTTTCCTGACTCCAGCCGTTCTGGAACCTATATTTTCAGGGCCCTGACAACATCTAGCAACTTGGAGTCCTCCAAGTCCCTAGTAGGCGCAAGGCACCACAATAAGCTGGTTCAGGTGAAACACTGACACCAACTTAGGGAGAGAACTGGGGACGAGTCCGCAGCTCTGCCCTGTCCGAATGGACAAACAGATATGGGCTTTTTTGAGAAAAAAAAAAACCCACCAATTTGACACTCGCCTGGCCCAGGCCAGGGCCAAGAGCATGGTCACTTTTCATGTGAGATGCTTCAAATCCACAGATTTGACTGGTTTTAAACCAATGTGATTTGAGGAATCCCAGAACTACGTTGAGATCCCACAGTGCCACTGGAGGCACAAAAGGGGGTTGTATATGCAATACTCCCTTGACAAACTTCTGGACTTCAGGAACTGAAGCCAATTCTTTCTGGAAGAAAATCGACAGGGCCGAAATTTGAACCTTAATGGACCCCAATTTGAGGCCCATAGACACTCCTGTTTGCAGGAAATGCAGGAATCGACCGAGTTGAAATTTCTTCGTGGGGCCTTCCTGGCCTCACACCACGCAACATATTTTCGCCACATGTGGTGATAATGTTGTGCGGTCACCTCCTTCCTGGCTTTGACCAGGGTAGGAATGACCTCTTCCGGAATGCCTTTTTCCCTTAGGATCCGGCGTTCCACCGCCATGCCGTCAAACGCAGCTGCGGTAAGTCTTGGAACAGACATGGTACTTGCTGAAGCAAGTCCCTTCTTAGCGGCAGAGGCCATAAGTCCTCTGTGAGCATCTCTTGAAGTTCCGGGTACCAAGTCCTTCTTGGCCAATCCGGAGCCATGAGTATAGTTCTTACTCCTCTACGTCTTATAATTCTCAGTACCTTAGGTATGAGAAGCAGAGGAGGGAACACATACACCGACTGGTACACCCACGGTGTTACCAGAACGTCCACAGCTATTGCCTGAGGGTCTCTTGACCTGGCGCAATACCTGTCCCGTTTTTTGTTCAGACGGGACGCCATCATGTCCACCTTTGGTATTTCCCAACGGTTCACAATCATGTGGAAAAACTTCCCGATGAAGTTTCCACTCTCCCGGGTGGAGGTCGTGCCTGCTGAGGAAGTCTGCTTCCCAGTTTCCATTCCCGGAATGAAACACTGCTGACAGTGCTATCACATGATTTTCCGCCCAGCGAAAAGTCCTTGCAGTTTTTGCCATTGCCCTCCTGCTTCTTGTGCCGCCCTGTCTGTTTACGTGGGCGACTGCCGTGATGTTTTTCCCACTGGATCAATACCGGCTGACCTTGAAGCAGAGGTCTTGCTAAGCTTAGAGCATTATAAAATTACCCTTAGCTCCAGTATATTTATGTGGAGAAAAGTCTCCAGACTTGATCACACTCCCTGGAAATTTTTTCCTTGTGTGACTGCTCCCCAGCCTCTCGGGCTGGCCTCCGTGGTCACCAGCATCCAATCCTGAATGCCGAATCTGCGGCCCTCTAGAAGATGAGCACTCTGTAACCACCACAGGAGAGACACCCTTGTCCTTGGATATAGGGTTATCCGCTGATGCATCTGAAGATGCGATCCGGACCATTTGTCCAGCAGATCCCACTGAAAAGTTCTTGCGTGAAATCTGCCAAATGGAATTGCTTCGTAGGAAGCCACCATTTTTACCAGGACCCTTGTGCAATGATGCACTGACACTTTTCCTGGTTTTAGGAGGTTCCTGACTAGCTCGGATAACTCCCTGGCTTTCTCTTCCGGGAGAAACACCTTTTTCTGGACTGTGTCCAGAATCATCCCTAGGCACAGCAGATGTGTCGTCGGGATCAGCTGCGATTTTGGAATATTTAGAATCCACCCGTGCTGTTGTAGCAGTATCCGAGATAGTGCTACTCCGACCTCCAACTGTTCCCTGGACTTTGCCCTTATCAGGAGATCGTCCAAGTAAGGGATAATTAAGACGCCTTTTCTTCGAAGAAGAATCATCATTTCGGCCATTACCTTGGTAAAGACCCGGGGTGCCGTGGACAATCCAAACGGCAGCGTCTGAAACTGATAGTGACAGTTCTGTACCACGAACCTGAAGTACCCTTAGTGAGAAGGGCAAATTTGGGACATGGAGGTAAGCATCCCTGATGTCCCGGGACACTATATAGTCCCCTTCTTCCTGGTTCGTTATCACTGCTCTGAGTGACTCCATCTTGATTTGAACCTTTGTAAGTGTTCAAATTTTTTAGATTTAGAATAGGTCTCACCTAGCCTTCTGGCTTCAGTACCACAATATAGTGTGGAATAATACCCCTTTCCTTGTTGTAGGAGGGGTAATTTGATTATCACCTGCTGGGAATACAGCTTGTGAATTGTTTCCCATACTGCCTCCTTGTCGGAGGGAGACCTTGGTAAAGCAGACTTCAGGAGCCTGCGAGGGGGAAACGTCTCGACATTCCAATCTGTACCCCTGGGATACTACTTGTAGGATCCAGGGGTCCTGTACGGTCCCAGCGTCATGCTGAGAGCTTGGCAGAAGCGGTGGAAGGCTTCTGTTCCTGGGAATGGGCTGCCTGCTGCAGTCTTCTTCCCTTTCCTCTATCCCTGGGCAGATATGACTCTTATAGGGACGAAAGGACTGAGGCTGAAAAGACGGTGTCTTTTTCTGCAGAGATGTGACTTAGGGTAAAAACGGTGGATTTTCCAGCAGTTGCCGTGGCCACCAGGTCCGATGGACCGACCCCAAATAACTCCTCTTCCTTTATACGGCAATACACCTTTGTGCCGTTTGGAATCTGCATCACCTGACCACTGTCGTGTCCATAAACATCTTCTGGCAGATATGGACATCGCACTTACTCTTGATGCCAGAGTGCAAATATCCCTCTGTGCATCTCGTATATATAGAAATGCATCCTTTAAATGCTCTATAGTCAATAAAATACTGTCCCTGTCAAGGGTATCAATATTTTTAGTCAGGGAATCCGACCAAGCCACCCCAGCTCTGCACATCCAGGCTGAGGCGATCGCTGGTCGCAGTATAACACCAGTATGTGTGTATATACTTTTTATGATATTTTCCAGCCTCCTGTCAGCTGGCTCCTTGAGGACGGCCCTATCTATAGACGGTACAGCCACTTGTTTTGATAAGCGTGTGAGCGCCTTATCCACCCTAAGGGGTGTTTCCCACCGCGCCCTAACTTCTGGCGGGAAAGGGTATACCGCCAATAATTTTCTATCGGGGGGAACCCACGCATCATCACACACTTCATTTAATTTATCTGATTCAGGAAAAACTACAGGTAGTTTTTTTACATCCCACATAATACCCTCTTTTGTGGTACTTGTAGTATCAGAAATATGTAACACCTCCTTCATTGCCCTTAACAAGTAACGTGTGGCCCTAAAGGGAAATACGTTTGTTTCTTCACCGTCGACACTGAAATCAGTGTCCGTGTCTGTGTCTGTCGACCGACTGAGGTAAAAGGACGTTTTAACGCCCCTGACGGTGTTTGAGACGCCTGGACAGGTACTAATTTGTTTGCCAGCCGTCTCATGTCGCCAACCGACCTTGCAGCGTGTTGACATTATCACGTAATTCCATAAATAAGCCATCCATTCCGGTGTCGACTCCCTAGAGAGTGACATCACCATTACAGGCAATTTGCTCCGCCTCCTCACCAACATCGTCCTCATACATGTCGACACACACGTACCGACATATAGCACACACACACAGGGAATGCTCTGATAGAGGACAGGACCCCACTAGCCCCTTGGGGAGACAGAGGGAGAGTTTGCCAGCACACACCAAAGCGCTATATTTTACAGGGATAGCCTTATAATAAGTGCTCCCTTATAGCTGCTTTTATAAAATCACAATTTCGCCAAATTTTGCCCCCCCTCTCTTGATTTAACCCTGTTTCTGTAGTGCAGTGCAGGGGAGAGCCTGGGAGCCTTCCTGACCAGCGGAACTGTGTGAGGAAATGGCGCTGTGTGCTGAGGAGATAGGCCCCGCCCCCTTTTCGGCGGGCTCGTCTCCCGCTTAAAAATGGATTCTGGCAGGGGTTAAATATCTCCATATAGCCCCGGAGGCTATATGTGAGGTATTTTTTTGCCAAAAAAAGGATTTTCATTGCTGCCCAGGGCGCCCCCCCCCAGCGCCCTGCACCCTCAGTGACTGCCGTGTGAAGTGTGCTGAGAGCAATGGCGCACAGCTGCAGTGCTGTGCGCTACCTTAAGAAGACTGAGGAGTCTTCTGCCGCCGATTCTGGACCTTCTTCTCTTTTCAGCATCTGCAAGGGGGCCGGCGGCGAGGCTCCGGTGACCATCCAGGCTGTACCTGTGATCGTCCCTCTGGAGCTAATGTCCAGTAGCCAAAGAAGCCAATCCATCCTGCACGCAGGTGAGTTCACTTCTTCTCCCCTAAGTCCCTCGATGCAGTGATCCTGTTGCCAGCAGGACTCACTGTAAAATAAAAAACCTAAACTAAACTTTTCTAAGCAGCTCTTTAGGAGAGCCACCTAGATTGCACCCTTCTCGGCCGGGCACAAAAACCTAACTGAGGCTTGGAGGAGGGTCATAGGGGGAGGAGCCAGTGCACACCACCTGATCCTAAAGCTTTACTTTTTGTGCCCTGTCTCCTGCGGAGCCGCTATTCCCCATGGTCCTTTCAGGAACCCCAGCATCCACTAGGACGATAGAGAAATACAACAGCGCAAAATGCCTGAACTCAAGCCTAGTCTATTCCAATTGGTGCATGGCAGTAAGGAAAAGGGCTCACATATACAGACATTCAATATGTTTATGGAACCTACTAAAATGCTTTAAAACTTAAAACATTTACTTAGCATTAATTTCAATTTACAATCAATACAGTATATAATTTCTCCCCCTTCCCTCAGAGAGCTAATGAGCTCCTTCTATCTCCAATACCACTTGAACGCCAATCACACCTACATTTCCCTCTCTTACACTAACCTGTCTCCTTACGTACTGTCCCATGCCACCTGCTGTTTGTCGCCGAGCACTAACAGCTCTAACACTGTAGCCACTGTCTTCTGACATACCAAGGACAGCACTTTCACCAACCATCCCTATCCTTTGCTCCTCAAGTCCTCTGTCTGGGTGTCACCCTCATTCTGTTGTCTTCTTATCCTCCGCCCCCCACCTTAACCCCAGCACATTCAGTCCCTTCCTGAATCCTGTTGCTTACACCTACATATATTTCCAGGAAAAGGCCCTTGCTCATCCTTTTAAATAATAAGTGGGAGATGTATTAAATCTTCTAAACAAGGCTGAAGCTGCAACCAATAAGCTTCTAGCTAGCAGTTGTCTAGTACATTACATAATATAATAGCTAGATGTTGATTATTTGCTATAGGAAACTTCTCAGCCTGCTCTCTTTAGAAGCTTTGATACACCCCTCCCCCCCCAACCCCCCCCCATAATTGTCATTTACACCCATACATCACTTGCTTAGATTATGGCAATCTACTCACTGGCCCACAAAACTAATGCTTTATTCCTTTCCATTCTAGCCTGCTTCAGCTTCCTCTTATAACTCAAGTTAGCTACCCTCCTCTTCCAGTCGCTTCAGTCTTACTTTCCTATACACAGTCAAGTTTTAAAATCCTCTCTCTCGTCTACAAAGCATTCAACCACTGTTCCCCTCTCCACATCTCCAGTCTCATATATGAATACACCACTGAACGCTCACTTCGCTCTGCCAAGAGAGGTTGCCTCACCTCCTCCTTGATCAACTCTAGTCATTCACACCTTCAGTATTTCTCATGCACTGCTTTCAACCTTTAGATGTACTCCCACACTTTATAGGACTCACATCCTGCATCTCAATGTTAAAATGATTTCTGTTCAGACTACCACTCCCCTCCTTAACTCCACAGACTTTGCATTCCCCAACTCCACTCTCATTTTGTGTCTACCACTATCATCTCTTAAATGTAAGCTGTTTCGATCAAAGCACTCTCCTTTTTTTCACTATGTAATTTGAGAGCTGTAATTATTTATGTATGTAAATTGTTCCGCTTATATGTATTTATGTAATTTTAGTGTATGTGCGGTCAACAACCTATGGTACTATGGAACACTTGTGGCCCCATAAAAATAATAAAATAAGATTGCTCAATATGCTATAGGGAAACTTTAAAAACATGATTTAAATGATCTTGGTGACTTTAGGTAAACCATTTTATGTGTGTATATGGCTTAAACTGTATATTCCACAATGCTTTGTAAAATGAGAGTTGTTCGTATAATTAGAAAGTAAGCCAGAAAAAAAAAACATGTGGTTACACTTGAGATATATAAAAATTGAACTTGAACCGCAATGAATACAGTATATTGTTGTAATGCAGGGTACACACTGGCAGATATATTGGCCAATTAGTTGGTTGTCCAATATATATTTTGCTGATCTGCAGGTGTGTACAAGCCATATGTCTGTGAAAGACGTCTTTCACAGATATATTGCATCTGCTGTGCAACACAGCAGATGGCCAATATATCTGCAGATATATTTGTGCATCTTTCAGTGTGTATGAACAATCCCCATCTGCATATATAGCTGCAGATCGATTTAACAGCAGATATATCTGCTGTTCAATCGATCTGCAGATATATCTGCAGATGGTGGTTGTTCATACACACAGAAAGATGCACCAATATATCTTAAAGATATATCTGCTGTTCAATCGATCTGCAGCTATATATGCAGATGGAGATTGTTCATACACACTGAAAGATGCACTAATATATCTGCAGATATATTGGTCATCTGCTGTGTCGCACAGCAGATGCAATATATCTGTGAAAGACGTCTTTCACAGACATATTGCTTGTACACACCTGCAGATCAGCAAAAGATATATTGGACAACCAACTGATTGGCCAATATATCTTCCAGTGTGTACCCAGCATAAGAAAGGAACAAACCGTAAACCCACAGGAATAAATGTGATCAGATAAAAAAAGATGCTACTTCCTGAACTGTAACTTCACCACGGCTCATGATTGAAGAGCTTGGTGTCACTGATTATTGGGAAACAAAGACACCCCAACAATTACACCTCTGTAAAAAAATTAAAAAAAAGAGGACAAAGTACAATGTTTATCTATGCTTGTAACTGATAATTTTGTGTGTTCCGTAAACTACTATGTGTATGAGATCCTTGGTTCACAAACTTAAAAATCACCATATTCAATGAGACACTACAATTTGAAAACATTTTGAACTTACTGTAGTGACTAATAAAACAATAAATAACAAAAGCAGCAAAGAAGGACTGAAAAAGTAATTACGTCTACATACACAAAAAGATGAAGGCCAGGAGTCAAGTCCTCTAAAGAGACGATTGCGTAAATAGGATTTCCCTATATGAAAAAAAAAAACGGAATTAAGAGTTAGTAAAATACTAGGACTCTATGTAAACAGTTTAGTTGTCATAACTGATTTCCAAGAGAGAAAAAGCAAAAGTCCAAATGTGTCCATCCTCAAATTGTTTCAAAAAGCCCTATTTAGCGCATCACAGACTTTTGTGACTAAGAGGTGCCATGCATCTTTTGAAAATATGCGTCTTAATACATTGCTTTCTATTGATCCTTTAGTGACAACAAAAATATACTAATCCTAAATACACAGTACACTATTAGGGACACTATTAGCAGTATAGGGTGATCTGTTTCTTAGCCAATCAGCAGCCTGTTCCAATGGTAGAGGCCACTGACTACATGACAGGGACAGAAGTGCAGGAACACATGTTGGTTCCATGACTTTTGGGAAAAGAGCTGTATGTATATACATATAGTTCTTGGTTTTATTTGAATATTTCCTTTACAGTGGGACTATAGGTACCAGTGGGCTCTTAATGATGTGCGTGCTAGCACTTGTGGTTATCCAAGTGCATGTGGGGCAGGCTGGATGGGACCTCTAGTACCACTGTGATGAATAATATTACTTTACAATCTCTCACTGCAATCAACAACACACCCACCACCAGGGTTGCGGGGGATAGCCCCGGGCTTCAGCCCAGGCCTGGGATATACGTGAGTGGGGTACCCACTTCACATGGAATCCCCAGTCTGGGGCTAACTAGTTAGGGGGATACTTTCACCGGGGTGACCCCGTGAAATGTGTCCCCCGGCTGTGGCATTACCCTCCTGCTAGTAGAGCCCGGTGCTGGTTCTTTAAATACAGGGAACACTTAGGCAATTTTTCGTACCAGGTTGGCTCAAAGAATCCGGTGATGATTATATATTTATTTATTTTTTTTTGGGGGGGGGGATCGCTCGCAGTCTTTTTTTTACTAATTTTTAACCTTTTATTTACACATTTACACACACAGACGCACACTGATCTGTGCAGGCTTCTGCAAGACACGCTGCTCACAGGCAGGTCTATTGAATTTGGGCACAGCACGACTGAATTCGCACATGGATAAACACAATTCTTAGTAAATTTCAGTGTGTGAGCTTGAAAACACACACACACACACCCCTGTGCACTATTCCATGACTACTTCAGTGGTGATAAATTATATCTGTTCAAATATATATGTAAGGCACAGATATGTGTAGGGAACAGGATGCTTTAACAACCCTAGCATAGCAGTAAATAATAATAATAATAATAATAATAATAAATGCACCATACAGCCGGAAAGTACTAGCAATTCGCCACTACAATACACATATCCAGACTCCATAGAGTCCATCCTCTTGCATGACGCCGCACAAGAGAACTATATAATCAGGATTTAAGATTGCAGGTGATGGTGAAAATTAAGAATAAAACTGAAGATAACCTTCTTTGGGGTATATGCAATTCACGGCGAATCGCGGCAATTTTTCGCCGTTTTTTAATTCGACTAAATTCGCCAGGTGAATTCCGGAAGGTGGCTGCCGGAATTCACCATATTCAATGAAAAACGGATTCGCCAGAATCGCGGGCGAAAATCGGCCGATTTGGCGGATTTTGCCGCGATTTTAAAAAACGGGAAAAAACGGGAAAAACACGGGAAAAAAAATGGCGTGGGGTCCCCCCTCCAAAGCATAACCAGCCTCGGGCTCTTCGAGCTGGTCCTGGTTCTAAAAATGCAGGGGAAAAATTGGGCAGGGATCCCCCGTATTTTTAAAACCAGCACCGGGCTCTGCGCCTGGTGCTGGTGCCAAAAATACGGGGGACAAAAAGCGTAGGGGTCCCCCGTATTTTTAACACCAGCATCGGGCTCCACTAGCTGGACAGATAATGCCACAGCCGGGGGTCACTTTTATGCCGTGCCCTGCGGCCGTGGCATTAACTACCCAACTAGTCACCCCTGGCCGGGGTACCCTGGGGGAGTGGGGACCCCTACAATCAAGGGGTCCCCCCCCCAGCCACCCAAGGGCCAGGGGTGAAGCCCGAGGCTGTCCCCCCCCATCCAATGGGCTGCGGATGGGGGGGCTGATAGCCTTTTGTGATAATAAAAAGATATTGTTTTTTCCATTAGTACTACAAGTCCCAGCAAGCCTCCCCCGCAAGCTGGTACTTGGAGAACCACAAGTACCAGCATGCGGGAGAAAAACGGGCCCGCTGGTACCTGTAGTACTACTGAAAAAAAAATACCCAAATAAAAACAGGACACACACACCGTGAAAGTAAAACTTTATTTCATACGCCGACACACACATACTTACCTATGTTGACACGCCGACTGCCACGGTCTCCGACAATCCGAGGTACCCGTGAAAAAATTATACTCACCTTCCAGCGTCCAGAGGTACATCCACGTCCAGAGATAAATCCACGTACTTGGCAAAACAAAAAAACGAACACCGCTCCATACCGGACTAGAAAGGGGTCCAATGCTTTCACATCAGACCCCTTTCTCCCGAATGCCGGGACATCACGTGACTCCTGTCACTGAAGTCCCTTCAGCCAATCAGGAAGCGCTACTTCCGTGGCGCTCATCTGATTGGCTGTGCGCTGTCTGTGATGTGACAGCGCATCGCAAAGCCGCTCCATTACTTTCAATGGTGGGAACTTAGCGGCTAGCGGGGGGGTCACCCGCTAGCCGCTAAGTTCCCACCATTGAATATAATGGACTGGGCTGTGCGATGCGCTGTCTGCTCAGACGCACAGAGCCAATCAGATGAGCGCAACGAAGTTGCGCTTCCTGATTGGCTATAGAGACCTTTCTGTGACAGCTGTCACTGACAGGTCTCTCTGCATTCGGGGATAGGGGTCCCATGTGTCAGCATGGGACCCCTTTCAGTCCGGCATGGAGCGGGTATTTGCGGTTTGTTATTTTCTACAAGTACGTGGATGTATCTCTGGACCATGGCTGAGGTGAGTATATTGATCTTTTATTTTCAGGTACCCCTGGATTCTACATGGAGAAGAGGACCGATGTCGGCGTGTGAACATAGGTAAGTATGTGTGTGTCGACGTAAGAAATAAAGTTTTACTTTCACGGTGTGTGTGTCCTGTTTTTATTAGGGTATTTTTTTTCCAGTAGTACTACAGGTACCAGCGGGCCCGTTTTTCTCCCGCATGCTGGTACTTGTGGTTCTCCAAGTACCAGCTTGCGGGGGAGGCTTGCTGGGACTTGTAGTACTACTGGAAAAAACAATATCTTTTAATTATCACAAAAGGCTATCAGCCCTCCCATCCGCAGCCCATTGGATGGGGGGGACAGCCTCGGGCTTCACCCCTGGCCCTTGGGTGGCTGGGGGGGGGGACCCCTTGATTGAAGGGGTCCCCACTCCCCCAGGGTACCCCGGCCAGGGGTGACTAGTTGGATATTTAATGCCACGGCCGCAGGGCACGGCATAAAAGTGACCCCCGGCTGTGGCATTATCTGTCCAGCTAGTGGAGCCCGATGCTGGTGTTAAAATAAGAATTTACTTACCGATAATTCTATTTCTCGTAGTCCGTAGTGGATGCTGGGAACTCCGTAAGGACCATGGGGAATAGCGGCTCCGCAGGAGACAGGGCACATCTAAAGAAAGCTTTAGGATCACCTGGTGTGCACTGGCTCCTCCCCCTATGACCCTCCTCCAAGCCTCAGTTAGGATACTGTGCCCGGACGAGCGTACACAATAAGGAAGGATTTTGAATCCCGGGTAAGACTCATACCAGCCACACCAATCACACTGTACAACTTGTGATCTGAACCCAGTTAACAGCATGAAAATAGAGAAGCCTCTCGAAAAGATGGCTCACTACAACAATAACCCGAATTTTTTGGTAACAATAATTATGTACCAGTATTGCAGACAATCCGCACTTGGGATGGGCGCCCAGCATCCACTACGGACTACGAGAAATAGAATTATCGGTAAGTAAATTCTTATTTTCTCTGACGTCCTAGTGGATGCTGGGAACTCCGTAAGGACCATGGGGATTATACCAAAGCTCCCAAACGGGCGGGAGAGTGCGGATGACTCTGCAGCCCCCAATGAGAGAACTCCCGGTCCTCCTCAGCCAGGGTATCAAATTTGTAGAATTTTACAAACGTATTTGCTCCTGACCAAGTAACTGCTCGGCAAAGTTGTAAAGCCGAGACCCCTCGGGCAGCTGCCCAAGATGAGCCCACCTTCCTTGTGGAGTGGGCATTTACAGATTTTTGGCTGTGGCAGGCCTGCCACAGAATGTGCAAGCTGAATTGTACTACAAATCCAACGAGCAATAGTCTGCTTAGAAGCAGGAGCACCCAGCTAGTTGGGTGCATAGAGGATAAACAGCGAGTCAGATTTCCTGACTCCAGCCGTCCTGGAAACATATATTTTCCGGGTCCTGACAACGTCTAGCAACTTGGAGTCCTCCAAGTCCCTAGTAGCCGCAGGCACCACAACAGGTTTGGTTCAGGTGAGACGCTGAAACCACCTTAGGGAGAAACTGAGGACGAGTCCTCAATTCCGCCCTGTCCGAAAGGAAAATCAGATAAGGGCTTTTACAGGATAAAGCCACCAATTCTGACACGCGCCTGGCCCAGGCCAGAGCCAACAGCATGACCACTTTTTCTGTGAGATATTTTAACTCCACAGATTTAAGTGTGTCAAACCAATGTGACTTTTGGAACCCAAAAACCACCTGGAGATCCCAAAAGTGCCACTAAAGGCACAAAAGGAGGCTGTATATGCAGTACCCCTTTAACAAATGTCTGAACTTCAGGGACTGAAGCTAGTTCTTTTTTGGAAGAAAATTGACAGAGCCGAAATTTGAACCTTAATGGACCCCAATTTCAGGCCCATAGATACTCCTGTTTGCAGGAAATGTAGGAATCGACCCAGTTGAATTTCCTCCGTCGAGCCTTACTGGCCTCGCACCACGCAACATATTTTCGCCAAATGCGGTGATAATGTTTTGCGGTTACATCCTTCCTGGCTTTGATCAGGATAGGGATGACTTCATCCGGAATGCCTTTTTCCTTCAGGATCCGGCGTTCAACCGCCATGCCGTCAACGCAGCCGCGGTAAGTCTTGGAACAGACAAGGTCCTTGCTGGAGCAGGTCCCTTCTTAGAGGTAGAGGCTACGGATCCTCCGTGAGCATCTCTTGAAGTTCCGGTTACCAATTCCTTCTTGGCCAATCCGGAGCCACTAATATAGTGCTTACTCCTCTCCATCTTATCAATCTCAGTACCTTGGGTATGAGAGGCAGAGGAGGGAACCCATACACTGATTGGTACACCCACGGTGTTACCAGAGCATCTACAGCTATTGCCTGAGGGTCCCTTGACGTGGCGCAATACCTGTCGAGTTTTTCCCAACGGTTTATAATCATGTGGAAGATTTCTGGGTGAAGTCCTTACTCTCCCGGGTGGAGGTCGTGCTGAGGAAAACTGCTTCCCAGTTGTCCACTCCCGGAATGAAAACTGCTGACAGTGCTATCACATGGTTTTTCGCCCCGCGAAGAATCCTTGCAGCTTCTGCCATTGCCCTCCTGCTTCTTGTGGCACCCTGTCTGTTTACGTGGGTGACTGCCGTAATGTTGTCCGACTGGATCAACACCGGCTGACCTTGAAGCAGAGGTCTTGCTAAGCTTAGAGCATTGTAAATGGCCCTTAGCTTCAGGACATTTATGTGAAGTGATGTCTCCAGGCTTGACCATAAGCCCTGGATATTCCTTCCCTGTGTGACTGCTCCCCAGCCTCGCAGGCTGGCATCCGTGGCCACCAGGACCCAGTCCCGCATGCCGAATCTGCGGCCCTCTAGAAGATGAGCACTCTGCAACCACCACAGGAGGGATACCCTTGTCCCTGGTGACAGGGTTATCCGCTGAAGCATCTGAAGATGCGACCCGGACCATTTGTCCAGTAGGTTCCACTGGAAAGTCTTGCGTGGAATCTGCCGAATGGGATTGCTTCGTAGGAAGCCACCATTTTTACCCAGAACCCTTGTGCATTGATGCACTGAGACTTGGTCCGGTTTTAGGAGGTTCCTGACTAGCTCGGATAACTCCCTGGCTTTCTCCTCCGGGAGAAATACCTTCTTTCTGGACTGTGTCCAGGATCATCCCTAGGAACAGAAGACAAGTCGTCGGAACCAGCTGCGATTTTGGAATATTGAGAATCCAATCGTGCTGCCGCAACACTACCTGAGGTAGTGCTACACCGATCTCCAACTGTTCCCTGGATCTCACCCTTATCAGGGAATCGTCCAAGTAAAGGATAACTAAAATTCCCTTCCTTCGAAGGAATATCATCATTACGGTCATTACTTCAGTAAAGACCCGGGGTGCCGTGGACCATCCCTACGGCAGCGTCTGAACTGATAGTGACAGTTCTGTACCATAACATGAGATACCCTTGGTGAGAAGGGTAAATTTTGACATGAAGGTAAGCATCCTTGATGTCCCGAGACATCATGTAGTCCCCTTCTTCCAGGTTTGCAATCACTGCTCTGAGTGACTCAATTTTGAATTTGAACCTCTGTATGTAAGTGTTCAAAGATTTTAGATTTTAAAATCGGTCTCACCGAGCCGTCTGGCTTCGGTACCACAATAGTGTGGAATAATACCCCGTTCCCTGTTGCAGGAGGGGTACCTTAATTATCACCTGCTGGGAATACAGCTTGTGAATGGCTTCCAAAACTGCCTCCCTGTCAGCGGGAGACGCCGGTAAAACAGACTTTTGGAAACGGCGAGGGGAATACGTCTCGAATTCCAATTTGTACCCCTGAAATATTACCTGAAGGATCCAGGGGTCTACTTGCGAGTGAGCCCACTGCGCACTGAAATTCATTGAGAACGGGCCCCCACCGTGCCTGAACTTGTAAAGCCCTAGCGTCATACTGAGAGCTTGGCAGAGGCGGAAAAGGGTTTCTGTTCCTGGGAACTGGCTGATCTCTGCAGCCATTTTCCTCTCCCTCTGTCACGAGCAGAAAAGAGGAACCCTTTTGTCCGCTTGCCAACCAGGACTGCGCCTGATAATACGGCGTCTTATTTTGAGAGGCTACCTTTTTTAAGGCAATACTTCCAAATGCCGTTTGGAATCCGCATCACCTGACCACTTTACTGGTATAATTGGACAACGCACTCATACTTGATGCCAGTCGGCAAATATTCCGCTGTGCATCATGCATATATAGAAATGCATCTTTTAATTGCTCTATAGGCAATAATATACTGTCCTTATCTAGGATATCAAATTTCCAGTCAGGGAATCCGACCACGCCAACCCAGCACTGCACATCCAGGCTGAGGCGATTGCTGGTCGCAGTATAACACCAGTATGTGTGTAAATATATTTTAGGATACCCTCCTGCTTTCTATCAGCAGGATCCCTAAGGGCGGCCATCTCCAGAGAGGGTAGAGCCCTTGTTCTTACAAGCGTGTGAGCGCCTTATCCCCCTTAGGGGGTGTTTCCCAACGCACCCTAACCTCTGGCGGGAAAAGGTATACTGCCAATAACTTTTTAGAAATTATCAATTGTTATCGGGGGGAAACCCACGCATCATCACACACCTCATTTTATTTCTCAGATTCAGGAAAACTACAGGAAGTTTTTCCTCACCAAACATAATACCCCTTTTTTTGGTGGTATTTATATTATCAGAAGAGTGTAAACTTTTTCCATTGCCTCAATCATGCAATGTGTGGCCCTATTGGAAATCACGGTTGTCTCTTCACCGTCGACACAGGAGTCAGTATCCGTGTCGGCGTCTGTATCTGAGGTAACGGGCGCTTTAGAGCCCCTGTATGAGACGTCTGGACATGCACAAGCTGAGTAGCCGGCTGTCTCATGTCAACCACTGTCTTTTATACAAAGCTGACACTGTCACGCAATTTCAACAGTACATCCACTCAGGTGTCGACCCCCCAGGGGGTGACAACACTATTACAGACACTCTACTCCGTCTCCTCATCATTTTTCTCCTCATACATGTCGACACAAACGTACCGACACACAGCACACACACAGGGAATGCTCTGATAGAGGACAGGACCCCACTAGCCCTTTGGGGAGACAGAGGGAGAGTTTGCCAGCACACACCAGAGCGCTATATATATACAGGGATAACCTTATATAAGTGTTTTTCCCTTTATAGCTGCTGTATTGTTTATACTGCGCCTAATTTGTGCCCCCCTCTCTTTTTTAACCCCTTTCTGTAGTGTAGTGACTGCAGGGGAGAGCCAGGGAGCTTCCCTCCAACTGAGCTGTGAGGGAAAATGGCGCCAGTGTGCTGAGGAGATAGGCTCCGCCCCTTTCTCTGCGTCCTTATCATCCGTTTTCTTGTATGTTTTGGCAGGGGTTAAATGCATCCATATAGCCCAGGAGTTATATGTGATGCATTTATTTTAGCCATAAAAGGTTTTCTATCGATTTATTGCGTCTCAGGGCGCTGCCCCCCCAGCGCCCTGCACCCTCAGTGACCGGAGTGTGAAGTGTGCTGAGAGCAATGGCGCACAGCTGCGGTGCTGTGCGCCTACCTTTATCTGAAGACAGGAAAGTCTTCTGCCGCCGATTTTTCCGGACCTCTTCGCTCTTCTGGCTCTGTAAGGGGGCCGGCGGCGCGGCTCCGGTGACCCATCCAGGCTGAACCTGTGATCGTCCCTCTGGAGCTAATGTCCAGTAGCCTAAGAAGCCCAATCCACTCTGCACGCAGGTGAGTTCGCTTCTTCTCCCCTTAGTCCCTCGATGCAGTGAGCCTGTTGCCAGCAGGTCTCACTGAAAATAATAAACCTAAACTAAAACTTTCACAAAGAGCTCAGGAGAGCCCCTAGTGTGCACCCTTCTCGTCGGGCACAGAAAATCTAACTGAGGCTTGGAGGAGGGTCATAGGGGGAGGAGCCAGTGCACACCAGGTGATCCTAAAGCTTTCTTTAGATGTGCCCTGTCTCCTGCGGAGCCGCTATTCCCCATGGTCCTTACGGAGTTCCCAGCATCCACTAGGACGTCAGAGAAAAATACGGGGGACCCCTACTCTTTTTGTCCCCCGTATTTTTGGCACCAGCACCAGGCGCAGAGCCCGGTGCTGGTTTTAAAAATACGGGGGATCCCCTGTCAATTTTTTCCCCGCATTTTTAGAACCAGGACCAGCTTGAAGAGCCCGAGGCTGGTTATGCTTTGGAGGGGGGACCCCACGCAATTTTTTTTTCGGATTGTACCGTTCCAGCAATAAAAAAAAAACAAAAACAAAAAAAATATTTTAAAAAAATTATAAATAATATTTGTGCCTCCAAAAAAAAAAAAAAAAGTACCTAATCCCTTCTAATATAAATAGATCTGCTATTCCCCCAAAAAAAAAACACAAAAAAAACCATGTTTAAAATTTTTTTATTTGTTTTCACCCTCCAAAGTGTGGCGGATTGAAAATGACGAATTTGCTGTCTAAAAGCACTGCTGTCGAATTTCCAAACTTGAATTGAATATGCTTTGGTCGAATTGCAGCACTTATATTATTGCAGAAAAGTCGAATTTGCAAAAATTCGAATTTCAAAAAGTCGAATTTTGAAAGTCCGTTTTTTGGTCGGAAAGCACTGAATTGCATAGGCGAATTTTTTTTTTGGTCGAAAATGACCCGAAATTCGACAATTTCGGGAATTCGACCGCAATTGCATATACCCCTTTGTCTTGATCTAAGTAGTACATTTAGGGCTTACTAGATTCTAGCTTGTAATATGTCACAATAGAAGATGCATACATAACAATACTTACTAAACAGTTTACCAAAGGTTTCCCTTTTTGCCTTCTCATTTTCATATAGAGATTTTCCATCCTTTACTAAAGCATTTGCCCACTGTCAAAAAATAATAGTAAAAATAACTGCTGGTAAATGTGAAAATATTTACTAAGAAATTGTAAACAAACACATAAGTCACATCTCATATTAGTTACAAAATAAAAGCACAGAGTAATATATTACCTGTGAGGATGTATCCAGTGTTAGGCAGTCAAAACCTTTAAGGCTAACAAGGAAATGGCTATCTGGACAAAAGCCTTGTACATAAAATTGTACCAAACTGTAATGATTGGACTAATCACAGTGCAAGCAACATTTCTGACCGTCCCTCAAACAGGTTTTTGTTAATTTATCATCCATCATCAATATTCCTCTTATACTACGTGTCATTTTATTAACTTCCCAGTGTTTGTGTGATGCCTTCAGAACTTATGACAGGCAAAACCACAAACAGTTAGTACGCTCATAAAAATCTCCAAACTGCACCAAAGTTTCAAATGTCAGATATTTAGCATAATTTAACCTATCAAAAACACTGAATAATTCACCTACTGTATATACTGCACAGGACTCACACAATCACGATTTACATTTTTTCTACATAAGAATGTTAAACAGTCACTAGAAGCTGTATTGCTACCGAGTATTTCCAATGTCACCATACCCACTTACGTCTATACTGTACTTCTAATCAGGACTATTGCGTCTTCATTTTAATGCAAGCTGAATGCATCGAGGCCAACTCAGTATGACTAATATTTGACCTGCCGGACCTCAAGTGCGTTTGACATGTTATGTTGCTGGTATTTAAACAGTCATTGTTAAAAAGCCTTTGGGTACCCAACCTAATGCAGAGCACTACAAAATAATTCTGTATCATCACATTTTTTGCAGTGTTCAATAGCAAATTAAAGCAGCAATCCCATATAGATATTTGTTTTTGAAACAGTAACTTGTGTGTTTAACTTGAAAAAGAAGCAATTTTTTGTCTATAATTAAGAGCTCCCTTCGCAAAATTGATATTTAACTAAGGCTGCTATATCTGCTACTGCAAAAACACTCTCTCATAATGGAACGGTTTGGTTTCAGTTTCAACAAAGGATCCATGAGTGAAAGTCAATATTAGTTAGTAAACTGGTCCGTGGTCATGTGATGGCTGTGAAAGTAATGATATAGGGAGAATGTAATTAACACTCTTTGACAGGAAAGTTATATCAAGTAGAGGCTGTTTAATATAAATAATATTATATATTAGCCAATACACAAAAGAAGCAAATTACATTAGCATTAATAAATTTGTGTGTATGCCCTATTCCTCTTGCAGCCTGACCCCTAAGCACCCTCCACAGCCTTTGCATAAACTTCAATTTATTTAGAAGAACTCTAACCTCCTCCCACTGCAGATCTGACCTAACTACAGTAGATACGGGTGTGCTATGAAAGATAGATAGTAACTAGGTCGACAGGGTCTCTAGGTCGACATGTTCTAGGTCGACATGAGTTTTTTATGGGGGGTTTGTGTCGTTTTCTTTGTACAGTGACCGGGAACCCCAATTAGTGCACCGTGTCCCCTTGCATGGTGAGCTTGTAGTCCACGTGGATCGTTAAGTATGAAATGGTTCAAAAAAGGAAAAAAAAAGAGAAATACCCATGTCGACCTTTTGACCTGTCGACCTAGAGACCCTGTCGACCTAGTTACTGTCGGCCAATAGTGGTCGACCTAGATATTGTCGACCTAGTAACTGTCGAACTAGAGTCCGAATCCCGTATATACACATCTTCTGAAGTCTAACACAGAGATTTAAGTTTAAATGTAACCTAACCTACTTTCAGTTTAAGCGGTAGTATTGTTTGCCTCAACATTGTTCTGTAATGGAGCAACTGCTTTGCCATTTCACATGTAACTGCCATTGAGCAACCACTTGAGGATTTCATATCATTATAAAGGGAACAAACTCTCTATAAAGGGAACAAACCTGTTATTTTTTTCTGAATAGCTGATAAAACTTTTAATATTAAGCAACCACTGTAAATTCTGCCAGTCAATCGCACAGGTGTACAAAAAACAAACAAAATAATGTGCAGGCATATGGGCCAATCCTCTTCCATGCGGAAACAGTAAACATTACACTGCACTTACTAGCACAACATTGCGGGGATTAGGATTGCCCCCTTAGAGTTATTCACTCACCTCTCTGTAGTGTTTTATGAACATCTTCCTCCTGACAACCTCAACCACTGCTAAGCAATACATTTGAGGAACTGTACTAAGTGCCTCCACTATTTTGACCCTCTCAAGGAGCTCTGTTAAGAGCCTGAATAAAGCCTGGAGCTTTTCCCCATCTTGGTCAGCATGCAGCATTACGAAGCAGCACCACCTGTAAATTAAGAAACACTTCAGTTACTACTTCATAGTCTAGCATTGCATTCACTTGCTCAATTCACAGGCAGGAGGCGTGCTGATAAATGGCAGTGATCCCCCCCCCGCCCAAACACATTCACAAAAATTTGTCAGCTTGCAGAACGGAAAACTTGTTGCGAAAATACTAAATACAATTTTATATACACACACAAATGTATATATGTACACACACACACACACACATATATTTTATATATATATATATATATATATATATATACACGGTCGAGTCACATTATTATGACCACCAGCTAATAGCCAGAGTAACCGCCATGTGCAGCACGGATAGCAGCTAGACAGGCTAAACTGCCGTTTTAGACACACGTCTGTAAGCTCCCAAGGTTCATTTTGATGGTGAGCTGCTACACAGTAGCGTGTTGGTCGGCCCTCACGCACCTTCTTAGCTGCACAACACGTGACGTACTTCATGGGCTATGTGTGGAGTTTGTATATTCTCACCGTACTTGCATGGGTTTATTTTGGGTATTAGGGTTTCCTCCCACACTACAAAAATATATTGGCAGGTTAAGTGGCTCATGAAACCCTACTAATTTAGTGTACGCATGTACATGGGCAGACCAGATGGGCCAAGTGGTTCTTATCCGCCAGCAAATTCTATGTTTCTATAAATGAACAAGTTAGATATAATTCATATAAATGTATGTTAGACTCAATGATGTAGCTATACTGTATATCATTTTGGGTCCCGCTGCTTTCAGTAACTAACACTCTGTCTGAGTCCACTCTTCTCCATTCTTTTACTCATGGTATAACACTGCCCAACAGATACAGCTTTGTCCTTGCAGAAGCACACAAGTTTACACCACAAGATTTGCACACCTTTCCTGATCTCATGTGTGCTGCTTTGAATATTCCAATTATCCAACTGATTAGTGTGTGTTATTCCCAGTCATTTCAAAGCAGGGAACAAACAAATGATTAGGTGATGATGAATGATAACAATAAGAGCTCAGACCATACCTCCCAACTGTCCCGATTTTCGCCCACGCGGGCCGCAGTGGCCCGCGGTTGGGGTGGGGCAGTTGGGAGGCTCCCGTCATCGCTGCCCTGCTTGGCAGAGCAGCAGTGAATAGACGCTATGCGCATGTGCACAGCGTCTATTCACGGGAGACAGAGGGAGAAAGGGCATGCCAGCAGCTCACAGAGTACCGGGCATGCCCCCACAGTGACGAAATACGGGGGCATGACTCGCAATCGCGGTACTTCCGTGAAGCCACACCACTTGCCTATAGACCACACCCCCTTTTTGGTCGGGCTCACTTTAATGTCTCCCAATGTTGGGGGGTATGGCTCAGACTAAGCAAATGCACATTACAAACAGCATTTTATTTTAAATAAAAATGTCAGTAACATTTTATAAATATATTTAAAGAGGAAAATAAATTTCTTACTTTAATCGAACTTGTAAGTTATTGGCAAGCTCCTGTTTGGCAGTGGTACATTTCTGTTTAATATCCAACAGTTTTCTGTGGTTTGTCAACATGATCATTAACTGATTTGCATGGCTCAAACACAAATCAGGTAACACAGAAGGGTCCTTTAAGTTTTCAGCCCGCTTCTGATTGGCTAAAAATCCCTAGAAAGAACAGAATGAACATGCAGCCATTTAGTCAATGTTATATTTGAAAACAAATACTGCAGGTTATTGATATGATTGAGAAGGGCATAACAATACTACATTATATAATTTGTCTAAAACATAAAAAGTAATACAGGTTGAGTATCCCTTATCCAAAATGCTTGGGACCAGAGGTATTTTGGATATCGTATTTTTCCGTATTTTGGAATAATTGCATACCATAATGAGATATCATGGTGATGGGACCTAAATCTAAGCACAGAATGCATTTATGTTTCATATACACCTTATACACACACCCTGAAGGTCATTTTAGCCAATATTTTTTATAACTTTGTGCATTAAACAAAGTGTGTCTACATTCAAACAATTCATTTATGTTTCATATACACCTTATACACACAGCCTGAAGGTCATTTAATACAATATTTTTAATAACTTTGTGTATTAAACAAAGTTTGTGTACATTGAGCCATCAAAAAACAAAGGTTCTCTATCTCACTCTCACTCAAAAAAGTCTGTATTTCTGAATATTCCGTATTTCGGAATATTTGGATAAGGGATACTCAACCTGTATATCGAACACTCCTACTCTTTACAACACAAACTGTTCATCATTCCTTATCAGGCATTTAAGAAGAATAAATACAACAATAAAAAAAAAGTTTATTGATCAAGGCTTTCGGGCTGGGTTAGAGTTTTCATGTATAATGAATAGCCTTCCCAACTTTCCCTTCCCAGTGCTGGGATAAGATAATACAGGTTGAGTATCCAATATCCATAAGTCTAAAAACCGAAATATTGCGATAACCAGAATAATTTGGTGAGCCCTGACGTCATGACATCATCTAGTGTCAATAGCCAATGACTGGCGACATGGGCGTAACTTTGCATCCATTCCCTCACCAGGAACTCTTTCTCCTTTCTTCCACCCGGCGACACCTGCCAGACCCCTGCAACACCCGCCGGACCCCATTCCCCTGCCCAGGTATTCCAAAATAAATCCAATATCTGAAATGCTTCTCGTCCCGAGCTTTTTGGATATTGGAGACTCAACTTGTAAGGGGTCCTACAGTACTGGGTAGCAATTTAAATTTTGGGGGTATTTTTCACCAAACTTTCTACCATTTTGAGATGCCAGTGTGGTGCCTATATCCAATTTACAGGGACCATAAATTCCATGTTGGCACCAGAGAGACATAATGATAAGGACATCTATTTAGAGAACAGAAAAGGTTAATTGTCATCAATAGGCGTCACATGACTGAAAATCCACATAAGAGAGATCTTAGGGCACCATGACATAGTGGGCATGTAAATCACATGCTCCCAGACCAGAGACTACTGGCTAACTATCCTCAATGAGCGACTATTAGATGGAAAAATAAATAGATATTAGATAATTGTAGTTGTGATCTGACATGCTGACTTCATAGGAATTTTACTTCTCAAAGACTTCCAAAGCCTGTGAAATTATTCATCAGACTTTGTAATGTCTGCATTTCAGGAATTTGCAAACTATTTAAAGCAATGGTAATAGCAGTTAATGTTGGAAAATATATATTTTTAGATGTGCCATTACAGAAAGTGTCACTTACTGAACCAGAACAAATTAACTTCATACAAACAGGGGAAGAGGGGAAATGCAGTGCATGCCTAGGGCCAGTTACTTGCGGGTGATAAAAACTGTGCTTTTATTACTGTATTTTAATACTCATAAAAGCATATACTGTACACAGGTATGGTACCTATTAGTCCCAATTACTTCATGCCCACTATACCTTGCTGTCAAAGAGCACTGGCTGCCATGTCTGCTGCCAGCCGTCTGTACTATCCACTCGCCTGAGGTGTCACTAATCTCTTTACCTTTCTGAGCTGCCCCTGTGGTGCTTATACTGCAGTGGTTTCTAAACTTTTTTGAATCACGGCGCCCTAGAATATCAGAATTTTTTTCACGGCAACCCTAGGCCAAAAATTTCTTATTGAAAAATTTAGAAAGAAATATTACATTAAGTAGATTGCGTTTATATGTCATCCTTAGGGTCAGTTGTGTGGTGAGGGACAAGATTTGCTTCTGTTTGGCCACATATTTTATGACTGGCAGCCACCAGCAATGGTTTTGCCTATTATACTGACCATGAATAATTTGAATTGGTCCTGGACCACCAACCCAGGGCACCCCTGCAAGTGTCCCGAGGCACCCCAGAGAGCCACGGCACACGGTTTGGGAACCTCTGCTATACTGTATATCAATTCAGAAGCATCATAAGCTCTACATATGCACAAGAGAGTCATAATGACAAGGACGTCCTATTAAATCACCAGAAAGGCTAACTGGCAGGAACAGTCATCACATGTCACATCACCCACATAAGAGAAAGATCATGACATACAGCAGCGGCTCTGTCACATGCTCTCAGACCAGAGATTCCTGACTGAAGTTCTCAAAGTGCGACCAGCCAAAAATGAAAAGAAAAACGAAGTAAAACAGAAATGTTATTAGAAGCCTGAAGCCATCACATGAGAGATCACCCATGAAAGAGAGAGTTCATAGGAACTTCATGACATATTGTAGCAGATTAACTGCCTGGAGTAGCTGACTAAAATACAGTATGTAGCACACAGTCATTCAAGCAAAATGAGACATATAATAAGTACATATATGTTACTGAATGTACCTCTTACCAAAATAAGCTAGTGCTGGTCTTCAGTGGCATTAATACATACATTGTGGACTCTTGGAACAAGTGGAATATCACATAAAGCGGGAGGTATTTGATTTAGATTATAGTAGTCATGAAACTGATTAGCAACAGAGTCAAGACCGCACTGTCTGCAATATGAACCTAGCAGTGGGATTTAACATCAGAATAAACTAGTTTAACATAGTTCACTGGCAAGAGAATACAGAAGGAATTCGGTTCAAGTTCATGAGATACCGTATATTGTCTATGCTATTTTGCAGCAATTGCAACCTGGCACCTAATACGTACCATACACCATGTGTCCTCCTAAAGCAAACAGAGATCTAACATGACAGTCTGAATCAATCAACTACACAAACAACCGACTCCACAGCTAAGAATTCTGATAAATGCTGTTCATGAATTGTGTATTTAAGGTAACTTAAACCAACACTATAGAAACTAGTGTTGACTCAGGGTGCATGGTGCTGATCAGTGAGGAGAGCATATTTTAATTTTGAAGGGTTACATTTTATATGTGATATATCGCTACAGCGACGGTCAACACTAGAAACAGAAGTGTACAAAAAGCAGGGCTTTATGTAAAGGCAGCTTGGAACATAAGAGTGATGGACCAGTGCTTTCTCCTAGGTGGCTTGTACATATGTCACAGCTACCCTCCTATGCTTCATAAAGAAAGCTGGCCCAGGTGACCGCACAGCATACTCTCTGTAGTGCTCAATATTTTACAGGTAGGAGTGGGGAGAATAGAGGGTCATCTTCTTTGATTTTCACAGTTACTGTTTTAGGACATGTTATAAGCACCTCCAACACCCATATAAAGACAGGTTCTCTAAATCCACCCAAGAGTGTCCCATAGAGACACATATAAGTTAATAAACTATAGATGTCAGGACAAAATAAGTGAAATAATGTTAAAAGTAAGGACAGAAATGCACTACATCTTGTTAAATACCGTCTAATGACATCAGGATCATCACTCATCTGCTTACAGTCAAAAGCCGAACTGCACTTAATTGTAAGATGTCTGGCAGTGATTCCCTTTTAGCACATGTTTTCAGATCTCCTAGTTGGTGTATTCAACACAAGAATATTCATTACGGGCTGACACATTTTAAAAGATCCATACGCAGCGCTAATTATTTCACATGTGATACGGAGGAGGTCGGAAAAACATGCATTGTTAAGGTTTCCTGTAACCTAAGTTTGGGAAACACTGATCTATGATATTGTTGTCTGTAGGCAGCTGCCAGCTTTCAGCCACAGGCATACCTGGTGCACACAGGCACCCCCGAATGTCCGGTACCCCTCGCACGCAGGGCCGACCGTCCAGACTTTTGTCCTGGGCCCTGACAGATAAGGGGGACCAGGTGGCATTGGAGTACAAGTGTGTCGGTGGATAGAGCAGCGGCAGTCAGTAATCAGACAGGGCAGGGCGCTCTGCACAGGAGTGACAGGCTCAACGGCGGCATTTAAAATGAAGCGCCAGTCTCCAGCAAATCGGAGCTCTCGTAGTGACAGCGAATCGAGAGCAGCGGCTCCTGATTGGCTGCCGAACCACCGCTTCTGATTGGCTGGCGCCGGCACTGCATTTGAAGTGCCGCCAGCGAGCCTATCACTCTCACTACTGTGCAGCCGTAGTGCTCCCTGTCCTGTCTGATTGCTGACTGCTGCTGCTCCTGGCCTCACTGTCTGACGGCTCACATGAAGGTGAGAGGCTACCAGTGAACGAGGGGGGAGAGGGGAGGATTCTGGGAGACACAGATCGAAGTGCAGGGTGAAGGGGGGGGTAGGCTGAGAGGCACAGAGTGAAGGGGGGCCGGCTGAGAGGCACAGAGGGAAAGGGGGGGTGGTCAGGCTGAGAGGCACAGAGGGAAGCGGTAGTCGGCTGAGAGGCACAGAGTGAAGGGGGTAGGCTGAGAGACACTCAGTGAAGGTTGGGAGGCTGAAAGACACAGAGTGAAGGATGGGAGGCTGAGAGGCACAGAGTGAAGGGAGGGGCAGACATTGATGTTTCTTGTTTATAATGCACCCAGTGCAATGGGAGGGAGGGGGGAAGGGCAAAGCAAACGGTGGGTGCCCCATGCGCTTGAACTGCTTGTCCGCTCCTAAAAACAGATGTGGGGGCAGGCTGAGAAACACAGAGTGAAGAGGGGGAGGCTGAGAGGCACAGAGTGAAGGGTGGGAGGCTGAGAGGCACAGAGTGAAAAGAGGAGGCTGAGAAACACAAAGTGAGGGGGTTGGTGACAGATGCAGATGGGAGATGGTGTGGCAGAGACACGCAGGCAGTAGATGATGGTGTTGCTGAGAGAAGCGGGGTGGGTGATGCTGTGGCTGAGAGACGCGAGGGAAGGGGGAGATGATGGTGTGGCTGAGAGATGCCGGGAGTAGATGATGGTGTGGCTGAGGGACGCAGGTAGGAGATGATGGTGTTGAATCACTTATTTGGTAACGATAAATGATTTTACTGTAAAGCTGCTTAGTGATATACTGCAAATGTCCCACTTAAGTTTATACTTTATGAACGGCAAAGACTGACACAAAACATCCTAATGCGTAAGATGTGTTTGCATTCTGCTGTGTTTTCCTACCTCCACTAAGATCTGACTTTTTAAAATACATTTTATGTTGGCATTTTCAATGTTTTTTTTTTATTTAAATGTCGATCTGGATTTTTCAGTCTACTGTATTTTATGGGGTTCTGGTTACGTAAATATATTTTTTTTATGTGGATCTTGCTATTTCAATGTATTTTATGTGGAACTGGTTATTTTGATGTATTTCATGTGGATCTAGCTATTTCAATGTATTTCATGTGGATCTGGCTAAGTCAATGTATGTGAATAGATATATATATATATATATATAACCGGAAGCTCCACACTCACGCCGGCATGGGGATGCTATTTAAGTGAGTTTTATTTTATTTGTTGCGTCTTTGTCTTTTGTGAGCACTTGCAGAACCTGATGAAGGGATCCGCTGTGGCCCGAAATGCTGCATAGTTATGATGCTTGTGCTGTGCTATACCACTATATTGCATGAGATGTATCCCTGGATTTGCCACCCTGGATATGTATGTATTCATGCCTTAATGCTGTGGACATAAAAGTGTTTATATACTAAGACCTGTAGTATCGTGTCCGTTCTGAATGAGTCATTGTTCCGAACTAACCGTGTGTGTGTGTGTGTGTGTGTGTGTGTGTGTGTGTGTGTGTGTGTGTGTGTGTATATATATTTATATATTTATTTTTTTAATGTGGAGATTTATATATATATATATATATATATATATGTGTGTGTGTGTGTTTGTGTGTGTGTATCAATGTGGCTTTCCATATATGTATCTACAGCTCCAGCCCTACCCACATGCCAGGTCCGCAACTGCAGCAGTCACTAAATAAATGAGCCGCCCGGAACCACATCTCTCACATCAAGTGGGCAGTGATAGACTTCCTCCCCTAGCCCTGCCTCCCTCAGTCCCCCTCTGAACCATGTTCACATGCCAATGTCTGCATTCTGGGATAGACGTAGTAACGGTGGATCCCACGTACCCATCCTGTTCAGCACTCCCCCCTTATTTTTGCATTCTTATGCTCTCCCACTTACACTAATTGAAAAATGGTGCTACCCATGCCCCATAGGTAGTGCTAGCCACGCCCAATAGACGGTGCTAGACTTGCCCCTCCGGCGGTGCACACACTAATAAAATGTGCTGCGCATGCCTATGCTTTCAGCCTGTTAGCTCTGAATAATCATATGATATTATGTCACATGATCTTCACGTCACAGTTCCCAGCAATAACTAATTGAAGTGCAAGAGGGAACAAATGGGTAACAGAATCATATGGGGTTTTAAAATGAACGTGCCTTAATTAACCATGTAATTGTAAACCATATAAACTTTTGTTATTCAAAAAATTACCAAAAAGATCAGATGCACCTATGGGAACTACAAATATCATGGCTACTCAAGTATAAAAATACAACAATTTGCTGCTCCTAAAGAGAGACAACTGGGTCCCTTAATTACTCTTCACACAAATATGTATATAAAAAGGAATGCAAGGTGAAGGATTCATTTTCAGAAAAGTCTCTTATTTAAAAGTGTATTATTTTCCAATGATGCTCCATTTCTCAAAACTGCATGACACGGTCTGATAAATAATGATGACGCAATAATATAAATGTATCTAGTAATACGTACAGAGCTTGATTCTGAAGCCTTATCCAGTAATAGCACTTGCTGTACAATATTTACTAAGCCACACTATTTCCAGTTCACATGTGCGAAAAGTAATCCTAGAAGTTTGTGGTAGACCTAATTGTTTACATATTTCTAACATTTACTGTAAAAAATTATCATATTACTTCATCCTTAATGGAAAATAATTAAAATACTTTCCACCTGCGATATATCAACTCTAACCAAGTCAAATGATCATATAGCAGTATTTCATCGTGGAGTGATGCTAAGTAGCTACTGCTTACTTTCAGCTCCTGCCATACACTTAAATATTATTTGCTACTATTTGAGCATAATAATGACGATCATTTCCAAAGGTTAAATTGTTACAGGAACCACACGCACTAACCATCAAACTGTGCACTGCTGGTTCTGGATTAAAAAATAATGTGGCTTTCTTTAAGTGCATACCATATCTCTTACATTGATCTTCCCACTACATGCCGCTGTTATATTTAAGGCTATAAGAGCCAATAGCTAAAAACTGATACACTCCGGGCTAGCTTATACTTATAGTGAAAAGTAGACTATTCAAAACAGCTCTATTTAAGTGGGAAATGATTTTAGTCGCAGCTGGTGGGAGAATCAGAATAATTCTATTCACTTTTTTCTGTTCTGAACAGTCCATGAATTGGGTGCATTTTTTTATTATATGTGCAATAGTTGGGACTGTGCCTATACTGTATTTAATGCATCTGACTCCGATACAACAAAAATATATATACAGGTTGAGTATCCCTTATCCAAAATGCTTGGGACCAGAAGTATTTTGGATATCGGATTTTTCCGTATTGTGGAATAATTGCATACCATAATGAGATATCATGGTGATGGGACCTAAATCTAAGCACAGAACGCATTTATGTTACATATACACCTTATACACACAGCCTGAAGGGTATTTTTTATAACTTTGTGCATTAAACAAAGTGTGTGTACATTCACACAATTCATGTATGTTTCATATACACCTTATACACACAGCCTGAAGGTCATTTAATACAATATTTTGAATAACTTTGTGTATTAAACAAAGTTTGTGTACATTGAGCCATCAAAAAACAAAGGTTTCACTATCTCACTCTCACTCAAAAAAATCCGTATTTCGGAATATTTGGATATGGGATACTCAACCTGTATAAGATATGTTAGATGTTAAGAGTAAATGATTTGTCATTGTACAATTCTAGTCTATGACAGCCAATAAGGTTTTCATTTAGAGCAAATGCCCTGACTGATAAGTAGTCACTGGCAAGGTATGATATTTCACAACATTACTCATTCTGCAAGAGTGTACTAAAAACTAATTTATTTAAATTTAAAGGACAATTAAAGTAAAAAAACACCAGCGTAGCATGGTATGGCAGTAATTTTACATTAAGTAAATTGTGCCTACCTGTCATCTTTAGGTTCAGTTATGTGCTGTACAGTTATGGGGGGTCATTCCAACCCTATCGCTCTCTGCAATTTCCCGCAGCGCAGCGGTCGGTTCAGAAATGCGCATGCACCGGCGCATGCCAGCCGTTGTTGCCTAGCGATCGCCTCTGAGGCAAAGGCGGTTGCTGGGCGGGAGGGGGCTGGACGGCGGCACGGTCCGGTCAATGCAGGCGTGGCCAGACCTTTGGGGGGGCGGGCCACGGCGGCTGTGTGACGTCACACGCAGCCACTGCGGGCCGGGGAGCGACGAGTAGCTCCCAGCCAGCACGCTAAAGCTACGCTGGTCGGGAGCTACTCTTGAAGTGCAAAGGCATCGCCGCTGTGCGATGCCTTTGCACTATTTGCAGAGTTGGGAAAATAAAGTTTAAAAATAAATAAATAAATAACCACAACACTTTTTTGTTTAAAACATTTTTTTGGCATTGATGTTTTAATAAAAAAAGAAATATAATCCTACTTATTATATTAATACTGTGAAACATTGCTATGCATTAGAAACATTGATCAATTATGTTTTAATGCTTTCTAACATTAACAATCCAAAGTTAATAGGCTTTGATATGACTTATTTTAAATCTGTCAATAAAACCATTTTTTTACTGCTTATTATTCCTATTTACATCTGAATATACTGCATGTAGATAGGCTAAACATATTAAAGTATTAACAAAGTATTGTACACTCAGAGTGATGACACTGAAAATAAGAATAATGTTAAGTATTAGTCCTACTTATTACTTATAATTAAATAACCCTACATAGTAATATGAAAATGGAAAATGCAAAAGCACTTTTCAGGGAAACACACACAAAAGAAGGAGTTAAGCATTAGCACTTGGCATGCCACTTTCATTAAACATTTTAAATTAAAACACTAGTTTAGATGCCTTTTTATTTCCCAGTCTGTTTCGAAGCTTCGAATGAACTAAACAAAAAAAACGATTTTCTATACTAGCTGAAGATGCTTGAAGGCCACAATCAACAAGAATGTGGAATACTATCAGGGGATTCCTTAAAAACAGAATTTGAATTACCTACCGGTAAATCCTTTTCTCATAGTCCATAAGGGATATTGGGGAGACTTAGTACGATGGGGTATAGACGGGGTCCAAAGGAGCCGATGCACTTTAAATTTCTTCACTGGGTGTGCTGGCTCCTCCCCTCTATGCCCCTCCCACAAAGCAGTTATAGGTAAAACAGTAAAAAAAGAAAGGACATACTAACAATGGGGGTCATTCCGAGTTGATATTGATAAATTTAGCACAGCTACGACCATCTTCCCAGACATATCTCCTCCTATGATGATAGTGTTTTGACGTCACAGGTTTCCTGGCCTGAACCATGGTAGCAATGATTCTTTTGGAAAGGCCCTTGTGAGCTAGGATGTTCTGATCAACATCCATGCCATCAAACGAAGTCGCTGTAAGTCTGGGTAGAGGAATGGTCCTCGCTGAAGAAGATCTCTTCTTAGTGGTAGAAGCGAAGGGTCTTCGACGGACATGTCCAGAAGATCCGCGTACCACGACCTCCGAGGCCAATCCGGGGCAATCAGAATTGATCACCCTTGGGAGCAAGGGTATGGCCAAGGCGACGTCAGTGCATCCACTGCCCTCACCTGAGGGTCCCTGGTTCGTGAGCAATATCAGTGAAGCTTCTTGTTGAGTCAAAAAGCCATCATGTCTATTTGTGGGCAGCACCACCGGTTGACGATCTGCTGAAACACCTGACGGTGGAGCCTCCACTCCCCCGGGTGGAGATTGTGATGACTCAGGAAGACCGCTTCCCAGTTGTCCACTCCCGGAATGAAGATTGCTGACACTGCTCTTGCATTTCTTTCCGCCCAGAGGAGTATCTTTGACACCTCTCGCATGCAGGCTCTGCTTCTTGTCCCTCCTTGCTGATTGATGTACGCCACTGCTGTGGCGTTGTCCGACTGTACTTGGATCGCGCGATCCTTGAGTAGAGGAGAGGCATGAAGCAGAGCATTGTAGATCGCCCGAAGTTCCAGAATGTTGATCAGAATGAGGGCTATATGGGCTGACCACCTGACCTGGAACCGAGCCCCTTGGGTGACATCTACCCATCCTCTCAGACTCGCATCCGTTGTGAGGAGGATCCAATCATGAATCCCAAAACTCCGGCCTTCCAAGAGATTGGAGGACTGCAGCCATCACAAGAGGGATCCTGGCCTGAGGTGACAGCCGTCTCATCCGGTGCATCTGTAGATGCGTTCCGGAACACCTGCTCAGGAGATCCAATTAAAATGTTCTGGCATGGAACCTCCCATATTGGATTGCCTCGTATGAGGCAACCACCTTCCCCAACAATCTTATGCAAAGATGGATAGATACTCGAGCAGGTCGGAGAACCATGCAAACCATCTCCTGAAGTGTTCTCGCGTTGTCCTCCGGGAGGTACACCTTCTGGTCCACAGTATCCAGTAACATCCCCAGGAACTGGAGCCACTGAGTTGGCTCCAGATGGGACTTCTGTAAATTGAGAATCCACCCATGGTGTGACAGAAGTTGGATAGTGCGGTCGATATGTAGCAATAAATCTCCCTGGATCTTGCTTTTATCAGGAGATTGTCCAATTAAGGGACAACATTGACCCCCTGGACCCGGAGCTGGAACATCATCTCCGCCATGACCTTTGTGAATACCCTCGGGGCTGTGGACAGGCCCAAAGGCAGTGCCTGGAACTGGTAGTGATCGTCCAGTAGGGCAAACCTCAGATATGCATGATGAGGTGGCCAAATTGGAATATGAAGGTAGGTGTCCTTGATATCCTGGGAAACCATGAATTCCTGTTCTTCCAGGCCCGCAACCACTGCTCTTAAGGATTCCATTTTGAACTTGAAAACCCTGAGATAAGGGTTCAAGGACTTTAGATTCATAATGGGACTTACCGAACCATCAGGCTTCGGTACCACAAACAGGTTGGAGTAATAACCCTATCCCCGTTGTTGTACTGGTACTGGAACAATGACGTGGGACTGGACCAACTTTTGGATGGCCTGCTGCAACGTAACTTGCAAATGTTCCAAAGCTGGTAAGCTTGATTTGAAAAATCGTTGGGGAGGAGCACCGTCGAACTCCAGCTTGTAGCCCTGAGAAATTAGGTCCCTTACCCAGGTATCGTGGCAGGAGCTTTCTCAGATGCGGCTGAAGTGACGCAGTCAAGCTCCCACCTCGAGTGGGGTGAGCACCGTCATGCTGAGGACTTAGTGGAAGCAGAACTGGTGCTCTGTTCCTGAGAACCGGTGTTCGCAGGTCTTCTTGTCTTACCTCTGGTGTCTCTAGCCGCATTGGTGGCACCTCTAGCCTTAGACCAAAATCTGTTAGACCAAAAGGACTGAACAGACGGCCCTGGGTAGGAACACCTAGCCGGCAGGGCCCCAGAGGGGAGATACATGGATTTCCCCACAGTAACTTTAGAAATCCATGTATCCAACTCAACCCCAAAGAGCCATTCCCCAGAAAAGGGGAGAGCTCCACACTGCGCTTGGACTCTGCATCCGCTATCTATTGACGCAACCACAAGGCCCTGCACGCCGTCCTAGCATTAATATTGCCCATCTCTTTAAGCGAGTCACACAGGACGAGTGCAGTGTCGTGAATGTGCTTCAGGGGAGTCACCGCAGTGACCAGAGGCATATCCCCGGAGAGGCCCTCCTGATTTTGAGAAGCCCACGTGTGAATGGCATGGGTCATCCAGCAACCCGCTATGACCGGCCTTTGCGATACACCTGCTGCTATGTAGATAGACTTTAGTGCAGTCTCTATTTCTCTGTCCCCAGGGTCCTTTATGGTAAAGGAGCCCGGGGCAGGCAGCACCGCCTTTTTTGACAGTCGAGAGACTGATACGTCAACACCTGGGGGTTCTTCCCAGAATTCCCTACCTTCAGGAGCAAATGGGAAAGTGTGCAAAAATCTTTTTGACACTTGGTACTTTTTGTCTGGATTTTTCCAGGCTAACTTAAACAGGTCATCTAACTCTGCAGAATCAGGGAAAGTAACATTAGGCTTGTTCTGTGTAAAGAAAAACGACTGCTGTAACGCAGCATCCTCCAGAGGGAGTTTTAACACGTCCTGTATAGCCAGAATGAGGGGTTCAATACCCTGAGCAGAAGTGGAATCCCCATTAACGGGATCCGAGTCCTCCCCATCCTCCTGTACATCCTCACCTGAATCAGAGAGTAGAGCAGGTAAACCACGCTTTGTGGTCCTGAGTAAGAGAGGATGGGGGAAGGGGGGGGGGGGGGGGGTGGCTGTGTGACATATGCCCTGGCAGCTAAGTCTGCGACAGCCTGTTGTAGTAGCTTAGTTTTTTTGAACATTAGCAGTGAGTTGTGACGACATATCAGACATCATATTTATAAGGGCCCCTAACTAGGAAGGCTCTTGCCCCTCTCCCCCAGCCCCCTCACTGAGTTGTGAAGATTGGCTGCATTGTTCACATGAAACAGAATCAGATGATAATGGAGAGAATCTGGTGTGGCATACACTGCATAGTTTGTGTTTACCCACGTTCACAGTAAAGCACAATCACATACACAGACAAGTAATAACTAGCAAGCCTGCCCCTTACTGTATGTGAGAGGGAGATAGTGAGAAAGAGAAGTCCAGCACACACCAGCTACACAGCCCCAGTGATGCTGTAAGCTGTTATATCACAGTGAAACACTTATGGTTACTGTCCTTTATAGGACAGAGATTGTGCACAATATCAGCTCTTCCCCTTTGCTACACGCTGTACCAGTTTTCCAGCATTTTCTGTGTGTCAGGAGGGGCTGTGTGTGCCTGCTGCTGCTACTGTAAGAAGAGGAAGGCGCCAAAATACCGCTGGTCCCGCTCTGAGGTAGCTCCACCCCCCAATGGCACTGGAGCTACAGTGTTCTTTATACTGGCAAAGACTCCCAATTAGCTTAAAAACATCACACAAGTGCTAGCTTTAGACACCGCTAGCCTGTGTACACAGGGGGCTATAGCGGGTCCCCCCCAAGAGGGTCCCGTATACCTCGCTTGCGTGTCAGCCGCACTTTGAACCCTTAGCAGGGGGCCCCGGTTTGTAATCACCTCTGTCGTCACCTTCAGGCTATTGTTAGGGGTGTGCGGCGTGCTGCGATTGCGACAGCTAAGGCGCAGTGCCCCGCTGTACAAACAACCTCTCAGGACGGTGGTCCTGCAGCGGGGAAGCGGCTCTGACACCTCGCAAGGCCGGTAACCGCTCCCTAAACTCCACGGTGCAGGTATGCTGTTGCCCAAACAGCATGCCAAAAATAATAAAAATTTTAAAGAAATTGAAGAAAACTCTCTAGAGCTGCAGAGATGTGCGTCCTCTCCTGAGGGCACTTTTTTTCTAAACTGCCTGTGGGAGGGGACATAGAGGGGAGGAGCCAGCTCACCTAGTGAAGAAATTTAAAGTGCACCGGCTCCTTTGGACCCCATCTATACTGCATCGTACTAGGGCCCTCATTCCGAGTTGTTCGCTCGTTGACGATTTTCGCTATGCTGCTATTTGTTGCAAATTGCGCATGCGCAAGGCATGCAAGGCGCATGCGCTTAGTTATTTAACTAAAAACTTAGCAGTTTTGCTGTGGATACTGCTGCGCTTTTCAGGCGCTCTGCTGATCGGTGAATGATTGACAGGAAAGAGGTGTTTCTGGGTGGTAACTGAGCATTTTCCGGGAGTGTGCTAAAAAACGCAGGCGTGTCAGGGAAAAACGCGGGAGTGTCTGGAGAAACGGGGGAGTGGCTGGCCGAACGCAGGGCGTGTTTGTGACGTCAAACCAGGAACTAAACAGACTGAGCTGATCGAAATCTGTGAGTAGGTCTGAAGCTACTCAGAAACGGCAAATAATTATTTAGTAGCAATTCTGCTAATCTTTCGTTCGCTATTCTGCTAAGCTAAGATACACTCCAAGAGGGCGGCGGCCTAGCGTGTGCAATGCTGCTAAAAGCAGCCAGCGAGCGAACAACTCGGAATGAGGGCCTAAGTCTCCCCGATATCCCTTATGGATGCTAGAGAAATAGGCTTTTTTTTTTTTTTTAAAGAAGTCACGGCGCTGTGCCTGTAGTCACAGCATAATAAAAAAATAAGATTTTACTCACCGGTAAATCTATTTCTCGTAGTCCGTAGTGGATGCTGGGAACTCCGTAAGGACCATGGGGAATAGCGGCGCCGCAGGAGACTGGGCACAACTAAAGAAAGCTTTAGGACTACCTGGTGTGCACTGGCTCCTCCCTCTATGACCCTCCTCCAGACCTCAGTTAGGATACTGTGCCCGGAAGAGCTGACACAATAAGGAAAGGATTTTGAATCCCGGGTAAGACTCATACCAGCCACACCAATCACAACGTATAACTCGTGATACTATACCCAGTTAACAGTATGAAATATATATAACTGAGCCTCTCAACAGATGGCTCAACAATAACCCTTTAGTTAAACAATAACTATATACAAGTATTGCAGACAATCCGCACTTGGGACGGGCGCCCAGCATCCACTACGGACTACAAGAAATAGATTTACCGGTGAGTAAAATCTTATTTTCTCTGACGTCCTAGTGGATGCTGGGAACTCCGTAAGGACCATGGGGATTATACCAAAGCTCACAAACGGGCGGGAGAGTGCGCATGACTCTGCAGCACCGAATGAGCGAACTCTAGGTCATCCTCAGCCAGGGTATCAAACTTGTAGAATTTAGCAAATGTGTTTGACCCCGACCAAGTAGCTGCTCGGCAAAGTTGTAAAGCCGAGACCCCTCGGGCAGCCGCCCAAGAAGAGCCCACCTTCCTCGTGGAATGGGCTTTTACAGATTTTGGATGCGGCAGTCCAGCCGCAGAATGTGCAAGTTGAATCGTGCTACAGATCCAGCGAGCAATAGTCTGCTTTGAAGCAGGCGCACCCAACTTGTTGGGCGCATGCAGGATAAATAGCGAGTCAGTCTTTCTGACTCCAGCTGTCCTGGAAACATAGATTTTTAGGGCCCGGACTACGTCCAGCAACTTGGAGTCCTCCAAGTCACGAGTAGCCGCAGGCACCACAATAGGCTGGTTCAAATGAAACGCTGAAACAACCTTTGGGAGAAATTGGGGACGAGTCCTCAATTCCGCCCTATCCATATGGAAAATCAGATAAGGGCTTTTACAAGACAAAGCCGCCAATTCTGACACACGCCTGGCCGAAGCCAAGGCCAACAGCATGACCACTTTCCACATGAGATATTTTAGTTCCATGGTTTTAAGTGGTTCAAACCAATGCGACTTTAGGAAATCCAACACCACGTTGAGATCCCAAGGTGCCACTGGGGGCACAAAAGGGGGCTGAATATGCAGCACTCCCTTAACAAATGTCTGAACTTCAGGTAGTGAAGCCAGTTCTTTTTGGAAGAAAATCGATAGAGCCGAAATCTGGACCTTAATGGAACCCAATTTTAGGCCCATAGTCACCCCTGACTGTAGGAAGTGCAGAAATCGACCTAGCTGAAATTCCTCCGTTGGGGCCTTCCTGGCCTCACACCACGCAACATATTTCCGCCATATGCGGTGATAATGGTTAGCGGTCACTTCTTTCCTAGCTTTAATTAGCATAGGGATAACTTCCTCCGGAATGCCCTTTTCCTTCAGGATCCGGCGTTCAACCGCCATGCCGTCAAACGCAGCCGCGGTAAGTCTTGGAACAGACAGGGCCCCTGCTGCAGCAGGTCCTGTCTGAGCGGCAGAGGCCATGGGTCCTCTGAGATCATTTCTTGAAGTTCTGGGTACCAAGCTCTTCTTGGCCAATCCGGAACAATGAGTATAGTTCTTACTCCTCTCCTTCTTATTATTCTCAGTACCTTGGGTATGAGAGACAGAGGAGGGAACACATACACCGACTGGTACACCCACTGTGTTACCAGAGCGTCCACAGCTATCGCCTGAGGGTCCCTTGACCTGGCGCAATATCTTTTTAGCTTTTTGTTGAGGCGGGACGCCATCATGTCCACCTGTGGCCTTTCCCACCGGTGTACAACCATTTGGAAGACTTCTGGATGAAGTCCCCACTCTCCCGGGTGGAGGTCGTGTCTGCTGAGAAAGTCTGCTTCACAGTTGTCCACTCCGGGAATGAACACTGCTGACAGTGCTAACACATGATTTTCTGCCCATCGGAGAATCCTTGTGGCTTCTGCCATCGCAATCCTGCTTCTTGTGCCGCCCTGATGGTTTACATGGGCGACCGCCGTGATGTTGTCTGACTGGATCAGCACCGGCTGGTGTTGAAGCAGGGGTCTTGCCTGACTTAGGGCATTGTAAATGGCCCTTAGTTCCAGAATACTTATGTGTAGGGAAGTCTCCTGACTTGTCCATAGTCCTTGGAAGTTTCTTCCCTGTGTGACTGCCTCCCAACCTCGAAGGCTGGCATCCGTGGTCACCAGGATCCAGTCCTGTATGCCGAATCTGCGGCCCTCTAGAAGATGAGCACTCTGCAGCCACCACAACAGCGACACCCTGGTCCTTGGAGACAGGGTTATCAGCCGATGCATCTGAAGATGCGATCCGGACCACTTGTCCAACAGATCCCACTGAAAGATCCTTGCATGGAACCTTCCGAATGGAATTGCTTCGTAAGAAGCCACCATCTTTCCCAGGACTCGCGTGCAGTGGTGCACCGACACCTGTTTTGGTTTTAGGAGGTCTCTGACTAGAGATGACAACTCCTTGGCCTTCTCCTCCGGGAGAAACACTTTTTTCTGTTCTGTGTCCAGAACCATCCCCAGGAACAGTAGACGCGTTGTAGGAACCAGTTGCGACTTTGGAATATTCAGGATCCAGCTGTGCTGTTGTAGCACTTCCCGAGCTAGTGCTACTCCGATCAACAACTGTTCCCTGGACCTCGCCTTTATAAGGAGATCGTCCAAGTACGGGATAATTAAAACTCCCTTTCTCCGAAGGAGTATCATCATTTCGGCCATTACCTTGGTAAATACCCGCGGTGCCGTGGACAGACCAAACGGCAACGTCTGGAATTGGTAATGACAGTCCTGTACCACAAATCTGAGGTACTCCTGGTGAGGAGGGTAAATGGGGACATGCAGGTAAGCATCCTTGATGTCCAGTGATACCATGTAATCCCCCTCGTCCAGGCTTGCAATCACCGCCCTGAGCGATTCCATCTTGAGCTTGAACCTTCTTATATAAGTGTTCAAGGATTTTAAATTTAAAATGGGTCTCACCGAACCGTCCGGTTTCGGTACCACAAACATTGTGGAATAGTAACCCCGTCCTTGTTGAAGGAGGGGTACCTTGATTATCACGTGCTGAGAATACAGCTTGTGAATCGCCTCCAGCACTGCCTCCCTGTCCGGGGGAGCTGTCGGCAAGGCAGATTTGAGGAAACGGCGAGGGGGAGACGTCTCGAATTCCAGCTTGTACCCCTGAGATACTACTTGTAGAATCCAGGGATCCACCTGTGAGCGAGCCCACTGGTCGCTGAAGTTCTTGAGACGGGCCCCCACTGTACCTGGCTCCGCCTGTGGAGCCCCAGCGTCATGTGGTGGACTTAGAGGAAGCGGGGGAGGACTTTTGTTCCTGGGAACTGGCTGTATGTTGTAGCTTTTTCCCTCTACCTCTGCCTCTGGGCAGAAAGGACGCGCCTCTAACCCGCTTGCCTTTCTGGGGCCGAAAGGACTGTACCTGATAATACGGTGCTTTCTTTGGCTGTGAGGGAACATGGGGTAAAAATGCTGACTTCCCAGCTGTCGCTGTGGAAACGAGGTCCGAGAGACCATCCCCAAACAACTCCTCACCCTTGTAAGGCAATACTTCCATGTGCCTTTTAGAATCTGCATCTCCTGTCCACTGCTGAGTCCACAATCCTCTCCTGGCAGAAATGGACATTGCGTTTATTTTAGATGCCAGCCGGCAAATATCCCTCTGTGCAGGGCCGGATTAACAATGGGCCTGATGGAGCTGCAGCTCCAGCTCCAGGCCCACCCTACAAAATAGGCCCACAGCTTCTGCAGATTTCTGCTGCTGTAGACAGGGAGGGAAAAATTCAGTCTACAGCAGCCTGCAGCGTCCTAGGACCAGACCCCTCTGGCCTCAACACCGCCCCCCCCGGCAGCGGTGCCGGTGAATCAAATGCCGCCGCCAGAATACATATTGTGGCTATGATGGCGGCGCAGTGAAAAGCTTTCCCAGCCTTCTCTACGCCGCACACACTGTGACTAAGCGCCTCCTCCGTGCCCTGTGACGTCACTGCATGTGACATCACATAAGTGCCGCCCGCTCCTACCGCGCTCACTGCCGCTCAGCCTAGTTTCAACACTTTATGGCCGGCTAGGGCTGGGCAGTCAAAGCAGCAGCTCCAAGAAGGCAGCTCAGCGGATGCAGCAGCAGGGTGTCTGATGATCCTCTTTACGGAGGTAAGGTGTCAGACCTGTCACCTGTTGGCTGCTGCTGCTGCCTACAGTAGCATGCTGGGCAATATGGAGGGCTGAGGCACTGTGTGTTATACAGTATATATATATATGTGTGTGTGTGTAAAAAAAAAAAATATATATATATATATATATATATATATACACCATGTGTGTGTGTGTGTATATATATGTATGTATGTATGTATATATATATATATATATATATATATATACACTGTATGTGTGTGTATATATATATATATATATATATACAGTACATATACGTAAAAAAATATATATCTATATATATATATATATATATATATATATACACACAGTACATACATAGTTTTGTATTTTAGTCTTTGTGGAGTAGCCGGTAGCACCTCATAGATAAACGTATAGGGATACAGTGTTTGAAAGACTTCAGTGGCTAGCGCTGTGACAGTATGACTGCTACCAACACTGGTCAATTGCAGTTGCGGCGTTTACATTGGGCACCAGTTGTGGGCCAATAATGTCTCACGGACCAGGAGCAAATGAGGGGAAGATGGCAGCATTTTGCATTTTGAATATGGTTCGGCCGCGAGTCAGCTATGGCTCGTGGACCAGCAGCCAGCGAACGCTCCTGATTTGTGGCTGGTCTCGGAATCATGTTTATTTCTTGTCTTGTGGTCAGGGCCACCATCAGAGGGTACTGGGGGCGCAGCTGTCCCGGGCCCGGCCTCTCTGACAGAGAGGGGAGGACCCGGGATGCTCATGCCGTCCTCCGCCGCTGTCCGCCCCCATCTGCCCCTTTTGTCTGTGCTGCAGGAGGCGGATGTGCGCTATCCTCTCTGAGCTGCTGCTGCTGCATATGGGCTTGCAGGAATGCGTGTGCGTGCTCCCTGAAGCACGGGGGAGGTAGGAGTAGGCGGGCATGGTGCGGGTAGGGGGTGGGTGTGTGACCTGGCCCGGAAATTGGTCCCCTCCTTGTGTAACCTGCATCACTGAAAATTGGGTTGGTTATGCGTGACAGCCGCTGGGGATCCCGGTGATGGAATTCCGGTGGGTGGTGAGCGCAACAATCCCCTTTCGGGCTCGCTGCTCTCCATGCTGCGGGCTCGGTGGTAAACTGCGTTCGCCACAGGTTCTATTCCCACTCTATTCCCACTCTATTGGTGTCGTGGAGAGGAGGTATTGTGACCGGCGGTCAGGAGACCGCTGGTCACATAACTACATCCTGTCACATTCTGGTCACATCCACATATCAGTCACACCCTCACCATGCTGGCCACACCCCTTGCGGAGGTGCACAATAGGCCCTTCATAAATTTCAGCTCCAGGCCCATGAGGACCTTAATCTGGCACTGCCTCTGTGCATCTCTCATGTACAAGACAGCGTCTTTAATATGCTCTACGGTTAGCAATATAGTGTCCCTGTCTAGGGTATCAATGTTTTCCGACATGGAATCTGACCACGCAGCTGCAGCACTGCACATCCATGCTGAAGCAATAGCCGGTCTCAGTATAATACCTGAGTGTGTATATACAGACTTCAGGATAGCCTCCTGCTTTCTATCTGCAGGCTCCTTTAGGGCGGCTGTGTCCGGAGACGGTAGTGCCACCTTTTTTGACAGACATGTGAGCGCTTTATCCACCCTAGGGGATGTCTCCCAACGTGACCTGTCCTCTGGCGGGAAAGGGTACGCCATTAGTAACTTTTTAGAAATTACCAGTTTCTTATCGGGGGAAGCCCACGCTTCTTCACACACTTCATTTAATTCATCAGAAGGGGGAAAAACCACTGGTAGTTATTTCTCCCCAAACATAATACCCTTTTTTGTGGTACCTGGGGTAATATCAGAAATATGCAACACATTTTTCATTGCCGTAATCATGTAACGGGTGGCTCTATTGGAATGTACACTAGTCTCATCATCGTCGACACTGGAATCAGTATCCGTGTCGACATCTGTGTCTGCCATCTGAGGTAGCGGGCGTTTTAGAGCCCCTGATGGCTTTTGAGACGTCTGGGCAGGCACAGGCTGAGAAGCCGGCTGTCCCACATCTGCTATGTCGTCAAACCTTTTATGTAAGGAGTTGACACTGTCGCGTAATTCCTTTCACATAACCATCCACTCTGGTGTCGACCCCGCAGGAGGTGACATCACATTTATCGGCACCTGCTCCGCCTCCACATAAGCCTCCTCATCAAACATGTCGACATAGCCGTACCGACACACACACACACACAGGGAATGCTCTGACTGAGGACAGGACCCCACAAAGTCCTTTGGGGAGACAGAGAGAGAGTATGCCAGCACACACCAGAGCGCTATATATAATGTAGGGATTCACACTATACATACAGTGATTTTTCCCTTATAGCTGCTATTAATATACAGATACTGCGCCTAAATTTAGTGCCCCCCCCTCTCTTTTTTACCCTATGAAGTCTGGAAACTGCAGGGGAGAGCCTTGGGAGCGTCCTTCCAGCGGAGCTGTGAGAGGAAATGGCGCCAGTGTGCTGAGGGAGATAGCCCCGCCCCTTTCTCGGCGGGCTTCTCCCGCTTTTTTATGGAATATATGGCAGGGGATTTTACACATATATAGTCTTAATGACTATATTATGTGTTATTTTGCCAGTAAGGTACTCTTATTGCAGCCCCAGGGCGCCCCCCCCAGCGCCCTGCACCCATCAGTGACCGGAGTGTGTGGTGTGCATGGGGAGCAATGGCGCACAGCTGCAGTGCTGTGCGCTACCTTAATGAAGACCGAAGTCTTCTGCCGCCGATTTTCAGGAACATCTTCTTGCTTCTGGCTTTGCAAGGGGGACGGCGGCGCGGCTCCGGGACCGGACGACCGAGGCTGGGCCTGTGTTCGATCCCTCTGGAGCTAATGGTGTCCAGTAGCCTAAGAAGCCCAAGCTAGCTGCAAGCAGGTAGGTCCGCTTCTCTCCCCTAAGTCCCTCGTAGCAGTGAGTCTGTTGCCAGCAGATCTCACTGAAAATAAAAAACCTAAATATAACTTTCTTTTCTAAGAGCTCAGGAGAGCCCCTAGTGTGCATCCAGCTCGGCCGAGCACAAAATTCTAACTGAGGTCTGGAGGAGGGTCATAGAGGGAGGAGCCAGTGCACACCAGGTAGTCCTAAAGCTTTCTTTAGTTGTGCCCAGTCTCCTGCGGAGCCGCTATTCCCCATGGTCCTTACGGAGTTCCCAGCATCCACTAGGAAGTCAGAGAAAACATAAGAATTTACTTACCGATAATTCTATTTCTCATAGTCCGTAGTGGATGCTGGGGACTCCGAAAGGACCATGGGGAATAGCGGCTCCGCAGGAGACTGGGCACAAAAGTAAAAAGCTTTAGGACTACCTGGTGTGCACTGGCTCCTCCCCCTATGACCCTCCTCCAAGCCTCAGTTAGGATACTGTGCCCGGACGAGCGTACACAATAAGGAAGGATTTTGAATCCCGGGTAAGACTCATACCAGCCACACCAATCACACCGTACAACTTGTGATCTGAACCCAGTTAACAGCATGATAACAGAGGAGCCTCTGAAAAGATGGCTCACAACAATAATAACCCGATTTTTTGTAACAATAACTATGTACAAGTATTGCAGACAATCCGCACTTGGGATGGGCGCCCAGCATCCACTACGGACTATGAGAAATAGAATTATCGGTAAGTAAATTCTTATTTTCTCTGACGTCCTAGTGGATGCTGGGGACTCCGAAAGGACCATGGGGATTATACCAAAGCTCCCAAACAGGTGGGAGAGTGCGGATGACTCTGCAGCACCGAATGAGAGAACTCCAGGTCCTCCTCAGCCAGGGTATCAAATTTGTAGAATTTAGCAAACGTGTTTGCCCCTGACCAAGTAGCTGCTCGGCAAAGTTGTAAAGCCGAGACCCCTCGGGCAGCCGCCCAAGATGAGCCCACTTTCCGTGTGGAATGGGCTTTTACAGATTTTGGCTGTGGCAGGCCTGCCACAGAATGTGCAAGTTGAATTGTACTACAAATCCAATGAGCAATAGTCTGCTTAGAAGCAGGAGCACCCAGCTTGTTGGGTGCATACAGGATAAACAGCGAGTCAGATTTTCTGACTCCAGCCGTCCTGGAAACATATATTTTCAGGGCCCTGACTACGTCCAGCAACTTGGAATCCTCCAAGTCCCTAGTAGCCGCAGGCACCACAATAGGCTGGTTTAAGTGAAATGCTGAAACCACCTTAGGGAGAAATTGAGGACGAGTCCTCAATTCTGCCCTGTCCGTATGAAAAATTAGGTAAGGGCTTTTATAGGATAAAGCCGCCAATTCTGAGACACGCCTGGCTGAAGCCAGGGCTAACAGCATTACCACTTTCCATGTGAGATATTTTAAGTCCACAGTGGTGAGTGGTTCAAACCAATGTGATTTTAGGAATCCCAAAACTACATTGAGATCCCAGGGTGCCACTGGAGGCACAAAAGGAGGCTGTATATGCAGTACTCCCTTGACAAACGTCTGAACTTCAGGAACAGAAGCTAGTTCTTTTTTGGAAGAATATTGACAGGGCCGAAATTTGAACCTTAATGGACCCTAATTTGAGGCCCATAGACAGTCCTGTTTGCAGGAAATGCAGGAATCGACCCAGTTGAAATTCCTCTGTAGGGGCCTTCCTGGCCTCGCACCACGCAACATATTTACGCCAAATACGGTGATAATGTTGTACGGTTACATCCTTCCTGGCTTTGATCAGGGTAGGGATGACTTCATCCGGAATGCCTTTTTCCTTCAGGATCCGGCGTTCAACCGCCATGCCGTCAAACGCAGCCGCGGTAAGTCTTGGAACAGACATGGTCCCTGCTGGAGCAGGTCCTTTCTTAGAGGTAGAGGCCACGGGTCTTCCGTGAGCATCTCTTGAATTTCCGGGTACCAAGTCCTTCTTGGCCAATCCGGAGCCACGAGTATAGTCTTTACTCCTCTCCTTCTTATGATTCTCAGTACTTTTGGTATGAGAGGAAGAGGAGGGAACACATACACTGACTGGTACACCCACGGTGTTACCAGAGCGTCCACAGCTATTGCCTGAGGGTCCCTTGACCTGGCGCAATATCTGTCCAGTTTTTTGTTGAGGCGGGACGCCATCATGTCCACCTTTGGTTTTTCCCAACGGTTCACAATCATGTGGAAGACTTCTGGGTGAAGTCCCCACTCCCCCGGGTGAAGATCGTGTCTGCTGAGGAAGTCTGCTTCCCAGTTGTCCACTCCCGGAATGAACACTGCTGACAGTGCTATCACATGATTTTCCGCCCAGCGAAGAATCCTTGCCACTTCCGTCATTGCCCTCCTGCTTCTTGTGCCGCCCTGTCTGTTTACGTGGGCGACTGCCGTGATGTTGTCCGACTGGATCAACACCGGCTGACCCTGAAGCAGAGGTCTTGCCTGACTTAGGGCATTGTAAATGGCCCTTAGTTCCAGGATATTTATGTGAAGTGACGTTTCCATGCTTGACCACAAGCCCTGGAAATTTCTTCCCTGTGTGACTGCTCCCCAGCCTCTCAGGCTGGCATCCGTGGTCACCAGGACCCAATCCTGAATGCCGAATCTGCGGCCCTCTAGGAGATGAGCACTCTGTAACCACCACAGGAGAGACACCCTTGTCCTTGGAGACAGGGTTATTGTCAGGTCCGGGTGTTTTTGTGAATCCGTTAACCTGGAACCAACCACAGGTGTAGGTGCTGGGGTATGAAGAAAACAGGGAGGACGAAGGAAGTTCCGTTTCATATATTTATTAAAGTAACAATTCAGTAAGGAGTTAAATGACTAGTTGTTAATCATCATTATACTGAAGTATTGCAGGAATGACAGAAATAATATGCAAGAGAAAACTCAGAAATAAATAAAAGAAATGTTCATGGAAACATATGCAAAAACAAGCTGAAGAATAAATGTTGAATTGTCCAAATATAAACAGGCTTTGATGCTGAACTGCAGATTGTGTTTAACTGGTTAATGCAGACATGGAGAATTAACTGTAAGAATTTGCAATGGAGTTTTAAGAGTTAACTGAGAGACTGTGAAGAATTATCCTTGTAATGACAACATAGAAAAAGTACTGAATTGGGTTACTTGCGGGTTCCGGAGATCACTGTGAAACTGTAGTAGATGGTGAGGTGATGAATGGGTTAAATGCAGAGTTGAACAAACGAACAGCTGAGGGAATTGGAATCCTCCAGACTTTGTATGATAGGCAGACAGACAAGGTAACCTCATGCAGGACACTGGGAATCCAAGTATTTCCAATAGGTGTGCAATTGACTGATAGCACAATGGAGAGCCGGTAGATCTTTGGCAGTGAAGGCTGCAAAACGGACCTCTGGGAACGGAGGCGATATCTGGACCACGGGAATCACACAGGAATGCACGGAGAGAGTTCAGAGCTAGAGCACAGCTTTGATACAACAAAGCACTGGCCCAGAGTGACATAATCCCAGCCTACTTAAAGGCAGCACAAGCACGGGATTGGCTTACACCTGCCCACAGGTGTTTTCACAAGTGCTCAGTATTAGCTATTTGGTCTCCAACATGGCCACCTCCTATACAGCAGACACACCGCAGTGCCTTAGGCCATTTGGTCCCCGCACTCACAGTTCCCAGACTCTGCATTACCTGTGCCATTGATCACGCCGCAACCGCACTGGCAACGGATGAACCCCAGAACCCGCAAAAGTGAGAGACCGGTTCGTGACAGTACCCCCTCTTCTACGGGTGGTCTCCGAACACCTTTGAACCTTGTCAGGATTTTTGGAGAAGTATTTCTGTACCAGTCTTGGAGCATGAACATCTTCAGAGAAAACCCAGGATCTCTCCTCCGGGCCGTAACCCTTCCAGTCGACCAGAAACTGTAAACGTCCATATCGGGAACGTGAGTCCACAATCTCTTTAACTTCAAATTCCTCATTCTGCAAAGAGTGAACTTTAGGAGATTTGGACTGGGTAGTACGGAACTTATTGAGAATCAAAGGCTTCAGTAAAGATGTATGAAAGGCGTTAGGAATTCTCAAAGACGGTGGCAGCTTGACTTTGTATGACACAGGGTTGAGTACCTTTACAATGGGAAATGGACCAATAAACCTGGGAGCAAATTTCTTAGAAGGAACTTTGAACTTGAGATTGCGCGTAGAAATCCAAACTTGGTCTCCCACTTTGTAATTCGGTACAGCTTTACGTTTTTTATCTGCAAAAGATTTATAACGAGCGGAAGTTTTGACCAAGGACTTACGTACACAACTCCAGATGCTAGATAGACGTTGAAGCTCTTGATCTGCCGCTGGGACCTCTAGGGCTGGCAATGGATGAAACTCTGGCACACGAGGATGAAAGCCGAAGTTAATATAAAAGGGCGTAGATTCTGAAGATGAATGGAAGAGATTATTATGAGCAAATTCTGCCAATGGTAGGTAGTCAACCCAGTCATCCTGTGAGGACGATATATATAGCCGGAGAAATGTTTCAAGGTCTTGGTTGACTCTCTCAGTTTGTCCATCTGTCTGAGGATGATATGCAGAAGAAAAGTTCAACTTGACATTTAAAGATGAACAAAGCGACCTCCAAAACTTGGCCACAAACTGTGTTCCCCGATCAGAAACAATTTCTCGAGGAAGGCCATGCAACTTGAAGATTTCAGAGATGAACAATCTGGCTAGTAAAGGGGCTGATGGTAACCCAGTTAATGGAATGAAATGTGCCATTTTCGAAAATCGATCCACTATCACCCAAATGGTATTTCGCCCTTTTGATGGAGGTAGATCGGTCACGAAATCCATTGAGATATGAGTCCATGGTTGTTTGGGTATGGATAGTGGATGTAACAAACCTGGTGGAGAACTTCTTGGACTCTTATGTTGGGCACATTTAGGACATGCTGCTATAAACTCTTGGACATCGGCTTTGAGACGTGGCCACCAATAAGACTGTTGAATAAACTTGAGAGTCTTTAGAACCCCAGGATGACCCATGAAGGAAGAGGAGTGAGCCCAGGTAAGCAGCCGTTTTCGAAGACTTGTGGCGACAAAGGTCTTGCCAGGCGGAGGAACTGGAGAGGTTCGAGTCATTAAAAAGGACCTAGGATTCACAATGGCTTGATTCGTGGTAGCATCATTTAATTCAGAAGAAGCAAAGGACCGGGAAAGGGCATCTGCCTTTTTGTTCTGAGACCCTGGACGATAGGTGAGTTTGAAATCAAATCGTGAGAAGAAAAGCGCCCATCGAGCTTGTCGTGGATTCAAACACTGAGCTGACTGCAGATACAGAAGATTCTTATGATCAGTATAAACTGTAATGCGATGTTGAGCTCCTTCTAGAAGGTATCTCCACTCCTCAAATGCCAACTTGATGGCAAGTAACTCTTGCTCACCGATTGCATAATTACGTTCTGCCGGGAGGAACTTACGGGAGAAATATCCGCAGGGATGGACCTTTTTATCTTCAAAGACTTGTGACAACACAGCTCCTACTGCTTCTGTAGATGCATCCACCTCTAGTAGAAAGGGACGATTCAGATCAGGCTGTCGAAGAATGGGGGCTGACACAAAGGCTTGCTTTAAATCAGAGAAGGCTTTGATTGCTTCTGAAGACCAGTTCGTAGGATTTGCTCCCTTACGAGTTAGGGCTGTGATGGGAGCAGCTAACGTAGAATAATTCTTAATGAATCTCCTATAGAAATTAGCAAAGCCGAGAAATCGCTGAATCCCCTTGAGAGTTGTAGGAGTGGACCAATCTCGGATAGCTTGTACCTTACCGGGATCCATACATAGCTCTGATCCAGAAATGATGTAACCAAGGAACGGTATGGAAGATACTTCAAAAGTGCACTTCTCTAACTTACAATAAAGTTGATTTTTCCTCAGACGTGTCAGTACCTCTTTAACTTGGTGACGGTGAGACTTTATATCCCTAGAGAATATTAGGATATCATCCAGGTACACTACTAGACACTTGTAGAGAAGATCACGAAAAAGTTCATTCACATAGCTTTGAAAAACTGCAGGTGCATTACAAAGACCGAAAGGCATTACAAGGTATTCGTAATGCCCATCCCGGGTATTAAAAGCAGTCTTCCACTCGTCCCCTTCTCGGATGCGGATTAAATTGTAGGCCCCTCGGAGATCCAGTTTTGTAAACACAGTAGCTCCTTTTACCCGGTCAAATAATTCTGGAATTAAGGGTAATGGATACTTGTTTTTCACAGTGATCTCATTGAGTCCACGGTAATCTATGCATGGTCGTAACCCACCGTCCTTCTTCTTAACGAAAAAGAATCCGGCTCCTGCAGGGGAAGAAGATGGTCTGATAAATCCTTTGGTTAGATTTTCTTGTATATAATCAGACATAGCTTGCGTCTCTGGGATGGATAGCGGATAAATTCGTCCCCTAGGAGGTGTTTTACCCGGAACCAGGACAATTGGGCAGTCCCATTCGCGATGAGGAGGTAGAGAGTCTGCTGCTTGTTTACTGAAAACATCCGCAAAGGATTGATACACCGGAGGTAGGTCGGGAAGGCTGATTGACCGGAGAGGTACAATTGAGGCTAAACAGTCCTTGGTACAAGATTTACCCCATGAAAGGACTTCCATGGTTTGCCAATTAAGTTGAGGGTTATGTTTCTGCAGCCAAGGTAAACCAAGTATCACATCTTGAGAGGCTTTGGGAATCACGTAGAAGGAGAGGTATTCGGAATGGAGCACACCAACTTTCATCTTGAGACATACGGTTCGATGAGTAATTATACCATCTGGAATTCGACTTCCATCCACTGCTGTAACGGCAACTGCTGCTTCCAGAGGCATGGTTTGAACTTTAGACCGAATGACAAAGGCTGAGGAGATGAAGTTCTCGGCTGCCCCAGAATCTAGGAGAGCTGAAACTTTCACTGTAGAACTTGGAACTTCTAATTGAATAGACAAGGTCGGCTCTTTCCCAGAACGTGATTCTAGAGTAACTCCTAGCTTAACCTCTCTTGAATAAGCTAGGAGCGAGAGTTTCCCGGTCGGAGTTTGCAGAATTTAACTAAGTGTTCAGAGGACCCACAGTACATGTAGAGGTTACCCTGTCGACGACGAAGTCGTTCCTCTTCTGTGAGGCGAGAGCGCCCAATCTGCATAGGTTCGTCTGTCGTTACCGGAGACTGTGATGAAGAATCTTGTCGAGGCCTAGGATGATAACGTGGACTGGATCGCTCTGCCCTGGATTTCTCTAAACATCGCTCCCTGTAGCGTAGGTCAAGTTTGTTACAGAGAGAAATCAATTCATCCAGTTTAGTTGGCACATCCCGGATAGTTAAATCGTCCTTGATTCTCTCAGAAAGTCCATTCCAAAACGCGGCGATCAGGGCCTCCTCATTCCAGTTTAACTCTGAAGACAACGTGCGAAACTGAACAATATATTGATTGACAGGACGTAAACCTTGACGTAGACGGAGAATCTCCAAAGATGCTGAGGTGGTCCTGCCGGGTTCGTCAAAGATTCTCCGGAAAGAAGATACAAACTCTTTGTAATTAGAGAGGATAGGATCACCTCTCTCCCATAATGGTGATGCCCACTCCAGAGCCTGACCGGAGAGGAGGGCAATAATATATGCGACCTTAGAACGAGCTGATGGGAAACTGGCGGACATCAGTTCGAACTGGATCTCGCATTGATTCAGGAATCCCCTGCAAAGTTTTGGAGTTCCGTCAAACTTACTCGGAGAGGGTAACTGCAAGCGGGACGTAGGCAGCATCACAGGAGAAGCTGTAGTGGTAACTGGGACAACCGGAGTTGGAATCTGGACTTGAGACGTTTTAATTGCTGTATGAAGAGTCTCTAAACGGTCTGCCATAGTTTGCATAAACTGCACTATTTGTGTCTGTATAGACTCCTGGTTTTCCAGACGGGAAAGGATATTTGACGTAGCACCGCCTCCTGCGAATTGGTCACTTGACGGATCCATGTGGCAAGTGCTTACTGTCAGGTCCGGGTGTTTTTGTGAATCCGTTAACCTGGAACCAACCACAGGTGTAGGTGCTGGGGTATGAAGAAAACAGGGAGGACGAAGGAAGTTCCGTTTCATATATTTATTAAAGTAACAATTCAGTAAGGAGTTAAATGACTAGTTGTTAATCATCATTATACTGAAGTATTGCAGGAATGACAGAAATAATATGCAAGAGAAAACTCAGAAATAAATAAAAGAAATGTTCATGGAAACATATGCAAAAACAAGCTGAAGAATAAATGTTGAATTGTCCAAATATAAACAGGCTTTGATGCTGAACTGCAGATTGTGTTTAACTGGTTAATGCAGACATGGAGAATTAACTGTAAGAATTTGCAATGGAGTTTTAAGAGTTAACTGAGAGACTGTGAAGAATTATCCTTGTAATGACAACATAGAAAAAGTACTGAATTGGGTTACTTGCGGGTTCCGGAGATCACTGTGAAACTGTAGTAGATGGTGAGGTGATGAATGGGTTAAATGCAGAGTTGAACAAACGAACAGCTGAGGGAATTGGAATCCTCCAGACTTTGTATGATAGGCAGACAGACAAGGTAACCTCATGCAGGACACTGGGAATCCAAGTATTTCCAATAGGTGTGCAATTGACTGATAGCACAATGGAGAGCCGGTAGATCTTTGGCAGTGAAGGCTGCAAAACGGACCTCTGGGAACGGAGGCGATATCTGGACCACAGGAATCACACAGGAATGCACGGAGAGAGTTCAGAGCTAGAGCACAGCTTTGATACAACAAAGCACTGGCCCAGAGTGACATAATCCCAGCCTACTTAAAGGCAGCACAAGCACGGGATTGGCTTACACCTGCCCACAGGTGTTTTCACAAGTGCTCAGTATTAGCTATTTGGTCTCCAACATGGCCACCTCCTATACAGCAGACACACCGCAGTGCCTTAGGCCATTTGGTCCCCGCACTCACAGTTCCCAGACTCTGCATTACCTGTGCCATTGATCACGCCGTGTCCCCACACGGGCGCACAGCACCGCGAGCAACCGCACTGGCAACGGATGAACCCCAGAACCCGCAAAGGTGAGAGACCGGTTCGTGACAGTTATCCGCTGATGCATTTGAAGATGCGATCCGGACCATTTGTCCAGCAGATCCCACTGAAAAGTTCTTGCGTGGAATCTGCCGAATGGAATCGCTTCGTAAGAAGCCACCATCTTTCCCAGGACCCTTGTGCATTGATGTACTGACACTTGGCCTGGTCTTAGGAGGTTCCTGACTAGGTCGGATAACTCCCTGGGTTTCTCTTCCGGGAGAAACACCTTTTTCTGTACTGTGTCCAGAATCATTCCTAGGAACAGCAGACGTGTCGTCGGAATCAGCTGCGATTTTGGAATATTTAGAATCCATCCGTGCTGTCGTAGTACTACTTGAGATAGTGCTACTCTGACCTCTAACTGTTCTCTGGACCTTGCCCTTATCAGGAGATCGTCCAAGTAAGAGATAATTAAGACGCCTTTTCTTCGAAGAAGAATCATCATTTCGGCCATTACCTTGGTAAAGACCCGGGGTGCCGTGGACAATCCAAACGGCAGCGTCTGAAACTGATAGTGACAGTTCTGTACCACAAACCTGAGGTACCCTTGGTGAGAAGGGCAAATTGGGACATGGAGGTAAGCATCCTTGATGTCCAGAGACACCATATAGTCCCCTTCTTCCAGGTTCGCTATCACTGCTCTGAGTGACTCCATCTTGAACTTGAACCTTTTTATGTAAGTGTTCAAGGATTTCAGATTTAAAATGGGTCTCACCGAGCCGTCCGGCTTCGGTACCACAAACAGTGTGGAATAATACCCCTTTCCCTGTTGTAGGAGGGGTACCTTGATTATCACTTGCTGGGAATACAGCTTGTGAATGGCTTCCAATACCGCCTCCCTGTCGGGGGGAGACGTTGGTAAAGCAGACTTCAGGAACCGGCGAGGGGGAGACGTCTCGAATTCCAATTTGTACCCCTGAGATACTACCTGCAGGATCCAGGGGTCCACTTGCGAGTGAGCCCACTGCGCGCTGAAATTCTTGAGACGGGCCCCCACCGTGCCTGAGTCCGCTTGTAAGGCCCCAGCATCATGCTGAGGACTTGGCAGAAGCGGGGGAGGGCTTCTGTTCGTGGGAAGAGGCTGTTTGCTGGAGTCTTTTTCCCCTTCCTCTGCCCCGGGGCAGATATGAGTGGCCTTTTGCCCGCTTGCCCTTATGGGGACGAAAGGACTGAGCCTGAAAAGACGGTATCTTTTTCTGCTGCGAGGTGACTTGGGGTAAAAAGGTGGATTTCCCAGCCGTTGCCGTGGCCACCAGGTCCGATAGACCGACCCCAAATAACTCCTCCCCTTTATACGGCAATACTTCCATATGCCGTTTGGAATCCGCATCCCCTGACCACTGTCGCGTCCATAATCCTCTTCTGGCAGAAATGGACATCGCACTTACACTTGATGCCAGAGTGCAAATATCTCTCTGTGCATCTCGCATATATAGAAATGCATCCTTTAAATGCTCTATAGTCAATAATATATTGTCCCTGTCCAGGGTATCAATATTTTCAGTCAGGGAATCCGACCAAGCCACCCCAGCACTGCACATCCAGGCTGAGGCGATTGCTGGTCGCAGTATAATACCAGTATGTGTGTATATACTTTTTAGGATATTTTCCAGCTTCCTATCAGCTGGTTCCTTGAGGGCGGCCGTATCAGGAGACGGTAACGCCACTTGTTTTGATAAGCGTGTGAGCGCCTTATCTACCCTAGGGGGTGTTTCCCAACGCGCCCTAACCTCTGGCGGGAAAGGGTATAATGCCAATAATTTTTTAGAAATTAGCAGTTTTTTATCGGGGGAAACCCACGCTTCATCACACACCTCATTTAATTCATCTGATTCGGGAAAAACTACGGGTAGTTTTTTCACACCCCACATAATACCCTTTTTTGTGGTACTTGTAGTATCAGAAATGTTCAAAACCTCCTTCATTGCCGTGATCATGTAACGTGTGGCCCTACTGGAAAATACGTTTGTTTCCTCACCGTCGACACTGGAGTCAGTGTCCGTGTCTGTGTCTGTATCGACCTGAGGTAACGGGCGCTTTAGAGCCCCTGACGGTGTTTGAGACGCCTGTACAGGTATTAACTGATTTGCCGGCTGTCTCATGTCGTCAACAGTCTTTTGTAAAGTGCTGACACTATCACGTAATTCTTTCCATAAGACCATCCAGTCAGGTGTCGACTCCCTAGGGGGTGACATCACTAACACAGGCAATTGCTCCGCCTCCACACCATTTTCCTCCTCATACATGTCGACACAACGTACCGACACACAGCACACACACAGGGAATGCTCTGATAGAGGACAGGACCCCACTAGCCCTTTGGGGAGACAGAGGGAGAGTTTGCCAGCACACACCAGAGCGCTATATATATACAGGGATAACCTTATATAAGTGTTTTTCCCTAATATAGCTGCTGTATATATTTATATGCCAATTTAGTGCCCCCCTCTCTTGTTTTACCCTGTTTCTGTAGTGCAGGACTGCAGGGGAGAGTCAGGGAGCCTTCCTCCAACGGAGCTGTGAGGAAAAAATGGCGCCAGTGTGCTGAGGAGATAGGCTCCGCCCCCTTCTCGGCGGCCTCTCTCCCGCTTTTTTTAAGGAAAAATTGGCAGGGGTTAAATGCATCCATATAGCCCAGGAGCTATATGTGATGTATTTTTTGCCAAATAAGGTGTTTTTATTGCGTCTCAGGGCGCCCCCCCCCAGCGCCCTGCACCCTCAGTGACCGGAGTGTGAAGTGTGCTGAGAGCAATGGCGCACAGCTGCGGTGCTGTGCGCTACCTTATTGAAGACAGGACGTCTTCTGCCGCCGATTTTCCGGACCTCTTCTGCTCTTCTGGCTCTGTAAGGGGGACGGCGGCGCGGCTCTGGGACCCATCCATGGCTGGGCCTGTGATCGTCCCTCTGGAGCGAATGTCCAGTAGCCTAAGAAGCCCAATCCACTCTGCACGCAGGTGAGTTCGCTTCTTCTCCCCTTAGTCCCTCGGTGCAGTGAGCCTGTTGCCAGCAGGTCTCACTGAAAATAAAAAACCTACTTTAAACTTTTACACTAAGCAGCTCAGGAGAGCCCCTTAGCCTGCACCCGTCTCGTTCGGGCACAAAAATCTAACTGAGGCTTGGAGGAGGGTCATAGGGGGAGGAGCCAGTGCACACCAGGTAGTCCTAAAGCTTTTTACTTTTGTGCCCAGTCTCCTGCGGAGCCGCTATTCCCCATGGTCCTTTCGGAGTCCCCAGCATCCACTAGGACGTCAGAGAAACATTTGGTTTAAACAAGGCAATCCTGCATACTGTATTTGTCACTCTCTCTGCATCCTTTTCTGGGCCATCTCCTCACATCTACCAACCACTCTCACCACTTCAGCCTCTCAATAATAATAATATTGTTGATATGTAAGATGTCACAGTGCCTGCAGTACCAGAATGTGAGTAAAAGAAGGGCAAATATAAAATAAGAATTTACTTACCGATAATTCTATTTCTCGGAGTCCGTAGTGGATGCTGGGATTCCTGAAAGGACCATGGGGAATAGCGGCTCCGCAGGAGACAGGGCACAAAAAGTAAAGCTTTTACAGGTCAGGTGGTGTGCACTGGCTCCTCCCCCTATGACCCTCCTCCAGACTCCAGTTAGGTACTGTGCCCGGACGAGCGTACACAATAAGGGAGGATTTTGAATCCCGGGTAAGACTCATACCAGCCACACCAATCACACCGTACAACTTGTGATCTAAACCCAGTTAACAGTATGATAACAGAGGAGCCTCTGAAAGATGGCTCCCTAAACAAAATAACCCGAAATAGTTAACAATAACTATGTACAAGTCTTGCAGATAATCCGCACTTGGGATGGGCGCCCAGCATCCACTACGGACTCCGAGAAATAGAATTATCGGTAAGTAAATTCTTATTTTCTCTATCGTCCTAAGTGGATGCTGGGATTCCTGAAAGGACCATGGGGATTATACCAAAGCTCCCAAACGGGCGGGAGAGTGCGGATGACTCTGCAGCACCGAATGAGAGAACTCCAGGTCCTCTTTTGCCAGGGTATCAAATTAGTAAAATTTTACAAACGTGTTCTCCCCTGACCACGTAGCTGCTCGGCAGAGTTGTAATGCCGAGACCCCTCGGGCAGCCGCCCAGGATGAGCCCACCTTCCTTGTGGAATGGGCCTTAACAGAATTAGGCTGTGGTAGGCCTGCCACAGAATGTGCAAGTTGAATCGTGTTACAAATCCAACGAGCAATCGACTGCTTAGAAGCAGGTGCACCCAACTTGTTGGGTGCATACAGTATAAACAGCGAGTCAGATTTTCTGACTCCAGCCGTCCTTGAAATGTATATCTTTAAAGCTCTGACAACGTCCAACAACTTGGAGTCTTCCAAGTCGTTTGTAGCCGCAGGCACTACAATAGGCTGGTTCAGGTGAAACGCTGACACCACCTTCGGGAGAAAATGCGGACGCGTCCGCAGCTCTGCCCTATCTGAATGGAAACTTAAATAAGGACTTTTATAAGATAAAGCCGCCAGTTCTGATACTCTCCTGGCCGAAGCCAGGGCCAGTAACATAGTCACTTTCCATGTGAGATATTTCAAATCCACCTTCTTTTTTTTTTTTTTTAAATATATTTATTGAAGAGTTTTTCAAGCGTATACATGTAGATACATAAAATGCAAAAAGAAATGTACATACAACAAAAGATTAATGCGTATTAGGCCTGAGAAATATGCGCATATGGGGGGGAAGACACAAAAGGGTAACCGAGATGGGAGGGGGGGGGGGGGGGGCGATGGGGGGGGGGGGTGAGGAGATGAGACCAGTTAAGGGCGAGTATTAGGGCCAGCCCATAACACTCCTAACCACATCATGTTGCTAGTGCCATAAAGAATAAAAAATAAAAAAAAATAATATATAATTAATAAAAGAAATGAAGTTATTATGATATACCAATTGTAAGCTTAATCGGATATAATAGTTTAATTAAACCGTAGTATATGATTCATAAGCTAACATAGAGCAGTTCAATGTTTCCAAGATATGTTGTTTGGTAGATACTGCCAAAGATTCTATTAGTGGGCTCCATTTGCGACAAAACTTTCGCGTACTGAAAAATGGAGATGATAAAGCCGATTTTCTATCATAAAACAATAATTGTAAAAGTTTCTGCTTAACTTCCGCAATGGAGGGAGCAGATCGTTTGACCCACCTAATCAATATGCATTTTTTCCCAAGTGTGAGGATCACACTGAGAAGAGGGATATGTGCAGGAGTAATCTGCCAGTTTGTGAAGTTTAATGTGAGGCAAGCTAGCTTATCTGGCGCTATGTTTATTAGAAATATGCTGTTAATATATACAAAAAGTTTGCACCAGAATTTTCTAATTTTTCTGCATTCCCATACACAGTGCGCAAAAGAAGCGAAGGCTTTCCCACATTTAAGGCAGTCGCCAGATTCGTCAATTATCATATGTGATCGTTGAGCCGGTGTGATATAAGCCCTGTGCAAAAATCGCAGGTGGACTTCCTGGAAGTAAGCTGATGACAAAAATTTCAATGATTTTTCACAGGGTTGTGTAATATCAGAAATGGTAATTAAATCAGGAATGTCACCTTTCCATTTCAGCAATAAGTTATCCCATTGCGTAGTGGGTAGGCAGGATATCAAAATGGCATATAGATATTTTATCCTAAATGGGCACGACTGGGAGGAATGCAGGAGAATATCAATATCTTGAGACATAGAGTTAACCTTAGAGGGAGATATTGCATGGGTCGAGGCATGATATGAAAGAACAAAGTGACGCACCTGGAAGTACATGTATAAGTGTCGAGGAGATAAATCGTATTTTTGACACAGCGCAGAGAAGGAGAGCAAGACTCCTCACGGGTCAAACACCTTGTAAAAGGAATCAAGACCTTTTTCCTTCCAGAGGGAGTACGTGGTATTGTGGAGCGAGGGCGGAAAATTTGGGTTGCCCCACAACGGGGTAAATTTAGAGAAATGAGGGTCTCGGTGACATTTTTTGTTAATGGCCAACCATGCATAATAAGTGTCTTTAAATAGTATATGGTTTTTTAAGTGGGGAGGTATCTGGGAGTGGTGCGAAAGTATTAGCGCACTAGGAGCGTATGGAGAAAGTATTGCTGAGTCGAGATCATAGTCTACATAGTGGGATGTTGCATGTAGCCAATCAACAATGTAGCGAAACTGGACAGATAAAGAGTATGCTTGAATATCAGGGGCCGCAAAACCTCCTTTTGCTTTAGGGTATTTTAATTTTTGTCTAGCTATACGTGGTCTCTTGCCTTGCCAAAGGAATTTAGAAAAAAGTGCTTCGAGCCTGAAGGTATCTTTATCAGTCAATGAAATAGGAAGCATTTGCATTAAATAAAATAATTTGGGGAAAATGACACTTTTTAACACTTCTAACCTACCCATGAGAGATAAAGGTAAGTCCATCCAGGAGTCTAACTTAAGGGCGAGGTTTCTTATGATAGGAGAGTAATTAATTTTGTACAGATTAAGGAGATCAGAGCAAACGTTAATACCTAGATATTTAAAATGGGAAAGGGTTATTTTAAAGGATGGGATATCAGTATGGGACAGTATAGAAGGAGTTAAATTGCCTAGTAACAGAAGTTCCGATTTACTAACATTTATTCTGTAACCTGCCAATTTTCCAAAGGAATAAATCAATTGTAATAGGGACGGTAGAGATTGTTCTGGGTTTGATAAAAACAAAAGTGTGTCATCCGCAAATAATGCTATTTTCAAAACTTGTGATCCAATTGTGATACCAGTTATAAGTGGGGAATTACGAACAGCAACAGCGAGAGGCTCTATTGATAGATCAAAAAGGAGTGGGGAAAGGGGACAGCCTTGTCTCGTCCCCCTTTGTAAAACAAAGGCAGTTGAGAGTAGGCCATTGCAAGAAATGGAGGAAGACGGTGTTGTATACAATGTGCGGATAACAGAAATGAAAGAATCAGGGAAACCAAATCTATGTAATATTTGGAAGAGATAGGGCCATAGTAAAAGGTCGAAAGCCTTTTCTGCGTCTAATGATAATATAAGCGCTGGAGGAGAGATTGAAGAAGAGTTGGCATGTTGGATGACCGAGAGGACCCTCCTCAGATTTACTACTGAGTGTCGCCCATTTATAAATCCTGTTTGGTCTTTGTGGATAAGTATAGGCATGACTGGCTTTAGTCTCTGCGTAAGGATAGATGTAAAAATTTTAAAATCCACATTTAGTAGTGAAATCGGCCTATATGAGCCCGGTAAGGAAAGGTCTCTACCCGCTTTGGGTAACACCTTGATTATTGCGTCAGTGAATCTATCTGGAAGAATCCCCTCGGTCATGATTTTGTTAAAAACCGCCTGTAAAAGGGGACTAATCTTATGTGACATGAGTTTGTAGAATTCATTTGTGTAGCCATCCGGGCCTGGGGCTTTGCAAGGTTTAAGCCTATTTATAGCCATTAGGATTTCAGAAAGAGTAATAGGAGAAGTTAATGCATGAATCATTGTCTTTGGTACTTGGGGTAATGGGAGACTGTCCCAAAAACATGGGGGGTATTCATCATGTGGGGAAAGTGTATCTCCTTGATCAGGCGAAGAATACAAGGATATGTAGTATTTACGCATAATGGCTGCAATCTGGGCATTAGAGGAGGTATAAGAGTTATCCAGGTTTTTGAGGGGATGGACCACCATTGGCTTCCTTGTTCCCTGCAATAGTGAGGTGAGGAGTTTACCTGTTTTATTTCCAAATCGGTGAAATTTATAGCTAACATTAAACTGATACTTTTCTCCGCTTAATTGTAAGATATCATTAAAGGTAGTTTTAGCTTCATTATAAGCTGTTCTGGATTCCAGCGAGGGATTTGTTTTAAAAGACTGATACTTCACTGTTAAATTGTTTTGGGCTTCCAAGAATGACTGGTTAAGCTTTCTCTTTAGATGAGAGTAGTAAGAAATCACTTCTCCTCTAAGAACTACTTTGGCAGTTTGCCAGAAAAGAGATGGATTTTCTATTTCGTGCATTGAATTATCTTGTCGAAAATTCTCCCAGACTTCTTCGCATTTACTTTTGAAATTATCAGATTTCGCTAATTGCGAAGGGAATTTCCACAAAGGGGGGGAAGGCTTTTCCACTTTATAAGCCAATTCAACCCAGACCAGTCCATGATCCGAGATAACAGGCGGTTCAATGGAGGCCTGGCGAATGTTAGGAAATAATAGGGAGGCAACCAATACATAGTCTATGCGTGACCAAGAGTTGTGCACCATAGAAAGGCATGTAAACTCTTTTTCTGTGGGATTTAGAGCTCGCCAGACATCTACCAGTCTTAGTCTTTTGGCTAGCCACGGCACACCTAACGTGGGAAGAGGACGGGATCTACTTGTAGGGTGGGATTTATCAAGATATATGGAGGATACTAAATTAAAATCCCCACACAATATTAGGGAAGAAAGGTCACAAGAGTGTAGTCTGGCCATGATTTTTGTAAAAAAGGTTTTTTTATAACTATTAGGAGCATAAACGGAGCATATGTGATAACTTGTATTGCCCAGTTTACACTGCACTAGCACGTATCTACCCTCTGGGTCAGCCTCTGTTGACAATACTTCGATTGGGAGGGAGCGTCTTGCTAAAATTGCTACACCACAAGATTTTGAATTCAGGGATGCTGCTCCTAGTAAGGACCAATTCAGCATCTGTAATTTTTTTGTTTCATTTAGAACCAGGTGCGTCTCTTGTAAACATGCAATGTCAATATGTTTTTTGTTCAAATAGGACAAAATTTTTCTCCTTTTGGCAGGTGTATTAATGCCTCCTACATTAAGTGTACATACCTTAATCGTAGCCATATAACAAATAAGAAGGGTATATCGTCTGGCACATATAACTTATAACATCATGTCTCATCTCTGAAGGGATAGAAGGTAAATGGGAGGGAGGGGAAAACACAAGAGGAGAAAGGACACTGACAATGACAGGGGCGACAAACTTACAAAATATGGAAAAAATAATATTAGACAGCAATAACACATGTAATGCATATAACATTACCAAAATATTTAAAACTAGTAATAATAACCGACTTCGGGTGAAACTGCAACAGAAGATGGTTATAATAATAAGAAAACGAAATGGCGGCCGGGGCTTCTCCGCTGCCACCAGCAACTTTTTATCAAACAGTAACATTAATGAAATATTTTTACACGCTCACCAAAAGAACACCAACCCGTGTATTATAGGGCACATCTAAGTGTGTCTCCTAGGCTATACTTTAGCTGGAGATCACCATATTAGTTAGCATAACTGAAACCTGAAAGGGGTATGTAAAACAAACACTATTAAAGAGTCACCCAGGCGGATCATCTGTAATATCCTGCGCTAGTGAATCCTCCTCTTCTTTAATATATGCTTCAGCATCAGCGGGATTAGTAAAATCCTTGAAAGAGGATCCTTGAAAAATTCTAAGTCGAGCTGGGTAAAGCATAGCAAATTTCCGTTTATCTTTGGCTAGAAAGGCACAAACAGGGTTGAAGGCCTTGCGGAGGCGAGAGAGTTCGGCCGAGTAATCTTGAAAGATCCTCATAGGGGTACCCTCCCATTGGAGATCTACTTTACGCGAGGCCCTCCATATAGCATCTTTGTGAAGAAAGTTCAAGGTTTTAAAGATGACCACACGTGGTTTATTTATTCCTGCACGGGCCTGGTCCCCCATTCTGTGTACACGTTCTATTACCATATCAGCACACATGCCTTCCACATTAAGCATTTTAGGGAGTGTATTCCTGACAAATTGCTCCAGGCTGGGACCTTTAAAAGATTCGGGTAGGCCAATTATTCGTAAATTGCACCTGCGCGTGCGGTTTTCAATATTGTCCATCTTGTCGATGAGAATCCTATTGTCTTTCTCTAGACGCCCTACCGTGGATTTTAGTTGTTCAACTTCGTCTATGGTGACTCCTAGTCTATTCTCCGTAGCGGAGACTCTACTTGAGAGTTGCTGCAATTGCAGAGTAATATCCCCCACTGCTTTCTTCAGCAGAGGGGCCATCGTATCCTGTATTGCGGTTACCAAATCTTTATAAGTTAGGGGGGTACCCGGAGTTGCAGCATTGTCAAGTGCCTGTATTTGGGAGACATCGGAGGTGTCTTTGCTTGCTTTTTTAGCTGCAGGTTTTACTGGGCTAGAGTCCAAACTGGACGGGGGTGTTTGATCCGCCCTCCTTTTGTCCTGCCTCGGGGGTAGTGCTGGTGGATGAATCTTAGCAGTAGCTGGTGGGCCCAAGAATTTCTCCATGGTGCTTATAAATCGTGCAACCTGATGTGACTGTCGTTGGTATCTGGTCTTATATTGTATTACCGGCAGGGTAGAAGGTTTCTCTTGTCGCCTCCGTTCTCTCCGTCAATAACTATGTTATGACAGGAGATCAGGGAGCACTTTAAACAAAATGTCCGTAACAATAATAAGGTGCCTAGCACTGTGCAGGGAACCTGTTTGTTCTGTTGTGTTGCTCTCATCCACCGGGTCGTCGCTGTCCGCCGCCGTGTAAGTCTGAGCCTTAGCACTCCTTGCTACTTCTCACAGTGTATGCGGGTGACAAGCTGGGTGGAAGGTAGTTCGCTACGGTAGGTATCTAATGGCCAGTGTGTTACAGTGCAGTGATCTCAGCTATCGGAACGCCGCTACCCGGCGCCGCGTAGGCCTGATCTTCAGTATGCCGTGCTAGCGTGCACAGCGTATACGGGTAACAGGCTGATCGTGGGAGAGAGAGTCCGCTACGGGGGGCAGCTCCCAGGGAGCCTTTAACTTGTGCTGCGGCTATTTCAGTCACCGGGGCACCACTACCATCCGCCGCGTGGGCTTGATCCTCAGTATGCCGTGCTAACTTGCACAGCGTGTACGTGTGGCAGGCTGATCGTGGGAGAGAGAGTCCGCTGCGGGGGGCAGCTCTCAGGGAGCCTTTATCTTATGCTGCGGCTATTTCAGTCCCCGGGGCGCCACCACCAGCCGTCGCGTAGGCCCGTGTATTTACTCACCGCGTATGCGGGTGTCAATTGGCGGTCTGATCTGGCGGGGGGCCCTCTGCAGGAGGTGTTTGATGCCGGTGTCCAGGGCTTAGAGTCCAGATGATCTCTCGGTGTGCGTTGGGCGGTAAAGGCTGATGGCAACGGAGGAGCACGCTGGAGTTGCTGCTTACTCCGCCATGCCGGAACCGGAAGTTCTCAAATCCACCTTCTTAAGTGGTTCAAACCAATGGGATTTGAGGAAATCTAAAACTACATTTAGATCCCACGGTGCCACCGGAGGCACCACAGGAGGCTGTATATGCAGTACTCCTTTGACAAAAGTCTGGACCTCAGGAACTGAGGCCAATTCTTTTTGGAAGAATATAGACAGGGCCGAAATTTGAACCTTAATAGATCCCAATTTGAGACCCATAGACAATCCTGATTGCAGGAAATGTAGGAAACGACCCAGTTGAAATTCCTTCGTCGGAGCATTCCGACCCTCGCACCATGCCACATATTTCCGCCAAATGCGGTGATAATGCTTTGCGGTGACTTCTTTCCTTGCCTTAATCAAGGTAGGAATGACTTCTTCAGGAATGCCTTTTTCTTTTAGAATCTGGCGTTCAACCGCCATGCCGTCAAACGCAGCCGCGGTAAGTCTTGAAAAAGACAAGGACCCTGCTGAGGCAGGTCCCTTCTCAGAGGTAGAGGCCACGGATCGTCCGTGACCATCTCTTGAAGTTCCGGGTACCAAGTCCTTCTTGGCCAATCCGGAGCCACTAGTATCGTTCTTACTCCTCTTTGCCGTATAATCCTCAATACCTTTGGTATGAGAGGCAGAGGAGGAAACACATATACCGACTGGTACACCCAAGGTGTTACCAGCGCATCCACAGCTATTGCCTGCGGATCTCTTGACCTGGCGCAATACCTGTCCAGTTTTTTGTTGAGGCGAGACGCCATCATGTCCACCATTGGTTTTTCCCAACGGTTTATTATCATGAGGAAAACTTCTGAATGAAGTCCCCACTCTCCCGGGTGAAGATCGTGTCTGCTGAGGAAGTCTGCTTCCCAGTTGTCCACGTCCGGGATGAATACTGCTGACAATGCTAACACGTGATTCTCCGCCCAGCGAAGGATCCTGGCAGCTTCTGCCATTGCACTCCTGCTTCTTGTGCCGCCCTGTCTGTTTACATGGGCGACTGCCGTGATGTTGTCCGACAGGATCAACACCGGTCTTCCTTGAAGCAGAGGTTCCGCCTGGTTTAGAGCATTGTAGATTGCTCTTAGTTCCAGAATGTTTATGTGAAGAGACTTTTCCAGGCTCGTCCACACTCCCTGGAAGTTTCTTCCCTGTGTGACTGCTCCCCAGCCTCTCAGGCTGGCGTCCGTGGTCACCAGGATCCAATCCTGTATGCCGAATCTGCGGCCCTCCAGTAGATGAGCCTCCTGCAACCACCACAGAAGAGATACCCTTGTCCTTGGAGACAGGGTTATCCGCTGATGCATCTGAAGATGCGATCCGGACCATTCGTCCAGCAAATCTCCCTGAAAATGTTTTGCGTGAGATCTGCCGAATGGAATCGCTTCGTAAGAAGCCACCATTTTTCCCAGGCCTCCTGTGCATTAATGCACTGATACTTGGCCTGGTTTTAGGAGGTTTCTGACTAGGTCGGATAACTCCCTGGCTTTCCCCTCCAGGAGAAATACCTTTTTCTGGACTATGCCCAGAATCATTCCTGGGAACAGCAGACGTATCATCGGAAAACACAGCTGCGATTTTTGGAATATTTAGAATCCACTCGTGCTATCGTAGAACTACTTTAGATAGTTCGTTTCCGACCTCCAACTGTTCTCTGGAACTTGCCCCTTTCAGGATATCGTCCAAGTAAGGGATAATTAAGATGCCCTTTTCTTTGAAGAGAGTCATCTTTTCGGCCATTACCTTGGTAAAGGCCCGGGGTGCCGTGGATAATTCAACGGCAACTTTTGAAACTGATATTGACAGTTCTGTATCACGAACCCGATGTACCCTTGTTGAGAAGGGCAAATTTGGACATGGAGGTAATCCTTGATGTCCAGGGACACCATATAGTCCCCTTCTTTCCGGTTCGCTATCACTGCTCTGAGTGACTCCATCTTGATTTGAACCTTTATGTAAGTGTTCAAAGATTTCAGATTTAGACTATGTCTCACCAAGCCGTCTGGCTTCAGTACCACCATATAGTGTGGAAGACTAATACCCTTTTCCTTGTTGTAGGAGGGGTACTTTGATTATCACCTGCTGGAAATACAGCTTGTGAATCTTTCCCAATACTGCCTCCCTGTTGGAGGGAGCCGTTGGTAACGCAGACTTCAGGAACCTGCGAGGAAAAGATGTCTCGACTCTCCAATCTGTACCCCTGGGATAATACTAGTACGATCCAGGGGTCAACTTGCGAGTGATCCCACTGCGCGTTGAGACTCTTGAGACTACACCCCCACCTAACCTGAGTCCGCTTACACGGCCCCAGCGTCATGCTGGGGACTTGGCAGACGCGGTGGAAGGCTTCCTTTCCTGGGAAGGAGCTGTCTGCTGCAGTCTACTTCCCTTTCCTCTATGTCTGGGCAGATATGACTGGCCTTTTGCCCGCTTGCCCTCATGGGAACGGAAGGATTGAGGCTGAAAAGACGGTGTCTGTTTCTGCTGAGATGTAACTTGGGGTAAAAAGGTTGGATTTCCAGCTGTTGCCGAGACCCCCAGGTCCGTTGGACCGACCCCAAATAACTCTTTCCCTTTATACGGCCATACTTCCATGTGTCGTATGGGATATGTATCACCTGACCACTGTCGTGTCCATGACATCTTCTGGGAGATATGGATCACGCACTTATTTTGATGCCAGAGTGCACATATCCCTCTGTGCATCTCGCATACATAAATATATAATGCATCCTATTAAATGCTCTATATCAATCAAATATTTTCAGTCAGGGAAACCGACCAAGCCAACCCAGCACTGCATCTCCAGGCTGATGGCGATCGCTGGTCGCAGTATAACCACCTTATGTGTGTATATACTTTTTAGGATATTTTTCCAGCTGCCTATCAGCTGGCTCCTTGAGGGCGGCCGTATCTGGCGACGGTAACGCCACTTGATAAGCGTGTGAGCGCCTTATTCATTCCCAACGCGCCCTAACTTCTGGCGGGAAAGGGTATAACGCCAATATTTGCTATCGGGGTAAACCCACGCATCATCACACACTTTATTTTATTTTATCTGATTCAGGAAAAACTACAGGTAGTTTTTTCACTCCCACATAATACCCTTTTTTGTGGTACTTGTAGTATCAGAAATATGTAACACCTCCTTCATTGCCCTTAACGTGTGGCCCTAATAAGGAATACGTTTGTTTATTCACCGTCGACACTGGATTCAGTGTCGGTGTCTGTGTCTGTGTCGACCGACTGAGGTAAATGGGCGTTATTAAAAACCCCTGACGGTGTTTCTGAGACGCCTGGACCGGTACTAATTGTTTGTCGGCCGTCTCATGTCGTCAACCGACCTTGCAGCGTGTTGACATTCTCACGTAATTCCCTAAATAAGCCATCCATACCGGTGTCGACTCCCTAGAGAGTGACATCACCATCATAGGCAATTGCTCCGCCTCCTCCAACATCGTCCTCATACATGTCGACACACACGTACCGACACACAGCACACACACCGGGAATGCTCTGACAGAGGACAGGACCCCACTAGCCCTTTGGAGAGACAGAGGGAGAGTTTGCCAGCACACACCAAAAAAAAAAACGCTATAATTACATAGGGACAACCTTATATAAGTGTTTCTCCCTTATAGCATCTTTAATATATTTATGTCGCCAATTTAGTGCCCCCCCTCTCTGTTTAAACCCTGTTTCTGTAGTGCAGTGCAGGGGAGAGCCTGGGAGCCTTCTCTCCAGCCTTTCTGTGAGAGAAAATGGCGCTGTGTGCTGAGGAGATAGGCCCCGCCCCTTTTTCGGCGGGCTCGTCTCCCGCTATTTATTGTATTTAGGCAGGGGTTAAATATCTCCATATAGCCTCTGGGGGCTATATGTGAGGTATTTTTAGCCTTATATAGGTTTACATTTGCCTCCCAGGGCGCCCCCCCCCAGCGCCCTGCACCCTCAGTGACTGCCGTGTGAAGTGTGCTGAGAGGAAAATGGCGCACAGCTGCAGTGCTGTGCGCTACCTTTAGAAGACTGCAGGAGTCTTCAGCCGCCGATTCTGGACCTCTTCTTGCTTCAGCATCTGCGAGGGGGCCGGCGGCGAGGCTCCGGTGACCATCCAGGCTGTACCTGTGATCGTCCCTCTGGAGCTTCATGTCCAGTAGCCAAGAAGCCAATCCATCCTGCACGCAGGTGAGTTCACTTCTTCTCCCCTCTGTCCCTCGTTGCAGTGATCCTGTTGCCAGCAGGAATCACTGTAAAATAAAAAACCTAAGCTAAACTTCTCTAAGCAGCTCTTTATGAGAGCCACCTAGAATTGCACCCTTCTCGGCCGGGCACAAAAATCTAACTGGAGTCTGGAGGAGGGTCATAGGGGGAGGAGCCAGTGCACACCACCTGACCTGTAAAAGCTTTACTTTTTGTGCCCTGTCTCCTGCGGAGCCGCTATTCCCCATGGTCCTTTCAGGAATCCCAGCATCCACTTAGGACGATAGAGAAAATATGAAAATATGAGGTAGACAAAATAAATGCAGACATAAAAACAACTGCTCATGAGACAGCTTACAATCTAAAGGGAAAAGGGTACTGACGATATCATAAATGCTGTGCAAGACTGGGACTGGTGTGAGGGTGCACCAATGTATAGAGTACAGCAGGAGTAGGATAAGCTCTTATAATGAGCTCTAAGGGAGTAGGATAAGCTCTTAATAAGGAGATGGGTTTTCAAAGACTGCTTACACATTGTAAGACTGTGTGAGTCTGAGTGTGTGTGACAGGAAATTAATAGCTGGGTAGAGGCGCAGAAGAAGTCTTGAAGGTGGTCACCAGAGACAAGGTAAATTGCACATCAAGTATACTTCTAAATGGGGTGAGGGAGTATTTCATGATAGATTTGAGATCTGTGAAGGGACTTTTATGTGGAATGAAAAATATGAACTGCATTCTGGAGGACATAGGGAGCCAATGTAGGGATCAACAGAGTGGTGCAGCGGATATGGATAGAAGAGAGACGATCAGTCTCGCTGCAGTATGGATAAGACACACCAATAGTGAATGTATTATTTCTGCACTTACACCATCCATCTTCATAGTCTTACTCCTTTTCTCTCATCAAGAACTTACAGATCCCCTACGCCTGTGTCACTCTACTACTGATAACCACACTCAGCATTTCTAATAACTTCAAGCTGTGCTTCAGTGGTATGAATGATTAAATGTCACTTTACAATTCTAATCCATTTATCTCAGCAAACATATTTTAGACCAAAAGAACACGGATCTATTGCTTATGTAAGGCAACTTGTGTTTTAGGTTAAATGGTCCTTGTACAACACTAAGGTATCATTTAATTTATATACAGTAAATAGAAATATTATTTACATTTGATTGATGCAGAATGGAATGAGTATGTAATCCCGAAGAAGAAACCCCCCTTTTTTCCGAATATGCAATCTCTGAAGAAACCTGTCAGACGAGGCGAAACATGTTGAATAAAACTAGATTTATGGTAAGAACTTACAGTTGTTAAATCTCTTTCTGCAGCTGGGTACACTGGGCTCCACAGGGAATAACATTGGGGTGTAGAGTAGGATCTTGATCCGAGGCACCAACAGGTTTAAAGCTTTGACTGTTACCAGAATGCATAGCGCGGCCTCCTCTATAACCCCGCCTCCGTGCACAGGAGCTCAGTTTTTGTTAACCAGTCCAATGCAGTAGCAGGCAAAAGAGACGACAACTGTTAGCAGCCACAAACACCACACACTCACGACAGGAGAGGGTGTCAGCGGCTAATGTCATACCAACCCAAAGAAGCTAAGTGCGTCAGGGTGGGAGCCCTGTGGAGCCCAGTTTACCTTGCAGAAAGAGATTTAACAACGGTAAGTTCTTACCATAAATCTCGTTTTCTGCTGTGGGGTACACTGGGCTACACAGGGAATAACATCGGGGATGTCCTAAAGCAGTTCCTTATGGGAGGGGACGCACTGTAGCGGGCAGTAGAACCCGGCGTCCAAAGGAAGCATCCTGGGAGGCGGAAGTATCGAAGGCATAGAACCTTATGAACGTGTTCACTGAGGACCATGTAGCCGCCTTGTACAACTGTTCAAGGGTCGCACCACGGCGGGCCGACCAAGAAGGTCCAACAGACCGAGTAGAATGGGCCTTAATAGTAACAGGAGCTGGAAGACCAGCCTGTACATAAGCATGTGCAATCACCATTCAAATCCATCTGGCCAAGGTCTGCTTGTGAGCAAGCCAGCCACGTTTGTGAAAACCAAACAGTAAAAAGAGGGAATCAGACTTCCTGATAGGAGCTGTCCTCTTCACATAGATACGGAGAGCCCACATCAAAAGACCGCTCTTTGGAAGACAATTCAGGAGAAGCAAAGGCCGGAACCACAATCTCCTGATTAAGGTGGAAAGAAGACAACACCTTAGGTAGGTACCCGGGACGTGTTCTAAGAACCGCCCGGTCACGGTAAAAAATCAGATATGGGGACCTACAGGACAAGGCACCCAAATCTGACACCCGTCTGGCAGAGGCAATAGCCAGCAGAAACAACACCTTAAGAGAAAGCCACTGAAGGTCTGCTGACTCAAGAGACTCAACGCCTCCAGAACCACCTACAAGTCCTACGGAGCCACAGTCGGGACTTAAAGAGGTTGTATCCTCAACACACCCTGAGTAAATGTATGAACATCAGGTAAAGTTTCAAATTTTCTCTGGAACCAAACCGACAAGGCAGAAATATGAACCTTGATGGAGGCCAGACGAAGGCCCAAGTCCAGGCCTTGTTGTAGGAAGGCCAAAAGTTTGGCCGTACTAAACTCGTAAGCATCATGATTGTTAGATGCGCACCAAGCAAAGTAAGAATTCCAGACCCTATGGTAAATCCGAGCAGAAGCCGGTTTCTGGGCCTTCAACATGGTTTGAATGACCGCCTCAGAAAATATTTTGGCCCTTAAGACGGAAGCTTCAAGAGCCACGCCGTCAAAGCCAATCGGGCTAAATCCTGATATACACAGGGGCCCCGAACGAGGAGATCTGGGTGCTGTGGAAGTAGAAGGGGACGCTCTATCGAGAGACCCTGAAGGTCTGAGAACCAATGCCGTCTGGGCCATGCTTGAGCGATCAGAAGTAGGATTCCTCTTTCGTGCTTGAAATTCCTTATTACTCTGGGCAGGAGTAACACCGAAGGGAACACGTATGGCAGCCGAAAGTTCCATGGAATTGCCAGTGCGACCACGAACGCTGCTTGAGGATCCCTTGTCCTTGCTCCGAAGACCGGAACCTTGTGATTGTGTTGAGATGCCATCAGGTCCACATCTGGAAGGCCCCACTTGTCCACAAGGAGTTGAAACACATCTGGATGGAGGCTCCATTCTCCGGCGTGTACGTCCTGATGACTGAGAAAGTCCACTTCCCAGTTTAGGACCCCGGAATGAACACTGCCGATACGGCTGGCAGATGGCGTTCCGCCCACTGAAGAATCTGTGATACTTCCCTCATTGCCATGCGGCTTCGAATGAGGCCTTGATGATTGATGTACGCCATCGTGGTGGCGTTGTCTGACTGCACTTGAACAGGTCTGTTCTGTATTAAATGCTGGGCCAAGTTCAATGAGTTGAACACCGCCCGCAATTCCAGAATGTTTATCAGGAGGAGATACTCCTCCTTGGTCCACCGACCCTGAAGGGAGTGTTGCTCCAACATCACGCCCCAACCTCTCAGACTGGCATCCGTCGTCAGAAGAACCCAGTTGGAGATCCAGAAGGGACGACCCCAACAATCATTGGTCCTGAAGCCACCAACTCAGTTACAGACGAACCTCCGGAGACAAGGAGATCATTTGAGACCTGATCCGGTGAGGTAGGCCGTCCCACTTTGCAATAATCAGCTTCTGCAGAGGGCGGGAATGGAATTGAGCATACTCCACAATGTCGAAAACCAACACCATGAGACCTAGCACTTGCATTGCCGAATGTATCAACACTTTCGGACGAGATAGGAAGTATTGAATCCTGTCCTGAAGCTTCAGGACTTTCTCCTGAGACAAGAACAACCGCTGGTCGTGAGTGTCCAACAACGCCCCCAGGTGCCCCATGCTCTGAGCAGGGACCAGGGAAGATTTCTTCCAGTTGATGAGCCACCCGTGGGCTTGCAGAAACTGGATAGTCAGATCCAGATGGCGTAGGAGAATTTCTGGGAAATTTGTAAGGATCAACAAGTCGTCCAGGTACGGTAGGATCCTGACCCCTTGACGTCGGAACACAGCCGTCATTACCACCATGACCTTGGTGAAGACTCGCGGAGCCGTGGTCAAACCAAAAGGTAACGCCCAAAATTGGTAATGGAGGTTGCCAACCGCAAACCTCAGGTACTGCTGATGCGACACTGCAATGGGAATATACAGGTAAGCATCCTGTATGCCCAGGGAGACCACATAATCCCCAGGTTCCAAGGCCAGAACAATATAGTAAAGAGTTTCCATACGAAACTTGGAGACCCTTCACAAATTTGTTCAAGGACTTGAGGTTGAGAATGGGCCGGGAGGACCCATTCGGTTTTGGGACTAGGAACAGCGGTGAATAGTATCCCTTGCCTCTCTGAGCCAGAGGTACCTGTACTACCACTCCTGTGTCCAGGAGGGACTGTACCACCGAATGAAGAGTTTTTGCCTTCACCTGATCCGAAGGGATGTCTGTCAGGCAAAATCGATGAGGGGGACGATTCTTGAAAGATACGGTGTAACCTCGAGTGACGACTTCCAGTACCCAGGCATCGGAAGTGGTCTTCAACCATTCCTGGGTATACCCTAGAAGTCGGCCCCCCAGCAGGCTTGTCAGTTTTGGAAGCAGACTGACGGGCAGCCCAGGCCCGTTTGGGTTTGGGCTTATTGGGTTTGGAAGTGCGAACCTGTTTCGGGTACGCCTGACCTTTTGATTTCCTGAAGGACAAAAGGAGTGAAATGGAGTACTCAGCCTTCGCCACTGAAGGAGCAGTACTAGGCAGACATAGTCCGCCACTATCTTGTTGAGGTCTTCTCCGAAAAGAATGTCTCCCTTAAAAGGGAGTACCTCCAGTGTTTTCTTAGAGTCCATATCCACAGACCAGGACCGTAACCAGAGAATCCGGCGAGCCAAAATGGACGTAGTAGAAGCCTTGGCCGCCAGAATACCGGCATCAGAAGCCGCCTCCTTAATGTAATGAGACACTGTGACAATATATGACAAGCATTGACTAGCATGATCAGAAGTGTTGGATGGCAACTCCGCCTCCAGCTCCTGAGCCCACGCTTTCACAGCATCTGCAGCCCATGTCACTGCAATGGTGGGCCTATGCGGAGCACCGGTTAGGGTGTAAATTGCCTTTAAACAACTCTTCACACACTTATCCATCGGCTCTCTCTGGGATGTGACGGTAGTTACAGGCAGAGCTGAGGATACCACTAGCCGAGCCACCTGCGAATTCATTGGCAGGGGTGTTTCCCAATTTTTACTTAGCTCCGCAGCGAGGGGGTAGCGAGCCAGCATATTCGTGTGAGGCGTGAATTTCTTTCCTGGATTTCCCCAGGACTCATGACGTATGTCAACTAAATGGTCAGAGTGAGGTAAAACTTGTTTAACCACTTTCTGACGTTTAAACCTGTCCAGTTTCTTAGGGGCAGCATCAGGCTCCGGGTCATCATCAACTTGAAGAATGAGCCTGATAGCCTCAAACAAGTCAGGAACATCCACCTGTGAAACATCTTCCCCATCAGAAGCACCGGGATCCGAATCGGTGGGGTCAGTATAAACGCCATCCTCATCAGACGAGGTGTCTGGGACGTTTGTGGATTGTGAGGAAGTAATTGCCCACTTAGAGGACCCCTTGGTATTAGGCGGGCGAGGGTTAGACTTCTGAGTAGTCAGTGATTGGTTCAATTGCTGTAACTGATTGGACAGTTGATCTGCCCACGGCAGGTTAACAGCGGGGACCACAAGCAGTTGTACCGGCACAGGAGGTCCCATTGGGGGCGTTAGTCTAGTTACCAGCGTATTCAATAGCGTGGAAAAGGTAGCCCAAGGTGGGTCATTTTGAACCCCCGTGGTACAGTCCCACTGGGGGGTAAGGAACACCCAGAACCTGAACCCTCAGCTGCTATGTTATCCTCAAATGTGTCTGCAGCGTCAACACCATGCAATGTGGGATCAGCCCCAGCTCCGTTGCCCTTTGTAACGGATATAATCAAAAGCTCAATGCAAGGCAACACAACACAATATCAGCAGCACAATACCTGACAAGAACCCCCTGTGCAGTGTATTTCAGCACAAACAAGGAATTCTAGAGGTATATGGTGACTAGAAATCACAAAGAAAAATACACACTGAGTATATCCTGTGAACTACCTATATTAATGATAAACCTGACACACTTAGCCCCCTCAGGTTATAGAATATAGGGATAGCAATCTGAGTGAGATACACGAAATGGAGGTCACACAGCAGCTATATGCACACACACAGAGTCACAGTTTGTACAATGCAGAAATTATGACATGCAATAAAACTGCACTGGACTAGCAATACAGAGTAGTACTATGTATAGCTATACACCTAATAGATATAACAATGCACAGTAAAGACTAGATGTATATCACAGGGTACTTGTACTATATAACCCTGACTAAATGCACTTTTTCTTAACTAACACTGTCAGCAGACATATAGAATACTTAAGTGTCCTGTAAAATGCATAGCGCTGACAGGCAGGTGGCTTTACAGAGGAGGATTTGCCCAAATAGTCCCAGGATCAGCTCAGCTTGTCCTAATGGCGCCCAAACGCTGACGGGGAGTGAGGGAGAGAGAGATATGCAGCTCCAGGGTGGGAACATTTACTCTAAATGGCGCCCTGGGGCTGGGGCTACAGGTCAAAGCCTTATCCCCCTGCTGGACTTTACCACCGGGTACTGGGGGCTGGGGGCTTAAATAAACGGTTTACTTTCTAGCAAATTAGAAAGACAGATTCTGACAGTGTCTACAAGACAACATTACTATATCTGTGGATGGAAAATGACTATTCCCTAGTACTAGAAACGACTGAGTGGAGATCAAGCCTACAGAGTTTTCTGACTATGGAGTAATTCACCTATAATTTACGTTTAGAGATAAGACATCAGAACGGATCATAGAGTTTCCTATCAGAATCCACAACCATTATGAATGTCATTGTGTAGCTCTACTCTCAAATACATCCTAATATTGGTATATACCCCTGAAGAAGTCCAACCTAAAGGATGAAATGCGTTGGATGATTTAAACGACCTGAAAATATACAGTGGATATCTTTTTTTGTGAGCAAACTCCCGTAAGGGCAAAGTGCATGAACATCCAGCCTCTGTATTAATAGACAAGTCTTGTTGATATTCATTGTATTATGCTGTTTGGGTTTTATGTAAATGTTTTATATGTACATTTGAATAAATTTTAAAAATATAAAATATATCGACATTTTTATAAAATTGACAAAGTACTCACTTGTACTAGTACCCATGTAATTTATTTCATTAGGTGCCCGTGTGGGCTATATTACATTGGAAAAACTTCCAGACAGTTCCGTGAAAGGATGGCGATGCATCGTTCTGCCATCCGGGCTGCTCTGGAGGGGTGGTCTTCTGTATGCCGGCGGTCGGGCTCCCGACGCTCAGTATACCGGCGCCGGGAGCCCGACAGCCGGCATAACGACACTTATTTTCCCTCGTGGGGGTCCACGATCCCCATAGAGGGAGAATAAAATAGTGTGGCGCGCGTAGCGCACCACCGTGCCCGTAGCGTGGCGAGCGCAGCGAGCCCGCAAGGGGCTCATTTGCGCTCGCAACGCTGTCGGTAAGCCGGCGGTCGGGCTCCCGGCGCCGGGATGCTGGTCGCCGGGAGCCCGACCACCGGCCAGCCGTAGTGAACCCCTCTGGAGGGCAATCCACAAGCTCAACCAGTAGCCCGACACTTTAAAACCTTCAAACATAATTTAGCTTCCCTTAGATACAAAATTATCGATCAGCAACCCATCAACATCAGATGTGGTGACAGAAATCTAGCCCTCCTGAAAAGAGAAGCTAAATGGATCCACCGGCTGAACACTTTAGTCCCGGCAGGTCTGAATGAACAGTTGGGGCTCCATTGCTTCTTATAATATCATATCATCATGTGGTCTATACTTTAAGTAAACTTGTTTAAAATACTGTTTAAGTAGACAATGTGTCTAGTTGCAGTGTATTTAGTGTACCCATATGGCTCTATTGATTTGATGTTGTACTATTGTATGTTTTATTCAGTATTTTCTGGTCTTGTATTCACTTAAGGTGATGAGTTTGTTTTGTGTTTATGTCTCCAAGACAACCGCATTGGGACGGACAAGGAAACGTGGCGTGCGTGTGCGGGATGACGTCATCCGGACCCGCCGAGCAGACAGGCCGGGAACAGTGAGAGGTTACTGGCGCCGGGCAGGGATAGGGAGCGCGCCGCACACGTGGGGTGACTACGTCATCCGGATCCGCCTGATTGCCGCACCTGGAGACGCGGGGATGGGAATGGCAAGGTATAAAGGTATGTTTTGTTTAATCCACACTTTGTTCTGACGAAAGTCAAATAAGACTGAAACGTTAACATTGGACAGGGGCGTTTGTCTCTTTATTCCTGATCGAGTGAAAGTCCTCTTGGAGTGCCGCCGTAACGTACGTGTATATATATATATATATATATATATATATATATTTTTTATATTTTTTTTACACACATAACACAAATATAACAAATATTACTGTATTTAATAACCTTAAAATGTGATATAAATGACCAAGTAACTGAAATTCACTTACAATAAATACTTCATATTAGTTCTGCTTAATAAAGAGACTTCTGCTTAGCAGGCCTCAGTCATGACCAGTATTACATAAATAGAATCTCTCATCTGTCCAGGAGAGAAGAATAAAGAGGAAAGAGCAAAGACTCTGGGGTATACTCAATTAAAGTCGGATCCATTCCGACATGTATTTGTCGTAATGGATCCGACAACCCCTATTCAATCCCATCTAAAATTCGACTTTTTCAAGTGGAATTTAGATGGGACCCAGAGGAGGAGAGGGGGGGCGAGCCGCGGGTGGACAGCCGGCAGCAGCCAGGGGAGATCAGCGCTACGGAGTAGCGCTGCAGAAGGATGTCACTCACCCGCCCGACCTCACGGCAGCTTCCACCCGGCTCCAGCAGCGTGCTGGAGCCGGGTGGAAGCTGCTGTGAGGTCGGGCGGGTGAGTGATATCCAGCTGCAGCGCTACTGTAGCGCTGATCTTCTCTGTATGCCCGCCGGCTGTCCCCCGTCTCCCTGCGGCTCCCACCCCCTCGCCTCCTCTGGGTCCATCTCTTTCCGACATCATTTTGATGTCGGACTGAGATGGTCGAAAACGGGGCCAAAACCTGTCGGATTTGGCCCCGTTTTAGACATTAACACGTGGATTGGCAGCTATTCCGCCGATCCACGTGCTTTTCGACAAGTCGAAAAAATTTGCTAAATATTGAATATGTCGAATCTGGATTCGACCGAAAAAAGTCGAAAACTGCCGTCTTTTTCGACAGACGGCAGTTTTCGACCTCAACTGAATATACCCCTATGTATTGTAGGTTTCTCTGCAGGTACTTTCTAGTGAAAACAAGGCTAAAGCAGCTACAGTATATTAAAGCTGCACTCCATGATGTGAGCTATTAGGCTTACCACTTTTAAATTAATGTGTGTGGGTTGGGGGGAGAGGGAACCATAAAGGGCCACAATCTCAAATATATAACCGAGATTGTGGCTTCCGATTGGTGTTCCCACTCACATGCCTCATGGAGTTCTGAAGAAAATGGCTGCAACAAATAGTCTCCAGGATCCTGTTAAATGGTGGCATTGGTACAATTTTCACCCTACAGTACATAGGAGTTCTGCTTTTAATGTGCAGATCAGCAAAAAGAAGCTGGGCCCAAAATTCAACTTACATGATCTTAAAATATTACATTTTATTTGAAAAGTTAAAAATTAAAAAATAATTATATGTATTATGAATATGGAACACAGCTCATTTGAAACATGTATTTAATCTGAGGGACTGTATTATGTCCTGTGCACTGCAACAATTGATTGAAAATAAGAGTTGAGCATTATTTCATAATGTTTTTTACATTTATTAATTGCTAAATTAAGTTGTATAAACTACATTTTTGGTGCACAATCCCTTTAAGAATTATTCATAAACCAGACTATACAAAAATTATTTTGAATATTTCAGTGACTGTGTCATTTCCTACCAGGATATGTTAAAAATGGCACAACTACAGTACAATTAGAAACCATGTTCCATTACTATATTAAGTACTATGATCATTTCTATAAAATGCCCAAGACAAATTCTTAAGATTGTTTATGTAGCCAACGTCTTCAACTAGATGATGAATCACATCAATACTTTGTGCTCTGTTTGTTTGCAATCACTCACGTGCTGCACAGCACTAGTATTTCTACTAAATCGTCACCATTTATTTGTCATGAATCATATCCTTGTTGCCTTTTCAGATGGTGTTACTTTGTTTCATAAATAGCTTTGTGGACTTCTGTAACAACACTGCGGGGAGCACGTGCACTTCAGACTTTCTTATAAGTTTAAATAGGATCCGTGTAATATGACTAACAGGCATGATCAGAGATACCAATATAAAAATATGTGTCACAATGGGCTTAATTCCGATGTGGTTGGATTTGCACCGTGCCGCAAAGTTCTGATTGTCAGTACTTTGCGCATGTGCAGGACCCGTTCTGCGCGTGCGCAAAAGGGTCCTGCGAAACAGGACGGCAGCAGACTGTCAGTGGTCTTTGTGGTGGCGAGGAGGCGGTATTGACCTCTGCTTGTGAAAACGGAGGCGTGTCACCGCCGTTTATGGGGAGGGAAGAAGCCAGGGATCTCAGTGATTGGATTGAGGTGTCCTTGCCTCTGTAACAGGCGGCTTGCACAGCCCCATGAGTGGCACAAGCTGCCCGATGACAGTGGGGTGTATTTAATACCTGTCGGAAACTGCCGTCTTGTCGGAAAGGGGTTCCGACCTATTAAATACCGCTCCGTTTATTCCGACAAGTCGGAAAGCTGACGGAAAGCACGTGGATCGGCGGAATAGCCGCCGATCCGCTTGCTTCTGTCGAAAAGGGGACCAAATCCGACAGGTTTTAGCCACATTTCCGACAATGTCAACCCGACTTTTAAAAAATTCGGATTGACGCTGTCAGGACCGGGCCAAACCTGTCAGATTTGGCCTGGCGTTCATGCAGCTGGTGTGTGTCAGGGCTGTTATTGATTTTGGAAAAATAAATTTTCTTAAAAAAGCCCTAACATATACCTCACGCCAACCGGCATCCTTTGCCTCTGCCGCCCTGTGTGATATACATCCTGTGCAGCAGCCACCTCGCTGAGAGCCGCCTGGCACTGCTGACACTGTGGTGAGAACAAGGTGGACGGGAAATCCCCGCTGTCAGTGTCAGCGGCGCCGGGCGGCTCTCAGCGAGGCGGCTGCTGCTGCACAGGATGTATCACACACGGCGGCAGGGGCGAAGGAAGCCGGTTGGCGTGAGGTATATGTTAGTGCTTATTTAAGAAAATGTTTTTTTTCTAAAATCAACAACAGACCTGACACACAGCAGCTGCACGGACGCCAGGCCAAATCCGACAGTTGGCCACTTTTGAATAGGGGTTGTCGGATCCATTACGACAAATGCATCCTAGGACGCAGGTCGGATTGATACTGCAGCAGAAGTCTGCTTGTAATAGACGCCTACTGCTGCATCACCATACAGCACTATCAATGCTGCTTCCAAGGAAACAGCAGTGATAGCAACTCCAACCACATCTGTATTAGGCCACATAAGCATTACAGCTACCAGTAAACCACTCACAATAATAGCAGCCTGAGAGGGCACCCACTCTCTCTCTCTTATTTTGCCATCAATCTGCAATTATATATGCACCTAATGTGGTGTTTGCTTTATTGGCTGAAATGAACAGAGTTACAACATGGAAAGCGTGCTACTCCTGCTACGTTACAATTGTTTGTGAGACAGCCTACAGTGATTATTTCACCTTGGTGTGGATTAATAGATTGACACTGTCTATATAGGAAGTCAACAGTTCGACTTCAGGCAGTCGACAGGGTGAACAGGTTGACAATTAAATGGTCAACACAGATTTACTGTAGGATGACAGAGTCAAAACGTAAACACAAAAAAGGTCGACACATGTTTTTTTGTGTTATTTTAACCTTGATCCTCCCCTTAGTGACTAAATCTCCCTCTGGTGCCTAACCCTAACTCTCCACCAAGTGCCTAACCCTAGTGTCCCCTTCTGCAACCTAACCCTCCGCCAAGTGCCCAAGCCTAACTCTAACCTGAAACATCATGAAAAAACATGTGTGACATATTCAGTGTCGACCATTTGCATGTCTGTCTTTTGACCCTGTTCACCATCTGGTGTCAACCTACTGTCTATCTTCCATCCGGATACCATTTTGCCTCATACACATCTCTCTTGTAAGTAATCAGAGTAATTAGCAAAGCATTAGCACTACTCTTGTAGAAGCCTGCTTAGAGCCATTTTATCCAAGAGGGAGTGCGTGCCTGTGTGATCGCCCCCTTACACCAGTGCATTTGCAGTGAGGACTTTTGCAACTGCGCATAAAAGGCACAGGCGCAATTTTTATAGAGATTTCACTAATGTTCAAGTGTACACTTCTGTGAAAATGGCGCTGGCCGCAAGGTAAATCTATTCAATGGGCAAACACCAAGGGATCTATTTACGAAGCCTTTTAGAGAGATAAGGTAGATGGCCATGTTACATGCTGTGGGGTTTATGTACTAAGACGCGGAAAGAGAAATAGTGGACGGAGATAAAGTACCAACCAACCAGCTCCTGTCATTTTTTAAACACATGGGTCTATGTACTAAGTTGTTTAGTTCACTCCCCACATAAGGAGGTATCGTAATCAAAACATTTTATGTCATTTTGATCACTCTTCTCCAATGGTTTTAATGTACTCACAACTGTGGCAGCAATATACAAGGGAGGGGGAGGGAGAGAGGAAGGGAGAGATGGATAGGGGAAGGGGAAGAAAGTGAAGAGATAGATAGATAGATAGATAGATAGATAGATAGATAGATAGATAGATAGATAGATAGATAAAACTAAAAATATTGTCTTCTCATATCCCTGGTTCTCCTCTTGTAACATTTTACTGAGCTTCAACTGTAATTTCTGAATGCCTGTCAGCCCTGTTATGAATTAATCCCAAATCATCAACACACTGAAGCTTTCCATGTGTTATTAATACCCCTTTTACACCGCCAGCATATCACACGGGTTATTGCACATGAACGTGCATAACCCGTGTTGCTGCTCGGTGTAAAAGTGCAGAGTTGGAATAATCCGGGTCGAGTGACCCGGTATTCCAACTCGGGTAGTTTGCAGGGTTGAACATGTGTTCAACCCGGCAAACTGTGCAGTGTAAACGGGAGCCGGATCGCACGACCTGGCTTCCCATTTACAGTGAATGGACAGGCAGCGCTTGGAGATCATGTGATCTCCAAGCGTCACGTCACCGGAAAATAAGAATTTACTTACCGATAATTCTATTTCTCGGAGTCCGTAGTGGATGCTGGGGTTCCTGAAAGGACCATGGGGAATAGCGGCTCCGCAGGAGACAGGGCACAAAAAGTAAAGCTTTCCGATCAGGTGGTGTGCACTGGCTCCTCCCCCTATGACCCTCCTCCAAGCCTCAGTTAGGTACTGTGCCCGGACGAGCGTACACAATAAGGGAGGAATTTTGAATCCCGGGTAAGACTCATACCAGCCACACCAATCACACCGTACAACTTGTGATCAAACCCAGTTAACAGTATGATAACAGAGGAGCCTCTGAAAGATGGCTTCCTAAACAATAACCCGAATTAGTTAACAATAACTATGTACAATTATTGCAGATAATCCGCACTTGGGATGGGCGCCCAGCATCCACTACGGACTCCGAGAAATAGAATTATCGGTAAGTAAATTCTTATTTTCTCTATCGTCCTAGTGGATGCTGGGGTTCCTGAAAGGACCATGGGGATTATACCAAAGCTCCCAAACGGGCGGGAGAGTGCGGATGACTCTGCAGCACCGAATGAGAGAACTCCAGGTCCTCCTTAGCCAAAGTATCAAATTTGTAAAATTTTACAAACGTGTTCTCCCCTGACCACGTAGCTGCTCGGCAAAGTTGTAATGCCGAGACCCCTCGGGCAGCCGCCCAAGATGAGCCCACCTTCCTTGTGGAGTGGGCCTTTACAGATTTAGGCTGTGGCAGGCCTGCCACAGAATGTGCAAGTTGGATTGTGCTACAGATCCAACGAGCAATCGTCTGCTTAGACGCAGGAGCACCCATCTTGTTGGGTGCATACAATATAAACAACGAGTCAGATTTTCTGACTCCAGCTGTCCTTGCAATATATATTTTTAATGCTCTGACAACGTCCAGTAACTTGGAGTCCTCCAAGTCACTTGTAGCCGCAGGCACTACAATAGGCTGGTTCAGATGAAATGCTGACACCACCTTAGGGAGAAAATGCGGACGAGTCCGCAGTTCTGCCCTGTCCGAATGGAAAATCAGATATGGGCTTTTGTAAGATAAAGCTGCCAGTTCTGACACTCTCCTGGCCGAAGCCAGGGCTAGTAACATGGTCACTTTCCATGTGAGATATTTTAAATCCACCTTTTTTAGTGGTTCAAACCAATGAGATTTTAGAAATTCCAAAACCACATTGAGATCCCACGGTGCCACTGGAGGCACCACAGGAGGCTGTATATGCAGCACTCCCTTAACAAAAGTCTGGACTTCAGGAACTGAAGCCAATTCTTTTTGAAAGAAAATCGACAGGGCCGAAATTTGAACCTTAATAGATCCCAATTTGAGACCCATAGACAATCCTGATTGCAGGAAATGTAGGAATCGACCCAGTTGAAATTCCTCCGTTGGAGCACTCCGATCCTCGCACCACGCAACATATCTTCGCCAAATGCGGTGATAGTGTTGCACGGTTACTTCCTTCCTTGCTTTAATCAAAGTAGGAATGACTTCTTCCGGCATGCCTTTTTCCTTTAGGATCCGGCGTTCAACCGCCATGCCGTCAAACGCAGCCGCGGTAAGTCTTGAAACAGACAGGGACCCTGCTGAAGCAAGTCCCTCCTTAGAGGTAGAGGACACGGATCTTCCGTGATCATCTCTTGAAGTTCCGGGTACCAAGTCCTTCTTGGCCAATCCGGAACCACTAGTATCGTTCTTACGCCTCTTTGCCGTATAATTCTCAATACTTTTGGTATGAGAGGCAGAGGAGGAAACACATACACCGACTGGTACACCCAAGGCGTTACCAGCGCGTCCACAGCTATTGCCTGCGGATCTCTTGACCTGGCGCAATACCTGTCCAGTTTTTTGTTGAGGCGAGACGCCATCATGTCCACCATTGGTCTTTCCCAACGGGTTACCAGCATGTGGAAGACTTCCGGATGAAGTCCCCACTCTCCCGGGTGAAGGTCGTGTCTGCTGAGGAAGTCTGCTTCCCAGTTGTCCACTCCCGGGATGAACACTGCTGACAGTGCTATCACATGATTCTCTGCCCAGCGAAGAATCCTTGCAGCTTCTGCCATTGCACTCCTGCTTCTTGTGCCGCCCTGTCTGTTTACATGGGCGACTGCCGTGATGTTGTCCGACTGGATCAACACCGGTTTTCCTTGAAGCAGAGGTTCTGCCTGGCTTAGAGCATTGTAGATTGCTCTTAGTTCCAGAATGTTTATGTGAAGAGACGTTTCCAGGCTCGTCCACACTCCCTGGAAGTTTCTTCCTTGTGTGACTGCTCCCCAGCCTCTCAGGCTGGCGTCCGTGGTCACCAGGATCCAATCCTGTATGCCGAATCTGCGGCCCTCCAATAGATGAGCACTCTGCAACCACCACAGAAGAGATACCCTTGTCCTTGGAGACAGGGTTATCCGCTGGTGCATCTGAAGATGCGACCCTGACCATTTGTCCAACAGATCCCTCTGGAAAATTCGTGCATGGAATCTGCCGAATGGAATTGCTTCGTAAGAAGCCACCATTTTTCCCAGGACTCTTGTGCATTGATGTACAGACACCTTTCCTGGTTTTAGGAGGTTCCTGACAAGCTCGGATAACTCCTTGGCTTTTTCCTCCGGGAGAAAAACCTTTTTCTGAACCGTGTCCAGAATCATCCCTAGGAACAGCAGACGAGTTGTCGGCATTAACTGGGATTTTGGAATATTCAGAATCCAGCCGTGCTGTTTTAGCACTTCTTGAGACAGTGCTAATCCCCTCTCTAGCTGTTCTCTGGACCTTGCCCTTATTAGGAGATCGTCCAAGTATGGGATAATTAATACGCCTTTTCTTCGAAGAAGAATCATCATCTCGGCCATTACCTTTGTAAAGACCCGAGGTGCCGTGGACAATCCGAACGGCAGCGTCTGAAACTGATAGTGACAGTTTTGTACAACGAACCTGAGGTACCCCTGGTGTGAGGGGTAAATTGGAACGTGGAGGTACGCATCCTTGATGTCCAAGGACACCATAAAGTCCCCTTCTTCCAGGTTCGCTATCACTGCTCTGAGTGACTCCATTTTGAACTTGAACTTCTTTATGTACAGGTTCAAGGACTTCAGATTTAGAATAGGTCTTACCGAGCCGTCCGGCTTCGGTACCACAAATAGAGTGGAATAATACCCCTTTCCCTGTTGTAGAAGAGGTACCTTGACTATCACCTGCTGAGAGTACAGCTTGTGAATGGCTTCCAAAACCGTCTCCCTTTCGGAGGGGGACGTTGGTAAAACAGACTTCAGGAAACGGCGAGGCGGATCTGTCTCTAGTTCCAACCTGTACCCCTGAGATATTATCTGCAGGATCCAGGGATCTACCTGCGAGTGAGCCCACTGCGCGCTGAAATTCTTGAGACGACCGCCCACCGCCCCCGAGTCCGCTTGAGAAGCCCCAGCGTCATGCTGAGGCTTTTGTAGAAGCGGGGGAGGGCTTCTGTTCCTGGGAAGGAGCTGCCTGTTGGTGTCTCTTCCCCCTTCCTCTGCCTCGTGGCAGATATGAATATCCCTTTGCTCTCTTGTTTTTAAAGGAACGAAAGGGCTGCGGTTGAAAAGTCGGTGTCTTTTTCTGTTGGGGAGTAGCTTGAGGTAAAAAGGTGGATTTCCCGGCTGTAGCCGTGGCCACCAAATCTGATAGACCGACTCCAAATAACTCCTCCCCTTTATACGGCAAAACTTCCATATGCCGTTTTGAGTCCGCATCGCCTGACCACTGTCGCGTCCATAAACTTCTTCTGGCCGAAATGGACATAGCACTTACCCGTGATGCCAGTGTGCAGATATCCCTCTGTGCATCACGCATATAAAGAAATGCATCCTTTATTTGCTCTAAAGACAGTAAAACATTGTCCCTATCCAGGGTATCAATATTTTCAATCAGGGACTCTGACCAAGCTACTCCAGCACTGCACATCCAGGCTGTCGCTATAGCTGGTCGTAGTATAACACCTGTATGTGTGTATATACTTTTTTGGATATTTTCCATCCTCCTATCTGCTGGATCTTTAAGTGCGGCCGTCTCAGGAGAGGGTAACGCCACTTGTTTAGATAAGCGTGTGAGCGCCTTGTCCACCCTAGGAGGTGTTTCCCAGCGCGCCCTAACCTCTGACGGGAAAGGGTATAAAGCTAATAACTTCTTTGAAATTAGCATCTTTTTATCGGGGGCAACCCACGCTTCATCACATACATCATTTAGTTCTTCTGATTCAGGAAAAACTATAGGTAGTTTTTTCACACCCCACATAATACCCTGTTTAGTGGTACCTGTAGTATCAGCTAAATGTAACGCCTCCTTCATTGCCAAAATCATATAACGTGTGGCCCTACTGGAAAATACGGTTGATTCGTCACCGTCGCCACTGGAATCAGTGCCTGTGTCTGGGTCTGTGTCGACCGACTGAGGCAAAGGGCGTTTTACAGCCCCTGACGGTGTTTGAGGCGCCTGGACAGGCACTAACTGATTGTCCGGCCGTCTCATGTCGTCAAACGACTGCTTTAGCGTGTTGACACTATCCCGTAATTCCATAAATAAAGGCATCCATTCTGGTGTCGACCCCCTAGGAGGTGACATCCCCATATTTGGCAATTGCTCCGCCTCCACACCAATATCGTCCTCATACATGTCGACACACACGTACCGACACACAGCAGACACACAGGGAATGCTCTTAACGAAGACAGGACCCCACTAGCCCTTTGGGGAGACAGAGGGAGAGTTTGCCAGCACACACCAAAAGCGCTATATATGACAGGGATAGCCTTATAATAAGTGCTCCCTGTATAGCTGCTTTTATAATATAATTTTTGCCACTATTTTGCCCCCCCTCTCTTGTTTTACCCTGTTTCTGTAGTGCAGTGCAGGGGAGAGACCTGGGAGCCGTCCTGACCAGCGGAGCTGTGTAAGGAAAATGGCGCTGTGTGCTGAGGAGATAGGCCCCGCCCCTTTTTCGGCGGGCTCGTCTCCCGCTCTTTAGTGTATTCTGGCAGGGGTTAAATATCTCCATATAGCCCCCGGAGGCTATATGTGAGGTATTTTTTAGCCAAATAGGTTTTCATTTGCCTCCCAGGGCGCTCCCCTCCCAGCGCCCTGCACCCTCAGTGACTGCCGTGTGAAGGGTGCTGAGAGGAAAATGGCGCACAGCTGCAGTGCTGTGCGCTACCTTTAGAAGACTGAGGAGTCTTCTGCCGCCGATTCTGGACCTCTTCATGTTTCAGCATCTGCAAGGGGGCCGGCGGCGAGGCTCCGGTGACCATCCAGGCTGTACCTGTGATCGTCCCTCTGGAGCTGATGTCCAGTAGCCAAGAAGCCAATCCATCCTGCACGCAGGTGAGTTCACTTCTTCTCCCCTAAGTCCCTCGTTGCAGTGATCCTGTTGCCAGCAGGACTCACTGTAAAATAAAAAACCTAAGCTAAACTTTCTCTAAGCAGCTCTTTAGGAGAGCCACCTAGATTGCACCCTTCTCGGCCGGGCACAAAAATCTAACTGAGGCTTGGAGGAGGGTCATAGGGGGAGGAGCCAGTGCACACCACCTGATCGGAAAGCTTTACTTTTTGTGCCCTGTCTCCTGCGGAGCCGCTATTCCCCATGGTCCTTTCAGGAACCCCAGCATCCACTAGGACGATAGAGAAAAGGGGGCTGATGCGGGTCGCAGCCGGGTAGCTTCCGTGTCAGTCTCCCAGCTGTGACCCGCGATTAGGTATAGAAGAGGTATTATCTGGAAAAATTACTGGCAAAGGAGATAGAGTGTGGGGGTGACTAAGGAAATCCTGAAAACACGTAAAGTTTCAGAAGCTTGATGATATAAGAAGCAAGGGTAACCTTACCTCAGCTACAGCTTCCATATGTGCATAAAGCTCTTGCTTGTAAATTAGCATTTTCTACTCATATCTTATCCAAGGTGGTATGTACAGGAAAACAAAGCAATACATAGCACTGCATCTGACATTCCAAATGTCAACATCCCTCATTATGGAGAGAAATCAATTAACCTTGATAATTTACCACTGGTGAAAAAGGATGGTAGCCTCAGGCGTTAATGCCTGGGGCTATTCAATTAGAGTTCCTTTTTCTTATATGGTAAGTTACTGTGTTAATGGGCGTTAACCTGTAGAATCTGGGACAAGTCCCCAGACTATGGGGTAACATGGCTGCGGCACCCGAAAACAGGCTACTTAACATAGATTTTCGTGTCTCCAGGACAAATTGAAAAGGCCCCCGCTGCTTCAATTAGCCAACGATAAATTACCGCAAATTCACCACTAAGAAAATATATTATTTGCATGAGTATTAGACTGCTCATTTTATGACCTTAAGGCTCTTAGGGTCGTGTACCATAATGAGGAAAAAACAGCATGTTAGGCTTTTTTTGACAGAGGAAATTCTTTCAAGGCAAACTTTAAGGTGTACTTACATGATTATACTGTATATACCATTTCCTAATATTTTCTTTAAATAAAACTGTACCAAACATGTGTACTGCACCCAAGTTCTGAGACAACCACAGGACCATAAACATTGGAAAACATTTTTTATTTCACTAATTTAAATAATCACACCTTTTTTATCTTATTATACCAGTTAAGGGAAAACCCATATTTTTTACTAAAAGTTTAATTTTAAAAGAAATACATTATTAAATAATAACTACCACCATAGTCCACAACAGACCAGAACTATCACTTCCTGACATGATGTGGACTACAATGAAGTCACTATCTCTTGGTGCATTTATAGGCTGTATTCTAATATTGCTTCAGGCAACAAAATGGCTGCCTCCAATATATGTTGGTGACAGGCTGATGACTCACCACTTCCTGCAGGTGAAACTATGTTAAAATCGTGGTATCCAGTGTGATGAAACCAGCACATTTCGCTTGTATATAAGATAAAGTGACTGTGTTGACTGAACAATCTTTACATAGCTGTTACAAGGCAAAATGTGCATAAATATTTACATTTCTTGGTAGATTTTAATAAAGAATAATTTGGTTCTGTTCTTAACTGCTATCAACAATTGCTTGCTTTCTGAAAATGATTACTACATTTAAAGATTTAATCAATATAAATATATCTATTTCACCATGCTGCCAACGATTCTGAATACAAGAAAGTCATCTTATGTATGAACACTTACCTGAGCAAGTTCTTTTTGTTCATTAACCAACCTACTGCAGCTAGCAATCATCTGATCCAGTGCATACAGCCTATCTTCAAGCCCCTTAATGGCTTTCATGTTTTGATTATCCAATTTGGCAACATTTTGACGGCATTCGGCCAAAAATGGCTGAATTATTCGCGGATCCAGCTGCAATTTTCAAAAGAAAACGTAATTTTTTTAAGTGAAGACAAAACATGATTTAAAAAAAGTTGGGCATTTTACATTTTCAAAGAAAACGGAAAAGGTGTGGGTAAACAATAACACGTGACAAAACAAAAAGTTTTAATTATGTTTTTTTAAAATATTTATAGAATGCAAAACAGCAATCAGTCATTCAATCAATCAATTTTTGATGTCTGTAAATCCTTCACCCTACTTTAGTAATCATTTTCAGAACACTTTCAAATGAAACATTGATTGCTGAGGGCTATGGGGTCAATGCAGTGCGAGTACTACTCCAGTTGGCATAGAGCAGTGATGGCTAACCTTGACACTCCAGCTGTTGTTGAACTACACATCCCAGCATGCCCTGCTACAGTTTTGCTATTTGGCCATGCTAAAACTGATGTAGGGCATGCTGGGATGTGTAGTTCAACAACAGCTGGAGTGTCAAGGTTAGCCATCACTGGCATAGAGTATCTTGCTTTAAGATGCACTGCGTCTGCCCAGAACAGTGGGGACAGACATTAAGTCCATTTAGATTTGTGTGATTCTGCTATTTATGCTTGCTAATGCCTGTAGGACGGAACAGGACATTCTGATGTAGGGCAAGACCAGTAATGGTAGAGACGAGGAAGGTACAATTGGTGGCTGATGATGGCCACCAAGACTATCCAACCACTTGAAATTGGCTATTTGCGGATGTTCCGCTTACATGCACTGGTGACAAAGGCCCAAATGTATTAAGCGCTAACAAGAGATAAATCTGAGACGCATAAGGAGAGATAAAGTACCAGCCAACCAGCTCCTGTCATTTTTCAAAGACAGCATGTGACATGGCAGCTGTTTGGCTGGTCATTTATCTCTCCTTATGTGTCTCAGATTTATCTCTTGTTAACGCTTAATACATATGGGCCAAAATCCCTAGGATAGCAACACACTAGTGTTTGTTGAACTCTACACGTTGCCCACATTTACCCAGCATTCATTAGCTCTTTATGGCTGTACTTTGGCATTGAAGTAATGCTGGGCTAACGTCACTGATAAAACCATTGTGTCTTTTGAAATCAGTAAACTACTCAGTCCTCTGTACTTAACAACACTGTACATGAATTATGGACACACCGAGTGAATGTATGTGGTATAATCTGCACAACCACCCAGTGCCACAATCCACCCCGTACCCCAGAGCTCATCCGTTCCTTTTGTAGTACCAGACAAAAAATTAGGGTGGATTGATGTCCCTGTACACATATCGCCCCCTCCGCTGCTATTTGAAAATGTTGTTAAATCTACTTGTATGACTCAACACTATGTATATTAACTTATTAACTAATGTGCAAATTATCTCACAATGAGCTTGTGTATGCAAAGCTTTTGCTATTATAATTTACTGGCTTCATACTTATTCACAGAATAATTGTCAGTTACAAATTGTAACGCACGATTAAACAAACCCAATTTTCAAGTTACACTTGATTAATACATTTGTATACAGTATTGTAAGTCATAATAAGTAAATATGAACAGTACTGCACAGTGCATCTGTAAAATAGTGCTGTTACTCTTATACTGTTACTCTTATACTGCTGTTACTCTTATACTTTAAAAGATAACAGAAACACCATAGTTACATGTAAGCCAAAATGTTAAATTGCTTTGTGGGTTTTTTAACGCAGTTAATTTTGGCCTGATTATTAGTCCAGCTACTTACTTAGTGTACATCAAAATAAGAATTTACTCACCGGTAATTCTGTTTCTCGTAGTCCGTAGTGGATGCTGGGAACTCCGTAAGGACCATGGGGAATAGCGGGCTCCGAAGGAGGCTGGGCACTCTAGAAAGATCTTAGACTACCTGGTGTGCACTGGCTCCTCCCACTATGACCCTCCTCCAAGCCTCAGTTAGGTACTGTGCCCGGACGAGCGTACACAATAAGGAAGGATTTTGAATCCCGGGTAAGACTCATACCAGCCACACCAATCACACCGTACAACTCGTGATATAAAACACAGTTAACAGTATGAAACAATAGAGCCTCTCAACAGATGGCTCAACAATAACCCGATTTAGTTAACAATAACTATGTACAAGTAATGCAGATAAACCGCACTTGGGATGGGCGCCCAGCATCCACTACGGACTACGAGAAACAGAATTACCGGTGAGTAAATTCTTATGTTCTCTAACGTCCTAGTGGATGCTGGGAACTCCGTAAGGACCATGGGGATTATACCAAAGCTCCCAAACGGGCGGGAGAGTGCGGATGACTCTGTAGCACCGAATGAGAGAACTCCAGGTCCTCCTCAGCCAGGGTATCAAATTTGTAGAATTTTGAAAACGTGTTTGCCCCTGACCAAGTAGCTGCTCGGCAAAGTTGTAAAGCCGAGACCCCTCGGGCAGCCGCCCAAGATGAGCCCACCTTCCTTGTGGAATGGGCATTGACAGATTTTGGCTGTGGCAGGCCTGCCACAGTATGTGCAAGCTGAATTGTACTACAAATCCAACGAGCAATAGTCTGCTTAGAAGCAGGAGCACCCAGCTTGTTGGGTGCATACAGGATAAACAGCGAGTCAGATTTTCTGACTCCAGCCGTCCTGGAAACATATATTTTCAGGGCCCTGACAACGTCTAGCAACTTGGAGTCCTCCAAATCCTTAGTAGCCGCAGGCACCACAATAGGCTGGTTCAGGTGAAACGCTGACACCACCTTAGGGAGAAACTGGGGACGAGTCCTCAATTCTGCCCTATCCATATGGAAAATCAGATAAGGGCTTTTACATGATAAAGCCGCCAACTCTGACACTCGCCTGGCTGAAGCCAAGGCCAATAACATGACCACTTTCCACGTGAGATATTTCAGATCCACGGTTTTTAGTGGCTCAAACCAATGTGATTTTAAGAAACTCAACATCACGTTGAGATCCCAAGGTGCCACAGGAGGCACAAATGGGGGCTGAATATGCAGCACTCCTTTCACAAATGTCTGAACTTCAGGTACTGAAGCTAGTTCTTTTTGAAAGAAAATCGACAGAGCCGAGATCTGTACCTTAATGGAGCCCAGTTTTAGGCCCATATTCACTCCTGCTTGCAGGAAATGCAGAAATCGACCTAGTTGAAATTCCTCTGTTGGGGCCTTTTTGGCCTCGCACCAAGCAACATATTTCCGCCATATGCGGTGATAATGCTTTGCCGTAACATCTTTCCTGGCTTTAATAAGCGTAGGAATGACTTCCTCCGGAATGCCCTTTTCCTTCAGGATCCGGCGTTCAACCGCCATGCCGTCAAACGCAGCCGCGGTAAGTCTTGGAACAGACAGGGGCCCTGCTGCAGCAGGTCCTGTCTGAGCGGCAGAGACCACGGGTCCTCTGAGATCATCTCTTGAAGTTCCGGGTACCACGCTCTTCTCGGCCAATCCGGAACCACGAGAATTGTGTTTACTCCTCGCTTTCTTATTATTCTCAATACCTTTGGTATGAGAGGTAGAGGAGGGAACACATAAACTGACCGGTACACCCACGGTGTCACTAGAGCGTCCACAGCTATCGCCTGAGGGTCTCTTGACCTGGCGCAATACTTCTCTAGTTTTTTGTTTAGGCGGGACGCCATCATGTCCACCTGTGGACGACCCCATTGATTTACAATCATTTGGAAGACTTCTGGATGAAGTCCCCACTCTCCCGGGTGGAGGTCGTGCCTGCTGAGAAAGTCTGCTTCCCAGTTGTCCACTCCCGGGATGAACACTGCTGACAGTGCTAGTACATGATTCTCCGCCCATCGGAGAATTTTTGTGGCTTCTGCCATCGCCGTCCTGCTTCTTGTGCCGCCCTGTCGATTCACATGGGCGACTGCCGTGATGTTGTCTGACTGGATCAGCACCGGCTGGTGTAGGAGCAGGGATTTTGCTTGACTTAGGGCATTGTAAATGGCCCTTAGTTCCAGAATATTTATGTGAAGGGCAGTCTCCTGACTTGACCATAGTCCTTGGAAATTTTTTCCCTTTGTGACTGCCCCCCAGCCTCGTAGGCTGGCATCCGTGGTCACCAGGACCCAGTCCTGTATGCCGAATCTGCGGCCCTCCAGAAGATGAGCACTGTGCAGCCACCACAGAAGAGACACCCTGGTTCGTGGAGACAGGGTTATTAAACGATGCATCTGAAGATGCGATCCGGACCACTTGTCCAACAGGTCCCACTGAAAAATCCTGGCATGGAACCTGCCGAATGGAATTGCTTCGTAAGAAGCTACCATCTTTCCCAGGACCCGCGTGCAGTGATGCACCGATACCTGTTTTGGTTTTAGGAGGTCTCTGACTAGAGAAGACAACTCCCTGGCTTTCTCCTCCGGGAGAAACACTTTTTTCTGGGCCGTGTCCAGAATCATTCCCAGGAACATTAGACGTGTCGTGGGGATCAGCTGTGACTTTGGGATATTCAGAATCCAGCCGTGCTGGCTCAGCACTTCCTGAGATAGTGCTACTCCCACTAACAACTGTTCCTTGGATCGTGCCTTTATTAGGAGATCGTCCAAGTATGGGATAATTAAAACTCCCTTTTTTCGAAGGAGTATCATCATTTCCGCCATAACCTTGGTAAATACCCTTGGTGCCGTGGAGAGTCCAAACGGCAGCGTCTGGAATTGGTAATGGCAGTCCTGTACCACAAATCTGAGGTACTCCTGGTGAGAATTGCAAATGGGGACATGCAGGTAAGCATCCTTGATGTCCAGGGATACCATGTAATCCCCCTCGTCCAGGCTTGCAATAACCGCCCTGAGCGATTCCATCTTGAACTTGAATTTTTTTATGTATGTGTTCAAGGATTTCAAATTTAAAATGGGTCTCACCGAACCGTCCGGTTTCGGCACCACAAATAGTGTGGAATAGTAACCCCGGCCTTGTTGAAGTAGGGGTACCTTGATTATCACCTGCTGGGAATACAGCTTGTGAATCGCTGCTAGTACCGCCTCCCTGTCTGAGGGAGCAATCGGCAAGGCGGATTTTAGGAAACGGCGGGGTGGAGTCGCCTCGAATTCCAGCCTGTATCCCTGAGATACTATTTGAAGGATCCAGGGATCCACCTGTGAGCGGGCCCACTGATCGCTGAAATTCCTGAGGCGGGCCCCCACCGTACCTGGCTCCGCCTGTGAAGCCCCACCGTCATGCGGCGGACTTGGAAGAGGAAGCGGGGGAGGACTTTTGTTCCTGGGAACCTGCTGTTTGCTGCAGCCTTTTTCCCCTGCCTCTGCCTCTTGACAGAAAAGACCCTCCTTTTCCCCGCTTGTTTTTCTGGGACCGAAAGGACTGAACCTGATAAAATGGCGCCTTCTTAGGCTGTGAGGGGACATGGGGTAAAAATGCTGACTTCCCAGACGTTGCTGTGGAAACTAGGTCGGAGAGACCATCCCCAAATAATTCCTCCCCCTTATAAGGCAAGACTTCCATGTGCCTTTTGGAATCTGCATCTCCAGTCCACTGGCGAGTCCATAAGCATCTCCTAGCAGAGATAGATAATGCACTTATTTTAGATGCCAGTCGGCAGATTTCCCTCTGTGCATCTCTCATGTATAAGACTGAGTCTTTTATATGGTCAATTGTTAGCAGGATCGTGTCTCTGTCTAACGTGTCAATATTTTCTGACAGTTTATCTGACCACGCAGCGGCAGCACTGCACATCCATGCTGACGCAATAGCTGGTCTGAGTATAATGCCTGAGTGTGTATATACAGACTTCAGGATCGCCTCCTGCTTTCTATCAGCAGGTTCCTTAAGGGCGGCCGTATCCTGGGACGGTAGTGCCACCTTTTTAGACAAACGTGTGAGCGCTTTATCCACCCTCGGGGGTGTTTCCCAACGTAACCTATCCTCTGGCGGGAAAGGGAACGCCATTAGTAGCTTCTTAGGAATTACCAATTTCTTATCAGGGGAAGACCACGCTTCTTCACACACTTCATTTAATTCATCTGACGGGGGAAAAACTACAGGTAGTTTTTTCTCCCCAAACATAATACCCTTTTTTGTGGTACCTGGATGTAAATCAGAAATATTTAACACCTCTTTCATTGCCTCAATCATGCAGTGAATGGCCTTAACGGGCATTAAATTTGACTCATCGTCGTCGACACTGGTGTCAGTATCCGTGTCGACATCTACTTGTGCCACCTGAGATAACGGGCGTTTCAGAGCCCCTGATGACTTTTGAGACACCTGGACAGGCACGAGCTGAAGACTCGGCTGTCCCACAGTCGGCATGTCGTCAAATTTTTTATGTAAGGAGTCTATACGTGCACTCATTTCCTGCCATAATACCATCCACTCAGGTGTCTGACCCCCAGGGGGTGACATCCCTGCTAAAGGCATCTGCTCCCCCTCCACATCATTATCCTCCTCAAACATGTCGACACAGCCGTACCGACACACTCCACACACACAGGGAATGCTCAAACAGAGGACAGGACCCACAAAAGCCCTTTGGGGGGACAGAGTAAGAGTATGCCAGCACACACCAGAGCGCTATATATATACAGGGACTAACTGAGTTATGTCCCTAATAGCTGCTTTTTATATAATATACTGTATACAGTGCCAATTTTAATGCCCCCCCTCTCTTTTCCCTCTTACTGTACTGTAGAATTGCAGAGAAGAGCCAGGGAGCTTCCTTCCAGCCGAGCTGTGAGGGAAAAATGGCGCCAGTGTGCTGAGGAGATAGGCTCCGCCCCTTTTTCGCGGCCTATTCTCCCGCTTTTTATGGGATTCTGGCAGGGGTATTTACCTCATATATAGCCCCAGGGGCTATATATTGAGGTATTTTAGCCAGCCAAGGTGTTTTTATTGCTGCCTCAGGGCGCCCCCCCCAGCGCCCTGCACCCTCAGTGACCGGAGTGTGAAGTGTGTATGAGGAGCAATGGCGCACAGCTGCAGTGCTGTGCGCTACCTTGGTGAAGACAGGATGTCTTCATGCCGCCGATTTTCCGGACCATCTTCTTGCTTCTGGCTCTGTAAGGGGGACGGCGGCGCGGCTCCGGGACCGAACATCAAGGCTGGGCCTGCGGTCGATCCCTCTGGAGCTAATGGTGTCCAGTAGCCTAAGAAGCCCAATCCGGCTGCAAGCAGGCGAGTTCGCTTCTTCTCCCCTTAGTCCCTCGCTGCAGTGAGCCTGTTGCCAGCAGGTCTCACTGAAAATAACAAATTCTAAGACTATAACTTTCTAAGAGCTCAGGAGAGCCCCTAGTGTGCATCCAACCTCGGCCGGGCACGAAATCTAACTGAGGCTTGGAGGAGGGTCATAGTGGGAGGAGCCAGTGCACACCAGGTAGTCTAAGATCTTTCTAGAGTGCCCAGCCTCCTTCGGAGCCCGCTATTCCCCATGGTCCTTACGGAGTTCCCAGCATCCACTAGGACGTTAGAGAAAACAATTTAACAGAAAACCAGACTTCTTCAGTACCAGCATATACTACTACAGCAAATATGACAGTGAGTACCAATTATAATGGTTCAAAGAAGGATGAAACAAACAACCAAAGGTAAAAACAGTGGTTAAAAGAAGGCAAGTTAAAAAGATATAAGAGATAATCAGTAAAATCAAAGTTTTACAGTGTTGTTCTGGAAAGAATTGCTTTTGTCTTTAAAAACAGAAAGTAAAATATATTAATGTAACATTTCCTATTCAAACAATTCTTAGAAAGTACAAAGTTAGTAGTTATAAAATTTTTAGGTGTTATTAATATTTCTTACTTCAACAAAGCATCAGAACGCACTGATTATCGCACTTCAAAGGTAATCTGATATGGCACTACTTCTCCTTATAGGCATTGCTCCAGAACTTCATTCAAGTTTACCCAGCATTAGAACTGCTGATGGCTGCATGCACCATTGAAACAGTCAGGAGGTGTGTGTATTAGGACTATTTACATTACTGTTTGGACTATTAGGGGCGATTCAATTGTTAGTTTGATTTTAGCTCCTGTCTAAAGTGTCCAGGAGCTATTCAACTGATTTGTGCAACCAACCAGGAGACTGCACTTAATGCAGATTTCTGCTTGCACTCTACTTAGGTGGGCTTAAAGGGTGTAACGTAATGCTTCGGGCTTGTCGTGAGTGCCGGGCACACCGTATACTGCAGATGGATGGGATAAGCTGTTTACCACGGCAAAAACTTTGCCCTCGCCCGCCACAGGAATTAATTGAATAGCTTCTGGGCTCTTAGCCTGGGAACTTATCTAACAGTTGAATCACCCCCTCAGTGTCAAAGCACACTTCCTTTGCTTTTCCAAATGAATACATGTTTGTTGAAGAATTAGTGTTAACAGATCATCTAATTTGATAAGCATATGATAAAAAATTAAAACTGGTTAAAAATAACAAACACATAAATAAAAATCTTTCTTCTAAGTGAAAGATCTGAACCAAAACAGATCTAGGCGTTATGGGATAACTGTTTTTTGGCTCCAAGAATAACTTAGATCAAAAGATATGGTCCCCGTAAAAAAAAACCAAGCAAACTGCACTTAACTGGTCTTTTCTAATTCACAAATGTTCGCAATCTATCTTTGAACTATCTAAACCATGACAAAATAATTGCGTATCAGCGTAAACTCCAGATCCTTCATTTGTTCTGCATGAACTATTTTATTACATAGACAATAAATAAAAACATCAAGAGAAGAATCAGTTTTAACCTAGACGCAGAGATATTTTTTGCAAATAACTTTATTTTTAAGCAAATGAGAATAAACCATTTCATTACTTGCCACCGACTCCTGCTGTGACCTTACATGGTATATCCAACACAAACAGGGAGGATTCCACTAAACTGTTTTTTACTGCGTTATATTATGCAATACCGGTCTTATTTATTTATGATATTTTTTGCTACTTTCATGTTTTGCCAGTAATTAAGCACATTAGAGAGTCAGGGCCAGATGGAACAAAATAACTTACACAATGATCTGCATTTTGAGGGCAAGTCAGGAAACGAACATGTTAATAAACGTGTACTAAATACAGCAAACTTTCTTACAAAAAGAAAAAATATTATGCATCTTGCCATCTGTGATAATATCACACACACTTTTATGCAGAGCTGTCACAGGCGAGGATCTACTATGAAACTAATGAAGCTTAAGCCCCTAACGCAACTTTTTTTAAATCAATTTTTAACAAAATCGATGGAGTTTATTAAATGTGTGTTATTAACTTAAGGTTATTTTAGTGATTGAATAATCACTCGTCTCGCTTGTGCCTTTTAACACCAAAAATCAGATTTTCAGCTCTTGTATTTATGTACTGTATGGTTATAGCTCAAACCAATAACACCATGACAACTAGGCCTCTAGTACAGCATAGCTGCTATTACAGCTTGGAATGCACGTGACTTAGTACCACAGGAGCTGCTGGGAGTTGTAGTCTAGCTCTGTGATTTGCGCTCTGTAAATAGCGTGAAACGTGTATCTGTTTTAAACTACAATTCCCGACAGCCTGCAGAACTTCTCTTTGTGACATTCCCAGGAATGGCGTAGCCTGAGTGGGCCCATCCTAGGAACGAGGCTGGGAGAAATGAAAGGTGAGAAGGAGCCCGGGACAAGGAGGAGTCTAAATAAGGTCATTTTGCTGGCGTTGAATGGTGTGTGCTGAAGACCCTTTGGACCTTGGTGGATGTTGACCTATTGTTGCTGGTTGCAAAGGTTCCCCCATAACAGTTCAAGCTTCAGAGCCCCAAAAATGTAGGCCCATGACTGGCTGTACACAGAATTATTTGCTGTTGTGCACAGCTTCGGTGGCTAGGACAACAACATGACTTGTCCCGGGAGTTGATTGTGGGATTCAAACTAAGATATCCAACAACTCTCAACTTTAATTAAAAAAAAAAGTGCGAAACAAGTTGAAAAAATTTTTTTTTTATGCATAGTTCTTACTAAGCACATGTGAAATAATTTGCTGCTTGTAATCTTCATGTGCACTATAAACAATTACATATGTTTTAATTTGTTTTATTATGAAAGATGCTTGTTGGCTAATTTTAACGATTTAGTTTACAAGCCACATGTAATTTAAAATTACTTTTAGCAGGAAGTCATACGTCTTGACAAGTAATTGTCACTTAATAAATACAAAAGCAGCCCTTATAGACTGTCCAAAAGGAAAAATCAGTTTAATTTCATTTTCCATGCTGCTCATCTTGAGAAACACGAGTGATTTACCAGCTTTCAAAATCTGAGATTCTCTTACATTGTGCATATTACATACCAGCATTATTCACTCAACGCTGGTCAATGGGATCAGTGACAAAACAGTAAAATGGGTGGTATTCATGTGACCGACGGTCACATGACCTCCACCAACATCCCGCCCCCTCACTATCCCGACGGTCGGCATGCCGACCAACAGGTACTATTTCCACTTGGTGGTGTCCACGACACACAGAGTGGGAATAGAACACATGGCGACCGCAGGTCGCCACCGAGCCCGCAAGGGGCTTGCTGCACTCGCCCCCACCTGCCGGGATCCTGGCGTCGGCATGCTGCCGGGATCCCGGCGTTGATATGCTGACCGCCGGTCAGTCATACCACACCCCAGTAAAATATGTATAGTATACAAATTTTATTAAACCAAGTGAAACACAACTAACAGCACTGCAGGTACGTAATACATAATAAACTCTATTTAATGCTCTGTGAAACTGTAGCTTAGAAAATTGTAACAGACAATACGGTTACAAGCAAATTTATACCAAAATTCTCTACTGTTTAATATTATCTTTTTTTTCTTAAGGACTTTACATACCAAATAAGCCATATTAAATGATCACTGTTACCTGTTCATATAGTAATACTGTATCTTATGTAAAAGTCTATCTATTGGTATCGGTTCAGTACACTAAGGTGACAGTCACCACGCCAACATTCAGAGGGTGCAATTCAACGTTTTTTTGGGTGCCCAAAGTAATGGATGCATATCAGAGCTATTAAATTCTTGATCTGATCGTGAGCCATTTCTATTTAAGTGCCCAAAAGAATCGGGTTTAGACACGCAAAATTTGTGAACCTATAGTAGGTATTGCTTAAAGGTGTACTCCACAAACTATAAATACTTGCTAGTTTTGAGTGGGATTAGGTAAACTGGGAAAAAGAGACAACTGGGAAGAAGCATAGCCAGATTAAGGGGGGGATGCAGGGCATACTGTATCCCGAGCTTCGCTATGTCAGGGCCCCCCCGGCCAGAGCACTGACATCACTAGCTTTCCCTCTTAAGCAGCAGCAGAACCAGCAGCCAGAATGTGAGCAGGACAGTATGCAGCGAATGCAGAGACACAGGAGTATCATATGTTTCATGAGCAACCGATAGAGCTTTTCGACCAGAGGATAGGAGGGTAGAGAGAGCTCTAAGTGACACAGGGATCCCAGCTTCTCCTCTTCCTTGCTTGGGTGTCTGAGTCTTGTGGAAACTGTTATGCAACTAAACCATTTGGGCCCAGAGATAAGAGACACACACAGAGTTCTCCTGAGTCCTGTCCCAGTGTGTAAGCAGTACAGAGGCTGCCGCTATTCCTGCATGTGGCAAGATAAATTGTTTTATTTTTCTATGTGTATTTTAAGGTTAAGTTGTCTTTGTTCCACTACAACAAAAGTTTATAAAATAGTTGTCTTTCAATTAGGTGGAGCTATAAACGGTACCCAGCCATTATTAAACTATTAGTTTAAAACTAATATGCACCATTGGTTTAAATTTAATTTAATCAATCAATCAATTATTCCGAACATGACACATTCCAGGAGGGACAAAATGCTCTCTACCTGGACTTCCTTCTTAATTTATGATTGCAATCAACTGTGTTGAAACACCTTTCTTATCAATTAAATAGTACAACACAGGTGATGCCAATCATATATTAAGAGGGAAGTCCAGGTAGAGAGCATTTTGTCCCTCCTGGAATGGGACATGTTGGGATGTATGCACAATCTATTATACACCCCCTCTTCCACCGGGGACCCCATGTCTTAAGTGCCCCGGGCACCCCCCAGGCTTAATCCGGCCCTGGGAATAAGTATTGCTGGAGCAGGACAGATGATTTTCTGCTTGTACTGCTACAACAATTAAATCAATTGTCAAATCACGTATCCACCAATCAGTTGTAAACCTTTATATTTCTACAGTATTTCAGGCTCAAAGTAGACTCTATAGCCATCACCTAAAAACATTCACATTCCTGAGTAATGTTTCTAAACTTGAAATGTTCTTCATTTACACATACTGTATCTGCATACAAAGAAATTCTAGATGGACAAAACCCGGGCCTAGTAGCTTCTACCATAATCTGCAATGTTAGAGACTTTGGGACTGAGGATTTGCAGTTGGAGAATTTTGCAAGACCTTCACTTCAATAAGATGATACACTTAAGCAGCAATGGAAGTTCTTGTTGCATAACATACGTATGACAGCAAGAGAGGCCAAAATTAGTTTTTATCAAATCAGGTACAGAGACTTCAACAAAGAAATGCAGTTTATGAATAACATTAATTTAAAACCCCTTCAAATTACTGTCTGAAGAGGTAAAGCAAAATCTTCAATATGCAACAAAGGAACCTTATCTGAGTAACCACATCAATTGGAGAGAATGTCACAGTGACAGCATCAGTCTGAACAGACTTTTCAAAATATATTTTACCATAACCAGGAGAACAGGTTAAACCTTGGTCAAGGAGAGTAGGATGATCTTTACTTAAAGTTTACTAAAATGAAATATATTATTAAAAGCAACGCAAATAGAAGTGAAAATGATGAGTACCTTAGTCTAATATAAAATAATGACCAACATAAGATGGTCAGCCAGTTCAAGGATTGTGCCAAAAACCTAAACGCAACTTTTGAGAATAAGAAGAAAAAAAAAATGGAGTCTAGATGAAAAGTATAACTAAAATCGAAATGTAGGTATCAAAATGAAATACGCAAATCTAAATCCTGCCAGAATTTAAAAAAAACAAGGCTCAAATAATACAAATATCTATCTATCTACATTTCCTAACAGGAAAATTCTGACCAGAGGTATCCAGTATGCACAGGTAGGTAGTAGCCGGCACTCAATGCAGAAATAACAGAACAGGAGACGAATATATGACGAATACAGCATGGCAACCTACACTGCGCTGTTGTCCCCTCCGTCGTGCAAGTGTGTACAATGCAGGGTCCCATCGGCCGGCCTAACTGTCACGTGCAATGCAGTCTTTTCCAACCACAGTCCTCAGCGCACACTAAGGGGTATATTTACTAAAGTTCCTTTTTACAGAAGTGGAGATGCTGCCCATAGGAACCAATCTGATTGTACTTATCATTTATCTAGCACCTTCTAGAAGATGATAGCTAGAATCTGACTGATCACTATGAGCAACATCTCCACTTCTACAAATCCACACTTAAGTAAATATACTAGAGATGAGCGGGTTCAGATTTACTTGGTTCTTTACGGCAGAATTATCGCCATTTCTTATTTTCTGGATTTTTCTTATTGATTAACCAAAACACGTGACGTCCGATAGCCAATAAGGAGATTCGGGTAAATCCGAGTAAAACCGAACCCGCTCATCTCTAAAATATACCCACAACAGTCCAGGTTCTAAGGATAGCCATATTTGAGAACAGGTGATCAGTACCTCAGTTTTGATTTAACCATCTGTGCTCAAGCATAGTTATCATTAAAACCTGGACTGTTAAGGCCCCCACACACAGAGCGATGTGTACTCTAGCGACACATCGCGAGCAACGGGACACACTTGCCAATGCCGGCAACGGCGACAGAGGGCGAGGTGGAGCGGGGCTATGCTGCACTTGGCAACTTGGCATTGTTCTCCACCTCCTCAGATCTTTCTGCATGTTCAAGAGATCTAAGGAGACAACAAACAACCCATGGGTGCACACATTGCATCGTTTGCATGCCCACACACGGACCACTTTTAAACGATGCGTCATTCTAATCTGTCGAAAACACCCACAAAGTTTAACAAATCTTACCGTGTGTGGGCATCTTTAGAGTGCCTTGAGGACAGTGGTTGGGAATCACTGCTCTAGACTGTTGATATAATAGTTTGCTTTTATGTTCTAGCTGAGTGAACAGACAAAGTATCACTAAATGTCAGCTAGGTATAGTAATTATCGATTATTAAGCATTCATCGGATTTCAAAATGCTAGCATATTATTATTATTATTATTATTATTCTCCTTCATTTATATGGTGCCACAAGGGATCTGCAGCGCCCAATTACAGAGTACATAAACAAATAATCAAAACAGGAAAATAGTGACTTAACAGTTGAAGATAATATAGGACAAGTACAGGGTAAATAAACATAGCTACATCTGAGATGACACTGACATAAGTATTAGGGTGGCAGAAAACCGCGGGATTTGGTGCATCTGAAGATTATTAAAGTAAGATAAGAATAAGCACGAGGGAAAAGTGCCCTAGAGACCTAGATAGAGAAAAGAGACCTAGATAGAGAAAAGTGTGACTACAGAATAAAGGGGTTATTCAGAGTTGGTTGTAGATTTTGCTATTTTAGCAAAGTCTACGACCACTAAAATCACATGCTGGGGGCCTCGCAGCACAAGGCAAGGCTGCCCAGCATGTGTGGCACGGCCCCGCGATGCAACTGCAATTCAATGGCTGCATAGACAGTGGCACCGCCGCCATGTTTCAGATTGCAGGAAACGCAATCGATGCAATCGGCCGGGCCAGGAAACGGCAATGACACGCATGCGTTTCTCATGACACTCCCCCAAAGCCGTATCGCCGCCCCCGGACACCTGCCACCTGTCAATCATGATGTGATTGCATCCTTCAGGGATGTAATCGCACAATGAATGAACGCGCACTGCAGCCGCTGCGCTTGTGCAGACATCTGAGACAGGGTATGAATAAGGCCCTAAGTGTGACTAGAGAGAGGCCAGCTCATGTTTTACAAAGAAAAGCTCATCCTGTACAGATCCAAAAGAGTAACTCCCGTCGGAAGTGATAGAATGGAGGAAAAGTCTAGGTGTTCCAATTATTCATTTAGGAATAAGCAGTCTCCATAAAGGTCTGAACTGATTTACCTCAATGGGGGATATTCAAATGTTTGAAAAGTCAGTTGGGAGTCTGTTTTTTCCTGTCTAATAGACAGGAAAAAACAGACACCAAACCGACTTTTCAAACAATTGAATCTCCCCCAATGAATGTTAACAATGAATCCGCAAAAAGCTGATATTGCACTTTTGTATCAGTATCTGGAAGATCAGAAATACACTCTTGTCATTATCTTTTAATGGTGATTATAAATCTTCAGTTGTTTGCTTTTATGTCAGTGATCGCGCTGAGCCCAAAAAAAAAAGTCACTTTTAAAATTGGGGTCCTACCGGTCTTTTTCTGGGTCCCATCGGAATGAAGGTTCTTTTTAATCTTAATCTTGTTTGGACACTACAAAAGTGTTGCAAGGAGGGGGGATGGGGTGACAATGCTGCTGGGCTGTGTAGCATGCAGGACACCCTGCAGCAGAGGTGTAACTAGACATTTTGGTGTCCTCAGGCAGAAAGTGAATTGGTGTTCCACCTCCCAGATCACAAAGTATAGGCAATGCGCACAGCAACATTTTAGGGGCGTGGCTTCATGGGGAAGGGGCGTGACCACATAATAGTGCCAATTCACATTACACCACACAGTAGTGCCGCTTATACACATTGCACCAGGTAGAACCTCCTATGCACACTGCACCAGGTAGAGCACTGTATACATATTGTGCCAGATAGAGCACGTTGTACACTTTGCTCCTGGTACAGCACGTTATACACTTTGCTCCAGGTACAGCACGTTATACACTTTGCTCCAGGTACAGCACGTTATACACTTTGCTCCAGGTACAGCACGTTATACACTTTGCTCCAGGTACAGCACGTTATACACTTTGCTCCAGGTAGAGGACTTATACAAATTGCACCAGGTAGAGCACGTTATACACATTGCGCCAGGTAGAACACGTTATACACATTGCACCAGGTAGAGCACTTTATACACATTGCGCCAGGCAGAGCACATTATACACATTGTACAAGGTAGAGCACTTTATACACACTGCGCCAGTTAGAGCACGTTATTTATACACATTGCACCAGGTAGAGCACGTTATACACAATGCGCCAGGTAGAGCACATTATACACAATGCGCCAGGTAGAGCACATTATACACAATGCGCCAGGTAGAGCACGTTATACACATTGCAACAGGTAGAGCACATATAAACATTGCACCAGGTAGAGCGCGTTATACACAATGCGCCAGGTAGAGCACTGAGGCACATTACACCAGGTAGAGCACTGAGGCACATTGCACAAGGTAGAGCACTGAGACACATTGCACCAGGTAGAGCACCGAGACACATCGCACCAGGTAGAGCACCAAGACACACTGCACCAGGTAGAACACTGAGACACATTGCACCAGGTAGAGCACTGAGACACATTGCACCAGGTAGAGCACTGAGGCACATTGCACCAGGTAGAGCACTGAGGCACATTGCACCAGGTAGAGCACTGAGACACAGTGCACCAGGTAGAGCACTGAGACACAGTGCACCAGGTAGAGCACTGAGGCACATTGCGCCAGGTAGAGCACTGAGGCACATTGCACCAGGTAGAGCACTGAGGCACATTGCACCAGGTAGAGCACTGAGACACAGTGCACCAGGTAGAGCACTGAGACACAGTGCACCAGGTAGAGCACTGAGGCACATTGCGCCAGGTAGAGCACTGAGGCACATTGCACCAGGTAGAGCACTGAGGCACATTGCAGTAACCACCTATGACCTCCAGTTCCCCCCCCTCCCCCCCAGTGTCACGGGAAACCTTCAGTAAGACCATCCACCACCACACATGCAGCCTGCTACAGCCTGAGCACTGGGGCAGATGCAGAGCGGTACTCACCGTTGCGGAGGAGGGCGCTGTGCCTGGTGAGCGTGGCCAGTCTCTTGGTGCTGGCGGCGGAGCGTGCAGCGGGGAGGAGGTGGAGCTGTGCCGGATGAGCGGGGCCAGTCTGTCAGCGCTGCAGCACAGATCCATGTGCTGGCGGCGGAGAACAGGTCAGCTGGGAGAAGGATTCAAAGCAGGCGGACTGAAGACACTGCAGGGATGATTGTCTGGAGACTACAGGAGGTGATTGGCTGAGGAAACAGCCAGTCACCTCCTGCATGCCGCTCACTAGCTGGCGCGATCATATATTCAGATGAGCGCGTCCACCTATTCTTCTAAATGTGAGTCCCTGAGTATTTGCTGCTGTGGAGCACGTCTTCGGGGACCCTCCCATTTTAGATAAGCGAGTCCCCGGACATCAAAAGCGGGTAAAATATGCGCTACTGGATGGGACATTAACATAGTTTTTGAGATAATCTGTATTAGGTAATGGGGGTTATGAAATAGGTTCTGATATTATGGAACCGGCGGGATTTCTGCAAGTTTACCACCAAATTTAAAGCAGCAAGCAGTTATAATGCTAAACCAGCTGAAACGCACTGAAATCTCGCCAGTTCCATAATAATGGAACACATTACATAAACCCCGATAATTTACTGTCACATTAATCCTCCAATAACCTTTCATTTTAATTGATCGGATGAGAGAGAACACATCTTGACCTAATTCAATCATTAAAATAAACAAGCAGTTCAGATGCATCATAGCCAGATATGTTTATGTAACAGTAGACACGACACTTGTCTGTAGCTACTGTATAAAGATGGCATTGTGAACTTCATGTAAGAGGTGTATTAGAACATTATATTTATTATATACAATGGGGGTGTTTCAGAGTTGATCGTAGCTGTGCTAAATTTAGCACAGCTACGATCAGGCACACCGACATGCGGGGGGACGCCCAGCACAGGGCTAGCCTGCCCTGCATGTCAGTCCCTGCCCCGTCGCAGAAGTACATAAGCATCGCACAGCGGCAATGCTTTTGTACTTCAGGAGTAGCTCCCAGCCATCGCAGCTCCTGCACGCTGGCCGGGAGCTACTCGTTGCTGCATGGGTCACAGCGGCTGCGTGTCGGGAGCTACTCGTTGCTGCTCGGATCGCAGCGGCTGCGTGTGACGTTGCAGCGGCTGTGTTTGCAGGACCGTGCCCCTTAAATGGCAGCTTAACGCCGCCTACCCGTCCCACCCCTTTCCGCCCAGCGACTGTCATTCAGGCAGAGGCGATCGCTAGCTAAAGACAGCCGTCGGCTACCGGCACATGCGCAGTTCAGGCCTGATCACTGCTGTACAAACACGCACAGCACCAATCAGGTCTGAATTAGCCCCAATATGCCTTCTTTATAGCATTAACTGCAAGCAAACGTGCTCCAGTAAAGGTGGCGCTGTAAAGAGGGCATAGGCCAGTGGTTCCCAAACTTTTTTGAGTTATCACCCTATCAGAATTCTTTTCACAGCACCCTTAGGCTAAAAGTTTCTTATTGAGAGACTGTAAATTGTACTTATATGTCATCTTTAGGTTTAATTGTGTGGTGAGGGACAGGATTTGCTTCTGTTTGTCCACATAGTTTATGATTGGCAGCCACCAGCACTGGTTTTGCCTATTACATTGACCATAAATAAATTGAATTGGTCCTGGACCACCAACCCAGGGCACCCCTGCAAGTGTCCCGAGGCACCCCAGGGTGCCATGGCACACAGTTTGAGAACCACTGGCATAGAAGAAAATATAGTATTATCCTTTTTGTGTAGAACATAAAGGTGGTTGTGAGGATGGTATTATAAGGAGGAGGTAGTCAAAATGCTGACAATTAAAAGTTTGACACCACAATGTCAACGTCAAAATGTTGACATTAAACATGTCAGCATGTGCAGAATGTCGACATGTGAAGCACCAACATTCTGCCTAGACCGGCAGTGAAGGGTGTCGACATTATGTATGTTGTCAAAATATACCACACCCATTATAAAAACACAGTTATCGATGGCTCATTTTGGCACTAAAGCTGATGGCAATCTATTCCAGGTTTCGGTTTTGAGATCACAGATAGGAACCTTGGCCCAGATTTATCAAGCCTTGGAGAGTGATAAATACAGCAAGTACAAACCAATCATTTCCTGTCATTTTTCAAACACAGCCTGTATTATGGCAGTTAGGAGCTGATTGGCTGGTACTTTATCACCGTGCTATTTATCACTCTCCAAGGCTTGATAAATCTGAGCCACTGTTTCTAATGTTCTAAAGAGGTACATATAATGCAATTGTAAAAAACAGGGAATAGTAAACCCTGAAGTAATTGGGCACTATACACCCAACCAGAGTGTATAAATATAAAATTTATGTTTAGTGATTAATAAATAATAAACACCTGTATAACATCAGTCATTTAGTCAAAACTTTGTATCGATCAATTAGTTAATTGATTAGGCAGCTCCTAAGGGCAATCTGGATGCCTACTAACAAGATTACAAAAAAACTGTTTGTATGACCAAACAATTAAGGAGCGCCTTAATTGTTTGGTCATACAAACCGTTTGTTTTGTAAACATATAATGCAATGCCCGCATTTCTGAATGAAATTTAGAGGTATAAGGGGATGTGGAATGAATGATCACAGTGTAACCGTAGGTATGGTAATTGTTTGCAAATCATGGACATTGTTATTTTGAAGAAAGCGGTCGTTTGAGTGTGAGGAGGATAAACAAACGTGAAGTGCATATTGAGGATAATACACACTTATGGGTAAAGGGGGGTACTCACTGAGCGATTGCTGCTTAAAATCTAAGCAATCTGACTAGATTGCTTAGATTTTAAGCCTGATCTCTCCGTGTGTACCCCCCACAGCAGCCCCGTGCATCGCTATCGCTGGTGCTAGATTGGCCTGCCGTGCAGGCCAATCTAGCAGGTCGCTCGTTTCACCCGCTGGGTGAAATGAGCGGCCCACCGTCTCCCCCCGCACGCATAGCACACATCGCGCTGTGCTGAGCGGCGGGAGAGATGTGTGCTGAGCGGTTCGCTCAGCACACATCTCTCCCGCATCAGCTGGTGAGTACCGGCCTTTAGTCTCTTGTCTGTGAGCACTGAACACTCACATGTTCTAGACATCACATAATAAGAATCTATTCTCCCAATAGGACTTTACATTTGCATTTAAGAACACAAGAATAAGCGTAACAGAAAATGAAGGGACATTAGTGGAAAGCTTGTGTAAACAGGTGAGTCTTGTGTTACTGAAGTGTTCTAGAGTGGAGGGCTGTCGAACCGAGCGGGGAAGCCAGTTCCATAGAGTCGTAGCCGCAAGCAAAAAGTTCACGACTCAGGCATGACTTGCGAGATTACAAGCCATAGGGTGGCTCGCTGAATTCTTCATGTTTTTATTAAAAATTCCACCCTTGTGCTGATTTCCCATCAATCAAATGTAAACTGCTATTATTCAGAGCAGAGTTCATCCATTAATTCTCTACACACTGCATCAATAAAAACTCTTGTGCATAAATATTCTCCTTGTCCAATGATATGTTAAATGCATACAGATTTTATACAAGGAGGGCATGTATCTTCAAAACTTTTTGCAATGTTACTAGTGACATAAATTTACAAACTCATAATCCCTAGCATATGAAATATGTCTAGTTTCATAACCATCATATGGTTTTTCTGTATTTGCTACAAAATAGGAGTATTCCTGCTGCTAAAGGCAAGTATGTTTTAAGCTGGAAAGTTACCAACTGATTATATGCGTTCCCAATATCTAAAGGGCCATACACACTAGAAGATATTTTTCAAAGATCTGAAAGATAATGACGATTGTGAACGATATATCGTTCACATCGTCTAGTGTGTATGGCCCTCCAATCATAGATGCGCGCACCCGGGCTCGTTGATTGGAGGTTGGCTGTGTTGCCTGCTCAATGTGAGCAATGTCACTTGCGACATCACTCATCACGGCATGTGTGTACGGAGCCGCGATGAGTGATGCGCACAATGTGACATTGCTCACCTCCCCGCCAGCGGCTTCACATCTGAGCCGCTGACCGCTCAGCGTCTCCGACCACTGCCCCACCAATGAAGTTATAAACCCACTGGGCCACCAACCCACTGTGTCACCAACTTAATATAAAATTAATTATAATGGGTTTATATATACGTGTGTGTGTGTGTGTGTGTGTGTGTGTGTGTGTGTGTGTGTGTGTGTATATATATATATATATTATATTGAACCCATTATAATTAGTTTTTTATTAAGTTGGTGGCACAGTGGGTTGGTGGCACAGTGGGTTTATAACTTCATTGGTGGGGCAGTGGACGGAGACGCTGAGTGGTCAGCGGCTCAGCTAGGTGCAGCACTTCTAGCAGCTTGAATAAAGAACAGCAGGGCATGCGTGTAGACTATTTCAATGCCTTTATTGTGGCTTTGTCATCAGGTCTTTTATGCCACGATAAAGGCATTGAAACGTTGTCTACATGCATGCCCTGCTGTTGTCCTTTATTCAAGCCGCTTGGAGTGCCGCACCTTTGGACTTTATGTGATTATTATTTGCGAACGCACCCAGCGCAGTAACGTGGTCTTAATGGGAGAGCCGGGCACTCTAGTCTGTATATATTTTATATATATTAAACCCATTAAAATGAATTTTTTATTAAGTTGGTGGCACAGTGGAAATTGGTGGGGCAGTGGGTGAAAAAATAAGATGGATGCTGGGGACTCCGTAAGGACCATGGGGTATAGACGGGCTCCGCAGGAGACATGGGCACCATAAAGAACTTTAGAATGGGTGTGCACTGGCTCTTCCTTCTACGCCCCTCCACCAGACCCCAGTTAGAGAAACTGTGCCCAGAGGAGACGGACAGTATGAGGAAAGGATTTTTGTTAATCCAAGGGCAAGATTCATACCAGCCCACACCATATAACCTGGAATATACGCAACCAGTTAACAGTATGAACAAAACAGTATCAGCCAACGACTGATCTTAACTGTAACATAACCCTTATGTAAGCAATACCTATATACAAGTCATGCAGAAATATGTCCGCACTGGGACGGGCGCCCAGCATCCTCTACGGACTAGGAGAAAAAGATTTACCGGTAGGTTTAAAATCTTATTTTCTCTTACGTCCTAGAGGATGCTGGGGACTCCGTAAGGACCATGGGGATTATACCAAAGCGCCAAACCGGGCGGGAGAGTGCGGACGACTCTGCAGTACCGATTGAGCAAACATGAGGTCCTCCTCAGCCAGGGTATCAAACTTGTAGAATTTTGCAAAAGTGTTTGAACCCGACCAAGTAGCTGCTCGGCAAAGCTGTAAGGCCGAGATGCCTCGGGCAGCCGCCCAAGAATAGCCCACCTTCCTAGTGGAATGGCCCTTTACTGAATTTGATAACGGCAATCCAGCCAAAGAATGAGCCTGTTGAATCGTGTTACAGATCCAGCGAGCAATAGTCTGCTTAGAAGCAGGAGTGCCAACCTTGTTGGCTGCATACAGGACAAACAGTGGCTCTGTTTTCCTAACCCGAGCCGTCCTGGCTACGTAAATTTTTAAGGCCCTGACTACATCAAGGGATTTGGAATTCTCCCGTAGCCACAGGCACCACAATAGGTTGGTTCATATGAAACGATGACACCACCTTAGGCAAAAATTGAGGACGAGTCCTCAACTCTGCTCTATCCTCATGGAAAATGAGATAGGGGCTCTTATGAGATAAGGCCGCCAATTCGGACACCCGCCTAGCAGATGCCAAGGCCAACAACATGACCACTTTCCAAGTGAGAAACTTTAATTCAACTGTTTGAAGAGGTTCAAACCAGTGAGATTTTAGGAACTGTAACACCACGTTAAGGTCCCATGGTGCCACTGGGGGCACAAAAGGAGGCTGGATGTGTAGCACTCGCTTTACAAAAGTTTGGACTTCTGGGAGAGAAGCCAATTCCTTCTGGAAGAATATAGATAGGGCCGAAATCTGTACCTTAATGGAGCCTAACTTTAGGCCCATATCCACTCCTGTCTGTAGAAAGTGGAGAAAACGGCCCAAGTGGAAATCTTCCGTAGGAGCATTCTTGGCTTCACACCAAGATACATACTTCCTCCAGATACGGTGATAATATTTCGCCGTCACTTCCTTCCTAGCCTTTATCAGAGTAGGGATGACTTCTTCCGGAATACCCTTCCCCGCTAGGATTCGGTGTTCAAACGCCATGCCGTCAAACGTAACCGCGGTAAGTCTTGGAACACGCAGGGTCCCTGCTGCAACAGGTCCTCCCTGAGAGGAAGAGGCCACGGATCTTCTGTGAGCATCTCCTGAAGATCTGAATACCAGGCCCTTCGAGGCCAATCTGGAACAATGAGTATTGGTGGTCATTCCGAGTTGTTCGCTCGTTGCCGATTTTCTCTATATTGCGATTAGTCGCTTACTGCGCATGCGCAAGGTTCGCAGAGCGCATGCGCTTAGTTATTTTACACAAAAGTAAGGTATTTTACTCACGGCATAACGAGGATTTTTCATCGTTCTGGTGATCGGAGTGTGATTGACAGGAAGTGGGTGTTTCTGGGCGGAAACTGGCCGTTTTCTGGGCGTGTGCGAAAAAATGATGGCGTTTCTGGGAAAAACGCGGGAGTGTCTGAGGAAACGGGGGAGTGTCTGGGCGAACGCTGGGTGTGTTTGTGACGTCAAACCAGGAACGAAACTGACTGAACTGATCGCAATGGCTGAGTAAGTCTGGAGCTACTCAGAAACTGCTAAGAAATTTCTATTCGCAATTCTGCTAATCTTTCGTTCGCAATTCTGCTAAGCTAAGATACACTCCCAGAGGGCGGCGGCTTAGCGTGTGCAATGCTACTAAAAGCAGCTAGCGAGCGAACAACTCGGAATGAGGGCCCTTGTCTGTACTCTTTTTCGTCTTATGATTCTCAATATTTTTGAGATGAGAGGAAGAGGAGGGAACACATAGACCGACTGAAACACCCATGGTGTCACCAGGGCGTCCACCGCTACTGCCTGAGGGTCCCTTGACCTGGCACAATACCTCCGAAGCTTCTTGTTGAGGCGTGATGCCATCATGTCTATTTGAGGAAGTCCCCAAGGGCTTGATATCTCTGCAAAGACTTCTTGATGAAGTCCCCACTTTCCTGGATGGAGATGGTGTCTGCTGAGGAAGTCTGCTTCCCAGTTGTCCACTCCCAGAATGAATACCGCTGACAGAGCGCTTACGTGATTTTCTGACCAGCGCAGAATCATGGTGGCTTCCGCCATTGCCACTCTGCTCCTTGTCCCGCCTTGGCGGTTTACATGAGCCACGGCTGTGACGTTGTCTGATTGAATCAGAACCGGTAGGTCGCGAAGAAGAGTCTCCGCTTGTCGTAGGCCGCTGAATATGGCCCTTAATTCCAGTATGTTGATGTGTAGACAAGCCTCATGGCTTGACCACAGTCCCTGAAAATTCCTTCCTTGTGTGACTGCTCCCCATCCTCGGATGCTAGCGTCCGTGGTTACCAGAACCCAGTTCTGAATGCCGAACCTGCGACCTTCTAGAAGGTGAGCACTCTGCAGCCACCACAGGAGATACACCCTGGCCCTGGGGGACAGGGTTATTTTCTGATGTATTTGAAGGTGGGACCCGGACCACTTGTCCAGAAGGTCCCACTGAAAAGTCCTCGCATGAAACCTGCTGAAGGGGATAGCCTAGTAGGTCGCCACCATTTTTCCCAGTACTCGAGTGCACTGATGGACTGACACTCTTTTTGGTTTTAACAGGTCTCTGACCATGTATTGGAGTTCCTGGGCTTTTTCCATCGGGAGAAAAACCACCTTTTGTTCTGTGTCCAGAATCATGCCTAAGAAAGACAGCCAAGTTGTTGGATTAGGATCCAGCCATGTTGCTGCAGCACTCTCAGGGAGAGCGACACGCTTTTCTGCAACTGTTCCTTTGATCTCGCTTTTCTCAGGAGATCGTCCAAGTACGGGATAATTGTGACTCCTTGCCTGCGCAGGAGTACCATCATTTCCGCCATTACCTTGGTGAAAACCGTCGGGGCCCTGGAAAGCCCAAACGGCAACGTCTGAAATTGGTAATGACAGTCCTGTACAGCGAATTTCAGGTACGCCTGATGAGGACACCAAAAAATCCCCCCCCCCCCTTCCAGGCTGGAGATCACTGCCCTGAGCGATTCCATCTTGAACTTGAACCTTTTTAAGTACAGGTTCAGGGATTTTAAGTTTAGCATGGGTCTGACCGAGCCATCCGGTTTCGGGACCACAAATAGGGTTGAATAGTACCCTTTTCCCTGTTGTATTAAGGGAACCTTGATAATCACTTGCTGTAGACACAGTTTTTGAATTGCAGCTAAAACTATCTCCCTCTCTGGGGGAGACGTTGGTAAAGCCGATTTGAAGAATCGGAGGGGAGGCAAGTCTTCGAATTCCAGCTTGTAGCCTTGGGATACAATTTCCATCGCCCAAGGATCCACGTCCGACTGAACCCAGACGTGGCTGAAGAGTCGAAGACGTGCCCCCACCGGAGCAGACTCTCTCAGTGGAGCCCCAGCATCATGCGGTGGATTTAGTAGAAGCCGGGGAGGACTTCTGTTCCTGGGAACTGGCCGTAGCAGGCATTCTTTTCCCTCTACCCTTACCTCTGGCGAGGAAGGAAGAGCCCCGACCTCTTCTGGACTTATGCGACTGAAAGGACTGCATCTGATACTGTGGCGTTTTCTTTTGCTGTGGGGGAACATAAGGCAAAAAAGTAAATTTACCCGCGGTAGCTGTGGAAGCAGGTCCGCGAGACCTTCCCCAAATAATACCTCACCCTTGTAAGGTAAAACTTCCATATGCCTCTTTGAGTCAGCATCACCCGTCCACTGGCGGGTCCACAGTGCTCGCCTAGCAGAAATCGCCATGGCTTTGGCCCTTGAACCTAGTAGGTCGCGTCTCTCTGAGCGTCCCTCATATATAAGATTGCGTCTTTGATGTGACCTAAGGTCCATAAAATGATATCCCTATCTAGGGTATCAATATCGTGTAAAGAAAGCACTTAAGGTGATCAATCGTCTGCGCAAAAACAAATGGGGCAGCCCTGTCCAGCAGATTCAAAAATGAGTGTCTCTCCAATTACACTCACAAATTGACTAGAAAAAAGTGGTTATGAATGCACTATAACAAGGCGCCACCTCTTAATTGTGCAACCATCACTCTGTGGTGGAGATATTGAAAATATATTTACGTTCATTGTGTGTACACCAGTATCCTCTTTGCTCCAGGGCCCTGGATCTCACATGCTCAGCATATGCAAAGATAGATACAATCTCATGTATAGTAATGTCAATTTAATACATAGATTTTATACAACACACATATAACATGGACAAAAAAAGAATCCCACTACGGTTCCAGCAAATGTCCCCAGAGGACTGAAACAATTACCAGATGGTGTGGAGAACTGGTGGATAAGCAGTTCTCAAACAAGCGTTGTTAAATGTCTAAAGTCAGTCCACCCGGGTAGACAGCTCCAGAAAGGGCATCAGGTACCGTTCAGTACTCTCCAAACAGCTCCAGGAACCAGGGGATCAGCAATACCTTACAGCCAACGCGTTTCAACCCCTGTCAGCAGGGTCTTTTTCAAGGCAGGGTCTTTTTCTGGAGCTGTCTACCCGGGTGGACTGACTTCAGACATTTAACAACGCTTGTTTGAGAACTGCTTATCCACCAGTTCTCCACACCATCTGGTAATTGTTTCAGTCCTCTGGGGACATTTGCTGGAACCGTAGTGGGATTCTTTTTTTGTCCATGTTATATGTGTGTTGTATAAAATCTATGTATTAAATTGACATTACTATACATGAGATTGTATCTATCTTTGCATATGCTGAGCATGTGAGATCCAGGGCCCTGGAGCAAAGAGGATACTGGTGTACACACAAGGAACGTAAAATAAGAATTTACTTACCGATAATTCTATTTCTCGTAGTCCGTAGTGGATGCTGGGGACTCCGTCAGGACCATGGGGATTAGCGGCTCCGCAGGAGACAGGGCACAAAAATAAAGCTTTAGGATCAGGTGGTGTGCACTGGCTCCTCCCCCTATGACCCTCCTCCAAGCCTCAGTTAGGATACTGTGCCCGGACGAGCGTACACAATAAGGAAGGATCTTGAATCCCGGGTAAGACTCATACCAGCCACACCAATCACACCGTACAACTTGTGATCTGAACCCAGTTAACAGTATGACAAAACGTAGGAGCCTCTGAACAGACGGCTCACAACAATAACAACCCGATTTTTTTGTAACAATAACTATGTACAAGTATTGCAGACAATCCGCACTTGGGATGGGCGCCCAGCATCCACTACGGACTACGAGAAATAGAATTATCGGTAAGTAAATTCTTATTTTCTCTAACGTCCTAAGTGGATGCTGGGGACTCCGTCAGGACCATGGGGATTATACCAAAGCTCCCAAACGGGCGGGAGAGTGCGGATGACCCTGCAGCACCGAATGAGAGACTCCATGTCCTCCTCAGCCAGGGTATCAAATTTGTAGAATTAAGCAAACGTGTTTGCCCCTGACCAAGTAAATGCTCAGCAAAGTTGTAAAGCCGAGACCCCTCAGGCAGTCGCCCAAGATGAGCCCACTTCCTTGTGGAATGGGCTTTTTCTGATTTTGTCTGTGGCAAGCCTGCCACAGAATGAGCAAGCTGAATTGTACTACAAATCCAGCGAGCAATCGTCTGTTTAGAAGCAGGAGCACCCATCTTGTTGGGTGCATACAGGCTAAACAGCGAGTCAGATTTTCTGACTCCAGTCGTCCTGGAAACATATATTTTCAGGGCCCTGACAACGTCAAGTAACTTGGAGTCCTCCAAGTCCCTAGTAGCCGCAGGTACCACAATAGGTTGGTTCATGTGAAAAACAGAAAACACCTTAAGGAGAAATTGAGGACGAGTCCTCAATTCTGCCCTGTCAGAATGAAAAATTAAGTAAGGGCTTTTATATGATAAAGCCGCCCATTCTGACACACGCCTGGCTGAAGCCAGGGCTAATAGAATCTTCACCTTCCATGTGAAATATTTTAAGTCCACAGTGGTGAGTGGATCAAACCAATGTGACTTTAGGAAACTCAAAACAACATTGAGATCCCAAGGTGCCACTGGGGGCACAAAAGGAGGCTGTATATGCAGTACCCCTTTTACAAATGTCTGAACTTCAGGCACTGAAGCCAGTTCTTTCTGGAATAAATTTGACAGGGTCGAAATTTGAACCTTAATGGACCCTAATTTTAGGCCCATAGACAGTCCTGTTTTCAGGAAATGTAGGAAACGACCCAGTTGGAATTCCTCTGTAGGGACCTTCTTGGCCTCACACCACGCAACATATTTTCGCCAATTGCGGTGAAAATGTTTTGCGGTTACATCCTTCCTGGCTTCGACCAGGGTAGGGATGACTTCATCTGGAATGCCCTTTCAGGATCCGGCGTTCAACTGCCATGCCGTCAAACGCAGCCGCGGTAAGTCTTGGAACAGACAAGGCCCCTGCTGGAGCAGGTCCTTTCTTAAAGGTAGAGGCCACGGTTCTTCCGTGAGAATCTCTTGAAATTCCGGGTACCAAGTCCTTCCTGACCCATCCGGAACCACGAGTATCGTTCTTACTCATCTCCTTGATTCTCAGTACTTTTGGTATGAGATGCATAGGAGGGAACACATACCATGACTGGTACACCCACAGTGTTACCAGAGCGTCCACCGCTATTGCCTGAGGGTCCCTTGACCTGGCGCAATATCTGTCTAGTTTTTTGTTCAGGCGGGACGCCATCATGTCCACCTTTGGTTTTTCCCAACGGTTTACAATCATGTGGAAGACTTCCCGCTGAAGTCCCCACTCTCCCGGGTGGAGGTTATGCTGAGGAAGTCTGCTTCCCAGTTTTCCACTCCCGGAATTAACACTGCTGAGAGTGTGATCACATGATTTTTCGCCCAGCGAAGAATCCTTGCAGTTTCTGCTATTTCCCTCCTGCTTCTTGTGCCGCCCTGTTTTCGTGGGCGACTGCCGTGATGTTGTCGCACTGGATCAATACCGGCTGACCTTGAAGCAGAGGTCTTGCTAAGCTTAGAGCCTTGTAAATTGGCCTTAGCTCCAGTATATTTATGTGGAGAGAAGTCTCCAGACTTGATCACACTCCCTGGAAATTTTTTCCTTGTGTGACTGCTCCCCAGCCACTCAGGCTGGCATCCGTGGTCACCAGGACCCAGTCCTGAATGCCGAATCTGCGGCCCTTTCATAGATGAGCACTCTGCAGCCACCGCAGAAGAAACACCCTTGTCCTTGGAGACAGGGTTATCCGCTGATGCATCTGAAGATGCGATCCGGACCATTTTCCCAGCAGATCCCACTGAAAGGTTCTTGCGTGAAATCTACCGAATGGGATCGCTTTGTAAGAAACCACCATTTTTCACAGGCCCTTTTGTGCAATGATGCACTGATACTTTTCCTGGTTTTAGGAGGTTCCTGACTAGCTCGGATAACTCCCTGGCTTTCTTCTCCGGGAGAAAACATCCTTTTCTGGACTGTGTCCAGAATCATCCCTAGGAACATTAGACGTGTTGTCGGAAAAGCTGCGATTTTGGAATATTTAGAATCCACTCGTGCTGTCGTAGAACTACTTGAGATAGTGCTACTCCGACCGCCAACTGTTCTCTGGACCTTGCCCTTATCAGGAAAGCGTCCATATTTCTTTTAGGAAGAATCATCATTTCGGCCATTACCTTGGTAAAGACCCGGGGTGCCGTGGACAATCCAAACGGCAGCGTCTGAACTGATAGTGACAGTTCTGTACCACGAACCTGAGATACCCTTGGTGAGAAAGGCAAAATTTGGACTTGTAGGTAAGCGTCCCTGATATCCAGTGACACCATATCGTCCTGGTTCGCTATCACTGCTCTGAGTGACTCCATCTTGATTTGAACCCTTGTATGTAATTGTTCAAATCTTTTAGATCTCACCGAGCCGTTTGGCTTCAGAACCACAATATAGTGTGGAATAATACCCCTTCCCTTGTTGTAGGAGGGGTACTTTGATTATCACGTGCTGGGAATACAGCCTGTGAATTTTTTTCCAATACTGCCTCCCTGTCGGAGGGAGACGTTGGTAAAGCAGACTTCAGGAACTTGTGAGGGGAAGACGTCTCGAATTTCCAATGTACACCTGGGATACTACGTGTAGGATCCAGGAGTCCACTTGCGAGTGAGCCCACTGCGTGCTGAAACTCTTGAGATGACCCCCCCACCGCACCTGAGTCCGCTTGTATGGTCCCAGCGTCATGCTGCGGACTTGGCAGAAGCTGTGGAGGACTTCTGTTCCTGGGAATGAGCTGCCTGCTGCAGTCTTCTTCCCTTTCCTCTAACCCTGGGCAGATATGACTGGCCTTTTGCCCGCCTGCCTTTATGGGTACGAAAGGACTGAGACTGAAAAGACTGTGTCCTTTTCTGCTGAGATGTGACTTGGGGTAACAAAAGTGGATTTTCCAGCTGTTGCCATGGCCACCAGGTCCGATGGACCGCCCCTTTATACGGCAATACTTCCATGTGCCGTCTGGAATCTGCATCACCTGACCACTGTCGTGTCTATAAACATCGTCTGGCAGATATGGACATCACATCTACTCTTGATGCCAGAATGCAAATATCCCTCTGCGCATCTCGCATATATAGAAATGCATCCTTAAAATGCTCTATAGTCAATAAAATATTGTTCCTGTCAAGGGTATCAATATTTTCAGTCAGGAAATCCGACCAAGCCCCCCCAGCGCTGCACATCCAGGCTGAGGCGATTGCTGGTCGTAGTATAACACCAGTATGTGTGTATATACTTCTTAGGATATTTTTCAGCTTCCTATCAGCTGGCTCCTTGAGGGCGGCCGTATCTGGAGACGGTAACGCCACTTGTTTTTATAAGCGTGTGAGCGCCTTATCCACCCTAAGGTGTGTTTCCCAACTCGCCCTCACTTCTGGCGGGAAAAGGTATACCTCCAATAATTTTCCATCGGAGGAAACCCACGTATCATCACACACTTTAATTTATCTGATTCAGGAAAAACTACAAGTAGATTATTCCCACCCTACATAATACCCTTATTTGTGGTACTTGTAGTATCAGAAATATGTAACACCTCCTTCATTGCCTTTAACATGTAACGTGTGGCCCTAAAGGAAAATACGTTTGTTTCTTCACCGTCGACACTGAAGTCAGTGTCCGTGTCTGTGTCGACCAACTGAGGTAAATGGGCGTTTTTACAAGCCCCTGACGGTGTCTGAGACGCCTGGACAGGTACTAATTTGTTTGCCGGCCGTCTCATGTCGTCAACCGACCTTGCATCGTGTTGACATTATCACGTAATTCCTAAATAAGCCATCCATTCCGGTGTCGACTCCCTAGAGAGTGACATCACCCATACAGGCAATTTGCTCCGCCTCCTCACCAACATCGTCCTCCTACATGTCGACACACACGTACCGACACACAGCACACACACAGGGAATGCTCTGATAGAGGACAGGACCCCACTAGCCCTTTGGGGAGACAGAGGGAGAGTTTGCCAGCACACACCAAAAACGCTATAATTATACAGGGACAACCCCTTATACAAGTGTTTTCCCTTATAGCATTTTCACATATGTAATCATATCGCCAAATAAGTGCCCCCCCTCTCTGTTTTAACCCTGTTTCTGTAGTGCAGTGCAGGGGAGAGCCTGGGAGCCTTCCTCTCAGCAGAGCTGTCTGCTATTTGGGATAGGGGACGTTTTTGAGACCCTAAAGGGCCCTGTGACACAGTCAAAGCCATGGATTGACTCCCTGCTTTTTCCCTGGACTCTGCTTTGTCCATCCTTTTATGTAATAATGTCACATTTGCATTTAAAACATTCCATATTTCCAACCAATCAGGTGTCGGCGTTGCCGACGGAGACACCACTATCATCTGCTCGACCTCCTCCTTAGAAAAGCCTCCCGCTTCAGACATGCCAACACACTCGTACCGACACCCCCACACACACAGTGATATTTATATGGAGACAGATCCCCAATAAGGCCCTTTGGAGAGACAGAGAGAGAGTATGCCAGCACACACCCAGCGCCAACTGACACTGGAAAAACCAATTCCCAGATAAATAGCGCTTTTATATAATTATGTGCATATAATACACCCACTGCGCCTTACAAGTGCTCCCCCCCCCCCCCCTCTTTTCTGCCCTGTGTCACTGTGTTCAGCAGGGGAGAGTCCGGGGAGCCAGCTTCTCTGCAGTGTCTGTGGAGAAAATGGCGCTGGTTAGTGCTGAGGGACCAAGCTCCGCCCCCTCAGCGGCGGGCTTCGGTCCCGCTCGATTTTTTTAAATACTGGCGGCGGATTTACTATATACAGCCCTCGGAGCCTATATATTAATTTTAGCCAGTCCTAGAGGTTTAAAATTGCTGCCCAGGGTGCCCCCCCTGCGCCCTGCACCCATCAGTGCCTGCCGTGTGTGTTGTGTGTGGGAGCAATGGCGCACAGCGTTACCGCTGTGCGGTACCTCAGAGAAGATCTGAAGTCTTCTACCGCCTTTGAAGTCTTCTTTCTTCTTATACTCACCCGGCTTCTATCTTCCGGCTCTGTGAGGAGGACGGCGGCGCGGCTCTGGGACGAACGGCGAGGGGAGACCTGCGTTCCGACTCCCTCTGGAGCTAATGGTGTCCAGTAGCCTAAGAAGCAGAGCCTATCATTTAAGTAGGTCTGCTTCTCTCTCCTCAGTCCCACGATGCAGGCAGCCTGTTGCCAGCAGTGCTCCCTGAAAATAAAAAACCTAACAAAATTCTTTTTTCAGAGAAACTCAAGGGTACCTCCCTGTAATGCACCCAGTCTCCTCTGGGCACAGGATCTAACTGGGGTCTGGAGGAGGGGCATAGAGGGAGGAGCCAGTGCACACCCATTCTAAAGTTCTTTATGGTGCCCAAGTCTCCTGCGGAGCCCGTCTATACCCCATGGTCCTTACGGAGTCACCAGCATCCTCTAGGACGTAAGAGAAAAACTTCATTGGTTCCCCCTTCTACAGCCCTGCCCACACACCCAGAAATGCCTCCCCAACATTAAAATATATAAAAAAGGGGCCAATTCCAAAGATATCTTTCATCTTTCAAATTGTTTGAAAAATTGCTTAGTCTGTACACTCAATTTCGTTTGTCAGGGCTCTGGGAAGTTCAAGTCATGTCTTCTAGTGTGTATGTTTTGCAATCACAGATTTTGGTTTGCAATCTGTCAGACTTCTTCCAATAACAACTAATACAGAGCAAGATGATAGATATACTTTTAAGTGCAGATAGTCACAGTCAACTAAAAGAAGTTGGATGTATGGCTTTTAAAAAAAAGAGTGCATTACGTGTATGCAATTAAGTTCAAAAGAACAGTACTTGCGGTTAGTATTTATATGATTCAATTTAATGAACGGTATGCCTTTCAGTTTAACGGAAAAAAAATGCAACTATTCTTAAAAAATAAACTAAGGGGAAATGTAATAGCCTGTACAACACAGGCATCGGCAAAATTCCGGAGAGTCGGTCCTTTTTTTTATGGCAACAATAACTTAAGGGGCAAATGTTTTGCCTTTTAAATTATTGGCATATTAAAATAAAACAAAAATAATACCACAGGCGGACTCTCCAGAATGGTGTCAATGCTCATCTCCAATCATTTGTTTTTAAAACCCTAACCCTATCCCTCACTCCCCTAACACTCCCCAGTGGTGCCTTACCCTAACCACCCCTCCCCGCAGCATCACCCTAACCCTATCCCTCACTCCCCTAACACTCCCCAGTGGTGCCTTACCCTAACCACCCCTCCCCGCAGCATAACCCTAACCCTATCCCTCACTCCCCTAACACTCCCCAGTGGTGCCTTACCCTAACCACCCCTCCCCGCAGCATAACCCTAACCCTATCCCTCACTCCCCTAACACTCCCCAGTGGTGCCTTACCCTAACCACCCCTCCCCGCAGCATAACCCTAACCCTATCCCTCACTCCCCTAACACTCCCCAGTGGTGCCTTACCCTAACCACCCCTCCCCGCAGCATCACCCTAACCCTATCCCTCACTCCCCTAACACTCCCCAGTGGTGCCTTACCCTAACCACCCCTCCCCGCAGCATAACCCTAACCCTCCGTCACCGCGCATCCGCCTGCAGCCTCAAACTAACCCACCCCCATGTGGACTCCCAGCAGATGTTTCTTCGGGATCCCGGCACTTCAATCCATGTGAGGATCGCAGCACTGGTATTCCGAGCAGTGCCGGGATTCCGGCGTCGGTATTCCAATTGCCAGGATCACCAATGCCAGGATCTTGTCCAGATCCCATTGTTAGTACTACAGTGTTATCCTAGTTAACAATCCATTTGTTTTTATACATGGTAACAAAGCAATTTGTGTTGTATATTTTGTCAATCTTCAATCCTTTAATAATTGTCTGATATATACTCACTTTTTTTCTTTCAATAAAAAACACATTTTGCACCACTAAAGCATCCACCCTCTGCACGTGCTGCGCAGCCAGCTGCCTACCTCTGAGTGCAGGGACTATGCGCACACTGGGCCTAATTCAGAGATGTATATGTACAACTCTGATGATGTGAGATATGCGCATGTGCTGATCTCATGCGAGACTGCTTACAGTGACCTGAACGCCGCAGCCTGTTTGATATGTTGCTATAATCTGTAGGTAGAGCAGGGGCGATGACTGAGCATCCCAGGAAATGGGGGGCATTGTCCCCGTTTTTTGGGCGTGCTGACGCCAATTGCTGCATACTTGGATCCAGATTCACTTTCTTCAGCAGCATGAATTCCTTGGCCATCCTGGGTAACCTGGGGGTTACTCAAATGACCGATCTTCATGCAGATGATCCGATTCTGCGTGCTCAGATAGAGCAGTGATCAGAGAAGCTGTCAGGAGGTGTATATTTACACAAGACGCCTCCTACGGTATTAGCATATTATCACACAGCCACGGAGTACTAAGCTGCAGCTGCTAGATTTGGGTACATCTCTGAATCAGGCCCACTAACAGCACATGCACAGTATTTACACCATCTTTTCCGAAAATAAAATATATATATATATTTTTTTTTAAATCATGGCTCCCTCTTTCTGGAAAATTGGAAGATACAAATCAATAGAACACAACACACCCTGTGTATTAACCGCATGTCACACTCTAATATATTTCTATTTCTAATCTCTGGGAACATTCGCAAATCAACAGTCACACGCACCACCCTTCTTTCGTTCCCCATTCCAATCACACTTTCGGAACCTTAGCACACACTCATTGGTCCTCTAAGATCTCCATATACCAATGCCACAGCGAACTGTGTCAGTTTCCACATGTTCTGGAGATGTATGGTGAGTAACTAATGCCACACACAGACATACATGAGGACCCACTATGAACTATGGCAATTTGTCTTACTGAAAGTGCTTAATAAAAATGAGCTGGTGGACCGGAAGTTGCTGTGTGAGCAATGCTGTTAGGGCCGAAACACACGAGGCGGCTGGCGCTGCCCGGCAAACACCTGGCCGGCTTCAAACCGCTGCCGTGATGTAAAGACACATGCAGCGCAATGTGTCCTTACACACGGCACGATCTCGGCCCGGCTGCCGGGTTGCAGCCGGGTCTCACCACTGGAAGGTCCGGCTGCCGGGCGGGCGCCTGGCCGTCTTTGCAGCCAGTAAACCGTGTGTGTGAAGGGGAGCTTTCACACACACAACGGTTTTTTCCCAAGCCGTGTCTAATGCTGCGCATGCGCACAGCATCACACACGGCTCAAAGCCGTCCTGTGTGACAGACTCTGCCGGTTTCTCCCGGATGGCAAAAAGCCGGACAAAGTTTGTCCGGCTTTTTGCCATGCGGGAAAAACCGGAGTGTGTGTTACAGCCCTTACTAATCGTAGAAAAATAAACGTTTTTGAAGCTTTCAAAAGAACTCTACCAGACATAACTGAGGACTGGGATGTAATATCAAGAAAATATTGCATGTTTTGTGGATGGTAAATAATTTCTTCAAATGACTAATACAACTTCCTATACTGTTAAATAATCTATTATTCTACTATAAGTAAGTCTTTTATTGGCTCACCCTATTACATAATAGTAAGAGTTATGGTAGACTTACCATTGTTAACTCTCTTTCTGCGAAGTATATAGGTTCCACAGGGAAACATCGAGGTGTAGAGCACCAACAGTTAAAGCTTTAGCTGTCCCAGGATGCATCGGGTCCCTCCTCTATAACCACACCTCCAGGCACTGTGAGATCAGTTTTGTTAACCAGTCCAATGCAGGAAGCAGGCAAAAGAGAACAAAGAGAACGAAGATGTTAGGCACATAAGAACACAATTTCACCGACAGGAGAAAGAACCAGAGGCCAATGCCATACAAACCCAAAGAAGCTAGGTGCGTCAGGGTGGGCGCTCTGTGGAACCTATGTACTTCGCAGAAAGAAAGTTTACAATGGCAAGTCTACCATAACTCTTAATTCTGCAGTAAGGTACATAGGTTTCCACAGGGAAACATCGGAGATGTCCTAAAGCAGTACCTCAAGGGAGCGGATATGACAAAGCCGCCGACTCTGACACCCGCCTTGCGGATGCCAAGGCCAATAGCATGACCACTTTCCAAGTGAGAAATTTAAACTCAACCTTTTGTAAAGGTTCAAACCAATGCGACGTAAGGAACTGTAACACCACGTTAAGGTCCCATGGTGCCACTGGGGGCACAAATGGAGGCTGGATGTGCAGCACGCCCTTCACGAAAGTCTGTACTTCTGGAAGCGAGGCCAATTCCTTTTGAAAGAAAATAGATAAGGTCGAGATCTGCACTTTAATGGAGCCTAACTTAAGGCCCGCATCCACACCAGCTTGCAAAAAATGGAGAAAACGACCCAGCTGAAATTCTTCCGTAGGCGCCTTCTTGGATTCACACCATGACACATATTTTCTACAAATACGGTGGTAATGCTTCGCCGTTACCTCCTTTCTAGCTTTCAGTAGAGTGGGGATGACCTCTCCGGGAATACCCTTTCGAGCTAGGATTTGGCGTTCAACCGCCATGCCGTCAAACGCAACCGCGGTAAGTCTTGGAACACGCACTGCCCCTGCTGTAATAGATCCTCTTTTAGAGGAAGAGGCCAGGGATCTCCTATGAGTAATTCCTGAAGATCCGGATACCAGGCCCTCCGTGGCCAATCTGGAACGAGTATCACCTGAACCCTTGTTCTTCTTATGATCCTTATCACCTTTGGGATGAGAGGAAGTGGATGGAACACATAGACCGACTGAAACACCCACGGTGTCACTAGAGCATCCACAGCTACTGCCTGAGGGTCCCTCGACCTGGAACAATACGTCTGAAGCTTCTTGTTGAGGCGAGACGCCATCATGTCTATTTGAGGAATTCCCCAACGACCTGTCACTTCTGCAAAGACCTCTTGATGAAGACCCCACTCTCCTGGATGGAGATCGTGTCTGCTGAGGAAGTCTGCTTCCCAGTTGTCCATGCCTGGAATGAAGACCGCTGACAGAGCGCTTGCATGTTTTTCCAACCAGCGAAGAATCTTTGTGGCCTCTGCCATCGCCGCTCTGCTCCTTGTTCCACCTTGGCGGTTTATGTGCGCCACCGCTGTTATGTTGTCCGACTGAATCAGGACGGGTAGGCCGTGCAGCAGATGTTCCGCTTGTAGAAGGCCGTTGTAGATGGCCCTTAATTCCAGAATGTTTATGTGTAGACAAGCTTCTTGGCTTGACCATTTTCCCTGGAAATTTACCCCCTGTGTGACTGCTCCCCAACCTCGGAGACTCGCATCCGTGGTCACCAAGATCCAATCTTGGATCCCGAACCTGTGACCCTCTAGAAGGTGAGAAAGTTGGAGCCACCACAGGAGAGAAATCCTGGCCCTGGTGGACAGGCTTATCTTCCGGTGCATGTGTAGATGGGACCCGGATCACTTGTTCAACAGGTCCCACTGAAAAGTTCTTGCATGGAACCTGCCAAACGGAATGGCCTCGTAGGCCGCCACCATTTTCCCCAGCACTCGAGTGCATTGATGAATCGACACTCTTGCTGGTTTCAGAAGCTTCTTGACCATGTTCTGGAGTTCCAGAGCTTTTTCCAACGGGAGAAAAATTCTCTGTAGTTCCGTGTCCAGAATCATGCCCAAAAACGACAGCCGTGTTGTCGGAATCAACTGCAACTTTGGCAAATTTAGGAGCCAGCCATGTTGTTGCAGAACTGTCAGGGAGAGCGCAATGTTTTTTAGCAACTGCTCCTGTGATCTAGCCTTTATCAGGAGATTGTCCAAGTACGGGATAATTGTGACCCCTTGCTAGCGCAGTAGTATCATCATTTCCGCCATTACCTTGGTGAAAATCCTCAGGGCCGTGGAAAGACCAAACGGCAACGTCTGAAATTGGCAGTGACAATCCTGAACAGCGAACCACAGGTACGCCTGATGTGGAGGATATATGGGGACATGTAGGTAAGCATCCTTTATGTCGACTGACACCATAAAATCCCCCCCTCCAGACTGAAGATCACTGCTCGGAGAGATCCATCTTGAATTTGAATCTTTTTAAATACAGATTAAGGGATTTTAAGTTCAGAATCGGTCTAACCGAGCCATCCGGTTTCGGGACCACGAACAGGGTTGAATAAAAACCTTCCCCCCGCTGTAACGGGGGTACCGCGACAATGACTTGCTGCCGACAGAGCTTTTGTGTATTGCCGCACACACTACCTCTCTTTCTGGAAGAAAAGCTGGCAAGGCTGATTTGAAAAATCGGTGCGGAGGCACGTCTTGAAACTCCAGTTTGTATCCTTGGGTCACTATTTCCAGCACCCAAGGATCCAGGCCCGAGTGAACCCAGACCTGACTGAAGAGCTGAAGACGCGCCCCACCGGTGCGGACTCCCGCAGCGGAGCCCCAGCGTCATGCGGTGGATTTAGCAGAAGCCGGGGAGGACTTCTGCTCCTGGGAGCTTGCCACAGCCGGCGATCTTTTTCCTTTTCCCTTACCTCTAGCAGCAAGGAAAGAGGACCCTCGTCCTTTCCTGAATTTATGAGACCGAAAGGACTGCATCTGGTATTGAGGGGTTTTCTTTTGCTGTGGAGGGACAAAAGGCAAAAAGGACGACTTACCCGCGGTAGCTGTAGAAACCAGGTCACGAGGCCTTCACCAAACAAAACTTCACCTTTGAAGGGCAGAGCCTCCATAGCCTTTTTAGAATCAGCATCACCATTCCATTGATGCGTCCACAACGCCCTCCTAGCCGAGATTGCCATGGCATTGGCCCTTGAAGCCAAGAGGCCAATATTTCTCGCAGCGTCCTTTAGCTAGACTGCAGCGCCCCTGATGTGACCCAGCGTCAAAAGCACGCTTTCCCTATCCAGGGTGTCTATTTCAGATGACAAGTGATCTGCCCACTTTTCAATAGCACTATTCACCCATGCCGATGCCACGGCCGGCCTGAGCAGCGTACCCGTAGTGACAAATAGATTTCAAGGTAGTTTCCTGCTTACGATCGGCAGGATCTTTAAGTGCTGCCGTGTCCGGGGACGGTAGCGCCACCTTCTTGGACAAACGCGCCAGGGCTTTGTCCACCATAGGGGAGGATTGCCACCGTAACCTATCCCCCGAGGGAAATGGATATGCCATAGAAAGCCTCCTGGGAATCAGTAGTCTCTTGTCAGGAGATTCCCAAGCTTTTTCAAAAAGAGCGTTCAGTTCATGAGAGGGAGGAAACGTTACCTCAGGTTTCTTTCCCTTAAACATACGGACCCCTTGTCTCAGGAACAGCGGGGTCTTCTGTGATATGTAACACTTATTTTATTGCCACAATCATGTACTGAATACTCTTAGCCACCTAAGGATGTAACTTGGCATCATTACAGTCGACACTGGGGTCAAAATCCGTGTCGGTATCTGTGTCTGCTATCTGTGTAAATGAACGTTTCTGGGACCCTGAGGGGGTCTAAGATTGTGACAAAACATCTCCCATGGATTGTCTCCATGCTCGGTTCTGAGCCTCAGATTTGTCCAACCTCTTGTGCAACAAAGCCACACTTGTATTTAAAACACTCCACATCTCTACCCAATCAGCAGTCGGCGGTGCCGACGGAGTCACTCCCTCATTCTGTTCAGCCCCCACCACAGCCTCCTCCTGGGAAGCATTCAGCCTCAGACATGTCGACACACACGTACCGACACCCACAAGAACACTGGGCTATAGGGGACAGACCCACAGTAAGGCCCTTCAGAGAGACAGAGAGGGAGTTTGCCAGCTCACACCCAGCGTCTCACCGGTCTGAAAGAATTAAATAATGCCCCATACCTATAAGCCCTTTTATATAATAGTAACCAACACCAAATTGCTGTGCCCCCCCCCCCTTGTTTTTTGCACCCTGTTACTTGTGACAGCAGTGAAGGGCCAGGAGCAGCTTCTCTGCAGCAAGCTGTGGAGATAAAATGGAGCTGGTTAGAGCTGGAGGATGAAGCCCCGCCCCATCAATGGCGCGCTTGTGTCCTGCTTTTCTTTATACTGGTGGGGGTCTGTATACAGTGCCTATGCACTGTATACCAACTTGCCAGTCTCAGTTAGAGGTTTTATTGCTGCCCAGGGTGACCCCCCCCCAGCGCCCTGCACCCATGTAGTGCCTTGTGTGTGTGGGAGCAATGGCGGGCAGCTCGACCGCTGCGCGGTACCTCAAGGAAGAACTGAAGTCTTTTGCCGCCTCTGAAGTCTTCTTGCTTCTGCTACTCACCCGGCTTCTTACTTCAGGCTCTGTGAGGGGGACGGCGGCGCGGCTCCGGGAATGAACAGCTAGGCTATACCAAGTGATCAGACCTTCTGGAGCTAATGGTGTACAGTAGCCTAAGAAGCAGCGCCTTTGAACTCACAGAAGTAGGTCTGCTTCTCTCCCCTCAGTCCCACGAAGCAGGGAGCCTGTTGCCAGCAGTGCTCCCTGAAAATAATAAACCTAACAAAAGTCTTTTTCTCTATCGTCCTAGTGGATGCTGGGGTTCCTGAAAGGACCATGGGGAATAGCGGCTCCGCAGGAGACAGGGCACAAAAAGTAAAGCTTTATGATCAGGTGGTGTGTACTGGCTCCTCCCCCTATGACCCTCCTCCAAGCCTCAGTTAGGTTTTTGTGCCCGTCCGAGAAGGGTGCAATCTAGGTGGCTCTCCTAAAGAGCTGCTTAGAAAAGTTTAGCTTAGGTTTTTTATTTTACAGTGAGTCCTGCTGGCAACAGGATCACTGCAACGAGGGACTTAGGGGAGAAGAAGTGAACTCACCTGCGTGCAGGATGGATTGGCTTCTTTGGCTACTGGACATTAGCTCCAGAGGGACGATCACAGGTACAGCCTGGATGGTCACCGGAGCCTCGCCGCCGGCCCCCTTGCAGATGCTGAAAAGAGAAGAAGGTCCAGAATCGGCGGCAGAAGACTCCTCAGTCTTCTTAAGGTAGCGCACAGCACTGCAGCTGTGCGCCATTGCTCTCAGCACACTTCACACGGCAGTCACTGAGGGTGCAGGGCGCTGGGGGGGGGGCGCCCTGGGAAGCAATGTAAACCTATTTTTTGGCATAAAATACCTCACATATAGCCTCCGGGGGCTATATGGAGATATTTAACCCCAGCCAGAATCCGTTAAAGAGCGGGAGACGAGACCACCGAAAAAGGGGCGGGGCCTATCTCCTCAGCACACAGCGCCATTTTCCTCACACAGCTCCGCTGGTCAGGAAGGCTCCCAGGCTCTCCCCTGCACTGCACTACAGAAACAGGGTAAAACAAGAGAGGGGGGGCAAAATTGTGGCAAAATTATATATATTAAAGCAGCTATATAGGGAGCACTTATTATAAGGCTATCCCTGTCATATATAGCGCTTTTGGTGTGTGCTGGCAAACTCTCCCTCTGTCTCCCCAAAGGGCTAGTGGGGTCCTGTCTTCTTTAAGAGCATTCCCTGTGTGTCTGCTGTGTGTCGGTACGTGTGTGTCGACATGTATGAGGACGATATTGGTGTGGAGGCGGAGCAATTGCCAAATATGGGGATGTCACCCCCTAGGGAGTCGACACCAGAATGGATGGCTTTATTTATGGAATTACGGGATAGTGTCAACACGCTAAAGCAGTCGTTTGACGACATGAGACGGCCGGACAATCAATCAGCACCTGTCCAGGCGCCTCAAACACCGTCAGGGGCTGTAAAACGCCCGTTACCTCAGTCGGTCGACACAGACCCAGACACAGGCACTGATTCCAGTGGCGACGGTGACGAATCAACCGTATTTTCCAGTAGGGCCACACGTTATATGATTTTGGCAATGAAGGAGGCGTTACATATTGCTGAAACTACAGGTACCACAAAACAGGGTATTATGTGGGGTGTGAAAAAACTACCTATAGTTTTTCCTGAATCAGATGAATTAAATGAGGTGTGTGATGAAGCGTGGGTTGCCCCCGATAAAAAACTGCTAATTTCAAAGAAGTTATTGGCTTTATACCCTTTCCCGCCAGAGGTTAGGGCGCGCTGGGAAACACCTCCTAGGGTGGACAAGGCGCTCACACGCTTATCAAAACAAGTGGCGTTACCCTCTCCTGAGTCGGCCGCACTTAAAGATCCAGCAGATAGGAGGATGGAAAATATCCAAAAAAGTATATACACACATACAGGTGTTATACTACGACCAGCTATAGCGACAGCCTGGATGTGCAGTGCTGGGGTAGCTTGGTCAGAGTCCCTGATTGAAAATATTGATACCCTGGATAGGGACAATGTTTTACTGTCTTTAGAGCAAATAAAGGATGCGTTTCTTTATATGCGTGATGCACAGAGGGATATTTGCACACTGGCATCACGGGTAAGTGCTATGTCCATTTCGGCCAGAAGAAGTTTATGGACGCGACAGTGGTCAGGTGATGCGGACTCAAAATGGCATATGGAAGTTTTGCCGTATAAAGGGGAGGAGTTATTTGGTGTTGGTCTATCGGATTTGGTGGCCACGGCTACAGCCGGGAAATCCACCTTTTTACCTCAAGTCACTCCCCAACAGAAAAAGACACCGACTTTTCAGCCGCAGCCCTTTCGTTCCTTTAAAAACAAGAGAGCAAAGGGATATTCATATCTGCCACGAGGCAGAGGAAAGGGGAAGAGACTGCAACAGGCAGCTCCTTCCCAGGAACAGAAGCCCTGCCCCGCTTCTACAAAAGCCTCAGCATGACGCTGGGGCTTCTCAAGCGGACTCGGGGGCGGTGGGGGGTCGTCTCAAGAATTTCAGCGCGCAGTGGGCTCACTCGCAGGTGGATCCCTGGATCCTGCAGATAATATCTCAGGGTTACAGGTTGGAACTAGAGACGTCTCCACCTCGCCGTTTCCTGAGGTCTGCTTTACCAACGTCCCCCTCCGACAGGGTGACGGTCTTGGAAGCCATTCACAAGCTGTACTCTCAGCAGGTGATAGTCAAGGTACCCCTTTTACAACAAGGAAAGGGGTATTATTCCACTCTATTTGTGGTACCGAAGCCGGATGGCTCGGTAAGACCTATTCTAAATCTGAAATCCTTGAACCTGTACATAAAAAAGTTCAAGTTCAAGATGGAGTCACTCAGAGCGGTGATAGCGAACCTGGAAGAAGGGGACTTTATGGTATCCTTGGACATCAAGGATGCGTATCTCCACGTTCCAATTTACCCCTCACACCAGGGGTACCTCAGGTTCGTCGTACAGAACTGTCACTATCAGTTTCAGACGCTGCCGTTTGGATTGTCCACGGCACCTCGGGTCTTTACCAAGGTAATGGCCGAGATGATGATTCTTCTTCGAAGAAAAGGCGTATTAATTATCCCATACTTGGACGATCTCCTAATAAGGGCAAGGTCCAGAGAACAGCTAGAGATGGGACTAGCACTGTCTCAAGAAGTGCTAAAGCAGCACGGGTGGATTCTGAATATTCCAAAATCCCAGTTAATTCCGACAACACGTCTGCTGTTCTTAGGGATGATTCTGGACACGGTTCAGAAAAAGGTTTTTCTCCCGGAGGAAAAAGCCAAGGAGTTATCCGAACTTGTCAGGAACCTCCTAAAACCAGGAAAGGTGTCTGTACATCAATGCACAAGAGTCCTGGGAAAAATGGTGGCTTCTTACGAAGCAATTCCATTCGGCAGATTCCACGCAAGAGTTTTCCAGAGGGATCTGCTGGACAAATGGTCAGGGTCGCATCTTCAGATGCACTAGCGGATAACCCTGTCTCCAAGGACAAGGGTATCTCTTCTGTGGTGGTTGCAGAGTGCTCATCTATTGGAGGGCCGCAGATTCGGCATACAGGATTGGATCCTGGTGACCACGGACGCCAGCCTGAGAGGCTGGGGAGCAGTCACACAAGGAAGAAACTTCCAGGGCGTGTGGTCGAGCCTGGAAACGTCTCTTCACATAAACATTCTGGAACTAAGAGCAATCTACAATGCTCTAAGCCAGGCAGAACCTCTGCTTCAAGGAAAACCGGTGTTGATCCAGTCGGACAACATCACGGCAGTCGACCATGTAAACAGACAGGGCGGCACAAGAAGCAGGAGTGCAATGGCAGAAGCTGCAAGGATTCTTCGCTGGGCGGAGAATCATGTGATAGCACTGTCAGCAGTGTTCATCCCGGGAGTGGACAACTGGGAAGCAGACTTCCTCAGCAGACACGACCTTCACCCGGGAGAGTGGGGACTTCATCCAGAAGTTTTCCACATGCTTGTAACCCGTTGGGAAAGACCAATGGTGGACATGATGGCGTCTCGCCTCAACAAAAAACTGGACAGGTATTGCGCCAGGTCAAGAGATCCGCAGGCAATAGCTGTGGACGCGCTGGTAACGCCTTGGGTGTACCAGTCGGTGTATGTGTTTCCTCCTCTGCCTCTCATACCAAAAGTATTGAGAATTATACGGCAAAGAGGCGTAAGAACGATACTAGTGGCTCCGGATTGGCCAAGAAGGACTTGGTACCCGGAACTTCAAGAGATGATCACGGAGGATCCGTGGCCTCTACCTCTGAGAAGGGACCTGCTTCAGCAGGGTCCCTGTCTGTTTCAAGACTTACCGCGGCTGCGTTTGACGGCATGGCGGTTGAACGCCGGATCCTAAAGGGAAAAGGCATTCCGGAAGAAGTCATTCCTACCTTGATTAAAGCAAGGAAGGAAGTAACCGCGCAACATTATCACCGCATTTGGCGAAAATATGTTGCGTGGTGCGAGGATCGGAGTGCTCCGACGGAGGAATTTCAACTGGGTCGATTCCTACATTTCCTGCAATCAGGATTGTCTATGGGTCTCAAATTGGGATCTATTAAGGTTCAAATTTCGGCCCTGTCGATTTTCTTCCAGAAAGAATTGGCTTCAGTTCCTGAAGTCCAGACCTTTGTTAAGGGAGTACTGCATATACAGCCCCCTGTGGTGCCTCCAGTGGCACCGTGGGATCTCAATGTTGTTTTGGACTTTCTCAAATCTCATTGGTTTGAACCACTAAAAAATGTGGATTTGAAATATCTCACATGGAAAGTGACCATGCTACTAGCCCTGGCTTCGGCCAGGAGAGTGTCAGAACTGGCAGCTTTATCTTACAAAAGCCCATATCTGATTTTCCATTTCGGACAGGGCAGAACTGCGGACTCGTCCGCATTTTCTCCCTAAGGTGGTGTCAGCATTTCATCTGAACCAGCCTATTGTAGTGCCTGCGGCTACAAGCGACTTGGAGGACTCCAAGTTGTTGGACGTTGTCAGAGCTTTAAAAATATACATTTCAAGGACAGCTGGAGTCAGGAAATCTGACTCACTGTTTATACTATATGCTCCCAACAAGTTGGGCGCTCCTGCGTCTAAGCAGACTATTGCGCGCTGGATTTGTAGTACGATTCAGCTTGCACATTCTGTGGCAGGCCTGCCACAGCCAAAATCGGTAAATGCCCACTCCACAAGGAAGGTGGGTTCTTCTTGGGCGGCTGCCCGAGGGGTCTCGGCATTACAACTCTGCCGAGCGGCTACGTGGTCGGGGGAGAACACGTTTGTAAAATTCTACAAATTTGATACCCTGGCTAAGGAGGACCTGGAGTTCTCTCATTCGGTGCTGCAGAGTCATCCGCACTCTCCCGCCCGTTTGGGAGCTTTGGTATAATCCCCATGGTCCTTTCAGGAACCCCAGCATCCACTAGGACGATAGAGAAAATAAGAATTTACTTACCGATAATTCTATTTCTCGGAGTCCGTAGTGGATGCTGGGCGCCCATCCCAAGTGCGGATTATCTGCAATAATTGTACATAGTTATTGTTACCTAAATCGGGTTATTGTTGTAGGGAGCCATCTTTCAGAGGCTCCTCTGTTATCATACTGTTAACTGGGTTTAGATCACAGGTTGTACGGTGTGATTGGTGTGGCTGGTATGAGTCTTACCCGGGATTCATAAATCCTTCCTTATTGTGTACGCTCGTCCGGGCACAGTATCCTAACTGAGGCTTGGAGGAGGGTCATAGGGGGAGGAGCCAGTACACACCACCTGATCATAAAGCTTTACTTTTTGTGCCCTGTCTCCTGCGGAGCCGCTATTCCCCATGGTCCTTTCAGGAACCCCAGCATCCACTACGGACTCCGAGAAATAGAATTATCGGTAAGTAAATTCTTATTTTTAGAGAAACTCTGTAGAGCTCCCCTAGTGTGTGACCAGTCTCCTCTGGGCACAGAATCTAACTGAGGTCTGGAGGAGGGGCATAGAGGGAGGAGCCAGTTCACGCCCATTAAAGTCTTAAAGTGCCCATGTCTCCTGCGGATCCCGTCTATACCCCCATGGTCCTTTTAGAGTCCCCAGCATCCTCTAGGACGTAGGAGAAATTATATTATCATTAATACTGCAAAGGATACTTATATCACAACACATCCCTGAGGCTGGATGATAATGCAGAAAACTCGAATTAACTGCAGGGAACGCTTATTTCAACTATCACTGCCTTATGAGACAGCTAGGATACTTAAGTGTATGTAAAAAGCAGTCCTGTTCAGGCGTTTTTACAGGAAGACATTGCCCAGCAATCCCGAAGACCTGCTGCTGCTATGCTGAAAATGGCGGCCCGGATCTCTGAGGGAAGGAGGGAGAGTGAGGCAGCTCAAGGCTGTGAAATCTGCAGTAGATGGCGCACAGAGCTGGGGGAGGGGCTACAGGTCAAGAGCATCCTCCCCTATGCTAGTCTTCCATCCCAGGTAAAACAGGGCCTTATTAAATAGATGTTAATACACCTAGACCTGTGCCCTTAATGCCCTGGTGGTCTAGTGGGGTCCCTGCTCTGTAGACAGTGTCCACGTGGGTGTAGTATGAGTGACCGGCAGCCGGGATCCCGGGGGCCAGCATACCGGCGCCGGGATCCCGACCGCCGGCATACCAACAGCTGGGCGAGCGCTAATGAGCCCCTTGCACTACGCCATGCTATTTATTCTCCATCCTGTGGGGTCGAGGACCCCCAAGAGGGAGAATATGTGTCTGCATGCCGGCGGTCGGGATCCCGGCGCCGGTATGCTGGTTGCCAGGATCACGGTCTGCGGCATACTGAAGACCACTTGTCCACGCCAGTGCTGTGGCCCATCTCCCCAGACCGCAGCTGATCGCGATTTAAATGGCGGGTCTCGCTAGGAGACCCTCTTACCTGCCCCCCTGTGTCAGCCACGTGATCTCAGGAAACAGCCACATCTGTGCCCTGAAGCCGCGGAGTCCCCACCGCAAGTACCCGTTCAAGCCAGCGGAAGTATGCATCGCCGGCGTGGGCAGTGATGGAGCTGCAGCGCTGAAGTCACCTTGACTTACAGCGCTGCCAGCTCCGACAGAAAAAAGGTCAATTCTAATTAAAAAATAAATTAGGCCTGCTTGCGCAGCCCCCCTGTTTAGTGACCTGCTACTGCAGGTACCAACTCTAATACTGAGCTCACAGTTCCTGGAGGCGGGGTTATAGAGGAGGGACCCGGTCCATCCTGGGACAGCTAAAGCTTTATCTGTTGGTGCCTGGACCCAGATCGATCTCTACAACCCGATGTTTCCCTGTGGAAACCTATGTACCCTGCTGCAGAAAAAATGGTTTCTCATCAATCATTGCACAAAGTTTAATATTTTTTATTAAAAAGGTCACATTAGGCTTATCTACACATAAAGGGGCTGGTTCTGGTTGGGAGAAAAGCAAAAAAAAGTACATTACTTTGCACTTTGGTTAAGCAATGTTGCAGCATGTGCAGAGGGATGATTTAAAGTTGAGAGTGGCGTATCCAAAATTCAGCATAAAATACAACCGTCCCGCGCTTGTGGGCTACCTGAAAAAGCAGCCAGTATTTACCCTGCTTGCAAAAAATACATACAGTATATTTGCACCCCTTGCATTGCAACATGGTTTATTCCCCATACAAAATGACATGGGACTGAGAAACTATTTTTCAAAACATCTTCTGCTAAATGAGGATTTGTGAAGATTCTGCTTTTAATACAGATAGAAAATATATACGTGAATTAGGCATGAAGGAAAAAAAAAACTTTTTTTCATCACTAATATGACTAAAGCAAATAGCAAGAAAATGTGGCATAACTTAAATTTATACAACAGTTGTATAGGAATCCAATTACGGACTATTGTGGTAACTAGTTCAGGAGATGAAAATGCACAGCAACAACAACCTGAAATGCTCTGGTATGTGAGACTGGCGGTTGGGATCCCGGCGGTCAGCATACCAACGCTGGGATCCCGACTGCCAGAATGCTGACAGGGTGGTGAGTGCAACGAAGCCCCTTGCGGGCTTGGTGGCTCACTGCCTTCTCAACATTGTTCTATTCCCACTTCATGGGTGTCGTGGAGACCCACGAGTGGGAATAGCCTTCGGCCCCTGTCGGCATTCTAGCGGTCGGGATCCCGGTGTGGGTATGCTGAACGCCGGTCTCGTAACTACATCCCCTTGAAACACACAATCAGAATTAGTTCATGTGGGTTCAACTGAAATCTAAAATGTATTCTGAAATGCTTCACACAAATGAATAGCATTGACAGATGAACACTGCATTAAAAAATACAAATGGGGTGTAGTAGAAAGTTACTTACTCTGCTCATAGAGTCAAAACATTTCCTGACCAGCGACTCAACATCATTCGGCCGATCTTGCACATTTATCCAGTCCAGCAGTGAAACATTAAACAATGGGCTCTCATTAGCCAGATGTTCCTCTGAAGGTTCCATATTCTGGCTAGTAGAATCCATAACTTCGTGTTCAGTGCTACTGGAAGGTACTTCTTGTGATGCACATTCCCCAGATGTAGAAAGAGAGGCTAGCAAAGCCATATTTGTCAGTTTAGTTTCATTATCATATTGCACCATGTGAGTAGTCTTCTCATTCTCCAGTTCATCAACATCTCTCTCCGTAGAAGACATCAACCTATCTAAACACATCCTATAGCTATGACGTGTTAGGCACTCGAGCAGTGGAATCTTGGCCATGACAGAAACAGCGGTTCCTAAACTAGAGAATGGATATTTCAAATATAAGTATTTAATGTTTTCAGAGACAATAAAGTACATTTTACAATCTAGGCACTGTAACAATTGAGAAACAAGAAAAGACCTGACCATATAAAGCTTTATGTGAACTGCAAAAGAAGATAAAAAAAAATTATTTGAAAAAAAGAACTTGAATGGGCATATTCAATTACCCGCATTGTCGGTAATGAAAAAATATATTAGAGGCCAATAATGTGCACATTTTTTGCAGAATTAGTGAGTCACCGTGAGTTACCAGAGAGGAAAAGCCTAAATAATTGAAAAGTTCCGGGTGTAAACCAGGAGCATTCCGCCTACTGTAAAACTCGCACATAATTGGATATGCACCTAAAACTAACATTTGGGTTGATGAAACAAAAAACTATTATTTTTTTTGCATGTAAAAGATTCCATTTTTTTTTTTTTTACACAACTCAAAGAACTCCATCAAAAATATTAAATTTGATTTGGATGGAGTTTACAAAGATGATAAAATAAGATTTTACTCACCGGTAAATCTATTTCTCGTAGTCCGTAGTGGATGCTGGAGACTCCATAAGGACCATGGGGAATAGACGGGCTCCGCAGGAGACTGGGCACTCTAGAGAAAGATTTAGTACTACCTGGTGTGCACTGGCTCCTCCCTCTATGCCCCTCCTCCAGACCTCAGTTAAGGAAACTGTGCCCGGAAGAGCTGACATTACAAGGAAAGGATTTTGAAATCCAGGGTAAGACTCATACCAGCCACACCAATCACACCGTATAACTCGTGATAAACTTACCCAGTTAACAGTATGAACAACAAACATGCATCACTCAACTGATGCCACATAACATAACCCTTTAGTAAGCAATAACTATATACACGTATTGCAGAAAGTCCGCACTTGGGACGGGCGCCCAGCATCCACTACGGACTACGAGAAATAGATTTACCGGTGAGTAAAATCTTATTTTCTCTAACGTCCTAGTGGATGCTGGGGACTCCGTAAGGACCATGGGGATTATACCAAAGCTCCCAAACGGGCGGGAGAGTGCGGATGACTCTGCAGCATCGAATGGGCAAACTCAAGGTCCTCCTCAGCCAGGGTATCAAACTTGTAGAACTTTGCAAATGTGTTTGAACCCGACCAAGTAGCAGCTCGGCAAAGCTGTAATGCCGAGACCCTCGGGCAGCCGCCCAAGAAGAGCCCACCTTTCTTGTGGAATGGGCTTTCACTGATTTTGGATGCGGCAATCCAGCCGCAGAATGAGCCTGCTGAATCGTGCCACAGATCCAGCGAGCAATAGTTTGCTTTGAAGCAGGAGCACCCAGCTTGTTGGATGCATACAGGACAAACAGCGAGTCAGTCTTCCTGACTCCAGCCGTTCTGGTCACATAAATCTTCAAAGCCCGGACTACGTCAAGCAACTTGGAATCCTCCAAGTCACAAGTAGCCGCAGGCACCACAATAGGTTGGTTCAAATGAAAGGATGACACCACCTTTGGCAGAAATTGCGGACGAGTCCGTAATTCTGCCCTACCCATATGGAAAACCAGATAGGGGCTTTTACATGACAAAGCCGCCAATTCTGACACACGCCTAGCCGAAGCTAAGGCCAACAGCATGACCACTTCCCACGTGAGATACTTTAGCTCCACGGTCTTAAGTGGCTAACACCAGTGGGATTTCAGGAAACTCAACACCACGTTAAGATCCCAAGGTGCCACTGGTGGCACAAAAGGGGGCTGAATATGCAGCACTCCCTTAACAAACGTCTGAACCTCAGGCAGTGAAGCCAGTTCTTTTTGGAAGAAAATGGATAGGGCCGAAATCTGGACCTTTATGGACCCTAATTTTAGGCCCATAGTCACTCCTGACTGTAGGAAGTGCAGGAATCGACCCAGCTGGAATTCCTCTGTAGGGGCCTTCCTGGCCTCACACCAAGCAACATATTTTCGCCATATACGGTGATAATGCTTTGCTGTCACGTCCTTCCTAGCCTTTATCAGCGTAGGAATAACTTAATCCGGAATGCCTTTTTCCGCTAGGATCCGGTGTTCAACCGCCATGCCGTTAAACGCAGCCGCGGTAAGTCTTGGAACAGACAGGGCCCTTGTTGTAACAGGTCCTGTCTGAGAGGCAAAGGCCATGGGTCCTCTGTGAGCATTTCTTGCAATTCCGGGTACCAAGTCCTTCTTGGCCAATCCGGAACAATGAGTATTGTTCTCACTCCTCTTTTTCTTACAATTCTCAGCACCTTTGGTATGAGAGGAAGAGTAGGAAACACATAGACCAACTGGAACACCCACGGTGTTACTAGTGCGTCCACAGCTATCGCCTGAGGGTCCCTTGACCTGGCGCAATACCTTTTTAGCTTTTTGTTGAGACGGGACGCCATCATGTCCACCTGTGGGAGTTCCCATCGATTTGCAATCTGCGTGAAGACTTCTTGATGAAGTCCCCACTCTCCCGGGTGGAGGTCGTGCCTGCTGAGGAAGTCTGCTTCCCAGTTGTCCACTCCCGGAATGAACACTGCTGACAGTGCTAGTACGTGATTCTCCACCCAACGAAGAATCCTGGTGGCTTCTGCCATTGCCACCCTGCTTCTTGTGCCGCCCTGGAGGTTTACATGGGCCACTGCAGTGATGTTGTCTGACTGAATCAGCACTGGTTGGTTTCGAAGCAGAGGCTCTGCTTGACTCAGGGCGTTGTATATGGCCCTTAGTTCCAGGATATTGATGTGCAGACAAGTCTCCTGACTTGACTACAGCCCCTGGAAGTTTCTTCCTTGAGTGACTGCCCCCCATCCTCGGCTGAGTGACTGCTCCCCATCCGTGATCACCAGGACCCAGTCCTGTATGCCGAATCTGCGGCCCTCGAGGAGGTGAGCACTTTGCAGCCACCACAGAAGAGACACCCTGGCCTGGGGGACAGGGTGATCAGCCGATGCATCTGAAGATGCGATCCGGACCACTTGTCCAACAGATCCCACTGAAAGATCCTCGCATGGAACCTGCCAAAGGGAATGGCTTCGTATGACGCCACCGTCTTTCCCAGGACTCGCGTGCAGTGATGCACCGATACCTGTTTTGGTTTTAGGAGGCCTCTGACCACAGTCACGAGCTCCTGAGCCTCCTCCTCCGGGAGAAACACCTTTTTCTGGTTTGTGTCCAGAATCATGCCCAGGAAGGGCAGACGCGTCGTAGGAATCAGCTGCGACTTTGGAATATTCAGAATCCAGCCGGGCTGTAGCAACACTTCCTGAGAGAGTGCTACGCTGATCAGCAACCGCTCCCTGGACCTCGCCTTTATGAGGAGATCGTCCAAGTATGGGATAATTGTAACCCCTTGCTTCCGAAGGAGCACCATCATTTCCGCCATCACCTTGGTAAATATTCTCGGTGCCGTGGACAGGCTAAACGGCAACGTCTGGAATTGGTAATGACAGTCCTGTACCACAAACCTGAGGTACTCCTGATGAGGTGGATAAATGGGGACATGTAAGTACGCATCCTTGATGCCCAGAGACACCATAAAATCCCCTTCCTCCAGGCTTGCAATGACCGCCCTGAGCGATTCCATCTTGAACTTGAATTTCTTCAGATAAATATTCAGGGATTTTAAATTCAAAATGGGTCTGACCGAACCGTCCGGTTTCGGTACCACAAACATGGTGGAATAGTAACCCCCTCCCTGTTGAAGGAGGGGAACCTTCACTACCACCTGCTGGAGATATAGCTTGTGAATTGCTGCCAACACTACCTCCCTTTCCCTGGGGGAAGCTGGCAAGGCCGATTTTAGGTAACGGTGAGGGGGCGTCACCTCGAATTCCAGCTTGTATCCCTGAGACACAATTTGTAAAGCCCAAGTATCCACCCGTGAGCAAACCCACTGGTGGCTGAAATTTCGGAGACGCGCCCCCACCGCTCCTGGCTCCGCCTGTGGAGCCCCAGCGTCATGCGGTGGATTTAGTGGATGCCGGGGAGGACTTTTGTTCCTGGGAGCAAGCTGCATGGTGCAGCTTTTTTCCTTTACCCCTGCCTCTGGCAAGAAAGGATGCACCTCTGACTTTCTTGCTTTTCTGTGAACGAAAGGACTGCATTTGGTAATACGGTGCTTTCTTTGGCTGTGAGGGAATATATGGCAAGAAATTTGACTTTCCAGCCGTAGCTGTGGAAACTAGGTCCGAGAGACCGTCCCCAAACAATTCCTCACCCTTATAAGGCAACACCTCCATGTGTTTTTTAGAGTCGGCATCACCTGTCCATTGCCGAGTCCATAAGACCCTTCTGGCAGAAATCGACATAGCGTTTATTCTAGAGCCCAGTAGGCAAATGTCCCTCTAGGCATCCCGCATATATAGGACAGCGTCTTTGATATGTCTTAGGGTCAGTAAAATAGTCTCCCTGTCCAGGGTATCTAACTCCTCAGACAGAGTATCCGTCCATGCTGCTACAGCACTACACATCCAGGCCGCAGCAATTGCTGGCCTCAGAAGAGTACCAGAATGTGTATAAACAGACTTCAGGATACCTTCCTGCTTCCTATCCGCAGGATCCTTTAGGGCGGCCGTATCCTGTGACGGCAGGGCCACCTTCTTAGATAAGCGCGTCTTTGTCTACCCTAGGGGAGGATTCCCAGCGTAACCTATCCGTTGGCGGGAAAGGATACGCCATAAGTAATCTTTTGGAAATCAGTACTTTCCTATCAGGGGAATCCCACACTTTTTCACATAACTCATTTAATTCATGTGAAGGGGGAAAAGTCACTTCTTGCTTTTTCTCCCCAAACATATAAACCCTCTTGTCAGGGATAGCGTTTTCCTCCGATATGTGCAATACATCCTTCATTGCTATAATCATGTATCGGATGGCTTTAGTCATTTTAGGCTGCAACTTTGCCTCATCGTCATCGACACTGGAGTCAGAATCCGTGCCGACATCTGTGTCAACCAACTGGGATAGTGGGCGCTTTTGAGACCCTGACGGCCTCTGAGCTGTAGAATCAGACACGGGTTGAGACCCTGACTGATTATCCAACCTTTTATGCAAGGAGCTTATGTTATCATTTAACACCTTCCACATATCCATCCAATCAGGTGGCGACACCACATTCACTTGCACTTGTTCTGCCTCCACGTAACCGTCCTCGTCAAACATGTCGACACAAACGTACCGACACACCGCACACACACAGGGAATGCTCTAATTGAGGACAGGACCCCACAAAGCCTTTTGGGGAGACAGAGAGAGAGTATGCCAGCACACACCCCAGCGCTATATAACCCAGGGATTACACAGTAACTTAGTGTTTACCCAGTAGCTGCTGTTTATGATAATATGTGCCAAAATGTATGTGCCCCCCCTCTCTTTTTACCCTTTTTCTACCTTGATACTGCAGGGGAGAGCCTGGGGAGCTTCCTCTCAGCGGAGCTGTGAAGAGAAAATGGCACTGGTTAGTGCTGAGGAAGAAGGCCCCGCCCCCTCAGCGGCGGGCTTCTGTCCCGGGTCTGTGTAATAAAATGGCGGGGGCTCGTACATATATACAGTGCCCAGCTGTTTATATGTGTCTTTTTGCCAAGAGGTATCCTAATTGCTGCCCAGGGCCCCCCCCCCCGCGCCCTTCACCCTACAGTGACCGGAGTGTGTGGGTAGTGTGGGCGCAATGGCGCACAGCTGCAGTGCTGTGCGCTACCTCATGTGAAGACAGGAGTCTTCTGCCGCCGATTTCGATGTCTTCTTCCTTCTGCCGGCTTCTGACTTCTGGCTCTGCGAGGGGGACGGCGGCGCGGCTCCGGGAACGGACGACCAAGGTTAAGATCCTGTGTTCGAACCCTCTGGAGCTAATGGTGTCCAGTAGCCTAAGAAGCGCAACCTAGCCGCAGTTAGTAGCTTTGCTTCTCTCCCCTCAGTCCCTCGTAGCAGAGAGTCTGTTGCCAGCAGAAGCTCTCTGTAAATAAAAAACCTAACTAAAATACTTTCTTATTAGCAAGCTCAGGAGAGCTCACTAAAAGCACCCAGCTCTGGCCGGGCACAGATTCTAACTGAGGTCTGGAGGAGGGGCATAGAGGGAGGAGCCAGTGCACACCAGGTAGTACTAAATCTTTCTTTAGAGTGCCCAGTCTCCTGCGGAGCCAGTCTATTCCCCATGGTCCTTACGGAGTCCCCAGCATCCACTAGGACGTTAGAGAAAAATACAAAGTTCTATTTGCCTGGGGATTACATGGACAAGCAGACATTTAAGTGAAATCGTCAATACTCCATAAACAATACTATGATTGAGTGTTGGGGGTAAATTAATTGTGTGACTTAGCGTGCAGTGTTTACTCAAGCCAACGGTTTCCCCTAAGGTTTCCATTGGTCTAGTAATACTTTCTGCTCTGCAAGGATGTGGCACTGACAGCACTGATACAAGAAGCAATTGCACAAGAACAACGCTATACAACTAAAACTTTCTGAGCATGTCGCTGTATTATGTAAATGCAGAATGCCGCAGACCAGACAAATAAATAGTACAGTAAAATCCACACAATAGTACAGTTTACACTTTGAAGGGGATGTAGTTGGCATCCTGATGGTTAGGTTGCCGGCAGTCAGAACACCGGCGCCGAAAACCCAACACCGCTGAGAATCCTGACAGTCAGAATCCTGAAAGTAAGTATGCCAGGAAGGGTTAAGATGCTGGAGGAGAGGGTTAGGGTTAGGCTGCAGAAGGGGAGGGGTAGTGTTAGCATACTTACTAAAATATGTCAGGATTCTGACAGTTGGGATGCCGCTGTCGGTATTCTGATGCCAGCATCTTCACTGTTGAGATTCCATACCCAACCCATTTTGGATTAATTCAAACTTTAGACCAGTTTAAATGGGTATAACATTTGTTAGTCTACCAAAAATAATTTAGGGGCAGATATATTAAGCCTGGAGAAGGGATAAAGAAGTTATAAAGCAGTGATAAGAGCAAGGTGATAACACACCAGCCATTCAGCTCGAACTGTCAATTTACATATTGGAGCTGATTGGCTGGTGTGTTATCACCTTGCACTTATCACTGCTTTATCATTTCTCCAGGCTTAATACATCTGCCCTTTTATTTCTTTTGGGGAAAACGGGACACACAGGCCAAGCTTTGTAGGAAACTTAAACATAATTTTTATTATTATTTTTTAAATATTTGGTCAAAGGGTTGGCATGCAAATGGTCAACACAGAAAAGGGAGACATTTATATGTATTTTGTTATTTAAACACTAATTCTTATTCTCCATCTGGTGCCCAACCCTAACCATGTGTCGAACTTTTCCGTTTGGACCATTTGAATGTAGACTTTCGACCCTGTCCACCTTTTGAGTTTCGACAATCTGGTGTTGGTCTATTGACTATCTATTTACTGTGTATGTCCATCTGGATACCCAGACAAACACAATCCCCAAGATTACTCATTGGTGGTCCTATGTGCCCTGCTAATACCTAGCTCTGTCAGTATCCTTTATACCTTACTGTACAACTTCCTTAGTGGATCTCTTAATCTTTACAGAACTCCAGAACCAATCAAGGTATTTTGTCCTTAACTTTATTATCTTTTTGCATCAAGTTTGAGTAAACTTGCATCACATTTACTTTTGCATATTACACAAGCAGACAATGGGCTGGATGTAATGACGCCCGAGTTCGCTGGCTGTGCGGGATGCCGGCCGAACTCGGACGTCTTTTTAAAGGGGCAATCACTTTCAATGCATGGTTTTGCCTTGTAAGTGATTGCACCTTTAAAAATAAGATTTTACTTACCGATAAATCTATTTCTCGTAGTCCGTAGTGGATGCTGGGGACTCCGTCAGGACCATGGGGATTAGCGGCTCCGCAGGAGACAGGGCACAAAACTAAAGCTTTAGGATCAGGTGGTGTGTACTGGCTCCTCCCCCTATGACCCTCCTCCAAGCCTCAGTTAGGATACTGTGCCCGGACGAGCGTACACAATAAGGAAGGATATTGAATCCCGGGTAAGACTCATACCAGCCACACCAATCACACCGTATAACTTGTGATCTGAACCCAGTTAACAGTATGACAAACGTAGGAGCCTCTGAACAGACGGCTCACAACAATAACAACCCGATTTTTTTGTAACAACAACTGTGTACAAGTATTGCAGACAATCCGCACTTGGGATGGGCGCCCAGCATCCACTACGGACTACGAGAAACAGATTTATCGGTAAGTAAAATCTTATTTTCTCTGACGTCCTAAGTGGATGCTGGGGACTCCGTCAGGACCATGGGGATTATACCAAAGCTCCCAAACGGGCGGGAGAGTGCGGATGACTCTGCAGCACCGAGTGAGAGAACTCCAGGTCCTCCTCAGCCAGGGTGTGCCCCTGACCAAGTAGCAGCTCGGCAAAGTTGTAAAGCCGAGACCCCTCGGGCAGTCGCCCAAGATGAGCCCACCTTCCTTGTGGAATGGGCATTTATATATTTTGGCTGTGGCAGTCCTGCCACAGAATGTGCAAGCTGAATTGTACTACACATTCAACTAGCAATCGTCTGCTTAGAAGCAAGAGCACCCAGTTTTTTGGGTGCATACAGGATAACAGCAAGTCAGTTTTCCTGACTCCAGCCGTCCTGGAAATCTATATTTTCAGGGCCCTGACAACATCTAGCAACTTGGAGTCCTCCAAGTCTTTAGTAGCCGCAGGTACCACAATAAGCTGGTTCAGATGAAACACTGACACCAACTTAGGGAGAAACTGGGGACGAGTCCGCAGCTCTGCCCTGTCCGAATGGACAATCAGATATGGGCTTTTGTGAGACAAAGCCGCCAATTCTGACACTCGCCTGGCCGAGGCCAGGGCCAACATCATGGTCACTTTCCATGTGAGATATTTCAAATCCACAGATTTGAGCGGTTTAAACCAACGTGATTTGAGGAATCCCAGGACTACGTTGAGATCCCACAGTGCCACTGGAGGCACAAAAGGGGGTTGTATATGCAGTACTCCCTTGTCAAATTTCTGGACTTCAGGAACTGAAGCCAATTCTTTCTGGAAGAAAATCGACAGGGTCGAAATTTGAACCTTAATGGACCCCAATTTGAGGCCCATAGACACTCCTGTTTGCAGGAAATGCAGGAATCGACCGAGTTGAAATTTCTTCGTGGGGCCTTCCTGGCCTCACACCACGCAACATATTTTCGCCACATGTGGTGATAATGTTGTGCGGTCACCTCCTTCCTGGCTTTGACCAGGGTAGGAATGACCTCTTCCGGAATGCCTTTTTCCCTTAGGATCCGGCGTTCAACCGCCATGCCGTCAAACGCAGTCGCGGTAAGTCTTGGAACAGACATGGTACTTGCTGAAACAAGTCCCTTCTTATCGGCAGAGGCCCTGAGTCCTCTGTGAGCATCTCTTGAAGTTCCGGGTACCAAGTCCTTCTAGGCCCATCCGGAGCCACGAGTATAGTTCTTACTCCTCTACGTCTTATAATTCTCAGTACCTTTGGTATGAGAAGCAGAGGAGGGAACACATACACCGACTGGTACACCCCTGGTGTTACCAGAACGTCCACAGCTATTGCCTGAGGGTCTCTTGACCTAGCGCAATACCTGTCCAGTTTTTTGTTCAGGCGGGACGCCCTTATGTCCACCTTTGGTCTTTCCCAACGGTGCACAATCATGTGGAAAAAACTTCTCGATGAAGTCCCCACTCTCCCGGGTGGAGGTCGTGCTGAGGAAGTCTGCTTCCCAGTTGTCCACTCCCGGAATGAAAACTGCTGACAGTGCTATCACATGATTTTCCGCCCAGCGAAGAATCCTTGCAGTTTCTGCCATTGTCCTCCTGCTTCTTGTGCCGCCCTGTCTGTTTACGTGGGCGACTGCCGTGATGTTGTCCCACTGGATCAATACCGGCTGACCTTGAAGCAGAGGTCTTGCTAAGCTTAGAGCATTGTAAATTGCTCTTAGCTCCAGTATATTTATGCGGAGAGAAGTCCCCAGACTTGATCACACTCCCTGGAAATTTTTTTTTTTTTTTCCCTGTGTGACTGCTCCCCAGCCTTTCAAGCTGGAATCCGTGGTCACCAGGACCCAGTCCTGAATGCATAACTGTGGCCCTTTAGTAGATGAGCACTCTGCAGCCACCACAGAAGAGACACCCTTGTCCTTGGAGACAGGGTTATCCGCTGATGCATCTGAAGATGCGATCCGGACCATTTGTCCAGCAGATCCCACTGAAAAGTTCTTGCGTGAAATCTGCCGAATGGAATCGCTTCGTAAGAAGCCACCATTTTTCCCAGGACCCTTGTGCAATGATGCCCTGACACTTTTCCTGGTTTTTGGAGGTTCCTGACTAGCTCGGATAACTCCCTGGCTTTCTCCTCCGGGAGAAACACCTTTTTCTGGACTGTGTCCAGAATCATCCCTAGGGACAGCAGACGTGTCGTCGGAGACAGCTGCGATTTTGGAATATTTAGAATCCACCCGTGCTGTCGTAGAACTACTTAGACCTCCAACTGTTCTCTGGACCTTGCCCTTATCAGGAGATCGTCCAAGTAAGGGATAATTAAGACGCCTTTTCTTTGAAGAAGAATCATCATTTCGGCCATTACCTTGGTAAAGACCCGGGGTGCCGTGGACAATCCAAACGGCAGCGTCTGAAACTGATAGTGACAGTTTTGTACCACGAACCTGAGGTACCCTTTGTGAGAAGGGCAAATTTGGACATGGAGGTAAGCATCCTTGATGACCAGGGACACCATATAGTCCCCTTCTTCCTGGTTCGCTATCACTGCTCTGAGTGACTCCATTTAGAATAGGTCTCACCGAGCCGTCTGGCTTCAGTACCACAATATAGTGTGGAATAATACCCCTTTACTTGTTGTAGGAGGGGTACTTTGATTATCACCTGCTGGGAATACAGCTTGTGAATTGTTTCCAATACTGCCTCCCTGTCGGAGGTAGACGTTGGTAAAGCAAACTTCAGGAACTTGCGAGGGGGAGACGTCTCGAATTTCCAATCTGTACCCCTGGGATACTACTTGTAGGATCCAGGGGTCCACTTGCGAGTGAGCCCACTGCGTGCTGAAACTCTTGAGACGACCCCCCACCGCACCTGTTTGTACGGCCCCAGCGTCATGCTGAGGACTTGGCAGAAGCGGTGGAAGGCTTCTGTTCCTGGGAATGGGCTGCCTGCTGCAGTCTTCTTCCCTTACCTCTATCCCTGGGCAGATATTATGGGGACGAAAGGACTGAGGCTGAAAAGACTATGTCTTTTTCTGCTGAGATGTGACTTGGGGTAAAAAAGGTGGATTTTTTTTTTAGCTGTTGCCGTGGCCACCAGGTCCGATGGACCGACCCCAAATAACTCCTCCCCTTTATACGGCAATAGTTCCATGTGCCGTTTGGAATCTGCATCACCTGACCACTGTCGTGTCCATAAACATCGTCTGGCAGATATGGACATCGCACTTACTCTTGATGCCAGAGTTTCGCATATATAGAAATGCATCTTTTAAATGCTCTATAGTCAATAAAATACTGTCCCTGTCAAGGGTATCAATATTTCCAGTCAGGGAATCCGACCAAGCCACCCCAGCGCTGCCCATCCAGGCTGAGGCGATCGCTGGTCGCAGTATAACACCAGTATGTGTGTATATACTTTTTAGGATATTTTCCAACCTCCTATCAGTTGGCTCCTTGAGGGCGTCCGTATCTGGAGACGGTAACGCCACTTGTTTTTATAAGCGTGTGAGCGCCTTATCCACCCTAAGGTGTGTTTCCCAACGCGCCATAATTTCTGGCGGGAAAGGGTATACCGCCAATAATTTTCTATCGGGGGAAACCCACGCATCATCACACACTTCATTTAATTTATCTGATTCAGGAAAAACCACATGTAGTTTTTTCACACTCCACATAATACCCTTTTTTGTGGTACTTGTAGTATCAGAAATATGTAACATCTCCTTCATTGCCCTTAACAAGTAACGTGTGGCCCTAAAGGAAAATACGTTTGTTTCTTCACCGTCGACACTGGAGTCAGTGTCCGTGTCTGTGTCGACCGACTGAGGTAAAAAGGACGTTTTAACGCCCCTGACGGTGTTTTAGACGCCTGGACAGGTACTAATTGGTTTGCCGGCCGTCTCATGTCGTCAACCGACCTTGCAGCGTGTTGACATTATCACGTAATTCCTTAAATAAGCCATCCATTCCGGTGTCGACTCCCTAGAGAGTGACATCACCATTACCGGCAATTGCTCCGCCTCCTCACCAACATCGTCCTCATACATGTCGACACACAAGTACCGACACACAGCACACACACAGGGAATGCTCTGATAGAGGACAGGACCCCACTAGCCCTTTGGGGAGACAGAGGGAGAGTTTGCCAGCACACACCAAAAACGCTATATTATACAGGGACAACCTTTATATAAGTGTTTTTCCCTTATAGCATTTTAATATATATATACATATCGCCAAATAAGTGCCCCCCCTCTCTGTTTTAACCCTGTTTCTGTAGTGCAGTGCAGGGGAGAGCCAGGGAGCCTTCCCACCAGCATTTCTGTGAGGGAAAATGGCGCTGTGTGCTGAGGAGAATAGGCCCCGCCCCCTTTTCGGCGGGCTTCTTCTCCCGTTTTTCTGAGACCTGGCAGGGGTTAAATACATCCATATAGCCTCCAGGGGCTATATGTGATGTATTTTTAGCCAGAATAAGGTATTATACATTGCTGCCCAGGGCGCCCCCAGCAACGCCCTGCACCCTCCGTGACCGTTGGTGTGAAGTGTGTGACAACAATGGCGCACAGCTGCAGTGCTGTGCGCTACCTTCATGAAGACTGAAAAGCCTTCTGCCGCCGGTTTCTGGACCTTCAATCTTCAGCATCTGCAAGGGGGGTCGGCGGCGCGGCTCCGGGACGAACCCCAGGGTGAGACCTGTGTTCCGACTCCCTCTGGAGCTAATGGTGTCCAGTAGCCTAAGAAGCCAATCCATCCTGCACGCAGGTGAGTTGAACTTCTCTCCCCTAAGTCCCTCGATGCAGTGAGCCTGTTGCCAGCAGGACTCACTGAAAATAAGAAACCTAAAAACTTTTTCTAAGCAGCTCCTTAAGAGAGCCACCTAGATTGCACCCTGCTCGGACGGGCACAAAAACCTAACTGAGGCTTGGAGGAGGGTCATAGGGGGAGGAGCCAGTACACACCACCTGATCCTAAAGCTTTAGTTTTGTGCCCTGTCTCCTGCGGAGCCGCTAATCCCCATGGTCCTGACGGAGTCCCCAGCATCCACTTAGGACGTCAGAGAAAAAACGCCCACGTTCGGACAGCATCCCGCACGGCCGCTGAACTCGGGCATCATTACATCCGTAACTTTTTTGCGGCTCTTGGGACCATGTATTAACAGGTTCCACCTTTTTATATAAAGTTACATTTTTCTCTTGATACTGTATGTTTTGAGACTCCAACTGTGTTCTGTCCATGACATAACTATTTCACTGTGAAACCTCTGGCAAACTAAGCTGACAATTTCAATGTAAATGCTAGGCTAAAAGTAGTCTAACTTTAACTGTACTTCTTACAATTACCAGGACAACTGTTAATTTCATACTGTAATCACTGTTGCTCATCACTAAATGTGGTAATATTCTTTAGTTTGTTAATTAATGGTCCACCCCCAGCTAAACAATACTACAATTAATGGCATTACAAAACAGAGGGGTACTCGATGATGTAATTCAATACAAACCACATCATTGTCCACCTGTACCACCCACTTAACTTGGCTCTGGGAGTCTTCCCCACTCTTCCTGGCAAAAGGGAGAGCCAACTGATTTTCGGGAGCCTCCCGGACGATCCGGATAGAGTAGGTAAGTATGATGTGATGAGCTTAAGCTAAGACAGCATCTAACTACAGATGTGTCCTCACACACCTTGCCTCAATATGCCACGCAGCGGGAGATGCCTGGTGATTAACAGGTCCATTAGCGTCGGGCATCTTTTTTTTTGGCGAAAATTAGTCTTACATCACTATGTGAATAGGATGCACAAGCAGACTCTGCTGATAAATATGATATGTGGCATGCCTATATTCTTTATGCGACCTTGCCTGTATCTGCAGTTACTAGGATATCTGCAGTGTTATCTAGGAAATCACAGTAAAGTACCATTTCATATGCCGATGCTGCCGTGGTCGAACACAGAATATAGGCAAAATACATAATTTTATTTAAAATAAGCTGCTTGTGCATCCTATTTACATCATTTTGCAAATAAGATGCATTTTAATTAAAAAAGTTGCATGTAAAGACACTCGGAAATACCAAATCACGGCCCGGCATGGTGTGACTAGAAGGGTTGTTTAACGGACAGGGAGGCTAGATATAAGTGGACACATCTGTACACTATATGAGGAGAAATATTATTTAAAAAAAAAAAAAAGGTGAAAATCAAAGAATATGGAAGCCATTCATTGTTCTGTAAACTAGGAAATAAAGTGTGGATAAGAAAAATGCCGTCAAATGTACCCATCAGTAAATACTGTCACCTTACACTACAGTAGCAACATGGGTTCAACAGGCGCTAATTCAATATGTAAGACTCTTACATATTGAATTAGCGCCTGTTGGACCCATTGCTGACCATGTTTTGGTTTATGATACATTTTTATGTGTCTGAAGAAATAATCGTTATGGTAGACTTACCATTGATAACTCTTCTCCAAGTCCACAGGATCCACAGGATAACATTGGGATATGAGGTAGCGACAGCGGATTGGCATCAAACGATCAAAGCTTTCGGCCTCCCAGAATGCAACAGACCCACCCCTATATGCCCGCCTCCTGGCTCAGGCAATTCAGTTGTTTTCCAAAGCTCAAGGCAGGAGCATCATAGAGATCCCTAATCAGGCGAGAAGAACACACATGCACACCCTTCAGTACAAGAAGGAAGAGGTTATTAAGTGAAAGGATCAAATCAGGTGCGTCAGGGTGGGATCCCTGTGGACCTAGGAGAAATAGAGTTAGCAACGGTAAGTCTACTATAATGATTATTTCTCCTGCAGGGTCCTCAGGTTATCTACAGGATAACATTGGGATGTCCCAAAGCAAATTAGTGGTGGGGACGCTCCTGATTGGACAGGAGAATCCTTCGCCTGAAATTCAGCGACCTGAGAGGCAAAGGTATCAAAGTCATAATGTCTAATGAATGTGTTAATGGAAGACCATGTGGCTGCCTTACATATCTGTTCTGCTGAAGCACCACGCTGTGCTGTCCATGACGGACCTACCTTACGAGTAGAGTGAGCAGAGACATTAGACAGAACAGGGAGATCAGCTTGAGAATATGCTTCTGAAATAGTTATTCGAAGCCACCTCGCCAGTGTCTGCTTGTCAGCAGGCCATCCTCTCTTTTGAAATCCGTAGAGAACGAAGACAGTGTCTGTTTTTCTGATGGCACTGGTATGATCCACGTAGATCCTTAAAGCACGGACTACGTCCAACAATGCATCTCCCTCAGAAAGGTCCGGCCCTTGGAAGTCCGAGACTACAATTTCTTCCTTAAGGTGGAATTTAGACACCACCTTAGGAAGATACCCAGATTTGGTTATGAGAACCACGCTATCTGGATAAAAAAAATCAGAAAAGGAGGGTGACATGACAATGCCCCTAAATCTGAAACTCTTCTAGCTGAAGCAATGAACAGTAGAAAGAGAACTTTAGATGTCAACCATTTAAAATCCACTCTTTTAAGTGGTTCAAATGGGGCAACTTGAAGGGACTTTAAAACTAAACTTAAGTCCCAAGGCACTGCAGGAGGAACAAAAGGAGGATGAAAGTGAAGCAGCTTTTCCTGGAAAAACGTGCGCACATCCTGTAGGTTAGCATTTTTCTTGTGGAACCATACAGTCAATGCTGACACTTGCACTCTCAAGGAAGCCACCTTTGTGCATTCCTGACTGCAGGAATGCTAGAACTCTGGAAACTCTGAAAGACCTAGGATCAAATTTCCAGTCACTGCACCACTGAACATAGGCTTGCCATATTCAGTGATAAATGCGAGCTGGGGAAGGTTTCCTTGCTCTGAGCATTGTTTGAATTACCTGTTGTGAGAATCTTCTTGCTATCACAAGCGCTTGGATCGACTGTCTTTGACGGCGTGGCTCTTGAGACTTGCATCCTGAAAGCAAGGACCCTGAGACAGTAGATCTGGACGTTGATGGAGTAGAAGTGGAGCATCCATCGACCGCCTCTGCAGATCTGCGTACCAATATCTTTTGGGCCAAGCCGGAGCTATTAGTATCACGGCGCTCCTTCCTTGTTTTGCCTTTCGCATCACCCTGGGTAAAAGGGCGATTGGTGGAAACACATAGGACAGACGAAAGTCTCATTCTCACTGACAGGGCATCCACAAAGATCGCTTTGGGATCCTTTGTTCTTGACCCGTATGCGGGAACTTTGTTGTTCTGACAAGACGCCATGAGATCTATCTCCGGTAACCCCCACTTGTCTACCAGAATTTGGAAGACCTCAGGGTATAAAGCCCACTCGTTTGCATGAATGGCGTGTTGACTGAGAAAATCCGCTTCCCAGTTTAGGACTTCCGGAATGATCACTGCGGATAAGTTCTGTCCACTTTGACGTGTGACTTACCTCCTTCATTGCGTTTTGGCTGCGAGTTCCTCCCTGATGGTTGATGTACGCTACTGTCGTTGCACTCTCCGAGCATATTTGGACTTGTTTCCCCTGGAGGATGTCCTTTGCCTGAATAAGTGCCATATATATGGCCCGAAGATCCAATATATTTATTGGCAGGCAACTTTCTTCCTTGGTACACTGTCCTTGGAAGCAAATTCTTCTTGACACTGCTCCCCAGCCCTGAAGACTGGCATCTGTGGTGAGAATTTTTCAATCTGATATCCAAAAGGGTCTCCCTTTGTCCAGATGGGATGTCTGTAGTCACCAGGCTATTGACCTCCTTACTTCCAGAGTAAGGACCATAGTTTGCATTTTTATTGTCTGATGAAAACCATTCCATTTGGAAAGGATCAGACATTGCAGAGGCCTCGAGTGGAACTGAGCATACTTCACCATGTTGAATGTCGACACCATCAACCCCATCACACACATTGCTGTGTGAATGGATACCCTTTGACTGTGTAGCAGCTCCTGAATCCTTGACTGAATTTTGGATGTTTTGATCAGAGGTAAAATTCTCTCTGAAGACTTGAATCCAACACAGCCCCCAAGTGAGTCATCCGTTATGACGGAAGCAGGGATGACTTTGCCCAATATATGAGCCAACTGTGTCTCTGCAAACAAGCTATTGTCTGTCACAGATGACACTGAAGCAATTCCTGAGATTGTGCCAGGATTAATAAATCGAGGTATGGAAAAATCCTTACCCCCTGTTGACGGAGATAAGATGCCATTACCACCAGAATTTTGGTGAACACTCTGGGAGCTGTGTCCAGTCCAAATGGTATGGCCTGAAATTGAAAATGTTGCTGGAGGATAGCAAACCTGAGATAGCGCTGATGGGACAGTGCTAGAAGAACATGAAGGTAAGAATCCTGGATATCCAGGGATACCATAATATCCTCAGGCTCAATGGCCAAAATAATGGAACGTAAAGTTTCCATATGAAACCGAGGCACCCAAATGTACTTGTTCAGGACTTTGAAATTAAGTACTGGCCGGAACGACCCATTTGGCTTCATGACTAGAAAAAGGTTGGAATAAAAACCTTGCCCTCGTTGTGCAGGAGGAACTGGAATTATCACTCCTGACTGAAGCAACTTCTGAACTGCCTCTTGCAAAGACGGGCTGGTACAAAAAAACCTTTGAGGAGGGTGTTTCTTGAAAGCAAACGCATAACCGTGAGATACAGCTTCTTGCACCCTGGCATCTGTGGTAGACTGCTGCCAGATCTATCAGGAAAATATCTTATCTTCTGATTTGGAAGCCGGGTCTCTGGTAACCCAATGCTTTTTGATCTTATCAGACTTGTCAGATTGAGACTGTGTCAAAACCCTTTCCTTTTGCTTTTCCTTGAGTCCGAAAGGGCAGAAAAGCTGGAAATCTAGGCTTGGATTTGTGTGTGGAAGGAAACTTTACTTTCTTGGAGTCTGCTTCTGACTCCAAAATACTGTTAAATTCTTTACTAAAAAGAATATCTACAGTAAAAGGCAAAGACTCCAGAACCTTCTTGGATTCTGAGTCAGCTTTCCATGTACGTAGCTAAACCGCTCTGTGAGCTCCTATTGCTAAGGCTGATGCCTGAGAGGCAATTGTACCCATATCCAATGCTGCTTCTTCCATAGAAATAGCTGCCTGTTTAATATGTGCAATAATAAGAATTTACTCACCGGTAATTCTATTTCTCGTAGTCCGTAGTGGATGCTGGGTACTCCGTAAGGACCATGGGGTATAGACGGGCTCCGCAGGAGACTGGGCACTCTTAAAAGAAAGATTAGGTACTATATCTGGTGTGCACTGGCTCCTCCCTCTATGCTCCTCCTCCAGACCTCAGTTAGGGAAACTGTGCCCGGAAGAGCTGACATTACTAGGAAAGGATTTGGAATCCAGGGTAAGACTCATACCAGCCACACCAATCACACCGTACAACTCGTGATAACTATACCCAGTTAAAAGTATGAACAATAACTGAGCCTCTCTCAACAGATGGCTCATACAATAACCCTTTAGTTAAGCAATAACTATATACATGTATTGCAGAGAGTCCGCACTTGAGACGGGCTCCCAGCATCCACTACGGACTACGAGAAATAGAATTACCGGTGAGTAAATTCTTATTTTCTCTGACGTCCTAGTGGATGCTGGGAACTCCGTAAGGACCATGGGGATTATACCAAAGCTCCCAAACGGGCGGGAGAGTGCGGATGACTCTGCAGCACCGAATGAGCAAACACAAGGTCCTCCTCAGCCAGGGTAACAAACTTGTAGAATTTTGCAAAAGTGTTTGAACCCGACCAAGTAGCAGCTCGGCAAAGTTGTAAAGCCGAGACCCCTCGGGCAGCCGCCCAAGAAGAGCCCACCTTCCTCGTGGAATGGGCTTTTACTGATTTAGGATGCGGCAGTCCAGCCGCAGAATGTGCAAGCTGAATCGTGCTACAGATCCAGCGAGCAATAGTCTGCTTTGAAGCAGGAGCACCCAGCTTGTTGGGTGCATGCAGGATAAATAGCGAATCAGTTTTTCTGACTCTAGCCGTCCTGGAAACAAAGTTTCAGGGCCCGGACTACATCCAGCAACTTGGAATCCTCCAAGTCCCTAGTAGCCGCAGGCACCACAATAGGTTGGTTCAAATGAAACGATGATACCACCTTAGGGAGAAATTGGGGACGAGTCCTCCATTCTGCCCTTTCCATATGGAAGATCAGATATGGGCTTTTACATGACAAAGCCGCCAATTCTGACACATGCCTAGTCCAAGCTAAGGCCAAAAGCATGACCACTTTCCACGTGAGATATTTTAGCTCCACGGTCTTAAGTGGCTCAAACCAGTGGGATTTTAGGAATCCAACACACGTTAAGATCCCAAGGTGCCACTGGAGGCACAAAAGGGGCTGAATATGCAGCACCCCTGTAACAACGTCCGAACTTCAGGCAGTGAAGCCAGTTATTTTTGAGAGAAAAAGGGATAGGGCCGAAATCTTGGCCTTTATGGATCCTAATTTTAGGCCCATAGTCACTCCTGACTGTAGGAAGTGCAGGAATCGACCCCCCTGGAATTCCTCTGTAGGGCCTTCCTGGCCACACACCAAGCAACCTATTTTCGCCATATACAGTGAAAAAGTCTAACTGTCACGTCTTTCCTAGCCTTTATCAGCGTAGGAATAACTGCATCCGGAATGCCCTTTTCCGCTAGGATCCGGCGTTCAACCGCCATGCCGTCCAACGCAGCCGCGGTAAGTCTTGGATCAGACAGGGTCCCTGTTGCAACATGTCCTGACTGAGAGGCAGAGGCCATGGGTCCTCTGAGAGCATTTCTTGCAGTTCCGGGTACCGAGTCCTTCTTGGCCAATCCGGAGCAAAGAATATTGTTCACACTCCTCCGTTAATTACAATTCTCAGCCCTTGGGTCTGAGAGGAAGAGGAGGGAATATATAGACCGACTGGAACACCCACGGTGTTCCTAGTGCGACCACAGCTATCGCCTGAGAGTCCCTTGACCCAGCGTAAAACCTTTTTTATCTTTTTATTGAGGTGGGACGCCATGTAGTCCACCTGAGGCAGTTTCCATCAATTTGCAAAACTGCGTGAAGACTTCCTGATGAAGTCACCACTTTCCCGGGTGGAGGTCATGTCCACTCCCGGAATGAACACTGCTGACAGTGCGCTTACTTTATTCTCCGCCCAGCGAAGAATTCTGGTGGCTTCTACCCTCGCCACCCTGCTCCTTGTGCCGCCCTGGCGGTTTACATGAGCCCCTGTGGTCTGACTGGATCAGAACCGGTTGGTCGCAAAGCAGGAACTCCGCTTGACTTAGGGCGTTGTATATGGCCCTTAGTTCCAGGATATTGATGTGAAGGCAAGTCTGTTGGCTTGACTACAAACCTTGGAATTTTCTTCCCTGTGTAACTGCCCCCCACCCTCGGAGGCTTGCATCCGTGGTCACCAGGACCCAGTCCTGAATGCTGAATCTGCAGCCCTCGAGAAGGTGAGCACTCCGCAGCCACCACAGGAGACACCCTGGCCCTGGGGGATAGGGTGATTAACCGATGCATCTGAAGATGTGATCCGGACCACTTGTCCAGTAAGTTCCATTGTCCTTGCATGGAACCAGCCGAAGGGGATGGCCTCGTATGATGCCATCATCCTTCCCAGGACTCGAGTGCAGTGATGCACTGACACCTGTTTTGGTTTTCAATAGATTCCTGACCAGTGTCATGAGCTCCTGAGCTCTCTCTATCGGGAGATAGACCCTCTTCTGGTCTGTGTCTAGAATCATGCCTAGGCGAGGCAGATGAGCTGTAGGAACCAACTGCGACTTCGGAATATATAGAATCCAGTCGTGTTGCCGTTTCACTCCCAGAGAAGGTGATACGCTGTCCAGCAACTGCTCTCTTGATCTCGCTTTTATGAGGAGATCATCCAAGTATGTGATAATAGTGACACCTTGCTTCCGCAGGAGCACCATCATATCCGCCATTACCTTGGTGAAATTGGTAATGACAATCCCGTACCGCAATTCTGAGGTACGCCTGATGAGGTGGATAAATGGGGACACGAAGGTATGCATCCCTTATGTCCCGATTCATTTCAGGCTTGCAATGACCGCTCTTAGCGATTCCATCTTGAACCTGAACCTTTTCAGGTATATGTTCAGGGATTTTAATTCAATATGGGTCTAACCGAACCGTCTGGTTTCGGGATTATAACATGGTCGAATAATAACACCCTCTTGTTGAAGGAGGGGACCCTTGACCACCACCTGTTGAAGATACAATTTACGAATTGCAGTTAACACTGGCTTCCTCTCTTGGGGGGAAGCCCGCCGGGTCCCGGTGAGGGGGCATCTTCTCACAGTCCAGCCTGTATGCCTGCGATACAATTTCTATTGCCCAGGGATCTAACAGGGAGTGAACCCACTTGTGGCTGAACTTACAAAGGCGTGTCCCCACCGGGCCTAGCTCCGCCTGTGGAGCACCAGCGACATGCGGTGGATTTTTGTAGAGGCCGGGGAGGACTTCTGTGCCTGGGGACTAGCTGTGTTGTACAGCTTCTTTCCTCTGCCCCCGGCTCTGACAAGAAAGGACGCACCTCAGACTTTCTTGTTTCTTTATTCGAAAAGCTGCATTTAATAATGTCGTGCTTTCCTAGGCTGTGCAGGAATATAAGGCAAAATATCAGAATTACCAGCTATAGCTGTGGAGACCAGGCCCGAGAACCTTTCTCCACACAATCCTCAGCCTTCCATATGCCTCTTAAGTCGGCATCATCTGTCCAATGTATATTCTACAGGACACGTCAAGCAGAAATCGACATAGCTTTTGCCTCTAGGACCCAGTATACTCATGTCCCTTTGGGCATGCTTTATAATTATATATCTATCACTTAAGACAGCATCTTAAAATATTTATATGCATACTAGGGTCTCAATCTCTGCTGATAAGGTACCTGTCCACGCTGCCACAGCGCTATAAACCCCTGCCGACACAATCGCCGGTCTGGGTAGTATACTAGAATGTGCACACTATCTGCAGGATCCCTGAGAATAGCTAGTGCAAACAGGACACCCAAGGGGAAGATTCTCAACACATCCTGGCCCTAGTGGGGAAAGGATACAGCCTGAGAATTCTCTTGTGGGAAGCTGCCGTCTCTTGTCTGGAGATTCCCGCTCTTTTTCCTCATGAGAGGAGGGAAATTTACCTCAGCATTCTTCCCCTTAACATGTGTACTCTCGTGTCAGGGACAGATGAGTCATCAGTGATATGCAAATCATCTTTTATTCCAATAATCATATATTGAATATCTTTTAGCCCTCTTGGCTGTAACTTTGCATTATCGTAGTCGACAGTGGAGTTAAACTCCGTGTCGATACTTTGTTATTTTGGATAGTGAACATAGAGAGACTCTGAAGGACTCTGTGATATAGGGACAGACCAGGGTAGATTTTCTTTCTGTTCCCTAACCTTTTGTGCAATAATTTTACCTCAGCACTTACACATATCCAAACAGGTGTCGGCGTTGTTGACGGAGACACCCTCCCACACACTTATCCGCTCTATCACCTCCTTAGAGGAGCCTTTTACCTCAGACATGTCGACACACGCGTACCGACACACCACACACACAGGGGATGCTCTATTTGAAGACAGTTCCCCCACCAGGCCCTTTGGAGAGACAGAGAGAGAGTATGCCAGCACACACCACAGCGCTATTAATACAGGGATGTACACTATACTGAGTGATTTTTCCCCTATAGCAGTTTATATACACAGTTTTGAGCCTAAATTTTTTTACCCTTTGTGTACCAGGATACTGCAGGGGAGAGCCTGGGGAGCTTCCTTCCAGCTGAGCTGTGAAGAGAAAATGGCACCGGTGTGCTGAGGAAGAAGGCCCGGCCCCCTCAGCGGCGGGCTTTTGTCCTTTTATGTACTTTAATGGCGGGGGTTAATGCACATACACAGTTTATCAGACTGTATTATGTGCTTTTCGCCAAGTAAGGTAATCTAATTGCTGCCCAGGGCGCCCCCCCCCCCCCCCCCAGCGCCTTGCACCCATCAGTGACCGGAGTGTGTGGTGTGCTAAGGGAGCAATGGCGCACAGCTGCAGTGCTGTGCGCTACCTTAATGAAGACCGGAGTCTTCAGCCGCCGATTTTCAACTTCTCTTCGTTCTTCTGGCTCTGCAAGGGGGACGGCGGCGCGGCTCCGGGACCGGACGACCGAGGACTGGGCCTGTGTTCGACCCCTCTGGAGCTAATGGTGTCCAGTAGCCTTAGAAGCCCAAGCTAGCTTCAAGCAGGTAGGTTCGCATCTCTCCCCTCAGTCCCACGTAGCAGTGAGTCTGTTGCCAGCAGATCTCACTGAAAATAAAAAACCTAACAAATACTTTCTTTTCTAGGAAGCTCAGGAGAGCCCCTAGGGTGCATCCAGCTCTGGCCGGGCACAGATACTAACTGAGGTCTGGAGGAGGGGCATAGAGGGAGGAGCCAGTGCACACCAGATATAGTACCTAAACTTTCTTTTAAGAGTGCCCAGTCTCCTGCAGAGCCCGTCTATACCCCATGGTCCTTACAGAGTACCCAGCATCCACTAGGACGTCAGAGAAAAGGGATTTTTGTTCTCTATATGCCATTAAAAGGTCATCCTCCAATGCATCAGCCCAGGCTGCCATTGCTTTTGACATCCAGGCTGAAGTCATGGCTGGTCTTATGATTGCCTCAGACAAGGAGAAAATGGTTTTAAGAAAACCATCTATTTTCCTATCCGTGACATCATTTAAAGATGTTGAAAGCAGAGGTAATGTAGATTTTCGAACCAATCGGATGATATACGTATCTACTTTGGGAGCTACCTCCCTTTTTAAACAGTCCCCAGCCGGAAGAGGATAATGGGAATTCCATTTCCTTGGAATTCTAAACTACTCACTGGGTGTAACCCAAGCCTCTTGCATAATTTCCGTCAGCTGTTCTGACCCAGGAAACACAGTCCTAACTGTTTTGGGACATTTAAACACAGGTGCCTTAGATTTTAACAAAGGCTCTGCTGCCTCCTGTAAGGATAGAATGGCTTTCATAGCACTAATTAGCTCAGGAATGTCCACTGAGCTGATGCCTTCCTCCTCGATTCTGTATGCAGACACGGAGTGTGATGAGTCCTCATCCTCAGACGAGTCCTCATCTGAAACATGTGTAGACTGAAGATGTTTCATGTCTATTTGATTTACTTACCACCGGCCTTTCAGACTGTTTCTGTTGAGAGGCTGCCGATTACTGTACTGGATGTGATAACCCCCAGGTAGAATGTTGCATGTAAGGGTTAATAGGGTAACCTACCCCTGGTATAGGAGCTGGAATTATCCGCTCAACTATATTGGATAATGTATGTGCAAAGGTAGCCCATGGGGGTTCAACTTGAACCTGTGCCTGCCTCGGATTATTCAAGAGACTTTGGTGAAAGCTAAAACAATTTGCACATAATCCATTTTGAACCAGATCCTGAGATGTTAATCCAGCTTTGCAAGACAAACATGACATGAGTGTTGGTGCTGCTGTGGATAGTGTATCCTCCTCACCCTTGCCTCTCTTAGACATGATAAATAAATCACACACCTGTACAGTGTTAACTACGCAAATTGTAACTGCAATCACTTTAAAATTTGTTAAAGTGACATACAATCCGATCCCTCCCTGCTTTGCACCAGCATTGAGGATCGGAATACACAGAAAATGACAGAAAATAGTAAAGTCAGCAATCACACTAGCAATCAGTCACAGGTTATACATTAGTATAATAAGCAATATGAGCACATAATCAACTACAGATAGATTTCAAGTATGTAGGAGAAACATATTACTGCATTACCTTATATAGGAGTTGGAACGTATTCAGTCGCACAGCAAAAGAAAACAGTAGCAATAGTTTACAAACTCGTATGCATCAGGCACTTATCCAACTATTCGTACCAAAGGCAGATAGAGACTTAGTGCTGTATCACCCGGCTCATGAGAGTGGGATACAGGGAGACTTCACCCCGCTTCCAGGATCGATCAATACTTTAGTGAACGCTTAGTGGATCCAGACGCTATTAGTTTACACAATCTCCCCGTGAACCTACAGTGAACACAGCCACCCAAGTGAACACCGACGCACCAGTCATGCAGCTTTCTATGCTGCGACTGGGTCCTTTTAGATACACAGTGTCTCAGACGGAAGCGGAAACTCAGTTCATAGCGGGAAACTCGGAGAAAACTGGTCATGAACCGGAGAGAGGGGCGACCAAGGGAGTGTCTTACTACCCACTGCTGACATTAACCCTAGGGATCACGGCCTCATACTACCCATGGAGCCTATGATCTGAGGTGGCCACGTCAGCGACTGTTTGGTAGTTTCCATCACGAAACAGTGCGGCTGTGTATCGCGCGTTTCCCCTACTAAGCGGAACCGATGCCTTACCTTCTCCCCATGCTCCGGTCACAGCCTGGTAACGTCTGCTGGACTTGCTAGTATATTCTACACAGACACCCGCCGAAACAGCACTGTACATGTGGGTAAGCGTTGTCGCGACCTGGGGGGGAGTTGTTGGAGCGACTCTTTCTAAGGTACGTATAACACACTTTTTAGAAAGATCACTCAAAAAAAAATAGTAAGACTATAAAAATAAAATAAAAAAAGCTTATGGCTGCTAAAAACCAGCAGCCCATTGACCATGGTCCGGCTCCTGCCGCACCAAACAAAAAAATTAATTGCCTGAGCCAAAAGGCGGGGATATAGGGGCGGCCCCATTGCATTCTGGGAAGCCGAAAGCTTTGATTGTTTGTCTGTCGCTACCTCATATCTCAATTTTATCCTGTGGATAACCTGTGGACCTGCAGGAGAGAGAAGACAATTGAAGAAAATGCGTACATTATAAAGGTATTTTAAAATAAAGTAATAATCTACTTATCTCTGCAAACTTACTTTGTTAACTTCATCTTCATTTCATCTACTGATTGTAGATATTTTGAATAGGCATTATCAAACTTAAAAAGCAGCTTTTGATATGAATGTGTACAATCTTCTAAATTGGCCATAATGGCAGCCCAGCCCTGGTGCTGAAGATGTTCATCATGAACTAGGCCTTCACAAAAGGAACAAAGCTTCTTGGCTACTTCATACATTTCCTGTAAAGAAGTAATTATAATACAGACGTTAGCAGAAAGCAGAGCATTAACATTTAAAAAAAAAAATACTTTCTCTGCCTGGTTCTGGTCTTTCTATCCTAGCCAACATCTGCTCATACTGTATGTACAAGAAAATGCAGTGTGCAACACTGCGCTTAGAAGACAGCAGTGAACTCAAGTTACAATAGTTAGAGTATGAAATGCAGGAGATGAACCCTAAGCTAAGATCTCCAGGTGTAATTTCCGATGTTTAACCAAGCAAATGTAACTAGACACATGCAGGCAAGTTTGAGGCAATATGGCATAAAAATGGGTGAAGTCCTAAGACATTACCAGCAAATTTCAATCAAGTGATCCTATTAAAATAAATAATTATAAATTGTACAAACTATGAATGCTTGTGATGATATTTCTTTATGTAATAATGAGGGAAAGGAGGAGAACAGTGGAAATTAAATTTTCGGGTATTCAATTAAACTTAAAATACTGCAGCATTTATATTATAAAATACACTTACAATCTAAAAAGAATCAAACTGATTAATTCCTATAGCATGTAAGGTCTATTCATACCATAGGTGCCTAATAAATAAATAATACTGTCACAAGATCCGATTAGCATGCTGTGAATAGAGTGCACTATGACTAAAAATACAGAGAATGGAAATCCATTCACAAAACACTTAAACAGCAACGTAGTCAGCACAAATTCATATCTAAAACAGGTTTTAGGTTCTTACTGGTAAATCCCTTTCTCCAATTCCACAGGGGACACTGGAATGCTCTTTACAATGGGTGTAGAGTGTGTGCTAACTGGGAGCTGGCACTTTAAGAATTTAGAAGTGTGACTAGCTCCTCCCGCTCGGGTTACGGTCTTTAGGTCGACACAATTTAGGATGACACTCATTAGGTCGACCACTGAAGGTCGACAATGTCATTAGGTCGACATGGCCGTTAGGTCAGCATGTACTAGGTCGACTGGTCAAAAGGTCGACATGAGTTTGTTTGTTTTTTAAATAAGATTTTAAACCTACCGGTAAATCTTTTTCTCCTAGTCCGTAGAGGATGCTGGGGACTCCGTAAGGACCATGGGGTATAGACGGGCTCCGCAGGAGACATGGCCACTCTAAAGACTTTAGGACAGAATGGGTGTGCACTGGCTTCTCCCTCTATGCCCCTCCTCCAGACCTCAGTTAGAGAAACTGTGCCCAGAGGAGACGTACAGTACGAGGAAAGGATTTTTGATAATCTAAGGGCAAGATTCATACCAGCCCACACCATCCACACCGTATAACCTGGAATATACACAACCAGTTAACAGTATGAGCAAAACAGTATCAGCTAAAGACTGATCTCAACTGCAACATAACCCTTATGTAAGCAACAACTATATACAAGTCTTGCAGAATTTTGTTCGCACTGGGACGGGCGCCCAGCATCCTCTACGGACTAGGAGAAAAAGATTTACCGGTAGGTTTAAAATCTTATTTTCTCTTACGTCCTAGAGGATGCTGAGGACTCCGTAAGGACCATGGGGATTATACCAAAGCTCCAAACCGGGCGGGAGAGTGTGGATGACTCTGCAGCACCGATTGAGCAAACATGAGGTCCTCATCAGCCAGGGTATCAAACTTGTAGAATTTTGCAAAAGTGTTTGAACCCGACCAAGTAGCCGCTCGGCAAAGCTGTAAAGCCAAGACGCCTCGGGCAGCCGCCCAAGAAGAGCCCACCTTCCTAGTGGAATGGGCCTTTACCGAATTTGGTACCGGCAATCCAGCCGTAGAATGAGCCTGCTGAATCGTATTACAGATCCAGCGAGCAAGATTCTGCTTAGAAGCAGAAGCACCAACCTTGTTGGCCGCATACAGGACAAACATTGCTTCAGTTTTCCTAATCCAAGCCGTCCTGGCTCCGAAAATTTTTAAGGCTCTCACTACACCAAGGGATTTTGAATCCTCCAAATCTCCCGTAGCCACAAGCACCACAATAGGTTGGTTCATATGAAACGATGACACCACCTTAGGTAAAAATTGAGGACGACTCCTCACCTCTGCTCTATCCACATGGAAAATGAGATAGGGGCTCTTATGAGACAAGGCCGCCAATTCGGACACCCGCCTTGCAGATGCCAAGGCCAACAACATGACCACCTTCCAAGTGAGAAACCTTAATTCAACAGTTTGAAGAGGCTCAAACCAGTGAGATTTTAGGAACTGTAACACCCCATTAAGGTCCCATGGTGCCACTGGGGGCACAAAAGGGGGCTGGATGTGTAGCACTCCCTTTACAAAAGTCTGGACTTCTGGGAGAGAAGCCAATCCTTTCTGGAAGAATATAGATAGGGCTGCAATCTGTACCTTAATGGAGCCTAACTTTAGGCCCATATCCACTCCTGTCTGTAGAAAGTGGAAAAACCGGCCCAAATGGAAATCTTCTGTAGGAGCATTCTTGGTTTCACACTAAGAAACATACGTCCTCCAGATACGGTGATAATGTTTCGCCGTCACCTCCTTCCTAGCCTTTATCAGAGTAGGGATGACTTCTTCCGGAATACCCTTCCCAGCTAGGATTCGGTGTTCAACTACCATGCCGTCAAACGTAAACGCGGTAAGTCTTGGAACACGCAGGGCCCCTGCTGCAACAGGTCCCCCCTGAGAGGAAGAGGCCAAGGATCTTCTGTGAGCAGTTCCTGAAGATCTGAATACCAGGCCCTTCGAGGCCAATCTGGAACAATGAGTATTGTCTGCACTCTTTTTCGTCTTATGATTCTCAATATTTCTGAGATGAAAGGAAGAGGAGGGAACACATAGACCGACTGAAACACCCATGGTGACACCAGGGCGTCTACCGCTACTGCCTGAGGGTCCCTTCACCTGGCACAATACCTCCGAAGCTTCCTGTTTAGGAGTGACGCCATCATGTCTATTTGAGAAAGTCCCCAAAGACTTGTTATTTCTGCAAAAACTTCTTGATGAAGTCCCCACCTCCTGGATGGAGATCGTGTCTGCTGAGGAAGTCTGCTTCCCAGTTGTCCACTCCCGGAATGAATACTGCGCTTACGTGATTTTCTGACCAGCGCAAAATCCTGGTGGCTTCCGCCATTGCCACTCTGCTCCTTGTCCCGCCTTGGCGGTTTACATGAGCCACGGCTGTGACGTTGTCTGATTGAATCAGAACCGGTAGGTCGCGAATAATATTCTCCGCTTGTCGTAGGCCGTTGTATATGGCCCTCAATTCCAGTATGTTGATGTGTAGACAAGCCTCCTGGCTTGACCACAGTCCCTGAAAATTCCTTCCTTGTGTGACTGCTTCCCATCCTTGGAGGCTCGCGCCCGTGGTCACCAGAACCCAGTCCTGAATGCCGAACCTGCGACCCTCTAGAAGGTGAGCACTCTGCAGCCACCGCAGGAGCGACACCCTGGCCCTGGGGGACAGGGTTATTTTCTGATGAATTTGAAGGTGGGACCCGGACCACTTGTCCAGAAGGTCCCACTGAAAAGTCTTCGCATGGAACCTGCCGAAGGGGATGGCCTCGTAGGTCGCCACCATTTTCCTCAGTACTCGAGTGCATTGATGGACTGACACTCTTTTCGGTTTTAACAGGTCTCTGACCATGTTCTGAAGTTCCTGGGCTTTTTCCATCGGGAGAAAAACCCTCTTTTGTTCTGTGTCCAGAATCATGCCAAAGAAAGACAGCCGAGTCGTTGGAACCAACTGTGACTTTGGTAGATTTAGAATCCAGCCATGTTGCTGTAGTACTCTGAGGGAGAGCGACATGCTTTTCTGCAACTGTTCCTTTGATCTCGCTTTTATCAGGAGATCGTCCAAGTACGGGATAATTGTGACTTCTTGCCTGCGCAGGAGCACCATTATTTCCGCCAATACCTTGGTGAACACCCTCGGGGCCGTGGAAAGCCCAAACTGCAATGTCTGAAACTGGTAATGACAGTCCTGTACAGCGAATCTCAGGTATGCCTGATGAGGAGGATATCAGGGTACGTGAAAGTATGCATCCTTTAGGTCTAGTGACACCATAAAATCCCCCCCTTCCAGGCTGGAGATAACTGCCCTGAGCGATTCCATCTTGAACTTGAACCTTTTTAAGTACAGGTTCAGGGATTTTAAAATTAGAAAGGGTCTGACCGAGCCATCTGGTTTCGGGACCACAAATAGGGTTGAATAGTACCCTTTTCCCTGATGTATTAGGGGAACCTTGATAATCACTTGCTGTAGACACAGCTTTTGAATTGCAGCTAAAACTATCTCCCTCTCTGGGGGAGAAGCTGGTAAAACTGATTTGAAGAATCGGCGAGGAGGCACGTCTTCGAATTCCAGCTTGTAGCCTTGGGATACAATTTCCATCGCCCAAGGATCCACGTCCGACTGACCCCAGACGTGGCTGAAGAGTCGAAGACATGCCCCCACCGGTGCGGACTTCCTCAGTGGATCCCCAGCGTAATGCAGTGGATTTAGTAGAAGCCAGGGCGGACTTCTGTTCCTGGGAACTGGCCGTAGCAGGCATTCTATTCCCTCTACCCTCACCTCTGGCGAGGAAGGAAGAGCCCCGACCTCTTCTGGACTTATGCGACCGAAAGGACTGCATCTGATACTGTGGTGTTTTCTTTTGCTGTGGGGGAACATAAGGCAAAAAAGTAGATTTACCCGCGGTAGCTGTGGAAACCAGGTCCGCGAGACCTTCCCCAAATACAAACTCACCCTTGTAAGGTAAAACTTCCATATGCCTCTTTGAGTCAACATCACCCGTCCATTGGCGGGTCCACAGTGCTCACTCGATGTAAATGAAATATAGGATTTTATTTGGATGTAATAGGATTAATATTCCATAGTCAATAATGAATGTCCCAGGTTGGTTCACCACTTATCAGGTGTGTCTTGCAGACTACCCTTTCTCTGAGTATACCCTCCTATTGGTATACTGATGGAGCTACAGCTCAGGTAAATGTTAGGTATGCCCTAGGGGCCACCTTTACCATAGGTGTGGATGGTCCTATGTATCCTCTGATGCTGTGTCTATTGTTAGGTTTGTGGTTAAGTTTATGGTGTGACTAGTGCGGCGTCCCGCCTGTCAGACCCTTCCGTGTGTGGCAACGAGTGGCGTGGTCATATACTGTGTAATGAAACTTACCGCCGGGGGCAGGTGCTACCTGCCGCCGGTGACCAGTTCTTAGCCGTCCTCAAGCCTGTGTTCCTCGATGTATCCTCTCTGGGTGTCCTCCGTGTCTCAGAAGCCGCGCACCTTGTCTGTAAATGCCGGTCTCCTAAACTCCCGTCCCGTCCTCTGACTTCCTGGTTCGCGCGTCACGTGCCGGGTCACGTGAGCGCGATGTGTGCGGAAGCGTCTCCTTCTCCAGCCGGATGCCTTTTTCTAGGGTTGTTAGGGCATCAGTGCTGAAACGCGTTGGGACCCACAGACTTTACTACCGACATTGCCACATACATTCTCCTCTCTCCGGCTGGAGAAGGAGACGCTTCCGGCGGTAAGTTTCATTACACAGTATATGACCACGCCACTCGTTGCCACACACGGAAGGGTCTGACAGGCGGGACGCCGCACTAGTCACACCATAAACTTAACCACAAACCTAACAATAGACACAGCATCAGAGGATACATAGGACCATCCACACCTATGGTAAAGGTGGCCCCTAGGGCATACCTAACATTTACCTGAGCTGTAGCTCCATCAGTATACCAATAGGAGGGTATACTCAGAGAAAGGGTAGTCTGCAAGACACACCTGATAAGTGGTGAACCAACCTGGGACATTCATTATTGACTATGGAATATTAATCCTATTACATCCAAATAAAATCCTATATTTCATTTACATCGAGTGATCATTACCACATCCCCTACAAATAGATACACAGAGAACACATCACTTCACACACCACCATCCACCTCTCCAATCAATCCAATCCCTCGCACACCCTTTAGAGCGCGCTGACCACCACGAAATACGCAATTGTAACAGGAGGTGGGACACCTCCAGGTCAGCTGCACACTCAGCCACCATCCCCCAATGTGAGCGCAGCCTTCAACCATATTTAATCTTTGTCCACAGTGCTCGCCTAGCCGAGATCGCCATGGCGTTGGCCCTTGAACCTAGTAGCCCGACGCCTCTCTGAGCGTCTCTCATATATAAGACTGCGTCTTTGATGTGACCTAAGGTCAACAAAATGGTATCCCTCTCTAGGGTATCTACCGTGCTACAAACCCAAGCCGATGCTATTGCCGGTCTGAGCAAAGCACCCGTATGTGTATTGGAGACGGTAGCGCCACCTTCTTGGATAAGCGCGTTAAAGCCTTGTCCACCCTGGGCGAGGATTCCCACCGTATCCTGTCCTGTGCAGGGAAAGGATACGCCATAAGAATTCTTTTGGGAATCTGCAGTCCTTTGTCTGGAGTTTCCCAAGCTTTTTTTTTTTTTTTTTTTTTTTTTCAAATAATGCGTTCCGCTCATGAGATGGGGGATATGTTACCTCAGGTTTCTTCTCCTGAAACATGTGTACCCTCGTGTCAGGGACAGAGGGGTCATCTGTGATATGCAAAACATCTTTTATTGCAATAATCATATAATGAATACTTTGAGCCACCCTTGGATGTAACCTTGCATCATCGTAGTCGACACTGGAGTCAGAATCCGTGTCGGTATCAGTGTCTGCTATTTGGGATAGGGGACGTTTTTGAGACCCTGAAGGGCCCTGTGACACAGTTAAAGCCATGGATTGACTCCCTGCTTTTTCCCTGGACTCTGCTTTGTCCAATCTTTATATGTAATAAAATCACATTTGCATTGAAAACATTCCACATGTCCAACCAATCAGGTGTCGGCGTTTCCGACGGAGACACCACAATCATCTGCTCCACCTCCTCCTTAGAAGAGCCTTCCGCTTCAGACATGCCGACACACACGTACCGACACCCCCACACACTCAGGGATATACCTATATGGAGACAGTTCCCCCAATAAGGCCCTTTGGAGAGACAGAGAGAGAGTATGCCAGCACATACCCAGTGCCACCGGACTGGAATAAAATCCCAGTAGTACAGCGCTTTTATTGTAATATAGATATAAATACACTTCACCGCGCCAATTACATGTGGCCCCCCCCCCCTCTTTTATGCCCTCTGTAACCGTGTACAGCAGGGGAGAGTCCGGGGAGCAAGCTTCTGCAGTGCGCTGTGGAGAAAATGGCGCTGGTTAGTGCTGAAAGGATAAAGCCCCGCCCCCTCACCAGCGGGCTTCTGTCCCGCTCAAATTATTTATACTGGCGGGGGTTCATTAATATACTGCCTCTGCAGTATCTATTTTATATGCCAGTGTCCCTTGAGGTTAATGATGCTGCCCAGGGCGCCCCCCCTGCGCCCTGCACTCGTACAGTGCCTGTTGTGTGTGATCTGTGTGGTAGCAATGGCGCGCAGCGTTACCTCAGTGAAGATCATGATGTCTTCTGCCGCCTTTGAAGTCTTCTTTCTTCTCATACTCACCCGGCTTCTATCTTCCGGCTCTGTGAGGAGGACGGCGGCGCGGCTCCAGGACGAACGGCGAGACCTGCGTTCCGACTCCCTCTGGAGCTAATGGTGTCCAGTAGCCTAAGAAGCAGAGCCTATCATTTAAGTAGGTCTGCTTCTCTCCCCTCAGTCCCACGATGCAGGGAGCCTGTTGCCAGCAGTGTTCCCTGAAAATAAAAAACCTAACAAAAGTCTTTTTCAGAGAAACTCAGGAGAGCTCCCCTGCAGTGCATCCAGTCGCCTCTGGGCACAGGATCTAACTGAGGTCTGGAGGAGGGGCATAGAGGGAGGAGCCAGTGCACACCCATTCTGTCCTAAAGTCTTTAGAGTGCCCATGTCTCCTGCGGAGACCGTCTATACCCCATGGTCCTTACGGAGTCCCCAGCATCCTCTAGGACGTAAGAGAAATTCATTTTTGGGATTTTTTCATACTTAACGAGCCACATGGATTACGATTGTAACAGTAATCTGTGCCGAGCGAAGCAGTAGCGGAGCAAGGCACCTTGCCTGAAACATGGCGAAGCGAGCCATGCGAGGGGACACGGTGCACTAATTTGGGTTCCCCGTCACTTTACGGAGAAAACGACACCAAAAACAGTCAAAAACCTCATGTCGACCTTTTGACCTAGTACATGTCGACCTAACACACATGTCGACCTAATGGCAATGTGGACCTTCAGTGGTCGACCTATACCCCTCCTACAAGCCAGTCTTAGAAAACCGTGCACGATGAGAGCTGGAAGAAAGAGTGAAACAAGTACACACAACGAAAACATCACACAACAGGTGTAAAACATAAGGAAACAGTCTAAAGAAGAACTGAAAACAGTTAACCACATAATGGCAATAACCATGGGAGGAAGGAACAGCGCATGGAGGGTGTCCAGTGTCCCCTGTGGAATCGGAGGAAGGGATTTACTGATAAGTACCAAAATCCTGTTTTCTCCTTCATCCACTAGGGGACACTGAAGTGCTCTTTACAATGGGGACATCCCAGAGCTCCCATCACAGGCGCGAGAGCGCTGAGAACCCTGCAAAACAGCACGCCCATATTGAGAAACAGAGGCCGCAAACCTGTCGAACCGGTAAAAACCGGACAAAAGTATGCCGGTCGAAACCCGTGGCTGCTCAGCAAAGCTGATCCATGGAAACCCCGCGGGCAGCCACCCACGAGGGACCCACCAAGAGTGGAGAATGCGCTGTAATGGAAGCTGGAGGATCCCTGGATAAGGCCACATAGGCCTGTCTGATGGCCAGATGTATCCATCGTGCAAGCATCTGCTTTGATGCCAGCCAACCATGCCAGGCAGCATTATACAGGACAAACAACATGTCTGATTTCCTCAGAGTAGCAGTCCAAACCATATAGAGCCTGAGAGCCCTGACAACGTCCAGAGATCTGGAAGAAGGAATGTCTTCTGGAAGAACTGGTACCACAAGAGGTTGTTAATGTGTAAAGCCGAGACCGCCCTTGAAAGGAATTACATTTCCGTGCGGAGTTCAGCCCTATCTCCCTGGAAGATCAAGCATGGAAGGAAACAAGGCAGAGCTCCGAGCTCCGACACTTTTCTGGCAGAAGCCAGTGCGAGTAGAAGAAGTACCACTTTCCATAATAGGTACTTAAACTCCACCTTCTCCAATGGTTCAAACAGACAGGACTGCAAGAACGAATGGACAATCTCCAGGTCACACGGTGTCATGGGAGACACAAAAGGTGGATGTAAACAGACAACCCCCTGAAGAAAGGTTGTAACATCTGGAAGCAAGACCAGTTTCTTCTGCAAGGAGATGGACAACACAGACACCTGCTCCCTCCTAGACGTAATCCGGTTGAGAAACCTGCATGCAGGAAAAAGGAGGAGCCGTGACATCTTGAAGGTAGTGGGAAACGATACACAACATTAACACCAGGATGCGTAAGCGTTCCAGATGCGGTGGTAGAGGCTGGAAGTAACTTCCTTTCGGTCCCGAGCATAGTGAGGATGGCTGCCGGAATCCCTCTTTGCCTTAGGATTGCCCTTTCAACAGCCACGCTGTCAAATGAAGCTGCCTTAAGTCTGGATAGATGAAAGGCCCTTGTTGTAGCAGATCCTCTCGCAGCAGTAGAGGCCACGGGTCATCTATCAGAAGCAAAGACTGGAATACCAAGCTCGCCTTCTCTCTCATGATGCATTAAAGAAGACAAGGCAGCATAGGGAATGGTGGAAACAGGTAGACAAACCAGAACCGCCATGATGTCATGAGTGCATCTACCGCTACGGTCCCTTGTTTGAGAACAATACAGCAGCAGTTGATGATTTTGTCTGTATGCCATAAGGTCAGCTTGTGGAAGGACCCACCAATGGACCAGATGTTGAAACACCTAAGAATGAAGAGCCCACTCCCCGGGATGTATGTCCTGACAGTTTACTGTAGGTAGTCGGCCTCCCAAATGTCCCCGCCAGGAATGAATCTTGCTGATATTGCCACAGCGTATTCGTCCAATCAGAGAAGGATGCTGCTTACCTCCCACATAGCCACTCGACTTCTGGTGCCGTCTTGTCAGTTTATGTACGCCACAGCCGTGGCGTCCTCAGACAGGTCTGATAGCTTGGCCCCGCAACAGATGATGTGCTAGCTGTAGAGCCTAGAACACTGCCTGCCATTCCAAGATGTTTATAGGCAGCGTCGCTTCCTGTGGAGCGACTCAGGACGAGTCACAGACCCCCACCCTCACAGGCTTGCTTCTGTGGTGAGGAGAGTCCAATCCCACACTCTCAACCTCTAGTCCCATAGGGGAGATGAGGTCAACCAACAGAGTAGAGATATCAGAGTTCTAGGGGCCAATGTCACTCTTTGTTGAATGAACAAGTGGGATCCCGACTACTGAGATAGGAGATCCAGCTGAAAAGGTCTTGAGTGGAAATGGCCATAAGGAATTGCTTCTAAGGCCGCCACCGTCCTCCCTACCAGTCGTATGCATAAATGTACAGACACTCGCCTGTATTGTAGGATCAAGCGAACCCTATCCTGAATGGCTTTCACCTTGTCCTGAGGTATAAAGATCCTCTGTCTCACCGTGGCCTGGCTAATACCCAGAAACTGAAGTCGCTGCATCAGTTGTAGATGGGACCTTGGAAAAGTCAGGATACACCCATGTCGTATGAGGAGCCTGTGAGTCACTCCTATTTTCTAATAATAATGGAACAATTGGTTTCTGGAAGAAGCCTTCCAGGTAGGGAATGATCGTGATCCCCCTTGTCCTTAGGAGTGCCATCATTATCGCCATGACCTTCGTGAACCCCCTGGGGCCCATGGCAGGCTGAAGGGTAAGGCTTGGAACTGATGAGGTGAGTCCCGAATGGCGAGTTGCCGATACTTCTGGTGAGGTGGCCAGATGGGTATGTGCAGGTAAGCGTCCTTGCTGTCCAAGGACACTAGGAACACTTTTTCTTCTAATCCTGCAATGACTAAATTAAAGGATTCTATCCTGAACTTGAAAACAAACTTGCAGAAAAGGATAGAGATCCTTTGCTGGCCGGTGGCAGTTGTGGCTAGCATGCATTGGCGTTCTCCTCTACCCCAGAGACGGTGGTCTCTATGACGGGGACCCCAGCGCAAACCGCAAGCAGTTGCGATGCCGCCCCCCCCCGGCAGCTGCATCGTCGCAGGCAGGGGCAGTCACTGCCTGTCATCTCCTCTTGCTTTGCTGTAGAATCTCTGACTAACATTAAAAAAACTTTTTACCTTTGAGGAGAAGAGCCCAGGATGTGACCAGCTACCTCCTGCATTAAATTAAGACTGGCTTGTAGGAGGGGTATTGAGGGGGAGAAGCTAGTCACACTTCTAAATTCTTAAAGTACCAGCTCCCAGTTAGCACACACTCTATACCCATTGTAAAGAGCACTCCAGTGTCCCCTAGTGGATGAAGGAAAAATATATTGTGTCTTTACTTTAGTCTCAGGTTACAAAACAGATGGTTTGCAAGAACACCATAACCACTTGTATTTTGGAGTGTTGTGTTTTTCTAAATTAAACAGTGTACAAAACAATGCATTTACTGCAGGTACACCCCTAACACTTGTAGAAGCATTAGTAACAGGTACATCAAGTCACGTATTTTATCTGGTGTTAAAAAAAAATGAAAAAGCGGAGTATCTGGACGTAAAAAAAAAAAAATCAAGCGTATCAAAATAACAGTTTTGACAGACATATCATGTATTAATCTAGTATCTATTTAAAAGCAAAATGTGATTCACATTTACATGTTTTTGATGTGTCAATGGGAGCAATTCAATTGTTTTTAAAACGCCCTGCAAATACAGCGGCCGCCAATTTTTTACTACTCGCCGCCTCCTGACGGGCTTTTTGCACATTTTCCCTGCTGCGCCCAACAGTTTAAATAGATTTAGCAACTTTATGCAGCTAACCCCAGTCTATTTGGGCGCGACCAGTGCTAAACAGGAATGGGCGCCAAGTGCTGAAGCAACAACTGCATATTACCCCCGTCTAAAGTGACGCCCGATATGGCTCGCTAAAACTATTGAATCGCCCCAGTATGTCCTGTTTACAAAGGCAGAGGAACCATCACAAAAAAAAACACACTCTTGTAAGTAAAGCCCTGTTTGCTTTTATCTTTAAGCCAGGAATAGGAGCAAAACACCTAAATTAGATATTACTTAAAATTTCTTGCTCCAAAGTATTTTCCAGCCCAACCTTTTTCTTCTATAAACATTTCACTAATATTTCTGGAAAGGAAATGCCAAAATCATATTTAGTAGTGCGCTAAATGCAACTAATTGGAGTGTTATGAGTATTAAACTATTAATATTAACTCATGCAACCATGATGAAGCCTGTCCCTAAATATTCTTTGGCCACTTAAGAGTATAGTTTATTTTGCTTTTGTCAGGTTTCATAGGAAGTTTAAATCTCTCACCACTGCAAGCTGTGTCCTCGAGGCGACTGTGTGAAATACCGCAGGCATCATAAGTGACTCTTCTACCTTCAATTCCATTTCATTCTCGGCCGAAAACGTTGTTCTAGGAATAACTGGAGGCCGCTCACACAATATCATCTCTTTGTTGAACAGGAATATTGGATTGGTGTCCTGTGACCATAAAAAAGGTTGTAAGCACAAATGTATATTAAAGACTCATGAATAAGAAACCACACAGCATAGTAAAATACCTATCATAAACTGTAAATAAATGGAATTTGGAAAACAGCACTGTAGATGAAAAGGTATGTGGTCAGGAGATCGACAGTTGTTTAAAGCTATAACACCTGCATGGGTAAAATGCATTAAAATACATTACACCCATGTAGTGATCCCAGTGCCAACATAATCAAGTCCACATACTCACTGGTAACATCATCGCTTTCGATCACCTGACTGCATACCGTTTCAGCTACAAACTTTCCTATTAAAGTAGCATATACCCCCAGTCGCCAGACAGTTTTCACACAGCCATTGGCCCTATAAGTAGAACTGAACCCGGCGGGGAATGGAGACTGCACAGCAGCCAGTACTTTGATAAACCACAAAGCTAGCTGCTCTCCATCATTACAAAGCAGAAGCCCCAATGTTTGCTGCTTTTCATTTGTCCTCTAGCTCACATCCGCCCCCTAATTTTCAGCAAGGGCTGAGACTCTAACTTTACTACTTGGAGAGCTTCTGTGTATAGAAACAGTGCACTCGAAAAAAAAAAAAAAATTATATAGCAGGGCATCCAAGTAGTCACAGGATTTACCCCACTGCTAATTTCTTGTGCTGGCCAATTCAATTAGCGGTTATTAAAGGCACCCTCTGTGATTCAATGCGCATGGAAACACACTGATTCCGCATTTTATGTCGAATGGGTTAGCGCACATAGGGGCAGATGTATTAACCTGCTCTTCTCTCTCTATACGTCCTTACTAGGTAAGCTCATTAGTTCTTTTGGTTTCCAATATCATCTCTATGCTGATGACACCCAAATCTATCTTTCCTCTCCAGACCTCTCCCCTGCTCTCCTCACTCGTATCTCCAACTGTCTCTCTGCTACCTCTTCCTGGATGTCCCAGCGCTTTCTTAAACTTAACATGTCTAAGACCGAGCTGATCATCTTCCCTCCCTCCCGCATAACCTCACCTCCTGTAATCTCATTATCTATTGATGGCACTACTATCTCCTCTAGCCCCCAAGTGCGCTGTCTTGGAGTAATCCTTGACTCCTCCCTCTCCTTCAAACCACACATTCAGCACCTCTCACAAACCTGCCATTTTCATCTAAAAAATATTTCCAGGATCAGACCCTTTCTGACCCTGGATGCTACTAAGACTCTTATCCACTCACTGGTCATCTCCAGACTGGACTACTGTAATCTGCTCCTGACTGGCAATCCTGACAAATACCTCTCTCCACTCCAATCTATCCTCAATGCTGCTGCCAGTCTCATCTTCCTCACCAAACGCACTACGTCCACCTCTCCTCTCTTACTAGACCTTCACTGGCTCCCCTTCCCTTTCAGAATCCATTTCAAGCTTCTCACACTCTCTTACAAAGCCCTCACCCACTCCTCTCCCATCTACATCTCTGACCTTATCTCCCTTTACACTCCCACCCGTCCTCTTCGCTCTGCTAATGCACGCCGACTCTCCTGCCTACGGATTACTTCCTTCCACTCCTACCTCCAAGATTTTTCACGTGCTGCACCACTTCTTTTTGGAATTCCCTACCTCTCCCCCTCAGACTCTCCACCTCTCTACAAAACTTCAAACGGGCTCTCAAGACCCACTTCTTCACCAAACCCAGCCAAATCTCATCCTAACCCTCTGTTCTACGCTCTCTATGTACCCCATCTGTGTCACCCCTGTCTGTCTACCCCTCCCCTTAGAATGTAAGCTCTCACGAGCAGGGCCCTCTTCCATCATGTGCTTATCCTTTATTACTTTAATAATCTTCAACTGCACCAAATCCAGCAGTCCTCTTCCACCTGATACTTATTCCAGTGTCATCTGCTGATGTAACTATGTTTATTTACCCTGTACTTGTTCTATACTGTCATCAACTGTAAGTTGCTGTTTTCCTGTTTGATTATTTGTTTATGTACTTTGTAATTGGGCGCTGCGGAACCCTTGTGGCGCCATATAAATAAAGGATAATAATAATAATAATAACCTGGAGAAGGCATAAGGAAGCGATAAACCAGTGATATGTGCAAGGTGATAACGCACCAGCCAATCAGTTTCAATATGTAAATTAACAGTTTGGAGCTGATTGGCTGGTGCGTTTATCACCTTGCACATATCACTGGTTTATCACTTCCTTATGCCGTCTCCAGGCTTAATACATCTGCCCCATAATCCTACAGTTTACAGCACGGAGAAAAGGCAGTTTTTACTGTATAGCTCCCGGCGTGAAAACCAGAGTTATTACACATGCTGCAAACCCCACAGCTAATTGAATTCCCCCACAGTAAATTCCATACCTACTCAGTAAAGTAAAAACCTTCTTGGGAAAAACCAAAATATTGATTTGAGGCTGCTAATATTTTACAACAAATGAATAAGATATAATAAAATATTATTACTCACAGTACCAGCACTGTAACTACAGACCCTCCTGTCAGGTGCCATACATTCTCCTCCATTTACGACAAGTATCTGGTGATGAACAGCGATCTTATACTTAGACTGGATAGCATGCTTAAGATCAGTCACCCTGATTATATACATAAAAAAAAGATAGATTTAAATTACAATTTCATACAGTTATATGTGTCTATCTATCTTCAGAAAAAGAGAAGTTATTACTGCAGTTACTTCTTCCAATCATTATAACCCATGGTTTTCAAAATGATCTAAAACAAATAGTGCAATCCATTTGTACATATTTAGTTTGGCCAAAATACACTAAAAACTGGAACAAGGTGACTAAGCACACTAGTACACATTAACACAAGAAATGTAACAAATGATAAACAGCCACTTTGGGGGATATTCAATTGTCCCCGCTAAATTTTTGTATTAAAAAACAAAAAAAGTGTTCTTATACATAATTTTTGCCTGATGTTTCGCATTGGGCTATTCAATTATACCCCACTTTTTTGCACTAGCATTTTACTGTATTCTTGCAAAGAACACATACGATCTGGGATATCTTCCCAGACCTATGTGCTTTTGTGATACAAACAGGGCTGGTGGGGCTAGTTACAAGGAATTTTTGTTGTTGCCTGGATAGCACAGGAGCGAGGGGAGGTCAATTAGCCGCTGTCACTTACCAGGGCTTATTTAATATTTTCCTGTAGCTTTCAGCATGAAAAAAGTGTAAATAAATAAAACAAACATTACAGGTTGAGTATCCCTTATCCAAAATGTTAGGGACCAGAGGAATTTTGGATATCGGATTTTTCCGTATTTTGGAATAATTGCATACCATAATGAGATATCATGGTGATGGGACCTAAATCTAAGCACAGAATGCATTTATGTTACATATACACCTTATACACACAGCCTGAAGGTAATTTTAGCCAATATTTTTTATAACTTTGTGCATTAAACAAAGTGTCTCTACATTCACACAATTAATTTATGTTTCACATACACCTTATACACACAGCCTGAAGGTCATTTAATAGAATATTTTTAATAACTTTGAGTATTAAACAAAGTTTGTGTACATTGAGCCATCAAAAAACAAAGGTTTCACTATCTCAGTCTCACTCAAAAAAGTCTGTATTTCGGAATATTCCGTAATTCGGAATATTTGGATATGGGATACTCAACCTGTATTAGCAAATACTAAAGACAGGATATCATGGTATTCCACATGCTGTAAGTCTGCTGGCTCCAGGCTGAGAGTGAATCAGTCATTGTGGATGCCGCCAGAGATCCAGTGTTAAAAACTGAAGATAACTGTGATCCTTTTCCAATGTAATATTATCCAAAAGACACAGAGAAGCCAAAAAGGAACACGAAGCCAGGACTCGGACCTGTACAAATTGATGATATTAAACAGTACTGTCTGATTTCTTTGCACAGGGGTGGGCCAGATATCTTTTTAGATTCATGGGAAATAAAGCCTGTTATAAAATGTACTGATTTAATACAAGACACAAAGCGGACATACAGCATGCATAGGAGAGCGTCCAAGAACATCCTGAAAAGATTAACTAGTTACGCCCCCTACACTTATAGCAGTCTTGTGACTTTCAAAAAAAAAAAAAAAAAATTGTATGCCCAAGTATATATTATTGCTGCTTTTTAAGAGAATATTCTGGACTTCATTTTAGTGGAATGCAAATAAATATCGTTATGTTAGCTGAATTATATAGAAGAAAATAGTCTAAAAAGTCTACATGTTTGAACTTTCTTATCACTATTCTACAAGTCACTTCTAAGTGCAAACCAGTTATACTGTACACTAGATTTCCAGAACTACTTCTCCTGATTACAATCACCCTGAATACATTTTAATCGGACACCGCATATGAGCCACAATGAAATCACTAAGGGGAGAACTTAGGACCTGAACCATGGATGGACATTCATCGCTACTGCGTCTTTGTACACAGAGGATCTGAGAAGATATACAAATGTCGCAGCCACCATCTTTTATACAAAGACACCCAACACCAGCTTCTCAGATCCGTTGCTTGTGTACAAAGACACCTCATCGGACGAACATCTTTGCACCACCAGACCTTCGTAACTAAGCTGCTAGGTCCAGTCAATCTGCGTTCTAAGACAGTCACTGGCTGTGACATCACCCCCACAAAAAAAAATGGTCATAACACATATGCATTTTTATTCTACACTGCCCCATTACTTCCTCCAGTTGCCAATTACTCTACGTACTAATCCAAACTGCGAATGCCGATGCAAGATCATCGTGACTCAGGCGAATACGCAGTGCAACTCAGACAAATACGCAGTCGAAAAACAATCATACATTTGCAAAAACAATTGCATCCACCTCTAAATCAGGCCCTTGGGTACCCAACTGTTGATATGTCATCCGATCAGGCGGATCAGACTGGCATAACGGGCACATCGTCTAGTGTGTACTCACTACTACGTGCTCTAGTGGGTTTTTTGCGGGGTCATGCCATCAAGCATGCTGCACGCACGACAGGACGACCCAGCAAGCTACGGGATACAGGTGAATGCGTCTGTTAACACTATATTGAGCGATATATCATTCAGCATATACCGTGCTGTTGGCTGGGTACACACATCATTAAGTGTGTACCCAGCTCCAGTCTCAGATGCACCTTAAATAGTGACACATAGGCTTAAAAGGAGAAACTAAACTATGTATGCAATTATAGATTTAGGGTATGTAAAAGGGCTACAATTCACAATGCAATGTATGAACGCTACCAGAGAGCAGAAACTAGCTTCTGCCATGTATCTCTTTAAGGATGACAAGTATCTCCACTCCACATATAAATCCACTCACTATGTTAGTGAACCATTCTATTACATCTACCCATATCCTCTTGTCATTCCTTTCTAACCAGAAAATCCAATAAAAAACTGCATTTAAAACCAGAATAAGTTTAGGATTTTAAGATTAAATCTGGTTTCTTACTTATGTACATTTAACCCAATTAACCGGGTACCCAAAGACCACAAAAGCTCTATGCTTGTCCGCTGCTCAACAGGCATCAACATGCGGACAGGTTAGTAAGCAGGAGCAGCATAAGCAGAAAGTTTCAGACCACATGAGATTTCAGGGGCACGTTGGATCAGACGAGCAATGCATCACAGATAAATGCAAGAGTAAACTGTACCTAATACAAGACGTTTTGGGAGGAGCCCTTTCATAATGACCACCAACTTGCTCTCACCTCCTGATTGGTTTCATTCCCTTACAATGATCCCCATATCTTACATCTACTCTTATAACAGCAGTTTATGTAGCATGTGTGAGTGATAGCAGTCAAGATAAATAATGGATAACAGCAGATTAGATAGGACTTAGTCTACTTTAATTTTAAAATGATGATGGTTGGATTATAGTAAAATAACGAAATACCTACTCTTCTAAACTTTAGGAGGTCATGGTCACCAGCATTAAAACTTAATTCCAATGCGATTTTCCCTCTCGCCAAAATAAAGAAACTACACAGCCACTGCTGGAGTCCATTAAATAACAATACAGTAAATAATTAAAATATTTTTCATTTCCTCCTAAAATGATATTTTCAGTGCAGCTCCTGTGCTGCTGCTTTAGCATACTTTCTGTAATGAGCTCTCTACATTGGTCCAATTGTAAAACAAATGAGTTATCAGCATCTGAAATGTTATTTATTTAAATACCAGGATGAACACTAGGGTGAGTTATAATGTCATATTATCTCTTCTCTCCGTTCAGTTACGATCAGTGGTGAGCAATGTCCCAGATGTAGTGGACATGCTACAGTTAGCAACACAAAGGATGCAGCAGCTAGGGAGAAATTATGTGGAAGACATCAGACAAACCACAAAAGTAGGTAAGGATTGAAAAGTGACCATAAATGTAATCACTCGGTGATGCCCATGTTTTTTACTGCTCTAGCTAAGGGCCTCACAAATGGGAGGCACTCGATATCCCGGCTGTCGGGATCCCAGCGCTCTGCATACCGGCGCTGGGATCCCAACCACCGGGACACCGACAACTATTCTCCCTCTTGGGGCTTCCACGACACCCCTGGAGGGGGAATAAATAGCGAGGTGCGCATAGCGTGACACCAAGCCCGCAGCGTGGCGAGCATAGCGAGCCCGCTGCCGGCATTCCGATAGTCGGGATCCTGGCGCCGGTATGCTGGGAGCCGGGATCCCGACCGCTGGTATAACATACTGGAGGGCGGGGGTAGCAAGTCTGCGCTGTATAGGACTGAGACAGCTGGCCGTGTGGAGAGTGCCAGAGCTCCCTAAGGGCTCAGTACAAAAGTGCAAGATGAAAAAAGGAGGTGTGCTCTCTCTACAATGGCGCTGGTCTCTCTTACGGTCACCTATGTATGTGGATAATACCCAGGTGCGAAAGTGTATGTTGAAACACACTGGTATGGTATAAATAAAACAGAATTTAATACAATACTAACAGATCCCTGCCTTGAAGAAGGGACCAGGCTGTCCCGAAACGCGTTGGCGATACCTTGTGGCGCTGCCCACACCCTGGACGTTTGGCGGACTGTTTTCCTGATTGCCTGGAAGGGAATTCGATCAGAGGAGCCACCAGCAGGGTATTTCCCAGGGTACACTGCCTTTATTTGACACCTGCGGCTCCTCCACCTGCATCGGTAGGATCACATCCCCCCCTGTTCCCAGTCCACTTGGTTTTTTTTTATGTATTGCATGTTAGTATTGTATTAAATTCTATTTTATTTATACCATACCAGTGTGTTTCAACATACGCTTTCACACCTGGGTATTATCCACATACATAGGTGACCGTAAGAGAGACCAGCGCCATTGTAGAGAGAACACACACCCTTTTTTCAGCTGGAATAACATAGTATACCCCTCACAAATATATGTAAATGGGAGGTACACACTGATTTAACTTTTCCAAAGGACCAGGTTAAATTAATGAACAATCCAAAAAAGTATAAAATTAGGGAAGTTAAAAACAAGTGTAAGAAAACATTTAAAACAGCATCTTTGACCACATGGCAAGACTGAAGAGACTGATTACTCTATTAACTACAGCCAGGGACAGAAAAACATTCTTTACCTACTCTACTGCCCTACAAAACATGGATAAATTGTTCATTCCCACGCTGAATTTACCGATCCTAGCTAATTCATAATGCTCCTAATCTCTCACTTCATTCCATAAGGCACATACTGAATTTACCTTCTCGCTTTCTACTACTCATTTTCACCTACAAACCCATCTTCTCTTTCCAGTATCCTATTCCTATATTTCCTATTATGTGGTTTATTCAATAACTGTTGGAAGCAGCCGTCTTGTCGGAAAGACGGCAGCTTCCGACAAAAATAGGTCGGAAGGGGTACCGACCTATTCAATAGGGGCTGATTTTTTCCGACAAGTCGGGAATTCCCGACTTGTCGGAAGACACGTGGATCGGCGGAATAGCCGCCGATCCACGTGCTTCTGTCGGAAATGGGGCCAAATCAGACAGGTTTTGGCCCCCTTCCGACAAACTCAATCCGAATTTAAACACCCAGCCAGGCATGTCTCTCCCTGCAGCGCCTCCACCGACCGCCGCAGACATGTCCCCCCGCAGCCAGCTCCTCCCGCCAGCCGCCGATCTCTGCTCCCCCCGCCACCCGCAGGCACCTCTCTCCCTGCAGCACCTCCGCATCCGCTGACAGCAGCGGCAGGACAGGATTCTGTGTACGATCAAATCCAACAGTCGGATTTGGCCGTCCATTGAATCGGGGTTGTCGGATCCATTCCAACAACTGCGTGTTGGAATGGATCCGACTCTTATTGAACACACCCCTATTTATCCGTCATTACTTCTCTCCTCGATAGTGTACATCCATGGACTGTTTTGTTTCCTGCACCCATCACACTCTCTAGTCTGTATAAGTAGAAACAAACCTCACATCTACAAATCATCCACACATGTTCTCTTTCTCAATCATATCTCACCCAACACTGGGCCCTGTGCAGCTGTCTACTTTCAGTTCACACTCCTCTGTCCACTTGAAAACTTTCCTCCTACCCTCCTGCCTCATAATTCCAATCTGCCCAACCACGTCAACACATCTCCACTACCTTCTGTCCCCTTTCCTGTGGACTTTGGAAGCGAGATCTGTTAGTAACAAACTTACACCACCCATGATCTATTTATTTCAAAATCAATCAACCTCCGTGCCAGTACATAAAACAGGTTTACCTGCTCTGACACTCCTGCACCTCTCTACTATGGGGGACTCTCCACCCAGCCATACTCTTACTGCCAGAAACAGACAGTCTGGGAGCAGGCATCCTACTTTCACTTTCCAAATCATACCACCTGCACATTGCGGTCATTAATACCGCTTTCACATCACAAATGCCAGGTCGTACCCAGGAATTGGAAACGGATCCTTCCCGGGTGTGACCCGATATTGGACACTAACACTGGCTTCCCTGACCAGGCAATATGCCGGGTCGGGTTGCCATCAGGGATGGGGACCGCGACATCATCGGGGGCGGAGGCGGTGTTCGGAGATGAGATCATATCCGCACCGCCTCTCCCTATGTAGTGAACGGGTCCCGGGTCGCAACGACCCGGCAACCCGTTCACACCGCACCTGACCCGGTATTTAACCCAGGAATAGCCCTTTTTTAATCCCTGGTTGAATTACAGGCGACCCGGGAATTCGACATGGCCCCTTTCACACCGCACAGCGACCCGTGTCGACCCGGCAATATGTGCAATTTTCCGGTCGATACCGGGTTATTTGTGAGGTGTGAAAGGGGTATTACTCTCTCCAGTAGCCAAGAACAAAGTCCTGCACACATCCCATTATCTCACCATGAAACAACTCAAATTCCTCCTTATTTCTCTTCTCACTCTATCCCACCGCATACCACCTCCAGTACATCTCTTAAACCTATTTCTGTCCAATATCACACTTCTATTATCCTTTAAACAAGCTGAATGCACCAATATTAAAAATACTTCAAATTACTTGAAGGCTTCAGTACAACTGTATATCTCACTCTTACACTTGTCACTCCCCAAAACTCCACTGAGACTGCATTAACAGAAGTGGTAAATCATCTCATAACCGAAAAGTCTAAGGGTGTGTACACACGGTGAGATATTTTCTTTCGATTTTGACTATATAGCCAAAATCGCAAGAAAAGTTAGTGCAGATCGCAAGGTGAAAGTCACCTTGCGATCCCGATTCGATCCCGATGCACGGTCTCGCCAGTTCGGCATCGCAAGAAAAGACAGACTGTGCAGGCAAGTCAATCCTTGCTAGGTCGGTGTACTATCTAGTTCATCTCACATGTCAATGACATCTCATATAAGCCAAAATCGTAAGCACACATAGTTCATATCTCAAGAAAAGTTAGTCAAAATCTGTGGTATCTGGGCTCCGGGGAGTTCAAGAGAAATCGCAAGTAAAAATCGGGCATAGCAAGGATCTCACCGTGTGTACACACCCTAAGGATCACTTCTCCATACTTATCTTTGAGGACCTATATGTGGTTAATCAAATGTTTCTTATGCACCCCCTTTACTTCATTGGCCGTTCTGACATTCAAGGAAAGAGAAAACAAAACTATGTATGTTGCCCTAGTTTAACATAATAGTTTATCTACACTATAAAAAACAATCACTGTAAATTAATTTTATTGAACTTATTGTCCTAGGCATGCAAGGGCCTCTCCAACACAAATAACAATGTTTCTGCTTAGGTCTCATGAGCAGACACTGTAGACTGTACAGCCATGTAAAATACTGGCTACACCTCAGGACTGTCATACACAAGGCAGACAAACCAGATTACACTTTGCTGCGCTATCATCAATTAAGAAGAGGGCTGATAACCTTACACAAGCTCCAATGGTTTGACAGCAGACAAGCACTGGTTATGCATTCGAGAGATGCGTCCTCATACATCTAGCATCATTATGCCATGCAGTGCGAGATGCACAGCATGTGTGAGCCACCATGTCCCTTTGGGCATCTTTTCTTGCTGAAAAGGCTCTTATTCAAATGCAATGTGGCTTGGACACACGAGGGGACTGTGCTGAATAATTTGATATGTGGCACTTGTATATTGTGTGTGACTGAGACTGTATACGGGACAGAACAGAACTTGTATTGGAAAAAAGCTTTGGCTGCTACAATGTAGGACAGTATTGCCAGTATTGACTCGCTGGCATCGGACGTCTTTTTTGCAAAAAAAGCATTTTAAGGGACCCACACACGGTGCAATATTTCCACTGATATGATCTATAAAGGAGATTTATGGTAGACTTACCATTGTTAAATCTCTTTCTGCGAGGTACACTGGATTCCACAGGGAATAACATTGGGGTGTAGGCTAAATCTTTGACTGTTCCCAGGATGCACTGCACCGCCTCCTCTATAGCCCTGCCTCCAGGCACTGGAGGTCAGTTTTGTTAACCAGTCTAATGCAGTAGCAGGTAAGAGAGACGGCAGATTTTAGTCACATAGAACCACATCTCGCGACAGGAGAAGGGACTAGCGGCTAATGTCATACAAACCCAAAGAAGCTAAGTGTGTCAGGGTGGGCGCTCTGTGGAATCCAGTGTACCTCACAGTGTACCTCACAGAAAGAATTCTACCATAAATCTCCTTTTCTGCAGCGGGGTACACTGGTATTCCATAGGAAATAACATCGGGGATGTCCTAAAGCAGTTCCTCATGGGAGGGGATGCATTGTAGTGGGCACAAGAACCCGGCGTCCAAAGGAAGCATCCTGGGAGGCAGAAGTATCAAAGGCATAGAACCTGATGAACGTGTTCACTGAGGACCACGTAGCCACCTTGCACAATTGTTCTGCGGGCGCGCCACGGCGGGCCACCCAAGAAGGTCCAACAGACCGAGTAGGATGTGCTTTGATAACAGCAGGAGCTGTGAGCCAAGCTTGCGCATAGGCTTGTGCAATCACCATTCTAATCCATCTGGCCAAGGAAGGCTTATTCGCAGGCCAGCCGCGTTTGTGAAAACCAAAAAGTACGAAAAGGGAATCTGACCTCCTAATAGAGGCAGTCCTTTCCACATAAATACGGAAAGCCGGTACCACATCCTAAGACCACTCTTTGGAGGACAAACCAGAAGAGATGAAGGCCAGAACCACAATCTCCTGGTTAAGGTGAAAAGATGATACCAACTTAGGAAAATAACCTGGGCGAGTTCGAAGAACTGCCCTGTCATGGTGAAAAATCAGAAAGGGCGGACGAAAGGACAAAGCGTCCAACACCCTCCTAGCAGAGGCAAAAGCCAACAGAAAAACGACCTTAAGCGTAAGGCATTCAAGGTCCACAGAATCAAGAGGTTCAAATGGAGACTCTTGCAGGGCATTTAAGACAAGAGACAGATCCCATGGAGCCACAGGAGGGACATAGGGAGGCTGAATCCGTAGAACACCCTGAGTAAAAGTGTGAACGTCAGGAAGACACAATTTTTCTCTGAAACCACACCGACAAGGCAGATATATGAACCTTAAGGGAGGCCAGACGAAGGCCCAAGTCTAGGCCTTGTTGCAGAAAAGCCAAAAGTATATGTATCATAATTCTTAGCAGCACACCATGTGAAGTAAGAATTCCAGACCTATAATAAATCCGAGCCGAAGCTGGTTTACGGGCTTTCAACATAGTTTGAATGACTGCCTCAGAGAATCCTTTTGCACTCAGGAGTGATGCTTCAAGAGCCACGCCGTCAAAGCCAGTCTGGCAAGGTCCGGGTAGACACAAGGGCACTGAACGAGGAGGTCTGGGCGTTGAGGAAGTAGGAGAGGACGCTTGATCGATAAACCCTGCAGGTCTGAGAACCAATGCCGTCTGGGCCACGCTGGAGCGACTACAAGTAGTATTCCTCCTTCTTGCTTGAACTTCCTTATTACCATGGGCAGGAGTGACACTGAAGGGAATACATATGGCAGCCGAAAGTGCAATGGAATTGCCAGTGCGTCCACGAACGCTGCTTGAGGATCCCTTGTCCTTGCTCCGAAGACCGGAACCTTGTGATTGTGTCAAGACGCCATCAGGTCTATAGCTGGTAGGCCCCACTTGTTCACTAGGAATTGAAAGACTTTGGGAGGAAGACTCCACTCTCCGGCGTGCATGTCCTGACGACTGAGGAAGTCTACTTCCCAGTTGAGGACTCCCAGAATGAACACTGCCTATATGGCTGGCAGATGGCATTCCGCCCATTGTAGGATTTTTGACACTTCCACCATTGCCATGCAGCTTCGAGTGCCACAATCATTGTCTGCTTGTACTTGAACAGGCCTGTTCTGTACCAGAGGAAGGGCCAGTGTCAACGCACTGAACACTGCCCGCAATTCCAGAATGTTTATCGAGAGGTGAGATTCCTCCCTGGTACACTGACCCTGGAGAGAGTGTTGCTCCAACACCACGCCCCAACCTCGCAGACTGGCATCCGTTGTCAGGAGGACCCAGTTGGGAGATTCAGAAGGGACGGCCCCTGCTCAACTGTTGGTCCTGTAGCCACCACCTCAGTGACAGACGAACCTCCAGAGTCAAGGAGATCATTTGAGACCTGATCCGATGAGGCAGGCCGTCCCATTTGGAAAGGATTAACCTCTGCAGAGGGAATGAAATTGAGCGTACTCTAGCATGTCGAAAGCCGACACCATGAGGCCTAGTACTTGCATCGCCGAGTGTATCGACACTCTCTGGCGAGAGAGGAAGCATCTGATCTTGTCCTGAAGTTTCAGGACCTTCTCCAGAGACAGAAACAGTCTTTGGCTGTGTGTGTCAGCAGCGTCCCCAGGTGCACCATGCTCCGAGCAGGGACCAGCGAGGACTTTTTCCAATTGATGAGCCACCCGCGGGCTTGAAAGAATTGGACCGACATCTCCAGTTGACTGAGGAGGACGCCTTGGGAATTCGCCAGAATCACCAAGTCGTCCAGATATGGCAGGATCCTGATTCCCTGACGACGGAGGAAAGCAGTCATCACGGCCATTACCTTGGTGAAAATCCGAGGTGCCATGGCCAGTCCAAATGGCAGAGCCTGGAATTGAAAATGAAGGTTGCCAATAGCAAACCGCAGATATTGCTGATGCGAAATGGCAATAGGTATGTGCAGATAAGCATCCTGTATGTCCAGGGATAACATATAGTCCTCGGGTTCCATGGCCAGCACAATAGAGTGCATGGTTTCCATACGGAATTTGGACACTCTTACAAATTTGTTCAATGATTTGAGGTTGCGGATAGGCCGGAAAGACCCATTAGGTTTCGAAACTAGAAACAGGGTCGAATAGTATCCCCTGCCTCTCTGGGACAGAGGTACCGGTACTACCACTCCTGTTTCCAGGTGGGATTGTACAACCAGGTGTAGAGCTTGGGCTTTCAACGGATCTGAAGGGAAAACCGTTGAACAGAACTGGCGAGGGGGACGTCTCTTGAAAGAGATTGCGTACCCGTGAGTAATAACTTCCCGCACCCAGGTGTCTGAAGTGGTCTTTAACCAGGCCTGGGCGAACTGCAGAAGTCGGCCTCCCACCCTGGGGTCCCCCCAGGGGGAGGCCCGCCTCATCATGCAGCAGGCTTGTCTTGTTTAGAAGCAGGCTGACGGGCGGCCCAGGATTGTTTAGATTTGGAATTAGCGGTTTTGGAAGTACGAGCCTGTCTCGGGTAAGCCTGACCTTTTGCTTTACTTGGATTTCGAAAGGAACGAAAAGTTGTACTCTTAGCCTTCTGAGCAAAAGTATTAGTACTTGGGAGAAATGCAGTCTTGGCCTTCGCCAAGTCAGTCACAATCTTGTTCAGATCCTCCCCAAATAGTATGTCTCCCTTGAAAGGAAGCATCTCCAAGGTCTTTTTAGAGTCCAGGTCCACTTTCCAGGACCTCAATCACAGAATCCGGAGAGCCAGGATAGACGTAGTAGAAGCCTTGGCCGCCATGACCCCTGCATCAGAGGCCGCCACCTGAATATAGTGAGAGGCTGTGGTAATATACGACAAATATTGTCTGACAGTGTCAGGAAAATCCTGATGTAGCTCATCCTCAATTGCCTGAACCCATACTTCAATTTCTTTTGTCGCCCAATAGGCCACCATAGTGGGTCTATGTACAGCACCGGTAAGAGTGTAAATAGACTTCAGGCATCCCTCCACGCGCTTATCTGTCGGTTCCTTCAGTACATGACACCACAAGACGGGCAACATGAGAGTCCACCGGCAGTGGAGTTTCCCACTTGTTACTCAACTCCCCAGGGATAGGATAACGAGCTAGCATCTTTTTAGACAGGGAAAATGTATTTCCTGGGGATGACCAGGATTCCTGACGTATGTCAATTAAAAGGTCAGAATGTGGTAAAACTACTTTAGCAACCTATTGATGCTTAAACTTATCCGGTTTCTTAGACATAACAGGAGGCTCAATGTCATCATGAATCTGGATAATCAGCTTGATAGTCTTCACAAGGTCAGGAACATCGACCTGGGTTGTAGATTCCTCATCAGAAGCAACTGTATCAGTGTCTGACAGATCAGTATATTCCCCATCCTCATCGGAAGAATTATCCGAAATATTAGTGGATTGTGAGGAAGAAAATAAGATTTTACTCACCGGTAAATCTATTTCTCGTAGTCCGTAGTGGATGCTGGGAACTCCGTAAGGACCATGGGGAATAGCGGCTCCGCAGGACACTGGGCACAACTAAAGAAAGCTTTAGGACTACCTGGTGTGCACTGGCTCCTCCCTCTATGACTCTCCTCCAGACCTCAGTTAGGATACTGTGCCCGGAAGAGCTGACACAATAAGGAAAGGATTTTGAATCCCGGGTAAGACTCATACCAGCCACACCAATCACACCGTATAACTCGTGATACTATACCCAGTTAACAGTATGAAATATAACTGAGCCTCTCAACAGATGGCTCAACAATAACCCTTTAGTTAAACAATAACTATATACAAGTATTGCAGACAATCCGCACTTGGGACGGGCGCCCAGCATCCACTACGGACTACGAGAAATAGATTTACCGGTGAGTAAAATCTTATTTTCTCTGACGTCCTAGTGGATGCTGGGAACTCCGTAAGGACCATGGGGATTATACCAAAGCTCCCAAACGGGCGGGAGAGTGCGGATGACTCTGCAGCACCGAATGAGCGAACTCTAGGTCCTCCTTAGCCAGGGTATCAAACTTGTAGAATTTAGCAAATGTGTTTGACCCCGACCAAGTAGCTGCTCGGCAAAGTTGTAAAGCCGAGACCCCTCGGGCAGCCGCCCAAGAAGAGCCCACCTTCCTCGTAGAATGGGCTTTTACAGATTTAGGATGCGGCAGTCCAGCCGCAGAATGTGCAAGTTGAATCGTGCTACAGATCCAGCGAGCAATAGTCCGCTTTGAAGCAGGCGCACCCAACTTGTTGGGCGCATGCAGGATAAATAGCGAGTCAGTCTTTCTGACTCCAGCTATCCTGGAAACATAGATTTTTAGGGCCCGGACTACGTCCAGCAACTTGGAGTCCTCCAGGTCACGAGTAGCCGCAGGCACCACAATAGGCTGGTTCAAATGAAACGCTGAAACCACCTTTGGGAGAAATTGGGGACGAGTCCTCAATTCCGCCCTATCCATATGGAAAATCAGATAAGGGCTTTTACAAGACAAAGCCGCCAATTCTGACACACGCCTGGCCGAAGCCAAGGCCAACAGCATGACCACTTTCCACGTGAGATATTTTAGTTCCACGGTTTTAAGTGGTTCAAACCAATGCGACTTTAGGAAATCCAACACCACGTTGAGATCCCAAGGTGCCACTGGGGGCACAAAAGGGGGCTGAATATGCAGCACTCCCTTAACAAATGTCTGAACTTCAGGTAGTGAAGCCAGTTCTTTTTGGAAGAAAATCGATAGAGCCGAAATCTGGACCTTAATGGAACCCAATTTTAGGCCCATAGTCAACCCTGACTGTAGGAAGTGCAGAAATCGACCTAACTGAAATTCCTCCGTTGGGGCCTTCCTGGCCTCACACCACGCAACATATTTCCGCCATATGCGGTGATAATGGTTTGCGGTCACTTCTTTCCTAGCTTTAATTAGCGTAGGGATAACTTCCTCCGGAATGCCCTTTTCCTTCAGGATCCGGCGTTCAACCGCCATGCCGTCAAACGCAGCCGCGGTAAGTCTTGGAACAGACAGGGCCCCTGCTGCAGCAGGTCCTGTCTGAGCGGCAGAGGCCATGGGTCCTCTGAGATCATTTCTTGAAGTTCTGGGTACCAAGCTCTTCTTGGCCAATCTGGAACAATGAGTATAGTTCTTACTCCTCTCCTTCTTATTATTCTCAGTACCTTGGGTATGAGAGGCAGAGGAGGGAACACATACACCGACTGGTACACCCACGGTGTTACCAGAGCGTCCACAGCTATCGCCTGAGGGTCCCTTGACCTGGCGCAATATCTTTTTAGCTTTTTGTTGAGGCGGGACGCCATCATGTCCACCTGTGGCCTTTCCCAATGTTGTACAATCATTTGGAAGACTTCTGGATGAAGTCCCCACTCTCCCGGGTGGAGGTCGTGTCTGCTGAGAAAGTCTGCTTCCCAGTTGTCCACTCCGGGAATGAACACTGCTGATAGTGCTAACACATGATTTTCCGCCCATCGGAGAATCCTTGTGGCTTCTGCCATCGCCATCCTGCTTCTTGTGCCGCCCTGTCGGTTTACATGGGCGACCGCCGTGATGTTGTCTGACTGGATCAGCACCGGCTGGTGTTGAAGCAGGGGTCTTGCCTGACTTAGGGCATTGTAAATGGCCCTTAGTTCCAGAATATTTATGTGTAGGGAAGTCTCCTGACTTGACCATTGTCCTTGGAAATTTCTTCCCTATGTGACTGCCCCCCAACCTCGAAGGCTGGCATCCGTGGTCACCAGGACCCAATCCTGTATGCCGAATCTGCGGCCCTCTAGAAGATGAGCACTTTGCAGCCACCACAGCAGTGACACCCTGGCCCTCGGAGACAGGGTTATCAGCCGATGTATCTGAAGATGCGATCCGGACCACTTGTCCAACAGATCCCACTGAAAGATCCTTGCATGGAACCTTCCGAATGGAATTGCTTCGTAAGAAGCCACCATCTTTCCCAGGACTCGCGTGCAGTGGTGCACCGACACCTGTTTTGGTTTTAGGAGGTCTCTGACTAGAGATGACAACTCCTTGGCCTTCTCCTCCGGGAGAAACACTTTTTTCTGTTCTGTGTCGAGAACCATCCCCAGGAACAGTAGACGCGTTGTAGGAACCAGCTGCGACTTCGGAATGTTCAGGATCCAGCCGTGCTGTTGTAGCACTGCCCGAGCTAGTGCTACTCCGATAACCAACTGTTCCCTGGACCTCGCCTTTATAAGGAGATCGTCCAAGTACGGGATAATTATAACTCTCTTTTTTCGAAGGAGTATCATCATCTCTGCCATTACCTTGGTAAATACCCTCGGTGCCGTGGACAGACCAAACGGCAACGTCTGGAATTGGTAATGACAGTCCTGTACCACAAATCTGAGGTACTCCTGGTGAGGGGGGTAAATGGGGACATGCAGGTAAGCATCCTTGATGTCCAGTGATACCATGAAATCCCCTTCGTCCAGGCTTGCAATAACCGCCCTGAGCGATTCCATTTTGAACTTGAACCTTCGTATATAAGTGTTCAAGGATTTCAAAATTAAGATGGGTCTCACCGAACCGTCCGGTTTCGGTACCACAAACATTGTGGAATAGTAACTCCGTCCCTGTTGAAGGAGGGGTACCTTGGCTATCACCTGCTGCGAATACAGCTTGTGAATTGCCTCCAGCACTGCCTCCCTGTCCGAGGGAGCCGTCGGCAAGGCAGATTTGAGGAAACGGCGAGGGGGAGACGTCTCGAATTCCAGCTTGTACCCCTGAGATACTACCTGTAGAATCCAGGGATCCACCCGTGAGCGAGCCCACTGGTCGCTGAAGTTCTTGAGACGGGCCCCCACCGTACCTGGCTCCGCCTGTGGAGCCCCAGCGTCATGCGGTGGACTTAGAGGAAGCGGGGGAGGACTTTTGTTCATGGGAACTGGCTGTATGCTGCAGCTTTTTCCCCCTACCTCTGCCTCTGATAATACGGTGCTTTCTTTGGCTGTGAGGGAACATGGGGTAAAAATGCTGATTTCCCAGCTGTAGCTGTGGAAACGAGGTCCGAGAGACCATCCCCAAACAACTCCTCACCCTTGTAAGGCAAAACTTCCATGTGCCTTTTAGAATCAGCATCACCTGTCCACTGCCGAGTCCACAATCCTCTCCTGGCAGAAATGGACATTGCGTTTATTTTAAATGAGATGCCAGCCGGCAAATATCCCTCTGTGCATCTCTCATGTATAAGACTGCGTCTTTAATGTGCTCTACGGTTAGCAATATAGTGTCCCTGTCTAAGGTATCAATGTTTTCTGACAGGGAATCTGACCACGCAGCTGCAGTACTGCACATCCATGCTGAAGCAATAGCTGGTCTCAGTATAATGCCTGAGTGTGTATATACAGACTTCAGGATAGCCTCCTGCTTTCTATCTGCAGGTTCCTTTAAGGCGGCCGTGTCCGGAGACGGTAGTGCCACCTTCTTTGACAGACGTGTGAGCGCTTTATCCACCCTAGGGGATGTCTCCCAACGTGACCTGTCCTCTGGCGGGAAAGGGTACGCCATTAGTAACTTTTTAGAAATTACCAGTTTCTTATCGGGGGAAGCCCACGCTTCTTCACACACTTCATTTAATTCATCAGAAGGGGGAAAAACCACTGGCAGTTTTTTCTCCCCAAACATAATACCCTTTTTTGTGGTACCTGGGGTAATATCAGAAATATGCAACACATTTTTCATTGCCGTAATCATGTAACGGGTGGCTCTATTGGAATGTACACTAGTCTCATCATCGTCGACACTGGAGTCAGTATCCGTGTCGACATCTGTGTCTGCCATCTGAGGTAGCGGGCGTTTTAGAGCCCCTGATGGCTTTTGAGACGTCTGGGCAGGCACGAGCTGAGAAGCCGGCTGTCCCACATCTGCTATGTCGTCAAACCTTTTATGTAAGGAGTTGACACTGTCACGTAATTCCTTCAACATATCCATCCACTCAGGTGTCGACCCCGCAGGGGGTGACATCACATTTATCAGCACCTGCTCCGCCTCCACATAAGCCTCCTCATCAAACATGTCGACACAGCCGTACCGACACACCGCACACACACAGGGAATGCTCTGACTGAGGACAGGACCCCACAAAGTCCTTTGGGGAGACAGAGAGAGAGTATGCCAGCACACACCAGAGCGCTATATATAATGTAGGGATTCACACTATACATACAGTGATTTTTCCCTTATAGCTGCTATTAATATACAGATACTGCGCCTAAATTTAGTGCCCCCCCCTCTCTTTTTTACCCTATGAAGTCTGGAAACTGCAGGGGTGAGCCTTGGGAGCGTCCTTCCAGCGGAGCTGTGAGAGGAAATGGCGCCAGTATGCTGAGGGAGATAGCCCCGCCCCTTTCTCGGCGGGCTTCTCCCGCTTTTTTATGGAACATATGGCAGGGGATTTTACACATATATAGTCTTAATAACTATATTATGTGTTATTTTGCCAGTAAGGTACTCTTATTGCAGCCCCAGGGCGCCCCCCCCAGCGCCCTGCACCCATCAGTGACCGGAGTGTGTGGTGTGCATGGGGAGCAATGGCGCACAGCTGCAGTGCTGTGCGCTACCTTAATGAAGACCGAAGTCTTCTGCCGCCGATTTTCAGGAACATCTTCTTGCTTCTGGCTTTGCAAGGGGGACGGCGGCGCGGCTCCGGGACCGGACGACCGAGGCTGGGCCTGTGTTCGATCCCTCTGGAGCTAATGGTGTCCAGTAGCCTAAGAAGCCCAAGCTAGCTGCAAGCAGGTAGGTCCGCTTCTCTCCCCTAAGTCCCTCGTAGCAGTGAGTCTGTTGCCAGCAGATCTCACTGAAAATAAAAAACCTAAATATAACTTTCTTTTCTAAGAGCTCAGGAGAGCCCCTAGTGTGCATCCAGCTCGGCCGGGCACAAAATTCTAACTGAGGTCTGGAGGAGGGTCATAGAGGGAGGAGCCAGTGCACACCAGGTAGTCATAAAGCTTTCTTTAGTTGTGCCCAGTCTCCTGCGGAGCCGCTATTCCCCATGGTCCTTACGGAGTTCCCAGCATCCACTAGGACGTCAGAGAAATTACCCTTTTAGAGGACCCCTTGAATCTCCGAGGGGCGTGGGGTGGACTTTTGTCTAACCAAAGGCTGATTTAATTGCTGTAACTGGGTAGGCAGAGTATCCGCCCATGGCGGATTGACTACAGGGAAATATGTGGCTGTAATGGCACAGGAGGCCCCACAGGGGGCGTAAGACGCATTACAAGCATAGTCAGCATATCTGAAAAAGCTGCCCAAGGTGGGTCCTGATTGGCCACAGGTGCCGCAGGCGGACTGGGAGATGTATGACACCCAGCGCCTGAACCAGCAGCTAACACTTCCCCCACTGGTGAATCCGTGACGACAGCACTGCATGATGCAGGAGCGTCCACGGATGTCCCACCCTGTGTAGCAGACATTGTATGGGATGTAGCCTTAGGGCGTAATAGTACAATATAGACAGACAAACACAAAAACCAGTAAATAATTCCCTGTGTTTGGTGACAGTATACACAGTGCACAAACAGAGGATTTAAGCGGTGTGGGGTGACTGAAAAACACAGTGAGAAATAATAAGAATTTACTTACCGATAATTCTATTTCTCGGAGTCCGTAGTGGATGCTGGGGTTCCTGAAAGGACCATGGGGAATAGCGGCTCCGCAGGAGACAGGGCACAAAAGTAAAGCTTTTACAGGTCAGGTGGTGTGTACTGGCTCCTCCCCCTATGACCCTCCTCCCGACTCCAGTTAGGTACTGTGCCCGGACGAGCGTACACAATAAGGGAGGATTTTGAATCCCGGGTAAGACTCATACCAGCCACACCAATCACACCGTACAACTTGTGATCTAAACCCAGTTAACAGTATGATAACAGAGGAGCCTCTGAACGATGGCTTCCTAAACAATAACCCGAATTAGTTAACAATAACTATGTACAAGTATTGCAGATAATCCGCACTTGGGATGGGCGCCCAGCATCCACTACGGACTCCGAGAAATAGAATTATCGGTAAGTAAATTCTTATTTTCTCTATCGTCCTAAGTGGATGCTGGGGTTCCTGAAAGGACCATGGGGATTATACCAAAGCTCCCAAACGGGCGGGAGAGTGCGGATGACTCTGCAGCACCGAATGAGAGAACTCCAGGTCCTCCTTTGCCAGGGTATCAAATTTGTAAAAATTTACAAACGTGTTCTCCCCTGACCACGTAGCTGCTCGGCAGAGTTGTAATGCCGAGACCCCTCGGGCAGCCGCCCAAGATGAGCCCACCTTCCTTGCGGAATGGGCCTCAACAGATTTAGGCTGTGGCAGGCCTGCCACAGAATGTACAAGTTGAATTTTGTTACAAATCCAACGAGCAATCGACTGCTTAGAAGCAGGTGCACCCAACTTGTTGGGTGCATACAGTATAAACAGCGAGTCAGATTTTCTGACTCCAGCCGTCCTTTAAATGTATATTTTTAAGGCTCTGACAACGTCCAACAACTTGGAGTCCTTCAAGTCGTCTGTAGCCGCAGGCACTACAATAGGCTGGTTCAGGTGAAACGCTGATACCACCTTAGGGAGAAAATGCGGACGCGTCCGCAGCTCTGCCCTATGTCGAATGGAAAATTAAATAAGGGCTTTTATAAAACAAAGCCGCCAGTTCAGATACTCTCCCGGCCGAAGCCAGGGCCAGTAACATAGTCACTTTCCATGTGAGATATTTCAAATCCACATTCTTTAGTGGTTCAAACCAATTGGATTTGAGGAAATCTAAAACTACATTTAGATCCCACGGTGCCACCTTAGGCACCACAGGAGGCTGTATATGCAGTACTCCTTTGATAAAAATCTGGACCTCAGGGACTGAGGCCAATTCTTTTTGGAAGAATATTGATAGGGCCGAAATTTGAACCTTAATAGATCCCAATTTGAGACCCATAGACAATCCTGATTGCAGGAAATGTAGGAAAACGACCCAGTTCCATCGGAGCACTCCGCTGCTCGCACCACGCAACATATTTTCGCCAAATACGGCGATAATGCTTCGCGGTGACTTCCTTCCTTGCCTTTATCAAGGTAGGAATGACTTCTTCTGGAATGCCTTTTCCTTTTAGGATCTGGCATTCAAACGCCATGCCGTCAAACGCAGCCGCGGTAAGTCTTGAAAAAGACAAGGACCCTGCTGAAGCAGGTCCCTTCTCAGAAGTAGAGGCCACGGATCGTCCGTGACCATCTCTTGAAGTTCCGGGTACCAAGTCCTTCTTGGCCAATCCGGAGCCACTAGTCTTACTCCTCTTTGCCGTATAATCCTCAATACCTTTGGTATGAGAGGCAGAGGAGGAAACACATATACGGACTGGTACACCCAAAGTGTTACCAACGCATCCACAGCTATTGCCTGCGGATCTCTTGACCTGGCGCAATAACTGTCCAGTGTCTTGTTGAGGCAAGACGCCATCATGTCCACCATTGGTTTTACCCAACGGTTTAATAGCATGTGGAAAACTTCTGGATGAAGTACCCACTCTCCCGGGTGAAGGTCGTGTCTGCTGAGGAAGTCTGCTTCCCAGTTGTCCACGCCCGGGATGAATACTGCTGACAGTGCTATCACGTGATTCTCCGCCCAGCGAAGGATCCTGGCAGCCTCTGCCATTCTGTTTCTTGTGCCGCCCTGTCTGTTTACATGGGCGACTGCCGTGATGTTGTCCGACTGGATCAACACCGGTCTTCCTTGAAGCAGAGGTTCCGCCTGGCTTAGAGCATTGTAGATTGCTCTTAGTTCCAGAATGCTTATGTGAAGAGACTTTTTCAGGCTCGACCACACTCCCTGGAAATTTCTTCCCTGTGTGACTGCTCCCCAGCCTCTCAGGCTGGCATCCGTGGTCACCAGGATCCAATCCTGCATGCCGAATCTGCGGCCCTCCAATAGATGAGCCTCCTGCAACCACCACAGAAGGGATACCCTTGTCCTCGGCGACAGGGTTATCCGCAGGTGCATCTGAAGATGCGACCCTGACCATTTGTCCAACAGATCCCTTTGCATGGAATCTGCCGAAAGGGATTGCTTCGTAAGAAGCTACCATTTTTTCCCAGGACTCTTGTGCATTGATGTACAGACACCTTTCCTGGTTTTAGGAGGTTCCTGACCAGGTCAGATAACTCCTTGGCTTTTTCTTCGGGAAGAAAAACCTTTTTCTGAACTGTGTCCAGAATCATCCCCAGGAACATCAGACGAGTTGTCGGCATTAATTGGGATTTTGGAATATTCAGAATCCATCCGTGCTGCTTTAGCACCTCTTGAGATAGTGCTAAACCCATCTCTAGCTGTTCTCTGGACCTTGTCCTTATTAGGAGATCGTCCAAGTATGGGATAATTAATACGCCTTTTCTTCGAAGAAGAAATATTATCTCGGCCATTACCTTTGTAAAGACCCGAGGTGCCGTGGACAAACCAAACGGCAGCGTCTGAAACTGATAGTGACAGTTTTGTACAACGAACCTGAGGTACCCCTGGTGTGAGGGGTAATTGGAACGTGGAGATACGCATCCTTGATGTCCAAGGATACCATAAAGTCCCCTTCTTCCAGGTTCGCTATCACTGCTCTGAGTGACTCCATCTTGAACTTGAACTTCTTTATGTACAGGTTCAAGGACTTCAGATTTAGAATAGGCCGTACCGAGCCATCCGGCTTCGGTACCACAAAAAGAGTGGAATAATACCCCTTCCCTTGTTGTAGAAGAGGTACCTTGACTATCACCTGCTGAGAATACAGCTTGTGAATGGCTTCCAAAACCGTCTCCCTTTCTGAGGGGGACGTTGGTAAAGCCGACTTCAGGAAACGGCGAGGTGGCTCTGTCTCTAATTTCAACCTGTACCACTGAGATATTATCTGCAGGATCCAGGGATTTACCTGCGAGTGAGCCCACTGCGCGCTGTAATTTTTGAGACGACCGCCTACCGCCCCCAAGTCCGCTTGCGAAGCCCCAGCGTCATGCTGAGGCTTTTGTAGAAGCCGGGGAGGGCTTCTGTTCCTGGGAAGGAGCTGCCTGTTGCTGTCTCTTCCCTCGTCCTCTGCCTCGTGGCAGATATGAATAGCCCTTTGCTCTCTTATTTTTAAAGGAACGAAAAGGCTGCGGTTGAAAAGTCGGTGCCTTTTTCTGTTGGGGAGTGACTTGAGGTAGAAAGGTGGATTTCCCGGCCGTAGCCGTGGCCACCAAATCCGATAGACCGACCCCAAATAACTCCTCTACGCATCGCCTGTCCACTGTCGTGTCCATAAAGCTCTTCTGGCCGAAATGGACATAGCACTTACCCGTGATGCCAGTGTGCAGATATCTCTCTGTGCATCACGCATATAAAGAAATGCATCCTTTATTTGTTCTAACGACAGTAAAATATTGTCCCCGTCCAGGGTATCAATATTTTCGATCAGGGACTCTGACCAAACTACCCCAGCACTGCACATCCAGGCAGTCGCAATAGCTGGTCGTAGTATAACACCTGCATGTGTGTATATACCTTTTTGGATATTTTCCATCCTCCTATCTGATGGATCTTTAAGTGCGGCCGTCTCAGGAGAGGGTAACGCCACTTGTTTTGATAAGCGTGTTAGCGCTTTGTCCACCCTAGGAGGTGTTTCCCAGCGCTCCCTAACCTCTGGCGGGAAAGGGTATAAAGCCAATAACTTCTTTGAAATTAGCAGTTTTTTATCGGGGCACCCCACGCTTCATCACACACGTCATTTAATTCTTCTGATTCGGTAAAAACTACTGGTAGTTTTTTCACACCCCACATAATACCCTGTTTAGTGGTACCTGTAGTATCAGCTAAATGTAACATCTCCTTTATTGCCAAAATCATATAACGTGTGGCCCTACTGGAAAATACGGTTGATTCGTCACCTTCACCACCGGAATCAGTGCCTGTGTCTGGGTCTGTGTCGACCGACTGAGGCAAGGGGCGTTTTACAGCCCCTGACGGTGTTTGAGGCGCCTGGACAGGCACTAATTGAGTGTCCGGCCGCCTCATGTCGGCAAACGACTGCTTAAGCGAGTTGACGCTATCCCGTAATTCCACAAATAAAGGCATCCATTCTGGTGTCGACCCCCTAGGAGGTGACATCCTCATATTTGGCAATTGCTCCGCCTCCACACCAATAACGTCCTCATACATGTCGACACACACGTACCGACACACAGCAGACACACAGGGAATGCTCTATACGAAGACAGGACCCACTAGCCCTTTGGGGAGACAGAGGGAGAGTCTGCCAGCACACACCAAAAAGCGCTATATATGACAGGGATAGCCTTATGATTAAGTGCTCCCTTATAGCTGCTTTTATATTGATATATTGCCATTTATTTTGCCCCCCCTCTCTGTTATACCCTGTTTCTGTAGTGCAGTGCAGGGGAGAGACCTGGGAGCCTTCCTGACCAGCGGAGCTGTGACAGAAAATGGCGCCGTGTGCTGAGGAGATAGGCCCCGCCCCTTTTCCGGCGGGCTCGTCTCCCGCTATTTAGTACATTTAGGCAGGGGTAAATATCTCCATATAGCCTCTGGGGCTATATGTGAGGTATTTTTAGCCTTTTTAAAGGTTTTCATTTGCCTCCCAGGGCGCCCCCCTCCCAGCGCCCTGCACCCTCAGTGACTGCCGTGTGAAGTGTGCTGAGAGGAAAATGGCGCACAGCTGCAGTGCTGTGCGCTACCTTAAGAAGACTGCAGGAGTCTTCAGCCGCCGATTCTGGACCTCTTCTTGCTTCAGCATCTGTGAGGGGGCCGGCGGCGTGGCTCCGGTGACCATCCAGGCTGTACCTGTGATCGTCCCTCTGGAGCTTCATGTCCAGTAGCCAAGAAGCCAATCCATCCTGCACGCAGGTGAGTTCACTTCTTCTCCCCTCTGTCCCTCGTTGCAGTGATCCTGTTGCCAGCAGGAATCACTGTAAAATAAAAAAACCTAAGCTAAACTCTCTAAGCAGCTCTTTATGAGAGCCACCTAGAATTGCACCCTTCTCGGCCGGGCACAAAAATCTAACTGGAGTCGGGAGGAGGGTCATAGGGGGAGGAGCCAGTACACACCACCTGACCTGTAAAAGCTTTACTTTTGTGCCCTGTCTCCTGCGGAGCCGCTATTCCCCATGGTCCTTTCAGGAACCCCAGCATCCACTTAGGACGATAGAGAAACAAACAGTATACCCTGTGTAGCACTATATATTATATGAGATCCTGACGCACTTCGTTTCCCAGGGTACAGAATATAGTGATAGCAAAACGTGTGATACACAAGAAAGGAATCCACACAGCTACAGGCACACTCAGTCACAGGTACAATGCAGGAATTATTACATATAAACAATAAAACTGCACTGGACTAGTAAATTACATATAAGTATGTATGTATACAGATATAACAATGCACAGTAAACACTGGATGTATATGACAGAATACTTGCACTAAATATTCAGATAGCAGTACACTTGTTCTTAACTAACACTGTCTAAAATGACATGTAGAATACTTACTGTAAGTGTCTGTAAATGCACAGTGCTGATGATACAGGCGGATTTACAGAAAAGACAGTGCCCAGCAGTTCCGGAGATCAGCCCAGCTATGTAATGGCGCCAAAATCTCAGTCAGGGAGTGAGGGAGAGAGAACTGCAGCTCCAGGGCGGGAACACCAGCAGTAAATGGCGCCTGGAGCTGGGGGAGGGGCTACAGGTCAGCGCCTTATCCCCTCTGCTGGACTTTACCACCGGGTACTTTGGATCCTTTTATAAACGGATTTTAGTAAATCCGACCAGTGCTCCTTGCCCTGGTGGATATAGTGGGGTCCCTGTGCGACACAGTGTCCATGCCAGCGGCGCGGTCCGTCTCCTGGGACTGCGACCGGATCGCGATTTACCGGCGGGTCCCAACTGGGGGACCCTCTTACCTCCTCCCGTTAGTGCAGCCACACGATCCTGGAGAGTGACAGCGGTGGTGTGCCTGAAAACCGGTGCGTCTCCGCTGCAAGCACCCAGGAACCAGGCCGCGGGAGTATGCAGCGCAGCTGAGGGAGGTGATGGAGCCGCAGCACAGCATGTCATAAAGACATAGAAAGTGCTGCGGTCCGTGAAGTCTTCTAAAAAAAAGCTCTTTTCAGGGCTGCCTAGCGCAGCCCCACCTGTTAGCTGCCTGCTCTGTAGGCACCAACTTACAAACTGAGCTCCAGTGCCTGGAGGCGGGGCTATAGAGGAGGCGGTGCAGTGCATCCTGGGAACAGTCAAAGCTTTAGCCTCTTGGTGCCTCGGCTCAAGATCCAACTCTGCACCTCGAGGTTATTCCCTGTGGAATACCAGTGTACACCGCTGCAGCAATAGTCCATATCGGTAGAAAACACAGTGCATATTGCACCGTGTGTAAACACTTGCGATGCCGATGCGCGGTCCCGTGGGTTTGGCATCACAAGGAAAAATAGTGTGTGCAGACAGGGTCGATATTCTCTATATCGGAGGTTCTTGCCTTCTGACACAATATACTCAATAACGCCCGTTGCACCGTGTGTATGCGCCATTATTCTCAATGTGATGCGACTAGGACGCACCAGATGACCGTGCTGATTAATATGCAACACTTGTTTATCTGTGTGAGTCTGTATACGAAATGCTACAATGCAGCAGTCGTGGCTTTTTTCCATGCCAAGTTCCGTTGTGCTTCATATATACAGACTTAGTTGCTCAGAGATATACAAGTGTTGAATATCAAATTAATCAGCACAATCTCCCATTGTACCCTAGTCACAACGTGTTGTAACTAAGGGAGCATTTTTTCCAAAAAAAAAGATGACCGATGTTAGCGGAGTTGCTCTGCACCTGACAGCTCACTCACACCAGGTATCTCCTCCTGTATGGAGTATTGAGGTTAAATGTATGAGGTGTGGCTATAAAATAACGAAACTGATATATAATTTATGTTTAATTATATTAAGTACATTTTAACTCCGTTACTCCGTTCCCCTTCTATGTACTCCCCTTCTGAATCTACACACCCCAGCATTGTAATTTGAACTGGTGTTTTGTCTCAGGACCATACTGGAAGATCCGTGTTTTGTCAATGGTAATAAATTTATCTAAAAAATGCAAATCTGCTTGAATTTGTTACAAAATGTCTGTGCGAATTCGCTTTCAATTTTCTGTCTGCTCGACAGTGAGAAGACTTGGAACAATCTTAACACAATCTTTTGTTAAAATCTTGATGCAAAACTTGCCTAACAGTTTCTTTGTCAATGTTTACCATTCCTGCTATCGTTCGGATGCTGAGTCGACGGTCAATTTGAACAATTTTTTTCACATTTTCTTTGTTTTCGATGTGGGACAGTTTATCATCTTCAACATCCTCAAGACCATCACTAAATCTTTTGTGCCACTCAAACACACGTGCATATGACATACTGTACAATCTACCTTGTAAGCCTCTGTAAGCATACGGACAGATTCGGTGAGCATTTTGTTCAGTTTACCTAAAAATTTTAAGTGAACACATTGCTCTACTTTTGAACTAAGCATTTTTATGATGCACGGGAAAAACACAACTTCTTCGAACACTGTGTGACAGTAAACTATCTGTGCGAGAAGGGTGAGACTTAAAAGACCGTTCTAGTCCAAAGTCAATGTTACCCCACTCCCTTTTAACTCATGCAGTATGGTTTGTTTTTTACAAGTACAGCCACATCTTGTATGAGTACATATCTGTAAAAGAACCCAAGAAAATAATAAATGTCTTTTATCTTTAAATATTCTTACGTTTGAACTGCAAGCTCTGTGTCAAATGTAAGGGTGATTCCAGTGTTCACCAGAAATACATACAACTTCATGATGACTGCTCTATGTTCCTCTGCTCCCTGCTTTGCACTTTGGTCTGCTCATTTAGAAACTGTGGAGAAAAAGAAAAAAAGAGATATGTTACACGTGGGATAGATTTGTCTTGTAGTAAGAAAAAAAATAAATCACATGAGCCTAATACACTAGACATCAACCACATTTTAGAACTTTCAAAACAACAGCAGACGAAAATGTGAAAGGAAAAAGAAAGATTAAAACAAACCTATCAGGGATTTAGTTTATCATAGTAATGGGGCCTATACATCTGCTATTAATTGGTGCAATAACTGGGTGAGATTACCATCAAAAATAAGAATTTACTTACCGATAATTCTATTTCTCATAGTCCGTAGTGGATGCTGGGGACTCCGAAAGGACCATGGGGAATAGCGGCTCCGCAGGAGACTGGGCACAAAGTAAAAGCTTTAGGACTAGCTGGTGTGCACTGGCTCCTCCCCCTATGACCCTCCTCCAAGCCTCATTTAGGATACTGTGCCCGGACGAGCGTACACAATAAGGAAGGATTTTGAATCCCGGGTAAGACTCATACCAGCCACACCAATCACACCGTACAACTTGTGATCTGAACCCAGTTAACAGCATGATAACAGAAGGAGCCTCTGAAAAGATGGCTCACAACAACAATAACCCGATTTTTGTAACAATAACTATGTACAAGTAATGCAGACAATCCGCACTTGGGATGGGCGCCCAGCATCCACTACGGACTATGAGAAATAGAATTATCGGTAAGTAAATTCTTATTTTCTCTAACGTCCTAGTGGATGCTGGGGACTCCGAAAGTACCATGGGGATTATACCAAAGCTCCCAAACGGGCGGGAGAGTGCGGATGACTCTGCAGCACCGAATGAGAGAACTCCAGGTCCTCCTCAGCCAGGGTATCAAATTTGTAGAATTTAGCAAACGTGTTTGCCCCTGACCAAGTAGCTGGTCGGCAAAGTTGTAAAGCCGAGACCCCTCGGGCAGCCGCCCAAGATGAGCCCACTTTCCGTGTGGAATGGGCTTTTACAGATTTTGGCTGTGGCAGGCCTGCCACAGAATGTGCAAGCTGAATTGTACTACAAATCCAACGAGCAATCGTCTGCTTAGAAGCAGGAGCACCCAGCTTGTTGGGTGCATACAGGATAAACAGCGAGTCAGATTTTCTGACTCCAGCCGTCCTGGAAACATATATTTTCAGGGCCCTGACTACGTCCAGCAACTTGGAATCCTCCAAGTCCCTAGTAGCCGCAGGCACCACAATAGGTTGGTTTAAGTGAAATGCTGAAACCACCTTAGGGAGAAATTGAGGACGAGTCCTCAATTCTGCCCTGTCCGTATGAAAAATTAGGTAAGGGCTTTTATAGGATAAAGCCGCCAATTCTGATACACGCCTGGCTGAAGCCAGGGCTAACAGCATTACCACTTTCCATGTGAGATATTTCAAGTCCACAGTGGTGAGTGGTTCAAACCAATGTGATTTTAGGAATCCCAACACTACATTGAGATCCCAAGGTGCCACTGGAGGCACAAAAGGAGGCTGTATATGCAGTACTCCCTTGACAAACGTCTGAACTTCAGGAACAGAAGCTAGTTCTTTTTGGAAGAATATCAACAGGGCCGAAATTTGAACCTTAATGGACCCTAATTTGAGGCCCATAGACAGTCCTGTTTGCAGGAAATGCAGGAATCGACCAAGTTGAAATTCCTCCGTAGGGGCCTTCCTGGCCTCGCAACACGCAACATATTTACGCCAAATACGGTGATAATGTTGTACGGTTACATCCTTCCTGGCTTTGATCAGGGTAGGGATGACTTCATCCGGAATGCCTTTTTCCTTCAGGATCCGGCGTTCAACCGCCATGCCGTCAAACGCAGCCGCGATAAGTCTTGGAACAGACATGGTCCCTGCTGGAGCAGGTCCTGTCTTAGAGGTAGAGGCCACGGGTCTTCCGTGAGCATCTCTTGAATTTCCGGGTACCAAGTCCTTCTTGGCCAATCCGGAGCCACGAGTATAGTCTTTACTCCTCTCCTTCTTATGATTCTCAGTACTTTTGGTATGAGAGGAAGAGGAGGGAACACATACACTGACCGGTACACCCACGGTGTTACCAGAGCGTCCGCAGCTATTGCCTGAGGGTCCCTTGACCTGGAGCAATATCTGTCCAGTTTTTTGTTGAGGCGAGACGCCATCATGTCCACCTTTGGTTTTTATCAACGGTTTACAATCATGTGGAAGACTTCTGGGTGAAGTCCCCACTCCCCCGGGTGAAGATCGTGTCTGCTGAGGAAGTCTGCTTCCCAGTTGTCCACTCCCGGAATGAACACTGCTGACAGTGCTATCACATGATTTTCCGCCCAGCGAAGAATCCTTGCCACTTCCGTCATTGCCCTCCTGCTTCTTGTGCCGCCCTGTCTGTTTACGTGGGCGACTGCCGTGATGTTGTCCGACTGGATCAATACTGGCTGACCCTGAAGCAGAGGCCTTGCCTGACTTAGGGCATTGTAAATGGCCCTTAGTTCCAGGATATTTATGTGAAGTGACGTTTCCATGCTTGACCACAAGCCCTGGAAATTTTTTCCCTGTGTGACTGCTCCCCAGCCTCTCAGGCTGGCATCCGTGGTCACCAGGACCCAATCCTGAATGCCGAATCTGCGGCCCTCTAGGAGATGAGCACTCTGTAACCACCACAGGAGAGACACCCTTGTCCTTGGAGACAGGGTTATCCGCTGATGCATTTGAAGATGCGATCCGGACCATTTGTCTAGCAGATCCAACTGAAAAGTTCTTGCGTGGAATCTGCCGAATGGAATCGCTTCGTAAGAAGCCACCATCTTTCCCAGGACCCTTGTGCACTGATGCACTGACACCTGGCCTGGTCTTAGGAGTTTCCTGACTAGGTCGGATAACTCCCTGGCTTTCTCTTCCGGGAGAAACACCTTTTTCTGTACTGTGTCCAGAATCATCCCTAGGAACAGCAGACGTGTCGTCGGAATCAGCTGCGATTTTGGAATATTTAGAATCCATCCGTGCTGTCGTAGTACTATTTGAGATAGTGCTACTCCGACCTCTAACTGTTCTCTGGACCGTGCCCTTATCAGGAGATCGTCCAAGTAAGGGATAATTAAGACGCCTTTTCTTCGAAGCAGAATCATCATTTCGGCCATTACCTTGGTAAAGACCCGGGGTGCCGTGGACAATCCAAACGGCAGCGTCTGAAACTGATAGTGACAGTTCTGTACCACAAACCTGAGGTACCCTTGGTGAGAAGGGCAAATTGGGACATGGAGGTAAGCATCCTTGATGTCCAGAGACACAATGTAGTCCCCTTCTTCCAGGTTCGCTATCACTGCTCTGAGTGACTCCATCTTGAACTTGAACCTTTTTATGTAAGTGTTCAAGGATTTCAGATTTAAAATGGGTCTCACCGAGCCGTCCGGCTTCGGTACCACAAACAGCGTGGAGTAATACCCCTTTCCCTGTTGTAGGAGGGGTACCTTGATTATCACTTGCTGGGAATACAGCTTGTGAATGGCTTCCAATACCGCCTCCCTGTCGGGGGTAGACGTTGGTAAAGCAGACTTCAGGAACCGGCGAGGGGGAGACGTCTCGAATTCCAATTTGTACCTCTGAGATACTACCTGCAGGATCCAGGGGTCCACTTGCGAGTGAGCCCACTGCGCGCTGAAATTCTTGAGACGGGCCCCCACCGTGCCTGAGTCCGCTTGTAAGGCCCCAGCGTCATGCTGAGGACTTGGCAGAAGCGGGGGAGGGCTTCTGTTCGTGGGAAGAAGCTGTCTGTTTCAGTCTTTTTCCCCTTCTCTGCCCCGGGGCAGATATGAGTGGCCTTTTGCCCGCTTGCCCTTATGGGGACGAAAGGACTGAGCCTGAAAAGACGGTATCTTTTTCTGCTGCGAGGTGACTTGGGGTAAAAAGGTGGATTTCCCAGCCGTTGCCGTGGCCACCAGGTCCGATAGACCGACCCCAAATAACTCCTCCCCTTTATACGGCAATACTTCCATATGCCGTTTGGAATCCGCATCCCCTGACCACTGTCGCGTCCATAATCCTCTTCTGGCAGAAATGGACATCGCACTTACTCTTGATGCCAGAGTGCAAATGTCTCTCTGTGCATCTCGCATATATAGGAATGCATCCTTTAAATGCTCTATAGTCAATAATATATTGTCCCTGTCCAGGGTATCAATATTTTCAGTCAGGGAATCCGACCAAGCCACCCCAGCACTGCACATCCAGGCTGAGGCGATTGCTGGTCGCAGTACAACACCAGTATGAGTGTATATACTTTTAAGGATATTTTCCAGCCTCCTTAAGGGCGGCCGTTTCTGGAGACGGTAACGCCACTTGTTTGATAAGCGTGTGAGCGCCTTATCCACCCTAGGGGGTGTTTCCCAACGAGCCCTAACCTCTGGTGGGAAGGGATATAGTGCCAATAATTTTTTAGAAATTAGCAGTTTTTTGTCGGGGGTAACCCACGCTTCATCACACACTTCATTCAATTCATCTGATTCAGGAAAAACTACGGGTAGTTTTTTCACACCCCACATAATACCCCTTTTTGTGGTACTTGCAGTATCAGAGATGTGCAAAACCTCCTTCATTGCCGTGATCATGTAACGTGTGGCCCTACTGGAAAATACGTTTGTTTCTTCACCGTCGACACTGGAGTCAGTGTCTGTGTCTGGGTCCGTGTCGACCCACTGAGGTAACGGGCGTTTAATAGCCCCTGACGGTGTTTGAGACGCCTGGACAGGCACTAACTGAGCTGCCGGCTGTCTCATGTCGTCAACAGTTTTCTGTAACGTGCCGACACTGTCACGTAATTCCTTAATTACGGCCATCCATTCAGGTGTCGACTCCCTAGGGGGTGACATCACCATTATAGGCAATTGCTCCGCCTCCACATCATTTTCCTCCTCATACATGTCGACACACACGTACCGACACCCAGCACACACACAGGGAATGCTCTGATAGAGGACAGGACCCACTTAGCCCCTTGGGGAGACAGAGGGAGAGTTTGCCAGCACACACCAGAGCGCTATATATGTATAGGGACAACCTTACAATAAGTGTCTATCCCTTATAGCTGCTTATATCTGTTATTTTGCCAAATAAGTGCCCCCCTCTCTTTTTTACCCTGTTTCTGTAGTTGCAGGATGCAGGGGAGATCTGGGAGCCTTCCTACCAGCGGAGCTGTGTGGGAAAAATGGCGCTGTGTGCTGAGGAGATAGGCCCCGCCCCTTCACGGCGGGCTCTTCTCCCGCTTTTTTCTGGAAAACTGGCAGGGGTTAAATACATCCATATAGCCCAGGAGCTATATGTGATGTATTTTTTGCCAAATAAGGTAAATTCATTGCTTCCCAGGGCGCCCCCCCCCAGCGCCCTGCACCCTCAGTGACCGAAGTGTGAAGTGTGCTGAGAGCAATGGCGCACAGCTGCAGTGCTGTGCGCTACCTTATGAAGACAGGAAAGTCTTCTGCCGCCGATTTATGGACCTCTTCTTGCTTCAGCATCTGCAAGGGGGCCGGCGGCGCGGCTCCGGGACCCATCCATGGCTGGGCCTGTGATCGTCCCTCTGGAGCTAATGTCCAGTAGCCTAAGAAGCCCAATCCACTCTGCACGCAGGTGAGTTCGCTTCTTCTCCCCTTAGTCCCTCGATGCAGTGAGCCTGTTGCCAGCAGGTCTCACTGAAAATAAAAAAACTATTTAAACTTTTACTCTAAGCAGCTCAGGAGAGCCACCTAGATTGCACCCTTCTCGTTCGGGCACAAAATCTTAACTGAGGCTTGGAGGAGGGTCATAGGGGGAGGAGCCAGTGCACACCAGCTAGTCCTAAAGCTTTTACTTTGTGCCCAGTCTCCTGCGGAGCCGCTATTCCCCATGGTCCTTTCGGAGTCCCCAGCATCCACTAGGACGTTAGAGAAATACATGTAGGAAATCCTTGACACAATAGCTCTGTGAACGACGCCATTCACAGATATATCGGGTGTACACACTTAATGATAGATCGTTCATCAGATATACAAATGATATATCGCATAGTGTGTACCAAACATTCTCTCTAGACACTGTGTCTCAAAGTAAAGGGAATCTGCAAAATACAGCATGTAAAAAATCATTGACTTCTCAGTTCTGATTATTTTTTAAATCGGAATCAGCAAGTTGGGTATTTTTAACATACTGCAGTTTCGCTGACAGATCGCAGATCATCAGCAGATCGGATCAGCAGAACAGGGATTGGCCCGCAGATGTAGGGCCCGCATAAAATTGAGGACAATACAATTTTTTGAAAAGTAGATAAATTCATAGCTACTGCGACTTCACAGAACAAGGCCTGCATACGTTATGTATGACATTGATCACATTATCACGCCTACCAACCCACTGAACGGGCTTACACTATGTAGACAAAGGTTACTGGACACCCCCACGCAAGCAAAATGGTGTGCTCCTGCAGCAGACACGTGTTTGTGAAGGTATACAATAAAAGGAGGAGCAGTGATTAGATCTTTGATAATGAAGTGGCTTGTCGGAAGAACAGAGTTGAAAAAGGGAATCATTGTAGGTTGCACGATCGGAGGTACGAGTATGAGAAGCATTGCGGATGTTAGGAAGGTTCCTAAATCCACTGTGTCTTTTTCATTAATGTGTGGAAGAACGGTCATTGCAGGAATGCACCTCGCCCATGCCCCCAAAACTGCAACTCAGGGACCGGAGAGTGCTAACCAGGGGGCTGCGAAAGACCAAAGGTTGTCCCGGGATCAGTTCGTACTAAGGCCGGACGGAATCCCGGCGGTCGGAATACCGACACCGGGACCCCGACCGGCCCAATCCGGACAGGGAGGCGAGCGCAACGCAGACCCTTGCGGGCTCGCTGTGATCGCCACGCTGCGGGCACGGTGCCTCGCTACGCTCGGCACACGCTCCCTCTATGGGTGTCGTGGACACCAACAGAGGGAGAATATGTCGGGATGGTGCCGGTCGGGATCCCGATGTCGGTATTCCGACCGCCGGGATTCCGTCCGGTGGGATTTGACCGCATACCGTTGTCCCATGCATAGCACTGCACACAAGTTCTAAATGGCCACTAATGTGCCTGATTCGACACTACGCAGGAAAGACCATGCACATGGATATTATGGGCGAGCAGCTGCTCATATACCTCTAATCAAAAAGAAGAATGCAGACCAGGGCTTACGATGGTGTAAAGAGCACAAAAATTGGACAATGGAATAATGGCGGCGAGTGTTATGGAGTGACAAATCACAGTTTACACTTTTCAGATCAGATGGATGTGTTTGGGTTTGGCAATTGACGGGAGGCAACTGACGTCTGATATCAGAGTGTACAGTAACCTACAGTACAGTTTCAGCTGGTTTGGCATGGGTAAACTAGTTGTAATGCATGGTCACATTAACTCTGAGGGTCACATTAACTCTGAGAAGTATAGAAATGTTCTCGATAACCCTATGCTTCCTACTTTGTGGCACTTCTACGGAGACTACGAATGTTTTTATCAGGACAACAATGCCACCTGCCATGTTTCCAGGGCGACACTGGACAGGTAAACAGAACATTTGGTAACCTGCAAATCTTAACCCAACTGAGAACCTCTGGGACGAACTAGAACGACGGGTGCGTTCTAGGCTTGCTCAACCTTCTTCAGTTGGTCACTGTACTTAAGGCATAATGGCAAAACATACCACCTGCTGTTGTCCAGGAACTTGTGGACAGTTTGACAAGAAAGGTGTCTGCAGTATTCACTGCACGTGGTGGACCATTAAAGTACTGACGTCAATAAAATCTCATTAATCTATTTGCTGTCAGTGTCAACACAGTGTACATATATTTATTTCATTTAACACCTGAAGAGTAAACAATCCTTATTCTTGCAATATACAATAAATGGAAAGCCCCTTTTCTCTGGTCTTATTGGATTGACAGGCTGGTACAAACATTACTGGAAAAGGGTGAGTTTCTCATTTCATTGCAAATTATTTTGATTAACATAAAGGCAAAATCACTTAGAACTACTGTGATCTATCATTACCTCTAGAACGTCCTTTTCCTTGCAGATTTTTCAAATTGAAATGACATAAAAACTACTTTCTCTGACGTCCTAGTGGATGCTGGGACTCCGTCAGGACCATGGGGATTAGCGGCACAAAAATAAAAGCTTTAGGACTAGGTGGTGTGCACTGGCTCCTCCCCCTATGACCCTCCTCCAAGCCCCAGTTAGGTTTTTGTGCCCGTCCGAGCAGGGTGCAATCTAGGTGGCTCTCCTAAAGAGCTGCTTAGAAAAAGTTATTAGGTTTTTTATTTTCAGTGAGTCCTGCTGGCAACAGGCTCACTGCAACGAGGGACTTAGGGGAGAAGAAGTGAACTCACCTGCGTGCAGGATGGATTGGCTTCTTAGGCTACTGGACACCATTAGCTCCAGAGGGATCGAACACAGGCCCAGCCATGGAGTCCGGTCCCGGAGCCGCGCCGCCGACCCCCTTGCAGATGCCGAAAAGTGAAGAGGTCCAGAAACCGGCGGCAGAAGACTTTTCAGTCTTCATGAGGTAGCGCACAGCACTGCAGCTGTGCGCCATTGTTGTCAGCACACTTCACACCAGCGGTCACTGAGGGTGCAGGGCGCTGGGGGGGGGCGCCCTGGGCAGCAATGATAATACCTTGTTCTGGCTAAAAATACATCACATATAGCCCCTGGGGCTATATGGATGTATTTAACCCCTGCCAGGTCTCACAAACACCGGGAGAAGAGCCCGCCGAAATAGGGGGCGGGGCCTATCTCCTCAGCACAAAGCGCCATTTTCCTGCACAGCTCCGCTGCGAGGAAGGCTCCCAGGACTCTCCCCTGCACTGCACTACAGAAACAGGGTAAAAAAACAGAGAGGGGGGGCACTTTTTTGGCGATATTGATATATTAAGCTGCTATAAAGGAAACAACACTTCTGTAGGGTTGTTCCTATATATTTATAGCGCTTGGGTGTGTGCTGGCAAACTCTCCCTCTGTCTCCACAAAGGGCTAGTGGGGTCCTGTCTTCGATAAGAGCATTCCCTGTGTGTCTGCTGTGTGTCGGTACGTGTGTGTCGACATGTATGAGGACGATGTTGGTGTGGAGGCGGAGCAATTGCCGGTAATGGTGATGTCACCCCCTAGGGAGTCGATACCGGAATGGATGGCTTTGTTTATGGAATTACGTGATAATGTCAGCACGTTACAAAAATCAGTTGACGACATGAGACGGCCGGCAAACCAGTTAGTACCTGTCCAGGCGTCTCAGACACCGTCAGGGGCTGTAAAACGCCCTTTACCTCAGTCGGTCGACACAGACCCAGACACGGACACCGAATCTAGTGTCGACGGTGAAGAAACAAACGTATTTTCCAGTAGGGCCACACGTTATATGATCACGGCAATGAAGGAGGCTTTGCATATCTCTGATACTGCAAGTACCACAAAAAGGGGTATTATGTGGGGTCTGAAAAAACTACCTGTAGTTTTTCCTGAATCAGAGGAATTGAATGAAGTGTGTGATGAAGCGTGGGTTAACCCCGATAGAAAACTGCTAATTTCAAAGAAGTTATTGGCATTATATCCTTTCCCGCCAGAGGTTAGGGCGCGCTGGGAAACACCCCCTAGGGTGGATAAGGCACTCACACGCTTATCAAAACAAGTGGCGTTACCGTCTCCTGAAACGGCCGCCCTCAAGGATCCAGCTGATAGGAGGCTGGAAACTACCCTGAAAAGTATATACACTCATACTGGTGTTATACTGCGACCAGCCATCGCCTCAGCATGGATGTGCAGTGCTGGGGTGGTTTGGTCGGATTCCCTGACTGAAAATATTGATACCCTGGATAGGGACAGTATTTTATTGACTATAGAGCAATTAAAGGATGCTTTTCTTTATATGCGAGATGCTCAGAGGGATATTTGCACTCTGGCATCGAGAGTAAGTGCGATGTCCATATCTGCCAGAAGAAGTTTATGGACGCGACAGTGGTCAGGTGATGCGGATTCCAAACGGCATATGGAAGTATTGCCGTATAAAGGGGAGGAATTATTTGGGGTCGGTCTATCGGATTTGGTGGCCACGGCAACAGCCGGGAAATCCACCTTTTTTACCTCAGGTCCCCTCCCAACAGAAAAAGACACCGTCTTTTCAGCCGCAGTCCTTTCGTTCCTATAAGAACAAGCGGGCAAAAGGACAGTCATATCTGCCCCGAGGCAAAGGAAAGGGTAAGAGAGTGCACCAAGCAGCTCCCTCCCAGGAGCAGAAGCCCTCCCCGGCTTCTGCAAAGCCCTCAGCATGACGTTGGGGCTTTACAAGCGGACTCAGGGGCGGTGGGGGGTCGACTCAAGAATTTCAGCGCACAGTGGGCTCACTCACAGGTGGACCCCTGGATCCTGCAGGTAGTATCTCAGGGTTACAGGTTGGAATTCGAGAAGTCTCCCCCTCGCCGGTTCCTAAAGTCTGCTCTGCCAACGTCTCCCTCAGACAGGGCGACGGTATTGGAAGCCATTCACAAGCTGTATTCTCAGCAGGTGATAGTCAAGGTACCCCTCCTACAACAGGGAAAGGGGTATTATTCCACACTATTTGTGGTACCGAAGCCGGACGGCTCGGTAAGACCTATTCTAAATCTGAAATCTTTGAACCTGTACATACAAAAATTCAAGTTCAAGATGGAGTCACTCAGAGCAGTGATAGCGAATCTGGAAGAAGGGGACTTTATGGTGTCTCTGGACATCAAGGATGCTTACCTGCATGTCCCAATTTGCCCTTCACATCAAGGGTACCTCAGGTTCGTGGTGCAAAACTGTCATTATCAGTTTCAGACGCTGCCGTTTGGATTGTCCACGGCACCTCGGGTCTTTACCAAGGTAATGGCCGAAATGATGTTTCTTCTGCGAAGAAAAGGCGTATTAATTATCCCTTACTTGGACGATCTCCTGATAAGGGCAAGGTCCAGAGAACAGCTGGAGGACGTAGTAGCACTAACCCAAGTAGTGCTGCAACAGCACGGGTGGATTCTGAATTTTCCAAAAACTCAATTGACCCCGACGACACGTCTGCTGTTCCTGGGAATGATTCTGGACACGGTTCAGAAAAAGGTGTTTCTTCCGGAGGAGAAAGCCAGGGAGTTATCCGAACTTGTCAGGAACCTCCTAAAACCAGGAAAAGTGTCTGTGCATCAATGCACAAGAGTCCTGGGAAAAATGGTGGCTTCTTACGAAGCGATTCCATTCGGCAGATTCCACGCACGAACTTTTCAGTGGGATCTGCTGGACAAATGGTCCGGATCGCATCTGCAGATGCATCAGCGGATAACTTTGTCTCCACGGACAAGGGTGTCTCTTCTGTGGTGGTTGCAGAGTGCTCATCTGTTAGAGGGCCGCAGATTCGGCATACAGGACTGGGTCCTGGTGACCACGGATGCCAGTCTGAGAGGCTGGGGAGCGGTCACACAGGGAAGAAACTTCCAGGGAGTGTGGTCAAGCCTGGAGATGTCTCTTCACATAAATATACTGGAGCTAAGAGCGATTTACAATGCTCTAAGCCTGGCAAAACCCCTGCTTCAGGGTCAGCCGGTGTTGATCCAGTCGGACAACATCACGGCAGTCGCCCACGTAAACAGACAGGGCGGCACAAGAAGCAGGAGGGCAATGGCAGAAGCTGCAAGGATTCTTCGCTGGGCGGAAGATCATGTGATAGCACTGTCAGCAGTGTTCATTCCGGGAGTGGACAACTGGGAAGCGGACTTCCTCAGCAGACACGATCTACACCCGGGAGAGTGGGGACTTCATCCAGAAGTCTTCCACATGATTGTGAACCGTTGGGAAAAACCAAAGGTGGATATGATGGCGTCCCGCCTCAACAAAAAACTGGACAGGTATTGCGCCAGGTCAAGAGACCCTCAGGCAATAGCTGTGGACGCTCTGGTAACACCGTGGGTGTTCCAGTCAGTGTATGTGTTTCCTCCTCTGCCTCTCATACCAAAAGTACTGAGAATTATACGGCAAAGGGGAGTAAGAACGATACTCGTGGCTCCGGATTGGCCAAGAAGAACTTGGTACCCGGAACTTCAGGAGATGCTCACGGAAGATCCGTGGCCTCTACCTCTAAGACGGGACCTGCTTCAGCAGGGACCGTGTCTATTCCAAGACTTACCGCGGCTGCGTTTGACGGCATGGCAGTTGAACGCCGAATTCTAAGGGAAAAAGGCATTCCGGAAGAGGTCATCCCTACCCTGGTAAAAGCCAGGAAGGAGGTGACTGCACAACATTATCACCGCATTTGGAGAAAATATGTTGCATGGTGTGAGGCCAGGAAGGCCCCGACGGAGGAATTTCAACTGGGTCGATTCCTACATTTCCTGCAAACAGGATTGTCTATGGGCCTCAAATTAGGGTCCATTAAGGTTCAAATTTCGGCCCTGTCGATTTTCTTCCAGAAAGAATTGGCTTCAGTCCCTGAAGTCCAGACTTTTGTAAAAGGAGTACTACATATACAGCCCCCGGTTGTGCCCCCAGTGGCTCCGTGGGATCTTAATGTAGTTTTGGATTTTCTCAAATCCCATTGGTTTGAGCCACTCAAATCGGTGGATTTGAAATATCTTACATGAAAAGTAACCATGCTACTGGCTCTGGCTTCAGCCAGGAGAGTGTCAGAATTGGCGGCTTTATCGTATAAAAGCCCATATCTGATTTTCCATTCGGACAGGGCAGAACTGCGGACGCGTCCTCAGTTTCTGCCTAAGGTGGTTTCAGCGTTTCACCTGAACCAGCCTATTGTGGTGCCTGCGGCTACTAGCGATTTGGAGGATTCCAAGTTGCTGGACGTTGTCAGGGCATTGAAAATATATATTTCAAGGACGGCTGGAGTCAGAAAATCTGACTCGCTGTTTATACTGTATGCACCCAACAAGCTGGGTGCTCCTGCTTCTAAGCAGACGATTGCTCGTTGGATTTGTAGCACAATTCAACTTGCACATTCTGTGGCAGGCCTGCCACAGCCTAAATCTATCAAGGCCCATTCCACAAGGAAGGTGGGCTCATCTTGGGCGGCTGCCCGAGGGGTCTCGGCATTACAACTCTGCCGAGCAGCTACGTGGTCGGGGGAGAACACGTTTGTAAAATTCTACAAATTTGATACCCTGGCTAAAGAGGACCTGGAGTTCTCTCATTCGGTGCTGCAGAGTCATCCGCACTCTCCCGCCCGTTTGGGAGCTTTGGTATAATCCCCATGGTCCTGACGGAGTCCCAGCATCCACTAGGACGTCAGAGAAAATAAGATTTTACTTACCGATAAATCTATTTCTCGTAGTCCGTAGTGGATGCTGGGCGCCCATCCCAAGTGCGGATTGTCTGCAATACTTGTACATAGTTATTGTTACAAAAAAATCGGGTTGTTATTGTTGTGAGCCGTCTGTTCAGAGGCTCCTACGTTTGTCATACTGTTAACTGGGTTCAGATCACAGGTTGTACGGTGTGATTGGTGTGGCTGGTATGAGTCTTACCCGGGATTCAAAATCCTTCCTTATTGTGTACGCTCGTCCGGGCACAGTATCCTAACTGAGGCTTGGAGGAGGGTCATAGGGGGAGGAGCCAGTGCACACCACCTAGTCCTAAAGCTTTTATTTTTGTGCCGCTAATCCCCATGGTCCTGACGGAGTCCCAGCATCCACTACGGACTACGAGAAATAGATTTATCGGTAAGTAAAATCTTATTTTTGCTATGCTTTACTGAGCACAGCAAGTATGTATAATAAAACATGATGCTCCCTCTTGAAATAGATAGTCCAGGCAAGTATTTAAAATATATGTAATAAATAAAGACGGTAAGAGTGACTGATTATTATTTAATTTCCAGATTCCACCATTCCTTTATAACTCTTATAGAAAGCCTGACTAGGATGTTTATGCACATTGGAGTAACAGATATCGGTAAAAGAAAAGAGTGCAAAAATAAATTCCTAAATACATCAATAAATCTCTATTAATGGTGAAGCTTGGTAATTACTCCCCAGTGTCGCCATCACTCATTATAACAGAAAGGTCATTATGTAACAGATTTAATACAAAGTGAAGATTCTTCAAAGCGAATATTGCAGTAAAGCATTTCAAATATTATTAAAAACATGTAACAGGCTGTTGGAACTAACACTGCTTTCTTTTTTTTAAGGCTAATTAGAATTGGACAGACTAGATGGGACAAACACTCCTCAGCTGTTGCCACATTATATTTTTTACTGTGTAAATACACTATAACAACATGTACAAATTACCAAATGTCGTATATAAAACTGAAATAATGAATCTACTACTGTTCCATGGTTATACACTAAACTATTAACACTATGCAGTGATGGCCATTATGTTAAAAGATAATTCATTTGCTGGTTATTTAAGCGAGTCTCTTCTTACACAGAGACACAGTGTTAAGAGATAGCTAATAGTGAAGTATAAGCAGCAGAATTCAACAAATATTAAGTCAGGGCTCGACAAATCCCAGGGGCCAGGTAGCAATGGCCCCTAGATTTTGCTGCCCGGCTACCAGATTTTGGAGGGAGGAAGCAGATCCACTTCAGCCCCAACAGCCCCAGCTGAGATTTTTGGAGGCGTGCCTGTATTGCGCCAGCCAATTCTAGAACAGGAGTGCATGTGCTGAGTATTATGAGTGGCCACTGGTAGGAGGTATTGTTTGCCCGAGGGATGGCTGTGGAGCGGGGGTTAGCTTCTCAAGCATGTGGATGCGGGGGGGGGGGGGGGGGGTCTTGTATGCCAGGGGGTACCCCCTTAGTTGTGTGGCCATGATGGTTGGTTTGCCTGGGTGGTGGTGGTGGTGGGGAGTTTGTTACTTTTCTTTTTTTTTTTTTTTTTGGGGGGGGGGACTCTGACTCCTATACTTTCATCTTGGCTTCTAGATATTAGAGAAATGTATCAAGCCCTGTATTAAATGTAGTTTTAGTCCAAGCTTTTAGTTCATTACAGTTCCACTGCGTGGAAAACAGTCAACACTGAAGGTGATCTGTAAATACATTCATCTCTAGACTTTTTTTTATATATTTCGGCATTTCTGCACTGTCTGCCTTGTGAAGGTAAGCTGGTGGGCATGGCACCGAAATCTTGCCAGTCCCCATCCAGACGGTCAGATTGCCAACAGCATATCCCGACCAATCTGGGTTAAGTATTTTAACCGTACCCCTAACCCACACTCCCGAACCCTAACCTGACTTTCCCCCTAGTGCGTAACCCTAACCCCAGTACTTAACATTGGGATTCCACTGTTATTATTCTGACTGTCAGGATCCCAACTGCGCAATGTGACTTATACGCATGCGCAGTGACAAAAGCAGTGATCCTCTGCGTACTGAATTAACATTGCCTCCATCTCTGAATCAGGCCCTTTAATCACAAACTAAACTTTTCTTTTTTCTTTTTTTTTGTGAATCATGGATCATTATGAAGAGACATCATATCATCTATGCTATTGGAAAAGCAGAGCTCAACAAATCCTGGTCACCAATGCTCGACACTGCCTGCCACCCCCCCCCCCACATGGGACAGACTGTGGATAACATCCCAGGTCACCTGTTGGTAACAATTAGAATTCCTAGCTCCAACCTTTACATACAGCATTAAACTATCATTACTTCTGTGGAAGGAGTTGCTTGTGGAGGAATGAGTCTCTTGCAGCTGTAGCACAGCATGGAATAAGCTCTATACAGGAGGAAGTATTACCTCTCTAATACAGATTAAGAGGGGGTATCCAATTAGAGGTGAAGAAACATTGCAGTGTTTGCAAAAATGCACTACAGAGCGTAATTTACACGTTATAAGCACGAAGGGACTCAGTCTGCAAAAACGATCAGGTCCCACAGAACGCGCCATGCTGACCACTGTGCACTGCAACCAACTGAATCCTTCCAATCCCTGTTGAGCTGCCTTGTCTCTATTAGCGTGAGACCACACTCCCATTCACGTCACTGTCGGCTGCAGGTTGGACTGGCCTGCCTTTGACAGACAGGGGGGAGGGGGTGGAGTATGGATGGGGGTGCGCCTCCCCTCAGACACAGCCTTTGCAATACAGCAGAGAGGGGTGCGGCCATAACCCAGCCGGGATTACCTGGGGGTGAATGGCCACGTCAGGCACAGTCGTTATGGAGCTCGGCCCGGACAGCAGAGGAGACGCGGCGCGAGCTCTGCGCTCCGCTAATGCCTTAACCCTGAACATGGAGAACCCCCATCTGGGCATGGATCCCCTGTCATTCCCAGGTCCATCAGATCCGGTAACATAGAGAGACCACCTGGGGAAGGGCAGCTTGTGTAGTGTGTGTGTGTCTTTATGTATGTATGCATCCATGTGTATACATATGTGTGTCTATGTTTGTGTACTTATAATAAGTATGTATGTGTGTCTTTTTTTTCCCTACACTTAGGGGTGTATTCAATACCTGTCGGAAACTGCTGTCTTGTCGGAAAGACAGCAGTTTCCGACAGTTTTAGGTCGGAAGGGGTTCCGACCTATTCAATGCGGCCCCGTTTTTTCCGACTTGTCGGAAAGCTGTCGGAATGCACGCGGATCGGTGGAAAAGCCGCCGATCCGCGTGCTTCTGTCGGAAAGGGGACCAAACCCAACAGGTTTTGGTCCCTTTTCCGACAATGTCAATCCAACTTTGTAAAAAGTCGGATTGACATTGCCGCTGCCTCCTCCATCCACCCTGCCCAGCTGATGATCCGGGATGAGAGAGGAGCAGTGCCAGAGAGAGCAGCAGTGCCCGGGGATGGAGCAGCGCCCGGGTGAGCAGCAGTGCCCGGGTGAGCAGCAGTGCCCGGGTGAGCATCAGCGCCTCGGGTGAGCAGCAGCTCCCGAGGGAGGAGCAGCGTCGGGAAGCAGCAGAGCCGGGATGAGAGAGGAGCAGCGGCCAAATCCGACACTCTTTGAACAGGGGTTGTCGTATCCATTCCGACAAATGCATGTCGGAATGGATCCGACTCTTACTGAATATACCCCTAAGTCAGAGGTGCCTCACTTATAACTTGGCATATACCTGGCAGGTACATACACACTCTCTGAATAAAGTCACTACATAGATCCTGGGCAGGTCACCAAGCGACTGTCCTGCCCAGAATCTTTGTATTGACATTAAACAGGGGTGTGTAATAAGTGTGTGTGTGTGTGTGTGTGTGTGTGTGTGTGTGTGTGTGTGTGTGTATGTATGTAGGGCACTCCGGGATATGGGATAAAGCTGCAGGGGTATCATATACAAATGCAGGTGTCCCCCAAATGAAGGAACAGGCGGCACTCCTCCAGTCTTGAAAAAAGTGAAGCTGTGCTTTTATTGAAACAACGCGAAAAGGCCAATGGGAGGGTGGGGGTGTGTGTGTGTGTGTTATGGTCTGGAACGCCATTAAACAGAAAAACTGCGCCTAGTGCCTCCACAAACTGTATTCATATACATATCATGTATATCATATCATATAATGTATTCATATCCAAAACAGTGCGGCACTCCTGGCTTTAGGAACACTACACTTGACACAATGATAATGGATATCAATCGACTGAAACGCGGATATCAGTTACCACTGAGTCAAGTGTTGTTTTTCTATATCCAGGAGTGTCGCACTGTCTTGGATATCATATTATAATGATAGACCTGGCGGGGCAATTAGCCAGGGCTAATTGGATACCCCCTTGAGTCTCCTATATCCAGAATACCACAATATGGAATAGTCCACAATATAAAATTTTATGAGTGTGACTGAGATAATGACACCTTTGTTTTCTGATGGTTCAATGTACACAACCTTTGTTTCATGAACACAATTATTAAAAATGGTGTATAAAATTACACTCAGGCTATGTATGAGGTGTATATGAAACATATCATGAAGACAGTGACTAACAGTTCAATACAATATAGGACAAGTACAGGGTATATAAACATAGCTGCATCAGTAAACAGCACTGAAATAAGTAACTCTGTAATTGGGCGCTGCGGATCAAATGTAGCACCATATAAATAAATAAATAATAATAATAATAATAATAATAATAAATGCATTCTGTGTTTAGACTTGGGTTCCATCCCCAAGATATCTCATTATGGTATGCAATATTCCGAAAATATGGAAAAAATCCGATATCCAAAATACCTATAGGGGGTCATTCTGAGTTGATTGCACGCTGCAACTTTTTGCAGCCTGTGCGATCTACTAGACGCCGCCTATGGGGGAATGTTTTTTTGCATAGGAAGGCTGCGATCACTTGTGCAGCCCAGCTATGCAAAAAAAGTTTTGTGTAAAACAAGACCAGGGTAAGAGTTACTTACCCTGTGTGATGAATCCAGCGTTGCATGTCCCAGAACTGACGTCAGACATCCGCCCTCCAAACGCCTCGACACACCTGCGTTTGGATCTCCACGCCCAGAAAACAGTGAGTTGCCGTCTGGTTCCGCCTTCCTCGTGTCAATCTTCTTGCGGTCGCCGCTGCGACCGCTTTCTTCGCTAGTGGCATTGCTGCCCGGCCGCAGCACATGCGCAGTTCCGACCCGATCGCACGGCTGCGACGAAGCGCAGCGTGTGATCGGGTCGGAATGACCCTCATAGTCCCAAGCAAATTGGAGACTCAACCAACAGCTCATGACCCTCACACATATTTAGAACCATGTCTAAATAAGATTTGAAAAAAAGGGAAAAAGCGGAGACGGCGTTTATTTGAGATACTGTGACATGTCTAGCCCTGCCCCTATCTGTCATCAACCAACACACACAGTGGATTACTGCAAAGCAAGTTCTCTTCAAACATCACAATCTGCAGCAGTGGAATAAACAGGAGAATGGTGGACTTTATTTAGCTGAGTAATACACGACATTTAATCTATATTAATATACAAATACTGGCTTTGCCTGTACTTTAATGAGAGTCAAAATCAGATGATGGTAGAAGCAAACATCCTGCAACATCAAAAATACCAGCGTCTATTACATTAACGCTGAACGATCACGAGAAGTTTAATAAAAACATTTGACCACAAAACCAGCTAATTTAAATAATGCCTAAAGCAAAGGAGAGGCACAGTTTTGTAACTGATCCCTCAACATGCATAGAATTAACTGTATATGCAATTATGGGGTATATTCAATTAGGGTCGGATCCATTACGACATGCATTTGTCGGAATGGATCCGCAAAGGGCTATTCAAAGCCCATCTCAACTCGACTTTAAAAAAGTCGAATTGAGGTGAGGGGAGGGGGGGGGGGGGGGGAGAGGGGGGAGAGCAGCAGGCAGACGGGGGAAAGCAGCGCTGCAGGAGGATGTGGCACAGCCGCCAGACCTCACGGCAGCGTCCACCCAGCTCCAGCAAGCGGGACCTCACTTGCTGGAGCTGGGTGGACGCTGCCATGAGCGGCGGCTATGACACATCCTCCTGCAGCGCTGAGCTGTAGCGCTGCTGTCCCCCCGTCTGCCCGCGGCTCTTCCCCTTCTCCCCACGGCTCTCCCCCCTCTCCTCCTCTCAGGTACCTCATCTCAGTTCGACTTTTTTTTAAGTCGAACTGAGATGGTCGGAAACAGGGCCAAAACCTGTCAGATTTGGCCGCGTTTCCCGCAGAAGTACGCAAATCGGCAGCTATACCGATTCACGTACTATTTGACAAGTCGAATTCCACGACTTGTCGAATAAAAATGCTCGGGACTGAATAGGTCGGAACCCCTTCCGACCTGAAAAAGTCGAAACTGCCGTCTTTTCGACAAGACGGCAGTTTTGACCTTAATTCAATATACCCCTAAGTCTTTTGTTAACTATATTTTTTAACTAGAAGTAACACCCCAAATCACTACTATGCATTCAATATGGCCTACTAACAGCACATTCAGGAATATAAGGGGAGTGGCTAGCAAGACAAGGAAATTAAGGGGAGAACTCTATTAGCCACGATAACGCGGTAATTTAACCGAGATATGACTTTTAGCGGAATCACCAAAAAATGACTGTGGAAAGTGGCTTATCATGGGTTTTGCACTGCCACGATTTGACCAATTCAATAGAAAATTTATGAAAACGGGATTCTTGCGATAATTCTTGCCATCAAAACCAAGAAAAGTGTAGGAGAAAATGGGGAAATCTCTCTGTACCCCCCAAAAAGTCTTTGTGATCGCATCGCTGCCAGGTATTTGCATGCTGGGCAGATGCAGTTTTGCTAAAATACTAAAACTACAACTGAAGCTAAATGAGGGCCCAAATCCCAACCTTTTACATTAAAACAAGGATTTTTCCAGAAGCTATCACCTGCTCAGAGGTGAAGTACAATTTGCGGCAAACCTAAGGAGAATTATCGCAAGTAATTTATCACAGACAACTGAATAGCAGATTATCGCGAGTTACTGTACAATAAAAGCACTGTTTTTAATCGCAAAAAAGGGTTATGGTAGCTAATTAAATTCCCCCATAGAAGGAAATGACGAAATAAGGATTCTGTGGAAGTAATAACTTGCATGATGTAGATTGTTTGGAAGCTTTTCATTCTGAAAATGTTGAGTCATGATTTACAGAAATAAAGCTAAAATTAAAAACTGCAGTTGTCCAACATTTAAATGTCAGAACATTTTAGAATTTTTGGTTTCGTATTTTATTTATTGCAGCTTGAAAAATATGAGGTCAATGAGTATTTTCTGCATTATTTCCCACTTCCAGAGGAACGCTAAATTAGCATTGGAGATATGGGTTGACGTGCAAATACCTGGGTACTAATGCTAGTTAAATACTTCCTACGATATTGTTAATTCTAGGAATGGTGAAGAGGCTTTTTTATGTTTTTTCCTTGTAAGACACCCACTTCATGCCGATGAAACAACATTTATATCAGTCACTAATGATTTCTTGTTACATTAAATAATTTATGATTTATTATTTTCAGCCAGAACCAAACACCGGTTAACAGCAGCTGTTAACTGTAGCAAAAGTTTTAAAATGACAAATGTCACTAAAACTGAGACTAAACAAGAACTGGACTTTGAAAATTAAATCGAAACTTGGTGGTTATATTTGTATGGGTTGGGTTAGCATGTCCAGCGATCAGAATACAGACAGCAGCATCCTGACAGCGTGAAAACCTTCCCACAACGGCCCCTAACCTTCCCTTCCAACTTAACCTACCCCCCCACAGCCTAACCCTAAGCACCCCCCATTTACCTGTAGCCCAAACCTAACCCTCCCCTAGCAGCCTAAACCTAACAACCCCACTCCGCCCACCGCGGCTTACCTCTCATGCAGCCCAGCAGTGGGACATTTGGGATACCGGGTGTCGGTATGCAGGTGCCAGGATTGTGATCCCATTCGGGATTCCTGCAACACCATTCTCAGCTATGTCAGGATTCCGGCGTCAGTCTTTTGACAGCTGGAATCCCGACCGGATCCCATTTATATGGTGGAAACACTTCATAAGGTAACATTTAATGCTTTACGCAAGCAAAAGGCATAAGCTAATCATTTTGTTTCTACTTCAGTAAAAGTACTATGTGGTAACACAGAATAATTAAAAATAAATCTATATTGTTATAAACCATGGAATCAGTTTCATCCGTTATTATTAATATAACACAATGGGGTCTATTCAAATTAGAGGCTATGCTAGTGATTAAGTGCACTCCTATGCTGCCCTTACGCTAGTCCCTTAATTGCGGATTTTTAATATGCACCCATATAGATTTGTGAACAAAAATGCACAATTTAGGTCAGGCATGTCCAAACGGCAGCCCTCCAGCTGTTGTGAAACCACATATCCCAGCATGCCCTGACACAGTTTTGCTGGCAAAGAATGCTGAAGCTGTGTCAGGGCATGCTGGGATGTGTAGTTTCTCAACAGCTGGAGGGCCGCAGTTTGGACATGCCTGATTTAGGTGGAGAATTCGGAGGAAAATGTATGTAATTAGGGTACCATTACTGGTGTTCCAAGGCAAAGCGTAAGCATCACCTGCAATTTGCCCCTAACTCCTATCTCCAAGATTTTTCACGTGCTGCTCCCTTTCTCTGGAATTCTTTACCTCTCCCCCTCAGACTCTCCACGTCTCTACAAAACTTCAAACGGGCTCTTAAGACCCACTTCTTTACCAAACCCAGCCAAATCTCATCCTAACCCTCTGTTCCACGCTCTCTATGTACCCCATCTATGTCACCCATGTCTGTCCACCCCTCCCCTTAGAATGTAAGCTCTCACGAGTAGGGCCCTCTTCCCTCATGTGCTTATCCTTTTCTTACTTTAATAATCCTCAACTGCCCAAATCACGCAGTTTTTTGGCCACCTTGGAACTTATCCATAAAAATAGGATTTTGGTACTTACCGGTAAATCCTTTTCTCCTAGTCCGTAGAGGATGCTGGGGACTCCAAAAGGACCATGGGGGTATAGACGGGATCCGCAGGAGCTTGGGCACACTGAAAAGACTTAAGACTGGGTGTGAACTGGCTCTTCCCTCTATGCCCCTCCTCCAGACCTCAGTTAGACTTTGTGCCCAGGACTGACTGGACACTCACAGTCATCAAGGGCGAAACGAAAAACCGGTGAGGGGGCACCTCCCGAAACTCCAGCTTGTATCCCTGAGATACAATCTCTAGGACCCAAGGATCGAGGCCAGAACGAATCCAGACCTGACTGAAGACTCGGAGACGCCCCCCCACCGGTCCGGACTCCCCCAGGGAAGCCCCAACGTCATGCGGTGGACTTGGTAGAGGCAGGGGAGGACTTTTGGTCCTGGGCGCCTGACATGGCAGGCGACTTCCTACCCCTTCCTTTACCCTTTGAAGCGAGGAAGGACGAACCCTTTCCACGCCTGTATTTATTAGGACGAAAGGACTGCATCTGCTGATGTGATGCCTTTTTGTGCTGTGTGGGAACATAGGGAAGAAAAGAGGACTTACCCGCCGTCGCGGTAGAGACCAGGTCCGCCAAGCCGTCCCCAAACAAGACATTACCTTTGAAGGGTAAAGCTTCCATAGCTCTCTTGGAGTCGGCATCAGCATTCCATTGATGGATCCACAACGCCCTCCTAGCCGATATTGACATGGCATTGGCTCTTGATCCCAAAAGACAAACATCCCTCGCCGCATCCTTCAGGTAATCTGCAGCGTTCTTGATATAACCAAGAGTCAGAAGAACATTATCTTTTTCAAGGGTATCCATGTCAATGGCCAAATTCTCGGCCCATTTAGCAATAGCACTACTCACCCACACCGACGTCACTGCAGGTCTGAGCAATGTGCCTGTATTAGCGAAAATGGACTTCAGAGACGTCTCCAGCTTGCGATCCGCCGGATCCTTGAGAGCTGCCGTGTCCGGAGACGGAAGCGCCACCTTCTTAGACAAACGAGATAGAGCTTTGTCAACATTTGGAGACGACTCCCATTTTTCCCTGTCATCAGAGGGGAAAGGATACGCCATGTAAATCCTCTTGGGATTCTGCCACCTCTTATCCGGCGACTCCCAAGCCTTTTCACAAAGAGTATTCATTTCATGAGAGGGGGGAAACTAAACTTCAGGTTTTTTCCCGTTGAACAAACAAATCCTTGTTTCCTGCACCGCAGGTTCCTCGGAAATGTGTAAAACATCCTTTATAGCCACAATCATGTACTGAATACTCTTTACTAAACGCGGATGCAAAGCCGCCTCAGAAAAATCGACCTCAGAGTCAGAGTACGAGTCGGTATCAGTATCTGCCACCTGAGTAAACGGCCGCTTCTGCGAGCCCGATGGGGTCTGTACCTGAGATAAAGCCTCCTCTATGGACTTTTTCCACACCTGCGTCTGTGACTCAGACTTATCTAACCTCTTAGATAACGAAGCTACATTCGTATTGATTGTAGTTAATAACGTGAGTAAATCTGGTGTCGGCTGCGCCGACAGACCCAAATCCAGACCCACAACTTCACCCCCTACAACCTCCTCCGGTGAATCACATTCAGCCTCCGACATGTCGACACAATTGATCGACACAGCGACACACACACAAAATGCCTCAGCTAGGGGACAGGACTATAGTGAAGCCCAGAGAGAGATCCAGAGGGAGTATGCCAGCTCACACCCCAGCGCCTATATATCCCTATAGGGGATATATAATACCAGCGCTGCTAGAATAAACTAATGCACCACACTGAGAAATCTCCTCGTTACTTGCGGGGAGCGATGGAGGTCCGGCCCAGCGTCTCCTTGCCGCCGCGTGGAGGAGAGGAAGATGGCGCCGTGAGCTAAGCTCCGCTCCTTCCCGGCGGGCTTCAGCGCGCTTGATTTGAAAATGCCGGCGGGGGCCGATGAACGGTGCCGAGGCACCAACAGTGCTTCTGCCGGCTACCCGGACTCCAGTGACCTGCTGTCCAGGGCGCCCCCCCCCCCCCCCCGCCAGCGCCCTGCACCCTGCGAGTGCCATCCGCGATGTGTGTGGGAGCATGGAGCGTCCTGAAGTCTTCTGATCTTCTCATACTCACCCGACTTCTTTCTTCTGGCTTCTGTGAGGGGGTGACGGCGTGGCTCCGGGAACAAGCAGCTAGGCGAACCAAGTGATCGAACCCTCTGGAGCTAATGGTGTCCAGTAGCCGAGAAGCAGAGCCCTTAAACTAAGAAGAAGTAGGTCTGCTTCTCCCCCCTCACTCCGACGATGCAGGGAGCCTGTAGCCAGCAGGTCTCCCTGAAAATAAAAAAACCTAACAAAAAGTATTTTCCAGAGAAACTCAGGAGAGCTCCCCTGTGAGTGTCCAGTCAGTCCTGGGCACAAAGTCTAACTGAGGTCTGGAGGAGGGGCATAGAGGGAGGAGCCAGTTCACACCCAGTCTTAAGTCTTTTCAGTGTGCCCAAGCTCCTGTGGATCCCGTCTATACCCCATGGTCCTTTTGGAGTCCCCAGCATCCTCTAGGACGTAAGAGAAAGACACTTAGCGCTACCGTGTCACACGGCACTCACGTATTATGTGTAAAGCGACTTGTAGCGCACGGAGCAAAAATGAACGACCTCATTCATTAATGAATGAGATAACGTTCATATCAGTATAAGGTGAAAATAAGGACCATGGGACATGCACAGTATCTTTGCTCTAAAAGCCATTCGACAATGGGCTGTTCCATACTTATTACCATATGCAAGTGGTGCACAATGGTGAAAATAGGTCAAAAGGGACAACACTGACTTGGACATTATGAGAAACAAATATTAACAAGCAGGACCAGCCAAATCTCCATTTTACATTTACTGATTTTAGCCTTTATGAAAAGGTACACTTTTTCTCAGAAACACTCATTCTATCAGTTCTCTGAAAATAATAATTGTAACATTTTCATTTATATAGCACATTTCTCCAGCAAGACTCAAGGGGTCAATCAAAGTATTTGTAAGTTTCTCGCACCCGCGAGTCATAGCGCCAGCAGCCGCATCTTACAGCTGGCCCAACTCAATTATGAACGAATTTGGGAAGAAATTAAGCCGTGAGAGGTGCGAGTATTGTGCAGTTGTCTGCACTGAAAAACTGCGGTAACGACAACTTGCACCTTTCGCAAATAATTGGATTGACCCCAAAGTGTTTAACTGGAATGCAATAATAACAGCTTTGCTACCACAAGTGAATGGAAAAGAATGGGTTTATTTAACTACTGTGGCTGACTGGTATGTGTCTCACTATAGGCCTGATTTTGATGTGGAAGTAAAGCAAAAAAAAAGGTAACCTTGTACAGATGTGACCTTTTACATCCTTGCGTGATGCTGCGGCATAGCGTTTGATAGCGTGAGTGTGCAGTAAACATGGGGGACCTAGCGGAGGTAGCACACAGCAATTCTCCTACTATCCAAAATAGCATCGGGTGGAGCAAACGGTGACCTTTTAACGGGGTAATGTGAAGTTATGCTCCCGCAACCCATAGCTTTTCTCATAGCAGCCAGCGGCAGAAGCGGGAGTGAGCGTACACACACTCCAGCTTTCCACAGCAGACAAAGGGTAACCTGTAGACTGAAGGAGGCAGCGCTATGCCACAATGCATCGCTGGTATACGCTGCCTTCCGCAGCAACATTAAGATAAAAATACAGTGAAAACCAATATTGCACAGCAATCTCATACAAAGGCAGCCCTCTGAGGTCCTGGGAGTTTTTCCCTAATCCAAATAGTACAGGGGGTAGTGACCTCTGAATAGTGTTAATGCTTTTTACATATACAGATGTGTCCTCTTACATCTTTGCTGCAGTTATGCTAAACAGCCCTTGAAGTCGCATCATGCAGTGGCGGGACCCGGTAGCGCCAAGAGTCTTTTTTACGTTTTATCCACAAAAATGCCTACATTACTTTGCATCTAAGTAATAGGACGCACAAGCAGCTTCTGCTGATTAAAATGATATGCAACATGCCTATATTCTGTGTGGAATTGCGGATGACTCTACATCCGAAATGCCACGTTACAGTGTTTCCCATGAAAACACTGTAGCATAGCATTTTGTATGCAAATACAGATGCAGTCACACACAGAATATACATATGGAGCCACGCCAATCATGGCTCCGTCTGTGTCTGGGTGCGCCCGGCGAGGCGGACCGCCGGAAGTGAACGGGTTACGCATGCATCATAGATGCGCACACGTCTCATTCAAAACAAATAGGAGCGCCTGTGTACGCTCGGCGGCGGGCCGTGGCGCAGGCGTGCCTAGGCACGGCGCTCACCCCCGCCTGCGATGTAGTCGTGGCTCCATCTGTAGGCATGCTGGGTATCATTTTAATCAAGAGAATCTGCTTGTGTGTTCTATTACATTACTTTGCAATTTTCTTGGATAAAAGACACTTAGCGCTACCGTGTCACACGGCACTCACGTATTATGTGTAAAGCAACTTGTAGCGCACGGAGCAAAAATGTAAGAGGACACATCTGTAGTACAAATAACACAAAAATATTAACCACTTAAAACATATGAATAAATCTCTTACTCCAGTGTTTGGTGATGATTAATAGATATATAAGTCCAGTCCAAATATGATCATAGGACAGTGATGGCTAACCTTGACACTCCAGCTGTTGTTGAACTACACATCCCAGCATGCCCTGCTACAGTTCTGCTATTTGGCCTTGCTAAAACTGATGCAGGGCATGCTGGGATGTGTAGTTCAACAACAGCTGGAGTGTCAAGGTTAGCCATCACTGTCATAGGATAAGACTTTTTCTTTGTATGGAACTTCTCACCGCAGACTCAGAATAAGTGCTTTTGAACTCCAGATTCCCACAAGTTTTTAATAATTTCAAAGGCAAGCAGAGATAACAATAATGCAACACCATTGACAAAGGGGTAGCAATTTTATTCACACAAAGCACTCACATTTTATATATAAAAAACAGCATATAAACCACACATGTGGTATCCCCACGGAGACAGCTTGCTTCACCACACAACATGCCTACCCATTAAGTTGGTAATTGAGATATAGATCAAAATCATCCTGGACACCAATAGATCACACAGGGAATCGGCTGGCAGAAGTTCATGCAGTCACATCATCCAGGGGTCAGTTATAACCAGCTTTACACGTTTTGGACCAACAGGTCCTTCATCAGAAGCATGTAGTAAGAAATGTATTCATATGTTTTAAGTGATTAATATTCTGCCACTATTCATACTCTATGTAAAAAGCATTAGCGCCATTCTAAGGTCACCACCCTTTGTACTGTTCCCGAAACAACATAACAAGAGGACACGTCTGTATCTGGAACAAACCATATTGCAATGAAAGGGGTGCAAATACATTTATATTTTCTGTACAGGGTAAATACTGGCTGCTTTCCATGCAGCCCACAAATGTCAGACAGCTTTATTTTTACACCCCACCCAAATCTTAATCTCTCTGCACGTTACACCTGCCTCACCTGCAGCACAACATAGCTTTGCCCAAGTGTAAATCATAATCAGACCTTGCGTGAAAACAAGAATAGGTGACTGTTAAGTGGCACAAGATGCCAATATAGGGCTGCTCATTGAAGGCGCAGTCAATCTGTGTCGTTGTCACTCTGCCATCGATTGCAGACAACCATCACTGAGAAACCATTAATAGTCTTAACTATCAATGGGGTCAATTCAATTCACTGACAGTTGAATAGCGCCAGGAGTTAGCTCCCGTCGCTATTCAATTCAGCTCAAGTTAAGTCGGCGAAGGCCCATTCTCCCGGACTTAACAGGTTGAATTGTCGGGAGAACGGGCATTCTCCGACTTAACTCCCCGCCGCGATGCTGATTCCCGACAGAATCAGCCTTGCGCCGGTCGCGCGGCAGCACTTTTGTCGGATTTCTTCTCTCATCCCCCGGGGGTGAGAGAAGAATTCCCGACAATTGAGGGTCACTTGTCGCTGTATTGAATAGTGCCGGGAGCTAACTCCCGGCGCCATTCAACTGTCAGTGAATTGAATCGACCCCAATGTTTTGACGCGCTGCTGCTCTTCATGCACAAAATATTTTAACACTCAGATCTGTGTGCGCTGCTGCAGGTTATCTTCTGATACTCCTTGCCCACCCCATGGTTCTCCACCTGGTATAATACTAGAGAGACCATCCCTGAACAGCCCAAGGCCACCTAGCATTTAGAAAGAGTAACATAAGGTGGCTAGTGCTGTAGTGATTGGGCTGCCAGAGTGCAGTAGTCACAGTCCTCTCTCCTCTCACTTAGCTGCCTACAGCATCTCACGCCACTTTATTAAAGAGCTGGAAGACTGAATTGTTAGGACAGGTCCAGAGATGGATGCAGTTCCCATAGCTGCTGCATCTTTAGGCGCAGCAGTAATAATGCTATAGGAGGCGTCAAAGGAAAAAAAGACGCCTCCTGTTGGCATCCCAGATCAGAGTACTGCGTCTGAAGAAGCAGAATCGGATCATCTGCGAGAGTATAGACCAGGGGTGGGGAACCTTTGGCCATCCAGCTGTTGTTGAACTACACATCCCAGCATGCCCTGCTATAGTTTTGCTATTTGGCCATGCTTAAACTATTACAAGGTATGCTGGGATGTGTAGTTCAACAACAGCTGGAGGGACAAAGGTTCCCCATCCCTTGTATAAACCATCAGAGCAACCCCAAGGTTATTCAGATTGATCCTCTGTGCTCCGTAGTTGAGGCCAGGAAATCTGTATCTTCCTGTTCTCGCCCCCATTTTTGGGACTGCTGCCCAGTGCCACCTCATCCCCAAATGGCTACAGCCTGTCAATCAGGCTGTGGCTCAGGGGTGCACTGTGTGCGGCAACGCACCATCGGAGATGTACGCAATCGGGTTTGCATACATCAATAAATTAGGTCCACAGTGTTGTCAGCGCATCCCAGAGCCACTCACAGGATGGGATGTAATCATGTTACCGGCGGTTGGGATCCCGCCGGTCAGTATACCGATGCCAGAATCCCGCCTGCTGGAAATCCCAACAGTCGGCAATCCATGACACCCATAGAGTGGGAATAGAACCTGTGGCGAGAGCAGCGAGCCACCGAACCTGCTGCGTGGGTCTCCATGGCAAGTCTCCATAAACAAGTCCATAAATAAGTCATCCGTTCGGCTGAATCAATATGGCAGCCCAATTTCACACAATACTCTTCGCTACCATATAAGGTAGCAAACACTTTTGTGGTTCAGCCGGGCGTAGGATGTGAGATGAGGTGCCATTGCCAGCTTTTAATCAACGCAGCAATGGCAATTCGTAACCTTTGCCTGGAATTGAATTCCCCTATTAGTCCGTCTGTTATTACCCAGTCTGATTTAATACTGCTTTGTTCCCATATGTAAATCACTACAGAATATGTTGTTATTATATAAGTAAATGTTAATAAACTTATACTAATGGATGTATCTTTAGAAGGGACATAAGGTGAATAAGTATAGACAACAGCAGTGTGTGGAAAATATGATGGTGAAGGTGACATTTGGGGTACAACAAAAGAATATCGTAAACATCAGTACGCGATAACAATTCTCATAATATAAACAAGCATAACGTAGTAAGGTTATGTGACTAGACAGTGTATATAGAACAAGGCAGGTGCAGCTGATGACAAAGGGCTGCAAATGAATGCAGTGGATGGAGCAAAATTCATGGAATGTCACAGACTATAACCCATGGACCAAGCAGTGGTGTAATGGTGAAGCTTGCATACATAACGCCTATGATACCAGACTACACTGCAAATGCCATAGCTGCATCAGGTGGATGGAACAAGATGCAAACAAGCGATGCTGACGGAGATGAATGGAATTAAATGAAAACAAGTTTAGTGGACTGTGGCACAGAGAACAAGTTGAGACCAGGTGTAATTGGGAACCGATTGTTAATAGCAGATAAACAAGTGTAACTGACTAAGGTATATGGAATGAGAGATGAACCATACGTTAAGTCCTGTGCCAATATAGCAGCTGTTAACGTGGCAGCAAATTTACAGTAAGACATAAAATATCTGCTGCGGGGATCAATATAGTAAAGATTAGGGATCTATACAGCACACAAGGATTTGAACCTAAATGTAGTCATGTTTAGTGTCTAAATGTAGTCATGATCCTCTTGTCAAACACAGCATAACTCACATATAATATAACGTTTTAATATTATATGCAAAACTGTAAAAGTCGAGAACAAATTATTGAGAAGTGACTTAAAATGTAAAAGCATAACAGGAGTGGGCAGGCTTAATGATGGGTACATGGTCATGGCACAAGAAAACAAAGAAAGCTGTACACCCCTGAGACATCATGATTATGTATAAGACATGGGGCAGTGGTGTATGGCATGACATTATATATATATATATATATATATATATATATATATAAAAAAGCCTGTGGTGTGCCGTGACAGCACACAGAGGGTGCAGGCATGCTGTGCCTTTGTTACACAATGCAGTGACAGGTGTAGTGGGCACTGGGCAGCCATGTACAGCAGCCTCTGTGGCCCTTCGCACACACCACTGGTGGCCCTGGGCACACGTAGCTGGCAGGTATCGCACAGGGCTGTGACACTGGGTGAAGATGGTGGTTACAGGCCTGGGTCTCCTATCCCAGGCCGAGAAGGGGGGCTGTCAGCTGTCTGCTCCACCTACACGTAAATCACAACCGAGAGCCGCTCAGGTTCCCCCCGTGGCGGGTCCTCGTCTCCCCCACCCGTGACCCCGTCCTACCAGGGAAGAGTCCGGCCGGCAGTCTGGAAGCAGATCCTCTTGTTATTGTTGTTGTTGACGACTCAGCATCGCTCAGGCTGCTGCCTGTTTCCGGCGGCGATCTGACATCGCGAGAGTGCCCCGAGATCTCGTGTTGTGCTGGAGTCTGGCACTCTGGGAGCGACACACTCACACAGGGGAGGAGAGGCGGCTGCTGCTGGCCGTGTAGTCAGGGTTGGTGAGAGGAGTCAGATCATCAGTATGGCGACAGAGATGCTGTAAGGGGCAGTGCTGCGTCCCTGATAGTGCTCTATGCTGCTGCTAGTCCATATTAGTGAGTGTGCTGCGAACTTGCCATGCTGTGTGCTCCTGTAAGACCCCCAACTTGCTGTGTGTTTCTGCTAGTTGATCCCTGTGATTGTGTGGTGTTCTGCTGTTGTTCCTTGATTGTGCAGTGTGCTCCTGTTAGTTACCGGAGTGTGCTGTGGTTAGTCCGAGACCATACTGTGCGCTTGTTAGTTTTACCTGACCATGCTGTGTGCTCCTGTTAGTTGTTCCCTGATTGTGCTGTGTGTGTTGCTGTTAACCCTGACCATGACGTGTGCTGCTGATATCCCTGATCATGATGTGTGCTGCTGTTATTTGTACCCTGTGATTGTGCTGCTGTTATCCCTGACTGTGATGTGTGCTGCTGTTAGTTGTACCCTGTGATTGTGCTGTGTGCTGCAGTTATCCCTGACCATGATGTGTGCTGCTGTTATTTGTACCCTGTGATTGTGCTGCTGTTATCCCTGACTGTGATGTGTGCTGCTGTTAGTTGTACCCTGTGATTGTGCTGTGTGCTGCAGTTATCCCTGACCATGATGTGTGCTGCTGTTGTACCCTGTGATTGTGCTGTGTGCTGCTGTTATCCCTGACATGATGTGTGCTGCTGTTAGTATTACCCTGTGATTGTGATGTGTGCTGCTGTTATCCCTGACCATGATGTGTGCTGCTGTTAGTATTACCCTGTGATTGTACTGTATACTGCTGTTAGTCACTGAGACAGTGCTACGCAATTTTGTTTGTTGTGGACTGTATAGTTAAATTTGGAATTATACATTCATTACTTACAGTGCAGTGATTTGTTTCATTCCCTAATATAAATGCCAGCTGCTCCACTATTTTAAGAACTGGAGCATGTTCTATGATAAGTGGAGATTATTTCCTAATTTCCTCTGGATTATAGGTGTTCATGCCAAACGTTGTTATGGTTACACCTAGAACAAAAGGACGTACTCCCAGTGTTAACTCTGTAATGTAAATAAATACAAGTAATCTCTATATGACTGTGTGTGTATTAGTCCTAATACCGGTATACATGGACAAATCACATAAAACAACACAAACACCACATTTAAAAAATAAATACCAATAAGAAATAAGTGAAGGCAGAAACGCTTGTGCGTTTTACTTTACCTTCAGAAAAAACTTTTTTCCTTGGTTATAATATTTAGCTTGATTGCAGTATAGGCATGCTTAAATCTGTGAGCTTGAAAGATAAAGTGCTTTGTGTGCACAATTTGGAAAGTCAAGTGACCAAAAAGAAAGCGATAAAGACCTACCATTTATCACTGATTTTTCAGGGCAAAGAAACCTCTTAGAAAGAAGTATAAAAAAAAATTGACATATCCTCATAACTGACGACGAATGAAAAACCTTACTCCGTACACAACCGAGGATTATATACAGAAGAGCACCTACGATTGGAAAAAGTCTTGTAAAAAGTAATCTGAAAACAGAACTGTAAGGGAAAAAGACGTGGCTTGGAAATACAGAATCTGGATGCTATAACTGTAATAATTGTACATCATGCAAAAAATCAGGAAGATCAACTACTAAACCCATCAGAAGAATCTCTTCATGGACCACAAATAAGATATTTAAAATAAAAGAGAAAATAACATGTAACTCGACAGGGGTAAAATATCTTCTAACATGCCCCTGTGGTTTACAGTATGTAGGCAAGACCATCCAGAAACTACACATTAGAATAAATGAACACCTGAACAACATTAGGAATGAGAAAGATAATCACAGCATTCCGAACCACTTAAAACTTATGCATGGGAGCGACCCCGCAATTTTGTCATTCACAGGTTTAAAGCATGTGAGGAAACCGTGGAGAGGATTAGAGATGAGCGGGTTCGGATTTACTCTGTTCTTTACGTCAGAATTCTTGCCATTTCTTATTTTCTGAATTTTTCTTATTGGCTAACCAAAACACGTGACGTCCGATAGCCAATAAGGAGACTCTGGTAAATCCGAGTGACCTGGCATTTCTTCCCGGGTAGCTTGCAGGGTTCTACCCATGAAAGGACCCAGGATAGCTACCAGGTTAATCGACCCTGGACCTGTTTACAGCATGGGAAGAGACCATGCCTTCCAACCGCGGGAAGATTGGGGGACATTTTGGCTGTGCTACCGGTGAAGGTATGCACGCGTTGCATCCATTCTGTGTGCTAAAGAGGCTGGGGACAGCTCAGCAGCTGCCAGAGTGCTAGGCTCGCCCCCTGCGTGACGTGGAGTGGCATCGATGAAAGGGTGTGGCCTAACTGGACTGAGTCCATGCCCCAGGGTACCGATAAAATATGGGAGAGCGTGAAGATGTGCAGTGTGAATGGTGCCAACCCGGGTAGGAGCCGCAGTGGAAACAGGATCTGACCCTGCTTGGAACAGTGTTCCAAATAACAGATCAGATCCAGGATTGTAGTGGGGTTTCCAGGCAGCAGGGTAAATGGCCAGGGTGCCGGAGTTTGTGCAAGATTGCTCATATTTTTAAAGCACAATAATTTACAATGCAAAACCGGCTTGATTTTGCCTTGTAAACGATTTCCACTTAAAAAATATGGGCATTCCATACCTCTGGCTTCTCACACCCTATAACATTTACCCCAACATTAGAAAAGATTGTAAGGGCCCTAATGTAGCAGATATTAGTGTGGATAAAATATATAGGGTAAGTGCACAATAAAAAAAACCAAGCCCTTGGTTACTCATTGTAGCCCAGTTTAAGGATGGCCATCAATAGGCGATGGCTGCGGACCATTGATAGTATTATTACAATGAAGATTTTCCATTTGATAAATACAGCAGCATACCCTACCCTGCAGCTACAAGTGATTGTACTAAACTGATAATGAGAGCTTAGTGTATGAGTAGCGTTTATTCCAGGGCCGTTTCTAGACTATTTGGCTAGCAGTGCGAAACAGTAAAATTTTACTTCCAGACTAATCCCAATCCAGAACTCTATTGAGCACTGCAGGGAGTGGGGTGAGGCATCACTACTACTTGAACAGAGGACACCAACATAGTGCTTGATGCGGATGTCCCTCTTTTGCATGTCCTGCGTGCTAGTTAATGTCCCTCCCAAAATGGACATTTTGTGAGGGACATTTTCAACTATAATCCATGTGGACAGCCAGACTGCATAGAGGACCCTATTCTGGTTGGATAGCTAATCCTGATCCATGTCCAGGCTCTTGTCAAGTCTCTGTGAATATACCGTATCCTGCCAGCTTTGGTCTACATCCAGCCTGTGTGTCCGTGGTTACCCATTGCAGCAAAGTACGTTCACTCCAGCTGTGCCAGTAGTTGCAAGGCTGCAGCATTTCCACTACACCTGAACCTGTACCCAAGTCACAGTTTCGCCACTGTGTGTTATTACAGACTGCAGCCTAGTCACTATTCATCCAGCATGTCCCTCTGCAACTAGGTTAATGCAGCCAGCACTCTGCTTTCAATCACTGTGCCTTATTCATTAAGGATTGCAAATGCAAAGCTGCTCGCAGCAGCTTTGCATGTGCAGTTCTTAGCAATGCAAATGCTGGAGGAGGTGAATACCACCTCCTCCCTGTATGTGCGATCTTAGTTTAGAAATGTGCCCGAAGGAGCCGGTCACGCTTTGGAGAGCTCCTGAAGAGTTTTCTACTTTTATTTTTATTGTTTGTTATGTTCAGTCAGGGCTGTTTAGGCAACAGCCTGACTGCTTCGTGGAACTTAGGGGGGAGAACGGCCCAACTTCCTATAGAGCTAATGGTCCTGTTTCTCTGCTGGCAGGACACTGAGCTCCTGAGGGAGCTATTCGCAAGCCACACCCTCCCGCAGCAAGCCGACACCCCCTAAAAGAGCCTGAAGAGTGTTTGAGTACAACGGCGGCGCCCCGGTAAGCGGGTCGCCGGCGGGAATGGCGGCACTATGGTAAGAGCGCAGCTCTCCTTACAGGCTGCGCTCCAGGGAGTCTCAGAGGGACACGCGCTGCGGCCGGTCCCGCCGTGAGAGGCGCGCTGGGAAACCCATCTTACCCACACTGGCCACACAGCTAACAGAGGTTTTTACAGCTAGTTAGCACAATCTTACAAAGCCTCAGGGCCAGTACAAAGAATAAAGTGCGGGAAGCCGCGTGCCATTTTAGGGGGCGTAGCTTCCCACTGAGCGGATCCAGTGGCTCTCTGGCGCCATTTCCCTCTGCAGCTCTGCCAAAGCAGCAATACAAGGGACGCGCAGCTCCTCTGACAGGACCCCAAATCTCCACTGTGGTACCAGGGGGTCTTAGTGAGGGGGGGGAGCAGTGTAACTGTTATAAACATTATACTGGTGCTTGTTTATTGTGACCCAGCTTAGTTTTACTACTGCTGATAGGGGTGCTGTGTGGCTGGCTCTGAACTCTGTGTCTCTCTGAGACTCTGCCTACATATACTGTGTTTTTACCATGTGTGTGTGTGTGTGTGTGTATATAGGTGTCCCTTTACAATGTCCAGGGACTGTGTTTCTTGTACAGCTAAATGTCTCTCATCCACTGGGGACTCGCTACCCTGTACTCAGGATAGTGTTCACTCCCAGTCCAGTGTGGCTGAACCCCCATGGTTGGCTTCCATTAAAGGGATGATTTCAAATATTTCAACTAAACGGTCTAACAATGAAAAGGAAACACAATTCTTTGAAGCTGTCAGAACTGTCCTACATATCCCTGACAAGTCAGAGGAGGCTGACGAGGAATCTTATTTTAATACAAAAAAGAAATCCTCTGTTAATTTCCCCGCTTCAAAGGAATGAAATGCCCTCTTTGAAGAAGCGTGGGTTAACCATGTTAAAAAGTTTCAGATCCCTAAGAGATTGATTTCTTCTTTTCCCTTTCCTGCAGAGGATAGGAAGAAATTGTGGATGCATCAGTATCCAGGTTATCACGTAACATAGTCTTACCGGTCCCTGGGGCAGCTTAAAGGACGCTGCTGACTGCAAGATTGAGACCACCCTCAAGTCTTTATGTACGTTGGCTGTGGTGGCCCAGAGACCCACTATTGCTTGTGCATGGATCACTAGGGCCATTGCTAAATGGTCAGGTATTCTAATAGATGATTTAGATTCCTTACCAAGGGATGATGATGTTTTACTCCTGCAGCATATCCAGGATTCTGCTAACTTTATGGTTGAAGCCATCAAAGAAATTGGTCTACTCAGCGCACGCACCACTGCCATGGCAGTGTCAGCATGCAGGGGCTTATGGCTACGTCAGTGGACTGTGGAGACGGATTCCAGAAAGGGCATGGAAAGTCTTCCTTTCACGGGTGAGGCTCTGTTTGGAGATGAACTGGATAAGTGGATAGCCAAGGCTACGGCGGGTAAGTCTACATACCTTCCCTCCGCAACGGCACCTACTAGGAAAACCTATTCTGGTTCAACTCTGCAGTCCTTTCGGACAGTGAAGTTTAAAGGCAAATCCAAGGGTTCTTCTACAACCTTCAAAGGGAATAGAGGTAAACCCAGAAAACCCGCTGCTGCAGGTTCTCAGGATCAGGCTTCCAGGTCTGCTTCCTCAAAGCCCTCAGCATGACGGTGGTGCACACTGCCTGGAAGACAGGCAGGTGGGAGCCCGATTACGTTATTTCAGTCACATTTGGGCAACATCTTGCCAGGATCCCTGGGTAAAAGATCTTATCACACAGGGATACAGACTGGAGTTTCAGGAACTCCCACCTCCCAGATTCTTCAAATCAGGCTTGCCAGCTTCTCCAGAAGCAGGTTTGATCTTACAGGCATCAATTCAAAAACTGGTACAGACTCAGGTCATTGGGGGTAATGCCGAGTTGATTGCAGCATCAAATTTGTTAGCAGTTAGGTAAAACCATGTGCGCTGCAGGTGGGGCAGATATAACATTTGCAGAGAGAGTTAGATTTGGGTGGGTTATTTTGTTTCTGTGCAGGGTAAATACTGGCTGCTTTATTTTTACACTGCAATTTAGATTTCAGTTTGAACACACCCCACCCAAATCTAACTCTCTCTGCAAATGTTATCTGCCACACCTGCAGTACAAATGGTTTTGCCCAACTGCTAACAAATTTGCTTCTGCGATCAACTCGGAATTACCCCCATTGTTCCAGTTACGATTCACCTACAAAACAAAGGTTATTATTCCAACCTGTTTGTAGTGCTGAAGCCGGACAGTTCGGTAAGGCCCATTTTAAACCTCAAGTCGCTGAACCCATATTTACGGGTGTTCAAGTTCAAAATGGAGTCTCTGAGAGCGGTGATCTCAGGTCTGGAGGAAGGGGAATTCCTGGTGTTTTTGGACATCAAGGATGAGTACCTTCATGCTCCGATCTGGCCGCCTCATCAGGCTTATCTAAGGTTTGCATTTCATGACTGTCACTACCAGTTCCAGGCCCTGCCTTTTGGCCTCTCCACAGCACCGAGGGTGTTCACCAAGGTAATGGCAGAGATGATGTTTCTCCTCCGCATGCAGGGAGTAAACATAATACTGTACCTGGACGACCTGCTGATCAAGGCGCCGTCCAGGGAGAAGCTGTTGCACAGCATCGCCCTATCAACTCGATTGCTCCAGGATCACGGTTGGATTCTGAACCTGCCAAAATCTCACCTGGAACCAACACGGAGGCTTCCGTTTTTTGGTAATGATTCTGGATACGGGGGCACAGAGAGTATTCCTTCCAATGGAAAAGGCATTGGTGATCCAGTCAATGGTGCGGGATGCCCTAAGACCATCTCGAATATCAGTGCATCTTTGCATTCACCTCCTAGGAAAGATGGTAGCCTATTACGAGGCTCTACAGTACGGATGGTTTCACGCAAGACCCTTCCAGCTGGATCTGTTGGACAAGTGGTCCGGATCGCATCTTCACATGCACCAGAGGACACATCTATCGCCAAAGGCCAGGATCTCCCTTTTGTGGTGGCTTCAGACATCTTACCTGACCGAAGGCAGAAGGTTCAGGATTCAAGATTGGATTCAAGCCTCAGAGGTTGGGGAGCAGTCACCCAAGGGGAGCAGTTCCAAGGAAAGTGGTCATGTCAGGAAGCCGTCCTTCCGATCAACATTCTGGAACTAAGGGCAATATACAGCGCCCTTCTCCTAGCATCCCATCTTCTTCGAGATCGAGCCGTTCAAGTCCAGTCGGACGACGTGATGGCGATGTCTTACATAAACCGACAGGGCGGAATGAAGAGCAGAGCAGCCATGTCAGAGGTAACAAGAATCCTCCTCTGGGCGGAAAGGCACGTGGTGGCGTTGTCGGCAATCCTCTTCCGGGAGTGGACAACTGGGAAGCAGACTTACTCAGCAGGCACGACCTCCATCCAGTAGAGTGGGGACTTCACCCGCAGGTGTTCAAGTCCTTATCACATCGATGGGGGATTCCTCAAATCAACATGATGGACTCTCATCTCAACAAGAAGCTCAAGCGGTAATGTTCCAGGTCGAGAGACCCATTAGCAGTGGCGGTGGACGCTCTGGTGACTCCATGGGTCTACCAGATGGTGTACGTGTTTCTGACCTCTTCCGTTGATCCCAAGAATTCTCAAAAGAATAAAAAGGGAAAAAGTGCAAGCAATTCTCATTGCTCCGGACTGGCCAAGAAGGGCCTGGTACGCGGATCTACTGGAGTTGATCTGGAGGACCCATGGCCTCTTTCTCTTCGTGAGGATCTTCAACAGCAAGAGCCATTCGTCTATCAAGACTTACCGTGGTTACGCTTGACGGCATGGAGGTTTTGTGTCAGATACTAGCCCGGAAAGGGATTCTGGATAGGGTGATTCCTACTTTGATCAAGCCAGAAAGGAGGTAATGTCTAAGCATTACCACCGTATTTGGAAGAAGTACATCTCTTGGTGTGAGTTCAGGAACATTCCTGCGGCAGAATTTAAGCTTGGACATTTTCTTTTTCTGTAGGCTGAAGTGGATGTGGGCCTATGGTTGGGCTCCTTAAAAGTCCAGATTTCAGCCTTGTCCATTTTCTTCCAGAAACAATTAGCGTCTCTTCCGGAGGTTCAGACCTTTTTGAAAGGTGTTCTACACATTCAACCGCCTTTTGTTCCTCCTACGGCACCTTGGGATCTCAATTTTGTGTTGCACTTTCTCCAGTCGGATTGGTTGGAGTCCTTACAAGCAGTGGACGTTTAAGTTTCTTACGTGGAAGACAGTTACACTGTTGGCCCTGGCTTCAGCCAGGCTAGTGTTGGAACTGGGGGCATTGTCTCACAGGAGCCCATACTTGATATTTCATGAGGATCGTGCTGAACTCAGAACTCGTCAGCAGTTTCTTCCGAAGGTGGTGTCTGCTTTTCATATCAACCAACCTATTGTGGTTCCGGTGCTTACTGACACTTCTTCAAAGTCCTTGGATGTTGTGAGGGCTTTGAAAATTTATGTACAACGGACGGCTTGTCACAGAAAGTCTGACTCGCTGTTTGTGCTCTATAATCCCAATAAGATTGGGTGTCCTGCTTCAAAGCAGTCTATTTCGCGCTGGATCAGGCTTACTATCCAGCATGCCTATTCTATGGCAGGTTTACCGGTTCCAAATTTGGTACAGGCCCACTCTACTAGGTCGGTGGGTTCTTCCTGGGCGGCTGCCTGGGTTGTCTCGGCTTTACAGCTCTGCCGAGCAGCTACTTGGTCTGGTTCGAACATGTTTGCTAAGTTCTACAAGTTCGATACTTTGGCCGCTGAGGACTATCAGTTTGGTAATTCTGTTCTGCAGGAACCTCAGCACTCTCCCACCCGGTTTGGGAGCTTTGGTACATCCCCATGGTACTAATGTGGACCACAGTATCCTCTAGTACGTAAGAGAAAATAGGATTTTTATTACCTTACCGGTAAATCCTTTTCTCGTAGTCCGTAGAGGATACTGGGCGCCCACCCAGTGCTTCGTTTTTCTGCTTTGTTATTTGCTTAAGAATTGTTGTTGGTTCAGCCGTTGCTGTTTCCGGTTCAAGTTGGGTTAGCATGGCTTTCCTCTTGTTTGTGTGTGCTGGTTCGAATCTCACCACTATTCAGTTAAATCCTTCTCTCGGAGTATGTCCGTCTCCTCGGGCACAGTTTCTAGACTGAGTCTGGTAGGAGGGGCATAGAGGGAGGAGCCAGCTCACACTATTAATTTCTTAAAGTGCCCATGGCCCATCTATTATACCCCATGGTGCTAATGCGGACCCCAGTATCCTCTACGGACTACATGAAAAGGATTTACCGGTAGGTAATTAAAATCCTATTTTCCTGAACGCCGGACTCCCCCGCACACGCCTCTGCCTGTCAAGTTGCAGTCCCCGCATATCGGGGAAATGCAGTAAGGATCGCTTAAGGTTTTAAGGAAAATGTATCAAGCAGTGATGTATAGTTTGGAGCAGTGAAGGGAAAGGGGGACAGGACAGAAACTTTCAAAGTTATCAGTGATTTACATGGTACAGGAGGGAAGCATTCTTCAATGGAAGAGAAGAATTAGAACATGAGGACATGTTCTGAAAACCAGGTTTTAGTGATATCCATGCTTGAGCACAGGTAGTTAAACCAAAATAACTGACAAACTAATTAAGTCGTCTGTGCTCATGTATGGCTATCCTTAAACTGTGGACTGTCTGTGTGCCATGAGTACTGTGGTTGGGAAACCCTGTATTTGGTAGTTGTAGGCCATCTATGTAATATTTTATATCTGAATTGAGGTTTCCTTCCTTCCCAGAAAAAATGGATCTATTTACTAAACCTTGGAGACAGAGAAAGTATCAGCCAATCAGTTCCTAACTGCCGTGTTATGGTCTGTGTTTGAAAAATGATAGGGGCTGATTGGCTGGTACTTTATCTCCGTCCATGGCTTAGTAAATAGACCTCAAAGTACCTGAGGATTTTTTGATATCCACCTTTTAATATCTGAATATGTTTCAGCTAATTTTGTTTTAAAATTAGTTTTAGAAAATGTATCTGCTTCTCTAGTTCTTTTAATGCACAAGCACTTTGTTTTATAGAGATGCCATTTATATAGTGTCAGAATAGTTGTTCTTTAAAGTCCTAAAACTTTTGAATTATGTATTCTAATTTGCAAAAGTGAAAAAGAAAACATATTTTGGAGAACACTCAGAGAATTGAAAAATGAAACGAAAACTTAACTGTTAAGAAAAGAGAACACTTGGAGGGATCAGTATGAAATGCCGGGATTCTGTCCACCGTAATGCCGGCAGCAGGGCGAGCGCTATAAAAAAGAACCCTTGTGGGCTCGCTGTGTTTGCCACCCAGGTTCTATTCTCCTTCTATGATTGTCGTGGACACCCACAGAGGTAGAATAGACTGTGCCGGGATCCTGACTAACGGTATTTTAACCGCTTCCACACAAGGAGGTGTATGTGTTAAAACAAAGTATTGAAGTAGCATGTTGGGGTAACATTGTAGAAAATGTGATTATTCACAATATGTGGCTGGCAAGAATATTAAAAAAAATCCCTTATTTATCTACCGGTATATATACAGAAAATAATGTTGAAATTATTTTGCAAGGGATAGGTTACTGGTTCCTGGGCAATTTTATGGTTACAATTGGACTGATTCAGAGATGGATACTAATGCACAGCTGTTGCATCTTTGTACATTGTGCTACTACCGGCTACAGCATATGCAGAAAACAGGGCAGAAAAACACCCACAGTTTCTGCAAAACTGCCTGTTGTGGCTCCCAAACTCCGGCAGCATGTCAATTATGCTGCAGCATTTGTGGCTCTGTAAGCAACATTGCAGCCGCAGATCTAAATATGTGCAGCTAGGCTTCTGCACATGTTCACATCAGAAATGTACGTAAAACATCAGGTTTGAGTACATAACTGAATTAGGCTCAATGTGACAAATGAATTGGCGTATGACCACGTATAGTATTTTAATGACGCATCACTTGGCAAAAGTCATACAGTGTGAAAATGTATCGCCTTCAAATTTGGTTGAATTCTTCAATAGTGACATCAAATATTATTGTGTAAGCTGGACCAATATGTCTAAGTAAAGTAATATGATATAGTATGGAAGCAGTCATCAGACAAAACCTACCATAAATATATTGCTGGCCTGATGGCAGTAGGTTTAGCCATCAATTTTAAAAAATATCACAGGAGCTGCTGGTCAAAATTAATGTGATGATGAATACATACAGTTCAAACACATATTTTCATTATACATCAGACATTTCGTTGGAAAAGACCAGCAGATGTCAGAGGTATTTTCATATGACAGAACATTAGTCTCCAGCACAAAATCTAAAACAATATGCCTATGTTGTGCTTCATCATATATAGAGACAATTCTCAAACAAAAAAACTCCAATGTGCTAATTGTTGGCAGATGACAGCATGTAAATCTACCAGTTAAAGAATATCAGAAAAATCAGTAGATGACAGTATACATTTCTCTTAAGGCAGAAGATTAGTCTGCAGCACAAAGTCCAGATAATACAGCATATCTAGAGATGAGCGGGACCGATTCTCTGAGAATCGGACCCACCCGAACTTCCTGATTCGGAGGGGGATCGGAGTCTGGCTCTGATTTTTGGATCCCAAAACAAGGCAAAACATTGTCATCCCGCTGTCAGATTCTTGCTGGGTTTTGGATTCTATAAACGTATCTTGTCTCAGTGCTGGGTTGTGGGTGTATCACTCCAGGGGTGAGCTGTCTGTCATCTGCTGTATCTGACAAGGGGTACTCTGTCCACCTAGGGGTGATCTGTCCATACATTCAGGGGCTCTGCCCCAGTGTTAATTAAAAACCCAGTATACTGTGTACATCCAGGGACTGGTGTGTCCTATCAATATCAGTCTAGTCTAGCGGTGTTCTGTCTGTTGTTTGCTGTATCTGACAAGGAGTGCTCTGTCCATCCATCCAGGAGCTTCGACTCAGTGTAAAATTGAAAAAATAAAAGCTAAAAAGCCTAAAATCTAATTAAAAATATATATTTTGTTTGTTTGTGCTGTACCCCAGTGTACTATACAATTTTTATTTTATTTTCGTAAGTACTGTGACATTGCTGGTCAGACCGCAGTATATTATTATTTCGTATTCATATATGTATTGTGCAACACTGTGGATGAAGGTGGTACCACAGTAATATATTTTCATACTCAGACGTGTACTGTATTGTGTGACGCTATGGGTGAACGTGGTACCACAGTAATATATTCTCATGGTCATACACGTATTATGTGAGGTGAAAGTAAACCGTAGTGTTAGATTAAAGATCTTAACATGTATAGTATGGAGGAGAGAAGGGAAAGGGGAGACATGATAGAAACTTTCAAATATACCAAAGGTTTTAACAAAGTTCAGGAGGAAAACATTTTTCAAAGGAAGAGAAGTATTAGAACGCGAGGACATACACTGAAACTGGAGGGAGGCAGGTTCAGGGGAAATTTAAGGAAAAATTATTTCACAGAAAGAGTAGTGGATAAGTGGAATAGCCTCCCATCAGAGGTGGTAGAGGCTAAGACTGTAGAGCAATTTAAACATGCTTGGGATAGGCATGTGAATATCCTTACAAAGAATTAAGGTTCAAAAAGGGTTGCGATTACCTAAAGGATAAAAAAAATGGGCAGACTAGATGGGCCAAGTGGTTCTTGTCTGCCGTCAAATTCTATGTTTCTATCTCTGACTCATATACGTATTGTGACACTGTAGGTGATACATTTTTTTGTACAAATTGTGGTTAGTGCTGTTCCCCACTTGGTCCGCGTTTTTGATAGATATGAAGGACAAACAATTTGTGGTTAGTGCTGTTCCCCACTTGGTCCGCGTTTTTGATAGATATGAAGGACAAACAATTTGAGAGGATAAAAGGAAGCACATACTAGTGCAGCAGGTGCTGTCACCAGTCATGATGATACAAGTCAGTCAACGTCCTCTACTAAGGCCACTTCGCTAGGGCATGCATGGCTTAAGTCAGGTGATGTAAAATCAAAGAAAAAGTAAAAGTCGGATTAGTAAAAGTCAGATTAGTTCAATAACCAATAAAAATTGTTGTCTATGCAATAAAGGGGTGGTCTTCAGGTTGCTGACTGTCGGGATCCCGGCGCACAGTATACCGGCGCCGGAATCCCGACAGCCGGCATACCGTGGGGGTTCACGACCCCACTGGAGGGAGAATAAATAGCGTGGCGAGCGCAGCGAGCCCGCAAGGGGCTCATTTGCGCTCGCCACGCTGTCGGTATGCCGGCGGTCGGGCTCCCGACGCCGGTATGCTGGTCGCCGGGAGCCCGGCCGCCGGCATACCATACTACACCCCAATAAAGACCCTCACCAATGCCCCCAATGATTAATTTGTTTTCAATTAAATTACAAATCAATCCTTCCATCCACTAGATACACACTTTATCTCCCTTAGGCCCATGATCTAGTTATTGCTAAAGATCTGTGTCAGACTATTTTTGCTGATTTTGGTTTCTTTTTTTTTAATGTACAAAAAAAGAGTATTATTAACCCCAATAACATTCATTTCAAGGCAGTTTTGACCACAGTACAAACCATGAAAAATATATACAGATGGAGCTGCGCTCATCTGAGGCGTGCACTCCCGGTGTGATTAGGCGATCTGTCCACCTAGTCATGAAGGGAGTGCACAGAAACGCTCTCCCATTCTAGTGAATGAGGAGCATCTCCATCACGGGCGGCGCGCCCGGACGGAGGCGCTGTAGCTGGGCACAGACGTAGCCACGACTACCCTTTCTCCATCTGTATTTATTTTTAGATGATGTAATCATCTGTACAGATCATTTTCAGCCTTGATTGTAGAATCAGTTCCTGAAAGTTATGTTTGACCTGGAGAAGGAAGCGTTGACAACAACGGGTGGAGTGCCTCAAGTTTCCACAGCCAGCTTTATGTATGGTATGTACCATGTAAATTAATATGTATGTTTTTGACCAATATGCACAACTAATTTTTATATTAATTAAACATATTTCCACTTTATTGCAGACATTCTGGTAGAAAGGGAGTGAAATTGTGCCGAGTCCCGAGTGCGCCTCCCTTATATGGAAAACTAGCAAGATCTGATGCTGGATGAAAACTATGATTGAATGAAGTGATTGGAAAGGAATGTTATTGAGGTTAATAATACTGTAGGAACAAAAACAGGCCAAAATTCTGTAATTGTAGCTTTCTTTTTGTTATTTAAATATATATATAATATATGTTTATATACAGATCTAAAACCCGCAAGAGCAGTTTTGGCAAAACCAGTACAGATCAAAAACACGAAGTAGATACAGATCCAAACTCAAAACCCAAGGTTTGGCCCGGCGCACATCTCTGACCATATCCACTTCAATGTTGTAATCCAATCAGGCCCCTGGTCGAATCAATGTTGTTACAGCATCTCTCATTGTATAATGTATAATGCTGTGAACTTTATCAGTTATGTTGTATTCTCGTAAGTGCTGATTTATAGACGTACATGCTGTCATCTGCCAACAATTTCGCATAGACATTGTTTCGGGTTTTGTGCAGCAGACTAATGTGAAAATACCTTTGACATCTGCTGGTCTTTTCCAGTGACATGTCTGATGTATAGTGAAAATGAGTTGCAACTGTATGTACAGTATTTATCACCACATGATTTGGACCTTTGTGATATGTTTCAAATTGATAGACAAAACTACTGCTATCAGGCCAGCAATATAGGTATTAATAGGTTTTGTGTGATGAATGCTTCCATACAATCACATTATCTATAACATAAGGTTGACGTTCTAATTTAATACTGCTTTTCTCTTATGTCCTAGAGGATACTGGGGTTCCATTTAGTACCATGGGGTATAGGTGGTGCAGCGATGAGGCTAAAAAAACGGCACTTCTGCGCATGCGCGACGTACTATTACAACGAACGATGTAGTTTCACACAGGGTCTAGCGAAGCTTTTCAGTCACACTGCTGGCCGCAGTGTGATTGACATGAAGTGGGCATTTCTGGGTGTCAACTGACCGTTTTCAGGGAGTGTTTTGAAAAATGCAGGCGTGCCAAGAAAAACGCAGGCGTGGCTGGGCGAACGCAGGGCGTGTTTGTGATGTCAACACAGGAACTGAACAGTCTGAAGTGATCGCAAGCGCTGAGTAGGTTTGAAGCTACTCTGAAACTGCACAAAATTATTTTGTAGCCGCTCTGCGATCCTTTCGTTTGCACTTCTGCTAAGCTAAAATATACTCCCAGTGGGCAGCGGCATAGCGTTTGCATGGCTGCTAAAAACTGCTAGCGAGCGATCATCTCGGAATGACCACCATAGACGGGTCCACTAGGAGCCATGGGCACTTTAAGAATTTGATAGTGTGGGCTAGCTCCTCCCTCTATGCCCCTCCTACCAGACTCAGTTTAGAAAGTGTGCCCGGAGGAGCCGGTCACGCTTATGGAAGCTCCTGAAGAGTTTTCTGCATTTATTTTATATGTTTGCTACTTTCAGGCAGGGCTGGTTGGCACCAGCCTGTCTGCTTCGTGGGACTTGGGGGAAACGGCCCAACCTCTTGAAGAGTTATGGGTCCCATGCCCCGCTGGCAGGACACTGAGCTCCTGAGGGAACTATTCGCAAGCCCCACCACGGCGAGCGTACATTCCTGCAGCACGCCGCCACACCTAGCAGAGTCAGAAGAATGAAGAGTGGTCAGTACTAAGCCAGCGTCCCGGGTAGCGGGTCGCCAGCCATTATGGTGGCATGAGGCTTCAAACCGGGGCGGAATGCGTCTCCAGACACGGTACACTACTGCGTCTCAGTACACTGTACACAGTACCCACACTGGAAAAAAACAGCCTTAAAACGGGTTTCTCTCCATTTTAAGCACCAGATTACCTCCGCCAGTATAAAAAAAGCGGGAAGACCGCGTGCCATTGAAGGGGCGGGGCTTCACTATGAGCGGATCCAGCAGCTCACCAGCACAATTTTCCCTCTGCAGTGGACACAGACGCTGACTGACAGGGATGCGCAGCTCCTCTTGAGTGACTCCAGATTACCTCAGTGGTTCGATGGGGGTCATAGCACGGGGGGAGCGATTATTAGTGTACTAAGTCCCCTATCGGGGTACTTAGTCTGTGACCCGGCTAAGCTTGGCATTAGCGATAAGGCGCAGTGGGGGCTGGCTACCAATAACTCTGTATCTCCCTGAAGGGCTCTTTGTTGGTTAATTGTGCCTAACCTTTTCCTGTGTGTGTGCTGTCACATTTACATTATGTCAGGCAAAGAGTGTGTTTCTTGTACAGCGGAGTGTTCCTCTTCACCAGGGGGCTCACTACCGGGTACTCAGGGCAGTGCACCTTCCCAGAATAGCGGGGCTGAACCGGAGTGGGTTAAATCTCAAATATTTCTACAAAACTATCCCGCAATGAGAAAGAGACGCAATACTTAAGACAGACTGTGGATGAGTTTATGAATAGAGACCCCAAACCAGCGTCTCAATCCCGTCCCATTTGTCTGCAAAAACGATCTCTGGCCCATATCCTGCAGTCTGACGCTGACGGGTCAGACATGGAGGAGGGTGAGGTGGATTTGGAGGGGAGGGATGCTACTCTGTCACAGGGAATAGAGGCTCTTATAGAGGCTATCAGAGATGTTCTGCAAATTCCTGATAAGGTGTCCGAGGAGTGTGAGGAATCTTATTTTCTCTGACGTCCTAGTGGATGCTGGGTACTCCGTAAGGACCATGGGGAATAGACGGGCTCCGCAGGAGACTGGGCACTCTTAAAAGAAAGATTAGGTACTACATCTGGTGTGCACTGGCTCCTCCCTCTATGCCCCTCCTCCAGACCTCAGTTAGAATCTGTGCCCGGCCAGAGCTGGATGCACCTAGTGGGCTCTCCTGAGCTTACTAGAAAAGAAAGTATTTGTTAGGTTTTTTATTTTCAGTGAGATCTGCTGGCAACAGACTCACTGCTATGAGGGACTGAGGGGAGAGAAGCAAACCTACCTGCTTGCAGCTTGCTTGTGCTTCTAAGGCTACTGGACACCATTAGCTCCAGAGGGATCGAACACAGGGCCCGACCTCGATCGTCCATTCCCGGAGCCGCGCCGCCGTCCCCCTTGCAGAGCCAGAAGACGGAAGATTCCAGGAGAAAATCGGCGGCTGAAGACTCCGGTCTTCAATAAGGTAGCGCACAGCACTGCAGCTGTGCGCCATTGCTCCCACAGCACACCACACGCTCCGGTCACTGGTGGGTGCTGGGGGGGGGGGCGCCCCTGGGCTGCAATATGTATACCTTTGTTGGCAAAATGCACATAATACAGTTTTAAACTGTATATGTGCCTAATCCCCCACCATAAATATTATTAAAAAAGCGGGAGAAGCCTGCCGCTGAAGGGGCGGGCTATCTTCCTCAGCACAGCCAGCGCCATTTTCTCTTCACAGCTCCGCTGGAAGGACGCTCCCCAGGCTCTCCCCTGCAGTATACACTACGGAAAGGGTAAAAAAGAGGGGGGGGCACATAAATTTAGGCGCAAAAGGTGATATAAGCAGCTATTGGGGGGAAATTCACTTTGTATTAGTGTAAATCCCTCTGTTATATAGCGCTCTGGTGTGTGCTGGCATACTCTCTCTCTGTCTCCACAAAGGACTTTGTGGGGTCCTGTCCTCAGTCAGAGCATTCCCTGTGTGTGTGTGCGGTGTGTCGGTACGGCTGTGTCGACATGTTTGATGAGGACGCTTACGTGGAGGCGGAGCAGGAGCCGATAAGTGTGATGTCGCCCCCTGCGGGGCCGACACCAGAGTGGATGGATATGTGGAAGGTATTAACCGACAGTGTCAACTCCTTGCATAAAAGGTTCGATGACGTAACAGCTTTGGGACAGCCGGCATCTCAGCCCGCGCCTGCCCAAGCGTCTCAGAGGCCATCAGGGGCTCAAAAATGCCCGCTACCTCAGATGGCAGACACGGAGTCTGACTCCAGTGTCGACGAGGATGAGACAAATGTACAATCCACAAGGGCCATCCGATGCATGATTACGGCAATGAAAAATGTGTTGCACATTTCTGACATTAACCCGGTTACCACTAAAAAGGGTATTATGTTTGGGGAGAAAAAGCAGCCAGTGACTTTTCCCCCATCTGATGAATTAAATGAATTGTGTGAAGAAGCGTGGTGTTCCCCAGATAAGAAATTAGTGATTTCTAAGAGGTTACTAATGGCGTACCCTTTCCCGCCAACGGACAGGTTGCGTTGGGAAACATCCCCTAGGGTGGACAAGGCGCTCACACGCTTATCAAAAAAGGTGGCACTGCCGTCTCAGGATACGGCCGCCTTAAAGGAGCCTGCAGATAGAAAGCAGGAGGCTATCCTGAAGTCTGTGTATACACACTCAGGTACTATACTGAGACCTGCTATTGCTTCAGCATGGATGTGTAGTGCTGCAGCAGCATGGTCTGATTCCCTGTCAGATAACATTGATTCCCTTGACAAGGATACTATTTTGCTAACCATAGAGCATATTAAAGACGTAGTTTTATATATGAGGGATGCACAGAGGGACATTTGCCGGCTGGCATCTACAATTAATGCAATGTCCATTTCTGCCAGGAGAGTATTATGGACTCGGCAGTGGACAGGTGATGCTGATTCTAAAAGGCACATGGAAGTTTTGCCTTATAAGGGTGAGGAATTGTTTGGGGACGGTCTCTCGGACCTCGTATCCACAGCAACAGCTGGGAAGTCGACTTTTTTACCTCAGGTTCCCTCACAGCCTAAGAAAGCACCGTATTATCAAGTACAGTCCTTTCGGCCTCAGAAAGGCAAGCGGGTCAGAGGCGCGTCCTTTCTGCCCAGAGGCAGGGGTAGAGGGAAAAAGCTGCACCAGACAGCCAGTTCCCAGGAACAAAAATCCTCCCCTGCTTCCACTAAGTCCACCGCATGACGCTGGGGCTCCACAGGTGGAGCCAGGTGCGGTGGGGGCCCGTCTCCGGAATTTCAGCGACCAGTGGGTTCGCTCACAGGTGGATCTCTGGGTTCTACAAGTGGTATCTCAGTGATACAAGCTGGAGTTCGAGACGTCTCCCCCTCGCCGTTACCTCAAATCAGCCTTGCCAGCTACTCCCAAGGAAAGGGAGGTAGTACTGGCGGCAATTCACAAGCTGTACCTCCAGCATGTGATAATCAACGTTCCCCTCCTTCAACAGGGACTGGGTTACTATTCCACAATGTTTGTGGTACCGAAACCAGACGGTTCGGTGAGACCCATTCTAAATTTGAAATCCTTGAACACTTATATAAGGAAGTTCAAGTTCAAAATGGAATCGCTCAGGGCGGTTATTGCAAGCCTGGAAGAGGGGGATTTTATGGTGTCACTGGACATCAAGGATGCTTACCTACATGTCCCCATTTCCCCACCTCACCAGGAGTACCTCAGGTTTGTGGTACAGGACTGCCATTACCAATTCCAGACGTTGCCTTTTGGTCTGTCCACGTCACCGAGGGTATTTACCAAGGTAATGGCCGAAATGATGATACTCCTTCAAAAGAAGGGAGTTATAATTATCCCGTACTTGGACGATCTCCTTATAAAGGCAAGGTCCAAGGAGCAGTTGTTGGTCGGAGTAGCACTATCTCAGGAAGTGCTACAACAGCACGGCTGGATTCTGAATATCCCAAAGTCGCAGCTGGTTCCTACGACGCGTCTACTGTTCCTGGGCATGATTCTGGACACAGAACAGAAGAAGGTGTTTCTCCCGGAGGAGAAAGCCAAGGAGTTGTCATCTCTAGTCAGAGACCTCCTGAAACCAAAACAGGTGTCGGTGCATCACTGCACGCGAGTCCTGGGAAAGATGGTAGCTTCTTACGAAGCAATTCCCTTCGGCAGGTTCCATGCAAGGATTTTTCAGTGGGATCTGTTAGACAAGTGGTCCGGATCGCATCTTCAGATGCATCGGCTGATCACCCTGTCCCCGAGGGCCAGGGTGTCTCTGCTGTGGTGGCTGTGCAGAGGGCTCATCTTCTCGAGGGCCGCAGATTTGGCATTCAGGACTGGGTCCTGGTGACCACGGATGCAAGCCTCCGAGTTTGGGGGGCAGTCACTCAGGGAAGAAACTTCCAAGGACAATGGTCGAGTCAGGAGACTTCCCTACACATAAATATTCTGGAACTAAGGGCCATTTACAATGCCCTAAGTCAAGCAGAACCCCTGCTTCAAAACCAGCCGGTGCTGATTCAGTCAGACAACATCACGGCTGTCGCCCATGTAAACCGACATGGCGGCACAAGAAGCAGGATGGCGATGGCAGAAGCCACAAGGATTCTCCGATGGGCGGAGAATCACGTGCTAGCACTGTCAGCAGTGTTCATTCCGGGAGTGGACAACTGGGAAGCAGACTACCTCAGCAGGCACGACCTCCACCCGGGAGAGTGGGGACTTCATCCAGAAGTCTTCCAGCTGATTGTAAATCGTTGGGAAAGGCCACAGGTGGACATGATGGCGTCCCGCCTCAACAAAAAGCTAAAAAGATATTGCGCCAGGTCAAGGGATCCTCAGGCGATAGCTGTGGACGCTCTAGTGACACCGTGGGTGTACCAGTCGGTTTATGTGTTCCCTCCTCTTCCTCTCATACCAAAGGTACTGAGGATAATAAGAAAGAGAGGAGTAAGAACAATACTCATCGTTCCGGATTGGCCAAGAAGAACTTGGTACCCGGAGCTACAAGAAATGATCTCAGAGGATCCTTGGCCTCTGCCGCTCCGACAGGACCTGCTACAGCAGGGGCCCTGTCTGTTCCAAGACTTACCGCGGCTGCGTTTGACGGCATGGCGGTTGAACGCCGGATCCTAATGGAAAAGGGCATTCCGGTTGAAGTCATTCCTACGCTGATAAAAGCTAGGAAGGATGTGACAGCAAAACATTATCACCGCATATGGCGAAAATATGTTGCTTGGTGTGAGGCCATGAAGGCCCCAACAGAGGAATTTCAGCTGGGTTGATTTCTGCACTTCCTACAGTCAGGAGTGACTATGGGCCTAAAATTGGGATCCATTAAAGTCCAGATTTCGGCCCTGTCTATTTTCTTTCAAAAAGAACTGGCTTCACTGCCTGAAGTTCAGACGTTTGTTAAGGGAGTGCTGCATATTCAGCCCCCTTTTGTGCCTCCAGTGGCACCTTGGGATCTCAACGTAGTGTTGGATTTCCTAAAATCACATTGGTTTGAGCCACTTCAGACCGTGGAGTTGAAGTATCTCACGTGGAAGGTAGTCATGCTGTTGGCCTTGGCCTCAGCTAGGCGTGTGTCAGAATTGGCGGCTTTGTCCTGTAAAAGCCCATATCTGATTTTCCATATGGACAGGGCAGAATTGAGGGCTCGTCCCCAATTTCTCCCAAAGGTGGTATCAGCGTTTCATTTGAACCAACCTATTGTGGTGCCTGCGGCTACTCGGGACTTGGAGGATTCCAAGTTGCTGGACGTAGTCCGGGCCCTGAAAATCTATGTTTCCAGGTCGGCTAGAGTCAGAAAAACTGACTCGCTGTTTATCCTGCATGCACCCAACAAGCTGGGTGCTCCTGCTTCTAAGCAGTCTATTGCTCGCTGGATCTGTAGCACGATTCAACTTGCACATTCTGCGGCTGGACTGCCACATCCTGAATCAGTAAAAGCCCATTCCACGAGGAAGGTGGGCTCTTCTTGGGCGGCTGCCCGAGGGGTCTCGGCTTTACAACTTTGCCGAGCTGCTACTTGGTCGGGATCAAACACTTTTGCAAAATTCTACAAGTTTGATACCCTGGCTGAGGAGGACCTTGAGTTTGCTCATTCGGTGCTGCAGAGTCATCCGCACTCTCCCGCCCGTTTGGGAGCTTTGGTATAATCCCCATGGTCCTTACGGAGTACCCAGCATCCACTAGGACGTCAGAGAAAATAAGAATTTACTCACCGGTAATTCTATTTCTCGTAGTCCGTAGTGGATGCTGGGAGCCCGTCCCAAGTGCGGACTTTCTGCAATACTTGTATATAGTTATTGCTTAACTATAGGGTTATTGTTCTGAGTCATCTGTGAATGAGGCTCAGTTGTTGTTCATACTGTTAACTGGGTATAGTTATCACAAGTTGTACGGTGTGATTAGTGTGGCTGGTATGAGTCTTACCCTGGATTCCAAATCCTTTCCTAGTAATGTCAGCTCTTCCGGGCACAGTTTCCCTAACTGAGGTCTGGAGGAGGGGCATAGAGGGAGGAGCCAGTGCACACCAGATGTAGTACCTAATCTTTCTTTTAAGAGTGCCCAGTCTCCTGCGGAGCCCGTCTATTCCCCATGGTCCTTACGGAGTACCCAGCATCCACTACGGACTACGAGAAATAGAATTACCGGTGAGTAAATTCTTATTTTAATGTTAAAAAAGAAGAAGTTCTCAGTCACTTTTCCTGCGTCAAAGGAATTAAATACCCTGTTTGAAGAACCGTGGGTTAATCCTGATAAGAAATTTCAAATCACTAAAAGGTTGCTCTCTCATCTTTTCCTTTTTCTCTGGAAGATAGGAAAAAATGGGAAAATCCACCGATAGTGGACGCATCAGTCTCTAGGCTGTCAAGAAAGATTGTATTGCCTGTCCCTGGTGCAGCCTTCCTAAAAGATACGGCTGATTGTAAAATTGATACTACACTCAAATCATTGTACTCAGCTGCTGGGGTGGCCCAGAAACCCACTATTGCATGTGCTTGGATCACAAAAGCCATTGCTAAATGGTCAGGTAACCTAATTGAGGGGTTAGATTCCTTGTCTAGGGGGGGTGTTGTTTTACTCCTGCAGCATATACAGGACTCTGCGAACTTTATGATGGAAGCTATAAAAGCGATTGGTTTGCTTAATGCACGCACCACTGCTTTGGCTGTGTCAGCACACAGGGGCTTGTGGTTACGCCAGTGGACTGCTGATGCGGACTCCAGGAAAGGCGTGGAAGGCCTACCAATCACAGGAGAGGCCTTTATTTTGAGACGAACTAGACAAATGGATCTCCAAAGCTACTGCGGATAAGTCTACGTATCTTCCTTCCTCAGCTCCCCCAGCCAGGAAAGCTTATTCAGCTTCAAATTTACAATCCTTTCAGACAGCCAAGTTTAAGGGAAAATCCAGAGGTGCTTCTACAGCCTCCAGAGGCGCAAGAGGTAAACCACGCAAACCAGCAACTGCAGGTGCTCAGAAACAGAGCTCTGCTTCCTCAAAGCCTTCAGCGTGACGGTGGGCTCCTGAGGAAGCTGGCATTCACTAGACCAGCGAAACGCGTTGAGCTTTCCTTGTAGGACCACAGGTATCCGCACCCTATCCACCTCCTGGCGATATTTGGACTTATCAGCATCCACCGGATCCAAACTCCGACACAAGCATTTCAACAGACCCGGACTTATCCCCAATTGCCATCTGGACTCCAACTGCTTGGGACTCCTAGGGGATTCATATCCGGAAGCAAGTCTGGTAAAAAGTTACATATAAAAACAACTTGTGGGCAAATGTGGATCAGCGTCCTAGCCAGGAACTGTGGACATTTGAATTGAAAGGGTTAATACTCTGTGTTCTCCTACAACAATCAATTTTATTTATGTGATGGATTTATTTATATGATTTATCTTTTAAGGTAGCTTTTTAATCTTGAGAGATAAGCTGAACCTCTCAGTTGAATTTATTAAATATATTTTATATATTAAATATATCTTGTCATTGAATTTCAGCCGGCGCCAGTACATTTTCTTTTTTCCTTTACGTGATGCCTGGAGGACTGTCAGGTGGGAGCCCGACTAAAATTCTTCAGTCACATCTGGTATAGTTTGTGCTGGGATCCCTGAGTAATAGATCTTATTTCCCATGGCTACAGACTGGAGTTCCAAGAGCTCCCACCTCACAGATTCTTCAAATCAGGCTTACAAGTTTCACAAGAGGCAAGTATAACTTTACAGCAGGCCATCCAAAAACTGGTACAGACTCAAATCATTGTTCCAGTTCCACCTCATTTACACAACAAGGGGTACTATTCCAACTTGTTTGTAGTACCGAAACCGGACGGTTCGGTAAGGCCGATTCTGAACCTCAAGTCCTTGAACCCGTTCTTAAGAGTGTTCAAGTTCAAGATGGAGTCTCTGAGAGCAGTGATCTCAGGTCTGGAGGAAGGGGAATTCCTAGTGTCCATGGATATCAATGATGCGTACCTTCACATTCTGATCTGGCCGCCTCATCAAGCTTATCTACGGTTTGCACTGCTGGACTGTCACTACCAGTTCCAGGCCCTGTCATTTGATCTCACCACGGCACCAAGGGTGTTCACCAAAGTGATGGCAGGGATGATGTTTCTACTCTGCAAGCAGGGAGTGACCATAATTCCATACCTGGACGATCTTCTGATAAAGGCGCCGTCCAGGGAGAGGTTGCTGGACAGCATTGACCTCTCAACCAAACTTCTCCAGGATCACGGGTGGATTCTGAACCTTCCAAAATCTCACCTAAAGCCAGCACGGAGGCTCCCATTCCTGGGAATGATACTAGACACGGAGTTGCAGAAAGTGTTCCTTCCGTTGGAAAATGCATTGGTGATCCATTCGATGGTTCGGGATGTCCTGATGCCAAGCAGGATATCGGTGCATCTATGCATACGCCTTCTGGGGAAAATGGTGCTTCAATACGGAAGGTATTGCGTGAAGCAAGACCCTGCCAGCTCGATCTGTTGGACAAATGGTCCGGATCGCATCTTCACATGCACCAGAGGATTTGTCTGTCGCAAAAGCCAGGATCTCCCTTCTGTGGTGGCTACAGATTTCTCACCTCGTTGAGGGCCGGAGGTTCGGAAATCAGGACTGGATCCTGTTAACCACAGACGCAAGCCTCCGAGGTTGTGGAGCAGTCACCCAGGGGCTGCAGTTTCAAGGAAGATGGTCAAGTCAGGAAGTCATCCTTCCAATCAACATTCTGGAACTCAGGGCCATATACAATGTCCTTCTGCAGGCCTCTTATCTTCCAGTCAGACAATGTGATGGCAGTGACGTACATAAACCGACAGGGCGGAAGGAAAAGCAGAGCAGCAATGTCAGAGATGTAAAGAATTCTCCTCTGGGCAGAAAAAAATGCTGTGGCATTGTTAGCGGTCTTCATTCTGGGAGTTGACAACTGGGAAGCAGACTTCCTCAGCAGACACGACCTGCACCCGGGGGAGTGGGGCCTTCACTCTGAGGTGTTCAGGTGCTTGACACGTCGGTGGGGATATCCACAAATCGACATGATGGCCTCTCGTCTCAACAAGAAACTCAAGCAGTATTGTTCCACAGGCAGTGGTGGTAGATGCTCTGACAACTCCATGGGTCTATCAGATGGTATACATGTTTCCTCCACTTCCTCTGATCTCAAGAATTCTCAAAAGAATAAAAAGGTAGAAAGTTCAGGCAATACTCATTGCTCCATACTGGCCAAGAAGGGCCAGGTGCGCGGACCTTCTGGAGATGCTCCTTGAGGATCCGTGGCCTCTACCTCTTCACGAGGATCTTCTGCAACAGAGCCCGTTCGTCTTTCAGGACTTACCGTGGCTACGTTTGACGGCATGGAAGTTGAACGGCTGATTCTAGCCAGAAGAGGGATCCCTAATAAAGTTATCACGACTATGATCCAAGCCAGCAAGGGGGTAACGTTTAAACATCGCCACCGTATTTGGAAGAAATACATCTCTTGGTGTGAGAGCAAAACTTATTCTGCGGTGGAATTTCACCTGGGACGTTTCCTGCTTCTTCTGCAGGCAGGTGTGGGTGTGGGCCTACGTCTGGGCTTCATAAAAGTCCAGATTTCGGCCTTGTCCATTTTCTTTCAAAAACAATTGGCTTCTCTCCCTGAGGTCCAGACGTTTTTGAAAGGTGTTCTGCACATCTAATCTCCCTTTGTCCCTCCCACGGCACATTGGGATCTCAATTTGGTGCTGAAGTTCCTCCAATCGGACTGGTTTGAACCATTACAGGAGGTGGACGTAAAATATCTTACGTGGAAGACCATCACGCTGTTGGCCTTGGCTTCAGCAAGACGTGTGTCGGAGCTGGGGGCTTTGTCTCACAAAAGCCGCTATTTAATTTTCCATGAGGACAGAGCTAAACTCAGAACTCGTCAGCAGTTTCTTCCGAAAGTGGTGCAGCGTTTCACATCAACCAACCTATTGTGGTTCCGGTTATCACTGATAAAGCTAAATATTTATCTTATATAATACCCTTTATGAGGTCTAAGAACACTGTACGCTATCTACGTATGAAGTACCGTAAGGGTACGCACGTTGCGTAACAATCGCTTAGCCGTAGTCGAGACGCTCAAGCGTCACGTTCGCTCACGGCCAAGAGATCACTGGCAGGCACGCTATTGGCTGCTGACTAACGTAATGATTCGCTATAGCGTAGCGGACGCTCGGGACCACGAGGAGATCACCAGCGGCGCTGACGCTCACAATGTTAAACCTTTATATCTAAACCATAAACAATGAAATATGCTGTAAAACCTTAGTGTAGAGATAGGGTGTAGATGCAACCTAGTGTAACCTTATTAACTCAAAAGCTGAATGAGCGTCACCGACGCTCTGAGAATACTTAACACTATAAGAATTACACAGATACCGTGCTTAGGGTCCAACGCCTAATATATATATTATGAATGATATACTTGCAAAAGAATTAATACAAATACAAATCATACACTACAATATAACATAGACTACCTAACCAGATAACTACACAGGAAATATAATACAATTACTATTTAAAGGAAAATAAGAGAGAAAGAGGAGAAGGGAGAGAGAGAGAGAAATTGGCCCACAATAACAAGAAGATCAATATAGTTGCGGAGAAACACTTACGCACAAGGGGAAACGATCGCATGCGCCTCGATATCCAGCTCCCGATTATCAGCAATGAGAACCGTTGAAGAGAGTGAACTGGATATGGTCGGCCTGCCTATTTATGCCCCACACACAATACAATTCAATGGTCCCTACAATCTCATTGTTCATTGGACACAGGAATTCGGCTTCGCATTATAACAAAAGGTCATAGATTGATTCATACAGGTGGGCTGTGACTGCTTCCAACTGTTCAGATGGGTGGGACACTGAGTTTCCCGCCGCATGACTAAATAAGAACAAATAATAGTAAATGGACATAAACTTCTTATGTCCATAACTATTCGCATGAGCGATTAATCCGCTCCAAACCAACACCGGAATATTGCTATTTAAATACTCTTCCGATGGGTACCAAACACCACTGTATGACCCCTGTTAGACCCTTCGTACAATACAAAGAGGGATCTCTATGTTCAGGAACATGCTATGTTAACTAAACTTTCAGAATCTATCAAAGGGACCATGATCTACAAAATACATTATATAGTGAAAATATGTAACGATTGAGTCGCACGCTACGATCACATAAACTCTACCGTAAATACGCATACCGTGCGCCTGCGGGTGCCCGCGACTGTGAGTATGCGCACGTACGGTAGAGCGCACGCATGCGCAGCACGGACCTGTGTGAGGTGCAAATATGGTAGTGTGCATAGAGATATTTTTCTGACTTTGACAGTCCACCCTTTGGCAGTCAACAATAACTGCCACCTTCTAAAACATTTCAAAAGAGAAAAATATATGTCAGGGGTTAATACATTTACATGGTTGGGTAGGGGAGGAGAGGAGAAGGTAGGAAAAGGGTATGACCTAGTGAGATAGCAGAAGCATGTGTGTATGAATCCGTGCTTGGGGGTCATGTATCATCGTGCCGTACGTGTTTTAAATCAAGCTTCGAGGTATTGCGAAGTATACATTTGATATCCTTCTTATCCCGTGGTACGGGTCTGTGGATGGGCTGTCAAACTTTACCGAGCTCTTTTCGGCTTTGGTTGTAACAAAATGGGGGTGCACATTTTAGTTGATGATACATGAATGGGGGAGATATGTGATTGCTGATATCTGTGCCTGTATTCCCTATCGACTATGTGTGTCATTACCTGAGGGTTGTAGAAATGAAGAAAAGACATAATTACGGTAAATGCGGTGGTATTCTATGTCAGGTAAATGTACATTCGTCGATTGAGGTCTTGTTTGGTGTCTGTTGAATGCAGTCTTCTTTGTGCTTTTGCCCATAAGGTGCGAGCAAAAGCTGTCAATGTCCATAGATTTACAAAAGTGTTGGGCTAGCGTAATTTTAAAATTTCTAGGGAAACTGGGGATCCATGGCATAGTTCATCAAAAATCTGTGTATCAGGTTGTCAAAACTTCTTCTTTAATCTCTCTGTTGTCTGTATATCGGCTCATCAAATTCCTCGTCCAAGTGGGTCTTTTTACCTTGGAGGAAACGGAAAAACAGGTGAAAGAAACGGACCGTAGAAATCGCATTTTCATCACATCATTGTTTCTACATTTGGGTCATAAATCAAGTCCATTGGAATTACAGTTTCCTTGCTCCTTAAACTCATTACCCTAGTACGACGATTGCACCTCATTAAAGCCTGACCGCATCTAAATATCAAACCGATCGTTATGATAACACCTAAGATACATAGGAGAAACTTCCCAACATCCATTATGACTCCTTGAGCCCAGTCTCCTAAACCAGAGAACCAATTTCGCGGGTTCAACCATGACACCCAACCAGTCAGCTCATTACCTACAGCAGCAAGAGTGAGATTGTGTCTCCTGCGAAATTCCCACTTCAGTTGGAGAATATCGTCCATCTTTTGGTCTATGACCTCGACTGGGTCCTCGGTGCTATTCGTAATATATGTGCAACATTTCACGCCGTATTGTGTTGCCAGTGTGACACAATATCCGCCTGTCACTGCTGTGAGGTAATTAAGAACCATTCTATGCTGTACCAGTTCTGTTTTATAAGCCTGAAGTTCTCTTCCAGTATACCTAAACGTGTCATCATACATTTCAGTGATATTATCTAACAAATTGGCGAGCGCAGATATGTATTTATAATTCAACACTCCTCTAGCGGTGCGAGTGATATCTAACGCGATTAGAAACTGAATCCCGGTGGATTCATGGATCATGTCAGAGGCCGGATGCTCTGTTCTTTCTATCAGGTGTCGTTTAACTACGTGCTCGTAATGGGTGTGAGTATAAGGAGTTTGGGCAACACGGTGTATGTCTTTCATTTTGTCATGTGATACAGTCATTACTTCAGGCAGTACCTTTCCAATATAACACAATCCTTCAGAGTTTGGGGCAAGCCACTTATACGCCTTTCTCCCGCATATGAAATATGCATCATCGGGGAGAACATATGGGACGGAGTAGGACATAACCATATTACACACCTTCCATGTGAAATCTCCTAACCCTAATTCTTCCATCTGCTTAGTACACGTATCAGGGTGTATGATATGTGCACAGTATCCTGGTGATACCTCTCCAACTCTCGTAATCCTATTTCCTAAGGTATACCTATACCGGAAAGATTTTCCTCTACTGGCTATGTGGCGTATAAGCTCTGTATCTGTAGGCATTCTATCTGCTCTATGTGAAAAGGTCATGGTTTGATTACTCCATGACACTTCCCAATTTCCCGGCTTTCGGGGATTGGAGATGTTAAAACATAATAGGGACCTATCCACATGGTATTGGTGGAGCTTCAAACTAGGAGGGCTGGAGATATTAAACCTCCTGTCCACCGGTCTCCCACCACTTAACTCAAGTACCTCCCCTAACGTTAAAGGAAATGGTACTAGCCCTGATTTGCTATGACCTTGAGGTACTTGAGAGCATACCCAACAATCTGTTTTATTTAACACACTACCCACTAAGGAGTGATAGTCACTCAATGGATGCCGGTCCATATGGATATTAAAACTGGATTGGCATTTCTTTATGCACCCATCCTCAATGACATTGTTACAGAGCCGACAGATACAGTTTTCTTCAGCTAACAATCCTTCACAATTCCTTCTATGGTCAATGCTATCGGATCGTTTTCTGATACTCGCCTTTGCTTGTTGATTATGTTGTTCTTGGAAAACTACGCCTCCATCTCTGTCATCAGAACCCATTCCAGAACCTCTCTCGACCTCCATGGTACTCTCGCCGGAACAGACTGCTCTGGTCAACATCATGGTCAACAGGAAAATCCGGATCACAGTCTCTTGGGGCAAGTCCATCTTGTAGGAGGAAACGGAGAAGAATGAGAAGGGGGAAAAAAAAATAATTTGAGGGAGGGGGGATGGGAAGTTGGAGAAAAACAATAAAAGGGAACAGGGGATCGACAACTGCTTTTGGTCTTGCGATTTTTTTAATGCTCAGGTGCCGCCTCAATCCTCCTGGAACAGACACTCCAGTGATACAACCTCTACCGTCTGTTCCTTATCACGGGACCTCTCTGGATCAGCAACCTTTTTACAGTGGGACGAATGAACCCAAGTCTCTCTCTCAGCAACCTTCAATGCTGTAGTGCTAGTCAATAAGACCTGGTATGGTCCTTCCCATCTGTCAATAAGGCAACCTGAGCGTAGAAAATTCCGTATCATTACATAATCCCCAGGTTCAATGTCATGACAATTACTATCTGGTAAATCAGGAATCACTAACTTCAGATTATCATTTTGATTCCTCAACTGTTTACTCATGTTAATCAAGTATTTTACAGTCACTTCATTGTTACACTTCAAATCATCCTGAGGGTTAATCATAACATGCGGTTGTCGACCAAACCAGATTTCAAAGGGAGACCGATTAAGAGGGGACCTGGGAGTGGTTCTGATGCTGTACAGTACAATGGGTAAAGCTTCTGGCCATGTCAATCCTGTCTCTGCCATCACTTTACTCAGTTTATTTTTAATAGTGCTGTTCACTCTTTCCACTTTCGCACTCGCCTGTGGACGGTATGGAGTGTGCAGCTTGCTATCAATTCCCATCAATTTACACATTCCTTGAAAGACACCTGTAAAATGGGTACCCCTATCACTTTCGATAATTCTAGGGATACCATATCTACATACAAATTCCTGCACAATTTTCTTAGCAGTAAACATAGCGGTATTTGTGGCCGCCGGAAATGCTTCGACCCAATTTGAGAAAACATCTATACAAACAAGTACATATTTCAAATTTCGACAAGGGGGTAATTGAATAAAGTCAATCTGTATTACCTGGAAAGGGCCGCCAGCAGGTGGGATATGAGATGGTTCTGTAGGTATTGCCTTTCCGATGTTCTTTCTCAGACAGGTAAGGCATGACATTGCCCTTTTACTCGCATGAGAAGAAAATCCTGGGGCACACCAATATGCTCTTACCAACTTGCACATCCCTTCCTTGCCCAGATGAGTCAGCCCGTGAGCTGCCTCAGCTAAGCATGGAAGGTATGCTTTGGGGGCCACTGGTTTACCGTGTCCATCCGTCCAGAGTCCTGAGGACTCCTGACCATATCCCTTTGCCTTCCAGACTGCCTTTTCCTGTGTGGAACACAAATTTTGCATCTCACACAACTTCTGTGTGTTGATGGTATTAAATACCATCAGTTGTGTGGTGTCTGTCTGTCTGGGGGTAGCAGCTGCTAATTTAGCAGCTTCGTCTGCTCGGCTGTTACCAAGTGATACTGGGTCTTGGCTATATGTATGTGCTTTACACTTGATAACAGCCACTCTGTCGGGTTCCTGTATCGCTGTTAGAAGCCTTTTTATATGAGCTGCATGCGCTACCGGTGTACCAGCTGCCGTCATGAAATTTCTGAGGCGCCATAGGGCTCCGAAATCATGGACTTCCCCGAATGCGTATCTAGAATCGGTGTAGATATTGGCTGATTTGCCCTTAGCCAATTCACATGCTCTGGTTAGGGCGACCAGTTCAGCAACCTGGGCTGAGTGAGGTGGGCCTAGCGGTTCCGCTTCTATGGTGCCTTGGTCATCTACGACTGCGTATCCAGTACACAAGTCTCCCGAGTCTGACTGTCTATGACAACTACCGTCCGTGTAGAACGTAAGTTCTACATCTTCCAGTGGGTTGTCACTGATGTCAGGCCTTGTGGTAAAATTTTGGGTCAAATATTCCATACAATCATGAGTGTCTTCCTTTGTATTAAATCCTCCTTCCCCACCACTCTCATCCTCCACCCTTTGTGCCTGTCCAGGCACACCTGGGAGATATGTTGCAGGATTTAATGCACTGCATCTCCTTATGGTGATGTTTACGGGGGCCATTAGTGCCAATTCCCATCTTGTAAACCGCGCTGATGAGACGTGTCTGGTTTGGGCAGAATTCAACAAGGCTGACACTGCATGTGGTGTATGAATTGTGAGGTTGTGACCTAGCACGACGTCTTCGCTTTTCGTTACTAGCAATGCTATCGCAGCAACGCTTCGCAAGCATGTGGGGAGGGATCGCGCTACCGTATCTAGCTGAGCGCTGTAATATGCTACCGGCCTGCTGGCATCACCGTGCTTTTGGGTTAGTACGCCTGCCGCGCAACCAGCACTTTCTGTTCCGTATAGTTCAAAGGGTTTCCCATAGTCAGGCATACCTAATGCTGGTGCCTGCGTTAGGCACTGTTTAAGTCTCTCAAATGCTGTCTCAGACTCGTCTGTATGCGAAATCCGATCAGGTTTGTTTGAGGAGACCATCTCCTGCAAGGGTAACGCTAGAATGGAAAACCCTGGGATCCAGTTACGGCAATACCCACACATTCCTAAAAATGTTCTGATCTGTTGCTGGGTTTGTGGCAGAGTCATGTCTCTAATTGCTTGAATTCTATCAGCGGTCAGGTGTCTCAGTCCTTGTGTTAAACAGTGTCCCAAATATTTTACCTTAGTTTGGCATAATTGCAACTTGTCTTTGGAAACCTTGTGTCCTGTGTCTGAAAGATGAAACAGGAGCTGTTTCGTATCCTTCAGGGATGCTTCCAATGAATCAGAACACAGTAGTAGATCATCCACGTACTGTATTAATACTGATCCACTCACTGGTTGGAAAGACTGTAAACAATCATGCAAAGCCTGAGAAAATATACTTGGGCTATCTATGAATCCTTGTGGTAATCGAGTCCATGTGTATTGGACTCCTCTGTATGTAAATGCAAACAAATATTGACTGTCAGGGTGCAGAGGTACCGAAAAGAAAGCGGAGCAGAGGTCAATAACAGTGAAAAATTTCGCAGTGGGAGGGATTTGCATTAGGATGACAGCTGGATTTGGCACTACGGGGAACTGACTCTCAACTATTTTGTTAATCCCCCTTAGATCCTGCACTAGCCGGTAACCCCTCCCCCCACTTTTTTTAACAGGGAAGATGGGACTATTGGCAGTGCTGGACGTTCTTACCAGAATGCCCTGTTGTAGCAAGCGCTCTATTACGGGATACACTCCTAACTCCACCTCTGGCTTCAGAGGGTACTGTGGGATTTTTGGAGCTATCCTACCATCTTTTACTTGTACAACTACCGGAGCTACGTTTGCCATTAATCCAGTGTCCTGTCCATCTTTAGTCCAAAGTGACTCTGGTATCTGAGATGTCATTTCTTCTACTTGGGAGGGAGTCCTATTTGTCATAATGGTATGTGACATTAATTTTGACGGGGAGTCTAACATGTCTCGCACTTCCTGAGCGTGATTCTCAGGTATGTCCAAGAATACACCTTCAGGAGTACAATAAATGACGCACCCCATTTTACACAGTAAGTCTCTTCCCAGGAGATTAGTCGGTGCCGATGCAGCCAGCAAAAAGGAATGCTTGGTATGTAAAGGCCCTATTGTAATCTCGGCTGGTTTGCTAACGGGGTAGTGCTGGACTACTCCCGTTACCCCTATGGCTGGAATTGTCTTACCAGTGGTTCTCATGCCCACTGTCGAATTTATCACTGATTTGGCCGCCCCTGTGTCTACAAGAAAGTTTAATGATTTACCAGCTACATTGATTGCAATTTCTGGTTCGCTTTCAAGGCTTGCAATCAATTTTACTGGCTGCAGATTACAGGTATGGCCACACCCCTATTGGGTATGGTGACCTCCCTGAATCCCGCTGGCAGCAACTACTTGTGATGGAGTTAATTGGGAGCTACCAGAGGCTTGCCAGTCTCTGTTCGGGGGGTATCTTTTTGTTTCCCCTGTATGTGGCTCATAACTCCGTTTCTGCGGACCTTGCTCCCAATGTCGTGTGTCGTGTCGTTGTCTAGGGGGTTGGTATGAGTTTCGTGAATTCTTCATTCTACAATCTCGTGCCATGTGTCCCTGTTTATGACAAGAATAACAAGTAACCACATTTGACTTACCCACAGGGTTTGGTGATATAAACAAAGGCTGCCTTGTGGTCAGGGCCTGTATACTTACTGCCATTAACTTATCACCTTGTTGTTCCCTGTGTCTGGTGATGTTCCTATCGTGATCAATAGCAGCCTCTCTCAAAGTAGCCACAGACAGACCTCGCCAACATGGTTGTGTGGTCTGTACCCTAGTTTTCAATGACTCTTTTAAACCATCCATCAGTACCGATACTGCTACTTCTCGATGGTTTATGTTTGTTTTAATGTCCTCTATGCCTGTGTATTTTGCCATTTCTGATAATGCTCTGTGAAAATACTCTGCAGCTGTTTCTGACTCCTTCTGTTTAATGGAGAATATTTTGTTCCATTTAACTACGGCTGGGAAATACTCTTTTAACTGTAAGCTTATTCTTTTTACATTGTCTTTGTTGTACACATCTGTAAGAGGTACATCCTGATCTAATCCACAGTCAGCTAAAAATTGAGCTGCGTCGACATTGGAGGGTAAACATGCTCTCAGCAATATCTGCCAGTCTTTGTTGTTGGGCTCTAACGTGTTACCTAGGTCTCTGATGTATTTTTGGCTGGCAACTAAGTCTTTTCTAGGGTCAGGGAATTCCGACACTATGGTCCTTAATTCCATTCGGGAAAATGGGCTGTACATGGCAATGTTCCTAACAGGAGTGACTCCTGAAGTGTCTGTTTTCCCATTTGGAACTACTATTACCTTAACAGGATTAACTCTAACAACCTCATCCTGTGTAGATTCTACAGGCTGTGGTGAAATAGTTTCAGCATAGTGTATGGTGCCGTACTTACCCGTTGATACGACCTCACCTATCCCTCCGCTAGGGGCTTTCGTTACTAATCTCGGGGGTTGAGCTGTGCCTACAGTGGTCTCTGCTATGGTGGCTGCTAGAGAGAGCGCTAAAATTGTTGCCGATTCGTCCTCTTGATCACACTCCTGAGGAAAGTTCAAAACAGGGTACAACTTGCACGGGTTAATACTTGCATTGGTTAATTGGTTAACATTATCTTTAACATTTACACAGTTGCTAAGTGTTGTTTGTTACACCTTAATGCGTCATTCTCCGCAACCAATTTTTCTCCCGATATATATGGTGGCGGTGGGGCCGTGGCTATCAGTTTTCTGATCGAGCCAGATCCCGCCGCCTGAGCCAATCCTCTCTGTATGTCACCCTCCTGTTGCCACAACTGTAAATAATCATAATGTTTGATTCGTCTCTTGGCTGATTTAATGAGACATATCCTTCTCCTTAAATTCGTTAACACTTCTGTGCTGAAGCTACCTACTCTTGGGAATTTCTCCCCGTCATGTACCGTCATTCTCTCCCATTCATCACATAAAGCTTCTGTGTGACTTCCGTATTTCTCACACATTACGTATCTTGCCGACCCGACTGGTCGGTTCACTGAATCAACCCGAACCGAGGTTGATCGCCCCCTACCTGAACAAGTGGCCCCCATAGTTCGAAGGTGTTGCTTTATTCAACCAACCCTTACGCAAACCAAAATGTTCAAAATAGGCTGACGGTGGCGGTTTACCGAGTACCCCACTCACTCGCCCACGCCGACCAATACGACCTGATCACACCGATATGGTGCTGGCGTACTCGACCTAGGGCCCCTGCGACCTGAACCTCTATTTACTGGAACCTGTGAGGGTGATCCGAAGAACACTTACTCTTTCCAGTAACTATTGGTTGTTGGATAGTTCCTGAGTGAGCAGCGAACCTCCCTTAAAATAAAAAAAATTACACAAATCACGTTAGAATGTACAAATAGCGTTTATGACCTTCGTACACAAATAGTACCGGTCAGGTTTACTAATGCACACAATTACGTGCGGTACAATCGTTCAGCACATAAGCAACTAATCTTATGTACGGAGCGACCAGTGGAATCGAAAATTGCGGCTGCGAATTCCTTCAGCCAGAGCTTGTATGGCCTATATAGGTGTTGCACCAACCCTTTCTTGCTGTTGTGCCTGTGGACTGTATAGCGGACTTCCTTGTCTGCTGTACCTGAACCTGCTGGTCTGCTATGACCTCCTGGTCTGTTACAGTATGACCTCCTGGTCTGCTACACTCTAATGCTCAAATTGTATGTTTTAACCAGGGATGCCTCCCTAGCCACCATGTACGTCACTTACACGCATGTACCTCACGAGAACTCGACTTTTCTTGTGGTTCAACCTCAAAAATTGTAAAAACAAACACTCACTCACCACATATACACTTTTGTTTCTATTTCTATTTCTGCGCAGAAATTTCTCTTTAGACCAGATGTGTTACAAATTAGGAGAAGGATCTATTAATTTAAAATTTGAATGTTAAAATAGATTTGCGCGATTTATCGCCTTGCGTTATTTACCGCGTTGCGCTATTTATCACGTTGAAAAAAAATTAACGCTTGTGATTTGAGTTACGTGGGCGTACCCGTACGCTCCGTTGCGTAATATACGCTGCGTGCGTCGGCCCTTGGGTTGCGTACACAAGTCTCAGTCTTTTGTTAGAGACACGTGTACGCAAAGCAAAGATCCACCGTGACACAATTTATACGTTTATCAATGTAGATGATCCTTTATCATCTACCACGCACCACACTGACTTCGCCTTGTCTCTCAGGCACAGCTGTGTGTTTGTCTATACTTTAACTATATTACCTTTACTCTTAAACTATGAAATAGCGGCAAATCTCTCTTAGCACGTTTATCAACTATAAAAACTGGCAAACAGGAGAGTGATATACGAAAATACACAAATGAAAAAAAAAGAAATGCAGATATATATGTGTGCGTGCGTGTGTACGCAAGACAGAAAAATAAACAGTTTTAAAAGAGACTAGCGTGTTGTTCTTACCTCCGGTTCCCGGATTCCTTCAGCACCCTTTACTAAGAGAAGCAGACGCTTATCCAAACAGCACTACGAGGAATATGATCTCCCGCCCTTTGCTGCTGGATAATGTCTGCTGAAATTACCTAGTGCAGATGTGTGAAGGACAGGACGAGCCCGCAATTGATAAAGCTAAATATTTATCTTATATAATACCCTTTATGAGGTCTAAGAACACTGTACGCTATCTACGTATGAAGTACCGTAAGGGTACGCACGTTGCGTAACAATCGCTTAGCCGTAGTCGAGACGCTCAAGCGTCACGTTCGCTCACGGCCAAGAGATCACTGGCAGGCACGCTATTGGCTGCTGACTAACGTAATGATTCGCTATAGCGTAGCGGACGCTCGGGACCACGAGGAGATCACCAGCGGCGCTGACGCTCACAATGTTAAACCTTTATATCTAAACCATAAACAATGAAATATGCTGTAAAACCTTAGTGTAGAGATAGGGTGTAGATGCAACCTAGTGTAACCTTATTAACTCAAAAGCTGAATGAGCGTCACCGACGCTCTGAGAATACTTAACACTATAAGAATTACACAGATACCGTGCTTAGGGTCCAACGCCTAATATATATATTATGAATGATATACTTGCAAAAGAATTAATACAAATACAAATCATACACTACAATATAACATAGACTACCTAACCAGATAACTACACAGGAAATATAATACAATTACTATTTAAAGGAAAATAAGAGAGAAAGAGGAGAAGGGAGAGAGAGAGAGAAATTGGCCCACAATAACAAGAAGATCAATATAGTTGCGGAGAAACACTTACGCACAAGGGGAAACGATCGCATGCGCCTCGATATCCAGCTCCCGATTATCAGCAATGAGAACCGTTGAAGAGAGTGAACTGGATATGGTCGGCCTGCCTATTTATGCCCCACACACAATACAATTCAATGGTCCCTACAATCTCATTGTTCATTGGACACAGGAATTCGGCTTCGCATTATAACAAAAGGTCATAGGTTGATTCATACAGGTGGGCTGTGACTGCTTCCAACTGTTCAGGTGGGTGGGACACTGAGTTTCCCGCCGCATGACTAAATAAGAACAAATAATAGTAAATGGACATAAACTTCTTATGTCCATAACTATTCGCATGAGCGATTAATCCGCTCCAAACCAACACCGGAATATTGCTATTTAAATACTCTTCCGATGGGTACCAAACACCACTGTATGACCCCTGTTAGACCCTTCGTACAATACAAAGAGGGATCTCTATGTTCAGGAACATGCTATGTTAACTAAACTTTCAGAATCTATCAAAGGGACCATGATCTACAAAATACATTATATAGTGAAAATATGTAACGATTGAGTCGCACGCTACGATCACATAAACTCTACCGTAAATACGCATACCGTGCGCCTGCGGGTGCCCGCGACTGTGAGTATGCGCACGTACGGGAGAGCGCACGCATGCGCAGCACGGACCTGTGTGAGGTGCAAATATGGTAGTGTGCATAGAGATATTTTTCTGACTTTGACATCACCGACACTTCCACTACTTCAAAGTCTTTGGATGTTGTGAGGGCTTTGAAGGTGTACATGAAGAGGACAGCTCATCACAGGAAATCCGACTCGCTGTTCGTTCCATATGATCCCAATAAAATTGGGTGTCCTGCTTCAAAGCAGACAATTGCATGCTGGATCAGTCTCACTATCCAGAATGCTTATTCCACGGCAGGCTTGCCAGTTCCAAAATCTGTACAGGCCCACTCTGCTAGGTTGGTGGGTTCTTCCTGAGTGGTTACCCAGGGTGTCTCGGCTTTACAGCTCTGCCAAGCAGCTACTTGGTCAGGTTTGAACATGTTTGCTAAGTTCTACAAGTTCTATACTTTGATAAGTTTGATAAGTCAGTTCTGCAGGAACCTCAGCACTCTCCCACCCAGTTTGGGAGCTTTGGTACATCCCCATGGTACTAAATTGAACCCCAGTATCCTCTAGGACATACGAGAAAATAGGATTTTAATTACCTACCGGTAAATCCTTTTCTCGTAGTCCATAGAGGATACTGGGCACCCGCCCGGTGCTTCGTTCTTCCTGCACTGTTACTTGGTTAAGTATTGTTGGTTCATCCGTTGCTGTTCCTGTTTAAAGTTTGGTTAGTACAGCTTTCCTCTGTTTTGTGTCTGCTGGGTCGGAATCTCACCACTATCTTTTAGAGATGAGCGGGTTCGGTTCCTCGGAATCCGAACCCCCCCGAACTTCAGCCTTTTTACACGGGTCCGAGGCAGACTCGGATCTTCCCGCCTTGCTCGGCTAACCCGAGCGCACCCGAACGTCATCATCCCGCTGTCGGATTCTCGCGAGGCTCGTATTCTATCGCGAGACTCGGATTCTATATAAGGAGCCGCGCGTCGCCGCCATTTTCACACGTGCATTGAGATTGATAGGGAGAGGACGTGGCTGGCGTCCTCTCCGTTAGAATAGATAGAGACACTTGAGTTGATTACTTAGTAATTTTGGGGAGCATTAGGAGTACTCAGAGTGCAGAGTTTTGCTGATAGTTAGTTACTAGTGACTGACCACTTTATTATTTAATATAATCCGTTCTCTGCCTGAAAAAAAACGATACACAGTCACATACCATATCTGTGCTCAGCCTCAGTGTGCTGCATGATTGATAATATCATCTATGTATATCTGACTGTGCTGAGTGCTCACTGCTCACACAGCTGAATTGTGGGGGAGACTGGGGTGCAGTTATAGCAGGAGTACAGTGCACACTTTTGCTGCCAGTGTGACTGACCAGTGACCACCAGTATATTGTCTGCCTGAAAAAGTTAAACACTCCTGTGGTGTTTTTTTTTTTTATTCTATAAACGCATTCTGCTGACAGTGTCCAGCAGGTCCGTCATTCATTATATTATATAAATATTTACCTGCAGTAGTGTTATATTTTTTTTGTTCATCTCTATCATCTTTATCATATCTATATTGGCAGACGCAGTACGGTAGTCCACGGCTGTAGCTACCTCTGTGTCGTCAGTGCTCGTCCATAATTGTATACCTACCTGTGGTGGGGGGTTTTTTTTCTATCTTCTTCATACTAGTAGTTTAGGAGTCTGCTGACAGTGTCCAGCAGGTCCGTCATTATATTATATATACCTGCAGTAGTGATATATATATATTTTTTAATATCATTATCATCTCTATACTAGCAGACGCAGTACGATAGTCCACGGCTGTAGCTACCTCTGTGTCGTCAGTGCTCGTCCATAATTGTATACCTACCTGTGGTGGGGTTTTTTTTTCTATCTTCTTCATACTAGTAGTTTAGGAGTCTGCTGACCGTGTCCAGCAGGTCCGTCATTATATTATATATACCTGCAGTAGTGATATATATATATATTTTTTATATCATTATCATCTCTATACTAGCAGACGCAGTACGGTAGTCCACGGCTGTAGCTACCTCTGTGTCGTCAGTGCTCGTCCATAATTGTATACCTACCTGTGGTGGGGTTTTTTTTTTCTATCTTCTTCATACTAGTAGTTTAGGAGTCTGCTGACAGTGTCCAGCAGGTCCGTCATTATATTATATATACCTGCAGTAGATATATATATATATTTTTTATATCATTATCATCTCTATACTAGCAGACGCAGTACGGTAGTCCACGGCTGTAGCTACCTCTGTGTCGTCAGTGCTCGTCCATAATTGTATACCTACCTGTGGTGGGGGTTTTTTTTCTATCTTCTTCATACTAGTAGTTTAGGAGTCTGCTGACAGTGTCCAGCAGGTCCGTCATTATATTATATATACCTGCAGTAGTGATATATATATATTTTTTATATCATTATCATCTCTATACTAGCAGACGCAGTACGGTAGTCCACGGCTGTAGCTACCTCTGTGTCGTCAGTCACTCGTCATCCATAAGTATACTAGTATCCATCCATCTCCATTGTTTACCTGAGGTGCCTTTTAGTTGTGCCTATTAAAATATGGAGAACAAAAATGTTGAGGTTCCAAAAATAGGGAAAGATCAAGATCCACTTCCACCTCGTGCTGAAGCTGCTGCCACTAGTCATGGCCGAGACGATGAAATTCCATCAACGTCGTCTGCCAAGGCCGATGCCCAATGTCATAGTACAGAGCATGTCAAATCCAAAACACAAAATATCAGTAAAAAAAGGACTCAAAAATCTAAAATAAAATCGTCGGAGGAGAAGCGTAAACTTGCCAATATGCCATTTACCACACGGAGTGGCAAGGAACGGCTGAGGCCCTGGCCTATGTTCATGGCTAGTGGTTCAGCTTCACATGAGGATGGAAGCACTCAGCCTCTCGCTAGAAAAATGAAAAGACTTAAGCTGGCAAAAGCACAGCAAAGAACTGTGCGTTCTTCGAAATCACAAATCCACAAGGAGAGTCCAATTGTGTCGGTTGCGATGCCTGACCTTCCCAACACTGGACGTGAAGAGCATGCGCCTTCCACCATTTGCACGCCCCCCTGCAAGTGCTGGAAGGAGCACCCGCAGTCCAGTTCCTGATAGTCAGATTGAAGATGTCAGTGTTGAAGTACACCAGGATGAGGAGGATATGGGTGTTGCTGGCGCTGGGGAGGAAATTGACAAGGAGGATTCTGATGGTGAGGTGGTTTGTTTAAGTCAGGCACCCGGGGAGACACCTGTTGTCCGTGGGAGGAATATGGCCATTGACATGCCTGGTGAAAATACCAAAAAAATCAGCTCTTCGGTGTGGAAGTATTTCAACAGAAATGCGGACAACAGGTGTCAAGCCGTGTGTTGCCTTTGTCAAGCTGTAATAAGTAGGGGTAAGGACGTTAACCACCTCGGAACATCCTCCCTTATACGTCACCTGCAGCGCATTCATCATAAGTCAGTGACAAGTTCAAAAACTTTGGGCGACAGCGGAAGCAGTCCACTGACCAGTAAATCCCTTCCTCTTGTAACCAAGCTCACGCAAACCACCCCACCAACTCCCTCAGTGTCAATTTCCTCCTTCCCCAGGAATGCCAATAGTCCTGCAGGCCATGTCACTGGCAATTCTGACGAGTCCTCTCCTGCCTGGGATTCCTCCGATGCATCCTTGAGTGTAACGCCTACTGCTGCTGGCGCTGCTGTTGTTGCTGCTGGGAGTCGATGGTCATCCCAGAGGGGAAGTCGTAAGACCACTTTTACTACTTCCACCAAGCAATTGACTGTCCAATAGTCCTTTGCGAGGAAGATGAAATATCACAGCAGTCATCCTGCTGCAAAGCGGATAACTGAGGCCTTGGTATCCTGGGCGGTGAGAAACGTGGTTCCGGTATCCATCATTACTGCAGAGCCAACTATAGACTTGATTGAGGTACTGTGTCCCCGGTACCAAATACCATCTAGGTTCCATTTCTCTAGGCAGGCGATACCGAAAATGTACACAGACCTCAGAAAAAGACTCACCAGTGTCCTAAAAAATGCAGTTGTACCCAATGTCCACTTAACCACGGACATGTGGACAAGTGGAGCAGGGCAGGCTCAGGACTATATGACTGTGACAGCCCACTGGGTAGATGTATTGACTCCCGCCGCAAGAACAGCAGCGGCGGCACCAGTAGCAGCATCTCGCAAACGCCAACTCTTTCCTAGGCAGGCTACGCTTTGTATCACCGCTTTCCAGAATACGCACACAGCTAAAAACCTCTTACGGCAACTGAGGAAGATCATCGCAGAATGGCTTACCCCAATTGGACTCTCCTGTGGATTTGTGGCATCGGACAACGCCAGCAATATTGTGTGTGCATTAAATATGGGCAAATTCCAGCACGTCCCATGTTTTGCACATACCTTGAATTTGGTGGTGCAGAATTATTTTAAAAAGAGAGGGGCGTGCAAGAGATGCTGTCGGTGGCCAGAAGAATTGCGGGACACTTTCGGCGTAAAGGCACCACGTACAGAAGACTGGAGCAACACCAAAAACGCCTGAACCTGCCCTGCCATCATCTGAAGCAAGAAGTGGTAACGAGATGGAATTCAACCCTCTATATGCTTCAGAGGTTGGAGGAGCAGCAAAAGGCCATTCAAGCCTATACAACTGACCACGATATAGGAGGTGGAATGCACCTGTCTCAAGCGCAGTGGAGAATGATTTCAACGTTGTGCAAGGTTCTGCAACCTTTTGAACTTGCCACACGTGAAGTCAGTTCAGACACTGCCAGCCTGAGTCAGGTCATTCCCCTCATCAGGCTTTTGCAGAAGAAGCTGGAGACATTGAAGGAGGAGCTAACACTGAGCGATTCCTCCAGGCATGTGGGACTTGTGGATGGAGCCCTTAATTCGCTTAACAAGGATTCACGGGTGGTCAATCTGTTGAAATCAGAGCACTACATTTTGGCCACCGTGCTCGATCCTAGATTTAAAATCTACGTTGTATCTCTCTTTCCGGCAGACACAAGTCTGCAGGGGTTCAAAGAACTGCTGGTGAGAAAATTGTCAAGTCAAGCGGAACGCGACCTGTCAACATCTCCTCCTTCACATTCTCCCGCAACTGGGGGTGCGAGGAAAAGGCTCAGAATTCCGAGCCCACCCGCTGGCGGTGATGCAGGGCAGTCTGGAGCGACTGCTGATGCTGACATCTGGTCCGGACTGAAGGACCTGACAACGATTACGGACATGTCGTCTACTGTCACTGCATATGATTCTCTCACCATTGAAAGAATGGTGGAGGATTATATGAGTGACCGCATCCAAGTAGGCACGTCAGACAGTCCGTACGTATACTGGCAGGAAAAAGAGGCAATTTGGAGGCCCTTGCACAAACTGGCTTTATTCTACCTAAGTTGCCCTCCCACAAGTGTGTACTCCGAAAGAGTGTTTAGTGCCGCCACTCACCTTGTCAGCAATCGGCGTACGAGGTTACTTCCAGAAAATGTGGAGAAGATGATGTTCATTAAAATGAATTATAATCAATTCCTCCATGGAGACTTTCACTAGCAGCAATTGCCTCCACAAAGTACACAGGGAGCTGTGATGGTGGATTCCAGTGGGGACGAATTGATAATCTGTGAGGAGGGGGATGTACACGGTGATGAATCGGAGGATGATGATGAGGTGGATATCTTGCCTCTGTAGAGCCAGTTTGTGCAAGGAGAGATTAATTGCTTCTTTTTTGGTGGGGGTCCAAACCAACCCGTCATTTCAGTCACAGTCGTGTGGCAGACCCTGTCACTGAAATGATGGGTTGGTTAAAGTGTTCATGTCCTGTTTATACAACATAAGGGTGGGTGGGAGGGCCCAAGGACAATTCCATCTTGCACCTCTTTTTTTCTTTCATTTTTCTTTGCGTCATGTGCTGTTTGGGGAGTGTTTTTTGGAAGGGCCATCCTGCGTGACACTGCAGTGCCACTCCTAGATGGGCCAGGTGTTTGTGTCGGCCACTAGAGTCACTTATCTTAGTCACACAGCTACCTCATTGCGCCTCATTTTTTTCTTCTTTGCGTCATGTGCTGTTTGGGGAGTATTTTTTGGAAGGGCCATCCTGCCTGACACTGCAGTGCCACTCCTAGATGGGCCATGTGTTTGTGTCGGCCACTAGGGTCGCTTAGCTTACTCACACAGCTACCTCATTGCGCCTCTTTTTTTCTTTGCGTCATGTGCTGTTTGGGGAGTGTTTTTTGGAAGGGCCATCCTGCGTGACACTGCAGTGCCACTCCTAGATGGGCCAGGTGTTTGTGTCGGCCACTAGGGTCGCTTATCTTAGTCACACAGCTACCTCATTGCGCCTCTTTTTTTTCTTCTTTGCGTCATGTGCTGTTTGGGGAGTATTTTTTGGAAGGGCCATCCTGCGTGACACTGCAGTGCCACTCCTAGATGGGCCAGGTGTTTGTGTCGGCCACTAGGGTCACTTATCTTAGTCACACAGCTACCTCATTGCGCCTCTTTTTTTTCTTCTTTGCGTCATGTGCTGTTTGGGGAGTATTTTTTGGAAGGGCCATCCGGCCTGACACTGCAGTGCCACTCCTAGATGGGCCAGGTGTTTGTGTCGGCCACTAGGGTCGCTTAGCTTACTCACACAGCTACCTCATTGCGCCTCTTTTTTTCTTTGCGTCATGTGCTGTTTGGGGAGTGTTTTTTGGAAGGGCCATCCTGCGTGACACTGCAGTGCCACTCCTAGATGGGCCAGGTGCTTGTGTCGGCCACTAGGGTCGCTGAGCTTAGTCACACAGCTACCTCATTGCGCCTCTTTTTTTCTTTGCGACGTGCTGTTTGGGGAGTGTTTTTTGGAAGGGCCATCCTGCGTGACACTGCAGTGCCACTCCTAGATGGGCCAGGTGTTTGTGTCGGCCACTTGGGTCGCTGAGCTTAGTCATCCAGCGACCTCGGTGCAAATTTTAGGACTAAAAATAATATTGTGAGGTGTTCAGAATAGACTGAAAATGAGTGGAAATTATGGTTATTGAGGTTAATAATACTTTGGGATCAAAATGACCCCCAAATTCTATGATTTAAGCTGTTTTTTAGGGTTTTTTGAAAAAAAAACACCCGAATCCAAAACACACCCGAATCCGACAAAAAAAATTCGGTGAGGTTTTTCCAAAACGCGTTCGAACCCAAAACACGGCCACGGAACCGAACCCAAAACCAAAACACAAAACCCGAAAAATTTCCGGTGCACATCTCTACTATCTTTATCTATCCTTCTCTCAAAGTATGTCCGTCTCCTCGGGCACAGTTTCCTAGACTGAGTCTGGTATGAGGGGCATAGAGGGAGGAGCCAACCCACTTTATCACATTTTTAAAGTGCCCATGGCTCCTAGTGGATCCATCTGTACCCATGGTACTAAATGAAACCCCAGTATCCTCTACGGACTACGAGAAAAGGATTTACCGGTAGGTAATTAAAATCCTATTTTTTCATGTATACCTCCTAGCGTCCTCTTAGGGTAAAATTATAAAAAGTTATGTTTTAATCATTTATTTTTGTTTACAGATATACTAGCAGTCCAGCAGATGTTACCAGGCTGTGGCCGGAGCATGGGGAGAAGGTAAGGCATCGGTTCCGCTTAGAGGGGGAACACGGACACAGCCGCACTGTTTTGGGAGGAGACTACCAAACAGTCGCTGACGCGGCTGCCACCTATGGTGCACCAGCGCTAGGCCTTAGGGATCATAGGCTCCAGGGGTAGTATTAGGCCCCGATCCCTAGGGTTGATGTCAGCAGTGGGGAGTCAGATGCTCCCCTGGTCGCCCCTCCCCCTGGTTCATGACCAGTTTTCTCTGAGTCTCCCGCCATGACTATTTTCCCGCTTCCATCTGAAATGCTGTTTATCTAAGGGGACCCAGTCACAGCATAGGCGGCTGTGTGGCTGGTGCGTCAGTGTTCATTTGGGCGTCTGTGTTCACTGTAGGTTCACGGAGCAGTTGGGTACACTATTAGCGTCTCGATCCACTCAGTGTTCGCAAACATATTAATCGGTCCTGGAAGCAGGGGGAAGTCTCCCTGTATCCCACTCTACTGAGCACGGGTAATACAGCACTAAGTCTCTATCTACCTTTGAGTACGAATAGTTAGATAAGTGCCTGATGCATGTGAGTCTGATACCTATTGCTGTTGTTTTCTTTCGCTGTGCGACTGAATACGGTTAAATCTTATATAAGGTAATGCAGTAATGTTTCTCCTACATACTTGAAATGTATTTGTAGTTGATTATGTACTCATATTGCTTATTATACTAATATATAACGTGACTGCTTGCTAGTGTGATTGCTGACTTTACTATAATTTTGTCAGTTTTTCTTTGTATCGGATCCTCAATGCTGGTGCAATGCAGGGTAATTAAAATCCTATTTTTTCATGTATACCTCCTAGCGTCCTCTTAGGGTAAAATTATCAAAAGTTATGTTTTAATCATTTATTTTTGTTTACAGATATATTAGCAGTCCAGCAGACATTACCAGGCTGTGGCCGGAGCACGGGGAGAAGGTAAGGCATCGGATCCGCTTAGAGGGGGAAGACGGACACAGCCGCACTGTTTTGGGAGGAGACTACCAAACAGTTGCAGACGTTACCAGGCTGTGTGTCACTTTAACAAATTTTAAGTGATTACAGTCACAAATTGTGTAGTAAACACTGTACAAGTGTGTGTGATTTATTTATTATGTCTAAGAGCTGCAAGGGTGAGGAAAAATACACTTTCCACAGCAGCACCAATACTCATTTCATGTTTGTCTTGCGAAGCTGGGTTAACCTATCGGGATCTGGTTCAAAAGGGATTATGTGCAAAATGTTTAGTTGTCACCGAAGCCTCTTAAATAAGTGAGGCAAGCACAGGTTCTAGTTGAACCTTTATGGGCTACTTTTCACAGACATTATCCAATATAGCTGAGCAGATTGTGCCAGCTCCTGTACCAGGGATAGGTTACCCTATTAACCCTTACATGCAACATTCATTCTCAGGTTTACCCACCTCTGGAATTGGCAGCCTCTCAACAAAAGCAGGGTGAAAGGCCGGTGGTAAGTAAATCACATAGACATGATCATCTTCACAGTCTACACATGTTTTAGATGAAGATTCGTCGGAGGATGAGGACTCATTACACTTCGGAAGAAGGTCTCAGCTCAGTGGACATACCTGAGCTAATAAGTTCTATGTAAGCCATTCTATTCTTAGAAGAAGCAGCAGAGCCTGTGTTAAAAACTAAGGCAACTGTGTTTAAATGTCCCAAAACAGCTGATGGAAATTATGCAAGAGGTTTGGTTTATGCCCAGTAAGAAGTTAGATTTCCAAGAAATGCAATTCCAATTATCTTCATTCAGCTGGGGACTGTTTAAAAAAAGGGAGGTGGCTCCCAAAGTAGATTTGCATGTCATAGATTTGTGCGAAAATCTACATTACTTCTTCTTTCTACATAAATAAATGATGTCACGGATAGGAGAGTCGATGGGTTTCTTAAAAGCATTTTTTCCTTGCCTTGGGCAATCATTAGACCAGGCATGTTAAACTTGTGGTCCTCCAGCTGTTTTGAAACTACATTTTCCAGCATGCTTGGCCAGCATACCTTCCACTGATCAGCTGGTAAAGCATGCTGGGACTTGTAGTTTCACAACAGCTGGATGACCATGAGTTTGACATGCCTGCATTAGACCAACCATGGCTTCAGCCTGGAAGGAGTAAGCAGTGGCAGCCTGGGCTGATGCATTGAATGAGTAACTTTCAATGGCATCTAGAGAGCAAAAATTCCACATTACACATATCAATCAGGCAGCAATAAGCGGCCCTGGATATGGGTACAATTGCCTCTTCGGCATCAGCTTCAGCAGTAGCAGCTCACTTAGAGGGTTGGCTATGTATAGGGTAAGCTGACTCAGAATCCAGGAAGGTTCTGGAGTCTTATCCTTGTTTACTGGAGATATTCTTTTTGGTAAAGAATTAAACATTATTTTGGAAGCAGACTCCAAGAAAGTGAAGTTCCTTTTACACATAAATTTAAGCCTAGTTTCCAGCTTTTCGGTCCTTTCGGAATCAAAAGGAAAGGGAAATAGCAAACAGTCCCAATCCAACAAGTCTGGTAAGACTAAAAGGTATGGGCTACCAGAGGACCAGTTTTAAATTCTGAAGACAAGCCATCAGTCTGGTGGTGCGGGCTTCCACCTGGGGGAACCTAGGGTGGGAGGCTGACTTCTTCAGTTTGCACAAATCTGGTAGCAGTCTACTACAGATGCCTGGGTGCAAAAAGCGGTAGCTCACGGTTATGATCTACAGCCATACCACACTGGACATGACCAATCTTATCTGATCTTGGAAGCTAAGCAGTGTTGGTCCTGGTTAGTTCTTGGATGGTAAACCACCTGGGGATACCAGGTACTGTAGGTGTTTTCAAGAAACACCCTCATTAAAAGTTGGTACCAGCCCATCTTCAGTGGAAATGAAGACCAGGGCTTTGCAAGAGGCAGTTCAGGAGTTGCTTCAGTCCGGAGTGATAATTCAGTTCCTCCTGCACAACAAGGACGAGGTTTATTCCAACCAGTTTTCAGTCCAGAAGCCAAATGGGTCGTTCTGGCCCATACTCAGTCTCAAAGCGCTGAACAAGTACATTTGGGTGCCTCAGGTTTCATATGGAGACTACGTTCCATTAGTTTGGCCATGGAGCAGGAGGATTTTATGGTATCCCTGGATATCCAGGATGCTTATCTACATGTTCCTATAGCACTTTTCCATCTGCGCTATGTCAGGTTTGTTATCCTCCAGCATTATTTTCAGGCCCTACCATTTGGACTGACCACAGATCCCAGAGTATTCACCAAGATTATGATGGGAGTGGCATCTTATCTCCGTTGCAGGGGATAAGGATTTTTAAAAATCCATACCTCGACAATTTATTAATTCTGACACAGTCTCATGGATTGTTCAGTGTCATCTGCAACAGACAAACAGCTTGTTACAGAGATACGGTTGGCTCATAATTTTGGCAAAGTCTCTGATTCTGTCACAACGGATGACTCATTTGGGGCTGTGTTGGAGTTGGGTATTCAGAGAGTAATTTTACCTCTGAACATAATATCCAAAATTTACTTACATATTCAGGAGTTGCTACACAATCAAACGGTATCCACTTACGCGATAATGCGTGTGATGGGTTTGATGGTGTAGACATTCAACATGATGGAGTATACTCAGTTCCACTTGGAACATTTGATACAGTACATCTGATCCTTTCCAAATGGAAAGGTTTTTTTCATCAGACAATAAAAGCACAGATGATGGTCTTTCCTCTGGAAGTTAGGAGGTCAATAGCCTGGTGGCTACAGACACCATAACTGGACAAAGGAGGCTTCATTGGATTTCAGATTTGGAAACTCTGATAATGTATGCCAGCCTGTAGGACTGGGGAGAAGTGTCAGGAAGGAGTTGTTTCCAGGGGCAGTGGACCAAGGAAGAAAGTTGCCTGCCCATAAATATATTGGAACTTCGGACCATATATATGGCATTTATTAAGGCAAGGAATATCTTTCTGATGAAACCAGTTCGAATCCGCTTGGACATTGCAATGGCAGTAGCGTACCTCAACCATCAAGGAGGAACAAGCAGCCAAAACACAATAAAGAAGGTAAGTCACACCTTAAGGTGGACAAAACTTCATTGTCCGCAGTATTTATTCCAGGTGTCCTAAACTGGGAAGCGGATTTTCTCAGTCGACACGCCATTCATGCAAATGAATGGGCTTTACACCCCCCAAGGTCTTACAAACTCTGGCAGGTAATGGGGGTTACTGGAGATAGATCTCATTGCGTCCCGTCAGAACAACAAGGTTCCGCATACGGTTCAAGAACAAAGGATCCCAGAGTGACCTTTGTGGATGACTTGTCAACTTTCGTCTGCTTTATGTGTTTCCACCAATCGCCTTGTGATCCAGGGTGATGCGAAAGGTAAGACAAGGTAAGGGTGCCGTGATACTAATAGCTCCGGCTTGGTCAAGAAGACATTGATACACCGATCTGCAGAGGATGTCGATGGATGCTACATTCCTACTCCTTCAATGTCCAGATCTACTTTCTTGGTCCTGGTTATCACAAACACCTGGATCAACTGTCTTTGACGGCATTGCTCTTGAGACTTCCATCCTGAAGAGGATTCTTACAACAGGTAATTCAAACAATGCTCAGAGCAAGTAAACTTTATTCAGCTCGCATTTATCACCAAATATCTCAAGTCTATATTCAGTGGTGCATTAATCAAAAATGTACCCTTGTTTTTTTTTCAGAGTTCCCAGAGTCTTAGCATTCCTTCAAGCAGGAATGCATAAAGATTTATGGGTGGCTTCCTTGAGAAGTGTCAGCATTGACTGTATGGTTCCAAAAGAAACTTGCTAAACTTGCAGGATGTGCAAACTTTTTTCCAGGGCATGTTGCACATTCAACCTCCTTTGTTCCTCCTTCAGTGCCTCGGGACTTAAGTTTAGTCCTAAAGGCCCTTCACGTTGCCCCATTTGAACCACTTAAAAGAGTGGATCTTAAATGGTTGACAACTAAAGTTCTAACTGAAGCAATACCCAGTAGAAAGAGAAGAGTTTCAGATTTAGGGGCATTATGTCACCATCATTTTTCAGTTTTTTTGTTATCCAGATAGAGCGGTTCTTAGAACCAAATCTGGGTATCTTCCTAAGGTGGTGTCTAAATCCACCTTAACGAAGAAATTGTAGTCTCGGTCTTCCAGGGGCCGGACCTTTCTGCGGGAGATGCATCGTTGGATGTAGTTTGTGACTTAAGAATCAACGTGGATTGTACCAGTGCCATCAGAATGAGGGGATGGCCTGCTGATAAGCAGATACTGGCGAAGTGGCTTTGGATGGAAATTTCAGTAGCATACTCTCAAGCTGATCTCCCTTTTCTGAATAATGTCTCTGCTCACTCTACTCGTAAGGTAGGTCCATCATGGGCAGCACAATGTGGTGCTTCAGCAGAACAGATATGTAAGGCAGCCACATGGTCGTCCATTAACACATTCGTTAGACATTATGCCGTTGATACCTTTGCCTTTCAGGACGCTAAATTCTGGCGAAGGATTCTCTTGTCCAATCAGGAGCGTCCCCACCACTAAATTGCTTTGGGACAGCCCAATGTTATCCTGTGGATAACCTGTAGACCCTGCAGGAGAAATAAACGTTATGGTAAGATCTTACCGTTGATAACGGTATTTCTCCTAAGTCCACAGGATCCACAGGGATCCCACCCTGACGCACCTGATTTGAGGATACTTTTACTCACTAACCTCATCCCTCTTGTACAGAAGGGTGTGCATGTATGTTCTCGCCTGATTAGGGCTCTCTATGATGCTCCTGCCTTGAGCTTTGGAAAAACAACTGATTTGCCTGAACCAGGAGGCGGGGATATATGAATGGGCTCGTTGCATGCTGGGAGGCCGAAAGCTTTGACCGTTTGGTGCAAATTCGCTGTCGTGTCATCATTTCCCAATGTTATCCTGTGGACTTAGGAGAAATACCGTTATCAACGATAAGTTCTTACCATAACGTATATTTTACCAATTTGTCACAGTTTCTTAAAACCTTGAATTCAGAAGATACATTGGTAAGAAAAACAATGGGCTTGAGATGGTGGCCAACAGGTCATTAGGTGTAAATTTATAATTTGTAAAGTTTGCATTCTCGGGCATGTTTGGCCAGTTTTTTAGACACAGAGATTTACTAAAGGCAAACACTGGAGTAAAATCGCGAATCATATTTATAAACATGACCATAAAAACAAATAGAAATCAGTGCACCATCAAACAAACTCGGAAGTACTTTCCATACACATCAGTGAAACTCAAGAATTTACCAACAATCACGTTTGTAAACACGGGTGTAATTTTTGCAAAATCGTCCCAAAATAGATGTTTCAAATAGAACACCTCTTGTCCCATGTGCTTGACAAGTGTTACTACTTTAAATCACTGTGAATACAATTATGATATCAGTAACAGTGTACAAAGCAACTGCTTGAATTTCTGATTACATCATGGCAAAATATACAAGTTTGTCTGATGCAGAGTGCCGTGGGATTCCTGACGCTCTACCACTAGACCAGGCATGTCCAAACTGCGGCCCTCCAGCTGTTGAGAAACTACACATCCCAGCATGCACTGACACAGCTTTAGCATTCTCTGACAGCAAAACTGTGTCAGGGCATGCTGGGATATGTAGTTTCACAACAGCTGGAGGGCCGCAGTTTGGGCATGCCTGCATTAGACTGACAGGAGCAAGAAACTGAACATGCTCTGCATGTTCTGCAGCTTCCACAGAGGCTGAACAGGCCTCATATTTTAGGGGGTATTTGAACCTGAACACTTTGGCAAAGGCAAAGTAATCCAGATGTTCTGGCTTAATCTTAACAATTTACTCCATCTGTGTGACCTTGTCAAACTGGACCTAGACCCTGAGAATGCACACTTGGTCTCTGTCTCAGGCCTGCATAAACTTCTGGCTGTGTTGCACTTTCTGACTTCTGGAAATTTTCAGTCTGTTACTGGCAGAATCATTGGAATCTCACAGTCAACCTCACGCTACCTCACCCAGATCCTCGCAGCATTACAACCTCTTATAGATACCTCAATCTGCTTCCCTAGTCAGGAATCACAGTGGCATGCAGTCAGGGTAGCTTTTTATGATATGCATGAGAACATCTAGGGTCATGGCACATATATACAGTATATTAACAGACATTATGCCCATTCTACTAATGTGGAGGTGGTTTATGATGCAAATTAGAAAGTAATGAGTGTTGTGGTGGGTAATCCTGGTGCATGTCACGATTCCTTTATCCCCAGTCAGTCATCCCTCCATGATAAATTTGAGGTGAGGCAAATTCCAGAGGGGTGACTGCCGTGTAATTGCACATTACACTGGCCCTTTAAACAAAACACACATTCCTATATGCTAATAAATAATGCATGCCAATACACTATGCTTGCCTTACAGATGATTTTGGATATGGCTGTTTCTCTTAGCTTCTGAAACTTGTCGCTTGCAGAATCCACTGCTGAGCACAAGTATAATGATGCACATTAGGCCACTAGATCAGTGATTTGCATAATCTTGTTTGCAATAACCTACAACACATTATGCATTAGAAAGTGAGCAAGCATTGGAATTTGTTGAATAAGGTGACAGCACAGAAAGTGGGAGACAGGTAAGGCAGCAGCTAATTGAAGAGAATGTCACCAATAAGTATATGTATTGTCATTACAAATATCTCAGTGAATAAATAATTAATTAACATTGTCTTCATGCATTTTAAGGATTACTAGGGGAAACTTGCGTATATTTATACATACACAATAATTAAAGTGCAATCTACATAAAGAAGACTGCTTAAAATACACAAAGGTGTAATATAGCATTTTGTAAAGTAAAAACCATTACAATTAAGTCAAATATATTTAGAAATACAAGTTTCCAGTGTGTGTTTATGCTATAAACATACATGCATGCAAGTGTGATTTTACCCTTTACAAGATGCATACATATAATTCCCTTACTTTGTATGTGCCTATGGGGGTGATTCAGACCTGATCGCTGGGCTGCTAAATTTGTAGTGCTGCGTTCAGACAGTCGCCACCCAAGGGGAGTGTATATTCGCAGTGCAAGTGTGCGATCGTATGTGTACGCCGAGCTGCAAAAAATCACTCGGCGGACAGCTGCAAATTCATTCGCACCACACTCACCTTTGAATGATTTTTCACTATGTGCAGTCTGTGCGCAGCCCAGGACTTACTCTTACAGTGCCATGAGAACAGGCTGATCGGGTCCCGAGCTGACATCACACACCGTCCCAGAAAACTCTTAGGAACGCCTGCATTTTCCCTGACACTCCGAGAAAACAGTTAACACCAACAAACGGCCTCTTCCTGTCAATCAGCATGCGAATGACTGTGCGTTTGAAATTTTTGCAGCAGCCTGTCGCTGTCCGGCGATGCCTGTTGTTGCTTGCCTACACGCGTGCGCATTGCGGTGCATACACAGTCTACGATGATTGCCCGCTGTGCGGAAACGCACAGCAGCGATCAGGTCTGAATTGGGCCCGATGTTCCCCTAAAATGTCACCCTACATTTCTCTTACATCCTAGGGGATACTGGGAATACATTTAGTACCACGGGGTATAGACAGGTCTACTAGGAGCCTTGGGCACTTTTAAGAATTGGATATTGTGTACTGGCTAATCCCTCTGTGCCCCTCCTACCAGACTCAGTTCAGAAAATTTGCCCGGAAGAGCTGGTCACGTCTCTGGAAGCTCTTGAAGAGTTTTCTGCATTTATTTTGTTTGTTATTTTCTGGAAGGACTGGATGGCACCAACCTGCCTGCATCGTGGGACTTGAGAGGAACAGCCCAACCTCTTGAAGGGTTAATGGTCCCGTTTTCCGCTGACAGGACACTAGCTCCTGAGGGAACTATTCGCAAGCCCCACCACGGTAAGTGTACATTCCCGCAGCATGCCGCCACCCCTAACAGCCAGAAAACAGAAGAGTGGTGAGTACTAAGCCAGCATCCCGGTTAGCGGGTCGCCGGCCATTATGGCGGCATGAGGGTACGGAGACGCACGGCTTCTACATGGGGCGGCTGGGTCTCCAGACTCGGTACACAGTGCAGACGCACAGCTTCTGAGGGGTCGAACTGAGTCTCGGTACACTATGGTGGTCATTCCGAGTTGATCGCTAGCTGCCATTGTTCGCTGCGTAGCGATCAGTGGAAAAAATGGCTAATCTGCGCATGCACCCGTGCGTACGGGTACGATGTCCTTTGTGGTTTTGCACTGGTTCTAGTGACTATTCCAATCGCACAGCCGAACGCAAGGAGATTGACAGGAAGTGGGAGTTTCTGGGTGGCAACTGACCGTTTTTTGGGAGTGTTTGGGAAAAAAGCAGGTGTGGCCGGGCGTTTGCTGGGCGGGTATCTGACGTCATTACCATGTCACTCGTCGCAACAATCATCGCACAGAATAACTAACTACAGGGCTGGTCTTGTTCTGCACAAAATGTGTTGCCGCGCGGCTGCCCAGGCGTTCGCACTTCTGCAAAGCGAAAATACACTCTCCTATAGGCGGCGACTATGCGTTTGCGCGGCTGCTAAAAGTAGCTAGCAAGCGATCAACTCGGAATGAGGGCCTATATGTGTACACAGTACCCAGACTGGCATTACAGACTTAAAAGGGGGCTAACTCTGTTTTAGGCACAAAATTACCTCAGCCAGTATAAAAAAGAGTGGGAAGACTGCACGCCATTGAAGGGGCGGGGCTTTACTATGAGCAGATCCAGCAGCTCACCAGCACCATTTTCCTTCTGCAGCTGACACAGAGGCTGACTGACAGGGACGCGCAGCTCCTCCGGAGAGACTTCAGATTACCTCAGTGATACCAAGGGGTCATAGCATGGGGGGGAGGGGCGCTTATTAGTGTACTAAGGGGGTCATCCCGAGTTGATCGTAGCTGTGCTAAATTTAGCACAGCTACGATCATGAACTCAGACATGCGGGGGGACGCCCCGCATGTCAGTGCCGCCGCCCCCGCAGAAGTGCAAAGGCATCGCACAGCGGCGATGGCCTTGCACTTCAAGAGTAGCTCCCGGCCAGCACAGCTTTAGTGTGCTGGCCGGGAGCTATTCTTCGCTCCCCGGCCCGCAGCGGCTGCGTGTTGGCCGGGCCGCACCCATGAAACGGCCAAACGCCGCTGTTTCAACCCCTTCCGCCCATCGACCGCCTCTGCCTGTCAATCAGGCAGAGGCAATCGTTGCACAGCGATGGGCGGCCATGTGCCGGCGCACTGAGGCGCCGGCGCATGCACGGTTCTGACCTGATCGCAACGCTGCGAAAAACTGCAGCTTGCGATCGGGTCAGAATGACCCCCAAAGTCCCTAATCTAAGTATTTAGTCTGCGACCTGGCTAAGCTTGGCATTAGCGGTAAGGGCGCCATGTGCTGGCTCCATACTGTCTTGGTGTCTCCCTGGAAGAGCTCTTTGTGGGTTAATTGTGCATTTAACCTTTTCCTGTGTGTGTGTGTGTGTGTGTGTGTGTGCTGTTACTGTATGTCAGGCAAAGAGTGTGTTTAATGTAAGGCACAGTGTTCCTCTTCTCCAGGGTGTTCACTAGTGTATACTCAGTGTAGTGTACCTTCCCAGGCTAGCGGGGCAGAGCCAGCATGGCTGGACTCCATTAGGGGAATGATTTCCAACATTTCTACTAAATTGTCCCTCAATGAGAAAGAGACACAATACTTAAGACAATCTATGACTGAGTTTATGAAAAGAGACTCGGTACCCAAACCAGCATCTCAGTCCCCTGCCATTTGTCCGCAAAAACGTACTTTGGCCCATATCCTGCAGTCTGACTCTGATGAGGGGTCAGACATGGAGGAGGGGGAAGGGGAGGTGGACTCAGAGGTCAGGGAGGATACCCTGTCCAAGGAATAGAGGCTATCAGAGAAGTTCTGCATATCCATGATAAGGTGACAGAAGAGAGTGAGGAATCTTATTTTAATATAAAAAATAAATCCTCAGCCACTTTTCATGTTTGAAGAACCATGGGTTAACCCTGATAGGAAATTTCAGATCCTTAAAAAGTTGCTATCATCTTTTTCCTCCTGAGGATAGGGAAAATCCACCGATAGTGGACTCATTAGTATCCAGGCTCTCATGAAAATTATATTGCCTGTCCCAGGTGCAGCCTCCCTGAAACATGGCTGATCGTAAAATTGATACTACACTCAAATCCTTGTATACAGCTGCTGGGGTCGCCCAGAGACCCACTATAGCATGTGGGTGGATTACTAGAGCCATTGCCAAATGGTGGATAACCTAATTGAGGGGTTAGATACCTTGCCTCAAGGGGAGATTATTTTACTCCTGCAGCATATACAGGACTCTGCGAACTTTATTGTGGAATCCATGAAAGAAATAGGCTTGCTTAATGTATGCACCACGGCTATGGCAGTGTCAGCACGCAGGGGTTTATGGCAACGCCAGTGGACTGCTGATGCGGACTCCAGGGAGGCGTGGAAGGCCTACCCTTCACAGGAGAGGCCTTTTTTGGAGATGAATAGACAAATGGATCTCCAAAGCTACTGCGGGTAAGTCCACATATGGACTTCTGCAGCCAGGAAGACTTACTCGGGTACCAATTTACAGTACTTTCAGACGGCCAAGTTTAGGGGCAAACCCAGAGGTTCTTCTACAGCCACCAGAGGCACTAGACGTAAACCACACAAACCAGCAACTGCTGGTTCACAGAAAAGGAGTTCAAGCTCTGCTTCCTCAAAACCTTCAGCATGATGGTGTACCGCGATGCCTGGAAGACTGGCAGGTGGGAGCCTGACTAAAATTCTTCAGTCACATCTGGACAAGTTCATGTCAGGATCCCTGGGTCATAGATCTTATTTCCCAGGGATACAGACTGGAGTTCCAGGAGCTCCCACCTCACAGATTCTTCAAATCAGGCTTACCAGTTTCACAAGAGGCAAGTATAACTTTACAGGACGCCATCAAAACAAGGAGTATTATTCCAACTTGTTTTTAGTACCAAAACCGGACGGTTCGGTAAAATTGATTTTGAATCTCAAGTCGTTGAACCTGTACTTATGAGTTTTCAAATTCAAGATGGAGTCTCTGAGAGCGGTGATCTCTGGTCTGGAGGAGGGGGAATCCCTAGAGTCTCTGGATATCAAGAATGTGTACCTTCACATTCTGATCTGGCCACCTCATCAGGCTTATCTATGGTTTGCACTGCAGGACTGTCACTACCAGTTCCAGGCCCTGCCATTTGGTCTCTCCATGGCACCAAGGGTGTTCACCAAAGTGATGGCAGAGATGATGTTTCTACTCTGCAACCAGACTACTCCTGGGTCATGGGTGGATTCTGAGCTTACCCAAATCTCACCTGGAACCAACACAGAGGCTTCTTTTCCTGGGAATTATACTGGACACAGAGTCTCAGAGAGTATTCCTTCCCTTGGAAAAGGCTATGGTAATCCAGTCGATGGTTTGAGCTGTCCTTAAGCAAACCCATATCTCTGTGCATCTGTGCATTTGCCTTCTGGGGAAAATGGTGGCCTCTTACGAGGCGCTTCAGTACGGAAGATTTCATGCGAGGCCCTTCCAACTACATCTATTGGACAAGTGGTCCGAATTGCATCTTCACATGCACCAGAGGATCCGTCTGTCGCCAAGAGCCAGGATCTCCCTTCTGTGGTGGAGACTTCTCACCTCGTCGAGGGACGGAGGTTCAGGTTTCAGAATTGGATTCTGCTAACCACAGATGCAAGCCACAGAGGTTGGGTAGCAGTCATCCAGGGGGTGCAGTTTCAAGGAAGATGGTCAAGTCAGGAGGTCGTCCTTCCAGTAAACATACTGGAACTCAGGGCTATCTACAACGCTCTTCTGCAGGCCTCATCTCTACTTCTGAATCAGGCAATTCAAGTCCAGTTGAACAATGTAACGGCATTAATGTACATAAACCGACAGGGCGGAACGAAAAGCAGAGCAGCAATGTCAGAGATATCAAGAATTCTCCTCTGGGAAGAAAAACACGCTGTGGCATTGTCATTCATTCCGCGAGTAGAGAACTGGGAAGCAGACTTCCTCAGCAGACACGACCTGCACCCGGGGGAGTGGGGCCTTCACGCGAAGGTGTTCCAGTGGTTGACATGTCAGTGGGGATATCCACAGATTGACATGATGGCCTCTCGACTCAACAAGAAGCTCAAGCCGTATTGTTCCAGTTCGGGAGACCCACAAGCAGTGGCGGTAGACGCTCTGCCAACTCCGTGGGGCTACCAGCTGGTGTATGTGTTTGCTTCACTTCCTCTGATCACAAGAATTCTAAAGAGAATAAAAAGGGAAAAGCTTCAAGCAATACTCATTGCTACGGACTGGCCACGAAGGGCCTGGTACTTGGATCTTCTCAAGATGCTGATCGAAGATCCGTGGCCTCTACCTCTTAGTGAGTATCTTCTGCAACAGGGCCTGTTCGCATATCAGGACTTACCACGGCTACGTTTAACGGCATGGAAGTTGAATGGCTGATTCTAGCCAGGAGAGGGATTCCGGACACGGTCATCCTGACTATGATCCAAGCCAGGAAGGGGGTAACGTCTAAGCATTACCACCATATATGGAAGAAATATGTCTCTTGGTGTGAAAGCAGACAATATTCTGCGGTGGAGTTTCATCTGGGACGTCTCCTGCTTTGTCTGCAGTCGGGAGTGGATGTGGGCCTATGTCTAGGCTCCATTAAAATCTAGATTTCAGACTTGTCTATTTACTTTCAGAAACAATTGGCTTCTCTCCCTGAGGTCCAGACGTTCTTGGAAGGTCTTTTGCACATCCAACCACTCTACTAGGTCGGGGGGTTCTTCTTGGGCAGCTGCCCGGGGTGTTTCGACTTTACAGCTCTGCCGAGCAGTACTTGGTCAGGTTTGAACACGTCTGCAATGTTTTACAAGTTCGATACTTTGGCCTCTGAAGACCTTCAGTTTGGTCAATCAGTTCTGCAAGAACCTCAGCACTCTCCCACTCGGTTTGGGAGCTTTGGTACTTCCCCATGGTACTAAATGGCCTCTGAAAACCTTCAGTTTGGTCAATCAGTTCTGCAAGAATCTCAGCACTCTCCCACTCGGTTTGGGAGCTTTGGTACTTCCCCATGGTACTAAATGGATTCCCAGTATCCCCTGGGACGTAAGAGAAAATAGGATTTTAATTACCTACCGGTAAATCCTTTTCTCGTAGTCTATAGGGGATACTGGGCGCCCGTCTGGTGCTTTGTTCTTCCTGCACTGTTACTTGATTGAGTAATGTTGTTTGGTTCAGCTGTTTCTGTTCCTGGTTTTAATTTTGGTTAGCATGGCTTTCCTCTTGCTTTGTGTGTGCTGGTTTGTAATCTCACCACATTCCTTTTTCTATATCCTTCTCTCAAAGTATGTCCGTCTCCTCGGGCACAGTTTCCTAGTCTGAGTCTGGTAGGAGGGGCATAGAGGGAGAAGCCAGCGCACACTATCAAATTCTTAAAGTGCCCATGGCTCCTAGTGAATTCGTCTATACCCCATGGTACTAAATGGATTCCCAGTATCCCCTACGCACTGCGAGAAAAGGATTTACCAGAAGGTAATTAAAATCCTATTTTTTTTTATGTCTGTTTTTATTTTTAAATAGATTTTAAATGCTTTTACTTGAAATAAACTTCTAAGATTCTTACATTATCTACAAAAGAACAGACAAAAATGATTTTTACAAGGTTTATTAAACAAATATTTAGTATAAAAACTAGGTTCAAACTGAACAAAAATATGCATTGGTCATTTGACTAGGTAAATTCTTTATTAACATACTGTACAACTAATGGGGATATCCAATTACCCCCGATCAATGACCGTGGATAATTGTATCGCTGGGGATATACAGTTAGCTCCGATGCGGTGCATTCCTCCCCCTGATGCCAGCATGTATAAGGGATTATGCACCGGGTGCCTCAGGCACCTGAAGCATAAGCCGCGTTTAGTGGCCTGCCGGAGTTGCGATAACATGATTTAGATTTGGGTGGGGTGTGTTCAAACTGATATCTAAATTACAGTGTAAAAATTAAACAGCTAGTATTTACTGTGCACAGAAACAATATAACCCACCCAAATCTAAATCTCTGCACATGTTGCATCTGCCCCACCTGCAGTGAAACATGTTTTTGCCTATTAGTGTGTTTTTTTTCGTTTGCTAACAAACCTTAATAACCCCCTAAGTCTGCGCATCAGAAGTAATATGAAAAAGTTAGCAGGCATATTAGTACAGCACATTACATTTTTATCAGCATTTAAAATAGGTCAGACAGATTCTGCCCTGCCACCTCCTCAACCTCACTCTCCACCTCCCCCTAACTAGCCTCTACCCCAAACAGCCCATGACCTACCCACAACAACACAGCACACAGAAAAAAAGACACACACATTCTTCCAGTACACTAACAACACACACCCCATAAACACACAAAGAAACAGTGACAGGACTCGACTAAAAAAAAGAAAGACAAAACAAAAAAATTAGGCTACGGAACTTTGCAAACACAGAGGGGTATATTTACTAAGGTCCCGATTTTGACCGAGATGCCGTTTTTTCTTCAAAGTGTCATCTCGGTAATTTACTAAGCAAAAATCATGGCAGTGATGAGGGCATTCGTAATATTTTGGAAGTCCTAGGAAAAAAATCACGAATCAATACACCATCGGTCAAATACGCCTGCAATTTGCTAGAAATCGGGAATTTACTAAAAAGTGCAAAACACAAACACTGCCGACAATAGCCAAACACTGCCGTGATAAAATACAAATCGTGAAAAAGTGCTAAAAAAAAACAGACCTGCTTTTTTATCCCGTGTTTGTATAGGCATGCACGGATCCATGAGATCCGTGCATGTTTTTCAGTGGGAAGGGGGGTGAAATGTTCTAAATTTACCGAAAAAAAATTGCGTGGGGTCCCCCCTCCTAAGGCAAACCAGCCTCGGGCTCTTTGAGCCGATCCTGGTTGCAGAAATATGGGAAAAAAATGGACAGGGGTTCCCCCATATTTAAGCAACCAGCATCGGGCTCTGCGCCTGGTCCTGGTTCCAAAAATACGGGGGACAAAAAGAGTAGGGGTCCCCCGTATTTTTGAAACCAGCACCGGGCTCCACTAGCTGGACAGATAATGCCACAGCCGGGGGTCACTTTTATACAGTGCCTTTGCGGCCGTGGCATCAAATATCCAACTAGTCACCCCTGGCCGGGGTACCCTGGGGGAGTGGGGACCCCTTCAATCAAGGGGTCCAGCCACCCAAGGGCCAGGGGTGAAGCCCGAGGCTGCCCCCCCCCATCCAATGGGCTGCGGATGGGGGGCTGATAGCCTTTGTGATAAGTGTTTGATATTGTTTTTAGTAGCAGTACTACAAGGCCCAGCAAGCCTCCCCCGCAAGCTGGTACTTGGAGAACCTCAAGTACCAGCATGCGGCGGAAAAATGGGCCCGCTGGTACCTGTAGTACTACTACAAAAAAATACCACAATAAAGACATTACACACACACCTTGACAGTATAACTTTAATACATCCATCCACACCTCCATATACACATACTTACCTTATGTTCCCACGCAGATCGGTCCTCTTCTCCAGTAGAATCCATGGTGTACCTGTAGAAAAAATTATACTCACATAATCCATGGTTGAAGGCTCCTCGGTAACTCCTTTTGTAATCCACGTACTTGAAAAAATAAAAAAACGGATACCCGACCACGAACTGAAAGGGGACCCATGTTTTCACATGGGCCCCCTTTCCCCGAATGCCAGAAACCCACTCTGACTGATGTCTAAGTGGGTTTCCTCAGCCAATCAGGGAGCGCCACGTTGTAGCACCCTCCTGATCGGCTGTGTGCTCCTGTACTGTATGACAGGCGGCACACGGCAGTGTTACAATGTAGCGCCTATGCGCTCCATTGTAACCAATGATGGGAACTTTGTGGTCAGCGGTGAGGTCACTTTCGGTCAAAAAAGTTATACTGTCAAGGTGTGTGTGTAATGTCTTTATTGTGGTATTTTTTTAGTAGTAGTACTACAGGTACCAGCGGGCCCATTTTTCCGCCGCATGCTGGTACTTGTGGTTCTCCAAGTACCAGCTTGCGGGGGAGGCTTGCTGGGCCTTTTAGTACTGCTACTAAAAACAATATCAAACACTTATCACAAAGGCTATCAGCCCCCCATCCGCAGCATTGGATGGGGGGGACTGCCTCGGGCTTCACCCCTGGCCCTTGGGTGGCTGGGGGGGGGGACCCCTTGATTGAAGGGGTCCCCACTCCCCCAGGGTACCCCGGCCAGGGGTGACTAGTGGATATTTGATGCCACGTCCGCAAAGGCACTGTATAAAAGTGACCTCCGGCTGTGGCATTATCTGTCCAGCTAGTGGAGTCCGGTGCTGGTTTCAAAAATACGGGGGTCCCCTACTCTTTTTGTCCCCCGTATTTTTGGAACCAGGACCAGGCGCAGAGCCCGATGCTGGTTGCTTAAATATGGGGGAACCCCTGTACATTTTTTTCCCATATTTCTGCAACCAGGATCGGCTCAAAGAGCCCGAGGCTGGTTTGCCTTAGGAGGGGGGACCCCACGCAATTTTTTTTTAACATTTAAACTTTATTTATTTTTTTAACAAAGTGCACAATGAAGCCCAGCACGGATCTCTCAGATCCGGCCGAGATTCATTGTATTAAAGTCGGCAGTGTTTTACAAGTCACTCACGTAAAACACTGCCTAAAAAAACGAGTGACATCGACATCGGAAAACCCGAAAATGCAGAATACGGCAGCTTAGTAAATTAGTCGTAATCAATTCAAAAAGTTGCATATTTACACTTTCGATGTCATTCGTGATTGAACTTTGACCTCAAACGGGAAAACACAAATCTTAGTAAATTTACCCCAGAGTGTCAGATTCATAAATGACTGGGAGTGTTTGAGAAAACTCGGATGTAAAAACATGATCGCATATACATCATTGACAAGCACAGTTCCACATAACATGAATATTAGTAAATTTGATTGTTTTAAATGTAAACATTCTCATGTCCCTGCAATGCCAATCATGTTTAAACGTTGAACAAACATGAATCTTACTCAGTTTACCTTATTATCACTAACTCCAACCCAGGCATAGGGCAATGTACAGTAGTAGTATAAGTGTAATTATACAAATGCATGTATGACTTAAGGAAGATCTTCTGTGGAAATTAAGTGGTTAATTACGGCTTGATTATTCCTCAGATAAAAGAATGACCATTTGTTTCTGAGATCTGATATTCCAAGTGTCAAGCCAGTATCTAGAACATCAGCAAGACTCCGCACATTTTCAGTGTTTTTTAATCCTGAACTCCCAAGCATAAATTCAGTTCGTTGGCTATGCTGATGTCTTGTCCTTTGATCTATAATAAGGACCTCTGTTTATACAGGATTCAGTCTCATCCAACTGACAGCCAACTGGAGAGACAGTGGAATGCCACAGTCTGCCGCTAATTCAGTTCCATTCATGACATTATGTTCTAATTATCACCAGAGTGTCCCAGATCTGCAGGCTTTATGAGTGTGAGTAATATACTATTGTGGTGTACCTTAGTGCATAGAGGAAATACACACCTATAAATTATGTTATGGTTTTATCATCTTGTCAGTGAGGGAAAGGCCATGCATGATAAGTCTTGGTAGATTTTTATTCAGTGGCCATTGAAATATGTGCTCTGTAGGCTTCTTACTGTATGCAGTATATCTTCCTTCCCCACTAGTGAACCCGTCTGGGGTATAGACGGGTGATGACTGAAGTCTGGCACTTTAAATATTCTAAAAAATAAGAATTGGCTCCTCTCCCACTGTATACCACATTGGCCTCAGTTTAGCGTAAGTAAAGTACCAGAGGGAGCCGGGTGATTACTAGAGCTGTCATCAGCCATTATCCTTTTTTTTTTTTTTTTTACTTCATTTTGGATTCTACAGGCAGACTACAAGGCTGCTGCAGTGTTTCTGCACAGTGGGAGCCTACAGATGGACCTGCCATGGCTTACTGAGGCCAGTGTCTGGATCCTAGCTATTTGCCAGGCCCTTAAAATCTAAGAGAATGACAACGCTGAGTCTCAGAAAGAATAAGAACCTTTCTGTTATTTACTCTCTTTCCCTCTGCTAGAAGAACAGTTGTCTGGAGCCTGGAAGTCTCCAGATAAAATTTTCCAGACATCTAGACACTTGCTTGTTCTTTATCCATTGGTTCATAGACAGGGCTAAGTGAGAAAATCCACACCTGGTGGATCTCTCTTTCTCATCTTTCCAAGAAGATGACTTTTCCAGTCCTAGAGGCTACTTCCTTTAGGGATGGGTTCGACAGAAAATTAGAAACAACCCTCAAATCTATCTACACAGTGGCAGGGATTTCATGGTGAGAGCTTGTTTGTTTCATCTCTTCATTTTGTTACTCCACTTTGCCATTCTGGGCTCTTACTTCCAATTTATGGCTCTGCCCTTAGGCATGCAATTGTTGCCGTCCCCTAGGTGTTTACAAAAGTGATGGCAGTGATAACTGCTCCGCGACCACAGGACCTGTTCTGCACATGCGCAGAAGGACTACCTTCTGCGTGGGTGAGAAGCACTCTATTTGCAGGAATACAGTGAGCTGACATGCTTTAAGATGGCACAAAGCCTGTCCCAAAACTTATTCCTACTATGCTTCGAGCTAAGAAGCCAGTGTCAGCTGCACACTATCATTACATTTGGAAGTCTTATGTCACTTTGTGTGAAAGTTGTGAATTCCCAATTACCCCGCTGTCCCAACTTCCTCTGTTCCTCCAGGCAGGAGTGGATGCTGATCTCTGACTGGGTTCACTGATGGTGCAGGTCAATCCATCAGCCCTATCCAACTTTTTTCAGTGTCAATTGGCTCTGCTGCTAGATCAACAAGCTTTTTTGCAGGGAGTCCTTTTGTGCCTCCTACTGCCCCATGGAATCTCAACGTTGTGTTGACTTTCCTGCAATCAGAAGTGTTTGAGCCCCTTGATGAGGTGGATCTCAATTATTTGTCATGGAAGACAGTTCTGATTTTGGCTCTTGTTTCAGCTTGAAAGGTTGTCAGAGCTTGGGGCTTTGTCCTGTCGCTCTCCCTACCTTGTTTTTCTTGTCAAAGGTGGACTCAGCCTTCCACATTAATCAACCCATTATGGTTCCTGTCTTGTTGGATAAAGATGCATTTCTGGATGTGGCTAGGGCTCTTCGAGTCTGTTTGTCGTACTGCTTCCATGTGCAAAACTGATTCTTTGTGCTGTATAATGCCTCCAGACAGGGCTGGTCTGCTACTCTGCAGACCCTTTTCAGGTGGAACCATCTGGTTATTAATCATCTTCGCCAATGCTTGACTGTCTCCTAGCTGCATTTCTGCTCCTGGGATGCCAGGTGATTAGCTTCTGGTTCTCAACTTTGCTATGCAGTCACTTGATCCACAATTTGAACAAGTAATGGTAAAGATTTCCCTTAAAATTTCCTCTGCTGCAAAATGAATGATAAAGTGTATACACACACATATATAGTGAACAATATCATTTAGTGACGTCACCCCTCCAATCCCTGAACATGCAGTCATGAAAGATATAGCCTAAATCTAACTGCATGTTCAGTTGATAAAGATAAATGATAACACAAGTTTGAAAATTGTGTATTTGAAGTCAATTCCCTTCCTGAGATATACTATCACAGGTTCAGGGCTACAAATAGATTCTGAAAAACATCAAGCAATTCAGGAGTGGCCACTTCCTACAACCCTTAAAGCAGTGCAGCACTTCCTCGGATTTGCCAACTATTACTTTAAATTTATTAAAGACTTTTCTACCATCATATCACCCGTTACTGCTCTCACTTGGAAGAATGCCAATCCATCTCGCTAGTCAGGTAAGGGGAAAAAAAACGACTTTTCAAATACTTAAACAAAAGTTCATCACTGTTCCTGTATTAAGCCAACCTGATGTCTCCCTACCATTCATTTTGGAAGTAGATGCTTCCTCTGTAGGTGTTAGCGAAGTACTTTCCAGTGATCCCAAAATGGTCATCTCCAAATTTTTGGGTTTTTTTTATCCTGCAAATTTCTACTAGCAGAGTGTAACTACTCCATTGGAGATCAGTAATTACTCGCTATAAAGCTGGCTCTGGAAGAATGGTGCTACCTATTAGAAGGAGCTAGTTATCCTTTTTCCATTCTGACTGATCATAAGAATCTGTTATGCCTAAATTTGGTTTACTGTTTAAACCCAAGTGATATAGATTTGGAAAACATCGCGCTATTAATAGAATAAAATATAATAATATTGATTTTTGTGATATTATTTATCAGGCTGTAAAAGTTGTCAGAAATGAGGTCGGGAGACTTTATATGAATAAAAAAATATATGTATACTTTTTATTTTATACCAAATACTACACCATAAACATAAAACATATATATATAAAAAGATTCTTTTCTATGCAAGCATCAGATATTTAGTAGTCATAGCATAATTCGGGACCTCTAAATGAATTAAACTATAATAACAACTCAAGTGAGTATATTATAAAGTAGATACCACGTGTCCTTTATAGACAATATGTGTCAGGTTGTATTTCTTTGCAAGATCCACACGGGTTTAATAGATGGTTCTATAAGCCGGCGTCCCGGCTGTAATGATTAGTTCAGAATAAAGTGAAGGTAAGATAGTTACCGCCTGTGGCTGTCAAAGTTATACCTTATAGCGTCCTTCCTTTCCCGGTGGTGAGGCTATCACCGCCCCGGGCGTGTTGTATCGAGTGTCCGTGATATAATGGGAGACAGATTACTCACAGGTGGTTGCTGCCGAAGCTGCGTGCCGTCTTTCCTCTCCCGGTGGTGAGGCCGTCACCGCTCCGGGTTGCTGCTCCAATGTGCTCGCGAATGCAGCCCGTAGGTCTCCCGCTGTCAGTGTGTTACAGCTGGGATGTTCGGTGAACAAATTGCCGGACAAATTACCAAGCAGGGCGGAAGGTAATCTGGAAGGTGCTTGTTGGTATTAGGCGGCTGTAGTAGCTCTATATAGGCTGTCAGGAGCCAAGTCCGTTTCTCCCGGTGGATCGAGACACTGCTGGATATCCAATGTACGTCAACGCGTTTCGTCCCACAATGCACTGGGACTTCCTCAGGACTGCCATTTAGTTGTGGTGTTCCTTTTTTATATAGCCAACAATGATCTCTAATTGATTAATTGATTATAGCTGTTTGCAGCAAATTGGTTTAGAGCCATACAGATTCTCTAGGTTTTTATATATGAGTCATCTGATTCCTGATGCTTATAGATATCTTAATACTTATAGAATAATAATAATAACCATAAATAATAATTACATATAAAAACAATATAATATACTATAATATAATAAAAAAAGGTCTCCCAACCTGAAGCTTTAATTAATTCTAACCTACATAAGACATTTATATCTTTGGTTTATCCCAGCTGAATAAAATTTCACGCAACGCAATTTGAGTATTGAGGAGGAAATTCACTACCACAATTCTACATTTATAAAAGATAAGTATCACATAAGAGAGGGAAAATTAACAGTATTATTCATAATAAGATGTATATAAATATGCAAAATTTACTTATCATTGTTGGCTATATAAAAAAGGAACACCACAAGAGGAAAGAGAGGAAAGACGGCACGCAGCTTCGGCAGGAACCACCTGTGAGTAATCTGTCTCCCATTATATCACGGACACTCGATACAACACGCCCGGGGCGGTGATAGCCTCACCACCGGGAAAGGAAGGACGCTATAAGGTATAACTTTGACAGCCACAGGCGGTAACTATCTTACCTTCACTTTATTCTGAACTAATCATTACAGCCGGGACGCCGGCTTATAGAACCATCTATTAAACCCGTGTGGATCTTGCAAAGAAATACAACCTGACACATATTGTCTATAAAGGACACGTGGTATCTACTTTATAATATACTCACTTGAGTTGTTATTATAGTTTAATTCATTTAGAGGTCCTGAATTATGCTATGACTACTAAATATCTGATGCTTGCATAGAAAAGAATCTTTTTATATATATATGTTTTATGTTTATGGTGTAGTATTTGGTATAAAATAAAAAGTATACATATATTTTTTTATTCATATAAAGTCTCCCGACCTCATTTCTGACAACTTTTACAGCCTGATAAATAATATCACAAAAATCAATATTATTATATTTTATTCTATTAATAGCGCGATGTTTTCCAAATCTATATCACTTCGTTTATGCTAGAGACCCTAACCAAGTCTCAAAACAGACGCTGCTGTTTACTTACATGAAATAAATAACAAAAATATCTGTATACTAACAATATATTGAACAGCGCCGGGAGAGTGGGATCAGCATACCACTGGGGATTTCTTCTCCTTTATATCTCTGTTTAAACCCAAGGCAAGCTAGATGGGCCCTTTTCTTCTCATGATTTAATTTCAAGTTGTCTTTTCGTTCTGGGGTACAGAATCGGAAAGCGGACACCCTCTCTCACTGCATGGAACAGGAAAATGAGATTACCTCCATTGAGAAACATTTAATCATTGATCCTGTGGCATTCTTTACAGTTGAAATAGTTCCCACACCTACTGCAGGGAAAAGTTTTGTTAAACCTGCATTACGCAAAAAATTGTTACATTGGGCTCACTCTTCTCATTTTGCAGGTCATGTAGGAGTGCAGAAGACAACAGAGTCCTACTGGTGGCCTTAGTTAAGGAAGGATGTTCAAGACTTTGGGGGTCATTCCGACCTGATCGCACGCTGCCTATTTTTTGCAGTGCTGCGATCAGGTCAAAACTCGGCAAAACTGCGCATGCATATGCACCGCAATGCGCAGGCGCGTTGTACGGGTACAAAGCGGATTGGCTGAACAGGCTGAAATGATCGCAGCGGCTGAGTAAGTTCAGACCTGCTCAGAAACTGCACAAACTGTTTTTGTACCGATCGGCTGCACAAGCGTTCGCACACTTGCAAAGCGAAAATACACTCCCCCATAGGTGGCGACTATCTGATCGCAGCTCTGCAAAAAATAGGTAGCGAGTGATCAACTCGGATAACCCCCTTTGTTTCTTCTTGTTCCAAGTGTGCCCAGTACAAGATTAATCATCAACTGCTGGGCAGCTCATTCCTTTGTCAGTACCACATCAACCGTGGACCCACCTGTATATAGACTTTATTACAGACTTGCCTCTTTCAACCAAATTCAACACCATATGGGTAGTTGTTGATCGATTCACCAAAATGTCTCACTTTTTTTCTTACCAGTCTTCTTCAGCGTCAAAACTTACTAAACTGTTTATTCAAGAAATCTTTTGTCTTCATGGTCTTCCAGTGGAAATAATCTCTGACCACGGAGTCCAATTTGTTGCCAAGTTCTGGTGCTCTTTATGTACCACTTTACCAATCCAGCTCAAATTTTCTTCTGCATACCATCCTCAGACCATTGTTCAAACAGAAAGAGTTAACCAGGATTTGGAATCATTTCTTTGCTTGTACATATCTTCTTCAACTGGGCTGAATTGCTATCTTGCGCAGCATTCTGCCACAACAATCAATATTTATTATTTATTTATTAACAGTTTCTTATATAGCGCAGCAAATTCCGTTGCGCTTTACAATTGGAAATAACAATGATATAACAAACTGGGTAATAAACAGTCATAGAGGTAGGAAGGCCCTGCTCGCAAGCTTACAATCTATAGAATTTATCTTCAGGAACTAATCCCTTCTTTGCCAATTATGGGCTTCATCCTAGAGTTCCAGATTGCCAGCATCTCCGATTCCAACAGCTGATCAAACATTGTAGCAGTTAGTAAAATCTGGAGAGATGTTCGCTCTTCCCTTCTCAAGGCTTCTGTCATGTATTTGATTATACAATTGTGGGTGGAAAAATGTGCAGTGAAAAAAGAATTTGCAGCAAAATATTATACCAATATGGCACAAACACCAGTCCTAAATTCTGTCAAAAATATGTGTGTGGAGTGGTATCTATAGTGAGCGCTATTCTTTTAAACATTCAGATTAATGTCCAATTTAATGAGTCTGATTTGTATAAAAATCGACATACAGTATACTTTATTTGGACAAATTACCATAAGTGAGACAGTGCACATACCTGTAGAATATAACACATAAACACATGAAATATTAAAATACAGAAATGATTGGGTATTGCACAGAACCTTTGTAAACATTTACATGTAAACTAGTGATGAGCGGGTTCAGTTCCTCGGAAACCGAACCCCCCTGAACTTCACCCATTTTACACGGGTCCGAGGCATACTCGGATTCTCCCGTATGTCTCGGTTAACCCGAGCGCGCCCGAACGTCATCATCCCGCGGTCGGATTCTCGCGAGATTCGTATTCTATATAAGGAGCCGTGCGTCGCCGCCATTTTCACTCGTGCATTGGAAATGTTAGGGAGAGGACGTGGCTGGCGTCCTCTCCGTTTATTAATGTTGCTGCAAATATTTGTGCTTATTGCTTAATTGTGGGGACTGGGGAGCAGCTGTATTATATAGGAGGAGTACAGTGCAGAGTTTTGCTGATCAGTGACCACCAGTTTTATCCGTTCTCTGCCTGAAAAACGCTCCATATCTGTGCTCAGTGTGCTGCATATATCTGTGCTCACACTGCTTTATTGTGGGGACTGGGGACCAGCAGTATTATATAGGAGGAGTACAGTGCAGAGTTTTGCTGACAGTGACCACCAGTATGTACAGTATAGCAGTACGGTACGGAAGGCCACTGCTCTATCTACCTCTGTGTCGTCAAGTATACTATCCATCTAGATTCTATACCTGTGTTGCATTTTAGTTTTGCAGTTTGCTGACAGTGACCACCAGTATATATAGCAGTACGGTACGGAAGGCCACTGCTCTACCTACCTCTGTGTCATCTAGATTCTATACCTGTGGTGCATTTTAGTTTTGCAGTTTGCTGACAGTGACCACCAGTATATATAGCAGTATGGTACGGAAGGCCACTGCTCTACCTACCTCTGTGTCGTCAAGTATACTATCCATCTAGATTCTATACCTGTGGTGCATTTTAGTTTTGCAGTTTGCTGACAGTGACCACCAGTATATATAGCAGTACGGTACGGAAGGCCACTGCTCTACCTACCTCTTTGTCGTCAAGTATACTATCCATCTAGATTCTATACCTGTGGTGCATTTTAGTTTTGCAGTTTGCTGACAGTGACCACCAGTATATATAGCAGTACGGTACGGAAGGCCACTGCTGTACCTACCTCTGTGTCGTCAAGTATACTATCCATCTAGATTCTATACCTGTGATGCATTTTAGTTTTGCAGTTTGCTGACAGTGACCACCAGTATATATAGCAGTACGGTACGGAAGGCCACTACTCTACCTACCTCTGTGTCGTCAAGTATACTATCCATCTAGATTCTATACCTGTGGTGCATTTTAGTTTTGCAGTTTGCGGACAGTGACCACCAGTATATATAGCAGTACGGTACGGAAGGCCACTGCTCTACCTACCTCTGTGTCATCAAGTATACTATCCATCTAGATTCTATACCTGTGGTGCATTTTAGTTTTGCAGTTTGCTGACATTGACCACCAGAATATATAGCAGTACGGTACGGAAGGCCACTGCTCTACCTACCTTTGTGTCATCAAGTATACTATCCATCTAGATTCTATACCTGTGGTGCATTTTAGTTTTGCAGTTTGCTGACAGTGACCACCAGTATATATAGCAGTACGGTACGGAAGGCCACTGCTCTACCTACCTCTGTGTCGTCAAGGATACTATCCATCTAGATTCTATACCTGTGGTGCATTTTAGTTTTGCAGTTTGCTGACAGTGACCACCAGTATATATAGCAGTACGGTACTGAAGGCCACTGCTCTACCTACCTCTGTGTCGTCATTTATACTATCCATCTAGATTTTATACCTGTGATGCATTTTAGTTTTGCAGTTTGCTGACAGTGACCATCAGTATATATAGCAGTACGGTACGGAAGGCCACTGCTCTACCTACCGCTGTGTCGTCAAGTATACTATCCATGTAGATTCTATACCTGTGGTGCATTTTAGTTTTGCAGTATGCTGACAGTGACCACCAGTATATATAGCAGTACGGTACGGAAGGCCACTGCTCTACCTACCTCTGTGTCGTCAAGGATACTATCCATCTAGATTCTATACCTGTGGTGCATTTTAGTTTTGCAGTTTGCTGACAGTGACCACCAGTATATATAGCAGTACGGTACGGAAGGCCACTGCTCTACCTACCTCTGTGTCGTCAAGTATACTATCCATGTAGATTCTATACCTGTGGTGCATTTTAGTTTTGCAGTATGCTGACAGTGACCACCAGTATATATAGCAGTACGGTACGGAAGGCCACTGCTCTACCTACCTCTGTGTCATCAAGTATACTATCCATCTAGATTCTATACCTGTGGTGCATTTTAGTTTTGCAGTTTGCTGACAGTGACCACCAGTATATATAGCAGTACGGTACGGAAGGCCACTGCTCTACCTACCTCTGTGTCGTCAAGTATACTATCCATCTAGATTCTATACCTGCGGTGCATTTTAGTTTTGCAGTTTGCTGACAGGGAACACCAGTATATATAGCAGTACGGTACTGAAGGCCACTGTTCTACCTACCTCTGTGTCGTCAAGTATACTATCCATCTAGATTCTATACCTGTGGTGCATTTTAGTTTTGCAGTTTGCTGACAGTGACCACCAGTATATATAGCAGTTCGGTACGGAAGGCCACTGCTCTACCTACCTCTGTGTCGTCAAGTATACTATCCATCCATACCGGTGGTGCATTTCAGTTGTGCGCAGTATATATATTAGTAGGCCATTGCTATTGATACTTGCATACAATTCCACACATTAAAAAATGGAGAACAAAAATGTGGAGGTTAAAATAGGGAAAGATCAAGATCCACTACCACCTCGTGCTGAAGCTGCTGCCACTAGTCATGGCCGAGACGATGAAATGCCATCAACGTCGTCTGCCAAGGCCGATGCCCAATGTCATAGTAGAGAGCATGTAAAATCCAAAAAACAAAAGTTCAGTAAAATGACCCAAAAATCAAAATTGAAAGCGTCTGATGAGAAGCGTAAACTTGCCAATATGCCATTTACGACACGGAGTGGCAAGGAACGGCTGAGGCCCTGGCCTATGTTCATGGCTAGTGGTTCAGCTTCACATGAGGATGGAAGCACTCATCCTCTCGCTAGAAAACTGCAGTGCCACTCCTAGATGGGCCAGGTGTTTGTGTCATCCACTTGGGTCACTTAGCTTAGTTACACAGCTACTTCATTGCGCCTCTTTTTTTCTTTGCATCATGTGCTGTTTGGGGACTATTTTTTTGAAGTGCCATCCTGTCTGACACTGCAGTGCCACTCCTAGATGGGCCAGGTGTTTGTGTCGGCCACTTGGGTCGCTTAGCTTAGCCATCCAGCGACCTCGGTGCAAATTTTAGGACTAAAAATAATATTGTGAGGTGTTCAGAATAGACTGAAAATGAGTGTAAATTATGGTTATTGAGGTTATTAATACTATGGGATCAAAATGACCCCCAAATTCTATGATTTAAGCTGTTTTTGAGGGTTTTTTGTATAAAAACACCCGAATCCAAAACACACCCGAATCCGACAAAAAAATTTCAGGGAGGTTTTGGCAAAACGTGTCCGAATTCAAAACACGGCCGCAGAACCGAATCCAAAACTAAAACACAAAACCCGAAAAATTTCCGGTGCACATCTCTAATGTAAACACGTTTTGATGACAGTTCCAGTGCTGATATGATATAATGAATTTGAAAAATGGAAAGGATTTCTGGCTCATACCGTTCAAGGTAAGTGGTGTGTGCCTTGATATAAAGATAGGTTCCCAGCAGGCAGCCCAGTAACACACCACAAACTTTGCCCCAATGAAGATGGATTCAGCGGGAGTCCAGGCAAGAGTCCCGATATTCAAAGTCCGGTTGTTGGCACAATGCGTTTCGGATGTATCATCCTTTTTCAAATGCATATGGTTGTGTGTATCCTATGGCTCTATCTAAAGGCTTAATCCGGAAATGAGAAAAACTTGTTTCTTACCCGGTTCTCGCGGTTTGCGTTCCACCGCAAAACCAGAAGTGTGCGTTCCACTGGCCGCGATCGTCGGCGGAAATTGATAATTCATCACTCCTGTGGCTTGCGTTTCCCTGCCAGAGTGATACCGGATGTGTGCATTCCACCTCTGATTTGGGAGTCTGGAGTTTACATTTCACCAGCAGAATGTTCCCAGACATATTTCAAGTGTCCACGATTTTCATTACACAGTTGCACATGTCATCATTCATTAAAATATTTATATATAATCTTCATTAGACATCTTCATTAGACATGATGTAGACATGATAGCCTTATTGTGCTTCAAAAGTGATAGTATAAATACAAGTTGCCAGTGATTACCTAACATGGTACTTTGTATTCCCATGGAGTACATCCCCAATAGCAATATTGTAAATATTATACACATTTTCTTTTATATATGTATCCTATTCTCCATGTAAAGAAAAAAATATATACAGAAAGAAACCGATTAGAAAAACACTTGCAGGTGAACATCAATTCATAAACCTTTTCAACTCGAAGTCTGAGTTTAAACTATTAGAGACTACTAGGGTGTTTAAAACATATCCATTCCATTTCTTTTTTTGCTAAACATACGTAGATGTCTTTAGAGCTACAGGACTCTTTTATTTGTTCTATGCCAATGTATCTTTTGATGTTAGATTCGCAGTTTTCATGTGCTGTTTTAAAATGCAATGATAATGGATGATTTAATTGTCCCTTTCTTATATTATAAACATGTTCTGCCATGCGAGTCTTCAGATTACGAGTAGTTTCGCCTATATACAGTATATTAACCCACATATGCATTCTATTAAATAAATTATATTTCTCTTACGTCCTAGAGGATGCTGGGGACTCCGTAAGGACCATGGGGTATCGACAGCTCCCCAGGAGACATGGGCACTGTAAAGCTTTAGAATGGGTGTGCACTGGCTCCTCCCTCTATGCCCCTCCTCCAGACCTCAGTTATTTCCGGTGCACAGTGGAGACTGGATGCACTGCAGGGGAGCTCTGCTGAGTTTCTCTAAAAAAGCTTTTGTTAGGTTTATTATTTTCAGGACGCACTGCTGGCAACAGGCTCCCTGCTTCGTGGGACTGAGGGGAGAGAAGCAGACCGACTTAAATGATAGGCTCTGCTTCTTAGGCTACTGGACACCATTAGCTCCAGAGGGAGTCGGAGCACAGGTCTCACCCTGTAGTTCGTCCCAGAGCCGTGCCGCCGTCCTCCTCACAGAGCCGGAAGATAGAAGCCGGGTGAGTATAAGAAGAAAGAAGACTTCAAAGGCGGCAGAAGACTTCAGATCTTCATGAGGTAACGCGCAGTGGTAACGCTGCGCGCCATTGCTCCCAGCTCACACACACAGGCACCACAGTAAGGTTGCAGGGCGCAGGGGGGTCGCCCTGGGCAGCATTAATATACCTCACATAACACTGGCAAAGTACTTATATACACTAAAAAGGATATATATTTCAGAATCCCCTGCCAGTATAAAGATTTAGAGCGGGAACGAAGCCCGCCATCGGGGGGGCGGAGCTTGTTTCCTCCAGCACTAACCAGCGCCATTTTTTCTCCTCAGCATACAGAGAAGCGGCCCCCGACTCTCCCCTGCTGTTAGTTAATACAGAGGGTCAAAACGAGGGGGGGGGGGGGGGGGCACGTTTATTGGCGCAAAATATGTGGTGTTTTACACTTGTTTTAAAAAGCGCTGACAGACTGGAGTTTTTGTCTCAGTATACAATGGCGCAGGGCCCTTCGGGGTCGCAGAACCGTCCCTTTTCACAGTTAGTAGACACCAATACCGACACGGATTCTGACTCCAGTGTCGACGGTGATGATGCTAAGTTGCACCCAAGGGTGGACAAGTGTATTCAATATATGATTGTAGCAATTAAAGATGTTTTGCATATCACTGAGGACCTTTCTGTCTCTGACACAAAGGTCGGCATGTTTAAGGGAAAGAATCCTGAGGTAACTTTTCCCCCATCTCACATGCTGATCGCCCTGTTTGATAAAGCTTGGGAAACTCCAGATAAGAAACTGCAGATTCCTAAGAAAATATTATGGAGTAACCTTTCCACTCCCAGGACAGGTTACGGTGGGAATACTCACCCACGGTGGACAAGGAATTTACGCGCTTGTCGAAAAAGGGGGGCGCTACCTTCCCCTGATACAGCAGCCTTTAAGAGTCCTGCTGATTGCAGACAGAAAACTACCTTAAAATCAATTTATACATACAGGTGCCCTACTAAGGCCGGCAGTAGTGTCGGCATGGGTGGGTTGCGCAGTTGCAGCGTCGGCAGATAACTTGTCATCTGACATTGACACCCTAGAAAAAGATGCCATTTTGGTTACCTTGGGTCACATTAAAGACGCAGCATAATATATGAGAGAAGCTGTGAGTGATATTGGGCTGTTGGGTTCAAGAGCCTATGCCATGGAGATCTCTGTTAGACGGTCCCTGTGAACCTGCCAAGGGACAGGTATGCTGTTTAAAAAAAAAAAAAAGACTTTGCCTTACAAAGGTGAAGTTTTATTTGGGGAGGGCCTCGCGGATCTGGTAACCACAGCGACCGCGGGTAAATCTACTCTTTTGCCTTATGTTCCCCCACAGGAAAAGAAAACACGGCAATATCAAATGCAGTCCCTTTGGTCGCATAAGTTCAGAAAGGGTCGGGGCTCTTCCTTCCTCGCCAGAGGTGGAGGTAGAGGGAAAAGAACACCAGCTACGGCTATTTCCCAGGGACAAAGGTCCACCCCGTCTTCTACAAAATCCACTACATGATGCGGGGGCTCCGCTGAGGGAGTCCGCGCCGGTGGGGGCACATCTTCGACTCTTCAGACAAGTCTGGGTTCAGTTGGACTTGGATCCTTGGGCGGTAAAAATTGTATACCAGGGATGCAAATTAGAATTCGAAGATGTGCCTCCTCACTGATTTTTCAAATCGGTCTTGCCAGTTTCCTCCTCAGAGAGGGAAACAGTGGCAACTACCATACAGAAACTGTATCATCAGTATGTGATTATCAAGGTTCCCCTTCTACAGGGGAAGGGGTTTTATTCAAGCCTTTTTTGTGGTCCCGAAAACCGGATGGCTCGGTCAGTCCCATTCTGAATCTAAAATCCCTGAACCTATATCTGAAAAGGTTCAAATTCGATATGGAATCTCTCCGGGCAGTGATCTCCAGCCTGGAAGGGGAGGTTTTTATGGTGTCACTTGACATAAAGGATGCATACCTTCATGTCCCCATTTATCCTCCTCATCAGGCGTACCTAAGATTCGCTGTACAGGATTGTTATTCCCATGTCCGACACGTTCATGGCGGACATGATGGTGTTCCTGCGTGAGCAAGGCATCACATTTATCCCATACTTGGACGATCTCCTAGTAAAGGCGAGTTCAAGGAGGAAAATTATTACAAAGCGTATCTCTCTCCCTGAGAATACTACAACAACACGGTGGGATCCTAAATCTACCAACGTCACAGTTGGTTCCAACAACTCGACTGCCGTTTTTGGACATGATTCTGGACACAGAAAAACAAAAGGTCTTTCTCCCAGAGTAAAAAGCCCATGTACTCCAGAACATGGTCAGAAACTAAATGCACTCATTTTTTAGGAAGGATGGTGGGGCCTACAAGGCCATTCCACACGGACCTTTCGGTGGGATCTTCTGGACAAGTGGTCAGGGTCCCACCGTCACATACATCGGAGCCCGGTCCCCCCGGGCCAGGCTCTCTCTCTCTCTCTCTTTCTCTCCCCTGTGGTGGCTCCAGAGTGCTCACCTTCTAGAGGGTCGCAGGTTCGGCATTCAAGATTGGGTTCTATTGACTACGGACGCGAGCCTCCGAGGATGGGGAGCAGTCACACAGGGAAACAATGTTCAGAAAATATGGTCAGGCCAAGAGGCTTACCTACACATCAATGTGCTGAAATTGAAGGCCATTTGCAACAGCCTTAAACAAGTTGAGAATTTTCTTCACAATCCTGCCTCTTCTGATCCAGTCAGACAACGTCGCGGCAGTGACGCAGGTGAACCGCCAGGGCGGGACAAAAAGCAGAGCAGAAATCACCAGGATTCTTCGCGGGGCAAAAGAGCATGTAAGCGCTCCGTCAGAGGTCTTCATTACAGAGGACACAATATCCATCCAGGAGAGTGGGGACTTCATCAGGAAGTCTTTACAGTGGTGACAAGTCGTTGAGGACTTCCTCATATAGATATGAGGGCATCACGCCTCAACAGGAAGATTCGGACGTATTGTTCCAGGTCGGGGAACCCTCAGGCAGCGGCGGTGGACGCCCTGGTGACACCGTGGGTGTTTCAGTCGGTCTATGTGCTCCCTCCACGTATTCTCATCTCAAAAATATTGAGAATCATATTACAAACAAGAGTGCAGACAATACTCATTGTTCCAGATTGGCCTTGAAGGGCCTGGTATGCAGATCTTCAGGGACTGATCTCAGAAGATCCGTGGCCCCTTCCTCACAGGGAGAACCTGCTACTACAGGGGCTGTACGTGTTCCAAGACTTACCGCGGTTACGTTTGACGGCATGGCGGTTGAACACCAAATCCTAGCTGAAAAGGGTATTCCAGAGAAGGTCGTTCCTACTCTTATTAAAGCTAGAAAAGATGTTACGGCGAAGCACCATCACCGTATCTGGAGAAAATATGTGTCTTGGTGTGAAGCCAAGGATGTTCCTACTGAGGATTTCCAACTAGGAAGTTTTCTCCATTTTCTACAGACAGGAGTGGATATGGGCCTAAAGTTAGGCTCAATTAAGGTGCAGTTTTCTGCCTTATCCATATTCTTTCAGAAGGAATTGGCTTCTCTCACAGAAGTCCAGACTTTGGTAAAAAGACCGTTACACATCCAACCTCTTTTTGTGCCCCCAGTGGCACCATGTGACCTTACCGTGGTGTTAAGTTTCCTTAAGTCACAATGGTTTGAACCGCTTCAGACAGTTAAATTGAATTTTCTCACTTGGAAAGTGATCATGTTATTGGCCTTGGCATCTGCGAGGCGGGTGTCCGAATTGGCGGCCTTGTCTCACAAAAGCCCCTATCTGATTTTCCATGCGGATCGAGCAGAGTTGAGGACTCGTTCTCAAAGTCTGCCTAAAGTGGTTGCGTTATTGCATGTAAACCAACCTATTGTAGTGCCTGTGGCTACGGGTGACTAGGAGAATTCCAGGCCCCTGGTAGTAGTCAGGGCCTTAAAGTTTTATTTAGCCATAACGGCTATGGTTAGGAAAACAGATGCACTGTTTGTCCTGTAGGCAGCCAACAAGGTTGGCGCTCCTGCTTCTAAGCAGACTATTGCTAGCTGGATCGGTAACACGATTCAGCAGGTTAATTTTACGGCTGATTTGCCGGTATCAAATTCAGTAAAGGCCCATTTCACTAGGAAGGTGGGCTCTTCTTGGGCGGATGCCCGAGGTATCTTGGCATTACAGTTTTGCCGAGCAGCTACTTGGTCGGGTTCAAACACTTTTCAAAAATTCTATAAGTTTGATACCCTGGCTGATGAGGACCTCGTGTTTGCTCAGTCGGTGCTGCAGAGTCATCCGCACTCTCCCGCCCGTTCTGGAGCTTTGGTATAAACCCCATGGTCCTTACGGAGTCCCCAGCATCCTCTAGGACGTAAGAGAAAATAAGATTTTAAACCTACCGGTAAATCTTTTTCTCCTAGTCCGTAGAGGATGCTGGGCGCCCGTCCCAGTGCGGAAACATTCTGCAAGACTTCTATATAGTTATTGCATACTTAAGGGTTAAGTTACAGTTGAGATCGGCCTATGGCTGATGCTGTTTTTATTCATACTGTTAACTGGTTATTGTATACCACGTTGTACGGTGTGTATGGTGTGGGCTGGTGTGTATCTCGCCCTTAGATAACAAAATCCTTTTCCTCGTACTGTCAGTCTCCTCTGGGCACAGTCGTAACTGAGGTCTGGAGGAGGGGCATAGAGGGAGAAGCCAGTGCACACCCATACTGTCCTAAAGTCTTTAGAGTGGCCATGTCTCCTGCGGAGCCCGTCTATACCCCATGGTCCTTACGGAGTCCCCAGCATCCTCTACGGACTAGGAGAAAAAGATTTACCGGTAGGTTTAAAATCTTATTTTCTAGAATGACAAGTGATAAAACTATTGATATTATATTTTTTTGTTTTCCACCTCAAATGTTGTCGTTTTTCTAGAATTAAAAGGATTGTTTGTAGAGTGGCACATAACACACGAGTCGCATCTATGAAATCCCTTTGTCCTTTCACTAGTAAATTTTGGTTCATATAGAGTGCTTTTCACAAGTTTGTCCTTGAATGATGATGCTCGTCTATAAATTTAAAGGAAGATGTTCTTTTAGGATCGGATCTTCCTGTAGAACCCTCAAATTTTTTGCATATACTTCTTTCTAGTTCTCTAAAGTGGGATCCATATTGGCTAATAAAAGCCCAATGTAGGGAGGAATTATCTTTTTGTATTTTATTGTTTCTCTTAGTAAATCTTCCCTCTTTGTTTTCTTTACTTTCTCCTTAGCTTACAGGATGGTATCTAATGGATAACCCTTGTTTTCAAAATGTTTACTGGCATCAATCTCAGCTTCACATACTTAATCCTCTGTACAATTTCTTTTTGCCATTTTAAATTGGCCTAAGGGTATTCCTTCCAACCATTTTTGATGATGCTGACTTGTCCTATAAATATATGAATTAGAGTCAGTTTCCTTCCTAAAAATACTTGTAAATTAAATATTGTTCTTTATATAAATATTTAACTCTAAAAACGAAACTGTTTCCTTACTCGTTTGAAAAGTTAGTAAGACATTAAAATAATTTTCATTAAGGTATGTGTAAAAAGATTGTAGACTGTCATTATTACCCCTCCAACTAAAAAAATACATAATCTATGTAACGGTAACAGCACACCAGGTTTGCCCCCTCTGTTTTCCGTGGGTCAACAGAAATTTGCTGACAGAGATGGACAATCCCTAGGTTCAAGCCTGGTGATCGAGTATGACTATCTACACGGAACTTAAGGATTAAAGTTCCATCAATAAAGTTTGCACCTCGTTATAGCAGACCTGATTGAACAAGTCATCAACCCAGTCTTATACAAGCTCAAGTTGCCTCCATTTTTAAAGATTTCCAATGCATTTCATATTTCATTACTCATGCCTCTTGTTCTTAACCTGTTTCAATCCAGGATGGCAAAAGTTCCTAAGGACCAAACCCAACATGGCATTGAATATGAGAATTTCACAATTATGAACTCTAATTCAATATCTACTAGACCGGAAAGGCTATGATCCAGAAGAACACTCTTGGACAGATGCTACAGATATTTATACACCAAAGCTAATGCATGACTTCCATGCTAAGATTCTATGAAAGCCAAAAAGGTGTCCTGGGGCCACCCGCAAAGGGTGGGGGTGCTGACATGTTCCGGAGTGTTAGAGCTTTCTTACCTTTGCAGTGTCTGTTCTGGTTGGTACCGAGGTCCAGTCACCCTGCTTCTGCATATTGCTCCCGGTTTCGGCGGGGTCCGCTGATGCGGTTCTCAGTTGAATTTTCTGGCAGTTGTCATGGTCTCTGTGTGCGGCACTGTGCTGTGCCTGCTGCCACTGCCCGCTGTCTTAGCATTGTCCTCCATGATGTCTGCTTCCTGGTGTTTGGGCCTAATTCAGAGTTCCCTTTAAAACCAGACCTGGGCACTGCCATCTTGTATTCTATCAGCCGATCTTCCACTGTCCAATCCTGGAGCTCCTTCAAACCTGCTGATCATAGTATCCAGTTCCTGTGCACCTTGGGGTATAAAGGTTATTTCCTGTTGACATCAAGTAGTCAGTACAACAGTCTCTTCTCAGGAAGTAACAGCTCTGTGCTGAGCTCTTACATATTCAGTGTTTGCTTTGATCCAGTTCCAGTCTGGTGATTTTCAAGTACCAAGTGTATCTGTTATTATACCTGTATCTTTCAAGAACTTTTTCAGTGTCATCATTACGGACCCAGCCCAGTCAGTACTTCAGTCCTTTCCGGTTCCATTCCGGTCTTCATTTATTACAAGTACATTTGCATATTTGGAATTCACTGCCTGAGAGAGTAATAAAGGCGGACTCGGTCATTGCTTTTAAGAATGGGCTAGATAAATTCCTATTGGATAAGGATATACAGGGTTATGGTGGGTAAATCATGCACAATCATAAAAAAAAAAGAATAGACATAACGGCTAAACATTCAACACAGTTAAATTTAGTCTTAAAAATATTACAATGTAGGAGATCACTAACAGGTGGAACTCGATGGACAAATTGTCTTTTTTCAACCTCAGAAATTGTTACTGTGTTATATTTCAAGGACCTTTCTAGTGTCATCATTCCAGACCCAGCTCTGTCAGCACTTCAGTCCGTTCCAGTTCCATTCCGGCCATCATTTATTCTAAGTACATTTGCACCTTTCTAGGTCTTTTTCAGTGTCATCATGCCGGACCTAGCCCGGTCAGCACTACAGTCCGTTCCAGTTCCATTCTGGTCTGCATTTATTACCAGTACATTTTCACCTTTCAAAGACTCTCCAGTGTCATCATTACGGACCCAGCCCAGTCAACATTTCAGTCCGTTCCGGTACCATTCCTGTCAGCGTTCCGGATGCATTCTGGTCATCATTCGAGTCCATTCCGGTTGACTTTTCAGTTGCATTTTATTCTTCTTTTAGAATCAACATTGATCTACAGTTTTAGTTTAATAAAGTTATTGCTATATTACATTTACCTTTATGCTTATCACTGCTATTACACCAATGATTCTTTTAAGTACAGTATATCTCCAGTGCCTTCCTGGTTAAACTCTCCTCTCCAAGCTAGGTCCACCCACAAATGCCTGTCTGAGTCAAATCCAACCCTCAGACATGACACACACTCTATTACATTTACCCCTATATTTAATAAATCTTTACACCAGATTTTTTCATTAAAACTATTACTTTTTGGTATGGTAAACTTGCACAACACTCACCAGGGGCGGATTGGTGTGGAATATCAGCCCATGAAATTCATGGAAGCAACTCTAATGGTGGTACTGTCTGATTAGGGGGTGGGGTCTGTTGAGGGGGGCAGGATCCCTCCTCATAGGGCCTGATTGTATGCAATTGCGGCCTTATTTGCTTTTGCTGCATTTGTGTCTGAGACAAGGGGCGGATTCGGAACTAAAAGATGTCCTGTAAAAAGACACGACATGGGCAGCACAAGAGATATAACATACGGTGTAGCCATGGTAGCATCACTGGATGGCAGAGTTGCTCATTGCCGTGTACTGGGTGCAGAGGGCTGCCTGTCATGTGGCGCCACATGACAACACACAAAACAGGCACCATAGACAGGTTGGCCTATCAGGAATCTTCCTCGTGAGCAATATGGGCAACCTGCCCCTAGACCCCATGAGTATAGACATGCTCAGCAGGCATAGTTAACATACTCCAAGGGCTACACAAATACACAACACACATGGAAGGAGTTTTGTTCATATAGTCCTACAGCTTAATTTACCATAGATTATTAGGTCATGCAAATAAGACAGTTGAAAAGACATTGGACAAACATACATATGCAAATATTCAATGTTATAGCTCTTTTGTTAATTGTCAGGATTTCAGCACCGTTTTAGCACTAATGTATTTAACAGGATCAAGTATTGCCCTGTTAACAGTCCATATAGATCTGTGATTCACCAGTCTTTTTGGTCTGCACCTTCCAGAGTCCTCCATATGAGCATCCGTGCTGGTGTCAGGCAATGCCTGCATCTGCAGTCATCAGTACTGTTCTATGATTGCTGGAAAGAGACCTCTGGCGGAAATAGAAACATTAAGGACATGGCGGGTCATTCTGACCCAATCGCACATTGCAATTTTTTGCAGCCATGCAATCGGGTCACAACAGTACATGCGTGCGGGCCGCAATGCGCAGGTGCGGGCAGTGACAAGTAGAATGAAGAAAGCATTTGCAGCGGCGAACACAAGAAGATTGACAGGAAGAGGCTGGCCGGGGGTGTCAACTCACCATTTTCTGGGAGTGTCAAAGAAAACGCAGGCGTGCCCGGCCGTTTGCAGGGAGGGATCCTGACGTCATCTCCAGGAAGGATCATCGCAGCAGGTGAGTAAGTCTTGAGCTGTGCAGAGAGTGCACAAAGTTTTTGCTTTTGCAGCTCTCTGCACAGCCGATCGCAGCCCTGCACAGCTCTAACCCCCTCCCCTGTAGGAGGCGATTACCTGGTCACAGCAGTGCAAAAAATAGCCTGCGTGTGAGCAGGTCGTATTGACCCCCAGGGAGCATATGGGTGGTTTTAACTACTCTGTGTTTCTTCCTGTTTTTTCTGTAGTCAAGCATGAAGCAGACACTGGAACACTAGAATCATCTGATCGTTATGAGAAAATGTTCAACCCATACATCAGACTTCTTCACATAACTCCTAGATGGGCATGGGACAAAAATGGCATGCTGAGTTTTAATGTGATTAACAGTGACCTCAATTTCATATTAGTTACAAACTACAAATAATTTTCTGGTTTATAAATATATTTAGTTTTCATTAGACCATGTTCTATAATTTATATTTCTGTAATTTGTTTTATCTTTATAAGATCTTTGAAGTGTGTTCAAGAAAATTTCAAAAGCAAATGAAACTAAATTTATAACACAGCTTCTTGTCAAAGCCATATAATAGATGCACTGAAATATAGAACAAAGAAGCTGGATGCTTGTGAACAGGCTACTTATGCTTGGAAACACCAGGTGACCTGTCCAAGTGATGCCAGAGAGTAGGGATTCTGCTAGGTAAAGTGACTGCAGAGGAGATATTTAACTTATGGTGATCAGTAGCTACTGGGAAGCACATATGTCAACAGCACATTAACACTTCTGGTATACTTTTAATCTAGAAATGGACATTGGGAGCCTGCCATCAAGTGGGATGCAGTTAATTTACCTGCTGTTGGGATCTCGGTGGTTAGGAGACTGACGCCGGAATCCCGACAGTGTGGCAAGCGCAGCGAGCCTGTTAGGGGACTTGCTGTGCTTGCCCCCGGAATGCCAGCTGTTGGAATTCCAGCATCAGTCTCCTGACCGATGGGATCCCAACCGCCGGTATTACATACCAGAATCCATCAAATTGTTGTGGGCTTCCAACATCAGATGCAAGTGATGCGATGACTACTAGCCATTGCATCATAACCATTTGATGGTTACATGTGCGCAGAAGCAGTTGGAGCTTTGCTTAGGTGCACCTGAGCTGCACACACCATTTCCTGTGTTTGCAGCTGCATACAAGCTGTCAGCCATTGCATGGGCATTGGAAAGGAGCATCCAATGGCTCTGCAACCAGGATTTGCACATCAGTGGTTTCTAAATATTGGCTTCTGATATCCATCCATAATCTGTATGTATACAGGTTATAGTGAGCTTACTTGGAGTGTAACCAGTAGTGACTGCTGCCCATGGACTGCAGTGCAAACCCCACACATAGCATGGGGGGAGGGGTGCAGTTAACACGTAAACATACCTTTAATGTTGTATGTAATATGTGCAATGGCTGCCTAACATCGGGGTTCAGTAGCGCTGTGTGCATTTAGGATACAGCACTCAGCTTCTCCTTCCTGTATAAGGCCGCTTTCAGACTACCATTGGCTTGTTTCATAGGAACCTGGGGGCAGGCTTATATAGGAAGGAGAACTGAATTCTGTGCCCTGAGTACAGCGGCAGTAGCTGTGAAACATACAGCACTGCTGATCCCTGGGGTCAGTCATCATAATATTACATAACAGTGGAGCATCTTCAAAAGGTGCAAGGTGTGCAGTGCACATGGGCCCCTGGGTCAAGGGGGCCCCACACTGTACACCCTGCATTGATTTCTTGAATACCTACCCCTCCAAATTCCCTCATAAGTGGCAATAGGACTGCAGAAATTACTGGGAAAATGTTGTGGCAGCCATTTCCCCTGGGCTCTGGCACAACGCTAGGGTCTCCTTGTGTCCATGGTGCTCAAAGTCTGTACTACATCGCCAGCTAGAGAGAGGTGGCCCAAACAGAGACTACACATGGGCCCCCTCCTCTCAATATGACATGTTACGTACAACATTAAAGGTATGCTTGTATGTGTTAAACACCCCCCCCAAAAAAAATAAAATAAAAAAAATAACAAAATTGTATAGTCTGCGCTGTAGCCCATGGGCAGCACCCGCCACTGAGTGTATCTCAACTCAAAACAATGTATAATTAAATTCATGTTGGGTAACTCTTGACACTACAGAACTTACTATAGTATATATAGTAGCTACTATAATACAGTATCTATAATACAATAATTACATTTCATAAAAATAGTGTGAAAAAGTACTATATATAGCATCTATACTTACTTCCTCCTAACATAGAACCATGGTCTTTGCATGTCCAGACTTCCACAGCTTTGTTTCTACATGTGTGGCTCGATTAACTTTACTGAACTCTCCAACCATACCCTTGTGTCCTTTCTTACTGTTGCTTCAGTCATGCCAAATAGCCCCTCTTGGCACAGTAGGTCCCGTGCGACTCAACCGCACCAATGGCGGGATGTAATGTAGTTTGTGAGATTAACGTGCCTGACAAAACTTCTCGCACATTAGAAGGTACGTGTTCATTCTGCAACTCGCACAATGTAATGGGGTGTGCATTTTTGGTCCCAAATGTAAATCGCATGTGACTTTTCGCAAAATTTCACACCAGGAAGCATGCAATTTTTTGGACCAACTGGAATGTGTTTAATTTTGTAAGTTGCACAGTGTGCAATAAAGGCACCAATTGGCTCACAAAAGTCTCCTGAGTTATGTATCACACACCCTATATAAACCCCTGTCATCTATTTTGTGCTTTAATAGGTAGGAGATTTTGGAAGGAGCAGGAGAGTTTAGTGTGCAAGAGAAGTGTTTTATTTTGAGCTGCAGAATGTCCTGTGGTGCCCTGTCTGCTGTATCAGTCCAGAGGTGCCCTGTCTGCTGTATCAGTCCAGAGGTGCCCTGTCTGCTGTATCAGTCCAGGTGTGCCCTATCTGCTTTAAAAAGTCCTGGGGTGTCCTGTCTGCTATATCAGTCCAGGGGTGCTGCTAAGTCTGCCGTATCAGTCTAGGGGTGGCCTGTCTGCCGTATCAGTCCAGAGATGTCCTGTTTGTTGTATCAGTCATGGGGTGCCCTGTCTGCTGTATAAATCCAGGGGTGCTGCTAAGTCTGCCGTAGCAATCAAGTGGTACCCTGTCTGCCATGTCAGTCCAGGGATGCTGCTAAGTCTGCCGTTTCAGTCTAGGGGTGCCCTGTCTACCGTATTAGTCCAGGGGTGCTGCTAGGTCTGCCGTATCAGTCCAGGGGTGCCCTGTCTGCCATATCAGTCCAGAGGTGCTGCTAAATCTGCTGCAGGCAGTAGCGGATCTTGCCACGGGCAAGACTTTTGCCCGGGGCGCCGCCTTCCGGAGGGCGCTGGCGCCATCCGGAGGGTGCCGCACCATGGCAAGATCCGCCACTGCTGTGCCCTCCGCTGCCCGCTGTGTTCCCCGTCTGTGCCTCCTGTGAAGGGAACTAGATGCGTAGCGTCTAGTTTCCCTTCGTGGAGAGTACCTTTGCTGAACGGTGCGCAATGACGTCATCGCGCACCGCACAGCATTCAAGCGGCGCTACTAATGTACAGGGGGCGTAACTGACCACGCCCCCTGTATTAAGCCACGCCCCGTTTCCTGCCTGGGGCGCAGAGCGGGCTTGAACCGGCCATGAGTCCAGGGGTGCTGTTAAGTCTTCCGTAGCAGCCAGGGGTGCTCTGTCTGCTGTATAAGTCCATGGGTGCTCTTCCTGCTTTATCTCAAAAAGGGGTACTCTGTCTGCTTTATCTGTAAGGGGTGATCTGTCCGTCTATCCAGGGGCTGTAAAATTAAAATAATAAAAGCTAAAAACCAAAAGCCCAAAATATAATTATAAAATTATTATTATTATTATTATTATTACATTTTATTTATAAGGCGCCACAAGTGTTTTGCAGCGCCGTTCAAAGGACAGTACTGGGAGACAAAACTTAGCATTACAGTAAATAAATAACAAAAATAGAGTACATGTAACAAAGAGCACCACAACTCTCAAAACATAATACAGCTAAGATGTAAGTAGTGAGGGAGGAACCATCGTACTACTTGGAGCTAGTGGTCATAGATGGAGATTGAGCCTTGACCAGCAGGAGAATAAACGGGTAAAGATGGTCGCTGAGTAGGAGAGAGCTGCGAGTGAAATGTGTCGAGAAGAGGGCTTTGACAACAAGAGGAAATAGGGCCCTGCTCTAAAGAGCTAACAATCTAGTGAGATTGTATATTTTATATATATATATGTATATATATATATATACTGTATATATATATATATATATATATACTGTGTATATTTATATATATATATATATATATATTTATACTTAATTTTTTTTTGTGTGTGTGCTGTACCCCAGTGTACTATACAATTTTTATTTTTATTTTCATGAGTACTGTGACACTGCCGGTCAGACCACAGTATATTATTATTTCCCACTCATACATGTATTGTGTGATGCTGTCGGTGATGTCAACCGCAATGTGTAATTATTATATATATTTCTGACTCATTTGTGTGACGCTGTTGGTAAAGTCAACCCCACTTTGTGTTGATAAAAATGGAGGATACTACTAGTGTTGAAGCTGCTACCACTAGGCATGACATACACAATGCAAGTCCGTCAATGTCATCTGCTAAGGCAGATGCCCAGGGGCTTAGAAGGCTTAAGTCAGGGTATGTAAACTCATTTAATTTTACAATGGTAAAGAAAAAAAAATCAAAAGGAAAGTTAGCTGCAGAGGCAGTAAGACAAACTGCACATTCAGAATCAGAACCACCAGACATTCTTCAGGAACGTTTAGGGGTGTCCACGTCAGCTGACATTTCTCACACTTTCCTCATGAAGAACCCTCTTTCACCTCCTTCCACCATTTCTAAACCATCTGCACATGTGGGGAGCAGTACACGTAAAGATGGTGATGAATCTGATGTGGAGGACATAATACAATTGAGGATTCGTGTGTGGAAGTGGGACAGGATGAGGGGGATATGTGTGTACTATCTGACAGTGAGGATGGTGATGTTGTTTGTGTATGTCAGCCACCGGTGGCTACAGTTGTTGACCGTGATAAAAAGAAAACCATTGCGATGGGAAGTTTTATTTATCAATATATTTTCAGTAGTAGTAATAATTTTTAATGAATTAATTAAACATTTAATATATTCTGTTTGCGCTCCCAATCATCCTTTATTCTATGGGGGAGATTCAAATGTTTGAAAAGTCGGTTGGGTGTTTGTTTATTCCTGTCTATTAGATAGGAAAAAACAGAAACCCAACTGACTTTTCAAACATTTGAATCTCCCCCTTTGTGTTCAAAACAGACTGGAAATGATTGGAAATTAATGTTAGGGAGGTTAATAAAACTGTAGGAACAAAAATACCCTCCGATTCTGTGGTATTAGTTGTTTTTATGATGTAAAAAAACCAAACAATTCTACAGATCCAAAACCAAATCCCGCAAGGGCGGTTTTGGCAAAACCAATACAGACCCAAAACACTAAGGAGATACAGATACAAAACCAAAACTTGAAAAACGGCCTAGTGTATACCCCTAATAATATTTTAATACATCTGTAAAATCCATAAAACAGCATTACATAAGCAAACATGGCCTTGTGAGATTGGATGTTATGAATTTTCTGTTCTCCCCATTTAGGGGTATGAGCTCATGGACACAAGTCCCAAATCACTTCCAGTCACAATAGCAATGTCCTCCCAATGCATTTTGTGTGTAGTGATTTCCACAGGGATGTGTCTTAAACAAAAATAGGTGTCTCATCAGTCTCGGTTTAACACAAACAATATATTTAAAAAATTAAAACAAAATGAATATACATATACATATATAAAAAGTATATATATATATATATATATACAGTATGTATTTTAAAAAGTCTAATTGTTTAAAAAAGATGACCTGAAATATAACAAATCAAATAAATGATAAATTGTTTACATCTCTTATGGACATTTAAGACATAAAAACAAATAGAGTTAAATTCAAAATTAACCGTTATATCTAGGATATACGCACAACGGAATTTGCTGCGCTATATAAGAAACTGTTAATAAATAAATAAATAAATAAATAAATATACACATATTAACAATCTATTTGTGATCAATTGTATTCTATATATGGGAGAACATACATAGACTACAAATTATCACAAACAGATTTAGTATAATATATATATATATATATATATATATATTAGTGTAATTATTTATTTTCATGCAGTTTAAAGGACAAGTTGCTAATTGTTTGGTCACAGGTCACTTAACTAATTTTTTTATACACATTTGACTAACTGATTTGAAAATAATAACTTTTCGTAATTGCTGTACTTTGCATTACACATTTTTTTTTAATTAAGGCTAATGATTTTACCATTATATTCAATATATTCACAATGTAAGTTCACATTAATCATTTGACACATCTAGTAGTTTAACTTTCATGTAATTATGTGAGTGGGTGTTTATTAAAAATTTGGAAATATAACTTAATATCTTCACAAAGTGTCCTCACATGCACTCATTCATTTTAATTCTTATTATTTGTTTTACAATGTTTTTAGTTCTTACCTATCTGTTGATTGATTTTGACAACACATTTGTTAGTTTGAAAGAGTGTGCATATTATCGTGGTCATGACAATACACAGATATTAAATATTTGAAAATAAGTATTACATTTAAAAGTTACTATAACGCAAATGTCATTAGCGTACAAGTTTTTTTTAACATATCAGTAAATAAAATCCAAAGTAGACCATAAGCAAATGCAACATCCGATTTCTAACTTAACCAATGTGCCCTATTTGAAAAACAAACAAACTATAAATATGCTTATTAAGTGGATACTGAAAAATACAGAGTAATTCAGTTCCGAGCAGTAGTGATGTGTTCATACCAGTACTGAAGATGGGTGATCCAACTGACTGTGGAAATTATCAAACAACTGCACTTATTCCACATGCTAGCAAGGGCCTACTCAGGATCATCCAATGGAGACTACAATTGTGTATGGAGCATGAATTGCCTGAAATACAAGTAAGGTTCAGAAAAGGAAGAGGCACAAGACACCATAGAGGATGTAAAGTGGTTGCTTGACAAGACAAAGACCTATCAGAAAGACATATTCATGTGTTTCATTGACTACAGTAAGGCATTTAACTGTGTCAATCATGAAAAGCTCTGGAAAACATTATGAAACATGGGCATACCAGAACATCTGATTATCCTCATACTAAATCTCTAATAGATCAAGAAGCTTTAGTTCAAATAGATCAAGGAGAAACAGATTGGTTGCTCCTTTTTATTGAAATTCCTTCATTTTTAGGTGTATTTGAGCTGGTTCAGAGCACCTTATTGTTTTATATCTTAGTCTCTGTACAACCACACCCAGTCTGATTATCAGACTTGTCACAGCACAGAGTGTTTCAGGTTTCAGGTGATGAGACTACTGATAATAAGGAAGGTAGTGACCTGTTCTTTTTTAATGATTTAGGTATGTGATAGACATGATAGATAATCTTCATTTGTGCCATCCACTCTGTTGTTCTATGTATGTTGAGTGCCCACCAGTACATGTTGCTGTTCACCTGATATTCTGATACCACTGAGATCTTCTCTAGACCCTGCTCCACCTGCTGAGACATCATCATCTCAAGCACTTGCACAAGAGTACCACAGAATCACCTTCAAACATCTGTGGACACTCCAGCATCCACGTACTAATTATATTCGCCGCCCTGTTGGTAAACAAAGACTGTTGCTGTGTCTTTTAACCTTTTGCTAATATTCTTATGAAGAGGAACTTGCTCAAACCTTCAAGTTTTTTCCATACTCCCTCCAGCTGTAATAATACCTTGGTCCCTGCCAAGAATTCAAACCAATCGTAGATCCTGACAAAAAGCATAGACAGAATATTACCTTCTACAGGGTTTTGTCATTTAGTCTTTCAAAAATGTGCAAGTTTTTATATAATATAGCTTGCCAAATAATTACAACCATTAATATCATGGTTTGTTCCCAGCTAATCAGCTGTACCTGTATTCACCTGCAAAAAACTTGTCTCTGACCAACAGCCTTTGCCAGATCACTGAATCAACCTTGTTGATAGTTTATTGCTGATTTATGTTGCTTGCTCCAATATTTTTGCTACTGCGGAATAGCTTATTCCAGTATTTTTGCTACTGCAGAATTCTGCCATTTCCCTAAGACACCTGTCGTCCCACTTCCAGCAATCTGATTAAGTCAAAATAGCTGCAATACCTGTAAGCACTAGTCTGTGTATTCATGTTTATAGACTTCAGTTGTAAATGTTTATGGACTGCAGTTGCTATTTCCCATGTTTGTATACCTTGATACTGTACCTTGCACTGTTCCACAACTTTTCCTGCAATTGCTTCTGTTCTCAATGTTTAGCATCAGTATTCAGAGCCTGATTCAGCCCCATATGCTGTGGGGATTCGGTTGCAATTGACCAAATATGGTTTTTGTCAGCACATGTGCCTGAGCCACAGTGCGCATGTGCCGGCATGGTGTTGCTGCTCCAGTTACAATGCCCTGTTAGCCGCAGTCCAATTAACAGACTGCAGGTGTTTGAGAGCAACAGTGGTGATCGTTGCTGAAGACAGGGACTTGACACCCCTAGTGGCGGCCAGAGGCGTAACTAGGGCTTTTGGAGCCCAGGGCAAGATCAATAATGGCGCCCCCCCCAAAAAAAAACTACAAAAGGAAAGAATGTGCGCATGCCACCGGTGTCACTGTATATAAAGATGTTAGGGTGTGTATGTATAGATGTAGTTGCAGTGGTCAAAGTGCAATTTTTGAAGGGGGAATGAACATGTGAAGGTTGCAGTTATGCGCGCGCGCTCGCTCCAGGGAACAGGGGGCGTGGTCACTCAAAAGGGGGCGTATCCTTCAGTGTAGTAGGACCCCTTATACTATCTAATACTGGTGCCCCTTTCACATTATAGCACACGGTATGAGCCGAAATTCACATTATAGCACACGGTATGAGCCGAAATTCACATTATACCACACAGAATGAGCCGAAATTCACATTATAGCACACGGTATGAGCCGAAATTCATATTATAGAGTGAGGGGAGCCTACCCCCTTAATTAACTAATCCTGCGGGGCACTGTGGTGAGGGGAGCCTACCTCCTTAATTGACTAATTGCAGAGTTTAGCAGCGGAAGGGTTGCAGCGGTTTCTCACCCCAAGCTGCAGCGCTTCTGCCACCTCCGACACTCCACGTCTTCGGCGCCACCCGAGATGCAGAGCACTGCAGCGGGGATGCACCCTTTTCAGTGTGGCCTGCTGCGCTCCGAAGGGGGATCTTCTCTCCTGCTGCAGGATCCCGATGTGCGCCGTCCTCCCCGCTGTTCCGCGCCATCTTCTTTAAGCCAGCTGGGGTCTTCTGCGGGTCCTTGTTCCGGTAAGTGGGTGTCCTCCGTGATGCCGGTGCTCCCGTCGCTGGTCAGTCTCCTCCCTTGCTGCAGGGTCCCGGTCCACTGAAGGTTGGATGTCCTTGTCTCTTCTGCGGCGTCTTCTCCACTCAGCGCAGACAGCTCTGGTCGCTCTGGTGACAGGCGCAGGCGTGGGCAGCTCCTCCCTGGTGAACACAATCACGTTACATCACACAGTGGCGAACACAGTCATGTTACGCCACACAGTGGTGCCCACATTCACGTTACACTACATGGTGGTGCCCACAATCATGTTATGTCACACAGCCAGCCCTCACGGTCACTTCTGCCCTCACTGCAGCTCTCCTTTCCAGTGTCCAAGTTCCGGACCCACCCAAATAACCTTCAATGCCTCCCTATCTAATTTCACCTCTCTGCTCCTAGATACCGCCGGCGCCATGAGATAACAGCGTATGGGGTGAGGGGGGGGGCAACGGGAGAGCAGCTACGCCGTCCGACAGCGCCAGGGAGACCACAGCGCAGAGACAAGCTACAGCGCCCGGCGGGCAGTCTATATTACACGCTGACAAGGTTGCCGGGCGCTGCAGCTTGTCGGCTGCACGCTGGTTTCCCTTGTGTGGCGCAGCCCTGTGCGACATGTGTGGGTCAGCGGATGCGCCTACAGCGCAGATGCGCTGTGGGCAACGCACCGTTGGCCCACATGCAGTTACGGCACTGGACACCACTGCAGGAGTAGATGATAGATAGATAGATAGATAGAAAACTCAGAGCCTAAAACTAAAATTTAGTTAGTAACAAAAGAAAATAAGAGTGAATACAGCCTGTCTTCCTTATGCTTCACAGTCTCTCTGAGCGAACACAGGAATCCTGCCTCCTTCTTCCCTGCAGCCTACTGGCTGCACACAGTTTAACTTGACTGACAGCTGGTCAGTTTGCTCAGCTCAGGGTGGTTCGGTTCGGGCAGTGGCGACAGGGTAGGGGGAGAGACTATGTGGGGTGGGGGGGGGGTGGGGGGGAGAAGAATCGCAGGGGGCTGGGAGGCTGAATGCAGCTTAACTGTCCAGTTAAGACAGTTGACAGCTGGTCACTTTGCTCAGCTGGGGATGGGGAGGGGGGCGGTTATGATGAAGGGTAGTGGGGAGAGTAAGACTATGCATGCGGGATGTAAATGCGGAGGGGGGGAAGCTGTATATATGAGTATGCGGTTGTGGCATGGAGCGGGAAATGCTGGGTGCTATCGCGGCTTGGAGGGGAGGAGAGATGTGCTCGTGGAGGGGTGCTCCATATAACAAGAGCCAGCTTACCTTAACCGCGTATCTGCAATGTGTGGCGCCGCCCCCTAGTGGCGCCGACCCTGCTAGGAGGAGACACTGGCGGCGGGGACGGGTCTGGCGGCGGCCGTGGCATATAATGAGTCATTGTAATGCCGGCGGCTGAGGGGCTGCACTGCCGTACGTTCCGCCACTGTTAGGGGCATACCCTAACTGCCCGGCGCCGTGACCATGCATTTTTTGACTGTCGCATGGGGCGAGCGGGCCGTGTAGGTGCCCGTGGCGCCCCCCTCTGCTGGGGCTGCCACGGCGCCCAGGGCACGTGCCCTGCTCGCCCCATGCTAGTTACGCCTCTGGTGGCGGCTCATGTGCTTAAGCCAATGGCTGTGTCTTCAGATACAGATTCACCAGCCTTGGCAGCTTAGTTGTACCGGACTTCCTGAGCAAACTTAGAGTTGCACAGGTGTCAGATGGCCCTGCTGATGTTTGCTATGTTGATTATAGGCTGTGTCTTCAGATGCAGGCAGCAGAGCTGAGAAGCGGCAGAGAGAGCCTTCTTACAAAAGACTTCAGATGCAGCAGCAAAGACTTCAGATGCAGCATATGCACTGCTACTGAAGACACAGTACTGGACTTTGTCCACCTCTGATTCAGGCCCTCAGATCATTGTGTTCTTGTTTCCCAGCCACTGTTCCACTACTGTTGAAATAAAGGTTAATTCACTTAAAACACATTCTGGCCTAGTTATGCATTAATATTTAAGTTTTAGTATGAGTTTTAAAGGAATCTTGAGATAAGCGAGAAGAGACCTGAAATATTAGCAAATATGCCTCTGTCCCAATGCAAATGACAGGAATGATTCAGTGTTCATTTTGTTGATGAAAATATTGACTAAAAGTAATCGTCGACTACAGTTTATTTTATGACTAAAATTGGACTTAATTAGACTAAAATGAAAACCGAGATCCACTGACTAAATCTTGACTAGAACAAAGCAAAAAAATAAAAATAAAGTGACTAAAGGGCCCTACACACTTGCCGATGTGTGTGGCCGATAGAAACAATCTCGTTCAGTAATGAACGATAAATCGTTCATATCGCTCAGTGGGGGTAATTCATAGTTGATCGCAGCAGCAAATTTGTTAGCAGTTGGGCAAAACCATGGGGGTCATTCCGTCCCGATCTCTGGCTGCAATTTATCGCATCGCAGCGAACGAGTCGGAACTGCGCATGCACCGGCACCACAGTACGCCGGCGCATGCCAGCCGTCATTGCCTAGTGATTGCCTCTGAGGCGGACGCTGGCTGGGATGGGGCTAGACAGCGGCGTTAAGCCGCCGTTTAAGGGGCGCGGTCCGGCCAATGCAGGCGTGGCTGGACCGTTAGGGGGGCGGGCCGCTGCAGCTGCGTGACATGACACACAGCCGCTGCGGGCCCGGGAGCGACGAGTAGCTCCCAGCCAGCACGCTTAAAGCTGTGCTGGTCGGGAGCTACTCTTGAAGTGCAAAGGCATCGCCGCTGTGCAATGCCATTGCACTTCTGCGGGGGGAGGGGGGGCGGCACTGACATGTGGGGCAGACTAGCCCTGTGCTGGGTGTCCCCCCGCATGTCAGTGTGAATGATCATAGCTGTACTAAATTTAGCATAGCTACGATCAACTCGGAATGACCCCCCATGTGCACTGCAAGGGGGGCAGATATAACATGTGCAGAGAGAGTTAGATTTGGGTGGGTTATTTTGTTTCTGTGCAGTGTAAATACTGGTTGCTTTATTTTTACACAAATTAGATTTCAGTTTGAACACACCTCACCCAAATCTAACTCTCTCTGCACATGTTATATCTGCCCCACCTGCACTGCATATGGTTTTGCCCAACTACTAACAAATTTGCTGCTGTGATCAACTCTGAATTAGGTCCCAGTGTGTATGCACCAACAATAAACGATGCGTGTCCCCGCGGTCGTTCATCGCTAGCCAATTTGGACGATGGTCATTAATCGTTGAAATCGACAATCATCCAAATCGGAAACGTCGGCAAGTGTGCAGGGCCTATAAGACTAAAACTAAATTTAAAAGGTGAATATCACACTGAAGCACCCGGTTCCTGTCAATGCAGTAGACCCGGCACTTTGGTGTCACCCCTTCCGAGGGTGATACCCAGGTGTGGGGCGTACCCCCCATGCCCGGCACTGTCAGTAGCCTCCCCATCCCGAACATAATAGGAATCATGTTTTCTCTTATGTCCTAGAGGATGCTGGGCTCCATTTTAGTACCATGGGGTATAGACGGTTCCGCAGGAGCCTTCGGCACTGTAAGACTTTTCAACAGTGTGAACTGGCTCCTCCCTCTATGCCCCTCCTCCAGACCTCAGTTTAGAAAATGTGCCCAGGAGACTGGATGCACACTAGTGAAGCTCTACAGAGCTTTGCTGGAAAAAGACTTTCTTAGGTTTTTTATTTTACAGGGAAGCTGCTGGCAACAGCTTCCCTGTTTCGTGGGACTTAGGGGGGGAAGTAGGAACCAACTTCTCAATTAGTTAATGATTCTGCTTCTGCTGACAAGACACCATTAGCTCCTGAAGGGTACTGAACACAGCCCAAGCCTGGCCAGCGTTCACTCCCACAGCACTGCCGCCACCCCTAACAGATCCAGAAGTCAGAAAACTGGTTTGAGCCTCTACAAGAGGTAGAGTTGAAGTTTCTCACTTGGAAAGTGGTCATGCTGTTGGCCTTGGCCTCAGGCAGACGAGTGTCTGAATTAGGGGCTCTGTCACACAAGAGTCCTTATTTGATTTTTCATGAAGATAGAGCTGAACTGCGGACGTGTCAGCATTTTCTTCCAAAGGTTGTGTCTTATTTCCATATCAACCAACCTGTGGTGGTGCCAGTGGCTTCTGACACCTCAGCCGTTTCAAAGTCCTTGGATGTCGTCAGAGCGTTGAGGACTTATGTTGCAAGAACGGCTTGGATAAGGAAAACAGAATCTTTGTTTGTCCTCTATGACCCCAACAAGATTGGGGGTCCTGTTGGTTTATCGCTTCCTTATGCCTTTTCCAGGTTAATACATCTGCCCCTGAAAATATTAAAAACAGTTTAGATGATATAAGTATCCACACAAAGCTGTGTTAGAGACTGATTAAAGATAATTAAATGCAATCCATGTCTCCCACTAGATTCGGCCCTCCAATATGGTTTATTCATCAATACCATAACAACAGTAGAGACTCCTCTGAACTTTAGGAACAATCCATCTCTCAAATAGATATCATATCACAAGAACCAACAGGAGTGGGATGCCAGGGGCAAATGTAGGATTTGTAGGGGGGGGGGGGGTCTTCTAAAGGTATCCGGGCTCCAGGTCGACACCAAAAAGGTCGACACACCTTAGGTCGACACCAATTGGTTGACACACCTTAGGTCGACGTGGACAAAAGATCGACATGAACAAGGTCAACATGAGTTTTTTATGTTTTTTTGGTGATGTTTTCTTCATACAGTGACCGGGAACCCCAATTACTGCACCGCGTTCGCTCACCATGCTTCAGGCAAGGTGCCTCGCTCTGCTGCCGTTGCGCTCGGCACAGGTTACCATTCCCAATTGTAGTCCACGTGGATTGTAAAGTATGGAAAAGTTCAAAAAAATTATTTAAAAAAAAAAAATCATGTCGACCTTTTTCTGTGTCAACCTTGTTCATGTCGACATTTGGTCCATGTCGACCTAAGGTGTGTCGACCTTTTTGGTGTCGACCTGGAGTCCCAGACCCGTTTCTAAATCCCGTACCCGTTTCTAAATATCTAAATATGCAATTAGTGTGTGTGTGTGTGTGAATATACACTATTTCTCCATGTACTTTTCTCGTTTCTCATGTGATAAACTATATTTGGGCTCATTATTAGTAGCCCTACCCCTTACCTACACTTATATTCAAGTTTGTGTTAGAATTCTGAATGTTAGCACTAACAGGAAGTGATGTCACAGACACTCTTCCTTAATCACTGCTGCTATAAATAAGAGTGTTTGCACACTAGTCCCTTACCCCTTGATGAAGTCTGAGGACGAAACGCGTTGGGTGTACCTCTACTGACTCTCCATTTTTAAAGATAAGCATCATTTTCTTATCCTAAAATACTTTTTATCAGTATAAAATTGCTTTTACTGATTTTATGTGATTCTGGGTTCTAGCTAAATTATACATATTTTATCTATTATTATTTTTTATTTTTTTTATTTTCTGTATTATCAAGCTTTTATCATAATTTTTTTTATCCCATCATTATGTTTCAAATTGTATAAATAAATATTTTGTTACCCCTTTTTTCTAAAGCGTATCCCGCTACATTCTTCATAGTTATATCAATATATCAATATATTAGACACTGCAAGTCGCTGGTACCCCTATCCCCCCCTTCTTTTCCATATATATATACACTGCTCAAAAAAATAAAGGGAACACTAAAATAACACATCCTAGATCTGAATGAATGAAATATTCTTATTAAATACTTTGTTCTTTACATAGTTGAATGTGCTGACAACAAAATCACATAAAAATTATCAATGGAAATCAAATTTATTAACCCATGGAGGTCTGGATTTGGAGTCACACTCAAAACTAAAGTGGAAAAACACACTACAGGCTGATCCAACTTTGATATAATGTCCTTAAAACAAGTCAAAATGAGGCTCAGTAGTGTGTATGGCCTCCACGTGCCTGTATGACCTCCCTACAACGCCTGGGCATGCTCCTGATGATTTGGCGGATGGTCTCCTGAGAGATCTCCTCCCAGACCTGGACTAAAGCATCCGCCAACTCCTGGACAGTCTGTGGTGCAACGTGGCGTTGGTGGATGGAGCGAGACATGATGTCCCAGATGTGCTCAGTTGGATTCAGGTCTGGAGAATGGGCGGGCCAGTTCATAGCATCAATGCCTTCGTCTTGAGGGAACTGCTGACACACTCCAGCCACATGAGGTCTAGCATAGTCTTGCATTAGGAGGAACCCAGGGCCAACCGCACCAGCATATGGTCTCACAAGGGGTCTGAGGATCTCATCTCGGTACCTAATGGCAGTCAGGCTACCTCTGGTGAGCACATTGAGGGCTGTGCGGCCCCCCAAAGAAATGCCACCCTACACCATTACTGACCCACTGCCAAACCGGTCATGCTAGAGGATGTTGCAGGCAGCAGAACGTTCTCCTTGGCGTCTCCAAACTCTGTCACGTCTGTCACATGTGCTCAGTGAGAACCTGCTTTCATCTGTGAAGAGCACAGGGCGCCAGTGGCGAATTTGCCAATCTTGGTGTTCTCTGGCAAATGCCAAATGTCCTGCACGGTGTTGGGCTGTAAGCACAACCCCCACCTGTGGACATCGGGCCCTCATATCACCCTCATGGAGTCTGTTTCTGATCGTTTGAGTAGACACATGCACATTTGTGGCTTGCTGGAGGTCATTTTGCAGGGCTCTGGCAGCGCTTCTCCTGTTCCTCCTTGCACAAAGGCAGAGGTAGCGGTCCAGCTGCTGGGTTGTTGCCCTCCTACGGCCTCCTCCACATCTCCTGATGTACTGGCCTGTCTCCTGGTAGTGCCTCCATGCTCTGGACACTACGCTAACAGACACAGCAAACCTTCTTGCCACAGCCGACGGATAAGCGTGTGGAGGGATGCCAGAAGTCTATTTACTCCCTTACAGGTGCTGTACATAAACCCACTCTGACAGCCTCCTGGGCTGCGAAAGGTATTGAAGCATGGGTTTCTGCCACTGCCAGACAATATCTGTCTTATATTACCAAAGCCTCCCACTATATTCAGGAGGCAGCCTCTGATGCAGGTGTAATGGCGGCCAAGGCATCTACTACATCCATCCTGGCTCATCGAATTATGTGGTTGAGGTCCTGGAAGGTGGACCTGGACTCTAAAAAGACCTTGGAGGTGCTTCCTTTCAAGGGATACATTCTATTTGGGGAGGATCTGAACCAGATTGTAACTGACTTGGCTACTGTTATGATTCCAGCACTCTGGTCAGAGGAGATCTTATGGCAAGGACCGGAGCACTGGAACGGAATGCTGGGGAAGGGAGCAGGACAGGAAAATAGCCCCTGGCGCCCTAACTCTGTTGTCTCACCCGTGTTGTCAGAAATCCCCTGCGAGACTATGGTTTCTTGAGCCCTTGGCAGCCGCGTTTGAAGGGCAGATTATGACTGCCCAACTTCGATGCCCCCCGGTCTTAATGAGAGACAAAGGGAAACCCGAGACAGGGTGATAACAAGAGGCCCTCTAACTAAACAACCAGGCCAGGGGCTAATCAAACTCAAAACTATAATATGTGCGGAGAAACCGCCAGGGAAAAGGACAACCAAAATATCCACTTGTCCAATTCTCCTACCCGGCACCGCCGAGTACCAGAGAGGACTTGTGGAAGCGGAACCCTCCGCAAATGCTCCAAACACAAAATATAAAAGGTAAAGCGGCTGAGCCGCAACACACGGCAGAGCCGCAACTCACGAACACCACTGGATATAAAACGGTGATCAGTCAGGACTCCAGGGAACCAAACGACCTCTTGGGATGAGATGACAACTCCCGAATACCGGACTTCTGAGGACTGGAATGACCAGATACAGCAGGACTGGAAACAGACTCTCAGCAAACAAAGGCAGCATGCAGGAAGCTATTACCGGCGTCTGTGAGAAACCCTGGGAGTGTATTTAACAAGGAGTCCTCCAATCAGCTGCTAAAGGCTGATTAGATTAAATGCCGTGCAGCTGCCTTGCTGCACGGCCAGAGAGCAGGTGAATATCTTAATTTCCTAAAGCCTAGCAACGGGGAACGCGGTCCGCCAGTGGCGTCCCCGTTGCTAGGGTCCGTGCGGCTCAGCGCGCCCGGCGTCTAGCGTTGCTAGGGAGCCGGCGGCTGTACGCGCACGGCGTCTCTAGTTGCTAGGCGCCGGGCCGCGCAGACAAGCGGACCCCGGCGCCTAACAGTACCCCCCCCTTGAGGAGGGGTCAAGGAACCCCTAAAGCCAGGTTTCTGAGGAAATTCCCGAAAAAATGCCCTCTTGAGCCTCGGGGCATGAAGATCCTTATCCAGGACCCAAGACCTTTCCTCCGGACCATAGCCTTTCCAGTGAACTAGAAAATACAGCCGAGCCCGGGACAATTTGGAATCGAGAACCTTCTCTACCAAGAACTCCTGTTGTCCCTGTACATCCACTGGAGATCTACCCTGAGAGATCTTCCGAGGAAATCTACTGGAAGAAACGTATTGTTTCAACAGGGAACAATGAAACTGTTACGATTCCAGTACTTCTGACCAGAGGAGATCTTATGACAGAGGCCAGAGTACTGGAAGGAAATGCTGGTTACGGGAGCGGGAAAGCCTAGTAACCCCTGGCGCCCTAACTCCGTTGTCTCGCCCGTGTAATCAGAAATCCCCTGCGAGACTATGGTTGCTTGAGCCCATGGCAGCCGCGTTTGAAGGGCGGATTATGTCTGCCCAACTCCGATGCCCCCTCAGGTCTTAATGGGAGACAAAGGGAAATCCGAGACAGGGTGATAACAAGGGGCGCTCTGACTAAGCAACCAGGCCAGGGGCTACAAGCTAACTAACTTAAACCAGAAGTATGTGCGGACAAACCGCCAGGGAAAAGGACAACCAAAAATCCACTAATCCGTTACTCCTATCCAGCACCGCTGGATACCAGAGTGGATTTGTGGGAGCGGAATCCTCCGCAAAAGGCTCCGAAACACAATATAACCAAATAATAAATAGTAAGCGGTCAAGCCGCAACACACGGCTACGCCGCGACTCACGAACACCACAGGATGTTAAAGGTGCTCGGTCTGGACTCCAGGAAAAGATGACAACTTCCGAGTACTGGACCACTGAGGACAGGAACGACCGGATAGAACAGGACTGGAAAACTCTCTGCAACTGACACAGCAAACAGGAAGCTATTACCGGCGTCTGTGAGAAGTCCTGAGAGTGCCTTTAAATGGGAGCCCTCCAATCAGGAGCCAGACAGAGCTAATTACAACATGCCGTGCAGCTGCATGCTGCACGGCCAGGAACCAGTGAGGTGATTAACTTAGACCCAGCAACGGGGAACGCGGTCCGACAGTGGCGTCCCCGTTGCTAGGGTCTGTGCGGCTCCGTGCGCCCGGCGTCTAGCGTTGCTAGGGAGCCGGCGGCTGTCCGCATGCGGCGTCCCTAGTTGCTAGGCGCCGGGCCGCACTGACGAGCGGACCCTCGGCGCCTAACAGTACCCCCCCTTGAGGAGGGGTCAAGGAACCCCTAAGACCAGGTTTCTGAGGAAATTCTCGAAAAAATGCCCTCTTGAGCCTCGGGGCATGGAGATCCTTATCCAGGACCCAAGACCTTTCTTCTGGACCATAACCTCTCCAATGTACCAGAAAATAAAGCCGACCCCGGGACAACTTGGAATCGAGAACCTTCTCCACCAAGAACTCCTGCTGACCCTGTACATCTACTGGTGATTTCCCCTGAGAGACCTTTCGAGGAAATCTACTGGAAGAAACGTATGGTTTCAACAAGGAGCAATGGAACGTATTTCCGATCCGGAGAGTTCTTGGTAAACGTAACCGGAAAGCAACTGGATTGATTTTTTTTATAATATGAAATGGTCCAATAAATTTGGGGCCCAATCTGGCTGAGGTTTGTCGAAGTTTAATGTTGCGAGTCGACAACCATACCCTATCTCCTACTTTAAAAGTGCAAGGCCGCCGGAGCCTGTCAGAAATTTTTTTCTCCCGAAATGCCGCTTTTCTGAGAGCAAGGTGCACTTTTCTCCAAATGAGTCTGAGATGAGAGGTCAAGGTCAGCGAGGAGACAGAGGAATGTTGAAAAAAGGAATTAGCCCTGGGGTGAAAACCGAAAACTGTAAAAAATGGAGACACATTGGTGGAGGAATGACAGGCATTGTTGTAAGCAAACTCCGCCAAAGGAAGAAACTCGGACCAATCATTTTGGAGTTTGGCCGAGTACAAACGCAAATACTGTTTTAATGATTGATTAACTCGCTCAGTCTGCCCGTTGGATTGGGGATGGTAGCCGGACGTTAAAGACAATTTCATCTTTAATGAGGCACAAAAAGACTTCCAAAATTGTGCAATGAATTGTGGACCCCGATCAGAAACAATATCAGTGGGTAATCCATGGAGTCTGAAAACATGGCGGAGGAACAAAACTGCCAATCCCTGGGCAGATGGCAGTCGGGGAAGAGCAATGAAATGGGCCATCTTGCTAGAACGGTCCACTACTACCCATATGACTCGGCATCCGGCTGACAGAGGGATGTCTACCACAAAATCCATGGAAATATGAGACCATGGCCTGAGAGGAACATTCAAGGGCATAAGTTGACCGATAGGCAAGGAACGGGGAACTTTATGCTGTGCACAGACTTGACAAGAAAAAACAAACTCCTTAATGTCTTTGGAAAGACCAGGCCACCATACTGAGCGGGAGACTAATTCCAAAGTCTTAGAGATCCCCGGATGCCCGGCAACTTTGCTATCATGAAACTCAGTCAAAACAGTAGCTCTCAAAAACTCAGGGACATAAAGACGACCAGCAGGAGTATTTCCAGGAGCTTGATGTTGAAGCTGCTTTAACTGGGTGAATAAATCTTGTGTGAGACCTGCCCGAATGACTGAAGACGGAAGTATGGGAGTAACAGGACTGTTATCATGAACTGGAAGAAAACTGCGTGACAGGGCATCCGCCTTGGTATTCTTGGAACCTGGCCTGAAGGTGATAAAAAACTTGAAACGAGTAAAAAATAAAGCCCAACGAGCCTGCCGGGCATTCAGCCGTTTAGCTGATTCGATGTACTGAAGATTTTTGTGATCAGTCAAAACTGAAATGGTATTTGTTGCTCCCTCAAGCCAATGCCTCCACTCCTCGAAAGCCCATTTAATAGCCAGTAATTCCCGGTTACCAACATCGTAGTTGGATTCAGCAGAAGAGAATTTCCTGGACATAAAGGCACAAGGATGTAATTCTAGAGAGTCCGGATCCTTCTGAGACAGGATAGCCCCTACTCCAACCTCCGAGGCATCAACCTCAACAATGAAAGGCAATTCTGGGTTGGGATGTCTGAGGACTGGGGCTGAGATGAAGGCTTGTTTCAAGGCCTGAAAAGATACTTCAGCTTCACGTGACCAGTTGGTTGGATCCGCTCCCTTCTTAGTCAGTGCCACAATGGGAGCAACAAGGTCGGAAAAAGAATGAATAAATCTTCTATAATAATTCGCAAACCCTAAAAAGCGCTGAATTGCTTTTAAGTTGGTGGGTTGCGCCCAACTAAGGATGGCTTGGAGCTTCTTTGGTTCCATACAGAATCCCCGAGGGGAAATAATGTACCCTAAAAAGGATACCTCCGTGACATGAAATTCACACTTCTCCAGCTTGGCATATAGGTGATTTTCACGTAATTTTTGAAGAACCGGACGCACCTGGGTAACATGTTGTTCAATAGAGTCAGAATAGATCAAGATATCGTCTAAGTAGACGACTACGAACCTTCCAAGAAAATCACGGAGCACATCGTTAATGAGATCCTGGAAAACTGCCGGAGCGTTAGACAGGCCGAATGGCATAACCAGATACTCGTAGTGACCCGATTGAGTACTGAATGCCGTTTTCCACTCATCTCCTGACTTGATTCGGATGAGGTTATACGCTCCTCTCAGGTCAATCTTAGAAAAAATCACAGCCGAACGTAGCTGATCAAAGAGGACAGAAATCAGCGGCAAAGGGTAAGTATTTTTTACTGAGATCTTATTCAAGGCTCTAAAGTCAATGCAGGGTCTGAGTGATCCATCTTTCTTCTCCACAAAGAAGAAGCCTGCACTTAAAGGGGATTTAGATGGCCTGATAAATCCTTTCCCTAGGCTCTCTTTAACATACTCATTCATGGCCACAGTTTCTGGTCCGGACAATGCATATAACCTTCCCTTTGGCAATGTGGCACCAGGAATTAGCTCAATAGCACAATCATAAGGCCGATGGGGAGGCAGAATGTCCGCATTGCCCTTGGAAAATACATCAACAAAATCCTGGTATTCCACAGGAATGGGTGCGGGAATGACAGCAGCAATTCTGAGGGGAAGCGTAATACATTCCTTATTACAGATGGTACCCCATTGTGAGATCTCCCCCGACTGCCAATCAATGATGGGATTATGAAAGGCCAGCCAAGGGTGACCCAGAACCACTGGAACTGCTGGGCAATGGGTAAGGAAAAACTCAATTTTTTCGGAATGAAGAGCTCCTACCGAAAGTAGAACAGGGGGTGTACAGAGAGAAATAACCCCATTGGATAAGGGACTCCCATCTAAACCATGCATGGTGATATGCCTACCCAAGGTTAACTGAGGAATACCTAAGGCCTTGGCCCACGTTAAGTCCATAAAGTTTCCTGCAGCTCCACTGTCAACGAAAGCCGACACCGAAGAACAGAGGCTGCCAAAGGAAACTTTAGCTGGGACTAACAGGGAATTATTCGAGGAGATAAGCTGCAGACCAAAGTGAACCCCCTCACAATTCACTTGGTCGAGGCGTTTCCCGACTTGTTCGGACAATTACGGGCAAAATGTCCTTTACCCCCACAGTACAAACAAAGACCAGAATTTTGCCTTCTGGTTCTTTCTTCAGGAGACAGCTTGGAGAGACCCATCTGCATGGGCTCCTCTATGTCCACAGGAATGGAAAAAACACAAGGGGTAGACCCGACAGGTGCTCCTTTTTCAGCCCTCCGCTCTCTGAGACGACGATCAATCTTAATAGAAAGCTCCATGAGTTTATCGAGAGTCTCAGGAGCGGGATACTGAAGGAGACTGTCTTTTATAGACTCAGATAAGCCGAGGCGAAACTGACTGCGCAGGGCTGGGTCATTCCATCCACAGTCGTTCGACCAACGGCGAAACTCCGTACAATAAATCTCTGCGGGATTCCTACCCTGTCTGAGAGCACGTAACTGACTCTCGGCGGATGCCTCTCTATCAGGGTCATCATACAATAGCCCTAAAGACCCCAGAAAGGCGTCTACAGACAACAATGCCGGATCCTCTGTTCTTAAACCAAAAGCCCAGGTCTGGGGATCCCCCTGAAGTAAAGAAATAATAATTCCGACCCGCTGAGATTCCGTACCTGAGGAGACTGGTCTTAAACGAAAATAAAGTTTACAAGACTCTTTAAAATTAAAAAACTGCTTCCTATCACCAGAAAAACGGTCAGGCAAATGCATTTTCGGTTCAGGAACGACCCTCGGGGAAGTCCGTAAAAGATCTTCCTGTGACCTCACCCGAAGGGAAAGATCCTGAACCATCTGAGTAAGTTCTTGAATCTGGCTAACTAGAAGCTGGCCAGGATTTGGCCCTAAACCAGTGGGATTCATGAGGCCGACAAATCTTCTAAACTGAATAAGGGAAAAAATCAAACCCTGTTTAATTTTAAGTTTTGGTCTGGCCGGTAATAATGTTACGATTCCAGTACTTCTGACCAGAGGAGATCTTATGACAGAGGCCAGAGTACTGGAAGGAAATGCTGGTTACGGGAGCGGGAAAGCCTAGTAACCCCTGGCGCCCTAACTCCGTTGTCTCGCCCGTGTAATCAGAAATCCCCTGCGAGACTATGGTTGCTTGAGCCCATGGCAGCCGCGTTTGAAGGGCGGATTATGTCTGCCCAACTCCGATGCCCCCTCAGGTCTTAATGGGAGACAAAGGGAAATCCGAGACAGGGTGATAACAAGGGGCCCTCTGACTAAGCAACCAGGCCAGGGGCTACAAGCTAACTAACTTAAACCAGAAGTATGTGCGGACAAACCGCCAGGGAAAAGGACAACCAAAAATCCACTAATCCGTTACTCCTATCCAGCACCGCTGGATACCAGAGTGGATTTGTGGGAGCGGAATCCTCCGCAAAAGGCTCCGAAACACAATATAACCAAATAATAAATAGTAAGCGGTCAAGCCGCAACACACGGCTACGCCGCGACTCACGAACACCACAGGATGTTAAAGGTGCTCGGTCTGGACTCCAGGAAAAGATGACAACTTCCGAGTACTGGACCACTGAGGACAGGAACGACCGGATAGAACAGGACTGGAAAACTCTCTGCAACTGACACAGCAAACAGGAAGCTATTACCGGCGTCTGTGAGAAGTCCTGAGAGTGCCTTTAAATGGGAGCCCTCCAATCAGGAGCCAGACAGGGCTAATTACAACATGCCGTGCAGCTGCATGCTGCACGGCCAGGAACCAGTGAGGTGATTAACTTAGACCCAGCAACGGGGAACGCGGTCCGACAGTGGCGTCCCCGTTGCTAGGGTCTGTGCGGCTCCGTGCGCCCGGCGTCTAGCGTTGCTAGGGAGCCGGCGGCTGTCCGCATGCGGCGTCCCTAGTTGCTAGGCGCCGGGCCGCACTGACGAGCGGACCCTCGGCGCCTAACAGAAACGTATTTCCAATCCTGAGAGATCTTGGTAAACGTAACCGAAAGGCAACTGGGTTGACTCTTTTAATAATAAGAAATGGCCCAATAAATTTGGGTCCCAGTCTAGCCGAGGATTGTCGAAGCCTGATGTTGCGAGTCGACAACCACACCCTATCTCCCACCTTAAAAGTGCAAGGACGTCGGAGCCTGTCAGAAAATTTCTTCTCTCGAAAGGCCGCTTTTCTGAGAGCAAGGTGCACCTTTTTCCAAATGGCTCTGAGATGGGAGGTTAAGGTTAGCGAGGAGACTGAGGAAAGATGAAAAAAAGAATTAGCTCTGGGGGGAAAACCAAAAACTGAAAAGAATGGAGACTCTTTAGTGGAGGAATGACAAGAATTATTGGCCCTCATTCCGAGTTGATCGGTCGCAAGGCGAATTTAGCAGAGTTACACACGCTAAGCCGCCGCCTACTGGGAGTGAATCTTAGCTTCTTAAAATTGCGACCGATGTATTCGCAATATTGCGATTACTAACTACTTAGCAGTTTCAGAGTAGCTCCAGACTTACTCTGCCTGTGCGATCATTTCAGTGCTTGTCGTTCCTGGTTGACGTCACAAACACACCCAGCGTTCGCCCAGGCACTCCCACCGTTTCTCCGGCCACTCCTGCGTTTTTTCCGGAAACGGTAGCGTTTTCAGCCACACGCCCCTGAAACGCCGTGTTTCCGCCCAGTAACACCCATTTCCTGTCAATCACATTACGATCGCCGGAGCGAAGAAAAAGCCGTGAGTAAAAATACTTTCATCATAGTAAAGTTACTTGGCGCAGTCGCAGTGCGAACATTGCGCATGCGTACTAAGCGGATTTTCACTGCGATGCGATGAAAAAGAACGAGCGAACAACTCGGAATGAGGGCCATTGTAAGCAAATTCAGCCAACGGAAGAAACTCGGACCAATCATTCTGGAGTTTGGCTGAATACAAGCGCAAATATTGTTTCAATGATTGGTTAACTCGTTCGGTTTGCCCGTTGGATTGTGGGTGGTAACCGGATGTTAACGACAATTTAATCTTCAATGAGGCACAAAAACATTTCCAGAATTGTGCGATGAATTGTGGACCCCGATCAGAAACAATATCAGTAGGCAACCCATGAAGCCTGAATACATGGCGGAGAAACAAAACTGCCAACCCTTGGGCAGAAGGCAATCGGGGAAGAGCAATAAAATGAGCCATTTTACTAAAACGGTCCACTACCACCCATATGACTCGGAATCCGGCTGAAAGGGGAAGGTCAACCACAAAATCCATGGAAATATGAGACCACGGCCTGAGAGGAACATTTAAGGGCATAAGTTGCCCGATGGGCAAGGAACGGGGAACCTTATGCTGTGCACAAACCTGACATGAATAAACAAATTCCTTGACGTCTTTAGAAAGACCAGGCCACCATACTGAGCGAGAGACTAACTCCAATGTCTTAGAGACTCCTGGATGCCCTGAAACTTTGTTATCATGGAATTCCGTTAAAACAGTAGCTCTCAAAAACTCAGGGACGTAAAGACGACCAGCAGGAGTAATTCTAGGAGCTTGGTGTTGAAGCTGTTTTAACTGGGTAAATAAATCTTGTGTGAGGCCCGCCCAGATGACCGAAGATGGAAGTATGGGGGTAACAGGATTGTTATTGTGAACTGGAAGAAAGCTATGTGACAGGGCATCAGCCTTAGTATTCTTGGAACCAGGCCTGAAAGTGATTATAAATTTGAAACACGTAAAAAATAATGCCCAACGTGCCTGCCGGGCATTAAGCCGCTTAGCCGATTCAATGTATTGCAAATTCTTATGGTCAGTCAATACCGAAATAGTATGTTTTGCTCCCTCCAGCCAATGCCTCCACTCCTCGAAAGCCCACTTTACCGCCAGTAACTCCCGATTACCAACGTCATAGTTGGATTCAGCGGAGGAGAATTTCCTGGACATAAAGGCACAAGGATGTAACTCCAGAGACTCCGGATCCTTTTGAGAAAGGATAGCCCCCACTCCAACCTCCGAGGCATCAACCTCCACCACAAAGGGCAATTCCGGATTAGGATGTCTGAGGACTGGAGCCGAGACAAAGGCTTGTTTCAAGGCCCGGAAGGACAACTCAGCTTCACGCGACCAGTTGGTAGGATCCGCACCTTTCTTTGTTAGAGCTACAATGGGAGCAACCAGGTCAGAAAAAGAATGAATGAACCTCCTATAATAATAATTCGCAAACCCTAAAAAGCGCTGAATTGCTTTTAAATTGGTGGGTTGCGCCCCACTAAGGATGGCCTGGAGTTTCTTTGGTTCCATGGAAAATCCCTGAGGGGAAATTATGTACCCTAAAAAAGATACTTCCGTGACATGAAACTCACACTTCTCCAGCTTGGCATATAAATGATTCTCGCGTAACTTTTGAAGAACCAGACGCACCTGGGTAACATGTTGTTCCATTGATTCAGAAAAAATCAGGATGTCGTCTAAGTAAACGACCACGAATTTCCCTAGGAAGTCACGGAGCACATCGTTAATGAGGTCTTGAAAAACTGCCGGAGCATTGGACAGGCCGAACGGCATCACCAGGTATTTGTAGTGACCCGACTGAGTGCTGAAGGCCGTTTTCCACTCATCTCCAGATTTAATTCGGATGAGGTTGTACGCTCCTCTAAGGTCAATTTTAGAAAAAATCACAGCAGAACGTAACTGATCAAAGAGTACAGAAATCAACGGCAAAGGATAGGTGTTTTTAACTGAGATCTTATTCAGGGCTCTAAAATCAATGCAAGGTCTAAGCGAGCCATCCTTTTTCTCCACAAAGAAGAAGCCTGCACTTAAAGATTTTGATGGTCTAATAAATCCTTTCTCAAGGCTCTCCTTTACATAATCATTCATAGCCGCAGTTTCTGGCCCGGATAATGCATATAATCTTCCCTTTGGCAATGCGGCACCAGGAATTAACTCAATAGCACAATCATAAGGCCGATGGGGAGGCAGAATGTCCGCATTGCCTTTGGAGAAAACATCAGCAAACTCCTGGTATTCCACCGGAATGAGTTCTGGAATGATAGCTGCTACTCTGACTGGAAACGTGATACATTCCTTATCACAAAAAGTACCCCATTGTGAAATCTCCCCCGACCGCCAATCAATGGTGGGATTATGAAAGGCCAGCCAAGGGTGACCCAGAACAACTGGAACTGCTGGGCAATGTGTAAGAAAGAACTCGATTTTCTCGGAATGTAGAGCTCCTACTGTAAGTAGTACAGGGGGTGTATGGCGAGAAATAATCCCATTAGACAGCGGACTCCCATCTAAGCCATGCATGGTGACACACCTACCCAAAGGTAACTGAGGAATGCCTAAGGCCTTAGCCCAAGTTAAATCCATAAAGTTTCCTGCAGCTCCACTGTCAACAAAAGCCGACACCGAAGAACTGAGGCTGCCAAAGGAAACTTTAACTGGGACTAAAAGGGAGTTATTCGAGGAGATAAGCTGCAGACCTAGGTGAACCCCCTCACAATTCACCTGGTCAAAGCGTTTCCCGACTTGTTCGGACAATTACGAGCAAAATGTCCCTTACCCCCACAGTACAGACAAAGACCAGAATTTTGCCTTCTGGCTCTTTCTTCAGGAGACAGCCGGGAGAGACCCATCTGCATGGGCTCCTCTACGTCTTCAGGAATGGAATATACACACGGACTTGACTTTACAGGTGCTCCTTTTTCAGCCCTCCGCTCTCTGAGACGACGATCAATCTTAATAGAAAGCTCCATGTGTTTATCGAGAGTCTCAGGAGCGGGGTACTGAAGGAGACTGTCTTTTATAGACTCTGATAAGCCGAGGCGAAACTGACTGCGCAGGGCTGGGTCATTCCAGCCACAGTCGTTCGACCAACGGCGAAACTCCGTACAATAAACCTCCGCAGGATTTCTACCCTGTCTGAGAGCGCGCAACTGACTTTCAGCGGACGCCTCTCTATCAGGGTCATCATACAAGAGCCCTAAAGACTCAAAAAAAGCGTCAACTGACAACAATGCCGGATCCTCTGCTCTTAAACCAAATGCCCAGGTCTGAGGATCCCCCAGGAGCAAAGAAATAATAATCCCGACCCGCTGAGATTCAGTACCCGAGGAAGTCGGTCTTAAACGAAAATAAAGCTTACAGGATTCTTTAAAATTAAAAAACTCTTTTCTATCACCAGAAAAACGGTCAGGCAAATGCATCTTTGGTTCAGGGACTACCCTTGGGGAAGCTCGCAAAAGATCTTCCTGCGACTTCACCCGAAGAGAAAGATCCTGAACCATCTGAGTAAGTTCTTGAATCTGGCTGACTAAGAGCTGACCAGGATTTGGCCCTAAACCTGTTGGATTCATGAGGCCGATAAACTCTCACAAAACTGAATGAGAAAAAATTAAACCCCGTTTAATTTTAAGTTTTGGTATGGCCGGTAATAATGTTATGATTCCAGCACTCTGGTCAGAGGAGATCTTATGGCAAGGACCGGAGCACTGGAACGGAATGCTGGGGAAGGGAGCAGGACAGGAAAATAGCCCCTTGCGCCCTAACTCTGTTGTCTCACCCGTGTTGTCAGAAATCCCCTGCGAGACTATGGTTTCTTGAGCCCTTGGCAGCCGCGTTTGAAGGGCGGATTATGTCTGCCCAACTTTGATGCCCCCCGGTCTTAATGAGAGACAAAGGGAAACCCGAGACAGGGTGATAACAAGAGGCCCTCTAACTAAACAACCAGGCCAGGGGCTAAGCAAACTCAAAACTATAATATGTGCGGAGAAACCGCCAGGGAAAAGGACAACCAAAATATCCACTTGTCCAATTCTCCTACCCGGCACCGCCGAGTACCAGAGAGGACTTGTGGAAGCGGAACACTCCGCAAATGCTCCAAACACAAAATATAAAAGGTAAAGCGGCTGAGCCGCAACACACGGCAGAGCCGCAACTCACGAACACCACTGGATATAAAACGGTGATCAGTCAGGACTCCAGGGAACCAAACGACCTCTTGGGATGAGATGACAACTCCCGAATACCGGACTTCTGAGGACTGGAATGACCGGATACAGCAGGACTGGAAACAGACTCTCAGCAAACAAAGGCAGCATGCAGGAAGCTATTACCGGCGTCTGTGAGAAGCCCTGGGAGTGTATTTAACAAGGAGTCCTCCAATCAGCTGCTAAAGGCTGATTAGATTAAATGCCATGCAGCTGCCTTGCTGCACGGCCAGAGAGCAGGTGAATATCTTAATTTCCTAAAGCCTAGCAACGGGGAACGTGGTCTGCCAGTGGCGTCCCTGTTGCTAGGGTCCGTGCGGCTCAGCGCGCCCGGCGTCTAGCGTTGCTAGGGAGCCGGCGGCTGTACGCGCACGGCGTCTCTAGTTGCTAGGCACCGGGCCGCGCAGACAAGCGGACCCCGGCGCCTAACAGTACCCCCCCCCTTGAGGAGGGGTCAAGGAAGCCCTAAAGCCAGGTTTCTGAGGAAATTCCTGAAAAAATGCCCTCTTGAGCCTCGGGGCATGAAGATCCTTATCCAGGACCCAAGACCTTTCCTCCGGACCATAGCCTTTCCAGTGAACTAGAAAATACAGCCGACCCCGGGACAATTTGGAATCGAGAACCTTCTCTACCAAGAACTCCTGTTGTCCCTGTACATCCACTGGAGATCTACCCTGAGAGATCTTCCGAGGAAATCTACTGGAAGAAACGTATTGTTTCAACAGGGAACAATGAAACGTATTTCCAATCCTGAGAGATCTTGGTAAACGTAACCGAAAGGCAACTGGGTTGACTCTTTTAATAATAAGAAATGGCCCAATAAATTTGGGTCCCAGTCTAGCCGAGGATTGTCGAAGCCTGATGTTGCGAGTCGACAACCACACCCTTAAAAGTGCAAGGACGTCGGAGCCTGTCAGAAAATTTCTTCTCTCGAAAGGCCGCTTTTCTGAGAGCAAGGTGCACCTTTTTCCAAATGGCTCTGAGATGGGAGGTTAAGGTTAGCGAGGAGACTGAGGAATGATGAAAAAAAGAATTAGCTCTGGGGTGAAAACCAAAAACTGAAAAGAATGGAGACTCTTTAGTGGAGGAATGACAAGAATTATTGTAAGCAAATTCAGCCAACGGAAGAAACTCGGACCAATCATTCTGGAGTTTGGCTGAATACAAGCGCAAATATTGTTTCAATGATTGGTTAACTCGTTCGGTTTGCCCGTTGAATTGTGGGTGGTAACCGGATGTTAACGACAATTTCATCTTCAATGAGGCACAAAAACATTTCCAGAATTGTGCGATGAATTGTGGACCCCGATCAGAAACAATATCAGTAGGCAACCCATGAAGCCTGAATACATGGCGGAGAAACAAAACTGCCAACCCTTGGGCAGAAGGCAATCGGGGAAGAGCAATAAAATGAGCCATTTTACTAAAACGGTCCACTACCACCCATATGACTCGGAATCCGGCTGAAAGGGGAAGGTCAACCACAAAATCCATGGAAATATGAGACCACGGCCTGAGAGGAACATTTAAGGGCATAAGTTGCCCGATGGGCAAGGAACGGGGAACCTTATGCTGTGCACAAACCTGACATGAATAAACAAATTCCTTGACGTCTTTAGAAAGACCAGGCCACCATACTGAGCGAGAGACTAACTCCAAGGTCTTAGAGACTCCTGGATGCCCTGAAACTTTGTTATCATGGAATTCCGTTAAAACAGTAGCTCTCAAAAACTCAGGGACGTAAAGACGACCAGCAGGAGTAATTCTAGGAGCTTGGTGTTGAAGCTGTTTTAACTGGGTAAATAAATCTTGTGTGAGGCCCGCCCAGATGACCGAAGATGGAAGTATGGGGGTAACAGGATTGTTATTGTGAACCGGAAGAAAGCTACGTGACAGGGCATCAGCCTTAGTATTCTTGGAACCAGGCCTGAAAGTGATTATAAATTTGAAACGCGTAAAAAATAATGCCCAACGTGCCTGCCGGGCATTAAGCCGCTTAGCCGATTCAATGTATTGCAGGTTCTTATGGTCAGTCAATACCGAAATAGTATGTTTTGCTCCCTCCAGCCAATGCCTCCACTCCTCGAAAGCCCACTTTACCGCCAGTAACTCCCGATTACCAACGTCATAGTTGGATTCAGCGGAGGTGAATTTCCTGGACATAAAGGCACAAGGATGTAACTCCAGAGACTCCGGATCCTTTTGAGAAAGGATAGCCCCCACTCCAACCTCCGAGGCATCAACCTCCACCACAAAGAGCAATTCCGGATTAGGATGTCTGAGGACTGGAGCCGAGACAAAGGCTTGTATCAAGGCCCGGAAGGACAACTCAGCTTCACGCGACCAGTTGGTAGGATCCGCTCCTTTCTTTGTTAGAGCTACAATGGGAGCAACCAGGTCAGAAAAAGAATGAATGAACCTCCTATAATAATTCGCAAACCCTAAAAAGCGCTGGATTGCTTTTAAATTGGTGGGTTGCGCCCAACTAAGGATGGCCTGGAGTTTCTTTGGTTCCATAGAAAATCCCTGAGGGGAAATTATGTACCCTAAAAAAGATACTTCCGTGACATGAAACTCACACTTCTCCAGCTTGGCATATAAATGATTCTCGCGTAACTTTTGAAGAACCAGACGCACCTGGGTAACATGTTGTTCCATTGATTCAGAAAAAATCAGGATGTCGTCTAAGTAAACGACCACGAATTTCCCTAGGAAGTCACGGAGCACATCGTTAATGAGGTCTTGAAAAACTGCCGGAGCATTGGACAGGCCGAACGGCATCACCAGGTATTTGTAGTGACCCGACTGAGTACTGTAGGCCGTTTTCCACTCATCTCCAGATTTAATTCGGATGAGGTTGTACGCTCCTCTAAGGTCAATTTTAGAAAAAATCACAGCAGAACGTAACTGATCAAAGAGTACAGAAATCAACGGCAAAGGATAGGTGTTTTTAACTGAGATCTTATTCAGGGCTCTAAAATCAATGCAAGGTCTAAGCGAGCCATCCTTTTTCTCCACAAAGAAGAAGCCTGCACTTAAAGGAGATTTTGATGGTCTAATAAATCCTTTCTCAAGGCTCTCCTTTACATAATCATTCATAGCCGCAGTTTCTGGCCCGGATAATGCATATAATCTTACCTTTGGCAATGCGGCACCAGGAATTAACTCAATAGCACAATCATAAGGCCGATGGGGAGGCAGAATGTCCGCATTGCCTTTGGAGAAAACATCAGCAAACTCCTGGTATTCCACCGGAATGAGTTCTGGAATGATAGCTGCTACTCTGACTGGAAACGTGATACATTCCTTATCACAAAAAGTACCCCATTGTGAAATCTCCCCCGACCGCCAATCAATGGTGGGATTATGAAAGGCCAGCCAAGGGTGACCCAGAACAACTGGAACTGCTGGGCAAGGTGTAAGAAAGAACTCGATTTTCTCGGAATGTAGAGCTCCTACTGTAAGTAGTACAGGGGGTGTATGGCGAGAAATAATCCCATTAGACAGCGGACTCCCATCTAAGCCATGCATGGTGACACACCTACCCAAAGGTAACTGAGGAATGCCTAAGGCCTTAGCCCAAGTTAAATCCATAAAGTTTCCTGCAGCTCCACTGTCAACAAAAGCCGACACCGAAGAACTGAGGCTGCCAAAGGAAACTTTAACTGGGACTAAAAGGGAGTTATTCGAGGAGATAAGCTGCAGACCTAGGTGAACCCCCTCACAATTCACCTGGTCAAAGCGTTTCCCGACTTGTTCGGACAATTACGAGCAAAATGTCCCTTACCCCCACAGTACAGACAAAGACCAGAATTTTGCCTTCTGGCTCTTTCTTCAGGAGACAGCCGGGAGAGACCCATCTGCATGGGCTCCTCTACGTCTTCAGGAATGGAATATACACACGGACTTGACCTTACAGGTGCTCCTTTTTCAGCCCTCCGCTCTCTGAGACGACGATCAATCTTAATAGAAAGCTCCATGAGTTTATCGAGAGTCTCAGGAGCGGGGTCCTGAAGGAGACTGTCTTTTATAGACTCTGATAAGCCGAGGCGAAACTGACTGCGCAGGGCTGGGTCATTCCAGCCACAGTCGTTCGACCAACGGCGAAACTCCGTACAATAAACCTCCGCAGGATTTCTACCCTGTCTGAGAGCGCGCAACTGACTTTCAGCGGACGCCTCTCTATCAGGGTCATCATACAAGAGCCCTAAAGACTCAAAAAAAGCGTCAACTGACAACAATGCCGGATCCTCTGCTCTTAAACCAAATGCCCAGGTCTGAGGATCCCCCAGGAGCAAAGAAATAATAATCCCGACCCGCTGAGATTCAGTACCCGAGGAAGTCGGTCTTAAACGAAAATAAAGCTTACAGGATTCTTTAAAATTAAAAAACTCTTTTCTATCACCAGAAAAACGGTCAGGCAAATGCATCTTTGGTTCAGGGACTACCCTTGGGGAAGCTCGCAAAAGATCTTCCTGCGACTTCACCCGAAGAGAAAGATCCTGAACCATCTGAGTAAGTTCTTGAATCTGGCTGACTAAGAGCTGACCAGGATTTGGCCCTAAACCTGTTGGATTCATGAGGCCGATAAACTCTCACAAAACTGAATGAGAAAAAATTAAACCCCGTTTAATTTTAAGTTTTGGTATGGCCGGTAATAATGTTATGATTCCAGCACTCTGGTCAGAGGAGATCTTATGGCAAGGACCGGAGCACTGGAACGGAATGCTGGGGAAGGGAGCAGGACAGGAAAATAGCCCCTTGCGCCCTAACTCTGTTGTCTCACCCGTGTTGTCAGAAATCCCATGTGAGACTATGGTTTCTTGAGCCCTTGGCAGCCGCGTTTGAAGGGCGGATTATGTCTGCCCAACTTCGATGCCCCCCGGTCTTAATGAGAGACAAAGGGAAACCCGAGACAGGGTGATAACAAGAGGCCCTCTAACTAAACAACCAGGCCAGGGGCTAAGCAAACTCAAAACTATAATATGTGCGGAGAAACCGCCAGGGAAAAGGACAACCAAAATATCCACTTGTCCAATTCTCCTACCCGGCACCGCCGAGTACCAGAGAGGACTTGTGGAAGCGGAACACTCCGCAAATGCTCCAAACACAAAATATAAAAGGTAAAGCGGCTGAGCCGCAACACACGGCAGAGCCGCAACTCACGAACACCACTGGATATAAAACGGTGATCAGTCAGGACTCCAGGGAACCAAACGACCTCTTGGGATGAGATGACAACTCCCGAATACCGGACTTCTGAGGACTGGAATGACCGGATACAGCAGGACTGGAAACAGACTCTCAGCAAACAAAGGCAGCATGCAGGAAGCTATTACCGGCGTCTGTGAGAAGCCCTGGGAGTGTATTTAACAAGGAGTCCTCCAATCAGCTGCTAAAGGCTGATTAGAATAAATGCCGTGCAGCTGCCTTGCTGCACGGCCAGAGAGCAGGTGAATATCTTAATTTCCTAAAGCCTAGCAACGGGGAACGCGGTCCGCCAGTGGCGTCCCCGTTGCTAGGGTCCGTGCGGCTCAGCGCGCCCGGCGTCTAGCGTTGCTAGGGAGCCGGCGGCTGTACGCGCACGGCGTCTCTAGTTGCTAGGCGCCGGGCCGCGCAGACAAGCGGAACCCGGCGCCTAACAGCTACTGCCAAGACTTCCTGCCTCCCAAATACCAATCCTTCTGTTCCGAAGGCTAAGAGTACCACCTTTCGTTCCTTTCAACCTCCAAGAAAACCAAAGGGTCAGGCGTATCCGCGACAGGCTCGTGCTTCCAAAACCACTAAGCCTAAATCTAAACAATCCTGGGCTGCCCATCAGCCTGCTTCCAAACAAGACAAGCCTGCTGCATGACAGGGAGGGCCTCCCCCTGGGGGACCTCAGGGTGGGAGGCCAACTTCTGCAGTTCGCCCATGCCTGGTTAATGACCACTTCGGATGCCTGGGTGCGAGAAGTTGTCTCTCACGGGTACATTATCTCTTTCAAGAGACGTCCCCCTCACCAGTTTTGCACAACGGTGATAGCTGCGGATCCATTAAAAGCACAAGCTCTACACTTCGTAGTACAATCCCTCCTGGATACAGGAGTTGTAGTGCCGGTACCTCTGTCTCAGAGAGGCAGGGGATACTATTCGACCCTGTTTCTAGTTCCGAAGCCAAATGGCTACTTCCGGCCTATACTCAACTTCAAATCCTTGAACAAGTTTGTGAGAGTATCCAAATTCCATACGGAAACTGCGCTCTATAGTGCTGGCCATGGAACCCGAAGACTATATGGTTTCCCTGGACATACAGGATGCTTACCTGCACATACCTATTCCTATGTCGCATCAGCAATATCTGCGGTTTGCTATTGGCAACCTACATTTTATAAATACCAGGCACTGCCTTTTGGATTGGCTACGGCCCCTCTGATCTTCACCAAGGTCATGGCTGTGAGGACGGCTCTTCTCCGCCGTCGGGGAATCAGGATCCTGCCATATCTAACGACTTGCTGATCCTGGCGAACTCCCAAGGGGTTCTCCTCAGTCATCTGGAACTGATGGTCCAATTCCTACAAGCCCACAGGTGGCTCATCAACTGGAAAAAGTCCTCGCTGGTCCCGGCTGGGGGGCACTACTGGACACACACAACCAACTATTGTTTTTGTCTTCAGAGAAAGTCCTGAAACTTCAGGGCAGGATCAGATATTCCCTCTCTCGCCCAATAGTGTCTATACATTCAGCGATACAAGTACTAGGCCTCATGGTGTCGGCTTTCGACATGGTAGAGTATGCTCAATTTCATTCCTGCCCTCTGCAGAGGTTAGTCCTTTCCAAGTGGCAAGGCCTGCCTCATCGGATCAGGTCTCAAATGATCTACTTGACTCTGGAGGTTCGTCTGTCACGGAGCCGGTGGCTACAGGACCAACAGTTGAGCAGGGGCCGTCCTTTCTGAATCACCAACTGGGTTCTCCTGACAACATATGCCAGTCTGCGGGGTTGGGGTGCGGTGTTAGAGCAACACTCTCTCCAGGGTCGGTGGACCAGGGAGGAATCTTTCCTCCTGATAAACATTCTGGAATTGCGGGCAGTGTTCAGTGCATTGACACTGGCCCTGCCTTCAGTACAGGACAGGCCTGTTCAAGTACAGGCAGATTACGCCACCACGGTGGCATACATAAATCACCCGTTGGGTGGAACGTCATCTGCCAGCAATATCAGCAGTGTTCATTGATGGAACCTCAACTGGGAAGTGGATTTCCTCAGTCATCAGGACGTTCACGCCGGAGAGTGGAGTCTTCATCCGGAAGTCTTGCAACTCCTAGTGGACAAGTGGGGCCTACCAGATGTAGACCTGATGGCATCTCGACACACTCACAAGGTACCGGTCTTTGGATCAAGGACAAGGGATCCTCAACCAGCATTCGTGGATGCATTGGCAATTCCATGGAACTTTCGGCTGCCATACGTGTTACCTCCAGTGTCACTCCTGCCCAGGGTACTGCGGAAGTTCAAGCAAGAAGGAGGAATACTACTTCTAGTCGCTCCAGCGTGGCCCAGAAGGCATTGGTTCTCAGAGCTGCAGGGTCTCTCGATAGAGCGTCTTCTACTTCCTCAATGCCCAGACCTCCTCATTGTGTCTACCCGGACCTGGCCAGACTGGCTTTGACGGCGTGGTTCTTTAAGCTTCACTCCTGAGGACCAAGGGATTCTCTAAGGCGGTTATTCAAACTGTGTTGAAAGCCCGTAAACCGGCTTCTGCACGGGTTTATCATAGAGTCTGGCATTCTTACTTCACCTGGTGTGCTGGTAAGAACTATGATGCATATACTTTCAAAACTTCCAGACTTTTGGCTTTTCTGCAACAAGGCCTGGACTTAGGCCTTCGTGTGGCCTCCCTCAAGGTTCAAATATCTGCCTTGTCGGTATGGTTTCAGAGGAAAATGACGTCTATTCCTGACGTTCACACTTTCTCTCAGGATGTTTTAAGGATTCAGCCTCCCTATGTCCCTCCTGTGGCACCATGGGATTTGTCTGTTGTCTTACATGCCCTGCAAAAGTCTCCATTCGAACCTCTTGAGTCTGTGGATCTTAAACACTTAAAGTCATGTTTTTATTGGCTATTGCCTCTGCTAGGAGGGTGTCAGACTTAGGGGCTTTGTCCTCTCGTCCACCCTTTCTGATTTTTCACCGTGACCGGGCAGTTCTTCGATCTCGCCCTGGTTATCTCCCTAAGGGGGTATCATCTTTTTATCTTAACCAAGATATTGTGGTTCCGGCCTTTATCTCTTCTGGTTTGTCCTCCAAAGAGCGGTCTTTGGATGTGGTATGGGCTCTCCGTATTTATGTAGAGAGGACTGCCTCAGATACCCTTTTTATACTTATTGGTTTTCACAAACGTGGCTGGCCTGCGAATAAGCAGCCCTTGGCCTGATGGATTAGAATGGTGATTGCACAAGCTTATGCTCAGGCTGGTCTCCCAGCTCCTGCTGCTATCAAAGCCCATTGTACTTTGTCTGTTGGACCTTCTTGGGTGACCCGCCGTGGCGCGTCCGCTGAACAATTGTGCAAGGCGGCTACGTGGTCCGCAGTGAACAAGTTCATCAGGTTCTATGCCTTTGATACTTCCGCCTCCCAGGATGTTTCCTTTGGACGCTGGGTTCTTGTACCCACTACAGTGCGTCCCCTCCCATGAGGAACTGCTTTAGGACATCCTCAATGTTATTCCCTGTGGAATACCTGTATACCCCGCTGTAGAAAATTAGATTTATGGTAGACTTATCATAGTTAAATCTCTTTCAGCGCCTTTGAATTTGTGTTGACCAAGAGGGACAACATGTTGAACACATTAAATGACTGTCATTCATAGAGAACAGTTTAGCCTGTAATTCCAACAAATAAGGTGTTGTAACTTTTGAACCATAACTGCTATTTCAAATCTGTTTGCAGCAATAAACTTCAGCAAATTCTGATGTTGTTTAACATGTTATTCGACCCCCTTTCCATCTGACTTAGATTCAAGATGGCCAATTTCAAGATGACAGCCATGTTCGGTACATACCTTAAAAGATAGCCCACCTCACCCATATCTTACTAGAGTATTCAATTTTCCCATTTCCTGCACAGTTTTTGAAACAAAAGGGTGTACTGAGACTTTTGAATCACTCTTGTATATTCCGTTGTTCATATTATAAATATTATGGAATGTTAGTTTTATTTAAGTCCTGATGCATCCACTGAATCTGCTGTAACCAGGGTTGGACTGGCCCACAGGGGTACAGGGGAAACCACCAGTGGGCCCCTCTACCTGGGGGGCCCTCCTCCGCCTCCTCCTCCTCTAGGGATCAGGTTCCAGACTGTGCACTTGAATTAAACATACTGTATGTTACCGTATTCTACATAGGACTATGGTGTATATTCTACAGTGCATTGTTGCTAGTAATCTGGCACATTATAATGCATGCACTAGCAGTACTTACTATGTATATTTATCAAGGGGCTCAGACCATGCACTCTCTAATGGTTAGCCAAGCCTCTGTGTTGGCTGGCTAAACCCACTCTGGTAATGCCACACCCCTAAGCATGGGCCCCCACCATTGCATACCCCCATTGGGCCCTTCATTCCCCAGTACAACACTGGCTGTAACAATCTATTCACTGTATAGAATCTCCGTGACATTGTCTCCGTACAAGTACAGTCTGCTTTTGGTTAGATAACAATTTGTGTCTTTGTGCCTTTCTGAGATGATGATGTTTTTACAAGATGTTATCATTGTTTGCAGCTAAACTGTCTATACACATATAATACTTTTAACACATAAAACACAAAACATCTGGATTTCCCAACAACATGTGAAATCAGATCATTGTTGTGGTAAGCCCTTGATCTATTTAGATGGGCCATGAAAGTAAAGTTTGACTTATTTGGCGAAGGGCTTTTTTCACCTTAGTAGCCCGAAGGACACTCTGGGATGTTCAGTACAATAAATTTGCTATGTAACTATTCATAGAACATTTCACATGCTTACAATTAAGATTAATGAGAAGTACATGTGAGTCCCTACGGCTTTTAAATCACAATGGTTACCAGACCTCACACACTCTTCAATGATCAGGTTAGCTCACATCTTGTTATACCCATCTGTCTGACATGTGTCACTGAACTGTGAAAGAAGGATATCAGTAGAATTTAATTTAGAACAATTACTCAGTTATGAACAATGCTCTTACATAACACATTTTTATTTATCTGCTGCTGCACTCCTCTGACGTTTAACCAGTTGTTTTTCCTACCTTGAATAACATTTGCTTAGGGTATCAAGGGAAGGAGGGTACCACAGAAATTTTCCATTGCCGGATTTGCCATTGACCATATTGAGCAAAACTGCAAATGGTGCAGCTGAACCGGGTTATACAAAAAGGGTCTCCCACAATAAATAATAAAAATCTATCTATCTATCTATCTATCTATCTATCTATCTATCTATCTATCTATCTATCTATCTATCTATCTATCTATCCCATTTGTATTCGGTGGCACTCGGTAATAAACGACTCAAATCACAGGGAACTTTTCAACATTTCAATGGTTTATTCCATCGTCATCAGGAATAAAAACACAATAAACAATCACCATATTTATCCCCTTACCACACCACTTGCATTGGTAGGATCCGGAGCATGGAACACGTCGCATAATGTCGTCATATTCAGGGGATATAGTTTGTATTCTTTAATACGAGCTAAGGAACGGGCTATGGGGTCATTCCGAGTTGATCGCTCGCTAGCTAGTTTTAGCAGCCGTGCAAATGCTATGCCGCCGCCCACTGGGGTGTGCATTTTAGCTTAGCATAAGTGCGAACGCATATGCAGCCAAGCTTTGCAAAAACAGTTTGTTCAGTTTCAGAGTAGCTCTGAACCTACTCAGTGCTTGCGATCACTTCAGCCTATTCATGTCTGGATTTGACATCATACACCCGCCCAGCGAACGCCCAGCCACACTTGCGTTTTTTCAGACACGCTTGCGTTTTTGCAAACACTCCCTGAAAACGGTCAGTTGACACCCAGTAACGCCCCCTTCTGTCAATCTTCTTGCGGCCGCCAGTGCGAAGGAAAACTTCGCTAGAACCTGAGAACAACCACAAAGAGCTTTGTACCCGTACGTCACACGTGCGCATTGCGGGCCATACGCATGCACAGAAATGCCGTTTTTTCACCTGATCGCTGTGCTGCAAAAATCGGCAGCGAGCGTTCAACTCGGAATGACCCCCAATGTCCATACCGAGAGAGCAGCTATTAATTAGTAAAACTAAATCAACTACTTCTAACTGCATGTCTTGGATAAATCACTTTAATCCCTTAAACAAACAGATAATCGTGTCACAAAGAATTTATGGCCAATTGTGAAAACTGATCCCGAACTAAATCTGGATTAAACAGACTTTATGTCCTGTTACACTAGAGGACGGAACATACAGGATTGGGTGGTGAAGACTGATGTGTCTAGTCTGAGTAATACAGGGCATTAACATTTTTTATCCCGAAAAATTGGGTGCTATAAATACTTAAATTGTACCACCTGCAGGTCTCTTATTTATGGTGACAGTTTTCCACACACCCATAGTGGCAAACGTTTGCCCATCCGCCATAAAGTCATTTGTACCACTAAATACATTGTTTATTTGCTTACATGCCCATGTGGGTTAAGTTATGTGGGCAAGACTGATTCATGCTGCTATTGAGACAGGAAAAGGTGACCAACCGGTGGCATGTCACTTTTATCAGGCAGGACGCAGCCTTGCATCATTAAGATGTAGGATAATAGACCATATACCTCTGAGTTTGAGGGGTAGTGATCGCCCCCTCAAACTCCTTAGGTGTGAATCAAAATGTGTATACAGATGGAGCCACGATTATCTTGACTTCTATGTTGCACCTAGGCACACCATGGTTTATTAGCATAAGCTTTCATCTATTGTTCTCAGCTGCAATGCAATAAGAGAGAACAATACAGCAGGGGATTAAGTCCGACTGCCCTGGCTCAATTAATCCTATTAAAGGCCAAGATAAAGCTGCCTCTATCTGTATAAATACAGGTTGAGTATCCCTTATCCAAAATGCTTGGGACCAGAGGTATTTTGGATATGGGATTTTTCCGTATTTTGGAATAATTGCATACCATAATGAGATATCATGGTGATAGGACCTAAGTCTAAGCACAGAATGCATTTTTGTTACATATACACCTTATACACATAGCCGGAAGGTAATTTTAGCCAATATTTTTTGTAACTTTGTGCATTGAACAAAGTGTGTCTACATTCACACAATTAATTTATGTTTCATATACACCTTATACACACAGTCTGAAGGTCATTTAATACAATAGTTTTAATAACTTTGTGTATTAAACAAAGTTTGTGTACATTGAGCCATCAAAAAACAAAGGTTTCACTATCTCACTCTCACTCAAAAAAGTCCGTATTTCGGAATATTCCGTATTTCGGAATATTTGGATATGGGATACTCAACCTGTATACACATTTACACTTCTGCGGCACTCACACTGAAGTGTGAATGTATGTAAGTAACACTGTGCAGTGTGATACAGAGGGCACCGGAGCAAGTTTCAGTATGTTTTGCATGCAGATGTAGAGTGCATGTTTGAGACTTATTGATGGTCCTCAATAACAACAATAACATGTGTATACAGTAGTGGGTATACTACGTTGGTGGTATAGTGCTGTACGGAAGACTTGGCAGTAACATAGTAACATAGTAATTGAGGTTGAATAGAGGCAAATTGCCCATCGTGTTCAACCTGTATTAAGTTGTGATGATTCTACATATCCGCTGAATAATGTTTTATGACTAGTTAACTACTATAACTCATGTTACCCCCGGATTAACCACGTTGATATTTTAAATATTATAACCTTGGATATCATTTTCATTCAGAAATTTATCCATTCCTTTTTTAAATCCAATTGCAGAGTCCGCCATTGCCACCTTCTCTGGCAGGGAATTCCACATCCACAGTGATGTGCGGGCGGTAACCTGTCACTCACGGTGCCTGGTGCCCAAAGAAGCAGCCTGAGTAACCTATTTGATTGGATTGCGCAGCACTGGAAGTGACGCAACGGTATTTGGAACGCAATACCCGGAAGCTAGTAGCCCTGTGGAACGCATGTGTACATCATTGGACCTGAATGTAGGAAATGACTGTAGGCTGGTGGCACATGTGCAGACTGGTGGAACGCACGCTGTGGGGAGTGGGATGGCTGGCCAGCTCACCTGAAAGTAATTGATGTACAGTAGATCTATAAGTGTTTATATTGTGTGCTGCAGGATGTCTGCCTTCATTACACTATGCAGGGTGGCAATGACATGATGCAGTGGTCTTGAATGGTCATTTACTGACCGAGGTTGACGGACTGATAAGTTGTTATCTTTTACAATTCTGTTTAAGCTTTTTTATGGAAGTGCAGCTTAGGCATTATTGGTGCCACAATGGTTGAATAAGATGGATTGTGATTTTTAAGCTGAGCCACCGTGATCTGTTATTCATTTCTGAGTGCCCAACTTGGGTGAAAATAAAAATGTGTTTTTCTGCGATGAACTGAGTGCCCTTTGCTATATATATATATATATATATATATATATATATATATATATATATAAATATATATATGTACCACTGACGCCCCACCACACACTGCTTCACTACAGTACATTACTTCACTCTACCTACACACTGCACTACAATGCAACATCCTGACCAGTAAACGCTATAATACAGCACCACACTACTCCTGTACATTACGTTCCCCCCCTAATTGCTATACTACAACTGCAGACTACTACCTTCTACCTGTATGCTGCACTTCAACATACCTCCCAGGACTGTCCCTATTTCAGCGGGACAGTCTTGCTATTAGGACACTGTCCCTCCTATGGACCGCATTGTCCAGCGGGTTGGGTGGGGGGGCAGGTTGGGAAGCCTGAGATTACTGCTGCTCTGCACTGCAAAGCAGTCGGTTATCTCTGGATAGATGCTGTGCGCATGCGCACTGCATCTAAACAGTTAACTGCAGTGAGCCTGGGGCGCCCCCAAAATGATGTAAATGGGGGACATGATGTGAGGCTACACCCACCCATACAAGAACGCGTCCCTTACCAGACGAGGCTCAGCTCCTTTTTCGGGTGGGTGTGGCTTTGCCGCACAAAGGTCCCGCTTCACCGTATATAAAAGTTGGGAGGTATGCTTCCCTATAAACCTATACATTGTAGAAAAGCCAGGGTTAGGGTTAGGCTGCGGGAAGGGAGAGTTATGTTTAAGGGGGTAGATAAATATACTTACCAGACCCCTATCAGAATTCTCTTTTTACTACTAGCATCCAGAATGCCAGTCATCCATATCACGCCCTCAGAGATGTGGTGAGTACTATACAGAGGGAGGGACCTGTTATGGAGGGCAGGGATCAAAGACTCGGGAAGCGGTATGCAGAGGGAGGGACCTGTTATGGAGTGCAGGGATCAGAGACGCAGGGAGCGGTATGCAGAGGGAGGGACCTGTTACTGAGAGCAGGGATCAGAGACGCAGGGAGTGGTATGCAGAGGGAGGGACCTGTTATGGAGTGCAGGGATCAGAGACGCAGGGAGCGGTATGCAGAGGGAGGGACCTGTTACTGAAAGCAGGGATCAGGGTTGTGGGGAGCGGTATGCAGAGGGAGGGACCTGTTACTGAAAGCAGGGATCAGAGACGCAGGGAGCGGTATGCAGAGGGAGGGACCTGTTATGGAGTGCAGGGATCAGAGACGCAGGGAGCGGTATGCAGAGGGAGGGACCTGTTATGGAGTGCAGGGATCAGAGACGCAGGGAGCGGTATGCAGAGGGAGGGACCTGTTATGGAGTGCAGGGATCAGAGACGCAGGGAGCGGTATGCAGAGGGAGGGACCTGTTATGGAGTGCAGGGATCAGAGACGCAGGGAGCGGTATGCAGAGGGAGGGACCTGTTATGGAGTGCAGGGATCAGAGACGCAGGGAGCGGTATGCAGAGGGAGGGACCTGTTACTGAGAGCAGGGATCAGAGACGCAGGGAGTGGTATGCAGAGGGAGGGACCTGTTATGGAGTGCAGGGATCAGAGACGCAGGGAGCGGTATGCAGAGGGAGGGACCTGTTATGGAGTGCAGGGATCAGAGACGCAGGGAGCGGTATGCAGAGGGAGGGACCTGTTACTGAGAGCAGGGATCAGAGACGCAGGGAGTGGTATGCAGAGGGAGGGACCTGTTATGGAGGGCAGGGATCAGGGTTGTGGGGAGCGGTATGCAGAGGGAGGGACCTGTTACTGAGGGCAGGGAAGCAGGGAGCGGTATGTAGAGGGAGGGACCTGTTACTGAGGGCAGGGATCAGACACACGGGGAGCAGTATGCAGAGTGAGAGATGTTATGGAGGGTAGGGATGTGGGAAGCGGTATGCAGAGGGAGGGATTTGTTACAGAGAGCAGGGATCAGGGAAGCGGGTAGTGGTATGCAGAGGGAGGGAACTGGTACTGAGAGCAGGGATCAGAGACGCGGGGAGCGGTATGCAGAGGGAGGGACCTGTTATGGAGGGCAGGTATCGGAGACGCTGGGAGCGGTATGCAGAGGGAGGGACCTGTTATGGAGGGCAGGTATCGGAGACGCTGGGAGCGGTATGCAGAGGGCTGGACCTGTTACAGAAGGCAGGAATTAGGGACGCTGGGAGTGGTTGTGTCCACGTTAGGAGGGGGTGTACCAGGGCTGCTGTGTAATGTGCTATAGCATTGCATATCACAAAATCCACATATGTTCTCTCTAACCTCCCCCCCAACAGGAGGAGCCTGGGAGCTCACGCTACAATCAGTCTCACATGGCAGTACCTTTTAGGTGCAGACTTTGAAGCTGTGCTGGATTCATCCCTGCCATGGCAGTCAGCGAGACCAGAGAACTTCTGCCTCTGTGCCTGCTCCCAGCCTGTCTCTCCTCCTTATGGGTGCACTGCGCAGGCAGGACTGCATTTCCTGTTTTTGCCAGTCCCACCCCCTCTGCTTAATGATGTGAACACCTCCAGGCTCACCTGGCCCACCCCCAAACAAACATCCTGGGCTGTGCCCCATCATGTAGGGGGGCGGAGCCAATACTCTGCATTAGCAGAGGGAGAGGGGGGATTGAGGGGAGGGGACTGCACTCAGCTTACCTTGAAAGGCTCTCAGACACCCAGATACACTCTGCACCATGCACAACAGGGAAACAGAGTTTTCTTAATGTTCGGGACCCGGCCGTGACCCTGCCCACCTCTTCTCCTTCCCCTGTTTCATCACTCAAATGACGGACAGACTCCTAGACCAATAGGAAGGAGTCTGCGGCCAGATCAGGTTCGCTGTGATCCGGAAGCGGAGCTAAGGCTGCCCGAGTGGAGCAGCTGAGCCCCATTTGCGGCAGCCGTGCCCAGCCCCTATGGAAGTGTGATCGGTAGCCATTGAGGGTGCAATGGGACCGGCTGAGCTGGGATTGGCATGGTGTCCCGGCGGACCAATCCACCCCTGGGCAAAACCATGTGCACTGCAGGAGGGGCAGATACAGATGGGTCCTCCGTCATCTTGGCTGGCTGAGGCGTTAGTCGCGATCGAGCATACGCAGCATACCGGGGTGCAGGTAGGCGCACCTAGTCGTAGAGAGGGTGCGCCTAGTCGCAAGGAGGCGCACAGAGAGTTTGTCGTTACCTTTAAGTGTAATACCTGCGATCATCCACCAGATGTCGCTTTTTACAATCAGCACTGTGCATGCGTGTGGTCTCCTGTAAAATACAATACTGAAATACATAGTAAGAACTACTTTACTAGTGCATCTCATTTTGCTACATTATTTCATACAGGATATAACAGTATATACAGTACAGACGCAAAAAGTACAGCATATGCAGATGCAAACAAATGTGATAAAGCCACAGTATGGTCCATTTACAGTACTTTAGGAATATGTAAGCGTCCAAGTCAGATAAATCAACATAAAACCAGTAGTGTACACAGACACAAACAGACGTGTTACATGCACCTTGTTGCCTATTGATGTTAGGGATATTGTATGTATAACATGTGCAGAGAGATTTAAGGTGCATACACACTTGCCAATAAAATGAACAACATCGCTCATTTTCACCCTTCCTGAGTGATGTTGTTCACTTTATCAGCAAGTGTGTATGCCGGCGACGACAACCAATGCGTGGCATCGTGTGTCATTAACGACCCTCGTGTCGGTGGTGCATGCATGCTCAATCTAGATTGTAGTCCAGGAGCTACCTGCATGGCCCGGCCACTGTGTGACTTCACTGAGCGATATGAACTATATTGCTCAGTATGTACGGCCGCCCGCCGGCCGCCCGGCCAGGGAAGGGAAACACTAGACATCGCTCGTAGGGCGACGTCGTCTAGTGTGTGTGCAGTTGCAACTTTAGATTTGGGTGGGGGGGTGTTCAAACTAAAATCTAAATTGCAGTGTAAAAATAAAGCAGCCAGTATTTACTCACAGACACAAAATAACCCACCCAAATCTAACTCTCTCTGCACGTTATATCTGCTCCCCCCTGTAATGCACAAGGTTTTGCCCATTCGAGAAAAATTTTGCTGCTGTGATCAGGTCTGAATTAGGCCCTTAATCCGTCCCTGTCTGCCACTCCCTAACTTGATCTCTAAGTATCAAACATTTACTAGCATATGCTCAATCTTAAAATATAATAAATTGCAATAACATAGGCAATGCTCTACACATATATAATAAAGGCCAATGGGAAATTGAATACAAAAACAGATGAAAAAGTTTATTAAAAAAATCGGCTAATTATTACATTGTCCAAACTCAACCTGAATAATCATAGTACATCCAGAGCTGTGCAGTGGAATAGTACATCCAGAGCTGTGCAGTGGGATCAATGGACAGTTAGTGCATACCTCCCAACATGACCCTCTCCAGGAGGGACAGAATGCTCTGTTCATGGACTTCCCCATTAATTAACGATTGTCATCACCTGTGCTGAAACACCTTTCTTATCCATTAGCCTAAGAAAATGGAAAATTGAACTGTCCCAAGGCGCAAACAAAACTTGTGCAGCAGGCTACAAACAAAGGAACCACCAACTCCCTATATGGAAGCAATACAACAAAGAAAAAGGATGTAACTCAGCGCTCAGTCCTGTTCCAACATAAATGTCCAATATGTAGAGGTATCTTCTGTATATCACAAGACTACTGATGGACGGTGTGTCAATGTTCAATCGTCAGTCCATAATGTTCTCCGTGATGATAAATGAACCTCAGAATAAACCAAATGGAAACAACAATGTGTAATATGTCCACATAAAAATGAATAACACCCGTGTGAAAGTGTAAACGAGATGAGAGGGTCTGCGTACCAAAACTTACACTTTATAAAGGTGAATAACTCCCATAGAGGTATCTTTAGCCACCAGTGACCAGAGGCGTGGATGTATATACCGTACACACCCTTACACAGAACTCCCAATGATAGGACGTACCGTACTCACATAACACACAGTGGATGTATTCTCATAAAGGTATCTTTTAGCCACCAGTATTCAAACGTGTAGAAAAAGCCGACCCCACCACACCTTCAAATGTTGTTCCCCTTTGTTTTCACCCTGATACTTGTAGTTAGAAGTGGAGGAAAGGACCAGCGTTGTCTCTGCAGCCTGTCTTCTCTGACTTCTGGCTCTGCAAGGGGGGTAACGGCGTGCTGTGGGAGTGAGCATCTAGACACGGCTAGCGTTCAGTACCCTTCAGGAGCTAATGGTGTCCTGTCAGCCAGAAGCAGAGCCATGAAACTCTTCAGTAAGCTGGTTCCTACTTCTGCCCCCTCAGTCCCACGAAGCAGGGAGACTGTTGCCAGCAGTTCTCCCTCACACAGTGCATGTTTTGCAGGTCTCCTCACAGAATCACAAGTGACATAATTAGCTCCACCTGTGAACCTTTAAATGTGTCTGTGAGTAATTAATACTAGAGATGAGCGCCTGAAATTTTTCGGGTTTTGTGTTTTGGTTTTGGGTTCGGTTCCGCGGCCGTGTTTTGGGTTCGAACGCGTTTTGGCAAAACCTCACCGAATTATTTTTGTCGGATTCGGGTGTGTTTTGGATTCGGGTGTTTTTTCCCAAAAACACTAAAAAACTGCTTAAATCATAGAATTTGGGGGTCATTTTGATCCCAAAGTATTATTAACCTCAAAAACCATAATTTACACTCATTTTCAGTCTATTCTGAATACCTCACACCTCACAATATTATTTTTAGTCCTAAAATTTGCACCGAGGTCGCTGTGTGAGTAAGATAAGCGACCCTAGTGGCCGACACAAACACCGGGTCCATCTAGGAGTGGCACTGCAGTGTCACGCAGGATGTCCCTTCCAAAAAACCCTCCCCAAACAGCACATGACGCAAAGAAAAAAAGAGGCGCAATGAGGTAGCTGTGTGAGTAAGATTAGCGACCCTAGTGGCCGACACAAACACCGGGCCCATCTAGGAGTGGCACTGCAGTGTCACGCAGGATGGCCCTTCCAAAAAACCCTCCCCAAACAGCACATGACGCAAAGAAAAAAAGAGGCGCAATGAGGTAGCTGACTGTGTGAGTAAGATTAGCGACCCTAGTGGCCGACACAAACACCAGGCCCATCTAGGAGTGGCACTGCAGTGTCACGCAGGATGGCCCTTCCAAAAAACCCTCCCCAAACAGCACATGACGCAAAGAAAAAAAGAGGCGCAATGAGGTAGCTGACTGTGTGAGTAAGATTAGCGACCCTAGTGGCCGACACAAACACCGGGCCCATCTAGGAGTGGCACTGCAGTGTCACGCAGGATGTCCCTTCCAAAAAACCCTCCCCAAACAGCACATGACGCAAAGAAAAAAAGAGGCGCAATGAGGTAGCTGTGTGAGTAAGATTAGCGACCCTAGTGGCCGACACAAACACCGGGCCCATCTAGGAGTGGCACTGCAGTGTCACGCAGGATGTCCCTTCCAAAAAACCCTCCCCAAACAGCACATGACGCAAAGAAAAAAAGAGGCGCAATGAGGTAGCTGTGTGAGTAAGATTAGCGACCCTAGTGGCCGACACAAACACCGGGCCCATCTAGGAGTGGCACTGCAGTGTCACGCAGGATGTCCCTTCCAAAAAACCCTCCCCAAACAGCACATGACGCAAAGAAAAAAAGAGGCGCAATGAGGTAGCTGACTGTGTGAGTAAGATTAGCGACCCTAGTGGCCGACACAAACACCGGGCCCATTTAGGAGTGGCACTGCAGTGTCACGCAGGATGTCCCTTCCAAAAAACCATCCCCAATCAGCACATGATGCAAAGAAAAAGAAAAGAAAAAAGAGGTGCAAGATGGAATTATCCTTGGGCCCTCCCACCCACCCTTATGTTGTATAAACAAAACAGGACATGCACACTTTAACCAACCCATCATTTCAGTGACAGGGTCTGCCACACGACTGTGACTGATATGACGGGTTGGTTTGGACCCCCCCCAAAAAAGAAGCAATTAATCTCTCCTTGCACAAACTGGCTCTACAGAGGCAAGATGTCCACCTCATCTTCACCCTCCGATATATCACCGTGTACATCCCCCTCCTCACAGATTATCAATTCGTCCCCACTGGAATCCACCATCTCAGCTCCCTGTGTACTTTGTGGAGGCAATTGCTGCTGGTCAATGTCTCCGCGGAGGAATTGATTATAATTCATTTTAATGAACATCATCTTCTCCACATTTTCTGGATGTAACCTCGTACGCCGATTGCTGACAAGGTGAGCGGCGGCACTAAACACTCTTTCGGAGTACACACTTGTGGGAGGGCAACTTAGGTAGAATAAAGCCAGTTTGTGCAAGGGCCTCCAAATTGCCTCTTTTTCCTGCCAGTATAAGTACGGACTGTGTGACGTGCCTACTTGGATGCGGTCACTCATATAATCCTCCACCATTCTATCAATGTTGAGAGAATCATATGCAGTGACAGTAGACGACATGTCCGTAATCGTTGTCAGGTCCTTCAGTCCGGACCAGATGTCAGCATCAGCAGTCGCTCCAGACTGCCCTGCATCACCGCCAGCGGGTGGGCTCGGAATTCTGAGCCTTTTCCTCGCACCCCCAGTTGCGGGAGAATGTGAAGGAGGAGATGTTGACAGGTCGCGTTCCGCTTGACTTGACAATTTTGTCACCAGCAGGTCTTTCAACCCCAGCAGACCTGTGTCTGCCGGAAAGAGAGATCCAAGGTAGGCTTTAAATCTAGGATCGAGCACGGTGGCCAAAATGTAGTGCTCTGATTTCAACAGATTGACCACCCGTGAATCCTTGTTAAGCGAATTAAGGGCTGCATCCACAAGTCCCACATGCCTAGCGGAATCGCTCCCTTTTAGCTCCTTCTTCAATGCCTCCAGCTTCTTCTGCAAAAGCCTGATGAGGGGAATGACCTGACTCAGGCTGGCAGTGTCTGAACTGACTTCACGTGTGGCAAGTTCAAAGGGCATCAGAACCTTGCACAACGTTGAAATCATTCTCCACTGCACTTGAGACAGGTGCATTCCATCTCCTATATCGTGCTCAATTGTATAGGCTTGAATGGCCTTTTGCTGCTCCTCCAACCTCTGAAGCATATAGAGGGTTGAATTCCACCTCGTTACCACTTCTTGCTTCAGATGATGGCAGGGCAGGTTCAGTAGTTTTTGGTGGTGCTCCAGTCTTCTGTACGTGGTGCCTGTACGCCGAAAGTGTCCCGCAATTTTTCTGGCCACCGACAGCATCTCTTGCACGCCCCTGTCGTTTTTTAAAAAATTCTGCACCACCAAATTCAAGGTATGTGCAAAACATGGGACGTGCTGGAATTTGCCCATATTTAATGCACACACAATATTGCTGGCGTTGTCCGATGCCACAAATCCACAGGAGAGTCCAATTGGGGTAAGCCATTCCGCGATGATCTTCCTCAGTTGCCGTAAGAGGTTTTCAGCTGTGTGCGTATTCTGGAAAGCGGTGATACAAAGCGTAGCCTGCCTAGGAAAGAGTTGGCGTTTGCGAGATGCTGCTACTGGTGCCGCCGCTGCTGTTCTTGCGGCGGGAGTCCATACATCTACCCAGTGGGCTGTCACAGTCATATAGTCCTGACCCTGCCCTGCTCCACTTGTCCACATGTCCGTGGTTAAGTGGACATTGGGTACAACTGCATTTTTTAGGAGACTGGTGAGTCTTTTTCTGACGTCCGTGTACATTCTCGGTATCGCCTGCCTAGAGAAGTGGAACCTAGATGGTATTTGGTAACGGGGGCACACTGCCTCAATAAATTGTCTAGTTCCCTGTGAACTAACGGCGGATACCGGACGCACGTCTAACACCAACATAGTTGTCAAGGACTCAGTTATCCGCTTTGCAGTAGGATGACTGCTGTGATATTTCATCTTCCTCGCAAAGGACTGTTGAACAGTCAATTGCTTACTGGAAGTAGTACAAGTGGGCTTACGACTTCCCCTCTGGGATGACCATCGACTCCCAGCGGCAACAACAGCAGCGCCAGCAGCAGTAGGCGTTACACGCAAGGATGCATTGGAGGAATCCCAGGCAGGAGAGGACTCGTCAGACTTGCCAGTGACATGGCCTGCAGGACTATTGGCATTCCTGGGGAAGGAGGAAATTGACACTGAGGGAGTTGGTGGGGTGGTTTGCGTGAGCTTGGTTACAAGAGGAAGGGATTTACTGGTCAGTGGACTGCTTCCGCTGTCACCCAAAGTTTTTGAACTTGTCACTGACTTATTATGAATGCGCTGCAGGTGACGTATAAGGGAGGATGTTCCGAGGTGGTTAACGTCCTTACCCCTACTTATTACAGCTTGACAAAGGGAACACACGGCTTGACACCTGTTGTCCGCATTTCTGGTGAAATACCTCCACACCGAAGAGCTGATTTTTTTGGTATTTTCACCTGGCATGTCAACGGCCATATTCCTCCCACGGACAACAGGTGTCTCCCCGGGTGCCTGACTTAAACAAACCACCTCACCATCAGAATCCTCCTGGTCAATTTCCTCCCCAGCGCCAGCAACACCCATATCCTCCTCATCCTGGTGTACTTCAACACTGACATCTTCAATCTGACTATCAGGAACTGGACTGCGGGTGCTCCTTCCAGCACTTGCAGGGGGCGTGCAAATGGTGGAAGGCGCATGCTCTTCACGTCCAGTGTTGGGAAGGTCAGGCATCGCAACCGACACAATTGGACTCTCCTTGTGGATTTGGGATTTCAAAGAACGCACAGTTCTTTGCGGTGCTTTTGCCAGCTTGAGTCTTTTCAGTTTTCTAGCGAGAGGCTGAGTGCTTCCATCCTCATGTGAAGCTGAACCACTAGCCATGAACATAGGCCAGGGCCTCAGCCGTTCCTTGCCACTCCGTGTGGTAAATGGCATATTGGCAAGTTTACGCTTCTCCTCCGACAATTTTATTTTAGGTTTTGGAGTCCTTTTTTTACTGATATTTGGTGTTTTGGTTTTGACATGCTCTGTACTATGCCATTGGGCATCGGCCTTGGCAGACGACGTTGCTGGCATTTCATCGTCTCGGCCATGACTAGTGGCAGCAGCTTCAGCACGAGGTGGAAGTGGATCTTGATCTTTCCCTAATTTTGGAACCTCAACATTTTTGTTCTCCATATTTTAATAGGCACAACTAAAAGGCACCTCAGGTAAACAATGCAGATGGATGGATTGGATACTAGTATACAATTATGGACGGGCTGCCGAGTGCCGACACAGAGGTAGCCACAGCCGTGAACTACCGCACTGTACTGTGTCTGCTGCTAATATATAGACTGGTTGATAAAGAGATAGTATACTCGTAACTAGTATGTATGTATAAAGAAAGAAAAAAAAACCACGGTTAGGTCACTGGTATATACAATTATGGACGGGCTGCCGAGTGCCGACACAGAGGTAGCCACAGCCGTGAACTACCGCACTGTACTGTGTCTGCTGCTAATATATAGACTGGTTGATAAAGAGATAGTATACTCGTAACTAGTATGTATGTATAAAGAAAGAAAAAAAAACCACGGTTAGGTCACTGGTATATACAATTATGGACGGGCTGCAGAGTGCCGACACAGAGGTAGCCACAGCCGTGAACTACCGCACTGTACTGTGTCTGCTGCTAATATATAGACTGGTTGATAAAGAGATAGTATACTCGTAACTAGTATGTATGTATAAAGAAAGAAAAAAAAACCACGGTTAGGTGGTATATACAATTATGGACGGGCTGCCGAGTGCCGACACAGAGGTAGCCACAGCCGTGAACTACCGCACTGTACTGTGTCTGCTGCTAATATATAGACTGGCTGATAAAGAGATAGTATACTCGTAACTAGTATGTATGTATAAAGAAAGAAAAAAAAACCACGGTTAGGTCACTGGTATATACAATTATGGACGGGCTGCCGAGTGCCGACACAGAGGTAGCCACAGCCGTGAACTACCGCACTGTACACTGGTTGATAAAGAGATAGTAGTATACTCGTAACAACTAGTATGACGACGGTATAAAGAATGAAAAAAAAACCACGGTTAGGTGGTATATAATACAATTATGGTTGGACGGACTGCCTGCCGAGTGCCGACACAGAGGTAGCCACAGCCGTGAACTACCGCACTGTACACTGGTTGATAAAGAGATAGTAGTATACTCGTAACAACTAGTATGACGACGGTATAAAGAATGAAAAAAAAACCACGGTTAGGTGGTATATAATATAATTATGGTTGGACGGACTGCCTGCCGAGTGCCGACACAGAGGTAGCCACAGCCGTGAACTACCGCACTGTACACTGGTTGATAAAGAGATAGTAGTATACTCGTAACAACTAGTATGACGACGGTATAAAGAACGAAAAAAAAACCACGGTTAGGTGGTATATATTATAATACAATTATGGATGGACGGACTGCCTGCCGAGTTCCGACACAGAGGTAGCCACAGCCGTGAACTACCGCACTGTACACTGGTTGATAAAGAGATAGTAGTATACTCGTAACAACTAGTATGACGACGGTATAAAGAACGAAAAAAAAACCACGGTTAGGTGGTATATATTATAATACAATTATGGATGGACGGACTGCCTGCCGAGTGCCGACACAGAGGTAGCCACAGCCGTGAACTACCGCACTGTACTGTGTCTGCTGCTAATATAGACTGGTTGATAAAGAGATAGTATACAATACTACTAATATACTGGTGGTCAGGCACTGGTCACCACTAGTCACACTGGCAGTGGCACTCCTGCAGCAAAAGTGTGCACTGTTTAATTTTAATATAATATTATTTATCATGTACTCCTGGCTCCTGCTATAACAACCTGCAGTGCTCCCCAGTCTCCCCCACAATTATAAGCTTTATATACAATACATTGATGTGCAGCACACTGGGCTGAGCAGTGCACACAGACTGAGTCACTGTGTGACTGTGTATCGTTTTTTTCAGGCAGAGAACGGATATATTAAATAAAACAAACAACTGCACTGTCTCTGGTGGTCACTGGTCACTGTGGTCGTCAGTCACTAAACTCTGTCTGCACTCTGCACTCTCTTCTAATCTACAGTATCACAGCAATCTCTCTCTCTCTCTCTCTTCTAAATCTAATCTAAATGGAGAGGACGCCAGCCACGTCCTCTCCCTATCAATCTCAATGCACGTGTGAAAATGGCGGCGACGCGCGGCTCCTTATATAGAATCCGAGTCTCGCGAGAATCCGACAGCGTCATGATGACGTTCGGGCGCGCTCGGGTTAACCGAGCAAGGCGGGAAGATCCGAGTCGCTCGGACCCGTGAAAAAAAAAGTGAAGTTCGTGCGGGTTCGGATTCAAAGAAACCGAACCCGCTCATCTCTAATTAATACACCTGTGCTCCTACTGGGTTACCTGCAAAACATGCACTGTGTGGGGTCCTGAGGACTGAGTTTGAGAACCTGTGCTCTATACTAATGTGGTACCCTGCACTGTAACCTGTATTCACCACCTTGTCACGTTAAGGGTGAGTTTACAGACAGTGGGGGTAATTCAGACCTGATTGCTAGGCTGCGTTTTCGTACAGCAGGCAATCAGGTCTAAACTGCGCATGCGTATGCACCGCAATGCGCAGGCACGTCGCACGGGTACAAAGTCCACTCAGCGATGGGTTTGTGCGAAGAATCCATTTGCACGGGCGTTCGCAAGGGGATTGGGTGGCAACTGACCGTTTTCAGGGAGTGTTTGAAAAAACGCAGGCATGTCCATGTGTTTGCAGGGAGGGTTCCTGACGTCAATTCTGGTCCTGGACAGGTTGATGTGATCGCAGCGGCTGAGTAAGTCCTGGGCTGTGCAGAAACTGTACAAAATCTGTTTGTACAGCTCTGCTACACATGCGTTCGCACACTTGCACAGCCAAAATACACTCCCCCTGTAGGTGGCGACTGTGCAAACGCAGGACTGCAAAGAACCCCTAGCGAACGAACAGGTCTGAATTAGCCCCAGTGGCATGTGCATCACCCAGGAATTTAACACCAGAATCTTCCTGCATCAGCTCTTTTGTGTTGTTAGTTTTCTTTCTTTCTTTCTTATTCAGTCTTTCCCAAATTCAGTCCTCAGAGCACGATTATAGTCCAGGTTTTAAGGCTTTTCATGCTTTAGATTGTCCTATCATTGGGAGTTCTGTGTAAGGGTGTACGGTATATACATTTTTATCCATTAGCCTGTCCAACACAGGTGTCGGCAATCATGAATTAAGAGAAAAGTCCAGAAGCAGAGCATTGTGTCCCTCCTGGAGAGGGTCATGTTGGGAGGTATGAGTCAGTGGATAGTATACTGCACAGGTTCTCAAACTCGGGTGGTCATTCCGAGTTGTTCGCTAGGTAATTTTCTTTGCATCGCAGCGATTTTCCGCTAATTGCGCATGCGCAATGTTCGCACTGCGACTGCGCCAAGTAAATTTGCTATGCAGTTAGGTATTTTACTCACAGCATTACGAGGTTTCGTTCGCAATTTTGCTAAGCTAAGAATCACTCCCAGTAGGCGGCGGCTTAGCGTGTGCAAAGCTGCTAAAAGCAGCTTGCGAGCGAACAACTCGGAATGAGGGTCTCGGTCCTCAGGACCCCACACAGTGCATATTTTGCAGGTCTCCTCACAGAATCACAAGTGAAATAATTAGTTCCACCTGTGGACCTTTTAAAATGTGTCAGTGAGTAATTAATACACCTGTGCACCTGCTGGGTTACCTGCAAAACATGCACTGTGTGGGGTCCTGAGGACCGAGTTTGAGAACCTATGGTATACTGTATATACCAGCTGAACTTTTTCACAGAATCTCCCTGTCTTGGTTCTTCAGACCTTACTCTAGTTTTTCTTTTAACCATAAAATAATTGCTTTAAAGTCCTTATTTTTTTTAATTTTTTTAGAAAATCTAACCATGCTCTTTTTGGCTTTCTGTCTAAAACATCACTAATATTTGTATCTCTGCCAGTATACTGTACTTTCATTCTGCCAGTACCTCAGAGAGCCCTGCCTCATTCTCTTTTGTACACTTTCTCCATTTAGATTGTAATATATCAAATAAGCTTTCATCTTTAAGTTTTATCTCACTTTATGTTTAACACTATTTTACTGAGCTGTTTATGTGTAATTTGTTTTAAATATGTGACAAAAGTAATAATAATAGAAATGCCATTTTCTATACAACTGTAGAAAATATTTCAGATGATTATATTCAGATACAATTTTATTTTATATCAGTGAGCAGTCTAAACGTAAAATCGGGATAAAATGGCAAAGTATCAATCTACCAACATTTTATATATTCTCATATGCTGTGCAACGTGTCATCACTTGCTGTTAATCTCTATTTGACGCTAAATTCTATTCTCTAATGTGAAAGGATTTTTCAGCTTTATTTGGTTTGTAAAAACAGAATAGGGTAGTCATGGTTGTTGAACTATAAGTATGGGTTACTTGTACTGTATACAATATACTATTATATTTAGGGGGGTATTCAGTTAGCCGCAGAGTTTATCCTGCGACCAATTGCTGCCAAAAATCCCTGCAGCACAGGAAAAAGCTATTCAATAAAATAACCTTTTTCCCAGCCAGTCCTAATAATCGGGATTCAGCCACGAAAAATCATGGATTCCGCGTACATTGTGGAATCAGTGTGTTTTGTTCCCATGCACAACATGATTTTAAGGGGTTTCATGCAGCCTTATCCTCAGTCTGTCCCTGGGGACTCTTGTGCAGGACTACGAGGGCTTTCATGCGGGGGAAACCCAGCTAATTAAATAAGTCTGGCACGGCGATTAGCCACGGGGTAAACCCCACAGATAATTGAATACCCCTCATATTAGTACATTTATTTTAATTTAGTGTTCAATATTATCAACTGTCCAGTCTTTCTAGAAATATAAATCATATTAAAATCACATATGTGTATTTGTTTTGCAACATCATATTTCTGTGTATCCTGGTCTATAGAGCAGTGGGCCTGTATTCTTTTCTGTGTACCTGCAATGCCATCTAGTGTTTTATCTATAGAATACAGCTGCTGTTTGTTGCTTCTTTTTTGTTGTTTATCTTATGATTTGCTAATAAATTAGTCTTATATTTTATTTGTAATGCTCCAAATGGTTTCCACACCGTAATACAGGGAATATACAAAGTATAAGTGAAACAGCATATAATAGGCACAGTAAATATAAAATGACATACTGCTGGAACAATACAGATCAATAAGGTAACTGGAGCATACTTGCCTACTTTTGAAAAAGCATTTCAGGGAGATTGTGAAAGTAAAATCTATCAGTGCGTACATACTGTATACAGTACTTTTACATCTGAGAGGCGGGTCATAAAAATGGCATATCCAAATGTAAATGAGCCCTAAAGTTAGTTAGATCTACTTGCTGAAGAAAAGACACTGATATTTTTCAGGATTTATTTGTGTATTGTTTAAGTGACCATGAGAATAATAATAAATGTGTGTACAGTTTGTACACACATTTCTAACAAAGATCATGATATTTCAATTAAATGTCTTAAAGTATTTTTAAATTTTAACCCTTTCAAAGTTTTAAAGAAGTAATATACAGGTATTTTATCTTTTATGTTTCGGCAACATTACAAAACGCTGTGTATGTTCTCTAGTGCATGTATATCGGCAATGAGGTGTTGTGCCTAACACTATTTTATCTCCTGCTGCTGCTGAAAGAGCATAATGGAGCATTCATGTGTAGGCTAATTTTATTGAGGATGGGCTGAAGATGTGTCTGTGGGCCATACAGAGTTGGGCTTATGCAAAGATACACCTGTTTTCAATGAATTACTTGAATCAGGGAAAGGGCTGATGAAAATGTGCACTATTAATGACTTTGAATGAAGCATATAGATAGGGGTGATGTGGTCACACAGAGGCGTACAACTATGGGTGAATATATCTATTTAGTTCCTTCAGAATAATGTGGTACAAATATGCCAACTTGCATTCAATCCACATTACCCTCTTAGGAAAGTTAGGTAAATACTACAAAATTAAAGATTCCACCCTAGCTTGCAACAGTTGGAACTGTTGATATGCAGCATGTCAGCATGCTCAGTGCATTGACGTTGTCCATGTCAACAATAATCATGCTTACCTGGATGATAGAGTATGTCAAGATTATAAATAGCCGACAACCCAGTGGCGTAAGTTTTCCCCAGTCGCCCGGAGGCATGCTAAAATGTTGGTTCCCCCCCACACACACATATATGCCATATGTCGATATCTGGTACTCAGGATGAACAGTAGCAGCGTACTCAGATGCCTTTCACAATAGTAGTATAGACATACACACACACATCTTTCACTTACACACACATATGCCTCTTTTCTTTGCACACACACGTGCCTTTTTCACTTAAAACACACACATCTTTCACTTACACATGCCTTTTTCACTTAAAACACACACACCTCTTTCACTTACACAAACATGCCTTTTTCACTAACTCACATGCCTCTTTCACTCGCACACACACTTCTTTTACTTACACACACACACACACACACACACACACACACACACACACACACACACGCCTTTTTCACTTACACACATGCCTTTTTCAGTTACACACACATGCCTTTTTCACTTACACGTGCCTTTTTCACTTACACACACACCATTTTCGCTTACACACATCTTTTTCACTTACACACATGTGCCTGTTTCACTTACACATGCATACACACACCTTTTTCACTTACACACACACACGCCGCTTTCACTTGCACACACACCTTTTTCACTCACACACAATTAAACACACACACACACGTCACTTTCACTTACACACACAATTACACACACACACACACACACACACACACACACACACACACACATATGCCACTTTCAGTTACACACACACATGCCACTTTCACTTACACACAATTACACACACGTCACTTTCACTTACACACAAACACACGTGCCACTTTCACTTACACACAATCACACCCTCACACATACGCCACTTTCACTTACAAATGCACAATTACACACACATGCCTCTTTCACTTACACACACACACACACACACACACACCACTTTCACTTACACACACACACACACACACACACACACACACACACACACACACACATCACTTTCACACACACATACACACACATGCCTATTTCATTTATACACACACACAATTACACACACACGACACTTTCACTTACACATGCACAATGACACACACACATGCCTCTTTCACATACCTCTTTTACTTAAACACACAACGTTCCTTGAAAAAACACAGACATACACACCTCACTTAAAACCATTCATACATAAACACAGTGCTGCCAACATATATTAAAGATACCCCCGGTAATCACTCCCCCTTCCCTCACTCACAGACATACACCACCACACACACACACACACACACACACACACACACACACACACACACACACACACACACACACACACACACACAATGCAGCAGCTGGAGGCAGGTGGTGCCAGTGCCTACCTGTTGCTATCACCAGGGCGGAGGAAGAGAGAGCTTCAGCTTGCCAGCTCTATTGGAAGTCCCTTTGAGCAGCTGTGTGCTGGAGCTCCCCCTAGCTGCAGCCAGCTGTCAGCTCGTCTCTCTGCATAGGAGAAGGCAGCTGCTGCTTTCCGTGTCATGACACTGACACGCTCCTCCATTCAGTCAGATGTGGGGATGGATTGTCGGGCAGTTGGAGGCAATGGAGAAGTGCCCCCTGCAGGTCAGGAGCCAACTCCATTGCCTCCCACAGCTCCGCCTCTGCGACAACCCATCCCTGTGGTCTAGTCGTCTCTTATCTTCTCCCAGTGGCAGCGGTGGCTCCAGCATCTACTTTTGGTTCCTAGCTGCCATGTGACAGTCCCTTCTGGTGCAGACCTGTGATGCTGCAGCGTTCCGGTGAGTGATTCTCTGCCTATCCCTAACCCTAATTTCTACTCCTAACCCTAACAATCTTCTCGGTACCAAACTCTAGCTCTCCAGGTGGTGCCTAGCCCTAACCATCAGAATCCTCAGAATGTCAACATTTCACATAGCAACATTTTAAATGTCAACACTGTGAACATGTCAACAGTTTGAGGATGTTGACCTGGTGCCTGTCGACTGTTTGAACCAGACAATTCTGGACATTCTGATTTTGACTAAAGATGAGCGGGAGAACCGGACCCACCCAAACTTAGCAATCCTAGTCCGGCTCGGGACTTCCCACCTTACTCTTATCCCAAAACAAGGCAAAACATCATCATCTTGCTGTCTCGCGGGTTTTGGATTCTATAACGATCCCCTGTGATTGGTGCCATCTTCACACCAGCTGTGGAAAGTGTACTGGATGGCTGTGCCCATCTCAGTACTGTGTTGTCTGGCGTGGGGCGGGCGCTCTGTCTGCTGTATCTTAAAGGGTGCTCTGCTGTATCAGTCCAGGCAGGGTGCTCTGTCAGCTGTATCTGAAAGGGGTGCTCTGTCTGCTGTATCTGAAAATGGGGTGCTTTTTTGGCTGTATCTGAAAAGGGGGTGCTCTGTCTGCTGTATCTGAAAAAGGGGTGATCTGTCTGCTGTATCTGAAAAAGGGGTGCTCTGTTGTATCAGTCCAGGCGGGGTGCTCTGTCAGCAGTGTCTGAAAGGGGTGCTCTGCCTACTGTATTAGTCCAGGTGGAGTGCTCCATCTGCTGTATCTGAAAGGGGTGCTCTGCTGTATCAGTCCAGGCAGGGTGCTCTTTCTGCTGTATCTGAAAATGGGGTGCTCTGTCTGCTACAGTATATCTGAAAGGAGTGCTCTGCTGTATCAGTCCAGACAGGGTGCTCTGTCTGCTCTATCTGAAAGGGGTGATCTGTATGTCTATCTAGGGATTCCGCACCAATGTAAAATTAAAATAATAAAAACTAAAAACAAAAAGCCTGAAAATATAATTATAAAAAAATATATATTTTTTGTTTGTGCTGTACCCCAGTGTACTATACAATTTTTATTTTATTTTCATAAGTACTGCGACACTGCTGGTCAGACCGCAGTATATTATTATTTTGTACTCATACACTTATTGTGCGACACTGTCTGACACACACGTCTTGTGTGATGCTGTGGGTGAAGGTAGTACCACAGTAATATGTTTTATTTCCTAGTCATACACGTATTGTGCGATGCTGTTGGTAAAATTAAACCGTAGTATTTAATTTCTATTCCAAGTAGGTGGGAGTGCCCAAGGACAATTCCATCTTACACCTCTTTTCTTTGCATTATGTGCTGTTTGGAGTATTGCTGACTGTCTACTTGTATAGACCACAAACATTTGTATAGTTTATTAAGCTGCCACCCTTTCTGCGACTGCAGTGCCATTCTGTTTCCTAGATGTGCCATGTTGGAAGTTTAAGTGCCACATATGTGTGCCACCCACTGCTATCAACTAGCTTAGTCATCCAGCTACCTCAGTGCAACGTTTTGGCCTAAACTGGATTTAAACAATATTGTGAACTATGATGTGCTCAAAATTGACTAGAAATTTGTAGAAATTAATGTTATTGAGGTTAATAATACTGTTTTTTAATACAGATCCAAAACTCGCAAGGGAGTTAGAGGCAAAACAAATACAGATCCAAAACTGTCTCCCTAATTTTGACATTGTTGATGTTATGAATGTCTGACTATTCGACCAGTTACCCCTTATAATATCATGCATTTGGAAACCCCTCTATGGAAATCCAACATTTGCCCCGATCAGTATTATAGATACAGGTGAAACTCAGAAAATTAGAATATCTTACAAAAGTTCATTTATTTCAGTAATTCAACTTAAAAGGTGAAACTAATATATTATATACAATAGACTCATTACATGCAAAGTGAGATATTTCAAGCCTTTATTTGTTATAATTTTGATGATTGTGGTTTACAGCTTAAGAAAACCCCAAATTCAAAATCTCAGAAAATTAGAATATTACATAAAATTAATAACAAAAAAAAAAAAAAAAGGATTTTAAATACAGAAATGTCGGGGACTTCCATTTCCGGTCTCATGCAGGACGCAGCTTAGCTCTGCTGCTCCGTTCTACACCCGACGATCTGACCTTTACAAGGCAGTAAAACGCCTTCAGCACCTCTCATCCAGCTACACAGGGGCACAGTGAGTCCAGGTGGAGAAATTTCTGGCTCCTCCGTCAGCTACCAAGACGCCGCAGACCCGCCAGGAGAAGCGCCGCGCTGATCCTATCATGGCGCCAGACACTGACACAGCGCCCAGCGTCCCTGCACACAAGAAAGCTGCTGCTGCAGCATCAGAAGATCCTGATTCTCCTCAGGTACGGCGCTCCCCTGACTCCCCAGTTACATACAGAGACATAGTGGAAGCAATTCAGAACACTGTGACACCCTTACTGACGCAGGCAGTGTCAGAAATTACACAGCAGCTACAGCATCTACAGGGAAGGGTCTCTGATGCAGAAAATCATATAGGCACTATTTCCCATGATCTTTCTGAAGCACAGTGCCACATCTTACGACTACAGAAAGAAAATCATCAGCTTTGGAATAAAGTAGATGATATTGAGAACAGAACAAGAAGATGCAATATCAGAATAGTAGGAGTCCCAGAATCAGTGAAAGGTACTGATATAACATCCTTTATTACCACCACCCTCCCAAACTCCTGAAGATAGAAGCAGAATGTAAAGACCTAATAATCGAAAGGGCCCATAGAGTGGGTCCCCCTCCTAAACCCCATGACAAAAGACCTCGAGTCATAATTTTCAAATGCCTAAGCTACTTACACAAGCTTGCTATCTGGAAAGCCTCCAGACAGATTCCAGAACTGATATGGGAGGGCAAGCGTATACGTCTCTTCCAAGACTTTTCGGTCGAGCTCTCCAGGGCAAGGAAAGCCTTTTCACCAATCTGCACAGCCCTTGTCTCAGAGAAAAGAAGATTTGCACTTATGTACCCAGCACGCCTACGCATCTTCTATGATGATAAACATTATGATTTCAACTCCCCAGATGATGCACAAGCCTTTCTGAGAGAAGAAAATAGAAGGACACCTGATGATATTTCTGACCCGCCTCCTTCCCAAAAACAGACATTGCTCTACTCCTCACACTCAGTTATATCCTGTTACCTTATAATAACTCAGGCGAGATTAATGTTTTAATTGTTACCAGAGATGTATACACTAGGCAGAATAACTTCATTGCAATCCAGTCATCAAATCCACTAACCATATAGGTCACCCACATCTCTCTTTTACTCTCCCCTCCCTCCTCCTAAACCCCCTCCCCCCCTTTTCTCTCCCCTACACCCTCACACCCCCCCCTCCCCCCTCTCCCCTTTCCACACTCATCTTTTACAAAACTCCCTCCTATTACTTCTGACTTCACACTCTATATTGCATCACACTCTCCCCCACACCAGATTCTTTATTCTTTCTCCTATTGCTGCTTTATACTTACAGCCATACTTCAATACAAAATTAACACCTATATTAACCCCAGAGAGGTTGCATTAATACTTAATTCGGGCACCAGAACACCTGACATGCACCGATACGTCTCATTCTAGTTATACAAGTACTCTAAAAAGTGCTGTATGGTTCTTATTATATTTTACCATGCTACGGAAGCATTATACCACAAGGTATATGAAAGCTAAACTAGCCATGAGGAACACACTCATGGAAAATTTGTTTTCTACTGTTGTTACTTTGTCTTGCCTCCCCCCCCCCTTCTTGTCTTTCATCCTTATGTCTCTCCCTTACAGCTAGGCTTGCCGACAAGTTTATAAGAGTATACATTGTGCTGCTGATGTTATCTAACGTTGAGCTTACATGTCCACGCTAAAGATTGGATCTGTCAATGTGGGAGGCTTCAACTCTCCAGCAAAGTGACGTAAGGTTTTGGTATACCTAAACAGACAAAAATTAGATATAGCCTTTATCCAAGAGTCACACCTCACAGCAAAGGAAACAGTCAAATTACAGATGCTCAATTGGCGACTCCTAGCATCCGCACCCTTTAACACTAAATCCAGGGGAGTGGTTATCCTGATTTCTAAAACTATCCCATGTAAAATCCTATCCACTGAAGCAGACCCAGAAGGCAGATTTGTCATAGTCTCGGCCAAAATATATTCCACCACTTATACCTTGTGTTCCTTATATGCCCCTAACTCCAAACCTAAATCTTTCCTCTCTACATTAATACAGAAGCTCTTACCTCAAGCCTCCTCTAAGGAAATTCTAGGAGGTGATTTTAATTTAATATCACATCCATATCTAGATAAATCCCAATATAAGTTATCGGCCCCGACATTACCTAAATTAGGAATACCATATTTCCTAAATATGCTCCGACTGGTTGACGTATGGAGAGCCCTCAACCCTACTGAACGTGAATACACATGTTTATCCTCCGCACACAATACCCTTTCCCGTATAGACTATATCACGTTATCTGATACCCTCCTTACCCAAGTCACAGACTCGGGCATTGAACCAATAATAATATCAGATCACGCCTTGGTATGGCTCACATTGAAGACCCAAAAGGAAATTTCTACACACAGGACTTTGAGATACCCAGCCCAACTGAATAACTCACCCAAATTTATAGCACACCTTCAAAAAGCTTGGGAAGACTACCACGAACATAACACACACTTATTAGCTTCAGACCCATCTCTTTATTGGATGTCTGCAAAAGCAGTCCTTAGAGGCTCCATCATGTTATACGAATCCCAGATCAAGAAAAGAAATTCAGACCAATATATATCACTCCAACAACCCCTCTCTAACGCATACTCTATATATAGCCAAAACCCCTCTCCTTCCAACAAATCCTTATACTTAACAGCTAAAATTCAATTCGATGAACTACTACAATCACTGTCAGATAAATACCAATTCTCCTCTAACTTCCGTTACCATAGATTCGGAAATAAGACCAGCAAATTTCTAACAAATATACTAAACGGCACTAGACCCCCAATGAGAGTACACCCATTACTCCTTCCAGATGGAACACACACCTCCTCAAACAAACAAATCACCCAAATAATGAAATAATTTTTCACTAATATATATGCCTCCAACCAGCCCACATCATCCTCTAATCCACCTGAAAAACCACCTGACACAATCACTAATAAAACCCCCTACCCCCCAGAAAACCCCCATACCATTTGGCAAGAACTTTTATACCCTCAGATCCCCCAAGACCTAATTCCACCACTGATTAAACCAATCACAGTAGAAGAGGTGAAAGAAACTATTAAATCTCTAAAATCAGCAAAAACTCCTGGTCCGGATGGACACAGCGGAGAATTCTATAAATTATTTATTGACCGCCTGTCTCCAATATTAACTTCATTTTACAATAACATTTTATCTAATGCCTCACTTCCTCTATATTTCAATTCAGCAATAATTAAATTAATACCAAAGCCAGGAAAAGATCCTGCTCTCCCAGGATCATATAGACCTATCTCATTATTAAATTGTGATTACAAGCTTCTCACCAAAATTTTAGCAACCAGATTAAACCCACTCCTCCCCGTAGTAATCCATCCGGACCAGGCAGGATTTATTAAAGGCAGACACTCAGTCACGAACATTCGCAAAGTATTAGCTGCAATCCAGACTGATAGAGAGGGAACAGATGAGATCGATGGAAACATCATTCTTTCTATAGATGCCGAGAAGGCGTTCGATCTAGTACAGTGGTCTCGTTTGTTCCTTACACTGGAGCGCTTTGGATTCCCTCACACTTTCATAACATTCCTTAAAACAATATATACACTACCATCCTCCCAAGTTGCCTGTAACGGCTTTCTCTCTCCCCCTTTCCCAATACAGAAAGGAACAAGACAGGGATGTCCCTTATCCCCCCTTCTATTTGCCCTGGCAATTGAGCCACTTGCGATTGCACTCCGATCAGCAACTCAATTTTCAGGTATACGCATCTCCTCCTCAGAATTAAAACTCTCATTATTTGCTGATGACATGATCCTCTTTATCTCCAATCCGACAAAATCATTACCAATAATCCTAGATATCATTAACTCATTCAGCCCCATCTAAGGATATAAAATAAATATTTCTAAATCTGTAATCCTACCCATCCACCCATTAAGCGCCACACTCAGAAGTCATCCAGCCCTATCCCAATTTCAGATTCAACCATCACAAGTCACGTACCTAGGAGTCCAAATCACTAACACCCCCTCGACACTCTACTCAGCTAACTTTACTCCTCTTTTCTCTAAAATATATACTCAGTTAGAATCTTGGGCTAAACTCCCTCTGTCATTATTTGGTAGAGCGGCGGTCCTAAAAAGTGTTATCTTTCCAAAAATGTATTATGTTTTACAAATGTTACCATGCTTACTAACAAAACAGGACACGCACAATCTGGAAAAAGCCATGTCTTCCTTCCTATGGAATGGAAAGAAATCGAGAATTGCATTAAAAAAACTTTATAAACCAAAAGCCTCAGGTGGCCTAAATCTCCCTAACTTTTCTCTATATGCACTCACAACCCATTTCCGTTATATAGCGGATTGGCTCTTGCAGACTTCCATCCATACAGACAAAATATTAGAGCAACACATTTTCCACCCATACTCTACAGGGGCACTCCTTCATACGCCGATTAGTCTCATTCCCAAGCATATTTTACAACATACTCTATTTCATGATACATATAATAGCTGGAATAGAATAAATAAAATCCTTAAATCTTCCCACACCAAATCCGCATTCATCCCACTCTGGGGCAATCCTACCTTCCCGCCATCCATCTTAAATAATAACTTCTACCAATGGTCTGAGAAAAGACTTAACCTAGCAACAAAGTTATTTGACCCAGGAGGAGTCATACAACCCTTTTCTACCCTCAAAGAATCTTATAATCTACCTAACTCCCATTTTTACTTATATCTCCAAGCACGTCACTTTGCACTATCCCTAAAATCACCCAACTCTAGTCACAAAGTGACCCACCCTCTAGATACATTGCTTAACTCACTTTATAAAACAACATTCAAATCTGAATCACTTTATCGCATTCTGTCTACCCCAAAGAAAGAATGTAATTTAGAGACACTAACTCGCACCTGGAGAGCAGATATCCCCACTATCTCAGAAAAAGACCTATTCAGCAATCGAACCCCCCAGATAATGAGTATCCTCCAGTCCGTATATTTACAAGAAGTTCACTTCAAATCTATACATAGAATATATATAGCTCCTGCCCAAAGAAGGTATATGACAAATCTAGAATCTGGCAGATGCCAGAAATGCTCTATGTCGAATGCAAAATTTTTCCACTCTTTCTGGGCCTGCACAAAGATATTAAAGTTTTGGTGAAAAGTTATTGCTTTCCTTAACTCTTCTCTTAATGTAAACTTGGAGGTGAACCCCCTGGCCTGCCTTTGTCTGAACTTTGAGAGTTGGAGCCTCCCCACAACAGATCATAGTATCACCACCTTTCTTATTGTAACCTTAACCGTGGCAAAGAAACTCATCCTTATACACTGGATTGAGAAATCCTCCCCATCCATTCAGGAATTAAAGCACAAATTATTGCAATTGATCTACTTTGACAAGAGAGCGCTTTCTCTCAACTCCAATGGTCAAGTAAAGAAATTCTCACAAAACACAAAAATGGGGAAGATACATTGCATCTCTAGATGATGAAACAAAAAACGATATCTGTTATAATCTGCTCACTACTTCTGTCAAACCGTAATTTGTTTCTTAATCATTCCTTTGACTGTTAAGCACTTATATACTCACTAATGTACTTTGAGACTACATGCCTCCTCAAACCCCCCCCCCCCTCCCCCTTCAATGTCTTCATCTTTTCTCAGGTATCTTAGATAAAAGCTAGCTCTGTCTTAGATAAGACATCAATTTCTTATTTTATTTTTCTTCTCTTATCCTTTTTTAATGCATGTAATGAAACAGTCCACCCCATAATAGGATATATCAAACAACCCTGTCTACTATTACCTTGTACTATTACCTGACTGTTTCCTCCAGTTGTTTATATACATAGTATTTGATGAATCTTCACGTTACAAAGTTTCTGTACTTCAGTCCTCATGGACTATTCTATATCTGATTTTTCTTTGTAAACCTATACAAGATATGTATTTGTTAAAAAACGAATAAAAATCTTTAAATCAAAAAAATACAGAAATGTCGGCCCTCTAAAAAGTATAATCATGCAAATGTACTAAGTATTTGGTTTGGGCCCCTGTTACATGAATTACTGCCTCAATGCGTCGTGGCATGGATTCTATCAGCCTGTGGCACTTCTGAGGTGTTATGGAAGACCAGGATGCTTCAGTAGTGGCCTTCAGCTCTTCTGTATTGTTCGGTCTCATGTCTCTCATCTTTCTCTTGGCAATGCCCCATAGATTCTCTATGGGGTTCAGGTCAGCACAGTAATCTCACGGTCATTGAACCAGGTTTTGATACTTTTGGCAGTGCTTGTCTGCTGAAGGAAGCATGAAGTGCTCTAAAATGTCCTGGTAGATGGCTGCATTTACTCTGGACTTAATACAGCACAGTGGGCCAACACCAGTAGATGACATGGCTCCCCAAATCAACACAGACTGTGGAAACTTCACACTGGACTTCAAGCATCTTGGATTGTGTGCCTCTCCATTCTTCCTCCATGATCTTGGTTTCCAAATGAGATGCAAAATTTGCTCTCACCAGAAAAGAGGACTTTGGACCAATGAGCAATAGACCAGTTCTTTTTTTCTTTAGCCCAGGTAAGATGCTTTTGATGTTTGTTGTACAGGAGCAGCTTGAAAAGAGGAATCTGACATTTGAAGCCCATGTCCAGGATCCGTCTGTGTGTGGTGGCTTTTGATGCACTAACTCCAGCCTCAGTCCACTCCTTGTGAAGCTCCCCCACACTTTTGAATGGCCTTTTCATGACAATCCTCTCCTCTCCAGGCTGTAGTCATCCCTGCTGCTTGTGCACCTTTTTCTTCCACACTTTTCCCTTCCACTTAACTTTCTATTAATGTGCTTTGATACAGCACTTTGAGAACATCCAACTTCTTTTGCAATTTCCTTTTGAGGCTTTCCCTCCTTGTGGAGTGTGTCAATGATGGTTTTCTGCACAACTGTCAGGTAAGCAGTCTTCCCCATGATTGTGATTTGTACTGAACCAGACTAAGAGAACATGTAAAGGCTCAGGAACCCTTTGCAGGTGGTTTGGATTAATTAGCTGATTAGAGTGTGACACTTTGAGCCTACAATATTGAACCTTTTCACAATATTTTAAATTTTCTGAGATTTTGGATTTGGGGTTTTCTAAAGCTGTAAGCCACAATCATCAGAATTAAAACAAATAAAAGCTTGAAATATCTCACTTTGCATGTAATGAGTCTATATAATATATTAGTTTCACCTTTTACGTTGAATTACTGAAATAAATTAACTTTTGCACTATTTTCTAATTTTCTGAGTTTCACCTGTATTTTATAATAGCACACATTTCCTTCTGATCAAGTTTGATGAGTAAAATGAAAGTCATTATTAGCTGTACAATTTGCAATTTATATAACTCAGTTCATTCTAGGCATTTATTCCATAGAGAGAGCTGCTATTCATAAACAATTGTTCCATGGTAACATGGTAAAGGTAAAGAGCTTTATGTATGACATTATCTGCACACACTGAGGCAGAGGATTTTCCTAACATCTTTCTTCATCTGTTTAAATTTTGTCCTGACCACTCGCCTCCAGGGTGCCTTAAAATTATTTATATATATATATATATATATATATATATTTATTTATTTTTTTTAAACTTGCTTTTAGGACAATATTCTTACAGCAGGCTCATAGTGTAGCCGCCATAGGAACACATTTAGTCATATGTCTGCACCATTTCAGTGTGGACAATGTACATTTTACAGATATGGTCCTGTAAATTAGAATGCAAGCACATGATCCAGTGGGTGGCTCGCAGGGGAAAACAATAATGTAATATGATTGGTAAATATAGTGCAACAAGAAAAAGTACTGTGTTATGTTCTTCGAATTATTCATTTGTTATTATAGAAAGTATAAAATGATCTTTTAACGTTTGTAGATGTTCAGTCTGAAACTGCCCCCAAATCACCTGTATCATTATACATTTTAAAGCATTTGAATCAATGCACTGTAGATCAGGTGTTCAGGGTTAATTATGAGTAAGGAAGAAAGGTGGAGAACAGATTACAGGTGCAGTGGGGTGGGAGGTGCCAAGTGATGAACACATTACCTTGGTTTACATTACTGGAAAGCAGAGAAAGACGTTTATTTAAAAAGAACATCGATGAGCAGCTGTATATCAGAAAATACATAAGGTACTGTAACATGCTCTGAATTTTTTTTTTATTATTGTACTATAACTACTAATGACACAAAAATAATGATAATTAAATATAAAATAAATTTCAATATTCTAACTGGAATGTAATATTTATAGAGCTATAACATAAACCATTTTGTTTTTATTCTGTAGTGCAAGTATCTGTATTAAATGTATGTTTAAAATGATTAAAATAAAAATAATTATGTGGATGTAATAAATAAATAAATTATTAATATCGTCCCACTAAAATAAGCAAAACAAAAATAAATTTTATTACTTTTTTTTATTAAATCACAATATATTCTTCTAATTAACTAAATTAGTGGTTCACAAACTTTTTCAGTTCAAGACACCCTTAGGGTCTCCATGATTTTTCAAGGCACCCTTAAGTCAAAATAATTACCAAGTGGCTTCTTTTTAAAAGTGGTGGATCAATATATCAGACAAATCTGGGTAATTGGTATGCAAATGTATAGCCTGGGTCCAGTCCCCCTTAAGCCTCTGGGCCCCTTAGTAATGGCACCCCTTGCACCCACTATAGTTATGCCCATACTGATGCCTGTTGTTCCTACCTAGGCACGTGTGCTGTTAATCCTGATCCATGGTGCAGCTGATATCCGCCTGGATGGAGCACAACAGCACTGCATGAAGTCTTGTTAAAGCAGAGCTGGATAAAGGCTTTGGGGTTCCTGGTGCACCAAAGACAGGGGCACCCCTATGATCTAAAGTTAAGGGCATACATTCTTACCCATTGCCTCCTCAGTCACTCTCCTACTGCCACCTCCGTCTCTCTCCCATTGCCCCCTCCATGTGTCTCCAGTTTCTCTTTGCAGCCCCCTTACCAATGTCTCTCATTGCAGCCCCACTCCCATAGTTCCCTATGCAGCCCCCTTCCTATAGAATGTGGCACTCAGCACTATGTGGCAGCTAACATCTGACATCTTGGGCTAGATGTGTCATGGCAGTTAGGAGCTGATTGGCTGCTACCTTTTCTTTCTCCATTTTATCACTCTCCAAGCAATGATGCATCTAGCCCCTTGTCTTATTTAGTGATGAGCGGGTTCGGATCCTCGGAATCCGACCCGCCCGAACTTCACCTTTTTTTTACACGGGTCCGAGCGACTCAGATCCTCCCGCCTTGCTCGGTTAACCCGAGCGCGCCCGAACGTCATCATCCCGCTGTCGGATTCTCGCGAGACTCAGATTCTATATAAGGAGCCGCGCGTCGCCGCCATTTTCACACGTGCATTGAGATTGATAGGGAGAGGACGTGGCTGGCGTCCTCTCCGTTATAGTAGAACACAGAGTGACTTAGTTAGTTATAATTGTGGGGAGGATTGGGGACGTGGAGCAGCTGTTAGGGAGTACAGTGCAGGGTTTTGATTATACCACCAGTGAGTTTAATCCTTTGTTTCTCTGCCTGAAAAAAACGCTCTTACCACCATATCTGTGCTCACTCAGTGTGCTGCACTGCTGCATGATATATCTGTGCTGAGTGCACTGCTCTGCTCACACTGCCTAATTGTGGGGACTGGGGAGCAGTTATAGCAGGAGTACAGTGTACAGTTTTGCTGACAGTGACCATCAGTCCAGTATACGTTTGTCTGCCTGAAAAACACTCCTGTGTTTTTTTTTTCTTCATACTAGTTTAGCAGTCTGCTGACAGTGTCCACCAGGTCCGTTATACAGTATATTATATATATAAGCAGCAGTACGGTAGGCCACGGCTGTACCTACCTCTGTGTCGTCAGTGCACTCGTCGTCCATAAGTAATATAATACTATACTATCCATCCATCTACATTGTATACCTGTGTTGTTTTTTTCTTCTTCATACTAGTTTAGCAGTCTGCTGACAGTGTCCACCAGGTCCGTTATACAGTATATTATATATATAAGCAGCAGTACGGTAGGCCACGGCTGTACCTACCTCTGTGTCGTCACTCGTCGTCCATAAGTAATATAATACTATACTATCCATCCATCTACATTGTATACCTGTGTTGTTGTTTTTTTCTTCATACTAGTTTAGCAGTCTGCTGACAGTGTCCACCAGGTCCGTTATACAGTATATTATATATATAAGCAGCAGTACAATAGGCCACGGCTGTACCTACCTCTGTGTCGTCAGTGCACTCGTCGTCCATAAGTAATATAATACTATACTATCCATCCATCTACATTGTATACCTGTGTTGTTTTTTTCTTCTTCATACTAGTTTAGCAGTCTGCTGACAGTGTCCACCAGGTCCGTTATACAGTATATTATATATATAAGCAGCAGTACGGTAGGCCACGGCTGTACCTACCTCTGTGTCGTCACTCGTCGTCCATAAGTAATATAATACTATACTATCCATCCATCTACATTGTATACCTGTGGTGTTTTTTTTTTCTTCATACTAGTTTTACAGTCTGCTGACAGTGTCCACCAGGTCCGTTATACAGTATATTATATATATAAGCAGCAGTACGGTAGGCCACGGCTGTACCTTCCTCTGTGTCGTCAGTGCACTCATCGTCCATAAGTAATATAATACTATACTATCCATCCATCTACATTGTATACCTGTGTTGTTGTTTTTTTCTTCATACTAGTTTAGCAGTCTGCTGACAGTGTCCACCAGGTCCGTTATACAGTATATTATATATATAAGCAGCAGTACGGTAGGCCACGGCTGTACCTACCTCTGTGTCGTCACTCGTCGTCCATAAGTAATATAATACTATACTATCCACCCATCTACATTGTATACCTGTGGTGGCTTTTAGGTGTGCGCAAAATATGGAGAACAAAAATGTGGAGGTTAAAAAAAATAGGGAAAGATCAAGATCCACTTCCACCTCGTGCTGAAGCTGCTGCCACTTGTCATGGCCGAGACGATGAAATGCCATCAACGTCGTCTGCCAAGGCCGATGCCCAATGTCATAGTACAGAGCATGTAAAATCCAAAACACAAAAGATCAGTAAAAAAATTACCCAAAAATCAAAATTAAAATCGTCGGAGGAGAAGCGTAAACTTGCCAATATGCCATTTACAACACGGAGTGGCAAGGAACGGCTGAGGCCCTGGCCTATGTTCATGGCTAGTGGTTCAGCTTCACATGAGGATGGAAGCACTCATCCTCTCGCTAGAAAAAAGAAAAGACTTGCGGCAAAAGCACAGCAAAGAACTGTGCGTTCTTCGAAATCACAAATCCCAAAGGAGAGTCCAATTGTGTCGGTTGCGATGCCTGACCTTCCCAACACTGGACGGGAAGAGCTTGCGCCTCTTTTTTTCTTTGCGTCATGTGCTGTTTGGGGAGTATTTTTTGGAAGGGCCATCCAGCGTGAGATGGGCCAGGTGTTTGTGCCGGCCACTAGGGTCGCTTAGCTTACTCACACAGCTACCTCATTGCGCCTCTTTTTTTCTTTGCGTCATGTGCTGTTTGGGGAGTATTTTTTGGAAGGGCCATCCTGCCTGACACTGCAGTGCCACTCCTAGATGGGCCAGGTGTTTGTGTCGGCCACTAGGGTCGCTTAGCTTACTCACACAGCTACCTCATTGCGCCTCTTTTTTTCTTTGCGTCATGTGCTGTTTGGGGAGTATTTTTTGGAAGGGCCATCCTGCGTGACCCTGCAGTGCCACTCCTAGATGGGCCAGGTGTTTGTGTCAGACACTAGGGTCGCTTAGCTTACTCACACAGCTACCTCATTGCGCCTCTTTTTTTCTTTGCGTCATGTGCTGTTTGGGGAGTATTTTTTGGAAGGGCCATCCTGCCTGACACTGCAGTGCCACTCCTAGATGGGCCAGGTGTTTGTGTCGGCCACTAGGGTCGCTTAGCTTACTCACACAGCTACCTCATTGCCCCCTTTTTTTTTCTTTGCATCATGTGCTGTTTGGGGAGTATTTTTTGGAAGGGCCATCCTGCCTGACACTGCAGTGCCACTCCTAGATGGGCCAGGTGTTTGTGTCGGCCACTTGTGTTGCTTAGCTTAGCCATCCAGCGACCTCGGTGCAAATTTTAGGACTAAAAATAATAGTCAGGTGTGAGGTGTTCAGAATAGACTGGAAATGAGTGTAAATTATGGTTATTGAGGTTAATAATACTATGGGATCAAAATGACCCCCAAATTCAATGATTTAAGCTGTTTTTTAGGGTTTTTTGAAAAAAACACCCGAATCCGACAAAAAAAATTCGGTGAGGTTTTGCCAAAACACGTTCGAACCCAAAACACGGCCGCGGAACCGAACCCAAAACCAAAACACAAAACCCGAAAAATTTCTGGTGCACATATTGCAGCACATCCCAGATAATGGGATAAAAAAAAACCAGCCTAGGCTTTGTTTGCATAAATATTAGCATGTTTTTCTGCATGAAAAGAGATGTATATGACATGCACTTTCCCGTGCACACTATACACACTTCTGCATCCATTCACTCCCTCCCCCCCTGGACTCCACTTACCAGCCCGAACCTCTCCCATCATGCATCATAGCTGTCATTGCACCCTCTTCCCTCCTACACTATTCTAGAGCTGTCTCTTATTGCAAGCCCAGAGGATACTTCCGTATGCAGCACCCCCCTTACTAGTGACGGCCAACCAGAGCTGTTCTATTCAGCTTCTGTCAGTCAGGACTCCATTCAGCAAGAGGTAGTCTCACCGCCTGTTGCATACCACTTATAGCTACCCTGCACATAGACATACCCCCCCACCCCCAAGCTGGCTTCTCTCCCCACCCGAACCTCTCCCATTGTGAAAAATAAATAAATAAATAAAACATTATTCAATCAGGTGTCTGCTGGGCAGCCTCGTTAGGCCACCAGCTGCAGAGCCCAAGTTACAGGGTATGGGGCACCCCAGGGAGCCATAGCGTACAGTTTGAGAACCACTGAACTAAATGGAATAATATTTCAATAAATCAGATCCACTTAATTCGCTGTAGAGATGTGCGGCGGGCACTTTTCGTGTTTTGGTTTTGGTTCTAATTCCCCGCTCGTGCTTTGGTTTTGGGTTGGTTTTGCCAAAACCACCCTTTTGTGTTTCGGTTTTGGTTTTGGATCTGGATGATTTTTATTAAAAACACAAAAACAGCTAAAATCACAGAATTTGGGGGTCATTTTGATCCTATGGTATTATTAACCTCAATAACATTAATTTCCACTAATTTCCAGTCTATTCTGAACACCTCACACCTTACAATATTGTTTTTAGGCCTAAAAGTTGCATCAAGGTCACTGTATGACTAAGCTAAGCGACACAAGTGTGCGGCACAAACACCTGGCCCATCTAGGAGTGGCACTGCAGTTGCAGACAGGATGGCACTTAAAAAAACTAAGCCTCAAACAGCACATCATGCAAAGAAGAAAAAGAGGAGCAATGAGGTAGCTGTATGACTAAGCTAAGCGACACAATTGTGCGGCACAAACAACATGGGACATGCTGGAATTTGCCCAGATGTAATACACGCACAATATTGGTAGCACAGGATAGCGTACCCCTAAACCAAACACACCCACGGCAAAGCTTGTAAAATTAATTTGGATAATAATAACCCTTTTATTTGAAGCTATTATAATAATATTCAGCACATGCGAGCGTACCACTACACCACACAGGGCAAACCCTGTAAAAATGATTTGGATAATAATATAAGTAATGCATATAACCCTTTTATTTGGAGTAAATAATATACAGCACAGGACACCACCACTGGACTTATGACAGCACAAGACACCACCGCTGGACTGATGCAGCAGAAGACAGCACCACTGGACTGGACTTATACGGCAGTACTCCAGGACATATACGGCAGCATGAATGGACATATACGGCAGCATGAATGGACATATACGGCAGGATCACTGGACATATACGGCAGTATCAATGGACATATACGGTAGGATCACTGGACTTATACAGCAGGATCACTGGACTTATACGGCAGGATCACTGGATTTATACGGCAGTACCGCTGGACATAAACGGCAGTACTGCTGGACATATACGGCAGGATCACTGGACTTATATGGCAGGATCAATGGACATATACGGCAGGATCACTGGACTTATACGGCAGGATCACTGGAATTATACGGCAGGATCTCTGGATTTATATGGCAGTACCGCTGGACATATACGGCAGTATCAATGGACATATACGGCATAATCACTGTACATACAGTATATGGCAGGATCAATAGACATATACGGCAGGATCACTGGACATATATGGCAGTACCTCTGGACATATACGGCAGGATCACTGGACATATACGGCAGGATCACTGGACATATACGGCAGTATCACTGGAAAAAAATACATCAGGATAACTGGAATTATACGGCAGGTTCACTGGATTTATACGGCAGTACCGCTGGACATATACGGCAGGATCACTGGACTTATATGGCAGGATCAATGGACATACAGTATACGGCAGGATCACTGGACTTATACGGCAGGATCACTGGAATTATACGGCAGGATCGCTGGATTTATACTGCAGTACCACTGGACATATACGGAAGTACTGCTGGACATATACGGCAGTATCAATGGACATATACGGCAGTATTACTGGACATATACGGCAGGATCAATGGACATATACGGCAGGATCACTGCACATATACGGCAGTACCGCTGGACTTATATGGCAGTATTAATGGACATATACGGCAGTATCACTGGATATATACGTCAGGATCACTGGACATATATGGCAGGATCACTGGACAAATACGGCAGTATCAGTAGACATATACGGCAGGATCACTTGAATTATACGGCAGGATCACTGGAATTATACAGCAGGATCACTGGATTTATACGGCAGTACCGCTGGACATATACGGCAGTACTGCTGAACATATACGGCAGGATCACTGGACATATACGGCAGTACCACTGGACATATACGGCAGCACAGGGACACCACCACTGGACTGATGCAGGACAACACAGCACCACTGCAATGGACTGGACTTATACAGCAGCACTGGACATATGGCAGCAGAGGACACCACTGTGACTGGTCACTGGACTGACTGATGCACAGGACACTACCACTGGTCTGATGCGGGACAACACAGCAACACTGTAAGGGACTTGTTATTATACAGCAGCACTGGACATATGGCAGCAGAGGACACCACTGTGACTAGTCACTGGACTGACTGATGCACAGGACACTAACACTGGTCTGATGAAGGACAACGCAGCAACACTGTAAGGGACTTGTTATTGTACAGCAGCACTGGACATATGGCAGCAGAGGACACCACTGTGACTGGTCACTGGACTGACTGATGCACAGGACATTACCACTGGTCTGATGCAGGATAGCACAGCCACACTGTAAGGGACTTATTATACAGCAGCACTGGACATATGGCAGCAGAGGACACCACCACTGTGACTGGACTGATGCAGGACAATACACCACCACTGAACTGATACAGCACAACACAGCACCCTATACAGCAGCACTGGACATATGGCAGCAGAGGACACCACTGTGACTGGTCACTGGACTGACTGATGCAGAGTTCACTACCACTGGTCTGATGCAGGACAACACAGAAACACTGTAAGGGACTTATTATACAGCAGCACTGGACATATGGCAGCAGAGGACACCACCACTGTGACTGGACTGATGCAGCACAACACACCACCACTGAACGGATGCAGTACAACACAGTACCCTATACAGCAGCACTGGACATATGGCAGCAGAGGACACAACCACTGTGACTGGACAGATGCAGCACAAGACACGGACACTGAGGACACCAAGAGAATGGAAACACATCCTCGCTCTACACTCTCCAATGCCGGAGTGAAAATGGCGGCGACGCGCGGCTCCTTATATGGAATCCAAACCCCGCGAGAATCCAACAGCGGGATGATGACATTTTGCCTCGTTCTGGTTTCCGAGTCAGGCGGGAAAACCTAAGCCTGACTCGAATCCGGGCTCGGAGCGTGAAGTCCGGTAGGGTTCGGTTCTCTGAGAAACTAATCTGCTCATCTCTAATTAGCTGGTGTGAGAAAATGAATTCTAATATACAAATCACATATAGTGTGGATTATAATTGTCTTGGCTACTAATTAGTATCCTGTTATCTGCTAGCGTATTATATTATGTATTGTCAAATTCGCTACTGCTTCAGCATAATACTAAATCAGCAAGAATTACTTATCTTGGTACTGCCAGCAATGTGTATGTCATGCAAAATTGTACTGTATTAACTATTTCTAACTGGAGGCTGCCATTGACGATGGGCAGTGCCGGAGGAATTGTTTGTGTATCAATATAAGGGGTAAAATGTAATAGCCTGTGAGAAGCACGAGGTGTGGGACTTTGTGCAGATTGGACAGATTTTTAAAGTGGCAATCATTTACATGATAAAACCAGGTTGGTTATGCGGTGTGAATAACTGCTGCTTTAAAAAATCCATCCAAACTCTTACAAGGTCCTGTACCTGCTGCTTCTCGTAGGCATTGGCGTTTCTATAAAGGGTGCAGTGTGTGCGGTGCACATTTGCCCCTGGGTCCAGGGGGGCCCACACCGTACACACTGCACCCATGTTTATATACTCACCCATCATGTTTATATCTGCAAGAATTATTAAACATGTACTGTACATAAGTCTGAATACTAGCATTGTGTTAAGTTCTATTAACTTACAAAGAGAAGCAATACATACACACACAGTGGTTTGAGCCGCTGCGGCCGCTAATCATATACATATAGCAGGAAAATTGTGCATATACGTTGCGTATACACACCGACACGTTATGCGCACGGTATAGCGACACATGTGGCTGAATACACTTTACCCCAAACAAGAATGGAATGCAACACCAGTAGTTAAATGTAATGTTGTGGTCCAACGCATCAACAGTATTTACTTTAGAATATACAGATAAAAGGTACAACAATATACAGAGAAGAGCTACAACCAATAATACATACGTTTAAACGTGAGCACTCCTGGATCCAGGCCTCAGTCAGTATTGGAAAGATGACCTTACAGAATAGGGACTGATCCTGGTCAGGAGGCCTCTCTTTTATACAGTTTGTCCAAATACAGTACAAAGGGGAATGTAAGCTCTTCATTCATAGGTCAGGGGGTAAGTCATTTACAGTACATCAGGGGTCATGGGTTGGTTTGAATAGATGGGCGATGCCTGGTCCAGGGTGCACTTGCAGATTTTAGCCTCTAGTTTCCCGCTGATTATCATAAGTACAGTACAATAGCAGTTTGCAAATATTACATTTCTGCATATAGCTATAAGCAGAAACATGCAATAAACTGTAAATAACCATTGGAATGTAGATCATAAAATACTGCACATCTGGATACCAAACACTAAGTCCTAACACTGCTCCATCCCCTCCCAACATGTAAAGATGAATAGCTCTATTGTTTTACCTTTAAAATGTATGCAAGTTGCTGACAGTGTGTATGGAGACTGTGTAAATTATGCACTATATGACTAAGATATTATATATGTCTTTGTGGCCTTTCTGTGCAAATGCGTATGCTACCGTATATAACCTGTGTACGTAACGTGCGTGTATGCGTACGCACGGCGGTAACGCGCACGAACAGAGGCCACTCTGTTTGGAGTTTGTATGTTGTGTGTATGTAATATTTTTGACTTTGACAGTCCACCTTTTAATAGTCAACAATAACTAACATAATTGTAATAAAAATATTTCAAACCATAAATGGTGACCCAGACACACATACATACTCATTTTCGCAAATCAGACATTGACCATAGTTGGGGAAGCCAGGGAAGAGGGTGGGACATCCTCTATATGTGCTCGCCGGTCGTGAGACCTCTGGTTGGATGTGGGACGTTATTCAACCTATAGAGTATGCTGGGACAGTGCTATAGCCTATGATGTCTGATTTGAACGAACGTTGCATACATACATGTACCTACGTCTTTGCACACTGATGTTTGGATTCAGTAGAAGTTTTGCTGGGTAGAGGGAGAGAAAAACACAAACAAATGGTGAAAGAAACAGGCCATGAAATTCATTTACATTCCTATCACAGTACTGTTTCTATCGTCGGGTCGTATACCAGGTCTGCCGCATTTACAATGCACCCGCTCCTTAGACTCATCAAATTTGTATTGTGATTTGCCCTTTTTTGCAGCATCAAAATCTGAACACATTTAAATATCAGACCGATTATTATGACAACACCCAGGATACAGAAAAGAAGCTTCCCCACATTTGCGATCATCCCTTGTGTCCACTCTCCTAACCCAGAGAACCACTTGAGTGGGTTCAACCATGAGGCCCATCCAGTCAATTCATTACCCACAGCCGCTAGAGTGAGATTGTGTTTCTTTCTAAACTCCCATTTTAACTGTAAAATCTCATCTATCTTTTGATCAATGATCTCTTTTGGATTCTCAGTTTTGTCTGTAATAATAAGATTTTACTCACCGGTAAATCTATTTCTCGTAGTCCGTAGTGGATGCTAGGGACTCCGTAAGGACCATGGGGATTAGCGGCTCCGCAGGAGACTGGGCACAACTATAAAGAAAGCTTTAGACTACTGGTGTGCACTGGCTCCTCCCACTAAGACCCTCCTCCAGACTTCAGTTAGGATACTGTGCCCGGAAGAGCTGACACAATAAGGAAGGATTTTGAATCCCGGGTAAGACTCATACCAGCCACACCAATCACACCGTATAACTCGTGATACAATACCCAGTTAACAGTATGATAACAACTGAGCCTCTCAACAGATGGCTCAACAATAACCCTTCAGTTAGGCAATAACTATATACAAGTATTGCAGACAATCCGCACTTGGGATGGGCGCCCAGCATCCACTACGGACTACGAGAAATAGATTTACCGGTGAGTAAAATCTTATTTTCTCTAACGTCCTAAGTGGATGCTGGGGACTCCGTAAGGACCATGGGGATTATACCAAAGCTCCCAAACGGGCGGGAGAGTGCGGATGACTCTGTAGCACCGAATGAGCAAACTCTAGGTCCTCCTCAGCCAGGGTAACAAACTTGTAGACTCTTGCAAAAGTGTTTGAACCCGACCAAGTAACAGCTCGGCAAATTTGTAAAGCCGAGACCCCTCGGGCAGCCGCCCAAGAAGAGCCCACTTTCCTCGTTGAATGGGCTTTTACAGATTTAGGGTGCGGCAGTCCAGCCGCAGAATGTGCAAGTTGAATCGTGCTACAGATCCAGCGAGCAATAGTCTGCTTAGAAGCAGGAGCACCCAGCTTGTTGGGTGCATACAGGATAAATAGCGAGTCAGTTTTCCTGACTCCAGCCATCCTGGAAACATATACTTTTCAGGGCCCTGACTACGTCCAGAAACTTGGAATCCTCCAAGTCCCAAGTAGCCACAGGCACCACAATAGGTTGGTTCACATGAAAACTGATACCACCTTAGGAAGGAATTGGGAACGAGTCCTCAATTCCGCCTTATCCATATAAAATACAGATAAGGGCTTTTGCATGACAAAGCCGCCAATTCTGATACACGCCTGGCCGACGCCCAGGCCCACAGCATGACCACTTTCCACGTGAGGTATTGTAGCTCCACGGATTTAAGTGGCTCAACACAATGCGACTTCAGGAAATCCAACACTACGTTGACATCCCACGGTGCCACTGGAGGCACAAACGGGGGCTGACTATGCAGCACTCCCTTAACAAAAGTCTGAACTTCAGGCAGTGAAGCCAGTTCTATTTTGGAAGAAAATCTATAGAGCCGAAATCTGGACCTTAATGGAACCCAATTTTAGGCCCATAGTCACCTCTGACTTGTAGGAAGTGCAGAAATCGACCTAGCTGAAATTCCTCCTTTGGGGCCTTACTGGCCTCGCAGCACGCAACATATTTCCGCCCTATGCGGTGATAATGGTTTGCGTTCACTTCTTTCCTAGCTTTAAATAGCGTAGGGATAACTTCCTCCGGAATGCCCTTTTCCTTCAGGATCCGGCGTTCAACCGCCATGCCGTCAAACGCAGCCGCGGTACGTCTTGGAACAGACAGGCCCCCTGCTGCAGCAGGTCCTGTCTGAGCGGCAAAGGCCATGGGTCCTCTGAGATCATTTCTTGGAGTTCTGGGTACCAAGCTCTTCTTGGCCAACCCGGAACCATGAGTATAGTTCTTACTCCTCTCCTTCTTATTATTCTCATTACCCTGGGTATGAGAGGCAGAGAAGGGAACACATACACCGACTGGTACACCCACGGTGTTACCGGAGCTTCCACAGCTATTGCCTGAGGGTCCCTTGACCTAGCGCAATATCTTTGTAGCTTTTTGTTGAGGCGGGACGCCATCATGTCCACCTGTGGCCTTTCCCAACGGTGTACAATCATTTTGAAGACTTCTGGATGAAGTCCCCACTCTCCCGGGTGGAGGTCGTGTCTGCTGAGAAAGTCTGCTTCTCAGTTGTCCACTCCGGGAATGAACACTGCTGACAGTGCTAACACATGATTTTCCGCCCATCGGAGAATCCTTGTGGCTTCTGCCATCGCCATCCTGCTTCTTGTGCCGCCCTGTCGGTATACATGAGCGACCGCCGTGATGTTGTCTGACTGGATCAGCACCGGCCGGTGTTGAAGCAGGGGTCTAGCCTGACTTAGGGCATTGTAAATGGCCCATAGTTCCAGAACATTTATGTGTAGGGAAGTCTTGGAAGTTTCTTCCCTGTGTGACTGCCCCCCAGCCTTGAAGGCTGGCATCCATGGTCACCAGGACCCAGTCCTGTATGCCGAATCTGCGGCCCCCTAGAAGATGAGCACTCTGCAGTCACCACCACAGTGACACCCTGGCCCTTGGAGACAGGGTTATCCGCCGATGCATCTGAAGATGCGACCCGGACCACTTGTCCAACAGATCCCACTGGAAGATCCTTGCATGGGACCTGGCGAATGGAATTTCTTCGTAAGAAGCTACCATCTTTCCCAAGGCTCGCGTGCATTGATGCACCGACACCTGTATTTGTATTAGGCGGTCTCTGTCTAGAGACGCCAACTCCTTGGACTTCTCCTCCGGGAGAAACCCTTTTTATCCTGCTCTGTGTCCAGAACCATACCCAGGAACAGTAGACGCGTCGTAGGAACCAGCTGCGACTTTTGAATATTCAGAATCCAGCCGTGCTGTTGTAGCACTTCCCGAGATAGTGCTACTCCGACGAACAACTGCTCCCTGGACCTCGCCTTTATAAGGAGATCGTCCAAGTACGGGATAAGTACTTCGGCCATTACCTTGGTAAATACCCTCGGTGCCGGGGACAGACCAACGGCAACGTCTGGAATTGGTAATGACAATCCTGTACCACAATTTTGAGGTACACCTGGTGAAGAGGGTAAATAGGGACATGCAGGTAAGCATCCTTGATGTCCAGTGATACCATGAAATTCTCCAGGCTTGCAATAATCGCCCTGAGCGATTCCATTTTGAACTTGAACCTTCGTATATAAGTGTTCAAGGATTTCAATTTTAGAATGGGTCTCACCGAACCGTCTGGTTTCGGTACCACAAACATTTTGGAATAGTAACCCCGGCCTTGTTGAAGGAGGGGTACCTTGATTTTCACCTGCTGGAAGTACAGCTTGTGAATTGCCGCCAGTACTACCTCCCTTTCTCCGAGGGCAGCAGGCAAGGCTGATGTGAGGTAACGGCGAGGGGGAGTCGCCTCGAACTCCAGCTTGTATCCCTGTGATACTACTTGCAGAACCTAGGGATCCACCTGTGGGCAAGCCCACTGGTCCCAGAAGTTCCCGAGACGCGCCCCCACCGCACCTGTCTCCACCTGTGGAGCCCCAGCGTCATGCGGTGGACTCAGAGGAAGCGGGGGAAGATTTTTGATCTTGGGAATTGGCTGTCTGGTGCAGCTTTTTTCCTTCTTCCCTTGTCTCTGTGCAGAAAGGAAGCGCCTTTGACCCGCTTGCTTTTCTGAAGCCGAAAGGACTGTACCTGAAAATACGGTGCTTTCTTAGGCTGTGAGGAAACCTGAGGTAAAAAATTTTCTTCCCAGCTGTTGCTGTGGATACGAGGTCCCAGAGACCATCCCCAAACAATTCCTCACCCTTATAAGGCAGAATCTCCATGTGCCTTTTAAGGCAGCATCACCTGTCCACTGCCGGGTCTCTAATACCCTCCTGGCAGAATGGACATTGCATTAATTCTGGATGCCAGCCGGCAAATATCCCTCTGTGCATCCTTCATATAAGACAACGTCTTTAATATGCTCTATGTTAGCAAAATATTATCCCTGTCTAGGGTATTAATATTATCTGACAGGGTATCAGACCACGCTGCAGCAGCACTATTTATGCTGAGGCAATTTTAGGTCTCAGTATAGTACCTGAGTGTGTATATACAGACTTCAGGATAGCCTCCTGCTTTTTATCAGCAGGCTCCTTCAAGGTACAAAGAATGGACAAAATATCGCGCTCAAGCGCTCACATATGGACACCTCCCTTAATTTCTTAAATGAGATGCGTCTCGAAATTCTCTCTTTTCGGATTCCTCACAGGATCTCCTCATACATGTAAAAGATAAAACAGATATACACCGAGATCCTCGTGTATTACTTCCAAACGATTCTGATAATCCCTCTTCCTTTAAGTGTTATTAGACCAAAAAAGGGGAAGGTATGTCATCTATCGGGGAAATCCCCCTTCCCATGAACTTACACAACTATGCAGTGAGAAAGCACATAATCTCATAAATGATGACGTATCGTTCTACATGAATATTCAATGGTGTATCAATTTAAATGGGGGAAACTCCCCCTTCCCATACACTTACACAAATGTGGGAAACAAGAAGCATGCACAACTGTAATTCCCTGTGAAGGAAGCTCCGTCACCAAGTGATGAAAAATATCGGGGTTGCCCCCTGCGTATGGCACTCACAATAAAAATGGTTTGTCACAAGCATGTAGGGTGGGTCTTTCCTATCCACTTGTAGTCTCCAACCTTGCACTTTTTCTCTCAAGGAAAACCAGAGAAAAGGTTGGGATAAAAGACTTTTTAATAAAACAAAACAAGAATAAAAACAATGGTAATCATACCCGGAAGGGTCAAGGAAGATAGATGGTTTAACAGAAAAAACGGGGCCCCGTTAATCTGGTCTCCTCCTAGGTCCTCCACGGGTAGATATTTCCAGTATAGATCTCTCCTTCAAGGTGGCCGTATCCTAAGACGGCAGTGCCACCTTTTTTGACAAACGTGTGAGCGCCTTATCCACCCTAGGGGATATCTCCCAACGTGACCTATCCTCTGGCGGGAAAGGGTACGCCATCAGTAACTTATTAGAAATCACCAGTTTCTTATCGGGGGAACTCACGCTTCTTTACACACTTCATTCACTCATCTGATGGGGGAACAAAACACTGGCTGCTTTTTCTCCCCAAAAATAAAACCCCTTTTATGTGGTACTTGGGTTCATGTCAGAAATGCTTAACACATTTATCATTGCCGAGATCATGCAACGGATGTTCCTAGTGGATTGTGTATATATATCTCAACCTCGTTGACACTGGAGTCAGACTCCGTGTCGACATCTGTGTCTGCCATCTGAGGTAACGGGCGTTTTTTGAGCCCCTGATGGCCTTTGAGACGCCTGGGCAGGCGCGGGCTGAGAAGCCGGCTGTCCCACAGCTGTTACGTCATCCATTTATGTAAGGAGTTGACATTGTCGGTTAATACCTTCCACCTATCCATCCACTCTGGTGTCGGCCCCACAGGGGACGACATCACATTTATCGGCCTCTGCTCCGCCTCCACGTAACCTTCCTCATTCAACATGTCGACACAGCCGTACCGACACACCGCACACACACAGGGAATGCTCTGACTGAGGACAGGACCCCACAAAGTCCTTTGGGGAGACAGAGAGAGAGTATGCCAGCACACACCAGAGTGCTATATAATGCAGGGATTAACACTATAACTGAGTGATTTTCCCCCAATAGCTGCTTGTATACATAATTTGTGCCTAAATTTAGTGCCCCCCCTCTCTTTTTAACCCTTTGAGCCTGAAAACTACAGGGGAGAGCCTGGGGAGCTATCTTCCAGCTGCACTGTGAAGATAAAATGGCGCCAGTGTGCTGAGGGAGATAGCCCCGCCCCTTTTTCGGCGGACTTCTCCCGCTTTTTCTGGAATACTGGCAGGGGTATTTTTACATCTATATAGCCTCTAGGATTATATATGATGTAGATTTGCCAGCCAAGGTGTCTTATATTGCCCTCAGGGCGCCCCCACCCAGCGCCCTGCACCCATCAGTGACCGGAGTGTGAGGTGTACATGAGGAGCAATGGCGCACAGCTGCAGTGCTGTGCGCTACCCTGGTGAAGACTGAAGTCTTCTGCCGCCGATTTTCCGGACCTCTTCACTCTTCTGGCTCTGTAAGGGGGACGGCGGCGCGGCTCCGGGAACGAACACCAAGGTCGGGTCCTGCGGTCGATCCCTCTGGAGCTAATGGTGTCCAGTAGCCTAAGAAGCCCAAACTACCACCTGTTAGGTAGGTTCGCTTCTTCTCCCCTTAGTCCCTTGCTGCAGTGAGTCTGTTGCCAGCAGATCTCACTGAAAATAAAAAACCTAAATATACTTTCTTTCTAGGAGCTCAGGAGAGCCCCTAGTGTGCATCCAGCTCAGCCGGGCACAAGAATCTAACAGAAGTCTGGAGGAGGGTCTTAGTGGGAGGAGCCAGTGCACACCAGTAGTCTAAAGCTTTCTTTATAGTTGTGCCCAGTCTCCTGCAGAGCCGCTAATCCCCATGGTCCTTACGGAGTCCCCAGCATCCACTTAGGACGTTAGAGAAATACGTACAGCACTTCACACCATACTGAGTTGCTAAAGTAACACAATACCCACCCGTCATGGCCGTGATGTAATTAAAGTAGAGATGAGCGGGTTCGGTTCCTCGGAATCCGAACCCGCCCGAACTTCAGGTTTTTTTACACGGGGCCGAGCAACTCGGATCTTCCCGCCTTGCTCGGTTAACCCGAGCGCGCCCGAACGTCATCATCCCGCTGTCGGATTCTCGCGAGGCTCGGATTCTATCGCGAGACTCGGATTCTATATAAGGAGCCGCGCGTCGCCGCCATTTTCACACGTGCATTGAGATTGATAGGGAGAGGACGTGGCTGGCGTCCTCTCCGTTTATAGAGAAGAGAGTGAGACTAGAGTAGAGAGAGACACAGTATTTACTTTAGTAATTTTGGGGAGCATTAGGAGGAGTACTACTACTTGCTGAAGTGATAGTGTGACTGTATATCTGACTTGTGGGGGAGACAGTGGGGAGCAGTTAGAGTCTGAGAGCAGGAGTAGATATTTTAACGTACAGTGCACACTTTTGCTGCCAGAGTGCCACACTGCCATTGTGACCACACTGACCACCAGTATATATTGTGATTGTCTGCTTAGGAGTACTACTTGCAAGTTGCTGATAGTGTGACCAGTGACCTGACCACCAGTTTAATTAATCACCACCAGTTTAATATATATATATATATAATTGTATATAATATATATATAATTGTATACCACCTACCCGTGTTTTTTTTTTTTCTTTCTTCTTGATACATACTACTATAGTAGCTTACTGTAGCAGTCTGCGGTGCTGCTGAGCTGACAGTGTCCAGCAGGTCCGTCATCAGTCATTACATAATAAATATATATACCTGTCCGGCTGCAGTACTAGTGATATTATATATATATATATATATATTAATTTCATCTCATTATCATCCAGTCTATATTAGCAGCAGACACAGTACGGTAGTCCACGGCTGTAGCTACCTCTGTGTCGGCAGTCGCTCGTCCATCCATAATTGTATACCACCTACCCGTGGTTTTTTTTTTCTTTCTTCTTGATACATACTACTATAGTAGCTTACTGTAGCAGTCTGCGGTGCTGCTGAGCTGACAGTGTCCAGCAGGTCCGTCATCAGTCATTACATAATAAATATATATACCTGTCCGGCTGCAGTACTAGTGATATTATATATATATATATTAATTTCATCTCATTATCATCCAGTCTATATTAGCAGCAGACACAGTACGGTAGTCCACGGCTGTAGCTACCTCTGTGTCGGCAGTCGCTCGTCCATCCATAATTGTATACCACCTACCCGTGGTTTTTTTTTTCTTTCTTCTTGATACATACTACTATAGTAGCTTACTGTAGCAGTCTGCGGTGCTGCTGAGCTGACAGTGTCCAGCAGGTCCGTCATCAGTCATTACATAATAAATATATATACCTGTCCGGCTGCAGTACTAGTGATATTATATATATATATATATATATATATATATAAATTTCATCTCATTATCATCCAGTCTATATTAGCAGCAGACACAGTAAGGTAGTCCACGGCTGTAGCTACCTCTGTGTCGGCAGTCGCTCGTCCATCCATAATTGTATACCACCTACCCGTGGTTTTTTTTTCTTCTTCTTGATACATACTACTATAGTAGCTTACTGTAGCAGTCTGCGGTGCTGCTGAGCTGACAGTGTCCAGCAGGTCCGTCATCAGTCATTACATAATAAATATATATACCTGTCCGGCTGCAGTACTAGTGATATTATATATATATATATTAATATCATCTCATTATCATCCAGTCTATATTAGCAGCAGAAACAGTACGGTAGTCCATGGCTGTAGCTACCTCTGTGTCGGCAGTCGCTCGTCCATCCATAAGTATACTAGTATCCATCCATCTCCATTGTTTACCTGAGGTGCCTTTTAGTTGTGCCTATTAAAATATGGAGAACAAAAATGTTGAGGTTCCAAAATTAGGGAAAGATCAAGATACACTTCCACCTCGTGCTGAAGCTGCTGCCACTAGTCATGGCCGAGACGATGAAATGCCAGCAACGTCGTCTGCCAAGGCCGATGCCCAATGTCATAGTACAGAGCATGTAAAATCCAAAACACCAAATATCAGTAAAAAAAGGACTCCAAAATCTAAAATAAAATTGTCGGAGGAGAAGCGTAAACTTGCCAATATGCCATTTACCACACGGAGTGGCAAGGAACGGCTGAGGCCCTGGCCTATGTTCATGGCTAGTGGTTCAGCTTCACATGAGGATGGAAGCACTCAGCCTCTCGCTAGAAAAATGAAAAGACTCAAGCTGGCAAAAGCACCGCAAAGAACTGTGCGTTCTTCGAAATCCCAAATCCACAAGGAGAGTCCAATTGTGTCGGTTGCGATGCCTGACCTTCCCAACACTGGACGTGAAGAGCATGCGCCTTCCACCATTTGCACGCCCCCTGCAAGTGCTGGAAGGAGCACCCGCAGTCCAGTTCCTGATAGTCAGATTGAAGATGTCAGTGTTGAAGTACACCAGGATGAGGAGGATATGGGTGTTGCTGGCGCTAGGGAGGAAATTGACAAGGAGGATTCTGATGGTGAGGTGGTTTGTTTAAGTCAGGCACCCGGGGAGACACCTGTTGTCCGTGGGAGGAATATGGCCGTTGACATGCCTGGTGAAAATACCAAAAAAATCAGCTCTTCGGTGTGGAAGTATTTCAACAGAAATGCGGACAACATTTGTCAAGCCGTGTGTTGCCTTTGTCAAGCTGTAATAAGTAGGGGTAAGGACGTTAACCACCTCGGAACATCCTCCCTTATACGTCACCTGCAGCGCATTCATAATAAGTCAGTGACAAGTTCAAAAACTTTGGGCGACAGCGGAAGCAGTCCACTGACCAGTAAATCCCTTCCTCTTGTAACCAAGCTCACGCAAACCACCCCACCAACTCCCTCAGTGTCAATTTCCTCCTTCCCCGGGAATGCCAATAGTCCTGCAGGCCATGTCACTGGCAATTCTGACGATTCCTCTCCTGCCTGGGATTCCTCCGATGCATCCTTGCGTGTAACGCCTACTGCTGCTGGCGCTGCTGTTGTTGCTGCTGGGAGTCGATGGTCATCCCAGAGGGGAAATCGTAAGACCACTTTTACTACTTCCACCAAGCAATTGACTGTCCAACAGTCCTTTGCGAGGAAGATGAAATATCACAGCAGTCATCCTGCTGCAAAGCGGATAACTGAGGCCTTGTCAACTATGTTGGTGTTAGACGTGCGTCCGGTATCCGCCGTTAGTTCACAGGGAACTAGACAATTTCTTGAGGTAGTGTGCCCCCGTTACCAAATACCATCTAGGTTCCACTTCTCTAGGCAGGCGATACCGAGAATGTACACGGACGTCAGAAAAAGACTCACCAGTGTCCTAAAAAATGCAGTTGTACCCAATGTCCACTTAACCACGGACATGTGGACAAGTGGAGCAGGGCAGGGTCAGGACTATATGACTGTGACAGCCCACTGGGTAGATGTATGGACTCCCGCCGCAAGAACAGCAGCGGCGGCACCAGTAGCAGCATCTTGCAAACGCCAACTCTTTCCTAGGCAGGCTACGCTTTGTATCACCGGTTTCCAGAATACGCACACAGCTGAAAACCTCTTACGGCAACTGAGGAAGATCATCGCGAAATGGCTTACCCCAATTGGACTCTCCTGTGGATTTGTGGCATCGGACAACACCAGCAATATTGTGTGTGCATTAAATATGGGCAAATTCCAGCACGTCCCATGTTTTGCACATACCTTGAATTTGGTGGTGCAGAATTTTTTAAAAAACGACAGGGGCGTGCAAGAGATGCTGTCGGTGGCCAGAAGAATTGCGGGACACTTTCGGCGTACAGGCACCACGTACAGAAGACTGGAGCAACACCAAAAACGCCTGAACCTGCCCTGCCATCATCTGAAGCAAGAAGTGGTAACGAGGTGGAATTCAACCCTATATATGCTTCAGAGGTTGGAGGAGCAGCAAAAGGCCATTCAAGCCTATACAATTCAGCACGATATAGGAGGTGGAATGCACCTGTCTCAAGCGCAGTGGAGAATGATTTCAACGTTGTGCAAGGTTCTGCTGCCCTTTGAACTTGCCACACGTGAAGTCAGTTCAGACACTGCCAGCCTGAGTCAGGTCATTCCCCTCATCAGGCTTTTGCAGAAGAAGCTGGAGACATTGAAGAAGGAGCTAACACGGAGCGATTCCGCTAGGCATGTGGGACTTGTGGATGGAGCCCTTAATTCGCTTAACAAGGATTCACGGGTGGTCAATCTGTTGAAATCAGAGCACTACATTTTGGCCACCGTGCTCGATCCTAGATTTAAAACCTACCTTGGATCTCTCTTTCCGGCAGACACAAGTCTGCTGGGGTTCAAAGACCTGCTGGTGAGAAAATTGTCAAGTCAAGCGGAACGCGACCTGTCAACATCTCCTCCTTCACATTCTCCCGCAACTGGGGGTGCGAGGAAAAGGCTCAGAATTCCGAGCCCACCCGCTGGCGGTGATGCAGGGCAGTCTGGAGCGACTGCTGATGCTGACATCTGGTCCGGACTGAAGGACCTGACAACGATTACGGACATGTCGTCTACTGTCACTGCATATGATTCTCTCCCCATTGAAAGAATGGTGGAGGATTATATGAGTGACCGCATCCAAGTAGGCACGTCACACAGTCCGTACTTATACTGGCAGGAAAAAGAGGCAATTTGGAGGCCCTTGCACAAACTGGCTTTATTCTACCTAAGTTGCCCTCCCACAAGTGTGTACTCCGAAAGAGTGTTTAGTGCCGCCGCTCACCTTGTCAGCAATCGGCGTACGAGGTTACTTCCAGAAAATGTGGAGAAGATGATGTTCATTAAAATGAATTATAATCAATTCCTCCGTGGAGACATTGACCAGCAGCAATTGCCTCCACAAAGTACACAGGGAGCTGAGATGGTGGATTCCAGTGGGGACGAATTGATAATCTGTGAGGAGGGGGATGTACACGGTGATATATCGGAGGATGATGATGAGGTGGACATCTTGCCTCTGTAGAGCCAGTTTGTGCAAGGAGAGATTAATTGCTTCTTTTTTGGTGGGGGTCCAAACCAACCCGTCATTTCAGTCACAGTCGTGTGGCAGACCCTGTCACTGAAATGATGGGTTGGTTAAAGTGTGCATGTCCTGTTTATACAACATAAGGGTGGGTGGGAGGGCTCAAGGACAATTCCATCTTGCACCTCTTTTTTCTTTTTTTCTTCTTTGCGTCATGTGCTGTTTGGGGAGTGTTTTTTGGAAGGGCCATCCTGCGTGACACTGCAGTGCCACTCCTAGATGGGCCAGGTGTTTGTGTCGGCCACTAGGGTCGCTTATCTTACTCACACAGCTACCTCATTGCGCCTCTTTTTTTCTTTGCGTCATGTGCTGTTTGGGGAGTGTTTTTGGAAGGGCCATCCTGCGTGACACTGCAGTGCCACTCCTAGATGGGCCAGGTGTTTGTGTCGGCCACTAGGGTCGCTTATCTTACTCACACAGCTACCTCATTGCGCCTCTTTTTTTCTTTGCGTCATGTGCTGTTTGGGGAGTGTTTTTTGGAAGGGCCATCCTGCGTGACACTGCAGTGCCACTCCTAGATGGGCCAGGTGTTTGTGTCGGCCACTAGGGTCGCTTATCTTACTCACACAGCTACCTCATTGCGCCTCTTTTTTTCTTTGCGTCATGTGCTGTTTGGGGAGTGTTTTTTGGAAGGGCCATCCTGCGTGACACTGCAGTGCCACTCCTAGATGGGCCAGGTGTTTGTGTCGGCCACTAGGGTCGCTTATCTTACTCACACAGCTACCTCATTGCGCCTCTTTTTTTCTTTGCGTCATGTGCTGTTTGGGGAGTGTTTTTTGAAGGGCCATCCTGCGTGACACTGCAGTGCCACTCCTAGATGGGCCAGATGTTTGTGTCGGCCACTAGGGTCGCTTAGCTTAGTCATCCAGCGACCTCGGTGCAAATTTTAGGACTAAAAATAATATTGTGAGGTATTCAGAATAGACTGAAAATGAGTGGAAATTATGGTTTTTGAGGTTAATAATACTTTGGGGTCAAAATGACCCCCAAATTCTATGATTTAAGCTGTTTTTTAGTGTTTTTTGAAAAAAACACCCGAATCCAAAACACACCCGAATCCGACAAAAAAAATTCGGTGAGGTTTTGCAAAAACGCGGTCGAACCCAAAACACGGCCGCGGAACCGAACCCAAAACCAAAACACAAAACCCGAAAAATTTCAAGTGCACATCTCTAAATTAAAGACCATTCTGTGTTGTACCAGTTTCTTTTTGTAGGCCTGTAGTTCTCTACCCGTATACCTGAAGGTGTCATCATACATCTCAGTGATATTGTCTATCAAGTACGCTAGCGCATGGATATACAGTACCTATAATTTATGATTCCTCTGGCAGTATGGGTGATGTCTAATGCAAGAAGAATCTGAATCCTGGTGGATTTGTGAATCAAATTAGAGGCCGCGGGCTCTCCCCTGTCTATGAGGTGTTTCTTAAAAATGTGTTCGTAATGGGTATGAGTATAAGGAGGTGGGGCGCTGCGGTGAATGTCCTTTATTTTGTCATGTGCAATGGTCATGATTTCTGGTAGTACTCTGCCTATGCAACATAACCCTTCTGAGCTCGTAGTAAGCCACTTGTAAGCCTTTCTTCCACATATGAAACAATCGTCATCTGGGAGAACATAGGGGACAAAATGCATTAATATCATGTCACAGATAATTCTCACAAAGAAACCTGTCCCCAGTTTTTCCATCTGATTGACACAAGTATCTGGCTGGATAATGTGCGCACAATATCCCTGCAACACTTTTCCAGCCCACATGGTTATGGTCCCACGTGTATACTTGTATCGGAAGTACCTCCCACTTGTGGCTATCCCACGTACAAGTTCAGAGTTGATGGGTTCTTTGTCAGCTCTGTGTGAGAAGGTCATTGTCTGATTGTTCCAAGTCACTTCCCAATTTCCTGGTTTCCGGAAATTAGTTACGTTGAAACACAGTAGGGATCTGTCTACGTGGTACTGGTGGAGCTTTAGGCTAGGCGGTCTAGATATATTGTATTTTCTGTCCACCGGTCTCCCCCCATGCAATTCGAGTACCTCATTTACTGTTAATGGGTATGGCACTAATCCCAATTTACTCTTTCATTGAGGTACTTGTGAGCACACCCAGCATTCTGTTTGGTTTAAAACCGTACCCACTAATGAGTGATAGTCACTCAAAGGATGTCCGTCAATATCGATATTATTGTTTGACTGACATCTCTGGATGCACTCATCTTAAATTATGGGATCGCAGTACTTACATATGCAGTATTCATCAGACAACAACCCCTCACATTGTCTCCGAACTCCGTGACTACCAGATCTCTTACTTATACCAGCTTTGACCAAAGTGATGGACTGATTCTGGGATCCTATAAATTCATCCGCTTTATCAGAACCCATTCCAGATCCTTGCTCAACTTCTCGGGGGTCCTCGCAAAAACAAATTGTCCTGATCAAAAATAGAGTCACAATCAAAATTCGGAATAGGGATAACACAGTATCTTAATGCAAATCCTTTTCGAAAAAAAGGGGGGGTGTTGGAGAGGAGAGAGGAAAAAATACTAATAAGACAACAGTCGTTGATCTTGTTTTTCACCACGCTCAGGTACAGTTCGACAGTTCTGCCTTTTAGCTTTCCCGGAACAGATTCTCCAGTGATATCAGGTTTTTTTCACCTTTCTCTTTCTCACGAGCTTTCTCTGGGTTAGCGACCTTCTTGCAGTGGGATGAGTGGACCCAAGTCTCTCTTTCGGCAACCTTCAGTGATGTAGTGCTGGTCAACAAAACTTGATACAGTCCTTCCCACCTGTCTATTAGGCAACCTGAGCATAGAAAATTTCGAATCATCACATTGTCCCCAGGTTCAATTTCATGACAGTTACTGTTTGGTAGGTCAGGACTTGCCAGCTTCAAATTCCTTTGCTAATTTCTCAATTGCTGGCTCATCCTAACCAAGTATTGCACAGTCATCTCATTAATGCATTTCAGATCATCCTGGGGCTCTATCATTACGTGGGGCTGTCGTCCAAAAAGAATGTCAAAGGGTGATAGGTTTAGCGATGACCAGGGAGTGGTTCTGATGCTGTACTACACTAGTGGCAGCGCCTCTGGCCACAACAGTCCAGTTTCAGCCATCACTTTGCTCAGCTTGTTTTTAATAGTGCTGTTCATTCTCTCCACCTTTGCACTGGCCTGTGGTCGGTAGGGAGTATGAAGTTTGCTATTAAAACCCATAAGTTTGCACATAACCTGAAAGACTTCACCTTTAAAATGGGTACCCCTATCACTCTCAATGATTTTAGGGATACCATAACTACACACAAATTCCTGCACAATTTTATTTGCGGTAAACACAGCAGTATTTGTGGTGGCAGGAAATGCCTCTACCCAGTTTGAGAAAACATCAGTGCACACCAATACATACTTCAAATTTCTACAGGGTGGTAGCTGTATAAAATCGATTTGTATTACCTGGAATGGTCCGTCTGTAGGAGGGATATGGGATGGCTCCATTGGTATTGTCTTACCAATGTTCTTCCTCAAGCAAGTAAGACATGTCATTGCTTTCTTGCTTGCCTGAGAAGAGAATCCTGGTGCACTCCAGTAAGCTCTTACCAATTTGCACATACCTTCCTTGCACAGATGAGTCAGACCATGTGCCGCTTCAGCTAGGCTTGGGAGATATGCCCTGGGGGCTACTGGCTTACCTTGTCCATCTCTCCAGAGTCCTGAGGACTCCTGAACATACCCCTTCACCTTCCAGACCGCCTTCTCCTGTAGAGAACACAAATCTTTCATTTCAATTAACTGTTGTGTATTTACTGTATTGAATGTCATCAGTTGTGTGGTGGTAATTTGTGTAGTGGTGCTTGCTGCCCGTTTAGCAGCTTCGTCTGCCCGGCTGTTACCAAGTGAAATTGGGTCTTGGTTGTAAGTGTGTGCTTTACGCTTGATAACAGCCACTCTGTCAAGTTCCTGTATGGCCGTCAGCAGTCTTTTGATGTTTGAGGCATGTGCCACAGGTGTGCCAGCTGCCGTCATGAAATTTTTGAGGCACCACAGGGCCCCAAAATCATGCACTACTCTGAAAGCATATCTAGAGTCCGTGTATATATTAGTTGACTTACCCTTTGCCAACTCACATGCTCTGGTCAGTGCTACCAGCTTAGCGACTTGTGCTGAGTGAGGTGGACCAAGGGGTTCAGCTTCTATAATACCTTCATCATCTACAACTGCGTAGCCAGTGCACAGGTCTCCTGAGTCCATCTGTTTGTGGCAACTACCATCCATGTAAAAGGTAAGGTCTACATCTTCTAGTGGGTTGTCACTAATGTCAGGTCTCGCAGTGAAAGTCTGGTTCAAATATTCCATACAGTCATGCGTATCAGTGTCTGTACTAAATCCTCCTTCACCATCGTTCTCATCCTCCACCCTTTATGCATGACCAGGCACACTTGGCAAGTAAGTTGCAGGATTTAGGGTGTTACACCTTTTTATGGTGATATTTAAATGGGCCATCAGTGACAGTTCCCATCTTGTAAACCGAGCGGATGAGACATGTCTGGTTTGGGCGGAGTTTAGCAAGGCTGATACTGTATGAGGTGTATGGATTGTCAGGTCATGCCCTAGCACCTAGTCTTCACTCTTACCAACAAAGCTATTGCTGCAACACATCGTAAGCAAGTGGGGAGAGACCAGGCTACAGTGTCCAACTGTGCACTGTAGTAGGCTACAGGTCTGCTAGCATCAACATGTTTTTGTGTTAGGAACCCTGCCGCGCACCCAGCACTTTCGGTTTCATATAATTCAAAAGGTTTCTCATAATCTGGCATCCCCAATGCTGGTGCTTTTGTCAAGCACTCTTTCAATCTGTCAAACACCAGTTCGGACTCCTCAGTATGAGAAACCCATTCTGGTTTACTTGAAGAGACCATTTCTTGCAGTGGTAGTGGCAAAATAGAGAACCCTGGAATCCAATTCTGACAATATCCACACATTCCTCGAAATGTGTGAATTTGTTGCTGAGTCTGCGGCAGAGTCATGTCACGGATGGCCTGTATCCTGTCTGTGGTCAGGTGTCTTAGTCCTTGTGTCAAGCAGTGTTCCAGGTATTTAACCCTTGTCCGGCACAACTGTAATTTATCCTTAGAAACCTTGTGTCCTGTCTGGGAAAGGTGAAACAGAAGCTGTTTAGTATCTGCCAGCGACGACTCAAATGAATCAGAGCATAACAACAAGTCATCAACATATTGTATCAGCACCGACCCATTCTCAGGCTGAAAAGATTGCAAATAGTCATGTAGGGCTTGGGAGAAAATACTTGGGCTGTCAATAAAACCTTAGGGGAGACGGGTCCAGGTGTACTGTACTCCCCTGTAAGAGAAAGCAAAGAGGTACTGGCTGTCGTGGTGAAGAGGAACAGAAAAGAAAGCCGAGCAGAGGTCAATTACAGTGAAGTAAGTAGAGGTAGAGGGGATCTGCATAAGAATGACAGCTGGATTGGGCCCTACGGGGAATTGGCTCTCGACTATTTTGTTTATCCCCCTTAAATCCTGCACTAGCCTGTAGCCCCTCCCCCCACTCTTTTTCACAGGGAAGATGGGACTATTGGCTGTGCTGGATGTCCTGACTAGGATGCCCTGCTGTAGCAGCCATTCTATGACAGGGTATACTCCTAATTCCACCTCTGGCTTCAGAGGGTACTGGGGGATTTTTTGAGCTATCCTGCCATCTTTTATTTGCACAACTAATGGGGCTACATTTGACATCAATCCAGTGTCCTGTTCATCTTTAGTCCATAGGGAACCCGGTATTTGCGAGATCATTTCCTCTACCTGCAATGGACATGTGTCTAGAATGGTAGAGTGCAACATTAGCCTTTGAGGGGTGTCTAACATATCTTATACTTCCTGTGCATGGCTTTCAGGGATATCTAAAAACACACCCTCAGGGGTACAATATATAACACACTGCATCTTACATAATAAGTATCTGCCAAGTAGATTAGTCGGAGCCGATGCAGCCAACAAGAAAGAATGTTTGGTATGCAATGGCCCTATTGTAACCTCTGCAGGTCTACTTAAAGGATACTACTGCACTTTTCCCATTACTCCCATTGCCGAAATAGTTTTTCCAGTGTTCATTATTCCTGTTGAATAGGTCAATACAGATCTGGCCACCCCTGTATCTTCAAGGAAAGGTTGTCTTGTACCAGCTACATTGACCATTACCTCAGGTTCGTCTCTGATGTCATTAGTCAACCTCACTGGCTGCAGTATACAGGTGTGACCCCCTTCCTATTGGCTGTATTGTTGGTTTCCCCGGAATGCGTTGGCAGCTATCATATGTGAGGGAAGTAAATGTGATGAGTTGGAGGTCTGCCAATCCCTCCTTGGGGGAAATCTATGTGTTTCCCCTCTATGTGGCTCGGAATCCCTCCTACATTTCCCTTGGTCCCATCTATGTGTTGTGTAATTTTGTGTACGTGGCTCGTGTCTAGGGGCTTGTTGTCTTTTCTGTGTACAGTCCCTGGAGAAATGTCCCTCCCTTCCACAAGTGTAACACCTGTTTACTCTCCTTCTCAGTTCTTCAAATACCTAGGGAATAGGTTGTGTAGTTTGACCTTCCAGAGCCTGTATACTTACCGTCATCAACCTCTCCCCCTGCAATTCTTTATGTTTAAAGATATTCTTGTCATGCTCAATAGCAGACTCTTTCAGAGCATCTACAGTGACCCCTCTACAATTAGGCAAAGACGTCTGTACCCTGACTTTCAATGCCTCTTTGAGCCCGTCCATGAGCACAGAGACAGCCACCTCCCTGTGGTTCACATCATTTTTTATATTCCTTATCTCAGTGTGTTTAGCCATATCTTGTAAAGCTCTATGAAAATATTTGGATGCCAGTTCACTTTCTTTCTGTTTGATAGTGAAAATTTTATTCCATTTTACAACTGTGGGGAAATACAATCATAGTTGTATATTGATTTGTTTTACATTCTCCTCGTTATATTCATCAGTCAGAGGACTGTCTGCCTCTATCTTACAATCCGTTATGAATTTTTGGGTGTCAATATTAGGGGGTAGGTACGCTCTTAACACTGTCCGCCAATCTTTGTTTGTGGGTTCATGGGCATTTCCCAGATCTTTAATAAACTTCTGGCACCCGGCTAAATCTCTCCTGGGATCGGGGAATTCTGAAATGATTGACTGCAGTTCCGATCTGGTCCACGGGCAATACATTGCAATATTACTGATGGGGGTTACTCCCTGGCTATCAGTTCTCCCATTGGGAACTGCTATTACTCGGACAGGGTGTAACCCAACCACTCCATTCCTGTTTGACTCACTGTGGGGAGCTACTGTCTCTGCGTAATGAACAGTCCCATGCTTACCAGTGGCTATGATCTCACCCATCCCTCCTGTGGAAGATACAGCCACCGCTCTTACCGATTGGGCTGTGCCCACCTTGGTTTTCCGCATGGTTGCTGCCTGGGAGAGGGCTGAGATCAGGCTAGGTTTGTCATCCTCCTCTGCTATTGGTTGTAGCAGCCTTCTCTCCATCGACATATGGCGGTGGTGGTGCACTCGCATTCACATTCCGGTCTGCTTTTGACCTCGCTGCGCAAGCAAGTTCTCTTTGCATTTCTCCTTCCTGTTGCCATATGTTGAAACAGTCATTATGTCTGATCCTACGTTTCTTGGATTTGATCAGACATATTCTATTTCTAACATTTTGCAGCACCTCTGGGTCAAAACTACCAACCCTAGGAAATTATGTCCTATCTTCAACAGTCATTCATGCCCATTCATCACAAAAAGCCTCCGTGTAAGGACCATACTACCTACACATAATATAACCAGCGGACCCTTTCGGCCCCTTCTCCTCAGCCTGAACCCTGGCTCCTGAATGCCTCTCGCGTGCACACTTAGCTCCCATTGTGGACTTTTTAAACACAAGCACTAAGTGGCCAACGCAAGATGGCGGTGAAAAGTCCTCTGAGTGCTTTTCACCCGCTCTGTCTCCTCTGGACAGTACCACGGTCCACTCCTGTAGTGATTTCCCTGTGTACCCAGTGAGGACCCTACCAGACCCCTCAGCACTGGAAGTATGAAGTATTAACAGCAATAAAATAATACCCCTACTTTTTCAGTGGAGGTTAAAAGCCTGATCTTTTTGGATTCTTTCCACAGGAATTCTGCTTGGGAAACGTAACCAAGCCTTCCTATGGAGTTCCACCAGGAATATTTCCTGAGAGAGTCAGCAAAAATTCCTTTTACACAATTCACGTCTGCATATGCTAACACAGCGCGTATGATGCCGCAATTGTGTGAAATTACGCAAGTGGTATCATGTTGCGCTGCATATCACATTACACACACGTGCGGTCCAATCGCACGGCTTATAGATACTTGTTATTTATATGCCCTACGATCACAGGAGTCGAATTCACTAGCTGCGCTCCACAGCCGGAGCTTAACACCAAAAATCACGCTCCTCCGCACGTTTAACCTTTAAAAACACACACACTATGTGCCTCAATACCAATAAATACGTGAGGTCGCTAACCTCCACGCCACCAAGCCTCTGCTTACTCAGTGCCTCACCGACAAGATCCCGCTTTTCGGGGTTCAATACCACACTTTTAGGTTTTCTGTACAGAAAAAAAATCACTCCCTTTGATTGCTAACCTGCCCCAGAGGTAGTACACTTATAATAAGATTTTGAGTAATCTGTCTAAAATCGGATAGTTACTTGTTAATGTATAACTATAATCTTTTTATCCCACCTTAAAATTAAATTCTATTGTGTGGCAAACTTGCGCTCGCTAACTTACGCAATTTTGCGTAATTCCGCAACCGTGCGCGTAATCGTGCACACGTGCGCATCCCCATACGCACGCTTCACATACCTTTGTACCGTGCTACGTGCATACTGTGCGTTCGCAATTACGTATTCCTGCGTATGAATATACGCAGCAACCACACTTATATTAATCACTGTAAGCAATAGAACAAAACTTGTGCTTCTATTGCTTTTGATTAATACACAATACTTCCTTTGTTCCCCACACACTGGAAGTCACCTACGTGGATAACTTCCTTTGAGTGCTGCCCAAACTTTTAGGAAGGAACAGAGGTGGTCATTCCGAGTTGTTCGCTCGCAAGCTGCTTTTAGCAGCATTGCACACGCTAAGCCGCCGCCTACTGGGAGTGAATCTTAGCTTCTTAAAATTGCGAACGAAAGATTCGCATTATTGCGAAAATACATCTCTGTGCAGTTTCTGAGTAGCTCGAGACTTACTCGGCATCTGCGATCAGTTCAGTGCTTGTCGTTCCTGGTTTGACGTCACAAACACACCCAGCGTTCGCCCAGACACTCCTCCGTTTCTCCAGCCACTCCCGCGTTTTTCCCAGAAACGGTAGCGTTTTTTCCCACACACCCATAAAACGGCCTGTTTCCACCCAGGAACACCCACTTCCTGTCAATCACATTACGATCACCAGAACGAAGAAAGACCGTGAGTAAAATTCCTAACTGCATAGCAAATTTACTTGGCGCAGTCGCAGTGCGGACATTGCGCATGCGCACTAAGCGGAAAATCGCTGCGATGCGAAAAAATTTACCGAGCGAACAACTCGGAATGACCTCCAAAGTCTTGTATGTGCTTTACAAGTAACCACTTACCTAAATACAACTAATGTATAACAAATTATCCGATTCTATGCAGGTCTATAATGACTGCTAAAACCTATGGCAACAATGTATAAGAATATGCGCAAAATACCTGTACGCTTGTGTTATTTTTGCTCTAACATACCCAAAGAAAAATTGCTTTTTTTGTTGTCCCTCGGTTCACACCAGCATCTCTGAGACTATACAGGACAGACGTGGTTTAACAACATTAGCTAGTTTTAGCACAAAACAAAATTTTTACTTTAGACGCGTCCTCCACCCTTTGTTGTTAGACCAAAGTCTGTAAGGTCCTGCAAGTCCGCAAGTGTGAGGTGAACCGGATGAGCTCCCAACTGTTAAGTTCTATTAACTTACAAAGAAAAGCAGTACATACGCACACTGTGATTTGAGCAGCTGCGGCCGCTAATCATATACATATATCATCAAAATTGTGCATATACATTGCGAATACACGCCGACACGTTATGTGCACGGTATAGCAACACGTGTGGCTGAATACACTTTACCCCAAACAAGAATGGAATGCGACACCAGTAGTTAAATGTAATGTTGTGGTCCAACGCATCAACAGTATTTACTTTAGAATATACAGATAAAAGGTACAACAATATACAGAGAAGAGCTACAACTAATAATACATACGTTTAAACGTGAGCGCTCCTGGATCCAGGCCTCAGTCAGTCTTGGCAAGATGACCTTAGAGAATAGGGACTGATCCTGGTCAGGAGGCCTCTCTTTTATACAGTTTGTCCAAATACAGTACAAAGGGGTATGTAAGCTCTTCTTTCATAGGATCTGGGATCAAGTCATTTACAGTACATGAGGGGTCATAGGTTGGTTTGAATAGATGGGCGATGCTTGGTCCAGGGTGCACTTGTAGATGTTAACCTCTAGTTTCCCACCGAATATCATAAGTACAGTACAATAGCAGTTTGCGAATATTACATTTCTGTGTATATCTACTGTATACGCAGAAACATGCGATTAACTGTAAATAGCCACCGGAAAGTAGATCATAAAATACTACACATCTGGATACCAAACACTAAGTCCTAACACTGCTCCATCCCCTCCCAACATGTAAAGATGAATAGCTCCATTATTTTACCTTTAAAATGTATGCAAGTTGCTGACAGTGTGTATGGAGACTGTATAAATTATGCACTAAATGACTAAGATATTATATATGTCTTTGTGGCTTTTCTGTGCAAATGCGTATGCTACCGTATATAACCTGTGTATGTAACGTGCGTGTATGCAATATGCATACACACGGCGGTAACATGTACGAACAGAGGCCACTCTGTTTGGAGTTTGTATGTTGTGCGTATGTAATATTTTTGACTTTGATAATTGTAATGTATTTAATGGACTCTCTGGAGTGATTCTGGAGACACACCTCTGTAACATTTAGGAAAGCATCACAGGGCAAGAAAAGTGTTGAGACTCCAAGAGCAGGCTTCAAAGTTGGCAAAGCTGTGTTGCTGTGCTGAGAGCCCCATTCAATTATAATGTAACGGTGGCTATAGCTGAACATGATTCACCTGCATAATGACACTGATGCCGTATTTACACCATTAAACTGAATGATCAGTTGTTATTTCCAATATTTTTAGGACACTGTCACTCAGTATTGTGTATGTTGGGCAGACTGTCTCCTTAGCATTCAGTTAGTAACTCAGAAAATATTTCCTAATTAGAAAGATAATTTCTAACAAAGAAATATAATAATGGCCCTCATTCCGAGTTGATCGTTAGCAAGGCGATTTTAGCAGAGTTGCTCACGCTAAGCCGCTGCCTACTGGGAGTGTATCTTAGCATCTTAAAATTGCGAACGATGTATTCGCAATATTGCGATTACAAACTACTTAGCAGTTTCAGAGTAGCTCCACACTTACTCGGCATCTGCGATCAGTTCAGTGCTTGTCGTTCCTGGTTTGACGTCACAAACACACCCAGCGTTCGCCCAGACACTCCTCCGTTTCCCCGGCCACTCCTGCGTTTTTTCCGGAAACGGTAGCGTTTTTTCCCGCACGCCCATAAAACGGCCTGTTTCCGCCCAGTAACACCCATTTCCTGTCAATCACACTACGATCGCCGGAGCGATGAAAAAGCAGTGAGTAAAAATACTATCTCCATTGTAAAATTACTTGGCGCAGTCGCAGTGCGAATATTGCGCATGCGTACTAAGCGGAATTTCACTGCGATGCGATGAAAAATACCGAGCGAACGACTCGGAATGAGGGCCAATGTTCCATTCTTCCTTTATGGCACCAGATGCATTTTGTGCTCTTTAGCTCATTAAGGCTGGGACATATATTATGCCTTTGTGTGTGTGCATATAGAAATTGTTTTTCTTAAATGACATGTGGTTTTTCTGCTTTGCTAGAGAGGTTTTTGAAGTTTTAGTGATGCCTAATAGCGAATTTTATAAATGTTTGAAAACATAGATGTAAGTATATGTGATATTATATATACATTGCATACTATTTACTTGACACATATGCACTATATACTGGACACATATGCTACTGGTGTCTATCTGCAGATAGCATGAAATGTGTACCCCTAAGTGTAAATACATTATTTTCATGTGAAGATTTTATTTTTTGTGTAAATTCACCCAATGTGCTATTGATTGTGCACCAGGATCTTGCCATCAGTATTACGTATTCCAGGATATGCGTGTGCTGGTCTTGTGAGAGACATTAACTTGTATAATTATGTTCATAAGAACCTGATTGCATATGACGAGGGCAGTGTCTTGACTTATGAAGAGCACTGAAACAAATGGGAAGCCAAAGACTAATGTGGTACCCAGGAAAATGGTGTGCATGCCCAGAGCCATTTCTTGCGTTGGACGAGGCATGCTGTCACACGGGGCACCTGCCATGGCTCTTTTGGTGGCTCCTGGTGCTCCCCCTCTTTCCCGTCATTACTACTCCGCTGTGAAGTTTTGTGTAATGACGCGTTTGCGTCGTGACATCATGAAGCAAACGCGTCATTACACAAAACCCCGCCCGCAGAGCGGAGTACTAATGATGGGTAGGAGGGGGAGCACCAGGAGTCAGGACAGACTGAGTAACGGGCAGGCGGGCGGAGGAGGGAGATGCTGGCGGGCAGCTGGGCGGGCACTGTAAACACCCCTTATCGTACAAAGAATACTACACAGCCCTGGCAACTAGCATTACACAGCCCTGGCAACTGACATTACACTGTGTCAGGCAGTTGCCAGGGCTGTGTAATGCTAGTTGCCAGGGCTGTGTAATGCCATTTGCCAGGGCTGTGTAATTTACACAGCCCTGGCTACTAGCATTACACAGCCCTATCAATTAGCATTACACAGCCCTGGCAACGATCATGACACCCGTCCCAGAGCATGAAACCCCTGGCAACCAGCATGGATCCCAGAGTATGAAACCCCTGGCAACCAGCATAGATCCCAGGGCATGACACCCCTGGAAACCAGCATGACACCCAGCGCGTGAAACCCTTGGCAATAAACAGGTAATTTAAAAGTGATTAGAAGCTTTACTGTAGGGTATAATGTATCAAGGGCATTGCAGTGTGTGGCATAATATTGTGCAGGGAGCATTACTGTGTGGGGCTTAATATGGTGGATTTTTTTTCCTGTGGTAGCAATGATTTTTTGTGCAGGGTCAAAAACTGGGGTGTATATTCAGACCACACCCATTTTAGCAAGGCCATGCCCATCTTAGTGAGGCCATGCCCATTGGTGGGATTTGTCCTTTTTTTATACAAATACAAAAGAACTGGCGCTGTGTTGTATCTCCAATAAACAAAAATGGATGGATAAATAAAAATTATTTACTTAACATTAAATAATGTAAATCAAATATAAAATGACACTAATAGGCCACAATTTAAAAACATGAATATAGTACTGAGGAGCAAAAGTTTTGTATAGAACTGCCCAAATTGTAATTCCACAGTTGGATCCCTGACAAAACGGCATAAGATCTGAATGGGGCCAAAAATAAATTCAGCTGGTATTACCCGTGGTGGTGATTACATCCAAACACACTTTTGAGCCCTCAGCAAGAAAGCTGTCTGTGTGCAGTCCACTGGGGGTTTTCCAAGTAGTGCTGTAATGCAATGTGGTCCCAAAATAACAATTTCAAAGTCAGGGGAGTCTTTAGTAGTCCATATCTGGATCCATAAGCGCAGGTGGAAATTAACAGCACCAATTTTTCATTCTTAACGCGTTTCCCTAGGCACGGTCACTTAGCTTCATCAGAAGTAGTTCTCAGTATCTGAAAAGGGTCTATTTAAACCCCCTTAATGAGCTGACAATTGTCAGATGTTTGTGTAATAATTATGTTATCCATCCATAAAAATATAATGAAAACACTTGTAGAGTATATATAATTATTCTACAGTAGATTGATATAGAGGCAATCCTACATTGATATTCTTAAAATCAATACATTTTTCAACCATATAAATCAAACAGTTTGTGAGGTCAGAGATTATTTGAGGTCACATGACTGGAATGATACTCACCTGTAGAATTAATTGGGCCCCAGGTGTGCCGTCCACGTTCTCACAGTGCTACCGAGCGGGTGCCAGCAAAACCGGAAGTCTGCACTGGTAATGTGACCCATGACTCATCTATCCGTGTGTGCACTGACACAGAGATCTCGTCAGCCACACATGGAATGGATGTGGAATGCATCCGGAGCTACGTGGAGCGCAGTCACGTGATGCGGAATTGTCACATGATCAATGTGGGGGGCGCATTTTTAAATCTCACACTGGGAGCAAACTTGACTAGAAACAGCCCTGTGCATGCCCTTTTAAGAGTTACTCACAGGTCCACAGCTGCAGAAGGGGAGAGCGCTGGCACAGCAAGAGTTGAGCTGAGACCCTGGTCTGTTCACATGGTCTGGATGCGGACTGCTAATTGGACAGGGCAGCCTGGGCACAAGAGAGCCTTATAGGAAGAAGAAGAAGGAGGAGCAGTGTGGAGACACAGTAGGTGCTGGACATGGAGCAAAGCGGCAGCTGGGGACAAGTGTCAGCCGCAGGATGCTGGGCAGTGAAAGCAACGCTGCAGAACTGTAAGCAGTGGGGTGCTTCCAGAGAGCCAAGTACCGGGACTGGTCCAGAAAGGGAAAGCCTCTGCTAAAAAGGGTCTGAGTGAGTATATGAGTAACTAAGTGACCAAAGCTCCGGGCAAGTTGATACTCAGTTTAAAGAGCCATTGTCGCAAGCTGTGCAGTTAAAGGGCCCAAATGGCATAGCGCCACATTCCATAAGCTAAAGACCGCAGCATCATATTTCTTAAGCTAAACGCTGCAAAGAGGGTATTAAGGCAACCTTTTCCCCACAATGAGTCTGTGGGAACATTTAAGATGGAATTGTTTTACCAATGCAAGGCAGATGTTTATTTTGAAAGTCTGAGTTATTTGTGGCAAGTTTATATAAAGCCCTGTAACAGTAAGAGAGACTGAGTTTGTTCAACCAAGAAGACCCTCATTGTTTTTTTTAAATATGTTTATTGAAGGTTTTTCAATCATACACATGTAAATATGAAAAAGCGTACAACATGGAAATACAGAGTAAAGTGTCTATACAGAGATATTCTAGGGTACATCTGAGTAAAGTGGATAAATTGCAGTAAATAAAATGAAACTAGAAATATATACCCATAACAAAGAATACCGGGTACTACCGGGATTTAACTGAGTATATTCCAGGCTGCTATGGGGCGGTAGACCACAATTAGTCGTATAGTATAGCAGTACTTCCACATAGTAAAATTCGTTAAAGAGAAAGAACAGAAGATAGAAAACAAAGTACAAGAAAAGAAAAAAGTATGTACAGGGAGGGGGGGAGAACACAAAAGGGAAGCAGAGAAAAGAGGAGGAGGGGAGATATGACGGGATGAGGGTGAGTGTTAGGGCCTGCCCATAACACTCAATATAACTTATGAGAGCGCCAGAGAGAGAAGAATAGATAAATACTGGGTCTGAAAAAGAAACCAGTTAAATTGCTCAAACTCTTGCAAATGATTCATAAGACAACAATGAGCAGTCCAAGGTTTTCAAGATATGTTGTTTGGTATGCGGAGGCAAAGTGTCAATGAAAGGGCTCCATTTGCGGCAAAACTTTCGTGTGCTAAAGAAAGGTGAAGTTAAAACCGTTTTTCTATCATAATACAATAATTGCAGTAGTTTTTGCTGGACTTCCGCAAGGGAAGGAGCGGAGCGCTTAACCCACTTAATCAAGATACATTTTCTACCAAGTGTAAGGATTACACTGAGAAGAGAGAGACTTCTCGGGGTGATCCACCAGTTCGCAAAGTTTAAGGTAAGACAAGCTAACTGATCTGGTGATACATTCAAGGAGAATAGTCTATTAATATAGGCAAAAAGTTTACACCAAAATCTTCTAATTTTTCTACATTCCCATACACAATGTATAAAAGATGCTGAGGCCTTCCCACATTTAAGACATTCACCAGATTCGGAGGGTAACATATGAGATTGTTGTGCAGGTGAAATGTATGCTCTGTGCAAAAATCGTAGGTGAACCTCTTGGAAGTAAGCTGATGACAAAAATTTCAGTGATCTTTCACAGGGTTGTATAATATCTGAAATGCTAACTAAAGCAGGGATGTCAGCCTTCCATTTCAGGAACAAATTGTCCCATTGTACGGTGGGTAGACAAGATATCAAAATGGAATAGACATATTTCACCTTAAATGGTCGCACCTGGGAAGAATGCAGGAGAGCATCAATAGCTTGAGAAGCAGGGTATACCTTATGGGAATCTTTCAATTGAGTCAAGGCACCATGAGAAAGTACAAAGTTACGCACCTGGAAATACATATACATGTGGCGTGGAGACAAGTTAAATTGTTGGCATAGATCAGAAAAGGAGTAAAGGACTCCTCCAGGGTCAAACACTTTGTGGAAGGAGTCGAGGCCCTTTTCCTTCCAGAGGGAGTACGTAGCATTGTGCAGTGAGGGTGGAAATGCTGGGTTAACCCACAACGGGATATATTTGGAAAAATGAGGATCTCGGTGACATTGTTTATTGATGGTTAACCAAGCGTTAAAAGTATCTTTAAATAATATATGGTTCTTTAATTGGGAGTGTATCTGGGTGGAGTGCGAGTGTATTAGTGCACTAGGAGCGTATGGAGAGAATATCGCTAAATCCAACTCATAATCAACATAGTGAGATGTAGCATGGAGCCAGTCAATAATATAGCGGAACTGAACTGCTAGGGAGTATGCCTGGATATCAGGAGCAGCAAAGCCACCCTTCACTTTAGGAGATTTAAGTTTCTGCCTGGCTATGCGTGGTCTTTTGCCTTGCCAAAGAAACTTAGAAAAAAGTGCTTCGAGCCTAAGAGTATCAGAAAGTGTCAATGAAATAGGAAGCATTTGCATAAAGTAAAATAACTTGGGGAAAATAATACATTTAATCACCTCTAACCTCCCCAGAAGAGACAACGGTAAGTCTTTCCAGGAATCCATTTTGAGTGCTAAGTTATCTATGAGAGGGGAATAGTTAATTTTATAAAGATTAAGGAGATCAGAGCAAATATTAATACCTAGATATTTGAAATGGGAATGGGTCACTTTAAAGGATGGAATATCGGGATGGGATAATATAGAAGGTGATAAATTGCCCAGGAGCAAAAGTTCCGACTTATTGAAGACCCTCATTGTTAAGCGAGTTGATTTTGACAAGAGACACCTACCATTCCTTCGCTAACTACATCCTCTTTGGATAAAACTGGGAACATTTGCCCCTGACACAACCCAGGATTGTCCCATATATCTGTGTGCCAATTTCCCAATTGACACATTGTGGCACTGCAGAAGTGTACTAGAGCTCCAACATTTAATGCCTGTGAAGATCGATATACCTTGGCTAGGAAAAGCTAGAGAGTTATTGTTTGCTATTGCTAAATGTGTTTTCCAATACTCTCCTTGTTACCACATTATAGATTGTGATTCCAATTATCTTATGCTGATATCTATGACTCCAGTTAACATGTTCATCTGTGATTCAAATGATAATGCCATTCTTTAGTGATTCAAACTAAGTGTCTTTTGCATATTGAATGCTCCATTTTGGTATGAACTGTAGCCAATTGTCTTCTATTTGTTCGTCTTTGATGCCAAGTCTACTTTTTGTGATTATATAAATTTAACACCAGTTAATCAATCATCTTTAATCCAGAGTTCATTGCAGCTGTTGGAATTGCTAACTCATTCCTGTTTTGTGTAAATCTATCCTACCTCTCTGAACACAGTACTACAGGACAAGGTATAGGGACAGGGGAAAGGTCCGTCACATAGCCACCCAACACCTTTGATACCTCTCTCAACAACTTAGACCTACCAACCAACCCCGGGGTGTTACACTAAGCTTTATGTTACTGTTTCACAGACTTGATCTACAAAGCCCTTTAACCACTTGCCTGTGCATGGTTGCACAGGATGCAACCAGTCAGATAAACAGTGTTAGCAGCTGCAGGGAAGGGAAACTTCCCTAGGCTGCTGCTCTCAGAGGGACCGGAAGGTCCCCCTGCCTCCCTTCACCCTCCCCTCAGTGTACTGCCGATCATCGTCAGCATGGCAGGACCCCCCACCCAGTGGCTGTAGACAATAGCAGCCGCTGGGAAAGTGTAAAACAACACCCCCATGCCACCCCAAGACCCCCCCTGTGTACCTGTCAGCTGTCTTGGTGGTAAAAAGTAATGGCCGCGATGTTACAGATGTTCTGATGTTACCAATCTTCCCGACCACTGTTCCGATGTTTGAGAAAAAATATTTTGAAGAAGGTTAAATTCATGTTCTTCAATTCACTAATAAAAAAAACCCCAACAATTTCAGAGTGGTTTTTGTGGAAAAAACTGAAAAAAATTGTCAGTTAAGTGGTTAACAGTCCTGGCATAGATTAATTAATTATCTGATATCATTCCCTCTGCTAAAGCATGAAAAGCCTTAAAACCTGGACTATAATCGTGCTCCGAGGACTGAATTTGGGAAAGACTGAATAAGATAGTAGAAAGAAAACCAACAACACAAAAGAGCTGATGCAGGAAGATTCTGGTGTTAAATTCCTGCGTGATGCACATGCCACTGGGGCTAATTCAGACCTGTTCGTTCGCTAGGGGTTCTTTGCAGTCCTGCGTTTGCACAGTCGCCACCTACAGGGGGAGTGTATTTTGGCTGTGCAAGTGTGCAAACGCATGTGTAGCAGAGCTGTACAAACAGATTTTGTACAGTTTCTGCGCAGCCCAGGACTCAGCCGCTGCGATCACATCAGCCTGTCCAGGACCAGTATTGACGTCAGGAACCCTCCCTGCAAACACATGGACATGCCTGCGTTTTTTCAAACACTCCCTGAAAACGGTCAGTTGCCACCCAATCCCCTTGCGAACGCCCGTGCAAATGGATTCTTCGCACAAATCGCTGAGTGGCAATCCACTTTGTACCAGTGCGACGTGCCTGCGCATTGCGGTGCATACGCATGCGCAGTTTAGACCTGATTGCCTGCTGTACGAAAACGCAGCCTAGCGATCAGGTCTGAATTACCCCCACTGTCTGTAAACTGACCCTTAACGTGACAAGGTGGTGAGTACAGGTTACAGTGCAGGGTACCACATTAGTATAGAGTAATGGGTCAAGTGAGCTAAGCTCATATACCCTAGAAGACAGGGAAGTTCCAATTTAGAAGCCAGAGGAGGATTTAGAAAAAGTCAGGCTCAGGAACAAGGAAATGTCAAAACAAAGTGTTGAACCTAAGAGGAAAAGGAAAGTCTAACAAGTCAGCTTTGGTATGCAAGGAAAGGGGAGGCACTGCCTCCCCTGCCTCCCCTGACTGCACGTCCCTGGTTTAGAGGCACCCGGTACTCTGCACTCGCACCTGCCATCACATGCAATGAGGGTGTAAAGAGTCAGGTGCTACTTATTCCTGGAATAAATGGACCTGAAGAAGTTCCCCGGTCAGCCAGTCCGATGCTACTCCCCCCCTTCCCCATGCATAGCACAGTGGATCTGATGATCTGTCCCCACTGCTTCAGATGATCTCTGCGCATGCAGAGATCAGCTAAACTGTGCAGGGAGATGAACTGCTGGGTGCAGGGCCGGCTCTAGGCATGTTCGAATAGAGCGGCCGCGCAGGGCGCCACCCTTAATGGGCGCCGCGCGCTGGCGCCGCCATATTCGAACATGGAGCCGGCCCTGCTCTGCAGCATCGTGTGACTTGAGTGCGTTATACGCGCTGAGCGGCGCAGGTGTCTAACGTCAGACGCCGGCGCTGCGCAGCGCGCACAGCGCACTCAAGCGCCTTGGACTTGGAGGCTTCCTGGCCGCCCGCCCGCCAGCACCCCCGCACCCGGACCTGCACTGCCGCACCCGGACAGCAGTACTCCTCCCCCTCCAACGCCGCAGGTATTTGGGGGGGGGGGGTGGCTGAGTGAATCATTTATGGATGGCACTGTGGGGGCATTTATCTGGCACTTTGGGGGGCGTTTATCTGGCACTGTGGGGATATTTATCTGGCACTGTGGCACTGGAGGCATTTATCTGGCACTGTGGGGGCATTTACCTGGCACTGCGGGAACATTTATCTAGCACTGGGGGCATTTATCTGGCACTGTGGGGACATTTATCTGGCACTGTGGCACTGGGGGCATTTATCTGGCACTGTGGGGGCATTTACCTGGCACTGTGGGGACATTTATCTGGCACTGGGTGCATTTATCTGGCACTGTGGGGACATTTATCTGGCACTGTGGGGTATTTATCTGGCACTGTGGGCATTTATCTGGCACTGTGGTGACATTTATCTGGCACTGTGGCTGTGGGGGCATTTATCTGGCACTGTGGGGGCATTTATCTGGCACTGTGGGGACATTTATCTGGCACTGTGGGCATTTATCTGGCACTGTGGGGGCATTTATCTGGCACTGTGGGGGCATTTATCTGGCACTGTGGGGGCATTTATCTGGCACTGTGGGGACATTTATCTGGCACTGTGGGGGCATTTATCTGGCACTGTGGGAGCATTTATCTGGCACTATGGGTACATTTTGGCACTGTGGGGGCATTTATCTGGCACTGTGGGGGCATTTATCTGGCACTGTGGGGACATTTATCTGGCACTGTGGGGACATTTATCTTGCACTGTGGAGGCATTTATCTGGCACTGTGGGGGCATTTATCTGGCACTGTGGGGACATTTATCTGGCACTGTGGGGGCATTTATCTGGCACTGTGCGGGCATTTATCTGGCACTATGGGGACATTTTGGCACTGTGGGGGCATTTATCTGGCACTGTGGGGGCATTTATCTGGCACTGTGGGGACATTTATCTGGCACTGTGGGGACATTTATGTAGCACTGTGGGGGCATTTATGTAGCACTGTGGGGGCATTTATGTAGCACTGTGGGGGCATTTATCTGGCACTGTGGGGGCATTTATCTGGCACTGTGGGGGCATTTATCTAGCACTGTGGGGGCTTTTCTGTATCTACATATCTGGCACTGTGTGGCCATTTATGTATCTGGCATTGCTGGGGGGCATGTCATGTGTTGCTGGCACTGCTGGGGGGCATGTCATGTGTAGCTGGCACGGCTGGGGAGCATATCATGTAGTGTTCCCGCTAGGCGTCTGTGGCTAGGCAAAGTGTCTAACGTGCTCTGCCTGGCGCAAAGTGTCTAACGTGCTCTGCCTGGCGCAAAGTGTCTAACGTGCTCTGCCTGGCGCAAAGTGTCTAACGTGCTCTGCCTGGTGCAAAGTGTCTAACGTGCTCTGCCTGGCGCAAGGTGTCTAACGTGCTCTGCCTGGCGCAAAGTGTCTAACGTGCTCTGCCTGGCGCAAAGTGTCTAGGAGGTTCTACCTGGTGCAGTGTGTATTAACTGCACTACTGTGTGGTGTAATGCGAATTGCCACTATTATGTGGCCACGCACCTTCCCCACGAAGCAACGCCCCTAAATATTGCTGCGCGCCTTCGGCGCGCACTGTCCATGCTTTGCCATGTAGGTAGATGAGCACCAAGCATTACAGTATGTACATTATTTTGCCCTCCTTACTTAAAAATGTGCCCTCCCTGCCCTAAAAAGTGAACACTATCGTGTAGCTGGCACTGCTGGGGGGCATATTGTGTGTAGCTGGCACTGCTGGGGGGCATATCATGTCTATCTGGCACTGCACATTGTGTATCTGGCACTATACTGGAGACATTATGTGTATCTGACACTATACTGGAGACATTGTGTGTAAGGAACACTACTGTGGCTGTTATGTGTAAGGCTGCTAATTGTGTGCGTAGAGGGGGTGTGAAAACATATTTATTTATAGTCTAATAATATGAAGTTATGAGGCCACGCCCACTTTCCAAGAGGCCACGCCCACTTTTCCTGGAGTGCGCGCACCTTCGGCGCGCGCATAATGGGGGGGGGGGGGGGGGCACTTTTATATGTTTTTGCTCAGGGTGCTAGTAGGCCTGGAGCCAGCCCTGGCTGGGTGCAGGTAGTTACAACCAGACTCTAGGTCCAGAATGTAACACTCTGACAGTGCATGGACAGATGAGAGGAACAAACTCGCCTGCCATTCAGAGAACAGCTACCAGGTATGACAATACATATTTGACCTGATTCACATGCAAGATTTGTGAGTTGACCAGGATTGTTTAAAGTGACAGAGGACTGGATTACCCCCTCCCAATACAGTACGTGTGAAAGCAGAAGCGTATCCAGAACCTTGAGGGCCCCATAGCAACATTTTGAAGAAGCCCCCTGCCTATGCTTCTACAGAGACACCTCTCCACAGCATCTTATTACTTTTATGCCCCACAATAGTGCCTTAGTTTTTTTTTTTTAAGAACCATAGTAGTGCCCTTGTTCATAGTATGTCAAATTGTAGGGCTGCCAGTACACATTATGCAGCACAGTACCCTCAGTTCACGTTATGTTATACAGAATCCCCAATTCACAATATGCCACATTACAGTGCCCCCAGTTCATATAATGCCCTCCAGTTGATTATATACCGCATTATAATTTGCAAATGACAAGTGATACAAAAAGAGCAGTAAAGCCGCACGTTGCTTGATGGGAGTTTATTCCCTTTTTTTAAAAGAAACATCGATTTCAACGGGTTTCCACTAGTTTTTTTTTAAAATAAATTCTCATTGCTAGTCCTAACCGATCTCCAGATCTCAGGAAGAACGTCAGGCTATGTGAGAGATTGCCAGCAATGCTCATTGCAAGTCTGAAAATTTAATTTGTATAATGACAAAGGAGTCGTAAATTACAAATATATTACAATGCCGCACATGCCAAACAGCAAATACCACAGACAAGAACACAGCATATAACACTATGATGTGGTCAAATATTTATTCATTCATTAATTTCTTGCTTGTTGTTCCCCATATCTGAAGACCATAGTTGTAATTAACAAGTAATTATTTCTTATTACATATTGGTTTCATACTTTGTCTATAATTGAAGATTTAAGGACAACCACATGTCTCCCATTGTAATTCTATTGCATATGTACAGTAGTAATACTTGTACAATTTGGTTGGTGAAACCTTATGTGAATCTTACTACCATTAGTGTTATCACTGCTGGTAAGATTATTTTACTCTATTGGGAAAAGAGCCTTGTCCAAGTTGCTTCTAATCTGCAGCCGGTAGTACGCCAGCATCATTGGCACTTGGCACTTACAGCTAGCCTGTGCTGGGTGCAGCCAATGTGACACAGGTATCCCTTAACCATACACACAGTAACTTAGTTAATGAGGTTGAATAGAGGCAAAACCTGTATTCTGAGTTACGTTGTGCACCTAATAAGGTGCCTGCTGGAGTAATGGTTTAGTACCAATTAACAACTATGGGGTATATGCAATTGCGGTCGAATTCCCGAAATTGTCGAATTTCGGGTCATTTTCGCCCCAAAAAAAAATTTGCCTATGCAATTCAGTGCTTTGCGACCAAAAAACGGACTTTCAAAATTCGACTTTTTGAAATTCGAATTTTTGCAAATTCGACTTTTCTGCAATGAAACAAGTGCCTCAATTCGACAAAAGCATATTCAATTCAAGTTTGGAAATTTGACAGCAGTGCTTTTAGACAGCAAATTCGTCATTTTCAATCCGCCACACTTTGGAGGGTGAAAACAATAAAAAAAAATTTAAACATGTTTTTTTTGGTGTTTTTTTTTTTAGGAATAGCATATCTATTTATATTAGAAGGGATTAGGTATTTTTTTTTTTTTTTTTGGAGGCACAAATATTATTTATATATTTTTTAAAATATTATTATATTTTTATTATTTTTTATTGCTGGAACGGTAAAATCCTTAAAAAAAATGGCGTTGGGTCCCCCCTCCAAAGCATAACCAGCCTCGGCTCTTCGAGCTGGTCCTGGTTCTAAAAATGCGGGGAAAAAATTGACAGGGGATCCCCCGTATTTTTAAAACCAGCACCGGGCTCTGCGCCTGGTGCTGGTGCCAAAAATACGGGGGACAAAACGAGCAGGGGTCCCCCGTATTTTTCACACCAGCATCGGGCTCCACTAGCTGGACAGATAATGCCACAGCCGGGGGTCACTTTTATGCCGTGCCCTGCGGCCGTGGCATTAAATATCCAACTAGTCACCCCTGGCCGGGGTACCCTGGGGGAGTGGGGACCCCTTCAATCAAGGGGTCCCCCCCCCCAGCCACCCAAGGGCCAGGGGTGAAGCCCGAGGCTGTCCCCCCCCATCCAATGGGCTGCGGATGGGGGGGCTGATAGCCTTTTGTGATAATGAAAAGAATATTGTTTTTTCCAGCAGTACTACAAGTCCCAGCAAGCCTCCCCCGCAAGCTGGTACTTGGAGAACCACAAGTACCAGCATGCGGGAGAAAAACGGGCCCGCTGGTACCTGTAGTACTACTGGGAAAAAAATACCCAAATAAAAACAGGACACACACACCGTGACAGTAAAACTTTATTTCATACGTCGACACACACATACTTACCTATGTTCACACGCCGACATCGGTCCTCTTCTCCATGTAGAATCCACGGATACCTGAAAATAAAAGATCAATATACTCACCTAAGCCATGGTCCAGAGATACATCCACGTACTTGGCAAAAAAAGAAAACGAACACACGGGCCACCGGACTGAAAGGGGTCCCATGCTGACACATGAGACCCCTTTCCACGAATGAGACCTGTCAGTGACAGCTGTCACACAAAGGTCTCTAAAGCCAATCAGGAAGCGCAACTTCGTTGCGCTCACCTGATTGGCTGTGCGCTGTCTGAACTCAGACAGCGCATCGCACAGCCCCGTCCATTATATTCAATGGTGGGAACTTAGCGGCTAGCGGTGAGGTCACCCGCCGGTCAGCGGCTGACCGCGGGTAACCCCACCGCTGACAGCAAAGTTCCCACCATTGAAACTAATGGAGCGGCTTTGCGATGCGCTGTCACAGCACAGACAGCGCACAGCCAATCAGGTGAGCGCCACGGAAGTAGCGCTTCCTGATTGGCTGAAGGGACTTCAGTGACAGGAGTCACGTGATGTCCCGGCATTCGGGAGAAAGGGGTCTGATGTGAAAGCATGGGACCCCTTTCAGTCCGGCATGGAGCGGGTGTTCGGTTTGTTTTTTAACAAGTACGTGGATTTATATCTGGACGTGGATGTACCTCTGGACGCTGGAAGGTGAGTATAATTTTTTCACAGGTACCCTCGGATCGTCGGAGACCGTGGCAGTCGGCGTGTCAACATAGGTAAGTATGTGTGTGTCGGTAGTGTGTAATAAAGTTTTACTATCAAGGTGTCTGTGTACTGTTTTTATTTGGGTATTTTTTTTCCAGTAGTACTACAGGTACCAGCGGGCCCGTTTTTCTCCCGCATGCTGGTACTTGTGGTTCTCCAAGTACCAGCTTGCGGGGGAGGCTTGCTGGGACTTGTAGTACTACTGGAAAAAACAATATCTTTTTATTATCACAAAAGGCTATCAGCCCCCCCATCCGCAGCCCATTGGATGGGGGGGACAGCCTCGGGCTTCACCCCTGGCCCTTGGGTGGCTGGGGGGGGGGACCCCTTGATTGTAGGGGTCCCCACTCCCCCAGGGTACCCCGGCCAGGGGTGACTAGTTGGGTAGTTAATGCCACGGCCGCAGGGCACGGCATAAAAGTGACCCCCGGCTGTGGCATTATCTGTCCAGCTAGTGGAGCCCGATGCTGGTGTTAAAAATACGGGGGACCCCTACTCTTTTTGGCCCCCGTATTTTTGTCACCAGCACCAGGCGCAGAGCCCGGTGCTGGTTTTAAAAATACGGGGGATCCCTGCCCAATTTTTCCCCGCATTTTTAGAACCAGGACCAGCTCGAAGAGCCCGAGGCTGGTTATGCTTTGGAGGGGGGACCCCACGCCATTTTTTTTTCCGGGTTTTTCCCGTTTTTTCCCGTTTTTTAAAATCGCGGCAAAATCCGCCAAATCGGCCGATTTTCGCCCGCGGGTCTGTCGAATCCGTTTTTCATTGAATATGGTGAATTCCGGCAGCCACCTGCTGGAATTCACCTGTCGAATTGAGTCGAATTAAAAAACGGCGAAAAATTGCCGCGATTCGCCGTGAATTGCATATACCCCTATGACTCTTACCACTCCCAGATAGTTATTGTCAATATCTTAAATGCTATAGCATTGGATACTTTTTTCACTTAGAAACTTGTCCAGTCCGTTTTTAAAGGCATTTACAGAAACCGCCATTATTACCTTCTGCGGCAGGGAGTTTCAAATCTTTATTGCCCTTACTGTGAAGAATCCTTTCCTACGTTGTGTATGGAATTTTCTCTCCTCAAGCCTGAACGAGTGCCCACGTGTCCTATACAGAGTTCTTTGATAAACAAATCCCCTGCTAACTCCTTGTAGTGACCCTTTACATATTTGAAGATATTAATAATGTTTCCTCTTAGACGCCTCTTTTCTAGTGTATACATATTTAACCTAGTAAGCCTTTCCTCATACTCCAGTGCCTCTAACCCTTTTATCAATTTAGCAGCTCGCCTTTGAACTCTTTCTGGTTCCCCTATATCTTTTTTATAATGTGGTGCCCAAAACTGAACACGATATTTCAAGTGCGGACATACTAGTGATTTGTACAGCGGCAGTATTACATCCTCGTCCTCATGCCTCAGAATAGCACAGAAATCTGTCTACACACCCACGACCCTGCCTCAAAATGGGTCTATTGCATGCATTTCCTATGTAGCCACCCAATTGACATCCATAAATATGAACCCAGAGAACCACCCACAGTTATAATCTCCATCAAAGTGCTTTTTGCCACACATTTTCATTATGCAATAATACTTGATCAATTATGCTTTTTGACATGTGTACAACTCAGACTCAGTCCATCAGTCTCTATCCCTATCCTGCTGCACCCACCTTCAAAATATTGCCAGAATATGCTTTTTCCTTGCTGGAGAGTACCAGTACTCTTTCATACTGTGGTGTCACCTCCTGCCTTGAATACAGAAACCTCCTCCTACTGTATCTGGCAATCCCATAAATCATCTATTTGTGCTTCAGTCCCACTTATTTGCCAGCAAGAATTTCCAATTACTCACTTTCCTATAAAGTCCTCAAACACACAACCACTTTATACACCTCAAATCTTATCTCAACACAGTTTCCATTCTTGCTCTCCCATGCAGTGCCAGATTAAGGTCCACATGGGCCTGGAGCTGAAATTTATGAAGGGCCTATTTTGTGCCTTGGCAGAGTGTGTGACAAGCGCTATGACGGTATAACTAGTGATGTGGGGTTGTGACCAGTGTGGCGTGTGTGTGATCTACATAAGGGGTGTCGCTATCTATGACAAACATAGCTAGTGCTTGCCTTCAACCACTTAATAGTGCAGCTATAAAATGAAGATGTTTGTGACCACCATATAATACAGAGAATCAGTGACCGTCATAAGATACAAAGAGCATCGCAGTGACCACCATATAATACAAAACTCATCACAGTGATTGCCATGTGACACAGAGATCATTGTAGTGAATGTCATATAATACAGAGATCATCACAGTGACTGCCACATAAAGAAAAGAGTAACAGTGACCAAAGTATAATACAGAGAGCATCACAGTGACTGCCACAGAAAGAAGTGAGAGTTACAGTGACCAAATTATAATACAGAGAGCATTGCATTGACTGCCATATAATACACCTATCATTACAGTGACTTCCATTGCAGTGAATGCCTTATGATATATAGAACTCCTACAACCATCATAACATACAGAGGACATCACAGCCAGGGGGTGTGACACAGGTCAGTTTGGGTTAAGACTGAGGCACACGCAGTCTAGGAGATTGCTAGACTGGGTGCTACTATGGGTGTGAGCAGGTCTCTGGATAAAGGGACATTCTGTTGGGTTGAGGGCCTCTGTATGAAAGGTCAGCATGTAGGGATGATGGTATCTGGATGCATGCATGGACAGGGTGTAAGGGTGACAGTCCCTGGAGGCAGGGACAGGGTGTAGTGGTGAGGATGCTTGGATGCAAGAACAGGGTGTAGAGGTAAGGGTATCCAGATGCAAAATATAAATACATTTGGCTGTAACACATGTGTCTCATTTGTATATTGTATCAACATACAAAGCAGGTGGAAATGGGAGCAACAATTGTGCAAACAAAGCAGATGTGGAAAGATCAGAAAAGATGGGGGCGATACAGATCAAATGAGGAAAGGGGAGCAGAGATGTGTAGACACTTATATCCCTTTTCCACTAGCTTTTTTAAACATGGGTAAATGCGCGGGGGCGCGCATTTACCCGTGTTTTTCCCTAGTGGAAACGGGTCCCCCGGCAAATTCCCGGCTCAAGTGATCCGGGAATCCTACCCTGGTAGCTAGCCAGGTTGAACGTGTGTTCAACTCGGCTAGCTGTCTAGTGTGGACGGGAGCCGTGTCGAGGCGACACGGCTCCCGTTCACAGTGCATAGGGAGGGTGGGGCTGGGAGATCATGTGATCTCCCAGCGCCGCCCTTGCCGCATCACTAGCGCGTCACCAACCGCGCGTCACCCAACACGGCTGCGCCCCGTGCTACGCTAGTGGAAAAGGGGTATAAGTAGAGTCCCCTTTTTTCACATTACAGCAGCAGAATCACCGTTATTACACATTACGGCAACAGAGTCCCCTTCGTACACATTATGGCAGACAGCGTCCCCTTTTTACACATTACGGCAGCAGAGTCCCCCATTTTACACATTACGGCAGCAGAGTCGCCCTTTTTACACATTACGACAGCAGAGTCGCCCTTTTTACACATTACGGCAACAGAGTCACCCTTTTTACACATTACGGCAGCAGAGTCCCCTTTCTACACTTTACGGCAGGAGAGTCGCCCCTTTTTACACATTATGGAAGGAGAGTCACCCTTTTTACACATTACGGCAGGAGAGTCCCTTTTTACACATTGCGGCAGCAGAGTGACCCTTTTTACACATTACGGCAGCAGAGTCGCCCTTTTTACACATTACGACAGCAGAGTCGCCCCTTTTACACATTACGGCAGCAGAGTCACCCCTTTTACACATTATGGCAGCTGAGTCCCCTTTTTACACATTATGGCAGCAGAATCGCCCTTTTTACACATTACGGCAGGAGAGTCGCCCCTTTTACACATTACGGCAGCTGAGTCCCCTTTTTACACATTACGGCAGCAGAGTCGCTCTTTTTACACATTACGGCAGGAGAGTCGCCCCTTTTTACACATTACGACAGGAGAGTCGCCCTTTTTACACATTATGGCAGGAGAGTTGCCCTTTTTACACATTACGGCTGGAAAGTCGCCCCTTTTTACACATTAGGACAGCAATGTCCCCTTTTTACACATTACGGCAGGAGAGTCACCCCTTTTTACATATTAGGGCAGCAATGTCCCCTTTTTACACATTACGGCAGGAGAGTCGCCCCTTTTACACATTACGGCAGCTGAGTCCCCTTTTTACACATTACGGCAGCAGAGTCGCTATTTTTACACATTACGGCAGGAGAGTCGCCCCTTTTTACACATTACGACAGGAGAGTCGCCCTTTTTACACATTATGGCAGGAGAGTTGCCCTTTTTACACATTACGGCTGGAAAGTCGCCCCTTTTTACACATTAGGACAGCAATGTCCCCTTTTTACACATTACGGCAGGAGAGTCACCCCTTTTTACATATTAGGGCAGCAATGTCCCCTTTTTACACATTACGGCAGGAGAGTCGGCCTTTTTACACATTACGGCAGGAGAGTTGCTCTTTTTACACATTACGGCAGCAGTGTCCCCTTTTTACACATTACGGCAGACAGCGTCCCCTTACTAACACACACCACTTACTGACATGACACTAACTGACTGACACTATTTACTGACACACAGAACAGATAAACTTACTAACACAGATCACTTACTGACAGACAGCCCTTACTGACACACAGAGACAGATAAACTTAGTGACACAAAGAACTTACAGAAATAGGGGGAAAGGGAAGACTTCTGGGCCGGTGTGCTCTGCGCCTCACCACGTGTAGCATGACCGCGCTCTGCTGTGAAATTCACGACATCCAGCTCTCCTCACAAATAGAAGCCTATTTCTCCAGTGAAGGTCCTTCCCCTTTTTCATCAGTGATTACTTTACTGATAGTCACGGGAAGCAGAGGAAATAGTGAGCAGCAATTGCAGACAGGCCAGCGGAGCTTCGGTTGGTATAAGGTTGAAGCTTCGGACTGGCCTGTGAAAGGAGCTTTGACGGGTCAGGGGCGGAGCTTCAGCAGGTCAGGGGCGGAGCTTTGACGGGTCGGGAGCGGAGCTTCATGGACGAAGCTTCAGACTAGTTGGGGTCCGGGGATGGAGCTTCAGTGGTGGCTGGGCTTCAGCTGGTGTGTGGACGTAGCTTAACACTGGTAAGGCGGTGGAGCTTTGGCATGTCCGGAGGCTGAGAGTTGGCGGGTCCTGGGCAGCAGAGTGTCAGACCGACAGTGGGGTGTTCAGCAGGTCGGCTGGAGCTACCTTTGGCAGCCGGGAGATGAGGGAGCTAAGCTGCTGGTGGTGACAGGAATTTTTTTTCCTGTCAACACTGGCTGCACTGCATTGGATCCTGTGGGACTATTTTCAATGGGGGGCCTGGAGCTGCAGCTCCATCTGCTCCATTGTTAATCCAGCCCTGCTCCCATGGCCTTATTTAGTCAGTCTGAAACTTAATCACTATCGACCATGTTATAAAAATTCACATCTCTTTGGCCTACTCACAGTCCGTCACTTCTACAAAACTGAAGTAGCAATTCCCTTCTCTTGGTTGCGGCTCTCAACCATTGTCACATTTGGGTGAGATGAGAATGAATTGTGACTGGAGGCATGGCTTCATGGACAATAATGAAAATGCTACCAACTGCATCATACAATGGAAATATATTCAAGTTAATGGGTGGAATGTGCAGCCAATAACCAATATGCTTGGAGCACATGCATTGCTCTGCAAAGTAGACGCAAATATAAAATATTTTTTCTTACATTTTAACACTAAAGTGCAGGTTTTTAGAAGTGGAGATGTTGCCCATAGCGACCAAACAGATTATAGCTATTGGTCCTAATATATCAACAGTTCTATGCATTAAAAAAATAGATGCATTTCACATTTCTATACTTTTCGCATTTTTTAAGTATCGTCTGAATGTATGTAAGTTTTTCAATTTTATTTATCGGGGTTTTTTCACTAAATTATACTTAGAGTTTTTTTTCTAACTTTTCTAACTTCTATTGAAAATGACTGGGAACCCATTGACTGGGAAGCGCATTGAGTCCTACTGGAGAAAGAGCGCTATATAAATAAAATTATTATTATTATTATTATTATTATTATTGGATTATCGTGAAAATAGACTATAACTATTCATATATTTTTTTTGCCAGCTTTTACTAACAAGTTTAGCAATAGGTCATGATTGTTCTTGTAGTTCCACTTCTAAATTTACTTTTTTTACAAAAAGAATATGCTAAAAATATCTTCCTTTATCTAAATTATACTTATATACAGAGCCGGCTCTAGGCATAGGCAAACTAGGCAAATGCCTAGGGCATTTGGTATGCCTATGGGCACAAGCAGCTTCTGCTGATTAAAATAATATGCAGCATGCCTATATTCTTTGTGTGACTGCGGCTATATCTGCATATGAAATGCTACATTACAGTGTATTCCTGGAAATCACTGTAACGTATCATTTTGTATGCAGACAGTCACAGTCACACACAGAATATAGGTATGCCGCATATCATTTTAATCAGCAGAAGCTGCTTGTGCATCCTAGCCACATAGTAATGCAAATAAGACACATTTTTATATAAAAAAAAAGGCGCCCAACGTTAGCAGAGCTGCCAGCTGATTAACACCAGGCTTCTCCTGCTGCATGGCGTATTGAGGCAAGATGTATGAGGTCACATTTGTATCCAAGCAGAGGCAGAGGTCACAGTGTTAGCGGCAATGTGAGTGCTGTGTACGGGTGGATTGGTTGTGCAGTAGTGTTCGGTATATGTGTAAGGGGCATTATGTGTGTCATGTGTATAAATGCATTAATACTGTGCGGCAAATGTGTAAGCGGCACTATGTGTGTCATTATGTGTATAATTGCACTAATAACATGCAGCATGTGTGAAAGTGACATTATATGTGTGTCATTATATCTATAAGGGCATTAATAATGTGCGGCATATGTGTAAATGACATTATGTGTATAAATGCATTACTAATGTGTGGCATTATGTGTATAAGGTGCTCTACTGTGTGGCATAATGTATAGAAAGGTCACTACTGTGTGGGTAAAGAGCAATATGGTGTGGTGTAATGTGAATAAGGGGCACTACTGTGAGGAGTAAAGTTTATAAGGTAAAGTGGTACTACTGTGTGATGTAACATGAATTAGGGACACTATTGCACGATAAAATGTAAATAAAGTTGCACTACTGTGTGGAGTAATTTGAATTGGGGGTACTATTGTGTGGCCATGCCCTTCACAGCAAGAACACACTCCTTTTTGGGCTGTGCGCTGAATGTGCGCAATATTCCTATGTAAAATATAGGGGGTAGGAACACCAAAATGAGGACTGCTATGGGTGAGGGGTGATGGTGCTGGGAAAGGGGTTCAGGGTCAGATGTGGAACTAGCGGCGGTGCTAGTGGCACCAGCCAAAATCTTGCCTAGGGCATTATATTGATTAGGGCCGGCTCTGCTTATATATATTAAACTGGTCTAAAAATGTACTAATATTTTCTATATGTTGTTTGCTTGAAATTTACATTATATACATATAAAAATTCTCTCATATATATATATATATATATATATATATATGTATGTGTGGTGTTTGTGTGTGTCTGTGTGCATATATATATATATATATATATATATATATATATAGATGTTTTGTTTGTGAGACTCTTAATACTGAAGTAAACAGCACACACTACTAAAGGCAAGTGGAATTTCATCTTAGTAACATGTTTATGACAGTCATTAGAATAACCAATCAAATTGACTTTGTCAAAGTTCCCTCCCCATTCAGTTTTCTAATAAGTGTCCCATAGTAAACTAGCTATTCTTTACTGCTGTAGGTCAGGTATGTGCCGAATGCCACCAAGGAACTCACTGTGCATGTCCGGCTCTAAAATGTGCACTTCATTTAATTTTTTCAAAATGCGATAAAACAACCAAAAAGTAGATTGCGATAATTATCACATTTGTGGGATTTTATCGCAATCATGTTTTCGATAAAAAAAAATGATACATACTTCGAAAAATATTTAAAAAGTCACGAAAAAGACACGATAAGTGACGAAAAAAATGTCGAAACTTATCAGATTTTTGATACCTCAGCCCCTATATCTTCTAGAACAGGGGTGGGCAATTGTTTCAGCTGAGGGGCCACTTGACACTTTCTTGTCACTATCCGTGGGCCACGCATAAAATAGCAGCTCCCAGCTCCCCCCCCCCCCTCACACATGCCAAAAATATAGGGACGTGGCTTCGTGTGGAAGGGGCATGGCCAACAAATAATACAGATTCATATTAGGCTGCTCCATTATTCAAATTGCGCCACACAGTAGCGCCACTTACACACATTACACCAGGTAGAGCCCCTTTTACACACATTATGGCAGGTAGAGCCCCTTTTACACACATTATGGCCGGTAGAGCTCCCTTATACACAGTATGGATGGTAGAGCCCCCTTTTACACATTACAGCAGGTACAGCCCCCTTTTACACATTACAGCAGGTACAGCCCCCTTTTACACATTACAGCAGGTAGAGCCCCCTTTTACACATTAACATTTTATTTGGGATAATCATTGTGCAGCAAGCAAATTATCCAGTGTCTTGTGGCCCCTGGGGAAAGGTGTGACACAGTGATAGAACTCGGGGGGTGACACAGTGACAGAACATGGGGGGGGGGGGTGACAGAGTGACAGAACACGGGGGGGGGGGTGACAGTGACAGAACACGGTGGGTGACACAGTGACAGGACACGGGGGGTGACACGGTGACAGAACACTGGGGTGACACGGTGACAGAACACGGGTGACACGGTGACAGAACACGGTGGGGGTGACAAAGTGACAGAACACGGTGGTGTGACGCAGTGACAGAACACAGGGGAGTGACAGAACACTGGGGTGACACGGTGACAGAACACGGTGGGGGTGACAGTGACAGAACACGGTGGGTGACACAGTGACAGGACACGGGGTGACAGAACACTGGGGTGACACGGTGACAGAACACTGGGGTGACACGGTGACAGAACACGGTGGGGGTGACAAAGTGACAGAACATGGTGGTGTGACGCAGTGACAGAACACAGGGGAGTGACAGAACACTGGGGTGACACGGTGACAGAACACGGTGGGGGTGACACAGTGACAGAACACGGGGGGTGACACAGTGACAGAACACGGGGGGTGACAGAGTGACAGAACACGGGGGGTGACACAGTGACAGAACACTGGGGTGACAGTGACAGAACACTGGGGTGACACGGTGACAGAACACGGTGGGGGTGACACAGTGACAGAACACGGGGGTGACACGGTGACAGAACACTGGGGTGACAGTGACAGAACACGGTGGGGGTGACAGTGACAGAACACGGGGGTGTGACAAAGTGACAGAACACAGGGGGGTGACAGAACACTGGGGTGACACAGTGACAGAACACGGTGGGGGTGACACAGTGACAGAACACGGGGGGGTGACACGGTGACAGAACGCGGTGGGGGTGACACAGTGACAGAACACGGGGGGTGTCACGGTGACAGAACACGGGGGGGTGACATGGTGACAGAACACTGGGGTGACAGTGACAGAACACGGTGGGAGTGACAGAACATGGGGGTGTGACACAGTGACAGAACACAGGGGGGTGACAGAACACTGGGGTGACACGGTGACAGAACACGGTGGGGGTGACACAGTGACAGAACACGGGGGGTGACACGGTGACAGAACACGGTGGGGGTGACACAGTGACAGAACACAGGGGGTGTCACGGTGACAGAACACGGGGGGGGACATGGTGACAGAACACGGGGGTGTTACGGTGACAGAACACGGTGGGGGTGACACAGTGACAGAACACAGGGGGTGTCACGGTGACAGAACACGGGGGGGTGACATATTGACAGAACACGGGGGGTGTCACGGTGACAGAACACGGGGGGGTGACATGGTGACAGAACACGGGAGGGGTTGGTACAGCGAGAGCTAAAGATCTCTACCCCCAACCTAAAAACAGTCTGACACCACTGCCCGCACACACAAATATACACACACTAACACACACACTTTATTTCTTTCACTCACTTTTTCCAGTAACTCACTGATCTGGCTGGCAGTGCAGGAAGGATTGATCTGTAGTAGTCTGCTCGTCCCTGTAGCCCCGCCCCCTGAGGTCCCGTGTAGCCACGCCCCTTCATCGGCCCGTGGCTCCGCCCCTTTTTCGGCTGCACACAGCCGTTGTCACTACAGATGAGCGGGTTCGGTTTCTTTGAATCCGAACCCGCACGAACTTCACTTTTTTTTTCACGGGTCCGAGCGACTCGGATCTTCCCGCCTTGCTCGGTTAACCCGAGCGCGCCCGAACGTCATCATGACGCTGTCGGATTCTCGCGAGACTCGGATTCTATATAAGGAGCCGCGCGTCGCCGCCATTTTCACACGTGCATTGAGATTGATAGGGAGAGGACGTGGCTGGCGTCCTCTCCATTAGAATAGATTAGAAGAGAGAGAGAGAGAGAGAGATTGTGCAGACAGAGTTTACCACAGTGACCAGTGCAGTTGTTGTTAAGTTAACTTTTATTTAATATATCCGTTCTCTGCTATATCCGTTCTCTGCCTGAAAAAAACGATACACAGCAGTCACACAGTGTGACTCAGTCTGTGTGCACTCAGCTCAGCCCAGTGTGCTGCACATCAATGTATAAAAGCTTATAATAATTGTGGGGGAGACTGGGGAGCACTGCAGGTTGTTATAGCAGGAGCCAGGAGTACATAATATTATATTAATTTAAAATTAAACAGTGCACACTTTTGCTGCAGGAGTGCCACTGCCAGTGTGACTAGTGGTGACCAGTGCCTGACCACCAGTATAGTAGTATATTGTTGTATACTATCTCTTTATCAACCAGTCTATATTAGCAGCAGACACAGTACAGTGCGGTAGTTCACGGCTGTGGCTACCTCTGTGTCGGCAGTCGGCACTCGGCAGGCAGTCCGTCCATCCATAATTGTATAATTATATACCACCTAACCGTGGTATTTTTTTTTCTTTCTTTATACCGTCGTCATAGTCATACTAGTTGTTACGAGTATACTACTATCTCTTTATCAACCAGTGTACAGTGCGGTAGTTCACGGCTGTGGCTACCTCTGTGTCGGCAGTCGGCAGGCAGTCCGTCCATCCATAATTGTATTATTATAATATATACCACCTAACCGTGGTTTTTTTTTCATTCTTTATACCGTCATAGTGTCATACTAGTTGTTACGAGTATACTACTATCTCTTTATCAACCAGTGTACAGTGCGGTAGTTCACGGCTGTGGCTACCTCTGTGTCGGCAGTCGGCAGGCAGTCCGTCCATCCATAATTGTATTATAATATATACCACCTAACCGTGGTTTTTTTTTCATTCTTTATACCGTCATAGTGTCATACTAGTTGTTACGAGTATACTACTATCTCTTTATCAACCAGTGTACAGTGCGGTAGTTCACGGCTGTGGCTACCTCTGTGTCGGCAGTCGGCAGGCAGTCCGTCCATCCATAATTGTATTATAATATATACCACCTAACCGTGGTTTTTTTTTCATTCTTTATACCGTCATAGTGTCATACTAGTTGTTACGAGTATACTACTATCTCTTTATCAACCAGTGTACAGTGCGGTAGTTCACGGCTGTGGCTACCTCTGTGTCGGCAGTCGGCAGGCAGTCCGTCCATCCATAATTGTATTATAATATATACCACCTAACCGTGTTTTTTTTTTCATTCTTTATACCGTCATAGTGTCATACTAGTTGTTACGAGTATACTACTATCTCTTTATCAACCAGTGTACAGTGCAGTAGTTCACGGCTGTGGCTACCTCTGTGTCGGCAGTCGGCAGGCAGTCCGTCCATCCATAATTGTATTATAATATATACCACCTAACCGTGGTTTTTTTTTCATTCTTTATACCGTCATAGTCAGTCATACTAGTTGTTACGAGTATACTACTATCTCTTTATCAACCAGTGTACAGTGCGGTAGTTCACGGCTGTGGCTACCTCTGTGTCGGAACTCGGCAGGCAGTCCGTCCATCCATAATTGTATTACAATATATACCACCTAACCGTGGTTTTTTTTTCATTCTTTATACCGTCATAGTCAGTCATACTAGTTGTTACGAGTATACTACTATCTCTTTATCAACCAGTGTACAGTGCGGTAGTTCACGGCTGTGGCTACCTCTGTGTCGGAACTCGGCAGGCAGTCCGTCCATCCATAATTGTATTACAATATATACCACCTAACCGTGGTTTTTTTTTCATTCTTTATACCGTCATAGTCAGTCATACTAGTTGTTACGAGTATACTACTATCTCTTTATCAACCAGTGTACAGTGCGGTAGTTCACGGCTGTGGCTACCTCTGTGTCGGAACTCGGCAGGCAGTCCGTCCATCCATAATTGTATTATTATAATATATACCACCTAACCGTGGTTTTTTTTTCATTCTTTATACCGTCATAGTGTCATACTAGTTGTTACGAGTATACTACTATCTCTTTATCAACCAGTGTACAGTGCGGTAGTTCACGGCTGTGGCTACCTCTGTGTCGGCAGTCGGCAGGCAGTCCGTCCATCCATAATTGTATTATAATATATACCACCTAACCGTGGTTTTTTTTTCATTCTTTATACCGTCATAGTCAGTCATACTAGTTGTTACGAGTATACTACTATCTCTTTATCAACCAGTGTACAGTGCGGTAGTTCACGGCTGTGGCTACCTCTGTGTCGGAACTCGGCAGGCAGTCCGTCCATCCATAATTGTATTACAATATATACCACCTAACCGTGGTTTTTTTTTCATTCTTTATACCGTCATAGTCAGTCATACTAGTTGTTACGAGTATACTACTATCTCTTTATCAACCAGTGTACAGTGCGGTAGTTCACGGCTGTGGCTACCTCTGTGTCGGCACTCGGCAGGCAGTCCGTCCATCCATAATTGTATTACAATATATACCACCTAACCGTGGTTTTTTTATACCACCTAACCGTGGCAGTCCGTCCATAATTGTATACTAGTATCCAATCCATCCATCTCCATTGTTTACCTGAGGTGCCTTTTAGTTCTGCCTATAAAATATGGAGAACAAAAAAGTTGAGGTTCCAAAATTAGGGAAAGATCAAGATCCACTTCCACCTCGTGCTGAAGCTGCTGCCACTAGTCATGGCCGAGACGATGAAATGCCAGCAACGTCGTCTGCCAAGGCCGATGCCCAATGTCATAGTACAGAGCATGTCAAATCCAAAACACCAAATATCAGAAAAAAAAGGACTCCAAAACCTAAAATAAAATTGTCGGAGGAGAAGCGTAAACTTGCCAATATGCCATTTACCACACGGAGTGGCAAGGAACGGCTGAGGCCCTGGCCTATGTTCATGGCTAGTGGTTCAGCTTCACATGAGGATGGAAGCACTCAGCCTCTCGCTAGAAAACTGAAAAGACTCAAGCTGGCAAAAGCACCGCAAAGAACTGTGCGTTCTTTGAAATCCCAAATCCACAAGGAGAGTCCAATTGTGTCGGTTGCGATGCCTGACCTTCCCAACACTGGACGTGAAGAGCATGCGCCTTCCACTATTTGCATGCCCCCTGCAAGTGCTGGAAGGAGCACCCGCAGTCCAGTTCCTGATAGTCAGATTGAAGATGTCAGTGTTGAAGTACACCAGGATGAGGAGGATATGGGTGTTGCTGGCGCTGGGGAGGAAATTGACCAGAAGGATTCTGATGGTGAGGTGGTTTGTTTAAGTCAGGCACCCGGGGAGGCACCTGTTGTCCGTGGGAGGAATATGGCCGTTGACATGCCAGGTGAAAATACCAAAAAAATCAGCTCTTCGGTGTGGAGGTATTTCACCAGAAATGCGGACAACAGGTGTCAAGCCGTGTGTTCCCTTTGTCAAGCTGTAATAAGTAGGGGTAAGGACGTTAACCACCTCGGAACATCCTCCCTTATACGTCACCTGCAGCGCATTCATAATAAGTCAGTGACAAGTTCAAAAACTTTGGGTGACAGCGGAAGCAGTCCACTGACCAGTAAATCCCTTCCTCTTGTAACCAAGCTCACGCAAACCACCCCACCAACTCCCTCAGTGTCAATTTCCTCCTTCCCCAGGAATGCCAATAGTCCTGCAGGCCATGTCACTGGCAAGTCTGACGAGTCCTCTCCTGCCTGGGATTCCTCCGATGCATCCTTGCGTGTAACGCCTACTGCTGCTGGCGCTGCTGTTGTTGCCGCTGGGAGTCGATGGTCATCCCAGAGGGGAAGTCGTAAGCCCACTTGTACTACTTCCAGTAAGCAATTGACTGTTCAACAGTCCTTTGCGAGGAAGATGAAATATCACAGCAGTCATCCTACTGCAAAGCGGATAACTGAGGCCTTGGCATCCTGGGTGGTGAGAAACGTGGTTCCGGTATCCATCATTACTGCAGAGCCAACTAGAGACTTGTTGGAGGTACTGTGTCCCCGGTACCAAATACCATCTAGGTTCCATTTCTCTAGGCAGGCGATACCGAAAATGTACACAGACCTCAGAAAAAGAGTCACCAGTGTCCTAAAAAATGCAGCTGTACCCAATGTCCACTTAACCACGGACATGTGGACAAGTGGAGCAGGGCAGGGTCAGGACTATATGACTGTGACAGCCCACTGGGTAGATGTATGGACTCCCGCCGCAAGAACAGCAGCGGCGGCACCAGTAGCAGCATCTCGCAAACGCCAACTCTTTCCTAGGCAGGCTACGCTTTGTATCACCGCTTTCCAGAATACGCACACAGCTGAAAACCTCTTACGGCAACTGAGGAAGATCATCGCGGAATGGCTTACCCCAATTGGACTCTCCTGTGGATTTGTGGCATCGGACAACGCCAGCAATATTGTGTGTGCATTAAATATGGGCAAATTCCAGCACGTCCCATGTTTTGCACATACCTTGAATTTGGTGGTGCAGAATTTTTTAAAAAACGACAGGGGCGTGCAAGAGATGCTGTCGGTGGCCAGAAAAATTGCGGGACACTTTCGGCGTACAGGCACCACGTACAGAAGACTGGAGCACCACCAAAAACTACTGAACCTGCCCTGCCATCATCTGAAGCAAGAAGTGGTAACGAGGTGGAATTCAACCCTCTATATGCTTCAGAGGTTGGAGGAGCAGCAAAAGGCCATTCAAGCCTATACAATTGAGCACGATATAGGAGATGGAATGCACCTGTCTCAAGTGCAGTGGAGAATGATTTCAACGTTGTGCAAGGTTCTGATGCCCTTTGAACTTGCCACACGTGAAGTCAGTTCAGACACTGCCAGCCTGAGTCAGGTCATTCCCCTCATCAGGCTTTTGCAGAAGAAGCTGGAGGCATTGAAGAAGGAGCTAACACGGAGCGATTCCGCTAGGCATGTGGGACTTGTGGATGCAGCCCTTAATTCGCTTAACAAGGATTCACGGGTGGTCAATCTGTTGAAATCAGAGCACTACATTTTGGCCACCGTGCTCGATCCTAGATTTAAAGCCTACCTTGGATCTCTCTTTCCGGCAGACACAGGTCTGCTGGGGTTGAAAGACCTGCTGGTGACAAAATTGTCAAGTCAAGCGGAACGCGACCTGTCAACATCTCCTCCTTCACATTCTCCCGCAACTGGGGGTGCGAGGAAAAGGCTCAGAATTCCGAGCCCACCCGCTGGCGGTGATGCAGGGCAGTCTGGAGCGACTGCTGATGCTGACATCTGGTCCGGACTGAAGGACCTGACAACGATTACGGACATGTCGTCTACTGTCACTGCATATGATTCTCTCAACATTGATAGAATGGTGGAGGATTATATGAGTGACCGCATCCAAGTAGGCACGTCACACAGTCCGTACTTATACTGGCAGGAAAAAGAGGCAATTTGGAGGCCCTTGCACAAACTGGCTTTATTCTACCTAAGTTGCCCTCCCACAAGTGTGTACTCCGAAAGAGTGTTTAGTGCCGCCGCTCACCTTGTCAGCAATCGGCGTACGAGGTTACATCCAGAAAATGTGGAGAAGATGATGTTCATTAAAATGAATTATAATCAATTCCTCCGCGGAGACATTGACCAGCAGCAATTGCCTCCACAAAGTACACAGGGAGCTGAGATGGTGGATTCCAGTGGGGACGAATTGATAATCTGTGAGGAGGGGGATGTACACGGTGATATATCGGAGGGTGAAGATGAGGTGGACATCTTGCCTCTGTAGAGCCAGTTTGTGCAAGGAGAGATTAATTGCTTCTTTTTTGGGGGGGGTCCAAACCAACCCGTCATATCAGTCACAGTCGTGTGGCAGACCCTGTCACTGAAATGATGGGTTGGTTAAAGTGTGCATGTCCTGTTTTGTTTATACAACATAAGGGTGGGTGGGAGGGCCCAAGGACAATTCCATCTTGCACCTCTTTTTTCTTTTCTTTTTCTTTGCATCATGTGCTGATTGGGGAGGGTTTTTTGGAAGGGACATCCTGCGTGACACTGCAGTGCCACTCCTAGATGGGCCCGGTGTTTGTGTCGGCCACTAGGGTCGCTAATCTTACTCACACAGCTACCTCATTGCGCCTCTTTTTTTCTTTGCGTCATGTGCTGTTTGGGGAGGGTTTTTTGGAAGGGACATCCTGCGTGACACTGCAGTGCCACTCCTAGATGGGCCCGGTGTTTGTGTCGGCCACTAGGGTCGCTAATCTTACTCACACAGTCAGCTACCTCATTGCGCCTCTTTTTTTCTTTGCGTCATGTGCTGTTTGGGGAGGGTTTTTTGGAAGGGCCATCCTGCGTGACACTGCAGTGCCACTCCTAGATGGGCCCGGTGTTTGTGTCGGCCACTAGGGTCGCTAATCTTACTCACACAGCTACCTCATTGCGCCTCTTTTTTTCTTTGCGTCATGTGCTGTTTGGGGAGGGTTTTTTGGAAGGGCCATCCTGCGTGACACTGCAGTGCCACTCCTAGATGGGCCCGGTGTTTGTGTCGGCCACTAGGGTCGCTAATCTTACTCACACAGCTACCTCATTGCGCCTCTTTTTTTCTTTGCGTCATGTGCTGTTTGGGGAGGGTTTTTTGGAAGGGACATCCTGCGTGACACTGCAGTGCCACTCCTAGATGGGCCCGGTGTTTGTGTCGGCCACTAGGGTCGCTTATCTTACTCACACAGCGACCTCGGTGCAAATTTTAGGACTAAAAATAATATTGTGAGGTGTGAGGTATTCAGAATAGACTGAAAATGAGTGTAAATTATGGTTTTTGAGGTTAATAATACTTTGGGATCAAAATGACCCCCAAATTCTATGATTTAAGCTGTTTTTTAGTGTTTTTGGAAAAAAACACCCGAATCCAAAACACACCCGAATCCGACAAAAATAATTCGGTGAGGTTTTGCCAAAACGCGTTCGAACCCAAAACACGGCCGCGGAACCGAACCCAAAACCAAAACACAAAACCCGAAAAATTTCAGGCGCTCATCTCTAGTTGTCACTGGGGACTCTGGAGGCGCCGTGCAGCAGCAGCAGGGGAGACTGCATCGGCAGCTTGAAGGTACTGCAGAGCAATGACAAGCAGTCGGGCCGCTTGTCATTGCTCGCTGGTGGGAGGCAGTGGGCCGGGCAGGATCGGTTTGCGGGCCGCATCCGGCCCGCGGGCCGTATTTTGCCCACCCCTATTCTAGAAGGTGCTAGATAAATGTTAAGTAGAATCTGATCTCCACTTCTAAAACACACACTTTAGTAAATATACCCCATACAGTATAAATATATGTGCTGACTTCTCCCCAGTTTGTGAATTAATTAGGGGCAGATGTACTAAGCCTTGGAGAGTGATAAAGTGCAGAAAGATTACCAACCCATTAGCTCTTAACTGTCATTTTATTACACAGCCTTGTAACATGGCAGTTAGGAGTTGATTGTCTGATACTTTATCCAGTGACGTAACTAGAAATTTTTCTCCCCCAAGCCAAAAAAATCTTTGGCGCCCCCCCCCCCCCCCCATAATTGGCACTAGTAAAGGGACAAACATGCGCGCGACGAAGGCGCGCGCCGCCAAAAAGGGGCGTGGCTTCATTTAAATGGGCATTGCTTCGCATGAAGGGACGTGGCATTGCAGGAAAAGACTACCTTATACCCCAGTTTTGCAACCTGCACGCCCAGACGTTAGCCACCACAGGAAAGAAAAATAATCCTGATTCATGCCCCTTACATTATTTGTCATTTTTCCTCCTTATAGTAATGCCCAGTATACATTATGCCACATACTGCAAAGGCCCTCAGACATTATGCCACACACAATAATGCACATGACACAATATGCACACACTGTAATGCCCCCGACACATTATGCCACACACGTAATGCCTGTGACACATTATGACAGGAATCGCATGCCCGTTATACATTATGCTACACACTGCAATGCCCCTGATACATTATAGCACATACAATGTCTGTGACACAGTATGACACACACCGCAATGATCCTGAGACATTATACCACATACCACAATGCCCGTGATATAGTATACAACACACCGTAATGCCTGACACATTATGACACACACCGCAATGTCCGTGATACATTATGCCACACACCGTAATGCCCATTACACATTAAGTTCTACAGTAAAGGTGCATACACACGGAGCGATATAACTGAGCGATTTTGACTATATAGTCAAAATCGCTCAGAAAGTTAGTGCAGATCGCTCCGTGTGTACACAGCCAGCGATAGCGATGCGCGTCCCCGCTAGGTCGCTATCGCTGGGAAAAATAGTCAGTGCAGGCAAGTCAATTTTGGCTATGTCGCTGCAAAAGTTAGTCAAAATCGCTAACACTTTAAGAGGCCAGCGATTTTTCCCAGCGATAGCGATGTGCAGGCGGCGGTGGTGCGGGCGGCGGCGGGTTGTGGCGGCGGGTTGTGGCGGCGGTGCGGGCGGGGGCGGGTTGCAGTGGCGGTGTGGGCGACGGCGGGTTGCGGCGGCGGTGTGGGCGGCGGTGGGTTGCGGTGGCGGTGTGGGCGGCGGCGGTGCGGGCGGCGGCGGGTTGCGGCAGCGGTGCGCGCGGGGGAAATTTACCTTTCTATTGCAGAGTTTGGCAGCGGAGCGGTACCAGTTTCAAAAATGGCGCCTCAGCGTCATTTTTGAAATTCAAGATGGCCGCCGCGAGCCAATCACGGCTCGCCGCGTCATCGCCCCGCCCCCTCCCGCTGACTTATATAAGTCAGCGCGAGGCAGCGGCTGTCAGTCCGACGGCGGAGGAGGAGCGGAGAAGAGCTCCTGAAGACGCCGTGGAAGTCCTGGATGGGCGGCGGCTATGCAAAAGAGCTTAGCAGCCGCCGCCCACCAGGTGAAGATGCTGGAAGTCCTGGGAAGGCGGCGGCCATGCAAAAGAGCTTAAAGGCCGCCGCCTCCCAGGTGAAGACGTCGTGGAAGTCCTGGATGGGCGGCGGCTATGCAAAAGAGCTTAGCAGCCGCCGCCCACCAGGTGAAGACGCCGGAGCAAGACCCCAGAAGCCCTGGGGAGGTGGCGCCCCCCCAGGTGAAGACGCCGGAAGCCCTGGGAAGGCGGCGGCCATGCAAAAGAGCTTAAAGGCCGCCGCCCCCAGGTGAAGACCCAGTTTAATAAAGGATTTTTAAAAGAATGTGTTGTTTTTTTTTAAATATTTTCTTTACAGGTGGACTACAGGTGCCAGCGGGCCCTTTATGTCCGGGCATGCTGGCACTTGTGGTTCTCCAAGTGCCAACATGCTGGGGCAGGCTTGCTGGGACCTGTAGGCCTCCTGTAAAGAACAATATTACTATTGAAAGGCTATCAGCCTCCCATCCACCGGGCCACGGATGGGGGGGACAGCCTCGGGCTTCACCCCTGGCCCTTGGGTGGCTGGAGGGGGGGACTCCTTGATTTAAGGGGTCCTCACTCCTCCAGTGTACCCCGGCCAGGGGTGACTAGTTGGGGGGGTAATGGCACGGCCGCAGGGACCAATATAAAAGGGTCCCCCGGCTGTGGCATTATCTCCCTGGCTAGTGGAGCCCGGTGCTGGTTTGGAAAATACGGGGGACCCCTATGTCTTTTGTCCCCCGTATTTTTTAAACCAGGACCGGACGCAGAGCCCGGTGCTGGTTGTCTAAATATGGGGGAACCCTACTCATTTTTTCCTCTGTATTTTAACAACCAGGACTGGCTCAAAGAGCCCGAGGCTGGTTTTACATAGGAGGGGGGACCCCACGCAAATTTTTTTTTTAACTTTCAGCTATTTAAATACCAGCCACCCTGTAAAATCGTCCTATATATGACACTCATCCCCTTATTTAAATGAGATAGTCAAAATCTCCCATAGCCAAAATCTCCCATAGCCAAAATCTCTTGCATAGTTAGACAAAATCTCTGGTAAAGTTAGTCAAAATCTCCTACTGCCAGTTCAAGGGAAAAGTTAGTCAAAATCTCTCATAGCCAAAATCTCTCCGTGTGTATGCACCTTAAGGCTTCTAATTACTTTTAAATTACCTGCTCGTTGCCAGAGGTTTCATGCTCTTGGTTCCATGCACGGTGCCAGGGATTTTCATGCTCAGTGTGTCATGCTCGTTGCCAGGGGTTTCATGCACTGGGTGTCATGCTCATTGCTAGGGGGTAGTGCTTGTTGCTAGGGCCGTGCTACCAGTGCCACATATGCCCCCAGTGCCAGATATTCCCCCACAGTGCCAGGTACATGCCCCCAGTGCCAAATATACCCCCCAGTGCCACATATGCCCCCAGTGCCAGATATTCCCCCACAGTGCCAGGTACATGCCCCAGTGCCAAATATACCCCCCCAGTGCCACATATGCCCCCAGTGCCAGATATTCCCCCACAGTGCCAGGTATATGCCCCCAGTCCCAGATATTCCCCCACAGTGCCAGGTACATGCCCCCAGTGCCAAATATACCCCCCAATGCCACATATGCCCCCAGTGCCAGATATTACCCCACAGTGCCACATATGCCCCCTCAGTGCCTGCTCCCCTCAGTGCCAGATATTCCCCCACAGTGCCAGGTATATGCCCCCAGTGCCAGATATTCCCCCACAGTGCCACATATTCCCCCTCAGTGCCTGCTCCCCCCAGTGCCAGATATTCCCCCACAGTGCCAGGTATATGCCCCCAGTGCCAGATATTCCCCCACAGTGCCACATATGCCCCCTCAGTGCCTGCTCCCCCCAGTGCCAGATATTCCCCACAGTGCCAGCCCCTCGCCCCAAAGCTAACGCGAGGACTGCGGGGGCAGTAATTACGCCACTGACTTTATCTCTTTCCACCTTATCACTCTCCATGGCTTCGTACCCCTCCCCCTCAGTCTTTATTCCTGAAAAATGAGGATTACTTGCCATATAAAGTGACTTATTCAACACTGCACTTGCTGTTTTCATATATTTCAGTAAAAGGTGTGTTTTTCACATTTGCAACCAATCTGACATCATTAGCAGCTCAACAATCATCACTATCACTCTACACCTGGGTCAGACCTGACACAGTTCAGACACCTTCAGGAGGCTGTGTTTGAGACTTTTTGGTTGCCATGTTAGTCTTAATTGCGGAATATATGCCCACACAATGCCCTTACTGTACTTTTGTTGCCATTGCATGCCTACTGCAGTCACTTGCATGTCTACTTCCTGCCTTCCCATGCCCCTTCCAATCCAAATCTCAGCCCCATAGTTTCAGTGCATCTCACATCAAATACAAAAAGATTCTGAACAGTTGTACATGCACAGTGCAAAGAAATAGCAAATGGAGACCAAAAAAGGTCTAAAATTGTATTTAATACTCTGAATAAGGCCGTTAGATTTAACTCTTACCACCACATTGCCTCATCTACAATTCTTTGGGGATGTAGTTATAATGCCGGCTGTCGGGATCCCGGCATTCAGGAACACAACACCTCCCCCCCTTAATTCCAACTTGGTTGCTGAGTTCACCCCGCAAGGCCCGAATCGCGAGCCCGCAAGAATGGACCTTCGCTGCCCTATCTTTTCATTTCTACATTAATTTTGTCTTTTTTGTCTAATTTTATCTATTTTCTGAACTTCCCACTGTCCAGCGTGATGGAGCCATATAAATCAGAATTATTAAATAATAATAATAATAATAATAATAATAATAATAATAATTATTATTATTATTGTTGTTATTATTATTATTATTATTATTATTTAAGAATTTTATTTAAATAGAGTTATTGTACTTTAATTATCTGGACCTAGATGTACATTTTGGATCACGGCTACTCCAGTTGTCATTTCCACTCCATTTTCTGAACCTAGGAGATACATTGCCTTCTTTGAGTCTCTGTAGGCAAGGCATCTGGGGGCTCCAGCAGTGTCAGAAAGGAGACTGCTGACCTAAGGTCTGTCCACCAACCCTATGACGAAAGCCTCCTGGAGGTATTTTGTGCAACAGACTGTTAGGAAACGAGTACTGGAACTCTGGGAATCGGGTGGCTACTGGGGAGTTACAGAACTCGTGTGCGGAGCTGCTGCTGAGGATGGATTGTTGCAGCAACTCCAACCCTACCCCTGACTCCGTTACTCATCCCAGTAGTCGGATGGTGCTTGCAGTGCTAAACCTTTGCCTATAGCAGCCACATTTGAATGGGTGAATTAGGTCCGCCCAGACTCCGATGCCCCCAGGTCTTATATGGTGACAAGGCACCACCCGAGACAGCGAGTGAGTAAGGGGAAAAACTAGCTACGACTAAAGAGACTACAAAATGAGAAATAAACAAACAAATATGTGCAGCACTGCCGCCACGACCAACACACAAAAACTAAGGCTAGCGAGAAGACCCACCAATACAATTCCTCGTTACCAGACAAGAAAACCAAGTATAGCGGCCTAGCCACCTAAAGCGACTCCATCGCAAACTAACAATGGACTGCGCGGAAACCACCGCAAAAGTAACACAAAAGAAAGATAGTAAAGATGCAGCCCATGACGCAGAATGCGGCAGAGCCACAGACTCACGGTACCACAAGGGACAGGTACTGGCACCATCGAGATACAGGGGAGTTACAAGGACTGGACGATGGAGCTGGAAACAGAACAGGACTCCTGGCTAGACACGATCCGAACAGGAACCCGGACCAGAGCACCAGGAGCACAGACTGGAACCAAGAACTGCTGACAGGAACCAGGAACTGCTGACAGGAACCAGGAACTAGCAACTGGGACCAGGAGCAGGCTTGCAGGAAGCTAACACCGGCGGGGCTGTACTGCCCTTGCTCCCAGAAAAAAGGCCCAAGGATCAATCAAGGGATCCCTGGGCAGCCCAACCCCCCCGGTCCCTAATCACACCAGCTGAGGTCTAGCGCGCAATTCAGAGCGTCCCGGCTGCTTAGAAACAACCAGGACTAATAACGGCTGCCTGACGTCCCCGGTTGCCTGGCAACTGGCCCAGCCAGTATGCCTGGCGGCGGAAGTGACGCGCCCGCCCCGTTGCCTAGCAGTGTCCGAGAGCTGTCTCGCCTCTGTGTAGCCGCGCCTGCTAACACAGACTAAACCATAGGTTGTCATACTCGGTCCTCAGGACTCCAAACAGTCAATGTTTTACAGGTCTCCCCACAAAATCATGAGTGAAATAATAAGCCTCACCTGTGGATCTTTTAAAATGGGTCTGTGAGGAATGAATACACCTGTGCATCTGCTAGGTGACCTGGAAAATGTAAACTGTTTGGCATTCTAAGGACCAAGTTTGAACCTATGAACTAAACATTTAAATTTCCCAACCCATAGTTCATGACCCCAGGTAGAGAAGGTGGTGAGTACTTTCTCAACCTTTGTCATGGATGTCACAAAGTACTGTACTGTATAATATGGGGTTAGTAGATTTGTTATTGTTTGCCAAAGTTAGCACTTGCAGAAACAGAGGAGCTACGTTCAACAGAACACTATTATACACCAGGGACCTCCACAGGGATGTTTGGGCTTTGTTGATGGGTGATCCACAGGTCACTGCTCTCTAAACTGACCCCTAGCATGACAAAGCATGATAGGATACAGTACAGGGTACTAATTTCATGCACATTTAGAAAATAGTTTCCGGACCATGACGGGGGCCATGTTTCCAGAGACCTGCGTATACGCAGTAGACTCCAGCACAATGCCGGAGCCTACTGTGCATAAGATAGGAGGGGGCCCACGCGGAGTCTGAACACGGACCCCTTCCTCTCTTTAAATGCCCATGATTATCACTGAATCATAGTTATCAGTTGCGGCTCTAGAGGAGGGACTGCAGCGTACCTATGGAGCTGCCACTGATAGTGATGTGCAACAGTCCTTCTGATTTGCCTGTGGTTTATAATAATGTGTACAACACTTGATTATCCACAATGCTTTTAATTTGCGGGCTGTCGGAATCCTGGCGGTCAGGGTATCGACGTCAAAATCCCGCCAGCCGACAATGCCGCCAGCTGGAATCCCGGTACACCAGGCTATTCCCACTTGTGGGTGTCCACAACACCCATAAAGTGGGAACAGATCCTGTTGTGAGCGCAGCGAGCCACTGAGTCCGCAGTGGGACGAGCGCAGTGAGCCCGCAAGGGGACTATTTGGGCTCACCCCATTGCCGGTATTCTGGTGGGCGGGATGCCAATGTCGGTATATTGACAATTGGCATCCCGTCCACCGGTAAATCAAACTGAATCCAATTATCCAACCTATGTACAGTACCTATGGTGCCCATTTGGCCTTAATCCATCTTCAGTTTAAATGTACTATTTTAACAATAATGCCTCCATAACTGTTTAATGTTCATGTTAAATTTTAGGTCTTAAAGTAACAATCTAGTAAATGTTTCACAAACATTAATTAACATTATTTAATGAATAAATTGTGAATGTGTACAAGTAGTTAATATTTTTAAAATATTTTGTAAACTTTTAGTATAGAGATGTGCGGTTCAGTTTCCATGAAAACTAAATGCACCTGAATTTAGCTGTTACGAATCAATCCGAGCCATAGCACGGGTTTTCCCACCATGCTCGGATACCAATACATGTATTTTTGATTGTATATAAGTCCCTTCTTCATGATCATGTGCCATTTCACACAGGAGACTGGAGGGAGAGGGTGTGCTGCACTGTGCGGCACTATCTTGTGTGACAAAAAAACAAAATGCCATTAGGAGCACTGAGGTATTCATTGAATAATTTCACACCCGCAGGAGATCAGAGGGAGAGTGCTGCTCTGTGTAAAAATAAAAACAGCCATTAGGAGCACTGGGGCATTCATTTCACCTACTGGAGATCAGAGGGAGAGGGTGTGCTGCACTGTGAGGTACTTTGCTTTTCAAAATGTAGCATCATTTTAGGTTGCCATTATTACTAGGAGCACTGTGCTGTTTGTGTGTTCAGGCAATGTGTTTAAAAAAATATATAATGTTATTTCATTACTAGGAGCACTAGCAATCGCAAGCCACGCCCCCATTTTTGTCACTATGGGGGCATGGACAGTGCTCAGTGAGCTGCTGGCCATGCCCCCTGTCCCTCTCTGTCGGGGAATATTTTTCTCTAAATTCCAATGCTTCTAGCAGATCTACAGATCTCAGGAACAGCTTTGCATTGTGTGAGGTTGCCAGGAATGCTCATTCAGTCTGAAAGTTTAATTTGTTTAACGACAAAGGAGTCGTAAATTACAATTATATTACAATGCTGCATATGCTAAACAGTGAATACCACAACCAGAAACACAGTATATAATGCTATGAAGTGGTCAGTTATTTATTTCTGTCTATATCTAAAAACCATATTTGTAATAAACAAGTAATCATTTTCTAATTAAAAATTTGTTTCCTACAGCGGCTCTAATTGTAGATTTTAGGGCAACCACATGTGGTCCATTGCTATTTATTACATGTTTAATATTATTAACATTGCATGACTCTTGTCTTTTCACCTTTACTGTACCATTATATATATATATGTATATATATATTCCAAAAACTTGCCCCGTCACTCCTCTAAAGTAGCTGGCTGTGGTAGAAGAAAAGAGTAATTTTTTACACAGCACCTGACTCACTGGTCACTTTTAAACATTTTTTAACACTATTCCTGTTTTTAGATGTTTGTGTTCTAATAGTGTTTTCATTTGTTATTGGTTTTTCTGACACTCTAGCTCTGACCGAGCGCTGCTTTATTATGTGTCATTTTCTCACTGTAATTAATTGTGTCTTGTTTTGTTTTTGTTTCTGCATTGACAGGGCTCCCGGCGCGTCTCCATGGTGACCGGCGAAGCCCGCATGCGTCACTTCCGGCTGGGCGGTGACGCCGAAACCGGAAGTGCGGGTCGGGAGGCGCCGAGGCAAGCCGTGGTCCACGCAGCTGGGAGTCATGATGAAGGGGGTAAGTGGGGTCACTGTACACTATTTATACATTGCATGTGTTATGATTCAATTGTCTGAGGAAGGGGACACGTCCCCGAAACGTTACGGTTTTTGCACAATAAATCTCCTCACGGAGTTTTCACGTTTATTACAAGCCTGTGAGTGCCACCTAATTTCTTTGTATGTATATATATATATATATATATTTATTTTGTATATATGTGAAAATATGCATGTATGCAGTGCCAGATTAAGGTCCACGTGGGCCGGAGCTGAAATTTAGGAAAGGCTTATTATGTGCCGTCACAGGTAGTGTGATGAACTACCTTCCCACACTGCATTTCCACACTAGGAGCCATTCAGCATAAGTTGTAGTTCACTAGCACAGGGCAAGTCCACCCCGCATGCTGGGTCTCCCCCCCCCGCCCCCCCCCCCCGCTAACATGTGAATGCTTCGCTAAGCAGTGAAGTGGTCGCATGATAAGGGAAGACCCTTGCCTATGGTAGGCAGGCAGTGGTCCACCATGATTTGGGTCGCAGAGGCTGTGTGTGACATCACGCAGCCGCTGTGGCCAGCCCCGCAAACGGTCCAGGCATGCCTCCATTGTCCAGACCTCGCCCACCGAATGGTGCGTCGACGCCCCAAAAATTTGCCGTCATTGCCCCATTACTGCCCTCTGCCGGAACTTAGACTGTATTCGGACGCGAATGCAGTCCTGTCACTTGCGAGCAGCAACGTGCGTGCATGCACAGAAGTGCTGAAATTTCCTAATAGCGATTTCAGCACTTTTACAACTCATGCTGAATTGGCCCCTATATCTTTACACAACCTCCCCAAATTACACCACTACATTACTTCCCCTCACTGCATTCCCTCACTATATCAACCTCCCCAAACTACTTCCCCACACTACATCACTATGCTACCTACTCACACTACATCATCATGCTGTACCTCTTACACTACATCACTACACTACCTCCCCATACTACATCCCTGCAGTATCTCACTATGCTACCTCTCCACATTACCACCCCACACTACATCTCCACACACACTATTTCACTGCACTACCTCCCCAGACAACATTCCCACACTATATCTACCTTCCCACACCACATTACTGCATTACCTTCCCACACCATAATACTGCACTACCTTCAGCGCCAGATTAAGGTTTTTGTGGGCCTCTGGGCAACAAACTTGTGGGGCCCTTATTAACATAAGAAGAGGGGGAGGATACAGGGCTGCAATGCTTGCCTCCAGTGCCAGGTTGGCTGGGATCAAGGTGGAGGAGTGCCAACATCCAGGGCTGCCATCAGAAATTGTGTGGCCCGGGACTGATAAAAGAGACAGGGCTGCCCCCCCCCCCAAAAAAAAAAAAGATTCTTCCGCACTGCTCCACCCCTATATGATGTCATACATTGTGATATTACATATAGGTGGAATGTTGTGGACCTACAAAAACGGTTCACAGAGAGCTGATGCACAGTTCAAGGCTTATTTAAAGACGTCCTCCCTGTGCATCAGCCCACTTTTGTTTCACAACCTGGTGCAGCTCTCCAGGTATTAATGGTAGGAGCCAGGGGTGAGCCCCCTCTCTGTAAGGGCCCAGGCCACCAGTACCCACAGTCCCCTCCTGATGGCTGCCCTGCCAACATCCTCCTTCCGGCAGGGGATGGCTCCAACAGGGTGTGGCCGGGTTGATGGAGCAACTGACATCCTCCTTGTGGCGTGGGTGGCCCGAGCAGTAAGCTGCACTGTAAAGTGGCCACTGGAAACTGTAGTTAGCCAGAAGTCACTGCTGGGAGCAGTCAGTGAGGAGGAGTCAGGTGGGTACCGCTGCTACTCTGTAGTAGGTCAGTGGTCACTGCTGGGATCCATCTGAGTTCACCACACAGGTGCCAGTAACCTTCTCTGGGTTCGGGTAATTTCACTGCAGCAGCAGCAGCAAGTACACCACCTCTTGCTGCTGTGGAGAATCAGTGGTCATAGTCTGGAGCCATGAGAGATACACACACACAGAGTGTAAGCGTGCAGGCAAGTGGTTATACACCATTCAAAACAGTTGTTGGAGTGCCAAATTGCGTAAAAAAATAGATTGTGACGCTGATCCCACGTTCGCCACTAAAAAAGGTCTATTCAAAACCTTTACAGGGTCATGAGAAATTGATGCAGAAGAATAGCAGCGCTCATGGGATCCGAGGCACAACCATAAGACAAATTTATTAAATGTCAAAAGAGCCAGATATATCCAATGGTATTTAATGAGTACACAATAAAAAAAATACAATTACAATATATACAATGAAAACCATAGAATAAATCAATTGTTAAAAGTACCTGTATTTAAATATAGATATTAAAAAATACCACAGGCTATATTGCAGGAGATTGCACTTTTATGCAAAAAAAGGGTCAATAGCAGACCCTGGTCACATGAATACAGCTAAAATGTATCGGTTTAAATTGTAGCAGTTTCCAGGGATTAAAAAATTTAGCCACAGGCGGTGTTAGTAACCTTTGTTGTAGCGACAATTGTTATTTATTCATCAGTGGTGTAGTAACAGCAGTCCGTTTATAGATTTAAAACAGTGACAATTTCACGTGAGTCACCTGTCCTGGAGGCCGGCAGTTGATGCAGAATTAAAAGGTTTATTATCTACCAGGTGGCTGGTAAACCCGAGCGTCCTCAGATTAAATTCTGAGCCATATCCTGTGCAATCCTGGGGTGGCTACATTTTCAATCACTGAAAACTTACAATTTAAACTGATACATTTTACTGGTATTCAACAGCTCAAGCCGGACTGACCACATTTGATTACAGCCTTCAACCAAAGATATCCATGTGACCAGGGTCTGCTATTGACCATTTTTTGCTTAAAAGTGCAATCTCCTGCAATATAGCCTGTGGTATTTTTTTTATATCTATATTTAAATACAGGTACTTTTAACAATTGATTTATTCTATGGTTTTCATTGTATATATTGTAATTGTATTTTTTTTATTGTGTACTCATTAAATACCATTGGATATATCTGGCTCTCTTGACATTTAATACATTTGTCTTCTGGTTGTGCCTTGGATCCCATGAGCGCTGCTATTCTTCTGCATCCAAATATACAGATTTGTTCAAAACTGTACACTAGGTATCAGCAGCTCTATGGGACTCAATACCGTGGCAGTATCTCAGACACACACAGTCTTGCTAGAAATCATCATATCATGAGAGCCACGACACCCATATAGTGGGAATAGAACCTGTGGCGAGCGCATATACTGTGTATGAATAAGACATACATTTTCTGTTGTAAAGCTGACTCATTCCACCTACAGTATGTGTGAATGTATGAATTTATGAAAGATTTTTACCTCATGAATGCACATATATCTATTTATGCATATATGGTGCATGTTAATTAATTAATTAATTAATTTATACCTAACTTCTTACCCATGTATAGCTATACTGAACCACCGGCATCTCATTAACCCTAACCAGGGTTACGTCTCAAAGCTCAAAGATCTAGTTTCCCAGTTGCAATAATTTAATCACCAGCTGAGAAACAAGATGGATGATTTGGGAAATAGATTGTGACAAAACAATCTTCTTCTTCTTCTTCTTCTTATTATTATTATTATTATTATTATCCTTTATTTATATGGCGCCACAAGAGTTCCGTAGCGCCCAATTACAGAGTACATATGTACATAATCAAAACAGTAAAACAGCAACTTACAGTTGACTACAATATAGGACAAGTACAGGGTAAATAAACATAGCTACATCAGCAGATGACACTGGAATAAGTATCAGGTGGCAGAAGACTATTGGATTTGGTGCAGTTGAAGATTATTAAAGTAAGAAAAAGGATAAGCACATGAGGGGAGAGGTCCCTACTCGTGAGAGCTTACATTCTAAAGGAGAGGAGTAGACAGACAGAGGTGACAGATGGGGTACATAGAGAGCGTGGAACAGAGGGTTAGGATGAGATTTGGCTCGGTTTGGTGAAGAAGTGGGTTTTGAGAGCCCGTTTGATGTTTTGTAGAGAGGTGGAGAGTCTGAGGGGGAGAGGTTGGGAATTCCAGAGAAATGGAGCAGCACGTTAAAAATCTTGGAGGAAGGAGTTGGAGGAAGTAATCAGTAGGCAGGAGAGTCGGCGTGCATTAGCAGAGCGAAGAGGATGGGTGGGAGTGTAAAGGGAGATAAGGTCAGAGATGTAGATGGGATAGGAGTGGGTGAGGGCTTTGTAAGTGAGTGTTAGAAGCTTGAAATAGTTTCTGAAAGGGAATGGGAGCCAGTGAAGGTCTTGTAAGAGGATGTAGTGCGTTTGTAGTGGATGTAGTGCATTTGGTGGAGCCGGGCAGCAGCATTGAGGATAGATTGGAGTGGAGAGAGGTATTTGTCAGGAATGCCAGTCAGGAGGAGATTACAGTAGTCCAGTCTTCATTTGATCATTCTTCCAAAATCTTTTAAGAGGGCCAGTTCAGCTCTCCTTTCTGTGGAAGGAACTTTCCAAGGCATTGGGGTTGGCCGAGGAACTCTCCTCTTTTGAAATTGAGAGTGCTCATCGCTTTGGCTAATTTCAGCATGACTTGGATTCCAGACTGATGTCATTTTCCATTTCCTTAAGGCCTTTGTGGTCAGCAGCATATCAAGTTGGTAAAATCCAATGCAAGGATCTGGCTCTCCTCATGTTCCAGGACTGCTCTGCAGAGATTGCCAGAGCCAGTTGTGAGATGGTGACCAACTGCATTAAACCAACTAGAGCCCACCTTAAATTTGCCTTGCTGTTCCCAACCTGCCTTCACATTTATGATGGAAATCACTTTAAAGACATCACCAACATGGCAGATGTACAGGAGTACTTAATAGAGGAAGATATTGAAAGATACTGTATTGTGCACTCTGCCCTGGCTATATGTTCTGCACCAAATTGCCCTAGCTGAGTTTTTGGCCTGTACATTACTTATGTTACATTTATTTTTACACTAATGTTTCCACTTCCCATTCATTGATATTCTTTGTAATTGCAGTTTCAGTGGAAGGTGATTTATTCCTCTACGGTTAGTAGCGTCATCTGGTACTTACCTCTGTACAGTGCTGTAACTAGACATTTTGGTTCCCTGTGTCAGAAGGAGATTTGGTGCCCCCGCCCATATGTAAAATTGGTACAGTGCATAAAATTATACAGCCGTGATTTCATGGTCAAGGGGCGTGGCCACAGAATAGTGTCTGTTATTCACATCACACCACATATTAGTGTCCGTTATTCACATTACACTGCACAATAGTGCCAGTTATACACATAACATCACAAAATAGAGCCCCTTATACACATTACGCAAGGTACAGGCACTTAAACACATTGTGCCTTGTAAGTGATTACCCCTTTATAAAAACATCTAAACATGTGCACACAAGGTGAGATCCTTGCTATGCCCGATTTTGACTATTCCCTTGAACTCCCCCAGAGCCCAGATAGCAAAAATTTTGAGTATCTGTACTTTCGACTTTGTCTATGTACTGTATAATTTTGACAAAGTGCCAATTTCGACTATACTTTGTACTAGATCGTACACTAGATAGTTAATATTGACTTGCCTGCACAGTTTATCTAGTCTTACTGACCCCACGGGAGCACACATCAGGATCGAATCAGTATCGCAAGCTGCCTAATGGTGTGTACACATTGTGAGATCCTTGCTATGGCCGATTTTCACTTTGCGATTTCCCCTGAACTCCCCGGAGCCCAGCACCACTGATTTTGACTAATTTTTCTTGAGATATAGACTATGTGTGCTTATGATTTTGGCTTATGTGAGATTTAATTGACTTATGTGAGATGAACTAAATAGTACACTGGGCTCAAGCTTGTAGGACCACAAGTATCAGCACCCGTATCCACCTCCTGGTAAACTTTGGACCTATCAACTTCCACTAGGATGAAATTCCGACACAAGTTCTTCATATGATCTGGACTCACCCCCTTCTGCTATTTGGTTACTAACTGCAAGAGAGACCTAGGGGACTTATTTGGAATCCAGTCTGGTAAATTACCTTATACCTAATTGAACTTGTGGGCAAATGTGGAACAGCGTCCTAGCCAGTAATTGTGGACACTATACTTGAAAGGGTTAATCCTGTGGGATCCTACAAAGTGCATTTCTTATCGTTTAGCAATTGCTTGTGTTTTACTTCTGAGGGGTAGGATAACCTCTCCTTGATGAATGTTTATTAAATGTAACTTTTGAAATTTTATTTATTGAGTCGTTCATCTCATTTTGAATTCCAGCCAGCGCCAGTACCTATCTTTTCTATTTTACCTAAATTATCTAGGGAACTGACCTTCCCAGTACAGGCTGCTGTTGACAGCGCACTCCATCTGTGTATTTTCTCTTTTAAATAGTACACTGATCTAGCAAGGATTGACTTGTCTGCACAGTCTATCTTTCTTGCGATACCGACCTGGTCGAATCAGGATCGCAAGCGGCATAACACCTTGCGATTTGCACTAACTTTTCTTGCGATTTTGACTATATAGTCAAAATCGAAAGAAAAAATCTCACCGTGTGTACACACCATTACACCTTGAGATGTGCACTAACTTTCCTTAAGATTTTGACTAGTCAAAATCTTAAAGATTTATCTCACCGTGTGTACACACCTTGAGATTGTCCGGCATCTCACACCTCCGGCGATCTCAGATGCTAGTACATCTTGCCGCACATGGGTGGTCATTTCGAGTTGTTCGCTTGCTGCCGATTTTTGCAGTGCAGCGATCAAGTGAAAAAACGGCAAAAATGCACATGGTATGCAGCGCGCATGCGCTAAGTACTTTCACACAAAACTTTGCAGATTTACACAAGCTCGAGCAACGTTTTTTCATCGCTCGAGTGATCGTAGTGTGATTGACAGGAAGTGGGTGTTTCTGGGAGGAAACTGGCCATTTTCAGGGAGTGTGCTAAAAACCGCAGGCGTGCCAGGTAAAAACGCAGGAGTGGCTGGAGAAACGGGGGAGTGGCTGGCCAAACGCAGGGCGTGTTTGTGACGTCAAACCAGGAACTATACGGACTGAGGTGATCGCAGTCTAGGAGTAGGTCTGGAGCTACTCAGAAACTGCAGCAAATTATTTAGTAGCAGTTCTGCTAATCTTTCGTTCGCTATTCTGCTAAGCTAAGATACACTCCCAGAGGGCGGCGGCTTAGCGTTTGCAATGCTGCTAAAAGCAGCTAGCGAGCGAACAACTCGGAATGAGGGCCATGTTCTCTTCACCCTGATTTTTAAGTGACCACTGGGGAGTCTTGCTCCTCCTCTCTTCCTTTTCTTTTTTCCTTTTTCCTTTCTCTCCCTTTCTTTAAAGTATTATTATTGCTTGACATGTCAAATTTTGTTTGTTTCTATAATCCCCCTTCCCCTCCTCCCATATATCTTTCCCTCTCTTATTTCAATACTGATGTCAACTCACATTTTACTACGACATTCTGATCTGCTCTGCCTAGTCACACTGGGAGTGCACAGAGACGCTCCTATTCAGAGCGAGCACGCCCAGACGGAGATGCTCTCCATTCAATTGAATGGGGCGCGTCTCCATCGCGGGTGCGTGCCCCCTGATGGACAGAGACACTCTCGGCGAGCATAGTCAAAGATGGAGCCACAACTAGCATGGCTCCATCTGTGTGTATATATATATATATATATATATATAAAAAAAGTTTTTTATAGATCAGTGCGCTTATCCAGCAATCGGAAATTCCCTCTAGGGGTCAGTCACTAGCAGTTTATAAAGTCTCAAAAACCGTCACTGCCCTCAGTGAATTGGTCGGATCTTCAAAATCCTATGGGCCCACTCCAGACTTCCTGGCGGCAGCTCAGTTCCTCAGTAAATGACCCGGGTATACTCAGTCATGGAATTTAAATGGTACTAGGAAAGAAGAACAAGCGCCTTATGGTGCAGTAATTTTGTTAATAGTGTATTTACAAACACAAATAATTGAGAGATCCGTACCAGATAGCAACTTGTGTCAATGCCTATCAATTCCTTATCCAGTGGCTGTTCTTCACCTATTGCCTATCAGCACTTTGTAGACAGCAATAATATCATTACAGCAGCACATACTGGAACTTCAATGTGAAATGAATACTCGTGTGAGGGCATTTCACACTGAAGTTGCAGTATGTGCTGCTGTAATGATATTATTGCTGTCTACAAAGTGCTGATAGGCAATAGGTGAAGAACAGCCACTGGATAAGGAATTGATAGGCATTGACACAAGTTGCTATCTGGTACGGATCTCTCAATTATTTGTGTTTGTAAATACACTATTAACAAAATTACTGCACCATAAGGCGCTTGTTCTTCTTTCCTAGTACCATATATATATATATATATATATATATATAAAAGAGAAAGAGAGACATTGTGCTATACCACAGTGTACGATACATTTATTTTTCTATGACACTGCCAGTCACGGTCAAACCGCAGAGTATCATTCACGTATTGTGTGACACTGTAGCTGGAACTCAACTGCAGTTTAATAAATATTCTGACTCATAATACACGTATGGTGACACTGCATATAGGGGATCATTCCGAGTTGATCGCTCGCTATCTATTTCTTGCAGTGCTGCATTTAGATAGTCGCCACCTATAGGGGAGTGTATCTTTGCTTTGCAAGTGTGCGAACGCCTGTGCAGCCGAGCCCTGCAAAAACATTACTTACTCAGCTCTTGCGATCACTTCAGCCTGTCTGGTCCTGAAATTGATGTCAGACACCCGCCCTGCAAACGCTTGGACACGCCTGCGTTTTCCCTAACCCTCCCAGAAAACAGTTAGTTTACACCCATAAACGCCTTCTTCCTGTCAATCTCCTTGCGATCGGCTGTGTGAATGGATTCTTCGTTAAATCCATCACTCAGCAACGTTCCGCTTTGTACCCATATGACGCACCTGTGCATTGCGGTGCATACACATGCGCAGTCGTGACCTGATCGCTGCGCTGCGAAAAAAAGCAGCGTGCGAACATATGGGAATGACCCCCTCAATACGGTCACCTGTCATAGAATGGTTGATGATTATTTTAATGATAGCATCCAAGTAGGCAAGTCAGACAGTCTGTTTACCTACCGGTAAGAAAAAAAAGGCAATTTGCAGACTCGTGCAAAGACTGGATTTACTTTACTTAAGTTGCTCACCCTCCAGTGTGTACTCAGAAAGAGTTTCAGCGCAGCCAAAAGTCTTGTCAGCGATCGGCGTATGAGGTTACTTCTCCAAAATGTGGAAAAGATGATGTTACCAATTCCACGAGGAAGACCTTTACTGGCAATTACGTCCAAAAAAATACAGGCGCACCTGTAATGGTGGATTCCAGCAGGGACAAATTAATATTTTGGGACGAAGATGATATACAGATGTGTACCCGTACATCCTTGTGTGATGTTAGCGGGGTTGTGTGTATGCCCGCACCCGTGAACGAATGGAAGGTACCAGCTTTTATTTGCAGGCAGCAGAAGTAAGGCGCTCCTGCCATCCTGCATAGCGTGGGGGCGAGTCCACGGCACAGCATGAGCATGGGCAGTCGGAATAAATGCTCCAGCTGCCCATAGTTACATGAGGTTTTCCACTGCAGAAATCATGGCTGCATATGCACTCATGAATAATAGCAGACAATAGGAAGCGTGGTGGCGCGCATTCCCATGATGCACATGCCATGCTGATCATTTGAGCAAAGATGTTTGAGGACACATCTGTACACACTGATGGGAATGAGGAATCAGATGATGATGACGATGAATGATGTCATTTTGCCTATGTAGAGCCAGTTTGTGTACGTAGAAATCATTGCTCGTAATGTTTACTGCCCATTGGCAGCTTATTTTATGGGGGCCCAAACAAAGTAACAAACCAATCATTTCAGCCACAAGTGGCAGTCCCTGTCGCTGAAGTGATTGGTTAAACTGTGCATGTTCTGTTTAATATATACAACATAAGGGTGGGTGGGACAATTCCATCTTGCACCTCTTTTGTTTGCATTATGTGCTGTTTGGATCATTGCTGACGGTCTTCTTATGTAGGCAACAAACATTTTCATAGTTTATTAAACTGCCACCGTGTCTGCCACTGCAGTGCCATTCTGTTTCCTAGATGTGACATGTTAGAAGTTTAAGTGCCACATGTTTGTGCTGCCCACTGCTGTCGCTTAGCTTACTCATTCAGCTACCTCGGTGCAACCTTTTGGTCTAAGCTGGATGAAAACAATATTGTGAGCTGTGAGGTGGTCAAACTTGACTGGAAATGACTAGAAATTAATGTTATTGAGGTTAATAATACTGTAGGAAAAAAAACAGGCCCAAATTCTATGATTTTAGCTGTTTTTATGATTTATTGACAAAAAATACAGATCAAAACCAAAGCCAAAACACATCTCTACTAATCTCCATTTCCCTCAACTACCAGGAAACAGTTACAGTATGTGTAAGTTTCAGCACAGTTATCTGTGTTAATAGTTGAAAAAGGCATTATCTAGTTGGTATTATGACCCAGGTTTGGATTTCCGTTCATGTGTAGCAGATGTTGATCATTCTCCTACATTGTGATGAAACTTGCAGCATCTCAGGAATGCCTTTAACAAAAACAATTTCGACCAAATGAAATACTTGAATGATCATTTCACATGCAATGCTCACATACACATGTCAATGATTATATTGTTAACATTGCATCTATTAAAAAAAAAATCTTCTTTCTTTCCTTTGCCAGGAATTTGATCTACAGTATAGATAGAATCGTCATGGTGGCTTTTAAAGGTGTATGGACACAGTCATTCTGGAAAGCCGTATCTGGAGAATTTGTGGCAACTCTTATTTTTGTTCTTCTGGGTCTTGGTTCAACAATCAATTGGGGATCAGCAGACAACCCTCACCTAACTGATATAGTGCAGATATCCCTTTGCTTTGGATTTGGCATTGTTACCATGGTGCACTGTTTTGGCCACATCAGTGGTGCTCACCTTAATCCTGCTGTGACTATCGCTCTTGTCTGTACAAGGAAAATAACACTTGCCAAGTCAGTATTTTACATCATTGCACAGTGCCTTGGAGCCATCTTGGGAGCTGGACTTCTATACCTTATTACTCCTCTCAATGTTATTGGACACTTAGGTGTAACAGAGGTAAATATATTTATTTTAATAGTTCTGACGCTTAGGAACTGCTTATTTAGATTAAAGTTGCTGGAGGTAGAAATGCATTGAACGTGTCTGATGGTGAAAGAGATGAGGTGGTATTGCCAGTGTATCCACACCATTGCTATGGAAACTTTGGGTGCATAAGTGAAAAAAACATTTGGCGACTCCAGTATAAAAAAGACCTTCATTTCACAATGATGAAAAATATTAAGTTACCTTTTACTCCATTGATGTTACGAGGACATATATTTATATACTATCTGTTCTACCCGTTCTTCGCACCGGGGTTTCTGATTTTCATGGATGTAAATATAAATAAATGAGTGTTAAAAATTTGGCAAATCTATCATGTAAATTTGAGATGTCTTAATGTAAGTAAATATTAATCCATGGTTCTTGGCATTACCCGAGGAGCACCTGTAGCAGATACGGTAAAATGTGACATCTTGATTGTCCATTTGGGCATTATCATTTATGCATTCTGATTATGTAAATTTCCTACTTCCCACCTGAAGTATGCCATCCTGTCTGCCACTGTTGTGCCGCAATGTTTCATAGATGTGATATATTCTTGGTGGGGTCCAGTTCTTACAAATTAAAAGCACACTGCTCCTGTGTGCTATAAGAATATAAGAACGCTGTGAAAATAAAGGGGCACTGTTCTATGTGCTGTAATAATAAAGGGGTGCTTTCTTGTGAAATGGAGAACAAAAATTTGGAGGAAAAAATAGTGGAGGATCAGGAACCACTTCCAGTTCCTAGTAGTAGTGCTGAAGCTGCTGCTGCCACCAGTCATGACATTGACGATGCAATTCCATCAACGTCGTCTGATAAGGCCGATGCCCAATGTCATAGAGGGCGTGTAAAATCCAAGAAGAAAGAATTAATAATCAGAAAAAAAAGTATTGCCATTCACGACACGAAGTGGCAAGGAAAGGCAAAGGCCTTGGCCTATGTTCATAATTGGTGGCTCAGCTTCTCATGAGGATGGAAGCCCTCCTCCCTCTCAAAAAAAAATTTAAGCTTGTTAAAGCACAGGGAAAAACAACTGTGCGTTCAGAGATATCATAAATCCCCAAGGAGAGTCCCAGTGTGTCCGCGGATGCAATGTCTAGGCCTGACCTTTCCAAGACAGTATGGAAAGAGGAGGCTCCTACCACCATTTGTACACCCCCTGCAAGTGCTGGAAAGAGCACCACCAGTCCAGTTACTGATATTGAGATTGAGGATGTCAATGTAGACGTACACCAGGATGAGGAGGATATGGGTGTAGCTGGCGCAGAAGAGTAATTTGACGATGAGGATTCTGATGGTGATGTGGTTTGTTTGAGTAAGGCACCAATGGAGACAGTTGTTGTCCATGGGATGAATAAGCCCATTGTTATGCCTGGGCAAAATACCAAAAAAGCCCCCCCTTCGGTGTGGAATTATTTCTCCACAAATCCGGACAACAGGTGTCAAGCTGTGTGTTGCCTTTGTCAATCCGTAATAAGTAGGGGTAAGGACATTAAACACCTAGGAACATTCTCTCTTATATGTCACTTGCAGTGCATTCATCAGAAGTCTTGTCAAGTGACAATTAAATGAAATCAAAGTGAAGTACATTGTCAAGTATGTGCTGTTTGGGGCCTAGTTTCTAAAACTGCCATCCTGTCTGCCACGGCAGTGCCACTCCTAGATGGGCCAGGTGTTTGTGCCGCACACTTGTGTCACTTAGCTTAGTCACCCAGCGACCTCGGAGCACCTCTTTTTTTTCTTTGCATTATGTGCTCTTTGGGGCCTAGGGGGTCATTCCGAGTTGATCGTAGCTGTGCTAAATTTAGCACAGCTACAATCATGTTCCCTGACATTCGGGGGGACGCCCAGCACAGAGCTAGTCTGCCCCGCATGTCAGGCCCTAGCGCCCCCCCCCCCCCCCCCGCAGAAGTACAAAAGCATCGTACAGCGGCAATGCTTTTGTACTTCGGGAGTAGCTCCCTATCAATGCAGCTCCTGCGCGCTGGTAGGGAGGTACCCGTCGCTGATCAGGTAGCAGCGGCTGCGTGTGATGTCACACAGCCGCCGCAGCCCGCCACCCCAAAATGGTGGGCAAATGCCGCTGGCCCACCCCCTCCCGCCGCCCAGCGACCGCCTCTGCCTGTCAATCAGGCAGAGGCGATCACTAGCCTAAGACAGCCGTCGGCTGTCTGGCATGTGCCGGCACACTGCGGTGCCGACGCATGCGCAGTTCAGACCTAATCGCTGCTGTGCGAAAACGCACAGCAGCGATCGGGTCTGAATGACTCCCAATAATCACACTTTTCTGTGGTGTTCTTTAGGTTTATAAATTTATATATAAAGAAATCTGTGTTTGGTTATAAGATACTTTTTGTGAAACGGCTTGATCAAAACAGTATTTTCACTCACTTCCATTCTCAGTTTTCTATGGTGGCCATTCTGTTATTAGGCAAAATTTTATATATTTAAATAACAGGAAGTTATGTCATATACAGGTGTGAGGAGGTAGCGAGAACCTGTTTCCTGTTCACTTAAGGTATATAAGGGGTCCCAGGGGACATGTGAAAATATCCCACTGATGAAGCCCTACAAATATACTGTATTTATTGGACGAAACACGTTGAGGTTTTGCTCCTGTTGGGCTGGCATCTTAGACAAACCAGATAAGCTCCACTTCTGAAACTTTTACTTCAATTATTATTTTTTCTTACCTTATATGTTGCTGATACCACTGAGCACACAGGATCCAGGATATTTAATAAGCTGTTTTAGGTACAAATTTCATATTTTGCCTACATATATGGTACATGTGGATTTATTTGAATTAAAAAAAAACCTCATCACAGAAGCTATATATTGCACTATGCGTTGCTTTTTGTCATTATTGTTTCCAGGATAAAGACCAATGCGAACCACTGGACTGATCAGAAAACTTGCCACTGTTCAAATATGGGGAGTACATTCAAGTTATAGGATACAATATTTATTTGTTCTTCTTGTCTTCTTTACTGCACAGATCTATTCACAATAATAGTGTCCATATCATTACTGTTTTTATATATATATATATATATATATATATATATATATATATTAGAGATGAGCGGGTTTGGTTCTCAGAGAACCGAACCCTACCGGACTTCAACACCCGAGCCCGGTTTCGAGTCAGGCTCAGGTTTTTCCACCTGACTCAGAAACCAGAACAAGGCAAAACGTCATCATGCCGCTGTCGGATTCTCACAGGGTTTGGATTCCATATAAGGAGCCGCGCGTCGTCGCCATTTTCACTTCTACATTAGAGAGTGTAGAGAGAGGACGTGTCTCCATCCTCAATGCCCTCAGTGTCCGTGTCTTGTGCTGCATCTGTCCAGTCACAGTGGTTGTGTCCTCTGCTGCCATATGTCCAGTGCTGCTGTATAAGTCCAGTCCAGTGGTGATGTGTTGTGCTGCATCAGTTCAGTGGTGCTGTGTTGTGCTGCATCAGTTCAGTCACAGTGGTGGTGTCCTCTGCTACCATATGGCCAGTGCTGCTGTATAAGTCCAGTCCATTGCAGTGGTGATGTGTTGTCCTGCATCAGTCCAGTGGTGGTGTCCCTGTGCTGCCGTATATGTTCAGTGGTACTGCTGTATATGTCCATTGATACTGCTGTATATGTCCAGCGGTACGGCGGTATAAATCCAGTGATCCTGCTGCATAATTGCAGTGATCCTGCCGTATAAGTCCAGTGATCCTGCCGTAAAATTCCAGTGATCCTGGCGTATAATTCCAGTGGTACTGGCGTATAAGTCCAGTGATCCATCCGTATAATTTACAGTGGTACTGGTGTATAAGTCCAGTCCAGTGATACTGCCATGTATGTCCAGCGGTACTGCCGTATATGTCCAGCGGTACTGCCGTATATGTCCAGCGGTACTGCTGTATAAATCCAGTGATCCTGCCGAATAATTGCAGTGATCCTGCCATATAAGTCCAGTGATCCTGCTGTATAATTCCAGTAATCCTGCTGTATAATTGCAGCGATCCTGCCGTATAAGTCCAGTGGTCCTGCCGTATAATTGCAGGGCTCCTGCTGTATAAGTCCAGTGATCCTGCCGTATAATTCCAGAGATCCTGCCGTATAATTCCAGTGGTACTGGCGTATAATTCCAGTGATCCTGCCATATAATTCCAGTGATCCTGCCGTATAATTCTAGTGGTATTGGTGTATAGTCCAGTCCAGTGATACTGCCGTATATGTCCATTGATACTGCCGTATATGTCCAGCGGTACTGCCGAATAAATCCACCGTATAGCTTAGTCATACAGCAACCTTGGTGCACCTCTTTTTCATCTTTGCATCATTTGTTGTTTGGGCATGGTTTTTTAAAATGCCATCCTGTCTGACACTGCCATATAAATCCAGGGGTACTACTGTATTAGTCCAGGGGTACTGCCGTATAAGTCCACCAATTGCAGAATTTTTGAAAAATGACATGGGCATGCAGGAGATGCTGTCAGTGGACTGAAAAATTGCGGGCCACTTTTGACATTCAGCCACTGTATGCCACTACTAGATGGGCCATGTCGTTGTGTCGCTTAGCTTAATCATACAGCTACCTCATTACACCTCTTTTACTTCTTTCATGATGTGCTGTTTGGGGCCTAGTTTTTGAGTAGTGCCAACCTGTCTGACACTGCAGTGCCACTCCTAGATGGGCCTGGTGTTTGTGCCGCACACTTGTGTCACTTAGCTTAGCCATCCAGCTACCTCATTGCACCTCTTTTTCTTCTTTGCATGATGTGCTGATTGGGGCCTATTTTTTAAATCTGCCATCCTGTCTGACACTGCAGTGCCACTCCTAGATGTGGCAGGTGTTTGTGCCGCACACTTGTGTCGCTTAGCTTAGTCATACAGCCACCTTGGTGCAACCTTTTGGCCTAATAACAATATTGTGAGGTGTGAGGTGTTCAGTATAGGCTGGAAATGAGTTGAAATTAATGCTATTGAGGTTAATAATACCGTAGGATAAAAATTACCCCCAAATTCTGTGATTTTAGCTGTTTTTTTCAAAAATCATCCAGATCCAAAACACGAAAGAGTGGTTTTGGCAAAACCAATCCAAACCAAAACGCGAGCGGGGAATTAGAACCAAATATATATATATATATATATATATATATATACAGTATATATTAATAATCCTTCCCTAATTTTAATTAGATCATCATGCCTACGTGCTTGTGCACAGTGCACTCCTTGTAGATCACATTAAGATGACCGGGAAGAGTGCGGAAAGCTGACTGGAAAATGGAGGTGAGCTGGAGGAGGAGGGCGGAGAGCTACCTGGGAAAGGGCGGCCACGGAGCGAGCAGGACAGGGGCGGCTGATGTTAATCCAACAGATATTCCAGGTCTAAAATACTTATATATATTTTGTTAACATCTTAATAATGATGTTATGCTAAACAAAACCAATATCATGATATCCTGCCAGTTGAAACTGCTGCAAGTTCTTGCACAAAGCTAAAAATTAGCCTGTTTTTCATTATTTTCATTTGCACTATATCACAATTTTGCACAGTATTTCTGGCTTAGGGTAATATCCTGGGTACTTGTAATGGCACCCTGCACCTGACAATGAATATTAGTTATGAAGTTGCAGTGACTGGTTTATATAGTGAATTGAAGGACTGCATGCTCATGAATATTAGTTGAAAGTTGCCAAAATGTCACAACCATTATTTAATAACTTCTTTTAAAATAATATGAAAATATGATTTTTTTTTGTCATGCAGTTAATTAATATTTGTACAGATACAATGCTTTCATATTATTCCTGTCTTCAACAGATAAATGAGAGACTTTCCATTGGTCATGGACTCTTAATAGAACTCATAATTACATTCCAGTTGGTTTTTACCATTTGCGCAAGCTGTGATCCACATAATAAGGACAAGTCTCCTGCACTTGCAATTGGAATTTCTGTCGTAATAGGACATTTATTTGCAGTAAGTAGCAATGACTTCTGCTACCTAATTATACAATGATTTTGGATCCACTTAAAAATGATATTTTCAGTGTTTGAAATGTATCTTTCATAAACGGTTGTACACTGAATTTTGTGATATTTTTATGGAACAGTAATGATTTGTTCAAGAGATATGAGTGGTAGCCAGGGTCGGACTGGCCCACAGGGGAACAGGGGAAACCACCAGTGGGCCCCACTGCCTGTGGGCCCTCCTCCTCCTCTAGGGATCAGGTTTGAGACTATTTCCTAGCGCACTTGAATTATGCATTATACTTATGTTACATTATACTTCACAAGGATATGGTTTATTATATATTTACCAAGGGGAACAGAACATGTACTCTGTAATGGTTAGCCAAGCGTCTGTGGTGGCTGGCCACGCCCCAGTGGAGCCTGGCCACACCCTTAAGCATGTCCCCTACAACAGCATTCCCCCGGTGGGCCCTTCATGCCCCAGTCTGACACTGGTGGTAGCGTCCAGATATGTGTATAGTTTAGAGAGATTCGGAGTGTGACGGAATGCATCCACATTTGTAATTCATTAATATCAACAATATGTACGACCCTGCAGCTTATGATCTTCCTTTTACAGACACTGGGGGAGATTTATTGTGCAGCACTTTTCAAAGCCACAACATCTTCTGTGGTTTCACACTATGAGGTTTAAGGGGTGTTAGTATCCAGGTGGATTTAGGGGACAGGCCGCCCCTAGGCACATTATTGCAGTGGTGAATTTCCCATTAGGTACACAAGGCACGTGAGTAGGGGCGGCACCTGTTTGGGGGTGGCACTTGGATGCTTGTGTTGGTACTGTCATCCTAAAAAGTACCAGTAACTGCTAAATATTTCCACTATATTGAACCATGGCCCTCATTCCGAGTTGATCGGTCGCAAGGCGAATTTAGCAGAGTTACACACGCTAAGCCGCCGCCTACTGGGAGTGTATCTTAGCATCTTAAAATTGCGACCGATGTATTCGCAATATTGCGATCACAAACTACTTAGCAGTTTTAGAGTAGCTCCACACTTACTCTGCCTGTGCGATCAGTTCAGTGCTTGTCGTTCCTGGTTTGACGTCACAAACACACCCAGCGTTCGCCCAACCACTCCCCCGTTTCTCCGGCCACTCCTGCGTTTTTTCCGGAAACGGTAGCGTTTTCAGCCACACGCCCATAAAACGCTGTGTTTCCGCCCAGTAACACCCATTTCCTGTCAATCACATTACGATCGCCGGAGCGATGAAAAAGCCGTGAGTAAAAATACTATCTTCATTGTTAAATTACTTGGCGCAGTCGCAGTGTGAATATTGCGCATGCGTACTAAGCGGATTTTCATTGCGATGCGATGAAAAATACCGAATGAACGACTCGGAATGAGGGCCCATATGCCATCTTGAATGGCATGTAAAACGGTAGTACATGCACATACAGGGTCGGACTGGCTCACAGGGGTACAGGGGAAACCACCGGTGGGCCCCACTGCCTTCGGGCCCTCCTCCTTCTCTAGTGATCAGGTTCCAGACTGTGTTCTTGAATTATACATTATACATATGTTACCTTATACTGCACAGGACTATGATGTATGCTCTACAGTGCATTGCCAATATTTATCTGGTACATTATCATGCACGCACTAGCAGTATTTATATTTGTCTGGGCCTGCACTCACTAATGATTAGGCAAACCAATGTAGTGGCTGGCCACACCCCCTCTGGAGACTGACCACACCCCTAAACATGGGCCCCTCCCACTGCATTCCCCGGTGGGCCCTTCATGCCCCAACCCGACACTGTGCACATACTGACCCTGTAAGCTGTTCTACTAAGTATATATGTATACATAACTAAACATAAAAAAGTCTTAGTTAGTGGCTTTTTCTTTATTATTCTATTATATTGGCTATCATCAAATGAGGGCTTATAACCAATCAATAGAAATAATAAAATTAGGCACGCAGGGGGCGGCCATTACTGTTATGCCTAGGAGCAGCCTCACCCCTAAATCCACCCCTGCATTATTGGCTGAAATACCAGTGGCTGGGAGGCTGGTCTTCAGTATCCCGGCAGCGGCATGCTGGCCACCAGTATGCTGGCAGAGGGACAAGCGCTAGTAAGCTCCTTGCAGGCTTGCTGCACTCGCTGCACTGCGGGCACGGTTGTTTGCTGCGCTCGCCACAGGTTATATTTTTGTGGACACCCACAGAGGGAGAATAGCCTGTCTCGCTTGTATTCTGGTGCCAGCATTGTACTGCTGTGCAGGATTCCGGCATCGGCATTGTGATCGCCAGGATCCCTTGCGGCAGTACCTTAACCGCTTCCCAGCATATAGTCAATAAAATCCTTTACGAAACATTAATACATTGTAGATGTAGACATGTTATGCAAAGTTACAGGACAGAGTACATTTATTGTCTGATCATTGTGTTGTTTGTTATTACGTGGGCATAGTCAGCAATCATATATCAGTAATATCAGAGGAAATGTATTGCATGTATCTGCATGGGTATTTGTTAGCACACAATAGGCCTAATTCAGAGTTGCTTTCAAGCACAACAGGCGGATGTTTTGAAGACAAAGTTATGCATCCAAGCTGACAATACATAACAATGAAAAACTGTGGGCATCTCAGCCATATCTCCACCAGCCATATCTCCACTTGTAGCTGAATGGGTGAAATTGTGCAGCAACTGGCTGATCGTATATGAGCTTAGAGCTTGGAGTGTATCTTGGGCATGTAGGCAGAACTGCAAGCTTTGCAGAGTTGAGCATACTCATAGATCTGTCTAAATTTGTTATTGATCTCTTGCACCAGGTATAGTAGGGCTGGTACACATGTGCTGACAGTGATGATGGCAACTTTCACAAGCGGATGGATGGAGACGGTGTGGGCAAACAGATGCTGCCTTCTAGAACATAGGCAAAGAGACGCATTTATTTTCATGCAATGAATTTTGCAACACTTGCAGGCAACTTTCTCTGATTCAGGCCAAAAATGACCACCACCAATACACGAAGGTGGTGCCTCTACTTTAATGACCTGTGCTTTCTTATAACATTGTTATTGTTTATCCTTTCCTTTTAAGATAAACTACACTGGAGCAAGCATGAATCCAGCAAGATCTCTTGGACCTGCTGTCATTATATGGAAATGGGAAAACCACTGGGTAATTTTATAGCTTGCTTTGAACATAACAGTTAGTGTATATATCAGTGATATGCTCATTTTTGTAAAAGTGATTAGAGTCAAAATATTCCCCTTTACAGTATCATCAGAGAATAATTTGTTTTCAAAGTTTCTTTGGTTGGTAAAAGGTATTAGAAATTAGGGGAGAAACAAATTAAACTAATTTAAATACTAACATATGTTGTTTTTCCATTTAAAAATCAAAAGACATTCTTCTTTCCTGTCAAAGTCTAAGGTGGTCATTCCGAGTTGTTCGCTTGCTAGCTGTTTTTAGCAGCCATGCAAACGCTATGCCGCCTCCCACTGGGAGTGTATTTTAGCTTAGCATAAGTGCGAATGAAAGGATCGCAGAGCGGCGGGAAAGTTTTTGTGTGCAGTTTTAGAGTAGCTCAATACCTACTCAGCTCTTACGATGACTTCAGACTGTTCAGTTCCTGTTTTGATGTCACAAACACGCCCTGCGTTCGCCCAGCCATGCCTGCGTTTGCCCAGCCATGCCTGCGTTTTTCCTGGCACACCTGCATTTTTACGAACACTCCCTGAAAACGGTCTGTTGACACCCTGAAACGCCCACTTCATGTCAATCACTCTGTGGCCAGTAGTGCAACTGAAAAGCTTTGCTAGACCATGTGTGAAACTATATCGTTCGTTGTAATAGTACGTCCCGCATGCGCATTGCGCCTCATGCGCAGAAGTGCAGTTTTTTAGCCTCATCGCTGCACAGCGAACGAATGCAGCTAGCGATCAACTTGGAATGGCCATCTAAATTGTCTGCTGAGACTTCGTATAATATTACTGCCATTCTATTACTTGGCTTATGCTTGCCAGCCTCTTCCCTACCACAATGGTCTTTTCCTTCCCCTAAGCTGAATCTTCCTTCCCCTGATCTGCCTCTTCCTTTCCCCAATCTTCCACTTCCCTCCTCTGATCCACGTCTTCCCTCCCCCAATCTGCCTCTTCCCTACCCAATTGGTGTTTTCCCTCCCCTCAGCTGCATCTTCCCTTCCCCAATCTGCCTCCTCCCTCCCCTGATCCGCCTTTTCCCTACCTCGATGGTCTTTTCCTTCCCTTAAGCTGAATCTTCCTTCTCCTGCTCTGCCTCTTCCCTTCCCCAATATTCCACCTCCCTCCTCTGATCCACGTCTTCCCTCCCTCAATCTGCCTCTTTCCTACCCCGCTGGTCTTTTCCCTCCCCTCAGCTGCATCTTCCCTTCCCCAATCTGCCTCTTCCCTTCCCCAATCTTCTACTTCGATCCTCTGATCCACGTCTTCCCTCCCCCAATCTGCCTTTTCACTACCAGGATTTGTCTTTGCCCTCCCCTCAGCTGCATCTTCCCTCCTCCAATCTGCCTCTTCCCTACCACAATTTGTCTTTGCCTTCCCCTCAGCTGCATCTTCCTTCCCCTGATCTGCATCTTCCCCTATTGCCACTTACCTCTCCTGATCTGCATCTTCCTTCCCCCAATCTGCCTTTTCCCTACTATGATTTGTCTTTTCCTTCCCCTCAGCTACATCTTCCCTCCCCCAATCTGCCTCTACCCTACCACAATTTGTCTTTTCCATCCCCCAATCTGTCTCTGCCCTCCCCCAATCTCCTTGGTCCCCCCCCGACCTGCCTCTTCCCTTTCCCAATCTACCTCTTCCAGTGTGAAGAGTCCTAAGTGTAAGATATGACAATATCTGTATATGGAGGTATGCATACACATTTTTGGTGTGTATTAGTAAGGAAAAGCATACTGTATTTCAAGCAAAAAAGAAATAGAGATGTCTAAATTTACATGTGCCCCAATGTTTAATAATGTGCTTGAATAAGACCCCTGCACCCACTATAGTTTTGTCTTTGAATTATTGATACATAGTGAAAGTAGCAGAGTCCCTCTGTTGCACAAGGTAGAGGCTCTAGTTAAACTGATGCAGGTCGATTATGATGACAGACACACAGGTAAAGACAATAAAGCTAGAAAACACTGCTTTGTAAAAACAAGAATAAGACGCAACAATATGTAGTCACCTTCCAGGAAAAAATATTTAGAAAAGGGGCTCAAGGCCTGCAATCAAGGACATAAATAGACTGTCAGAATCTGTGAGTTTTCTGGACTCAGACCAGGACCCTAGGTTTGTATGTGGTTGGAGGCCGAATAGTGAAAACTTGTCACCCCCTCTCAAGGTATTCTTTATGAGTACCATGAGTACCTATTGTATAAGAGGCATTTTTGCCCTATTCCTTATCTCCTTATTTTACTATATATAGACTAATAAGCCTTTTTGTGGCACTTTTAATTAATACATTAGTTTTCCAATTCAAGGTTCAGCTCTCTATATTTATATTGTTATTTATATTGTTAAAACACAGTGAATTAAAAAATTCTATAAGATAAAAACATTGTTTTTTTTTAAATGTTTTTTTTTAAATATGTGGGTATTATAAAGGGATTCAATATGATATCCCGATGGATGGGATGCTGGCAGTCAGAATCCCCGACAGTGGCATACCAACCATCAGAATCCCGACAACCCGCCAGAAAGTACCCTAAGACTCCCCTGCCCCCTACCGTAACCCTCCCTTGTGGGTGCCTAACCCTAACCCTCCACGGTGGTGCCTAACCCTAACCCTCCCTTCCCCACTGCCTAAACCTAACCCTCCCCACTTGATGCCTAACCATAACCTCCCCTTGATGGTGCCTAGCCCTAACCATCCCAGCACTCTAACCACCCTTCTAAAGGCTAAACCTAACCTCCCACCCCAGCGGCAGGACACAAGTGTGTCTCGCTATAGCAAAGATTGGGATTCTGGGTGTCTGTATTTTTACACCGGGATCCTGATCTCCATCGGGATTTTGATGCCGGTTTTATGCCATCATTAGGGATTACGCCATCTGTATTTTGATCGCCAGGATCCCATCTGGCTGCATTTTAACTGCATCCCTTATAAGGATGTAGGGAGAGAGAGGCAGCAGGGACGTAGGGAAAGAGAGATGTAGCAGGCACGTAGTTACAGAGGGAGAGGGACAGCAGGGATGTAGATACAGAGGGAGACAGGCAGCAGGGCTGTAGGGACAGAGAGAGAGGCAGCAGGGACATAGGGAAAGAGAGCGGTAGCAGGGATGTAGGGACAGAGGGAGAGGAACAGCATGGACGTAGGGACAGAGAGATAGGCAGCAGGGACAGAGAGAGAGAGGCAACAGAGACGTAGGGACAGAAATAGAGCAGGCATGAAGGGACAGCGAGAGACACCAGGGATGTAGGGACAGACAGAAAGGCAGCAGGGACATAGGGAGAGCAAGAGAGAAGCAGCAGCATGGACAGAAGTAACAGGGACATAAGGACATAGGCAGCAGGGATGTAGGGAGAGAGAAATAGAGGCAGCAGGGACATAGGGACAGAGAGAGAGAGAGAGAGAGAGGTAGCAGTTATGTAGGAACAGAGACAGACAGCAGTTGCATAGGAACAGAGGGAGAGGGACAGCATGGATGTAGATACAGAGGGAGACAGGCAGCAGGGATGTAGGGACAGAGAGAGAGAGAGGCAGCAGGGACATAGGGAAAGAGATAGGCAGCAGGGATGTAGGGACAGAGTGAGACAGCAGGGATATAGGGACAGAGAGAGGCAGCAAGGACAGAGGCAGCAGAGACATAGGGACAGAGAGAGGCAGCAGGTATGTAGGAACAGAGAGAGGCAGCAGGGACAGAGGCACCAGGAACATAGGAACCAACAGAGGCAGCAGGGACAGAGGGAGATGCATCTGGGACATAGGGAGCAAAAGAGAGAGGAAGCAGGAATGTAGGGACAGATAGAGAGTGAGGCAGCAGGGAGGTAGGGATAGAGAGAGGTAGCAGGGCCATATAATAGGGACAGAGAGAGAGGCAGCATGTACGTAGGAACAGAGAGAGGCAACAGGGACATAGTTAAAGAGAGAGACAGCAAGGACAGAGGCAGCAGAGACATAGGGATGGAGAGACAGAGAGGCAGCAGGAATGTAGAGACAGAGAAAGAGGCAGCAGGGATATAGGGACAGAGAGAGAGGCAGCAGGGTCACAGGGATGAAGAGAGGCAGCAGGTATGTAGGAACAGAAAGAGGCAGCAGGTACAGAGGCACCAGGGACATAGGGACAGAGAGACAGAGAGGCAGCAGGAATGTAGAGACAGAGAAAGAGGCAGCAGGGACATAGGGACAGAGAGAGAGAGGCAGCAGGGTCACAGGTACGAAGAGAGGCAGCAGGTATGTAGGAAAAGAAAGAGGCAGCAGGGACAGAGGCACCAGGGACATAGGGACAGAGAGAGGCAGCAGGGACAGAGGCAGCGGAGACGTAGTGACAGAGAGAGAGAGAGGCAGCTGGGACGTAGGGAGCAATAGAGAGAGGAAGCAGGAACGTAGGGACAGAGAGAGAGAGGCAGCAGGGAGGTAGGGACAGAGAAAGAGGCAGCAGGGACATAGGGACAGAGAGAGAGGCAGCAGGGTCACAGGTACGAAGAGAGGCAGCAGGTATGTAGGAACAGAAAGAGGCAGCAGGGACAGAGGCACCAGGGACATAGGGACAGAGAGAGGCAGCAGGGACAGAGGCAGCGGAGACGTAGTGACAGAGAGAGAGAGAGAGGCAGCTGGGACGTAGGGAGCAATAGAGAGAGGAAGCAGGAACGTAGGGACAGAGAGAGAGAGGCAGCAGGGAGGTAGGGACAGAGAGAGGTAGCAGGGCCATGTAGTATGGACAGAGAGAGGCAGCAGGGACGTAGTGACAAAGAGAGAGAGGCAGCAGGGATGTATGGAAAGAGAGAGAGAGGCAGCAGGGACTTAGGGACAGAGAGTGAAAGAGGCAGCAGGGACGTAGGAACATAGAGAGAGAAAGTGTCAACAGGAACGTAGTGACAGAGAAAGGTAAAAGGGACATAAAGTAGGGACCGCAGAGTAAAATTACCAAACTTCTAGGTAAAGAACTATGGTGCTGCTGATTGCTGAAGTCTCCTAGTCACAGCCGAACATGGCAGATGCTGTAGAGGAGCAGGACCTTTAGACTGCTTACAAGTTCCACTGCACTGTGAGGAGGAGGAAGAGCCAACAGTGAGGGAAGGGGCGTGTGCTGTATGCTGTGGCAATACAGACTGTATCCCTGCTGCTGCTGCTGCTGCATGGCCCAGTCAACAAACAGCCCTGGCCCAACTTGGAGTGTGGTCACCATCACCGTGTGATCAGCTGCACCGCTGCGGAGCTACTTTCATGTCTCACAAGTGTTTCTCTACAACAACGGCTCTGGGCACACGGTGAGGCTCTGTACAGCGACACCCCCTCTAATACCAGGAAGTAAACTGCCAGCCCGGAACCCAAAGGTGGCTCAATACTAATTTTAAATAAATGGAAAAAAAATGTGAAACCAAAAAACAAAGATAGTGCAGTGGGGTTGCTTCCTTGGCCGGTGGGCACCAGAAGCGGCTGGGCCCCATAGCATTTACATCCCTTGCATCTTCTATAGTTACGTCACTGGTGTGGGGTGACAGGTTGTGAGTGGTATGGGGTGACAGGCTGTGAGTGGGGGTAGCGGTGTGGGGTGATAGGCTGTGAGTGGTGGCAATGGGTGTGGGGTGTCAGGCTGTCAGTGAGAAGGGGGTAGTGGGTGTGGGATGACAGGCTGATATTGAGAAGGGGGATTGTGTGTGTTGGGTGACAGGCTGTGAGTGAGGAGGGGGGTAGTGGGTGTGTGGTGACAGGCTGTTAGTGAGAAGGGGGGTATCGGGTGTGGGGTGACAGGATGTGAGTGGTGACAATGGGTGTGGGGTGTCAGGATGTCAGTGAGAAGGGTGGTAGTGGGTGTGGGATGACAGGCTGTGATTGAGAGAAGGGGGTTAGCGGGTGTGGGGCATCTGGCAGTGATTGAGAAGGGGGTAGGAGATGTGGGGAGACAGACTGAGAAGTGATTGAGAAGGGGTAGTAGCGGGTGTAGGGTGACAGGTTGTGAATGGGGGTAGTGGGTGTAGGGTGACAGGCTGTGATTGAGATGGGGGAGTAGCGGGTGTGGAGTGACAGGCTGTGTTTGAGAAGAGGGGTTTTTGGGTGTGCGGTGACAGGCTGTGATTGAGAAGGGGGGTGGAGGGTGTGAGGTGTCAGGTTGTGAGTAAGGGGTAGTGGGTGTGGGATGACAAGTTAAGAGTGTGGGTAGTGGGGTGACAGACTGTGATTGAGAAGGGGGGTAGTGGGTGTGGGGTGACAGGCTGTGATTAAGAAGGGGGATAGTAGGAGTGGGATGATAGGCTGTGATTGATAAGGGGGGGGGGGGGGAAGTGGGATGACAGGCTGTAAGTGTAGGTAGCGGGGTGAGGGGTGACAGGCTGTGGGGTGACCAGGAAATAGAGCAGAGGACATGGGTGGGGATAGAAAGGGCAGAGAAAAAAGACATTAAAAGAGGCTGATTAAAAATATACTCACCAGAAATCTAGAATCTTCTGTGACTGGATAGCTCTCCTCCACCTGGGACAGCCAGCTGTCAGCAGTCCCTCTGACTTTGTGGCGACCTCTGTTCTCTGGCATGGGTCCACAAGTTCACCAAAGTTCTTCTTCCCCTGATACAGCGGGTCGCACGTGGGTGATGTCATCACAAGGGGCGGAGCTGCTGGGGAGTCTATAGGTCTTGCCAGTCCGTGGGGCGAATATGATGGATTGGCCCGGTGGTCCGGTGCACAGTCCCTGGCCGGTGGTGCCCCCCCTCTGCTGGACCTGCCTTTGTCCCACCCTAGTTACCCTCACTTATTGCCTGTCACCACACACCCACTTCTTAATCATAGCCTGTTACCCCCCACTGGACTCCCCCCCCTTATCAATCACTGCCTGTTGCCCCACACCAGCTACTCCCCTTTCTCAATCACAGCCTGTCACCCCAAACCCGCAACCCTCCCTTCTAAATCACAGCCTGTTACCCACACCCGCTTCCCACACTTACAGTCTGTCACCCCACACCCGCTACCCCCATTCACAGCTCGTCACCCCACACTCCCCCTTCTCAATTACCTGCTACGCCCCCTTCTTAATCACAGCCTTTCACACCACACCTACTACTCCCTCTTCTCAATTGCAGCCTCTTGCCCCACACCTGCTACCCCCCAGTTCTCAATCACTGCCTGTTGCCCCCCACACCTGCTACCCTCTTCTCAATCACACGTCGTCACCCCACACCAGCTGCCCTCTTTCACTTCCTGTTACCCCATTCCTGCTATCCCCACTTACACCTCATACCCATTACCTCTCTTCTCACTCACAGTCTGCCACCCCACACCTGTTACCCCACCTTCACAATCATAGCCTATCACCCCACACCCACTACTACCCCTTTCAATCACAGCTTGTTGCCCCACACCCACTACCCCCACTCACAGCCTGTCACCCACACCCGCTACCCCACACTCACAACCTGTCACCACACACCCACTACCCCCACTCACAAGCTGTCATGCCTCACCCGCCAACCCCCTTCTCAATCACAGCCTGTCACTCCACACTCAGTACTCCCCCTCAATCACAGCCTGTCACCCCACACCCACTACTCCCACTCATAACCTGTCACACCACACTCACTACTCCACCTTCTCAATCACAGCCTGTTGCCCCATGCCTGCTACCCCCTTCTCAATCACAGCCTGTCACCCCACACCTGCTACGCCCCTTCTCAATAAAAGCCTATCACCCCACACCCACTACCCCCACTCATAACCTGTCACACCACACTCACTACACCCCCTGCTCAATCACAGCCTGCTGCCCTACACCCGCTAACCCTGATTCTCAGTCACAGCCTATCATCCCACACCCACTACCCCCACTCACAACCTGTCATCCCACTCACCCCCTTCTCAATCACAGCCTGTCACCCCACACCACTACCCCCACTCACAGCCTGTCATCCTACACCTGCTACCCCCACTGACAGCCTGTTACCCCACACCAGTGACATAACTATAGAGGGTGCAAGGAATGCAAATGCTATGAGGCCCAGCCGCTTCGGGTGTCTGCTGGCCCGGAAGCAACCCCACTGCATTTGCTTTTTTCCATTTTTTTGTTTCCATTTTTTTTTAAATTAGTATTGAGCCTCCCTTGGGTTCCGGGCTGGCAGTTTTCTTTCTGGTAGGAGAGAGGGTGTCACTGTACAGAGCCTCACTGTGTGTTTTGGAGCTGCCTATTGTTGAGAAACACTCGTGAGATGATGTCATCATCTTGCGAGAATGAAATTAGCTCCGCAGCGGTGTAGCTGACAACCCTGGTGAACCCTCCTCCGAGTTGGGCCAGCAGGGACACAGTCTGTATTGCCACAGCATACAGCACACGGCCCTTCCCTCACTGTTGGTTCCTCCTCCTCCTCACAGTGCAGTAGAACTTGGAAGCAGTCTCCAGGTCTCGCTCCTCTATGGCGTCCACCATGCTCGGCTGTGACTAGGAGACTTCAGCAATCAGCAGCACCACAGTTCCTTACCTAGAAGTTTGGTAATTTTACTCTGCTGCCTCCCTCTTTTCCTACTGTATGTCCCTGCTACCTCTCTATCCTTAAGCCCGTGCTGCCTCACTCTCTCTCTGTCCCTACAACCTGCCTCTCTCTCTGTCCCTACGTCCCTCCTGCCTCTCTTTCTATCCCTATGTCCCTGCTGTCTCTCTCTGTCCCTACTGCCTCTCTCTCTGCCCCTGCTGCATCTCACGCTCCATCTCTACATCCCTGCTGCCTCTCTCTCTCTGTCCCTGCTGCCTCTCTCTGTGTCCCTACATCCCTGCTCTCTCTGTCCATACTGTATGTTCCTGCTGCTGCTTTGCTCCTAAATCCCTGCTGCCTCTCTCTGTCCCTATGTGCCTGCTGCCTCTCTCTGTCTCTGCTACCTCTCTCTGTCCCTATGTCTCTGCTGTCTCTCTCTGTCCCTACATACCTACTGGCTCTGTCCCTATGTCCCTGCTGTCTGTCTGTCCCTGCTGCCTTTCTCTGTCCCTACGTCCCTGCTTCCTCTTTCTGTCCCTCTTTCCCTGCTGCCTCTCTGTCCCTATGTAACTGCTGTTTCTCTCTGTTCCTACATACCTACTGCCTTTCTCTCTGTCCCTACTGCCTCTCTCTCTGTTCCTGCTATCTCTCTCTGTCCCTACATCCCTGCTTTCTCTCTCTCTGTCCCTACTGCCTCTCTTTCTCACTGCCCCCACTGCCTCGTTGTCCCTATGTCCCTGCTGCCTCTATGTCTCTACTGTCTCTCTTTCCCTGCTGCCTCTCTCTGTCCCTATGTCCCTGCAGCCTCTCTCTGTTACTACATCCCTGGTGCCTCTGCCCCTGCTGCCTCTCTCTCTACCCCTACATTCCTGCTGACTCTGTCCCTATTGTGTGTTCCTGTTGCCTCTTTCTGTCCTGGCCACCACTCTATCTTTGTATCCCTGCTGCTATGTCCCTGCTTTCACCCTCTGTTTCTGTGTCCCTGCTGTTATTCTTTTTGTGTCTGTGTCCCTGCTGTCACTCTCTCTGTGTCCCTGCTGCCACTCTTTCTGTTCCTATGCCCTTGCTGTCACTCTCTCTGTCTCTGTGTCCCTGCTGTCGCTCTTTGTGTCCCTGCACCTACTCTCTCGTGTCTGGGTCCCTGCTACCACTCTCTCTCTCTCTCTGGGTCCCTGCTGCTACTATCTCTCTCTCTCTCTGTCCCTGATGCCTCTCTCTTTGTCCCTTCCACCACTCTGTCTCTGTGTCCTCACATGACTGGGCAGCAAGTTTGGAGGTATATACTCTGTACAGTAAAGACAGGGCTAATAAAAGAGGAGGAGATGTACAGTATGTCTTTATATTAAACCAATCTTAAAACCATACAAAAAAGGAGGTGATCTATGAGGGAACAGAAGATAACATGGAGGCACTGTGGATTGAAATATCATGTGGAGCATCAGGAACTAAAAAGCTAATATTAGGTACATGCTACAAACCACCTGACATTGGTTTGACTGAGCAGATTCAACTACTGCAGCAAATTGAAAGAGCAGCAGGGTTGGGGGAAGTCATAATCATTGGTGATTTTAACTACCCTGACATAAATTGGAACAATGTATCATGTGTTACAGCTAAGGGTAAAAAGGTTCTAAAATATGCTAAGAGACCACTATTTGTCTCAACAAATTGTGGAGCCTACTAGAATCAATACAATACTGGACCTAGTACCACTACCAGGGCCGCCATCAAGGAGGGTCTATGGGGACTTCAGGCCCGGGCATACTGACAGAGAGGGGGGGCCCGGTCCGCTACTATTGCCAACTGGCCGCCCACAACTGCCATCTGTTGAAAGAGGCACTTGTCCTATGGCCTCCTACAGCTGTTATGAAAGTAGTGCCCAGTCCGCCACTGCCCATGGTGAAAGTACTGCAAAGAAAAGGAGCCAGGATCCCGGACCTGCCGCCTGCCTCCCATCAGCCGCTGCAGCAAATTAAAGGAGGGCTCCGGAACTACTGCTACGAGTGATAGTGCTGCACAGAGAAGGAGGGCCCTGGACCTGCCTCCCGCCTGCTGACCGCCAGAAGAGTGTGCATGTGTTTCTTAGTGCATGTGTGTCTGGCACTGGTTAGGTAAGCAGGGGTGTGCGTGTGTGTCCGGTGTTGGAGGGGTAAGCAGGAGTGTGGGTGTGTGTCTGACGCTGGAGCGGTAAGCCAGAGTGTGCACGTGTGTCTGGCGCTGGAGCGGTAAGCAAAGTGTGCGTGTCTTTCTTAGTGCATGTGTATTTGGCACTGGAGGGGTAAGCAGGAGTGTGTGTGTGTGTGTGTCCAGGTCTGGAGGGGAAAGCCAGAGTGTGCATGTGTGTCTGGCGCTGGAGCGGTAAGCAAGAGTGTGCGTGTGTTTCTTAGTGCATGTGAGTCAAGCGCTGGTGAAGTAAGCAGGAGTGTGCATGTGTGTCCGGTGCTGGAGGGGTAAGCAGGAGTGTGGTTGTGTATCCGGCGCTGAAGCGGTAAGCTGGATTGTGCACAGAGCCGGCCCTAACCAATATGATACCCTAGGCAAGAGTTTGGCTGGTGCCCCCTAGCACCACCGCTGGTTCTGCCTCTGACCTTGCACCTCTTTCCCAGCACCATCACCCCTCACCAATAGCAGTCCTTGTACCCCCTATATTTTAAATAGGAACAGTTCGCACATTTGACGCACAGCCCAAAAAGGGGCATCTTCTTGCTGGGAAGGGGCATGGCCACACAATAGTAACCCCAATTCCAATTACGCCACAGAGTGCTGCAACTTTATTCACATTTTATCTTGCGATAGTATCCATAATTCATATTACATCCCACAGTAGTATCACTTTACCTTATAAACGTTACTCCTCACAGTAGAGCCCCTTATTCACATTACATCACACTGAATTGCTCCTTATTCACATTACACCACACCTTATTGCTCTTTATTCACATTAGACGACACAGTAGGGCCCTTTCTATATGCAACGCCACATAGTAGAGCACCTTATACACATAATGCCACACATTAGTAATGCATTTATACACAATTCCACACAGTAATGCCACTTACACATATGAGACACATTAATGTCCTTATAAACATAATGCACCTTACACATTATGACAACCTTTATTAATGCCCTTTTACACATAATGTCCCTTACACATATGCCACACATTATTAATGCCCTTATACACATAATGACACACATAGTGCCCCCTACACATTTGCTGCACATTATTAGTGCCCCTATACACATAATGACACACATACAGTAGTACCCTGTTACACATATGCCGCACATTATTAATGCCCTTATACACATAATGACACACATAGTGGCCCTTTACACATATGTTGCACATTATTAAAGCATTTTTACATGACACACATAATGCTCCTTACACATATTCTGAACACTACAGCACAACCAACCCACTCACATGCACACAGCACTCACACTTCCACTAACACTGTGACCACTGCCTCTGCTTGGATAAAGATGTGTCCTCACAAATCTTGCATCAATGCTAACGTCGGGCACCTTTTTTTTTAATGAAAATGCATCTTATTTGCATTGCTATGTGGCTAGGATGCACAAGCAGCTTTTGCTGATTAAACTGATATGCAGCATGCCTATATACTGTGTGAGACTGTGGCTGTATCTGCATATGAAATGCTACATACAGAATATAGGCATGCCGCATATCATTTTAATCAGCATAAGCTGATGATGCCCCTAGGCATATCAAATGCCCTAGGCAATTGCCTAGTTTGCCTATGCCTATGGCCGGCTCTGATTGTGCATGTGTGTCTGGCGCTGAAGTGGTAAGCAAAGTGTGCGTATGTTTCTTAGTGCATGTGTGTCTGGCGCTGGAGGGGTAAGCAGGAGTGTGTGTGTGTCTGGGGCTGGAGGGGTAAGCAGGAGTGTGTGGGTAAGATTGACATATAGCAGCAAATGTGAGGTAAACATTTAACTATACTTCTAGTTTATATTTGCAGAAACACTTTTGGGTGGGCATTACCAGGGAGTTTCTTTGTGCTTACAGATACCCCTTTCAGACCGCCACCTCTGAACATGGGTTATTGGCACATGAACGCGCATAACCCATGTTGATGTGCGGTCTGAAAGGTGCAAGGCTTGAAATACCAGGTCGGGTGACTCGATATTTCAACCCAGGTCGTGAGCAGGGTTGAACACGTCATCAACCCAGCTCACTGTGCGGTGTGAACGGGAGCTGGGTCGATGCGACTCGTTTCCCGTTCACTCTCTGTGTATGGGCGGTGCTTGGAGATAATGTGATCTCCAAGCACTGCCCCCAAGGCGTTAATGCTGATTCACCAACTCGGCAATATGCCGGGTTGCAGTCAGCGGCGGCAGGGAGCCTGAGGCGGCTCGCACACTGGGAGCTCCCGTGTCAGGCTCCCATGTGCACCCCGCCTCAGGCAGTCTGAAAGGGGTAATAGTGATATACTGTATGCTACAAAATATGTCTTTGGCTGTAGGCTGCAGTGTTGTAATTATACTCAGCTGGATATTACATTGTTGCCACTACTGTGGCTGTACTACAGGCTACAGAGTATCAATTGTGTTCAACTGCGAGACGAGACATTTTTAATAACTTTATGTACTGTGTTGTTTTTTAGTATCATTTATGCTGTCATTCTATATGTACTGTCTAAATAATTGTGTAGGGGTCTATTTACTAAGCCTTGGACGGAGATAAAGTCCCAGCCAATCAGCTCCTAACTACCACGTTACAGGCTGTGTTTGAAAAATGGCCGTTAGGAGCTGATTGGCAGGTACTTTATCTCCAGCCACTTTATCTCCATCCAAGGCTTAGTAAATAGACCCCTAAGTCACAATCATGCAGTTTATTGTAGAGCCACACTAGTCTGTCTATGTATGGTGAGCTTAATTTATATTTTTAATGCATATGTATACATGTCGACCATGTACAGGTATATGTAGATTTTTTGTATTTGTCGATCTTTCCGTTGTTGATCTTGTGGTGTTGATCTTTCCATTGTCGAACTAGTGTAGATCAATCCGTCGACCGGATAATGTATACATGAGCCCCAAAGAGTATACTAAAAGTCTAGAAAAATTGAGTTATTTTGAAGCTATGGGGGCATTGTGTGTGTGTGTGTGTCTATCGTAGTAGTGTGTGCGCGTGTGTGTGGTGGGAGGCCCTGTTTATTTTGTCAGTACCGGACCCCACAATTTCTGATGGCAGCCCTGCCTAGTACTAACTAATAATGTGGAGATAATATCAAATACTAAAGTAGGGAAGATATTGGGTAACAGCGATCACAATATGGTCACATTCGATATTGGTTTTCAAAAACACCACTATAAGAGTTCAACAAAGACTTTTAACTTCAGAAAAGCAAATTTTGACAGTCTCAAACAAGCACTGAAGGACGTTGACTGGGATTCTTTGTTCAATAGTAAGAACACCGCTGAAATGTGGGATGCTTTTAAACGGTTGCTCGATAATTATACTTGTAAATTAATTCCCATGAGCAACAAACACAAAAGTTCAAAATACAAACCAATTAATGGCTTAATAAGAAGGTTAAGGAAGAAATGGATAAAAAGAGAGGTGCTTTCAAATCAAATCGGAAGGTGGGCTCACTCCACTACTACTGTACAAGGAATATAACAAGAAATGCAAAAAATGAAATCAGAGAAACTAAAATAGAAAATGAGAAGCAAATAGCGAAGGAGAGTAAAACTAACCCAAAACAGTTTTTCAAGTATATAAACAGCAAAAGTATAAAAAGGGAGAATACTGGACCAACAAAAGGAGAATTGGGAGTATTGACAAATGATGACAAACTAAAAGCAGAAATAGTAAACATATTTTTTTCATCAGTGTTTACTAGAGAGAAACAGATGTTATAAGAAACGACTAACATAAGTAATGATAATGTACCGTTGCTTAGCACTTGTTTAAGTGAGGAAGTAGTACGTGAGCGACTAAATAAAATTAAGATTAATAAATCACCGGGTCCAGATGGACTTCACCCAAGGGTTCTTATGGAGCATCACTCAGAATTAGCAAGGTCTCTGTATTTGATTTTTCACGATTCCATGAAAACTGGCATGATACCAAAGGACTGGCGTATAGCAGAGGTAATGCCTATATTTAAAAAGGGAAGCAAAACTGATCCCGGTAACTACATACCGATTAGTTTAACATCAGTACTGGGAAAAATTTTGTAGAGAATATTAAAGGGTAGCATACAGGAATATTTGGATACCTCTAATGTCATCACTAGGAACCAGCATGGTTTAGTGAGGGACAGGTAATTCCAAACTACCATAATTAGCTTATACGAAAAAGTGAGCAATAATCTTGACTGGGGCAATGCAGTAGATGTGGTCTATTTAGATTTTGCAAAAGCCTTTGATACAGTGCTTCACAAGAGGCTGATTTTCAAACTAAAAGAGCTCAGCATAGGAAACACTATTTGTACTAGGGTAAGCATTGGCTGGATAACAAGGAATAGTGAGTTACGGTTAATGCCACTGTTTTCAGTGGAATACCGCAGGGGTCAGTACTCGGGCCTCTACTGTTCAATATTTATTAATGACCTAGGAATAGGCCTGGAAAGCATGGTATCAATTTTTGCAGATGATACTAAACGATGTAGGGTAATAACAAGGATTCAGAGTCCCTACAGAATGACCTATTTAAACTGAAACTTTGAACATCTAAACAGAGAATGAGATTTAATACAGATAAATGTAAAGTCATGTACCTCGGAACTAAAATTAACTATGCATCCTACAAATTAAATGGAGAGATTTTAAGAGAAACTGTTTTAGAGAAAGATCTGGGGGTGCACATTGATAATAAATTTAACAACAGTCTACAATGTCAGATTGCAGCAACAAAGGCAAATAAGGCCTGCATAAAACAGGGAATTGAGACAAGGGATGAAAGTGTAATCGTATCATTATATAAATCACTGGTACAGCCACATCTTGAATACTGTGTACAATTTTGGGCACCCCAATATAAAAGATATATCTTAGAGCTTGAAAGGGTTCAGAGACGAGCAACTAAATTGATAAGGGGGATAGAGATGCTGAAATATGAGGAGAGGCTTACCAGGTTAAATATGTTCTCACTTGAAAAAGGCATCTAAGAGGTGACATTATCAATATATATATAAATACATAAATATATCCAGGGACATAACATTTAAAAAGACTACTGAGTTACTACGGGTATGCTTTGGTTACATTCATAGCAGTATAGGATCATAACAAAGGTTGAACTCAATGGACCACTTGTCTTTTTTCAACCTCACTAACTATGTTACTATGTTCATTCTAAAACAAATGTTCATTCACACCTTGGCAGACTATCACACACACATAATGGCAGAACCGCTTAACTCATACATCCCAACTGTCCTGATTTTAGCGGGACAGTCCCTTTTTTGGGACTGTCCCACCCGTGGGCCGCAGTGTCCCGCGGTGTGATGGGGGGGCAGTTGGGAGGCTCCTGCACTCACTGCTCTGCTTTGAAGAGTGGCGGAGAATAGACACTTTGCGCATGTGCACAGCATCTATTCAGTGAGGGCAGAGGGACTGGGGCATGCCAGCGGCTCACAGAGCGCTGGTCATGCCCCCTTTAGTGATGGTAAAAGGGGGCGTGACTCGCAAGCTTGGTGAGGCCACACCCCTTTCATCTAGCCTTTTCAGGCGCATGCAGGAGTCCCTCTTCTCAAAACTGAAATCTTGGGAGGTATGGCTTATCTGAGTTATACAAAAGTCATATTCAGAAACTAAATGTGCATTTACTATAAGCTAGCCAATAAGTTATTTCTCCATCTCCTCCTCAGAACAACATAAGGCCTGGGTAATACTGACATTATCCACCACTTTAGGGCATTTGGCACAAATAAGCTTTCTGTCAGCATCTTTGCTGATTAGATTCAATTGGGTAAATTTACTAAAGCTTCTAAAAATGTTGCCCATTGTAAACCAATCAGATTCTATCTATCATTTTCCTGAATGCAATAAAGAAATGATAGAATCTGATTGGTTGCTATAAGCAACTTCACCTCTTTTCATTTTTGGAAGCTTCAGTAAATTTACTGTCCCACGATGTTTCTTTGGAGATTAACTGCAAGCACGAACAGAAATGAGAACTGGCATAGGAAATAAGCCTGTGTTTTCTTACTCAATGTAGAAAAATAAGGCAAGAAGAGACGACACATTCAGACCTGATCGTAGATGTGTGAAAAAACTTCTACAATCACAATCTCTGACATGTGGGGGGGACGCCCAGGACAGGGCTAGTCTGCCCCGCATGCCGGGTCCTGCCCCCCTTTCCCTGCAGATATGCGAGAGCATCACATGACGGCAATGCTTTTTCACCTGCCGAGTAGCTCCCTGCCTATGTAGCCTAGCTACAAAGGCAGGCGGCTACCCACCATGTTTTTACCGCAGCAGCTGCTTGACATTACACAGCCACAACGGCCCGCCCTGCAAACTGTCCGGACACACCTGCGTTGTCCGGTCCGCGCCCCAAAAATGCAGCCGCAATGCCGCAGATACGCCCCGTGACCACCTCTGCCTGTCAATCAGTGAGATGCCTTCACATCTCACTGTGTGTGCGTGCGCACACCCTTACCGGGCTTCAGACTGCGACCACTGTTGTAACAGCGTCCAGGTCTGAATTATGCGCATAATCAAGTAACCACCACCACACCACCTGTAACGGAAACTTTATTACACGCTGTATAGGGAGACTTCTCCCCGGATGAGCTACAATTAGTTGCAATGTAAACTCTATCACATTTCTTTTCAATCAGTTCTGCTCAGTGCAGTAACGGGTCTATTTAGGGGGCCATGTACTAAGCAGTGATAAAAGTGGAGAAGAGAGCCAGTGGAGAATTTGCCCATGGCAACCAATCAGCATTGACGTAATATTTATAATTTGCATACTATAAATGTATACAGAGCAGCAGATTGGTTGCCATAGGCAACTTCTCCACTGCCTCACTTCTCCACTTTTATCACTGCTTAGTACATGTTCCCCAGAGTCAGTTGTAAGTGCCCCCACCCCCACCCTACCAATGAGCACACTATGGGCCTGGCTGAGAGTTATACACACTGCCGATGTTCACGAAGTTGTCCGATATTGCTGGGACACGTGTGTGAAAAATCCAGTAAACTCCTAGGGCACATGTGTTACACAGATGTGCAGTTGTAATGGAGACGCATGGTATCAGAGATGTAATGGAAATGTGATTATTCAGATGGAGATGTACCATATTATGGTGTGTTATGGAGATGTTGCGGATGTGTCGCTTAATTCATATTCATTCATATTAGATGCCATACTATGACAGAGACTCTGTACCAAGCATGAGGCAGGTGCAAGTTTTGATGGTGCGACCGAAAGTGGAGTCTGCCGATGCACCAAGTTGTATTACAGCATCTATAGATGCTCTGAAAGCAGTCAGACGTACGCATGTACACTAGGGGAAGGGCTGAAACTGGCAGTAGTATAAAGTCACAGGGTGGTATTCAAATGTTTCTGCCCCCGTTTGCGCCAACCGGCGGCTATTCAATTTTTTCTGCCGAAGTGCGCGATATCTTTATTTCAGCTCGCTACCCCCTGGGGCTGAAATGCGTTAAAAGTGTCCCGTTTGGGTACCCAAACAAGCCTTTTTTTGCAATCACGCCATTACTTTTGTTGGTTTTAGCTGTTATACGCGGCTACACGCGACTACTATGGGCACGATATGCGTGATAACAGGGTACAATTGATATTGCCCTGTGATCTCCCGTCACTTTAGACGGGAGATCTGGCGCGATATATTAACTATATATCGCTCACAGACTCCACTGTAGCATAAGACTCCAAAACGGTCACAGCAGCATGCGACTGACATCCTGTCTGTATAGTAGACTAAAGGTGCATACACACTGGTGTATGCACAGCGATGATCGCTGACATCGCTGGGCTGAAAATCGCTCCGTGCATACACATTGAGCGATTTTCACCCCTGTCCAGCGATGTCAGCGGGGGTGAACGGCTTTCCATAGCAGGATGCTATGGAAAGCCGTTCACCCCGCCGTTCATCTGCTGGTAATACCAGCAGATGAAGCGGGGGCGCGCACCATCGCTCATCGCCGGTGCATACACACTGGGCAGTATTGAGCTGAAAGCAGCTCAACACACTAAAAGTGAGCTGTTTTCAGCTCAAAATCGCCCAGTGTGTATTAGAGATGAGCGGGTTCAGCTCTCAGAGAACCGAACCCTACCGGACTTCATGATCTGAGCCCGATTCCGAATCAGGCTCGGGTTTTCCCGCCTGACTCGGAAACCCAAACAAGGCAAAACGTCATCATCCCGCTGTTGGATTCTCGCTGGATTTGGATTTCATATAAGGAGCCACGTGCCGCGCCCATTTTCACTCCAGTCTCGGAGAGTGTATTGAGAGGACTTTTCCTCAGTGTCTGTGTGGGGGCGGGAAAGTGGGGTGGCGAGTCTTGTGCTGTGTTGTGCTGCTCAGTCCAGTCTAGTGTAGTCAGTGTATTGTGCTGCATCAGTCCAGCCAGTCACAGTGTTGGTGTCCTCTGCTGCTATATGTCCCCAGTGCTACTGGCTGCTGTATAAGTCCCTTGCATTTTTGCTTTGTTGTCTTGCATCAGACCAGGGATAGTGTTTCTCTTGTGCAGCATCAGTCCAGTGACCAGTCACAGTGGTGGTGTCCTCTGCTGCCATATATCCAGTGTAGCTGTATAAGTCCCTTTCAGTGGTGCTGTGTTGTCCTGCATCAGACCAGTGGTAGTGTTCTGGCCATCAGTCATTCCAGTGATGAGGCAGTCACAGTGGTATACGCTGCTGCTATATGTCCACTGCTGCTGTATAATAATAATAATAATAATAATAATAATAATAACAATAACAACAACAACAAGTCCCTTACAGTGTTGTTGTGTTGTGCTGCATCAGACCAGTGGTAGTGTCCTGGCAAACAGTCATTCCAGTGACCAGGCAGTCACAGTGGTATATGCTGCTGCTATATGTCCACTGATGCCGTATAATAATAATAATAAGAATAAGAATAATAATAACAACAACAACAACAACAACAACAACAACAACAACAACAACAACCTTACAGTGTTGTTGTGTTGTGCTGCATCAGACCAGTGGTAGTGTCCTGGCCATCAGTCATTTCAGTCACCAGGCAGTAACAGTAATTTTTTATTACTTTTTTTTTGAGACCTTGTATCAAACTGCAGTGTCCAATGGTTCATTAGCAAACGTAACATCTGCAGTTCTGACTAAGGAGGATTGAGCCAAATGGATACACCATCTATTGTCTGAGAAAGAATACAGAACATATTAGGATACCTATATGCTTGGCTACACCGATCTCTATATTATTTCAGTATCTTGTACTACATCAATTATTGTTAGCTCATGTATAAAGAAGAACAACCGCTACCTGCTGCAATCAGGACAGATTACTGTCCTTTTCTATGGGTGAGAAGAAATATCCAGTTATTATGGACTAATCTCGACCAATATTCTCACCACTAGGATGAATACTACGTCTAATATTAGAACGCTAAGGGAATTAGCTTGCTAATCACACTTAAATTGTACTTCCCACTTATTTTATAGGTAATTTTACAATACAAGTTAAGTTTTAATTGAAAACAAAAAATTTCAATATTCTTTAAAATAGTGCTCCAAACAAGGGATTTTTCTTCTTTCCGATGTGTTATGGTCTCACCACCACACACACCGGATACATGTGTATCAGTTACATAATCCCTGGAGCACCTCCAACATAACGGATAGCTGTCCATTGAGACTTATGTGTTGTTGGTTAAAATAAATTACTTTTTTCCATTTATCCAGTCTGGTGCAGGATAAACTTGAATCTATCCACATATACGTCGGTACCACTGGACATATACGGCAGCACAGGGACACCACCACTGGAATGATGCAGGAAAATACACCACCACTGAACTGATGCAGCACACCACAACACCCTATACAGCAACACTGGACATATGGCAGCAGAGGACACCACTGTGACTAGTCACTGGACTGACTGATGCACAGGACTCTACCACTGGTCTGATGCAAGACAACACAGCAACACTGTAAGGGACTTATTATACAGCAGCACTGGACATATGGCAGCAGAGGACACCACCACTGTGACTGGACTGATGCACCACAACACACCCCCACTGAACTGATGCAGCACAACACATCACCACTGGACAGCACTGGACATATGGCAGCAGAGGACACAACCACTGTGACTGGACTGATGCAGCACAACACACCACCACTGAACTGATGAAGCACAACACAGCAACCTATACAGCAGCACTGGACATATGGCAGCAGAGGACACCACCACTGTGACTGGACTGATGCAGCACAGCACACCACCACTGAACTGATGCAGCACAACACAGCACCATTGGACAGCACTGGACATATGGCAGCAGAGGACACAACACTGTGACTGGACAGATGCAGCACAAGACACGGACACTGAGGACACTGAGAGAATGGAGACATGTCCTCTCTCTACACTCTCCAAACTCTCCAATGCCGGAGTGAAAATGGCGGCGACGCGCGGCTCCTTATATGGAATCCAAACCCTGCGAGATTCCAGCAGCGGCGATGATGATGTTTTGCCTTGTTCTGGTTTCTGGTGATCCGGGCTCGGAGCGTGAGTCTGGTAGGGTTCGGTTCTCTGAGAATCGAACCCGCTCATCTCTGTAACAAACCCAAATCTAACTCTCTCTGCACATGTTATATCTGCCCCACCTGCAGTGCACATAGGGGGTCATTCCGAGTTGTTCGCTCGCAAGCTGCTTTTAGCAGCTTTGCACACGCTAAGCCGCCGCCTACTGGGAGTGAATCTTAGCTTATCAAAATTGCAAACGAAAGATTAGCAGAATTGCGAATAGACACTTCTTAGCAGTTTCTGAGTAGCTTCAGACTTACTCGGCATCTGCGATCAGTTCAGTGCTTGTCGTTCCTGGTTTGACGTCACAAACACACCCAGCGTTCGCCCAGACACTCCTCCGTTTCTCCAGCCACTTCCGCGTTTTTCCCAGAAACGGCAGCGTTTTTTCACACGCACCCATAAAACGGCCAGTTTCCGCCCAGAAACACCCACTTCCTGTCAATCACACTCCGATCAGCAGAACGAAGAAAAAACCTCGTAATGCCGTGAGTAAAATACCTAACTGCATAGCAAATTTACTTGGCGCAGTCGCACTGCGGACATTGCGCATGCGCATTAGCGACTATTCGCTCCATTGCGAGAAAAAAATAACGAGCGAACAACTCAGAATGACCCCCATGGTTTTGCCCATTGGAGGAAAATGTTGTTTTGCAATCAACCTTGAATTAGGCCCTTTATCACTATTTCTTTCTACAAGCCAAGAGGAAACTTAGGGGCTTTTTGGACAGTCATTTGGTAATACTTAGCTACAGTATGCCTCCATTGATGTCCTCTTACACCAACAATGATGTCAAACCTCACCATGTGCCACTGTTAAACACATGTTGTCTTGTGAGGATTATCAGTAGAGATGAGCGGGTTCGGTTTCTCTGAATCCGAACCCGCCCGAACTTCATGGTTTTTTTCACGGGTCCGAGCAGACTCGGATCCTCCCGCCTTGCTCGGTTAACCCGAGCGCGCCCGAACGTCATCATGACGCTGTCGGATTCTCGCGAGACTCGGATTCTATATAAGGAGCCGCGCGTCGCCGCCATTTTCACACGTGCATTGAGATTGATAGGGAGAGGACGTGGCTGGCGTCCTCTCCATTTAGATTATAAGAGAGAGAGATTTACTGGAGCTTAGGACTAGGAGGAGTACTGTAGAAGTGTAGAGAGTGCAGAGAGTTTACTAGTGAGTGACCACCAGACAGTGCAGTTTATTTAATATATCCGTTCTCTGCCTGAAAAAAGCGATACACACAGTGACTCAGTCACATACCATATCTGTGTGCACTGCTCAGGCTCAGCCCAGTGTGCTGCATCATCTATATATATTATATATCTGTCTGACTGCTCAGCTCACACAGCTTATAATTGTGGGGGAGACTGGGGAGCACTGCAGTGCCAGTTATAGGTTATAGCAGGAGCCAGGAGTACATAATATTATATAGTGAGTGACCACCAGACAGTGCAGTTTATTTAATATATCCGTTCTCTGCCTGAAAAAAGCGATACACACAGTGACTCAGTCACATACCATATCTGTGTGCACTGCTCAGGCTCAGCCCAGTGTGCTGCATCATCTATATATATTATATATCTGTCTGACTGCTCAGCTCACACAGCTTATAATTGTGGGGGAGACTGGGGAGCACTGCAGTGCCAGTTATAGGTTATAGCAGGAGCCAGGAGTACATAATATTATATTAAAATTAAACAGTGCACACTTTTGCTGCAGGAGTGCCACTGCCAGTGTGACTGACCAGTGACCTGACCACACTGACCACCAGTATAGTTAGTAGTATACTTATATTGTGATTGCCTGAAAAAGTTAAACACTCGTCGTGTGACTTCACTTGTGTATTGTTTTTTTTTTTATTCTATAAAAATAAAACTCATTCTGCTGACAGACAGTGTCCAGCAGGTCCGTCATTATATAATATATAATATATACCTGTCCGGCTGCAGTAGTGATATATATATATTTTTTATATCATTTATCATCCAGTCGCAGCAGACACAGTACGGTAGTTCACGGCTGTGGCTACCTCTGTGTCTGCACTCGGCAGGCAGTCCGTCCATAATTGTATACCACCTAACCGTGGTTTTTTTTTCTTCTTTATACATACATACTACTACGACATCTCTTTATCAACCAGTCTATATTAGCAGCAGACACAGTACAGTACGGTAGTTCACGGCTGTGGCTACCTCTGTGTCTGCACTCGGCAGGCAGTCCGTCCATAATTGTATACCACCTAACCGTGGTTTTTTTTTCTTTCTTCTTTATACATACATAGTTACATAGACATCTCTTTATCAACCAGTCTATATTAGCAGCAGACACAGTACAGTACGGTAGTTCACGGCTGTGGCTACCTCTGTGTCTGCACTCGGCAGGCAGTCCGTCCATAATTGTATACCACCTAACAGTGGTTTTTTTTTCTTTCTTCTTTATACATACATAGTTACATAGACATCTCTTTATCAACCAGTCTATATTAGCAGCAGACACAGTACAGTACGGTAGTTCACGGCTGTGGCTACCTCTGTGTCTGCACTCGGCAGGCAGTCCGTCCATAATTGTATACCACCTAACCGTGGTTTTTTTTTCTTTCTTCTTTATACATACATAGTTACATAGACATCTCTTTATCAACCAGTCTATATTAGCAGCAGACACAGTACAGTACGGTAGTTCACGGCTGTGGCTACCTCTGTGTCTGCACTCGGCAGGCAGTCCGTCCATAATTGTATACCACCTAACCGTGGTTTTTTTTTCTTTCTTCTTTATACATACATAGTTACATAGACATCTCTTTATCAACCAGTCTATATTAGCAGCAGACACAGTACAGTACGGTAGTTCACGGCTGTGGCTACCTCTGTGTCTGCACTCGGCAGGCAGTCCGTCCATAATTGTATACCACCTAACCGTGGTTTTTTTTTCTTTCTTCTTTATACATACATACTACTACGACATCTCTTTATCAACCAGTCTATATTATTAGCAGCAGACACAGTACAGTACGGTAGTTCACGGCTGTGGCTACCTCTGTGTCTGCACTCGGCAGGCAGTCCGTCCATAATTGTATACCACCTAACCGTGGTTTTTTTTTTTTTCTTCTTTATACATACATAGTTACATAGACATCTCTTTATCAACCAGTCTATATTAGCAGCAGACACAGTACAGTACGGTAGTTCACGGCTGTGGCTACCTCTGTGTCTGCACTCGGCAGGCAGTCCATAATTGTATACTAGTATCCATCTCCATTGTTTACCTGAGGTGCCTTTTAGTTGTGCCTATTAAAATATGGAGAACAAAAATGTTGAGGTTCCAAAATTAGGGAAAGATCAAGATCCACTTCCACCTCGTGCTGAAGCTGCTGCCACTAGTCATGGCCGAGACGATGAAATGCCAGCAACGTCGTCTGCCAAGGCCGATGCCCAATGTCATAGTACAGAGCATGTCAAATCCAAAACACCAAATATCAGAAAAAAAAGGACTCCAAAACCTAAAATAAAATTGTCGGAGGAGAAGCGTAAACTTGCCAATATGCCATTTACGACACGGAGTGGCAAGGAACGGCTGAGGCCCTGGCCTATGTTCATGGCTAGTGGTTCAGCTTCACATGAGGATGGAAGCACTCAGCCTCTCGCTAGAAAAATGAAAAGACTCAAGCTGGCAAAAGCAGCACAGCAAAGAACTGTGCATTCTTCGAAATCCCAAATCCACAAGGAGAGTCCAATTGTGTCGGTTGCGATGCCTGACCTTCCCAACACTGGACGTGAAGAGCATGCGCCTTCCACCATTTGCACGCCCCCTGCAAGTGCTGGAAGGAGCACCCGCAGTCCAGTTCCTGATAGTCAGATTGAAGATGTCAGTGTTGAAGTACACCAGGATGAGGAGGATATGGGTGTTGCTGGCGCTGGGGAGGAAATTGACCAGGAGGATTCTGATGGTGAGGTGGTTTGTTTAAGTCAGGCACCCGGGGAGACACCTGTTGTCCGTGGGAGGAATATGGCCGTTGACATGCCAGGTGAAAATACCAAAAAAATCAGCTCTTCGGTGTGGAGGTATTTCAACAGAAATGCGGACAACAGGTGTCAAGCCGTGTGTTCCCTTTGTCAAGCTGTAATAAGTAGGGGTAAGGACGTTAACCACCTCGGAACATCCTCCCTTATACGTCACCTGCAGCGCATTCATAATAAGTCAGTGACAAGTTCAAAAACTTTGGGTGACAGCGGAAGCAGTCCACTGACCAGTAAATCCCTTCCTCTTGTAACCAAGCTCACGCAAACCACCCCACCAACTCCCTCAGTGTCAATTTCCTCCTTCCCCAGGAATGCCAATAGTCCTGCAGGCCATGTCACTGGCAATTCTGACGATTCCTCTCCTGCCTGGGATTCCTCCGATGCATCCTTGCGTGTAACGCCTACTGCTGCTGGCGCTGCTGTTGTTGCTGCTGGGAGTCGATGGTCATCCCAGAGGGGAAGTCGTAAGCCCACTTGTACTACTTCCAGTAAGCAATTGACTGTTCAACAGTCCTTTGCGAGGAAGATGAAATATCACAGCAGTCATCCTGCTGCAAAGCGGATAACTGAGGCCTTGACAACTATGTTGGTGTTAGACGTGCGTCCGGTATCCGCCGTTAGTTCACAGGGAACTAGACAATTTATTGAGGCAGTGTGCCCCCGTTACCAAATACCATCTAGGTTCCACTTCTCTAGGCAGGCGATACCGAGAATGTACACGGACGTCAGAAAAAGACTCACCAGTGTCCTAAAAAATGCAGTTGTACCCAATGTCCACTTAACCACGGACATGTGGACAAGTGGAGCAGGGCAGGGTCAGGACTATATGACTGTGACAGCCCACTGGGTAGATGTATGGACTCCCGCCGCAAGAACAGCAGCGGCGGCACCAGTAGCAGCATCTCGCAAACGCCAACTCTTTCCTAGGCAGGCTACGCTTTGTATCACCGCTTTCCAGAATACGCACACAGCTGAAAACCTCTTACGGCAACTGAGGAAGATCATCGCGGAATGGCTTACCCCAATTGGACTCTCCTGTGGATTTGTGGCATCGGACAACGCCAGCAATATTGTGTGTGCATTAAATATGGGCAAATTCCAGCACGTCCCATGTTTTGCACATACCTTGAATTTGGTGGTGCAGAATTTTTTAAAAAATGACAGGGGCGTGCAAGAGATGCTGTCGGTGGCCAGAAGAATTGCGGGACACTTTCGGCATACAGGCACCACGTACAGAAGACTGGAGCACCACCAAAAACTACTGAACCTGCCCTGCCATCATCTGAAGCAAGAAGTGGTAACGAGGTGGAATTCAACCCTCTATATGCTTCAGAGGTTGGAGGAGCAGCAAAAGGCCATTCAAGCCTATACAATTGAGCACGATATAGTAGGTGGAATGCACCTGTCTCAAGCGCAGTGGAGAATGATTTCAACGTTGTGCAAGGTTCTGATGCCCTTTGAACTTGCTACACGTGAAGTCAGTTCAGACACTGCCAGCCTGAGTCAGGTCATTCCCCTCATCAAGCTTTTGCAGAAGAAGCTGGAGACATTGAAGGAGGAGCTAACACGGAGCGATTCCGCTAGGCATGTGGGACTTGTGGATGGAGCCCTTAATTCGCTTAACAAGGATTCACGGGTGGTCAATCTGTTGAAATCAGAGCACTACATTTTGGCCACCGTGCTCGATCCTAGATTTAAAGCCTACCTTGGATCTCTCTTTCCAGCAGACACAAGTCTGCTGGGGTTGAAAGACCTGCTGGTGACAAAATTGTCAAGTCAAGCGGAACGCGACCTGTCAACATCTCCTCCTTCACATTCTCCCGCAACTGGGGGTGCGAGGAAAAGGCTCAGAATTCCGAGCCCACCCGCTGGCGGTGATGCAGGGCAGTCTGGAGCGACTGCTGATGCTGACATCTGGTCCGGACTGAAGGACCTGACAACGATTACGGACATGTCGTCTACTGTCACTGCATATGATTCTCTCAACATTGATAGAATGGTGGAGGATTATATGAGTGACCGCATCCAAGTAGGCACGTCACACAGTCCGTACTTATACTGGCAGGAAAAAGAGGCAATTTGGAGGCCCTTGCACAAACTGGCTTTATTCTACCTAAGTTGCCCTCCCACAAGTGTGTACTCCGAAAGAGTGTTTAGTGCCGCCGCTCACCTTGTCAGCAATCGGCGTACGAGGTTACATCCAGAAAATGTGGAGAAGATGATGTTCATTAAAATGAATTATAATCAATTCCTCCGCGGAGACATTGACCAGCAGCAATTGCCTCCACAAAGTACACAGGGAGCTGAGATGGTGGATTCCAGTGGGGACGAATTGATAATCTGTGAGGAGGGGGATGTACACGGTGATATATCGGAGGGTGATGATGAGGTGGACATCTTGCCTCTGTAGAGCCAGTTTGTGCAAGGAGAGATTAATTGCTTCTTTTTTGGGGGGGTCCAAACCAACCCGTCATATCAGTCACAGTCGTGTGGCAGACCCTGTCACTGAAATGATGGGTTGGTTAAAGTGTGCATGTCCTGTTTTGTTTATACAACATAAGGGTGGGTGGGAGGGCCCAAGGACAATTCCATCTTGCACCTCTTTTTTCTTTTCTTTTTCTTTGCATCATGTGCTGATTGGGGAGGGTTTTTTGGAAGGGACATCCTGCGTGACACTGCAGTGCCACTCCTAAATGGGCCCGGTGTTTGTGTCGGCCACTAGGGTCGCTAATCTTACTCACACAGTCAGCTACCTCATTGCGCCTCTTTTTTTCTTTGCGTCATGTGCTGTTTGGGGAGGGTTTTTTGGAAGGGACATCCTGCGTGACACTGCAGTGCCACTCCTAGATGGGCCCGGTGTTTGTGTCGGCCACTAGGGTCGCTAATCTTACTCACACAGCTACCTCATTGCGCCTCTTTTTTTCTTTGCGTCATGTGCTGTTTGGGGAGGGTTTTTTGGAAGGGACATCCTGCGTGACACTGCAGTGCCACTCCTAGATGGGCCCGGTGTTTGTGTCGGCCACTAGGGTCGCTAATCTTACTCACACAGCTACCTCATTGCGCCTCTTTTTTTCTTTGCGTCATGTGCTGTTTGGGGAGGGTTTTTTGGAAGGGCCATCCTGCGTGACACTGCAGTGCCACTCCTAGATGGGCCCGGTGTTTGTGTCGGCCACTAGGGTCGCTAATCTTACTCACATAGCTACCTCATTGCGCCTCTTTTTTTCTTTGCGTCATGTGCTGTTTGGGGAGGGTTTTTTGGAAGGGACATCCTGCGTGACACTGCAGTGCCACTCCTAGATGGGCCCGGTGTTTGTGTCGGCCACTAGGGTCGCTTATCTTACTCACACAGCGACCTCGGTGCAAATTTTAGGACTAAAAATAATATTGTGAGGTGTGAGGTATTCAGAATAGACTGAAAATGAGTGTAAATTATGGTTTTTGAGGTTAATAATACTTTGGGATCAAAATGACCCCCAAATTCTATGATTTAAGCTGTTTTTTAGTGTTTTTTGAAAAAAACACCCGAATCCAAAACACACCCGAATCCGACAAAAAAAATTCGGTGAGGTTTTGCCAAAACGCGTTCGAACCCAAAACACGGCCGCGGAACCGAACCCAAAACCAAAACACAAAACCCGAAAAATTTCAGGCGCTCATCTCTAATTATCAGCCATTCTGTGACTCCCTGCCAGCACAGCTAGGAACACCTGTATACACAGGAGCAACATCCCAACAAATTAGTGCAAAACTTTAGCTAACTTTCACATAGTCAGTGATTGAGAAACAGGTGCCTGTGCTCTGTGTTTGTATAATGAAAGAACATTATTGGGAATTTTAATATTTTGCAAAGCTTTTCTTTCCAAGTAAAACCAGGAAACATTATTGATTAGTAATATATCATTTTGTTGCACACTAATTCAGCTACAAGTAGGCAGTGTTCCGTAGGAGTCTATGGATGAGAAGCCACTATCTATGGCTGTTCTCACTCACTTTGATAAATACAAACATTATAGCTACTAGAAAAGAACATTGAATAATGCGGTCTGTATATCATTGGAAATTGATGATCTGCCATCCATCAGGGAACCGGGGAAATTCTGCATGTTAAAAATACCCGTTTCACCGATCCTGTTATTTTTCATCTGGAATTGGCAAACTGGGGGAATCCAACATGTTGGTGGAATCCAACATGTTGGCTTTCACCGACCCTGAGAATGGGGAGTCGGTGCAATACATCACAGATGGACTCAGTGAAGGGAGGAGAGGCGCACACTGCCGGTTTGCCATCAGAAATTGTGAGGTCCGGGACTGAGAAAAGAGACAGGGGCCCCCTGCCCCCCCCCAACAAAAAAGATTCTGCCGCACCTCTCCACCTCTATGTGATGTCATACATTGTGATATTACACATAGATTGAGTATTTCGGACCTACAGGACTGGTTCACAGAGAGCTGAAGCATAGTTGAAGGCTTGTTTTGATAAGTCCTTCCTGTGCATCAGTCCTCTGTTGTGTCACAGTCTGGTGAAGCTCTCCAGGTATTGGTGCTAGGAGCCAGGGGTGGGCCCCCTTCTCTGTAAAGGCATGGGACACCGGTCCCCACAGTCCACCCTGATGGCTGCCCTGGTGCACTGCACTAGGCTCTCTTACCCTCAGACACGAACTGAAGCAGCCCAGCAGCAACCGAGCTCTGTCCAGCAGCGGCTGCCTTGCCCTGTCCAGCAGCAGCAGCAGTAATGGCCGAGACTGGTGTGGTAGTGAGCACTACTGGGGACATTGTGTAACTGGCACTATACTGGGGGTATTATGTGTAACTGGCACTATACTGGTGGCATTATGTGTATCTGGCACTACTGGGAGCATTATGTGTATCTGGCACTACTAGAGACATTACGTTTAAGGCAAATTTTGGGGGGATTTGGTAAAAAACTGAACTGTCCAGACCCCGGAATGCCGGACTGGATCCATTACTGGGGGCGGTATGTGTTATCAGCTATTACTGTGGCCATTTTGTGTAGGGACCACTACTGTGGGCATTATGTGTAAGGCTGTCAATTGTGTGTGTAGAGGGGTGTGTGATAATATACATAGGCGTGCGCACGGGGGGTGCCTGGTGCGTACAGGCACTCCCTAATGTGCGGCACGCTCCTCAGACACTGATGCCAGGAAGCCGGGACAGATCATCCTAGGCCGGTCCCATGGTCCCCTCGGCGGAATGCACTCAACCCTTCTTTGAAGGGCCGGCTGCCGCGATCGGAGCAGTGAACATTTGTGAACAGCTTCTGCGCGCATATGAAACTGAAATTAAATTGGCCTCCCATGGGCCTTTGCGAACCCGGGATCTCCACTTGTAGCTCCGCCTCCTTCAATGTGTATCCCGCGGGTCCAGGCTCGGACTCCGGAAGCCGTGCACTGGCATGCTGCAGCCAGCCAGCAACACGGCACAGCCAGCCAGCAACACTGAGCAGGCGGACTGTATGTCACACTAGTGTGACAGTAAGTAAAAATGTCTTAAAAGGGTTTAAACTATTGCTTATTTTGTATTCAGCCTTTTTATTTATATAGTTTCTATATAAAGGGTTTAAAGTTAAACTGTTGCTTTTTTTGTATTCAGCCTGCCTGTTTATCTATATATTTTCTATATAATATATATATATATATATATATGTATTTATATATAAAATTTAATTCATTCGGCAATCTCCTCTCCAATATACTGTACATCTCGCTGGATGTCATACACAAAAAGCATGTAGCAAGATAAACAATATGGCAGCACTCACAGCATATACATGAGAATAGGAAGCCCGATCTCTCAACGATACAATGACATTATATACTCCTGATGAAAATTTCTGTATTTAGATTGAAACGTTGAGAAATCGGGCATGGCTCCTTTTTTCTTTGGATGTATATGCTGTGAGTGCTGCCATTTCGTCTCTCTCTCTATATATATCAAGGTAAACAAAATGGCACTCAGCATTTACAGACACACACACACACACACACACACACGCACGCACGCACGCACGCACGCACACACACACACACACACACACACACACACAGCATTAGCAGTAGAGGTGGCACGCAAACAAACTGCAATCCATAATGATGCAGGCTGCAACCAGAATAAGAATCCACTTGCTGTGGTTGCAATCTGCATTATTATGGATTGAAGTTCATTTGAGTGCCGCCTCTACTTCTATTACTATTATTGAATTGTCTGTGGATGGCAATGGGGCATCTCTCATCTCACTTAAACCCAGTATACACTAGGCAATCCCCGCCGATGCCGATATTGACGGCGGCGGGGATCTGGCGGGGTGCCGACATCGGCAAGTGCATACACACTTGCCAATACCGGCGACGAAGGGAGCAATGGCGAGGGGAACGACGTTAACGAGAGCCTCCCTCATCTGTACATGTTCAGACGAAGGAGAGGGTCGTTAATGCACGGGAGCGCGCATCGTTAACGACATTAGGTGTACACACTAGATGAGATTGTGAAAGATCTTGCTCAGATCAGCCCTTCTGAGCGAGATCTTTCATTTTCTCGTCTAGTATGTATGGTGCTTTAGAGTGCCGGATTCATCAGATTATGGGGATCATTCCGAGTTGATCGCTAGATAAAAATGTTCGCAGCGTAGTGATTAAGTGAAAAAGCGGCACTTCTGCGCATGCGTATGCGGTGCAATGCGCGCGCAACGTACTTTCACAACAGCCGATGTAGTTTTACACAAGATATAGCAAGGCTTTTCATTCGCAATGTCCGCCACAGAGTTATTGACAGGAAGGGGTGTTTCTGGGTGTCTACTAACTGTTTTAAGGGAGTGTTTGGAAAAATGCAGGTGTGCCAGGAAAAACACAGGCGTGGCTGGGAGAACGCAGGGCGTGTTTGTGACGTCAAATCCGGAACTGAACAGTCTGAAGTGATCACAAGCGCTAAGTAGGTCTGGAGCTACTCTGAAACTGCACAATTTTTTATTGTAGCCACTCTGCGATCCTTTCGTTCGCACTTCTGCTAAGCTAAAATACACTCCCAGTGGGAGGCGGCATAGCGTTTGTACGGCTGCAAAAAACTGCTAGCGAGCGATCAACTCGGAATGACCCCCAATATGTATATTAAAAAGTAAAGACAGCACTCAAATTCCCATAAAAAAACATTGGTGCAGGGTCCATACTTAATGAACAATAAAACACTAAGCCAAACAGAAGATCATTGTTTCAGTGTATTCACTGTCATCACGATCATAAAAAAGCATGTTTAGCGTCATTTGTATAGTCCAGTTTGCAGTACCTCAGTCTCTGCATTTATATTGGTCTTTGTTTGTGGGGGCATGTTATTCATTTAGAGTGCCCAACTAGCATATCGTGTGTGTGGCAGGAATGTGCCAGCACTGTCAGTGAGTTGGGGAGATGCCCCTCTCAGTGAGGCAGCGAGGTTCCGCTGTCAGTGAGGCAAGGATGTGCTGCTGTCAGTGAGGCAGGGATGTTCTGCTGTCAGTGAGGCGGGATGTGCTGTTGTCAGTGAGGCGGGATGTGCTGCTGTCAGTGAGGCAGGGATGTTCTGCTGTCAGTGAGGCAGGGATGTTCTGCTGTCAGTGAGGCAGGGATGTTCTGCTGTCAGTGAGGTGAGGATGTTCTGCTGTCAGTGAGGTGGGGATGTGCTGCTGTCAGTGAGGTGGGGATGTGCTGCTGTCAGCGAGGTCGGGATGTGCTGCTGTCAGTGAGGCGGAATGTGCTGCTGTCAGTGAGGTGGGGATGTGCTGATGTCAGTGAGGCGGAATGTGTTGCTGTCAGTGAGGTGGGGATGTGATGATGTCTGTGAGGCGGAATGTGCTGCTGTCAGTGAGGTGGGGATGTGCTGCTGTCAGTGAGGCGGGGATGTGCTGTCCATGAGGCAGTGATGTGCTGCTGTCAGTGAGGCAGTGATGTGCTGCTGTCAGTGAGGCAGTGATGTGCTGCTGTAATGTTGCAACCCCCCCGCCCCCCGTTTGCAGTGGCACACCCCTTGTGGAATGTGATTTATATTGTGTTGCATGCCAATAGTCGGTAACAGACATGCCCAATAGACAATGCTACAAACAACCAATAGGCGGTGCTAGGCACGCCCAGTAGGGGGTGCTAAACACACCCCTCCGACGGTGCACCCCCTAGTAAAATGTTCTGCGCAGGCCTATGTATGAAATGCTATGTTACAGTGTTCTCTAAGAAAACACTGTAATGTACCATTTTGTATGGAGATACAGCCACAGTCGCACACAGAATATAGGCATGCCGCATATCATTTTAATCAGCATAAGCGGCTTGTTTTTTTATTTGCATAGTTTTGTGATGCATTTTAATGGAGTCGCACGTAAAGACGCTTGGTGCTACAAAGTCATGCCACAGCATGGCATGCATTTCAATGAATGCGCCGAAGGTGCGCATGCTCCTGGGAAAGTAGTCATGGCCTCGCAACTATATATTATGTTATCAAACCCTAAATATATATATTATCATAGGCGTGCGCAGAACATTTTATTAGGGGGTGCACCTTCGGAGGGGTGTGTTTAGCACCCCCTACTGGGCGTGCCTAGCACCGCCTATTGGTTGTTTCTAGCATTGTCTATTGGGCATGTCTGTTACCGACTATTGGCATGCAACACAATATATATCACATTCCACAAGGGGTGTGCCACTGCAAATGGGAGGGGGGGGGGGGTTTGCAACATGACAGCAGCACATCACTGCCTCACTTATAGCAGCACATCTCTGCCTCACTGACAGCAGCACATCACTGCCTCATGGACAGCAGCACATCCCCGCCTCACTAACAGCAGCACATCATTGCCTCACTGACAGCAGCACATCCCTGCCTCACTGACAGCAGCACATCACTGCCTCACTGACACTGGCACATCCCTGCCACACTGACAGCAGCACATCCCCGCCTCACTGACAGCAGCACATCCCTGCCACACTGTCAGCAACACATCCCCATCTCACTGACAGCAGCACATTCCGCCTCACTGACATCAGCACATCACTGCCTCACTGACACTGGCACATCCCTGCCACACTGACAGCAGCACATCCCCGCCTCACTGACAGCAGCACATCCCCACCTCACTGACAGCAGCACATCCCCATCTCACTGACAGCAGCACATTCCGCCTCACTGACAGCAGCACATCACTGCCTCACTGACACTGGCACATCCCTGCCACACTGACAGCAGCACATCCCTGCCTCACTGACAGCAGCACATCCCCATCTCACTGACAGCAGCACATTCCGCCTCACTGACAGCAGCACATCACTGCCTCACTGACACTGGCACATCCCTGCCACACTGACAGCAGCACATCCCCGCCTCACTGACAGCAGCACATCCCCACCTCACTGACATCAGCACATCCCCACCTCACTGACAGTAGCACATTCCGCCTCACTGACAGCAGCACATCCCCACCTCACTGACAGCAGCACATTCCGCCTCACTGACAGCAGCACATCCCCACCTCACTGACATCAGCACATCCCCACCTCACTAACAGCAGCACATCCCCACCTCACTGACAGCAGCACATCCCGCCTCACTGACAGAAGCACATCCCACCTCACTGACAGCAGAACATCCCTGCCTCACTGACATCAGCACATCCCTGCCTCACTGACAGCAGCACATCACTGCCTCACTGACACTGGCACATCCCTGCCACACTGACAGCAGCACATCCCCGCCTCACTGACAGCAGCACATCCCCACCTCACTGACAGCAGCACATCCCCATCTCACTGACAGCAGCACATTCCGCCTCACTGACAGCAGCACATCACTGCCTCACTGACACTGGCACATCCCTGCCACACTGACAGCAGCACAATCCTGCCTCACTGACAGCAGCACATCCCCATCTCACTGACAGCAGCACATTCCGCCTAACTGACAGCAGCACATCACTGCCTCACTGACACTGGCACATCCCTGCCACACTGACAGCAGCACATCCCCACCTCACTGACAGCAGCACATCCCCACCTCACTGACATCAGCACATCCCCACCTCACTGACAGCAGCACATCCCCACCTCACTGACAGCAGCACATCCCCACCTCACTGACAGTAGCACATTCCGCCTCACTGACAGCAGCACATCCCCACCTCACTGACAGCAGCACATTCTGCCTCACTGACATCAGCACATCCCCAACTCACTGACAGTAGCACATTCCGCCTCACTGACAGCAGCACATCCCCACCTCACTGACAGCAGCACATTCCGCCTCACTGACAGCAGCACATCCCCACCTCGCTGACAGCAGCACATCCCCGCCTCACTGACAGCAGCACATCCCCACCTCACTGACAGCAGAACATCCCTGCCTCACTGACAGCAGCACATCCCCATCTCACTGACAGCAGCACATCCTTGCCTCACTGACAGCGGAACCTCGCTGCCTCACTGAGAGGGGCACCTCCCCAACTCACTGACAGTGCTGGCACATTCCTGCCACACACACAATATGCTAGTTGGGCACCCTAAATTAATAACATGCCCCCACAAACAAAGACCAATATAAATGCAGAGACTGAGGTACTGCAATCTGGACTATACAAATGACGCTAAACATGCTTTTTTATGATCGTGATGACAGTGAATACACTGAAACAATGATCTTCTGTTTGGCTAAGTGTTTTATTGTTCATTATGTATGGACCCTGCACCAATGTTTTTTTATGGGAATTTGAGTGCTGTCTTACTTTTTAATATACACATTGGGGGTCATTCCGAGTTGATCGCTCGCTAGCAGTTTTTTGCAACCGTGCAAACGCTATGCCGCCTCCCACTGGGAGTGTATTTTAGCTTAGCAGAAGTGCGAACGAAAGGATCGCAGAGTGGCTACAATAAAAAATTGTGAAGTTTCAGAGTAGCTCCAGACCTACTCAGCGCTTGCGATCACTTCAGACTGTTCAGTTCCGGATTTGACGTCACAAACACGCCCTGCGTTCTCCCAGCCACGCCTGTGTTTTTCCTGGCACGCCTGTGTTTTTCCAAACACTCCCTTAAAACAGTTAGTTGACACCCAGAAACACCCCTTCCTGTCAATAACTCTGCGGCGGACATTGCGAATGAAAAGCCTTGCTAGATCTTGTGTAAAACTACATCGGCTGTTGTGAAAGTACGTCGCGCGCGCATTGCGCCGCATACGCATGCGCAGAAGTGCCGCTTTTTCACTTAATCACAGCGCTGCGAACATTTTTATCTAGCGATCAACTCGGAATGATCCCCATAATCCGCTAAATCCGGCACTCTAAAGCACCATACATACTAGACGAGAAAATTGAAGATCTCGCTCAGAAGGGCCGATCTGAGCTAGATCTTTCACAATCTCGTCTAGTGTGTACACTTAATGTCGTTAACGATGCGCGCTCCCGTGCATTAACGACCCCCTCCCTCGTCTGAACATGTACAGATGAGGGAGGTTCTCGTTAACGTCGTTCCCCCCGCCATTGCTCCCTTCATCGCCGGTATTGGCAAGTGTGTATGCATTTTCCGATATCCCAATATCGGCATCGGCGGGGATTGCCTAGTGTATACTGGGTTTAAGTGAGATGAGAGATGCCCCGTTGCCATCCACAGACAATTCAATAATAGTAATAGAAGTAGAGGCGGCACTCAAATGGACTTCAATCCATAATAATGCAGATTGCAACCACAGCAAGTGGATTCTTACTCTGGTTGCAGCCTGCATCATTATGGATTGCAGTTTGTTTGCGTGCCACCTCTACTGCTAATGCTGTGTGTGTGTGTGTGGGTGTGTGTGTGTGTGTGTGTGTGTGTGTGTGTGTCTGTAAATGCTGAGTGCCATTTCGTTTACCTTGATATATATAGAGAGAGAGATGAAATGGCAGCACTCACAGCATATACATCCAAAGAAAAAAGGAGCCATGCCCGATTTCTCAACGTTTCAATCTAAGGCCCTCATTCCGAGTTGTTCGCTCGCTAGCTGCTTTTAGCAGCATTGCACACGCTAAGCCGCCGCCCTCTGGGAGTGAATCTTAGCATAGCAGAATTGCGAACGAAAGATTTGCAAAATTGCGAATAGAAATTCTTACAGTTTCTGATAGGGATGAGCGGGTTCGGTTCCTCGGAATCCGAACCCGCCCGAACTTCATGTTTTTTTTACACGGGTCCGAGCGACTCGGATCTTCCCGCCTTGCTCGGTTAACCCGCGCGCGCCCGAACGTCATCATCCCGCTGTCGGATTCTCGCGAGGCTCGGATTCTATCGCGAGATTCGGATTCTATATAAGGAGCCGCGCGCCACCGCCATTTTCACACGTGCATTGAGATTCATAGGGAGAGGACGTGGCTGGCGTCCTCTCCGTTTATAGAGAAGAGAGTGAGACAGTAGAGAGAGACACAGTAGTAATTTTGGGGAACATTAGGAGGAGTACTAGTTACTTGCTGAAGTGATAGATAGTGTGACTGTATATTATCTGACTTGTGGGGGAGACACTGACAGTGGGGAGCAGTTAGAGTCTGAGAGCAGGACTCAGGAGTACATATAACGTACAGTGCACACTTTTGCTGCCAGAGTGCCACACTGCCATTGTGACCACACTGACCACCAGTATAATATATATTGTGATTGTCTGCTTAGGAGTACTACTTGCAAGTTGCTGATAGTGTGACCAGTGACCTGACCACCAGTCACCACCAGTTTAATATATATATATATATATATATATATATATATATATATATATATAATTGTATATAATATATATATATATATAATATTGTATACCACCTACCCGTGGTTTTTTTTTTTTCTTTCTTCTTTATACATACTACTATAGTAGCTTACTGTAGCAGTCTGCGGTGCTGCTGAGCTGACTGTGTCCAGCAGGTCCGTCATCAGTCATTACATAATAAATATATATACCTGTCCGGCTGCAGTACTAGTGATATTATATATATATATATATATATATTGATTTCATCTCATTATCATCCAGTCTATATTAGCAGCAGACACAGTACGGTAGTCCACGGCTGTAGCTACCTCTGTGTCGGCAGTCGCTCGTCCATCCATAATTGTATACCACCTACCCGTGGTTTTTTTTTTTCTTTCTTCTTTATACATACTACTATAGTAGCTTACTGTAGCAGTCTGCGGTGCTGCTGAGCTGACAGTGTCCAGCAGGTCCGTCATCAGTCATTACATAATAAATATATATACCTGTCCGGCTGCAGTACTAGTGATATTATATATATATATATATATTGATTTAATCTCATTATCATCCAGTCTATATTAGCAGCAGACACAGTACGGTAGTCCACTGCTGTAGCTACCTCTGTGTCGGCAGTCGCTCGTCCATCCATAATTGTATATCACCTACCCGTGGTTTTTTTTTTTCTTTCTTCTTTATACATACTACTATAGTAGCTTACTGTAGCAGTCTGCGGTGCTGCTGAGCTGACAGTGTCCAGCAGGTCCGTCATCAGTCATTACATAATAAATATATCTACCTGTCCGGCTGCAGTACTAGTGTGATATAATATATATTGATTTCATCTCATTATCATCCAGTCTATATTAGCAGCAGACACAGTACGGTAGTCCACGGCTGTAGCTACCTCTGTGTCGGCAGTCGCTCGTCCATCCATAAGTATACTAGTATCCATCCATCTCCATTGTTTACCTGAGGTGCCTTTTAGTTGTGCCTATTAAAATATGGAGAACAAAAATGTTGAGGTTCCAAAATTAGGGAAAGATCAAGATCCACTTCCACCTCGTGCTGAAGCTGCTGCCACTAGTCATGGCCGAGACGATGAAATGCCAGCAACGTCGTCTGCCAAGGCCGATGCCCAATGTCATAGTACAGAGCATGTAAAATCCAAAACACCAAATATCAGTAAAAAAAGGACTCCAAAATCTAAAATAAAATTGTCGGAGGAGAAGCGTAAACTTGCCAATATGCCATTTACCACACGGAGTGGCAAGGAACGGCTGAGGCCCTGGCCTATGTTCATGGCTAGTGGTTCAGCTTCACATGAGGATGGAAGCACTCAGCCTCTCGCTAGAAAAATGAAAAGACTCAAGCTGGCAAAAGCACCGCAAAGAACTGTGCGTTCTTCAAAATCCCAAATCCACAAGGAGAGTCCAATTGTGTCGGTTGCGATGCCTGACCTTCCCAACACTGGACGTAAAGAGCATGCGCCTTCCACCATTTGCACGCCCCCTGCAAGTGCTGGAAGGAGCACCCGCAGTCCAGTTCCTGATAGTCAGATTGAAGATGTCAGTGTTGAAGTACACCAGGATGAGGAGGATATGGGTGTTGCTGGCGCTGGGGAGGAAATTGACAAGGAGGATTCTGATGGTGAGGTGGTTTGTTTAAGTCAGGCACCCGGGGAGACACCTGTTGTCCGTGGGAGGAATATGGCCGTTGACATGCCTGGTGAAAATACCAAAAAAATCAGCTCTTCGGTGTGGAAGTATTTCAACAGAAATGCGGACAACATTTGTCAAGCCGTGTGTTGCCTTTGTCAAGCTGTAATAAGTAGGGGTAAGGACGTTAACCACCTCGGAACATCCTCCCTTATACGTCACCTGCAGCGCATTCATAATAAGTCAGTGACAAGTTCAAAAACTTTGGGCGACAGCTGAAGCAGTCCACTGACCAGTAAATCCCTTCCTCTTGTAACCAAGCTCACGCAAACCACCCCACCAACTCCCTCAGTGTCAATTTCCTCCTTCCCCAGGAATGCCAATAGTCCTGCAGGCCATGTCACTGGCAATTCTGACGATTCCTCTCCTGCCTGGGATTCCTCCGATGCATCCTTGCGTGTAACGCCTACTGCTGCTGGCGCTGCTGTTGTTGCTGCTGGGAGTCGATGGTCATCCCAGAGGGGAAATCGTAAGACCACTTTTACTACTTCCACCAAGCAATTGACTGTCCAACAGTCCTTTGCGAGGAAGATGAAATATCACAGCAGTCATCCTGCTGCAAAGCGGATAACTGAGGCCTTGGCATCCTGGGTGGTGAGAAACGTGGTTCCGGTATCCATCATTACTGCAGAGCCAACTAGAGACTTGTTGGAGGTACTGTGTCCCCGGTACCAAATACCATCTAGGTTCCATTTCTCTAGGCAGGCGATACCGAAAATGTACACAGACCTCAGAAAAAGAGTCACCAGTGTCCTAAAAAATGCAGCTGTACCCAATGTCCACTTAACCACGGACATGTGGACAAGTGGAGCAGGGCAGGGTCAGGACTATATGACTGTGACAGCCCACTGGGTAGATGTATGGACTCCCGCCGCAAGAACAGCAGCGGCGGCACCAGTAGCAGCATCTCGCAAACGCCAACTCTTTCCTAGGCAGGCTACGCTTTGTATCACCGGTTTCCAGAATACGCACACAGCTGAAAACCTCTTACGGCAACTGAGGAAGATCATCGCGGAATGGCTTACCCCAATTGGACTCTCCTGTGGATTTGTGGCATCGGACAACGCCAGCAATATTGTGTGTGCATTAAATCTGGGCAAATTCCAGCACGTCCCATGTTTTGCACATACCTTGAATTTGGTGGTGCAGAATTTTTTAAAAAACGACAGGGGTGTGCAAGAGATGCTGTCGGTGGCCAGAAGAATTGCGGGACACTTTCGGCGTACAGGCACCACGTACAGAAGACTGGAGCAACACCAAAAACGCCTGAACCTGCCCTGCCATCATCTGAAGCAAGAAGTGGTAACGAGGTGGAATTCAACCCTATATATGCTTCAGAGGTTGGAGGAGCAGCAAAAGGCCATTCAAGCCTATACAATTCAGCACGATATAGGAGGTGGAATGCACCTGTCTCAAGCGCAGTGGAGAATGATTTCAACGTTGTGCAAGGTTCTGCTGCCCTTTGAACTTGCCACACGTGAAGTCAGTTCAGACACTGCCAGCCTGAGTCAGGTCATTCCCCTCATCAGGCTTTTGCAGAAGAAGCTGGAGACATTGAAGGAGGAGCTAACACGGAGCGATTCCGCTAGGCATGTGGGACTTGTGGATGGAGCCCTTAATTCGCTTAACAAGGATTCACGGGTGGTCAATCTGTTGAAATCAGAGCACTACATTTTGGCGACCGTGCTCGATCCTAGATTTAAAACCTACCTTGGATCTCTCTTTCCGGCAGACACAAGTCTGCTGGGGTTCAAAGACCTGCTGGTGAGAAAATTGTCAAGTCAAGCGGAACGCGACCTGTCAACATCTCCTCCTTCACATTCTCCCGCAACTGGGGGTGCGAGGAAAAGGCTCAGAATTCCGAGCCCACCCGCTGGCGGTGATGCAGGGCAGTCTGGAGCGACTGCTGATGCTGACATCTGGTCCAGACTGAAGGACCTGTCAACGATTACGGACATGTCGTCTACTGTCACTGCATATGATTCTCTCCCCATTGAAAGAATGGTGGAGGATTATATGAGTGACCGCATCCAAGTAGGCACGTCACACAGTCCGTACTTATACTGGCAGGAAAAAGAGGCAATTTGGAGGCCCTTGCACAAACTGGCTTTATTCTACCTAAGTTGCCCTCCCACAAGTGTGTACTCCGAAAGAGTGTTTAGTGCCGCCGCTCACCTTGTCAGCAATCGGCGTACGAGGTTACTTCCAGAAAATGTGGAGAAGATGATGTTCATTAAAATGAATTATAATCAATTCCTCCGTGGAGACATTGACCAGCAGCAATTGCCTCCACAAAGTACACAGGGAGCTGAGATGGTGGGTTCCAGTGGGGACGAATTGATAATCTGTGAGGAGGGGGATGTACACGGTGATATATCGGAGGATGATGATGAGGTGGACATCTTGCCTCTGTAGAGCCAGTTTGTGCAAGGAGAGATTAATTGCTTCTTTTTCGGTGGGGGTCCAAACCAACCCGTCATTTCAGTCACAGTCGTGTGGCAGACCCTGTCACTGAAATGATGGGTTGGTTAAAGTGTGCATGTCCTGTTTATACAACATAAGGGTGGGTGGGAGGGCCCAAGGACAATTCCATCTTGCACCTCTTTTTTCTTTAATTTTTCTTTGCGTCATGTGCTGTTTGGGGAGTGTTTTTTGGAAGGGCCATCCTGCGTGACACTGCAGTGACACTCCTAGATGGGCCAGGTGTTTGTGTCGGCCACTAGGGTCGCTTATCTTACTCACACAGCTACCTCATTGCGTCTCTTTTTTTCTTTGCGTCATGTGCTGTTTGGGGAGTGTTTTTTGGAAGGGCCATCCTGCGTGACACTGCAGTGCCACTCCTAGATGGGCCCGGTGTTTGTGTCGGCCACTAGGGTCGCTTATCTTACTCACACAGCTACCTCATTGCGCCTCTTTTTTTCTTTGCGTCATGTGCTGTTTGGGGAGTGTTTTTTGGAAGGGCCATCCTGCGTGACACTGCAGTGCCACTCCTAGATGGGCCCGGTGTTTGTGTCGGCCACTAGGGTCGCTTATCTTACTCACACAGCTACCTCATTGCGCCTCTTTTTTTCTTTGCGTCATGTGCTGTTTGGGGAGTGTTTTTTGGAAGGGCCATCCTGCGTGACACTGCAGTGCCACTCCTAGATGGGCCCGGTGTTTGTGTCGGCCACTAGGGTCGCTTATCTTACTCACACAGCTACCTCATTGCGCCTCTTTTTTTCTTTGCGTCATGTGCTGTTTGGGGAGTGTTTTTTGGAAGGGCCATCCTGCGTGACACTGCAGTGCCACTCCTAGATGGGCCCGGTGTTTGTGTCGGCCACTAGGGTCGCTTATCTTACTCACACAGCTACCTCATTGCGCCTCTTTTTTTCTTTGCGTCATGTGCTGTTTGGGGAGTGTTTTTTGGAAGGGCCATCCTGCGTGACACTTCAGTGCCACTCCTAGATGGGCCCGGTGTTTGTGTCGGCCACTAGGGTCGCTTATCTTACTCACACAGCTACCTCATTGCGCCTCTTTTTTTCTTTGCGTCATGTGCTGTTTGGGGAGTGTTTTTTGGAAGGGCCATCCTGCGTGACACTGCAGTGCCACTCCTAGATGGGCCCGGTGTTTGTGTCGGCCACTAGGGTCGCTTATCTTACTCACACAGCTACCTCGGTGCAAATTTTAGGACTAAAAATAATATTGTGAGGTGTGAGGTATTCAGAATAGACTGAAAATGAGTGGAAATTATGGTTTTTGAGGTTAATAATACTTTGGGATCAAAATGACCCCCAAATTCTATGATTTAAGCTGTTTTTTAGGGTTTTTTGAAAAAAACACCCGAATCCAAAACACACCCGAATCCGACAAAAAAAATTCAGTGAGGTTTTGCCAAAACGCGGTCGAACCCAAAACACGGCCGCGGAACCGAACCCAAAACCAAAACACAAAACCCGAAAAATTTCAAGTGCACATCTCTAGTTTCTGAGTAGCTCGACACTTACTCTGCCACTGCGATCAGTTCAGTCAGTTTCGTTCCTGGTTTGACTTCACAAACACACCCAGCGTTCGCCCAGGCACTCCCCCGTTTCTCCAGCCACTCCCGCGTTTTTCCCAGAAACGGCAGCGTTTTTTCACACACACCCATAAAACGGCCAGTTTCCGCCCAGAAACACCCACTTCCTGTCAATCACACTCCGATCACCAGAACGAAGAAAAATCCTCGTAATGCCGTGAGTAAAATACCTAACTTTTGAGTAAAATAACTAAGCGCATGCGCTCTGCGAACATTGCGAATGCGCAGTAAGCGACTAATCGCAATATAGCGATATTCTGCAACGAGCGAACAACTCGGAATGAGGGCCTAAATACAGAAATTTTCATCAGGAGTATATAATGTCATTGTATCGTTGCGAGATCGGGCTTCCTATTCTCATGTATATGCTGTGAGTGCTGCCATATTGTTTATCTTGCTACATGCTTTTTTTGTATGACACCCAGCGAGATGTACAGTATATTGGAGAGGAGATTGCCGAATGAATTAAATTTTATATATAAATACATATATATATATATATATATATATATATATATATATATCACTTGACAGCTGCTCCTTAATATTGATACACACATTATATAGAAACTATATAAATAAAAAGGCTTAATACAAAAAAAGCAACAGTTAAGACATTTTTACTTACTGTCACACTAGTGTGACATACAGTCCGCCTGCTCAGTGTTGCTGACTGGCTGTGCTGTGTTGCTGGCTGCAGCATGCCAGTGCACTGCTTCCGGAGTCCGAGCCTGGACCCGCGGGATACACATTGAAGGAGGCGGAGCTACAAGTGGGGATCCCGGGTTCGCAAAGGCCCATGGGAGGCCAATTTAATTTAAGTTTCATATGCGCGCAGAAGCTGTTCACAAATGTTCACTGCTCCGATCGCGGCAGCCGGCCCTTCAAAGAAGGGGTGAGTGCATTCCGCCAAGGGGACCATGGGACCGGCCTAGGATGATCTGTCCCGGCTTCCTGGCATTAGTGTCTGAGGAGCGTGCCGCACATTAGGGGGTGCCTGTGCGCACCAGGAACCCCCCGTGCGCACGCCTATGATTTCATAATCAATTAAAGCCACAGACGCACACAGAATATAGGCATGGCGCATATCATTTTAAACAGCTGAGTCTGTTTGTGCGTCCTATTCATATAGCAATACATTTTTGGCAAAACAAGATGCCTGGCGCTAATGGAGTTGCATGGGACTTTTCAGTTCACACACACCAGTCATTTCCCACCACATGGTGAATTGAGGCAAGATGTATAGAACACAACTGTATGTGGATATTTAAATTTTTTATGAAAATATTCCACTATGTACTAAGTGAACTATTGAAATAACCATTGTCCCTGGTAGTTACTTTGCCAACATTTTGGTGAAATCTGACACAGCGCCAGATGGAGGCTGGAGGGGGCAGAGTAAGATCTCTCTCCTACTATGCCTCTATAGGATTAAAGTAGAGATGAGCGGGCTTGGTTCTCTGAGAACCGAACCCCCCCCCCCGAACTTCACGTCCCAAGCACGGATCCGAGTCCGTCTCGGGACTTCCTGCCAGACTCGGAAACCAGAACGAGTCAAAACGTCATCATTCCGCTGTCGGATTCTAGCAGGATTTGGATTCCATATACGGAGCCATGCTTCGCCGCCATTTTCACTCCAGTCCTGGAGAGTGTAGCGAGAGGAAGTGTCTCTATCCTCAGTGACTGTCTGTGTGGAAAAGTGGTGTGGCGACCTGCTCTGTCTTATGTGTGTCATTCCAGTGCTATGATGTGCTGCATCAGTCCAGTGGTGATGTCTTCTGCTGCATCAGTCCAGTCAAAGTGGTGGTGTCCTCTGCTGCCATATGTCCAGTGATGTTGTATAAGTCCAGTCCAGTCGTGCAGCATGCTGTGTTCTGCATCAGTCCAGTGGTGGTGTGTTGTGCTGCATCAGTCCAGTCACAGTGGTGGTGTCCTCTGCTGCCATATATCCAGTGCTGCTGTATAAGTCCAGTCCATTGCAGTGGTGCTGTGTTGTCCTGCATCAGTCCAGTGGTGGTGTCCCTGTGCTGCTGTGTAAGTCCAGTGGTACTGCCATATAAGTTCAGTGATACTGCCATATATGTCCGGTGGTACTGCCATATAAGTCCAGTGATAATGCCATATAAGTCCAGTCCAGTGGTACTGCCGTATATGTCCAGTGATACTGCCGTATATGTCCAGTGGTTCTGCCGTATATGTCCAGTGATACTGCCGTATATGTCCAGTGATACTGCCGTATATGTCCAGTGGTACTGCCATATAAGTCCAGTGATACTGCCATATACTGTATGTACAGTGGTACTGCCATATAAGTCCAGTTAAACTGCTGTATAAGTCCAGTGATACTGCCATATATATCCAGTGATACTGCCGTATAAATCCAGTCCATAGGTACTGCCGTATAAGTCCAGTGATACTGCCGTATAATTCAAATGATGCTGCCGTATATGTCCAGTGGTACTGCCGTATAAGTCCAGTGATACTGCTGTATAAATCCAGTCCAGTATTACTGCCAGCCCAATAGTACTGCCGTATAAATCTAGTCCAGTGGTACTGCCGTTTAAATCCAGTCAAGTGGTACTGCCATATAAGTCCAGTGATACTGCAGTATAAGTCCAGTGATACTGCCGTGTATGTCCAGTGGTACTGCCGTATAAGTCCACTGATACTGCCGTATCAATCCAGTCCATTGGTACTGCCGTATAAGTCCAGTGATGCTGCCGTATAATTCAAATGATACTGCCATATAAGTCCAGTGGTACTGCCATATAAATCCAGCCCAATTGTACTGCCATTTAAATCCAGTCCAGTGGTACTGCCGTATAAATCCAGTCCAGACATACTGCCGTATAAATGAAAAGTGTGGGATAACTTATTGGGCACTAGAAAGGAGATGGGCAGCCTCAGATGCACCTGCGGGGTTTTCCATCTCTCCCCAAAAAATAGAACGTGAAAGTGTATGATGGTGTATCCGGGGCGCCCTCTTTCTGTAGCTATGTGGGAAGGCCAAATCAATGGTCTCCTTATCAAACAAATGAGTGGGTAAACTCAATATGGGTGTGGTAACAATTATTGCTGTAACACTTGTTGGTGGTAGCAGGCCGCTGCCACCAACAAGTGTTACAGCAATAATTGTTACCACACCCATATTGAGTTTACCCACTCATTTGTTTAATAAGGAGACCATTGATTTGGCCTTCCCACATAGCCACAGAAAGAGGGCGCCCCGGATACACCATCATACACTTTCACGTACTGCCGTATAAGTCCAGAGATACTGCCATATAAGTCCAGTGGTACTGCCGTATAAGTCCAGTGATACTGCCGTATATGTCCAGTTGTACTGCCGTATAAGTCCAGTGATACTGCCGTCTCAATCCAGTCCAGTGGTACTGCCGTATAAGTCCAGTGATACAGCTGCATAATTCAAATGATACTGCCGTATATGACCAGTGGTACTACCGTATAAGTCCAGTGATGCGGTCGTATAAATCCAGTCCAGTGGTACTGCCGTATAAATCCAGTGGTACTGCCGTATAAATCCAGCGCAATGGTACTGCTGTATAAATCCAATCCAGTGGTACTGCCGTATAAGTCCAGTGATACTGTCATATATGTCCAGTGGTACTGCCGTATCAGTCCAGTGATACTGCCATATCAATCCAGTGGTACTGCCATATAAATCCAGTCTAGTGGTACTACCATATAAATCCAGTGGTACTGCCATATAAATTCAGTCCAGTGGTACTGCCGTATAAAGGCAGTGATACTGCTGTAAAAGTCCAGTGATACTACCGTATTAGTCCAGTGGTACTGCCGTATATGTCCAGTGATACTGCCATATCAGTCCAGTGATACTGCCGTATATGTCCAGTGGTACTACCGTATAAATCCAGTCCAGTGGTACTACCATATAAATCCAGTGGTACTGCTGTATAAATCCAGTCCAGTGGTACTGCCGTATAAAGCCGGTGATACTGCTGTAAAAGTCCAGTGATACTACCATATTAGTCCAGTGATACTACTGTATTAGTCCAGTGATACTGCCGTATATGTCCAGTGGTACTGCCGTATAAGTCCAGTGATAATGCCGTATATGTGCAGTGGTACTGCCGTATAATTCAAATAAAACTGACTTATATGTCCAGTGGTACTAACATATAAGTCCAGTGATACTGCCGTATAAATCCAGTCCAGTGGTACTGCCATATAAGTCCAGTGATATTGCCATATAAGTCCACTGATACTGCCGTATATGTCCAGTTATACTGCCGTATAAATCCAGTGATACTGCCGAATAAATCCAATCCAGTGGTACTGCCGTATAAATCTAGTGGTACAGCCATATAAATCCAGTCCAGTGGTACCGCCGTATAAGTCCAGTCCAGTGGTGCTGCCATATAAGTTCAGTGGTGCTGTCCTGTGCTGTATATTAATTACTCCAACTAAAGGGGTTATTAATATTTAATCCAAATAATTTTTACAGGGTTTGCCCTGTGTGGTGTAGAGGTATGCTCTCCTGTGCTGCATTTTATTATATAACTCCAGAAAGATAATGGAGAACAAAAATTTGGAGCATAAAATAGGGAAAGATCAAGAACCACTTCCTCCTACTGCTGCGCTGCTGCTGTTGTTGCTGCTGGGAGTCGATCGTCATCCCAGAGGGGAAGTTGGAAGACCACTTGTACTAAGCAAATGACTGTCCAACAGTCCTTTGTGAGGAAGATGAAATATGACAGCAGTCATCCTGTTGCAAAGCGGATAACTGAGGCCTTGACAGCTATGTTGGTGTTAGACGTGCATCTGGTATGCACCATTAGTGCAGTGGGACTGCAATGCCACTCCTAGATGGGCCAGGTGTTTGTTCCTTACACTTGTGTCGCTTAGTTTAGTTATACAGCTACCTCATTGCACCTCTTTTTCTTCTTTGCATGATGTGCTGTTTGGGGCCTAGTTTTTTTTATGTGCCATCCTGTCTCCCACTGCAGTGCCACTCCTAGATGGGCCAGGTGCTTGTGCCATACACTTTTGTCGCTTACTGTAGCTTAGTCATACACCTACCTCATTGCACCTCTTTTATTTCTTTGCATGATGTGCTGTTTGGGGACTAGTTTTTTTAAGTGCCATCCTGTCTGCCACTGTAGTGCCACTCCTAGATGGGCAAGGTGTTTGTGCCGCACACTTGTGTCGCTTAGCTTAGTCATACAGCTACCTCGGTGCAACTTTTAGGCCTAAAAATAATATTGTGAGGGGTGAGGTGTTCAGAATAGACTGGAAATGAGTGGAAATGAATGTTATTAAGGTTAATAATACCGTAGGATCAAAATGACCCCCAAATTCTGTGATTTTTAGCAATTTTTATGTTTTTGTGAAAAATCATCCAGATCCAAAACCAAAACCCGAAAAGGTGGTTTTGGCAAAACCTATCCAGATCCAAAACACGATCGGGGATCCAGAGCAAAAGCCAAAACACAAAACATGAAAAGTGCCCACCGCACATCTCTAGTTTAAAGCAGTTTACACCATTTAAGATTAAGGCTAAGGGCATCTTCTAGGATGTTTTATTGGGTATTAAATCAATAAAATAATCCCATTCTTGATGCAGATGATGCATCTCAGCAACTTGTTTGCTAAAAACATCAATAAAGTCTCTATAAGGAGCAAGTAAAGCAGTAGCTCTAGAGTTTCACAAGACTGGAGAGAGAGACGCTTTGACATTTTAGAGGACTGGAGAAGAAGTACAGGAATCTTTACAACTCATTCCGTAAGAAAGAATTTGAGATTACACCAGTCAATTTGTGGATTGGGTCTTTACAGCCAAGGAAGGTTAAGCACCAAAACATTAGAGGCTTTTGGAATGAAAAATAAATTCAATGTCTTTGAATGTAGCACTCCTACAAACAATTCCAAGGAGAAGTCTTGTGGGTGATGACACCTCCTTGTATGTGACTGCCATCAACTGCAGTAAGGTGATTCGGTCTGGGTAATGGATCAAGTAAAAGAGCCAATTCCTTGGGTAAGACTGAGGTGACAAAGTTCCCAGTCACCACAGAGTCAAATAGGGCTGGAAGGTATTTAGACTCTTGGCCATGTCTAAATGCCACAAATATAGTACAATCTGGTTCAGACAGATACTAGTTCAGGCTTGGGAGTTTCCCAATGTTTGGATCAAGCTCCAACAAGATGGCCAGGTTCAGCACAGTTTAAAAAAAGTTTTTCTTGAAGGCGCCTTTGCTGCTTCTCTGGTTTTAGTCGATCTTTATGTCTGTAGTTGAGGATTGTCCGAGATGAAAAGTCTCTTGCAAACAAAACTGATCAGCCCCCTTCTCCTCAAGAATACATTCTCGGAAACAATGATCAACTTTAGTGCATAAAGTAATCAAACTGTCAAGGAAGGTAGGTAGCTCCCAAGTGCACACCTCATCCTTCATTCGGTCAGGCAAGCCTCCCCAGAGAGCAGTGTATAAAGTGTCCTCATTCCTGTTTAAATCTGAAGCCAGGGTATGAAACTAGATGATATATTGGCCTACAGTGCGAGAGCCTGGTCTAAGACGCAATCTATCAGCTACAGCAGAACTTGTTCTCTTGGCTCATCAAATGTTCTCCAAAATGTACTAATGAAATGAGGATAGTCAGTAAATATGTGATCAAATGCCTCCCATAAGGGTGATGCCCAGGCAAGGGCTTGTCAGGATAGCAATGAAATAATATTAGCAACTTTATTCCTGGGTGTAGGGTAGTTCCAAGGTACAGTAGTATCTCAAAATAAATCTCACATAGGTTGATAAATCCTCTGCACTCCTTGGGATTACCATCAAATGTGCAAGGAGATGGTAAATGCAGACAAGAAAAGGAGGATGGTTGAATAGAGATAGGCTGAGTTGGAGCTGCTCTTGAACTTTGTATAGTAATAACCATTTGCAAATTGTCTAAATGACTAGGTTCTGACAAAACCTTCAAAATCTGTGCATTTTCTGGCCTCGGAGCAGTACCTGAGGTTTGTATATAGTTGGACGCCGTATATGGGGAAAACGTGGAGGTCTAATGAGGTTTCTCCTCATAGGTGAAATAGCACTTGTGTGACACTCAGCTCAGAATACTGGTTGGTGTAAGGTGAATATGCCAGTAAACTGTTGAGACTATGTTCTCTTTTACCTTTTAGTCGTATTCTCTGCCCTAGGTAAAGGGAATAAATGTGCGAGAATGCCCGTATTTTTAAAGCACCAATCATTTAAAAGGCAAAACTAGGTTGGTTTTGCCTTGGAAATTATTGCCACTTTAAAAACATGGGCATTCTCGCACAAACTCCAAGACCTATGGCTTTTTGCACACAATTTAAATTACTCCTGTATGTTTTCCCAATATGTTGTTTGTTTTCTTATGTGTTTATTTTATTAGAGCCATCGTGTATCAAGCCACACATCTGTTCTTAATGGGATCTGTGCACCACATGGTTTGGTAGTTGGGCTTATTTAAGGTGTTAGTGTTATGCGCCCTATCTGTATACTGTTATCTCTTTTTACATTCCTTTAAGACAGCAAACTTTTCATTCTAAAAACAACGGCAATTGTTGTATAGCATGTTATAAAGAATAATTTAAAAAACTTACATTTTGAAAAAATGTTATTGAATTTAAGGACTCATCCGACCAAAAAAATCACTCCTTGGTCTTTGGGTCTGGAGTTTATAATATGTTCCACTTCATAATTTTACAAAAATACATTTGACATGCATATTTTTTTGTTGTAGATTTATTGGATTGGACCGATTCTTGGAGCAATCTGTGCTAGTGCTGCTTATGATTATGTATATTGTCCAGACATTGAACTCAAGCAACATTTAAAGGAAGCTCTTATGAAAGCTAAACAGAAGACAAGAGGAAAATACATGGAAGTGGATGACAACAGAAGTCAAGTTGATACCAGTGATTTAATCCTTAAGACGGGAAGCATCCATGTTATTGACATTGACCAAGAGGAAGGGAAAAAAGGAAAGACTCTGACAGTGAAATACTATCTACAGTGTAACATGCAGTATGAGGTAGACTGCTTTTCCAGAACAAACATGAAGACCAAGAACACTTGCATATATTGTTATTGTAATAAATGGGATGCGGCTATCACGGTCACTATACCGACGCTGGGATGCCGAACGGTGATCATGCCGACCAACAGGCACTAGTGGGTGTCCACAATGGGATTTTTATGCTCGTCATCCCCCCCCCCTTGCGCCAGCCATCTAAAAGCCGGGATCCCGCTGTCAGTAAGGTGACCGGCAGTCTCACAACCGCCGGTCACATGAAACCCAACCTGTAATAAATGTTTCTGCTTGTGGATCAACATTAAAAACTTACTACATTGCTGAAGTTATAGTTAATGCTTGCAAGAAAAAGCATTACAGTATTCTGGGTCCGGGAAGCACAATATGCACTTGGGTTAGAAATTGGTTGGATAATAGGGAGCAGCGAGTTGTGGTTAATGGTACTTTTTTGAATTGGACTAAAGTACTAAGTGGCGTGCCACAAGGGTCTGTACTTGGACCACTATTTTTCAACATTTTCATAAATGATCTAGGTCTTGAGAGTATGGTGTACATTTTTGCAGACGATACCAAACTGTGTAAGGTTATAAATTCGGAGGGGGATGCTCAGTCTCTTCAGAACAACTTATTTAAACTGGAAGCATGGGCTGCTAAATGAGGAATGAGGTTCAATACAGACAAGTGTAAGGTAATACACTTTGGTAGCAAGAAGAAAAATACTACCTACATACTAAATGGGGTAAAATTATTGGATTCTGTACTGGAAAAAGACTTAGTTGTTCACATAGATATCAAACTAAGCAGCAGTACCCAAAGTAGGATTGCAGCAAAGAAGGCAAACAAGGTATTAGCATGCATAAAGCGGGGAATTGATGCAATGGATGAGTGTGTTATACTACCATTATAAAAATCCCTAATGAGGCCACATCTCAAATACTGTGCACAATTTTGGGCATCATACTTCAAAAAGGATATCTTGGAGCTAGAAAAGGTTCTGAGACAGGTGACCAAATTGATTAAGGGATTGGAGACGCTAGAATATGAGTAAAGGCTTGATAGACTAGGCATATTCACACTGGAAAAGAGGAGATTAAGAGGGGACATGATTAACATTTACAAATATATAAGGGGACAATACACAGAGCTTGCGGAGGATTTGTTTTTGGTAAGATCAACACAAAGGACACGTGGACATCTGCTTAGGTTAGAGGAGAAGAGATTTTGCATACAGAGATGGAAAGGTTTCTTCACAGTAAGGACAATACATATTTGGAATTCCTTGCCTGAGAGAGTAGTAATGGCAGACTTGGTCATTACTTTTAATAATGGGCTAGATTAATTCCTAATGTATAAGGATATAAAGGGTTATGGTGGGTAGATCACGCAATATAGTAAAAAAAAAAAAAGAGTAATAAACAGAACGGCCGACATTCACAACAGATAAAATTAGTCCTAAAAATAACAAAGTGTAGGAGAGCACTAACAGGTTGGACTCGATGGACAAATTGTCTTTTTCAACCTCAGAAACTATGTTACTATGGGGGTCATTCCGAGTTGATCGTAGCTGTGCTAAATTTAGCACAGCTACGATCGTTTACTCAGATATGTGGGGGGACGCCCAGAGGCGATGCCTTTGTATTTGAGGAGTAACTCCCGGCCAGCGCAGCTCCTGCGGCTGTCCGGGAGTTGCTCGCCGCTCCCGCTGGCCACAGCGGTTGTGTGAGACATCACGCAGCCGCCGCGGCTCGCCCCCCCCCCAACGGTCCGCCCACGCCTGCGTTGGCCGGACTGCTCCCCCTAAACGGCGGCTTAACACCGCCGTTCAGCCCCCTCCCGCCTAGCAACTGCCTCTGTATCAGAGGCGATCGCTAGGTAACGAAAGCTGCCTTGTGCGCCGGCGCACTGAGGTGCCGGTGCATGCACATTTCTGACCCGATCACTGCGCTGCGACAAACTGCAGCGAGAGATCGGTTTGGAATGACCCCCTATGTTACTTTGTATATTCCTTTTTATGACTTTAATTAGGAATGACGAATACTTAACAGCTCAGTTTTTTTTAGATTTGTGATTTTGCGACTGTACTGTAGTTACTTTTCATTGAATCAGATCACAGATATATTATTAATGGTCCTATACAGAGTAGCAGGAATGCATAACTGAATGTTGTGCAGGGCTTAACACAAAGGGTTTCCAAAGAAAAGGTCCCATTTTTCTCTGGTTAAGAAAGGGCTGCAGGAAAGGGATCGGCATCACACAGGTATGGTGATAGGGTATTGGGGATGCAAATTAGTGAGTAATCCATTTCTTATGTACTGTAGCTCACATTAATGCCACCTTTATCTGGAACTTCGGAGATACAATAGGAAGGGGTAGGGGCGTAGTCAGAACTTTGTGGGTCCCATAGCAACAGTTTGAAGGGACCCTTGTGCCAATGCTTCATAGACACCTCTCTACAGCAGTTAATTTTATGCCCCATAATAGATCATAATCTGTATCAGAGCAGTGCCTTAGTTAATGTTATGCCCCATAGTAGTGACCTAGTTACCTAGTTTATTTTATGAACCATAGTAGCGACCTACAGTAGTTCACATTATGGGCCTACTTCAGACCTGATCGCAGCAGCAAAATCTTTCTCTAATGGGCAAAGCCATGTGCACTGCAGAGGGGGGGGGGGGGGGGCAGATGTAACATGTGCAGAGAGAGTTAGATTTGGGTGTGTTATATTTTTTCTGTGCAGGGTAAATAGTGGCTGCTTTATTTTTACACTGTAATTTAGATTTCAGTTTGAACACACCCCACCCAAATCCAACTCTCTCTGCACATATTATATCTGCTCCCCCCCCCCCCCCCCTGCAGTGCACATGGTTTTGCCCATTAGAGAAAAATATTGCTGCTGCGATCAGGTCTGAATTGGGCCCTATGTCACGTTGTAGGGCTGTCAGTACACATTATGCAACATAGTACCCCCAATTCACCCTCCAACTGTACCTTTTTGGCAGGTACAGTACATTTTTTATGGTCTGTACCGATTTGTGTCTCTCCAAACTTCCATTGAAAGTACAGGAAAAGGGGCATGACCACGCCACTTTACCCGTGACCATGCCCCCTTTTCGAATTTGTACCGATTTTTATGTGTAAATTGTTGGAGGGTATGAATTCACAATATGACATACAGTGTCCTGGGTCCATATTATGCCACACTATAGTGTCTCCACCTCATACTATGTCACATTACATTGCCCAAGTTCATATTATGTAATGCCATCCAGTTCATTTTATATCACATTACAGTGGGCAAGTACAGGGGCATAACTAGATATATTGTAGGCCCCAAGGCAAAATATTGTAAGGGCCACTATGGCCCACCTAATGGTGAAACATGTGTATAACACATGTAACTGTGACAGAGAAGGTGGTCCCTCTTAGCTCTGGGTCCCATAGCAGCTACACTCCCTGCACCTATGGTAGTTATGCCCTTAGGAAGGGGCTCATGTATCTCACCATGATTTACTTATAGGGCCCCACACAGGAGTAAATGCAGTATTTCCAGAGGGGAATTTCCAAACGCTTTCACAGTTATCATAAGTATTTGTACTGTTAGGGCTATATCAGGACAGCGTTTACTTATTAGGACTATTAAGAATATGCTTTATTCTTTAAGCATTTTTTTAAATAAGTTTTTTTAAGTATATTTTCTAATTAATTTATTAAAATTGCCTGTAGTGCCTGTAGTTAAGGAACTTGACAATCGCTACTAATACACTTATAATTAGAGATGAGCGGGGTTTGGTTCCCTGAGAACCGAACCCTACCGGACTTCACTACTCGAGCCCGGATCCGAGTCCGGCTCGGGTTTTCCCGCCTGACCCAGAAACCTGAACAAGGCAAAACGTCATCATGCCCGTATCGGATTCTCGCGGGATTTGGATTCCATATAAGGAGCCGCGCGTCACTGCCATTTTCACTCCGGCATTGGAGAGTGTAGAGAGAGGACATGTCTCCGTCCTCAGTGTCCTGCATCAGTACAGTGGTAGTGTCTTGTTCTGCATCAGTCCAGTCACAGTGGTGGTGTGTTGTGCTGCATCAGTTCAGTGGTGGTGTATTGTGCTGCATCAGTCCAGTCACAGTGGTGGTGTCCTCTGCTGCCATATATACAGTGCTGCTGTATAAGTCCAGTCCTTGCAGTGGTGCTGTGTTGTCTTGCATCCGTCCAGTGGTGGTGTCCCTGTGCTGCTGTCTATGTCCAGTGATACTGCCGTATATATCCAGTGATACTGCCATATATGTCCAGTGGTACTGCCATATAATTCCAGTGATACTGACGTATATTTCCACTGATACTGCCGTATAATTCCACTGATACTGCCGTTTAAATCCAGTCCAGTGGTACTGCTATATAAGTTTAGTGGTACCATTGTATAATTCCAGTGATACTGCCGTATATGTCCAGTGGTACTGGCATATAAATCCAGTCCAGTGATACTGCCGTAAATGTCCAGTGGTTCTGCCGTATAATTCCAGTGATACTGCCTTATAAATCCAGTCCAGTGATACTGCCGTATATGTCCAGTGATACTGGCATATATATGACCAATGGTACTGCCGAATAAATCCAGTGGTACTGGCGTATAAATCCAGTCCAGTGATACTGCCGTATATGTCCAGTGATACTTCCGTATAAATCCAGTCCAGTGGTACTGATGTATATGTCCAGTGATAATGCCGTATATGTCCAGTGGTACTGCCATATTATTCCAGTGATACTACCGTATATGTCCAGTGGTACTGCTGTATAAATCCAGTGGTTCTGGCGTATAAATCCAGTGATACTGTCATATACAGTATGTCCAGTGGTACTGCCATATAAATCCAGTTGTACTGGTGTATAAATCCAGTCCAGTGGTACTGCTATATAAGTTCAGTGGTACCATTGTATAATTCCAGTGATACTGCCGTATATGTCCAGTGGTACTGGCATATAAATCCAGTCCAGTGATACTGCCGTAAATGTCCAGTGGTTCTGCCGTATAATTCCAGTGATACTGCCTTATAAATCCAGTCCAGTGATACTGCCGTATATGTCCAGTGATACTGGCATATATATGACCAATGGTACTGCCGAATAAATCCAGTGGTACTGGCGTATAAATCCAGTCCAGTGATACTGCCGTATATGTCCAGTGATACTTCCGTATAAATCCAGTCCAGTGGTACTGATGTATATGTCCAGTGATAATGCCGTATATGTCCAGTGGTACTGCCATATTATTCCAGTGATACTGCCGTATATGTCCAGTGGTACTGCTGTATAAATCCAGTGGTTCTGGCGTATAAATCCAGTGATACTGTCATATACAGTATGTCCAGTGGTACTGCCATATAAATCCAGTTGTACTGGTGTATAAATCCAGTCCAGTGGTACTGCTATATAAGTTCAGTGGTACCATTGTATAATTCCAGTGATACTGCCGTATATGTCCAGTGGTACTGGCATATAAATCCAGTCCAGTGATACTGCCGTAAATGTCCAGTGGTTCTGCCGTATAATTCCAGTGATACTGCCTTATAAATCCAGTCCAGTGATACTGCCGTATATGTCCAGTGATACTGCCATATAATTCCAGTGATACTGTCGTATAATGCCAGTGGTACTGTCGTATAATATATAGACCACAAAGGAGTGCGCTGTCAATAGCAGCTGGTATAGGGGTTGGTTATTCCCCTAAATATAGATATAAAAGAAAAATGGTATATACCAGCGCTGGCTGTATTTAAAAAAGGATACACCTTGAATAATATTAAAAATATTCACAGGACGGTAGGTAAAAAGAAGAAAAGTAATACATAAAATATATAAAAACAAATTGTCATAATGCTAATTTAGCAGCTAGAGGGAAGTATGAGGATAATATGTTCATATGGCTCCTAGTAAAGCAGCATCATACCCTGGCTAGTACATTCTCTGGATTCCTTTCATGTGAAGTTTGGCAGACGTTGGTAGAATGCGACCGGTGGATCCTTGATAGAGGCCCCAATTAATTCCAGCAATGTGCAGTGGCTTGGCATAGGGGAAGGCTCCAGTTCCTCTGAAGAATTGAAGTCCAAAGAATAAAGGCGGTCCAATATGGTACCAGGGTAGAGAGTTAGTGGAGTCCAAATGGTAGTGTCTATATCCTTTAGGCTCAACGCATTTTGCTGGTGCAAACAACCCAGCTTCCTCAGGAGCATGTGTTGGAGTGTAGCCCTAGGTCTACATTTATACCCCACTGTAATGAAATGAGCTATTGCCCCTGTGACTTCCAGATCTTCAATTAACCATACCGTCCTTAGAATCAATATAAAGTTAAAATAATAATAAACCTACTTGGTCCGACATATACATGTACCTGATAAGTTTAAAAAATAAACCCGAAAACAGAGTGAATTTCAATTTTCATTTATGTGTTTATTTCTCTTATTTCCGGTCACGTGACTTGTTCCGGTGACATGATCGGAGCTAACCTCAAAGCTCTGTTCTCTATTGGATAGAGAATGGTCATGTGACCGGGAGGAACATCGTCAGAAGAGGACTCTGTCCGCTGTGTCTATTCATATGCTGCCGGTCACATGACTAAGTTACAATGAATACGGAAGCGGTATCCTAGCAACAAGTGCGTCTTGAGCCAAATGTTCACCTCACTCGTACCGGTCACGTGTTACGGCCGGGGAGAGGGCAGTGATGTATCCTAGTAACGTGGTGAATACAGATTGAATAGACTACCCACCAGGACCAGTCCTTCCGATGTCATATACAATAATATTGTGTATCGGCTGCCATAGCGACATCGATAGCAACAAAAGTATATATCATTTGGCCCTATTTAGTATTAAAAAAAAGGTGAAAAAAAGGATTTAAGGTTTACTAATCATATAAATTAGCTCTATATATCTGCTGCCAGTCACATGACTCGGTTGCAGTAAAAATGAAGAATACATCCTAACAGCAGGTTTAATATAAACTAGATGTTCCTTTTATTGATATTGGTCATATGACTCAGTCAGTCAGAAGGTTAGAAGTGTATCTTAATAACAGAATTTAGAAGAATTAGATGATTATTCTGTTAAAGACATCAGATGTATTCAGTGGCGTAAGTTCGTCCCAGTCGCCCGGAGGCATGATAAATGTTGGTGCCCCCCTACATATACATATACACATACACACACATACCATATGTAGCTATCCGGGACTAAGGGTGAACAGTAGCAGCGTGCTCAGGTACCTTTCCCAGTAGTAATATAGATACACATACAAAGTGGATGCACACCAAGTCAGTTATTACAATAAAACAGACACCAGCATACCATTATAGTACACCTACAGTGCTCCCTCACCCGCCAGCAGGTCTCGATGGAGATGCTTTGGCGCAGTGGTGTGCCGATATAATTAGTGTTCACTGTAGGATTTTTTTTACGGCAGGGTGCTGATCACGGGGAGGGATGGGCAAACTTAGGTACATACTATAATGCTTGGTGCTCCCATACCTATGGGCCAAAACATGGACTGTCCGCGCCGAAGGCGCGCTCCAAAAATCTAGCGGCGTTGTTTCATAATAGTGGCAATTCACATTACACCACACGGTAGTGCACCTAATACACATTGCACCAGATAGAACCTCCTATACACTGCGACAGATAGAGCACGTTATACACATTGCGCCAGGTAGAGAGCACTGAGGCACACTGCACCAGGTAGAGAGCACTGAGGCACACTGCACCAGGTAGAGAGCACTGAGGCACACTGCACCAGGTAGAGAGCACTGAGGCACACTGCACCAGGTAGAGAGCACTGAGGCACACTGCACCAGGTAGAGAGCACTGAGATTGAAGTTTACAGCTGCAAAATACTTACAAGGTTAATTTAGCCCAGGGGGACTCTCATGTGCTTACCGGGTCCGGCGGCGCACGGCTGGGTCTGGCGGCGTGGCGGGGTACGGCAGGCAGAAAACGGCGGGTTGGTAGGGCGCACAAAAACGGGCAGGGTGGGATTCATCTGTCTAAAAAAAGGTGCAGACACCTAGCGTGAACACTAGATATATATATAAAAAAAACACAAACGCCTCATTCACTTAAACACACACACACACACGTCTCTTTCACTTACACACACAAGTCTCTCTTACATACACATGCCTCCCACTTACACACACATACATGCCTCTCACTTACATACACATGTCTCTCACTTACACACACACACACATCACTCACACACATGCCTTTTACTTGAATGCACAACTTTCATTAAAAACACACACACACACCTCACTTAAAAACAAGCACACACAAAACACAGTGCTTCCCCCCAAATACACCTCTCCCCTACCCCCCACACAGTGTCTACCTTTGGCTTTCATCATCAGGCTGACGGAGCAGAGAGCTTCCCTCGGCTGGCTAGAAGAGGAGCTGTGCTCTGGAGCTCCCCCTAGCTGCAGCCAGTGCCATCTCTCCCTACAGGAGGCAGCTTCCGTGTCAGTGACTGCTCCTCCGTCCACAATAGCAGCGCAGTTCTCAGGCTGCGGGAGACAGTGGAGGAGATGCGCCCCCTTGTGGTCAGGAGCCCGGCGGCAGCCGACTCCACTGCCTCCCACAGTTCCGCCCCTGGATGTATTATCTCAAATTTTACATAATATTGTTAATTTGTCACCATGGCAACCGTGACACAATGAAGAATATAAGCCAGGGGAAGGGTCACGTGATTATAGTTAGCTGTAACATGAAAAGCATTGTATCGGGACTTTTATATAAATCTCTAAATTGACAGATCTCCATAGAATATTATCTGTCAAAATATTAGATGAAGGAATATATTATTTTGTGTAATCCTTCATCATTGCATAGCCACTAAAAATATATAGGTTTCACACATTGACTAAACATGTATACAGCAATATCTGTATATACAGTATATATAGAAAAATAAAATATAGAAAAATAATGAACTAATATACAGTCTCCAAGGTTACTCCAGTATTAATCAGTAGCCCATCAGCGGAAAATTAAGGAGAGGGATGACAATCTCATTCAAACGTGTATTTTAATCTGTAGAAGGGTTTTTACCAATATGAAATTCTTGCGTTACATCAATTATGCCCTTCAAGGTCATAGTTAGGTTTTACTCGACTTAATCAAGGGACAGTTGTATCTTTGGTTTCATTATATATTTATGTAAAGGTGCTGCATCAGTAATAGGGACCTATATTCTAAAGCTAACACCTAAATATACTTCCCCTGACAGGCCAGATCATTTTATAAAACAGAGTTGAGTTCAATTGTTTCATTCAAGCCCTCAGGATGTAGGGAGTTGCATTTAAGCATCCAGTAGACTTCTCTGCTACATAGCCTATTGATCCTGTCTCCGCCCCGAACTGTTGGCGCGACAAACTCCAGGCATGCAACAGAGAGACTACTGGGATCATTCGAGTGTTTAGAATGAAAGTGTCTGGAAATGCTATGTGTATTACAGTTCTTTATTATGTTTCGGCGATGTTCCATGAAAAGTGATAGACAGCATTTTTCTCGGCATATGTGTATACATCGTGCATCTACTTTTTCCGCACCTATAAAAACCGCATGGTCTCTTTACCAGCCAATCACATCCGTCTCCCCTTGTATTATCCCTTACTGTTTTGAGGTGACTCGTTGCTAGTATTGTTTTTAATGATCTATTTTTCTTGTAGATCACTTGTGGATTTTTCGGTAGAATTTTACCTAAAATGCTGTCTTGTTTAAGAACTCTATAGTTGCGAAGGATAATGGTTTTGATTTCTTTTGAGCATTTATTATATTTGCTAATAAATGCAAACTGTCTCTCCTCTACATCCTTTTTGGGTTCTTTTTTATTTTTAGATTTACCATCTTTAACTAAAAGATCTTGTCTCTCCATATTTAAGACTGCTTGTAGGGTTTCTTGTAAAATACTGTATGTTCAGGATAACCTCTCTGCCTGAAAGACTCTAGCATGTCATTGGACTGTGAAAGGAATGTTTCAAATTCTGAGCAGTTACGTCTAAGGCACATCAATTGGCCTTTAGGTATATTACATGTCCAAGGGGTGTGATGTGCACTTTTGTAGTGTAAATATGCATTCGTGTTTACTAGTTTTACATAATTAGAAGTGATAAATTGTTCGTCTTGAATTTTGAGGGTCACATCCAGGTAGTCAACCTGCTCCATACTGTAGGTGGAAGAGAAATAAACACATAAATTAAAATTGAAATTCACTCTGTTTTCTGGTTCACTTTTTAAACTTATCAGGTACATGTATACATGGGACCAAGTAGGTTTATGATTATTTTAACTTTATATTGATTCTAAGGACGGTATGGTTAATTGATGATCTGGAAGTCACAGGTGCAATAGCTCATTTCATTACAGTGGGGTATAAATGTAGACCTAGTGCTACACTCCAACACCTGCTCCTGAGGAAGCTGGGTTGCTTGCACCAGCGAAACGCGTTGAGCCTAAAGGATATAGACACTACCATTTGGACTCCACTAACTCTCTACCCTGGTACCATATTGGACCACCTTTATTCTTTGGACTTCAATTCTTCAGAGGAACTGGAGCCTTCCCCTATGCCAAGCCACTGCACATTGCTGGAATTAATTGTGGACTCTATCAAGGATCCACCGGTCGCATTCTACCAACGTCTGCCAAACTTCACATGAAAGGAATCCAGAGAATGTCCTAGCCAGGGTATGATGCTGCTTTACTAGGAGCCACATGAACGTAATATCCTCATACTTACCCCTAGCTGCTAAATTTGCATTGTGACAATATTTGTTTTTATATATTTTATGTATTAAATACTTTTCTTCCTTTTACCTACTGTTCTGTGAATATTTTTAATATTATTCAAGGTGTATCTTTTTTTAAATACAGCCAGTGCTGGTATATAGTGTACTGCCGTATAAGTTCAGTGATACTGCTGTTTAAATCCAGTCCAGTGGTACTGCCGTATAAGTCCAGTGGTACTGCCATAAAAATCCAGTGATACTGCCATATAATTCTAGTGGTACTGGCGTATAAGTCCAGTGATACTGCCGTATAAATCCAGTCCAGTGGTAGTACCGGGTATGGGTCGTTGGATAGACACAACTTAGCTCAACAGTCATTAGGTCGACCATGGGAGGTCGACATGCATTAGGTCGACATGGACAATCGGTCAACATGGTCGTTAGGTCGACGTGTGCTAGGTCGACAGGTCAAAGGGACAACATGAGGTTTTTGACTGTTTTTGGTGTAGTTTTCTCTGTAAAGTGATGGGGAACCAAATTAGTGCACCGTGTTCACTCGCATGGCTCGCTTCACTCACCATGCTTCAGGCAAGGTGCCTCACTTCGCTCGGCACAGATTACCGTTCCAATCGTAGATGAAGAAAAAATATATTAAAAACTCATGTCGACCTTTTTACCTGTCTACCTAGTATACGTCGAACTAACCGCCATGTCGACCTAATGGAATTGTGAACCTTCAGTGGTCAACCTAATGAGTGTTGACCTACAGATGGGTCCACGGTTATCTTGACTAGTTTTTTGCGCCTAGGCACAACATGATTTATTAGCATAAACCCTTCATCTATTGTTTTCAGCTGCAATACAATAAGAGAACAATACAGCAGGGGATTAAGTCATTACAGCAGGGGATTAAGTCTGACTGGCCAGTTTCAGTTAACCCTATTAAAGGTCAAGATAAACGTGGACCCATCTGTAAATTGTGTCGACCTAACGACCGTAACCCGTATTGCCGTATAAGTCCAGTGGTACTGCCGTATGATTCCAGTGATACTGCCGTATAATTCCAGTGGTACTAGCGTACAAGTCCAGTGAAACTGCCGTATAAATCCAGTCCAGTGGTACTGCCATATAAGTTGTTAAATTTGTTTAAATTACAAGGAAAAGCAATACATCATTACACTTTGGTTGGAGCCGCTGCGGCCGCTAAACATAAATATAACTGCTAAAATGTGTATATACATTGCGTATACATGCCGACACATTATGCGCACAATATAGCGACACGAGTGGCTGAGTACACTTTACAGGTAATTTTCAGTGTGCGGAAGGGAATTTAGGGGTGGGGATTTGCACCCCCCTTCCTCTTTGTCTGTTGTTTGTCTGTGACCCCTCCCCCTTCCAGCACCTGATATATAATTACCTCTAGGTATGACTGAGCAGCTTCCAAATTGTTTGTCTGCTTGTGTGCAAGAGGCATTGAATGGGAGCAGCATTTGGAAGGCATGCTGTTCCTTGTGGTGCCAATGGGAGATCCTGGGGGTGGCTCCCGGGTAAGTTAGCTCTCTGTCTGGAAGTGTTTTAGTAATAGCCTTTATCATGAGGCCTACTGTGACAAATAACATGGCCCTATGTGGGCACTGCTATCATGTAGTGTTAGGACTGCTGTATCAGAGAAGCCGTGAAGTGGCCAGCAGCTAAACATGTGTTTGCAAACATTTGTGACTAATTCTCTGAATTTTATTAACAGGTAATTTTCAGTGTGCGGAAGGGAATTTAGGGGTGGGGATTTGCACCCCCCTTCCTCTTTGTCTGTTGTTTGAGTACACTTTACCCCAAACAAGAATGGAAAGCGACACCAGTAGTTAAATGTAATGTTGTGGTCCAACGCATCAACAGCATTTACTTAAGAATATACAGATAAAAAGGTACAACAATATACATAGAAGAGCTACAACCAATAATACATACATTTGTTCGCGAGCGCTCCTGGACCCAGGACTTAGTCAGTCTTAGCAAGATGACCATCAGAGAATATACAGAGCCTGGTCAGGAGGACTCTCTTTTATACAATGTGTCCAAATACAGTACAATGGGAAATGTAAGCTCTTCTTTCATAGGTCAAGGGGCAAGTCATTTACAGTACATGAGGGGTCATAGGTCGGTTTGAATGAATGGGCAATGCTTGGTCCAGGTGTATTTGCAGATGTTCGCCATTGGGTTCCCGCCGAATATCATGAGTACAGTATTTACAGTAGTTTGTGAATATTACATTTCTGCGTATATCTATGTGCAGAAATATGTGATGAACTGCAAATAGCAACCTGAATGTAGATCTCTAAATACTGCACATCTGGATACCAAACATGAATTCCTAACCTTACTCCATTCCCTCACATCCTGCAAACCTGGATAGCTCCGTTGTTTTACCTTTTAAGTGTATGTAAGTTGCTGACAAAGTGTATGGAGACTATGTGTAAATTATGCACTATATGGATAAGAAAGTTAATATGTCTTTGTGGCTTTTCTGTACGAATGCGTATGCTACCTATATACTCTTACCACGCGTTAGTACGCAAGGCTCATGAACCTGTATACGTAACGTGCGTGTATGCATATGCACAGTGTCAACACGCCCGAACAGAGAACACTCTGTTTGGAGTTTGCATGTTGTGTGCATGCATTATTATTATTTTTTGTTATATCATTTAAAGGTTTTAGACCAATAAGGTTATGGCTTGTGTTTGTGTATGTTATATTGTGTTCTTGTTTGTTCTAACCTCTAGTGTAACAATGACAGTCCAGTATCTATTGACTCAGTATACAACTCTCAAACAATTGGGGCAAACAACGGTATTTACACATTCCCTCAGTCCAAGGTCTATCTTCTATGGAGCAATCTGATACTGTATGTTTTAGGACACTATAGGAATTTGTATTTCTGGCTGTAATACATTTGAGTGTGTGTGTATAGAATTATTTGCTATTTTGTGACAGTATGACATTTATTAATAAATGCATCTTCTACTGTAATGCTCACAGTAACTTGTTGTTATGGTCATTCGCGCCCTACCAAATCGATGCATGCATCGTAGATGCATCCATTAATAAATGCCATGGCGTATTCTAAATATTGAAATATGCAATCTGACTTCGACAAAGTCCAGTGGTACTGCCGTATAATTCCTGTGATACTGCCGTATAATTCCAGTGGTACTGGCGTATAAGTCCAGTGATACTGCCGTATAAGTCCAGTGATACTGCCGTATAAGTCCAGTGATTCTGCTGTATAAATCCAGTCCAGGGGTACTGGCATATAAGTCCAATCCAGTGGTGCTGTCTTGTGCTGCATCAGTCCAGTGGTGGTGCCTTGTGCTGCCATAAGTCCAGTAGTGGTGTCCTGTGCTGTATATTATTTACTTCAAATAAAAGGGTTATATACATTACTTATATTATTATCCAAATAATTTTTACAGGGTTTACCTTGTGTGGTGTAGGGGTACGCTCGCCTGTGCTGCATATTATTATAATAGCTTCAACTAAAAGGGGTATTATTATCCAAATTAATTTTACAGGCTTTGCCATGTGTGTGTGGTTTAGGGGTACACTCTCTTGTGTCACCAATATTGTGCGTGTATTACATCTGGGCAAATTACAGCACATCCCATGTTGTTTGTGCTGCACACTTGTGTAGCTTAGTTTAGTCATACAGCTACCTCATTGCACCTCTTTTTCTTCTTTGCATGATGCGCTGTTTGGGGCCTAGTTTTTTAAGTGCCATCCTGTCTGCAACTGCAGCGCCACACCTAGCTGGGGCAGGCGTTTGTGCCGCACACTTGTGTCGCTTAGCTTAGTCATACAGCTACCTCATTGCATTTTTTTTTACTTCTTTGCATGGTGTGCTTTTGGGGGCTAGTTTTTTTAGGTGCCATCCTGTCTGCAACTGCAGTGCCACTCCTAGATGGGCCAGGTGTTTGTGCCGCACACTTTTCTTGCACCATCCCATCGCTGCCCGCCGATCCCCTTCATTGCGGACCGACACACCTGCACATTGCGATGCATATGCATGCGCAGTTCAGACCTGATTGCAGGCTGTACAAAAACACAGTCTAGCGATCAGGTCTGAATTAGGCCCATTATAAGGTTAAAGTTTTTTAATTTTTTTATTAAGGACATTTTTACCCGTCCTACTGCTTGCAGTGACCGACCAACCTGCATATTATGAGTCACTCAGACTCATTATTAGTATTGCTAATGTAGCCGACCATGGGCTCTTTCTTTTCCGCGGGCCCTGGTGCAATGCACCAAACATCTGTGATCACAACTGGTTCTAAGACATGTTCACAACACTCTCATAACATACTTATAAGACGGTCCATCTTCGTACATTAGATTATCCACCTCCCAGTCACTACCCAGAAACACCCATAACATTTCCAATACATTTCTGACACTGTGCTTCTCAGTTGCAACTGCTCCTCAGAATGACTGGCTGCCAAAAGATAATATTCTAGCCAATCACAGAGGGACCTCCTGGCTCCTCTGCCTCCCTGCACCCACCCCCAGTGTTTCCCATGCTGCCTATCACTGCTGATCGGCCAGTACAGCAGGACCATAGAGGAGCAGCAACTCCCAGTGTGTACCTGGCTGCTTCTCACATGAGCAGCTGCTGGGCAAATCAATGTAGCAATGGTCATGATGGTTTCCAATGTTCCGATGGTGGTGATCCACTGCTCCAATGTTTGAAAAATCTATATTTTACACTTTTAAAAATATATTTTAGCAGTTTTTGAAAAAAATAATAATTGCCAGTTATGTGGTTAAAAACTTCTAAGTGCCTAATTAATCATTCACAGGGTATGGGTGGGGGTCTGATGTCCCAGGGGTTCTGAACCAAGTCCCAACATTTTTACCTTAAAATATGGATTTACTTAAACTTTTCACATGCTCAGGGGTTGCAAGAAAATTAATTTAATCCTATAGAATGATAGTGCGTCTTACTCTCCGCAGCTAATTGGATAGCTAAAAACTCATGGAAGGCTCTGTTAAGTTTCATTTAGCTGCGTTAACCCCTGACAACGGGATAAGGCAGTTAATTGTGTATGTCCGGGAAATTCAACATTTAGCAAAAATTCTATTTTAGCTAACTAAGACATAATAAACAAAAATAAAAACATAAAGGGAAAGATTTATTGTTTTTCAAAGGCACTAATGATTCACGACTTTGAACAATGGATTTAAACTAGAGATGTGCACTTGAAATTTTTCGGGTTTTGTGTTTTGGTTTTGGGTTCGGTTCCGCGGCCTTGTTTTGGGTTCGACCGCGTTTTGGCAAAACCTCACCGAATTTTTTTTGTCGGATTCGGGTGTGTTTTGGATTCGGGTGTTTTTTTCAAAAAACACTAAAAAACAGCTTAAATCATAGAATTTGGGGGTAATTTTGATCCCAAAGTATTATTAACCTCAAAAACCATAATTTCCACTCATTTTCAGTCTATTCTGAATACCTCACACCTCACAATATTATTTTTAGTCCTAAAATTTGCACCGAGGTCGCTGGATGACTAAGCTAAGCGACCCTAGTGGCCGACACAAACACCTGGCCCATCTAGGAGTGGCACTGCAGTGTCACGCAGGATGTCCCTTCCAAAAAACCCTCCCCAAACAGCACATGACGCAAAGAAGAAAAAAAGAGGCGCAATGAGGTAGCTGTGTGAGTAAGCTAAGCGACCCTAGTGGCCGACACAAACACCTGGCCCATCTAGGAGTGGCACTGCAGTGTCACGCAGGATGTCCCTTCCAAAAAACACTCCCCAAACAGCACATGACGCAAAGAAGAAAAAAAGAGGCGCAATGAGGTAGCTGTGTGAGTAAGCTAAGCGACCCTAGTGGCCGACACAAACACCTGGCCCATCTAGGAGTGGCACTGCAGTGTCACGCAGGATGTCCCTTCCAAAAAACCCTCCCCAAACAGCACATGACGCAAAGAAAAAAAGAGGCGCAATGAGGTAGCTGTGTGAGTAAGATAAGCGACCCTAGTGGCCGACACAAACACCGGGCCCATCTAGGAGTGGCACTGCAGTGTCTCACGCAGGATGTCCCTTCCAAAAAACCCTCCCCAAACAGCACATGACGCAAAGAAAAAAAGAAGCGCAATGAGGTAGCTGTGTGAGTAAGATAAGCGACCTTAGTGGCCGACACAAACACCTGGCCCATCTAGGAGTGTCACTGCAGTGTCACGCAGGATGTCCCTTCCAAAAAACCCTCCCCAAACAGCACATGACGCAAAGAAAAAAAGAGGCGCAATGAGGTAGCTGTGTGAGTAAGCTAAGCGACCCTAGTGGCCGACACAAACACCGGGCCCATCTAGGAGTGGCACTGCAGTGTCACGCAGGATGTCCCTTCCAAAAAACCCTCCCCAAACAGCACATGACGCAAAGAAAAAAAGAGGCGCAATGAGGTAGCTGTGTGACTAAGCATAGCGACCCTAGTGGCCGACACAAACACCGGGCCCATCTAGGAGTGGCACTGCAGTGTCACGCAGGATGGCCCTTCCAAAAAACACTCCCCAAACAGCACATGACGCAAAGAAGAAAAAAAGAGGCGCAATGAGGTAGCTGTGTGAGTAAGCTAAGCGACCCTAGTGGCCGACACAAACACCTGGCCCATCTAGGAGTGGCACTGCAGTGTCACGCAGGATGTCCCTTCCAAAAAACTCTCCCCAAACAGCACATGACGCAAAGAAAAAAAGAGGCGCAATGAGGTAGCTGTGTGAGTAAGCTAAGCGACCCTAGTGGCCGACACAAACACCGGGCCCATCTAGGAGTGGCACTGCAGTGTCACGCAGGATGTCCCTTCCAAAAAACCCTCCCCAAACAGCACATGACGCAAAGAAAAAAAGAGGCGCAATGAGGTAGCTGTGTGAGTAAGCTAAGCGACCCTAGTGGCCGACACAAACACCTGGCCCATCTAGGAGTGGCACTGCAGTGTCACGCAGGATGTCCCTTCCAAAAAACCCTCCCCAAACAGCACATGACGCAAAGAAAAAAAGAGGCGCAATGAGGTAGCTGTGTGAGTAAGCTAAGCGACCCTAGTGGCCGACACAAACACCTGGCCCATCTAGGAGTGGCACTGCAGTGTCACGCAGGATGTCCCTTCCAAAAAACCCTCCCCAAACAGCACATGACGCAAAGAAAAAAAGAGGCGCAATGAGGTAGCTGTGTGACTAAGCTTAGCGACCCTAGTGGCCGACACAAACACCGGGCCCATCTAGGAGTGGCACTGCAGTGTCACGCAGGATGGCCCTTCCAAAAAACACTCCCCAAACAGCACATGACGCAAATAAAAATGAAAGAAAAAAGAGGTGCAAGATGGAATTGTCCTTGGGCCCTCCCACCTACCCTTATGTTGTATAAACAGGACATGCACACTTTAACCAACCCATCATTTCAGTGACAGGGTCTGCCACACGACTGTGACTGAAATGACGGGTTGGTTTGGACCCCCACCTAAAAAGAAGCAATTAATCTCTCCTTGCACAAACTGGCTCTACAGAGGCAAGATGTCCACCTCATCATCATCCTCCGATATATCACCGTGTACATCCCCCTCCTCACAGATTATCAATTCGTCCCCACTGGAATCCACCATCTCAGCTCCCTGTGTACTTTGTGGAGGCAATTGCTGCTGGTCAATGTCTCCACGGAGGAATTGATTATAAATCATTTTAATGAACATCATCTTCTCCACATTTTCTGGATGTTACCTTGTACGCCGATTGCTGACAAGGTGAGCGGCGGCACTAAACACTCTTTCGGAGTACACACTTGTGGGAGGGCAACTTAGGTAGAATAAAGCCAGTTTGTGTAAGGGCCTCCAAATTGCCTCTTTTTCCTGCCAGTATAAGTACGGACTGTGTGACGTGCCTACTTGGATGCGGTCACTCATATAATCCTCCACCATTCTTTCAATGGTGAGAGAATCATATGCAGTGACAGTAGACGACATGTCCGTAATCGTTGTCAGGTCCTTCAGTCCGGACCAGATGTCAGCATCAGCAGTCGCTCCAGACTGCCCTGCATCACCGCCAGTGGGTGGGCTCGGAATTCTGAGCCTTTTCCTCGCACCCCCAGTTGCGGGAGAATGTGAAGGAGGAGATGTTGACAGGTCGCGTTCCGCTTGACTTGACAATTTTCTCACCAGCAGGTCTTTGAACCCCAGCAGACTTGTGTCTGCCGGAAAGAGAGATCCAAGGTAGGCTTTAAATCTAGGATCGAGCATGGTGGCCAAAATGTAGTGCTCTGATTTCAACAGATTGACCACCCGTGAATCCTTGTTAAGCGAATTAAGGGCTCCATCCACAAGTCCCACATGCCTAGCGGAATCGCTCTGTGTTAGCTCCTCCTTCAATGTCTCCAGCTTCTTCTGCAAAAGCCTGATGAGGGGAATGACCTGACTCAGGCTGGCAGTGTCTGAACTGACTTCACGTGTGGCAAGTGTTGAATTGTATAGGCTTGAATGGCCTTTTGCTGCTCCTCCAACCTCTGAAGCATATAGAGGGTTGAATTCCACCTCGTTACCACTTCTTGCTTCAGATGATGGCAGGGCAGGTTCAGTTGTTTTTGGTGGTGCTCCAGTCTTCTGTACGTGGTGCCTGTACGCCGAAAGTGTCCCGCAATTCTTCTGGCCACCGACAGCATCTCTTGCACACCCCTGTCGTTTTTAAAAAAATTCTGCACCACCAAATTCAAGGTATGTGCAAAACATGGGACGTGCTGGAATTTGCCCATATTTAATGCACACACAATATTGCTGGCGTTGTCCGATGCCACAAATCCACAGGAGAGTCCAATTGGGGTAAGCCATTCCGCGATGATCTTCCTCAGTTGCCGTAAGAGGTTTTCAGCTGTGTGCCTCTTCTGGAAAGCGGTGATACAAAGCGTAGCCTGCCTAGGAAAGAGTTGGCGTTTGCGAGATGCTGCTACTGGTGCCGCCGCTGCTGTTCTTGCGGCGGGAGTCCATACATCTACCCAGTGGGCTGTCACAGTCATATAGTCCTGACCCTGCCCTGCTCCACTTGTCCACATGTCCGTGGTTAAGTGGACATTGGGTACAACTGCATTTTTTAGGACACTGGTGAGTCTTTTTCTGACGTCCGTGTACATTCTCGGTATCGCCTGCCTAGAGAAGTGGAACCTAGATGGTATTTGGTAACGGGGGCACACTGCCTCAATAAATTGTCTAGTTCCCTGTGAACTAACGGCGGATACCGGACGCACGTCTAACACCAACATAGTTGTCAAGGCCTCAGTTATCCGCTTTGCAGCAGGATGACTGCTGTGATATTTCATCTTCCTCGCAAAGGACTGTTGGACAGTCAATTGCTTACTGGAAGTAGTACAAGTGGTCTTCCAACTTCCCCTCTGGGATGACGATCGACTCCCAGCAGCAACAACAGCAGCGCCAGCAGCAGTAGGCATTACACTCAAGGATGCATCGGAGGAATCCCAGGCAGGAGAGGACTCGTCAGAATTGCCAGTGACATGGCCTGCAGGACTATTGGCAATCCTTGGTAAGGAGGAAATTGACACTGAGGGAGTTGGTGGGGTGGTTTGCGTGAGCTTGGTTACAAGAGGAAGGGATTTACTGGTCAGTGGACTGCTTCCGCTGTCACCCAAAGTTTTTGAACTTGTCACTGACTTATTATGAATGCGCTGCAGGTGACGTATAAGGGAGGATGTTCCGAGGTGGTTAACGTCCTTACCCCTACTTATTACAGCTTGACAAAGGCAACACACGGCTTGACACCTGTTGTCCGCATTTCTGTTGAAATACTTCCACACCGAAGAGCTGATTTTTTTGGTATTTTCACCAGGCATGTCAATGGCCATATTCCTCCCACGGACAACAGGTGTCTCCCCGGGTGCCTGACTTACACAAACCACCTCACCATCAGAATCCTCCTGGTCAATTTCCTCCCCAGCGCCAGCAACACCCATATCCTCCTCATCCTGGTGTACTTCAACACTGACATCTTCAATCTGACTATCAGGAACTGGACTGCGGGTGCTCCTTCCAGCACTTGCAGGGGGCTTGCAAATGGTGGAAGGCGCATGCTCTTTACGTCCAGTGTTGGGAAGGTCAGGCATCGCAACCGACACAATTGGACTCTCCTTGTGGATTTGGGATTTCGAAGAACGCACAGTTCTTTACGGTGCTTTTGCCAGCTTGAGTCTTTTCATTTTTCTAGCGAGAGGCTGAGTGCTTCCATCCTCATGTGAAGCTGAACCACTAGCCATGAACATAGGCCAGGGCCTCAGCCGTTCCTTGCCACTCCGTGTGGTAAATGGCATATTGGCAAGTTTACGCTTCTCCTCCGACAATTTTATTTTAGGTTTTGGAGTCCTTTTTTTACTGATATTTGGTGTTTTGGATTTTACATGCTCTGTACTATGACATTGGGCATCGGCCTTGGCAGACGACGTTGCTGGCATTTCATCGTCTCGGCCATGACTAGTGGCAGCAGCTTCAGCACGAGGTGGAAGTGGATCTTGATCTTTCCCTAATTTTGGAACCTCAACATTTTTGTTCTCCATATTTTAATAGGGACAACTAAAAGGCACCTCAGGTAAACAATGGAGATGGATGGATACTAGTATACTTATGGATGGACTGCCGAGTGCCGACACAGAGGTAGCTACAGCCGTGGACTAACGTACTGTGTCTGCTGATAATATAGACTGGATGATAATGAGATGAAATCAATATATATGTATATATAATATCACTAGTACTGCAGCCGGACAGGTATATATTATATATTTATTATGTAATGACTGATGACGGACCTGCTGGACACTGTCAGCTCAGCAGCACCGCAGACTGCTACAGTAAGCTACTATAGTAGTATGTATAAAGAAGAAAGAAAAAAACAACAACCACGGGTAGGTGGTATACAATTATGGATGGACTGCCGAGTGCCGACACAGAGGTAGCTACAGCCGTGGACTACCGTACTGTGTCTGCTGCTAATATAGACTGGATGATAATGAGATGAAATCAATATATATGTATATATAATATCACTAGTACTGCAGCCGGACAGGTATATATTATATATTTATTATGTAATGACTGATGACGGACCTGCTGGACACTGTCAGCTCAGCAGCACCGCAGACTGCTACAGTAAGCTACTATAGTAGTATGTATAAAGAAGAAAGAAAAAAACAACAACCACAGGTAGGTGGTATACAATTATGGATGGACTGCCGAGTGCCGACACAGAGGTAGCTACAGCCGTGGACTACCGTACTGTGTCTGCTGATAATATAGACTGGATGATAATGAGATGAAATCAATATATATGTATATATAATATCACTAGTACTGCAGCCGGACAGGTATATATTATATATTTATTATGTAATGACTGATGACGGACCTGCTGGACACTGTCAGCTCAGCAGCACCGCAGACTGCTACAGTAAGCTACTATAGTAGTATGTATAAAGAAGAAAGAAAAAAACAACAACCACGGGTAGGTGGTATACAATTATGGATGGACTGCCGAGTGCCGACACAGAGGTAGCTACAGCCGTGGACTAACGTACTGTGTCTGCTGCTAATATAGACTGGATGATAATGAGATGAAATCAATATATATGTATATATAATATCACTAGTACTGCAGCCGGACAGGTATATATTATATATTTATTATGTAATGACTGATGACGGACCTGCTGGACACTGTCAGCTCAGCAGCACCGCAGACTGCTACAGTAAGCTACTATAGTAGTATGTATAAAGAAGAAAGAAAAAAACAACAACCACGGGTAGGTGGTATACAATTATGGATGGACTGCCGAGTGCCGACACAGAGGTAGCTACAGCCGTGGACTAACGTACTGTGTCTGCTGCTAATATAGACTGGATGATAATGAGATGAAATCAATATATATGTATATATAATATCACTAGTACTGCAGCCGGACAGGTATATATTATATATTTATTATGTAATGACTGATGACGGACCTGCTGGACACTGTCAGCTCAGCAGCACCGCAGACTGCTACAGTAAGCTACTATAGTAGTATGTATAAAGAAGAAAGAAAAAAACAACAACCACGGGTAGGTGGTATACAATTATGGATGGACTGCCGAGTGCCGACACAGAGGTAGCTACAGCCGTGGACTAACGTACTGTGTCTGCTGCTAATATAGACTGGATGATAATGAGATGAAATCAATATATATGTATATATAATATCACTAGTACTGCAGCCGGACAGGTATATATTATATATTTATTATGTAATGACTGATGACGGACCTGCTGGACACTGTCAGCTCAGCAGCACCGCAGACTGCTACAGTAAGCTACTATAGTAGTATGTATAAAGAAGAAAGAAAAAAAAAAAAACACGGGTAGGTGCTAGGTGGTATACAATATTATATATATATTATATACAATTATATATATATATATATATATATATATATATAATATATATTAAACTCATAAACTGGTGGTGATTTATTAAACTGGTGGTCAGGTCACTGGTCACACTATCAGCAACTTGCAGTACTCCTGAGTCCTAAGCAGACAATCACAATATATATTATACTGGTGGTCAGTGTGGTCACAAACAATGGCAGTGTGGCTGGCACTCTGGCAGCAAAAGTGTGCACTGTACGTTATATGTACTCCTGAGTCCTGAGTCCTGCTCTCAGACTCTAACTGCTCCCCACTGTCAGTGTCTCCCCCACAAGTCAGATAATACAGTCACACTATCTCTCTCTATCACTTCAGCAAGTACTAGTAGTAGTAGTACTCCTCCTAATGCTCCCCAAATTACTACTGTGTCTCTCTCTGTCTCACTCTCTTCTCGAATCTCTATAAACGGAGAGGACGCCAGACACGTCCTCTCCCTATGAATCTCAATGCACGTGTGAAAAATGGCGGCGACGCGCGGCTCCTTATATAGAATCCGAGTCTCGCGATAGAATCCGAGCCTCGCGAGAATCCGACAGCGTGATGATGACGTTCGGGCACGCTCGGGTTAACCGAGCAAGGCGGGAAGATCCGAGTCGCTCGGACCCGTGGTAAAAAACATGAAGTTCGGGCGGGTTCGGATTCCGAGGAACCGAACCCGCTCATCTCTAATTTAAACCAGCAACAGAAAACCAGTAGCAATATGCTAAACTAGCCTCGTTTGGCATAAGTCTCTGTTGCCACTTTAAATCCATTGTTCAAAGTAACTGATCATTGGTAGAATTTGACAGCACGATTGACAGGCGATGGGCGTCCGGGGGCGGCGACGCAGCGTTGGGGAGGAGATCAAGAAATGCAGGTATATCATGGCTGTTTTTGGGGCAACCCAATGACATCACCTGCATTTCCTGTGATAAGAAACATGGCATCAGACCGTCTGCATATGCAGCCATTCTGCGCAGACAGAGGTCTGACTCTATTTGATGCGGTCACAATTGAATTGCGATTGCATCGCGGGGTGGCGCCACACATGCTGGGAGACCTTGCCCAGTGCTGGGCAGCCCCCAGCAAATTTACTGGATTTAAGTGCTATCTGTAAAATATAGGAATAGTTACATCTGTTACATGCCACCTTATTACAACAATACATTTTTATTTAATGCTTCTATGTTTTTATGGGATATTATGTTGAAGCTTTAAACTGCAATCTATAGATTCTGGGGAAGTCCATAGTTTGCATAGGGGATGATGTCATTGCATTTTGTCAGAGAGATGAGCTGTCACTGGGACGCTGAGTTTACTGTGGGCCTAATTCAGGATTGATCACTATTCAGAGAAATGGCAAATAGAGTGATTATCGAACGACAGCAAATGCGTAGCCCTCACATTGCGCACGCGCAAAGGTAATAGTGACAGAAAATGCATACAGGTCATAATCGCAATGTAGCCGCTGTTTGACTGATAGGAAGCTGGCGTTTCTGGGTGGAGACATGCAGTTTTCTGAGAGTGTAAAAAAAAACGCAGTCATACCCAGGCGTTTTTGGGGAGGGTGTCTGACGTCAGCGCAAACTGCTTCCAGGCCATCTCAGTTGCAGATTACTGGCAGCCTCAGACCTACTCACATTTGCTCAGACGGCAAAGATTCTTTTCGGGAATTGCATATGTATCTGAGAGTAGATAGCAATCTGCAATGCATTCGCAATTTTGCACGGGGCGTTTTTTCTTCCTGTTGGGGTGGCGCCTTTCTACTCGCAGACAACTTTAATTTCTCAGAATAGAGATCCATGCTGAATTAGGCCCCCGTATCTACTTAACTTTCAGATTGTTTTCCCAGCGCCACTTTCAGCTCTCAATCTGTCCTTGCCCAAGCCTTTATGGACCCCTGTGGCATGTGTAATTTAAGGAAACCGTGAAAAGAAAAACTTTATTGATACTACAACATTATAAAGCCAGTAGTACTGTAGATTATTGTGCATGTATAGTATAAAATGTATGTGCTGCAAAGAATATATTATTTCCATCTCAACATTGGCTGTTAATTTGATTTACTACTGAGCATGGACTTAGACAAAGGACTCCTTTTTGAAAACCCCCCAGGACATAGATGTACTGGATTTTTTTTTTTTTTTAACATGTGCAAAATGAAACACGGATAGCAAAATGATCTATTTCTATGCAAGGACTCTGACCCGGCAACATAGTAACTATTAGTGGCAGTTTGCAAATGTATGACAAATGTTTCTTTGAACAGTGTGACAGGCAATAACATAAATTAACTTATTATGCCAATTTTATTTTTAAACCAATCTTATGTTTGCATTTAATGACAAAACATGAAAATGAAAATAGTTGTGAAATTAAATTTCAAATCACACATACATTTTACATTAAAATTCCCTTTATATTATAACCAAATTCATAAATTAGTCCAATGAATGGATTCTTTTTAAGAAAAAAACATCTGCTCCTTTTTAAAGAGCATTTGATAACCTTTAGCTAATTCTTGCCATTATTTATAAAACTGCATGAATGAGACCACATGGGGCCTGGTTCAGAGTTGTGCGCATGTTTTGCCTACAACTCCGAAGGTGGGAGGACTGGACATGCACATGACCCTGTTCTGCACTGACAAACCTGGTCACGTCACCTTTGTCCTAGCCACAAATTATATATTATTTTCCCTTTCTCTTACGTCCTAAGGGGATACTGGGAATTCGTTTAGCACCATGAGGTATAGACGGGTACACTAAGAGCCTTGGGCACTTTAAGAATTTGATAGTGTGCGCTGGCTCCTCCCTCTATGCCCCTCCTACCAAACTCAGTTTAGAAAATATGCCCGGAGGAGCCGGTCACGTCTTTGGAAGCTCTTGAAGAGTTTTCTGCATTTATTTTATATGTTTGTTATTTTCTGGCCGGACTGGATGGCACCAGTCTGCCTGCTTCATGGTACTTAGTGGGGGAACGGCCCAACCTCTTGAAGGGTTAATGGTCCCGTTCCCCCCTGACAGGACACTAGCTCCTGGGGGAACTATTCGCAAGTCCCACCATGGCGAGCATACATTCCCGCAGCACGCCACCACCCCTAACAGAGCCAGAAGAAAGAAGAGTGGTGAGTACCAGAAGAAAGAAGAGTGGTGAGTACTACCGGCGTCCCGGTTAGCGGGTCGCCAGCCATTATGGCGTCATGAGGGTACGGAGATGCACTGCTTCTGAATGGGGCGGACTGCATCTCCCTCTGTGTAAGGACACAGACGCTAAACAGCAGACACAGTACCCAGACTGGCAACATGCCATAAAAGAAGTCTGTCTCCATTTTATGCACTCAGACACAAACAGCCAGTATAAAAAAGAGCTGGAAGACCGCGCAGGAGGGACGAGGCTTCACTATGAGCGGATCCAGCAGTTCATCATCGCCATTTTCACTCTGCAGCAGACACAGATGCTGACTGACAGGGACGCGCAGCTCCTCCGGAGAGACTTCAGATTACCTCGGCGGTACAAGAGGGTCATAGCAGGGGGGAGCGGTTATTAGTGTACTAAGGCCCTCATTCCGAGTTGTTCGCTCGTTCTTTTTCATCGCATCGCAGTGAAAATCCACTTAGTACGCATGCGCAAAGTTCGCACTGCGACTGCGCCAAGTAACTTTACTATGAAGAAAGCATTTTTACTCACGGCTTTTTCTTCGCTCCGGCGATCGTAATGTGATTGACAGGAAATGGGTGTTACTGGGCGGAAACACGGCGTTTCAGGGGCGTGTGGCTGAAAACGCTACCGTTTCCGGAAAAAACGCAGGAGTGGCCGGAGAAACGGTGGGAGTGCCTGGGCGAACGCTGGGTGTGTTTGTGACGTCAACCAGGAACGACAAGCACTGAACTGATCGCACAGGCAGAGTAAGTCTGGAGCTACTCTGAAACTGCTAAGTAGTTAGTAATCGCAATATTGCGAATACATCGGTCGCAATTTTAAGAAGCTAAGATTCACTCCCAGTAGGCGGCGGCTTAGCGTGTGTAACTCTGCTAAATTCGCCTTGCGACCGATCAACTCGGAATGAGGGCCTAAGTCCCTAATCTAGGTACTTAGTCTGCGACCCAGCTAAGCTTGGCATTAGCGGTAAGGGCACTGTGTGCTGGCTCCATACTCTCTCTGTGTCTCCCTGGAAGGGCTCTTTATGGGTTAATTGTGCAATTAACCTTTTCTTGTGTGTATCTGTGCTGTCACTGTTACAGTATGTCAGGCAAAGAGTGTATTTCATGTAAGGCACAGTGTTCCTCTTCTCCTGGGGGTTCACTAGTGTGTACTCAATATAGTGTCCCTTCCCAGACTAGCGGGGCAGAACCAGCATGGCTGGACTTCATTAGGGGAATGATTTCCAACATTTCTACTAAATTTTCCCGCAATGATAAAGAGACACAATACTTAAGACAATCTATGACTGAGTTTATGAAAGGAGACTCAGTACCCAAACCAGCGTCTCAGTCCATTTGTCCACAAAAAAGAACTTTGGCCCATATCCTGCAGTCTGACTCTGATGATGAGGGGTCAGATTAGGAGGAGGTGGAGGTGGATTCAGAGGTGGTGGAGGGTACTCCTAACAGGGAATACAGCCTCTCATAGAGGCAGAGGCAGAACTCTGGAAGGCAACGGAGTCATCTGCCGCTGGGCTCCTGCTCTGAAGGGAGGCACCTCTCCTCCCATTCTGTGACACCATTGAATTAAGTTAATTGATAGCTGCCGCTGTCTTTTCAGTGGCCGACTTCCTCACTTGTCCCTGCACCTTACAAATCACACCCACTTTATTATACTGAATATACACATTTTACAAGTATCACACCCAGGATTAGAAATCACAATCTATTACACTGGAAGCAGACACCTTACTGATGAAGCTGTTTGCTCCTGTATAGGAAATATGAGAATTCTAACTATATGAAGCTACTCCTCTGACAATTACATGTAACTTCATATAGTTAGAATTCTCTTGCTTCCTCTACAGGAGCAAATAACTCCATCAGTAAAGTGTCTGCTGTTAGTGTAACAGGTAGTGATGAGCGGGTTCGGTTTCTCGTAAACCGAACCCCCCCGAACTTCACCCTTTTTACACGGGTCCGAGGCATACTCGGATTCTCCCGTATGGCTCGGGTAACCCGAGCGCGCCCGAACGTCATCATCCCGCTGTCGGATTCTCGCGAGATTCGGATTCTATATAAGCAGCCGCGCGTCGCCGCCATTTTCACTCGTGCATTGGAAATGTTAGGGAGAGGACGTGGCTGGCGTCCTCTCCGTTATTGTTGAACTTGATTTTGCTGTGCACTGTTGCTTAATTGTGGGGAGGGCTGGGGAGCAGCTGTATATAGGAGGAGTACAGTGCAGAGTTTTGCTGATCAGTGACCACCAGTTATCCGTTCTCTGCCTGAAAAAAACGCTCCATATCTGTGCTCACAGTGTGCTGCATATATCTGTGCTCACACTGCTTAATTGTGGGGACTGGGGAGCAGCTGTATTATATAGCAGGAGTACAGTGCAGAGTTTTGCTGACAGTGACCACCAGTATAAGTTGTCTGCCTGAAAAACACTCCATATCTGTGCTCAGTGTGCTGCTTTATTGTGGGGACTGGGAACCACCAGTATAATATTATATAGGAGGAGTACAGTGCAGAGTTTTGCTGACCAGTGACCACCAGTATATAATATATGGCATTACGGTACAGTAGGCCACTGCTGTACCTACCTCTGTGTCGTCATTAAGTATACTATCCATCTACATTCTATATCTGTGGTGCATTTTAGTTTTGCAGTTTGCTGACACAGTGACCACCAGTGTACTATATATAGCAGTATGGAAGGCCACTGCTGTGCCTACCTCTGTGTCGTCATTCATTAAGTATACTATCCATCTCCATTCTATACCTGTGGTGCATTTTAGTTTTGCAGTTTGCTGACACAGTGACCACCAGTATACTATAGCAGTACGGAAGGCCACTGCTGTACCTACCTCTGTGTCGTCATTCATTAAGTATACTATCCATCTACATTCTATACCTGTGGTGCATTTTAGTTTTGCAGTTTGCTGACACAGTGACCACCAGTATACTATATATAGCAGTACGGTACGGAAGGCCACTGCTGTACCTACCTCTGTGTCATCATTCATTAAGTATACTATCCATCTACATTCTATACCTGTGGTGCATTTTAGTTTAGCAGTTTGCTGACACAGTGACCACCAGTATACTATATATAGCAGTACGGAAGGCCACTGCTGTACCTAACTCTGTGTCGTCATTCATTAAGTATACTATCCATCTACATTCTATACCTGTGGTGCATTTTAGTTTTGCAGTTTGCTGACACAGTGACCACCAGTATACTATAGCAGTACGGAAGGCCACTGCTGTACCTACCTCTGTGTCGTCATTCATTAAGTATACTATCCATCTACATTCTATACCTGTGGTGCATTTTAGTTTTGCAGTTTGCTGACACAGTGACCACCAGTATACTATATATAGCAGTACGGAAGGCCACTGCTGTACCTACCTCTGTGTCGTCATTCATTAAGTATACTATCCATCTACATTCTATACCTGTGGTGCATTTTAGTTTTGCAGTTTGCTGACACAGTGACCACCAGTATACTATATATAGCAGTACGGTACGGAAGGCCACTGCTGTACCTACCTCTGTGTCGTCATTCATTAAGTATACTATCCATCTACATTCTATACCTGTGGTGCATTTTAGTTTTGCAGTTTGCTGACACAGTGACCACCAGTATACTATATATAGCAGTACGGAAGGCCACTGCTGTACCTACCTCTGTGTCGTCATTCATTAAGTATACTATCCATCTACATTCTATACCTGTGGTGCATTTTAGTTTTGCAGTTTGCTGACACAGTGACCACCAGTATACTATATATAGCAGTACGGTACGGAAGGCCACTGCTGTACCTACCTCTGTGTCGTCATTCATTAAGTATACTATCCATCTACATTCTATACCTGTGGTGCATTTTAGTTTTGCAGTTTGCTGACACAGTGACCACCAGTATACTATAGCAGTACGGAAGGCCACTGCTGTACCTACCTCTGTGTCGTCATTCATTAAGTATACTATCCATCTACATTCTATACCTGTGGTGCATTTTAGTTTTGCAGTTTGCAGACACAGTGACCACCAGTATACTATATATAGCAGTACGGCAGGCCACTGCTGTACCTACCTCTGTGTCGTCATTCATTAAGTATACTATCCATCTCTTTTATCCGCCTCTTTTTTTCTTTGCATCATGTGCTGTTTGGGGACAATTTTTTTGAAGTGCCATCCTGCCTGACACTGCAGTGCCACTCCTAGATGGGCCAGGTGTTTGTGTCGGCCACTTGTGTCGCTTAGCTTAGTCTCACAGCGACCTTCGTGCTCCTCTTTTTTTCTTTGCATCATGTGCTGTTTGGGGACTATTTTTTTGAAGTGCCATCCTGCCAGACACTGCAGTGCCACTCCTAGATGGGCCAGGTGTTTGTGTCGGCCACTTGTGTCGCTTAGCTTAGTCTCACAGCGACCTTGGTGTGCCTCTTTTTTTCTTTGCATCATGTGCTGTTTGGGGACTATTTTGTTGAAGTGCCATCCTGCCTGACACTGCAGTGCCACTCCTAGATGGGCCAGGTGTTTGTGTCGGCCACTTGTGTCGCTTAGCTTAGTCTCACAGCGACCTTGGTGTGCCTCTTTTTTTCTTTGCATCATGTGCTGTTTGGGGACTATTTTTTTGAAGTGCCATCCTGTCTGACACTGCAGTGCCACTCCTAGATGGGCCAGGTGTTTGTGTCGGCCACTTGGGTCGCTTAGCTTAGCCATCCAGCGACCTTGGTGCACCTCTTTTTTTCTTTGCATCATGTGCTGTTTGGGGACTATTTTTTTGAAGTGCCATCCTGTCTGACACTGCAATGCCACTCCTAGATGGGCCAGGTGTTTGTGTCGGCCACTTGTGTCGCTTAGCTTAGTCTCACAGCGACCTTGGTGCGCCTCTTTTTTTCTTTGCATCATGTGCTGTTTGGAGACTATTTTTTTGAAGTGCCATCCTGCCTGACACTGAAGTGCCACTCCTAGATGGGCCAGGTGTTTGTGTCGGCCACTTGTGTCGCTTAGCTTAGTCTCACAGCGACCTTGGTGCGCCTCTTTTTTTCTTTGCATCATGTGCTGTTTGGGGACTATTTTTTTGAAGTGCCATCCTGCCTGACACTGCAGTGCCACTCCTAGATGGGCCAGGTGTTTGTGTCGGCCACTTGTGTCACTTAGCTTAGTCTCACAGCGACCTTGGTGCGCCTCTTTTTTTCTTTGCATTATGTGCTGTTTGGGGACTATTTTTTTGAAGTGCCATCCTGTCTGACACTGCAGTGCCACTCCTAGATGGGCCAGGTGTTTGTGTCGGCCACTTTGGTCGCTTAGCTTAGCCATCCAGCGACCTTGGTGCACCTCTTTTTTTCTTTGCATCATGTGCTGTTTGGGGACTATTTTTTTGAAGTGCCATCCTGTCTGACACTGCAGTGCCACTCCTAGATGGGCCAGGTGTTTGTGTCGGCCACTTGGGTCGCTTAGCTTAGCCATCCAGCGACCTCGGTGCAAATTTTAGGACTAAAAATAATATTGTGAGGTGTGAGGTGTTCAGAATAGACTGGAAATGAGTGGAAATTATGGTTATTGAGGTTAATAAAACTATGGGATCAAAATGACCCGCAAATTCTAAGATTTAAGCTGTTTTTTAGGGTTTTTTGTAAAAAACACCCGAATCCAAAACACACCCGAATCCGACAAAAATTTTTTGGTGAGGTTTTGCCAAAACGCGTCCGAATCCAAAACACGGCTGCGGAACCGAATCCAAAACCAAAACCCCAAAAATATCCTGTGCATATCACTAGTAACAGGTCATGAGTTCTAATACTGGGTATGACTGCTAAGAAATGTGTGATTTAAAATAAAAGACAGTTAAATGTATAAATACAGTATATATATTTTTTTCCAGAACACTACACACACACACACACACACACACACACACACACACACACACACACACACACACACACACACACACACACACACACACACACACACACATACTTATATTTATCTTATTATAGGAAATAGGGGGGCACCAATATTTATCTTGCCTCCGGGCGACTGTGACGAACTTATGCCACTGCATAGAGGCTATCAGAGTAGTTCTGCATTTCCCTGATAAGGTGACAGAAGAGAGTGAGGAATCTTATTTTAATATAAAAAATAAATCCTCAGCCACTTTTCCTCTGTCAAAGGAAATAAATACCCTGTTTGAAGAACCGTGGGTTAATCCTGAGAGGAAATTTCATATCCTTAAAAGGTTGCTATCATCTTTTCCTTTTCCTCCTGAGGATAGGAAAAAATGGGAAAATATACTGATTGTGGATGCATCAGTATCCAGGCTGTCACAAAAAATGGTATTGCCTGTCCCGGGTGCAGCATCCCTGAAAGACGCGGCTGATCGTAAAATTGAGACCACACTCAAATCCTTGTATACAGCTGCTGGGTTGGCCCAGAGACCCACTATAGCATGTGGGTGGATTACAATAGCCATCGCCAAATGGTCGGGTAACCTAATTGAGGGGTTAGATACCTTGCCTTAAGTGAAGATTATTTTACTTCTGCAACATATACAGGACTCTGTGAACTTTATGATAGAAACCATAAAAGAAATAGGCTTGCTTAATGCATGCACCACTGCTATGGCAGTGTCAGCATGCAGGGGCTTATGGCTACACCAGTGGACTGCTGATGTGGACTCCAGGAAAGGCATGGAAGGCCTACCCTTCACAGGAGAGGGCTTTTTTGGAGATGAACTAGACAAAGAGATCTCCAAAGCTACTGCAGGTAAGTCTACATATCTTCCTTCTGCAGCTCCCCCAGCTAGCTCTGCTTCCTCAAAACTTTAAGCATGATGGTGGACCACAATGCCTGGAAGACTGGCAGGTGGTAGCCCGACTAAAATTCTTCAGTCACATCTGGACAAGTTCATGCCAGGATACCTGGGTCATAGTGTTAGGTTCCTGGTGCTCAGAACAAGGGAGATGTTATGAAGTGAGTCCAGAGCACCAGGACGGAATGCTGGGAAAGGGGAATGGAAAGGGAATAGCCCCTGGCGCCCTATCTCCGTTGTCTCGCCCGTGCTGTCAGTACACTCTTGCGAGACTATGGTTGCTTGAGCCCATGGCAGCCACGTTTGAAGGGCGGATTACGTCTGCCCAACTTCGATGCCCCCTCAGGTCTTAATGAGAGACAAAGAGTGAACCGAGACAGGGTGATAACAAGGGGCCCTCTTACTAAACAACAAGGCCAGGGGCTACTAACAAACCTAAAACCAAAGTATGTGCGGCTTGCCGCCAAAGGAAAAGAACAACAAAGGAAATGCTGACCACACGCCGACACAATACTTTTGTGTACCGGCGGTGACAGCATAAGCAGAACCCTCTGCAAAACACCAGTGACAGAAATAATAACGGAATACAGCGGCCTAGGCCGACGGACGCGGCAGAGCCGCTACTCACGGAACCGGTACGAATACTGGCAAACGGACAGGAACCCCCAATGCTGCCGACACAGACTCTCAGAACTGGAGGACAGGCAGAATCCCAAATGACAGACCGGTGGACACCAAGAAGCCAGAAACTTGACCAGGCACAGGCAAAGCCACTGGACTTCAGGACAGGAACGCTTCACGGCAGGAGACGGGATCAGACACAGGAATCAACACAGGGACTGACACAGGAATCGACACAGGAAGCAGCTCGACAGACACTGCTACACAGGAGCTCAGGAACTCAGGAACTAGCAGGAACAAGCTCAGAACTCAAGCAGACTGGAAACCTAGAAATATCACCAGCGTCTGTGAATTGCACTGAGCCAGCATATAACAGAGAGACCTAATTAATAATGTCATGCAGCTGCCCTGTTGCATGACTCCAAACTGACAAGATGCAATTAGCAGCCAGGTGAGGCTGAACACATGGGAACAAGCTGCAATTACACAAACTCACCAGCGACAGCAACCAAGAGTATTCTTAAACAGAGCAACGGGAAATCCTGGCCTGCAAGACAACTTATAAACATAAAATAGGAATGAACCACTACCAGTGGTTCATAACACATAGATCTTATTTCCCAGGGATACAGACTGGAGTTCCAGGAGCTCCCACCTCTTCAAATCAGGCTTACCAGTTTCACAAGAGGCAAGTATAACTTTACAAGACGCCATTCAAAAATCTGGTACATAATCTGGTACAGGCTCAGGTCATTGTTCTAGTTCCACCTCATCTGCAAAACAGGTGTATTATTTCAACTTGTTTGTAGTACCGAAACCGGACAGTTCGGTAAGACCGATTGTGAACCTCAAGTCGCTGAATCCGTACTTACGAGTGTTCAAATTCAAGATGAAGTCTCTGAGAGCGGTGATCTCAGGTCTGGAGGAGGGGGAATTCCTAGTGTCTTTGGATATCAAGGATGCGTACCTTCACATTCTGATCTGGCCACCTCATCAGACTTATCTACAGTTTGCACTGCAGGATTGTCACTACCAGTTCCAGGCCCTGCCATTTGGTCTCTCCAAGGCACCAAGACTATTCACCAAAGTGATGGCAGAGATGATGTTTCTATTCCGCAAACTGGGAGCAAACATAATTCCGTACCTGGACGATCTTCTGATAAAGGCACCATCCAGGGAGCGGTTGTTGGACAGCATTTGCCTCTCAACCAGACTACACCTGGATCATGGTTGGATTCTGAATTTACCAAAATCTCACCTGGAACTGACACAGAGACTTCCTTTCCTGGGATTGATACTGGACACAGAGTCTCAGAGAGTGTTCCTTCCATTGGAGAAGGCTATGGTAATCCAGTTGATGGTTCGGGCAGTCCTGAAGCCAACCCGGATCTCGGTGCATCTGTGCATTCGCTTTCTGGGGAAAATGGTGGCCTCTTACGAGGAATTTCAGTACGGAAAGGTTTCATGCGAGTATCCGTCTGTCGCCAAGAGCCAGGTTCTCCCTTCTGTGGTGGCTACAGACTTCTCACCTCGTCAAGGGTTGGAGTTTCGGGATTCAGAACTGGATTCTGCTAACCACATACGCAAGCCTCAGAGGTTGGGGAGCAGTCACCCAGGGGGTGCAGTTTCAAGGAAGATGGTCAAGTCAGGAAGTTGTCCTTCCAATAAACATCCTGGAACTCAGGGCTATCTACAACGTCCTTCTGCAGGCCTCATCTCTACTTCGGAATCAGACCATTCAAGTTCAATCGACGTACATTAACCGACAGGGCGGAACGAAAAGCAGAGCAGCAATGTCAGAGGTGTCAAGAATTCTTCTCTGGGTGGAAAAACACACCATGGTGTTGTCGGCGGTCTTCATTCCGGGAGTAGACAACTGGGAAGCAGACTTTCTCAGCATACACGACCTGCAGCCGGAAGGTGGGGCCTTCACCCAGAGGTGTTCCAGAGGTTGACACGTTTGTAGGGATATCCACAGATCGACAGGACAGCCTCTCTACTCAATAAGAAGCTCAAGCGGTATTGTTCCTGGTTGAGAGACCCACAAGCAGTGGCGGTCGACACTCTGACAACTCCGTACGTTTACCAGCTGGTATACGTGTTTACTCCACTTCCTCTGATCCCAAGAATTCTAAAGAGAATAAAAACGGAAAAGGTTCAAGCAATACTCATTGCTCCAGACTGGGCGCGAAGGGCCTGGTAGGCGGATCTTCTCGAGATGCTGATTGAAGATCTGTGGCATCTACCTCTTTGCGAGGATCTTCTTCAACAGGGCCCATTTGTCTATCAAGACTTACCACGGGTATGTTTAACGGCATGGAAGTTGAACGACTGATTCTAGCCAGGAGAGGGATTCCTGACAAGGTCATCCTGACTATGATCCAAGCCAGGAAGGGGGTAACTTCTAAACATTACCATTGTATATGGAAGAAGTATGTCTCTTGGTGTGAAAGCAGACAATATTCTGCAGTGGAATTTCATCTGGGATGTTGCCTGCTTTTTCCACAGTCGGGAGGGGATGTGGGCCTAAATCTAGGCTCCAATTAAAAATCAGTCTATTTACTTTCAGAAACAATTGGCTTCTCTCCCTGAGGTTATTGAATGGTGTTTTGCACATCCCACCTCCCTTTGTACCTCCCACCGCACCTTAGGATCTCAATTTGGTTCTGCTCTTCCTCCAATCGGACTGGTTTGAACCGTTACAGGAGGTGGATGTAAAGTACCTTACATGAAAGACCGTCACACTGCTGGCCTTGGATTCAGCAAGACATGTGTCGGAGCTGGGGGCATTGTCTTACAAGAGCCTCTACTTAATTTTCCATGAGGACAAAGCTGAACTCAGGACTCATCAGCAATTTCTTCCTAAGGTGGTGTCCGCATTTCACATCAACCAACCTATTGTGGTTCCGGTTTTTACAGACACCTGTGCTACTGTACTTCAAAGTCTTTGGATGTTGTGAGGGCTTTGAAGGTGTATGTAAAGAGGACAGCACATCACAGGAAATCGGACGCACTGTTCGTTCTTTATGATCCCATTAAAATTGAGTGTCCTGATTGCACGCTGGATCAGGCTCACTATCAAGCATGCTTATTCCACGGCAGGCTTGCCGGTTCCGAAATCTGTACAGGCCCACTCTACTAGGTTTGTGGGTTCTTCTTGGGTGGCTGCCCAGGGTATCTCAGCTTTACAGCTCTGCCGAGCAGCTACTTGGTCAGGTTCGAACATGTTTGCTAAGTTTTACAAGTTCGATACTTTGGCCTCTGAGGACCATCAGTTTGGTAAATCAGTTCTGCAGGAACCTCAGCACTCTCCTACCCGGTTTGGGAGCTTTGGCACTTTTCCGTGGTACTAAATGGATTCCCAGTATCCCCTGGGACGTAAGAGAAAATAGGATTTTAATTACCTACCTGTAAATCCTTTTCTTGTAGTACGTAGGGGATACTGAGCGCCCACCAGTTGCTTCGTTCTTTCTGCACTGTTACTTAATTCAGTAATGTTGTTTGGTTCAGCTGTTGCTGTTCCTGGTTTCAAGTTTGGTTAGCATGGCTTTCCTCTTGTTTTGTGTGTGCTGGTTCGTAATCTCACCACTTTCCTTATCTATCCTCCTCTCAAAGTATGTCCGTCTCCTCAGGCACAGTTTCCTAGACTGAGTCTGGTAGGAGGGGCATAGAGGGAGGAGCCGGCGCACACTATCAAATTCTTAAAGTGCCCAAGGCTCCTAGTGGACCTGTCTATACCCCATGGTACTAAATGGATTCCCAGTATTCCCTACGGACTACGAGAAAAGGATTTACCAGTAGGTAATTAAAATCCTATTTTTTTTCCAGGGGTGGGGGCACCAAACCCTAACTTGCCTTCAGGTGTTGGGGATGACCTTATGCCACTGCTGACTCTGATTGTCTATCTTGCACTGTGACTGGCCTGTTGACTGTCTTGCAGTCTAACATACTAACTTGTCCCAATGACACTTCTATATCTTAGTAGCTATCCTACTTTACCGCTCACCCCACAAACTCTAGACTCTTCTGGGCTCATGTCCAGTGGCGAATCCAGGGGGGAGGCACTCGAGCCCGTGTCCCCCCTGTCATTTGTGGCCTCCGACCCTCGTCCCCTCCCGGCGCCGGCCCCGCACAGGGAGATGACGGGCGCCCACTGAGATCGTGTTACCAGCGGGCGACCGTCTCCCTACACAGCGGCAGCCGGAGGCAGGAGCTCAGTACTGTCACTGTGCGGCGTGCGCTATGGGAGAGACGTCAGTCATGACGTCTCTATCTTAGTGCTGACTGAGGAGCGGACGCCAAGAGGAGGACTGCAGCGGTCTGGAAGCGGGAACGGGGCTCGGTAAGTATGATGCTTTTTTCTTCCTTAGTGCAGCGGGGGCATCTACTGGGGGCAAACTACGGGGGGACATTATTACTGGGGGACAACTACAAAGGGGCTAACTACTGGGGGCATACTACAGGGGAGGGCATTACTACTGGCAGTGTAACTACATGGGCATTACTACTGCCAGCTTAACTACAGGGGCATTACTACTTGGGGGCTAAACTACAGGGGGGCATAAATACAGGGGCCAAACAGCTGGGGGATAACTACACCGGCCAAACTACTGGGGCCTAAACTACAAGGGGGGCATAACTACAGGGGCTAAACTACAATGGGGCAAACTACAGGGGGGCATTACTACTGGTGGCTAAACTACAAGCAGGCAAACTACTGGGGGCATTACCACTGGGAGGCTAAACTAAAGGGGGCGGGGGTGTACTACTGGGGGTCATAACTGCAGGGGCATTACCACTGGGGGCATAACTACTAGGGCGCTAAATGACTGAGGGTATTACTACAGGCAACATTACTACTGGGGGCAATACGGGCATTGCATAAGGGGCACCACTACTATGGGGTCTATATAAGGGGCACTACCAGTACAGTGGACATTGCATAATGAGCGCTACAACTATGGGCATTGTATAAGAAGCGCCACCTCACATGCACCGAAGCCGCACGCAAATGTACTTGCCCCTTCCATGGTGCCCCCCCTATCATTTTCTTCTGGATCCGCCCCTGCTCATGCCTAAATGTATTTTATAAGTGCATGCTGCTAAACAGGGAAAAGGAGTGACAGTGAGCCCTGGCATTGCTGTGACAGACAGATATGGCTACCTGCATAGCATTGACTACTTAACCCCATCACTGCCAACTTCATTCCACATCAGGCAGCGAGGGTTGCACAGATTTGGAAGCTGTATGTTGATATGAAACTGTGTGGGGAAAAAAAGTGTCTATTCACTTGTATGCACATTTTTACGCTTTTTGTGATGTGCCCTATGTGCATGCTTGTTTTTCTACTAGTGATGATCATCAGTGCACACTTACACCAGGTGGTCGAAGAGGAAATTTTGAAGGGGGGTATGGAAAAGTGAAGGTTGTAATTATGCACGTGCCCTCCGGAAAAGGGGCATGGCCACTCAAAAGGGGGCTTGTCCTTCAGTGTAGTTTACCACCCCTTTTACACATTTTGCACCACAATAGTGGTACCCCTGTTACTATCTAGTACCTTTTATATTATACCACACAGTATGAGCCGAAATTCACATTATAGCACGCAGTATGAGCCGAAATTGACACTATAGCACACAGTATGAGCTGAAATTAACATTATAGCACACAGTATGAGCCGAAATTCACATTATAGCACACAGTATGAGCTGAAATTCACATTATAGCTAGTGATGAGCGGGTTCGGTTCCTCGGAAACCGAACCCCCCCGAACTTCACCCATTTTACACGGGTCCGAGGCATACTCGGATTCTCCCGTATGGCTCGGTTAACCCGAGCACGCCCGAACGTCATCATCCCGCTGTCGGATTCTCACGAGATTCGGATTCTATATAAGCAGCCGCGCGTCGCCGACATTTTTCACTCGTGCATTGGAAATGTTAGGGAGAGAACGTGGCTGGCGTCCTCTCCGTTTATTAATGTTGCTGCAAATATTTGTGCTTATTGCTTAATTGTGGGGACTGGGGAGCAGCTGTATTATATAGGAGGAGTACAGTGCAGAGTTTTGCTGATCAGTGACCACCAGTTTTATCCGTTCTCTGCCTGAAAAACGCTCCATATCTGTGCTCAGTGTGCTGCATATATCTGTGCTCAAACTGCTTTATTGTGGGGACTGGGGACCACCAGTATTATATAGGAGGAGTACAGTGCAGAGTTTTGCTGACCAGTGACCACCAGTATACATTGTCTGCCTGAAAAACGCTCCATATCTGTGCTCAGTGTGCTGCATATATCTGTGCTCACACTGCTTTATTGTGGGGACTGGGGACCAGCAGTATTATATAGGAGGAGTACAGTGCAGAGTTTTGCTGACCAGTGACCACCAGTATTATACGTTGTCTGCCTGAAAAACGCTCCATATCTGTGCTCAGTGTGCTGCATATATCTGTGCTCACACTGCTTTATTGTGGGGACTGGGGACCAGCAGTATTATATAGGAGGAGTACAGTGCAGAGTTTTGCTGACAGTGACCACCAGTATATATAGCAGTACAGTACGGAAGGCCACTGCTCTACCTACCTCTGTGTCGTCATGTATACTATCCATCTAGATTCTAAACCTGTGGTGCATTTTAGTTTTGCAGTTTGCTGACAGTGACCACCAGTATATATAGCAGTACGGTACGGAAGGCCACTGCTCTACCTACCTCTGTGTCGTCAAGTATACTATCCATCTAGATTCTATACCTGTGGTGCATTTTAGTTTTGCAGTTTGCTGACAGTGACCACCAGTATATATAGCAGTACGGTACGGAAGGCCACTGCTCTACCTACCTCTGTGTCATCAAGTATACTATCCATCTAGATTCTATACCTGTGGTGCATTTTAGTTTTGCAGTTTGCTGACAGTGACCACCAGTATATATAGCAGTACGGTACGGAAGGCCACTGCTCTACCTACCTCTGTGTCGTCAAGAATACTATCCATCTAGATTCTATACCTGTGGTGCATTTTAGTTTTGTAGTTTGCTGACAGTGACCACCAGTATATATAGCAGTACGGTACGGAAGGCCACTGCTCTACCTACCTCTGTGTCGTCAAGTATACTATCCATCTAGATTCTATACCTGTGGTGCATTTTAGTTTTGCAGTTTGCTGACAGTGACCACCAGTATATATAGCAGTACAGTACGGAAGGCCACTGCTCTACCTACCTCTGTGTCGTCAAGTATACTATCCATCTAGATTCTATACCTGTGGTGCATTTTAGTTTTGCAGTTTGCTGACAGTGACCACCAGTATATATAGCAGTACGGTACGGAAGGCCACTGCTCTACCTACCTCTGTGTCGTCAAGTATACTATCCATCTAGATTCTATACCTGTGGTGCATTTTAGTTTTGCAGTTTGCTGACAGTGACCACCAGTATATATAGCAGTACGGTACGGAAGGCCACTGCTCTACCTACCTCTGTGTCGTCAAGTATACTATCCATCCATACCTGTGGTGCATTTCAGTTGTGCGCAGTATATATAGTAGTAGGCCATTGCTATTGATACTGGCATATAATTCCACACATTAAAAAATGGAGAACAAAAATGTGGAGGTTAAAATAGGGAAAGATCAAGATCCACTTCCACCTCGTGCTGTAGCTGCTGCCACTAGTCATGGCCGAGACGATGAAATGCCATCAACGTCGTCTGCCAAGGCCGATGCCCAATGTCATAGTAGAGAGCATGTAAAATCTAAAAAACAAAAGTTCAGTCAAATGACCAAAAATCAAAATTGAAAGCGTCTGATGAGAAGCGTAAACTTGCCAATATGCCATTTACGACACGGAGTGGCAAGGAACGGCTGAGGTCCTGGCCTATGTTCATGGCTAGTGGTTCAGCTTCACATGAGGATGAAAGCACTCATCCTCTCGCTAGAAAAATGAAAAGACTTAAGCTGGCAAAAGCACAGCAAAGAACTGTGCGTTCTTCTAAATCACAAATCCCCAAGGAGAGTCCAATTGTGTCGGTTGCGATGCCTGACCTTCCCAATACTGGACGGGAAGAGCTTGCGCCTTCCACCATTTGCACGCCCCCTGCAAGTGCTGGAAGGAGCACCCGCAGTCCAGTTCCTGATAGTCAAATTGAAGATGTCACTGTTGAAGTACACCAGGATGAGGATATGGGTGTTGTTGGCGCTGGGGAGGAAATTGACAAGGAGCATTCTGATGGTGAGGTGGTTTGTTTAAGTCAGGCACCCGGGGAGACACCTCTTGTCCGTGGGACGAATATGGCCATTGACATGCCTGGTTAAAATACAAAAAAAAATCACCTCTTTGGTGTCAAGCCGTGTGTTGCCTTTGTCAAGCTGTAATAAGTAGGGGTAAGGACGTTAACCACCTAGGAACATCCTCCCTTATACGTCACCTGGACCGCATTCATCAGAAGTCAGTGACAAGTTCAAAAACTTTTGATGACAGCGGAAGCAGTCCACTGACCACTAAATCCCTTCCTCTTGTAACCAAGCTCCTACAAACCACACCACCAACTCCCTCAGTGTCAATTTCCACCTTACACAGGAAAGCCAGTAGTCCTGCAGGCCATGTCACTGGCAAGTATGACGAGTCCTCTCCTGCCTGGGATTCCTCCGATGCATCCTTGAGTGTAACACCTACTGCTGCTGGCGCTGCTGTTGTTGCTGCTGGGACTCGATCGTCATCCCAGAGGGGAAGTCGGAAGACCACTTGTACTACTTCCAGTAAGCAATTGACTGTCCAACAGTCCTTTGCGAGGAAGATGAAATATCACAGTAGTCATCCTGCTGCAAAGCGGATAACTCAGGTCTTGTCAGCCTGGGTGGTGAGAAACGTGTGTCCGGTATCCACCGTTAATTCACAGGCAACTAGAGACTTGATTGAGGTACTGTGTCCCCGGTACCAAATACCTTCTAGGTTCCATTTCTCTAGGCAGGCGATACCGAAAATGTACACAGACGTCAGAAAAAGAGTCACCAGTGTCGTAAAAAATGCAGTTGTACCCAATGTCCACTTAACCACGGACATGTGGACAAGTGGAGCAGGGCAGACTCAGGACTATATGACTGTGACAGCCCACTGGGTAGATGTATTGCCTCCCGCAGCAAGAACAGCAGCGGCGGCACCAGTAGCAGCATCTCGCAAACGCCAACTCGTTCCTAGGCAGGCTACGCTTTGTATCACCGCTTTCCATAAGAGGCACACAGCTGACAACCTCTTATGGAAACTGAGGAACATCATCGCAGAATGGCTTACCCCAATTGGACTCTCCTGGGGATTTGTGACATCGGACAACGCCACCAATATTGTGCGTGCATTAAATCTGGGCAAATTCCAGCACGTCCCATGTTTTGCACATACATTGAATTTGGTGGTGCAGAATTATTTAAAAAACGACAGGGGCGTGCAAGAGATGCTGTCGGTGGCCCGAAGAATTGCGGGCCACTTTCGGCATTCAGCCACTGCGTGCCGAAGACTGGAGCACCAGCAAACAGTCCTGAACCTGCCCTGCCATCATTTGAAGCAAGAGGTCGTAACGAGGTGGAATTCAGCCCTCTATATGCTTCAGAGGATGGTGGAGCAGCAAAAGGCCATTCAAGCCTATACATCTGCCCACGATATAGGCAAAGGAGGGGGAATGCACCTGACTCAAGCACAGTGGAGAATGATTTTAACGTTGTGCAAGGTTCTGCAACCCTTTGAACTTGCCACATGTGAAGTCAGTTCAGACACTGCCAGCCTGAGTCAGGTCATTCCCCTCATCAGGCTTTTGCAGAAGCAGCTTGACATACTGAAGGAGGAGCTAAAACGGAGCGATTCCGCTAGGCATGTGGGACTTGTGGATGGAGCCCTTCATTCGCTTAACCAGGATTCACGGGTGGTCAATCCGTTGAAATCAGAGCACTACATTTTGGCCACCGTGCTCGATACTAGGTTTAAAGCCTACATTGTATCTCTCTTTCCGGCAGACACAAGTCTGCAGAAGTTCAAAGACCTGCTGGTGAGACAATTGTCAACTCAAGCGGAACGTGACCCGCCAACAGCTCCTCCTTCATTTTCTCCCGCCACTGGAGCTGCCAGGAAAAGGATCAAATTTCCAAAACCTCCCGCTGGCGGTGATGTAGGGCAGTCAGGAGCAAGTGCTGACATCTGGTCTGGACTGAAGGACCTGCCAACGATTACTGACATGTCATCTACTGTCATTGCATATGATACTGTCCCCATTGAAAGAATGGTGGAGGATTATATGAGTGACCGCATCCATGTAGGCACGTCAGACAGTCCGTATGTATACTGGCAGGAAAAGTAGGCAATTTGGAGGCCCTTGCACAAACTGGCTTTATTTTACCTAAGTTGCCCCCCCCTTCAGTGTGTACTCCGAAAGAGTGTTTAGTGCAGCAGCTCACCTTGTCAGCAATCGGCGTACGAGGTTACTTCCAGAAAATGTGGAGAAGATGATGTTCATCAAAATGAATTATAATCAATTCTTCCGTGGAGACATTCACCAGCAATTGCCTCCAGAAAGTACACAGGGATCTGAGATGGTGGATTCCAGTGGGGACGAATTAATAATCTGTGAGTAGGGGGATGTACACAGTGAAAGGGGTGAGGAATCGGAGGATGATGATGAGGTGGACATCTTGCCTCTGTAGAGCCAGTTTGTGCAAGGAGAGATTGATTGCTTCTTTTTTGGTGGGGGCCCAAACCAACCAGTCATTTCAGTCACAGTCGTGTGGCAGACCCTGTCGCTGAAATGATGGGTTCGTTAAAGTGTGCATGTCCTGTTTATACAACATAAGGGTGGGTGGGAGGGCCCAAGGACAATTCCATCTTGCACCTCTTTTTTCTTTAATTTTTCTTTGCATCATGTGCTGTTTGGGGACTATTTTTTTGAAGTGCCATCCTGCCTGACACTGCAGTGCCACTCCTAAATGGGCCAGGTGTTTGTGTTTTGGTTTTGGATTTGGTTCCGTGGCCGTGTTTTGGATTCGGACGCGTTTTGGCAAAACCTCCCTGAAAATTTTTTGTCAGATTCGGGTGTGTTTTGGATTTGGGTGTTTTTTTACAAAAAACCCTAAAAAACAGCTTAAATCATAGAATTTGGGGGTCATTTTGATCCCTTAGTATTATTAACCTCAATAACCATAATTTACACTCATTTTCAGTCTATTCTGAACACCTCACACCTCACGATATTATTTTTAGTCCTAAAATTTGCACCGAGGTCGCTGGATGGCTAAGCTAAGCGACACAAGTGGGCGACACAAACACCTGGCCCATCTAGGAGTGGCACTGCAGTGTCAGGCAGGATGGCACTTCAAAAAAATTGTCCCCAAACAGCACATGATGCAAAGAAAAAAAGAGGCGCACCAAGGTCGCTGTGTGACTAAGCTAAGCGACCCAAGTGGCCGACACAAACACCTGGCCCATCTAGGAGTGGCACTGCAGTGTCAGACAGGATGGCACTTCAAAAAAATAGTCCCCAAACAGCACATGATGCAAAGAAAAAAAGAGGCGCAATGAGGTAGCTGTGTGACTAAGCTAAGCGACCCAAGTGGCCGACACAAACACCTGGCTGTTACCCATCAGTCCAGGTCCTGAGCATTGCACAAATATTGGAAATCTGCTCAATCAGAAGTAATATCAGTCAGGTGCTAAAAGGGAGGGGTAATTCTGTGTAAGAAAAAACAATTTGTGTTCCCTACACACTGAGTGAGTAATAATACCACATAATAAATCAGATAATACGGAGATCTTAGTTGCGTATATCTGCAGATATAGGGTTAAGCCCCAAGGCCGATCGACAAGGCTTCTCCGTCACTGGGGGTTCCTAATACTAGGTATGGGTCCGGGGTGCAGGACCCCATCATGCCGGCACAGGTCGGCTACCCCAGGTCAGCACACAGGTGAAAGTTAATAAGGGTTAATAAGAAGCACAGAAGTGTGCATTAGGGAACACAAATTGTTTTTTCTTACACAGGTCCTGAGCATTGCCAGTCAGTTGGGACGCTGCATCCAACCTGCTGCGCTGATTGATGGTCCTGTAGTTGCTAGGCAACTGGAACTCAGAATGGCTGCTGTGTCTTCTGGTCCCAGCTGTTACTAAGCAGCGAGGATGCTGTGCTCGTACATGCAGTCCCTCAGCTGTGGCTGCTTTGTGTAATCATGGGCTGATCTCCCTGCAGCACTATGACTGGCACATGCTTCTGTTATAAGGAAGTCAGTCCTGTGCTTCATTGCCAATGATAGTCTCCTCCTGGAGCCCTGTGATTCGGTTCCTGGCTGCTGATTTTATGAAGTCTTGTTGCTGATGCCCTGACCATGCTTCTAGACCTATTCCTTTCAGCTAGGTGCCTGTATCTTTGTATAATACTACTAGTGGCTTAAGATACCTTATTAATGCTATTTCATTAATAGCTGCTGTTTTGAACTGTGCTCATCTCCCTTGCTGGGATACTATATGTGGTTTGCATGAACCATTGCTACTCCATTGGTAGTTGCTGTACTCTCCAAACTCACCTCTCCTGCTGTGAATACCGTCTGAGATTGCGCTGTGTAGCTTATGCTACCATCTAAGTTATCAACATATGCTACCGACACATTACTCCCTGAAAGTATTTCTATTATAATTTGTTTCATTGTCTTTGGAGAACCCTGTTATTGCTTAAAGTGTGATAGTCTGATCTCTTTTCCATATTGTACTGCATTTCTTCTCCAGCTATATCTTGCAATCTCCTGCCGATTATATAAGCCCCTACTGCCTGGAAGTTTAAGACCTGGTGGCATCCTAAGTACTGGTGTGTGTATAAAATACTGTGGGAACAACGGGCGGTTGTCATAGGCAGAAGACCCCCCCTCCAGTGGCTTTAGGGGTCTTATTTGATCGTGCAGGAGTTTCATAACACAGTATGTGTCTGGGAAGCTGACAGTGAACACCTGTTAAGCAACACTCTGTACAAACAATTTAGATCCCAGATAGAGAAGATCCAGGTAACAGATGCAGCACTAAATACAGGAATTGTCCTGGATTGAAAATGCAGGTTACCCTGTATGTGTGTCCGGGCAGTCAGCACTAGCAGGCACAAGTAATAAATAAGGGATCTGTTCAATTCAGCGTTCAATTTGTCAGGATCCCAGCGGTCAGAATACCGACACTGGAATCCTGCCAGCTGGCAATGCCGCCAGCCACAATCCCAGCAAAACAGGACTATTCCCACTTGCCTGCAAAGGGACTCTTTGCGCTCGCCCCGTTGCCGGCATTCTGACAGGCGGGATGCCGCTGTCGGGATATGGACAGCTGGCAGCCCGTCTGCCAGTAAATCGAATGTATTTCTTAAATAATGTCTCGTCCAGTGGTATGAAAGTAGTGAGACAAATATATGGATAGGATATAAAGCTCAACACATTTCCGTGCATATAGAACCTTCATTAGGAGCATACATTTTCCAAGGGCAGAAAGTATTACAGGTGAAAACGCAGCCAAAACTCAGAAAATGCAGTTTTTGGAGTTTTGGAAGCATTTCCATATGTACCAAGCTCCGGAATGTGATACATTATGGAGCTTGGACCTGGTGGGTCTTTAGATGGCTTTACCAAATAGAAGACTATGGGTTTCTCTTCATGTTCCTTTTGAGAGAGATCCAATTGGACCCCGCCCAGCATCCCCTGTAGCAGCATGCGCAAAAGACACCTGAGTTCTTATCACAAAAATCATACTATCGCAAAGGACAGCTCTTATCAGGATAGCTGTCCTTTGCACATTTCATGGTACATACTGGCATTATTAACACCAGTATGTACCCGATAAGTGATGGGTTGGATGCTTAGTACATTCTGCCCCTAGTTCAGTGGTTCCTAAACAGTGTGCCTAGGCACCCTGTGTTGCCACGAGCCTCTTACAGGGGTGTCCAATGTTGGTGGTCCAGGACCAAATAAAATTGTTTATGGTCAAAGTTATAGATAAAGCCAGTGCTGGTGACTGCCAGTCATAAAACATGTGGTCAATTAGAAGCACAGCTGTACAGCACCACATAACTGATGGTAAGGACATACCTCCCAACAATTCCTATTCCAGAAAAGGACAAAATGCTCTGCTCTTGGGATTCTTTCTTAATTTATGATTGCCATCAGCTGTGTTGAACTAGTTAATTGATAAGAAAGGTGTTTCAACATGTGATGACAATCATAAATTAAGAGTGAAGTCCAGGAACAGAGCCTTATCTAGTCTACCTCCTGGGATGGGTCATGTTGGGAGGTATACAAGGAAACAGGTAGGCACAATTTGCTTAATATTTTTTTCAAAATGTATCAATAAAAAAACTTTCATCCTAGGGGTGCTGTGACCTGCCCTGGTGTGTTAATAATATAAGCTTTATATACTGTAGAACAGTGCATAGTCAGTTTAATAGAGAACAGTGTATCTACTGTATGTTAAATACACAATAAACATATACTGTATGTAATCTGTTTTGTATCTTAGTTTCACAATAAAGCTTTTCACAATAAAGACATTTCTACCAGTAATGACCCTTGACAGAGAACAGTACATTTTCCTTATTTTTTCTTTGGTAATTCATATGGATTTGATTGTTACATTTAGACAATTATCCTTTTAGATCAATGAACTTGTTTTACTTCTTCCCTTTAGGCTCATTCATAAATTGTTTCAACAAATGTTCCCATTTCTAGCAATAAATACTAATTGATCACATACAACACTACACTGCAATTACTTTACTTTAACCCTGAGGCTTTTGTTAATGTAGAATATTTTTTGTTTTCTATGCCATTTTGTCATATTTTCTAAATGTCATTATGTCCACAAAAGAAACATAGGAAATATTTGCTTGTTCTTTAATCACAGCTTTATATTACCAAAAATGTAAGTTATCAGTAACAGTCACATAAAACTCCACTATTGCAAGACTTAAGGGCCCTACACATATAAAGATCCACTGCCGAGCTGCCCGACGGTGGATACGGACGACGGGCGACCCGGCGGCAGGGGGGCAGTGATGGGGGTAGTGATGTTTCTTCACTCCCCCCATCACACGGCTCCATAGAAGTGCAGGCAAATATGAACGAGATCGTCCATATTGCCCTGCATGCTCAGCCGACGGGGCACCAACGATGAACGAGCGCAGGGCCGCGCATCGTTCATCGCTTGTGCCTTCAGACTCAAAGATATGAACGGTATCTCGTTCATTAATGAACGAGATCGTTCATATCTTTGAGTGATATTGCCCAGTGTGTAGGGCCTATTACTCCTGAATCATGCTCATATCTGTTCAATTGTTGTATCATGCTAAGGAAAGGGGATAAACATCGATATCCTTCTACATTTATGGGAGCTAGTGATAGGGCTGCCACCAGAAATTGTGGGGCCTGGAACTGACAAAATAGCCCCCCCCTTTTTTTTACTATAAATCGCAGCAGCCAGCAGGTCAGGAGGATTAGTCACCATTCCACCGCCGCTGGATCGCCAGCCCATGTGGTCTGGACAGTGGCGTCTGGAGTCTTTTTACAGAGACGCTGGTAGCAGGCAAAGATATGCATTCGTGACATCACACATTGTGCAGAGGAGGCATGGACATGTGCGTAAGCGGTCCAAGGAGGGCTAGGGAAACCTTCCACTACACTGTCATGTGTGAACGATCCATGCTGGCAGCTGTGTTATCTTTAATCCAACCAACTGCTCTGCTGCCAGAGGGAGAGGGGAGGTAGTAATGGGCCCGGGAGGCGGTAGTTGCGGCTGAGAGCGGGGCCTTGGATGGACACTGGCAGGCTTCTGTAGCAGGGAAAATAATCCTGTCTACAACAGCACAGCACTGTACATATGTTGTGGGCCTATTTTAATTACGGGCCTGGAGCTGCAGCTCCATCATCCCCATTGTTAATCTGGCCCTGCCTCTGACCCCCCCCCCCCCATGGACGACCCCCCTATGGACGAGTTATGTGCTGCAGTGCCAGTGCGACATAGAGGCCCCCCTGTGTGTCTTCCTCCAGTCCTTTGTGTTATTCATGATTTAACGCTAACAGGCAGCCCAGTTCCCCTTTTCAACAATTCACAACAATTACATAAACACATACATTACATAGTTACCCTTTGTAAATCTGTCCTCTCCCACTCTGTCTGCTCCTGTCCTGAGCTCTTCAGTCCGGACTCCAGTGCGGCGGCTCCTCTTTTCTTCACTGGCGCAGCGTGACGTCATGACGTCACGCCGCGTTGCATCCTAAAACAATAATCTTATTAAACAGCAAGCTGTGGCTTGCTTGTTAGGATCTGCAGCGGCGGACGGAAGGAGAAGCGGTGAGCTGCCCGCGGACTGCTGATCGCAGCCTCAGGAGAAGACATAATCTTGTTAGGAGTGGCAGGTGGAGGGGAGCAGCCCGCAGTCACATGCAGTCCCATTGGCAGTGGACTGTTTGAGCAGCCCAGCCCCTCCACTCTGTGCCAAAGTGGCCGGCCCCGGGACAAGTGTACACAGGGCACCCCCTTGATGGCAGCACTGGCCAGTGACAGACTGCAGCTGTAACTTTCTGAGTGTGTCTAAGGCGGTGTGGTATTGAAGGTCAACAACACTTAGGTCGACAGTGTCTTGGTCAACCACTATTGGTTGACAGTAACTAGGTCGACAGGGATTCAAGGCTGACAGGGTCTCTAGATCGAAATGGGCTAGCTCGACAGGACAAAAGGTCAACATGGTTTTTAAATCTTTTTTGGTGTCATTTTTGCCATACAGTGATGGGGAACCCCAATTAGTGCACCGCTTCGCTCACCATGCTTCGGGCAAGGTGCCTCGCTCCGCTACCGATGCGCTCGGCACAGGTTAACGTTCCCAATTTGTATTTCACGTGGATCACAAAGTATGAAAAAGTTCCAAATTTTTTTTGGGGGGAAAACTCTTGGCGACTTTTTGACCGGTCGACCTAGAGACCCTGTCGACCTAGAGACCCTGTTGACCTAGAAAGCCTGGTTGACCTAGTTACTGTCGACCAATAGTGGTTGACCTAGACACTGTCGACTTAAGTCTTGTCAACCTAGAGACCGGATACCGTCTAAGGAATCGGAACTGTATACAGTAGTAATGACAATTGGGGTCCATGCTTTCGGGAATGTAGGTATGAGTTCAGTTACTATTATATATAAAGGTATGCATTATTTTACGATTATTTTTAGCTTTTTGGGTCACATGAGCTGCATTTTATGGATCAAGGATTATTATTATATTTTATTTATATTGCGTCACAGACGTTCTATAGCACTGTACATACAGTATGTGCAAAACATGCAATAATTAGCATAGCAGCGGACCAAAAAATGGAAGTATGTAAAGGGCCCTACACATTGCCTGATCCGCCGCCGAGCTGCCCGACGGCGGATACGGCCTACGGGCGACCTGGCGACGGGGGGGGCAGTGACGGGGGGAGTGATGTTTCTTCACTCCCCCCCCCCCCCCCCCCCGGCTCCATAGAAGTGCAGGCAAATATGGACGAGATTGTCCATATTGGCCTGCATGCACAGCTGACGGGGCACCGGCGATGAACGAGCGCGGGGGCGCGCATCGTTCATCGTTGGTGCCTCTTTAATGAACGAGATTGTTCGTATCTTTGAGTGATGTCGGCCAGTGTGTAGGGCCTATAACTTTACATATATAATGGCGTACTAGTACTATTTGTATTTATGTCTGTTAGAGAACACTGATAAAGCCACTTGGACATTTGTAGTTCAGATGCTTGTTGGGGGGAAGAAGAATAACTAGTGAGGAATTCTTCATTTTGTAGAAAGAGATGGGAATATGTCAGCTGATTGCAATCATTCCTGATATAGCATCCAAGATATTGGCTCCTATTCAGACTACATTAGTGCCCTTCCTGGGTGCATGCTACTTACATTACTATTTATAATTAATATGGGCTAGCACCATGTTCCAAACATCTCAGGCTGTTTACTTACATCTTGCTTGAGTTCACATAAGTGTGATTCTCGTTTTCTGTTTACTGACATTATTAATGTGCCGCCTGACCTCCACTAATGTGGAATCCTGCCCAGGAGAGAGCACAGGAGTACTTACATGCCCAGATTTTGGTGATGAGTAACATCAGGTAGCATGTTGGTGGCAGTCCCTGGTGATGATAAAGCAAATCCTGAGAGTCCTACTGCCATGTTTGCTGTATCTGTCTTCTGGAGGGGAAGCTTTGCTGGGGGAAATACAGCTGTCATTATTTTAATATTTTCTTCACAGGTGACAGCAGGTCCATAATGTTCAGGCATGCTGGCAATTGCTGTTCTCCAAGTGCCGTCATGCAGGGGCAGGCTTGCTGGGACCTGTAGTCCCACTGTAAAGAACAATATTAGACAATTTTTTACACATTAACCCCACACCCACCGTCACCAGGGGTGCCGGGGAATAACCCAGACTTTCAATCCAGACCCGGGAGGTTTCTCGGGAGGCGGGAGCCCTTGTTTCAAGTGTCCTCACTTTCTGAGGATATCCAAGCCTGGGCTGACCACTTTTTGGGCTTTTTTTGCATGATGGTAGAGGGACACCATGATGCCTTTTCCCTGCGCACATTTTTTTATTTTATTTTAACCCTTCACTTTAACAGACAGGTCTATTTAATTCTTCTATTCAGATGGGATTTTGGTGTAATTTTGATCATTTTTACAAACACGATTCTTAGTAAATCCATGGTTTCTATTGTCTATGTAAAGTATGAATATTCAACCTGTGGCCCTCCAGCTGCTGTAAAACTACACATCCCAGCATGCCCTGCCTTAGTTTTGCTATTAAGGTATGCTAAAACTGAGGCAGGGCATGCTGGAGATGTGTAGTTCCACATCAGCTGGAGGGCCGCAGGCTGAAGACCCATGATGTAACGCATACAGTATGATGTTTTGACCAATGGTCTTATGCCATCTAGTGTCCTCTAAACTTTGGACATAGCAGAGATGTGAAAATATGCTAATGCAGCAGGGGGTACCTCATTCTGTGATCCATTGTTGCATCCTAAGATGCAACATCAGATCACTCTGCATAAACATCAGCCACCTGAGTGAGTTTGAGGCTACTCAGATTGGCTGTCACAGTGCTGGAGCCGAGGCAAGGAAATCTGCATTGGTAGACCCTGGACAGTGGAAGACTGGAAAAACATTGCCTGGTCTGACACATGTTTGCTTCTATTGTGGCATGCAGATGGTAGCATCAGAATGAGGTGTAAACAGCATTAATCCATGGCGCTGTTTATTCATACAGGCTTGTAATGGTGGTATAATTATGTGGGGAATGTTTTCTTGGCAAACATTAGTTCCTTATACCCTTTAAATGTCCCAGCCTACATGAGTACTGTACATGTATTGTAGCTGCCCATATGCATCCCATTATGACCACAGTCTAACCATCTTCTAATGGCTACTTCCAATAGGATAATGCCTTGAGTGCTAGACAAGATTGTATATGAGGAATTAAACAAGGTTTCACAAATTTTGTTCCAGAGATAATCAGACAACAATTTTTATCTTATGGACATGTCTTTTTGGCTTAGTATCTACAGATGTGGATGTACAGTAGTGTATTTTAAGTTGCTCCTGCATATACATGTCACCAATGTTAACAGTATGTATATAAAGCTCTTTGTTTAGCTGTATGGTTATTTGACTGGGCTACATCAGTTTTGTGTATGAATAGTATGTGTAAGCCTTCACATTATTCAGTAATCTGACTTTACAATCCTGTTTTATATAGTGTAGGTTGGTATTGAATAGGTGATATTTTGAGATTAATTATCCCCCAAAAAAGTCTTATAAATATATATATATCTAACATCTGTATAAACAAATAGAAATCAATCCAAATTATGTAAGCATTTCTTTTGTTGCATCATTTATTTGCTTTTATTGTTTTTTCTTCTTGCCAATGACTACTTTAGTGTTCATTTTCCTTTAGGGGGAGATGTAGTGTAATACATTGTAGTGTAATACATTTTGCGGCTACTAAAAGTTAAGGAGAAATAACTTCGGAATAGTTCAAAGGCAGCAGAATTCTAATCACACAGCACTCCTGCAGTTTAAATTAAATTACAACTCAATGTACTGTGCTTCAAAGAACAAATGTTCCAAATATAAGAATAACAAGCACGGGAAGGTATAAAGTGTTTGGCTTACACAGTATGCCTCACTTTACTATTCTACCTGCGAACATTACAAATGTGTTTTCCATTAGTGGTGATTAGTTCATGGAATCCAGATTAATCAATAAGTTCTATAATTGCAATACATTTCATTATGTAATCCTATTATACAATAATATCCCTTTGCAAAATAAATAAACAAACAATAAGAGTTTTTGATCTGACATGTTAAGTGTTTGAGCTGGAGGGAGAGGGGAAGCTTGCTGTAACCATATTTGTGACTTTTAAAGTCATGTGCAGGTGTAAAGAAATAAAGGGATATATTTTCAGACCCCTTTTATTATTTTCATAAGAGAGGGTCTGTTGGACTGTTACTGCATCACTGTGTATAGCTGTGACTATACAGTAAGTGTGACTGTTATAAAGCCTACATGGACAGGTACCCCTTTCTCAAGTATTGCCCACTCCCCAGTGAGTAATCCTGGGGCAATGGGAGGTGTATAACTCCAAATGCAATTTGCACCAGACCGCACACTGAAGGGAAGGTTACAAAATGGTTCCAATTTGGGGCTTAAGTCCAGTATAGTGGAGGAAATGCTCATTAGATACAGGGACTGAATGCAGAACACCAGCCAGACAGGGGCGTAAATTCATACCAGACACCTGAAGGCAAAATAGACGTGTCAAATCAGGTTGCTGAGAGGGCAGCAGCGAGTGAAACAAAGCTGGGGAAGACGAGACCTCAGGAGGATAGGAACAACGAGGATAGTTACTGTTGTTGTAGGTACTAAAAAGCACGAACTGTGTTAGACTCGGTTCTGGTGTAGCCGTGGTAAGAAATGACGCACTGCTATAGTCTGGTACTGAGTGAATGAGACTTGGAAGAACAACTGCCAAAGACTGGAACTGGAATGAGTGAAACTTGAAAACACAAACTGCAGAGGACTGAAGCTGAATAAGTGTAACTTAAAAACATGAACTGCTGAAGACTGAACCAGGATTAGGTGGAACTTGGAAACGCAGACTGTTGAAGACTGATCCTGGAACAAGTGAAACTTGAAGACTGCTGAAAACTGAGGCTGGAACAGGTGAAAATTGAAAACACAGACTGCTTTAAGGCTGGATACCATGGCTTGGTGACAGGAACTGAGATACTTGGATACTGGACTGTTGAGCAGGACGGGTTTGCAGGGTAGCAGGGATACGGCTGCAGGACTAGAGAATTAGGGGGACATTTACTAAGCAGTGATAAGAATGGAGAAGTGAGCCAGTGGAGAAGTGCCCATGGCAACCAATCAGCACTGAAGTAACATCTATAATTTGCATACTATAAAATTATACAGAGCTGCTGATTGGTTGATGTGGCAACTTCTCCACTGGCTCACTTCAATGCTCTTATCACTGCTTAGTAAATGTTCCCCTGAGACTGTGCAGCAGATTATGCTGGAGCAGGGCTGGAACCGGAATACTATATACTGAAACTGGGCTGGAACCAGTATGCTGGAACCAGATTGAAACTGTTGAACACTGAGACAGGGCTGGAACCAGTAATTGCTGGGACCAGGCTGGAACCCAGAGGCGGAACTACCGCCAGTGCAACCAGTGCATTGCACTGGGGCCCGCCTCTGTCCAGGGGCCCAAAGCATGTAATGAGTCAAACTGACTCATTACATGCCGCTGTGTGCTGCGGGCAACCGCTGCCCGCAGCACACAGCCGCCCGGAGAGGAGAGGAGCAGCGGTACGGGGGAGAAGGAGGAGGAGGGAGGTGGAGGAGGGAGCCGCAGCAGCGCTTTACTACTGGTTGAGGCGCTGCTGCTGCTGGCCCTCTGCTTCACTATAGGCTGTCTTCCGAGAACAGCCTATAGTGAAGCAGAGGGGCAGCAGCAGCAGCGCCTCCACCAATGACACAGCGCTGCTGCGGCTCCCTCCCCCACCTCTCTCCTCCTCCTTCTCTCCTGCCCGGGAATCGTGAGTGACCAGAAGCTGCACCGAGGAGCCTGAGCCAGCGGAGAGGGTAAGTATAATTCTTTCTTTCTTTTCTTTTCTTCTTTTCTTTCTTATCTTTCTTTCTTTCTACAAAAAGGGGGACTGTCTGCCACAATGTGTAAAAAGGGGGAATCTGCCTGCCACAATGTGTAAAAAGGGGGAATCTGCCTGCCGCAATGTGTAAAAAGGGGGAATCTGCTTGCCGCAATGTGTAAAAAGGGGGATGCTGTCTGCCGTAATATGTAACAAGGGCACGCTGTCTGCCGTAATGTGTAACAAGGGCACGCTGTCTGCCGTAATGTGTAAAAAGGGGACGCTGTCTGCCGTTATGTGTAAAAAGGAGACGCTGTCTGCCGTTATGTGTAAAAAGGGCACGCTGTCTGCCGTTATGTGTAAAAAGTGTACGCTGTCTGCCGCTATGTGTAACAAGGGCACGCTGTCTGCCGTTATGTGTAAAAAGTGTACGCTGTCTGCCGCTATGTGTAACAAGGGCACGCTGTCTGCCGTTATGTGTAAAAATGGCACACTGTCTGATGTTATGTGTAAAAATGGGGACGCTGTCTGCCGTAATGTGTAAAAAGGGGACGCTGTCTGCTGTAATGTGTAAAAAGAGGAATCTGTCCGCCGTAAGGTGTAAAAGAGTCTCTACCTGGTGTAGTGGTGCTACTGTGCGGCGTCATTTGAATAATGGAGACTACTGTGCACCGTTTTATGAATTGGTATTATTTTGTGGCCACACCCCTTCCCCACGAAGCCACGCCACTATGTATTTTTGCGCGCGCCTACGGCGCGCACTGCCCCTTTTTGCATGCAGGGGTGGGGCTCCAATGCCGTTTCTTGCACACAGTGCTAAAATGTCTAGTTACGGCACTGTTGCTAGGTATCAATTTCTCTGGCCCTGAGCAGGTCCCCCTCACCAGATCCTCTCCAGGGGTGAGGGGGTGGATTTGGATGGGATGGGGGGCCCAAAGCATTTTGTCGCACCTGGGCCCACCGCTTGCTAGTTCCGCCACTGATGGAACCGGTATATGCTGAGACTGGATTGGAACTGGTAAACACTGGAACTGGGCTGGAATTAGTAATTGCTGGAACCAGGCTAGAACCGGTGAACGCTGGAACCAGGCAAGAACCGAAATTTGCTGGGACTGGGTTGGAATGAGTATTCGCTGGAATCGTTAATTGCTAGAACTGGACTAGAACCGGAATTTGCTGGGCCAGGTTAGAACCGGTATTCGTAGGAAGTGGTAATTGCTAGAACCGGACTGGAACCAGTGAATGTTGGAATTAGCTTTTGTTGGGATGAGCTGGAACCCTTGAAGACTGGAACCGGGCTTGATCCGGTGTTTGTTGCAACCGGCTGGAACCGGTAAAGAGTCAGCGTGTGCTAGGATGACACAGCACAGGAGTCTATAGATGAGAATCCTGGGAAATCTGTGGATGACAACAAAGCACTGACACCAGGAATTGCTTTTGCAAGAACTTTATATCCCTGGGTGACTGCGGATTAGCTGGGAATATAATGTGATAACAGACTGACTTCCAGTTGGTGTTAAACCAATCACCTGATTCAAACTGTCATGGCTGTGTCCATATCCAATTATGGAGAAAACATGGGTGAGGAATCCACTAAGAACTTGCACAGGGAATTGAGACAATACCACCATGAGAACTCTGCAGTTCAGGTCTAGCACTCCCAGCTGGACACTAACTCTGCAATAATCAGGAGTCTGCAAGCTCCTCAGGTTCATAATCAGTGATCAGCTTAGAACCCAAACACATGCTCTATCTTGGAAGCTGTAGTCTGTATGGAGCTTAGCAACACTGAGAGAAATCCAGAAAACAATGCAGAACAGGAGGTAAGGCTCAAGGAACACTTAGTACATGGATGAAATAGGTCAGGATTGTGATGGTGGTGCTCCCCCACCCCATTGGTGCAGATGCACATCTACCCAGTACATTCCAGTCTCATTCCCCCGTTTTTCTGCAGCTCCAGCTCCCCACTCTCTCTCCAGTCACTCTCCCATCTGCCTCACCAACCAGCCAACCCCCATTCTGTCTTTCCAGCTGGTATTCTTTCTGTCTCACCAGCCAGCCACCCTTCTGTCTCACCACCCAGTTAGCCCTTCCCTTTCTCACCAGCCACCCAGCCCTCCTTCTGACTCACCAGCCAGCCCCAGCCCCCTCTGTTTCACCAGCCAGCTAGCCCCTCTTATGTTTCACCAGCCAGCCCCCCTTCTTTCTCACCAGTCAACCAGCCCCCTTTCTGTCTCATTAGCCAGCCCCCTCCTGTCTCATCATCCTAGTGTCTTCCCAGTCAGCCCCCTCCTGTCTCTCCAACTACAGCCCCCACAGCCCACAGGCATTTATGTTCTCCTGTGTCTTCTGGCTGCTCTTCTTCATGCTGCAGCAGTCATCTCCTCTGTAAATGGGGCCGTGCCAGTGACATCATGACATCATGTGTGCCTGTCTCAATAAAAAAAAAAAGTTTACTGTACCAGGTATCCATTTCAATTGACACAGGCTACCCAGAAACCACAGATAGATCCATATATGACCAGTAGTTATAGATGCATCTCTCTGTACCCACTTGATAGCTGGCGCCTGGAGGACAATGTTCCTTGGCCTCTGGGACTGCCACCACTGCAGTCGGGGCCAAGCCCTTGGTACACACAGTGTCTGATCTTCTCTAGGTGTCTCAGTGAAACCATGAGGGGGAGATGTTTTCAAGTTATGAGTGTTGAGTAGAAAATAGCATGATATTAGTGTTCATTCTAGCACCCTGCACCTTTCAAAACATGTGCAGTTCCTCTTCCCTGCCTGGAGTGTCGCTCTCTGCTCTGGTGCTTCTATCACACTCTGATCTGTTTTTCAGTGCTGAAAACAGGCCAGTGTGTTATGAGAAGCACCTGAGCAGAGAGTGACACCCTAGGCAGGGAAGAGGAACTGCACATTTTTTGAAAGGCGCAGGGTGCTAGAATGAACACTAGATATGGAGCAGAAAATTACGAAAGCGTCAAAGTGTTTTTGTGTAAATTTCAATTGGGGATATGTTGTACAACAATACAAAACTTAAACAGCTAGAGATTTTATATATTTCTTTCATAAGGTTAAAACTTTATCATTTTGTTGTTGCCTATTATTTTGCAAAAAGATCATATGATGCAAAATAAGTGCTAAAATTATTAAGTAAAACAAAGTATGCTGAAAATCCACTAAGTTCACTGGCACTCCGCTACAGTTAGAAGACGATAAGAAAAGTAATGTAAATCATACTTGCCTAATCACCCAGAGACTCCCGAATAATTGGGTGATGCTCCACCTGGCCACCTGTAAGAGTGGGCAAGTCTCCTATAGCTGCCCACCACCTGGCCATGCCCCCCACTTCCCAAGTGAAGTGGGCAGAACAGGCAGCAGATGACATAATTTGTGTTGAATTGCGTCATCATGCTCTCTCCTGGTTCTGTTTATGTGTACTGCACCATTTTACTTTTGTAAGCAGGTGCCACTACATTGGTATTACTTATTGCTGTATATATATTTCTTATAAACACCCCTTTATAAAGTTTGCAAAATGTATGTAATGTTAGCCATGTACCAAATGTATATCTATTTATCTTGATAACAACAGAAGAGAACAGAATTCCAAATTGTTTTAAAAAGAATAAACATATTTCACTTCCGGGTATCAAACCCAGGTTCATTGCAGTCATGATACCAGCAGACCAAAGATGCCACACTGGCAAAGCTTGCACACCAGCAGTGACATAGTGATATCGTTGATTGTAAAGATTTATTTATTTTGTTTGACAAAAGACACAGTCAACTTATTGCAAATAAACACAAAGTGATCATATCAAGCATTGCCCCTGTAGCTCACCTTTTTTTTTGTAGGGGACGCTATCCCTGTGTCTCTGCCACTGCATATTACTGCTAAAATTGCATGGACCATGTCTGACCTGTATTAAATTAAAAACTTTATTTACACTGCAAAGCTTTTCAATAAGTGACAGGGCTTGCTATTGTATACACTAGTATTCTGTAGGGCTATATCCATCTGCTGCTATTGTTTTCAGCAGTGTAGTTTGCATTAGTGGAGGAACTGCCACCCAGTGGTGAAGCTATGTATTGCATGCTGTGGATCCTCTTGCGCCTTAGTATGGCCTTACCATTCTAACCTGTGCTACAATTATGCCGCGACTTAGACACATGTATGGCACAACTACAGCAAGGATGAGCGTGGCTTAATTTCTATCTATCTATCTATCTATCTATCTATCTATCTATCTATCTCTGGCCAGTGTTTTTCATATATATTGTCTCCAATGTCTATCGATTAAATTGTCTATCTATGCATAATATAAAGTGTTATAGACAGTGTATTAATTTTTCATTGATTTAACATCATCACCTTGAACATATAGGGACTGATTCCAAATCAGATGCACGGCTGATGTCAGATGCAGTGTAGCAATCTTTTGGCACCACACATTTATTCCAATTGTGTCTTTATAGAGTAGCAACTGTAATTTCAGGTCATGCAGGAAGAAGTTTATTAAAAATGTAGTGGGCATTCCTGGGTATGGCAAGGTGTAGGAGTATTGAAAAAAAAAGCAGCAGAATTTGGCATACTGTGTATTTAGGGAATGTTTAATAAATAAAAATTAATGATTAGTGCGACTATAATATTTTTCCACTGTTGCTACTGACACGGAAGTTGTTCCTTTCAAACAAAATGTGAGAGCTCAAACAAAAAAAAAAAGCCTTTATTAAGCAATTACAGTATAGCTAACCCTCCCCTTATTGCCTAAACCTAACCTCCCACCGGTGGTGCCTAAACTTAACTCCCCTTCCTGCATCCTAACCCTAACCTCCCACCCCATAGCCTAAACTTAACCTCCCATCAGTGGAACCTAACCATAACCCACCTACCTGCATCCTAACCCTAACCTCCCACCCCATAGCCTAAACCTACACCCCCCCCGTAACTAACCCACCCACAACACTTACAATCGGGATGCCAGCTGTTGGGATTCTAGCACTGGTCTCTTGATCCAGTCAGGATTCTGGTATTGGCATTCTGATGGCTATCAGGATTCTGATGTCGGCATTCCAAATGCCAGAATCCTGACATCTGGCATCTTGACCACATCACAATTAAATATATGTGCAAGTTCCATTTTATGAAAACCGAACCCACCCCAATTTTGCATATCCTAGTGCTTCCGATCCCAGGCTCAGGTTCTCCCGCCAAGCTTGGATTCCAAAATGAGGCAAAATGTCATCTTCCCGGCATTGGACCTCAAGTGTTTGGTATTCAATAAAAGTCCCTCCCTCATGGTTCAGGTGCCATTTCTCACAGGGCGTCTGTGGGCTGCAGCACTAAGTCGCCGTCAGTGAAGGGCAGTGGATTGCAACTAAGCACTGCTGTGGCAGACTGTGAAGGGCTGTGGGCTACCTGCAGCACTAAGTTGACTGTGTCAGTGAAGGGCTGTGTGGTACAAGCACCACTTTGGCTGTGTCAAACTGAAGGTCCGTTGGTGTCAGCACTAACGGGATACGGTTGTTAGGTCGACACAGCTTAAGCTGACAGTCATTAGGTCGACCACTGAAGGTCTACATGCATTTGGTCGACATGGTCAATAGGTCGACATGGTCATTAGGTCGACATGTGCTAGGTTGGCAGTTCAAACGGTCAACATGAGTTTTAATTTTTTGGACTTTTCCATACTACGATTGGAACGGTAACCTTGCTTGAAGCATGGCGAGTGAAGCAAGCCATGCGAGGGGACGCGGTGCACTAATTGGGGTTCCCCGTCACTTTACGAAGAAAACAACACCAAAAACAGTCCAAAAGCTCATGTCGACCTTTTCACCTGTCGACCTAGTACATGTCGCTCTAATTCCCATGTCGACCTAGTGCATTTTGACCTAATGCCCATGTTGACTTTCAGTGGTCGACCTAAGTTGAGTCGACCCAACGACCCATACCCGCTCTAAGAACACTATGTCAGTAAAGGACTGTGGGGTGAAAGCATGAAAGGGCTGTAAAAAATAAAATAAAACTCTTAAAAATAATTGTCTTTAGGTGCCAGTTCAGAATCACAGCAGTTTGTGAAGAAAAGTAAAATACATGTGTGTGATATTCAGGTACAGATGTAGCCACACTCATCGTTGCTGCTGCGCCATACAGGCATCCACTAGGTGGCAATTGTTCCACTAATGAAATAAACAGTACAGTGCTGAATAGCAGCGGATGGATATGGCACTCTAGAATACTGAACAATGTAGCAAGCCCTGACAAGCCGCCCAGTACACATTAAAAATAGTCGTTCTGTTTTAATACATTAATACAGCAGGGCGGAGTATGAAATAACCGTAACAGCAGGCACCCAGTGGCAACATGACTAACAACTGAAAGTTCCCATTGTGCGCTGTATAAATTGATCCCAACATCTATTATAAACCTGAAAACGGAAAAAGATTTGCTCAGCGTTTCCAATGCACACAAAGAAAAGCACAGTTCAGAGTTCTGCACAGCTCTCTAAAAGTAAAAAATCACTACAATCAGCAATAGAGTGAGTACACATGGCACAATAAAAAATGTTTTTTAAAAAATGTGCGACATTACTATGTCACTGCCCGTGTCAATTACCTATCTCCGCAGCTCTCTTGGCATAGTGGTATCGCCAATGGTCACCATGCCCATAAGCTAGGATTCAATTCCCGCAAAGGACACACTTGTATTGTATATCTGTGTTAAAATTTGCATCCACATTTTTTTTCTTCTAATTTTCCTAAAACAAGTTCTGTCATACAGTAAACTTAGTCTCATATAGATAAGACTCTAGTAATTTGGAAAGTCACACTTGTAATGTATATTTGTGTAAAAAGTAGTGATGTGCACCGGAAATTTTTCGGGTTTTATGTTTTGGTTTTGGATTCGGTTCCGCGGCCGTGTTTTGGATTCGGACGCGTTTTGGCAAAACCTCCCTGAAAATTTTTTGTCGGATTCGGGTGTGTTTTGGATTCGGGTGTTTTTTTTTACAAAAAACCCTCAAAAACAGCTTAAATCATAGAATTTGGGTGTCATTTTGATCCCATAGTATTATTAACCTCAATAACCATAATTTCCACTCATTTCCAGTCTATTCTGAACACCTCACACCTCACAATATTATTTTTAGTCCTAAAATTTGCACCGAGGTCGCTGGATGGTTAAGCTAAGCGACACAAGTGGCCGACACAAACACCTGGCCCATCTAGGAGTGGCACTGCAGTGTCAGGCAGGATGGCACTTCAAAAAAATTGTCCCCAAATGGCACATGATGCAAAGAAAAAAAGAGGTGCACCAAGGTCGCTGTGTGACTAAGCTAAGCGACCCAAGTGGCCGACACAAACACCTGGCCCATCTAGGAGTGGCACTGCAGTGTCAGACAGGATGGCACTTCAAAAAAATAGTCCCCAAACAGCACATGATGCAAACAAAAAAAGAGGCGCAATGAGGTAGCTGTGTGACTAAGCTAAGCGACCCAAGTGGCCGACACAAACACCTGGCCCATCTAGGAGTGGCACTGCAGTGTCAGACAGGATGGCACTTCAAAAAAATAGTCCCCAAACAGCACATGATGCAAAGAAAAAAAAGAGGCGCACCAAGGTCGCTGTGTGACTAAGCTAAGCGACCCAAGTGGCCGACACAAATACCTGGCCCATCTAGGAGTGGCACTGCAGTGTCAGGCAGGATGGCACTTCAAAAAAATTGTCCCCAAACAGCACATGATGCAAAGAAAAATGAAAGAAAAAAGAGGTGCAAGATGGAATTGTCCTTGGGCCCTCCCACCCACCCTTATGTTGTATAAACAGGACATGCACACTTTAACGAACCCATCATTTCAGCGACAGGGTCTGCCACACGACTGTGACTGAAATGACTGGTTGGTTTGGGCCCCCACCAAAAAAGAAGCAATCAATCTCTCCTTGCACAAACTGGCTCTACAGAGGCAAGATGTCCACCTCATCATCATCCTCCGATTCCTCACCCCTTTCACTGTGTACATCCCCCTCCTCACAGATTATTAATTCGTCCCCACTGGAATCCACCATCTCAGATCCCTGTGTACTTTCTGGAGGCAATTGCTGGTGAATGTCTCCACGGAGGAATTGATTATAATTCATTTTGATGAACATCATCTTCTCCACATTTTCTGGAAGTAACCTCGTACGCCGATTGCTGACAAGGTGAGCGGCTGCACTAACACTCTTTCGGAGTACACACTGGAGGGAAGGCAACTTAGGTAGAATAAAGCCAGTTTGTGCAAGGGCCTCCAAATTGCCTCTTTTTCCTGCCAGTATACGTACGGACTGTCTGACGTGCCTACTTGGATGCGGTCACTCATATAATCCTCCACCTTTCTTTCAATGGTGACAGAATCATATGCAGTGACAGTAGAAGACATGTCAGTAATCGTTGCCAGGTCCTTCAGTCCGGACCAGATGTCAGCACTCGCTCCAGACTGCCCTGCATCACCGCCACCGGGTGGGCTCGGAATTCTTAGCCTTTTCCTAGCACCCCCAGTTGCGGGAGAATGTGAAGGAGGAGCTGTTGACGGGTCACGTTCCGCTTGACTTGACAATTTTCTCACCAGCAGGTCTTTGAACCTCTGCAGACTTATGTATGCCGGAAAGAGAGATACAACGTAGGTTTTAAATCTAGGATCGAGCACGGTGGCCAAAATGTAGTGCTCTGATTTCAACAGATTGACCACACGTGAATCCTGGTTAAGCGAATTAAGGGCTCCATCCACAAGTCCCACATGCCTAGCGGAATCGCTCTGTTTTAGCTCCTCCTTCAATGTCTCCAGCTTCTTCTGCAAAAGCCTGATGAGGGGAATGACCTGACTCAGGCTGGCAGTGTCTGAACTGACTTCACGTGTGGCAAGTTCAAAGGGTTGCAGAACCTTGCACAACGTTGAAATCATTCTCCACTGCGCTTGAGTCAGGTGCATTCCCCCTCCTTTGCCTATATCGTGGGCAGATGTATAGGCTTGAATGGCCTTTTGCTGCTCCTCCATCCTCTGAAGCATATAGAGGGTTGAATTCCACCTCGTTACCACCTCTTGCTTCAGATGATGGCAGGGCAGGTTCAGGACTGTTTGCTGGTGCTCCAGTCTTCGGCACGCGGTGGCTGAATGCCGAAAGTGGCCCGCAATTCTTCGGGCCACCGACAGCATCTCTTGCACGCCCCTGTCGTTTTTTAAATAATTCTGCACCACCAAATTCAATGTATGTGCAAAACATGGGACGTGCTGGAATTTGCCCAGATGTAATGCACGCACAATATTGGTGGCGTTGTCCGATGTCACAAATCCCCAGGAGAGTCCAATTGGGGTAATCCATTCTGCGATGATGTTCCTCAGTTTCCGTAAGAGGTTGTCAGCTGTGTGCCTCTTATGGAAAGCGGTGATAAAAAGCGTAGCCTGCCTAGGAATGAGTTGGCGTTTGCGAGATGCTGCTACTGGTGCCGCCGCTGCTGTTCTTGCTGCGGGAGGCAATACATGTACCCAGTGGGCTGTCAAAGTCATATAGTCCTGAGTCTGCCCTGTTCCACTTGTCCACATGTCCGTGGTTAAGTGGACATTGGGTACAACTGCATTTTTTAGGACACTGGTAACTCTTTTTCTGACGTCTGTGTACATTTTCGGTATCGCCTGCCTAGAGAAATGGAACCTAGATGGTATTTGGTACTGGGGACACAGTACCTAAATCAAGTCTCTAGTTGCCTGTGAATTAACGGTGGATACCGGAACCACGTTTCTCACCACCCAGGCTGACAAGACCTGAGTTATCCGCTTTGCAGCAGGATGACTGCTGTGATATTTCATCTTCCTCGCAAAGGACTGTTGGACAGTCAATTGCTTACTGGAAGTAGTACAAGTGGTCTTCCGACTTCCCCTCTGGGATGAAGATCGACTCCCAGCAGCAACAACAGCAGCGCCAGCAGCAGTAGGCGTTACACTCAAGGATGCATCGGAGGAATCCCAGGCAGGAGAGGACTCGTCATACTTGCCAGTGACATGGCCTGCAGGACTACTGGCTTTCCTGTGTAAGGTGGAAATTGACACTGAGGGAGTTGGTGGTGTGGTTTGCAGGAGCTTGGTTACAAGAGGAAGGGATTTAGTGGTCAGTGGACTGCTTCCACTGTCATCCAAAGTTTTTGAACTTGTCATTGACTTCTGATGAATGCGGACCAGGTGACGTATAAGGGAGGATGTTCCTAGGTGGTTAACGTCCTTACCCCTACTTATTACAGCTTGACAAAGGCAACACACGGCTTGACACCTGTTGTCCGCATTTGTGTTGAAATAATTCCACACCGAAGAGGTGATTTTTTTTGTATTTTGACCAGGCATGTCGATGGCCATATTCGTCCCACGGACAACAGGTGTCTCCCCGGGTGCCTGACTTAAACAAACCACCTCACCATCAGAATCCTCCTTGTCAATTTCCTCCCCAGCGCCAGCAACACCCATATCCTCATCCTGGTGTACTTCAACAGTGACATCTTCAATTTGACTATCAGGAACTGGACTGCGGGTGCTCCTTCCAGCACTTGCAGGGAGCGTGCAAATGGTCGAAGGCGCAAGCTCTTCCCGTCCAGTGTTGGGCAGGTCAGGCATCGCAACCGACACAATTGGACTCTCCTTGGGGATTTGTGATTTAGAAGAACGCACAGTTCTTTGCTGTGCTTTTGCCAGCTTAAGTCTTTTCATTTTTCTAGTGAGAGGATGAGTGCTTCCATCCTCATGTGAATCTGAACCACTAGCCATGAACATAGGCCAGGGCCTCAGCCGTTCCTTGCCACTCCGTGTCGTAAATGGCATATTGGCAAGTTTACGCTTCTCATCAGACGCTTTCAATTTTGATTTTTGGGTCATTTTACTGAACTTTTGTTTTTTGGATTTTACATGCTCTCTACTATGACATTGGGCATCAGCCTTGGCAGACGACGTTGATGGCATTTCATCATCTCGGCCATGACTAGTGGCAGCAGCTTCAGCACGAGGTGGAAGTGGATCTTGATCTTTCCCTATTTTAACCTCCACATTTTTGTTCTCAATTTTTTAATGTGTGGAATTATATGCCAGTATCAATAGCAATGGCCTACTACTATATATATTGCGCACAACTGAAATGCACCACAGGAATGGATGGATAGTATACTTGACAACACAGAGGTAGGTAGAGCAGTGGCCTTCCGTACCGCACTGCTATATATACTGGTGGTCACTGTCCGCAAACTGCAAAACTAAAATGCACCACAGGTATAGAATCTAGATGGATAGTATACTTGACGACACAGAGGTAGGTAGAGCAGTGGCCTTCCGTACCGTACTGCTATATATACTGGTGGTCACTGTCAGCAAACTGCAAAACTAAAATGCACCACAGGTATAGAATCTAGATGGATAGTATACTTGACGACACAGCGGTAGGTAGAGCAATGGCCTTCCGTACCGTACTGCTATATATACTGGTGGTCACTGTCAGCAAACTGCAAAACTAAAATGCACCACAGGTATAGAATCTAGATGGATAGTATACTTGACGACACAGAGGTAGGTAGAGCAGTGGCCTTCCGTACCGTACTGCTATATATACTGGTGGTCACTGTCAGCAAAACTCTGCACTGTACTCCTCCTATATAATACTGCTGGTCCCCACAATAAAGCAGTGTGAGCACAGATATATGCAGCACACTGAGCACAGATATGGAGTGTTTTTCAGGCAGACAATATATACTGATGGTCACTGGTCAGCAAAACTCTGCACTGTACTCCTCCTATATAATACAGCTGCTCCCCAGTCCCCACAATTAAGCAATAAGCAGTAGCACAAGTATTATTAATAAACGGAGAGGACGCCAGCCACGTTCTCTCCCTAACATTTCCAATGCACGAGTGAAAATGGCGGCGACGCGCGGCTGCTTATATAGAATCCGAATCTCGCGAGATTCCGATAGCGGGATGATGACGTTCGGGCGCGCTCGGGTTAACCGAGCCATACGGGAGAATCCGAGTATGCCTCGGACCCGTGTAAAATGGGTGAAGTTTCCGAGGAACTGAACCCGCTCATCACTAGTAAAAAGTAGCACCTACAGTTTTTTATTTTTATTTTGACTGTATATCTGTGTTCATGTCTGAGTCTGTATACAAAGTATGACAGAACTTGTTTTGGGAAAATGAGAAAAAACTGTGGAAAAAACATGCTTATGCGTTTACTGTAATTCTTCCCATGCCTCCCCTTTGCTTTAGTAGGCACCCTCAACCACCCCCAATTCCACTCCAGTGAGACTTGCACTAGATTTAGGAGGAAATAAATGTACTACAGGGATATTTTACACAATTAGCAAGGGGGAAGTCAATATGTCTAGCAGTTTCCTATATTTGTTAGTGTATGATTTGGAGTTTACAGCTCTGCGTTGCAAATCCGAATCCACCCGAATTCTGCGGATAAGAAATGAACCAAAACCTGGTCCGGGACCCCCAAGGAGATCAAACGAGTCCCAGTTTGAATCTTCCTGTGGTTAAGAATTCTTATTCTAAATCAGAATTTTGGGGTTTTGGATTGCAAAAATTACATTACTTTAGCTGTTTTTATCAAATTTTTTTTATCAATGATTATTCTTTTTTTAAATCAATTTCAAATCAAACCAAAGTTCAGATCCACACATAAACACTTGAGGGTGTTTTTGCCAAACCAAAACACAATGATGAATTACTGTGGAATTGAAACCTCATCATATTATTTTATGGTCTTTTCTCAGTTGCTGCTAAACAAATAGTTGTGATTTTCTTTTACGTTTTCTAAATTAGTCAATTAAATTAATCAATTTTAACCAAGTAATCAGTTTGAATCAGTTACTCAATCAATTAATCAGTGCTTTATCTGCCTGCCACTGCATACTCTACATCGATTTCCCTGTACTTCCCTGAGGCCTCTTCTTTTGAAAACTTTTTACTATAACAGGTCGTATAGTTTATTAATTTGCCTTCCTGTGCTGCAATGTTTCATAGATGCTATATTCTTAAAGTAACTGGAAATTAATATTACTGAGGTTAATAATACTGTAGAAAAAATATAACCAAATTAAATAATTTTAGATGTTTTTAGCCATTTTCTAAAATAATCCCAATCTACCATCAAAATATGTGATGGTGGTTTTCCCAAAACCAGAAAACAAATACAAAACATGTGAGGGTGTTTTTGGCAAAACCAAACCACAGGGCTAGGCGCACATCTCTAATAGTACAACTTTAAAAGCTTTTTGTTCAAATGTGCTATTTCATTCAACATATTTTGGATGTTTTTATTACAGTGAAGTCAATGCATTAGGATAAATAGTGTGCTTAATATTAGACATTAGCGTTGCGGTGGCAGTACAAATAAACATTAGTGTTGCGGTGGCAGTATGTATAACTATTAAAGCAGAGCCAGATCAAGGTGGGTGGGGGGGCCCTGATGGTAAGTACCCCGGGCCCCTCTTTTTACAACGCCCCCCGCCACCTGCCGACCCAATCTGCGCTGCGCTCCCGGCTCCCAATCCCCACTACATTGCATGCTGTAGCACAGAAACCCCATATCAGTAAACGGCAGCTGAGAGACGGATCTGCTGCGGCTGCCCAATAGCATGTGAAGTAGGCAGCCTGTGGCTCAGTAATTGGCTGGGCGCACAGGCTGCAGGGAGAGGAGGCATGTGAGCCGGCAGAGGTCCGAGTGACGTTGCTTCAGCAAAAAGAAAGGCTGACTGTGGTGTCCTGCTGCTATAAAATTTCCGGGTCATATATGTGTGTATATATACATATATATATATAATGTATGTGTGTATATCCATATATGTGTGTGTATATATATGTGTATATATATATATATTTATATTTATATATATATATTTATACCTGTGTATGTGTGTATGTATGTATGTATATATATATATATATATATATATATATATATATATATATACATACATACATACGCGGTCTGATCCGGCACTCAAAATAAGGTCTCACAAAGTTTTTTGCTCTGGTGCCTTCCCTGGGTTTGTAGCCCTGTAATAGTTTGCAAAAGAATGGGCGGCACTCTCCAGGCTTTTTCAATTTAACATAGCGTCCTTTATTCCTACGTTACGTTTCGGGCTCTCGCCCGTCGTCAGGGACAATCATACACAATATGACATACAAACTTACAAACATTTATACCCTACCTAACATGTACACAAATTGCTAAACTCACTCACCTGCTCCACGCCGCTCGGTGCAGCCGGGTCTGCGTGCAGGCAGCTGACGACACTGGATCCCGACGTCACCAGGCGGCGCCGAGACAAGGTTCCACTCATTTTCTGTTGCTTAGCAACCTGACAACACGAAAAAAGAATTTTTTGTTACAAACATTTAAAACCATGATTACGATAAAAACTGAGCATACTCTTTACCAACTGTGTGTCATGACTACATTGCACTCTATTTTAGCATCTATTAAACTTGATCTTCTGAAAATATATTTAATGCAGCACAACTCACTCATAAGTCTTTAATTTGCTGCTTCTGTCCCTTATAGTATGGCAATCTATTTACTGAAACATGAACCAGTTACTCATTAATTATTTTGTTGTACAAATTTATGTATATAATTGTTATTACATGTCTATAAATAACATTGTAAGCCCAGAGTTTCATTTAACCCTTTTGGGGACAACGTATTAAGCATAAATATCCACCTGCATTCCCGTTTGAGCAGGATTTTAGCTCGATTCCCTCTTCTGGGTAGGGCAGGTATGTGATCTATAATAATACTTCTTAACGTGGCCATACTGTGCTTCGCGATGGCGAAGTGTCTGGCCACAGGTTGGTCAGTACTGCCTGTTTCTAATGCTTGTCTTATTGCCATACGATGCATGGCCATCCGTTCCCGAAACTGTCGCTGAGTTTTGCCCACATAGGACAATCCACAGGGACAGGTCAGGAGATATATGACATATGTGGTTGTACATGTAACCGCATGCCTAATCTGAAATTTTTTTCCGGTATGCGGGTGGGAAAAAGTGGGGCTAGCTACCATAGACCTACACGTTGTGCATCCGAGGCACTTAAAGCACCCCGGTTTTCTACTCAGAAAGTGTGTCGGTTTCTTTCTTTCCATGCCCGTGATGTCTAATTTTACAATTTTATCTTTTAGATTTCGATTTCTCAAGTAACTAGGCATCAACTTTGAGCCTTGGAGCGATGGTAATTCTTTCAAAAGGGCCTTTTTCCGTCATTAGGGGGCTGAGAGTGGTGGATAGTGCTCTATTACTAACTCATGGCCCCTAAGTGACTGCCCAAGGGTCTTTCCATGCTCATAGTTAAGAATATTTGGGTGACAGTAATAAAGATGGATTGTGTTCTCTGCCATGTAGCCATGATGTAATGTGTATTGTACACTATATAAACTGTGAGCCCTGTAAACCAAATTGTCTCACTGAGCCTGCGTGCTCTCTAACACCCATCTGGGCCTAGATTCGAATAAATCATATATGCTTTTTCATCTGATCCTGGCGTATCTCATTATCCTTGCTACGACACTATATATTTATTGAATATAGTATTTTTCTACTTACAAAATCCTTTGAGTGACGTCCCTATTTTTGGATATATATATATATATATATATATATATATATATATAGTAACAGGTGTCTTGCTAGAATGTGCTCTGCTACAAAAATTCCACCAGCGACCGACTCCAGGCTTGTGCAAAACCAACAATACCTTTTATTCAGGTAGCTCAAAAACTGTTAGGGTCTCCTGCCCTGTGCTGCCACGTCGTCATGGCAACCGGGAGACAAGTGCTAGTGGAGTAACCTGAGCGCAGCTGATACTCCGGTTCGGGTCTTTTGCTGTGCAGTGGTTATAGGCTCTGTGCACGGCAGGGGATCCGGTGCTGGTTTTTGTGCTCACAGTCTGTGAGGTCTGAGTGGGGCGTGGACAGCACCTGCTTTATAAGGCCTCTTTTCAGGGTAAGCAGATGCTGCTGAATCTTTGTTGGTTAGTCAGTTCATGAAAGTTAGCCAGTACTGTGTAGCTTTGTATTTGTTTGTTGCTTACTGCAAATAGGCCTGGGGATTTGGTATTACACTCTGCCAATCCAGACCTAGCAGTAAGACTGGAGTCAGTCGTTTAGCTTGCTGGGGTTCTGTTACTACTCTGTGAACTTAGCAAGTTTGCGGCTGTATTCTAAGACTTGCCTGTCTAATCCTGTCTCACTGTGCTAGGTGTCAGGGGTCAGTTTAGTGGCAGTAAGCTAAAACCTGTGCACTGCAAGTGAGAAATAGGATTGTGGAGACTCTCCTTGTGTCTATCATTCCATCTCTGACCAAGGAGTTTACTGCCACACCCGTTGGTAACCCTTTAGGGTTTTGCTGTTGCCCTTAGCAACAGCATTTCGGGTTCTCTACGTATTAAAACACAACATCTTGCTTTTTCCATCTGTGCAGTTCTAATACAAGGGAGATACCCAGTTCCTTAGCCTCTGGGCTTCTCTGTTCACTTTGTGTGTATTTTGTTACCCTATTACCTTCTGTGTACGTTATGTCATATTCCCCAGTTTGTCTGTGAGTCCATTTGTTTTGCATAACAGTTCAAACACCAGTACATTCCTGCAGACACTGGAGTGCATAACAGTTCTGACACCAGTACTTTCCTGCAGGCACTGGTGTGCATAACAAAAACAAAGATATACATAAAACAAAGATCACTGTCTTTAGTATAAACTACCAGGGAGGTTAGGCCCTGCCTCACTCCCTCTTACTTAATAAGGAACCGTTCAGGTCCCGGCATCCTGACACTAGTGGCTCAGCCCTCCGGATCCCACTGTCCCTAGCAGGCCTATCACCTGGACACTAACTGCCTTCAGGAGCCCTGACTCATGGGAGAGACTCTGCTTTAAACCCAGCAGCCAGGTGCTGGCTGATGAAGCAGCTTCTTGGGCTAAGATAAGACCTGGTCTGGGCCAAATGGATGGGAACCCGGTCCATCCACACTTCCCATCTACCCCCAGGACCCTGTGTGTGGCTTACAGGTGGCAAAGTACCTCTCCTGCCACAATATATTCTTATAATTCATCTGCCTACCTCTTTATTTGGGGCCCAACTATCAGATGTGCCCCGGGCCCCCCACAGCCTTAATCCGCTTCTGTATTAAAGTGTAAATAACAAAGGTGCAAAACAGTTTATTGGTTAATGTCAATGTCAATGGCTAATTCATAGACAATGAAAATATCTATCTATCTATCTATCTATCTATCTATCTATCTATCTATCTATCTATCTATCTATCTATCTATCTATCTATCCCCACAGAATATCCTGCACTCTCATCAGTTCATAGAGATAAATAGGCGGGTGCTCCCAATGACCTTGTCAGGTCACAAAAATACCGCAGCTGCCACCTGTGTGGTGGGTGCACTCTCGCAGAAATCAATCACTTTGAAGATCTTGATGTGTCAATCAGTTTATTCAGGTTAATCAGGTTCAATAACGTTGCCTTTAACATTCAACGTTTCGGTCCTATTATAGGACCTTTATCAAGACTGGCAATCCAGAGCATCTACATGATCAAAAAGATAAATACAATATGTATAAAATCAGACTAAAGGTATCAGATCATACCCACACCACCACCACCAGTGCCTCCCAGGCCCTTATAGCAGAAAATAGTGACATCAAGTTAATTAATTAATAGAATCATACTCTATATGGAAACAAGGATAAAGATCAGCATACTCCAAATCTACTCCCACAGGACAAGCATAGCACCTCACTCTAGAGTAAACTTCACAAATTTACCTGGGTCAATATTAGACACAATGAGTCAAATGATAGCTCCTGGAACACAGGACTACTATAAAAGAAAATTGGAAAGCTTATTAAAACACTGACCCTCACCAGTGTATAATAGGACCCAATATACCATATAGAAGTCATACCTGGATAATTAAAAAGTAACACTAGGCAGCTACAGATCAATGAGCAAAGGCCATATCGTTTTCAGCAGCAAGGTCTGCAATTTAAAACACAAACAAGATATATAAAATAATCCAAACTAGATAAGATATTCCTACCATTGGGGTCCACACCGGCCAGTCCACTCACCACTCTGCTGTTTAGTATCTGATGATAGCTGCATGCTGCACATCAGCAGCTGCATGCTATTTAACACCACCATATAACTACAGTCCGGGGGCCCTATTGAAAAGATCCTTTTCAATAGGGCTTCCGGACTGTAGTTATATGGTGGTTATTTTTAGGGTACCTGTGCAACTCCATATATTACAGTTGTCATATTAAATGAATATCTGTACATACAGTTTTCTGTATAATGTCTTTAATATTATTCATGTGTTGTTTATTTGTTTTATTTTAATTTTTTTTTTTTTTTACTTTTTCCGGAGCCACCCAGGTCCTTGGCAGAATTTCAGTGGGATCCATTGCTTTTTATCCCCCATGGTGATAGTTCATAGACAGATGTACTTTATTAATAGGTGCTATGCTTTTATGCCTTATTAAAAAGAAATTATGAACATAATTAAATACAGCCTATGTACACTATGAGGGATTTTTCGCTACTGGGTTTCACTGATATTTAACAATTGTCTCTAGTTGCCTTATTGGTATGCCTTTGTCCAATATAACTCCCTCTAATATACTCTGTTGGTTTATTAGCATATTCCCCTCCCATCTATGCTTAGTAGATGGTGCCGTCACTTCCGGTCAGGTCGACTTGACTATTGACCGAATGTGGCTAGCTACATTGTTGCTGTTTTGGCTTTCACCCATGTGCTGGGATGTTTCTTGGCACCCGTTTTTTGAGTTTAGTTTTGTCCTTTTCACTTTATGAGAGCCCCTGCGATTTGGCCGAGCGGTGTCCGCGGGACTTCCGGCCCGTGGAACGCACCATTTCCGGTCGCTGGAACGCGGAAGTGGCATTGCCAGCGGCCGGGAATGCAGCCAATATTGTACTTTTGAGCTACATGTGATGATTTTGGCCCCTGAAATCAGTAGCGCTGGTGTAATGGTTTGATATCTAAGTAACACTCTTTTTTCTTATGGGGTTAATTTTTAGCACACATATAGTTACATCTCAGGGTTAAGTGGCATTTCCTGTCCCATTGTGTTAAATAGCATGCAGCTGCTGATGTGCAGCATGCAGCTATCATCAGATATTAAACAGCAGAGTGGTGAGTGGACTGGCCGGTGTGGACCCCAATGGTAGGAATATCTTATCTAGTTTGGATTATTTTATATATCTTGTTTGTGTTTTAAATTGCAGACCTTGCTGCTGAAAACGATATGGCCTTTGCTCATTGATCTGTAGCTGCCTAGTGTTACTTTTTAATTATCCAGGTATGACTTCTATATGGTATATTGGGTCCTATTATACACTGGTGAGGGTCAGTGTTTTAATAAGCTTTCCAATTTTCTTTTATAGTAGTCCTGTGTTCCAGGAGCTATCATTTGACTCATTGTGTCTAATATTGACCCAGGTAAATTTGTGAAGTTTACTCTAGAGTGAGGTGCTATGCTTGTCCTGTGGGAGTAGATTTGGAGTATGCTGATCTTTATCCTTGTTTCCATATAGAGTATGATTCTATTAATTAATTAACTTGATGTCACTATTTTCTGCTATAAGGGCCTGGGAGGCACTGGTGGTGGTGGTGTGGGTATGATATGATACCTTTAGTCTGATTTTATACATATTGTATTTATCTTTTTGATCATGTAGATGCTCTGAATTTCCAGTCTTGATAAAGGTCCTATAATAGGACCGAAACGTCGAATGTTAAAGGCAACGTTATTGAACCTGATTAACCTGAATAAATTGATTGACACATCAAGATCTTCAAAGTGATTGATTTCTGCGAGAGTGCACCCACCACACGGGTGGTAGATGCGGTGTATGCGTGTATATGTATATATATATATGTAATAATCAGGTTCCAAATGCAGGCAAGCAGTTCCTAATGAGGATGTAGTAGTAAACCTGAAATATACAATGTTAATATAACATTACTGTATTCGTGTAGAATATGAAGGAAGTTTGCTTTTCTGGAATGTGAGTGACTAGTATATATTTATAAATACTACATACGTAACACTCTATATTTGCATACAAGTGTACTTTATGCTTTGCGCTAGTCACATCTGTAAATGATGTAAACTTGTGATGCATTTTTAAATAGGAAATTATCACTTAACATTAGCCCCTAGTATCATTGGCAAGCTAGGATTTGTAAAAGGTATAATAGTACTTCATCATAAAATAATAAATGATTCTTCCCATGTTCAGGTAACACTATGATCCTTCTTATATATTACCACTAGATGGCGTCAGTGCTCCACTAATAAGAATACTACAAAATAGTAACAAGTATGAAAAGTGCTTTAACTTATTTTAATAAAAAAATATAAAACGGAGGTACCGACTGAGCCTGGAGGATTCTGCTGAACTTCTTTATGTCGAGCGCAAACCTAATGCGAGTTTAAGCAGTATTTTGAGTCATATGGATCTCTATGACTGCATTGCTCCCAGTCAACTATAGCAGCTGTCATTACTATTATTGGTACTTACACCTACCCTGTGCTATGTGCAAGAGATATTATGCTCGGCATACATATACAGAGACTCAGAATAACCTCTGGCTACACACCCAGGAGACTGTTCTCTTTATGTGTGTACAGACAGCTGCCACCCAGTTGTTACTCAGTAATGCCCATTTGACAGATGGAGAAACACTGAGCTGCATCTGACTTGGAGATAAGTAAATGGGTGTATGGTCACTGTGATGCATGAGCAGCCTACAAATAATCACTAAATGCGGCCACATACGAATTTACCAGGCTCAGATTGAGGCATTATTATTGCTTATTTGAAACACTTTCATATAGTGAAGCTTACCCAAAAGATTAGTGCCAGAACAATGTAAGTCAGTGAGCAGCTACTGATTTGTGTCAGGAAAGGATTAGCGAGATCATATTTGGGAATCTCCATAACGAAACATATTCCTACGGTATGTGGTAATGTAGCTTTAATTCAGATATGATTAGAATCCTGTCTAACCCACTGAGAAAATCATAGTCTCTTGCTTCCCATACACAAATTTCCTTGTTCAACATGTGTTACAAAATCTTCACTAAAATAATTTTTACCAGGCATTGTATACAGTATACAAAGGTCAAATGTACTTGAAGGATAAATGCAGTCAGAATTGCAAAGAAAAAGTTCTATGCACCGCTCACACGCAAACGTCTAGTAATGTATCTCCCGAATTGATTCCCTAACTGGATGCTGAAAAAGCATTTGACCTGGTCACCTGCGATCACTAAACTTTACTTCTATTTTTCTTCCTGATGAATTTATCTTCACATTGATGACTGTAGGTAATAGAAATAGTAACAAACTGACCTTGCTCGGTTCCATCCAGATTTAGAAAGGGATGAGGCAGGGTCTCATTTACTGTATGCCCTTGGCTCCATAGTCACTAGCAATTGCACAGCAATGACATGAAGATTTTATAGGGATAAAAATGATGTAACCAGGAGAATAACCTTTACTGGTGACATGTTATTACATTTATCTAATCTAGAGATATCTATTTTAACACTCGTTAAAATAATCAGTTTGGGTCAGTCTGTTGATATAAAATCAAATATAATAAATGTATTGGCCTTCATAAAATGTGAGTGTGGCCGGAGATCTGGCCCGTGTAGTCAAGGTGGCGGCCATAGCACTTATGGGGTTAATCCTTGTGCTGGAGCACCATTTTCATATGTACTGTCAGTGATAGGCACCATGTACTGTAAATGTAACTATGTGTTTTAGCATGTTATATTTAATGCGCTTTGCGCAGTTGTAGAATTTCCTGTTATAAAGCAGTGGTCTCCAACCTTAATTGGGGTGTGAGGTACTTTTGGAAAATAAAACCTCTGAAGGAGCTACTCCCTCCCCCCAATGCGCGTGTGTTACTGCGAAAGTGAGTGTTGCCTCACAAAAGTGGGTGTGGCCTCACAACTACAAGTAATGCCCCACCCCCGCATAGTGCCAGATTCATAAATAATGCCCCTCAGCAGTGCCAGATATTCAAATAATGCCTCCCAGCAGTGCCAGAACACAAATAATTGTTATGCACACCAGTGCCAGCAGGAATGTACTGGTGTCTGAACGGTGAGGGATGCAAAACAAATGAACTCACAGACAGACTGGGGAATATGACATTACATACACAGAAGGTGATAGGGTAACAAAATAAACACAAAGTGAACAGAGAAGCCCAAAGGCTAAGAAACTGGGTGTCTCCCTAGTATTAGGAATGCTCAGATGGAAAGAAGCGAGATGTTGTGATTTAATACGTAGAGAACCCGAAATGCTGTTGCTAAGGGCATCAGCAAAACCCTAAAGGGTTACCAACGGGTGTGGCAGTAAACTCCTTGGTCAGAGATGGAATAATAGACACAAGGAGAGTCTCCACAATCCTAGTCTTCACTTGCAGTGCACTGGTTCAGCTTACTGCCACTAAACTGACACCTGAACACCTTGCACAGTGAGAAAGGATTTTGGCAGGCAAGTCTGAGAATACAGCCGCAAACTTGCTAGGTTCACAGAGTAGCAAAAGAACCCCAGCAGGTTAAACGACTGACTCCAGTCTTACTGCTAGGTCTGGATTGGCAGAGTGTAATACCAAATCCCAAGGCCTATTTGCAGTAAGCAACAAACAAATACAAAGTTTACACAGTACTAGCTATGTTTCAGGAACTGACTAACCAACAAAGATTCAGCAGCATCTGCCTAACCTGAGAAGAGGGTTTATATAGCAGGTGCTGTCCACGCCCCACTCAGACCTCACAGACTGTGAGCACAAAAACCAGCACCGGATCCCCTGCCGTGCACAGAGCCTGTAACCACTGCACAGCAAAAGACCCGAACCGGAGTATCAGCTACGCTCAGGTTACTCCGCTAGCACTTGTCTCCCGGTTGCCATGACGACGTGGCAGCACAGAGCAGGAGACCCTAACAGTACCCCCCCTCTGACGAGGGGTCAAAGAACCCCTACCACCGGGTTTATCGGGGAATTGCGAGAAGAAAGAGCGTAACAGTCTGGGGGCATGAAGATCACAACTGCGCACCCACGACCGCTCCTCCGGGCCATACCCCTTCCAGTGCACCAAAAATGACAGCCGACCCCGAACCATCTTGGAGTCAAGAATCCTTTCAACAACAAACTCCCTCTGGCCACGTATCAGAAGAGAGGAAGGTCTTCCACTGGAAGAAGGATTACTAATCGCCCGTTTTAAAAGGGAACAATTAAATGTTTTATTGATACCCAAAGAACGGGGTAGATCTAACTGAAATGCCACCGGATTGATAACCCTAGTGATCTTATTAGGACCGATGAACCGGGGGCCTAACTTATCAGATGGCTGTCTCAACTTCAAATTCTTGGTAGACAACCAGACGAAGTCTCCTAATTTGAAGCTGCAGGGTCTCTTCCGCTTATCAAAAACCCTTTTGGTCACTAATGACACAGACACAAGGGCTTTCTTCACTTTCCTCCAAATACCTCTAAGGACCGAAACCACAGAGGAACCACCAGGCGTGGAGTCCAGGGGGTCAAAAGAATTGGCCTTAGGATGATGCCCATACACACAAAGGAAGGGAGAGATCCCTGTAGCAGAGTGAGCCGCGTTGTTATAGGCAAACTCCGCCATGGACAGATGAGCAACCTAGTCATGCTGACACTTGGAGACATAACACCTGAGGAACTGCTCCAAGGACTGGTTCACCCTTTCAGTCTGCCCATTAGACTGCGGATGGTAGCCTGACGACAAGCTGACAGAAATCTGGAGATCGGAACAAAATGCCCTCCAGAATTTGGCCACAAACTGAGATCCGCGGTCAGAGACCACATCAAGTGGCAACCCGTGGAGGCGCACAACATGCAGCATAAATAATTCAGACAGGCATCTGGCCGATGGCAGCCCAACCAATGGAACGAAGTGCGCCATCTTCGAAAACCTGTCAACGACAACCCAGATGGCTGTCATCCCCGAGGATTTGGGCAAGTCCACCACAAAATCCATTGAAATGTGGGTCCATGGCTTAGATGGATTAGAGAGTGGATGTAATGGGCCAACAGGAACCCCTCTAGGAGTCTTATTTCGGGCACAGATGTCACATGCCCGAACCCACTGATCCACATCCCTAGCCACCGAGGGCCACCACACCGCCCTAGATAGCAACTCCCGAGTTCTGGCAATACCCGGGTGAGCTGCCGACTTCTTGGCATGGAATTCCAGGAACACTCGCTGTCTTAACCTAGGAGGCACAAACAAAAGACCTACCGGAAGGTCTGGAGGAGCCTGCTCCTGTGCTCTAAGGACTAATGACAAGAGGTCCTGGGTAATGCCCACTTTAATACATGATGGGGACACAATGGGCAATGGCTCCTCGGTGGTCTCCTGGATTGGAGCAAAACTCCGCGAGAGCGCATCAGCCTTGATGTTTTTTGACCCAGGGCGATATGTTATCAAAAAATTAAAGCGAGCAAAAAACAAAGCCCATCGTGCCTGCCTGGCATTAAGGCGCTTCGCTGACTCTAAATATGCCAAATTCTTATGGTCGGTGAGAATTGAGACCACAAACTTAGCCCCCTCAAGCCAGTGTCTCCACTCCTCGAGTGCATCCTTAATAGCCAACAATTCCCGGTTACCCACGTCATAATTCATCTCGGCAGGCGAAAATTTACGGGAAAAGTAAGCACAGGGATGAAGGCGATTATCAGACACCCCCATCTGAGAGAGCACTGCCCCAATACCCATCTCAGAGGCATCCACCTCCACCACAAAAGGACGCTCTGGATCTGGGTGTCGCAGCACCTTGGCCGAGACAAATGCCCTTTTGAGACGGGCAAAAGCCGCTTTGGCCTCACAAGACCAGTGAGCAACATCCGCCCCTTTCTTAGTGAGTGCCACCAAGGGCGCCACTATAGACGATAATCCAGCGATAAATCGTCTATAAAAATTCGCAAAGCCCAGAAAACGCTGAAGCGCCTTCAAACTAGTGGGCTGCACCCAATCCAGGACTGCCTGTACCTTGGAACCCTCCATTTGGAAACCTTCTGGAGAGATAATATATCCTAGAAATGCGATTTGCTGAACTTCAAATTCGCACTTCTCCAGCTTCGCCCCAAGCCGGTGGTCTCTGAGTTTCTGGAGGACTAAGCGTACATGCTTCCGATGTTCCTCCAGGGAATGGGAGAAGATTAGGATGTCATCTAAGTATACAACTAAGAATCTATCCAAATATTCCCTGAGCACATCGTTCATGAAGTCCTGGAAGACTGCCGGGGCATTACAGAGCCCAAAAGGCATCACCAAATATTCATAGTGCCCTGAGTGGGTATTAAAGGCAGTCTTCCATTCATCCCCCTCTCTTATTCGGATTAGATTGTACGCACCGCGTGGGTCAATCTTAGAAAAAATGGTGGCCGTACGAAGCTGGTCAAACAAGACCGAAATGAGAGGCAGTGGGTATGAGTTTTTAATCGTGATACGGTTCAATTCCCTGAAGTCGATGCAGGGTCGCAACGAACCGTCCTTTTTACCCACGAAGAAGAACCCTGACCCAACTGGAGACTGTGAAGGTCTGATAAATCCCTTAGCCAAGTTCTCCTGAATGTACTCTGCCATAACCTGAGTCTCAGGACGTGACAGGGAGTACAACCTGCTCTTGGGAAGCTTAGCATTCGGCAACAAATTAATGGCACAGTCATAGGGGCGATGGGGAGGTAGTACCTCTGCAACTCTTTTGGAGAACACGTCCGCAAAATCTGCATAACATCCTGGCAATCCTGGCAAACTTAGCTGCGAAAGCCTGACTGGAAGGCTCAAGCAACTCCTGAAACAATCAGTACCCCAACTAAGAATCTCCCCAGAGACCCAGTCAAATTGAGGATTGTGGGCCCTTAACCAGGGTAACCCCAACACCAATGGGGCAAAAGTACAGACAGTCACATAAAAGGACAATTTTTCAGAGTGTGTGGCTCCAATAAACAAAGAAATCTGGCTAGTGCAAGAGGTAATTTTACCTTGGGATAATGGTTCCCCGTTTAACCCACAAATCTCAATTTCCGATGCCAAGGGTACTAAGGGAACAGAGTGTTTCAGAGCGAATTGGCGGTCCATAAAAACCCCGTCGGCCCCACTGTCCACAAAGGCCTCAGTCTTGACAGTTTGACCGAGGATCTTCAAGGTCACCGGAATGATAAAAGTCTTCTTGGGAAATTCTGACTTCTGGCCTGACAGGATATTTCCCATCACCCTCAGGCCCTGAAGTTTTCCGGCTTTTCTGGGCATGATACTACCACATGACCTTTATTCCCACAGTACAAACATAACCCCTGCTGTCTCCTCCGCGTCTTCTCACGCGAGGAGAGGCGGGTAGCCCCAATCTGCATAGGCTCCTCGGAAAATTCCTCAGAGTCTGAGGTTCCCTTGGGAAAGAAGGAAACCTCGGTCTCCCTTTCAAGCCTGCGCTCTCTCAGCCGTCTATCCACCCGAATTGATAACTGCATGAGCTGATCCAAGCTATCAGGCAAGGGATATTGTACCAGTTGGTCTTTTAACTGGTTAGAAAGACCTCTTTGGTACTGGTGTCTCAGGGCTGGGTCATTCCACTGGGTATCATGGGCCAACCTCTGAAACTCCGTACAATAAACCTCAACTGGCCTTCGCCCTTGCTTAAGGATCGAAATCTGAGCCTCGGCTGAGGCCGTCTTGTCAGGGTCATCATACAACATGCCCAGTGCCGTAAAAAAAGCATCAACACTTTTAAGCGACGGACAGTCAGGCTGCAACCCATATGCCCAGATCTGTGGGTCTCCTTGTAGCAAGGAAATCGCTATGCCCACCCGCTGAATCTCCGACCCAGAAGACTGAGGCCTAAACTGGAAATATAGCTTGCAGCTCTCCTTGAAACAAAAGAACTGCGAGCGATCTCCAGAAAAACGATCCGGGAGATTTACTTTCGGCTCCTTAACCCCTGAAGGTACTGCTGCTGCGGGAGCTCCGCCAGCGGCCTGCGAGGTGTGCATTTTAATGGACAAATCATTAAATTGTCGAGTCAGGACCTGCACCTGATCGACCACCTGTTGCAAAGTATTTTGAGGGGTATGCTCCATATTCCCACAAAATTTCAACAGGAGTATTAGGCTGCTGAATATGTTATGCACACCAGTGCCAGCAGGAATGTACTGGTGTCTGAACGGAGAGGGATGCAAAACAAATGAACTCACAGACAGACTGGGGAATATGACGTTACATACACAGAAGATGATAGGGTAACAAAATAAACACAAAGTGAACAGAGAAGCCCAAAGGCTAAGAAACTGGGTGTCTCCCTAGTATTAGGAATGCTCAGATGGAAAGAAGCGAGATGTTGTGATTTAATACGTAGAGAACCCGAAATGCTGTTGCTAAGGCCAACAGCAAAACCCTAAAGGGTTACCAATGGGTGTGGCAGTAAACTCCTTGGTCAGAGATGGAATAATAGACACAAGGAGAGTCTCCACAATCCTAGTCTTCACTTGCAGTGCACTGGTTCAGCTTACTGCCACTAAACTGACACCTGAACACCTTGCACAGTGAGAAAGGATTTTGGCAGGCAAGTCTGAGAATACAGCCGCAAACTTGCTAGGTTCACAGAGTAGCAAAAGAACCCCAGCAGGTTAAATGACTGACTCCAGTCTTACTGCTAGGTCTGGATTGGCAGAGTGTAATACCAAATCCCAAGGCCTATTTGCAGTAAGCAACAAACAAATACAAAGTTTACACAGTACTAGCTAGCTTTCAGGAACTGACTAACCAACAAAGATTCAGCAGCATCTGCCTAACCTGAGAAGAGGGTTTATATAGCAGGTGCTGTCCACGCCCCACTCAGACCTCACAGACTGTGAGCACAAAAACCAGCACCGGATCCCCTGCCGTGCACAGAGCCTGTAACCACTGCACAGCAAAAGACCCGAACCGGAGTATCAGCTACGCTCAGGTTACTCCGCTAGCACTTGTCTCCCGGTTGCCATGACGACGTGGCAGCACAGAGCAGGAGACCCTTACAATAATGCCCCCAGCAGTGCCAGATACACAAATAATGTCCCGCCCGCAGTGTCCGATACAGTGCCCCGCACAGTGCTAACCCTTGCTGGCTTCTTCTACTGATGCTGGTGCTGCTCCTCCTGTATGAGGGATGGAAGGGGAGGAGAGCGCAGCGCGCGCCTCTCCTGTGAAGTCCGGAGAGCGACTGCCGTGAGGGTGATAGAGTCTCCGACGGTGGCGGGCATTTAAAATATGGTGCCGGTAAGTGAGCCAATCAGGTGCTGCCATTGCCGGTCCACGAGCTCTGATTGGCTGATGGCCGGCACAATATTAAAAAGGAAGGGAGGAGGAGTGCCAGTAAATGCCCAAGCCCGTGCGCTCTGTGAGCTACTGAAAATACTACGGCAAGCTACCGGTAGTTCGCGAGCTACGGGTTGGAGATCACGGTTTTAAAGTATAGACTATAGGCCTGATTCATGCTTGTAAGTAGAGCAAACAAGCAAGCAACTGGACAAAACCATGTTGCACTGCAGGTGGGGCAGATGTAACATGCACTGAGATTTAGATTTGGGTAGGGTGTGTTCAAACTGAAATCTAAATTATACTGTAAAAATAAGGCTAACATTTGTGGGCAATATGCAAAAGCAGCCAGTATTTACCCTGCACAGAAATAAATATAAATGTATTTGCTCCCCTTGCATGGCTACATGGGGAGCTCGCTGGACTGGCAGCGGCAGCTCCTGATTGGCTGCCGGACCACGAGCTTTGCTTGGCTCACCAACAGGCATCTGATTTGAGATACACACTGTCAGAGACTGGAGTGAGAGGCGTGCGCTGCGCTCTCCTCCCCTCAGACACACACAGCAGCAGCCAGAGCAGCAGGCAGCGGTGAGGAGCACTGTGAGGACATGTGTGTACCTGGCACTGTGGGGGCATATCTGGCATTGTGGAGGCATATCTGGCACTGTGGGGGTATATGTGTGTACCTGGCATTGTGGGGGCATATCTGGCACTGTGGGGGCATATGTATATGTGGCACAGTGGAGGCATATCTGGCATTGTGGGGGTATATGGATATCTGGCACTGTGGGGGCATATCTTGCACTGTGGGGGGCATTTGTGTGTCTGGCACTGTGGGGGCATATGTGTATCTGGCACTGCACTATTGGGGGCATACTGTATGTGTATCTGGCACTGCAGGCCCCCATTTTCATTTGCCATGCTCCATGTTGCATGTGGTCACACCCATTTTTTGACATGCGCACCTTAGGTGCGCACACACAGTACCACTAAGAATTTTTTTCTACTTGCACCACTGTTACAGACACAAATGTACTTGCTTTTTTTGCTTAACTTACAAACACAATCAGATCCTACACACTTACAGGAATGCATTTCAAGAGTATTTTATTGTATAAGGAGACACCTTTTTTTTTCGGGCATAGTAACATAGTAACATAGTATCTGAGGTTGAAAAAAGGCAATTGTCCATCGAGTTCAACCTGATTAGTGATCTGCTACACTGTAATATTTTTAAGACTAATTTTAACTATGGTGAATGTTAGCTGTTATGTCAAGTACTCCTTTTTTTTCCCCTTATATTTTATTATATTACTATAGTGCAAGATTTACCCACCATATCCCTGCATATCCTTATCCATTAGGAATTTATCTAGCCCATTCTTAAAAGTAATGACCGAGTCCGCCATTACTACTCTCTCAGGCAGGGAATTCCAAATACGTATCCTTACTGTGATGAAACCTTTCCATCTCTGTGTGTGTCCATGTGTCCTTTGTGATAATCTTACCAAAAAGAAATCCCCACTAGCTCTGTTTATTGACCCCTTATATATTTGTAAATGGTAATCACGTCCCCTCTTAATCTCCTTTTTTACAGTGTAAACATGCCTAGCCTATCAAACCTTTCCTTGTATTCTAGCATTTCCATCCCCTTAATCAATTTGGTTGCCCGTCTCTGCACCTTTTCTAGTTCCAGAATATCCTTTTGGTAGTAAGGTGCCCATAGTTGTGCACAGTATTCGAGATGTGGCCTTACTAGTGATTTCTCATGGTTGTTACTTGTGGAACTGGACAAGGTCTAGTGGCTAGTTGGCTGGAGTCCCGAAGACAGAATAGTGCAGCTTGATATATGACCTGCCTGTACAGGCGTGACAGGTTCGGCTAAATTCTATGGCAGGCCACAGGTGTTTGGGGTGTAGTATGAGTTGTTGGCAGAGCCAGCCCTAACCAATATGATGCCCTAGGCAAGATTTTGGCTGGTGCCCCCTAGCACCACCGCTAGTTCTGCAGGAGATGCCAGACACGAGTCAGCTGGCAGCTCTGCTAACTTCGGGTGCCTTTTGTTTATGAAAATGCGTCTTATTTGCATTACTATGTGGCTAGGAATGTGGCTAGGACACACAAGCAGCTTCGGCTGATTCAAATGATATGCAGCATGCTTATATTCTGTGTGCGACTGCTGCTGTATCTGCATATGAAATGTTACATTACAGTGATTTCCAGGAATACACTGCAACGTAGCATTTCGTATGCAGATACAGCCACAGTCACACACAGAATATAGGCATGCAGCATATCATTTGAATCAGCAGAAACTGCTGGTGCCCCTAAGCATACCAAATGCCCTAGGCCAGTGGTTCTCAAACTCGGTCCTCATTACCCCCACACAGTGCATGTTTTGCAGGTAACTCAGCAAGTGCACAGGTGTATTAATTACTCACTGACGCATTTTAAAAGGTCTGCAGGTGGAGCTAATTATGTCACTTGAGATTCTGTGAGGAGACCTGCAAAACATGCACCGTGTGGGGTCCTGAGGACCGAGTTTGAGAACCTGTGCCCTAGGCATTTGCCTAGTTTGCCTATGCCTAAGGCCGGCTTTGGTTGTTGGCGACTGGGATCCGGATCGCCAGCATGCCGGCATCGGGGCATGTGCAAATGATCCCCTTGCGGGCTGGCCGCTCTTGCAACGCTGCAGGCATGGTGGCACAATTTATTCTCCCTCCAGGGGGGTCATGGACCCCCAAGAGGGAGAATAGTTGTTGGTATGCTGGGTGTCAGGATTCCGGTGCCGGTATACTGAGCGCCGGGATCCCAACAGGCGGCATACTGAATGCCACCTGGTGTTTGGACAACTACAGGGAACTAGAACACTGGGGATACCAGTGCAATAAGAGTTGAGTGACACTTGTGGTAGTAACGGATAGCTGGAAGCTGGGATTGGACCAGCAGTTCAGGATAGCTGGATAGCTGGAAGCTGGGATTGTATTGACCAGTGGTGCAGGTTTGCAGATATCCTGGAAATGAGATAACCAGTGGTGCAGGTTTGCAGATATACTGGGGATGAGATATCCAGCGGTGCAGGTTTGCAGATATCGTGGAGAAAGGAGTCAAGAGTGCTGAAGTTGTTAATGCACTGTCTTTTTAAGCAGGAGATTGCAGGAGCTCTCTACAGGCTTGAGGACAACAAAGCATTGACAGCTTCCCAGTGCTTGGAACTGGAATATATATCCCTTGTCACTGGTGATAGGCTGAAGGGATCACATGTCAGGGAAACACTACCTGGTTGGAGAGTTCTCTGCAGAGTCAGTTGATCAGGAAGTAACATGCACTACTCCAGGCTAGGCTTCAGAATGGACTGAGGCCTAGCAGGCTGGGAACGAGCTGAAGCCTAACTATCCTGAAATGGATGCTGTAACTAACAGCGCGGGACGCCGGATGGATCAGCAAATGGTGGACAGCGCTTTGGACTGTGCCGCAGGTAGGTCAAAGGGCGACTGGGTAGTGCTGTAAACCTCTGTTTTGTGACATGATTTATATAATTGGGAGTATAACACTCCTGTGCATCAATTCCCTGCTTTATGCATGCATAGGGTGACCATATTATCCCTTTTACCTGGGACGCTCATGGATTACACAGGTTCTATTATGCATGCTAATACCTTGTTTGCCTTTTTTGCTGCGTTCCTACTTTGGATACTACTGCTCAGTTTGTTATCTATGTGAACACCTAAATCTTTTTCCAATGCAGAATTCCCTAGTTTCTCCCCATTTAGTACGTAGGTAGTATTTTTGTTCTTGCTACCAAATTGCATTACCTTATATTTGTCTATATTGAACCACATTCTCCATTTTGCTGCCCATGGTTCCAATTTAAATAAGTTGTTCTGTAAAGACTTAGCACCCCCCTCTGAATTTATAACCTTATACAATTTGGTATCGTCTGCAAAAATTTACACTGTACTCTCTAGTCTAGACCTACTTTTAGATCATTTCTGAAAATGCTAAACAATAGTGGTCCAAGTAAAGACCCTTGTGGCACACCACTTGAGACCAATTCAAAGGGCCTAATTCATGTTTGCACGCACATGCTTTAGCAATTGCGATTTTCTAGGCTATGAAATTACTAAAGTTAACAAGCAAAGCTGCCGCCCTGAAATGAAAAGAGATGCCCATCGGAGCTATCACAAACTCATTTGCAACTGTGTACACATTCACAGCATACTTGCCTACCTGACCCTCTCCATGAGGGAGAAAATGCTCTGTTCCTGGACTTTCCTGGTAATGTATGATTGCCATCACCTGTGGTGAACTAGTTAATTGACAAGAAAGGTGTTTCACCACAGGTGATGGCAATCATACATTACTAGGAAAGTCCAGGAACAGAGCATTTTCTCCCTCATGGAGAGGGTCAGGTAGGTAAGTATGATTCACAGTCTATATGCAGGAATGAGAAACACTCAGTGTCGTAACTACTGCCCCCGCAGCCTTCGCGGTGGCTTGGGGGCGAGGGGCTGCGGGGGCACCGCCACTGATTTAGCGCAGATTGACATGCGGACGAGCGTCCGCATGTCAATCTGTTCTCACTAACCCTCCCTGCTGTAAGGAGGGACACTGAGGGCACAGCGCGCGCCTCTCCTGTGTCCCTCCTGGGTCTCCGGCGGGTCTAATAAAGGAAGTGCCGTTCATGAGCTCCGTTTGGCTCACGAACCGGCACTTCCTTTAACAGACCCGCCGGAGACCCAGGAGTGACACAGGAGAGGCGCGCGCTGTGCCCTCCGTGTCCCTCCAACACAAAACAGAGGGGGGGGGGAGCGGGGGCACGCACTGGGGGTGCATATGTGCACTGAGGGGGCATATATGGCACTGGGGGTGTGTGTGTGTACCTGGCACATGGGGGGCTATATTTGGCACTGGGGGCACGTGAGTACCTGGCACTGTGGGGGAATATCTGGCACTGGGGGCATATGTGGCACTGGGGGGGTATATTGTACCTGGCACATGGGGGGGCTATATTTGGCACTGGGGGCATGTGAGTAGTACCTGGCACTGTGGGGGAATATCTGGCACTGGGGGCATATGAGGCACTGGGGAGGTATATGTGTACCTGGCACATGGGGGGGCTATATTTGGCACTGGGGGCATGTGAGTACCTGGCACTGTGGGGGAATATTTGGCACTAGGGGCATATGTGGCACTGGGGGGGGGGGGTATATGTATACCTGGCACATGGGGGGGGGGGCTATATTTGGCACTGGGGGCATGTGAGTACCTGGCACCGTGGGGGAATATCTGGCACTGGGGACATATGTGGCACTGGGAGCACAGTTCTAGCAACAAGCACTACCCCCTAGCAACGAGCATGACACCCAGTGCATGAAACCCCTGGCAACAAGCATGACACTCAGTGCATGAAACACCTGTCAAGAGCATGACACCCTGAGCATGAAAACCCCTGGCACCGTGCATGGAACCAAGAGCATGAAACCCCTGTCAACGAGCCGAAGAATTTTTTGGCTTGGGGGAGAAAAATTTCTAGTTACGCCACTGGAAACATTGACTGTAAGGGTAGACCTATGGCTATGCAGACTGGCTGTGCCAGTAGGGTTGCTGGAGCCATGTTTCTCTACATACATGATTGCAGCTGAAGTCAGATACAGACCCCCAAAACAGCCATGACACGCATGCGGTTTTGCCTCCACTCCCTCAAACAGTCCCTTCCTGTCAATCACTCTGCAATTAAGTCCTCACTGCAAGCGCAATCGCAAAGGCACTTTGACACATGCGCAATGCAATCATTGCATGTGCGCAGTCTGCAGATAATCTCTCTGTTGCATGAACATCGGCAACTGCATGCAAATATGAATTAAGCCCATAATGTAGGAAGTGATATGGTAATTATCCTGGCCTAGCAAAAGGTGTAACATGAAATGACCAAGCCTTTGTTTACAGACAATGCACTCCAGGGGGGAGGAAATCACAAGACCGCCTGTCAGGATCCCGGTGGTCACAATGCCTGCGCCGAAAGGCGGTAAAATGCTGCTGCCGTAATACTGACGCCACAGGCTTTTCTCCCTCTGTGGTTGTCCACGACACCCAAAGAGGGAGAATATATCCTGTGGTGAATGCATCGAGCCACCATGGCCGCAGCGAGGCGAGTGCAGCGATCCAGCAAGGGGCTTTCTAGCACTTGCTCCCCCTACTGGCATACTGGCGGCTGGTAAATATTATGTATTCCCTTCAGAGGATATTTATGTATTGTGGAGTTTTCTAAAGGTGTTTTAGGAAAGAGACCGTTATATGCTAAATCAGATTGTGTTTAAAGCAAACTGGATTGGGTCGTAGATCTATGAAGCGAAGGAGGCCATTGTTCAGATCCTTTGAAATTAAAGCTGTTTTATAATTTTTAAACATTAGTCTGATTTGTTAACACTGTGTATCCTCTGATCTCAGAGAAAATTGTACTGCTAAAGAATACCTGTAGCAGCGAGTTACCCATCCACTATGCAGTGGGAGGAGCCAGTAAGTGACAATTATTGATGGTGAGATGGTATCCCTAGGAGTGGTGAAGTAAGCCCACTCAGGATGATGATGATGATAATAATAATAATATTTATACACACTCGAGTCATATTATTCTGACCACCAGTTAATAGCCAGAGCAACCACCGTGTGCAGCATGGATAGCAGCTAGATGGGCTGAAATGTCGTTTTAGACACACGTCTGGTAGCCTCCAGGTTCATTTTGATGGTGAGCTGCTCCACTGTAGCATGTCTGTTCATCCTCGTGCACCTTCGTAGCTGACGTTCACTTCTCACATCAATGGCACGTGGTGCTCCGCAGTTTCCACTTCGATTACTAGCAATGGTGACATTTGTCCAGTCATGATACACCTTCACCACAGCACCCCTCTCCTCGGATACAGTGGCACTGAGAGGGGGAACAGGTGCTCTTTACCTGGGCAAAGGGATGATTATTGGGTTTTGGGTCAAGGGTGGCAGTATTTCCGAAACGGCGCAGTTTGTGAACTGTTCGCATGCTGCTGTGGTAAAGGTGTATCGTGACTTCTTGGTGAAATTATACAAAATTCCTTACATACACATAATGTATACATATAAAAAAAACTTCAAGAGAATTGGAAAGTTCTAAACCTATCATTGTTAGACCGCAATGCTTTGCTTAAGACAGTTTTATACTATTTTCCAAATGCTTCCCATCTGTCCCATCAAATCAGATATGCAAGGTGCACATAATGTATTATACACTTAGCGGCTGGAACTGAGGGGGTAATCCAGATCTGATTGCTAGGGTGTGCATTTTGCAGCCCTGCGATCAGATAATCGCCGCCTACAGGGGGAGGGGAAACGGTCTGTGCAGGTGTGCGATCGCATTTGTAGCAGAGCTGCACAAACATTAGTTTGTGCATTCTCTGCTCAGTCCAGGACTTACTAAGCCGCTGTGATGGATTCCTGGTAATCGGGGGCTGAAGCTAATGTCAGACACCCTCCCTCCAAATGCCTAAACCCACCTGTATTTTCCCGGACCCTCCTGCAAAACGGTCAGTTGACATCCACAAACGGCCTCTTCCTGTCAATGGACATTGCGATGTGTGGCATTACGGTGTGTGGTATACTATATCACGGCCATTGTGGTACAGTATGTGGTATAATGTCTCAGGGGCATTGCAGTGTGTGGCATAACGTATAACGGCATTGCGGTGTGTGTCATAATGTGTCACAGGCATTACGGTGTGTGGTATACTATACTATGGACATTGTGGTATGTGGTATGTCTCAGGGGCATTGCAGTGTGTGGTATAATGTATAATGGGCATTGCGGTGTGTGTCATAATGTGTCACAGGCAAGATGGTGTGTGGTATAATGTCTCACAGGCATTACGGTGTGTGGTATACTATAACATGGTCATTGTGGTATAACGTCTCAGGGGCATTGCAGTGTGTGGCATAATTTATAATGGCCATTGCTGTGTGTAGCATAATGTGTCACAGGCATTATGATGTGTGGCATACTGTGTAATGGGCATTATGGTGTGTGGCATAATGTCTAAGGGCCATTGCAGTGTGTGGCATAATGTGCAAGGGGCATTACTATAAGGAGGAAAAATGACAAATAATGTTAGGGGCATGAATCAGGATTATTTTTTTTCCTGTGGTGGCCAATGTCTCGGTGTACAGTTTGCAAAACTGGGGTATAAGGTAGTCTTTTCCTGCAATGCCATGCCTCTATCAGTGAAGCCGCACCCATTTTTAGAGGGGCCATGCCCCTTTTTCGACGAGCATCTGCGGCGCGTGCAACTTCACTTTTTTAGTGGCAATTATGGGGGGGCGCCAGAGAATTTTTTTGTCTTGGGGGAGAAACATTTCTGGTTATGCCACTGTGTATACCCCACTCCACATCACTGCCCCCAGTACAACCAGATAAACATAATGACCCCGTACTGCCAGATACACAATGTTCCCAGGGGCGCCAACAGACATGCAGGGCCCAAGTACTGTGAAGCAGGTGTTGCAAATGCATGGAGGTGTGGCCAGCACCCTTCCCTAAATAGTAAAATAGTATGTGTGCGCGCCGCACCGGGAGGGGGGGAGGGAGGGAAGCAGAAGACCCTGGGTGGGTACTAATGGGCAGTACCTGCCTCTGAGCAGGGAGAGCAGGTGTGATCACTCACCCCATTCACATCACGCAGGGAGAGAAAGGACACTACTTCTGCAGCTTCCTCTGTCTCAGAGTGCAGCACACAGCAGCGTGTGCTGTGTACCATGCTGGGGAGAGAGGATGCAGCAGTCAGTCCTCTTTCTTCTAACATCCAAGTAGCCCCATGCTGTCTACAACAGGAAAGGGGGGGCTATGGGACTTGGACCCTCTGGGCCCATCCAACAGGCCTGGGTAAAGAGTACCTGCCCCCCCTCTCAGCACCACTGAATGTCCCCAGGTCTACCAGATACACATAATGCCCCCAGTATTGCCAGATACACATAATGCCCCCAGTATTGCCAGATACACATAATGCCCCCAGTATTGCCAGAAACACATAATGCCCCAGTATTGCCAGATACACATAATGCCCCCAGTATGGTGCCAGATACACATAATGCCCCCAGTATGGTGCCAGATACACATAATGCCCCCAGTATGGTGCCAGATACACATAATGCCCCCAGTATGGTGCCAGATACACATAATGCCCCCAGTATGGTGCCAGATACACATACTGTATAAGGTAATCATCCTTTTTATACTCTCGGTCCACTTGAAGCACCTGTCATAATGGATTGCAAAGTGTGAATTAGTATGAAGCACCTTTTATATAAATATTTCAAGGTAACCAAGTATCTTACTTGCAGTGCTGCTGCAGGTCCTCTGTTCGTCCTTCCAGAGGTCGCTCTTAGAATACTGTGCGTGATGATTTCATTGCACACTGCATGGCATTCTGGGAAAGTGGTAGGGTCGGCGCTGACTGCACTGTATAGTATTATGTGAATGAAACATGGCGACAAGGGCGATAGCAGGCAGGGCAGCAGCCAGGTGGCTGTGGCAGCATACCTCCCAACATGACCCTCTCCTGGAGGGACAGAATGCTCTGCTCCTGGACTTCCCTCTTAATGTATGATTGCCATCACCTGTGCTGAAATACCTTTCTTATCCATTCACCTGTTCAACACAGGTGCCGGCAATAATAATTAAGAGAAGTCCAGGAGCAGAGCATTGTGTCCCTCCTGGAGAGGGTCATGTTGGGAGGTATGTGGCAGTGCCCTTAAGCGGCAGCACCCCGGGCAATATCCCTGCTGTCCTGCCCCTAGATCCACCCCTGATGGCCAAACAAATGAAGAAGCAAAAGGTAGGAAAACCGAGTGGAAGCAGAGGTGTGGCTGGTATTGCACATGAGCACATTGAAAGGTAGTATAATGCAGTGACGTGTGGTGGGGTGAGGCAGAGCCTTTCCTGTCATACTTACGTTTGTACCAGAGTTTTGACTGTATAAAATATATGAAAAATACAAAGAATATGTTTGAAATATCTTCTTTGCATTATTCTAATCATTTTTATACCCAAAACTCTGGAGTAAAAAGTCTATGGCAGGTGAGGCAGTGCCTCACCTGCTTATCTTCTCCGCACATCTCTGATTAACACTAACCAAATTTCTAGGAGTTTATACTGCTGCACCTGTGTATATTGTCCAGATGTACCCTTTGGATCATATTTTGTGTGTAAATCTGGCTCTGGTGCTAGCCAGTGTCTCCTGAGCTATTTAGCTCACCGCACGTTCCTGGTATAATGTGAGTAACTAAGGCAGCACGTGGCCCAGCAAAACCTGTATACATGCCTGCCCCATATATATTGGCCCGACTCAGAGAACATATGCCCATCTGCTTTATGGCCCAGCCCATTTGTATTTTCCGTATATCATAATTGCACATCTACATATATCTATTACTACCAGATGCATATTCCTCCTGAACTAGCTATATATATATATATATATATATATATATATGGAGTTCTAAATATTATGTATACAGATACAATATGTCAGGTAAATGAGGATATGGCATACGGTACATGTTTTCAATTATAGATGAAATCCTTTAAAGCTGCTCTACCAGCTAGGGAACTATTTTCCTAATGTGAGCCCTTCCCCTAGCTCATAGGTCTGCAAACCCGGTACTCATTACCCCCACACAGTGCATGTTTTGCAGGTACACAGGTGTATTAATTACTCACAGGCACATTTTAAAAGGTCCGCAGGTAGAGTTAATTATTTCACTTGTGATTCTGTGAGGAGACCTGCAAAACATGCACTGTGTTGGGTAATGAGGATCGAGTTTGCAGACCTATGCCCTAGCTCAGGGGTGGGGAACCTCAGGCCCGTGGGCCGTATAAGGCCCGCAAAGCCACTTGATCCGGCCCTCCCAGGCTCACCTAACCAAGGGAGATGCCGGGCTCCCACTGAGATTATGTTACTAGCGGGCGCCCAGCTTCCCCTCAGCAGCAGCCGGAGGCAGGAGCTCACTCCTGAGCTGCGGCTTCCGGCTCTGGCAGTGTGCATGTGTGCCTGTGCAGTGCTATGGGAGAGATGTCATGACGTCTCTCCCATAGTTCTGAGGAGCGAGCAGCCAGGCAGAGGGCAAGGGTCCGGAAGCAGGAGCATGGCTGGTGAGTATTGTTTTTTCCTTTCTTTTAATGTGTGTGTGTGTGTGTGTGTGTGTGTAAGCGGCGCTACTAGGGGTCATATCTAATGGGGGCATATCTACTGGGGACAGGCTGATTTTTAAGTTGATAATTTTTGTATGGGCCCCGAAGGATTTTATAAATATCCAAATGGCCCTTGGTAGAAAAAAGGTTCCCCGCCCCTGCCCTAGCTAGAGGCCTTGGAAAACAGCTGTATGTAATACAGGCACAGGCACAACAAATGAATTGTATTAATGAAGAGTAATTGGAGTGGGCATGCACGTGTTACACCTACTCTATTGATTGCAGCTTTTGATTGGCCTCCCACTCTCACTTCTCCTTCACCTGAGGTTTGGCTGGTTCTGTAAAAGACATATAAAATCCCAGTGCAAAAATGCCTGCTTGTAGCAGCCCCCTATTCTTTCTATTGTTTATTTCTTTAAATTAAAGTTACAATGTGTTTGGCTAAGATTCTTAGAATGAATAAATGTTTATTAAAATACAGTACTCTCTCCTGTTGTGTAGGATGAAACACTTCAAGGAGGCAATATTGTCCCTTAAAACATACTTGCCTACCTGACCCTCTCCATGAGGGAGAAAATGCTCTGTTCCTGAACTTTCCTGGTAATGTATGATTGCCATCACCTGTGGTGAAACACCTTTCTTATCAATTGACTAGGTGATGGCAATCATACATTACCAGGAAAGTCCAGGAACAGAGCATTTTCTCCCTCATGGAGAAGGTCAGGTAGGCAAGTATGCCTTAAATGTAAATTCATAATACAGAGATCTCTTCTTTCTTTCTTTTACTAGATAGGAATGTGGACAAATGAACATTTTATGATTGTTAACAGGACTGCTGACACAGGTATAAAAATTGCAGTATTTAGATGATAAAATGCATGCACACATAAAAACGGCTATTAGAAATTCTGAAGACATTTTGTCACTCACTCATCGTCTTCCCTTTTTCCATGCCTGATGTTATTTGTTACTGTGATCTGCCTAGGAAAAAAAATAGATTTACCAAAGTCTGTAATTAATTGCTATGTTCATGCATTTGTGTGAATTTCAGCACTGTGAGTATAGGAGCTTTCAGAGTCATTGATCTCTGCTGAATAATGAATAGATTTGATTTCAGAAAATGCCCAGTAGATATTTAATTGATGGGTTTAACTTCCTTCTGGTCAGGGGCCAATATCAGTGTCAGCACAAAGTTAACTGTCAGTAGGATAGTACAAGGTCTTTTCTCCCTAGCCTTCATTTATGCACATCACAGAGATGCTACATCTGTAAACCAGGATCAGATGCTGTCAACAATATCTGACAGATTGTCATTACAGGAACGCCAATGACATGTGCAGCGGTGGTAGGTTACAATTTTCTGCAGGGATAGACGACATGCCAGCTCCAAAATGGTACTGAATACAGAAAACTAAAATGATTATAAGTGTAGATAAATTTTACCTATTTTTTTATTATTTCAACTTTTATAAATGTTTGCTTATATGTTTATATGCCCCTCCCACCTAGGATGACATGGGTGCAAATAAAACTATGCTATATGGATTTCCTTAGTAGAAAGGCCAGAGATATTTACCTTGTGATAGCTCTCCAGAGAATTGTCAAGGCAGTGGTTTTCGTTTTATAAAAATGGTATTAAATTTGTCTTTAATGTTATCACAATATATTAATATTGTTATGCCCAAATCACAATATTTTTTTTTTTTTAAACTCTTTATTTATGCCGGGAGATACAAAAAAGATGACAATACAAACATAGTTGTACAATAAAAGGTGAAAATCAATGTCCATGGAAATTTTTTGTTCAAATAATTTAGATCGCATTTAACAAACAAACAAAGATGTCCCTTATGCGGGGGCCATATACTAAAAAGATAAAAACATGGAAGTAGGAAGAGGGGGGAACAGGAGGAAGAAGAAAAGAGGCAAATGTAGAGAAGAGAACAGAGCCAAACTATGCCAAGTGGGGGAAAGAACATCAAATGTTTCAAAAAAATAGTGCATACTCATTACAATATAGATATAGACATTCGAGCTAGGCATCACTCAAAAACCAATACGGATCATGGAGGGCAATACGGCCTCCGGAGGGAGGGTCCAGCGACAGCATGGCTAGGGATTCAGAGGGCAGGAGCAAAAGAACGGTTTGGGCATCAAAGTGGGGGAGACATCATAAGCAACCTGGGACCCCAACTAGTTCAAATTTGTGGGGACAGTCATGCAGATAATAAGTGATCTTTTCCATACTAGCAATGAACCAAATATAATTATTCAAAGCTGGGATAGTAGGAGCAGCGGAGGCCTTCCAATTTTTTGCAATCAATGATTTAGCAGCTACTAATATATGGGAAAATAGTTTATTCAAAAGCGGGTCTAGATCTGGATGTGGACGGGCCAATAAGAACATCCACGGGTCCAGATTGAGCGCTAAACCAGATAGGGAGTTCAATATATTGAGTATCCTATTCCAGAAGGGAACAATACGTGGGCAGGTCCACCAATTATGGAATAGAGTTCCACGGTGACCGCATCCTCGCCAACAAACCGGGGTGGCAGAAGGGAACATCCTAGATAGTTTGTCTGGGGTGTAATACCACATATAATATAGTTTATAGGATGTCTCCTTGAGTCGGGTAGAGATAGAGCTTTTAGCGATACCCTCCCGTACCTCCTCCCAACAGGCATCATCTTTCCCACTCCCTCTCATGGCGGGTCTGCGGACCCGAGGAAACTCCAACCAACATAGAGTAGATCAGTGAGATTAATCCTCTACATATGGGTTTTGTAGTGCATAGAGACTCAAAAGAGGTAAGATCCTGCAGAGCGTCAACTTGAGGCAGGGAGAGAAGAAAGTGTCGGAGCTGAAAATATTCAAAAAAGGGAGGGGATAGCGAGGAAAACCTGCATTTGATATCGTCTATTGACATCCAATGGCCCTGTAGAGAGACATCATGCACCACATGGATCCCAGCACTAAACCAGGGTGTGAACCAATAGGGTTAAACCCCAGCGGGGAAATCAGGGTTGTCCCAGAGGGGTGTGAGAGGGGAGCATGAGGAGGACAGATTATATTTCGTGACAGATTTATGCCAAATAGAGAGATGGAATTTAAGAGAAGGGGAGGAGTTCGTTAGAGTGAGCTGATATGGTTTGCCCAGACCCCACATCGAAGCCAATGAGCGAAGTCCCAAAGAAAGAGCTGCAAAGTCCACCCAGGCAATAGAGCCACGGGGCGCAAAGGAGGCCACCATTTGACTTAGATGGCTGGCCAAGTAATAAAATTTAACATTGGGAAATCCTCGGCCTCCCTCCAAGCGAGGGAGCCGGAGCACAGTAAAGGCTATCCGTGGGGGTTTGTCGTTCCAGACAAACCTCACGAATGAGGCCTGGGCATCCCTAAGAACCCTCACAGGTAGAGTTTGAAAAAGGTAGAGAAGTTGTGGCATGACTGTCATTTTGAGAGCAATAATCCTACCCAGCCAGGATATAATATGTGATCTCCATTTTGCAAGATCAGATTTAATCTTGGTCAACAGTCAGAATACAGGGAATTATAGTGAGATGTGATATAAACACCAAGAAAATTAATCTTAGTTGTCTGCCATCGAAGGTCATAGGAGGACTGCAGGGAGCGTTTGAGATCTCCAGGTATATGTAATAACATGGCTTCGGATTTAATGAAATTTATTTTATAGCCCGACAGGGAACCATATTCCTCGATAATCTGATATAGGGCAGGCAGAGAAGATTGCGGCTGAGTAAGCGACAATAATACATCGTCTGCAAAGAGCGAAATCTTAGACTCCTGCGAGCCCACCTTCACTCCTCTAATTCCATCAGAGTTTCTTATCATAGCGGCCAGGGGTTCAATGACCATGGCAAACACTAGGGGGAGAGAGGACACCCCTGTCTCGTGCCATTGGACAGCGGGAAGGGAGGGGATAATATTCCGTTAGTGAGGACCTTAGCTATAGGGAAGGAGTATAGGGCAGAGACTCCTGTAAAAAATTCAGCTGATATCCCAAACGCCTGTAGTGTCTGAAATAAGAAAGGCCATGAAATACGATCGAACGCCTTTTCAGCATCGAGAGAAAGGATAATTGATGGGGTTTGTCTGCAATTCAACAATTGAATAAGGTCGATTGCTTTCCTAGTGTTGTCCCTGGCCTGACGTCCAGGGATGAATCCCACCTGGTCATAATGTATCAGATCCGGTGCACACCATTAAGGCGAGTAGCCAAGATTTTTGCATAGAGTTTGATATCCAAATTCAAGAGGGATATCGGCCGATAGTTAGCGCAATTTCGAGGATCCCTGCCCTCTTTGTGGATAACTATAACCTCCAGCATATTACTCGGGAATGGGGTGCCATGAAGTACCGCATTAAACAGTACCCTAAGATGGGGGACCAAAATGGAGGCAAATTTTTTATAGTAAGAGGCCGTAAAGCCATCAGGGCCCGGAGCTTTAGACGATTTGAAGTTCCTCAGGACGGCAGCTATTTCTTCATCAGTTATATCCTTATTCAGCTCCAAAGAGTCTAATTCAGACAGCCGAGGGAGATTAGCCCGATGCAAAAATTCTGATATTAAGGCATCTGGGGGACCGGGGCCTGAGTCAGCTGAGTGTAAATTATAGAGTTTAGTATAATAGTCCCGGAACACCCTGTTTATACCCTCCGGGGCATACGTTACCTCACCAGACTCGGTGTGCACCGCCAGAATATTATTCCGTGACCGCTGTGCTCTAAGGCGGGACACCAGGATTCTATCGGCTTTGTCACCCTTCTCATAGAAGGTCTGATTAAGCCTTTGGAGAGTCTTTGCCGTACGTTCTGACATAGATAGCGAGATCACAGACCACGCTTCCAGTAAGAACTCTAAGTTGGAAGGGGTAGGGGAGAGTTTATGTTGACGTTCAAGGGTCTGAAGTTTAGTGGAAAGGGAAAGGAAGGTAGCTTAATGGAACTTTTTAACCCTGGATGCCTGACTAATCAGATGGCCACGTAAAACAACCTTATGTGCCTCCCATAGGGTAATAGGTGAAGTCTCCGAAAGGTCGTTAAGTAGAAAATAGTCAGTGAGGCAGCATTTAATTTGGTTAGCAACTTCCTTGCTATGCAATAGGGAATCATTCAACCGCCACGAGGCAGGAGGGGGACGGGGGGCAATAGAATGGAGATCAATCGTGATCGGGCAGTGGTCGGACCATATCATAGGGAGTATACTAGTAGATTTAAGTTTAGAGGACAGGTCTTGGCTGAGTAGGATCATGTCTATCCTGGAATAAGACTTATGTACAGAGGAAAAAAAAGTATAGTCTCTAGTCAGAGGGTCAGTCAGTCTGAAAGAGTCAAAGAGCAACTGGAGTTTCAAAAGGTCGAGCAGGGCAAGAGATGCCGAGGACAGGCGTGTAAGGGTAGAAGAACGAGGAGAGAGAGGGGAGGATCTATCCAATGAGGCGTCAAGCACTTCGTTAAAATCGCCTGCCACTATGACTTCCCCTCTACGGAGTCTAGTTAAATGCTCATTCAGCCTCCTAAAGAATGCGGCCTGATTCTGATTCGGTGCATAGACATTAACGAGGGTACAGAGAATATCATTTAGTTTTCCAATAAGAATGAGCCATCTACCTGACTTATCTACATGACTGTCCAACAATTCAAACGCGAGGTGGGCCACTATCAAGATGGAAACCCCCCTTTTCTTGTGTGTAGCATCACATGCATGAAAGGTAAGAGGGTATGCTTTAGACTTTAAATCAGGGTGGAGGGATTTCTTAAAGTGGGTTTCTTGTAGGAAAACTAAATCGCCCTTGGCCTGTTTAAGAGAGAGAAAAAGCTTGGTGCGTTTGTGAGGGCTGTTCAAACCTTTAACATTGTGGGAATAGATTCTAAGAGCCATGACCAGCAAGTCTTCGGAACGCCTCACCACCTCCCCCCGGACACCGCAGCCCTGTATCAAACCAAAGCAAAAACCTTAATACCCATGGCAATCGGCGAACATCTCTACACATCTGAACAAGAAGAAAAAGAGAACACAGAAACAGGGGAAACAAGACACGAGAAAAGAAGGGGGGAGGGGAAGATTGGAGACCAGAAAGAACTACATCTGGTCTAGCACGCCGGTCAGGGAACAATAGAAAGGGATCACTAAGTGACAACAACCGGACTCGGGTATAAGACCCAACTGTGGGGACGCGGCCTGGCCGGGCCAGGTGCATCAAGAGCAGCGGACAATTACCATTGAGTGTCCCGAGTCTAGGGACCAGTGTTAAGGGTATAAGAAATTAAAGAACATTTCCTAAATCCTACTACCATACAGGGCAACTAGTAAAATAATAGTGACTATCCAGAACTGAGAAAAATATAACCATAGGCGGAGGATAGCACTAACAAACAGTAAATAGAACAAAAGGTGTCAGTTCCAGTGCTGGGGGATGTATTTCCCAGAGGGGGAGCCTCAGCCCTACAACCTCCCTGCCTACACAGCTACGGTAATAAAAGCAAAGCAGCTAGCTGCATATGCTAGGTATAAGGGAAGTCGGGCCAGTATTGGAATGGAAGAAGAGAGAAAGTACATCTCCACAAAATAAACATGCATTGAAGTAACATATTACAGAAATTAAATAATAATTAAACACGTAAGGCATCAGGTGGGGGGGCCGGCAGAGGCTGATTTCCGTGCAGAGGGTACTCGCGACCAGTCTCGATTCAAAGAGCGTCTCGGAGTGGAAGAGGCCTCGCATGTCCGCCGTGGAGACTCGGACAATGCCGGAGGCGGAGAAAGACCCAGGTCACGTAAGAGTCCTTTAGCTTCGGCTAGATCCCTAGCCGAGTGGAGACGGTTATGGTGCCACACCAGAATGCGAAAGGGGAAACCCCATCTATAACGAATGCCACTGTCCAGAAGAGCCGAGGTGATGGGTCGGAATTCTTTCCGTTTAAGCAGGGTGCTAGGTGCAATATCTTGGAATATTTGGAGAGAATGTCCCAGGAACTCCAGCTTGGAGAGCTTCCTAGCCTCCCTGAGCAGGTCCTCTTTAGCCGTATAGTAATGGCATCGCAGAATAACATCATCTCTGGGCTGGGCTGCATCCTGAGAGCGAGGGCGGAGAGCCCTATGAGCCCTGTCCAACAAGAGTTGGTCTACCGGAGTTGAGGGCGACAGGTGTACAAACAGTTTCTTAAGGTAATCGTGTAGGGACGTCATATCAACGTCCTCAGGGACCCCTCGGATGCGAAGATTATTTAGTCGCGCCCTATTATCCTGGTCTTCTTGGCGTTCTAGAAGTAATTGCATTTCCTGCTTTAGACTGTGGATTTCATCCCCTACTCCCTGCTGGAGGGCAACCACTTCATCCATTTTAGACTCTAAGTGGTCCGTTCTGTCTCCAAGGTCGGTAACATCCGCCTTAAGAGAGGCAATGGCCGTATGTACCTCTGCCTGCACCGCTTGTACTGATTTTCTTGTCTCCTGAATTTCACGGAAAAGCCTTTGCAGGTCTTTCCGGGTCAATGGGGAATGATCCGAGTCCTCAGAATCCGATACATCAGGTAGCGAGGGAGCCCCCTGTCCCGGAGATTTAGCATTTGAGTAAGCTAATTTTTTCAGGCTTTGGCTCAGATCCGCTCCGTGTTGCTTTTTGTTACCTCTGGGCATGGTGGAACGTGCGTGTAGAACAGCTTTAAAAGATCACTGCATTACAGAGTTAGAAAAGTCCCGGTAGTATAGATAGTATACTTGCAAAAATTATGATATAGAAGGTCCCCAGACTCAGGGCAGAATTCTGCGGATCACATTGTTGGAAGAGTCTGCTCTCTCAGGCAGCCGGAATCAAACAAAAAAGCCACCAGTAGGTGGAGCCCCAGAGTCAAATATCATAAATAGAGCAAGGCAGCTGAGGCAAAGCAAAAAAAAAAATTACAGTAGTAGCAGTAGAGGCTCTAAAGGGTGATCCCCACTTGTAGCCAGCCCCGGTGTGCAGTGCAGTCCTGTCCCCAATGTAGGTGAATGTATAGGAGGGGTTCAGGTCAGACAGAGCCAGGATAGGGAAATATGTGATGGGGGATGGAGATCTCCTTTTTTACCCCACAACTCCTCCCCCAGTGCTCCCAACCAGGTAGGGGGCCCCAGCCACGGACCAGCTACAAGCCAGGGCACCTCACTGTGGTCACCAGCCAGAGGGAGAGGCAGGAGCACCGCAGTGCCCTCATCAAAGATGGCCACTGGTGTCGGGGGGAGGACAGAGCCTCCAGGGCCAGCACCTCACCAGCACAGCAGGACGAGCTCCCCGGGTGCCAGAGGTGGAGGAACCGGAGGCGCCCGGTATGTGCTGCAGGACAGAGCACCTCCCGGCCCGCCACGGAGGTGTCCGGTACAGTTGTGGGCTTGCGGGAGCACTCGGCGGCTGCCTCAGTCACTACAGGCCCCGGCTCGGCGGGCGGAAGTAGGCCTCAGGACGGACATCGGAGACGGAGCTCGCCCACCCGCTTCACCAGGCGCTCACAGAGGGGATGAACAGAGCTGCGCAGAGGTGGAGGGAGCCGGACACAGCAGGAGGTCGGATGCCGGACAGAGCAGACGTAGTAGTGATTCCCGCGACTGGGAACTCCTGGCACCGGCCGTATTCGAAATTGAGCCCCCGGCTTCCGGGGGGTGTGCAGGCCCCAACCTGCAAGGAGGCAGGAGGCCCCTTCCGGCTCCGGGACCCCACACACCAGGCACAGGGGGGATAGGGGCGGAATGTAGGGAGCAGGGAGAGCTATATAGGTGCAGAAATAGGGCCAGTAAAGACTCTATAGGAGGCTGAGTGCGGGAGCTCCCTTCAGACACGTCCTCCCTGCTTGCCTGCCAGCCCCCCCCCCCCCCCCCCCAAATCACAATATTGCAGTTAAAAAATTGTGATTTTTTTTTTTCGTGTTAGAAACCATTAACTTGTATTGGTGATTTACTGTATTTAAAATATTTTTTTAATTAAATATACAGGTTGTTAAACAGACAACGCAAAGTGATTTTGAAAGTACAGTTATTACTACTTTATATTTCACTAGCAAGATCTTTGCATGATTCCTGACCTCTGTACACAGAACTGTTTAATTGGTCTATTTATGAAGTCCTGGAAAGCCCTATCTTCGGCATAAACACTGTTTACTCACTAAACAGCACTGTTTCATACCAATTAAGAAATAAATAACCTTTTACATTAGCACCGGGGATAAATGGTCAACTCAATCCAAATTAATATAATATTCACTTTTTAACCACATTACATCTCTTTACCCTGGAAACACACATTTCAGGTTTTAACACTGAAATGTATTAAATGAAAACAATTTAATCACTAATATGTAAGAATTACCAGCTAAGAACATTACAGTGGTGTAAATCGTGACATTAATAGGCACAATATTATTGGAATATTACTATCACTGTAAAAAAAATATGTGTTTCTGATATTGCTGGATTTATTTTCTTTTTGTTGTAGGTATATGTATACTCTAGTCAGCCTCCAACATTATCACACTTACCAAATGTACTATATTTATTACATTCAGTTGAAATGACCAACTAATTACAATGAACAATGTGAACAAATAAAGAATATTTATTTTCTTGGAAGATACATCATACCTCCCAACATGACCCTCTCCAGGAGGGACACAATGCTCTGCTCCTGGACTTCTCTCTTAATTATTATTGCCGGCACCTGTGTTGAACAGGTTAATGGATAAGAAAGGTGTTTCAGCACAGGTGATGGCAATCGTAAATTAAGAGGGAAGTCCAGGAGCAGAGCATTCTGTCCCTCCTGGAGAGGGTCATGTTGGGAGGTATGATACATGCATATTTTTTCCACACAAAAGCCATTCAAGTGCTGTGCTCCAGCAGCAGGTGTGTGTGGCTTTTGGAGGATGTGCACCAGGCTCCATGTATATTGTTAATGGATTTAAAAAAAAAGCTGTTTCAGCACAGGTGATGGCAATCCTAAATTAAGAGGGAAATCCAGGAGCAGTGCATTGAGGGTCATGTTGTGAGGTATGCGTTAGTACAGTATGACAGGAAAGACTCTGCCTCACAGCCAGCCACTGCTTAATAGAGTCTACTGGTACTACTTGTGAGAAAAAAAGTATTTTTCAAAATTGTTGTACTGCTTGGATATTGGGGGTAATTCAAAGTTGATCGTAGCAGCAAATATGTTAGCAGATGGTCAAAATCATGTGCAGTGCAGGGTGGGGGGGGGGGGCAGATATAACATGTGCAGAGAGAGTTAGATTTGAGTGGGTTATATTGTTTCTGTGCAGGGTAAATACTTTATTGACTTTATAAATTGCTTTATTTTTACATTGCAATTTAGAATTCAGTTTGAACACACCCCACCCAAATCTAACTCTCTCTGCAAATGTTATATCTGGCCCCCCTGTAGTGCACATGGCTTTGCCCAACTGCTCACAAATTTGCTGCTATGATCAGGTCTGAATTAGGCCCATAGAGCGAGATCACTGTCAAAGTCAGAAAAATATCTCTACACACACTGCCATATTTGCACCTCATACTGGTCCGCGCTGCGCATGCGTACGCTCTCCCGTACGTGCACATACTCACAGTCGCGGGCACCCGCAGGCGCACGGTATGCGTATTTACGGTAGAGTTTATGTAATCGTAGCGTGCGACTCATTCGTTACATATTTTCAGTAATAATGTATTTTGTAGATCATGGTCCCTTTGATAGATTCTGAAAGTTTGGTTAATATAGAATGTTCATGAACAGAGAAATCCCTCTTTGTTTGATACGAAGGGTCAGACAGGAGTAATACAGTGGTGTTTAGTATCCATCGGAAGAATATTTAATTAGAAATATTCCGGTGTTGGTTTGAAGCAGATCAATCGCTCGTGCGAATAGTTATGGACATAAGAAGTTTATGAACATTTACTTTATTTGCACTTTATTACCCATGCGGCGGGAAACCCAGTTTCCCTCCCACCTGAGCAGTTGGAAATAGTCACAGCCCACCTGTATGAATCAACCTATGACCTTTTGTTATAATGCGAAGCCGAATTCCTGTGTCCAATGAACAATGAGATTGTAGGGACCATTGAATTGTATTGTGTGTGGGGCATAAATAGGCAGGCCGAACATATCCAGTTCACTCTCTTCAACGGTTCTCATTGCTGATAATCGGGAGCTGGATATCGAGGCGCATGCGATCGTTTCCCCTTGTGCGTAAGTGTTTCTCCGCAACTATATTGATCTTCTTGTTATTGTGGGCCAATCTCTCTCAATTTCTCTCTCTCTCCTTCTCTTTCTCTCTCATTTTCCCTTAAATTGTATTGTATTGTATTTCCTGTGTAGTTATCTGGTTAGGTGGTCTATGTTATATTGTAGTGTATGACTTGTATTGTGTTTAACTCTTTTGCAAGTATAGCATTCATAATATATATTTTAGGCGTTGGACCCTGAGCACGGTATCTGTGTGTTTCTTATAGTATTAAGTATTCTCAGAGCGTCGGTGACGCTCAAACAGCTTTTAAGGTAATAAGGTTATACTGTGTTGCATTTACTCTCTAACATTACACTAAGGTTTTACTGCACAATACACTGTTTATGGTTTAGATACAAAGGTTTAATATAGTGAGCGTCAGCGCCGCTGGTGATCTCCTCGTGGTCCCGAGCGTTCGCTACGCTATAGCGAATCATTACTTTAGTCAACAGCCAATAACGTGCCTGCCTGTGATCTCTTGGCCGTGAGTGAACGTGACGCTTGAGCGTCTCGATCACGGCAAAGCGATTGTTACGCAACTAGCGTACCCTTAAGGTACTTCATACATAAATAGCGTACAGTGTTCTTAGACCTCATAAAGGGTATTATATACGATAAATATTTAGCTTTATCAATTGGCGGCTCGTCCTGTCCTTCACATATCTGCACTAGGTAATTTCAGCAGACATTATCCAGCAGCAAAGGGCGGGAGATCATATTCCTCGTAGTGCTGTTTGGATAAGCGTCTGCTTCTCTTAGTAAAGGGTGCTGAAGGAATCCGGGAACCGGAGGTAAGAACAAAACAATAGTGTCTTTTTAAAACTGTTTATTTTTCTGTCTTGCGTACACACGCACGCACACATATATATCTGCATTTCCTTTTCATTGGTGTATTTTCGTATGTCACTCTCCTGTTTGCCAGTTCTATAGTTGATAAACGTATAAATTGTGTCACGGTGGATCTTTGCTTTGCGTACACGTGTCTCTAACAAAAGACTGAGACTTGCGTACGCAATCCAAGGGCCGACGCACGCAGCGTATATTACGCAACGGAGCGTACGGGTACACCCACGTAACTCAAATCACAAGTTTTTTTTTCCTCTCCTCTCAACGCGATAAGTAGCGCCACGCGGTAAATAACGCCAGGCGATAAATCGCACAAAAATTTTTTTTAATTCCAAATTTAAATTAATAGATCCTTCTCCTAATTTGTAACATACCTGGTCTAAAGAGAAATTTCTGCGCAGAAATAGAAATAGAAACAAAAGTGTACATGTGGTGAGTGAGTGTGTTGTATACAATTTTACAGGTTGAACCACAAGAAAAGTCGAGTACTCGTGAGGTACATGCGTGTAAGTGACGTACATGGTGGCTAGGGAGGCATCCCTGGTTAAATATACAATTTGAGCATTAGAGTGTAGCAGACCAGGAGGTCATACTGTAACAGACCAGGAGGTCATAGCAGACCAACAGGTTCAGGTACAGCAGACAAGGAAGTCCGCTATACAGTCCACAGGCACAACACCAAGAAAGGGTTGGTGCAACACCCATATAGGCCATATAAGCTCTGGCTGAAGGAATTCGCAGCCGTAATTTTCGATTCCACTGGTCGCTCAGTACATAAGATTAGTTGCTTGTGTACTAAACGATTGTACCGCACGTAATTGTGTGCATTAGTAAACCTGACCGGTACTATTTGTGTACGAAGGTCATAAACGCTATTTGTACATTCTAACGTGATTTGTGTAACTTTTTTTTATTTTAAGGGAAGTTCGCTGCTCACTCAGGAACTATCCAGCAACCAATAGTTACTGGAAAGAGTAAGTGTTCTTCGGAGCACCCTCACAGGTTCCAGTAAATAGAGGTTCAGGTCGCAGGGGCCCTAGGTCGAGTACGCCAGCACCATATCGGTGTGATCAGGTCGTATTGGTCGGCGTGGGCGAGTGAGTGGGGTACTCGGTAAACCGCCACCGTCAGCCTATTTTGGACATTTGGTTTGCGTAAGGGTTGGTTAAATAAAGCAACACCTTCGAACTATGGGGGCCACTTGTTCAGGTAGGGGGCGATCAACCTCGGTTCGGGTTGATTCAGTGAACCGACCAATTGGGTCGGCAAGGTATGTAATGTGTGAGAAATACGGAAGTCACACAGAAGCTTTATGTGATGAATGGGAGAGAATGACAGTACATGACGGGGAGAAATTCCCAAGAGTAGGTAGCTTCAGCACAGAGGTGTTAACGAATTTAAGGAGAAGGATATGTCTCATTAAATCAGCAAAGAGACGAATCAAACATTACGATTATTTGCAGTTGTGGCAGCAGGAAGGTGACATACAGAGAGGATTGGCTCAGGCGGCGGGATCTGGCTCAATCAGAAAACTGATAGCCACGGCCCCACCGCCACCATACATATCCGGAGAGAAATTGGTTGCGGAGAATGACGCACTAAGGTGTAACACACAAACACTTAGCAACTGTATAAATGTTAAAGATAATGTTAACCAATTAACCAATGCAAGTATTAACCCGTGCAAGTTGTACCCTGTTTTGAACTTTCCTCAGGAGTGTGATCAAGAAGACGAATCGGCAACAATTTCAGCGCTCTCTCTAGTAGCCACCATAGCAGAGACCACAGTAGGCACAGCTCCACCCACGAGATTAGTAACAAAGGCCCCTAGCGGAGGGATAGGTGAGGTCGTGTCTACAGGTAAGTACGGCACCATACACTATGCTGAAGCCATTTCACCACAGGCTGTAGAACCCACACAGAGTGATGTTGTTAGAGTTAATCCTGTTAGGGTAATAGCTGTTCCAAATGGGAAAACTGACACAACAGGGGTCACCCCTGTGAGGAACATTGCCATGTATAGCCCATTTTCCAGAATGGAATTAAGGACCATCGTGTCTGAATTCCCTGACCCTAGAAAAGATTTAGTTGCCAGTCAAAAATACATCAGAGACTTAGGTAACACTGTAGAGCCCAACAATAAAGACTGGCAGATATTGCTGAGAGCATGTTTACCCTCCAATGTTGACGCAACTCAATTTTTAGCTGATTGCGGATTAGATCAGGATGTACCTCTTACAGATGTGTACAACAAAGATAATGTAAAAAGAATAAACTTACAGTTAAAAGAATATTTCCCAGCGGTAGTCAGATGGAACAAGATATTCTCCATTAAACAGAAGGAGTCAGAGACAGCTGCAGAGTATTTTCACAGAGCATTATCAGAAATGGCAAAATACACAGGTATAGAGGACATTAAAACAAACATAAACCATCGAGAAGTAGCAGTATCGGTACTGATGGATGGTTTAAAAGAATCATTAAAGACTAGGGTACAGACCACACAACCATGTTGGCGAGGTCTGTCTGTGGCTACTTTGAGAGAGGCTGCTATTGATCACGATAGGAACATCACCAGACACAGGGAACAACAAAGTGATAAGTTAATGGCCGTAAGTATACAGGCCCTGACCACAAGGCAGCCTTTGTTTGTATCACCAAACCCTGTGGGTAAGTCAAGTGTGGTTACTTGTTATTCTTGTCATAAACAGGGACACATGGCACGAGATTGTAGAGTAAAGAATGTACGAAACTCATACCAACCCCCTAGACAACGACACGACACACGACATTGGGAGCAAGGTCCGCAGAAACGGAGTTATGAGCCACATGCAGGGGAAACAAAAAGATACCCCCCAAACAGAGATTGGCAAACCTCTGGTAGTTCCCAGCTAACTCCCTCACAAGTAGTTGCTGCCAGCGGGATTCAGGGAGGTCACCATACCCAATAGGGGTGTGGCCATACCTGTAATCTGCAGCCAGTAAAATTGATTGCAAGTCTTGGAAGTGAACCAGAAATTGCAATCAATGTAGCTGGTAAATCATTAAACTTTCTTGTAGACACAGGGGCGGCCAAATCAGTGATAAATTCGACAGTGGGCATGAGGACCACTGGTAGGACAATTCCAGCCGTGGGAGTAACAGGAGTAGTCCAGCATTACCCTGTTAGCAAACCAGCAGAGATTACAATAGGGCCTTTACATACCAAGCATTCCTTTTTGCTGGCTGCATCGGCACCGACCAATCTCCTGGGAAGAGACTTACTGTGTAAAATGGGGTGCGTCATTTATTGTACTCCTGAAGGTGTATTCTTGGACATACCTGAGAATCACGCTCAGGAAGTACGAGACATGTTAGACTCCCCGTCAAAATTAATGTCACATACCACTATGACAAATAGGACTCCCTCCCAAGTAGAAGAAATGACATCTCAGATACCAGAGTCACTTTGGACTAAAGATGGACAGGACACTGGATTAATGGCAAACGTAGCTCCGGTAGTTGTACAAGTCAAAGATGGTAGGATAGCTCCAAAAATCCCACAGTACCCTCTGAAGCCAGAGGTGGAGTTAGGAGTTTACCCAGTAATAGAGCGCTTGCTACAACAGGGCATTCTGGTAAGAACGTCCAGCACTGCTAATAGTCCCATCTTCCCTGTGAAAAAGAGTGGGGGGAGGGGTTACCGGCTAGTGCAGGATCTAAGGGGGATTAACAAAATAGTTGAGAGTCAGTTCCCCGTAGTGCCAAATCCAGCTGTCATCCTAATGCAAATCCCTCCCACTGCGAAATTTTTCACTGTTATTGACCTCTGCTCCGCTTTCTTTTCGGTACCTCTGCACCCTGACAGTCAATATTTGTTCGCATTTACATACAGAGGAGTCCAATACACATGGACTCGATTACCACAAGGATTCATAGATAGCCCAAGTATATTTTCTCAAGCTTTGCATGATTGCTTACAGTCTTTCCAACCAGTGAGTGGATCAGTATTAATACAGTACGTGGATGATCTACTACTGTGTTCTGATTCATTGGAGGCATCCCTGAAGGATACGAAACAGCTCCTGTTTCATCTTTCAGACACAGGACACAAGGTTTCCAAAGACAAGTTGCAATTATGCCAAACTAAGGTAAAATATTTGGGACACTGTTTAACACAAGGACTGAGACACCTGACCGCTGATAGAATTCAAGCAATTAGAGACATGACTCTGCCACAAACCCAGCAACAGATCAGAACATTTTTAGGAATGTGTGGGTATTGCCGTAATTGGATCCCAGGGTTTTCCATGTTAGCGTTACCTTTGCAGGAAATGGTCTCCTCAAACAAACCTGATCGGATTTCGCATACAGACGAGTCTGAGGCAGCATTTGAGAGACTTAAACAGTGCCTAACGCAGGCACCAGCATTAGGTATGCCGGACTATGGGAAACCCTTTGAACTATACGGAACAGAAAGTGCTGGTTGCGCGGCAGGCGTACTAACCCAAAAGCACGGTGATGCCAGCAGGCCAGTAGCATATTACAGCGCTCAGCTAGATACGGTAGCGCGATCCCTCCCCACATGCTTGCGAAGCGTTGCTGCGATAGCATTGCTAGTAACGAAAAGCGAAGACGTCGTGCTAGGTCACAACCTCACAATTCATACACCACATGCAGTGTCAGCCTTGTTGAATTCTGCCCAAACCAGGCACGTCTCATCAGCGCGGTTTACAAGATGGGAATTGGCACTAATGGCCCCCGTAAACATCACCATAAGGAGATGCAGTGCATTAAATCCTGCAACATATCTCCCAGGTGTGCCTGGTCAGGCACAAAGGGTGGAAGGTGAGAGTGATGGGGAAGGAGGATTTAATACAAAGGAAGATACTCATGATTGTATAGAATATTTGACCCAAAATTTTACCGCAAGGCCTGACATCAGTGACAACCCACTGGAAGATGCAGAACTTACGTTCTACACGGACGGTAGTTGTCATAGACAGTCAGACTCGGGAGACTTGTGTACTGGATACGCAGTCGTAGATGACCAAGGCACCATAGAAGCGGAACCGCTAGGCCCACCTCACTCAGCCCAGGTTGCTGAACTGGTCGCCCTAACCAGAGCATGTGAATTGGCTAAGGGCAAATCAGCCAATATCTACACCGATTCTAGATACGCATTCGGGGTAGTCCATGATTTCGGAGCCCTATGGCGCCTCAGAAATTTCATGACGGCAGCTGGTACACCGGTAGCGCATGCAGCTCACATAAAAAAGGCTTCTAACAGCGATACAGGAACCCGACAGAGTGGCTGTTATCAAATGTAAAGCACATACATATAGCCAAGACCCAGTATCGCTTGGTAACAGCCGAGCAGACGAAGCAGCTAAGTTAGCAGCTGCTACCCCCAGAGAGACAGACACCACACAACTGATGGTATTTAATACCATCAACACACAGAAGTTGTGTGAGATGCAAAATTTGTGTTCCACACAGGAAAAGGCAGTCTGGAAGGCAAAGGGATATGGCCAGGAGTCCTCAGGACTCTGGACGGATGGACAAGGTAAACCAGTGGCCCCCAGAGCATATCTTCCATGTTTGGCTGAAGCAGCTCACAGGCTGACTCATCTAGGCAAGGAAGGGATGTGCAAGTTGGTAAGAGCATATTGGTGCGCTGGTGTGCTGATTCTCCTCTCATGCGAGTAAAAGAGCCATGTCGTGCCTTACCTGTTTGAGAAAGAATATTGGAAAGGCAATACCTACAGAACCATCCCATATCCCACCTGCCGGCGGCCCTTTCCAGGTAATACAGATTTACTTCATTCAATTACCCCCTTGTCGAAATTTGAAATATGTACTTGTTTGTATAGATGTTTTCTCAAATTGGGTCGAAGCATTTCCAGCGGCCACAAATACCGCTATGTTTACTGCTAAGAAAATTGTGCAGGAATTTGTATGTAGATATGGTATCCCTAGAATTATCGAAAGTGATAGGGGTACCCATTTTACAGGTGATGTCTTTCAAGGAATGTGTAAATTGATGGGAATTGATAGCAAGCTGCACACTCCGTACCGTCCACAGGCGAGTGCGAAGGTCGAAAGAGTGAACAGCACTATTAAAAATAAATTGAGTAAAGTGATGGCAGAGACAGGATTGACATGGCCAGAAGCTTTACCCATTGTACTGTACAGCATCAGAACCACTCCCAGGTCCCCTCTTAATCTGTCTCCCTTTGAAATCTTGTTTGGTCGACAACCGCATGTTATGATTAACCCTCAGGATGATTTGAAGTGTAACAATGAAGTAACTGTAAAATACTTGATTAACATGAGTAAACAGTTGAGGAATCAAAATGATAATCTGAAGTTAGTGATTCCTGATTTACCAGATAGCAATTGTCATGACATTGAACCTGGGGATTATGTAATGATACGGAATTTTCTACGCTCAGGTTGCCTTATTGACAGATGGGAAGGACCATACCAGGTCTTATTGACTAGCACTACAGCATTGAAGGTTGCTGAGAGAGAGACTTGGGTTCATTCGTCCCACTGTAAAAAGGTCGTTGATCCAGAGAAGTCCTGTGATAAGGAACAGACGGTAGAGGTTGTATCACTAGAGTGTCTGTTCCAGGAGGACTGAGGCGGCACCTGAGCATTGAAAACCACAAGATCAAAAGCAGTTGTCGATCCCCTGTTCCCTTTTATTGTTTTTCTCCACTTCCCATCCCCTCTCCCTCAAATTATTTTTCTCCCCTTCTCATTCTTCTTCGTCTCCTCCTAAGATGGACTTGCCCCAAGAGACTGTGATCCGGATTTTCCTGTTGACCATGATGTTGACCAGAGCAGTCTGTTCCGGCGAGAGTACCATGGAGGTCGAGAGAGGTTCTGGAATGGGTTCTGATGATAAAGATGGAGGCGTAGTTTTCCGAGAACAACATAATCAACAAGCAAAGGCGAGTATCAGAAAACGATCCGATAGCATTGACCATAGAAGGAATTGTGAAGGATTGTTAGCTGAAGAAAACTGTATCTGTAGGCTCTGTAACAATGTCATTGAGGATGGGTGCATGGACCGGAGGTTTAATATCTCCAGCCCTCCTAGTTTGAAGCTCCACCAATACCATGTGGATAGGTCCCTACTATGTTTCAACATCTCCAATCCCCGAAAGCCGGGAAATTGGGAAGTGTCATGGAGTAACCACACCATGACCTTTTCGCATAGAGCAGATAGAATGCCTACAGATACAGAGCTTGTACGCCACATAGCCAGTAGAGGAAAATCTTTCCGGTATAGGTATACCTTAGGAAATAAGATTACTAGAGTTGGAGAGGTATCACCAGGATACTGTGCACATATCGTACAACCTGATACGTGTACTAAGCAGATGGAAGAATTAGGGTTAGGAGATTTCACATGGAAGGTGTGTAGTATGGTTATGTCCTACTCCGTCCCATATGTTCTCCCCGATGATGCATATTTCATATGCGGGAGAAAGGCGTACAAGTGGCTTGCCCCAAACTCTGAAGGATTGTGTTATATTGGAAAAGTATTGCCTGAAGTAATGACTGTATCACATGACAAAATGAAAGACATACACCGTGGTGCCCAAGCTCCTTATACTCACACCCATTACGAGCACGTTGTTAAAAGGCACCTGATAGAGAAGACAGAGCTTTCGGCCTCTGATCTGATAAGTGAATCCACCGGGATTCAATTCTTAATCGCGTTAGATTTCACCCGCACCGCTAGAGGAGTGCTGAATTATAAATACATTTCTGCGCTCGCCAATTTGTTAGGTAATATCACTGAAATGTATGATGACACGTTTAGATATACTGGAAGGGAACTTCAGGCTTACAAAACAGAACTGGTACAGCATAGAATGGTTCTTAATTACCTCACAGCAGTGACAGGCGGATATTGTGTCACACTGGCAACACAATACGGCGTGAAATGTTGCACATATATTACGAATAGCACCGAGGACCCGGTCGAGGTCATAGACCAAAAGATGGACGATATTCTCCAATTGAAGTGGGAATTTCGCAGGAGACACAATCTCACTCTTGCTGCTGTAGGTAATGAGCTGACTGGTTGGGTGTCATGGTTGAACCCGCAAAATTGGTTTTCTGGTTTAGGAGACTGGGCTCAAGGAGTCATAATGGATGTTGGGAAGTTTCTCCTATGTATCTTAGGTGTTGTCATATCGATCGGATTGATATTTAGATGCGGTCAGGCTTTAATGAAGTGCAAACATCGTACAAGGGTAATGAGTTTAAGGAGTGAGGAAACTGTAATTAACCTGGACTTGATTTATGACCCAAATGTAGAAACAATGATGTGATGAAAATGCGATTTCTACGGTCCGTTTCTTTCACCTGTTTTTCTGTTTTTCTCCAAGATAAAAAGACCCCCTTGGACGAGGAAGTTGACAAGACACTATACAGACAACGGATTGACCAAAGAAGAAGTTTTGACCCCTTTAGATACGGACATTTGATGAACTTTGCCATGGATCCCCAGTTTCCCTAGAATTCTTAAACTCACGCTAGCCCAACATTTTTGTAAATCTATTGGCATTGACAAAGCTTTTTGCTCGCACCTAATGGGCAAAACAGCGCAAAGAAGACGACTTTCAACAGACACCAAACAAGACCTCAATCGACGACTGTACATTTACCTGACATAGAATACCACCGCATTTACCGTAATTATGTCTTTTCTTCATTTCTACAACCCTCAGGTAATGACACACATAGTCGATAGGGAATACAGGCACAGATATCAGCAATCACATATCCCCCCCATTCATGTATCATCAACTAAAATGTGCTCCCCCATTTTGTTACAACCAAAGCCGAAAAGAGCTCGGTAAAGTTTGACAGCCCATCCACAGACCCGTACCACGGGATAAGAAGGAATTCACATGTATACTTCGCAATACCTCGAAGCTTGATTTAAAACACGTACGGCACGATGATACATGACCCCCAAGCACGGATTCATACACACATGCTTCTGCTATCTCACTAGGTCATGCCCTTTTCCTACCATCTCCTCTCCTCCCTTACCCAACCATGTAAATGTATTAACCCCTAACATATATTTTTCTCTTTTTGAAATGTTTTCAGAAGGTGGCAGTTATTATTGACTGCCAAAGGGTGGACTGTCAAAGTCAGAAAAATATCTCTACACACACTGCCATATTTGCACCTCATACTGGTCCGCGCTGCGCATGCGTACGCTCTCCCGTACGTGCACATACTCACAGTCGCGGGCACCCGCAGGCGCACGGTATGCGTATTTACGGTAGAGTTTATGTAATCGTAGCGTGCGACTCATTCGTTACATATTTTCAGTAATAATGTATTTTGTAGATCATGGTCCCTTTGATAGATTCTGAAAGTTTGGTTAATATAGAATGTTCATGAACAGAGAAATCCCTCTTTGTTTGATACGAAGGGTCAGACAGGAGTAATACAGTGGTGTTTAGTATCCATCGGAAGTATATTTAATTAGAAATATTCCGGTGTTGGTTTGAAGCAGATCAATCGCTCGTGCGAATAGTTATGGACATAAGAAGTTTATGAACATTTACTTTATTTGCACTTTATTACCCATGCGGCGGGAAACCCAGTTTCCCTCCCACCTGAGCAGTTGGAAATAGTCACAGCCCACCTGTATGAATCAACCTATGACCTTTTGTTATAATGCGAAGCCGAATTCCTGTGTCCAATGAACAATGAGATTGTAGGGACCATTGAATTGTATTGTGTGTGGGGCATAAATAGGCAGGCCGAACATATCCAGTTCACTCTCTTCAACGGTTCTCATTGCTGATAATCGGGAGCTGGATATCGAGGCGCATGCGATCGTTTCCCCTTGTGCGTAAGTGTTTCTCCGCAACTATATTGATCTTCTTGTTATTGTGGGCCAATTTCTCTCAATTTCTCTCTCTCTCTCTCTCCTTCTCTTTCTCTCTTTTTCCCTTAAATTGTATTGTATTGTATTTCCTGTGTAGTTATCTGGTTAGGTGGTCTATGTTATATTGTAGTGTATGACTTGTATTGTGTTTAACTCTTTTGCAAGTATAGCATTCATAATATATATTTTAGGCGTTGGACCCTGAGCACGGTATCTGTGTGTTTCTTATAGTATTAAGTATTCTCAGAGCGTCGGTGACGCTCAAACAGCTTTTAAGGTAATAAGGTTATACTGTGTTGCATTTACTCTCTAACATTACACTAAGGTTTTACTGCACAATACACTGTTTATGGTTTAGATACAAAGGTTTAATATAGTGAGCGTCAGCGCCGCTGGTGATCTCCTCGTGGTCCCGAGCGTTCGCTACGCTATAGCGAATCATTACTTTAGTCAACAGCCAATAACGTGCCTGCCTGTGATCTCTTGGCCGTGAGTGAACGTGACGCTTGAGCGTCTCGATCACGGCAAAGCGATTGTTACGCAACTAGCGTACCCTTAAGGTACTTCATACATAAATAGCGTACAGTGTTCTTAGACCTCATAAAGGGTATTATATACGATAAATATTTAGCTTTATCATCACTTTACTACAGCCATAAATCAAGGCTGTGTAATCACAGCAGTAGCAGCTTGCTCACATAAATCTGAAAACATGGCATGTTCTGTTATACAAAATGGCACTGAAGCCTCATAGTGCTGTCTAGATGTACAATAGTAAAGTGTATTATTAGATTGTTAGCCAGCAGAATACCGGAATAGCATAGATACTTTATAAAATGAAGTATACAAATTATCACACTGTTGGGAAAAAATGGAGGTTGTATAGATTTGGCAAAAAGAGAGCATGTAAGCACTACTGTATATAAACGGACTGGAAATAGTGTTTAAAGCCGAGGGAACACTAGACAACATTTTAAACAAATTTGCCAATATCAACCATTCGTTAAAATAAGTTGTTAAAACTGTTTAGTGTGTACACACAATGTAGCTAATGGGTCACTAGCAACGGCCCCTGTTGTTTGTACATGCAACTCAAATTTGAAACTGTTGCTAATGACTAGGAGCAAATTGTGCAGCCTGTACACTACCAACGAGGAACGACTAATTTAATTTAGGCTGAAACTCAACAATTTGGTAGAGTCGAACAACTCGCGTATCTAGTTTGGTCGATTGTAAAATCGTTCAGTGTATATGCACAATGTTATTTGTCCAGGAGTTCTAGAGAGTTCAAGGGAAATTGTAAGCAACATCGTATTGTTTACAGAGCTGCTAGATGTATCAAAAAGAAAGATAATAACAAAATGCAATTAAGTATCATAAATCTAAGCAAAAAATACACAGTTGCCATCAGGCTTGTACCCCACAACCATACTCATAGCATGCAATACTGCATAATAGTATTATTATCATACTGTAGGACACAACTAATGGAATACTGATGTCTATCCAGTATTGACCAATAGCTACACAATGACTCAAAACAAACTTAACATTCAATACCTGAGTGCCACTAAATAATGCAAGATGGTTAATCTCCTTAAAATAGTTCACCCAACATATGCATAATCTATTATATAAAATCTATGATATAAAAACATAGTGTCTATCACTGACCTGGTTTGGGAGTGTTGTGGACTCGGGGTTTCTTCCGGTGACCGGGAAGAGGAACCGCAACTGGGCCGCAGCAGAGATGGCCGATTGTAGGTTTTCCTCATGCAGGATTTGGTCGGCAGACAGGAGGCACGTGTGGACGCTGGAGGTCTCCTGAAAGACAGAACTTGAAAAGGCGCTGATGAATCAGTGAAGAGTGCTGGAGGCACAAACTGCACTGGAGAGCACTGGGTGCTTGGAGGCACTGAGGTTCTTGGAGGCACGGAGGTGCTTGTAGGCGCTGAGGTGCTTGTAGGCGCTGAGGTGCTTGTAGGCGCTGAGGTGCTTGTAGGCACGGAGGTGCTTGTAGGCACTGAAGTGCTTGGAGGCACTGAGGTGCTTGGAGGCGCTGGGGTCCATCTGGGAAGGCTGGAAACCACAGGGATACGGGAGCTCTGGAGATCACAATTTCTGTAGCAGAATAGATGATACTCAGGCACCGGAGCTCTGCCCGGCGTCTGAATTTGAACTTCCCGCCAGCGTCTGATTGGGGAAGCGCTTGATGATGTCACCCACACCTTCAGTGAATGCCGGGCGTACCCGCGACATTCACACTATGAGCGCTGGACGGAGCGCCGGGAGCCGGAGACCGCCAGCGAGGACGGCCGCCCGGAGACCCAGCGCCCCCGGAGAGGTAAGTACGGCGGCCGCATGACAGTACCCCCTCCTCTAGGAGTGGCCCCTGGACACTTTCCTGGTTTTGTAGGGTGTCTAGAATGGAAAATCCGGATTAGTCGAGGAGCTGAGACCTCAGAAGCTTTTATCCAACTTCTCTCCTCAGGACCATAACCTTTCCATTCCACCAGATATTGCAGATTCTTCTGATGGTAACGAGAGTCCAGAATAGTTTTGATCTCGAAGTCTGTTCCGGGTTCAGTTTCTACTGAGGTGGGGCTAGAAGACTTTGAATGAAAACGATTAAGGACCAGAGGACGAAGAAGAGAAACATGGAAGGCATTTGGTATACGTAGGTGAGAAGGTAAACCCAACTTAGAGACCACAGGATTCAGGACTTGTAGCACAGGATAAGGACCGATGAATCTTGGAGCAAACTTCATAGTGGGCACCTTTAACCGGAGATTGTGTGTGGAAAGCCATACCCTATCACCAACCTAGTATTGAGGAGCGGCTCGCTGTTTCTTATCCGCGAAGAACTTGTATCGGACAGAAACCTTTTTAAGACTAGCATGAATCTTACTCCAAATTTGTCTGAAGTGTAGTAGAGTGGAAGTCACAGCTGGTACCTCTTCTGTCGGAAGAATTGGTAATTCCGGAACTCGTGGGTTGAACCCATAGTTGATGAAGAACGGAGACTCGCCAGTGGAAGAATGAAATGAATGGTTATGGGCAAACTCCACCCAAGGTAACAACTCCACCCAGTTGTCCTGTGAAGGGGAGAGATAAAGGCGGAGGAAAGTCTCTAGATCTTGGTTGACTCGTTCCGTTTGTCCATTCGTTTGGGGATGATAGGCAGACGAAAATGTAAGTGTAATTTGTAAGGCTGAGCAGAGGGCTCTCCAAAACCTTGCGGTGAACTGTACCCCTCGATCAGAGACTATTTCTTGAGGTAAACCATGCAACCGAAAGTGTTCCCGGATGAACAATAAAGCCAACTTGGAAGCTGTCGGCAGACCTGTCAATGGAACGAAGTGCGCCATCTTTGAAAAACTGTCGACAATCACCCAGATGGTATTGTAACCCTTGGAACAGGGAAACTCGGTAATGAAGTCCATGGAAATATGAGTCCAGGGTTTCATAGGAATGGACAGAGGACGAAGCAACCCGGCAGGAGGTAGACGAGGAGATTTATCCTGCGTACACTGTGGACAAGAATTAACGTAATCCTGTACATCCTTCCTCATGGTGTCCCACCAGTAAGATCTTTGAAGAAACTTGAGCATCTTCTGGACGACGGGATGACCAGAGAACTTGGAGATATGGGCCCACTGCAGTATTTTCGGCCAGAATTTAGTTGGTACAGACATTCTCCCAGGGGGAGGACCCGGAGTAGTGGATGCAGCGGAAACAGAAATTGGATTCAGAATTAAACTCTGTTCAAAAGAATCCTCTTCATCTGTGGGGGTTTGTGAACGAGAGAGCGCATCAGCTTTAGTATTGAAAGTCCCGGCCCGGTACTTGATAAAAAAAGAAAATCGAGTGAAGAAAAGCGCCCATATAGCTTGACGAGGATTCAAACACTGTGCGATTTTAATGTACAACAAATTTTTGTGATCGGTGTAAATAGTAATCACATGTTTGGCCCCTTCTAAAAGATACCTCCACTCCCCCAAAGCAGATTTTGTTGCCGAGAGTTCTTGATCACCAATAGTATAATTCCGTTCGGCCGGAGAGAACTTTCGAGAGTGGAAGCCACACGGATGCAATTTCTTATCCGAGGAGTACTGGGAGAGAACGGCTCCGACTCCGACCGAGGACTCGTCAACTTCCAGGAAAAAAGGTTCTTCAAAATTTGGTTGTTGAAGTACCGGGGCTGACATAAAAGCTGATTTCAAGAAGGTGAAAGCTTCCATGGGTTCAGGAGAACACAAACCCGGGTTGGAGCCCTTTCTGGTCAAGGCGGTAATGGGTGCAACTATAGTAGAGAAACCCCTAATATATTTCCTGTAATAATTCGCAAAGCCCAGGAATCTTTGTATTGCTTTCAAAGAGAGGGACTGAGTCCAGTCACGAATGGCAGAGAGTTTCTCCGGGTCCATGCGAAGCTCCGTCCCCGAGATGATATAACCGAGGAACGGAATTGATGTTACTTCGAAGGTACATTTGGAGATCTTAGCATAGAGATGATTCTTTCGTAAATGGTGGAGCACCTCTTTGACCTGTGTCCTGTGTTCAGCAAGATCTTTGGAAAAAATCAGTATGTCGTCTAAATATACCACAACACTTCGATATAACATGTCTCGGAAGATTTCATTGACGAATCCCTGGAAGACGGCAGGGGCATTACTAAGGCCAAACGGCATCACCAGATATTCATAATGCCCATCCCTGGTATTGAAGGCGGTCTTCCATTCATCCCCTTCTCGGATGCGTATAAGATTATAGGCTCCCCTCTAATCGAGCTTGGAGAAAACGCTGGCGCCACGAACCATATCAAATAACTCTGATTAGTGGCAAGGGGTATTTATTCTTGATGGTGATATCGTTTAAGCCGCGGTAGTCGATACATGGTCTCAACCCCCCATCCTTCTTCACGAAAAAGAAGCCCGCTCCAGCCGGGGAGATAGAGGGGCGAATGAATCCCTTGAGCAGATTGGACTTAATATAGTCCGACATAGCTTGAGTCTCAGGAAGTGACAGAGGATATGTGCGGCCACGGGGCGGCATCTTCCCTGGGATAAGGTCAATGGGGCAGTCCCAAGGCCTATGGGGTGGTAACTGGTCAGCCGCCTGTTCCGAAAACACATCCTTGAACCCTTGATATGCCTCCGGAAATTGCTCTTCATCCGACTTAGAAGAGACACGGAGCGGACAGACGGAAGTGAGACAGTTAGCGTTACAAAAAGAACTCCAAGACAGAATTTGAGAAGACTTCCAATCAATGTGGGGATTATGAATTTTGAGCCAAGGCATTCCGAGGACCAGATCATGATGCATTTCCGGAATCGCCAAGAATTCCAGACATTCTTGATGTAGAGCTACGACCTGCAGCTTAACTGGCTCCGTGCGCCACGTTATGAGACCCTTGGATATTCTAGTACCATTGATAGCCGTCAACGAAATAGGCCGCTCGATAGGCCGTACCTTTCAAATCCATGCTTTGGACCCAGGAAGAAGAAACAAAGTTCCCCGCAGCTCCGGAATCCAACAGGGCCTCACAAGACTTGGAGACTGACTTGGTGATTAAAGACACAGGAAGCAAACAATCCAAAGCCGGAGAAGATTTAGTCGTGACCCCCAACTTGTCTCCTCCGGAACAAGCTAGGCCTGCCCGTTTCCCGGACGGGATTTGCAGAATTTGAGGAAGTGATCTGCGGCCCCGCAGTACAGACAGAGTTTGCCCTCACGACGACGCTGTCGTTCTTCAGGAGACAATCGGGACCGGTTAATCTGCATGGGTTCGTCCGGACTTGGTACCACCGCTTGCCTAGAGGGAGGAAGCCGGAACCTGGAATGCTCCGATCGACTACGTTCACCTCCACGTTCCTGCATCCGGAGATCCACCTTGACGCAGAGAGAAGTCAGTTCCTCCAACAAATCCGGGAGTTCCCTAGTGACCAACTCATCCTTCAGGCGATCAGAGAGACCGTTCCAGAAAGCAGCTCTCAGGGCGTCATTATTCCAGTGAAGTTCAGAAGCAATGGTCTGAAAATGAACCACGTACTGGCCCACGGATCGGGAGCCCTGACGGATGCGTAGCAAGTCAGAAGAGGCCGTGGTCATCCTGCCGGGCTCATCGAAAATTCTTCGGAAAGACGTGATGAATTCAGTGTAATTGGAAACCAATGAATCAGATCTATTCCCATAGTGGAGACACCCAATCCAATGCAGATCCTTCAAGCAAAGAAATAATATATGCCACCTTGGACCGGTCTGTGGGAAAATTATGTGCGAGTAGCTCAAAATGAACTTCGCATTGGTTTACGAAACCACGAAAAAATTTGGGATTCCCATTATAACGGGAAGGAGTAGGGAGTTGAAGGCGCGGACTGATACCAGCCGATGGTTGAACATTGCTGGGAGCGGCAACTGGTGCGGCTACGGGAACTGGGGCCGGAATTACAGAAGCTAAGGATGCTTGAATCTGATTCAAACGACCGGACAACTCCTGGAGGTACTGCATCACTTGGCCCTGTGCTGCTTCCTGACTTTGCACGTGGGAAGCCAAATTCTGGATGGCACTTGAGTCCGTGTTCCGATCCCCCGGGTCCATGAGGCCTGAGTATACTATCACTGACCTGGTTTGGGAGTGTTGTGGACTCGGGGTTTCTTCCGGTGACCGAGAAGAGGAACCGCAACTGGGCCGCAGCAGAGATGGCCGAATGTAGGTTTTCCTCATGCAGGATTTGGTCGGCAGACAGGAGGCACGTATGGACGCTGGAAGTCTCCTGAAAGACAGAACTTGAAAAGGCGCTGATGAATCAGTGAAGAGTACCGGATGCTGGAGGCACAAACTGCGCTTGAGAGCACTGGGTGCTTGGAGGCACTGAGGTGCTTGTAGGCGCTGAAGTGCTTAGAGGCACTGAGGTGCTTGTAGGTGCTGAAGTGCTTGGAGGCACGGAGGTGCTTGGAGGCGCTGGGGTCCATCTGGGAAGGCTGGAAACCACAGGGATACGGGAGCTCTGGAGATCACCACTTCTGTAGCAGAATAGATGATACTCAGGCGCCGGAGCTCTGCCCGGCGTCTGAATTTGAACTTCCCGCCAGCGTCTGATTGGGGAAGCGCTTGATGACGTCACCCGCACCTTCAGTGAATGCCGGGCGTACCCGCGACGTCCACACTATGAGCGCTGGACGGAGCGCCGGGAGCCAGAGACCGCCAGCGAGGACGGCCGCCCGGAGACCCAGCACCCCCGGAGAGGTAAGTACGGCGGCCACGGCGGCTGCATGACAGTGTCAAGCACATACAGTGATTTAAGACCAATTCAAATAAAACATTGCATTCTGAAATCTTAATTCAGTCTTTCTGGGGCAAGAGAGTTCAAATTATAAATCCATTTTAATTTTCATTGCAAAATTATTTTATCTCTATCCCTCTTCTTAGTGGGGGAATATGGTCCAAAATAAAGCCCTTTAGTTGGCAAAGATTGTGCTCCCTTTCTGGAAAATGTTTTGCTACTGGTAGATTCTTAAGATCACTATTCTGGACTAGTGGATTTAATTTCTTCTTATTTGAAGAGTGATGTTGTGTTAATCTGTCATTGAATATGCAGGATGCTTTGCCCACATGTAACAAATTGCATGGGAGGCGGAGAACATAGATTACGTACAGGGCCAGTGCAAGTTTTCTTGGTACCCTAGGCAAAACTTCAACCTACACAACCCCCCCCCCCCCCCTCACACACCATCACCACCACCAACACAACCATCAATACCCTCAAGCCCCTCAGGTGGAAGTGCGGAGGTTTCGTCTCAAAGGTTAACAGCCACCATCTGCATTAAGTTCAACAAGGATGCTTCTCTCAAAGACATTCTTCATTTTTTGATAGGCAGACTCAGTGGTGCCCCACCAGATCCCGATGCCCTAGACAGCTGCCTAAGCTGCCTAATGGTAGAGTTGGCCCTGATTACATATTTCCTATTGCAGCATAATGTAAATCTAGACAGATAATATTTGTTGGTGATAGGATTTGAAACAGCTGTACCAGTGCTCAAAAAGGAGCAATTGACACAGTCAGACACCAAACCTGAAAGGTTGGATCGTATCCCATTGAGTCACTGCGGGTGTTTTTATAGAAATGGCATTGTCTGCTTATACAGCATATAGTAGAGGGTAATTTGTAAATCTCCACAAATGTCTGATAACCGGGCAGTCCCTGGTGCATTGGTATAGAAGATCCTCTGATGCTTGGCACATATGCATCTGATCCAGTAAACTGTCTGGGAGACTCCTTGGACTAATTGTGTTCTCCCTGAAGAGTCTAGCAATCTCACTGAGGGTGAACTGGTACCTGTAACACAATGATGACATCATCACTCTCCACCCACCATGGAAACACTGGAGAGAAGAATAAGGAGAAATTGTTCTACAAGGAAATTGCAGCCACTCTCCAACACATTGATGGCTACTTGACTGGTTGTACGCCCAAAGATGTGTGTTGAATTACATGTGATTCGTGCCCAAGGAAGTGTACTGAATTACTGCATATGTGTGCTGCATCACAGGACATGTGTGCTTCATTTTAGTGGAGGTGTACTGTGCGTTGCATTAAAAGGGACAAATTGCATGAAACTTGTTGGACAGGTAAGAGTTATAGGGAGTCATTTAAGATACTAGAAAATAGTAGAGCGCAATGTATTTCTAAATTTCACAATCTCTCTGACATACTTTTTCAAAAGTAGGCAAGTATGACTGCTATAAGAAGATAAGTATCCTGCAACTGTACGTTTAGTACTGTACGTTTAGTAATGAAATAGTAGTATATCCTGTCTAGTTGGATATTCCAAAGACAAAACACCTTACAGTTTCACATGTCCCATTAAGGCTTCTTAGATATGATCGAAATTTCAGAAACCTGTTATAACTCTTCCACTCAAACTCCAAAAAGCAATGAAATTCCGAACATTAAGGCGGATGCCTTAATGGACGTGTTCCTTGCACAATTCAGATATTGTGTGCCATCACAGCCTGTGAGTAAGTGCAGATTCAGCACTCTCACAGAGTGAGACTGCTGTCACTCACACAATGGTGGAGCTGCTAATTCACAAGATTTGTGAGCTCATTGGAATACACACATGCAGTCTATGCAACTGACGGTCTAAGCGATTATGTGGTGCACCCATCCCAGTCAGCGCTCACAACCATCCCATTTGGTCACCACAACAATCCCACCTTGTTCAAACATTCTTCTCACTCCATACATTCATCTCACTTAGTATACACATTTAGCTTCCTCAAACATCTTGGTTAACTGCTAAAACTATAATACCCCATCTACGGTCTGTGCATCTACACTTACTTCCCCTATAAGCCTCTATGCTGCTCTGTCTTCCTTAATCCCTAATGCTGTGTTCTCCCATCTGTACTAGTCTGTATTCAATGATCGAAATTTCATTGCTTTTTGGAGTATGAGTGGAAGAGTTACAACAGGTTTCTGAAATGCCAGATCATGTGTAAGAAACCTTAATGGGATACGTGAAACCGTAAGATTTTCTGTCTATGGAATTTCATAGCTTGTTTTCAATTTATCTTTTTAATTCAGAAATGTCATATTTCACTGTAAGAGTAAACATTTGATTATTTAAATGTTTAATGAAAATGTTCGTGTAACATCACTGTTCTGTGCAAAATGCAAAAATATTTTTGTATTTACCAAACATAAGAAAGAAATCCAGCGGCGGCTTATGCAGGGAGGGGGAAGGTGGCAGCAGCCTGTGACTGAGGCTGGAGGCGAGGGAAAGACAGCCAGTGTGCTGGGAGCAGGGGAGAAAAGGCTGGTGGCTGATACAGGGAGGGGAGGCGGCAGCAGGCTGTGACCACTATACGGAGGTGGGGGAGAGACAGCCTGTGTTCCTGGCGCTGGGAGCGGCGGCTAGAAAGTCGATGGCGGCTGATGCAGGGAGGCGGGAGAGGAAGCCGCAGTGGCTGATGATGTGAAGGAGAGAGAGGGAGCTGTCGGAGGCTGCTAAAAGCACTGAAGCAGACTATGGAGGGAGTGGGGAGAGAGCTGTACAGCAGCAGCATAAAGTGTTATTGGCTGTGCCTTGGTCACGTGGTAGCCTCTGGCACCGCTCGAACCGGACAATGAAAACTCATTCATGTGAGTGGTGCCAGGGCTAATTACTATCACACTGTGCCCCATCAGCCCCAAAACACCCCCTGCCTCACTGTATTACTGAGACATACGTCGTTCACCTCCACTGTACAAAATAAAAATTATGTGGGGAAAGACGGCCATGTTAGTGTACCCAATTGAAGCTGCTCTGAGTACAGTCCTTGCTGGTTGCCACTGCGCAGGTGCAACAAATTGAAATGCCCTATCTTTAAAATGGGGCATATTTTACTAAATTAAAAAACAACTAACTTTCTGAAAAACTTTAACCCCAAAAGGCCCTACACTGTGACAAACTCTACCTAACAAAACAAACCCCAAGTCTTAATTCCTCCTCTACCCTGATTTATGCCTTCCCAAATATGTCACCATAGATTACATTAGAAAACTGTCAAATTAGCCAAAAAGGAAGTGGCAGAAAAAACTAACAGTTTAAACTTTAGATTATATCCCAATTACACATTTTTTTTAAATTTTGCCTTGAAATTTGCGGCACCAGGTGATGATTCTATGCCAAGTTTCAGCTCAGTACATCCAATAATTTTTGAGGTGTAGCCCCTCAAACACCGTGCCCCCATCTCAGAAGTTCCCTATTAGAGAATTCTGTTTCGATTCAGCCTTAATATAAGAGCACATCATGCCTTTATAATTCTTAAATATTTGGAGCCAGTTTGATAATCCCAGTTCCATCCTCTGATAAACAGGTAAACTCCATAGGAGGTTAAAATGTGTCCGTATAGCTTTCTTACAAGTGAGAGGATTTAACAGTAGAATATAAAAGGCATTACATAAGTCTGAAGGTGAAAGATGTTTCATTATTTTACTGGAAAAGTGTTATTCCTGTAAGAAGGTCAGAGAATGCAACGGTACAAATGACATTTTCCTGGTTGCTTGTTTGACTATAAAAGCTTTTTTGTCATATGATAAATGAAAGGTCTTCTAGAATAGATATAGGCATTAGCCCACATAATAAAGGGGTGGATATATGAGCATTGGGAAATACTAAGCTACTGTAGTTACCAGAAGGAGAACTTACAGTAGGTTACATTTACTAAATGTAATATGCCGGAACACTAGATTAGGCTAGAGTGGCTATCAATGGTGTTCAGAGCCGGCCCTAGGCTTAGGCAAACTAGGCAACTGCCTAGGGCATTTGGCATGCCTAGGGGCACCAGCAGCTTCTGCTGATTAAAATGATATGCGACATGCCTATATTCTGTGTGTAGCATTTCGTATGCAGATACAGCCACAGTGGCACACAGTATATAGGCATGCCGCATATCATTTTATTCAGCAGAAGCTGCTTGTGCATCCTAGCCATACATAAATGCAAATAAGATGCATTTTCATAAAAAAAAGGTGCCTGACGTTAGGAGAGCTGCCAGCTGACTCACACAAGACATCTCCTGCTGAATGGTGTATTGAGGCAAGATGTATGAGGACACATCTGTAACCAAGCAGAGGCAGAGGTCACAGTGTTAGCGGCCATGTAAATGCTGTGTACAGGTAGGTTGATTGTGCAATAGTGTTCGGCATAAGAGGCATTATGTGTGTCATGTGTATAACTGCATTAATAATGTGCAGCAAATGTGTAAGTAACATTATGTGTATAAGGGCATTAATAAAGGATGGCAGAATGTGTAAGGTGCATTATGTTTATAAGGACATTAATAATGTGTGTCATATGTGTGAGGGGGCATTACTGTGTGGTATTATGTGTATAAAGTGCTCTACTGTGTGGCATAATGTATATAAAGAGCACTACTGTGTGGTCTAATGTGAATAAAGAGCAATATGATGTGGTGTAATGTGAATAAGGAGCAATTCAGTATGATGTTATGTCAATGAGGGGCACTACTGTAAGGAGTAATGTATATATTGTAAAGTGGTACTACTGTGTGATGTAACATGAATAAGGGACACTATTGCATAATAAAATGTGAATAAAGTTGCACCACTGTGTGGCACAATTTGAATTAAGGGTACTATTGTGTGCCCCTTACAAGCAAAATCACACCCCTCTTTGGGCTGCTCGCCAAATGTGCACACTGTTCCTATTTTAAATATAGGGGGTAGGAGCACCAAAATGAGTACTGTGAGGGGTGATGGTGCTGGAAAAGGGGTACAGGGTCAGAGGCAGAAATAACGGTGGTGCTAGGGGGCACCAGACAAAATATTGCCTAGGGCATCATATTGGTTAGGGCCGGCTGTGATTGGTGTTATTGGTCAAAAAGTTTAACTTTTCACAGCTTGGTACATTTGGTATTTTTACAGTCCACATTGAAACCTATGGGGATCGCATGGATGATTGATAATCAATGGACCACAGCACATATTGGCGATATCTGCTGCTTTTCCTTTTAGTACAGAGCTCCAATGAATACCCCCCAAAATTAATACAGCAATTATCTGAAAACTGGTGTTTGTGAAGGCTTGACCAAAAAACTAGTTTGATACATCAGCCCCTATATCTGCCCCTTGGTTCCAGAATATACGGGATTCTAATTCCAGTCTTAAAGAAAGCTACATTATGTCTATGGAAGGGTTTTACATATGTGCTGTTTTTTTTTTTTCTTCATTTTTTTTCATTTATTCAAGAGTTAAGTCCACTAGTGTCACAAAGACTGTTTTGAATGTGGAATGCCACTTGCATCATCAATTGACGTAGGTGATGGGGCAGGCATTTCCGTTGGAATAACTGTGCAGGGTAATGGAGAAGGTGGAACTAGTTCCCCCAACCATTACAGGTGATGGAACTCAGTTGCACCTTGTTCCCCCCCATTTTATCCTCTGGATAACTCCAGCTTAAGGGGACGTTTCAGAGGTGGACGCATAGAAACCATCCTTCCGATATTTTCTCTCTGCGCATGCATCCCTTATTCACTGTGCATGGTCTTGATGGTTACCACTGGGGGACATAGGTCCTCATTTCGAGTTGTTCGCTCATTGCCGATTTTCTCTATTTTGCTATTAGTCGCTTACTGCGCATGCGCAATGTTTGCAGAGCGCATGCGCTTAGTTATTTTTACTCAACAGTTAGGTATTTTACTCACGGCATTACAAGGAATTTTCTTTGTTCTGGTGATCGGAGTGTGATTGACAAGAAGTGGGTGTTTCTGGGCGGAAACTGACCGTTTTCTGGGTGTGTGTGAAAAAACGCTGCCGTTTTTAAGAAAAACGCGGGAGTGGCTGGAGAAACGGGGGAGTGTCTGGGCGAACGCTGGGTGTGTTTGTGACGTCAAACCAGGAACAAAACTGACTGAACTGACCGCAGTGGCAGAGTAAGTGTCGAGCTACTCAGAAACTGCAAAGAAATTTCTATTCGCAATTTTGAGAATCTTTCGTTCACAATTCTACTAAGCTCAGATTCACTCCCAGTAGGCGGCGGCTTAGCGTGTGCAATGCTGCTAAAAGCAGCTAGCGAGCGAACAACTCGGAATGAGGGCCATAGATCAGAATTGCTTTGAGAGCCATGCAATTTCAATGGGCGTTTCTGGCCAGTGATTAGGGGGTTGGGGTCTTGACCTGGGCATCTCTGTGTTAGCTACTGCAGCAAAAGATGAAGTTCTGTTCACACCAGTGTCAATGGCCCCATGTACATTCTGACCCTTTTACAGGCAGGTGCAATGTCCAGCAGCTCTGCCAATGGCTTGCCGATTGTGCCTCGTATAATGCACATGATTGGATTTGCACAGTGGCTTGTGGATGTCTATACAGGATGCTCTTCAGCTGTAGCATTAGCATTCAGGGGCTGTAGCAGCTGCAACAAAACCAGCTGTTACTTTACTGTATCCACCTCTAAATCACTCCCAAAGGGCACAAATTTAGAAATGGATAAACTGTGTTGTGATATAGGGGGTGCAAATTCAACTGTTTCTGCATAGGTGGAAAATACTGGCTGCTTTTACAATACACGTAAAAATTAGAGGTGTGCACCGGACACTTTTCGGGTTTTGTGTTTTCGTTTTGGATCTGGATCTCTTTTCGTGTTTTGGATCTGAATTGGTTTTCCCAAAACCAAGCTTTAGGGTTTTGGTTTTTTATCTGTTTTTAAAAACAAAAACAAAAAACAAGAACATAAAAACAGCTAAAATCAAAGAATTTGGGTATTTTGTTTGTTCCTACAGTATTATTAACCTCAATGACATTCATTTCCACTCATTTCAAGTCAATTTTGACCTCCTCACTGCTCACAATATTGTTCACCAACATAGGCCAAAGCCTGGCTGGCTAAAATAAGCAACAGAGCAGCGGCACAAACACACGGCAGTAATTTCTGTTTAAAAATGTTTTACAAATTAGTACTGTATTAGCAATAACCAATCAAACTAATTCACAAGTACTATCAATAGAAAACAATCCAGCACAGAAATTTCCTGAGAATCGTATGTACAATATCATTGCTCTAAAGTACTTACCAAACAGCATAGAAAAACACAAAACCATGTGTAAAATAGCAACAGCAGACATTGATGCCCCCTACACAAGGACACATGCCCCCAGCAAATGTCTATTCTCAGTGCCCAGTCTGTACCTCCCTCCTGGGTTCCCTGGGTCACTGATGACTGGCACTCTGTGCCCATGTAATGCCCCGATCAATCAGCCGTTTTGTCGAGCAGCTCCCCAAAATCTCCCCAGTCACAAAAAACAGCATTCTGTACCTGCGTAGTACAGTGTGGAATACTTTGGGACACACAGTTAAAAACTAACCAGGTTACAGTGCTGATCGGACAGTGTGGGTCAGACACAGTGTGGGTTACAGTGCAGGTTGGATACAAAGCGGGTCAGATACAATGCAGGTTACAGTGTGGGTAAGATACAGTGCAGGTGGATGCAGGGCAGGTCAAATACAACATAGTTGGAATTCATTGTCGGTAGTATATAGTGCAGATCGCATACAGTGAAGGTCGGATACAGTGCGGGTTGGATATAGTGTGAGATACAGTGCAGGTCATATACAGTGCGGGATACTGTTTGGGTCAGATTCAGTGCAGGTCAGAGTGCAGGTTGGACACAGTGTGGGTTGGCTACAGTGCAGGTTGGATACAGTGAGTGTCACATACAGTGATGATTGGTTAGAGTGCAAGGTCAGATACAGTGCGTGTCGGATATAGGGGGTCATTCTGAGTTGATCGCTCACTAGCAGTTTTTAGCAGCCATGCAAACGCTATGCCGCCACCCACTGGGAGTGTATTTTAGCTTAGCAGAATTGCGAACGGTTCTATCGCAGAGCGGCTACAAATTTATTTTGTGCAGTTTCAGAGTAGCTGAAAACCTACTCCGCTTGTGATCACTTCAGACCATTCTTTTCCGGATTTGACGTCACAAACACGCCCTGCGTTCACCCAGCCACGCCTGCGTTATTCCAGCCACGCCAGCGTTTTTCCGAGTACTCCCTGAAAACGGTCAGTTGCCACCCAGAAACGCCCACTTCATGTCAATCACTCTGCGGCAGCTAGTGTGACTGAAATGCATCACTATACCCTGTGTAAAACTACATCGGTCATGGTACTCGTACGTCGCGCGTGCGCATTGCACCGCATACCTGCCTTTTTTTGCATGATCGCTGCACAGCGAACAAATGCAGCTAGCGATCAACTCGGAATGACCCCCATAGTGCGAGATACAGTGCAGGTCAGATACAGTATGGGTCACATACACTGTGAGTTGTGTATATATTGTGGGTCAGATACAGCGTGGGACGGATAAATTGCAAGTTACAGTGCCGGTCAAATACAATATGGGTTGGATACAGCGAAGGTCGGATACAGTGTGGGTTGGATACAGCGCAGGTCGGATACAGTGTGGGTTGGATACAACGCAGGTCAAATACAGTGTGGGTTGGATACAGTGCGGGTCAAATACAATGCGGGTAGGATACAGTGCAGGTTAGATACATCAATAGTGCACTTACTGTGACAGAGGGGCCTCAGTGCGGGGTTGTCAGCGGTGTCTTTAGTGTGGTAGTGTCGGCAGTGCTGGGTTGTCAGTCTTGTCCTTAGAGCGGTAGTGTCAGCAGTGCAGGGGTGCCAGCGATGTCCTCAATGAGGTGGTATTTATTATTTATTTTATTTATTACCAGTTATTTATATAGCGTACACATATTCTGCAGCGCTTTACAGAGAATATTTGGCCATTCACATCAGTCCCTGCCCCAGTGGAGCTTACAATCTATATTCCCTACCACATCTACATGCACACACAATCATACTAGGGTTAATTTTGTTGGGAGCCAATTAAACTACCAGTACATTTTTGGATTGTGGGAGGAAACCGGAGTACCCAGAGGAAATCATGCAAGTACGGGGAGAATATACTAACTCCACACAGTTAAGGCCATGGTGGGAATCGAACCCATGACCTCAGTGCTGTGAGGCAGTAATGCTAACCAATTCACCATCCATACTGTGGTACCGACAGTGTTGTCCGTGCAAGTGCACCAGCGGTATCATCAGTGCAGTGGTGCCAGCAGTGTATGGGTGCCAGCGGTGTCCTTAGAATGGTAGTGTTGGCAGTGCAGAGGTGTCAGCGGTGTTCTCAGTGCAATGGTGCCAGCAGTGTCAGTAGTGCAGGTTTGCCAGCGGTGTTCTCAATGTGGTGGTGCCGGCAGTGTTTGCAGTGCAGGGGTGCCAGCGGTGTCCTCAGTGTGGTGGTGCCAGCAGTGTTTGCAATGCAGGTGTGATGACAGTGTCGGCAATGCGGGATTGCTGGAGGTGTCCTCAGTCAGAAGTGCCAACAGTGTCCTCAGTGCAGGGTTGCCGGCAGTGTCAGCAATGCGGGAGTGCTGGAGATGTCGTCAGTGCAGGAGTGACAGCAGTGTCCTCAGTGCAGGGTTGCCGGCAGTGTGGGAGTGCCAAAGATGTCCTCCATCCAGGGGTGCTGGCAGTGTCCGCAGTGTGGAAGGTGTCCTTAGTGCAGGAAGTGTCCCCAGTGCAGGGATGACAGCAGTGTTGGCAGTGCAGGGGTGCCGTCAGTGTGGGAGTGTCAGCAGTATGGGTGGCGGTGGCGGCAGTGCTGTGGGGCATCCATCTTGGCCATTGTAGCCTATGGGGACATGCTGATTGGCTTAGAGCCGTGACAGATTGTCTTCCATAGGTTACTATGAAGACCGGCATCTGAGGCAAAACCTCAGGATCCAACAGCGGGATCCTGAAGTTTTGCCTCGATTGCGGATCCGGGGTAGGTAGGGAGACACATTCTCCCACCTCATGGTAACGCTACTGTATCTTCTTCCTGGTACCTACTCTCTGGTCCAGTGCACCAGAACCACACAGAGAGCAAACTTTGTAGAAAAAGCTGCTACCATTGGGCATGTGCAGCAACTCTGCTTTATACCTTAAACTGCATGATGTGGCAGAAGCTCTAGTAATCATATTATAGATCATTGCTATAATTGTCATCATTTGAGTCAATTGCCAAGAGGAGGGGCAACTGTAACCCCCCCACCTGTGTTTGCCTATGCTCAATTGACAGTTGTCTAATAGCGCACGTCAAGAATATAGGGGCATGGCTACATATGAAAAGAGTGTGGTCACAGAATAGTACCAATTCACACTACACTGCACAGTATAGTCCCTTATACAAGTTATACCACAGTAGAACTGCTTATACACATTACACCACACAGTTGAGCCCCCTATACACGACACACCACAGTAGTATCCCATATACACATTACACCACACCACACAGTAGTACCTCTTATACACATTACACATCACAGTAGAGCCCCTTATACAATATATAAACTAGTGATGAGCGGGTTCGGTTCCTCGGAATCCGAACCCGCCCGAACTTCACCTTTTTTTTTACACGGGTCCGAGCGACTCGGATCCTCCCGCCTTGCTCGGTTAACCCGAGCGCGCCCGAACGTCATCATCCCGCTGTCGGATTCTCGCGAGACTCGGATTCTATATAAGGAGCCGCGCGTCGCCGCCATTTTTCACACGTGCAGTGAGATTGATAGGGAGAGGACGTGGCTGGCGTCCTCTCCATTGTATTAGAAAAAAAAAAAAACTGAGTGACTTAGTTTAAATTGTGGGGAGGATTGGGGACGGAGAGCAGCTGTTAGGGACTACAGTGCAGGGTTTTGAGTTTAATCCGTTGTTTCTCTGCCTGAAAAAAAACGCTCCACCATATCTGTGCTCACTCAGTGTGCTGCACTGCTGCATGATATATCTGTGCTGAGTGCACTGCTCACACTGCCTAATTGTGGGGACTGGGGAGCAGTTATAGCAGGAGTACAGTGCACAGTTTTGCTGACAGTGACCACCAGTCCAGTATACGTTTGTCTGCCTGAAAAACACTGTGGTGTTTTTTTTTCTTTCTTCATGCTAGTTTGTTTAGCAGTCTGCTGACAGTGTCCACCAGGTCCGTTATACAGTATATTATATATATATAATTAAGCACTAAGCAGCAGTACGGTAGGCCACGGCTGTACCTACCTCTGTGTCGTCAGTGCACTCGTCGTCCATAAGTATAAGTAATACTATACTATCCATCCATCTACATTGTATACCTGTGGTGTTTTTTTTTTCTTTCTTCATAGTCATACTAGTTTGTTTAGCAGTCTGCTGACAGTGTCCACCAGGTCCGTTATACAGTATATCATATATATAAGCACTAAGCAGCAGTACGGTAGGCCACGGCTGTACCTACCTCTGTGTCAGTCGTCGTCCATAAGTATAAGTAATACTATACTATCCATCCATCTACATTGTATACCTGTGGTGGCTTTTAGTTGTGCGCAAAATATGGAGAACAAAAATGTGGAGGTTAAAAAAATAGGGAAAGATCAAGATCCACTTCCACCTCGTGCTGAAGCTGCTGTCACTAGTCATGGCCGAGACGATGAAATGCCATCAACGTCGTCTGCCAAGGCCGATGCCCAATGTCATAGTACAGAGCATGTAAAATCCAAAACACAAAAGATCAGTAAAAAAATTACCCAAAAATCAAAATTAAAAGCGTCTGAGGAGAAGCGTAAACTTGCCAATATGCCATTTACGACACGGAGTGGCAAGGAACGGCTGAGGCCCTGGCCTATGTTCATGGCTAGTGGTTCAGCTTCACATGAGGATGGAAGCACTCATCCTCTCGCTAGAAAAAAGAAAAGACTTGCGGCAAAAGCACAGCAAAGAACTGTGCGTTCTTCGAAATCCCAAAGGAGAGTCCAATTGTGTTGGTTGCGATGCCTGACCTTCCCAACACTGGACGGGAAGAGCTTGCGCCTTCCACCATTTGCACGCCCCCTGCAAGTGTTGAAAGGAGCACCCGCAGTCCAGTTTCTGATAGTGAAATTGAAGATGTCTGTGTTGAAGTACACCAGGATGAGGATATGGGTGTTGCTTGGGCTGGGGAGGAAATTGACAAGGAGGATTCTGATGGTGAGGTGGTTTGTTTAAGTCAGGCACCCGGGGAGACACCTGTTGTCCGTGGGAGGAATATGGCCATTGACATGCCTGGTGAAAATACCAAAAAAATCAGCTCTTCAGTGTGGAAGTATTTCAACAGAAATGCGGACAACAGGTGTCAAGCCGTGTGTTGCCTTTGTCAAGCTGTAATAAGTAGGGGTAAGGACGTTAACCACCTCGGAACATCCTCCCTTATACGTCACCTGCAGCGTATTCATAATAAGTCAGTGACAAGTTCAAAAACTTTGGGCGACAGCGGAAGCAGTCCACTGACCAGTAAATCCCTTCCTCTTGTAACCAAGCTCGCGCAAACCACACCACCAACTCCCTCAGTGTCAATTTCCTCCTTACCCAGGAAAGCCAATAGTCCTGCAGACCATGTCACTGGCAAGTCTGACGAGTCCTCTCCTGCCTGGGATTCCTCCGATGCATCCTTGAGTGTAACGCCTACTGCTGCTGGCGCTGCTGTTGTTGCTGCTGGGAGTCGATCGTCATCCCAGAGGGGAAGTCGGAAGACCACTTGTACTACTTCCAGTAAGCAATTGACTGTCCAACAGTCCTTTGCGAGGAAGATGAAATATCACAGCAGTCATCCTGTTGCAAAGCGGATAACTGAGGCCTTGACAACTATGTTGGTGTTAGACGTGCGTCCGGTATCCGACGTTAGTTCACAGGGAACTAGACAATTTCTTGAGGTAGTGTGCCCCCGTTACCAAATACCATCTAGGTTCCACTTCTCTAGGCAGGCGATACCGAGAATGTACACGGACGTCAGAAAAAGACTCCACAGTGTCCTAAAAAATGCAGTTGTACCCAATGTCCACTTAACCACGGACAAGTGGAGCAGGGCAGACTCAGGACTACATGACTGTGACAGCCCACTGGGTAGATGTATTGACTCCCGCCGCAAGAACAGCAGCGGCGGCACCAGTAGCAGGATCTCGCAAACGCCAACTCGTTCCTAGGCAGGCTACGCTTTGTATCACCGCTTTCCAGAATACGCACACAGCTGAAAACCTCTTACGGCAACTGAGGAAGATAATCGCAGAATGGCTTACCCCAATTGGACTCTCCTGGGGATTTGTGACATCGGACAACGCCACCAATATTGTGCGCGCATTACATCTGGGCAAATTCCAGCACGTCCCATGTTTTGCACATACCTTGAATTTGGTGGTGCAGAATTATTTAAAAAACGACAGGGACGTGCAAGAGATGCTGTCGGTGGCCAGAAGAATTGCGGGCCACTTTCGGCGTGCAGGCACCGCGTACAGAAGACTGGAGCACCACCAAAAAAACCTGGCCCTGCCATCATCTGAAGCAAGAGGTAGTAACGAGGTGAAATTCAACCCTCTATATGCTTCAGAGGATGGAGGAGCAGCAAAAGGCCATTCAAGCCTATACATCTGGCCACGATATAGGCAAAGGAGGTGGAATGCACCTGTCTCAAGCGCAGTGGAGAATGATTTCAACGTTGTGCAAGGTTCTGCTGCCCTTTGAACTTGCCACACGTGAAGTCAGTTCAGACACTGCCAGCCTGAGTCAGGTCATTCCCCTCATCAGGCTTTTGCAGAAGATGCTGGAGGCATTGAAGGAGGAGCTAAAACAGAGCGATTCCGCTAGGCATGTGGGACTTGTGGATGGAGCCCTTCATTCGCTTAACCAGGATTCACGTGTGGTCAATCTGTTGAAATCAGAGCACTACATTTTGGCCACCGTGCTCGATCCTAGATTTAAAACCTACGTTGGATCTCGCTTTCCGGCAGACACAAGTCTGCAGGGGTTCAAAGAACTGCTGGTGAGAAAATTGTCAAGTCAAGCGGAACGCGACCTGTCAACATCTCCTCCTTCACATTCTCCCGCAACTGGGGGTGCGAGGAAAAGGCTACGAATTCCGAGCCCACCCGCTGGCGGTGATGCAGGGCAGTCTGGAGCGACTGCTGATGCTGACATCTGGTCCGGACTGAAGGACCTGCCAACGATTACTGACATGTCGTCTACTGTAACTGCATATGATTCTCTCACCATTGAAAGAATGGTGGAGGATTATATGAGTGACCACATCCAAGTAGGCACGTCAGACAGTCCGTACGTATACTGGCAGGGAAAAGAGGCAATTTGGAGGCCCTTGCACAAACTGGCTTTATTCTACCTAAGTTGCCCTCCCTCCAGTGTGTACTCCGAAAGAGTGTTTAGTGCCGCCGCTCACCTTGTCAGCAATCGGCGTACGAGGTTACTTCCAGAAAATGTGGAGAAGATGATGTTCATTAAAATGAATTATAATCAATTACTCCATGGAGACATTCACCAGCAGCAATTGCCTCCAGAAAGTACACGGGGATCTGAGATGGTGGATTCCAGTGGGGACGAATTAATAATCTGTGAGGAGGGGGATGTACACAGTGAAAGGGGTGATGAATCGGACGATGATGATGAGGTGGACATCTTGCCTCTGTAGAGCCAGTTTGTGCAAGGAGAGATTGATTGCTTCTTTTTTGGTGGGGGCCCAAACCAACCAGTCATTTCAGTCACAGTCGTGTGGCAGACCCTGTCGCTGAAATGATGGGTTGGTTAAAGTGTGCATGTCCTGTTTATACAACATAAGGGTGGGTGGGAGGGCCCAAGGACAATTCCATCTTCCACCTCTTTTTTCTTTCATTTTTCTTTGCGTCATGTGCTGTTTGGGGAGTATTTTTTAGAAGGGCCATCCTGCCTGACACTGCAGTGCCACTCCTAGATGGGCCAGGTGTTTGTGTTGGCCACTTGGGTCGCTTATCTTACTCACACAGCTACCTCATTGCGCCTCTTTTTTTCTTTGCGTCATGTGCTGTTTGGGGAGTATTTTTTGGAAGGGCCATCCTGCCTGACACTGCAGTGGCACTCCTAGATGGGCCAGGTGTTTGTGTCGGCCACTTGTGTTGCTTAGCTTAGCCATCCAGCGACCTCGGTGCAAATTTTAGGACTAAAAATAATATTGTGAGGTGTTCAGAATAGACTGAAAATGAGTGGAAATTATGGTTATTGAGGTTAATAATACTATGGGATCAAAATGACCCCCAAATTCTATGATTTAAGCTGTTTTTTAGGGTTTTTTGTAAAAAACACCCGAATCCAAAACACACAAGAATCCGTCAAAAAAAATTCGGTGAGGTTTTGCCAAAACGCGTTCGAACCCAAAACACGGCCACGGAACCGAACCCAAAACCAAAACACAAAACCCGAAAAATGTCAGGTGCACATCCCTAAATAAACACATATAGACTTTTTTTTGTATACAAATATAGTTCCACACGTTTAAACATGCAGTTGAAAAGGTGACATAAAGTTAAACATGTGAAGTAATGATCTTGGCATTACATAATATTTAAGACAATGTAATTAAAGAAAAGTGTGTTTTTTTTATTTATTTATTCTATGCCCATTATAGGGCTCATGCTGATGTCTTGTTATCTTTATCTCTGAAAACACATCCTGTTAAAATGGAAGGTGTAGATCTGTTAGCAATCAGCAGTGTCAGGCAAGTGATGATGAAAGGACATTAGCACAGTCTCCGGTAATTAATTACACTCTGGTAACCTGGTGATACCAGTAAAGCTTGCTATAGGCCATGCATGGTAATTATATCCTATATACTGTATATGCTGGTCAATTGAAGGACAGGATAACCACACCAGGCATCAACTCCACCTCATCAGTGCTGCCTGCTATAATATCTACAACACTGCAGCTATCTAAACCTACACCAGCAGCCAGTTGGGGTGACTGCAGATGGTACGCCCATATGAAAAATGCACGGTGTGCATTGCACCGTCTGCACTACCCTAATTATGGCTCTGGCAATGAACATCACAGTGACCATACATAGATCATCACAGTGAGCATTGCAAGGACTGCAGTATAATACAGAGAACATAACAGACACTGCCATATAATCCAAAGAACATCATAGTGGCTGCCAATATACTATAGAGAACATCATTTACCATCATACAATTCAGAAAACATCACAGTAGCCACCATATAATACAGAGAGCATCGGTGACTGACATATAATATAGAGAGCATCAGTGACCATATAATAAAGGCAGTATTTTTGATCTCCTTACAATATCAGCCCCTCAATAATAATTAACCCTTACTCAAACTATAAACTACTTCAGAATCATCATAACAAACCCATTCAATTAACATAACTAACCACTTTATAATAGTTTCCTACGTACAGTAATCCCCATTATTAATTACCTGTAGCATTGTCAAATAATTCCATTCATGTACATTAACCCCATAATTACTAGAGAAGTGCGGCTGGCACTTTTCGTGTTTTGGTTCTACAGTAATTCCACTTTCGTGTTTTGGTTTTGGCAAAACCACCCTTTCGTGTTTTGGTTTTGGATCTGGATGATTTTAGAAAAAAACATAAAACAGCTAAAATCATAGAATTTGGGGTAATTTTTCTCCTATGGTATTATTAACCTCAATAACATTCATTTCCAGTCTATTCTGAATCTGAACACCTCACACCTCACAAAGGCCCTCATTCTGAGTTGTTCGCTTGCTACTATTTTTAGCAGAATTGCTAGTAGGCAAAAATCCGGCAGTTCTGCGCATGCGTATGCACAGCAGGGCGCACGCGCTAAGTATTTTTACACAAAACTATGCTATTTTACTCACAGGCGAACAAAGCTTTTCAATCGCTCTGCTGATCGTAGTGTGATTGATAGGAAGTGAGTGTTTCTGGGCGGAAACTGGCCGTTTTCAGGGAGTGTGCTAAAAAAACACAGGCGTGCCAGGTAAAAACGCAGGAGTGGCTGGAGAAACGGGGGAGTGGCTGGCCGGACGCTGGGCGTGTTTGTGACGTCAAACCAGGAACTAAACGGACTGAGGTGATCGCAATCTAGGAGTACGTCTGGAGCTACTCAGAAACTGCAAGGAAATACTTAATAGCAGAATTGCTAATCTTTCGTTAGCAATTCTGCTATGCTAAGATACACTCCCAGAGGGCGGCGGCTTTGCGTTTGCATTTCTGCTAAAAGTAGCTAGCGAGCGAACAACTCGGAATGAGGGCCAATATTGTTTTTAGGCCTAAAAGTTGCACCGAGGTGGCTGTATGACCAAGCTAAGCAACACAAGTGTGTGGCACAGACACCTGGCCCATCTAGGAGTAATACTGCAGTGTCAGACAGAATGTCACTTTTCAAAAACTAGGCCCCAAACAGCACCTAATGCAAAGATGTAGAAGAGGTGCAATGAGGAAGCTGTATGACTAAGCCAAGCGACACAAACAATTGGCCCATCTAGGCGTGGCACTGCAGTGCCAGACAGGAGGGCACATATAAAAAAAGGCCCCAAACAGCACATCATGCAAAGAAGAAAAAGAATTGCAATGAGGTAGTTGAATGACTAAGCCAAGCAACACAAACTATTGGTCCATCTAGGCGTGGCACTGCAGTGGCAGACAGGAGTGTAGATATAAAAAAAGGCCCCAAACAACACATCATGCAAAGAAGAAAAAGAATTGCAATGAGGTAGTTGTATGACTAAGCCAAGCGACACAAACAATTGGCCCATCTAGGAGTGGCACTGCAGTGGCAGACAGGAGGGCAGATATAAAAAAAAGGCCCAGAACAGCACATGATGCAAAGAAGAAAAAAAGGTGAACCGAGGTTGTTTTATGACTAAGCTAAGCGACACAACCATCTGGCCCATCTAGTAGTGTCACGCAGTGGCTGAATGTCGAGAGTGGGCCGCAATTGTTCGGTCCACTGACAGCATCTCCAGCACCTCCCAGTCACTTTAAAAAAAAATCTGCAATTGGTGGACTTATACGGCAGTACCCCAGAACTAATACAGCAGTACCCCTGGACTCATATGGCAGTATCACACAAGATGGCACTTTTCAAAAACTAGACCCCAAACAGCACCTCATGCAAAGATGTCGAAGAGGTGCAATGAGGTAGCTGTATGACTAAGCAAAGCGACAAACATATCCCACTGGAATTATATGTCCAAATCACTGGAATTAATTGGCAAGATCACTGTAATTATACGTCCAAATCACTGGAATTAATTGGCAAGATCACTGTAATTATACGTCCAAATCACTGGAATTAATTGGCAAGATCACTGTAATTATACGTCCAAATCACTGGAATTACTTGGCAATATCACTGTAATTATACATCCAAATCACTGGAATTAATTGGCAAGATAACTAATTATTATGTGTCTAAATTACTAGAATTAATTGGCAAGATCACTGTAATTAATAATTATACATCCAAATCACTGGAATTAATTGGCAAAATCTCGGCATCACCTGCCTAGTGAAGTTGAATCCAGATGGGATTTGTTACCGGGGAAACAATACCGCCATCAATTGTCTAAATGCCACTGCACTAATGGCAGATATCGGACGCACATCTAACACCAACATAAGTGTCAAGACCTCAGTTATGAGGGCTTCCATCGTCATGTGAAGCTGAACCACTAGTCATGAACATAGGCCAGGGCCTCAGCTGTTCCTTGCCACTCCGTGTCGTAAATGGCATATTGGCAAGTTTACGTTTCTCCTCAGACCATTAAAATTTCTTTTTTTGGGGTCTTTTGACTGAACTTTGGCTTTTTGGATTTTACATGCCCTCTACTATCACAATGGGCATCGGCCTTGGCAGATGACGTTGATGGCATTTCATCGTCTATGTCATGGCTAGTGGCAGCAGCTTCAGCACTAGGAGGAAGTGGTTCTTGATCTTTCCCTATTTTATCCTCCAAATGTTTGTTCTCCATTATTTTTCTGGAGTTATATAACACAATATGTGACACAAGAGCGCATACCCCTACACCTCACAGGGCAAACCCTGTAAAAATGATTTGGATTAAATATTAATAACCCCTTTATTTGGAGTAAATAATATACGGCACAGGACAGCACCATTGAACATATATGGCAGCACCACTGGACTGTATTTATACGGAATTATATGGATTTATATGGAATTATACGGCAGGATAACTGGAATTATACGGCAGTATCATGGGAATTATACAGCAATATCACAGGAATTATACGCCAGTATCACGGTAATTATACGCCAGCAGTGGCGAAACTAGCAAGCGGTGGGCCCAGGTGCGACAAAATGCTTTGGCCCCCCCATCCCATCCAAGTCCACCCCCTCACCCCTGGAGAGGATCTGGTGAGGGGGACCTGCTCAGGGCCAGAGAAATGGATACCTAGCTGTAATTAGACATTTTAGCACTGTGTGCAAGAAACTGTATCGGAGCCCCACCCCTGCATGCAAAACAGGGGCAAAAATACATAGTGGAGTGGCTTCGTGGGGAAGGGATGTGGCCACAAAATAATACCAATTCATAAAACGGTGCACAGTAGTCTCCATTATTCAAATTACGCCGCACAGTAGCACCACTACACCAGGTAGAGACCCTTTTACACCTTACGGCGGACAGATTCCTCTTTTTACACATTACGGCAGACAGCGTCCCCTTTTTACACATTACGGCAGACAGCGTCCCCCTTTTTACACATAACGGCAGACAGCGTCCCCCTTTTTACACATAACGGCAGACAGCGTCCCCTTTTTACACATAACGGCAGACAGCGTGCCCTTGTTACACATAGCAGCAGACAGCGTACACTTTTTACACATAACAGCAGATAGCGTGCCCTTGTTAAACATAGCGGCAGACACCGTACACTATTTACAAATTACGGCAGACAGCGTGCCCTTTTACACATTACGGCAGACAGCGTGCCCTTTTACACATTACGGCAGACAGCGTGCCCTTTTACACATTACGGCAGACAGCGTGCCCTTTTACACATTACGGCAGACAGCGTGCCCTTTTTACACATTACGGCAGACAGCATGCCCTTGTTACACATTACGGCAGACAGCGTCCCCCTTTTTACACATTACGGCAGACAGCGTCCCCCTTTTTACACATTACGGCAGGCAGATTCCCCCTTTTTACACATTGCGGCAGGCAGATTCCCCCTTTTTTACACATTGCGGCAGGCAGATTCCCCCTTTTTACACATTGCGGCAGGCACATTCCCCCTTTTTACACATTGCGGCAGGCAGATTCCCCCTTTTTACACATTGCGGCAGGCAGATTCCCCCTTTTTACACATTGCGGCAGGCAGATTCCCCCTTTTTACACATTGCGGCAGGCAGATTCCCAATTTTTACACATTGCGGCAGACAGTCGAAAGAAAGAAAGAAAGAGAGAAAGAGAAAGAAAAGAATTATACTTGCCCTCTCCGCCGGCTCAGGCTTCTCAGTGCAGCTTCTGACGATTCCCGGGCAGGATAGAAGGAGGAGGAGGGAGCCGCAGCAGCGCTGTGTCATTGGTGGAGGCTCTGCTGCTGCCCCTCTGCTTCACTATTGGCTGTTCTCGGAAGACAGCCTATAGTGAAGCAGAGGGACAGCAGCAGCAGCGCCTCAACCAGTAACAAAGCACTGCTGCGGCTCCCTCCTCCACCTCCCTCCTCCTCCTTCTACCCCGTGCCACTGCAGTGCGCTCCTCTCCTCTTTGGGCGGCTGTGTGCTGCGGGCAGCGGTTGCCTGCAGCACACAGTGGCATGTAATGAGTCAGTTTGACTCATTACATGCTTTGGGCCCCTGGACAGAAGCGGGCCCCAGTGCAACGCACTGGTTGTACTGGCGGTAGTTCCGCCTCTGTACGCCAGTATTCCGAGAATTATACGGCAATGTCACAGGAATTATTCGCCAGTATTATGAGAATTATACAGCAATGTCACAGAATTGTACGGCAATATCATAAGAATTATACGCCATTATTCCGAGAATTAAACAGCAATGTCACAGTAATTATACGGCAGTATTCCGAGAATTATACGGCAATGACACAGGAATTATTCGGCAATATCATAGGAATTATACGCCAGTATTCCAAGAATTATTCGGCAATATCATAGGAATTATACGCCAGTATTCCGAGAATTATACGGCAATGTCACAGGAATTATACGCCAGTATTCTGAGAATTATACGGCAATGTCACAGGAATTATACGCCAGTATCATGGGAATTATACGGCAGTAACACTGGATATATGGCAGCAGAGGAGACCACCACTGTGACTGGTCACTGGACTGATGCACAAGAGACTTCCCCTGGTCTAATGCAGGACAACACAGCACCACTGAAAGGGACTTATACAGCTACACTGGATATATGGCAGCAGAGGACACAACCACTGTGACAGGTCACTGTACTGATGCTGCACAAGAGAGACACTACCCCTGGTCTGATGCAAGACAACACAACAAAAATGCAAGGGACTTATACAGCAGCCAGTAGCACTGGGGACATATAGCAGTAGAGGACACCAACACTGTGACTGGCTGGACTGATGCAGCACAATTCACTGACTACACTGGACTGGACTGAGCAGCACAACACAGCACAAGACTCGCCACCCCACTTTCCCGCCCACACAGACACTGAGGACGGAGACACGTCCTCTCAATACACTCTCCGAGACTGGAGTGAAAATGGCCTCAACGCGCGGCTCCTTATATGGAATCCAAATCCCGCGAGAATCCGACAGTGGGATGATGACGTTTTGCCTCGTTCGGGTTTCCGAGTCCAGCGTGAAAACCCGAGCAGGGCTCAGATCTGGTCTGAGTATGAGGTTCGGTACGGTTCGGTTCTCTGAACTGAACCCGCTCATCTCTAATAATTACCACCCTCAGTCTCATTAAAACCTTCATCTTCATTATCTCCGCTAAAACATTAACCACTTACCCCCTCATTCTTACTATTTTCTGTTATAATCTATATCCCCCTTCTTCTACTTCACTCCTCACTGACAGCAGCCTAATGTCTGCAACAGGAGAAGAGTAGAAGAGATTTCCAACAGGTATATTAGGCTTAAGTATAATATACCTGTTGGAAATCTCTTCTACTCTTCTCCTGTTGCAGACATGAGGCTGCTGTCAGTGAGGAGTTGGCACCATGCAGAGATGGGGGAACCTGGGGCCATGCTGCATACTGCTGCAGAGCACGGCCCCTAGGAGGGGATTAAAATATGCTGACCACATTCTCTGCTCACCCCACTAGCTGGTATTGCAGCTCAAACTCCAGATCCCCTACTGTAACCCCGCCCGCCCTCTCTGCCATCTGGAGCACATACCCCAAATGACACCCATAGCTGCACTACTGCCTTTCTTTAGTAGTGGGTAACTGTAGTATAACTAGCTTCCACAGGATTATTTTGAATAACTTTAATGTTACATAAAGAGTGATCTACCCAGTGTTGGACTGGGTCATGAAGGGCTCACCAGAGAAATGTACTGTAATACTGTATAGGGGCCCATGTTTAAGGGGTGTGGCCAGTTACCACTGAGGGTGTGGCCAGGGCCATCTTAATGTATGGGCACACTGGACAGAAGCCCAGGACCACACAATTTTATGGGCCTTCGAGCAGGGGTGGGCTGGGTTAGGGAGCATCTGCTGGTGCCTCCAGAGCTTCTTGGTAGACTGGTAGAGAATGGTGCCCGGCCAATTGTGAATTATGGCTGTCAGCATGCTGTTTGGTGGTGGCAGGAACTATCCAACAATTACAGTGCTGACAGCCATTCACTGTAAGCATATGGAGAGATGGTGCCAGACCACAGAAAGGTTAAGTTATGATTTTTTTTCTTCATTTATTTACATGAATGGTTGGATAGGGGCTGCTGTACATTGCTTTGCCCAGGGCCTACAGATGCTTGGTCAGCCTGTAATTATCATGTTCCTGACCCCCTAATAAAGAAAATGTATAATTTTAATGGACAGTCTAGAACGTGACATTAGAGGAAGGGGTGGGGCCCTCAAGTAATGGGGCCCACTGGGGATTTTCCCTGTTCCCCTGTGAACCTGTCCGACACTGAACCCACCTGCTAAATCAGTATTTTGGGTTCAGATTTCGATGCATTCGCTTGTCAAACATACTGTAAAGGTCTATCCCATTACCTTGAATCCTGTGTTTGGGCATATACATTAGAGATGAGCGGGTTCGGTTTCTCTGAATCCGAACCCGCCCGAACTTCATGGTTTTTTTCACGGGTCCGAGCAGACTCGGATCCTCCCGCCTTGCTCGGTTAACCCGAGCGCGCCCGAACGTCATCATGACGCTGTCGGATTCTCGCGAGACTCGGATTCTATATAAGGAGCCGCGCGTCGCCGCCATTTTCACACGTGCATTGAGATTGATAGGGAGAGGACGTGGCTGGCGTCCTCTCCATTTAGATTATAAGAGAGAGAGATTTACTGAAGCTTAGGACTAGGAGGAGTACTGTAGAAGTGTAGAGAGTGCAGAGAGTTTACTAGTGAGTGACCACCAGACAGTGCAGTTTATTTAATATATCCGTTCTCTGCCTGAAAAAAGCGATACACACAGTGACTCAGTCACATACCATATCTGTGTGCACTGCTCAGGCTCAGCCCAGTGTGCTGCATCATCTATATATATTATATATCTGTCTGACTGCTCAGCTCACACAGCTTATAATTGTGGGGGAGACTGGGGAGCACTGCAGTGCCAGTTATAGGTTATAGCAGGAGCCAGGAGTACATAATATTATATAGTGAGTGACCACCAGACAGTGCAGTTTATTTAATATATCCGTTCTCTGCCTGAAAAAAGCGATACACACAGTGACTCAGTCACATACCATATCTGTGTGCACTGCTCAGGCTCAGCCCAGTGTGCTGCATCATCTATATATATTATATATCTGTCTGACTGCTCAGCTCACACAGCTTATAATTGTGGGGGAGACTGGGGAGCACTGCAGTGCCAGTTATAGGTTATAGCAGGAGCCAGGAGTACATAATATTATATTAAAATTAAACAGTGCACACTTTTGCTGCAGGAGTGCCACTGCCAGTGTGACTGACCAGTGACCTGACCACACTGACCACCAGTATAGTTAGTAGTATACTTATATTGTGATTGCCTGAAAAAGTTAAACACTCGTCGTGTGACTTCACTTGTGTGTTGTTGTTTTTTTTATTCTATAAAAATAAAACTCATTCTGCTGACAGACAGTGTCCAGCAGGTCCGTCATTATATAATATATAATATATACCTGTCCGGCTGCAGTAGTGATATATATATATTTTTTATATCATTTATCATCCAGTCGCAGCAGACACAGTACGGTAGTTCACGGCTGTGGCTACCTCTGTGTCTGCACTCGGCAGGCAGTCCGTCCATAATTGTATACCACCTAACCGTGGTTTTTTTTTCTTCTTTATACATACATACTACAACGACATCTCTTTATCAACCAGTCTATATTAGCAGCAGACACAGTACAGTACAGTAGTTCACGGCTGTGGCTACCTCTGTGTCTGCACTCGGCAGGCAGTCCGTCCATAATTGTATACCACCTAACCGTGGTTTTTTTTTCTTTCTTCTTTATACATACATAGTTACATAGACATCTCTTTATCAACCAGTCTATATTAGCAGCAGACACAGTACAGTACGGTAGTTCACGGCTGTGGCTACCTCTGTGTCTGCACTCGGCAGGCAGTCCGTCCATAATTGTATACCACCTAACCGTGGTTTTTTTTTCTTTCTTCTTTATACATACATAGTTACATAGACATCTCTTTATCAACCAGTCTATATTAGCAGCAGACACAGTACAGTACGGTAGTTCACGGCTGTGGCTACCTCTGTGTCTGCACTCGGCAGGCAGTCCGTCCATAATTGTATACCACCTAACCGTGGTTTTTTTTTCTTTCTTCTTTATACATACATAGTTACATAGACATCTCTTTATCAACCAGTCTATATTAGCAGCAGACACAGTACAGTACGGTAGTTCACGGCTGTGGCTACCTCTGTGTCTGCACTCGGCAGGCAGTCCGTCCATAATTGTATACCACCTAACCGTGGTTTTTTTTTCTTTCTTCTTTATACATACATAGTTACATAGACATCTCTTTATCAACCAGTCTATATTAGCAGCAGACACAGTACAGTACGGTAGTTCACGGCTGTGGCTACCTCTGTGTCTGCACTCGGCAGGCAGTCCGTCCATAATTGTATACCACCTAACCGTGGTTTTTTTTTCTTTCTTCTTTATACATACATAGTTACATAGACATCTCTTTATCAACCAGTCTATATTAGCAGCAGACACAGTACAGTACGGTAGTTCACGGCTGTGGCTACCTCTGTGTCTGCACTCGGCAGGCAGTCCGTCCATAATTGTATACCACCTAACCGTGGTTTTTTTTTCTTTCTTCTTTATACATACATACTACTACGACATCTCTTTATCAACCAGTCTATATTATTAGCAGCAGACACAGTACAGTACGGTAGTTCACGGCTGTGGCTACCTCTGTGTCTGCACTCGGCAGGCAGTCCGTCCATAATTGTATACCACCTAACCGTGGTTTTTTTTTCTTTCTTCTTTATACATACATAGTTACATAGACATCTCTTTATCAACCAGTCTATATTAGCAGCAGACACAGTACAGTACGGTAGTTCACGGCTGTGGCTACCTCTGTGTCTGCACTCGGCAGGCAGTCCATAATTGTATACTAGTATCCATCTCCATTGTTTACCTGAGGTGCCTTTTAGTTGTGCCTATTAAAATATGGAGAACAAAAATGTTCAGGTTCCAAAATTAGGGAAAGATCAAGATCCACTTCCACCTCGTGCTGAAGCTGCTGCCACTAGTCATGGCCGAGACGATGAAATGCCAGCAACGTCGTCTGCCAAGGCCGATGCCCAATGTCATAGTACAGAGCATGTCAAATCCAAAACACCAAATATCAGTAAAAAAAGGACTCCAAAACCTAAAATAAAATTGTCGGAGGAGAAGCGTAAACTTGCCAATATGCCATTTACGACACGGAGTGGCAAGGAACGGCTGAGGCCCTTGCCTATGTTCATGGCTAGTGGTTCAGCTTCACATGAGGATGGAAGCACTCAGCCTCTCGCTAGAAAACTGAAAAGACTCAAGCTGGCAAAAGCACCGCAAAGAACTGTGCGTTCTTCGAAATCCCAAATCCACAAGGAGAGTCCAATTGTGTCGGTTGCGATGCCTGACCTTCCCAACACTGGACGTGAAGAGCATGCGCCTTCCACCATTTGCACGCCCCCTGCAAGTGCTGGAAGGAGCACCCGCAGTCCAGTTCCTGATAGTCAGATTGAAGATGAAGATGTTGAAGTACACCAGGATGAGGAGGATATGGGTGTTGCTGGCGCTGGGGAGGAAATTGACCAGGAGGATTCTGATGGTGAGGTGGTTTGTTTAAGTCAGGCACCCGGGGAGACACCTGTTGTCCGTGGGAGGAATATGGCCGTTGACATGCCTGGTGAAAATACCAAAAAAATCAGCTCTTCAGTGTGGAGGTATTTCAACAGAAAAGCGGACAACAGGTGTCAAGCCGTGTGTTGCCTTTGTCAAGCTGTAATAAGTAGGGGTAAGGACGTTAACCACCTCGGAACATCCTCCCTTATACGTCACCTGCAGCGCATTCATAATAAGTCAGTGACAAGTTCAAAAACTTTGGGCGACAGCGGAAGCAGTCCACTGACCAGTAAATCCCTTCCTCTTGTAACCAAGCTCACGCAAACCACCCCACCAACTCCCTCAGTGTCAATTTCCTCCTTCCCCAGGAATGCCAATAGTCCTGCAGGCCATGTCACTGGCAATTCTGACGAGTCCTCTCCTGCCTGGGATTCCTCCGATGCATCCTTGCGTGTAACGCCTACTGCTGCTGGCGCTGCTGTTGTTGCCGCTGGGAGTCGATGGTCATCCCAGAGGGGAAGTCGTAAGCCCACTTGTACTACTTCCAGTAAGCAATTGACTGTCCAACAGTCCTTTGCGAGGAAGATGAAATATCACAGCAGTCATCCTGCTGCAAAGCGGATAACTGAGGCCTTGACAACTATGTTGGTGTTAGACGTGCGTCCGGTATCCGCCGTTAGTTCACAGGGAACTAGACAATTTATTGAGGCAGTGTGCCCCCGTTACCAAATACCATCTAGGTTCCACTTCTCTAGGCAGGCGATACCGAGAATGTACACGGACGTCAGAAAAAGACTCACCAGTGTCCTAAAAAATGCAGTTGTACCCAATGTCCACTTAACCACGGACATGTGGACAAGTGGAGCAGGGCAGGGTCAGGACTATATGACTGTGACAGCCCACTGGGTAGATGTATGGACTCCCGCCGCAAGAACAGCAGCGGCGGCACCAGTAGCAGCATCTCGCAAACGCCAACTCTTTCCTAGGCAGGCTACGCTTTGTATCACCGCTTTCCAGAATACGCACACAGCTGAAAACCTCTTACGGCAACTGAGGAAGATCATCGCGGAATGGCTTACCCCAATTGGACTCTCCTGTGGATTTGTGGCATCGGACAACGCCAGCAATATTGTGTGTGCATTAAATATGGGCAAATTCCAGCACGTCCCATGTTTTGCACATACCTTGAATTTGGTGGTGCAGAATTTTTTAAAAAACGACAGGGGCGTGCAAGAGATGCTGTCGGTGGCCAGAAGAATTGCGGGACACTTTCGGCGTACAGGCACCACGTACAGAAGACTGGAGCACCACCAAAAACTACTGAACCTGCCCTGCCATCATCTGAAGCAAGAAGTGGTAACGAGGTGGAATTCAACCCTCTATATGCTTCAGAGGTTGGAGGAGCAGCAAAAGGCCATTCAAGCCTATACAATTGAGCACGATATAGTAGGTGGAATGCACCTGTCTCAAGCGCAGTGGAGAATGATTTCAACGTTGTGCAAGGTTCTGATGCCCTTTGAACTTGCCACACGTGAAGTCAGTTCAGACACTGCCAGCCTGAGTCAGGTCATTCCCCTCATCAGGCTTTTGCAGAAGAAGCTGGAGACATTGAAGGAGGAGCTAACACGGAGCGATTCCGCTAGGCATGTGGGACTTGTGGATGGAGCCCTTAATTCGCTTAACAAGGATTCACGGGTGGTCAATCTGTTGAAATCAGAGCACTACATTTTGGCCACCGTGCTCGATCCTAGATTTAAAGCCTACCTTGGATCTCTCTTTCCGGCAGACACAAGTCTGCTGGGGTTGAAAGACCTGCTGGTGACAAAATTGTCAAGTCAAGCGGAACGCGACCTGTCAACATCTCCTCCTTCACATTCTCCCGCAACTGGGGGTGCGAGGAAAAGGCTCAGAATTCCGAGCCCACCCGCTGGCGGTGATGCAGGGCAGTCTGGAGCGACTGCTGATGCTGACATCTGGTCCGGACTGAAGGACCTGACAACGATTACGGACATGTCGTCTACTGTCACTGCATATGATTCTCTCAACATTGATAGAATGGTGGAGGATTATATGAGTGACCGCATCCAAGTAGGCACGTCACACAGTCCGTACTTATACTGGCAGGAAAAAGAGGCAATTTGGAGGCCCTTGCACAAACTGGCTTTATTCTACCTAAGTTGCCCTCCCACAAGTGTGTACTCCGAAAGAGTGTTTAGTGCCGCCGCTCACCTTGTCAGCAATCGGCGTACGAGGTTACATCCAGAAAATGTGGAGAAGATGATGTTCATTAAAATGAATTATAATCAATTCCTCCGCGGAGACATTGACCAGCAGCAATTGCCTCCACAAATTACACAGGGAGCTGAGATGGTGGATTCCAGTGGGGACGAATTGATAATCTGTGAGGAGGGGGATGTACACGGTGATATATCGGAGGGTGATGATGAGGTGGACATCTTGCCTCTGTAGAGCCAGTTTGTGCAAGGAGAGATTTATTGCTTCTTTTTTGGGGGGGGTCCAAACCAACCCGTCATATCAGTCACAGTCGTGTGGCAGACCCTGTCACTGAAATGATGGGTTGGTTAAAGTGTGCATGTCCTGTTTTGTTTATACAACATAAGGGTGGGTGGGAGGGCCCAAGGACAATTCCATCTTGCACCTCTTTTTTCTTTTCTTTTTCTTTGCATCATGTGCTGATTGGGGAGGGTTTTTTGGAAGGGACATCCTGCGTGACACTGCAGTGCCACTCCTAAATGGGCCCGGTGTTTGTGTCGGCCACTAGGGTCGCTAATCTTACTCACACAGTCAGCTACCTCATTGCGCCTCTTTTTTTCTTTGCGTCATGTGCTGTTTGGGGAGGGTTTTTTGGAAGGGACATCCTGCGTGACACTGCAGTGCCACTCCTAGATGGGCCCGGTGTTTGTGTCGGCCACTAGGGTCGCTAATCTTACTCACACAGCTACCTCATTGCGCCTCTTTTTTTCTTTGCGTCATGTGCTGTTTGGGGAGGGTTTTTTGGAAGGGCCATCCTGCGTGACACTGCAGTGCCACTCCTAGATGGGCCCGGTGTTTGTGTCGGCCACTAGGGTCGCTAATCTTACTCACACAGCTACCTCATTGCGCCTCTTTTTTTCTTTGCGTCATGTGCTGTTTGGGGAGGGTTTTTTGGAAGGGACATCCTGCGTGACACTGCAGTGCCACTCCTAGATGGGCCCGGTGTTTGTGTCGGCCACTAGGGTCGCTTATCTTACTCACACAGCGACCTCGGTGCAAATTTTAGGACTAAAAATAATATTGTGAGGTGTGAGGTATTCAGAATAGACTGAAAATGAGTGTAAATTATGGTTTTTGAGGTTAATAATACTTTGGGATCAAAATGACCCCCAAATTCTATGATTTAAGCTGTTTTTTAGTGTTTTTTGAAAAAAACACCCGAATCCAAAACACACCCGAATCCGACAAAAAAAATTCGGTGAGGTTTTGCCAAAACGCGTTCGAACCCAAAACACGGCCGCGGAACCGAACCCAAAACCAAAACACAAAACCCGAAAAATTTCAGGCGCTCATCTCTAATATACATGTGATCCAGTTGGATCTATTTTTAAAGAAAGACTTGTAGAGTGGGGCAGATTCCCTTCTTCGTAGCCATCAAACAATCAATATCAATTTGCTGCTTTGGACAGTGAGAGAGATTTTCTCTATGATTAAATATTTCATTATCATGGAAAATTAAGAATGTGGCTATAAATAGACTAGGCTAATTTCATAAACAAGTGCATTTATTTTCCAGCATGTGTGATCTTTCTATGGTGACCCAGGGGGTTATTCAGAGATGAACCCAGATCTGCGTTCATCTCTGCACATGCTGGGGGCTGCCCAGCACAGGGTAAGGCTGCCCAGCATGTGTGAGGGGGCCACCCGATGGGTCCTCAATTAGATTGTGTACACATCGGATCTAAGGTTGACCCCTGGCAGTGTGGCGTGGCTGTGGTTTCAGGTGGTCAGGGGCCATTATTTTTTTCAAGGCGGCCTCCGTTTCTCTGGTGCCACCCTCGTAACCCCGCCCCCACAATGCGTCGCCTGTCAATCACATTGCGGTCGCATCCATCGTTGATGTGACCAATGTGTATGGCCGCACAGCCGCTGTGTGGCCGCTGCACATGCACAGTTTGCCTCCATTGGCAAACTACGCTGCAGGCCACTATTGCAGCAGGGTCTGAATAATCTCCGTAGTCAGTATCGGGATTTAGGGCACCTATAGAATCAAATGTGCTTGATGATTCATTTTATAATATGAGTTTAGTGTTGTGTGTAATTTCTGACTTTAATGAAAGTGATAAAAAACCTGTGTGAACGAGAGGAAAACAAAAACAAAACTTGTTCACCATTTGGGAGAAACTAAGATGAATAAATTGCATCAGGACATTATGGCCTGATTCTGAGTCAGATGCTGTGCTGAGGTTCACCTAAATTGCAGATTTTGTATGACTGTGCACAGGGATGTCTTAGCAGTGTAGTTCCCTGGGCAATGCAGTAGGGGAGGGGTGGGGGGTGCTATCAGCGGCAGCTTTGATGTCCCACAGGTGGTCAGGGGTGTTCTGTCTTCTGCTTAGCATGTAGGACCTGGAGCAGTAATTTCTGCTAATTACTCCTTTAGTGAACATATGGTTCGAGATGTGGTGGGAGGGAGAACACTAAACTGTAGTAGGGGGCATTAGGCTGAATGAAGGTACCCCGGTACATGACTTCCAGAATGGTATATGCTATCCCGCAGGGGAGGGGTGTATAGTGGAGTGGGCTTACTGTTCATAATGTTTTAGTGGGAGGACAGCTTGCTTAACTGCAGATATCTCCAGTACCTGGAAACACATTTCTTAGCTTTCAATGAGATAAAAAAACTAGATAGTCGCACCTTTCAGGAGATACTGGGGACTTGGGTTCAGGAACCAGAGCAATCCACTGACGAAAATATAAAACTGTATACCAGGTGTGTGGAACTGGAGCAGGGACCAGCTGCTGAAAAGCTGAAATCTCTGCTTCTGGGCATAGTAGAGACAAGCTGCAAGTATCCACCAAAAAGAGGAGAGTCCCAGCTTTTGGGGTATACCCTCAGAAAATCTCAAAATCAGACAGGACCCAAGATACAGTATCTGTCTGGGAAGAGCAAATAACAGGCTCAGATGGGGACTACTAATTTGAAGTCGGATATCTCCGGTTCCCCAGGGACGATTTTAAACAATCTGGTACCTGTAGGAAAAATGGGACCCTCAGCTATCAGCCTGGAGCCATTATACTCCTGGGGCCTTTGGGCAACTGTGCATTAAGCCCATACGAAAAGACAGCCCTGACTGCGCATGCATTTAAATCCCCAAAAAGTCACATACGTACAGAGTTGCAGGACCAATTGACCCACATGTACTCTGGACTGTATTATTGACCATTCATGGGCAGTGACTGTGAGGTGGCTATACCAACACACAAAGGTATTCCATCTTCTGGGCATGCTATGACAGTGTTGTGGGTGTACACAGGAGTGGTTTCAAACTCAGGCGCTTAACCATGTACAGTACATTGGCGGTAATTCTCTGACAGGCTAGCGCATGTCCCGTTGGTGCTTACTATGGTTACCACTGCATAAAGTTGCAAACACGACTATGGCAAGAGATGCCTACACTTTTGTAAATGTTTTTGCTTAAAATATAGCTGCTTTGGGCAATTTAACAGGTGTACCGCAAAAAAATCATTGATTTCTCCTGCAGTCCCTGTATGTTTGCACAGCAAACATCACAGAATGGCTTTATGCATTACTTGCACATACTGTACATAGTTTGGATGGAATGTTATTTTTTTACAGTGTCATGTGTGACCTTATTGTCTCATGCTTGACCAGTATTGAGATAAGCGCAACTGTTTATTGTTATGCTGTTCAAAATGCTAAGAGTAGACAGATGCCTTGCAGAGGAGTGTTACAATATGGATGGACTGAGCATAGTTAGAAGGTTGCAGGGGGGTCCAGGTTTCTGTCGTACATCTGGAGACAATACAAGGTGAGGGTCTGATCATAAATTGCAGTGCTATGTAATTCTGTATCACAGACAGAGCTGCCATCAGAAATTGTGGGCCTGGACTGACAAAATAGACAGGGACCCCCCCCCCCCCCCACAAAACTGCAGGGCACCGAGTGGTCCATCTCCATTGGGGCAGTACAGATGGTGTAATGATTTGCATTACTGCATCACAGCACTAAGGTCATGGGTTCGATTCCCACCATGGCCCTAACTGTGTGGAGTTTGTATATTCTCCCCGGACTTGCGTGGGTTTCCTCTGGGGACTCTGGTTTCCTCACACAATCCAAAAATATACTGGTAGGTTAATTGGCTTCCAACAAAAATGAACCCTAGCGTGAATGTGTGTGTATATGTTGTAGGGAATGTAGATTGTAAGCTCCACTGGGGCAGGGACTGATGTGAATGGCCAAATATTCTCTGTAAAGCACTGCGGAATATGTGTGCGCTAAATATCTGGTAATAAATAAATAAATAAATAATCTCCCATCCAGAGGTGTAGTGAGGAGCTGCAGCACCCTGATCAGGCCCAAGTCTGTATGTTTTGGGGGCTGGGAGGGTGATTTTTGTCTCTTGGGCTAGGGTGGAAGGTAGTGTATGTCACTTGGATTGGGGTGATTAGTGTATGTCCTTGGGGCTGAAGTGGGTAGTACAGGCAGTGTATGTCCATGGGGCTGGGGAGGGGGGGGGGTTGTATGGTGGATAATCTATGTCCCATAGACTAGGAGCTAGTTTAGGTCTATGGTTCTGGGGAAAGGGTCGAGTATTTCTCTGGGGTGGGGGAGTGGTGTAGGGGTAGGTAGTATATGTCCCTGTGGTTGGGGGGCACTCTATGTCTAGGGGGTTGGGGGTAGGGTGGATAGTGTTTGTCCATGTGGGTGGGGTGGTGGTGACAGGTTGTAGTGCAAGGGGTCTGCATCACTTACCTAAGATGCAAGACCCAAAAAGAAAAGTCTGTGTGTAGTGATGGTGTGGGGTGCCAATGGGGGTCATGTCAGACACCAAAGCTACATTGCTGCTCCCAGCTAATGGCACCATGAAGAGCCCACTGGCCAGAGCAGATGGCAGCTACTGGGTTGCATTCCACAAATGCCAACAAGCAATGTGAGCCGGCCTGGTACCCCTCTCGGTCTAGGCCCAGGACTCCAGTCCCTTCCTGATGGTGGCCCTAATCACAGAGATATTTAATTAAAGAGACTCTATATCCTTTCAAGCGAAAAAGATTAGAAAAGACAGTTAAGATTATATGGAAGGAAAGTTTACAGCTGGAGAGTCAAGAAGATTTGCATGAGTGCAGTCACAGAAATGACCCGTGGAATTTAGCAATTCACCTACTGTACATAAGAGAGTGAACTCTCTTTCAGTACAAACAATAAAATGACTTTTTTCCCCAAGGTAAATCAGAAGAGATAAATTAAGGGCAACACAAAAGGTAACAAAAGGTTCTGTTATGATTCTGTTCAGTATTGACCTGGTGTCAGCTGATCCATCTGTGTTTTCTATTCCTTTGGCTCTGTGTACATGCAGCTCAGCAGGTGCACAAGGTTTGTAATTAGAGTTAACACTCCCAGCCTGGCTTTGTTCATTGGTTAGTGTGGCTGTTAAAAACCAGCTAGCTGAGTTCTCCCATGCTGGTGATATTATACTACTTTCCTGCCTGAACGATCTGCATTGCCTGGTGTCTTAGTCCTAGCTCCTGTTCATGCCAAGAAGCCTGGTCTGCCAGTTCATGTTATCCAGCAACTACTGTTCTTGCCAGTTCATGTTCCAGGACTACCTAGCTAAGTATTATGGACTTTTACTGTGCCCTGTGGATTCTCTAAGCATTCATTACTTGTGTTACATAATACTACGGACTTCCTCTATGTCTGCATGCTGTTCTGCTCTATAGTGCTGCAATCTGAGTTCTGTGTATTATATCACTCTGGTTCCTTGTTCAACTATCTCATTTCTCTGCTGCAAGTCTCATTCTGGAGAACCATTTACTTTCTGCTCATATTGTACCTTGGATTGTTACTGTGATTCCTCTGCCATACCTTATTATACCACTGCTATAATAAAGTACTTAGTATTTGTGCACTTCTGTGGACATTCATTATCTGCAACAGTGATTGTGATACATTCTGGTCCTGTATTCAAGCCCTAGCTCATAGCTGTGTTATTACTCATCTGCAGCCCATAATCAGTGTAAATTGTGGTGCTGCACATTCCAGTATTAAAGGGAGAGTCCATAGTCTGCGAAACTCTAATTCTGCTACACCTTGCTCAAGTTATTACAGTATTCCACAGTCAAGTCTGGTTAACCATTTCTATGTCACTCTGCCTACACCTCCAGTGGCAATCCTCTCCTTGTAATTCACCTTCCAAACATTAGAGGCAGGTGAATTGTAACAGGTTCTGGGAGAGTAGTAAAAGGTGGAAAAAGTGTACAACTATCGCCAATAGCTGCTAATCTTGTGAATAAATGTAATAAAATACCTACAGCTTTTAAAGTTTCTATTGTAAATTGTGGCTTGTGTTTTATCCCTATACAGAAAGGTTCTTTCTTTACTTAACCTGTGTTGTTGTGTGTAGTGGGGTGTTTTATTTTATTTATGTTTAGATCCTTTTGCTGAAAGTGTTTTGGGCTAATGAAAATAGCTTACATCTGCACCTGTAAGTATTGGGACAAGTGATATCAGTGACAGTAATTAGAAGTGCTGATTGTAAACTGTTGGGGGGGGGGGGGGGGGGGGGAAGAACAAACTTGTACCTAATATTAATTATGCTGCATACTGTAGAATACATTTGTGAGTGTGATTGAAAATGACTGCCAAATTGACATGGGAGATTCTACTTAATGTTCCTCTCAGTTTACCTTCTAAAGAACATATTGCTTTGATAAATCTAGATGAGGATGATAATATAGTAATCAGAAAAGCAGATAAGGTGGATTAGTTGTGATTTGGGATAAGTCTAATTACTGTATATGGCAGAGGCAAATAAACAAAAGTGTAATGGAACACTTTAGGGAATTACTGACAGATGCTACAAATTTCTTCAAGGGCACGATTAATGGGCAAATTGAACAAACATTTTTGTATGGTGTACAAGTAACGAAGATAAGAATTCTGTGCACTGACAAAACAAATACAGTGCATCCGGCAAGTATTCACAGTGCTTCACTTTTTCCACATTTTGTTATGTTACAGGCACAGCCTTATTCAAAAATGGAATAAATTAGTTTTTTCCCCCTCAAAATTCTACACACAATACTCCATGTTTCCCTCTATCCTGACTAGTCACCCAGCTCCTGCCACTGAAAAACATCCCCACAGCATGATGCTGCCACCTCCATGCTTCATTGTGGTGATGGTATTAGCCTGGTGATGAGCGGTGTCTGGTTTCCTCCAAACATGATTCCTGGCATTCACGCCAAAGAGTTCAATCTTTGTCTCATCAGACCACAGAATTTTGTTTCTCATGGTCAGAGTCCTTCAGATGCATTTTGGCAAACTCCAGGTGGGCTGCCATGTGCTTTTTAATAAGGAGAGGCTTCCATCTGGCCACTTTACCATACAGGCCTGATTGGTGAATTGCTGCAGAGATGGTTGTCCTTCTGGAAGGTTCTCCTCTCCTCAGAGGAATGCTGCAGATCTGACTGAGTGACCATTGGGTTCTTGGTCACCTCCCTGACTAGGGCCCATCGCTCAGTTTAGATGGCTGGCCAGCTCTACGAAGAGTCCTGGTGGTTCCAAACTTCTTCGATTTATGGATGATGGAGGCCACTGTGCTCCATTGGGACCTTCAAAGCAGCAGATATTTTTCTGTACCCTTCCCCAGATTTGTGCCTGAAGACAATCCTGTCTCGGAGGTCTACAAACAATTACTTTGACATCATGCTTGGTTTGTGTCAAGTGTGGGACCTTATATAGACTAGAGATGAGCACCTGAAATTTTTCGGGTTTTGGTTTTGGGTTCGGTTCCGCGGCCGTGTTTTGGGTTCGAACGTGTTTTGGCAAAACCTCACCGAATTTTTTTTGTCGGATTCGGGTGTGTTTTGGATTCGGGTGTTTTTTTCAAAAAACACTAAAAAACAGCTTAAATCATAGAATTTGGGGGTCATTTTGATCCCAAAGTATTATTAACCTCAAAAACCATAATTTACACTCATTTTCAGTCTATTCTGAATACCTCACACCTCACAATATTATTTTTAGTCCTAAAATTTGCACCGAGGTCGCTGTGTGAGTAAGATAAGCGACCCTAGTGGCCGACACAAACACCGGGCCCATCTAGGAGTGGCACTGCAGTGTCACGCAGGATGTCCCTTCCAAAAAACCCTCCCCAAACAGCACATGACGCAAAGAAAAAAAGAGGCGCAATGAGGTAGCTGTGTGAGTAAGATTAGCGACCCTAGTGGCCGACACAAACACCGGGCCCATCTAGGAGTGGCACTGCAGTGTCACGCAGGATGGCCCTTCCAAAAAACCCTCCCCAAACAGCACATGACGCAAAGAAAAAAAGAGGCGCAATGAGGTAGCTGTGTGAGTAAGATTAGCGACCCTAGTGGCCGACACAAACACCGGGCCCATCTAGGAGTGGCACTGCAGTGTCACGCAGGATGTCCCTTCCAAAAAACCCTCCCCAAACAGCACATGACGCAAAGAAAAAAAGAGGCGCAATGAGGTAGCTGACTGTGTGAGTAAGATTAGCGACCCTAGTGGCCGACACAAACACCGGGCCCATCTAGGAGTGGCACTGCAGTGTCACGCAGGATGTCCCTTCCAAAAAACCCTCCCCAATCAGCACATGATGCAAAGAAAAAGAAAAGAAAAAAGAGGTGCAAGATGGAATTGTCCTTGGGCCCTCCCACCCACCCTTATGTTGTATAAACAAAACAGGACATGCACACTTTAACCAACCCATCATTTCAGTGACAGGGTCTGCCACACGACTGTGACTGATATGACGGGTTGGTTTGGACCCCCCCCAAAAAAGAAGCAATTAATCTCTCCTTGCACAAACTGGCTCTACAGAGGCAAGATGTCCACCTCATCTTCACCCTCCGATATATCACCGTGTACATCCCCCTCCTCACAGATTATCAATTCGTCCCCACTGGAATCCACCATCTCAGCTCCCTGTGTACTTTGTGGAGGCAATTGCTGCTGGTCAATGTCTCCGCGGAGGAATTGATTATAATTCATTTTAATGAACATCATCTTCTCCACATTTTCTGGATGTAACCTCGTACGCCGATTGCTGACAAGGTGAGCGGCGGCACTAAACACTCTTTCGGAGTACACACTTGTGGGAGGGCAACTTAGGTAGAATAAAGCCAGTTTGTGCAAGGGCCTCCAAATTGCCTCTTTTTCCTGCCAGTATAAGTACGGACTGTGTGACGTGCCTACTTGGATGCGGTCACTCATATAATCCTCCACCATTCTATCAATGTTGAGAGAATCATATGCAGTGACAGTAGACGACATGTCCGTAATCGTTGTCAGGTCCTTCAGTCCGGACCAGATGTCAGCATCAGCAGTCGCTCCAGACTGCCCTGCATCACCGCCAGCGGGTGGGCTCGGAATTCTGAGCCTTTTCCTCGCACCCCCAGTTGCGGGAGAATGTGAAGGAGGAGATGTTGACACTTGACAGGTCGCGTTCCGCTTGACTTGACAATTTTGTCACCAGCAGGTCTTTCAACCCCAGCAGACTTGTGTCTGCCGGAAAGAGAGATCCAAGGTAGGCTTTAAATCTAGGATCGAGCACGGTGGCCAAAATGTAGTGCTCTGATTTCAACAGATTGACCACCCGTGAATCCTTGTTAAGCGAATTAAGGGCTGCATCCACAAGTCCCACATGCCTAGCGGAATCGCTCCCTTTTAGCTCCTTCTTCAATGCCTCCAGCTTCTTCTGCAAAAGCCTGATGAGGGGAATGACCTGACTCAGGCTGGCAGTGTCTGAACTGACTTCACGTGTGGCAAGTTCAAAGGGCATCAGAACCTTGCACAACGTTGAAATCATTCTCCACTGCACTTGAGACAGGTGCATTCCACCTCCTATATCGTGCTCAATTGTATAGGCTTGAATGGCCTTTTGCTGCTCCTCCAACCTCTGAAGCATATAGAGGGTTGAATTCCACCTCGTTACCACTTCTTGCTTCAGATGATGGCAGGGCAGGTTCAGTAGTTTTTGGTGGTGCTCCAGTCTTCTGTACGTGGTGCCTGTACGCCGAAAGTGTCCCGCAATTCTTCTGGCCACCGACAGCATCTCTTGCACGCCCCTGTCGTTTTTTAAAAAATTCTGCACCACCAAATTCAAGGTATGTGCAAAACATGGGACGTGCTGGAATTTGCCCATATTTAATGCACACACAATATTGCTGGCGTTGTCCGATGCCACAAATCCACAGGAGAGTCCAATTGGGGTAAGCCATTCCGCGATGATCTTCCTCAGTTGCCGTAAGAGGTTTTCAGCTGTGTGCGTATTCTGGAAAGCGGTGATACAAAGCGTAGCCTGCCTAGGAAAGAGTTGGCGTTTGCGAGATGCTGCTACTGGTGCCGCCGCTGCTGTTCTTGCGGCGGGAGTCCATACATCTACCCAGTGGGCTGTCACAGTCATATAGTCCTGACCCTGCCCTGCTCCACTTGTCCACATGTCCGTGGTTAAGTGGACATTGGGTACAACTGCATTTTTTAGGACACTGGTGAGTCTTTTTCTGACGTCCGTGTACATTCTCGGTATCGCCTGCCTAGAGAAGTGGAACCTAGATGGTATTTGGTAACGGGGGCACACTGCCTCAATAAATTGTCTAGTTCCCTGTGAACTAACGGCGGATACCGGACGCACGTCTAACACCAACATAGTTGTCAAGGCCTCAGTTATCCGCTTTGCAGTAGGATGACTGCTGTGATATTTCATCTTCCTCGCAAAGGACTGTTGAACAGTCAATTGCTTACTGGAAGTAGTACAAGTGGGCTTACGACTTCCCCTCTGGGATGACCATCGACTCCCAGTGGCAACAACAGCAGCGCCAGCAGCAGTAGGCGTTACACGCAAGGATGCATCGGAGGAATCCCAGGCAGGAGAGGACTCGTCAGAATTGCCAGTGACATGGCCTGCAGGACTATTGGCATTCCTGGGGAAGGAGGAAATTGACACTGAGGGAGTTGGTGGGGTGGTTTGCGTGAGCTTGGTTACAAGAGGAAGGGATTTACTGGTCAGTGGACTGCTTCCGCTGTCACCCAAAGTTTTTGAACTTGTCACTGACTTATTATGAATGCGCTGCAGGTGACGTATAAGGGAGGATGTTCTGAGGTGGTTAACGTCCTTACCCCTACTTATTACAGCTTGACAAAGGGAACACACGGCTTGACACCTGTTGTCCGCATTTCTGGTGAAATACCTCCACACCGAAGAGCTGATTTTTTTGGTATTTTCACCTGGCATGTCAACGGCCATATTCCTCCCACGGACAACAGGTGTCTCCCCGGGTGCCTGACTTAAACAAACCACCTCACCATCAGAATCCTCCTGGTCAATTTCCTCCCCAGCGCCAGCAACACCCATATCCTCCTCATCCTGGTGTACTTCAACACTGACATCTTCAATCTGACTATCAGGAACTGGACTGCGGGTGCTCCTTCCAGCACTTGCAGGGGGCGTGCAAATGGTGGAAGGCGCATGCTCTTCACGTCCAGTGTTGGGAAGGTCAGGCATCGCAACCGACACAATTGGACTCTCCTTGTGGATTTGGGATTTCGAAGAATGCACAGTTCTTTGCTGTGCTGCTTTTGCCAGCTTGAGTCTTTTCATTTTTCTAGCGAGAGGCTGAGTGCTTCCATCCTCATGTGAAGCTGAACCACTAGCCATGAACATAGGCGAGGGCCTCAGCCGTTCCTTGCCACTCCGTGTGGTAAATGGCATATTGGCAAGTTTACGCTTCTCCTCCGACAATTTTATTTTAGGTTTTGGAGTCCTTTTTTTTCTGATATTTGGTGTTTTGGATTTGACATGCTCTGTACTATGACATTGGGCATCGGCCTTGGCAGACGACGTTGCTGGCATTTCATCGTCTCGGCCATGACTAGTGGCAGCAGCTTCAGCACGAGGTGGAAGTGGATCTTGATCTTTCCCTAATTTTGGAACCTCAACATTTTTGTTCTCCATAATTTTATAGGCACAACTAAAAGGCACCTCAGGTAAACAATGGAGATGGATACTAGTATACAATTATGGACTGCCTGCCGACTGCAGACACAGAGGTAGCCACAGCCGTGAACTACCGTACTGTACTGTGTCTGCAGCTAATATAGACTGGTTGATAAAGAGAAGATGTCTATGTAACTATGTATGTATAAAGAAGACTGAAAAAAATCCACGGTTAGGTGGTATACAATTATGGACGGACTGCCTGCCGAGTGCAGACACAGAGGTAGCCACAGCCGTGAACTACCGTACTGTACTGTGTCTGCAGCTAATATAGACTGGTTGATAAAGAGAAGATGTCTATGTAACTATGTATGTATAAAGAAGACTGAAAAAAATCCACGGTTAGGTGGTATACAATTATGGACGGACTGCCTGCCGAGTGCAGAGACACAGAGGTAGCCACAGCCGTGAACTACCGTACTGTGTCTGCTGCGACTGGATGATAAATGATATAAAAATATATATATATATCACTACTGCAGCCGGACAGGTATATATTATATATTATATAATGACGGACCTGCTGGACACTGTCTGTCAGCAGAATGAGTTTTATTTTTATAGAATAAAAAAAAAAAAACACACAAGTGAAGTCACACGACGAGTGTTTAACTTTTTCAGGCAATCACAATATAAGTATACTACTAACTATACTGGTGGTCAGTGTGGTCAGGTCACTGGTCAGTCACACTGGCAGTGGCACTCCTGCAGCAAAAGTGTGCACTGTTTAATTTTAATATAATATGTACTCCTGGCTCCTGCTATAACCTATAACTGGCACTGCAGTAGTGCTCCCCAGTCTCCCCCACAATTATAAGCTGTGTGAGCTGAGCAGTCAGACAGATATATAATATATATAGATGATGCAGCACACTGGCCTGAGCCTGAGCAGTGCACACAGATATGGTATGTGACTGACTGAGTCACTGTGTGTATCGCTTTTTTCAGGCAGAGAACGGATATATTAAATAAACTGCACTGTGTGTCTGGTGGTCACTCACTATATAATATATTATGTACTCCTGGCTCCTGCTATAACCTATAACTGGCACTGCAGTAGTGCTCCCCAGTCTCCCCCACAATTATAAGCTGTGTGAGCTGAGCAGTCAGACAGATATATATAATATTATATATAGATAATAGATGATGCAGCACACTGGCCTGAGCCTGAGCAGTGCACACAGATATGGTATGTGACTGACTGAGTCACTGTGTGTATCGCTTTTTTCAGGCAGAGAACGGATATATTAAATAAACTGCACTGTGTGTCTGGTGGTCACTCACTATATAATATATTATGTACTCCTGGCTCCTGCTATAACCTATAACTGGCACTGCAGTAGTGCTCCCCAGTCTCCCCCACAATTATAAGCTGTGTGAGCTGAGCAGTCAGACAGATATATATAATATTATATATAGATAATAGATGATGCAGCACACTGGCCTGAGCCTGAGCAGTGCACACAGATATGGTATGTGACTGAGTCACTGTGTGCTGTGTATCGCTTTTTTCAGGCAGAGAACGGATTATAAAGTAAACTGCACTGTCCTCACTAGTAAACTCTCTCCACTCAGTCTCTACACTTCTACAGTAACAGTATTCCTCCTAGTCAGCTCCAGTAAATCTCTCTCAGTCTCTTATAATCTAAATGGAGAGGACGCCAGCCACGTCCTCTCCCTATCAATCTCAATGCACGTGTGAAAATGGCGGCGACGCGCGGCTCCTTATATAGAATCCGAGTCTCGCGATAGAATCCGAGCCTCGCGAGAATCCGACAGCGTCATGATGACGTTCGGGCGCGCTCGGGTTAACCGAGCAAGGCGGGAAGATCCGAGTCGCTCGGACCCGTGAAAAAAAACATGAAGTTCTGGCGGGTTCGGATTCAGAGAAACCGAACCCGCTCATCTCTAATATAGACAGGTGTGTACCTTTCCAAATCATGTCCAATCAACTGAATTAACCACAGGTTGACTCCAATTAAGCTGTAAGAACATTTTAAGGATGACCAGTGAAAACAGGATGCACCTGAGCTCAATTTTGAGCTTCATGGCAAAGGCTGCGAATATTTATGTACATGTGATTTCTTAGTTTTTTATTTCTCTTACGTCCTAGAGGATGCTGGGGACTCCAAAAGGACCATGGGGTATAGGCGGGATCTGCAGGAGACATGGGCACACTAAAAGACTTTGACTGGGTGTGAACTGGCTCCTCCCTCTATGCCCCTCCTCCAGAACTCAGTTAGATTCTGTGCCCAGGAGTGACTGGACCCACACTAGGGGAGCTCTACTGAGTTTCTCTGGAAAGACTTTTGTTAGGTTTTTTATTTTCAGAAAGACCTGCTGGCTACAGGCTCCCTGCATCGTGGGACTGAGGGGAGAGAAGTCAGACCTATTTCTTCTTAGTTCAAGGGCTCTGCTTCTTAGGCTACTGGACACCATTAGCTCCAGAGGGTTCGATCACTTGGTGCGCCTAGCTGCTTGGTCCCGGAGCCGCGCTGTCACCCCCCTCACAGAAGCCAGAAGAGTGAAGCCGGGTGAGTATTAGAAAAACAGAAGGCTTCAGACGGCAGAAGACTTCAGTGACTGAGGTACAGCGCGGCGGTCTCGCTGCGCTCCCTGCTCCCACACGCATCACCAACGGCACTCACAGGGTGCTGGGGGGGGGGGGGGGGCGCGCCCTGGGCAGCAGTCACTGAAGGTTTTTTTTTTTACACTGGCAAGGCATATTCGGTGCCCGGGCACTGTATACGATACCCCCGCCAGTATAAAGATTTCAAATTTGAGCGGGACTACAGCGCGCCGGGAAGGGGCGGGGCTTAGCCGCACAGCTCACCAGCGCCATTTTCCCTCTCCACAGCTGCTGCAGAGACGCTGGCCTGGACCTCAAAGCCCCTTACAAGTAACAAGGGAGCAAAACGGTGGGGAGGGGGGCGGTGTTACAAGCAATTTGGTGCTCTCTGTGTGTATATGTATATAATATTATATAAGCACAAAGTCCACGGCACTCCCAAATCCCTAAGGTAAGTGAAATCAAATAGTACTGCCGGTGCCCTCCTAATGGTAACAGCTGCGCTGTGTCCAATGGTATATAATGCAGAAGCAGGCGGCACTCTTGGCGTTTGAAATAAAGACAGACAATAATAATAATAATAATAATAATTTTATTTATATAGCGCTCTTTCTCCAATAGGACTCAAGGCGCTTAACAGATATATAGCATAATATAATACAGAAAATAATGAAGTACATTTTCATAAAATACAGAAGCATGAAGATACTAAAAGGGACACTATGGAAATGCTTGAGTAAACAGGAAAGTCTTGAGTCTACTTTTGAAGGATTCTATAGTTGGGGCCTCTCGCACTGTGCGGGGAAGTGAGTTCCATAGAGTCGGAGCCGCATGACTAAAAGCTCGACCCCCAGATGAATTACGGTAGATTCTAGGTACAGCTAAAAGTCCTTCATCTACAGATCGCAGTAATCGAGTGGGGCAGTATATAGACAGATAAAGACAATAAAGACAGACAAGCGAGTCTGATGTTCAACGTTTCAATGTCAAAGCGGCATTTTCGTCAGGATAAATATCCTGATGAAAATGCCGCTTTGACATTGAAATGTTGAACATCAGACTCGCTTGTCTGTCTTTATTTCAAACGCAGAGAGTACCGCCTGCTTCTGCTATATATTATATTATATGAACACTAAAATAACACCTCCTAGATCTGAATGAAATATTCTTATTAAATACTTACAAAATCACACAAAAATTATCAATGGAAATCAAATTTATTAACCCATGGAGGTCTGGATTTGGAGTCACCCTCAAAATGAAAGTGGAAAAACACACTACAGGCTGATCCAACTTTGATGTAATGTCCTTTTAAAACAAGTCAAAATGAGGCTCAGTAGTGTCTGTGGCCTCCATGTGCCTGTTTGACCTCCCTACAACCCACACAAGTGGCTCGGGTAGTGCAGCTCATCCAGGATGGCACATCAATGCGAGCTGTGGCAAGAAGGTTTGCTGTGTCTGTCAGCGTAGTGTCCAGAGCATGGAGGCGCTACCAGGAGACAGGACAGTACATCAGGAGACGTGGAGGAGGCCGTAGGAGGGCAACAACCCAGCAGCTGGACCGCTACCTCCGCCTTTGTGCAAGGAGTAACAGGAGGAGCACTGCCAGAGCCCTGCAAATGACCTCCAGCAAGCCACAAATGTGCATGTGTCTACTCAAACGATCAAAAACAGACTCCATGAGGGTGGTATGAGGGCCCGACGCCCACAGGTGGGGGTTGTGCTTACAGCCCAACACCGTGCAGGATGTTTGGCATTTGCCAGAGAACACCAAGATTGGCAAATTTGCCACTGGCGCCCTGTGCTCTTCACAGATGAAAGCAGGTTCTCACTGAGCACATGTGACAGAGTCTGGAGACGCCAAGGAGAATGTTCTGCTGCCTGCAACATCCTCCAGCATGACCGGTTTGGCAGTGGATCAGTAATGGGGTTGGGTTGGCATTTCTTTGGGGGGTCGCACAGCCCTCCATGTGCTCGCCAGAGGTAGCCTGACTGCCATTAGGTACCGAGATGAGATCCTCAGACCCCTTGTGAGACCATATGCTGGTGCGGTTAGCCCTGGGTTCCTCCTAATGCAAGACAATGCTAGACCTCGTGTGGCTGGAGTGTGTCAGCAGTTCCTGCAAGACAAAGGCATTGATGCTATGGACATCATGTCTCGCTCCATCCACCAACGCCACGTTGCACCACAGACTGTCCATGAGTTGTCTGATGCTTTAGTCCAGGTCTGGGAGGAGATCCCTCAGGAGACCATCCGCCACCTCATCAGGAGCATGCCCAGGCATTGTAGGGACCTGGCACGAGGAGGCCACAGACACTACTGAGCCTCATTTTGACTTGTTTTTAAGGACATTACATCAAAGTTGGATCAGCCTGTAGTGTGTTTTTCCACTTTAATTTTGAGGGTGACTCCAAATCCAGACCTCCATGGGTTAATAAATTTGATTTCCATTGATAATTTTTGTGTGATTTTGTTGTCGGCACATTCAACTATGTAAAGACCAAAGTATTTAATAAGAATATTTTTCATTCAGATCTAGGAGGTGTTATTTTAGTGTTCCCTTTATTTTTTTGAGGTGTGTGTATGTATATGTATGTGTGTGTGTATATATATATATATATATATATATATATATATATATATATATATATATATATATATATATATATACTCCCTCTGTGTTCTCTCTACAGGCTTCCCTGTGGGTCTGTCCCCTTTGTTTGGCCAGTGTCGGTACTGCGTGTCGACATGGCTGAGTGTTCCTCCCCGGAGGAAGTTGCTGGGGGCGCAGACAAGGATTTGGGAATGACTGTCGGCACAGCCGACTGCTGATTGGGTGAATATGTTGAGTACACTGAATGCAAATGTGGCTTTATTGTCTAAGAGGCTGGATAAATCTGATTCTCAGACACAAACATGGAGGAAACCCATGGAGGACGCTTTGTCCCAGGTACAGACCCCCTCAGGGTCACATAAACGTTCAATTACCCAGATAGCAGATACTGATACCAACACAGACTCTGAATCCAGTGTCGATTTCAATGAGGCTACTTTACATCCAAAGGTAGTTAAGAGTATTCAGTACATGATAATGGCTATTAAAGATGTTTTGCATATTTCTGAAGAACCCCCTGTTCCAGATAAGAGGGTTTGTTTGTATAAGGAAAAAAAGCCTGAGGTGACGTCCCCCCTCCCACCCCCCCATGAACTGAACGCTCTTTGTGAAAAGGCTTGGGAGTCGCCTGACAAAAGGTGGCATATTCCCAAGAGAATTTTTATGGCATATCCTTTCCCCTCTGATGACCGGGAGAAATGGGAGTCATCACCCAACGTGGACAAGACTCTATCCCGATTGTCCAAAAAGGTGGCGCCTCAAGGATCCGGCGGATCACAAGCAGGAGATGACATTGAAGGCCATTTTCATTACTACTGGTGCATTGCTCAGATCTGCTGTGGCGTCGGCGTGGGTGAGTAGTGCTATTGCTAAGTGGGCTGATAATTTAGCTTCAGATATGGATACCCTTGATAAGGATAACATTATTTTGACTCTTGGCTATATCAAGGACGCTGCAGATTACCTAAAGGTTACGGCGAGGGATATTGGCCTCTTGGGATCAAGAGCCAATGCCATGGCGGTCTCGGCCAGGAAGGCGCTGTGGATTCATCAATGGAATGCTGATGCCGACTCCAAGAAAGCTATGGAAGCTGTTCCTTTTAAAGGTAGTGTCTTGTTTGGGGATGGCCTTGCTGACCTGGTGTCTACCGCTACTGTGGGTAAGTCCTCTTTTCTTCAGAAAAAGGCGCCCCATTATCAGATGCAGTCCTTTTGGCCTAATAAATACAAAAAAGGAAAGGGCTCGTCCTTCCTCGTTTCAAAGGGTAGAGGAAGGGGAAAGAGGTCATCGGCCGTGCCTGGCACCCAGGACCAAAAGTCCTCCCCCACCTCTACAAAGTCCACCGCATGATGCTGGGGCTCCCCTGTGGGAGTCCGTGCCAGTGGGGGGCAGTCTCCGATTCTCCAGTCAGGTTTGGGTTCATTCGGCCCTGTATCCTTGGGTCTCAGACATAGTCTCTCAAGGGTACAAACTGGAGTTTCAGGAGATCCCCCCCCCCCCCCGCCGCTTTTTAAAGTCAGCCTTGCCAGTTTCTCTTCCAGAAAGGGAAGTAGTGAATGCTACAATACAAAAGCTGTGTCAACAGAGGGTCATTGTACCGGTTCCCCCGTCCCAATGGGGGGAAGGGTTCTATTCGAGTCTCTTTGTAATGCCAAAGCCGGACGGCCCGGTCAGACCAATTCTGAACCTAAAATCCCTCAATCCATACTTGAAAACTTTAAAGTTCAAGATGGAATCTCTTCGAGCTGTGATCTCCAGCCTAGAAGGGGGGGATTTTATGGCGTCAGTCGACATAAAGGATGCCTACTTACACGTCCCGATATATCCTCCTCATCAGGCCTTCCTAAGGTTTGCGGTGCAGGATTGTCATTACCAATTTCAGACGTTGCCGTTTGGGTTTCCATGGCCCCGAGGGTGTTCACCAAGGTTATGGCGGAAATTATGGTACTCCTTCGCAAGCAAGGGGTCACAATTATCCCGTACTTGGACGATCTCCTGATAAAGGCGAGATCAAAGGAAAAGTTGCTAAGAAATGTGGAACTCTCCCTGTTGGTTCTGCGACATCACGGTTGGATTCTAAATTTGCCGAAGTCTCAGTTGATCCCGACAAATCGGCTGCCCTTCTTGGGCATGATCCTAGACACGGAACTACAGAGTGTTTCTTCTGGTGGACAAAGCTCTGGAAATCCAGACCATGGTCAAGGAACTTCTGAGACTGGCAAGAGTTTCGATTCATCAATGCACTCAAGTGCTAGGGAAGATGGTTGCGGCTTACGAAGCCATTCCGTTTGGCAAGTTTCATGCCCGGGTGTTTCAGTGCGATCTGCTGAGCAAATGGTCTGGGTCTCACCTACACATACACCGGAAAATAAGTCTATCTTCCAGGACCAGGATTTCTCTCCTGTGGTGGCTGCACACTTCTAACCTTCTAGAGGGATGCCGTTTCGGGAATCCAGGACTGGGTCCTGCTGACCAGAGGCAAGTCTCTGAGGCTGGGGTGCAGTCACACAAGGAAGAAGTTTCCAGGGAAAATGGTCAAGCCTGGAATCTTGTCTCCACATAAATGTTCTCGAGTTAAGAGCCATTTACAATGGCCTCCTGCAGGTGAAGAACTTTCTTCAGGGTCTCTCTGTCCTGATCCAGTCTGACAATATAACAGCAGTGGAGTACATAAACCGCCAAGGCGGCACAAGGAGCAGGGCGGCAATGGCGGAGGCCTCGAGTTCTCCGCTGGGCGGAACAGCACTTGAGCGCTCTGTCAGCAGTCTTTCTTCCGGGCGTAGACAACTGGGAGGCAGACTTCCTCAGCAGACACGATCTCCATCCAGGAGAGTGGGCTCTTCATCAAGAGGTATTTGCAGAAGCAACAAGGAATTGTAGAATTCCACAAATAGACATGATGGCGTCTCGCCTCAACAAGAAGCTTCCGAAGTATTATTCCAGGTTGAGATACCCCCAAGCCAGTGCAGTGGATGACCTGGTAACTCCGTGGGTGTTTCAGTCGGTGTATGTGTCCCCCCCCCCCCCTCTTCCTCTCATTCCAAGAGTGTTGAAGATTATAAGACAAACAAGGGTTCAAGCAATACTCGTAGTTCCCGATTGGCCACGGAGGGCCTGGTATCCAGATCTTCAGGAGTTACTAGTAGAAGATCCTTGGCCCCTTCCAATTCGAGAGGACCTGTTACTGCAGGGGCCCTGCGTGTTTCCGGACTTACCGTGGCTGCATTTGATTGTGTGGAGGTTGAATGCCAGATCCTAGCGCAAAAGGGTATTCCCGGGGAGGTCATCCCACTCTCCTTAAGGCTAGAAAGGAGGTTACGGCGACACATTTTCACGTATTTGGAGAAAATGTGTCGTGGTGTGAAACCCAAAGCGGCTCCTGTGGAGGAGTTTCATTTTGGGTCGTTTCCTCCATTTTTTTTTTTTTTTGCAGGCAGGCGTGGATGCAGGCCTGAAATTGGGTTCCAACAAAGTGCAAATTTCGGCTTTATTTTCTTTCAAAAAGAATTGGCCGTCCTTCCTGAGGTTCAGACTTTCGTGAAGGGAGTGTTGCATATCCATCCTCCATTTGTGGCACCGTGGGATCTTGAAGTGGTGTTACAGTTTCTTATGTCTCACTGGTTTGAGCCTTTGAGAAAGGTTGAGTTAAAGTTTCTCACTTGGAAAGTGGTCATGCTTTGGCCTCTGCCAGATGAGTGTCAGAATTGGCGGCTTTGTCTCACAAGAGCCTGTGTTTGATTTTTCATGTAGATAGAGCAGAATTGAGGACTCGTCAGCAATTTCTGCCAAAAGTGGTTTCTTCGTTTCACATAAATCAACCTATTGTGGTACCTGTGGCTACGGAGGCTGTGGCTGTCCCAAAATCTCTTGATGTCGTAAGAGCTTTGAAAATTTATGTCGCCAGGACGGCTCTTGTTAGGAAAACGGAAACACTGTTTGTCCTGTATGCCTCCAACAAGATTGGAAATCCTGCTTCCAAGCAGACCATTGCCCGCTGGATTTGTAATACGATTCAGCATGCTCATTCTTCGGCTGGGTTGCCGTTGCCGAAGTCAGTAAAGGCCCATTCTACCAGGAAGGTGGGCTCATCTTAGGCGGCTGCCCCGAGGGGTCTCGGCGCTTCAACTTTGCCGAGCAGCTACGTGGTCGGGTTCAAACACTTTTGCTAAGTTCTACAAGTTTTATACCCTGGCTGATGAGGACCTCATGTTTGCTCAATCGGTGCTGCAGAGTCGTCCGCACTCTCCCGCCCGGTCTGAAGCTTTGGTATAGACCCCCATGGTCCTTTTGGAGTCCCCAGCATCCTCTAAGATGTAAGAGAAAATAGGATTTTAATACCTACCGGTAAATCCTTTTCTCCTAGTCCGTAGAGGATGCTGGGTGCCCATCCCAGCGCGGACTGTTTCTTGCAGTTTGTATTGATGCTTGTTTTCGGTTGCACAAAGGTTGTGTTCAGTTTGTTGCGGTTTGTTCATACTGTTATCTGGTACTCCTGCTAATCCAGTTGTACGGTGTGTTTGTGGTGTGGGCTGGTATGTTCTTGCCTTAGTTTAACAAAAATCCTTTCCTCAATGCCAGTCTCCCCTGGGCACAGTTCCTATAACTGAGGTCTGGAGGAGGGGCATAGAGGGAGGAGCCGGTTCACATCCAGTCAAAGTCTTTTAGTGTGCCCATGTCTCCTGTGGATCCCGTCTATACCCCATGGTCCTTTTGGAGTCCCCAGCATCCTCTACGGACTAGGAGAAAAGGATTTACGGGTAGATATTAAAATCCTTTTTTTTTTTTTTTAGGTTTTTGTAATTTTATTTTTAAAAAAAATTAAAAAAAAATTCATGTTGGCATTATCGGGTATTGTGAGGGGAAAAATGAATTTATTCCATTGTGGAATAAGTCTGTAACATAATAAAATGTGGAAAAAGTGAAGTGTTGTATATATTTTACAGATGCACTGTATACACGGTCTAGTCACATTATTATTAGAGATGAGCGGGTTCAGTTCTCAGAGAACCGAACCTTACCAGACTTTGCCTTCCGAGTTCGGTTCCAAGCCAGGCTTGGGTTTTCCCGCCTGACTCGGAAACCTGAACGCAGCAAACCGTCATCCCGCTGTCGGAATCTCGCGGGATTTGGATTCCATATAAGGAGCCGCGTGTCACGGCCATTTTCACTCCAGTCTCAGAGTGTATTGAGAGGACGTGTCTTCAGTGTCTGTGTGGGGGCGGGAAAGAGGGGTGGTGAGTCTTATGCTATATTGTGCTGTCCAGTCCAGTCCAGTGTAGTAAGTGTATTGTGTTGCATTAGTCCAGCCAGTCAGTGTTGGTGTCCTTTGTTGCCATATACCCAGTGTAGCTGTGTAAAGTGGTGGTGTGTTGTGCTGCATCAGACCAGTGGTAGTGTTCTGTCCAACAGTCATTCCAGTGATGATATATGCTGCTGCTATATGTTCACTGCTACTGTATAATAATTATAACAACCACAAGTCCCTTACAGTGTTGTTGTGCTGCATCAGACCAGTGGTATTGTCCCGTCCATTAGTCATTCCTGTGCCGCATATTGTCTTGTATAACTCCCAAAAAATAATGGAGAACAAAAATTTTGAGGATAAAATAGGGAAAGATCAAGAAGAACCACTTCCTCCTAGTGCTGAAGTTGCTGCCACTAGCCATGACATAGACGATGAAATGCCATCAACGTTGTTTGCCAAGGCCGCTGCCCAATGTGATAGTAGAGAGCATGTAAAAGCCAAAGTTCAGTAAAAAGAAGAACCAAAAAAAGAAATTTAAATTGTTTGAGGAGAAGCCTAAACTTGCCAATATGCCATTTACGACACGGAGTGGCAAGGAACGGCTGAGGCCCTGGCTTATGTTCATGGCTAGTGGTTCAGCTTCACATGACGATGACAGCCCTCATCCTCCGGCTAGAAAAATTAAGAGTTAAGCTGGAAAGAGCACAGAAAAGAACTGTGAATTCTGAGATGGTAGCACAAATCCCCAAGGAGAGTCCAAGAGTGTCAGCGGTTGCGATGCCTGATCTTCCGAACGCTGGACGGGAAGAGGTGGCTCCTTCCACCATTTACATGCCCCCTGCAAGTGCTGGAAGGAGCACCCACAGTCCAGTTCCTGATCTTCAAATTGAAGATGTCACTGTTGAAGTACACCAGGATGAGGATATTGGTGTTGCTGATGCTGAGGAGGAAGTTGACGATGAGGATTCTGATGGTGAGGTGGTTTGTTTAAGTCAGGCACTGGGGGAGACACCTGTTGTCCGTAGGATGAAGAAGCCCATTGTGGTGTCTGGGCAAACTACCAAAAAAGCCACCTCTTTGGTGTGGAATTTTCTCCACAAATCTGGACAACCGGTGTCAAGCCATCTGTTGCCTCTGTCAATCTGTAATAAGTAGGGGTAAGGATGTTAACCACCTAGGAATATCCTCCCTTATCCATCAGAAGTCAGTGTCAAGTTGTGAAACTTTGGGTAAGAGTGTAAACAGTCCACTGACACCTAAATCCCTTCTTCCTCCTGTACCCAAGCTCCTGCAAGCCACACCGTCAACTTCCTCCTCAGTCAGGAACGTCAGTAATCCTGCAGGCCATGTCATTGTCAAGACTGAGGAGTCCTCTCCTAAACGGGATTCCTCCGTAGGATCCTTGAGTGGTACGCCTGCTGCTGCGCTGTTGCTGCTGGGAGTCAATCGTCATCCCAGAGGCTAAATCGGAAGACCACTTGTACTATTTCCAGTAAGCAATTGACTGTCCAACAGTCCTTTGTGAGGAAGATGAAATATGACAGCAGTCATCCTTTCGCAAAGCGGATAACTGAGGCCTTGACAGCTATGCTGGTGTTAGCCGTGTGTCCGGTATCCGCCATTAGTTCAGTGGGACTTAGAAAATTGTTTGAGGTACTGTGTTCCTGGTATCAAATTCCATCTAGGTTCCACTTCTCTAGGCAGGCGATACCGAGAATGTACACACACGTCAAAAAGTCACCAGTGTCCTACAAAATGCGATTGTATCCAGTGTCCACTTAACCACGGACATGTGGAACAGGGCAGACTAAGGACTATAGTACTGTAACAGCCCACTGGGTAGATGTATGGCCTCCCGCAGCAACAACAGCAGCGGCACCAGTAGCAGCATCTCGCAAACGCCAACTCGTTCCTAGGCAGGCTACGCTATGTATCACTGCTTTCCTTAAGAGGCACACAGCTGACAACCTCTTACGGAAACTGAGGAACATCATCGCAGGATGGCTTACCCTAATTGGACTCTCCTGGGGATTTGTGATATCGGACAATGCCACCGATATTGTGCGTGCATTACATCTGGGCAAATTCCAGCATGTCCCATGTTTTGCACATACAATTAATATTTAGAAAAACTACAGGAGTGTGCAGGAGATGCTGTCGGAGGCCCGAAAAATTGCGGGCCACTTTAGGCATTCTGCCACTGCGTGCCGAAGACTGGAGTGCCAGCAAACACTCCTGAACCTTCCCCGCCATCAACTGAAGCAAGAGGTGGTAACGAGGTGGATTTCAACCCTCTATCTGCTTCAGAGGATGGAGGAGCAGCAAAAGGCCATTCAAGCCTATACGTCCACCTACGATATATAGGCAAAGGAGGGGCAATGCACCTGACTCAAGAGCAGTGGAGAATGATTTCCGTCTTGTGTAAGGTTCTCCAACCCTTCGAACTTGCCACACGTGAAGTCAGTTCAGACACTGCCAGCTTGAGTCAGGTCATTCCTCTCATCAGGCTTTTGCAGAAGCAGCTGGAGAAATTGAAGGAGGAGCTAAGATGGAGCGATTCCGCAAATTATGTGGGACTGATTGAGCCCTTCATTCGCTTTGCCAGGATTCAAGGGTGGTCAATCTGTTGAAATCGGCACAACATTTTGGCCACCGTGCTCGATCCTAGGTTTAAAGCCTACGTTGTATCTCTTTCCAGTAGACACAAGTGTGCAGAGGTGCAAAGACCTGCTGGTTAGTAAATTGTCAACTCAAGCGGAACGTGACCTGACAACAGCTTGTCCTTCAATTTCTCCCGCCACTGGGGCTGCAAGGAAAAGGATAAGATTTCCTAGCCCACCCGCTGGCGGTGATGCAGGGCAGTCAGGAGCGAAAGCTGACATCTGGTCCGGACTGAAGGACCTGCCAACGATTACTGATATGTCTACTGTCACTGCATATTGGGGGTCATTCCGACCCGATCGCTCAGCGCAGTATGTCGCAGCGCAGCAATGGGGTCGGAACTGCGGCGCCGGCGCATGGCAGCCGTCGATGCCTAGCGATTGCCTCTGAGACAGAGGCGGTCGCTGGGCGGGAGGGGGCTGCACGGTGGCTGTTTATGGGGCGCGGTCCGGCCAATGCAGGCGTAGCCGTACTGTTGGGGGGGGGCGGGCCGTGGCGGCTGCGTTACGTCTCACACATCGGCTGCGGCCAGTGGCATCGACAATCAACTCCCGGCCAGCCGCAGGAGCTGTGCTGGCCGGGAGTTACTCCACAAATACAAGAGCATCGCCGCTGTGCTGATGCTTTTGTATTTGTTTGGGGGGGGGGGGCGGACTGACATGTAGGGCGGACTAGCCCTGTGCTGGGCATCCTCCTGCATGTCAGGGAATATGATCGTAGCTGTGCTAAATTTAGCACGGCTATAATAAACTCTGAATGACCCCCATGATTCTGTCACCATTGAAAGAATGGTGGATGACAGCATCCAAGTAGGCATGTCACACAGTCCATATGTATACTGGCAGGAAAAAGAGGCAATTTGGAGGCCCTTGCACAAACTGGCTTTATTTTACCTAAGTTGCCCCCCCTCCAGTGTGTACTCCGAAAGAGTGTTTAGTGTAGCCGGTGACCTTGTCAGCGATCGGCGTAGGAGGTTGCTTCCCCTAAATGTGGAGAAGATGATGTTCATCAAAATGAATTCTAAATTCCTCTGGGAAGACCTTTACCAGCAATTGCCTCCAGAAAGTACACAGGGACCTGTGATGTTGGATTCCAGTGGGGACAAATTAATACTCTGTGAGGAGGATGTACTCGGTGAAAGGGGTGAGGAATCTGAGGAGGAGGTGGACATCTTGCCTCTGTAGAGCCAGTTTGTGCAAGGAGAGATTGATTGCTTCTTTTTTTGTGGAGGCCCAAACAAACCAGTCATTTCAGCCACAGTCGTGTGGCAGACCCTGTCACTGAAATGATTGGTTTGTTAAAGTGTGCATTTCCTGTTTATACAACATAAGGGTGGGTGGGAGGGCCCAAGGACAATTCCATCTTGCACCTCATTTTCTTCTTTGCATTATGTGCTTTTTGGGGAGTGTGTATGTGTATATATATGTGTGTGTGTGTGTGTGTGTATGTATGTATATATATATATATATAAATTTTTTTTTTTTGTGCCATCCTTTCTGTAACTGCAGTGCCACGGGCCAGGTGTTTGTGCCGCTTAGCTTGGCCATCCAGCTACCTCATTGCACCTCTTTTTCTTCTTTGCATCATGTGCTGTTTGGGGCCTATTTTTTAAATCTGCCATCCTGTCTGCCATTGCTGTGTCACTCCTAGATTTGCTAGGTGTTTGTGCCGCACACTTGTGTCGTTTAGCTTGGCCATCCAGCTACCTAATTACACCTCTTTTTCTTCTTTGCATCACGTGCTGTTTGGGGACTAGTTTTTGGATAGTGCCACTCCTAGATGGGCCAGGTGTTTGTGCCGCACACTTGTGTCGCTTAGCTTAGTCATACAGCCACCTCAGTGCAACTTTTAGGCCTAAAAACAATATTGTGAGGTGTTCAGAATAGACTGGAAATGAATGTTAGTGAGGTTAATAATCCTATAGGAGCAAAATTACCCCCAAATTCTGTGATTTTATCTGTTTTTATGGGTTTCCCCCCCAAAATCATCCAGATCCAAAACCCGAAAGGGTGGTTTTGGCAAAACCAAACCAAAACGCAAAAGTGGAATTAGAACCAAAACACGAAAAGTGCCCGCCGCACATCTCTAATTATTATGACCACCAATAACCGCCATATGCAGCACAGACAGCAGGTAGCTGGGCTGAACTGTCATTTTGACACACGTCAGGTTAATTTTGATGGTGAGCTGCTCCACTGTAGCATGTTGGTCGGCCTCATTCACCTTAATAGCCGACGTTCACCTCTCAAATCAGTGGCAGGTGGTGCTCTGCAGTTTCCACATCGGTTATTCGCAATGATGCCATTTGTCCAGTCATGATGCACCTTCACCACAGCAGCATGCAAACCGTTCACAAACTGCGCTCTTTCAGAAATACTGCCACCATTGGCCTGAAAGCCGATAAACATCCCTATTTTCAACTCGGATAAATAACAATGACAGCAATGAGTGATATGTGTGCAGACGGCCTATCGCATACCTTATATATCCACTAAGCCAACCCACGTCATGTGACATAATTCATGGGCTATGCGCTGCCAAAGGCAAATGTAGGAGGTGGTCATAATAATGTGATTTGACCATTTAGTTATTGACTAAATAGCATAAGTAACGGAATGAGTTTCCATGCATACCAAAGTGTGGGATACAGTTTTGAACCTTTTGGCAAAAACTACTAAAAGGCAGTTTCTGCTGCATTTGAAACTGATGGACATTACTGGTATATTAAATTTTTATTTTTTTTGATAGGGTGGGGGAATTTACAGTATTTACTATTCATTGGTTTTGATTGTTTTTTGATAACCACCGTCAATGTTCATTACCATTAAAATGGCCAAACCCTTGATTTCACTGGAACCAATGAAAGCAGTTAAAAAAAACCCCACCAGATTTCTTGGTACTACAGAAACTTCCATATATCTTGTTGAAAAGTAGAAAACAATAATAGAGTTGGATCCCATTGCGAATAGATAACCAGCACTAAGAGCATGGGATCCCCCGGAAATTTCCACTAAACAGCACTAGGCTTTACCAGTCAGGACTGGTACCACAATAGCAGAGACACACATACAGCTAAAAAGCATTAGACCAGTCAGCACGGGGCTGCAATTTTTAGGAAATTGGGACAGCAAAAGAAGCAGGGCCCCATCCCATAATAAAAATAACTAAAATTAGGGCTATTCTCTGCAACCATGTTGCATTGGGTTACTAATATTGGTATTATAATATAATTAATATTTTAATTTATTGGCAAACTATAGGAACCAGCTATCACTGCCATGTCCAAATTAAATGGCTGCCAGAACATACTGGCACTTGGAGAACCACAAGTGCAAGCATACCCTTGTATCCAGGGTATGGTGGGACATGCAGTGCACCTATAAAGAAAAAAAGTTTAAAAACAAAGACAGGACATACACATTGTGAAGTTGAAGAAACACTCACTCACAACCCCCTCACCACTTTATTTCACTCAGATCCTTATGGATGGGGTAACCTATGTTCCATGCAGGCATTCTGGGAACTTGGTAAAAACATACAAACACATTTGGCAGCACCATGAACCTGGTGGAGGAATTTGTGAAGCGGGGAAAAAAAGAGAGCCTTGAAAGCTAAGAGTCTGAAGAGACTCTTCTACAAGTTGAGGAAAAAAGGATTCAAAAGAAGATTTCTTGTAATCACTGTATTTTTTAAAAAAATATCAAAAGGTGAACAAGTATTGGTGTGAGAATTAAGTGAAAAGAAATGTTGTTTATTGTGTTCCTTTATGAGTGGTAGCGCTATTGTAAAAAAATTGAATATTTCAGATATTTCATAAAAAAAAAGACAACTTGTTTTGTCTACACAGCGATGTTAGACGTTTCCATGCTTATTATGTGGTCAGTGCACTGGAATTAATAAGGGTGAGAGTGTTTATCATCCCTCCTTGGGTATTCTGAATACTACAGCATATAAAAAGTGGTTTTTTTTTACCTATGCCCACATGGTAAAACATGTCTTGGACCAACCTAAAGTTAGATTAGAGCCTGATTCAAAATTAGGAGTAAGACAAAAAGGAGCAAATGCAGTAGGAGCAATTTACTCTTGGAACAAACTGATGTAAATAAATCTGGAATATACACAGCTCAACAGTTCTGCAAATTTAGACATGGTTCCTGCCAGGAGAGAGTGTATTTTGGAACAAGAGGTGGTGATATTAGCACCATATTTATTTATTTTAAAAAGGCAGGGAACAACCCATGGAACTCTCTGGTAGCTAATTCTGCAGCTCTCCGCTGTACCTGGGAGTAATTACTGGGGCGTTCCGATTTCAGAGATCATTGCAAAGGTACATGCTGCTTGAGTGGAATACTGAGCAGCAGCAGAGGTGCTTGGAATTAGAAATTAACAGTAGGTCTGTCAGCAGCAAGTGGACAATCCAGTGAGCGATAACAATGATGGTAGGTGGGATGTCCCATTAGTAGTGTCCGCTAACTACAATGTGTTTCACAACATGGGGGGGTAATTCTGAGTTGATCGCAGCAGGAATTTTGTTAGCAGTTGGGCAAAACCATGTGCACTGCAGGGGCGGCACATATAACATGCGCAGAGAGAGTTAGATTTGGGTGTGGTGTGTTCAATCTGCAATCTAAATTGCAGTGTAAAAATAAAGCAGCCAGTATTTACCCAGCACAGAAACAAAATAACCCACCCAAATCTAACTCTCTCTGCACATGTTATATCTGCCTCCCCTGCAGTGCACATGGTTTTGCCCAACTGCTAACAAAATTCCTGCTGCGATCAACTCAGAATTACCCCCATTAGGCGGATTTGACAAGAAGCTATGATTTTACAGGTACAGCGGCGTTTGCAGAGTATCAGCGCACAGAACTGAAAACATTAAAAGTCAGAAGCTACCAGAAGGCTTGTTGGGTAGTCCCCTGCCTCAGTAAATCACTTGCAGAAATACCAAAGAATATAAGCCCAATGGGTGACAAGTAGTGATGAGCGGGCTCGGATCCTCGGGATCCGAACCCCCCCCGAACTTCACCCTTTTTTGCACGGGTCCGAGCAGACTCGGATCCTCCCGCCTTGATCGGTTAACCCGAGCGCGCCCGAACGTCATCCCGCGGTCGGATTCTCGCGAGATTCGTATTCTATATAAGGAGCCGCGCATCACCGCCATTTTTCACTCGTGCATTGGAGATGATTGTGAGAGGACGTGGCTGGCGTCCTCTCAGTTTCTATGTTCAGTGGGCTGCAAATATCTGTGCTCAGTGTGCTGCAAATATCTGTGCTCAGTGTGCTGCAAGTGCAAATATCTACATTCTCTGCCTGAAAAACGCTCCATATCTGTGCTCAGTGTGCTAATTGCTTTATTGTGGGGACTGGGGACCAGCAGTATTATATAGTAGGAGGACAGTGCAGAGTTTTGCTGACCAGTGACCACCAGTATTATACGTTCTCTGCCTGAAAAACGCTCCATATCTGTGCTGCATTGTAGTATATAGTAGGAGGACAGTGCAGAATTTTGCTGACCACCAGTATAACTATATATATATATATATATATATATATATATATATATATATATAATATATAGCAGTACGGTACAGTAGGCCACTGCTCTACCTACCTCTGTGTCGTCAAGTATACTATCCATCCATACCTGTGGTGCATTTCAGTTTTGCACAGTTTGCTGACCACCAGTATATATAATATATAGCAGTACGGTACAGTAGGCCACTGATCTACCTACCTCTGTGTCGTCAAGTATACTATCCATCCATACCTGTTGTGCATTTCAGTTTTTGTGCGCAGTATATATAATAGTAGGCCATTGCTATTGATAAATATATTACTGGCATATAATTCCACACATTAAAAAATGGAGAACAAACATGTGGAGGGTAAAATAGGGAAAGATCAAGATCCACTTCCACCTCATGCTGAAGCTGCTGCCACTAGTCATGGCCAAGACGATGAAATGCCATCAACGTCGTCTGCCAAGGCCGATGCCCAATGTCATAGTAGAGAGCGGGGTTGGACTGGCCCACAGGGGTACAGGGGAAACCACCGGTGGGCCCTACTGCCCGGGGTCCCACCCCCTCCTTTAGGGATCAGGTTCTAGACTGTGTTGTTACTAATCTAGTACATTATCTTGCATGGACTACAGCATTTACTGTATATATTTGTGTAGGGGACCAACACTTGCAAAATGGTTAGGTAAACCAATGTGGTGGCTGCCCCCCCCCCCAACAACCCCCCCCTCCCCCCCTTACCACTGCCTTCCCCCGGTGGGCCCTACATGCCCCAGTCCATCACTGGTAGAGAGCATGTAAAATCCCAAGAAACAAAAGTTCAGTAAAATGACCCAAAAATCAAAATTAAAATCGTGTGAGGAGAAGCGTAAACTTGCCAATATGCCATTTACGACACGGAGTGGCAAGGAACGGCTGAGGCCCTGGCCTATGTTCATGGCTAGTGGTTCAGCTTCACATGAGGATGGAAGCACTCATCCTCCTGCTAGAAAACATAAAAGACTTAAGATGGCAAAAGCACAGCAAAGAACTGTGCGTTCTTCTAAATCACAAATCACAAAGGAGAGTCCAATTGTGTCGGTTGCGATGCCTGACCTTCCCATCACTGGACGGGAAGAGGAGGCGCCTTCCACCACTTGCACGCCCCCTGCAAGTGCTGGAAGGAGCACCCGCAGTCCAGTTCCTGATAGTCAAATTGAAGATGTCACTGTTGAAGTACACCAGGATGAGGATATGGGTGTTGCTGGCGCTGAGGAGGAAATTGACAAGGAGGATTCTGATGGTGAGGTGGTTTGTTTAAGTCAGGCACCCGGGGAGACACCTGTTGTCTGTGGGACGAATATGGCCATTGACATGCCTGGTCAAAATACAAAAAAAAATCACCTCCTTCGGTGTGGAATTATTTCAACAGAAATGCGGACAACTGGTGTCAAGCCGTGTGTTGCCTTTGTCAAGCTGTAATAAGTAGGGGTAAGGACGTTAACAACCTAGGAACGTCCTCCCTTATATGTCACCTTGACCGCATTCATCAGAAGTCAGTGACAAGTTCAAAAACTTTGGGTGACAGCGGAAGCAGTCTACTGACCACTAAATCCCTCCCTCTTGTAACCAAGCTCCTGCAAACCACACCACCAACTCCCTCAGTGTCAATTTCCTCCTTAGACAGGAAAGCCAATAGTCCTGCAGGCCATGTCACTGTCAAGTCTGACGAGTCCTCTCCTGCCTGGGATTCCGCCAATGCATCCTTGAGTGTAACGCCTACTGCTGCTGGCGCTGCTGTTGTTGCTGCTGGGAGTCGATCGTCATCCCAGAGGGGAAGTCGGAAGACCACTTGTACTACTTCCAGTAAGCAATTGACTGTCCAACAGTCCTTTGCGAGGAAGATGAAATATCACAGCAGTCATCCTGCTGCAAAGCGGATAACTCAGGCCTTGGCAGCCTGGGTGGTGTCAAACGTGTTTCCGGTATCCACCGTTAATTCACAGGGAACTAGAGAATTGCTTGAGGTACTGTGTCCCCGGTACCAAATCCAATCTAGGTTCCACTTCTCTAGGCAGGCGATACCAAGAATGTACACAGACGTCAGAAAGAGTCACCAGTGTCCTAAAAAATGCAGTTGTACCCAATGTCCACTTAACCACGGACATGTGGACAAGTGGAGCAGGGCAGACTCAGGACTATATGACTGTGACAGCCCACTGGGTAGATGTATTGCCTCCCGCAGCAAGAACAGCAGCGGCGGCACCAGTAGCAGCATCTCGCAAACGCCAACTCGTTCCTAGGCAGGCTACGCTTTGTATCACTGCTTTCCATAAAAGGCACACAGCTGACAACCTCTTATGGAAACTGAGGAACATCATCGCAGAATGGCTTACCCCAATTGGACTCTCCTGGGGATTTGTGACATCGGACAATGCCACCAATATTGTGCGTGCATTACATCTGGGCAAATTCCAGCACGTCCCATGTTTTGCACATACATTGAATTTGGTGGTACAGAATTATTTAAAAAAACAGGGGCGTGCAAGAGATGCTGTCGGTGGCCCGAAGAATTGCGGGCCACTTTCGGCATTCAGCCACCGCGTGCCGAAGACTGGAGCACCAGCAAACACTCCTGAACCTGCCCTACCATCATCTGAAGCAAGAGGTGGTAACGAGGTGGAATTCAACCCTCTATATGCTTCAGAGGATGGAGGAGCAGCAAAAGGCCATTCAAGCCTATACAGCTACCTACGATATAGGCAAAGGATGGGGAATGCAGCTGACTCAAGCACAGTGGAGAATGATTTCAACGTTGTGCAAGGTTCTTCAACCCTTTGAACTTGCCATACGTGAAGTCAGTTCAGACACTGCCAGCCTGAGTCATGTCATTCCCCTCATCAGGCTTTTGTAGAAGAAGCTGGAGAGATTGAAGGAGGAGCTAAAACAGAGAGATTCCACTAGGCATGTGGGACTTGTGGATGGAGCCCTTAATTCGCTTAACCAGGATTCACGGGTGGTCAATCTGTTGAAATCAGAGCACTACCTTTTGGGCACCGTGCTCGATCCTAGATTTAAAACCTACGTTGTATCTCTCTTTCCGGCAGACACAAGTCTGCAGAGGTTCAAAGACCTGCTGGTGAGAAAATTGTCAAGTCAAGCGGAATGTCACCCGTCAACAGCTCCTCCTTCACATTCTCCCGCAACTGGGGCTGCGAGGAATAGGCTAAGAATTCCGACCCCACCCACTGGCGGTGATGCAGGGAAGTCTGGAGCGAGTGCTGACATCTGGTCCGGACTGAAGGACCTGCCAACGATTACTGACATGTCGTCTACTGTCACTGCATATGATTCTGTCACCATTGAAAGAATGGTGGAGGATTATATGAGTGACCGCATCCAAGTAGGCACGTCAGACAAGTCCGTACGTATACTGGCAGGAAAAAGAGGCAATTTGGAGGCCCTTGCACAAACTGGCTTTATTCTACCTAAGTTGCCCTGCCACCAGTGTGTACTCCGAAAGAGTGTTTAGTGCAGCCGCTCACCTTGTCAGCAATCGGCGTACGAGGTTACTTTCAGAAAATGTGGAGAAGATGATGTTCATCAAAATGAATTATAATCAATTCCTCCGTTGAGACATTTACCAGCAATTGCCTCCAGAAAGTACACAGGGACCTGTGATGGTGGATTCCAGTGGGGACGAATGAATAATCTGTGAGGAGGGGGATGTACACAGTGAAAGGGGTGAGGAATCGGACGATGAGGAGGAGGTGGACATCTTGCCTTTGTAGAGCCAGTTTGTGCAAGGAGAGATTGATTGCTTCTTTTTTGGTGGGGGCCCAAACCAACCAGTCGTTTCAGTCACAGTTGTGTGGCAGACCCTGTTTCTGAAATGATGGGTTTGTTAAAGTGTGCATGTCCTGTTTATACAACATAAGGGTGGGAGGGAGGGCCCAAGGACAATTCCATCTTGCACCTCTTTTTTCTTTCATTTTTCTTTGCATCATGTGCTGTTTGGGGACTATTTTTTTAATCTGCCATCCTGTCTGACACTGCAGTGCCACTCCTAGATGGGCCAGGTGTTTGTGTCGGCCACTTGGGTCGCTTAGCTAAGTCATCCAGCGATCTCTGTGCAAATTTTAGGACTAAAAATAATATTGTGAGGTGTTCAGAATAGACTGGAAATGAGTGTAAATTATGGTTATTGAGGTTAATAATACTATGCGATCATAATGACCCCCAAATTCTATGATTTAAGCTGTTTTTGAGGGTTTTTTGTAAAAAAACAACCGAATCCAAAACACCCGAATCCGACAAAAAATTTTCAGGGAGGTTTTGCAAAAACGCGTCCGAATCCAAAACACGGCTGCGGAACCGAATCCAAAACCAAAACGCAAAAGCCGAAAAATTTCCGGTGTACATCACTAGTGACAAGTTTGTGAGAAATAATGATCTCTTTAATTAGGGATGTAAACACCAACCCAAGTTCAAGTGTGGCAGCCAGTCTCCAATGTCCAGTTGTAACCTTGGTTTCTGAATCTCTGAAAGTGGGAGACAAAGGCACCTACTATTTGTAATTTTCTAAAAATACAATGGTATCACAAGCATGATAATGATATATAAATAAAGGTGTGCTTGTACCAGCGCTATGCAAAAAACATGCTCATCTTGTTTATGGTGTTTCAAGATTCAGCAATGTGGTCAAGTCAAAATGTATTAAAAGGAAATGAAAAGAAATAGCTAACAATCTTGCTGTACTGTATGAAGAAAATATATTTAATACCAAAAAGGATGGATAAAAAATGCCTACATCAATTTAAATACAGTAGGCCTATCTGAATGATCACAGACCGGGTGTCTTTAAACCGGAATCAACAGTTGTATCATATAGCATTTATCATAAAGAAGTCATGGTAAATCTTGTAGCCATGCAGATCCGAATCTATAGAACTAACTTCCTGCACAGTTCGAGAGGCCCCCACTCTACAATCCTTCAAAAACAGATTGAAGACTTTCCTGTTTACTCAAGTATTTCCTTAATTGTCTCTTTAGTTTCTCTATGCTCTTTGTATTTTATGAGAAGCTTTTCTGAATGTTTTTTTGTTTATGCACTGTATTGTATGTTCAATGTTATTGTTTATGCACTGCATTGTATGTTCATTCTATTAAGCGCCTTGAATCCTATTGCAATATAGTGCTAATTAAATTATTATTATTATAATTTATATATATATATATATATATATATATATATATATATAGAACATGTATACTCCTGCACTCACATCAAGAAAAATAACAACAGTGGGGTGCTCCTAGTGGGATTCTCCAAGTTTTGGTAGGCCCACAATATTCAGGCAAGTGTCCAGAGATTGGAGGTGCACTCATCCAATAAATAATTCTCAGCGACTTTTCTTGATTCACAATAACTTTATTAGTAGAAATTCGGCTTATTCAGTCGACGTTTCGATCCTCAGTTTCGGGATCTTTCTCAAGACAAGCTTCAAAATATAATCAATGCTCACAAGGCATCATATATTGATTTCTACAAAACAATGGACAATACATACATAAACTCAAAGCAATACATTACATGGACTTGAAACAAAAAGACAAAAAAGCATATAGTAGTGGACCACCGCGTCACTCAAGCCCACTCTGCACCCAGTGAGATACAGATGGAACACCAAAAATTCAGTGGGTGAACACCTTCACCACACATGCGAGTCACCAACTACTAAGACTCAGGAGACAAAATGTGTATATATATAACTCAGCAAACTTACTCAGCTTAATCAATATATCGGGTTCAGACAATACCAAGGCTGCATGGCTAGTAAGGCCATATGCAACGTAGATTCTGAAAAAATACATCAATATAAGTGTCTAGAAAAACTTAGACAAGTGCAACATATCTCAAACCACTAATGTGTTATTACACATTGGAGTACTTACATGTGTGGAAATAAAACTCATGAAAACAACTTAGACAACTCCATTGATCACTGCAAGAGATATATGGTATATATAATCAGACATCCAGTATGTCTGGATCTTACTACACAGAAATCTCATGATGGTAATAACTCATAACCCAAGGTATACTTAGGTACTCACCCACAAGGATCTGGTCCTAACAGCCTCAGCAGCCACACTGTTGCACCACTAGTGGCAAGCCATTAAATACCCCTTCACCGGAAATGGAGCGTGCACCACTCTAAACGAACCCCACTGCTGAAAACTCGGGGTACGGGAAAGCTGGAGGAGCACAAAAACACCCCCACCTATTCTGAAGGCCTGCGCCTGTCAGGCAGTCAAACTCCACATCGCCACGGCTATTCTCTAACACTGAATCATGTGGACGCCGTCCGTGGAACGCACTGCGTTCCACGGCCCTGTAACCGGAAGTGTCAGACGTAATAACGGGAACATTAAATCTCGTGGACGCCGTCCGTGGAACGCATTACGTTCCACGGCCCTAGAGACGGAAGTACCCAACGTCATGACGGGAACACGATACGGCGCACACGGCGCTCGCTATGACGACCGTGGAACGCATTGCGTTCCATAGCCCGGGAGACGGACACACTCCTCTAGAAGGAAGGTGGCCTATAGAGGCTGCAGCGATTAATGTATGATAATCAAAGTAAATAAATAGATTAAACTCTATGGGCATACAATACTACTTTAAGTATACCTCAGTGGAGCCTGATGAAAGGATGATAAGAGACTGGGTCCTATCCTAAAAATTCCAGTCCTCAGGAAGTGGGTAAAACAAAAAATCTCAAACATGGGTGCAGTGATACTCGAGGTGACGCGGTGGCAACAACACCAGACATAATAAAATTTACAAATAAACAACACATTAAAGTTAAAACAAAACATAATTCGTACGACGCAACCTGACATCCAACAGACCATTATTAAGCTTAAATAACCTACCCCCCAATATTCTCCTGGGGTGGGCATAAGAAAAAATTATGTACTCATGGTAGGGTATGTACTTTACTCAGTAAGAATAAACATGGTCTAGTTGTTTACAGGTTGCGTCGTTCACATTTACCAAATAACGAAAAAACTCCACAGACCCACAAGGTCCCCTGCCTCATTGGCTCCTAACCTGTTCATACTGGTGAACTTTTAATTGAAAGTAGTATCATGATAGTATTGTATCCTGGGTGGGCTAATTCACTGTATGAGATCTACGGAACAAATCCGCTAGGGACCTGACCGTACTAATCGTTCAGAGAAAAACATTCATGGCAGAATGCTCGTTGAGGCCTTTAGGGGAGACAGTATTGAGATGGGAAATCCAGAAGCTCTCCCGTTGACGTAAGGCGAGAGTACGGTCCCCACCATATGGCAATGGTGGAACCCAATCTATGAGCCTACATTTAATATTTGCCACCTGATGTCCTCTTTGCAGGTAGTGTCTGGCAACGGGTTTGTCAGTGATACCAGTTTGAATAGCAGTCCTAATGGACAGCCGGTGGTTTGCCATTCGTTCCCTAAAACAACGGGTGGTATGCCCTACGTAATATAATCCACACGGGCAGGTGAGTATGTAGACCACAAAGTCTAACCTACAATGTAGGTGATACCTGATTTTAATATTTCTCCCTGAGTGCGGGTGCGGGAAACCACCGGCTGTCCATTAGGACTGCTATTCAAACTGGTATCACTGACAAACCCGTTGCCAGACACTACCTGCAAAGAGGACATCAGGTGGCAAATATTAAATGTAGGCTCATAGATTGGGTTCCACCATTGCCATATGGTGGGGACCGTACTCCTGCCTTACGTCAACGGGAGAGCTTCTGGATTTCCCATCTCAATACTGTCTCCCCTAAAGGCCTCAACGAGCATTCTGCCATGAATGTTTTTCTCTGAACGATTAGTACGGTCAGGTCCCTAGCGGATTTGTTCCGTAGATCTCATACAGTGAATTAGCCCACCCAGGATACAATACTATCATGATACTACTTTCAATTAAAAGTTCACCAGTATGAACAGGTTAGGAGCCAATGAGGCAGGGGACCTTGTGGGTCTGTGGAGTTTTTTCGTTATTTGGTATATGTGAACGACGCAACCTGTACACAACTAGACCATGTTTATTCTTACTGAGTAAAGTACATACCCTACCATGAGTACATCATTTTTTCTTATGCCCACCCCAGGAGAATATTGGGGGGTAGGTTATTTAAGCTTAATAATGGTCTGTTGGATGTCAGGTTGCGTCGTACGAATTATGTTTTGTTTTAACTTTAATGTGTTGTTTATTTGTAAATTTTATTATGTCTGGTGTTGTTGCCACCGCGTCACCTCGAGTATCACTGCACCCATGTTTGAAATTTTTTGTTTTACCCACTTCCTGAGGACTGGAATTTTTAGGATAGGACCCAGTCTCTTATCATCCTTTCATCAGGCTCCACTGAGGTATACTTAAAGTAGTATTGTATGCCCATAGAGTTTAATCTATTTATTTACTTTGATTATCATACATTAATCGCTGCAGCCTCTATAGGCCACCTTCCTTCTAGAGGAGTGTGTCTGTCTCCCGGGCTATGGAACGCAATGCGTTCCACGGTCGTCATAGCGAGCGCCGTGTGCGCCGTATCGTGTTCCCGTCATGACGTCGGGTACTTCCGTCTGTAGGGCCGTGGAACGTAATGCGTTCCACGGACGGCGTCCACGAGATTTAATGTTCCCGTTATTACGTCTGACACTTCCGGTTACAGGGCCGTGGAACGCAGTGCGTTCCACGGACGGCGTCCACATGATTCAGTGTTAGAGAATAGCCGTGGCGATGTGGAGTTTGACTGCCTGACAGGCGCAGGCCTTCAGAATAGGTGGGGGTGTTTTTGTGCTCCTCCAGCTTTCCCGTACCCCGAGTTTTCAGCAGTGGGGTACGTTTAGAGTGGTGCACGCTCCATTTCTGGTGAAGGGGTATTTAATGGCTTGCCACTAGTGGTGCAACAGTGTGGCTGCTGAGGCTGTTAGGACCAGATCCTTGTGGGTGAGTACCTAAGTATACCTTGGGTTATGAGTTACTACACAGAAATCTCATGATGGTAATAAGATCCAGACATACTGGATGTCTGATTATATATACCATATATCTCTTGCAGTGATCAATGGAGTTGTCTAAGTTGTTTTCATGAGTTTTATTTCCACACATGTAAGTACTCCAATGTGTAATAACACATTAGTGGTTTGAGATATGTTGCACTTGTCTAAGTTTTTCTAGACACTTATATTGATGTATTTTTTCAGAATCTACGTTGCATATGGCCTTACTAGCCATGCAGCCTTGGTATTGTCTGAACCCGATATATTGATTAAGCTGAGTAAGTTTGCTGAGTTATATATATATATATACATTTTGTCTCCTGAGTCTTAGTAGTTGGTGACTCGCATGTGTGGTGAAGGTGTTCACCCACTGAATTTTTGGTGTTCCATCTGTATCTCACTGGGTGCGGAGTGGGCTTGAGTGACGCGGTGGTCCACTACTATATGCTTTTTTGTCTTTTTGTTTCAAGTCCATGTAATGTATTGCTTTGAGTTTATTTATGTATTGTCCATTGTTTTGTAGAAATCAATATATGATGCCTTGTGAGCATTGATTATATTTTGAAGCTTGTCTTGAGAAAGATCCCGAAACTGAGGATCGAAACGTCGACTGAATAAGCCGAATTTCTACTAATAAAGTTATTGTGAATCAAGAAAAGTCGCTGAGAATTATTTATTGGATGAGTGCACCTCCAATCTCTGGACACTTGCATATATATTATATTATATTATAAATATATATAATATAAATAATATAAAAATGAGAATGCGATCACAATCCCGGTGCTGACATTCCGACAGCCGGGATCCCGAACAACGTTTAGGCTGCAGGGGGAGGGATAGGGGAAGGCTGTGGAAAGGGGGGGGGTTAGGTTTAGACTGCTGGGAGGGGAGTTAGGTTTAGGCACCCCCACTGAAGGCAAGGGTTAGGATGCAAGGGGGGGGGGGGTAGGTTTAGGATTTGGGAAGGGGGTTTAGGTTTAAGTACCACTGGGGAGGGTTAGGGTCAGGCTGCAGAGGGGAGTGTTACATTTAGGCTGCAGAAAGGGAGGTTAGGGTAGGTTAGTTTGCCTCCTGTCCTGACCCCTGTCATTATACCAAATATTGTGATGCTGCTGTTACTATTTTAACCACCGACACCCTGACTGCTGGCATTTCGGACCCAACTCCTATGACACCATATTCTGTCCCCACAGTCGTACACCTTACAATTGCCACACTTCCTATTCATTGTCAGGGGTTTCAATGAGACTGTTTCATGATGCAGCATCTTGATTGCCTCCTCGTGCACGGGTCAGCGGAATCGACACTTCTGTAGCATAATTAGCAAAAAGTCAAAGAGGCAACTGCAACAAAAGATGCAAGGAAAGCAGCAACTGCATTCAATTCATAATCAGACCCTATGAGGACGAAGCAGACTCCATCCCCACAACATACCCCATCCCCACAACAGAACCCGCCCCCATTAGGGCTGCTTTTATAAATTTCCCGGGCTGGTTTTCTATCCCAATCCACCCCTGGACACATCTGTAGATCTTTTGAAGAGCGAAGAGGTAGGATTGGGAGATATTTTAAGGTAAGTGAAGAGATGTACATTGGTGTAGTTTGGTTAATGTCCATGTGTTGTGTGAGAGTAAAACTATTTTGTATTGAATATGATAGAATACAGATAACCCATTGAGGGACTGAAAGAGTTAATCACAGCTGCATTCAGAATAGATTGTAGTGGTGAGTCTCTTTTTAGTAATACCAGTAAAAAGACGTTTGCAATAATAAATGAGGGAGACAATGGGCGGTATTCAATTCTTTTCATCCCCGTTCACACCCGTACTGTTTCTGCTGACAGGCGTGGTATAATCATTTCAGCTAACTACCCAAGGGGTAGTGAGGGCACCCATCCCTTTACGCAGCTAAACTTGATTAGTATAGGTGCAATATGCACGATAACGGGGATCACTTTAGAAAAGAGATTGGGCGTGATATAGCATTTGAATACCACCCAATGAGTGCATGGATTAGAGTTTTTTGCAGTGTCTTGTATAAGATATGGTCGTATTTTGGATATGTTTTTTTAGATGCAGGTAACATGATTTTGAGACAGATTGAATGCGGGAAACAAAGGACAGTTCAGAGTCAAGGATGACACCTAGGCAGTGGGATAGGATTGATTGTCGAGTTCTCAACAGTGATAGAGATATCAAGTTGGTAACTACTATTGGCTGGTGTAAATATAATTAATGCTGTTTTGGAAATATTAACTTTGAGGTGGTGAGATGACATCCAAGATGAAATGGATGAAAGGCATTCAGTGACATAGGGGGTCATTCCGAGTTGATCGCTCGCTCGCTAGCTAGTTTTAGCAGCCGTGCAAACGCTATGCTGCCACCCACTGGGTAGTGTATTTTAGCTCCACAGAAGTGCGAACGCATGTGCAGGCGAGCTCTGCAAAAACAGTTTGTGCAGTTTCAGAGTAGCTCTGAACCTACTCGGCACTTGCGATCACTTCAGCCTATTCTTGTCCGGATTTCACGTCGTACACATGCCCAGCCAAGCCTGCGTTTTTTCAGACACACCTGCATTTTTGTAAACCCTCCCTGAAAACGGTCAGTTGACACCCAGAAACGCCCCCTTCCTGTCAATCTTCTTGTGGCCGTCAGTGAGATTGAAAACTGTGCTAGAACCTGTGCAAAACAACAAATGGCTTTGTACCCGTACGTTGAACACTGAAAGAGTGATGAAAAAGGTAGGATGAAAACCAAGAAAGAGCTGTTTACTGAAGACTTAGGGATTGCAGTGTTTGTATGAGAAAAGAGTAGTTAACAGTGTCAAAATTAGCAGAGAGATCTAGAAAAATAAGAAATGAGTATTGGCCTTAAGGCTTCGCAGTGACCAGATCATTCACTACTTTAGTGAGTGCAGTCTCTGTAGAGTGTTGGCAATAAAAGCCTGGCTGAAGAGGGTCCATTAAGTTGTGTGGGTTAAGAAAGTGTTTGAGGTGAGTGTAGGCAAGTCTATCAAGTAGCTTGAAGGGGTATAGGAGCAGAGAGATGGTATGGTAGTTTAAGACAGTAATCACTGTATGCTTGAACAGTGAAAGAGAGATACAGAGAGAGAGATTACAGATTTTAGTTAAGATTGGGATGAGCACAGGAGACAGAGCTATACTTAAGAGGAGAGATAGAAGAGTAGGAGGATGAGAAGAGCTTTTATACTTTATCTTCATTTGTGGGATCAAATGAAGAGAAGCTGCCAGAGGGTTCAGGTATGGAATTGAGCAGGTCACTGGGTGAGGAAGAGCATTTCATCTCTGATCTTATCAATCATGTAATTGAAGTAGGAAGCAAGATCTTGCGCACTGGGTCATGGCTGGTGCGTTGGGTGAGGGAGGGTTGAGAAGTGATTTAAATATATTAAAAGTCACTTGGGATTAGAGACTTGAGCATATATATATATTACAGTGGTCGAACTGGAAATTTTGAAGTTGGGGTATGCAAAAGTCAAGGGTGTAATTATGCGCGCACGCTCCAGAAAAGGGGGTGTGGTCACCCAAAGAGGGCGTGTCCCATGTAGTAGAACCCCTTATACTATCTAGTACTGGTGCCCCTTTCACTTTATAGAACACGGTATGAGCTGAAATTCACATTGTAGGACACTGAATGAGCCGAAATTCACCTTGTAGCACACTGAATGAGCCGAAATTCACCTTGTAGCACACTGAATGAGCTGAAATTGTGACAGCAGGGACAGCCAGAGTGACGACAGGGACAGAGATCGTGACGTCAGGGAGAGACAGTGACGACAGGGAGAGAGAGACAGTGACGACAGGGAGAGTGATGACAGGGAGAGAGAGTGATGACAAGGAAGACAGAGAGAGAGAGTGATGACAGGGCGAGAGAGTGACGACAGGGAAGACAGGGAGAGAGAGGGACAACAGGGAGAGAGAGTGACGACAGGGAGAGAGAGTGACGACGGAGAGAGACAGGGAGAGAGACAGCGATAACAGGGAGAGAGAGTGACGACGGAGAGAGAGAGTGAAGACGGAGAGAGACAGTGACGACGGGGGAGAGAGAGTGATGACTGGGACAGTGTCGACAGGGAGAGTGACGACAGTGTCGACAGGGAGAGTGACGACAGTGAGAGTGATGACAGGGAGAGTGACGACAGTGTCGACAGGGAGAGATGACACTGATGAAAGGGAGAGTGACAGCAGGGAGAGAGGTGACAGCAGGGGAACATTATCTCATTTGTTGCTGGCAGCAGTGAGCGATGGGCTGCTGGCAGCATCAGGCGGCTAGTGGCTGGCGCCAGGCAGCTGGTTGCGGGCGGCTGGTGAGCGGCAGCGGGCACCTGGTGGCAGTGAGCGGCTGTGAGCTACTACAGTGCTCTACACAGCAGCCACCCGCTGCGCAGGGACGGGGAGCACCATGTGCAGTAGGATGGCCACTTCCCTTGCCTCCTGCTGCACTTTCATGGGCTCATTTCCGGGTCAGTGGAAGAAGTGGCGGTATACCATACCGCCGTATACCGCCCCACTTCGACCACTGTATGTATGTGTGTGTGTGTGTGTGTGTGTATGTATATATAATTTAGTTTTTTCTTACAGATAGCAGGTTGTGCAATGGGGTCGGCGGTGGCCCCATCGTACGCTAATGCATTTATGTTACAGTTGGAGAAACAGATGTTTTACTTGGACCCTCACATCATGTCACAGGTCGTCTATTATAGGCGCTATATCGACGACCTTTTATTATTATGGAGGGGGCCAAAGGAGGACTTAGTCCAATTTTGGGCATTACACAACCTCACCCCACATGTGGTAAAATTTACCACTGTGGTAGATGAGGTGAGTATTAATTACTTGGATGTAACTATTGCACTGAAGGATATACATCTTTCCACGTCTATCTTTGTTAAACCCACGGATAGAAACACACTCTTATGTCATCAGAGCTTTCATCCTCTGGCACTCAGGAAGGGTCTGCCGTACTCGCAGTTCATGCGAGTGCGCAGGATCACCTCTGACCCAGAGGAGACTATCATAGCCCTTGATGACATGCTTCAAAAAATTGCACAACAAGGCTACCCTCTAAGAAAGTTACAGGCCTCTAAGACTAAGGTCCTTAACATCCCACGTGATCAAATGCTTAGATCAGTACCCAAAGGCAATAAATTAAAAGATTCCAGATTGCCCTTGGTGACCAAATACACAACAGCCAGCACATGTCAGGTTAAAAGAGCTAAGCAACTCTGGCCCATAGTTCAGACGGATCATTCTCTCACTTCGCTTGCACAAACTCGAATTATGCCCTGTCATACACGGGGCAATAATTTGGGTGACCTTATTATGAAGTTAGATGTTGCCCAATTAACCAGAGAAATTGAATCTCATTTTCTCAGAACCAAACAGGGGTGTTTCAGGTGCTTGGGGTGTGCGACCTGTAACACTTAAATGACGGGTCCCACCTTCAATTACCCACACACAGGACATAAAATTTAAATTTGGCATAGATTGACATGTACGACAACACATGTTATATGTTATATATATATAATATATATATTTCTCTCCGGTAAGTCCACACTCACTGCTGCAGTTCACAACATGGGCGGTGCTCCGTAAAGGGCTCTCAAGAAGTCCAAAACATATCAAAAAAGTGTACAGGCACTCACCACTTCCTTGATGATGAAAAATGTATTATAACTCACAGGTGTATCTCACATAGAGACAGTCAACAGCATGTCAGCAAAGGTTGTCGACGTTTCGGCTCCATCTGAGCCTTTTTCAAGACAGACAAAATCACATCAGGTTCACACCCAGCAGCTCATAACACACACCAAACCCTGAAGCACCTTTATAGCAGAGGTATATCACAAACCCCGCCCATCAATCAACCAACAGGAAGTAGCTATAACACTAGTATTGCAGTGTCTAATCTGGAATCCAGATATAGCCCATCCACTGTGTCATAGCGCCAAACACAAACATGGCATATAGACACATAAAAGTATGTTATTCATCCATCTAAGCGGCTAATTGCGGCTAATAGCCGCGATGCCGGAAGTGATGTGCGTTCCATTACCCGTGGAACGCACTCATCAAAATTATTGATTGCGGATGTTAGCCACGATACCGGAAATGGTGTGCGTTCCACTGCCCATGGAACGCACCCATGTGACCGGAAACACAGGCTGCGTAGGACGGCTGCCGGCCGTCACTAAGCAACCACACTAGCAATACTGGTCCCTGTGATACACGTAATAGACCTGCATAACGCGATCACATGACCTGACTGAGCTGCCATGACATGACTCACGTGGGGGGACGTGTGTCAGCCGCGGTGCGCGTCCCCAGCTGACACACGTGGGGGGTGAGATGGTCTTTATAAGGTACGTTTGTTTGTATCCTGACGAAGAAGCTGTATTAAAAGCTTCGAAACGTTGAACATTATTATGAGAGTGTTTCTTACCGGGTGCCGCCTATACACGAGTGATATGTGTTGGATCCCCGCAGTGGTTTCCTAGGGATTGGCACCGGGACAGGTATTCAACTAACAGGAGTGCTGCTTCAATTTGTATTGTGTATGTATGTGTAATATATATATATATATATATATATATATATACATACAAATTCAGCACTCTCCTAATATTAACACTTCAAACTGTAATTCATCTGAATTCAGGGAATGTTAGTTCAAAAATATTGCAATAGTTTGTTAAGCTGACCAGCCCCTTCACGGCCTTCCCATTTGGTCAGTTCCTACACAAATCTGAACAATGCTCACAGGCATCTTTTGGATTTTAAATACACAGCATGCTTATATCATGTGTTTAGGCCCTGTCCCACTCTTTTAAAGAGACAGGAACCACACCCAAGCATATCAGTCAAAACACAGCTTAACAAACTATTGCAATATTTTGGAACTAACATTCCCTGAATTCAGATGAATTACAGTTTGAAGTGTTAATATTCGGTGAGTGCTGAATTTGTATGATTTTTTTATTTAAATAGTGTGGTCGCAATACCACTGGCACCGCGGATGTATGAGTGCTGTGGGTTCTTGCCTATTGTATATGTATATGTATATGTATATGTACAATTTGCAGAGGTGCGGCACTCATACCAAATAACGGAGATTCAGAGACGTATTCACTTTTGCATCAACGTTTCAATATTTACATATTGTCATCAGGATACAGAATAAAAGTACAACATACCTTTTAAGCATGTCCACCACACGTGAAATGCTGGCGTCAGGGCCGGGACTGCACACCCACCCCGCCGTCGCGCTAATTGGTGACGTCATCCCAATCGGACCGTACACCTGTGCACAAAATCTTAACCATTCACCATACAGAAAAAATTGTAATGCCGCTACGGTGATTATAGTACAAACACAATATAATAGTAGATGTAGAGAAAGATACAGGACAAAACAAAGGGCAGTTACATGATATAATCTTAGTCAAATGAAGACATATGAAACAAGCTCTAAGATACAGATCCATTTAGAATATATTTAACGTAAAGCTGCATAGGAGATAGTATCATTTAACCCTTTGGGATAAATAACATTTAGACGGTGAATCCATCGTGCTTCGCATCTTAATAACTGCAGCGAGCGGTTACCTCCTCGTCTATTAAGTGGAACCGTATCTATCATTCTGTATCTAAGGCTTGATAAGGAATGCCTAGCCTCTGCAAAATGACGTGCGACCGGTTGGTCGCTTGTGTCTGACATTAATGCTGCCCGAATAGCTCAAAAAAATAAAGGGAACACTTAAACAACACATCCTAGATCTGAATGAATGAAATATTCTTATTAAATACTTTGTTCTTTACATAGTTGAATGTGCTGACAACAAAATCACACAAAAATGATCAATGGAAATCAAATTTATTAACCCATGGAGGTGTGGATTTGGAGTCACACTCAAAATTAAAGTGGAAAAACACACTACAGGCTGATCCAACTTTGATGTAATGTCCTTAAAACAAGTCAAAATGAGGCTCAGTAGTGTGTGTGGCCTCCACGTGCCTGTATGACCTCCCTACAATGCCTGGGCATGCTCCTGATGAGGTGGCGGATGGTCTCCTGAGGGATCTCCTCCCAGACCTGGACTAAAGCATCCGCCAACTCCTGGACAGTCTGTGGTGCAACGTGGCATTGGTGGATGGAGCGAGACATGATGTCCCAGATGTGCTCAATTGGATTCGGTTCTGATGAACGGGCGGGCCAGTCCATAGCATCAATGCCTTCATCTTGCAGGAACTGCTGACACACTCCAGCCACATGAGGTCTAGTATTGTCTTGCATTAGGAGGAACCCAGGGCCAACCGCACCAGCATATGGTCTCACAAGGGGTCTGAGGATCTTATCTCGGTACCTAATGGCAGTCAGGCTACCTCTGGCAAGCACATGGAGGGCTGTGCGTCCCCCCAAAGAAATGCCACCCCACACCATTACTGACCCACTGCCAAACCGGTCATGCTGGAGGATGTTGCAGGCAGCAGAACGTTCTCCTTGGTATCTCCAGACTCTGTCACGTCTGTCACGTGCTCAGTGAGAACCTGCTTTCATCTGTGTTCTCTGGCAAATGCCAAATGTCCTGCACGGTGTTTGGCTGTAAGCACAACCCCCACCTGTGGACGTCAGGCCCTCATACCACCCTCATGGAGTCTGTTTCTGATCGTTTGAGTAGACACATGCACATTTGTGGCTTGCTGGGGGTCATTTTGCAGGGCTCTGGCAGTGCTCCTCCCGTTCCTCCTTGCACAAAGGCGGAGGTAGCGGTCCTGCTGCTGGGTGGTTGCCCTCCTACAGCCTCCTCCACATCTCCTGATGTACTGGCCTGTCTCCTGGTAGCACCTCCATGCTCTGGACACTACGCTGACAGACATAGCAAACCTTCTTGCCACAGCTCGAATTGATGTGCAATTCTGGATGAGCTGCACTACATGAGCCACTTGTGTGGGTTGTAGAATTCGTCTCATGCTACCACTAGAGTGAAAGCACCACCAGCTTTCAAAAGTGACCAAAACATCAGCCAGAAAGCATAGGAGCTGAGAAGTGGTCTGTGGTCATCACCTGCAGAACAACTCCTTTATAGGGGGTGTCTTGCTAATTGCCTATAATTTCCACCTGTTGTCTATTCCATTTGCACAACAGCATGTGAAATTGATTGTCAATCAGTGTTGCTTCCTAAGTGGACAGTTTGATTTCACAGAAGTGTGATTGACTTGGAGTTACAATGTGCAGTTTAAGTGTTCCCTTTATTTTTTTGAGCAGTGTGTGTGTGTGTGTGTGTGTGTGTGTGTGTGTATATGTATATATATATATATACAGGGCCGGTGCAAGGTTTCTCAGCACCCTAGGCAAATCGTTCGCACTCCCCCCCCCCCCCCCCCCCCCCCACACCCCACACACCAAAACACTGAGCCCCTCAGGGTAAAAGTGCAGACACAGCATCTTGTAAGTTCCACAGCCACCGCCTGATAATTTAGTGGTTAGGGTATCAGGGTTTAAGTCCAACTGGATTCCGGCAGAACTTGATTATAACCCCAACCTGGGAGTCCGGGACTGTTGTTGGATGGAACTTAGGTCGCCGGATATTGCACTCAGCCGAGTGTTAACCTGGAAGACACCCTCTCACCAGAGCAGACACCCAAAACACGGCACCAAATGCCTTTTATTAATAGACTATTAGAAATGTATTTGTTCGCAATATTCAACATAAAATGTGGAGGTTTGATCTTACATCGTATACAAAAGATGTTGTGAAAAGAGCCCGTTAAAAAGGTTGCCACCTTTCTCTGACATTTCTTGGTTCCCACTAACAGGGGTTCTACAGTGAGGTACTGCTCTTTGAAGCATGTGAAAAGTGTTTTGTTCTATCTATCTATCTATCTATCTATCTATCTATCTATCTATCTATCTATCTATCTATCTATCTATCCCCATCCGACACTGGTTCCCCCAAGCCACACTGTGCAAAATGGAGACGCACAGACTATACAGCATTTTATACGCACACAATAGGGTCATTTTATTTTTATTGTTGGAAGCCAATATATTTTTGGATTGTGGTGGGAAATCGGGATCCAAACAAGCACAGGGAGAATATACAAACTCCACACAGTTAGGGGCCATGGTGACTGAGAACTGAACCCATGACCTCAGTGATGTATTAGCAGTAATGCTAACCATTACATCGTCCGTGCAGTCCCCACAGTGCAAACAAATACAGTACATCAAAGCCCATGTCTGCAGAAAATATAGGAGATGCATACGATGTTGGCATGGGTGATAAATTAACAGGTATGGCTTGCTCTCACCCCCCATATTGCCTATGCCCCTTGCACATGATATACTTTGCAGCACTTTCAATGCACCTGACAGAGGTGTGCTATTACTTTTTCGAAGTCAATTGCGTTGACTCGTCTCAGCGAGAATTGGAGCTTGTCCAACGGGCTGAGAGAGTAGACTACATGAATGTGTGTAATATTTTTAACACACTGAAAACATGCAAATTGGATAGAATGTATTGACTTTTCTATGAATGAATAGAGCCCTGTGGTTCCCGGTTATAGGGTGATGTTGTGTGACTTTGGGGCTGTGCCTCACACTTCTAACAACCACATAAACCACCCCTTCTTCTCTGGGCTGAGCAGGATGAGGGTGAGTTACGAGGCGGGTTCACGCTCGGGACGGTACGGAGGGGGGGGGGGGGGTTGGGATAGCAGCTCAGGCTCACGGTGGAGGCAAACGTAAGTGTCAGAAATGACAGGGGTAGACGGGCCGACAGTGGGAGGGACGGAACAGCCGTGGGTTGGGGAAGCCCTTTCCGCCCTGGTAAAGGTGCAGCTGCCAGACTCGGGCCCCAGCAGCTCCATGGCCTCCTCGCATGGTTTGTGGTCCCGGCGCCTCCTCCTGATAATTATCAACAGAATTGGGATCCTGAACGTAAGTATACCCCAGGAGGATTAGGCTTCGGGGGGAAAGTTAGGGTTATGCTGCGGGGAGGAAGGGTTAGGGTTAGGCTGCGGGGAGGGAGGGTTAGGCTGCGGGGAGGAAGGGTTAGGGTTAGGCTGCGGGGAGGAAGGGCTAGGGTTAGGCTGAAGGGTTAGGGTTAGGCTGCGGGGAGGAAGGGTTAGGGTTGAGGCTGCAGGGAGGAAGGGTTAGGGTTAGGCTGCGGGGAGGAAGGGTTAGGTTTATGCTGAGGGAAGGAAGAGTTAGGGTTAGGCTGAGGGGGGAGGGTTAGGGTTAGCCTGCGGGGGACCGAGGGTTAGGGAGAGGGGTCCGTGATCTACTGCACTACTCCCATAGGGGACCAGGCTTACATAATAGTACGTGGTGTATGCCGTATCACCTACATGTGGGAGTCTGCAATCGCGTGGGGGGGTGACAACATACCCGAGTCTGCAATTGGCGGAGGAAGAAACATCCCAGAATGCAATCACGGCGCGCGGAGTGTGTGTGTGTTGGGGGCTATGCAGACGCCATGCGCTAGTCTGCAATTGCGGGGGGGGCTACATGCCTGAGTCTTCAATCGCGGGGAAGGGGGGGTGTGCAAAATGCGGCAGTCTGCAATCGGGGGTCGGCAACAAGCGGGAGTCCACAATCGCAGGGGGGGAGGGGGTGCGTGCGTCATGCCTTAGTCCGCATTCGCTAGGGGGGAGGGGGGAGGGGATCTTGCCCAATTTTGCAAACATGGTGAGAGGGGGTGCGGGCATCATGCCCAAGTCTGCAATCGTGGAGGGGGGGGCTGTGTGCGGGCATCATGCCCGAGTCCGCAATTGTGGGAGGAGGGAGTGCGGGCTTCATGCCATAGTCCGCAATCGCTAGGGATGGGGGCTACAGACATCATGCCTGAGTCCACAATCACAGTCCGCAAACATGGGTAGGAGGAGGTGCGGGCATCATGCCCGAGTCTTCAAACGTGTAGGGGGGGGGAGAAAAAGGGGACCGAGTCTGCATTCGCGGGTGGGGGGGATGCGGGCATCATGCCCGTGTCCGCGATCGCGGGAGGGGGGTGCGCGGGCATCATACCTGTGTCCGCGATCACGGGTTAGAGGGGGTGCCTTTGCGGGCATCATGCCTGAGTACGCAATTGCGGGAGGGGGGTGCGGGCATGATGCCCGTGTCCGCGATCGCGGGAGTGAGGTACGGGTCAAATGCCCGTGTCCGCGATCGCGGGAGGGTGCGGGCATCATGCCCGTGTCCGCGATCGCGGGTTAGAGGAGCTGCCGGTGCGGGCATCATGCCTGAGTACGCTATCGCGGGAGGGGGGTGGGGGGCATCATGCCGTGTCCGCGATCGCGGGTTAGAGGAGGTGCCGAGTCCGCGGGTAAGGGGTACGGACTCCAGAGTGTTGTCATGGAGCGGGGCAGGAATATGCAAGTTGGGGGGGGGGGACAGATTTCAGAGAGTCTGAGAGGAACTTCCAGTCAGTCAGACAGTGCTATAAAAACTACATAAAAAGAGCAGGCTTATCACCCGATGGGTCACACAGTCACTCACGTTATACACAGTGGAGTGGCGGCTCAGCTGATAACAATTGGGGCGGCCATCTCTTAAGGAAGAGGTCAGGAGGAGCTCGTAACCGAGGGAATAATAAAGAAAGCATTTTCTCATTGGCACTGCAGCGTGTGTGGTACCCGCCCTCCAGTGGCCTACGCCCATAGGCAGCTGCCTAAAGCTGCCTAATGGTAGCGCCGGCCCTGTATATCTATCTATCTATCTATCTATCTATCTCACAAACCTTCGTCAGGCCTATGACTGATGATGGTTTGTGATTAAAACCGAAATGTTGCACATCAAAGTCGGGAGACTGGACCCGTTTACTTGAATTAAGTCCTGGAGTGCCGCTTCATTGTGCTTATATCTTCTAGAGATGAGCGCCGGAAATTTTTCGGGTTTTGTGTTTTGGTTGTGGGTTCGGTTCCGCGGCCGTGTTTGGGTTCGACCGCGTTTTGGCAAAACCTCACCGAATTTTTTTTGTCGGATTCGGGTGTTTTTTTCCAAAAAAACCTAAAAAAACAGCTTAAATCATAGAATTTGGGGGTCATTTTGATCCCAAAGTATTATTAACCTCAAAAACCATAATTTCCACTCATTTTCAGTCTATTCTGAATACCTCACACTATTATTTTTAGTCCTAAAATTGCACCGAGGTCGCTGGATGACTAAGCTAAGCACCCTAGTGGCCGACACAAACACCTGGCCCATCTAGGAGTGGCACTGCAGTGTCACGCAGGATGGCCCTTCCAAAAAAACACTCCCCAAACAGCACATGACGCAAAGAAAAAAGAGGCGCAATGAGGTAGCTGTGTGAGTAAGATAAGCGACCCTAGTGGCCGACACAAACACCGGGCCCATCTAGGAGTGGCACTGCAGTGTCACGCAGGATGGCCCTTCCAAAAAACACTCCCCAAACAGCACATGACGCAAAGAAAAAAAGAGGCGCAATGAGGTAGCTGTGTGAGTAAGATAAGCGACCCTAGTGGCCGACACAAACACCGGGCCCATCTAGGAGTGGCACTGCAGTGTCACGCAGGATGGCCCTTCCAAAAAACACTCCACAAACAGCACATGACGCAAAGAAAAAAAGAGGCGCAATGAGGTAGCTGTGTGAGTAAGATAAGCGACCCAAGTGGCCGACACAAACACCGGGCCATCTAGGAGTGGCACTGCAGTGTCACGCAGGATGGCCCTTCCAAAAAACACTTTCCAAACAGCACATGACGCAAAGAAAAAAAGAGGCGCAATGAGGTAGCTGTGTGAGTAAGATAAGCGACCCTAGTGGCCGACACAAACACCGGGCCCATCTAGGAGTGGCACTGCAGTGTCACGCAGGATGGCCCTTCCAAAAAACACTTTCCAAACAGCACATGACGCAAAGAAAAAAAGAGGCGCAATGAGGTAGCTGTGTGAGTAAGATAAGCGACCCTAGTGGCCGACACAAACACCGGGCCCATCTAGGAGTGGCACTGCAGTGTCACGCAGGATGGCCCTTCCAAAAAACACTCCACAAACAGCACATGACGCAAAGAAAAATTAAAGAAAAAAGAGGTGCAAGATGGAATTGTCCTCGGGCCCTCCCACCCACCCTTATGTTGTATAAACAGGACATGCACACTTTAACCAACCCATCATTTCAGTGACAGGGTCTGCCACACGACTGTGACTGAAATGACGGGATGGTTTGGACCCCCACCAAAAAAGAAGCAATTAATCTCTCCTTGCACAAACTGGCTCTACAGAGGCAAGATGTCCACCCTCATCATCATCCTCCAATATATCACCGTGTACATCCCCCTCCTCACAGATTATCAATTCGTCCCCACTGGAATCCACCATCTCAGCTCCCTGTGTACTTTGTGGAGGCAATTGCTGCTGGTCAATGTCTCCACGGAGGAATTGATTATAATTCATTTTAATGAACATCATCTTCTCCACATTTTCTGGATGTAACCTCGTACGCCGATTGCTGACAAGGTGAGCGGCGGCACTAAACACTCTTTCGGAGTACACACTTGTGGGAGGGCAACTTAGGTAGAATAAAGCCAGTTTGTGCAAGGGCCTCCAAATTGCCTCTTTTTCCTGCCAGTATAAGTACGGACTGTGTGACGTGCCTACTTGGATGCGGTCACTTATATAATCCTCCACCATTCTTTCAATGGTGAGAGAATCATATGCAGTGACAGTAGACGACATGTCCGTAATCGTTGTCAGGTCCTTCAGTCCGGACCAGATGTCAGCATCAGCAGTCGCTCCAGACTGCCCTGCATCACCGCCAGCGGGTGGGCTCGGAATTCTGAGCCTTTTCCTCGCACCCCCAGTTGCGGGAGAATGTGAAGGAGGAGATGTTGACAGGTCGCGTTCCGCTTGACTTGACAATTTTCTCACCAGCAGGTCTTTCAACCCCAGCAGACTTGTGTCTGCCGGAAAGAGAGATCCAAGGTAGGCTTTAAATCTAGGATCGAGCACGGTGGCCAAAATGTAGTGCTCTGATTTCAACAGATTGACCACCCGTGAATCCTTGTTAAGCGAATTAAGGGCTCCATCCACAAGTCCCACATGCCTAGCGGAATCGCTCCGTGTTAGCTCCTCCTTCAATGTCTCCAGCTTCTTCTGCAAAAGCCTGATGAGGGGAATGACCTGACTCAGGCTGGCAGTGTCTGAACTGACTTCACGTGTGGCAAGTTCAAAGGGCAGCAGAACCTTGCACAACGTTGAAATCATTCTCCACTGCGCTTGAGACAGGTGCATTCCACCTCCTATATCGTGCTCAATTGTATAGGCTTGAATGGCCTTTTGCTGCTCCTCCAACCTCTGAAGCATATAGAGGGTTGAATTCCACCTCGTTACCACTTCTTGCTTCAGATGATGGCAGGGCAGGTTCAGTTGTTTTTGGTGGTGCTCCAGTCTTCTGTACGTGGTGCCTGTACGCCGAAAGTGTCCCGCAATTCTTCTGGCCACCGACAGCATCTCTTGCACGCCCCTGTCGTTTTTTAAAAAATTCTGCACCACCAAATTCAAGGTATGTGCAAAACATGGGATGTGCTGGAATTTGCCCATATTTAATGCACACACAATATTGCTGGCGTTGTCCGATGCCACAAATCCACAGGAGAGTCCAATTGGGGTAAGCCATTCCGCGATGATCTTCCTCAGTTGCCATAAGAGGTTTTCAGCTGTGTGCGTATTCTGGAAACCGGTGATACAAAGCGTAGCCTGCCTAGGAAAGAGTTGGCGTTTGCGAGATGCTGCAACTGGTGCCGCCGCTGCTGTTCTTGCGGCGGGAGTCCATACATCTACCCAGTGGGCTGTCACAGTCATATAGTCTTGACCCTGCCCTGCTCCACTTGTCCACATGTCCGTGGTTAAGTGGACATTGGGTACAGCTGCATTTTTTAGGACACTGGTGACTCTTTTTCTGAGGTCTGTGTACATTTTCGGTATCGCCTGCCTAGAGAAATGGAACCTAGATGGTATTTGGTACCGGGGACACAGTACCTCCAACAAGTCTCTAGTTGGCTCTGCAGTAATGATGGATACCGGAACCACGTTTCTCACCACCCAGGATGCCAAGGCCTCAGTTATCCGCTTTGCAGTAGGATGACTGCTGTGATATTTCATCTTCCTCGCAAAGGACTGTTGGACAGTCAATTGCTTGGTGGAAGTAGTAAAAGTGGTCTTACGACTTCCCCTCTGGGATGACCATCGACTCCCAGCAGCAACAACAGCAGCGCCAGCAGCAGTAGGCGTTACACGCAAGGATGCATCGGAGGAATCCCAGGCAGGAGAGGAATCGTCAGAATTGCCAGTGACATGGCCTGCAGGACTATTGGCATTCCTGGGGAAGGAGGAAATTGACACTGAGGGAGTTGGTGGGGTGGTTTGCGTGAGCTTGGTTACAAGAGGAAGGTATTTACTGGTCAGTGGACTGCTTCCGCTGTCACCCAAAGTTTTTGAACTTGTCACTGACTTATTATGAATGCGCTGCAGGTGACGTATAAGGGAGGATGTTCCGAGGTGGTTAACGTCCTTACCCCTACTTATTACAGCTTGACAAAGGCAACACATGGCTTGACACCTGTTGTCCGCATTTCTGTTGAAATACTTCCACACCGAAAAGCTGATTTTTTTGGTATTTTCACCAGGCATGTCAGTGGCCATATTCCTCCCACGGACAACAGGTGTCTCCCCGGGTGCCTGACTTAAACAAACCACCTCACCATCAGAATCCTCCTGGTCAATTTTCTCCCCAGCGCCAGCAACACCCATATCCTCCTCATCCTGGTGTACTTCAACACTGACATCTTCAATCTGACTATCAGGAACTGGACTGCGGGTGCTCCTTCCAGCACTTGCAGGGGGCGTGCAAATGGTGGAAGGCGCATGCTCTTCACGTCCAGTGTTGGGAAGGTCAGGCATCGCAACCGACACAATTGGAGTCGGACTCTCCTTGTGGATTTGGGATTTCGAAGAACGCAGTTCTTTGCGGTGCTACTGCTTTTGCCAGCTTGAGTCTTTTCATTTTTCTAGCGAGAGGCTGAGTGCTTCCATCCTCATGTGAAGCTGAATCACTAGCCATGAACATAGGCCAGGGCCTCAGCCGTTCCTTGCCACTCCGTGTGGTAAATGGCATATTGGCAAGTTTACGCTTCTCCTCCGACAATTTTATTTTAGGTTTTGGAGTCCTTTTTTTACTGATATTTGGTGTTTTGGATTTGACATGCTCTGTACTATGACATTGGGCATCGGCCTTGGCAGACGACGTTGTTGGCATTTCATCGTCTCGGCCATGACTAGTGGCAGCAGCTTCAGCACGAGGTGGAAGTGGATCTTGATCTTTCCCTAATTTTGGAACCTCAACATTTTTGTTCTCCATATTTTAATAGGCACAACTAAAAGGCACCTCAGGTAAACAATGGAGATGGATGGATACTAGTATACTTATGGATGGACTGCCGAGTGCCGACACAGAGGTAGCTACAGCCGTGGACTACCGTACTGTGTCTGCTGCTAATATAGACTGGATGATAATGATATGAAATCAATATATATATGTATATATAATATCACTAGTACTGCAGCCGGACAGGTAGATATATATTTATTAGGTAATGATGACTGATGACGGACCTGCTGGACACTGTCTGCTCAGCAGCACCGCAGACTGCTACAGTAAGCTACTATAGTAGTATGTATCAAGAAGAAAGAAAAAAAAAAACACGGGTAGGTGGTATACAATTATGGATGGACTGCCGAGTGCCGACACAGAGGTAGCTACAGCCGTGGACTACCGTACTGTGTCTGCTGCTAATATAGACTGGATGATAATGATATGAAATCAATATATATATGTATATATAATATCACTAGTACTGCAGCCGGACAGGTAGATATATATTTATTAGGTAATGATGACTGATGACGGACCTGCTGGACACTGTCAGCTCAGCAGCACCGCAGACTGCTACAGTAAGCTACTATAGTAGTATGTATCAAGAAGAAAGAAAAAAAAAACCACGGGTAGGTGGTATACAATTATGGATGGACTGCCGAGTGCCGACACAGAGGTAGCTACAGCCGTGGACTACCGTACTGTGTCTGCTGCTAATATAGACTGGATGATAATGATATGAAATCAATATATATATGTATATATAATATCACTAGTACTGCAGCCGGACAGGTAGATATATATTTATTAGGTAATGATGACTGATGACGGACCTGCTGGACACTGTCAGCTCAGCAGCACCGCAGACTGCTACAGTAAGCTACTATAGTAGTATGTATCAAGAAGAAAGAAAAAAAAAAACCACGGGTAGGTGGTATACAATTATGGATGGACTGCCGAGTGCCGACACAGAGGTAGCTACAGCCGTGGACTACCGTACTGTGTCTGCTGCTAATATAGACTGGATGATAATGATATGAAATCAATATATATATGTATATATAATATCACTAGTACTGCAGCCGGACAGGTAGATATATATTTATTAGGTAATGATGACTGATGACGGACCTGCTGGACACTGTCAGCTCAGCAGCACCGCAGACTGCTACAGTAAGCTACTATAGTAGTATGTATCAAGAAGAAAGAAAAAAAAAAACCACGGGTAGGTGGTATACAATTATGGATGGACTGCCGAGTGCCGACACAGAGGTAGCTACAGCCGTGGACTACCGTACTGTGTCTGCTGCTAATATAGACTGGATGATAATGATATGAAATCAATATATATATGTATATATAATATCACTAGTACTGCAGCCGGACAGGTAGATATATATTTATTAGGTAATGATGACTGATGACGGACCTGCTGGACACTGTCAGCTCAGCAGCACCGCAGACTGCTACAGTAAGCTACTATAGTAGTATGTATCAAGAAGAAAGAAAAAAAAAAAAAACACGGGTAGGTGGTATACAATTGTGGATGGACTGCCGAGTGCCGACACAGAGGTAGCTACAGCCGTGGACTACCGTACTGTGTCTGCTGCTAATATAGACTGGATGATAATGATATGAAATCAATATATATATGTATATATAATATCACTAGTACTGCAGCCGGACAGGTAGATATATATTTATTAGGTAATGATGACTGATGACGGACCTGCTGGACACTGTCAGCTCAGCAGCACCGCAGACTGCTACAGTAAGCTACTATAGTGGTATGTATCAAGAAGAAAGAAAAAAAAAAAAACCACGGGTAGGTGGTATACAATTATGGATGGACTGCCGAGTGCCGACACAGAGGTAGCTACAGCCGTGGACTACCATACTGTGTCTGCTGCTAATATAGACTGGATGATAATGATATGAAATCAATATATATATGTATATATAATATCACTAGTACTGCAGCCGGACAGGTAGATATATATTTATTAGGTAATGATGACTGATGACGGACCTGCTGGACACTGTCAGCTCAGCAGCACCGCAGACTGCTACAGTAAGCTACTATAGTAGTATGTATCAAGAAGAAAGAAAAAAAAAAACCACGGGTAGGTGGTATACAATTATGGATGGACTGCCGAGTGCCGACACAGAGGTAGCTACAGCCGTGGACTACCGTACTGTGTCTGCTGCTAATATAGACTAGATGATAATGATATGAAATCAATATATATATGTATATATAATATCACTAGTACTGCAGCCGGACAGGTAGATATATATTTATTAGGTAATGATGACTGATGACGGACCTGCTGGACACTGTCAGCTCAGCAGCACCGCAGACTGCTACAGTAAGCTACTATAGTAGTATGTATCAAGAAGAAAGAAAAAAAAAAACCACGGGTAGGTGGTATACAATTATGGATGGACTGCCGAGTGCCGACACAGAGGTAGCTACAGCCGTGGACTACCGTACTGTGTCTGCTGCTAATATAGACTGGATGATAATGATATGAAATCAATATATATATGTATATATAATATCACTAGTACTGCAGCCGGACAGGTAGATATATATTTATTAGGTAATGATGACTGATGACGGACCTGCTGGACACTGTCAGCTCAGCAGCACCGCAGACTGCTACAGTAAGCTACTATAGTAGTATGTATCAAGAAGAAAGAAAAAAAAAAACCACGGGTAGGTGGTATACAATTATGGATGGACTGCCGAGTGCCGACACAGAGGTAGCTACAGCCGTGGACTACCGTACTGTGTCTGCTGCTAATATAGACTGGATGATAATGATATGAAATCAATATATATATGTATATATAATATCACTAGTACTGCATCCGGACAGGTAGATATATATTTATTAGGTAATGATGACTGATGACGGACCTGCTGGACACTGTCAGCTCAGCAGCACCGCAGACTGCTACAGTAAGCTACTATAGTGGTATGTATCAAGAAGAAAGAAAAAAAAAAAAACCACGGGTAGGTGGTATACAATTATGGATGGACTGCCGAGTGCCGACACAGAGGTAGCTACAGCCGTGGACTAACGTACTGTGTCTGCTACTAATATAGACTGGATGATAATGATATGAAATCAATATATATATGTATATATAATATCACTAGTACTGCAGCCGGACAGGTAGATATATATTTATTAGGTAATGATGACTGATGACGGACCTGCTGGACACTGTCAGCTCAGCAGCACCGCAGACTGCTACAGTAAGCTACTATAGTAGTATGTATCAAGAAGAAAGAAAAAAAAAAACCACGGGTAGGTGGTATACAATTATGGATGGACTGCCGAGTGCCGACACAGAGGTAGCTACAGCCGTGGACTAACGTACTGTGTCTGCTGCTAATATAGACTGGATGATAATGATATGAAATCAATATATATATATGTATATATAATATCACTAGTACTGCAGCCGGACAGGTATATATATTTATTATGTAATGACTGATGACGGACCTGCTGGACACTGTCAGCTCAGCAGCACCGCAGACTGCTACAGTAAGCTACTATAGTAGTATGTATAAAGAAGAAAGAAAAAAAAAAAAAAACACGGGTAGGTGGTATACAATTATAATATTATATATATATTAATTATATACAATTATATATATATATATATATATATATATTAAACTGGTGGTGATTATTAAACTGGTGGTCAGGTCACTGGTCACACTATCAGCAACTTGCAAGTAGTACTCCTAAGCATACAATCACAATATATATTATACTGGTGTGGCACTCTGGCAGCAAAAGTGTGCACTGTACGTTATATGTAGTATGTACTCCTGAGTCCTGAGTCCTGCTCTCAGACTCTAACTGCTCCCCACTGTCAGTGTCTCCCCCACAAGTCAGATAATACAATACAGTCACACTATCTATCACTTCACTTCAGCAAGTACTAGTAGTAGTAGTAGTAGTACTCCTAATGCTCCCCAAAATTACTACTGTGTCTCTCTCTAGTGAGACTGTCTCACTCTCTTCTCGAATCTCTATAAACGGAGAGGACGCCAGCCACGTCCTCTCCCTATGAATCTCAATGCACGTGTGAAAAATGGCGGCGACGCGCGGCTCCTTATATAGAATCCGAGCCTCGCGAGAATCCGACAGCGTGATGATGACGTTCGGGCGCGCTCGGGTTAACCAAGCAAGGCGGGAAGATCCGAGTCGCTCGGACCCGTGTAAAAAAACATGAAGTTCGGGCGGGTTCGGATTCCGAGGAACCGAACCCGCTCATCTCTAATATCTTCAACCTGCAAAGTTGATTTAGAGGGCACTGGGCAAGCTGACTGTGATGTTTATTTCATGAGTGCCGAATATAAATACACATATATATATATATATATATATATATATATAGCAAAAAGGATGGAGAAGAACAAGCGCCTATGGTGCAGTAAGTTCTTTAAAGTGTATGGTGACACTAAAAATAAGTAAATGCGTACCGGATTAAATCTTTATAACACGTCTAGTAAGATACCAATCGTGATGTTTCTCACCATCATCTGACCCTCTCCATGAGGGAGAAAATGCTCTGTTCCTCGACTTTCCTGGTAATGTATGATCATACATTACCAGGAAAGTCCAGGAACAGAGCATTTTCTCCCTCATGGAGAGGGTCAGATGATGGTGAGAAACATCACGATTGGTATCTTACTAGACGTGTTATAAAGATTTCATCCGACCCTGTTTACTGGATCTGGTGAAAGATATCTGGATACAGGACCATTGGGGGTTTATGCTGATTATTCTCCTGAATCTGGTACGCTTACCTGGGTGACTGTGGGGTTATCATTGTTAACCAGAGATATTACGCTATGCAGCGATTTCTGTTTCTCTGATTTATAGATGATGGTGAGAAACATCACGATTGGTATCTTACTAGACGTGTTATAAAGATTTCATCCGGTACGTATTTACTTATTTTTAGTGTCACCATACACTTTAAAGAACTTACTGCACCATAGGCGCTTGTTCTTCTCCATCCTTTTTGCTACAGAATTTATGCCATATACCTATGGTACACTGAAGAACTGAGCAGCCACCCTGAAGAGTGGAAGGTGCTGACAAAGACTTATTAAAGCCTGGAAAAACTGTGATATCAGCCACTTGTGGCTACCATATTAGCAAAAATATAAATTGTTCAGATAAGTATTTTATTACTGTCGATTCCTAGAGAAGCGCACTGGTCTATACATCTTTTCTGTTTGATATATATCATATATATCCGGGTCAAGACTAAAGTTAGGAGTTGTAAGAATACCTCAATAGGTGGGCCCAAGTATAGAGGATTGTTGTTAATTAACGCCCGTACTGCCTCCACACCTGCATCATGTGGGATACAGGTGTAGAGGCTGGTAACATCGGCACTACATAAAAGCATCTGTTCAGAAGGAATAACTATCTGTAGTCCAGTAAGTCCAAAGCTCTCAGACACACTAGGGAATCTTTACTGAACAGTACCGCTTCACCCCACGCATTGACTAAAGATACCCCTAGAATTCCGTGGGTTAATAAATTTACGACCGCCACTACTCCGTTGGTCAGGAAGGCTAAACAACTTTGGCCAATGATTAATACAGACAAATCCTTACCAGCGCTGGCGGGCACAAAATTACTCCCCAGTTATACCAGGGGTAAAAGCATTGCAGATACCATAGTTAAACTGGACATTTTTCCTTTAACCAAATCAGTGCAATCACATTTTTTGCGACCTAAACTTGGTTGCTATCGTTGTTTGGGTTGCTCCACATGCAACACACTCATGACAGGTTCTAACTTTAGTCATCCACTTACTGGGAAGAAGTACATTATTCGTCACAGAGTAACTTGCACCTCCACCCACGTAATCTATATGTTAAAAAGTCCCTGTGGATTAGCTTACATTGGTGAGACCCAGAGGCAATTCCGGGAACGTATGGCACTACATCGCAGTGCCATCAAATTGGCCATCGAGAAAGGCACCAGTGAGCAACCGGTCGCCCGACACTGTGTACAAGCCCGACACACGGTAGCCAGCATCGGGCTATCATTATAGATCAGGTTCCATTGTCACACCGTGGAGGGGATCGGAACAAAATCCTACTGCAACGTGAAAGCAGGTGGATTTTTGTTCTTAACACCTTGTCACCACGAGGTTTGAATGAGACTATGGGTCTTCAATGCTTTTTATGATTACCTGTGGAGGTACCCATTACTTAAACAAGTCCATATAGTCTATCCGTTTAAAGTTATGGTTAAGATTGCTACATATATTTGATTGTAATTAGCATAATTTAGTTGGATTGACATACTAGGGGCAGCGCACTATCAGTCCGTTAGTCCCCATTATAGGATCATTATATCATAAGGCATTTATTGGATCTGTGCTGTCTTGATCAATGGATTAATTTTTTAACTTCACTCTGTATGTGTTTTAATGTTTCTTGTGCTTACAAGCACATCCGGTATTGTGCTTGTTGTATTATAACTACTTCATGTGTCTTGTTTGTTGTCAGTTGCCCAGCAACACTGATGTGACCTCGGGATTGGCTCCCTGCCCGGCGCTGTCTGCTGACGTCAGCGCCCTGCGACCCGTGGACAGCGCGGACGGACGCGGCGGCTGCAGCGACGCCGGACAGGTGAGAGGAATCCTGTTAATGATTACCTGTTTAGCTGGGTATATATGTATTGTATGTGTAAGTGTATTGGTGCATTGTTTGTCCCTGAAGACGGGGCTTTCTATGCAGAATAATTACGACTGCTGAGTGCCGCTGACTTCTTTTCAAATATATATATATATATATATATATATATATATATAGAGAGAGAGAGAGAGCAAGGTAGAAGAGTACGGCACTCAGAGGACTTCGTTTGAAGCAGCAAGCTGACAGCGCAGCATTTGTAGGTCGCTGTCAGCTTCATCTCTAAACCAGCTTGCTGATTCAAACGAAGTCCTCTGAGTGCCGTACTTTTCTACCTTGCTACCAAATATAATATCTGGCATCTGGGCACCTGTACTGGTTTTTTTTGGATCCTAAGGAGTGCCAGTCCTTGCATTGAGAGATATATCCCCAAATATATATATGTCCCCCAAATTTTTCATCCCCATATTTAATAAACAGTTCCTGCAGATGACGTGTTTGCTCGGGGTCGGTGGGAGGCGGCTGGAGCCACGCGATTGGAGATGTGCAGGCTACCGGTATGTATATATATTTCATGTATCACAGGTTGCTGGTCGTGTCTTGATAAAAGGGAGCAATCCCTGAAACGTTGACTGCATCAGCGTTGCTTGTGTTGTCTTTATTCTGAGTGCCACCATACGTTCGACTACATGCTCTTCCAGAGAGGTTAGGCACCTGGACCCGTTGTTTCTTCTTAAGCGTGAGTGCCGGACATTTGCTTTATATTTATATATATCCATCCAAGAACTGTTTATTAAATATGGGGATAAAAAATTTGGGGGACAAATTTGTCTGTCTGTCTTACTATTTGTCTATCTGTTCATTTGAACATCACGCAAAAACTGCTGGTTGAATTTGGATTGCATTTTAAGTATTGCATAGCTTAGTGACCTAGAAAAAAACTGTGATAGGTATGATTTCAATGTGACATCAGGGAGTAGAGCAATAAAGGAAAAACCATATGCTTGACCAGCTTTCTAAGTGTCTGCTTTGCTATGATGATCAACAAGTCGCAGGGCTCAAGGCTTCAGGCATAGATCTAAGGACTTGCTGCTTCTCCCATGGTCAGCTTTGTGTTTATATTATATTATACAAATAAAATTTACAAAGAAATTTTGTGATCAATGTGTACAATATAAAATATACATCACAATATTATATGGCATTACTCACTTTGTAAGGATGCGTACACACTATGCATTATCGTGTACTGGACCTTATTCAGAGATGGAAATAGATTGCTGCATACAGTACACAGCAAGATCTGCGTCCATCTACTCACATACTGGGGGGCTGCTCAGTACAAGGCAAGGCTGCCCAGCATCACGCTGCATCTGCAATTACATTGCGGACGCATCAAACTAAGGTTGACCGCTGGCAGTGCAGCATGGCCATTTTTTATATCGGAGAGGCTGCATGTGTTGTTACGTATCCATCCCAAAGGACACTGCTGGCATGCCCACATTTTGCCCCCCCCCCCCCCCAATGCTGCATCGCCAACTTCTGAACGCCCGCCGCTGTCAACTCAGCCATGAAGCAGAAGACCACGTAAGATCACAGAATGGTGTCAACAACTGCTAAGGTGCATGGGGGCAAATTTACTAAGATGGGAGTTCTATTTAAGATGGGATGTTGCCCATAGCAACCAGTCAGATTCTACTTCTCATTTATCTAGCACCTTCTAGATGATAGAACCTGGAATCTTACTGGTTGCTATGGGCAACATCCCATCTTAAATAGAACTCCCATCTTAGTAAATTTACCCCATGGTGTGTAAAAGTCACCAATGCTTTGCTGATTCCATAGCTGAAGAGTTCTGATCTTCTACTGGCATTAATGTAAGCACAAAAATTGTGTGGCAGGAGCTTAATGGGATGGGTTTCCATGACTGAGCAGCTGCATGCAAGCCTCACATCACCAATTCTAATGCCAAATGTCAGATGGAGTGGTGTAAAGCACACCAACACTGGATTGTTGAGCAGTGGAAACGTGTTCTGTGGAGTGATGAATCACGCTTCTCTGTTTGGCAGTCAGAAGGGTGAGTTTGGGTTTGGTGCATGCCGGGAGAACGTTACCTACCTAACTGCATTATACCAACTGTGAAGTTTGGTGGAGAGGGATAATGGTATGGGGCTGTTTTTCGGGGATTGGGCCAGGCCCCTTATCTCCAGTGAAAGGAAATCTTAATGCTTCAGCATACAAAGACATTTTGGACAGTGCTATGCTTCCAACATTGTGGCAACAGTTTGGGAAAGGCCCTTTTCTTTTCCAAGATGACTGTGCCCCGTTGCACACAGCAAGGACTATAAAGACATGGCTTGATGAGTTCGGTGTTGAAGAATTTGACTGGCCCACACAGTGCCCAATAACTGTATGTAAAAATTTCCTGTAATTGTTCATTAGTCCTGAACATCTGCTTGGAGGAATTTTACCCCATTTTTCTATACAAAACAACTTTTATGTTGGTGGGTTTCCCCCCATAAACTGCTCGCTTCAGGTCCTTCCACAACATTGTGATTGAATTATGGTCACTTTGACTTGGCCATTCCAAAACTTTAAATGTATTCTTCTTTAACCATTCTTTGGTCAAATGACTTGTGTGCTTTGAGTGATTGTCTTGCTGTAGGACCCACATTCCCTTGAGATGCAGCTCATGGGCAGATATCCCGACATTTTCCTTTAGAATTCATTGTCCCATCAGTGATGTCAAGTTGGCTTTTGTCAGATGCAGCAAAACATGCCCAAACCATGATACCACGACCACCACCACCGTCTTTCACAGATAGTATGATGTTTTTATACTGGAATGCAGTGTTCTCCTGTTGCTTCTCATTTAAACTAAAAAGCATTATTTTGGACTCATGTTTCCACAAAACAATGTTCTAATAGCCTTCTGGCTTATTCAGGTGATCTATAGCAAACTACAGACTGGAAGCAATGTTCTTTTTGGAAAGCAGCGGCTATCTCCTTGCAATCCTACCATGCAAACCATTGTTGTTCAGTGTCTTCCTGATGGTGGACTCATGAACATTAACATTAGCTTATCTGAGGAAGGCCTTCAGTTGCTTAGAGGAACGTTGGGTTCCTTTGACCTTGCAAACTATCGGACGCCTTGCTCTTGGCGTGATCTTTGTTAGTCGACCACTCCTGGGGAGGGTAATATTGGTCTGAAGTTTCCTCTATTTGTACACAATATGCATGACTGTTGATTGGTGGAGTTTAAACTGTTTAGAGATGGGTTTGTATCCTTTTCTAGCTTGATGAGCATCAACAACTCTTCTTCTGAGGTCCTCCGAAATCTTCTTTGTCTGTGGCATGATACACTTCCCCAAACCAGAGCCGGATTAAGTCGCTGGGGGGCCCGGGGTACTTAAAACAGTGGGGCGCCTATTCAAGAGAGGAGGACGGGGGGGGGGGGGGGTGTCGCTCACATACCATCCAGTGAACGAACTGCGCTCCCGTCCCCGCCAACCGCACAGACAGCAGAGTGACTGCTCAGCTCTCCAATCATGTATGAATGAAGCAGCCTGCCGCTCAGCCATTGAGGCAGCCTACTTCACTCATACGTTATTGGACAGCTGAGCCGTCGCTCAGCTGTCCTGTTTGTACGGCCGCCGCTGCAGTGTGCGGACGGGGAGCACAACATCACAGATCGGATCGGAATAGAGATCCGCTCTGTGGTGTGGCAGGGGGCCCTTTTGGGAAGGGGGGCCCGGGGGTATGTATCCCCGGGACCCCCCCCTTAATCCGGCTCTGCCCCAAACATGTGTTGTGAACATCAGACTTTGATAGATCCATGTTCTATTAAAAAGACATCTTTTCCACTCACAAAGAATACAATAACTTAATATAAATTTGGTAGCTTGTACAGAGCTGGTTCTCTAAGCTGCTGTTTCTCAGGAGATAGTCCGTCTCCTGAACACAAAGTAACAAAAAGTTAGCTTTTCCACTCACACCTGATTGTCATCCTACAGATTGAAAATACCTGATTCTATTTTCACACTCAAAATATCTGCTAAGCCTAAAGGTTCACATACTTTTGCCACTCACAGATATATAATGTTGAATAATTTTCCTAAACAACAAATATGAGCATGTCTAAAAAAATGTTGTCTCCTTTGTTTGATTTGGTTCTCTTTATCTACTTTAAGAATTTACGTAAAAATCCAAGGTTGTTTTAGGCCAAGTTTCAGCAGAAAAATAAAAAATTCTGAAAAGTTCACAAACTTTCAGGTACCACTGTATGTTTAATAAGGAAGGTGCCAATTAAGCTCTGTTTTGGAAATACTCCATCCTCATTTTAATAGTTAATCAACAAAAATAGTTATTGTATATACTGTATGTCAAATTGTAGTTCTGTGACTCTTGAATGAGGATAGCAAGCTAAATGGTGTAACTCTGAATACCATCATGGTTTATGTTTATAGGCCAGTTGGATAGTAGAACTAGTTATTTAGTTGCACCCCTGGAAATGACACACTACAGTATATAAGTCACACTTCAGTTACTGTTAGCAGAGAAGAACACATTACCTGATGGAAGCAATGTGTATTTCAGTTCAGTACTACAGATGAGCTATCAATCACTTTTATGGTGACAGTAATGCTGATGTATTTTTTCCTCTGTTACACAGCAAGAGCTGCTTTCTATTTACATACAGCCATAGATCTAATGCTGTTTACAAGTTTCTCAACAGAAAAATGAAAATCCTACTTCTGTTACTTCTAGATTTTCAAAATACCACATCTGCCTTATATGTAGCTAAAAATAACTGGACTTTTTTGTAAAGATGGGTTTCCTGCAACTGCAAGCCAGGCAGGGGCAGATCTACTGTGAAACTAATAAAGCTTTAGCTTCGGCCGGACCCCTAATTCCAGAACAGAAATGCAGCAAGTGGAGTTGGATGGGGCTGGAAAGAGATGGGATAGGAAGAAGGGCTAGGAGGAGGAATGGGTATTGTCAGAGGAAGTCTATAAATATAAGGGTGTAAGTTGTGCATGAGCTTTATTATAAGGGTGAGTTAAAATGCAGGGATCAATGCTTTTTTGGGTTGATTGGCACAAAGGTTTTTTTTTAATTACACAGAGGGAGGTACTGAATGTGAATGGAATCAATGATAAAGATAAGTAAATGTTTTTATGGAGGGTTAGTTATGTTGAATGGGGCTGCTATGATAATCCCGAATGAATTAATGATTTTTGAGGAGGATTTTTTAACGATAACGAGTTAATATTATGTGGCAGTTTCAAAACTACTCTGTATTGTATATTGGCCCTCATTCCGAGTCGTTCGCTCGGTAATTTTCTTCGCATCGCAGCGTTTTTCTGCAATGTTCGCACTGCGACTGCGCCAAGTAATTTTGCTATGAAGATAGTTTTTTTACTCACGGCTTTTTCTTCGCTCCGGCGATCGTAATGTGATTGACAGGAAATGGGTGTTACTGGGCGGAAACACGGCGTTTTATGGGCGTGTGGATAAAAACGCTACCGTTTCCGGAAAAAACGCGGGAGTGGCTGGAGAAACGGGGGAGTGTCTGGGCGAACGCTGGGTGTGTTTGTGACGTCAAACCAGGAACGACAAGCACTGAACTGATCGCAGATGCCGAGTAAGTCTGAAGCTACTCTGAAACTGCTAAGTAGTTTGTAATCGCAATATTGCGAATACATCGTTCGCAATTTTAAGAAGCTAAGATTCACTCCCAGTAGGCGGAGGCTTAGCGTGTGTAACTCTGCTAAAATCGCCTTGCGAGCGAACAACTCGGAATGAGGGCCCTTGTCTTTCACATGCTCTTTGTATTATATGGCAGTTATTAACATGGGCCCTCATTCCGAGTTGTTCGCTCGGTATTTTTCATCGCATCGCAGTGAAAATCCGCTTAGTACGCATGCGCAATGTTCGCACTGCGACTGCGCCAAGTAACTTTACTATGAAGAAAGTATTTTTACTCACGGCTTTTTCTTCGCTCCGGCGATCGTAATGTGATTGACAGGAAATGGGTGTTACTGGGCGGAAACACGGCGTTTCAGGGGCGTGTGGCTGAAAACGCTACCGTTTCCGGAAAAAACGCAGGAGTGGCCGGAGAAACGGTGGGAGTGCCTGGGCGAACGCTGGGTGTGTTTGTGACGTCAACCAGGAACGACAAGCACTGAAATGATCGCACAGGCAGAGTAAGTCTGGAGCTACTCTGAAACTGCTAAGTAGTTAGTAATCGCATTATTGCGAATACATCGGTTGCAATTTTAAGAAGCTAAGATTCACTCCCAGTAGGCGGCGGCTTAGCGTGTGTAACTCTGCTAAATTCGCCTTGCGACCGATCAACTCGGAATGAGGGCCCTGATTTCTTTATTATATGGCAGTCACAAAAATGGTAACTGCACCTTGGTAAAAACATATTGCAATGGATATGGGCAGCGTTAAAATGTTCAGAGAGATCAAGAATTGAGAGGGGTGTGTCCACACTCAAATCTAAATTGCAGTACAAAAATAAAGCTGTCCAACATTTGTGGGCTACAAGTGTAAACAGTCAGTATTTACCCTCCATGCAAAACCAAAATAAATGCAACATGTTTGTTAGAGATGAGCGGGTTCGGTTTCTCTGAATCCGAACCCGCCAGAACTTCATGTTTTTTTTCACGGGTCCGAGCGACTCGGATCTTCCGCCTTGCTCGGTTAACCCGAGCGCGCCCGAACGTCATCATGACGCTGTCGGATTCTCGCGAGGCTCGGATTCTATCGCGAGACTCGGATTCTATATAAGGAGCCGCGCGTCGCCGCCATTTTCACACGTGCATTGAGATTGATAGGGAGAGGACGTGGCTGGCGTCCTCTCCATTTAGATTATAAGAGACTGAGAGAGATTTACTGGAGCTGACTAGGAGGAGTACTGTTACTGTAGAAGTGTAGAGACTGAGTGGAGAGAGTTTACTAGTGAGGACAGTGCAGTTTACTTTATAATCCGTTCTCTGCCTGAAAAAAGCGATACACAGCACACAGTGACTCAGTCACATACCATATCTGTGTGCACTGCTCAGGCTCAGGCCAGTGTGCTGCATCATCTATTATCTATATATAATATTATATATATCTGTCTGACTGCTCAGCTCACACAGCTTATAATTGTGGGGGAGACTGGGGAGCACTACTGCAGTGCCAGTTATAGGTTATAGCAGGAGCCAGGAGTACATAATATATTATATAGTGAGTGACCACCAGACACACAGTGCAGTTTATTTAATATATCCGTTCTCTGCCTGAAAAAAGCGATACACACAGTGACTCAGTCAGTCACATACCATATCTGTGTGCACTGCTCAGGCTCAGGCCAGTGTGCTGCATCATCTATTATCTATATATAATATTATATATATCTGTCTGACTGCTCAGCTCACACAGCTTATAATTGTGGGGGAGACTGGGGAGCACTACTGCAGTGCCAGTTATAGGTTATAGCAGGAGCCAGGAGTACATAATATATTATATAGTGAGTGACCACCAGACACACAGTGCAGTTTATTTAATATATCCGTTCTCTGCCTGAAAAAAGCGATACACACAGTGACTCAGTCAGTCACATACCATATCTGTGTGCACTGCTCAGGCTCAGGCCAGTGTGCTGCATCATCTATTATCTATATATAATATTATATATATCTGTCTGACTGCTCAGCTCACACAGCTTATAATTGTGGGGGAGACTGGGGAGCACTACTGCAGTGCCAGTTATAGGTTATAGCAGGAGCCAGGAGTACATAATATATTATATAGTGAGTGACCACCAGACACACAGTGCAGTTTATTTAATATATCCGTTCTCTGCCTGAAAAAAGCGATACACACAGTGACTCAGTCAGTCACATACCATATCTGTGTGCACTGCTCAGGCTCAGGCCAGTGTGCTGCATCATCTATATATATTATATATCTGTCTGACTGCTCAGCTCACACAGCTTATAATTGTGGGGGAGACTGGGGAGCACTACTGCAGTGCCAGTTATAGGTTATAGCAGGAGCCAGGAGTACATATTATATTAAAATTAAACAGTGCACACTTTTGCTGCAGGAGTGCCACTGCCAGTGTGACTGACCAGTGACCTGACCACACTGACCACCAGTATAGTTAGTAGTATACTTATATTGTGATTGCCTGAAAAAGTTAAACACTCGTCGTGTGACTTCACTTGTGTGTTTTTTTTATTTTTTATTCTATAAAAATAAAACTCATTCTGCTGACAGACAGTGTCCAGCAGGTCCGTCATTATATAATATATAATATATACCTGTCCGGCTGCAGTAGTGATATATATTTTTTATATCATTTATCATCCAGTCGCAGCAGACACAGTACGGTAGTTCACGGCTGTGGCTACCTCTGTGTCTCTGCACTCGGCAGGCAGTCCGTCCATAATTGTAATACCACCTAACCGTGGATTTTTTTCATTCTTCTTTATACATACATAGTTACATAGACATCTTCTCTTTATCAACCAGTCTATATTAGCTGCAGACACAGTACAGTACGGTAGTTCACGGCTGTGGCTACCTCTGTGTCTGCACTCGGCAGGCAGTCCGTCCATAATTGTATACCACCTAACCGTGGATTTTTTTCAGTCTTCTTTATACATACATAGTTACATAGACATCTTCTCTTTATCAACCAGTCTATATTAGCTGCAGACACAGTACAGTACGGTAGTTCACGGCTGTGGATACCTCTGTGTCTGCAGTCGGCAGGCAGTCCATAATTGTATACTAGTATCCATCTCCATTGTTTACCTGAGGTGCCTTTTAGTTGTGCCTATTAAAATGTGGAGAACAAAAATGTTGAGGTTCCAAAATTAGGGAAAGATCAAGATCCACTTCCACCTCGTGCTGAAGCTGCTGCCACTAGTCATGGCCGAGACGATGAAATGCCAGCAACGTCGTCTGCCAAGGCCGATGCCCAATGTCATAGTACAGAGCATGTCAAATCCAAAACACCAAATATCAGAAAAAAAAGGACTCCAAAACCTAAAATAAAATTGTCGGAGGAGAAGCGTAAACTTGCCAATATGCCATTTACCACACGGAGTGGCAAGGAACGGCTGAGGCCCTGGCCTATGTTCATGGCTAGTGGTTCAGCTTCACATGAGGATGGAAGCACTCAGCCTCTCGCTAGAAAAATGAAAAGACTCAAGCTGGCAAAAGCAGCACAGCAAAGAACTGTGCATTCTTCGAAATCCCAAATCCACAAGGAGAGTCCAATTGTGTCGGTTGCGATGCCTGACCTTCCCAACACTGGACGTGAAGAGCATGCGCCTTCCACCATTTGCACGCCCCCTGCAAGTGCTGGAAGGAGCACCCGCAGTCCAGTTCCTGATAGTCAGATTGAAGATGTCAGTGTTGAAGTACACCAGGATGAGGAGGATATGGGTGTTGCTGGCGCTGGGGAGGAAATTGACCAGGAGGATTCTGATGGTGAGGTGGTTTGTTTAAGTCAGGCACCCGGGGAGACACCTGTTGTCCGTGGGAGGAATATGGCCGTTGACATGCCAGGTGAAAATACCAAAAAAATCAGCTCTTCGGTGTGGAGGTATTTCACCAGAAATGCGGACAACAGGTGTCAAGCCGTGTGTTCCCTTTGTCAAGCTGTAATAAGTAGGGGTAAGGACGTTAACCACCTCGGAACATCCTCCCTTATACGTCACCTGCAGCGCATTCATAATAAGTCAGTGACAAGTTCAAAAACTTTGGGTGACAGCGGAAGCAGTCCACTGACCAGTAAATCCCTTCCTCTTGTAACCAAGCTCACGCAAACCACCCCACCAACTCCCTCAGTGTCAATTTCCTCCTTCCCCAGGAATGCCAATAGTCCTGCAGGCCATGTCACTGGCAATTCTGACGAGTCCTCTCCTGCCTGGGATTCCTCCGATGCATCCTTGCGTGTAACGCCTACTGCTGCTGGCGCTGCTGTTGTTGCCGCTGGGAGTCGATGGTCATCCCAGAGGGGAAGTCGTAAGCCCACTTGTACTACTTCCAGTAAGCAATTGACTGTTCAACAGTCCTTTGCGAGGAAGATGAAATATCACAGCAGTCATCCTACTGCAAAGCGGATAACTGAGGCCTTGACAACTATGTTGGTGTTAGACGTGCGTCCGGTATCCGCCGTTAGTTCACAGGGTACTAGACAATTTATTGAGGCAGTGTGCCCCCGTTACCAAATACCATCTAGGTTCCACTTCTCTAGGCAGGCGATACCGAGAATGTACACGGACGTCAGAAAAAGACTCACCAGTGTCCTAAAAAATGCAGTTGTACCCAATGTCCACTTAACCACGGACATGTGGACAAGTGGAGCAGGGCAGGGTCAGGACTATATGACTGTGACAGCCCACTGGGTAGATGTATGGACTCCCGCCGCAAGAACAGCAGCGGCGGCACCAGTAGCAGCATCTCGCAAACGCCAACTCTTTCCTAGGCAGGCTACGCTTTGTATTACCGCTTTCCAGAATACGCACACAGCTGAAAACCTCTTACGGCAACTGAGGAAGATCATCGCGGAATGGCTTACCCCAATTGGACTCTCCTGTGGATTTGTGGCATCGGACAACGCCAGCAATATTGTGTGTGCATTAAATATGGGCAAATTCCAGCACGTCCCATGTTTTGCACATACCTTGAATTTGGTGGTGCAGAATTTTTTAAAAAACGACAGGGGCGTGCAAGAGATGCTGTCGGTGGCCAGAAAAATTGCGGGGCACTTTCGGCGTACAGGCACCACGTACAGAAGACTGGAGCACCACCAAAAACTACTGAACCTGCCCTGCCATCATCTGAAGCAAGAAGTGGTAACGAGGTGGAATTCAACCCTCTATATGCTTCAGAGGTTGGAGGAGCAGCAAAAGGCCATTCAAGCCTATACAATTGAGCACGATATAGGAGGTGGAATGCACCTGTCTCAAGTGCAGTGGAGAATGATTTCAACGTTGTGCAAGGTTCTGATGCCCTTTGAACTTGCCACACGTGAAGTCAGTTCAGACACTGCCAGCCTGAGTCAGGTCATTCCCCTCATCAGGCTTTTGCAGAAGAAGCTGGAGGCATTGAAGAAGGAGCTAAAAGGGAGCGATTCCGCTAGGCATGTGGGACTTGTGGATGCAGCCCTTAATTCGCTTAACAAGGATTCACGGGTGGTCAATCTGTTGAAATCAGAGCACTACATTTTGGCCACCGTGCTCGATCCTAGATTTAAAGCCTACCTTGGATCTCTCTTTCCGGCAGACACAGGTCTGCTGGGGTTGAAAGACCTGCTGGTGACAAAATTGTCAAGTCAAGCGGAACGCGACCTGTCAACATCTCCTCCTTCACATTCTCCCGCAACTGGGGGTGCGAGGAAAAGGCTCAGAATTCCGAGCCCACCCGCTGGCGGTGATGCAGGGCAGTCTGGAGCGACTGCTGATGCTGACATCTGGTCCGGACTGAAGGACCTGACAACGATTACGGACATGTCGTCTACTGTCACTGCATATGATTCTCTCAACATTGATAGAATGGTGGAGGATTATATGAGTGACCGCATCCAAGTAGGCACGTCACACAGTCCGTACTTATACTGGCAGGAAAAAGAGGCAATTTGGAGGCCCTTGCACAAACTGGCTTTATTCTACCTAAGTTGCCCTCCCACAAGTGTGTACTCCGAAAGAGTGTTTAGTGCCGCCGCTCACCTTGTCAGCAATCGGCGTACGAGGTTACATCCAGAAAATGTGGAGAAGATGATGTTCATTAAAATGAATTATAATCAATTCCTCCGCGGAGACATTGACCAGCAGCAATTGCCTCCACAAAGTACACAGGGAGCTGAGATGGTGGATTCCAGTGGGGACGAATTGATAATCTGTGAGGAGGGGGATGTACACGGTGATATATCGGAGGGTGAAGATGAGGTGGACATCTTGCCTCTGTAGAGCCAGTTTGTGCAAGGAGAGATTAATTGCTTCTTTTTTTGGGGGGGTCCAAACCAACCCGTCATATCAGTCACAGTCGTGTGGCAGACCCTGTCACTGAAATGATGGGTTGGTTAAAGTGTGCATGTCCTGTTTTGTTTATACAACATAAGGGTGGGTGGGAGGGCCCAAGGACAATTCCATCTTGCACCTCTTTTTTCTTTTCTTTTTCTTTGCATCATGTGCTGATTGGGGAGGGTTTTTTGGAAGGGACATCCTGCGTGACACTGCAGTGCCACTCCTAGATGGGCCCGGTGTTTGTGTCGGCCACTAGGGTCGCTAATCTTACTCACACAGTCAGCTACCTCATTGCGCCTCTTTTTTTCTTTGCGTCATGTGCTGTTTGGGGAGGGTTTTTTGGAAGGGACATCCTGCGTGACACTGCAGTGCCACTCCTAGATGGGCCCGGTGTTTGTGTCGGCCACTAGGGTCGCTAATCTTACTCACACAGCTACCTCATTGCGCCTCTTTTTTTCTTTGCGTCATGTGCTGTTTGGGGAGGGTTTTTTGGAAGGGACATCCTGCGTGACACTGCAGTGCCACTCCTAGATGGGCCCGGTGTTTGTGTCGGCCACTAGGGTCGCTAATCTTACTCACACAGCTACCTCATTGCGCCTCTTTTTTTCTTTGCGTCATGTGCTGTTTGGGGAGGGTTTTTTGGAAGGGCCATCCTGCGTGACACTGCAGTGCCACTCCTAGATGGGCCCGGTGTTTGTGTCGGCCACTAGGGTCGCTAATCTTACTCACACAGCTACCTCATTGCGCCTCTTTTTTTCTTTGCGTCATGTGCTGTTTGGGGAGGGTTTTTTGGAAGGGACATCCTGCGTGACACTGCAGTGCCACTCCTAGATGGGCCCGGTGTTTGTGTCGGCCACTAGGGTCGCTTATCTTACTCACACAGCGACCTCGGTGCAAATTTTAGGACTAAAAATAATATTGTGAGGTGTGAGGTATTCAGAATAGACTGAAAATGAGTGTAAATTATGGTTTTTGAGGTTAATAATACTTTGGGATCAAAATGACCCCCAAATTCTATGATTTAAGCTGTTTTTTAGTGTTTTTTGAAAAAAACACCCGAATCCAAAACACACCTGAATCCGACAAAAAAAATTCGGTGAGGTTTTGCCAAAACGCGTTCGAACCCAAAACACGGCCGCGGAACCGAACCCAAAACCAAAACACAAAACCCGAAAAATTTCAGGCGCTCATCTCTAATGTTTGTACTGTACATAGTTACAGTACTTGCTCTATTTTTGCTTTTATTCCCAACTCGGAATAAGGCCCAATGTGTTTTATTTCTAAATGGATTAGTTTATATTGTAATTTATTTTTTGTTTCTATAGTGTTAAGATTTTTCTTCAGCTCCAGTTTGTCTAGAAAAATTATTCATTTTATGACCGGATCGGGGTGGGGGCCCGCTCTGTCCCTGCTATGGTAACATAGTAACTAAGGTTGAAAAAAGACAATTGTCCATCGAGTTCAACCTATATGTGGTCTCCTATGCAGTCTTATTATAGGACTAGTTATTTTTATGTTAGGACTAAGTTATATTAACTATAATGCATGCCTACGCACCATAACCCTGAATATCTTTATCCAATAGGAATTTATCTAACCCATTCTTAAAGGTGTTGACTGAGTACCTCATTACTACTCTCTCAGGCAGGGAACTCCAAACATGTATTGTCCTTACTGTGAAAAAACCTTTTCGCCTCCAATGTGAGGAAACTCCTCTCCTCTAACCTGAGCGAGTGACCACGTGTCCTCTGTGTTGATCTTATAGAAAACAGGTCTCTCCTAAGCTCTGTGTATTGACCCCTTATATAATTGTAGATGTTGATCATGTCCCCTCTTAGTCACCTCTCTTCCAATGTAAACATGCCTAGCCTTGCAAGCCTTTCCTCGTATTCCAGCGTCTCCATGCCCTTGATTAGTTTGGTCACCCGCCTCTGAACCTTTTCTAGCTCCAGGATATCCTTTTTGTAATTTGCTGCTCAAAATTGCACACCGTATTCAAGATGTGGCCTCACTAATGATTTATATAATAAGTATAATACTCTCGTCCCTTGCATCAATTCCCCATTTTATGCATGCTAAGATTAGATGAGGGCTGAATAAGAACGAGACCATATAAGAGCCCCATTTTTTGTGATTGGTTGTTTATGACAAAGCAGTTGCTAGGTAGTTTTTCCAAGGGACCTTGGGAATTTTCTATAGGTTGTTTTCCTTGTCCATAAGGATTTGTGGGTGTCGGCTTCAGTGCATATAAAAGCTTGGGTCATGTGTTTCATACTTCCTCTTGCCATTTGGAAAGCTAAGTTACAGAGTCTCTGTGACTGTTTATATTTTTATTTTCATCTGATGCTTTTCTGTCCCTCTTATGATGTTTGTTTTCATATATTGTTTTCCCACATTGTTCCCCCTCTTACAGCCCCGTCTCCCCCTCCCTCCACTGTAGTCCTGCAGGCCCCGTTCTGGTGTTTTCCCTCCCGCTGGTGGGCACGGCTCGTGCCCATGCCGCACCTGCATGTGTGAGGCCCGGGTCTGTGTCTTGGCCCCTGGAGCGGGGCCCATTAGGCGCCCCTTCCCCCTCCCGGCGGCGTGCGTCGGACGCTGCACTGCCGCAGTGTCTATGTTTTATGGTTCCCGGCGGGGAGGCTGTGAGGCGCCGCTGTCTGGTGCGGTGCTACTGAGCTCCGCCCGCTGGCACCTTTACCTCCGATGGCCGGGCTTCGGGTCTTTGGGTCCCCTGTGCGGCAAGCACTGTGCTGGCGCTGCAGCGGGAGGATCTGAGGTGCGGGTCCGCGGTAGGGCTTCCGGTTTTTCACGCTGCTCATATTCCGGTGTCGGTGGGGGGGGGGGGGAGAGTCCCCGGGCTCCTCGGGCTCCTCCCGGCTACCTTCTTCAGGTTGGGCTCATTTCTCCGGCGCACGGCAACATGTGGGGGCATTCTCGGTGCCCGCTATCAGGGTTTCTGGGCTGGGTACTACTGCGGTTTCCCCTGGGGGAAGCTTGGCCCGCTCCCCACTGGGCGCTCTAGGATGTCACGGTGGGTGCCCGCACATATTGTCCTCCCCTTTTCCTCGCGCCTGCCGGGCATTTTGGTTGGCTTTGTGGTTCCTGGCTCCCAGGTGTTACCACCTGGGGCCCCCAGCTTAGTCAAATGGGTGGGTTTTTGTTGCCCCAGTCTGGTCCCTGGGGGTCGGGTCATGGGGTTCCTCCGGGGGTCACGGGGGTTCCTCCTGGGGCCCTGCAGTGCTTAGGTGTGCCCCTGCGCCCTTCGTGGGCGCTCTTCAGGGTCCCCCGGCCATTGGGCATGTGCGTTCTGCTGCGCCCCTCCCTATTGGTGGATCTGCGCCCCCCCCCCCCCTTGCTGGGCATTATGGGGGTTGCTGGTGGTGTCCTCTCAGGCCTCCCTGGTTGGCTCCCATCGTTGGCCGGTACCCCCTTCCCTTCTTCCACGCCAGTCCCCCAGGTTCCAGTTCCTCTCTGTTGCGCATCTGTCCCCCGTACCGCTTTCCCGGCGGCTCTTTGTCGCGCGGCGGTTCCTGCTCCCCGTTAGCGCTCACGTTTTTCTTCCCAGCTATGCTTTTCCTGTTCGGGCATCGTCAGGACCACGGAATGGGGGTCCACGAGTCGATGGCCAGGAGAAGATTCGGTGTTGGGGTCTGCTGGAGAGGTTCGGTCAGGATTGTTGTCGGCTGGGGTGGTTCCGGGTCCTTCAGGTAACGGTGAGCATGCTGTTTCTTTGTTCCTTTAGCATTGTTTAGTTTTAAGTTCGCCCGCATAAGTTTGCCTTGCTTACTGCGCGTCTGGGTGCAGCGGGGTGCCGGTGGTTACGGGCATGACGGCTCGCTGATGTTTGGTTGCCAGGTTCTTGGTGCTATGTAGGGGGTTACAGGCGGTGCGGACGGTGACGGCGGCATTGCTGCCTCACTGCACTATGGTCATGCGGTCGTTTCCCACCGTGGCTCTGACTTGTGGAGTTCTTATGTTCTCCCCATACGTATGTGGGTTCCTCGCTACTCCGCACATATACTGGTGGGTCGTAGGTGCCATTTTTTGTTTAGCGGGGTAGGTTGTGGATGCGATTAGAAAGAGTCGGGTGGCCATGTTCTACATTACGATGGTCGTGCTACAGCTGGGGACGCATGAATTTCTTGGTGGTTGCAGCTAGCTCGGTTGGGGGTGCATGGGCCTCTTAATGTCATGGATTCTGCCTACCATGCTGGTGCTCAGGCCATGGACTGTCCTATTGGCACAGGCTCCCGCCCTAGGGGGATGAGACTTGGTGTTTGCTTCGGATTTTGGTAGGTGCAGGGTGGGGGTGAATTCGTGTTTACCACTCTTGCGGGGCGGTCACACAGTCGGGGTGCTCACCATTCGCGAGCGGAACACTTTCCACTCCTTCAGGGGCCAGGGGTAGGTGGCACGGAGGGCCCTTCCACTGTTACCGGTGTGTTCCCGGGTGGGTGCCCATTTCTGTCACCTTTGTTCACCCACATGGGGTTTTATTGCCTACTGCTTTTCCGGGGCCTTGTTTTTCTTTCTCTGGGTGCTTCCCGGGGGTGGTTCACGCTTTTATATCGACGTCCGTCCTCCCCCTCTGCCCTCCGCCTGTTTATGTCATCTGGTTCCCAGTCGTTGGCGGCGCGGTGTTGGTTTCCCAGCATTGCGACCCGGGCATGGCACCCGGGGGGGGCGAGGCATGGTTGCATTTCCTTTGCGGCATTGCATGCATTGGTGCCTGGGATGGCTGTTTGATGTTTTCTTTGGTGTCTGACTTGTGTCTGGGTGGCCGAGTTGGTCCAGCTACCTGGAAGGGCTGGTGATAGCTCCTCCGATGCTGCGGATGCTGGTTCCGATTGTCAGGGTTCATTGGCGTTCTTGGGTAGGTTTGTTTACTCTGGTGGGGTGGTTTTTATTGGGTCGCCTTCGGTACTTTGAGGGCCTCGGTCTGCGGGGTTTTTCCTGGGATGGCAGGTCTGGGGCAGCCAGGGCGTCTGCCCTTGCGGGTACTTCTTTTTCGCTCCGTACTACTGCGGCTGGCTGCTCTATCAGGTCCTTCGTGCTATCCATGGCCTTTATGGGATGGGCGACGGGGCACCCTATGGCGGCAGCTTTTGGGTAGGCACGTCGATTTCGGTACACTTAGGTGAAGTTTGGTGGCCCCTTTCGGGTTCGGCCAGGCGGGACATAGTCTGGTTCGTGAGGTTGCGCTGCTCAGGCTAGCTTTTGCGCTGGGTTTTTCATTGGGTGTTCCGGTTCAGGGGGTTGGTGGCCGGTGACAGGTCGTCTTTGTGCCAGTTTTGCCTTTCAGTGGTGTTTTTACGGCGGGGCGCCTGGATGGTGGTCGGCTTGGCAGCACAGGTACTGAATATTGGGACGATTCAGAGAATATTAGTATGGCCCCTGCGCAAGGATGCCACGCAAATCGTGAGGCGTTCCATATTTTCCTGTGCCGAGTTGCAGGTTCTGCAGGGGATTGGGATGGCCGGGGTCATTAGTTTCCCCCTTTTAGAGCACAGGCACTTACGGATGGTGGCACATTGCCTTTGGCGAGGGTGTGTGTCCGGTGCGGCCTTTGGGGGGATGGCCGTTTTTCTTTTGTGTGCCCTCCTGGGTCCTCTTCGCTAGTTTTCCAGTTTCTGTAGTGTTACGGCTATGGTGGTTCCCGGGGGCTTGCAGTGGGGGGTCCAGGGTACCCATTTCCTTGCGGATTGGGGCGACTATGCCTGCTGCGGCGGCGGGTTCTTCGGTGACAGCTGCTGGGGATAAGCGTGGTATACAGCCTCTGTGCATTTGGGTAGGGTTTTTGGGCTGTTGATGCCAGTTTCCTTGCGGTTTGGGGCTGTTGTGCATGCTGCAGTGACGGGTTTTTCAGCGGCAGCGCTTCGGGTGCTGGGCTGATGGGAGTCTGTGTGCTATGCAGTCTCTGTATGTTTGGATAAGGTTTTCGGGCTCTGGTACCCATTCTTTGCGGATTGGGTGCTGTTGCGCATGCTGCAGCGGCACGTTCTTCAGCGGCAGCACTTCGGGTGCTGGGCCGCGGGGACGGTGCATTGTATGGTGTTTTAAGGCTGGGGTACCCATTCCTTGCGGATGGGGGCATCTACGCATGCTGCAGGTGGCGGGTTCTTCGGCGGCAGCGTTTTCGGGTGCTGGGCCGCTGGGGATTTGCTTTGTTTTGTGTTTTACACCTAGGGTGACTGTTCATTGCAGATTGAAGTTGCTGCGCATGCTGCGGTGGCAGGTTTGGCCGCGGCAGCAATTCCAGTGCTGGGCGTCTGCGTGGTGTCTGACTGGTGTACGTTGGATACGTTTTCGGGCTATGGTACCCATTCCTTGTGAATGGGGGCAGTTACGCATGCTGCGGTGGCGGTTTCTTCAGCAGAAGCGATTCAGGTGCGGGGCCGCTGAGTGTGTGCTTAGTATTGCAGTTTGGCGTCAGGTCGCTACCAGCCTGCGGTCAAGGGTGTGCATAAGTGGTCATTGTGGGGCACCCCCTTTTGGTAGGTCGGCGAGCGTCCTCTCCTTGCGGGTGGACTACGGATGTTACCATGCGGTTTCGTTCATTGCTCTGCTGGAGTAAGGGGTGGTAAGTCCTGCACAATGTGGATTATGCTTTCGGAGGGGTGGGGAGTCCCCTCCTAGGTTATTCAGTTTTCTGCTAGTGGACTGATGCTAGTGGGTTGGTAGCACTCCTTTTTCTGATGGCGTGTGGATGGGCTTCAGGGCAATGGTACCAATTCCTTGCGGATTGGGGCAGCTGCGCGGACTGCGGCAGCTGCGATTCGGGTGCTGGGCCTCTGCGTTGTTTAAGTTTGGTGTATATTTGTATTGTCTCAGTTGCGCCTGTTGCGCATACCCAAAAACTGTGTTTACCGGTCAGTTTTTGAACGGATAGCGTTCAGGAATTGAGGGTGTGAAGCGAATTTTTAAATTTTCCTCCGAGGGGGCCTAATTACAATTGGCTTATCACAGGTCCACGGGAGGTTTTTTTAGTTTTCTCCTTCACTTGGGTTTTGTTTTGCTACTGTTTATCGTGTAATATTTAGAGATGAGCGCCGGAAATTTTTCGGGTTTTGTGTTTTGGTTTTGGGTTCGGTTCCGCGGCCGTGTTTTGGGTTCGACCGCGTTTTGGCAAAACCTCACCGAATTTTTTTTGTCGGATTCGGGTGTGTTTTGGATTCGGGTGTTTTTTTAAAAAAACCCTAAAAAACAGCTTAAATCATAGAATTTGGGGGTAATTTTGATCCCAAAGTATTATTAACCTCAAAAAACATAATTTACACTCATTTTCAGCCTATTCTGAACACATCACACCTCACAATATTATTTTTAGTCCTAAAATTTGCACCGAGGTCGCTGTGTGAGTAAGATAAGCGACCCTAGTGGCCGACACAAACACCGGGCCCATCTAGGAGTGGCACTGCAGTGTCACGCAGGATGGCCCTTCCAAAAAACCCTCCCCAAACAGCACATGACGCAAAGAAAAAAAGAGGCGCAATGAGGTAGCTGACTGTGTGAGTAAGATTAGCGACCCTAGTGGCCGACACAAACACCGGGCACATCTAGGAGTGGCACTGCAGTGTCACGCAGGATGTCCCTTCCAAAAAACCCTCCCCAAACAGCACATGACGCAAAGAAAAAAAGAGGCGCAATGAGGTAGCTGTGTGAGTAAGATTAGCGACCCTAGTGGCCGACACAAACACCGGGCCCATCTAGGAGTGGCACTGCAGTGTCACGCAGGATGTCCCTTCCAAAAAACCCTCCCCAATCAGCACATGATGCAAAGAAAAAGAAAAGAAAAAAGAGGTGCAAGATGGAATTATCCTTGGGCCCTCCCACCCACCCTTATGTTGTATAAACAAAACAGGACATGCACACTTTAACCAACCCATCATTTCAGTGACAGGGTCTGCCACACGACTGTGACTGATATGACGGGTTGGTTTGGACCCCCCCCCAAAAAAGAAGCAATTAATCTCTCCTTGCACAAACTGGCTCTACAGAGGCAAGATGTCCACCTCATCTTCACCCTCCGATATATCACCGTGTACATCCCCCTCCTCACAGATTATCAATTCGTCCCCACTGGAATCCACCATCTCAGCTCCCTGTGTACTTTGTGGAGGCAATTGCTGCTGGTCAATGTCTCTGCGGAGGAATTGATTATAATTCATTTTAATGAACATCATCTTCTCCACATTTTCTGGATGTAACCTCGTACGCCGATTGCTGACAAGGTGAGCGGCGGCACTAAACACTCTTTCGGAGTACACACTTGTGGGAGGGCAACTTAGGTAGAATAAAGCCAGTTTGTGCAAGGGCCTCCAAATTGCCTCTTTTTCCTGCCAGTATAAGTACGGACTGTGTGACGTGCCTACTTGGATGCGGTCACTCATATAATCCTCCACCATTCTATCAATGTTGAGAGAATCATATGCAGTGACAGTAGACGACATGTCCGTAATCGTTGTCAGGTCCTTCAGTCCGGACCAGATGTCAGCATCAGCAGTCGCTCCAGACTGCCCTGCATCACCGCCAGCGGGTGGGCTCGGAATTCTGAGCCTTTTCCTCGCACCCCCAGTTGCGGGAGAATGTGAAGGAGGAGATGTTGACAGGTCGCGTTCCGCTTGACTTGACAATTTTGTCACCAGCAGGTCTTTCAACCCCAGCAGACCTGTGTCTGCCGGAAAGAGAGATCCAAGGTAGGCTTTAAATCTAGGATCGAGCACGGTGGCCAAAATGTAGTGCTCTGATTTCAACAGATTGACCACCCGTGAATCCTTGTTAAGCGAATTAAGGGCTGCATCCACAAGTCCCACATGCCTAGCGGAATCGCTCCGTGTTAGCTCCTTCTTCAATGCCTCCAGCTTCTTCTGCAAAAGCCTGATGAGGGGAATGACCTGACTCAGGCTGGCAGTGTCTGAACTGACTTCACGTGTGGCAAGTTCAAAGGGCATCAGAACCTTGCACAACGTTGAAATCATTCTCCACTGCACTTGAGACAGGTGCATTCCATCTCCTATATCGTGCTCAATTGTATAGGCTTGAATGGCCTTTTGCTGCTCCTCCAACCTCTGAAGCATATAGAGGGTTGAATTCCACCTCGTTACCACTTCTTGCTTCAGATGATGGCAGGGCAGGTTCAGTAGTTTTTGGTGGTGCTCCAGTCTTCTGTACGTGGTGCCTGTATGCCGAAAGTGTCCCGCAATTTTTCTGGCCACCGACAGCATCTCTTGCACGCCCCTGTCGTTTTTTAAAAAATTCTGCACCACCAAATTCAAGGTATGTGCAAAACATGGGACGTGCTGGAATTTGCCCATATTTAATGCACACACAATATTGCTGGCGTTGTCCGATGCCACAAATCCACAGGAGAGTCCAATTGGGGTAAGCCATTCCGCGATGATCTTCCTCAGTTGCCGTAAGAGGTTTTCAGCTGTGTGCGTATTCTGGAAAGCGGTGATACAAAGCGTAGCCTGCCTAGGAAAGAGTTGGCGTTTGCGAGATGCTGCTACTGGTGCCGCCGCTGCTGTTCTTGCGGCGGGAGTCCATACATCTACCCAGTGGGCTGTCACAGTCATATAGTCCTGACCCTGCCCTGCTCCACTTGTCCACATGTCCGTGGTTAAGTGGACATTGGGTACAACTGCATTTTTTAGGACACTGGTGAGTCTTTTTCTGACGTCCGTGTACATTCTCGGTATCGCCTGCCTAGAGAAGTGGAACCTAGATGGTATTTGGTAACGGGGGCACACTGCCTCAATAAATTGTCTAGTTCCCTGTGAACTAACGGCGGATACCGGACGCACGTCTAACACCAACATAGTTGTCAAGGACTCAGTTATCCGCTTTGCAGTAGGATGACTGCTGTGATATTTCATCTTCCTCGCAAAGGACTGTTGAACAGTCAATTGCTTACTGGAAGTAGTACAAGTGGGCTTACGACTTCCCCTCTGGGATGACCATCGACTCCCAGCGGCAACAACAGCAGCGCCAGCAGCAGTAGGCGTTACACGCAAGGATGCATCGGAGGAATCCCAGGCAGGAGAGGACTCGTCAGACTTGCCAGTGACATGGCCTGCAGGACTATTGGCATTCCTGGGGAAGGAGGAAATTGACACTGAGGGAGTTGGTGGGGTGGTTTGCGTGAGCTTGGTTACAAGAGGAAGGGATTTACTGGTCAGTGGACTGCTTCCGCTGTCACCCAAAGTTTTTGAACTTGTCACTGACTTATTATGAATGCGCTGCAGGTGACGTATAAGGGAGGATGTTCCGAGGTGGTTAACGTCCTTACCCCTACTTATTACAGCTTGACAAAGGGAACACACGGCTTGACACCTGTTGTCCGCATTTCTGGTGAAATACCTCCACACCGAAGAGCTGATTTTTTTGGTATTTTCACCTGGCATGTCAACGGCCATATTCCTCCCACGGACAACAGGTGTCTCCCCGGGTGCCTGACTTAAACAAACCACCTCACCATCAGAATCCTCCTGGTCAATTTCCTCCCCAGCGCCAGCAACACCCATATCCTCCTCATCCTGGTGTACTTCAACACTGACATCTTCAATCTGACTATCAGGAACTGGACTGCGGGTGCTCCTTCCAGCACTTGCAGGGGGCATGCAAATAGTGGAAGGCGCATGCTCTTCACGTCCAGTGTTGGGAAGGTCAGGCATCGCAAACGACACAATTGGACTCTCCTTGTGGATTTGGGATTTCAAAGAACGCACAGTTCTTTGCGGTGCTTTTGCCAGCTTGAGTCTTTTCAGTTTTCTAGCGAGAGGCTGAGTGCTTCCATCCTCATGTGAAGCTGAACCACTAGCCATGAACATAGGCCAGGGCCTCAGCCGTTCCTTGCCACTCCGTGTGGTAAATGGCATATTGGCAAGTTTACGCTTCTCCTCCGACAATTTTATTTTAGGTTTTGGAGTCCTTTTTTTTCTGATATTTGGTGTTTTGGATTTGACATGCTCTGTACTATGACATTGGGCATCGGCCTTGGCAGACGACGTTGCTGGCATTTCATCGTCTCGGCCATGACTAGTGGCAGCAGCTTCAGCACGAGGTGGAAGTGGATCTTGATCTTTCCCTAATTTTGGAACCTCAACTTTTTTGTTCTCCATATTTTATAGGCAGAACTAAAAGGCACCTCAGGTAAACAATGGAGATGGATGGATTGGATACTAGTATACAATTATGGACGGACTGCCACGGTTAGGTGGTATAAAAAAACCACGGTTAGGTGGTATATATTATAATAATAATACAATTATGGATGGACGGACTGCCTGCCGACTGCCGACACAGAGGTAGCCACAGCCGTGAACTACCGCACTGTACACTGGTTGATAAAGAGATAGTAGTATACTCGTAACAACTAGTATGACACTATGACGACGGTATAAAGAATGAAAAAAAAACCACGGTTAGGTGGTATATATTATAATAATAATACAATTATGGATGGACGGACTGCCTGCCGACTGCCGACACAGAGGTAGCCACAGCCGTGAACTACCGCACTGTACACTGGTTGATAAAGAGATAGTAGTATACTCGTAACAACTAGTATGACACTATGACGACGGTATAAAGAATGAAAAAAAAACCACGGTTAGGTGGTATATATTATAATAATAATACAATTATGGATGGACGGACTGCCTGCCGACTGCCGACACAGAGGTAGCCACAGCCGTGAACTACCGCACTGTACACTGGTTGATAAAGAGATAGTAGTATACTCGTAACAACTAGTATGACACTATGACGACGGTATAAAGAATGAAAAAAAAACCACGGTTAGGTGGTAGGTATATAATAATAAATAATACAATTCTGGTCGGACGGACTGCCTGCCGTGTGCCGACACAGAGGTAGCCACAGCCGTGAACTACCGCACTGTACACTGGTTGATAAAGAGATAGTAGTATACTCGTAACAATTAGGATGACACTATGACGGTATAAAGAATGAAAAAAAAACCACGGTTAGGTGGTAGGTATATAATAATAAATAATACAATTCTGGTCGGACGGACTGCCTGCCGTGTGCCGACACAGAGGTAGCCACAGCCGTGAACTACCGCACTGTACACTGGTTGATAAAGAGATAGTAGTATACTCGTAACAATTAGGATGACACTATGACGGTATAAAGAATGAAAAAAAAACCACGGTTAGGTGGTAGGTATATAATAATAAATAATACAATTCTGGTCGGACGGACTGCCTGCCGTGTGCCGACACAGAGGTAGCCACAGCCGTGAACTACCGCACTGTACACTGGTTGATAAAGAGATAGTAGTATACTCGTAACAATTAGGATGACACTATGACGGTATAAAGAATGAAAAAAAAACCACGGTTAGGTGGTAGGTATATAATAATAAATAATACAATTCTGGTCGGACGGACTGCCTGCCGTGTGCCGACACAGAGGTAGCCACAGCCGTGAACTACCGCACTGTACACTGGTTGATAAAGAGATAGTAGTATACTCGTAACAATTAGGATGACACTATGACGGTATAAAGAATGAAAAAAAAACCACGGTTAGGTGGTAGGTATATAATAATAAATAATACAATTCTGGTCGGACGGACTGCCTGCCGTGTGCCGACACAGAGGTAGCCACAGCCGTGAACTACCGCACTGTACACTGGTTGATAAAGAGATAGTAGTATACTCGTAACAATTAGGATGACACTATGACGGTATAAAGAATGAAAAAAAAACCACGGTTAGGTGGTAGGTATATAATAATAAATAATACAATTCTGGTCGGACGGACTGCCTGCCGTGTGCCGACACAGAGGTAGCCACAGCCGTGAACTACCGCACTGTACTGTGTCTGCTGCTAATATAGACTGGTTGATATTTAAAGAGATATTAGTAGTATACAACAATACTATACTGGTGGTCAGGCACTGGTCACCACTCCTGCAGCAAAAGTGTGCACTGTTAATTAATATAATTGTACTCCTGGCTCCTGCTAACAACCTGCAGTGCTCCCCAGTCTCCCCCACAATTAATTATAAGCTTTTAATTTATACATTGATGACTGTGCAGCACACTGGGCTGAGCTGAGTGCACACAGACTGAGTCACACTGTGTGACTGACTGTGCTGTGTATCGTTTTTTTTTTCAGGCAGAGAACGGATATAGCAGAGAGAAGTGAACGGATATATTATATTAAATAAAAGTTAACTAGCAACTGCACTGGTCACTGACTGTGGTAAACTAACTCTGTCTGCGACTCTGCACAATCTCTCTCTATCTAATCTATCTATCTCTATTCTAATGGAGAGGACGCCAGACACGTCCTCTCCCTATCAATCTCAATGCACGAGTGAAAATGGCGGCGACGCGCGGCTCCTTATATAGAATCCAAGTCTCGCGATAGAATCCGAGCCTCGCGAGAATCCGACAGCGTCATGATGACGTTCGGGCGCGCTCGGGTTAACCGAGCAAGGCGGGAAGATCCGAGTCGCTCGGACCCGTGGAAAAAAAAGTGAAGTTCGTGCGGGTTCGGATTCAAAGAAACCGAACCCGCTCATCTCTAGTAATATTATTGTCTGTTTTAGCACCAGTGTTAGGGATCTTTTCTTTTCAGATGCTATTGACACGCAGGAGCGTGTGCCTGTTGTTGGGCCAATTTTTTAACAAAAATGGAATTTTGGGCGGCTTCGCATCCTATGGCAAGAGGAACGGCTGTGGTTTTGTTCTCGTGGTGGTCCCTGGGTACGGAGCTCGTGGCTAGCCTGAGGGTCATTTGGCTGGGTTTTCTTTTCTACCGGGTAGGTAGGTGGTGTCGCCCGTTTAGGTGTTCTGACCTTAGTCGGTACTGTGTTTGGGTCGTGTTCGTAGATTTCTGCCTCATATTTGCTATCGGGTTCCCTTTTGTTGCTCCATGCACTCACTGGCTGTTCAGCGGCATTCTGCTGTCATTGGCCGGGGAGGATTATGCTTAATTGTTGTTGTAGGGGTGCAGCGTGTTTCTCTGCTTTCTGTTCGGGCCCGGGAGACGGTGGCTCTGTGGGTTTGTTTTGTAGCTTTCGGTGGTTTGGTGGGGCGGTCTTTCTTTTGCTGGTCCTCCGGGCCCACAGTATTTTGCAATGTTAGGCATGTTAGTCTCTTCCTCGGGGAGTCGGTGGTTTTCTTGATAGGATGTATGGGTTTTGCCTTAGCTTACATGGTTGTTTTTATGTTTTATCTGGGGATGGCGGTCGTGGTTTGGTAAACCTCGTTGTGGCGGGAAAGTCGCTACCAGACAGCGGTCATATATGCCTAAGTGGTCATTGTGGGGCACCCTCTTTCAGAATGGATGGCGAGTGTGTCCTTCCCCTGCGGTTGGATAATCGGACGCTCCCCTAAGGGAGCATCCATATTTGCCAGAGGATAGAGTGGTGGGTCCTGCACAATGCGGGTTAGGTATGTAGGAGGTGGTTGTTGTGGTAGTCCCCTCCTCAGTTTTGGTGATATAATCAGATGACTGGATCTGGCGTTGGTAGCGCCTTTATCTTTGCCATCCTCCAACATAAAATCTAGTTTAAAGTTCTGGTCAGTCATCAATAAATACCGTCTGACCTTTTAAATCTAGCTATTGGTGTCCGTGTCTTTATTTGTAGTGCTAAGCTAGCTTAAAGTTAAAGTGTAAGTGATCACAATAAAATGATGGGCGTCTTTGCTGCACTCCTACTTTGGGTACTGCTGCTTAATTTGTTATCTATGTGAACCCCTAAGTCTTTTTCCAGTACAGAATCCCCTAATATTACCCCTTTTAGTATCTAGGTGTTATTTTTGGTCTTGCCCCCACAGTGCATTACCTTACACTTGTCTGTGTTGAATCTCATTCTCCATTTTGCTGCCCATGCTTCCAATTTAGTTAAGTCGTTCTCGGCATCCCCCTCCGTATTTAGAACCTTACACAATTTGGTATCGTCTGCGAAAATTGACACCATGCTCTCTAGACCTACTGTTAGGTCGATGATGAAAATGTTGAAAAAAAGTGGTCCGAGTACAGACCCTTGTGGCACACCACTTAGTACTTTAGTCCAATTTGAAAAAGATCCATTGACCACAACCACTGCTCCCTATTATCTAATCAATTACTGACCCAAGTGCATATTGTGCTCCCTAGCCCTATTTCTTGTACAGTAGCTTATAGATAAGACGCATGTGTGGTACAGTGTCGAAAGCTTTGGAAAAGTCTAAAAAGATTACATCCACCTCTTTACCCTGATCAAGGTTCGCACTAACTGTTTCATAAAAGCCAAGTAATTTGGTCTGACATCTGTCCTTAACAAATCCATGTTGGTTCCTTTTAATGACCTTATCTGCTTCAAGGAACTTTTGAATACTGTCCCTTAGAATACTTTCCCCACTATAGATGTAAGACTAACTGGTCTATAATTACCTGGTTCAGCTTTGCACCCCTTTTTGAATATCGGCACTACCTCCGCTATACGCCAGTCTTTGGGAACAATACCCGATTTAACCGAATCCATGAAGATAAAAAATAGAGGTCTTACTAGTTCAGCGTGCAGCTCCATAAGAACCCTTCAAAAAAAGGATAAAATAGAGGCGCTCATTTCATTTTGACACTGTAAAAATCTAAATTCATCACAACCAAGGGATAAAATTAAATTGAATATTTATTCTTAAATTAAATCAATATAAAAATGATATAAAAAACCACTTTGTTAAGCACAGGATTATATATAAAACACAATTGATAATCCCTATTCTCACAAATTTGCCACATATATAGGATAAATCGCTCACATGGATTGCTTGTGCTGTTACAGCAAACAATTAAGGAAATGATACACACTGATCAACTGCCGGCAGTCCAAATGTATCAGCTGTTGTAACACTGTAGCCAAGACTGTTATAAACCACTGTTTGGATGAAGCACAGTTACTGGATAAGAATATAATTGTTGAAGGCAATGAAATGCTTCTGTGAATGTTAGGCTGTATGATACATTGCCTCAAAGTTCTAGAAGCCAATTGTATGGAAATAATGTGTTGAATTACCTCTCCAGTAGAGCTGCAGAACCCGAGCGTCCTCAGGTAGATTCAAATTGCCCAATGAACAGTAGATCGGAGGGTCTGTCCATACACGCCGGAATCCCACAGTTGTATGATTCTTCCCCTGGGCGTGCACCGCCCGCTGCAGTGTGTGGGGAGAGGCAGGTGCGCGGCTGATTGGATTGAAGCCGCTGTGGGGATCCAGCACTCTGTAGTACTTCTCCAATGCTCTCTGGACGTATGCTGTCCGTGAATAATGAGAGGGAGAGAAAATGACGTCCGGCCACTATCCGTATGCTGAGCTGATGCTGCGGTTTCGTCCTGTGTTGAGACGTGCACCGTTTGCTCCTATAGCCGGTGAGATGGAGCTGTAGATAGTGTCCCAGAGCGTGCGGTCAGTATGTGAGAAAAGGGGAGGAGTCCTCCCCTTTTCTCACATACTGACCGCACGCTCTGGGACACTATCTACAGCTCCATCTCACCGGCTATAGGAGCAAACGGTGCACGTCTCAACACAGGACGAAACCGCAGCATCAGCTCAGCATACGGATAGTGGCCGGACGTCATTTTCTCTCCCTCTCATTATTCACGGACAGCATACGTCCAGAGAGCATTGGAGAAGTACTACAGAGTGCTGGATCCCCACAGCGGCTTCAATCCAATCAGCCGCGCACCTGCCTCTCCCCACACACTGCAGCGGGCGGTGCACGCCCAGGGGAAGAATCATACAACTGTGGGATTCCGGCGTGTATGGACAGACCCTCCGATCTACTGTTCATTGGGCAATTTGAATCTACCTGAGGACGCTCGGGTTCTGCAGCCCTACTGGAGAGGTAATTCAACACATTTATTTCCATACAATTGGCTTCTAGAACTTTGAGGCAATGTATCATACAGCCTAACATTCACAGAAGCATTTCATTGCCTTCAACAATTATATTCTTATCCAGTAACTGTGCTTCATCCAAACAGTGGTTTATAACAGTCTTGGCTACAGTGTTACAACAGCTGATACATTTGGACTGCCGGCAGTTGATCAGTGTGTATCATTTCCTTAATTGTTTGCTGTAACAGCACAAGCAATCCATGTGAGCGACTTATCCTATATATGTGGCAAATTTGTGAGAATAGGGATTATCAATTGTGTTTTATATATAATCCTGTGCTTAACAAAGTGTTTTTTTATATCATTTTTATATTGATTTAATTTAAGAATAAATATTCAATTTAATTTTATCCCTTGGTTGTGATGAATTTAGATTTTTACAGTGTCAAAATGAAATGAGCGCCTCTATTTTATCCTTTTTTTGATCCATTACCTGTGAGAGTAACACATAACTCCCTATAGAGGCGAACGTACATTTTTTGCACTGTTAATTTCAGAATTAAGACACCAGTCTGGTATAATGTATAAGTGATTGACACAGGCGCAGCAACTTTTTTCTCCATTCCATAAGAACCCTTGGGTGAATTCCATCGGAACCAGGTGACTTATTAATCTTTAACTTTTTTTAATCAGTCAGACTACCTCCTCACATTAAAAAGCATTTAGCGGTGGGACATTATCTTTGTTGAGATTTTGTGTTAGACCCAGCATTTGGTCCTCTCTGGTAAATACCGTTGAAAAAAACTTGTTAAGTTTGTTTGCTATATCATTATGATTTTTGATTAAGACTCCCCTCTTGTCCTTTAAAGGGCCTATACTCTCCTTCTTTAGTCTCTTGCAGTTGATGTACTTAAAAAAAATATTGGGATTTGCTTTGCTTTCCTTTGCTACTAGTTTTTCAGTTTCTACTTTAGCCGCTCTTATTCCTTTTTTGCATATTTTGTTACAGTCCTTAAAGTGCTGAAATGATTCCGCATCCCCCTCAGGTTTGTATTTTTTAAATGCTCGTCTTTTTTTGTCCATTAATTCCTTTATATTTTCGTTAAACCACATTGGTTTTGGATTTTTATTCCTTTTTTTGCTGCTGGTGGGAATAAATTTACGAGTATTATTAATTAGCCGTGATTTTAATACATCCCATTTCCCTTGAAACAGAATTTCCCATTCAATGTCCCTTAATGCTTCCTTCATCATGTCAAAGTTGGCTTTGCTAAAGTTTAGATTCCTAGTTAAGCCAGTATAGGACTGCTTATGAAAACTGATATTGAATGTGACCATATTGTGGTCGCTGTTACCTATGGGCTCTCCTACTTAAATATTTGATACCAATTCCCCATTGTTAGTTAATACCAGGTCTAAGATTGCATTGTACCTAGTTGGTTCCTCAATTAATTGAACTAAGTAATTATCATTTAGCGTGTTTAAAAACATATTGCCCCTAGAAGTATCACGTGAATTGATTTTCCAGTTTATCTCGGGATAGCTAAAGTCTCCCATCACTACTATGTCTCCTACTCCTGCTGCTCTTTCAATTTGATTCAGTAACAATTTCTCATCAGACACATTAATACCAGGCAGCCTGTAGCATAATCCCAATAATAACTTCTTTATTCCTTTACCCCCGCATGCAATTTCTACCCATAACGTCTCAATAGTATTTACAGTCCCTTCTTGAATATCATCCCGCATAACAGGTTTTAGAAATGGCTTTACGTAAAGACATACCCCTCCACCACGTTTATTTAGTAAGTGTGTATGGGCATCACCACCATGCAGCTGTTGAAATGGTGTAAGAACGGTCATACATTGTTCTAGCATATCGGCTTGCTATCTTACAGATAGCAGCATCGATATGGATAGGGGTGCAAAGCCATGTCATTGAGCTGGCACCACTGCCATCATACATGGTGGAGAAGTGGTATAGCGCACATAACATGCGCTGATTACCGATGCGTGGCGTGCGTTGCGTGAACGAAAATGCCCAAATGAACAATAGCATTAAAATTTGGATTGCACCTCCAGTGTGTAGAATTTAATAGACTAGAAAAATGCAAAAGCCCTCACTCACTCACTCACTCACTCACTCACTCACTCACTCACTCACTAATTATCTTACTTCCCTTTATGTTAGGAAGCTGAAATTTAAAATAGGTATTCTTCATGTGGGAAATAAGAAAACGACTTAATTAGAATTTTAATAAATCTACCCTAATGGGGTTGACATAATGACATAATTACCGATGTGTGACATTTACTTATATTAAGATGTCTCAAATTTACATATCTATAGATTTACCAATTTTTTAGCACACATTTATATTTACAACCGTGAAAATCAGAAATTCCCATGCAGAGAATGGGTAGAACAGCTAGTTAACTTTATATATGTCTGTAGATGGCATTCTTTTGGGCATATTCAATTGGGAGCAAACTTTCCAAAAATCTTGAACCACAGGGATTTTCCTACAGGTGCGAGATTCAGTTGTGTGCAAGGTTTTTCTTTTTTCACATGGTGCTCAAGTTCTTTTTTTGAGCACCTCTAGAGCAAGTTCAATTTTTCCTAATTTGCATATATTAGGGAAAATTGTCAGGACTTGCTTTGGAACCCCTCGGACACTCCCCTAATGACCAAGTAAGTGATTGGAATTTTCTAGTTAGATTAATTAGTTCATTACTGCTTACCTTCTGCAGCACTGTCATCCTCCTCTGCCTCCCAATATGCTGAAGTCTTCCTCGGTCTTCTTCAAGAACTTATATATATATATATATATATATATATATAATTTCCCTACTACAGTCTCTACATTTTAGAATGTAAGCTCTCTTGAGCAAAGACCTTTTTCCTATTGTTTCATTCATTCTCCTTAAGCAAATAAGCCATAGGTATATACGTGTAATAATACCTGTACGTTATTACAGTTATATACTCATCTTTATGTACACTGCTCAAAAAATAAAGGGACCACTAAAATAACACATCCTAGAACTGAATGAATTAAATATTCTTATTAAATACTTTGTTCTTTACATAGTTGAATGTGCTGACAACAAAATCACACTAAAATTATCAATGGAAATCAAATTTATTAACCCATGGAGGTCTGGATTTGGAGTCACCCTCAAAATTAAAGTGGAAAAACACACTACATGCTGATCCAACTTTGATGTAATGCCCTTAAAACAAGTCAAAATGAGGCTCAGTAGTGTGTGTGGCTTCCACGTGCCTGTATGACCTCCCTACAACCCACACAAGTGGCTCAGGTAGTGCAGCTCATCCAGGATAACACATCAATGCGAGCTGTGTCAAGAAGGTTTGCTGTGTCTGTCAGCGTAGTGTCCAGAGCATGGAGGTGCTACCAGGAGACAGGCCAGTACATCAGGAGACGTGGAGGAGGCCGTAGGAGGGCAACAACCCAGCAGCAGGACCGCTACCCCCGCCTTTGTGCAAGGAGGAACAGAAGGAGCACTGCCAGAGCCCTGCAAAATGACCTCCAGCAAGCCACAAATGTGCTTGTGTCTACTCAAACGATCAGAAACGGACTCCATGAGGGTGGTATAAGGGCCCGACGGCCACAGGTGGGGGTTGTGCTTACAGCGCAACACCGTGCAGGACGTTTGGCATTTGCCAGAGAACACCAAGATTGGCAAATTCGCCACTGGCTCCCTGTGCTCTTCACAGATGAAAGCAGGTTCTTACTGAGCACATGTGACAGAGTCTGGAGACGCCAAGGAGAACGTTCTGCTGCCTGCAATATCCTCCAGCATGACCGGTTTGGCAGTGGGTCAGTAATGGTGTGGGTTGGCAATTCTTTGGGGGGCCGCACAGCCCTCCATGTGCTCGCCAGAGGTAGCCTGACTGCCATTAGGTACCGAGAAGAGATCCTCAGACCCCTTGTGAGACCAAATGCTGGTGCGGTTGGCCCTGGGTTCCTCCTAATGCAAGACAATGCTAGACCTCATGTGGCTGGAGTGTGTCAGCAGTTCCTGCAAGACGAAGGCATTGATGCTATGGACTGGCCCGCCCATTCCCCAGAACTGAATCCAATTGAGCACATCTGGGACATCTTGTCTCTTGCACCACAGACTGTCCAGGAGTTGGCGGATGCTTTAGTCCAGGTCTGGGAGGAGATCCACCAGGAGCATGCCCAGGCACTGTAGGGAGGTCATTTAGGCACGTGGAGGCCACACACACTACCGAGCCTCATTTTGACTTGTTTTAAGGACATTACATCAAAGTTGGATCAGCCTGTAGTGTGTTTCCACTTTAATTTTGAGGGTGACTCCAAATCCAGACCTCCATGGGTTAATAAATTTGATTTCCATTGATAATTTTTGTGTGATTTTGTTGTCAGCACATTCAACTATGTAAAGAACAAAGTTTTTAATAAGAATATTACATTCATTCAGATCTAGAATATGTTATTATAGTGTTCCCTTTATTTTTTTGAGCAGTGTAGTATGTAATAGTGATTTTGGCGCTTACCCGTAGCATTAATCATACAAACAACAATAAATGTTTAAATAGTGATAATAAACACGAATATTGTATCCTTTTTTATGTAGTGCACATCCTGTATGGTTTCAGTGTCAGCTTGTGTAGTCAAATCCATTGGTTCACATCGGTAGTAAAAACTGAAACAATAGTGACAAGAGAACAACACCTCCTAGTGCAGTACAGACCAATTATCAGTGAATTTCCAAATGTGAAATAAAAGATGTACATGTACCCTTTTCACTAGGCAAAAGTTTTTACTTTTTGCCCAAACCAGCAATGTGGAATATTTTTCACCAACAGCATGGTTACTGGTCTCTAAATCCAGGTTGGAGCAGTGTACCATGGAGGTCATTCCGAGTTGTTCGCTCGCAAGCGGATTTTAGCAGATTTGCTCATGCTAAGCCGCCGCCTACTTGGAGTGAATCTTAGCATCTTAAAATTGCGAATGAAGTAATCGCAATATTGCGATTACACACCTCGTAGCAGTTTCTGAGTAACTTCAACCTTACTCGGCATCTGCGATCATTTCAGTGCTTGTCGTTCCTGGTTTGACGTCACAAACACACCCAGCGTTCGCCCAGACACTCCACCGTTTCTCCGGCCACTCCTGCGTTTTTTCCGGAAACGGTAGCGTTTTTTCCCACACGCCCATAAAATGGCCTGTTTCCGCCCAGTAACACCCATTTCCTGTCAATCACATTACGATCGCCAGAACGATGAAAAAGCCGTGAGTAAAATTCCTAACTGCATAGCAAATTTACTTGGCGCAGTCGCAGTGCGGACATTGCGCATGCGCATTAAGCGGAAAATCGCTGCGATGCGAAGATTTTTACCGAGCGAACAACTCGGAATGACCTCCCATATAAAGAAACAGTGATGTGTTAGATATATTTTCTATCAAAAAATGTAATAGTGCAAAATCTATCCATACATAAAAGTTTAGAAAAAGCAGCTTCTCTTGATGTCACGAGACTACAGCAAACAATCACTGGAACAACCGATTGGAGGATTCCCTCAATGCGTTTCGTCCACACAAGTATTATAGGACTTCATGAGGCGAATATTTGTCCAGTGCTCCGGGGACCCCTTTTATACTCCTACTGTTGGATAGATGAGGGGCAGGTGCAATCTGCCTCAAATTAAAGAAGTGACCTCGCTTCCACCATCCAAATTGTAACTACATATATGCCCGCACCAACATGGATGCTACCATTAAAACCAGAAATAACAGAAAATGTCCTTTCTGATGAGCACCTTTACATTTTAATTACATGCTCACAGTCAGAAAATAGTGTGTAAACAGATGCATAAACATTTTTAATACAAAATACACTGAGGAGGTGTCTACATTTCTCTTAAGGCATTTTGTTAGAAAAGAGACTGGTATTATAAAAAACTTTGAGGAAAAATTGAAATCGGGTTTAAAGAATACTTCTAAGTACTATCCAATTGAGTCCAGGAGTAGTTAAATAGATATGTTCTATGAATTAGTTAAGAGGGATATTTGTAAGGAAGAGTATGGCAAAACTAGAAGTAATCTGAACAATAAAAAAAAGCCTCTCTGAAATGATTATAGGAGAATAAAAATATTGTAAATAAACAAGCCGACAAGGGCAGACCGTAATTTTAAATATGGAGGATTATGTCAAAGAAGCAAGATATTGGAGGAGGATTCAACAGAGTCAGAGTTGAGAGAACTTCTAGTGCATGATTTACATAACACTGTCACTAGAGAAGAATATCAATGTTTTATCCAAAACCACCCATGATCTCAATCTTTTATTACCTCCCCTAGATTCATAAAAATGTACAAATCCCGCCAGTTAGACCTGGCTAAACCTACACATTTTGACACTAGTGATTAATAGAGATGAGCGGGTTTGGTTCTCGGAGAACTTCACGTTCCGAGCCAGAATCCGAGTCCGGCTTGGGACTTCCCGCTAGACTCAAATCCCAGAACGAGGCAAAACATCATCATCCCACTGTCGGATACTCTTGGGTTTTGGAATCCATATAAGGAGCTGCGTGTCGCTGCCATTTTCACTCCAGACTTAGAGAGTGAGGGAGACAGACCTCTGTCTCTCTCTGTGGGTGGTGGCATCAGGTGGGGTCAGTGCGTGCTCTCTAGGGGTGCTGTTAGGGGTCTATCCTGTCACTGTGCTGAAAGGGGTGATGTCCTTGCTGTCACTGGTTTTTCATGTGCTGTTACGGGTGCTGCAGCTGTACATGAGTGTTGCTGTCCTGGCTGTTACTGTGTTGTACGGGGGGCAGGGGCACTGTACTCCTGTATGCAGTGAAAATACTTGGGTGCTGGCCCTGTTTTGTGTGCTGTAAAAATTCAGGGGTGCTGTTGTTTAAAATAAAAGTACACTGACCCTCTCTTGTATGCTGTAAAAATTCAGGGATGCAATGAAAATTAGTGTACACTGGCCCTGTTTTGTATGCTGTAAAAATTCAGGGGTACAGTGAAAATAAATGTACCCTGGCCCTGTCTTGTATGCTGTTAAAATTCAGGGTTGCAGTGAAAAACAAGATACACTGACCAAGTCTTGTATGCTGTAAAAATTCAGGGGTGCAGTGAAAATAAATGTAAACTGGCCTTGTCTTCTATGCTGTAAAAATTCAGGGGTGCTGTTGTTAAAATAAGTGTACACTGGTACTGTCTTGTGTGCTGTAAAAATTCAGGGGTGCTGTTGTTAAACTAAAAGTACACTGGTCCTGTATGCTGTAAAAATTCAGGGGTGCAGTGAAAATAAATGTACACTGGCCCGGTCTTGTATGCTGTAAAAATTCAGGGGTGCAGTGAAAATAAATGTACACTGGCCAAGTCTTGTATGCTGTAAAAATTCAGGGGTGCAGTGAAAATAAATGTACACTGGCCAAGTCTTGTATGCTGTAAAAATTCAGGGGTGCAGTGAAAATAAATGTACACTGGCCTGTATTGTATGCTGTAAAAATTCAGGGCTGCTGTTGTTAATCTAAGAGTACACTGGTCCTGTATGCTGTAAAAATACAAGGGTGCTGTTGTTAAAGTAAAAGTACACTGGTCCTATATGCTGTAAAGTTACAGGGGTGTTGTGAAAATAGAGGGGTGCTGGCACTGTCTGCTGTTGCAATGTCTAGGCCTGACCTTCACAACACTGTATGGGAAGAGGAGGTTCCTACCACCATTTGCATGCCCTCTGCAAGTGCTGGGAGGAGCACCACCAGTCCAGTTGCTGATATTGAGATTGAGTCTGTCACTGTAGTACACCAGGATGATGAGGATATTGGTGTAACTGGTGCTGAGGAGGAAGTTGATGATGAGAATTCTGATGGTGATGTGGTTTGTTTGAATAAGGCACCAGTGGAGACAGTGGGATGAAAAAGCCCATTATCATGCCTGGGCAAAATACCAAAAAGGCCACCTCTTCGGCGTGGAATTATTTCTACACAAATTCAGTCAACAGGTGTCAAGCCATGTGTTGCCTTTGTCAATCCATAATAAGTATGGGTAAAGATGTTAACCACCTAGAAACATTCTCCCTTATATATCACCTGCAGTGCATTCATCATGAGACATTGTGAAGTTCAGAAACTTTGGGTTCTAGTGTAAGCAGTCCACTGACACTTAAATGATTTGGTTTGTTTGAATGTTATTGCTCTGTGAGGATGAGGATGTAAACACTGAAGGTGGTGGGGAATCAGAGGATGAGGACGACCTCTTGCCACTGAAGAGCCAGTTTGTGCAAGGAGAGATTAATTGCTTTTTTTTGGTGGGGGCCCAAACAAACCAATTATTTCAGCCACAGTCATGTGGCCGTCCCTTTAGCTGTGGGTGGAGGGCCCAGGGTGTTTAGGGTGGGTAGGAGGGCCCAAGGACAATTCCATCTTGCACGTCTTTTCTTTGCCACATTCTAGGGGTGCTGCCCTATATGGGGTGCTGCCCCTCTGCCCTATCAGTCCAGGGGTGCTGCCCCACTGCCTATAAGTCCAGGGGTGCTGTTGCCTGTCTGCTGTGCTGTGTAATTCTCCAGGGGTGCTGCCTATGCTGTATAAGGCCATGGGTGCTGTCATATAATTACAGGGGTGCTGCTTTGTATGATCCTAGGTTTAAATGAAAGCTTACAGCAGATATGAAACAAGCTTCAACATCACAAACAGATTCATGAAAACATAGCCGCAAAGGTGGAAATGGAATTTGCAATTTTGACTAAGTGTTTTCCAATGAGACCACACTTGTGGCCATAATCAGGCAATCTCAGAAGAGACATAATCACAATCTAGTGCAACTTCCAGAGAGGTAAAAGAGAGATTTTCTGCCAGAGCATTACAGAGAGGTTCTTCTCAATTATTTCATGTTAGGGACTCGCTTAAATGAATGTTTCCATTTAGTCAACCTTAATTTTGATTTATTATTAATGTTCCACATTTTGGGATTATTTATTTACAAATTGCGCATTTGTTGTACAGGGTTCTTTTCCTAAGGGCTGCGTAAAGTTATCACAAGACCTTGTGGTGTTAGACTAGAGTTTCAATGATCTTGCATTGCATCAGCTTTCCATTGCACTGCAGCACTAGATGGGCCAGGAGCTCCTGTGAGGCACAAACAGTTATTAAATAAGGCCCAGTATGGAGTCTCATGGTGGCTTACAGACAGGAAGATGTCTGGCTTGCCAGGCTGAGGCATACTGTGGGCACAGAGGTTAGCATTGCTTCCTCCCACAGTCCAACTTATAGTATGAAATGATTTTCGACTGTAGAGTGGTAAGCTCCACTAGGGCAGGGGCTCAATAAGAAAAAAATCACTGCACAGTCCTGCTTAGTAATGTACTGTACTGAACCCACCCGAACTCAACTTACCACATCTGTGGCTGCTGTAGGGGCTCAGGAGGGGCTGCTAAAACTTCTAAGGGGCTGCTTTATTTGAAAATGAAATATGAAAAAAATAAACAAGACACACAGGTATACTCACATGCATGTAACTGGGACACACAGGTATGCTCACATGCGTGTAACTAGCAGCTGTGAAAAACAAAAATAAGGCATCTGCCACAAAATATATAAATAAAAATGCATTTAAAAAAAATGGAAAAAAAGAAACCCACGAGATTTTCACAAAATAAGTATCCAGACTCCATGGTGGGGAAAATATGGAATCTTCATCCTGTGGTATACACCAGTTTATTTGCATCCCAGCATTACATCCGAGATTATCTTAATCCCTGAAAACGGAGAAGGGGGTAAAAATTAGAGATGAGTGGGTTCGGTTTCTTTGAATCCGAACCCGCACGAACTTCACTTTTTTTTTCACGGGTCCGAGCGACTCGGATCTTCCCGCCTTGCTCGGTTAACCCGAGCGCGCCCGAACGTCATCATGACGCTGTCGGATTCTCGCGAGACTCGGATTCTATATAAGGAGCCGCGCGTCGCCGCCATTTTCACACGTGCATTGAGATTGATAGGGAGAGGACGTGGCTGGCGTCCTCTCCATTAGAATAGATTAGAAGAGAGAGAGAGAGAGAGAGATTGTGCAGACAGAGTTTACCACAGTGACCAGTGCAGTTGTTGTTAAGTTAACTTTTATTTAATATATCCGTTCTCTGCTATATCCGTTCTCTGCCTGAAAAAAACGATACACAGCAGTCACACAGTGTGACTCAGTCTGTGTGCACTCAGCTCAGCCCAGTGTGCTGCACATCAATGTATAAAAGCTTATAATAATTGTGGGGGAGACTGGGGAGCACTGCAGGTTGTTATAGCAGGAGCCAGGAGTACATAATATTATATTAATTTAAAATTAAACAGTGCACACTTTTGCTGCAGGAGTGCCACTGCCAGTGTGACTAGTGGTGACCAGTGCCTGACCACCAGTATAGTAGTATATTGTTGTATACTATCTCTTTATCAACCAGTCTATATTAGCAGCAGACACAGTACAGTGCGGTAGTTCACGGCTGTGGCTACCTCTGTGTCGGCAGTCGGCACTCGGCAGGCAGTCCGTCCATCCATAATTGTATAATTATATACCACCTAACCGTGGTATTTTTTTTTCTTTCTTTATACCGTCGTCATAGTCATACTAGTTGTTACGAGTATACTACTATCTCTTTATCAACCAGTGTACAGTGCGGTAGTTCACGGCTGTGGCTACCTCTGTGTCGGCAGTCGGCAGGCAGTCCGTCCATCCATAATTGTATTATTATAATATATACCACCTAACCGTGGTTTTTTTTTCATTCTTTATACCGTCATAGTGTCATACTAGTTGTTACGAGTATACTACTATCTCTTTATCAACCAGTGTACAGTGCGGTAGTTCACGGCTGTGGCTACCTCTGTGTCGGCAGTCGGCAGGCAGTCCGTCCATCCATAATTGTATTATAATATATACCACCTAACCGTGGTTTTTTTTTCATTCTTTATACCGTCATAGTGTCATACTAGTTGTTACGAGTATACTACTATCTCTTTATCAACCAGTGTACAGTGCGGTAGTTCACGGCTGTGGCTACCTCTGTGTCGGCAGTCGGCAGTCCGTCCGTCCATCCATAATTGTATTATAATATATACCACCTAACCGTGGTTTTTTTTTCATTCTTTATACCGTCATAGTCAGTCATACTAGTTGTTACGAGTATACTACTATCTCTTTATCAACCAGTGTACAGTGCGGTAGTTCACGGCTGTGGCTACCTCTGTGTCGGCACTCGGCAGGCAGTCCGTCCATCCATAATTGTATTATAATATATACCACCTAACCGTGGTTTTTTTTTCATTCTTTATACCGTCATAGTGTCATACTAGTTGTTACGAGTATACTACTATCTCTTTATCAACCAGTGTACAGTGCGGTAGTTCACGGCTGTGGCTACCTCTGTGTCGGCAGTCGGCAGGCAGTCCGTCCATCCATAATTGTATTATAATATATACCACCTAACCGTGGTTTTTTTTTCATTCTTTATACCGTCATAGTCAGTCATACTAGTTGTTACGAGTATACTACTATCTCTTTATCAACCAGTGTACAGTGCGGTAGTTCACGGCTGTGGCTACCTCTGTGTCGGCACTCGGCAGGCAGTCCGTCCATCCATAATTGTATTACAATATATACCACCTAACCGTGGTTTTTTTATACCACCTAACCATGGCAGTCCGTCCATAATTGTATACTAGTATCCAATCCATCCATCTCCATTGTTTACCTGAGGTGCCTTTTAGTTCTGCCTATAAAATATGGAGAACAAAAAAGTTGAGGTTCCAAAATTAGGGAAAGATCAAGATCCACTTCCACCTCGTGCTGAAGCTGCTGCCACTAGTCATGGCCGAGACGATGAAATGCCAGCAACGTCGTCTGCCAAGGCCGATGCCCAATGTCATAGTACAGAGCATGTCAAATCCAAAACACCAAATATCAGAAAAAAAAGGACTCCAAAACCTAAAATAAAATTGTCGGAGGAGAAGCGTAAACTTGCCAATATGCCATTTACCACACGGAGTGGCAAGGAACGGCTGAGGCCCTGGCCTATGTTCATGGCTAGTGGTTCAGCTTCACATGAGGATGGAAGCACTCAGCCTCTCGCTAGAAAACTGAAAAGACTCAAGCTGGCAAAAGCACCGCAAAGAACTGTGCGTTCTTTGAAATCCCAAATCCACAAGGAGAGTCCAATTGTGTCGGTTGCGATGCCTGACCTTCCCAACACTGGACGTGAAGAGCATGCGCCTTCCACCATTTGCACGCCCCCTGCAAGTGCTGGAAGGAGCACCCGCAGTCCAGTTCCTGATAGTCAGATTGAAGATGTCAGTGTTGAAGTACACCAGGATGAGGAGGATATGGGTGTTGCTGGCGCTGGGGAGGAAATTGACCAGGAGGATTCTGATGGTGAGGTGGTTTGTTTAAGTCAGGCACCCGGGGAGACACCTGTTGTCCGTGGGAGGAATATGGCCGTTGACATGCCAGGTGAAAATACCAAAAAAATCAGCTCTTCGGTGTGGAGGTATTTCACCAGAAATGCGGACAACAGGTGTCAAGCCGTGTGTTCCCTTTGTCAAGCTGTAATAAGTAGAGGTAAGGACGTTAACCACCTCGGAACATCCTCCCTTATACGTCACCTGCAGCGCATTCATAATAAGTCAGTGACAAGTTCAAAAACTTTGGGTGACAGCGGAAGCAGTCCACTGACCAGTAAATCCCTTCCTCTTGTAACCAAGCTCACGCAAACCACCCCACCAACTCCCTCAGTGTCAATTTCCTCCTTCCCCAGGAATGCCAATAGTCCTGCAGGCCATGTCACTTGCAAGTCTGACGAGTCCTCTCCTGCCTGGGATTCCTCCGATGCATCCTTGCGTGTAACGCCTACTGCTGCTGGCGCTGCTGTTGTTGCCGCTGGGAGTCGATGGTCATCCCAGAGGGGAAGTCGTAAGCCCACTTGTACTACTTCCAGCAAGCAATTGACTGTTCAACAGTCCTTTGCGAGGAAGATGAAATATCACAGCAGTCATCCTACTGCAAAGCGGATAACTGAGGCCTTGGCATCCTGGGTGGTGAGAAACGTGGTTCCGGTATCCATCATTACTGCAGAGCCAACTAGAGACTTGTTGGAGGTACTGTGTCCCCGGTACCAAATACCATCTAGGTTCCATTTCTCTAGGCAGGCGATACCGAAAATGTACACAGACCTCAGAAAAAGAGTCACCAGTGTCCTAAAAAATGCAGCTGTACCCAATGTCCACTTAACCACGGACATGTGGACAAGTGGAGCAGGGCAGGGTCAGGACTATATGACTGTGACAGCCCACTGGGTAGATGTATGGACTCCCGCCGCAAGAACAGCAGCGGCGGCACCAGTAGCAGCATCTCGCAAACGCCAACTCTTTCCTAGGCAGGCTACGCTTTGTATCACCGCTTTCCAGAATACGCACACAGCTGAAAACCTCTTACGGCAACTGAGGAAGATCATCGCGGAATGGCTTACCCCAATTGGACTCTCCTGTGGATTTGTGGCATCGGACAACGCCAGCAATATTGTGTGTGCATTAAATATGGGCAAATTCCAGCACGTCCCATGTTTTGCACATACCTTGAATTTGGTGGTGCAGAATTTTTTAAAAAACGACAGGGGCGTGCAAGAGATGCTGTCGGTGGCCAGAAAAATTGCGGGACACTTTCGGCGTACAGGCACCACGTACAGAAGACTGGAGCACCACCAAAAACTACTGAACCTGCCCTGCCATCATCTGAAGCAAGAAGTGGTAACGAGGTGGAATTCAACCCTCTATATGCTTCAGAGGTTGGAGGAGCAGCAAAAGGCCATTCAAGCCTATACAATTGAGCACGATATAGGAGATGGAATGCACCTGTCTCAAGTGCAGTGGAGAATGATTTCAACGTTGTGCAAGGTTCTGATGCCCTTTGAACTTGCCACACGTGAAGTCAGTTCAGACACTGCCAGCCTGAGTCAGGTCATTCCCCTCATCAGGCTTTTGCAGAAGAAGCTGGAGGCATTGAAGAAGGAGCTAACACGGAGCGATTCCGCTAGGCATGTGGGACTTGTGGATGCAGCCCTTAATTCGCTTAACAAGGATTCACGGGTGGTCAATCTGTTGAAATCAGAGCACTACATTTTGGCCACCGTGCTCGATCCTAGATTTAAAGCCTACCTTGGATCTCTCTTTCCGGCAGACACAGGTCTGCTGGGGTTGAAAGACCTGCTGGTGACAAAATTGTCAAGTCAAGCGGAACGCGACCTGTCAACATCTCCTCCTTCACATTCTCCCGCAACTGGGGGTGCGAGGAAAAGGCTCAGAATTCCGAGCCCACCCGCTGGCGGTGATGCAGGGCAGTCTGGAGCGACTGCTGATGCTGACATCTGGTCCGGACTGAAGGACCTGACAACGATTACGGACATGTCGTCTACTGTCACTGCATATGATTCTCTCAACATTGATAGAATGGTGGAGGATTATATGAGTGACCGCATCCAAGTAGGCACGTCACACAGTCCGTACTTATACTGGCAGGAAAAAGAGGCAATTTGGAGGCCCTTGCACAAACTGGCTTTATTCTACCTAAGTTGCCCTCCCACAAGTGTGTACTCCGAAAGAGTGTTTAGTGCCGCCGCTCACCTTGTCAGCAATCGGCGTACGAGGTTACATCCAGAAAATGTGGAGAAGATGATGTTCATTAAAATGAATTATAATCAATTCCTCCGCGGAGACATTGACCAGCAGCAATTGCCTCCACAAAGTACACAGGGAGCTGAGATGGTGGATTCCAGTGGGGACGAATTGATAATCTGTGAGGAGGGGGATGTACACGGTGATATATCGGAGGGTGAAGATGAGGTGGACATCTTGCCTCTGTAGAGCCAGTTTGTGCAAGGAGAGATTAATTGCTTCTTTTTTGGGGGGGGTCCAAACCAACCCGTCATATCAGTCACAGTCGTGTGGCAGACCCTGTCACTGAAATGATGGGTTGGTTAAAGTGTGCATGTCCTGTTTTGTTTATACAACATAAGGGTGGGTGGGAGGGCCCAAGGATAATTCCATCTTGCACCTCTTTTTTCTTTTCTTTTTCTTTGCATCATGTGCTGATTGGGGAGGGTTTTTTGGAAGGGACATCCTGCGTGACACTGCAGTGCCACTCCTAGATGGGCCCGGTGTTTGTGTCGGCCACTAGGGTCGCTAATCTTACTTACACAGCTACCTCATTGCGCCTCTTTTTTTCTTTGCGTCATGTGCTGTTTGGGGAGGGTTTTTTGGAAGGGACATCCTGCGTGACACTGCAGTGCCACTCCTAGATGGGCCCGGTGTTTGTGTCGGCCACTAGGGTCGCTAATCTTACTCACACAGTCAGCTACCTCATTGCGCCTCTTTTTTTCTTTGCGTCATGTGCTGTTTGGGGAGGGTTTTTTGGAAGGGCCATCCTGCGTGACACTGCAGTGCCACTCCTAGATGGGCCCGGTGTTTGTGTCGGCCACTAGGGTCGCTAATCTTACTCACACAGCTACCTCATTGCGCCTCTTTTTTTCTTTGCGTCATGTGCTGTTTGGGGAGGGTTTTTTGGAAGGGCCATCCTGCGTGACACTGCAGTGCCACTCCTAGATGGGCCCGGTGTTTGTGTCGGCCACTAGGGTCGCTAATCTTACTCACACAGCTACCTCATTGCGCCTCTTTTTTTCTTTGCGTCATGTGCTGTTTGGGGAGGGTTTTTTGGAAGGGACATCCTGCGTGACACTGCAGTGCCACTCCTAGATGGGCCCGGTGTTTGTGTCGGCCACTAGGGTCGCTTATCTTACTCACACAGCGACCTCGGTGCAAATTTTAGGACTAAAAATAATATTGTGAGGTGTGAGGTATTCAGAATAGACTGAAAATGAGTGTAAATTATGGTTTTTGAGGTTAATAATACTTTGGGATCAAAATGACCCCCAAATTCTATGATTTAAGCTGTTTTTTTAGTGTTTTTGGAAAAAAACACCCGAATCCAAAACACACCCGAATCCGACAAAAATAATTCGGTGAGGTTTTGCCAAAACGCGTTCGAACCCAAAACACGGCCGCGGAACCGAACCCAAAACCAAAACACAAAACCCGAAAAATTTCAGGCGCTCATCTCTAGTAAAAATGTGGATGCTTTGGCCCCTAGTTTTTCAGTTTGTCCAGTAATATGGTAATTATATATTTGCTTTGTTTAAGATATTTCCGTTCCACACCAATATAGGAGTGGAGGTGAAAGCCTGTGTGCTGTTCCTGATTGTGTGTGCCTCTCTAATTTTTAATCACCTTCTTGACACTGTCCTCTTCCTCTTGCCTCTTCTCATAATGTGAAAAGTCATTAAAGAAGGAGGCGGTTTGTTTGTAGCTAGCTATTGTTCCGAGAACTTGGCAAGCTTTTTCCAGGGGATCACCTGTCGCTGAAATGATGGGTTTATTAAACTGTGCATGTCCTGTTTAAACAACTTAAGAGTGGGTGGGAGGTCCCAAGGACAATTCCATCTTGCACTTCTTTTTTTTGTTTGCATGATGTGCTCTTTGGAGCCTATTTTTTTAAAACTGCCAACCTGTCTGCCACTGCAGTGCCACTCCTAGATGGGCCAGGTGTTTGTGCCGCCCACTTGGGTCGCTTAGTTTAGTCATTCAGCGACCTCTGTGCAACCTTTTTGCCTAAAAAGAATATTGTGATGTGTTCAGAATAGACTGGAAATGAGTGGAAATTAATGTTAATGAGGTTAATAATACCGTAGAATCAAAATTACCCCCAAATTCTGTGATTTTAGCTGTTTTTGTTTTTTTTGCAAAAACATCCAGATCCAAAACCAGAACCCAAAAGGGTGGTTTTGGTAAAACCAATCCAGATCCAAAATATGAACAGAGATCCAGATCCAACACCAAAACACAAAACTCAAAAAGTGTCCGCCGCTTATCTCTAGTCATTACCAACAAAAAGGTATCAGCAACAAGATACTGAGAATGATCATACAATCATCTATTCCTATCAAGGACGTGCAGTCGGCAAAGGCAGTGCCTCCTCTGTCATAATGATTAAAATAACCCAAAGCAGATACAGGTTGAGTCTCCCTTATCCAAAATGCTTGGGACCAGAGGTATTTTGGATATGGGATTTTTCCGTATTTTGGAATAATTGCATACCATAGTGAGATATCATGGTGATGGGACCCAAGTCTAAGCACAGAATGTATTTATGTTACATATACACCTTATACACACAGCCTGAAGGTAATTTTAGCCAATATTTTTTATAACTTTGTGCATTAAGCAAAGTGTGTCTACATTCACACAATTCATTTATGTTTCATATACACCTTATACACACAGCCTGAAGGACATTTAATACAATATTTTTAATAACTTTGTGTATTAAACAAAGTTTGTGTACATTGAGACATCAAAAAACAAAGGTTTCACTATCTCACTCTCACTCAAAAAAGTCCGTATTTCGGAATATATGGATATGGGATACTCAACCTGTATTTATAATTTGAGTCAAAATTTCTTTTTTGCTTTTTCTAATCATTTTTTCCCTGAACATGCAGCCCAATCTCGACGGAGCACTGATTCTAATAGCCCTTTAATACTGTACATTCAGGTGATACTAAAATAATGTGAAAAGGGTGTAAAAACCCACACCCTTTTTTTACATTATTTAAGCTTAAATTTATAATAAATATGCCCATATGTTTTTAAATGCCATTGTGGATAAATTTACATAGGAAAATTTATATCGCCTTTAAACAATAATGTTTTCAGCATTTAAATAATCAACATATACATTTAAATTGTTGTCTGCACTGGATTCCAAACAACATGCTCTGATATTAAAATATTTTAAGAGCCTGTTAGTAGAACATGCCCCTCAGATCAATATTGTAAATAATAGGCAAAATGTATTATTATATCGTTAATGCATATTATCAAAAGGGTGATACTGTATACTCAATTTGGTTTGTCATGCTTTTAATCTCAAACATAATCTGAAATAGTTTATTATTTGTGATTCAGCTTTCCACTCTCCAATTACATGAATAGAAAATTGCAAGTTTTCATCTATGTAACATTGCTAATGGCATTTCCTACCTACTCAGTAATTGTCCTTGCCAGGTTTTTTTGCTAAGTGCTTCTTATTTCAGATGATGTCACACCTGATGACGCTCATAATTTCGTCATGGGTGGAAAAGTAATAAGTGATCCCAACAGTAATTACTAGTGTATAGAAAGAAAAAGAAAATGTGAATCATTTTGAATAGGATGCATATCCACTGTATGTAAGAAAAAACTATGCAAAAAAATCATACTTGTGCAGGTAAAAAGAGAAGATCCAGGTAAGTGGTGGGGGAGGGGTAACACAAAAACAGGTTGCTCATGCAGAGATAGGGAGGAGAGACACAGGCTTCTGCAGTGATATGAGATGGGGGGCACAGACTGCACTAGAGACACCGGGGATGGGGGGCACAAATCCAGCTACAAAGACACCCATTGGGGGGAGGTGTCAGTTGAATTACTGCCTTACCTCGAGTGACAAAATCCTAGTTTTAGCCCTGCATTGGGCATAAGTCAAACATACTGTACCTAATTATAGCTTCTATTCGGGGTACCCATCTCTACCTACTGTACAGTATGTTTAATAAATGCAGCTAGTGAATAATAAGATCAATTGATGACACATACTGTATCACTGTAAGGCATTTAGACTGGAGGGTATGCTGCACTTATCAGTGAAGACTCTTCTATGTACTGTAACTACACCAACGGTGGCTGCAGCTCCAACTACCTACTTCGGGGGGGGCACTAAGCACATATAAACATGCATGTGCAGATGTGTGTTCTGTGTATCACAGCTGCCATGCAGAACCCGGGACTCTGCATTAGGCTTCACTTTCCTAAGCCTGCCCCAAGACTCTCATTAGCTAGTTTCACAGGAGTCTGGGGGCAAGTTTAGAGGAGTGAAGCCTAATGCAGCTACCTGGGTTCTGCATGGCAGCTGTGATGCACAGAACCGGATATATTGCCAGCACATATATTGCATACATCTTCACATGTATGTTTATATGTGCATAGTGACCCCCGCCCCTCCTGCACAAGGTAGTCGGTGCTGCAGCCGCCACTGAACTAACTACTTTATTGTGTGTATCTTACACTTCATTATATGTGCACTGTGTACTGCAATATAAGCATTTCATATTCACTTACTGCAAATACACTATTCTGTGATGTGCAAAAATAAGATTTTACTTACCGGTAAATCTATTTCTCGTAGTCCGTAGTGGCTGCTGGGGACTCCGTAAGGACCATTGGGAATAGACAGGCTCCGCAGGAGACATGGGCACTTTAAGAAAGAATTTAGATTCTGGTGTGCTCTGGCTCCTCCCTCTATGTCCCTCCTCCAGACCTCAGTTAGAGAAACTGTGCCCGGAAGAGCTGACAGTACAAGGAAAGGATTTTGGTAATCTAGGGCAAGATTCATACCAGCCACACCAATCACACCGTATAACTTGAGATACATACCCAGTCAACAGTATGAACAACAACAGAGCAACAGGTCAACCCTGATGCAACCATAACATAACCCTTATTTAAGCAATAACTATATACAAGCATTGCAGAAGAAGTCCGCACTTGGAACGGGCACCCAGCATCCACTACGGACTACGAGAAATAGATTTACCGGTAAGTAAAATCTTATTTTCTCTAACGTCCTAGTGGATGCTGGGGACTCCGTAAGGACCATGGGGATTATACCAAAGCTCCCAAACGGGCGGGAGAGTGCGGATGACTCTGCAGCACCGATTGAGCAAACACAAGGTCCTCCTCGGCCAGGGTATCAAACTTGTAGAACTTTGCAAAAGTGTTTGAACCTGACCAAGTAGCCGCTCGGCAAAGTTGTAATGCCGAGACCCCTCGGGCAGCTGCCCAAGAAGAGCCCACCTTCCTAGTGGAATGGGCCTTAACTGATTTTGGCAGCGGCAATCCAGCCGCCGAATGAGCCTGCTGAATCGTGTTAAAGATCCAGCGAGCAATAGTCTGCTTTGAAGCAGGAGCACAAAGCTTGTTGGAAGCATACAGGATAAACAAAGACTCTGTTTTCCTGACCCTAGCCGTTCTGGCTACATAAACCTTCAAAGCCCTGACTACATCAAGCAACTCGGAATCCTCCAAGTCCGTAGTAGCCACAGGCACCACAATAGGTTGGTTTATATGAAAGGATGAAACCACTTTCGACAGAAATTGTGGACGGGTCCGCAATTCTGCTCTATCTGCATGGAAAACCAGATAGGGGCTTTTATGTGACAAAGCCGCCAACTCTGACACACGCCTAGCCGAAGCCAAGGCTAATAGCATGACCACCTTCCACGTGAGATATTTCAACTCCACCGTTATGAGTGGTTCAAACCAGTGGGATTTAAGGAAACTCAACACCTCGTTAAGATCCCAAGGTGCCACTGGAGGCACAAAAGGGGGTTGAATATGCAGCACTTCCTTTACAAACGTCTGCACTTCAGGTAGAGAAGTCAACTCGTTTTGAAAGAAAAAGGATAGGGACGAAATCTGGACCTTAATGGACCCCAATTTTAGGCCCAAATTCACTCCTGACTGTAGGAAGTAAAGGAAACGGCCCAGCTGGAATTCCTCCGTAGGGGCATTCCTGGCCTCACACCAAGCAACATATTTTCGCCATATACGGTGATAATGTTGAGCTGTCACGTCCTTCCTAGCCTTTATTAGCGTAGGTATGACCTCCTCCAGAATGCCTTTCTCCGCTAGGATCCGGCGTTCAACCGCCATGCCGTCAAACGCAGCCGCGGTAAGTCTTGGAACAGACAGGGCCCCTGTTGCAACAAGTCCTGTCTTAGAGGAAGAGGCCACGGGTCCTCTGTGAGCATTTCTTGCAGATCTGGATACCAAGTCCTTCGTGGCTAATCTGGAACAATGAGTATCGTTCTCACTCCTCTTTTTCTTATTATTCTCAGCACCTTGGGTATGAGAGGAAGAGGAGGAAATACATAGACCGACTGGAACACCCATGGTGTCACCAGGGTGTCTACAGCTTTCGCCTGAGGGTCTCTTGACCTGGCGCAATAACTCTGTAGTTTTTTGTTGAGGCGGGATGCCATCATGTCCACCTGTGGCAGTTCCCACCGACTTGCAGTCTGTGCGAAGACTTCCTGATGAAGTCCCCACTCTCCCGGGTGGAGGTCGTGTCTGCTGAGGAAGTCTGCTTCCCAGTTGTCCACTCCCGGGATGAACACTGCTGACAGTGCGCTTACGTGATTTTCCGCCCAGCGAAGAATTCTGGTGGCTTCCGCCATCGCTACCCTGCTACTTGTGCCACCTTGTCGGTTTACATGAGCCACTGCGGTGATGGTGTCTGACTGAATCAGAACCGGCTGGTCGCGAAGCAGGGTCTCCACTTGACGTAGGGCATTGTATACGGCCCTTAGTTCCAGGATGTTGATGTGAAGGCAAGTCTCCTGACTTGACCACAGACCTTGGAAATTTCTTCCCTGTGTGACTGCCCCCCACCATCGGAGGCTTGCATCCGTGGTCACCAGGACCCAGTCCTGAATGCCGAATCTGCGGCCCTCGAGAAGGTGAGCGCTCTGCAGCCACTACAGGAGTGACACCCTGGCCCTGGGGGATAGGGTGATTAACTGATGCATCTGAAGATGTGATCCGGACCACTTGTCCAGTAAGTCCCACTGAAAGGTCCTCGCATGGAACCTGCCGAAGGGAATGGCCTCGTATGATGCCACCATCCTTCCCAGGACTCGAGTGCAGTGATGCACTGACACCTGTTTTGGTTTTAATAGGTTCCTGACCAGTGTCATGAGCTCCTGAGCTCTCTCTATCGGGAGATAAACCCTTTTCTGGTCTGTGTCTAGAATCATGCCTAGGAAAGGCAGACGAGCCATAGGAACCAACTGCGACTTTGGAATATTTTGAATCCAGCCGTGTTGCCGTTACACTTCCAGAGAGAGTGCTACGCTGATCAGCAACTGCTCTCTTGATCCCGCTTTCTGAGGAGATCGTCCAAGTATGGGATAATTGCGACCCCTTGCTTCCGCAGGAGTACCATCATTTCTGCCATTACCTTGGTAAATATTCTCTGTGCCGTGGAGAGACCAAACGGCAACGTCTGAAATTGGTAATGACAATCCTGTACCACAAATCTGAGGTTTGCCTGATGAGGTGGATAAATGGGGACATGAAGGTATGCATCCTTTATATCCAGAGACACCATAAAATCCCCCCCTTCCAGGCTTGCGACGACCGCTCTCAGCAATTCCATCTTGAACTTGAACCTTTTCAGGTATATGTTCAGGGATTTTAAATTCAATATGGGTCTGACCGAACCGTCCGGTTTCGGGACTACAACATGGTCGAATAATAACCCCCTCCTTGTTGAAGGAGGGGAACCTTGACCACCACCTGTTGAAGATACAATTTGTGAATTGCAGTTAACACTTTTTCCCTCTCGTGGGGTGAAGCCGTCAGGGCCGTCGGTGAGGGGGCATCTCCTCGAAGTCCAGCTTGTATCCCTGAGACACTATCTATTGCCCAGGGATCCAACAGGGAGTGAACCCACTTGTGGCTGAAATTTCGAAGACGTGCCCCCACCGGGCCTAGCTCCGCCCGTGGAGCCCCAGCGACATGCAGTGGATTTTGTAGAGGCCGGGGAGGACTTCTGTTCCTGGGAACTAGCTGTGTTGTGCAGCTTCTTTCTCTGCCCCCGCCTCTGGCAAGAAAGGACGCACCTCGGACTTTCTTGTTTCTTTGTGCTCGAAAGGACTGCATTTGATAATGTCGTGCTTTCCTAGGCTGTGTGGGAATATAAGGCAAAAGATCAGAATTACCAGCTATAGCTGTGGAGACCAGGTCCGAGATCCCTTCTCCACACAATCCTCAGCCTTGTAAGGTAAACCTTCCATATGCCTCTTAAGTCGGCATCACCTGTCCATTGCATGTTCCACAGGACACGTCAAGCAGAAATCGACATAGCGTTGACTCTAGAACCCAGTAGACTAATGTCTCTTTGGGCATGTTTTATATATATATCTAAGACAGCATCTTTTATATATATATATATATATATATATATATATATACATACTAGGGTCTCAATCTCTGCTGATAAGGTATCTGTCCACGCTGCTACAGCGCTATATACCCATGCCGACACAATCGCCGGTCTGAGTAGTGTACCAGAATGTGTGTAAATGGACTTCAAAGTACTTTTACTGCATGCTATCTGCAGGTTCCCTGGGGATAGCTGTTAAGTCAGCGCTACCTTTTGGGCAAACGTGACACCCTAGGGGAAGATTCCCATCGTATCCTGGCCCTAGTAGGGAAAGGATACTCCCTGAGAATTCTTTGTGGGAAACTGCAGTCTCTTGTCTGGAGATTCCCGCTCTTTTTCTTCTTGAGAGGAGGGAAATTTACCTCAGCTTTCTTCCCCTTTAAACATGTGTACCCTTGTGTCAGGGACAGATGAGTCATCAGTGATATGCAAACATTTTTTTATTACAATAATCATATATTGAATACTTTCCTGCCATTTTGGCTGTAACTTTGCATTATCGTAGTTGACACTGGAGTCAGACTCCGTGTCGATATCATTGTCTATTATTTTGGATAGTGAGCATTGAGAGACTCTGAAGGTCTCTGCGACATAGGGACAGACATGGGTAGATTCCCTGTCTGTTCTCTAATCTTTTGTGCAATAAATTTACCTTAGCACTTAATTTCACATATCCAAACAGGTGTCGGCGTTGTCGATGGAGACACCACTCACACACATTTGCTCCATCTCCTCCTTAGGGTAGCCTTTTACCTCAGACATGTCGACACACACGTACCAACACACCACACACTCAGGGAATGCTCATCTGAAGACAATTCCCCCACAAGGCCCTTTGGAGAGACAGAGAGAGAGTATGCCAGCACACACCCCAGCGCTATAAACCCAGGAATAACACAGTAACTTAATGTTAACCCAGTAGCTGCTGTTTATATTGATTTTTGCGCCTAATTATGTGCCCCCCCTCTCTTTTTACCCTCTTCTACCGTGTATCTGCAGGGGAGAGCCTGGGGAGCTTCTTCTCAGCGGAGCTGTGGAGAAAAAATGGCGCAGGTGAGTGCTGAGGAAGAAGCCCCGTCCCCTCGACGGCGGGCTTCTATCCCGCTTAAATATACATTTTCTTGGCGGGGGCTCATACATATATACAGTGCCCAACTGTATATATGTGTCCTTTTGCCAAAAGAGGTCCATATGCTGCCCAGGGCGCCCCCCCCCCCGTGCGCCCTGCACCCTTACAGTGACCGGAGTTTGTGAGGTGTGTGGGAGCAATGGCGCACAGCTGCAGTGCTGTGCGTTACCTCAGTGAAGAACGGAGTCTTCTGCCGCCGATTTCGAAGTCTTCTTGCTTCTCATACTCACCCGGCTTCTGTCTTCCGGCTCTGCGAGGGGGACGGCGGCGCGGCTCTGGGATCGGACGACGAGGGTGAGATCCTGTGTACGATCCCTCTGGAGCTAATGGTGTCCAGTAGCCTAAGAAGCAGGACCAAGCTTCAGAGAGTAGGGCTGCTTCTCTCCCCTCTGTCCCACGATGCAGGGAGTCTGTTGCCAGCAGAGCTCCCTGAAAATAAAAAACCTAACAAAATACTTTCTCACAGCAAGCTCAGGAGAGCTCACTGTACAGCACCCAGCTCTCCTGAGGGCACAGTCTCAAACTGAGGTCTGGAGGAGGGACATAGAGGGAGGAGCCAGAGCACACCAGAATCTAAATTCTTTCTTAAAGTGCCCATGTCTCCTGCGGAGCCCGTCTATTCCCCATGGTCCTTACGGAGTCCCCAGCATCCACTAGGACGTTAGAGAAATACACTATTCTGTGATGTGCATTTCATTACATTATTTTTATACTGTATACTGATATCATTACTTTAATAAAAGTTATATAACCGAGAAACTAGAGAGCATGTGCACCATACAACCATTGGAATTGTAATAAACTTAACCATATATCATATCTGAGTTTCTTGGCATAAAATTGGCCAATATTAAGAGCCTGCCCTGGTGCCCTAGTGGGGTTTGGCTCGGATGGTTTGGGGGTACCCTTCCCCACAATAGGCGAACACCTATATTGTTAGGGATCTGTCCAATTAGGTCACCTTGATGATTGGTGGGCAGGCTTGTAATATTGGGCAATTTTATTATTTATTTATTTATTTATTTATTTATTAACAGTATCTTATATAGTGCAGCACATTCCGTTGCGCGTTACAATTTTATGCCAAGAACCCCGGATACGATGTATGCTTTAATTTATTATAATTCCAATGGTAGTATGTTGCACCTGCTCTCTTGTTTCTATGTTGTAGTACTAAGTCCCAGCTCGGTAGCACATCCCATTATAAGTAACCAGGGTATGTAGTCTAGGCCCCCTCCCCCATCTATAAAAGTTATGCAATAACAGATTTGTATTAAAACTAAAAACTTTAGTGAAAAAATAAAAAAAAACAATAAATAACATTTTAAAAATGTTTAACATATGTTCCTGCTAAGGCATAGTGCGTGGTACCTAGGTGCCATATAATAGTGCTAAGGTCTAAGAGAAGGAAGATATTCTAAGAGGTATTTGATAGTGTAGTATTTTTTTTTAAGAAATTCTCACAATCAGCTCCCACTTGATGTGTGTACAGTATGTTTGTAATCAATTTGCAGAAACCTATCTGGTATTGTGTCAGAATTGGAGTTATATGACATTTCATATTGTGTATTGAGCAGGGCCGGTTCTTGGGATTGTGGCGCCCCGGGCAAAGTATAGGGGCGTGGCTTCAAATGGGGGCGTGGTCAGTTACGCCCCCATTTATGTCCCTGTAGCGACGCTGAAAGAAAAAATAAAATAAAAAAAAGTATACTTACCATCCCCGTTCCTGATCCAGGCCGCTGCAGACCTCCTCCGCCGGCGCCGCTCTTCTTCTCTCCTTTCCTCGATCTATGGGAGAGACGTTATTACGTCTCTCCCATAGAACAGCATAGACACTAGAGGTCAATTATGACCCCTAGTGTCTGTGCCACTATGCTGTGCGGTGCGCGATGACGTCATCGCGCACAGCAAAGGTCCTCTCCATGAAGGGAAACTAGACCGTAGCGTCTAGTTTCCCTTCATGGAGAGGACCTTTGCTGTGCAGTGCGCGATGACGTCATCGCGCACCGCACAACTAAGGTCCTCTCAATGAAGGGAAACTAGACACTACGCGTCTGGTTCCCTTCAAAGCGGGGGGCACAGCTGGGCACTGCGGGGGGCACAGTGGCGGATCTTGCCCTGGTGCGGCGCCCTCCGGATGGCGCCGGCGCCCTCCGGAAGGCGGCGCCCCGGGCAAAAGTACTGCTTGCCCGTGGCAAGAACCGCCACTGGTATTGAGTACAGGTAACAGGACTATTGTTTGTATATGTGTGCTATTGGTGGTGAAATGCAGTGTATAATTGGGGTAATTCAGACCTGATCGTAGCAGCAAATTTGTTAGCAGATGGGCAAAACCATGTGCATTGCAGGGGGGCAGCTATAACATGTGCAGAGAGAGTTAGAGTTGGGTGTGGTGTGTTCAAACTGAAGTCTAAATTACAGTGTAACAATAAAGCAGCCAATATCTACCCTGCACAGAATCAATATAACCTACCCAAATATAACTCTTTGATATCTGCCCCCCTGCAGTGCACATGGTTTTGACCATCTGCTAACAAATTTGCTGCTACGATCAACTCTGAATTACCCCCAATATCTTTATCAGCAGATTATAAGATGAAATAGACAGCCCAATGGTGCGTAACCATTGCCTAATTCAGAGATGTATGTAAGCACAATATTTTTAGATCTGTGCATGCACAGTAGAGACACTGTGCTTGTGCTGATCTTGGGTTGCAATGTCACTCATAGTGCCCCAAACACTACAGCATGATTGAAAGGAAGTGTCCCAGAATATGAGTGTGCATCAGTTCCATTTTTTTTGGGTGTGTCAAAGCCAGTGACCTGATGTCTGATGGTCATGCAGTTGATATGATCCTGCATCCTTGGACACAGAAGCCTGCAGTGGTCTAAGATGGCTTCTGTGGTTTTTTGTTTATTTTAGCACAGCCATTGTGTACAAAGACACAACGGTGGTACTAACAGCGTCCATCTCTGAATCAAGCTCCATGTGTCTGGTTTAATTGAAGTGCAACAGAGTTTGTTTGTAAGACCATACTCACAGTTACACATTTCCAGTCTTCTAGATGGAGCTGAGCTTGAGCAGAGCATACGGAAGAACAGCTGATCATGTATGTGGGTAGCGGTGCGTAAATGCAGAATCCAGCCAGATATTTGCAGGATCAGTGAACTACTGTAAGTAAAACACGTCTGTGTCCCACTGTGGTGCTCTAACATAGTAAGAAGTTGGCACCGTGCATGTGCAGACCTAAAGTAACCAGCCATCTTGGTCAAGGTGCAGAAGCATCACGAAGATAGCACATTAACTCACTCCATTCTTCAACAATTTGAACCATTAAAGCTTGTACAAAAGTATTGTGTGTACGTTTAAATGTAATAAATAAAGCTTACAGTATCTGTTGTTTTTGACAATTTAAATGTTCTCCTTCACTGTTACTCAGATGATGAGCCAGATGATAAATGGTCCTTGGATGAAATCAGACCCCAGCTCCAAAATCACCAGAAAATACCATAGAATAGTATTTCAAAAATAATAAAGTCATTGTCAATGTGTACTGCACAGTACAGGATTAAAAATACAAATTTGTATATCACATAAGATCACCCAAATCATGAAAGATGGAACCATCTACAACCATCCATGATATCACCTGCATTACACAGAATGGCTCTGACACTTAATTTCTACAAAAGTAGAAGACAATTTTATTTTTATTTAACTCTCCTTGACTGACTCCAAGCTGATTTTGGGGAGGAAGCACCATCCCAAACCACTTTGATTGATTTGAAGAATTTTGGCAAGGGAGATGGCCACTGGGAGATGAGGAGCGCTGTCTGGCATCACAAAGGACAACATTGCTGCCGTGTGGGCCAGTGGCGTGCAGTGGGGTGAGGCAGAGCCTTTCCTGTCATTCTAAAGTTTAAGCCAGAGTTTTGACTATATAAAATAAATAAAAAATACAAAGAATATATTATAAATGTCATCTTTTTATTAGTCTAATGAATGTTATAGTCAAATCTCTGGAGTAAAAAGTCTATGGCAGGTGAGGCAGTGCCTCCCCTTTCGATATTTTCCACACATCTCAGATCAACACTCCCCAAATTTCCAGCAGTATATACTGCTGCACCAGTGTATAATGTCCACATGCACCCATTGGATCATAATTGTATTTAAATCTGGCTCTGGTACTAGACAGAATCTCCTCAACCATTTATTTCACCACATGTCCCTGGTGTGTGGGCAACAGATGAGGTGTACACCAGGGTGACCTTGGCCTAGTTAGAGAAGGAGATAATCATCTCATCAGGATTCATCCGCTTGATACTCCATGAAAAGCTAGGCCTGGGCAAGGTTTCTGCATTCTGGGTCTCTCATCAGTTGACTTGAGAGCAGAAGGAGGCTCCGGTGACTCCTTGCTACAACATGCTGGCCAAGTTTGATGGCTGTAACTCAAACTCTGTCTGGGAGATCATCAGTGGTGATTAATTCTGGATCTACAGTTTTGACCCGAAGAACAAATAACAACCGACCCAGTGGACCCCAGTTGGAGGTGTGCCACCACTGAATTTCCCACATGAGTGCAACATGGCCAATCAGAAGGTGGCTGTTTTTGTGGCTAAGACTGGTCATGTAGCTACTATACCACTCTTTTGTGGCCAAGACTGGCCATGTAACTACTATACCACTCGTGCAACACTGCATCTTCATTGGGGACTGGTATGCCAACCAATGTATGCCACAAGTGCTGGCAGCCATTTCCAGGCACAATCCAAGAACTCTCACTCATGGTGCCCTTCTCCATCACGACAATACACCTGCCTACAAGTCCAGGAAAGTGGTGGACTTTCTGCCCATGAATGAATCCAGAAGTTTGGTCATCTGCTGAACAGCCCCAGTCTGACACCCTGCAGTTTCTTGGTGTTCCCACAAAACAAGCGTAAGATAATAATAATAATAATAATTATTATTATTATTATTATGATTATTATTTTATTTACATAGCACTCTTTATCCAAGAGGACTCAAGGTGCTTTACAGGCATCAAAAACAGAGCACATACTGAAGTACAAAACATTACAGGCATAAGATCAAAGCACATAGTACCAAAGATTAATACAAATACAATAATAAAGAGGTAAAAAGAAAATCTTGAGCAACAATAAGTGTAATTCAGGGTTGGTGCAGACATTTTGGGTAATAATTTCCATGGGCTATATATTCCACATACAAAAGGTATCAGGTGAGGCTGCCATGTTGGGTGCACTACATAGGATTATACTAGGTAGAATAGGTCATGCCTAGAAGAGATGACACAAAATCGAGTGAATACATTGACCTAACACTAGAAGTGAAGTCCCAACATAACCGCAGGGTCCGTGTATTTTTCATAATATCCATGGATCCAGGTGAGGCAGCCATGTCGGTTCGCTACGAAGGTTACACTGTGGGTGATAAGCTATACATGGACACAAGGCAGACATAGGTTACAGTGGACAGAATGACCAGTCAAAAGAAGTGCACAATGCAGAGGGGGAATGCAGAGAGAAAAGAACAGTTGCATTGAGGGGGACAGTAAATTGCAGTATCAGCACAGGTTAAGCAGAAGTCCAACAGATTTGAAATTTAACTAAATAATTGTTTTAACTTAGAATGCTGCGGGTGGTAGCTGCAGCAATGGCACAAAGTGGGAGGATGAACAAGTGGGCTATACCAAGGGAGTCCAGCAAGATTAAAGTTAGCAAAAGACCAAAATTATAATGGTAGCAAATAGTGGGGGGAGCGGAAGAGAAAACAATGTGGAGTGGGGGACAAGTGGTATTAAACTAGTGATGAGCGGGTTCGGTTCCTCGGAATCCGAACCCTCCCGAACTTCACCCATTTTACACGGGTCCAAGGCATACTCGGATACTCCAGTATTGCTCGGTTAACCCGAGCGCACCCGAACATCATCATCCCGCTGTCGGATTCTCGCGAGATTCGGATTCTATATAAGGAGCCGCACGTCGCCGCCATTTTTCACTCGTGCATTGGAAATTATAGTGAGAGGACGTGGCTGGCGTCCTCTCACTTTTGTTTCAGAACTTTCAGGGGGCTGCAGATATCTTTATTCTGGGGACCAGCAGTATTATAGGAGGAGTACAGTGCAGAGTTTTGCTGACCAATGACCACCAGTATTATACGTTCTCTGCCTGCAAAACGCTCCATATCTGTGCTCAGTGTGCTGTATATATCTGTGCTCACACTGCTTTATTGTGGGGACTGGGGACCAGCAGTATTATATAGGAGGAGTACAGTGCAGAGTTTTGCTGACCAGTGACCACCATTATTATACGTTCTCTGCCTGAAAAACGCTCCATATCTGTGCTCAGTGTGCTGCATATATCTGTGCTCACACTGCTTTATTGTGGGGACTGGGGAGCAGCTGTATTATATAGGAGGAGTACAGTGCAGAGTTTTGCTGACCAGTGACCACCAGTATTATACGTTCTCTGCCTGCAAAACGCTCCATTTCTGTGCTCAGTGTGCTGCATATATCTGTGCTCACACTGCTTTATTGTGGGGACTGGGGACCAGCATTATTATATAGGAGGAGTACAGTGCAGAGTTTTGCAGACCAGTGACCACCAGTATTATACGTTCTCTGCCTGAAAAATGCTCCATATCTGTGCTGCATTGTAGCATATAGTAGGAGTACAGTGCATCATTTTGCTGACCATCATTATATAATAAATAGGAGTACGCTACAGTAGGGCCACTGCTCTACCTACAAGTAAACAAATAAATAAAATAGCAGCGCTAAATGGAATAAATGTAACTATGAAGGATTGAGTGAAAAAATTAATCACAGTTTAATTATACATATTTCTAAAAACACATAGAAAACTATAATATGGCCACTTATAAGATTAACCACTTAAAATGACTGCTGCCTTTTTGGTGTAGTCCGTTCCTAATATTACGTGGACTGGCAAAGACTTTGATGATAAAACACTGGAAATAAACCAAAGGTGTAGTCCCACATAGGTTATTACCACAATGAGCCGCTGGAGGTGTAGTCCCTTGAAATTGTCCTTTTGTTGGACTCAGACCCAGGCAAGGGTTATGAGGGATCCTCACTGCATTGCGGTATCCTCCTGTTGTACAAAGGATGGGTGGTTTTCCAGATGAATTGATTCTTTGTAAGTTTTGCGCTCCAGTCCTGGTTCGGACACACCAAGGCAGCTGAAATAGCAGGAAATAGTGGCCTGGCAAGCCTCAATGCAGGATACCGCAATGCAGTGAGGATCTCTCATAACCCTTGCCTGGGTCTGAGTCTAACAAAAGGACAATTTCAAGGGAATACACCTCCAGCGGCTCATTGTGGTAATAACCTATGTGGGACTACACCTTTGGTTTATTTCCAGTGTTTTATCATCAAAGTCTTTGCCAGTCCACGTAATATTAGGAACGGACTACACCAAAAATGCAGCGGTCATTTTAAGTGGTTAATCTTATAAGTGGCCATATTATGGTTTTCTATGTGTTTTTAGAAATATGTATAATTAAACTGCGATTAATTTTTTCACTCAATCCTTCATAGTTACATTTATTCCATTTAGCGCTGCTATTTTATTTGTTTACTTGTATGTGGTTCTGGGTTTGACTACCCCATTTTGCAGCAGCAGCAGCATTAGAAACGCAACATCCATAAAGTGCCCGAACCCCTTTTTTTTTTACCTTGGTAGAAAAAAACTTGCCACTGCTCTACCTACCTCTTAGTCGTGAAGTATACTATCCATCCATACCTGTGGTGCATTTCAGTTTTGCACAGTTTGCTGACCACCAGTATATAATATATAGCAGTACGGTACAGTAGGCCACTGCTCTACCTACCTCTGTGTCGTCAAGTATACTATCCATCCATACCTGTGGTGCATTTCAGTTTTGCACAGTTTGCTGACCACCAGTATATAATATATAGCAGTTATGGTACAGTAGGCTACTGCTCTACCTACCTCTGTGTCGTCAAGTATACTATCCATCCATACCTGTGGTGCATTTCAGTTTTGCACAGTTTGCTGTCCACCAGTATATAATATATAGCAGTACGGTACAGTAGGCCACTGCTCTACCTACCTCTGTGTCGTCAAGTATACTATCCATCCATACCTGTGGTGCATTTCAGTTTTGCACAGTTTGCTGACCACCAGTATATAATATATAGCAGTACGGCACAGTAGGCCACTGCTCTACCTACCTCTGTGTCATCAAGTATACTATCCATCCATATCTGTTGTGCATTTCAGTTTTGCACAGTTTGCTGACCACCAGTATATAATATATAGCAGTACGGTACGGTAGGCCACTGCTCTACCTACCTCTGTGTCGTCAAGTATACTATCCATCCATACCTGTGGTGCATTTCAGTTTGGCACAGTTTGCTGACCACCAGTATATAATATATAGCAGTACGGTACAGTAGGCCACTGCTCTACCTACCTCTGTGTCGTCAAGTATACTATCCATCCATACCTGTGGTGCATTTCAGTTGTGCGCAGTATATATAGTAGTAGGCCATTGCTATTGATACTGGCATATAATTCCACACATTAAAAAATGGAGAACAAAAATGTGGAGGGTAAAATAGGGAAAGATCAAGATCCACTTCCACCTCGTGCTGAAGCTGCTGCCACTAGTCATGGCCGAGACGATGAAATGCCATCAACGTCGTCTGCCAAGGCCGATGCCCGATATCATAGTAGAGAGCATGTAAAATCCAAAACACAAAAGTTCAGTAAAATGACCCAAAAATCAAAATTAAAGCGTCTGAGGAGAAGCGTAAACTTGCCAATATGCCATTTAAGACACGGAGTGGCAAGGAATGGCTGAGGCCCTGGCCTATGTTCATGGCTAGTGGTTCAGATTCACATGAGGATGGAAGCACTCATCCTCTCGCTAGATAAATGAAAAGACTTAAGCTGGCAAAAGCACAGCAAAGAACTGTGCGTTCTTCTAAATCACAAATGCCCAAGGAGAGTCCAATTGTGTCGGCTGCGATGCCTGACCTTCCCAACACTGGACGGGAAGAGGTGGCACCTTCCACCATTTGCACGCCCCCTGCAAGTGCTGGAAGGAGCACCCGCAGTCCAGTTCCTGATAGTCAAATTGAAGATGTCACTGTTGAAGTACACCAGGATGAGGATATGGGTATTGCTGTGCTGAGGAGGAAATTGACAAGGAGGATTCTGATGGTGAGGTGGTTTGTTTAAGTCAGGCACCCGGGGAGACACCTGTTGTCCGTGGGACGAATATGGCCATTGACATGCCTGGTCAAATGACAAAAAAAATCACCTCTTCGGTGTGGAATTATTTTAACACAAATGCGGACAACAGAGGTCCAGCCGTGTGTTGCCTTTGTCAAGCTGTAATAAGTAGGGGTAAAGACGTTAACCACCTCGGAACATCCTCCCTTATACGTCACCTGCAGCGCCTTCATCATAAGTCAGTGACAAGTTCAAAAACTTTGGATGACAGCGGAAGCAGTCCACTGACCACTAAATCCCTTCCTCTTGTAACCAAGCTCCTGCAAACCACACCACCAACTCCCTCAGTGCCAATTTCCTCCTTACACAGGAAAGCCAATAGTCCTGCAGGCCATGTCACTGGCAAGTCTGACGAGTCCTCTCCTGCCTGGGATTCCGCCGATGCATCCTTGAGTGTAACGCCTACTGCTGCTGGCGCTGCTGTTGTTGCTGCTGGGAGTCGATCGTCATCCCAGAGGGAAGTCGGAAGACCACTTGTACTACTTCCAGTAAGCAATTGACTGTCCAACAGTCCTTTGCGAGGAAGATGAAATATCACAGCAGTCATCCTGCTGCAAAGCGGATAACTCAGGCGTTGGCAGCCTAGGTGGTGAGAAACGTGTTTCCGTTATCCACCGTTAATTCACAGGCAACTACAGACTTGATTGAGATACTGTGTCCCCGGTACCAAATACCATCTAGGTTCCATTTCTCTAGGCAGGCGATACCGAAAATGTACACAGACCTCAGAAAAAGAGTCACCAGTGTCCTAAAAAATGCATTTGTACCCAATGTCCACTTAACTACAGACATGTAGACAAGTGAAGCAGGCAGACTCAGGACTATATGACTGTGACAGCCCACTGGGTAGATGTATTGCCTCCCGCAGCAAGAACAGCAGCGGCGGCACCAGTAGCAGCATCTCGCAAATGCCAACTCGTTCTTAGGCAGGCTACGCTTTGTATCACCGCTTTCCAGAAGAGACACACAGCTGACAGCCTCTTACGGAAACGGAGGAACATCATCGCAGAATGGCTTACCCCAAATGGACTCTCCTGGGGATTTGTGACATCGGACAACGCCAGCAATATTGTGCGTGCATTACATCTGGCCAAATTCCAGCACGTCCCATGTTTTGCCCATACATTGAATTTGGTGGTGCAGAATTATTTAAAAAACGACAGGGGCGTGCAAGAGATGCTGTCGGTGGCCCGAAGAATTGCGGACCACTTTCGGCATTCAGCCACCGCATGCCGAATACTGGAGCACCAGCAAACAGTCCTGAACCTGCCCTGCCATCATCTGAAGCAAGAGGTGGTAACGAGGTGGAATTCAACCCTCTATATGCTTCAGAGGATGGAGGAGCAGCAAAAGGCCATTCAAGCCTATACATCTGCCTAAGATATAGGCAAAGGAGGGGGAATGCACCTGACTCAAGCGCAGTGTAGAATGATTTCAACGTTGTGCAAGGTTCTGCAACCCTTTGAACTTGCCACACGTGAAGTCAGTTCAGACACTACCAGCCTGAGTCAGGTCATTCCCCTCATCAGGCTTTTGCAGAAGAAGCTGGAAACATTGAAGGAGGAGCTAAAACAGAGCGAAGTATTCCGAAATAGTGTTTAGTGCATCCGCTCACCTTGTCAGCAATCGGCGTACGAGGTTACTTCCAGAAAATGTGGAGAAGACGATGTTCATCAAAATGAATTATAATCAATTCCTCCGTGGAGACATTCACCAGCAATTGCCTCAAGAAAGTACACAGGGACCTGAGATGGTGGATTCCAGTGGGGACGAATTAATAATCTGTGAGGAGGGGGATGTACACAGTGAAAGGGGTGAGGAATCGGACGATGAGGAGGAGGAGGTGGACATCTTGCCTCTGTAGAGCCAGTTTGTGCAATGAGAGATTGATTGCTTCTTTTTTGGCGGGGGCCCAAACCAACCAGTCATTTCAGTCACAGTTGTGTGGCAGACCCTGTCGCTGAAATGATGGGTTTGTTAAAGTGTGCATGTCCTGTTTATACAACATAAGGGTGGGTGGGAGGGCCCAAGGACAATTCCATCTTGCACCTCTTTTTTCTTTCATTTTTCTTTGCATCATGTGCTGTTTGGGGACTATTTTTTTGAAGTGCCATCCTGTCTGACACTGCAGTGCCACTCCTAGATGGGCCAGGTGTTTGTGTCGGCCACTTGGGTCGCTTAGCTAAGTCATCCAGCGACCTCGGTGCAAATTTTAGGACTAAAAATAATATTGTGAGGTGTGAGGTGTTCAGAATAGACTGAAAATTAGTGAAAATTATGTTTATTGAGGTTAATAATACTATGGGATCAAAATGACCCCCAAATTCTATGATTTAAGCTGTTTTTGAGGGGTTTTTGTAAAAAAACACCCAAATCCGACAAAAAATTTTCAGGGAGGTTTTACCAAAATGCGTCCGAATCCAAAACACGGCCGCGGAACCGAATCCAAAACCAAAACACAAAACCCGAAAAATGTCCGGTGCACATCACTATATTAAACATGTTACCGAACAAATAAAGCAGAAAATTAAATAAAAAATGAAATAAACTAAAAAATGTAAAAGCATGATGCAGCCCCTTGGAAAGAAGCTGCCAGACCATTGTAGTTGAATTTGCTACCGTGCCTACTTAGCCTGTGCTGCCCACGCGGAGAGAAGAACCTGTCCCTGTCTAGGTAAGATATGCAGTCCTGGAGCAAGGGGTGACCGAGCAGTGGACGAAGCAGCAGGATAGCAGCTGGATGGTCTGCTCTTTTACTCCAGCAAAGTCCTGAGGCGATCCAGCAGCAGAAACAGGAGTCCTCTAACTAGTGATGTGCACCGGACATTTTTCGGGTTTTGTGTTTTGGTTTAGGATTCGGTTCCACAGCCGTGTTTTGGATTCGGACGCGTTTTGGCAAAACCTCCCTGAAACTTTTTTGTCGGATTCGGGTGTGTTTTGGATTCGGGTGTTTTTTACAAAAAACCCTCAAAAACTGCTTAAATCATAGAATTTGGGGGTCATTTTGATCCCATAGTATTATTAACCTCAATAACCATAATTTCCACTCATTTCCAGTCTATTCTGAACACCTCACACCTCACAATATTATTTTTAGTCCTAAAATTTGCACAGAGGTCGCTGGATGATTAAGCTAAGCGACCCAAGTGGCCGAAACAAACACCTGGCCCATCTAGGAGTGGCACTGCAGTGTCAGACAGGATGGTTGATTTAAAAAATAGTCCCCAAACAGCACATGATGCAAAGAAAAAAAGAGGTGCACTGTGGTCGCTGGATGGCTAAGCTAAGCGACACAAGTGTCCGACACAAACACCTGGCTCATCTAGGAGTGACACTGCAGTGTCAGGCAGGATGACACTTCAAAATAATAGTCCCCAAACAGCACATGATGCAAAGTAAAATGAAAGAAAAAAGAGGTGCAAGATGGAATTGTTCTTGGGCCCTCCCACCCACCCTTATGTTGTATAAACAGGACATGCACACTTTAACGAACCCATCATTTCAGCGACAGGGTCTGCCACACAACCGTGACTGAAATTACTGGTTTGTTTGGGCCCCTCACCAAAAAAGAAGCAATCAATCTCTCCTTGCACAAACTGGCTCTACAGAGGCAAGATGTCCACCTCCTCCTCATCGTCCGATTCCTCACCCCTTTCACTGTGTACATCCCCCTCCTCACAGATTATTAATTCGTCCCCACTGGAATCCACCATCTCAGGTCCTTGTGTACTTTCTGGAGGCAATTGCTGGTGAATGTCTCCACGGAGGAATTGATTATAATTCATTTTGATGAACATCATCTTCTCCACATTTTCTGGAAGTAACCTCGTACGCCGATTGCTGACAAGGTGAGCGGCTGCACTAAACACTCTTTCGGAGTACACACTGGAGGGTGGGCAACTTAGGTAAAATAAAGCCAGTTTCTGCAAGGGCCTCCAAATTGCCTCTTATTTCTGCCAGTATACGTATGGACTGTCTGACGTGCCTACTTGGATGCGGTCACTCATATAATCCTCCACCATTCTTTCAATGGTGACAGAATCATATGCAGTGACAGTAGACAACATGTCAGTAATCGTTGGCTAGTCCTTCAGTCCGGACCAGATGTCAGCACTCGCTCCAGACTCCCTGCATCACCGCCAGCGGGTGGGCTCGGAATTCTTAGCCTTTTCCTTGCACCCCCAGTTGCGGGAGAATGTGAAGGAGCAGCTGTTGACGGGTCACGTACCGCTTGACTTGACAATTTTCTCACCAGCAGGTCTTTGAACCTCTGCAGACTTGTGTCTGCTGGAAAGAGAGATACAACGTAGGTTTTAAATCTAGGATCGAGCACGGTGGCCAAAATGTAGTGCTCTGATTTTAACAGATTGACCACCCGTGAATCCTGGTTAAGCGAATTAAGGGCTCCATCCACAAGTCCCACATGCCTAGCGGAATCGCTCTGTTTTAGCTCCTCCTTCAATGTCTCCAGCTTCTTCTGCAAAAGCCTGATGAGGGGATTGACCTGACTCAGGCTGGCAGTGTCTGAACTGACTTCACGTGTGGCAAGTTCAAAGGGTTGCAGAACCTTGCACAACGTTGAAATCATACTCCACTGCGCTTGAGTCAGGTGCATTCCCCCTCCTTTGCCTATATCATAGGCAGATGTATAGGCTTGAATGGCCTTTTGCTGCTCCTCCATCCTCTGAAGCATATAGAGGGTTGAATTCCACCTAGTTACCACCTCTTGCTTCAAATGATGGCAGGGCAGGTTCAGGACTGTTTGCTGGTGCTCCAGTCTTCGGCACGCGGTGGCTGAATGCCGAAAGTGGCCCGCAATTCTTCGGGCCACCGACAGCATCTCTTGCACGCCCCTGTCGTTTTTTAAATAATTCTGCACCACCAAATTCAATGTATGTGCAAAACATGGGACGTGCTGGAATTTGGCCAGATGTAATGCACGCACAATATTGCTGGCGTTGTCCGATGTCACAAATCCCCAGGAGAGTCCATTCGGGGTAAGCCATTCTGCGATGATGTTCCTCACTTTCCATAAGAGGTTGCCAGCTGTGTGCCTCTTCTGGAAAGCGGTGATACAAAGCATAGAATGCCTAGGAACGAGTTGGCGTTTGCGAGATGCTGCTACTGGTGCCGCCGCTGCTGTTCTTACTGCGGGAGGAAATACATCTGCCCAGTGGGCTGTCACAGTCATATAGTCCTGAGTCTGCCCTGCTCCACATGTCCACATGTCCGTGATTAAGTGGACATTGAGTACAACTGCATTTTTTAGGACACTGGTGACTCTTTTTCTGAGGTCTGTGTACATTTTCAGTATCGCCTGCCTAGAGAAATGGAACCTAGATGGTATTTGGTACCGGGGACACAGTATCTCAATCAAGTCTGTAGTTGCCTGTGAATTAACGGTGGAAAACGGAAACACGTTTCACACCGCCCAGGCTGCCAAGGCCTGAGTTATCCGCTTTGCAGCAGGATGACTGCTGTGATATTTCATCTTCCTCGCAAAGGACTGTTGGACAGTCAATTGCTTACTGGAAGTAGTACAAGTGGTCTTCCGACTTCCCCTCTGGGATGACGATCGACTCCCAGCAGCAACAACAGCAGCGCCAGCAGCAGTAGGCGTTACACTCAAGGATGCATCTGAGGAATCCCAGGCAGGAGAGGACTCGTCAGACTTGCCAGTGACATGGCCTGCAGGACTATTGGCTTTCCTGTGTAAGGAGGAAATTGGCACTGAGGGAGTTGGTGGTGTGGTTTGCAGGAGCTTGGTTACAAGAAGAAGGGATTTAGTGGTCAGTGGACTGCTTCCGCTGTCATCCAAAGTTTTGAACTTGTCACTGACTTATGATGAAGGCGCTGCAGGTGACGTATAAGGGAGGATGTTCCGAGGTGGTTAACGTCCTTACCCCTACTTATTACAGCTTGACAAAGGCAACACACGGCTTGACTCCTGTTGTCCGCATTTGTGTTAAAATAATTCCAGACCGAAGAGGTGATTTTTTTTGTAATTTGACCAGGCATGTCAATGGCCATATTCGTCCCACGGACAACAGGTGTCTCCCCGGGTGCCTGACTTAAACAAACCACCTCAGCATCAGAATCCTCCTTGTTAATTTCCTCCTCAGTGCCAGCAACACCCAAATCCTCATCCTGGCGTACTTCAACAGTGACATCTTCAATTTGACTATCAGGAACTGGACTGCGGGTGCTCCTTCCAGCACTTGCAGGTGGCGTGCAAATGGTGGAAGGTGCCACCTCCAGGGCCGCCTTAACAGCAGTGTAGGCCCCTGGGCACAGCAATGCACTGGGCCCCCTACCCATCCTCCAGCGATAGGGGTGGGGGGTGCTATCAACGGCAGCTTTGATGTCCCGTGGGCGGTAGGGGGTGTTCTATCTTCCATTCAGCATGTAGGACCTGGGGCAGTAATTTCTGCTAATTACTCCTCTACTGTACAGATGGGGCTAAACTGTAGAAGGGGGCATTGGGCTGAATGAAGAAGCCCTAGTACATGACTTTCAGGGAGGTAGGGGGTGTTTAATACGTAGGGGAGGGGTGGATAGTGGAGTGGGCTTAATATTTATCAATTTCCGGTGGAAAGGCAGCTTGCTTGACTGCAGATATCTCAAATTCCTGAAAATGTATTTCTTAGCTTTGAATGGGATAATAAAAAACTAGAGAGTGCCACTTTTCAGGAGGTTCTGGGGACTTGGGGATCAGAGTTCAGGAGCCAGAGTAATTCACCAATGAAAATCTAAAACTGCATATTAGGCATGTGGAGCTGGAGCAGTGACCAGCTGCTTGATGGCTGATATCTCTGGTTCTGGGCATAGTAGAGACAAGCTGCCAGTGTCCACCAAAAGGGGAGAGTCACAGCTTTAGGATTATACCCTCAGAAAAACTCTAAATTAGACAGAACCCGAGATATCCGGCTGGAAAGAGCAATTAACAGGCTTGGATGGGGACCACTGCTTTCAAGTCTGATATCTCCGGTTCCCCATGGCCGATTTTCAAAAATCTGGTACCCCTGGAAAGAGGGGACCCTCAGCTATCAGCTTAGGGCCCTTATACTCCTGGGGCCCTTGGGCAAGAGCCCATTGAGCCCATACGAAAAGACGGCCCTGGCCACCTCTTCCCGTCCAGTGTTGGGAAAGTCAGGCATCGCAGCCGACACACTTGGACTCTCCTTGGGGATTTGTGATTTAGAAGAACGCACAGTTCTTTGCTGTGCTTTTGCCAGCTTAAGTCTTTTCATTTTTCTAGCGAGAGGATGAGTGCTTCCATCCTCATGTGAAGCTGAACCACTAGCCATGAACATAGGCCAGGACCTCAGCCGTTCCTTGCCACTCCGTGTCGTAAATGGCATATTGGTTGTTATGACTAAGGTTTTGTGAACCCGGTGCTAGCGAAGTCTGCGCGGGCGACTGGAGGACTACACGAATACCATCACTGACCTGGTTTGGAAGTGTTGTGGACTCGGGGTCTCTTCCGGTGACTGGGAAGAGAAACCGCGGCAGAGATGGCCGAATCCAGGTTCTCCTCATGCAGGATGAGGTCGGCAGACAGGAAGCACGTGTGGCGCAGAAGGTCTCCTGAAAGACAGAACTGGAAAGGCGCTGATGAATCAGTGAAGAATAACAGGTACAACTGTGCTAAAGGGCACGGGGTGCTTGGGGACACTGAGATGCTTGGAGACACTGAGGTGCTTGGAGACACTGAGGTACTTGGAGACACTGAGGTGCTTGGAGACACTGAGGTACTTGGAGACACTGAGGTACTTGGAGACACTGAGGTACTTGGAGACACTGAGGTGCGTAGAGGCACTGAGGTGCGTAGAGGCACTAAGGTGCGTAGAGACACTGAGGTGCGTAGAGACACTGAGGTGCGTAGAGACACTGAGGTGCGTAGAGGCACTGAGGTGCGTAGAGACACTGGGGTGCGTAGAGACACTGAGGTGCGTAGAGACACTGAGGTGCGTAGAGACACTGGGGTGCGTAGAGACACTGGGGTGCATAGAGACACTGAGGTGCTTAGAGGCACTGAGGTGCGTGGAGGCACTGAGGTGATTTGAGGCACTGAAGTGCGTAGAGACACTGAGGTGCGTGGAGACACTGGGGTGCGTAGAGACACTGGGGTGCTGAGGCACGGAGGTGCTGGAAGCACGGAGATGCTGAGGCACGGAGGTGCTGGAAGCACGGAGATGCCGAGGCACGGAGGTGCTGAGGCACGGAGGTGCTGGAAGCACGGAGGTGCGGAGGCACGGAGGCACGGAGGTGCTGGAAGCACGGAGGTGCTGAGGCATGGAGGTGCAGAGGCACGGAGGTGCTGAGGCACGGAGGCGCTGAGGCACAGAGGTACTGAGATACTGAGGCACGGAGGTACTGGGATACGGGAGCTCTGGAGATCACAACCTTAGGGAGCTCAGCTAGAATGCTCACACATAGCTGTGTGTGACACAAGGAACTGGCGCCGTTTCTAATTCAGCCTCCTGATTTATACTTCCTGGTCCTTGGTGATTGGTGAGCAGGATTAGGTGATGCAGAGAGTCTCAGGCTGGCAGAGGATTGAACAACTCTGGGTCAGGTGAACAGTCACTGTCATGTGACTACTCTAGCCAAGGCTGTGATGTAGAATGAGGCCTAGCAGGCCGAGAGAACACTGAAGCCTGGACTTCTGCAAAACACAGGATGCTGGCTTTTAGACCTAAAGTTCAGATTACTGAATTCAGCCTCACACAGGAGATCACCTCAGGTGGAGCTAATTAACTATTACCTCTCAGGCAGAGAACTCAGGAAAACTCAGTGCTGACAAGCTGTTTAACTCCGTGAGTGAAAAGACACAGGATCCAGGACAGATGGCAGGGGTAAGTCACCAAATATAAAACCTACAGTCAGGATTGTGACAGTATCCCCCTCTTCAAGGGTGGACTCCGGACACCCATCTTGAATCTTAGAGGAACTTGAGAAATTCATACAGAAGAATTTAGGACCTTCATTGATGCAGATTCCAAAGGTTTAGGACTAAATTCTTTAACTACAGCGTTACTAAAAGTCTGTAAGTCATGGAACACAGGATCATTACTCTCAAAGAGCATGTTGGCCCACTCCAAAGCTCTTCCTCTGAATGCCAGGAACAGATATCGAGTAATGTTGGAAGGAGTTACTGCACCTGAAGGATCAGACTCCATCCGAGAGAGAAATTGTTCAACCAGAGCGGCATATTGCAATAAATCTCCATCAAAGTAAATAGGGGGAAAACCATCAGACGAAAGCTTAGAGGATGAAACTGAAGAAAGCTTTGGCTGGACGAGTAGGACTGGATTGGATCCGAGGATACTTGAATTGGCTGGAGCCAAAGGAGACTGACCAGGCTGGTCCTGGAGTATTGCTGGACCGGCTGGAACCGGGACGGACTGACCAGGCGGAGCCTGGAGTATTGCTGGACCGGCTGGAACCGGGACGGACTGACCAGGCTGGGCCTGGAGTATTGCTGGACCGGCTGGAACCGGGACGGACTGACCAGGCAGGGCCTGGAATATTGCTGGACCGGCTGGAACCGGGACGGACTGACCAGGCAGGGCCTGGAGTATTGCTGGAACCGGGACGGACTGACCAGGCTGGGCCTGGAGTATTGCTGGACCGTCTGGAACCGGGACGGACTGACCAGGCTGGGCCTGGAGTATGGCTGGACCGGCTGGAACCGGGACGGACTGAGCCCTTTCTTCACGGGGCTGAACTAAGGCAGGAGCCCCCTCTTCACGGGGCTGGGCTGAGGCAAGAGCCCCCTCTTCACGGGGCTGGGCAGCACTCTGTAGAATCTCTGGCTGGGCAGCACTCTGTAGAATCTCTGGCTGGGAAGCACTCTGTAGAATCTCTGGCTGGGCAGCACTCTGTAGAATCTCTGGCTGGGCAGCACTCTGTAGAATCTCTGGCTGGGCAGCACTCTGTAGACTCTCTGGCTGGGCAGCACTCTGAAGACTCTCTGGCTGGGCAGCACTCTGAAGACTCTCTGGCTGGGCAGCACTCTGAAGACTCTCTGGCTGGGCAGCACTCTGAAGACTCTCTGGGGCTGGACGCTCTGAACCCCTCACTGGGGCTGTACGCTCTGAAGACGCCCCTCCTGGGGCTAGACGCTCTGAAGACGCCCCTCCTGGGGCTGGACGCTCTGAAGACGCCCCTCCTGGGGCTGTGGATACGGACTCCTCTGTGACTGTAAATGGCTTGAACATTCTTCTCTGGACACCCAACCACCGGACCCCAGTCATAAATTTGAGTCTCTCTCAGAAGAGTAGCCTTCTTGATACCCCTGTCAGCAGCAGAAGGATCGGATACTGTGGATGACTTGTAGACATGAGCACTATGATACTGAGATTTGTCACTATTACCTGGCTTGCGAAGAATGCAGTCTTTAACAAAATGACCAGAATTTCCACAGTAAAGACAGAGATGTAGCTCCTTACGCCGCTGACGTTCAGCTTCAGAGAGCTTGGGCCGTGGATAGCACTGATGAAAAACTTTCCCTTGCGCAGAGGAAGAGACTCTATTAACTGGATGGGACAAAACAGGATCAACAACGTTGGTAGTATTCCTGAGGAGATCAGGCAACACAGAGAGAATACTAGGCAAAAGTTCTTGTAACTGTAGTAACATCTGGTAGAAAATCTGCAGTTGGTCAGGAGTTTTAGAGCAGAAGGTCAGAGAATCTCTGGAGAAAGAATTCCTCTGCAGACACTGTGCCAATTGATGCTGAGTCGACTCCAGACCTTCCAAGCGTCCTGCAATATTGCTTAGGAGGTCCTGCGTCAGACAAACACTTTCGGCCGGGTCCATGTGGCCAGTTCCTACTGTCATGACTAAGGTTTTGTGAACCCGGTGCTAGCGAAGTCTGCGCGGGCGACTGGAGGACTACACGAATACCACCACTGACCTGGTTTGGAAGTGTTGTGGACTCGGGGTCTCTTCCGGTGACTGGGAAGAGGAACCGCGGCAGAGATGGCCGAATCCAGGTTCTCCTCATGCAGGATGAGGTCGGCAGACAGGAAGCACGTGTGGCGCTGAAGGTCTCCTGAAAGACAGAACTGGAAAGGCGCTGATGAATCAGTGAAGAATAACAGGTACAACTGTGCTAAAGGGCACGGGGTGCTTGGGGACACTGAGATGCTTGGAGACACTGAGGTGCTTGGAGACACTGAGGTGCTTGGAGACACTGAGGTACTTGGAGACACTGAGGTACTTGGAGACACTGAGGTACTTGGAGACACTGAGGTGCGTAGAGGCACTGAGGTGCGTAGAGGCACTGAGGTGCGTAGAGGCACTGAGGTGCGTAGAGACACTGAGGTGCGTAGAGACACTGGGGTGCGTAGAGACACTGAGGTGCGTAGAGGCACTGAGGTGCGTGGAGGCACTGAGGTGATTGGAGGCACTGAGGTGATTCGAGGCACTGAGGTGCGTGGAGACACTGGGGTGCGTAGAGACACTGGGGTGCGTAGAGACACTGGGGTGCTTAGGCACGGAGGTGCTGGAAGCACGGATATGCTGAGGCACGGAGGTGCTGAGGCACGGAGGTGCTGGAGGCACGGAGGTGCTGAGGCACGGAGGCACGGAGGTGCTGGAAGCACGGAGGTGCAGAGGCACGGAGGTGCAGAGGCACGGAGGCGCTGAGACACGGAGGCACAGAGGTACTGAGGCACAGAGGTACTGAGGCACAGAGGTACCGAGGCACAGAGGTACTGAGGTACTGAGGCACGGAGGTACTGGGATACGGGAGCTCTGGAGATCACAACCTTAGGGAGCTCAGCTAGAATGCTCACACATAGCTGTGTGTGACACAAGGAACTGGCGCCTTTTCTAATTCAGCCTCCTGATTTATACTTCCTGGTCCTTGGTGATTGGTGAGCAGGATTAGGTGATGCAGAGAGTCTCAGGCTGGCAGAGGATTGAACAACTCTGGGTCAGGTGAACAGTCACTGTCATGTGACTACTCTAGCCAAGGCTGTGATGTAGAATGAGGCCTAGCAGGCCGAGAGAACACTGAAGCCTGGACTTCTGCAAAACACAGGATGCTGGCTTTTAGACCTAAAGTTCAGATTACTGAATTCAGCCTCACACAGGAGATCACCACAGGTGGAGCTAATTAACTATTACCTCTCAGGCAGAGAACTCAGGAAAACTCAGTGCTGACAAGCTGTTTAACTCCGTGAGTGAAAAGACACAGGATCCAGGACAGATGGCAGGGGTAAGTCACCAAATATAAAACCTACAGTCAGGATTGTGACATTGGTAAGTTTACGCTTCTCCTCAGACGCTTTAATTTTGATTTTTGGGTCATTTTACTGAACTTTTGTGTTTTGGATTTTACATGCTCTCTACTATGATATTGGGAATCGGCCTTGGCAGATGACGTTGAAGGCATTTCATTGTCTCGGCCATGACTAGTGGCAGCAGCTTCAGCACGAGGTGGAAGTGGATCTTGATCTTTCCCTATTTTACCCTCCACATATTTGTTCTCCATTTTTTAATGTGTGGAAATATATGCCAGTATCAATAGCAATGGCCTACTACTATATATACTGCGCACAACTGAAATGCACCACAGGTATGGATGGATAGTATACTTGACGACACAGAGGTAGGTAGAGCAGTGGCCTACTTTACCGTAATGCTATATATTATATACTGGTGGTCAGCAAACTGAGCAAAACTTAAATGCACCACAGGTATGGATGGATAGTATACTTGACGACACAGAGGTAGGTAGAGCAGTGGCCTACTGTACCGTACTGCTATATATTATATAGTGGTGGTCAGAAAACTGTGCAAAACTTAAATGCACCACAGGTATGGATGGATAGTATACTTGACGACACAGAGGTAGGTAGAGCAGTGGCCTACTGTACCGTACTGCTATATATTATATACTGGTGGTCAGCAAACTGTGCAATACTGAAATGCACCACAGGTATGGATGGATAGTATACTTGACAACACAGAGGTAGATAGAGCAGTGGTCTACTGTACCGTACTGCTATATATTATATACTGGTGGTCAGCAAACCGTGCAAAACTTAAATGCACCACAGTTATAGATGGATAGTATATTTGAAGACACAGAGGTAGGCAGAGCAGTGGCCTACTGTACCGTACTGCTACATATTATTATATACTGGTGGTCAGCAAACTGTGCAAAACTGAAATGCACCACAGGTATGGATGGATAGTATACTTGACGACACAGAGGTAGGTAGAGCAGTGGCCTACTGTACCGTACTGCTATATATTATATACTGGTGGTCAGCAAACTGTGCAAAACTTAAATGCACCACAGGTATGGATGGATAGTATACTTGACGACACAGAGGTAGGTAGAGCAGTGGCCTATTGTACCGTACTGCTATATATTTATATACTGGTGGTCAGCAAACTGTGCAAAACTGAAATGCACCACAGGTATGGATGGATAGATTACTTGACGACACAGAGGTAGGTAGAGCAGTGGCCTACTGTACCGTTCTGCTATATATTATATAGTGGTGATCAGAAAACTGTGCATAACTTAAATGTACCACAGGTATGGATGGATAGTATACTTGACGACACAGAGGTAGGTAGAGCAGTGGCCTACTGTACCGTACTGCTATATATTATATACTTGTGGTCAGCAAACTGCAAAACTTAAATGCACCACAGGTATGGATGGATAGTATACTTGACGACACAGAGGTAGGTAGAGCAGAGGCCTACTGTACCGTACTGCTATATATTATATACTGGTGGTCAGCAAACTGTGCAACACTGAAATGCACCACAGGTATGGATGGATAGTATACTTGACGACACAGAGGTAGGTAGAGCAGTGGTCTACTGTACCGTACTGCTATATATTATATAGTGGTGGTCAGCAAACTGTGCAAAACTGAAATGCACCACAAGTATGGATGGATAGTATACTTGACGACACAGAGGTAGGTAGAGCAGTGGCTTACTATACCGTACTGCTATATATTATATACTGGTGGTCAGCAAACTGTGCAAAACTGAAATGCACCACAGACATGGATGGATAGTATACTTGACGACACAGAGGTAGGTAGAGCAGTGGCCTACTGTACCGTACTGCTATATATTATATACTGGTGGTCAGCAAACTGTGCAAAACTGAAATGCACCACAGGTATGGATGGATAGTATACTTGACGACACAGAGGTAGGTAGAGCAGTGGCCTACTATACCGTACTGCTATTTATTATATACTGGTGGTCAGCAAACTGTGCAAAACTGAAATGCACCACAGGTATGGATGGATAGTATACTTGACGACACAGAGGTAGGTAGAGCAGTGGCCTTCTGTACCGTACTCCTATATATTATATACTCGTGGTAAGCAAAATTATGCACTGTACTCCTACTATATACTACAATGCAGCACAGATATGGAGCGTTTTTCAGGCAGAGAACGTATAATACTGGTGGTCACTGGTCAGCAAAACTCTGCACTGTACTCCTCCTATATAATACTGCTGGTCCCCAGTCCCCACAATAAAGCAGTGTGAGCACAGATATACAGATGTAGCCACCTTTATCTTGAGTGGCTGCGGCGTTTGTCCCGTTCGACCATACGCAGCGTACTGTGGCGTAGCGAGGCGCGCCTAGTCACAGAGAGGCTATCTAATCGCACGGAGACAGACATTTGACGTTTGGCGTTACCTTTACGTGTAATACCTGCGATCAGCCACCAGATGTCGCTTTTTACAATCACCACTGCGCATGCGTGTGGTCTCCCGTAAAATACAATACTGAAATACATAATAAGGACGACTTTACTAAGGCGTCTCATTACGCTGCATACAGTAAATACTGTACTCATTACGCTGCATTATTTAATACAGTACTGTACTGTATATACGACACCGACGCAAATAGTACAGCATACAGTATATGATCCATCTACAATACTTTATGAATACTGTATGTGAGCGTCCAAGTCCCGCAGACAAAACATACAGTACTGTAAAACCAGTAGTGTACACTGTCGCAAATGGATGTGTGTTACAAGTTCACTATTGCCTCTCAAGATTAGGAATTTTGTACAGTATGTTATCGTCCTAATCCCGTAGCCATTACAGCATAATCAAAACCAACGGATTTATACATTTGTCTGCGGCGAAGTGGTGAAGTGTTTCGCTTCCTATACTCAGAGTCCAGGGTTCGATTCCTTAAGTATGAATGCATGTTAGTTTTTTTCAGACACTTTATTATTTTTTTTATTCACATACTGTAAACCAGGGCATACAGTAGCTGCATGAGCGGTTCTATGCGATCGAGTCCGGTGTACCATAATGTGCAGGTTCTATGCAGGTTAAGGTTCTATGCTCCGTACAGTACACATACAATTCTGTAGCTGGGCAGACTGAATAGAAATGGCTACCACCTATGACTCCTTGCCCCACAGAGGCCCTAGGCTACGGAGCAAGTAATAGTCCAGATTGTACAGACTATGGGGCAATGCTGAAGGAGCGTCACAATCCCCTAGCTAAAATACACAGTATGCATATTATGGTACACCGGACTCGATCACATACTGTAGCACACTGGCAAAATGGCCGCCGCCCCTGAACCCTTGTGCAGGTTATGGGGCAATGCTGAAGGAGCGTCACAATCCCCTAGCCAAAAATACACAGGGGAGATAGTGATAAGCTACTGTAGGATTGCATACAGTATTACGGTACACCGGACTCAATCGCATAGCACACTGTCAAAACGACCACTACCCATGACCCCCCACCTCCTGAACCCCCACCTCGTGGCAGGCAGCAGTTGGGTATGGAATGAGAAATGGCATAAGCTGTGTAGGCTACGGGGCGATGCTGAAGGAGCGTCACAATCCCCTAGCCAAAAATACACAGGGGAGATAGGGATAAGCTACTGTAGGATTGCATACAGTATTACGGTACACCGGACTCAATCGCCAAGCACACTGTCAAAACGACCACTACCCATGAACCCCCACCTCCTGAACCCCCACCTCGTGGCAGGCAGCAGTTGGGTATGGAATGAGAAATGGCATAAGCTGTGCAGGCTACGGGGCGATGCTGAAGGAGCGTCACAATCCCCTAGCCAAAATACACAGAGATAAGCGAGGTCTATGCACATTACAGTACGTTACACCGGGCTCGGTCGCATAGCAAACTGACAAAACACAAGTTTTACAGTACAGTACATACAGTAAAGCAGGCCAAAGCTGCAGGAGAGTTTCTACTGTAAAGGTTCTATGCACCGTACGGTAATGTACACATACTGTACCTGTACAATTCTATAGCAGGGCAGACTCAATTGAAATGGCTACCGCCTGTGACTCCTAGCTCCTAGGAGGCACTCAGCTATGGAGCAAATAACAGCACAGATTTTGCAGGCTACGGGGCAATGCTGAAGGAGCGTCACAATCCCCTAGCTACAATACACAGGGGTGATAGAGATAATCGAGTGGCTGGAGGGGGGTCCCCTTGATTTAAGGGGCCCCCACTCCTCCAGGGTACTCCGGCCAGGTGTGACTAGTTGGGTATTTAATTCCATGGCCGCAGGGACCGGTATAAAAGTCTCCCCCGGCTGTGCATTATCTGTCCAGCTAGTGGAGCCCAGTGCTGATTCAAAAAATATGGGGAACCCCTACGCTTTTTTGTCCCCCTTATTTTTTGCACCAGGACCAGGCGCAGAGCCCGGTGCTGGTTCTAAAAAGATGGGGGATCCCGTGTCCATTTTTTCCGTATTCCTGCCGGAATTCGACTGCAATTGCATATACAGTACTGTACCCCTTAATGTCACTGCTTACAGTATACAGTATTTAGACATGAGCTTGTGTACAGTATCTGTCATGAGGTGCTTTTTTCACTGACACTATAACTTTTTTCTATTGTAATATACTGTACAGAGGCGGCAAACTAGCCAAACGGGAATAATCAGCTTCTGCAGAATAAAATGAGATGCTACAGTACATGCCTATATTCTGTGAGTGACTGCGGCTCTATGAAATTAAATCAGAAAATTTAAATATGAAATGCATTACTAATGTGTGGCATTACTGTACTGTATGTGTATAAGGTGTACTACAATATTTTCTGGTGTAACATAAGGAAAGGGCACTACTGCATGGTCTAATGCAGTGGTTCTCAAACTTGGTCCTCAGGACCCCACACAGTGCATGTTTTGCAGGTAAACCAGCAAGTGCACAGATGTATTCATTACTAACTGACACATTTTAGAAGGTCCATACAGTAGGTGGAGCTAATTTTTTCACTTGTGATTCTGTGAGACCTGCAAAACCTGCACTGTGTGGGGTCCTGAGGACTGAGTTTGAGAACCTGTGGTCTAATGTAAATAAAGATGAATGTGGTGGGGTGTAATGTGAATAAGGGGCATTACTGTTAGGAGTAATGTGGTACTATGATATGATGTCATGAGAATAAGAGACACCACTGCATGATATAATGTGAATAAAGTTGCAGTACTGTGTTGTGTCATTTCATCTTCGGGTATTATTGTGTTACCATGCCCCTTCCCAGCAAGAACATACTGTACACTGTTTTGGGCTGGCACTAAATGTGCACATTGTTCTTATTTAGATTATAGGGGGTAGGAGCGCCAAAATGGGTGATGGTGCTGGGAAAGGGGTGCAGGGTTAGAGGCGGAACTACGTAGCATCTGTGCAAGAGGGCATCAGCCAAAATCTAGCCTAGGGCATCATGTTGGTCAGGTTTGGCTCTGATAATACTGTATACTGTACTCTTACTGTACTTTGCATTCAATACAGATACTGTTTGCACACAGGTTTTACATGAATCATTGGCAATGCTGCAGGAGTGTCTCATTAGGCAATCTAAAATATACCACGACTATGGGTGGGGATACAGTAGGGAAGTTCTGTCACCATAAGCTGTCTGCTGTGTATAGCATATTTCCATCTGAGATGCATTTGTGTGTTTGTAATAAGAAAAAAACATTTTACTGTACATTTAGTGGATACAGTATTTCTCCCCCATAATGACGTATCATACTGTACAGGTACCCTCATGTACTGTACCGTACCATACTGTAAAATTGAATATTTATTGGAAAAACATCAATATTAATGTAAAAATAAAGTATTACAACATCCGATTCCATGTACTGCACTGATCAAAATGTACAGTACTCTTATTCAGGACTTATAAAACTGAAAATAACTGTTCATACACATCAATAACATTACTACTGTATAATATTCTACATTAGTTTATGCAATAATCAGACAAAGGCAATTTTATCATTTTTTTTAATAATGCACCAATTTAAAATTTTAAACAGAAAATACAGTACAGAACTACATATTTGTGGCTTGACCATTTCTTTCGACTACAACAGGTAATACTTTATACAGGTGATTTATATAATTATTACAATGTTCAGGTGTGAGTACTTCTAGCTAAAATTTCTTTATCCCATCCACCAGTTGCTGTTTTGTTGTTGGCTTTGCAACACTCCTAACGTACCTCTTCAATTGAGCCCACACTAATTCGATTGGGTTCATGTCTGGTGATCTATATAAAAATAAAAAAAAAGCGTATAGAAAAAATTAATTACATTACAGTAAATAGAGAAAATTAAACATACAATATTGTACTGTTTATTAAACAAATTTTTTTTTTACAGTACTAGAGTGCTATCCAAAATTTTACTTGTACACTGTTGAAAGAATACTCACTCTGGTGGTGTGCGTTCCCAATTCATACCTTTCTCTTCCATAAATTTGGCTGAGGCGGAGTGTTTAGGATCATTGTCTTGGAATATCCTATGGTGAGTTGGGTAATATTTATTCACAAATGGCACCATACATTCCTCTACTATTGTTTCTTGGAAAAATTTCTTATCCATGATTCCTACAGAAATCAAAAAATGTTGTTCATTAATAAGCAACTCCTTTTATTGTGCAGTTACACGTACTCTACAGTACAACATGTATTTTTACAGAACACAGGCACAGAATAAAGTATAGTACTGTACCTTCGAAAAATAATAGGGGACCAGCTCCTAATCGTGATATGCCTCCCCATACATGGACTTTCAATGGATGCTTTGGGCGTGGTTTTAAAGAGATATGGTTACGTTTCCTGAATGACATTCTGGAGAACCGCTCAAGGGCAACAGACGATTCATCTGTGAAAATGACATCATCAAATGTTTCACCACTCTCAATCCATCGCCGTGCCTGTTCCACTCTCTTTTCTTTATTCACATCTCTTATCATTGGAGATATCCTGTGAAGAGCCAAAAATAATGAAATCAGATACAGTTATGAAATTACAGATTTACAGATTACTGTATATACAGTAGACTGTATGTGCAGTATACTGTATTATATACCTACTGTATACATTAAACTGTACATACAGTACATTAAGTTACATACAGAGTAATATATATATACATACTGTACATACACACAAACACACACACACAGTATACAGTATGTAATCATCACAATAAGCCGGCAATGCTTCATTGCTGTCTCTGAGTGCCTATACAGTAGGTATCTCTTTTGGGATAGAATATATACAGTACTGTATATACACACACACATACTGTATATAGTATAAAGTACACACTCTGTATAATGATTTATGGCATTATTATATCACGTATCAAGGGATTATTAACAGTGCATTTACTGTATGGTTTATACTGCTTTCAGTATTTTACCTTGTTGCGCCAAAGGTCCATCCCATTTTCCGTCGCATCCTTCTGATGCTGGTGGCCGATATGTCCAGGTCATACTTGGAATGGAGAATTCGTTTTATTTGCAGAGCAGTACGCTCATCATCCTCACGAGTTAGTTCCTCCACAATTTGTTGCACTCTCCTACAGTACAATACAGTATGAAAAATATGAATTCATGAACAGCACAATCACAGTTACAATTGATGAAGTTTTTATTTTATTTCAAAAAAATTGTTTATGGTATAAAGCAAGTCATTTAAACATTACAGTAGTGTACAGTACGTAGCATGTGCATTTTGTAGGAAATACAAATCTGGGCGTTGTTCTCTCGAATGCATGATAGCGCACCGTTTCTAAAGTGACTATAATGCCACTTTCCTTGAGCCATGCATGGATCTCTTTGATGGTTTTATTTTCTTTTTTCATGTTGGCGATTATTTTGCTCATCGTTTTGTTGATAGTTACTGGCATGTTGTCCAACTATAATTCCTGTATGGAGAGAAAACATTTGTGAATACTGTAGTCTAAAATTTACACATCTGAAAATGCATAAGAGTTTTATGATAGAAGTTAATACTGTACATGTTTACTATCCAGTACCTGATGTTCAAATTTAAGTATTGTATACTGTACAGTACTGAAAATACCACTTCAGTGTTATGGACTGCAATTAGTTTCCTGTAGGAAACAGATACAGTACAGTAAATAACCCTCCTTGGAAGTGCATGGGCCCTGTGAGACTTACAGTAGTGTACAGCATAAGGGTCGACTGACATGATGTACAAGCATTACATACAGTACATGTCAGTACTGTATGTAAATTCTTCAAATATTGCCTAACAACAATGCTGCTTACTGTATATTAAATACTGTAGGCCTAGAAATGTGCATCTCAATATAGTAGTTAAAAACACAGGGGCCTATGTGGATAAGCGAGTTCTATGCACACTAAAAATGGCCACCGACCGTGAACCCCCAGCACGTGGCAGCGCTCGGATATGTAGTGAGATACAGTATGGCATACATTTCACACTCCAGGGGGCAATGCTGAAGGAGCGTCACAATCCCCTAGCTCAATTACATTGGGATAAGCGAGGTCTATGCACATTACGGTATACCGAGCTGGATCGCTTAGCAACCAGACAAAATGGCCGCCGACTGTGAACTCCCAGCACGTGGCAGCGCTCGGATATGTAGTGAGATACAGTATGACATACATTTCACAGTCCAGGGGGCAATGCTGAAGGAGCGTCACAATCCCCTAGCTCAATTACACTGGGATAAGCGAGGTCTATGCACATTACGGTATACCAAGCTGGATCGCTTAGCAACCTGACAACATGGCCGCCGACCGTGAACTCCCAGCACGTGGCAGCGCTCGGATATGTAGTGAGATACAGTATGGCATACATTTCACACTCCAGGGGGCAATGCTGAAGGAGCGTCACAATCCCCTAGCTCAATTACATTGGTATAAGCGAGGTCTATGCACATTACGGTATACCGAGCTGGATCGCTTAGCAACCTGACAAAATGGCCGCCGACCATGAACTCCCAGCACGTGGCAGCGCTCGGATATGTAGTGAGATACAGTATGACATACATTTCACAGTCCAGGGGGCAATGCTGAAGGAGCGTCACAATCCCCTAGCTCAATTACACTGGGATAAGCGAGGTCTATGCACATTACGGTATACCGAGCTGGATCGCTTAGCAACCTGACAAAATGGCCGCCGACCGTGAACTCCCAGCACTTTACTTACTTTCTGCACTTACTTTCTGTGAAGTAATTTTTCTTAAAATTCCCCCTGAACCTCGCCCCCCTCCAGTCTCCGTGCACATCCTCGTGTCCTATTGCTTGCAGTGTCTTCATTAGGAGAATGTTTCCCTCCTGGACTTTATTAAAACTAGAGATGTGCACCGGAAATTTTTCGGGTTTTGTGTTTTGCTTTTGGATTCGGACTTGTTTTGGATCCTGGTGCTTTTTTTCAAAAACCTCTCAAAAACAGCTTAAATCGTAGAATTTGGGGGTATTTTTGATCCTACTGTATAGTGTTATTAACCTCAATGACCATAATTTCCACTCATTTCCAGTCTATTCTGAACACCTCACAATATTATTTGTAGTCCTAAAATTTTCACCGAGGTCACTGGATGACTAAGCTAAGCGACCCAAGTGGCCGGCACAAACACCTGGCCCATTTAGGAGTGGCAGTGCAGTGGCAGACAGGATGTCACTTATAACAATTTTCCCCAAACATCACATGATGCAAAGATAAATAAATAAAAAAAGAGGTGCAAGATGGAATTGTGATTGGGCCCTCCCAACCACCCTTATGTTATATAAACAGGGTCTGCCACACGACTGTGGCTGAAATGACTGGTTGGTTTGGGCCCCCACCAAAAAAAGAAGCAATCAATCTCTCCTTGCTCAAACTGGCTCTACAGAGGCAAGATGTACCGGACTGGACTTACTTAATGGGTGCAGTGAGGTGATGGACATAGAGTCCTGGTCCTCCTCCTCCGCCACCGCCTGTGACAGTGTAGGGCCTGTGAAAGCAAAAATTCCATGAAATATACTTTTGTATTCTGTGTTGAATACAGTAAAGCAAAAATTCAGTCAGGAATTGGAGGAGGAGAGTAGATTTCGCACACAGAGACGAGAATGTCGAGGCCAGAATCAGGGGGTAGTGGAGGAGGGTTAGGATACCGTACCTCACCCTGTTGGGATTGCTACAATCAGGATGCCACTGTCGGTCACCTGACCGCTAGAATCCTGACTGCTGGTCACGCAAACCCAACCCATTGGCTTAACACAATGTACAGTACAGTACAATACTGCAGTTTACTTACCAAGTTGGGGAGAGGGTTTTTCATCCTCATCCTCATCCTCACTGTCAATAATTACTGAGTTGAAAATAAAAAAATATTATAAACAAAATACAGTAGAGTACAGTTACTACAAAATTGCACAGTAGTACAGTGCTACAGGAGGCAGAGATATATTCATAATACAGTAGGAGCAGAATGACTGTCCAGCGGTAGGGGACATACAGTACTGTATTTAAAAGACCTGCTGTCTGGATCCCGACATTCAGAATGCAGAGTGTGGATTCAGAGTATGATTGGAGGGTTAGGCTAGTGGAGGGTGGGTAGGATGCACAATTTTGGGCACCATAATACAAAATGGATATCGTGGAACTACAAAAGGTTTAGAGGCGGGCGACCAAAGTGATGAAGTGGATTGAGAAGATGGATTACAAGGAAAGGCAGGCTAGGCATGTTTACATTGGAAAAGAGGAGATTAAGAGGGGACATGATTAACCTTTACAAATATACTGTATACAGTAAGGGGACAATACACAGGAACTGTTTTTGATAAGATGGACACAGAGGACACGTGCACAGTAACTCTTGTTGAAGTAGAGGCGATTTCGCACAGAGGCGAAAAGGGGTCTTCACAGTGAGGGAAATACTGTACAGTACATGTTTGGAATTCCCTGCCTGAAAAGTAATAAAAGTGGACTTGGTCAATACTTTTAAGAATGGGCTTGAGAAAATCCTACTGTACTTACTATAATCTGGCTCCTCTTCCTCCCCCGACTCAATGGAAATGAGCTCCTCCTCCGCCTCTGTATCAATTACGAGGCGGTCTGTGTGTAAAAGATGACAAGTATTGTAAAATACAAAAATTACAGTAATACTGTAGGAAACTAGTGTGTCTGTAACAAAAAGTAATTATTACCACTTCCGGAGCTCTCGGATGGTGTCGGCGGTGGTGGTGGTGGTGTTGGTACTGTGGGAAAAAAAATAACAGTACTGTAAGTGAAGCTGTCAATTGGAAACATGTACTGTACAGTATCCAGGACACATGTACAGTAGTGTAACGATGACAGTCACACCAGAATTCTCGTTACACAATACCTGGCAGCGCAGCAGGTGGTGGTGGTGGTGGTGGTGGTGGTGGTGGTGTTGTTGGTACTGTGGGAAAAAAAATAACAGTACTGTAAGTGAAGCTGTCAATTGGAAACCTGTACTGTACAGTATCCAGGACACATGTACAGTAGTGTAACAACGATGACAGTAGCACCAGAATTCTCGTTACACAATACCTGGCAGCGCAGCAGGTGGTGGTGGTGGTGGTGGTGGTGGTGTTGTTGGTACTGTGGGAAAAAAAATAACAGTACTGTAAGTGAAGCTGTCAATTGGAAACATGTACTGTACAGTATCCAGGACACATGTACAGTAGTGTAACGATGACAGTCACACCAGAATTCTCGTTACACAATACCTGGCAGCGCAGCAGGTGGTGGTGGTGGTGGTGGTGGTGTTGTTGGTACTGTGGGAAAAAAAATAACAGTACTGTAAGTGAAGCTGTCAATTGGAAACATGTACTGTACAGTATCCAGGACACATGTACAGTAGTGTAACGATGACAGTCACACCAGAATTCTCGTTACACAATACCTGGCAGCGCAGCAGGTGGTGGTGGTGTTGTTGGTACTGTGGGAAAAAAAATAACAGTACTGTAAGTGAAGCTGTCAATTGGAAACATGTACTGTACAGTATCCAGGACACATGTACAGTAGTGTAACGATGACAGTCACACCAGAATTCTCGTTACACAATACCTGGCAGCGCAGCAGGTGGTGGTGGTGGTGTTGGTACTGTGGGAAAAAAAATAACAGTACTGTAAGTGAAGCTGTCAATTGGAAACCTGTACTGTACAGTATCCAGGACACATGTACAGTAGTGTAACAACGATGACAGTAGCACCAGAATTCTCGTTACACAATACCTGGCAGCGCAGCAGGTGGTGGTGGTGGTGGTGGTGGTGTTGTTGGCACTGTGGGAAAAAAAATAACAGTACTGTAAGTGAAGCTGTCAATTGGAAACATGTACTGTACAGTATCCAGGACACATGTACAGTAGTGTAACGATGACAGTCACACCAGAATTCTCGTTACACAATACCTGGCAGCGCAGCAGGTGGTGGTGGTGGTGGTGGTGGTGGTGTTGTTGGTACTGTGGGAAAAAAAATAACAGTACTGTAAGTGAAGCTGTCAATTGGAAACATGTACTGTACAGTATCCAGGACACATGTACAGTAGTGTAACAACGATGACAGTAGCACCAGAATTCTCGTTACACAATACCTGGCAGCGCAGCAGGTGGTGGTGGTGGTGGTGGTGGTGGTGGTGGTGGTGGTGGTGGTACTGTGGGAAAAAAAATAACAGTACTGTAAGTGAAGCTGTCAATTTGAAACATGTACTGTACAGTATCCAGGACCAAAAAGGGGTCCGGCCAATAAACAATCTGCATCAGAGAAGCAAGATACAGTATGCTTAAAGTATACAGTACTATATACTAGATCGCCAACAAACGTAAATTAACAAACAACTATCACTGGAATTGACCATCCTCATCCCGTAGCGAAGCACGGGTATTCAGCTATCTACAATGTTATTTATACTTTGTGTTTAATATTTACATTTAGTTTTGTAAACAGACATTCTTAACATTAACGGATTGCAGCGAGTTATCTGTGATGGTCAGGACAGGGGGTTGGGACTATAGAAATCACTATGTACTGTACACTACTGTATTTGACAATACTTACCAGCTTGGCGGCGCCTGTCCCGCCTCCTGTGACGTCGTGCTACCAGCCCTGTAAAAATATATATATACACAGTATAATGGCAGCATACTGTACAGCCAATGAAATTCAACATTGACAGCATCTTTATGACATCACAATAAATGGAATTGTTCATTCTAGTACCCTGCACCTAATCACTCAGGAGGGCATAGTGTACTGTACTGTCTTCAAAACTTAAGGGGCACATTTCTAAATGTGACATACAGTACAGTACACTTACAGTATCGCTACAGTACAGTAGGTCCAGGGTATTAGACAGAACACTACCTTTATAGACATTGTAACACACATAAGCATTGCCCTTATAAACATTATGACACACATCAGCATGCAGCCCTCCCACCCTTAACCATCTCAGTACTGTTCATTACATTACAAATTGATTTCATGACAGATGATGCAGTACTCACCTGAATTCATCTTATTCACGTCATGTCACAGTAGTGCAGTTTATTCACGTCACAGTACTGTCCTTGATTCACGTTGTGTCACACAGTAGAGCACCGTATTCACGTCACAGTACTGTCCTTGATTCACGTTGTGTCACACAGTAGAGCACCGTATTCACGTCACAGTACTGTCCTTGATTCACGTTGTGTCACACAGTAGAGCACCTTATTCACGTTACTGTACTGTACGTCACAGTAGTGCAGTAGTATATCCACATTACGTCACAAAGTAGAGATCTGCCACAGTCATGAACCTTATAACACATTATGCAAGAGTAATGCACGTCAGAACACATTAGGCCACTGTAACATCCCTTAGAATAATTTCTGCCAAAGTAACATCCCTTAGAACACTGTACTATCTGAAACACAAATTTCTGCACACTGCACGACACACTGCAATTAAACCACACAATGCACTGCACGACTGCATAGTGTATGCACTGCGTGATATGACAAACTGCACATTTCCCTGCAAAATATGATACAATGTACACTACACAAAAAACTGCAATTACCACATGTGTATACAGTACACTGCACGACAGTGCTGGCCCTAGCCAGATACAGATACAGCCGCAGTCACGCAAAATATAGGCATGCCGCATATCATTTTAATCAGCAGAAGCTGCTGGTGCCCCTAAGCATAGCAAATGCCCTAGGCATTTGCCTACTGTAGTTTGCCTATGCCTAAGGCCGGCTCTGCTGCACGATGTGATTCACTATGCATTACACTCACTGCACAATACCATATACTGAATGTACACTGCATGACACGCTGCAATTACGCAGCACGATACACTGTGATACATTGCATATACTGTACACTGCATGATACTGTACACTGCACAATCGTAGACCACGTGGATTGTAAAGAACTACTGTATATACACAAGTTTAAAAAATAACAATTGTTTTTGTAAAACGCATGTCGATCTTTTTCCATGTCAACTTAACGACCATGTCAACCTACAGTAACTGGTGTCAACCAATTTCAAAAGCCGCACCATCTAGGTCGACGCAAAAAAACAAATTGACCTTTTGACCCGGGTTAATGTTTGGTCCTTGTTTAACCATTTGTTTACCACAAATACTGTACAGTGCTGTATAGACCGGATACCTGCTGCTACAGCAGCCCCTGCTATAATGTACTGTACCTGTAACTACAGTAACTTAAAGTACAGTAATCTACAGTAATGTACTGTACTTACAATCCCTTATGGCCTGCAGGCGTCGTGGGGTCCTCCTCACGAGGTCACTCCATCTCCTCTGGAGAGACCTCACCGTTCTCCTCCGGTTGTAGGTCCGGAGGATAGCCCTACTTGCCCTCCTGTATGCTCTCACCTTCTCCTCGTTGCTGGCGAGAGTTCTGTCCCGCCAGCGAACGAGGAGACGCAGCTCACCCAGAGCATAGGGACGGTCCCGTACAGCAGCCATGACCGTCCTTATGCTCAATGAGCGTCTCAGACGTCGTGCGCCTCAGACGTCGTGCGTCTCAGACGTCGTGCGTTCCAGGCATTCAACGTACAGTACTGTAGTTACTGTACTTTGTGACAGTTTCCCTTAGTTTTAAATATGCCCTTTCTTTGACCACAGTATTTTCCACTGTCTTGCCCTACGCCCTTCCCTCCTGGGAGCCTTCACAGGTCTTCTGCTATACACAAATACCGAAGATGCACAGTCCGTCAGAATACACTCATTTCATTCCCGCTGTTTAGGTGCATTTAGCGTAAAGAATCGCTCCTGCAGATGTACTTTGATTTATGTGAAACCTGTGTGCATCCTTCCATTGGATGTACTGTATTGGAGAGAAAAAAAAAAAATGTTAAAGTGAATGTCACGGGAACACATTAAAAATAAGGTTGGCACTTCCTTCCCATTGGTGTTGGTTTACAGTATGCCGTAGTGTACTCGGACGCTCATGTAATTGCATTTCAAAGGCACAGTATTTTCCATCGTCTCCCCCCCTACCCCCATCGCCCTTCCCCCCTGGGGGCCTGCACAGGGAGGAAATTCAGGTCCTGTGCAATACACAAACGCTGAAGATCTACAGTACTGTTTTGCTTAGTTGGTAGCGTCCGAATACACTCATTTCATTCACGCTGTTTGGGTGCATTTAGCGTAAAGAATCGCTCCTGCAGATGTACTTTGATTTATGTGAAACCTGTGTGCATCCTTCCATTGACTGTCTTACAATGTAAATAAAATAATACAGTGCATTATTACAGAAAAAAAAAAAAAAAAAAAAGAAAGCACATCATGTCTCGAACCCTGGACCCCCAGCGAGGGAGGTGGGAGCCTTCACCCCTAGCCCACGACGCCTCATGAGAGATTTCCAATTTCATGTGTGAAAGTACTGCAAACAGCGCCCGGCCCCCGCCCCATTGCTGTTGGTTTATGCCTTAGAGGACTCGGACGCTCGCATTTGTAAAGCACGGTGTTTTCCTCCGCCTCCTGCTAGCCTGTTGCCCTTCCCCCATGGGAGCCTGCACAGATCATGCAGTAGACAGGGAGGGAATGCAGGTCATGTGCAATACACAAACGCCCACTGTAGTACTGTTTTGCTCACTTACAGTACCGTACTGTAGGTTGCATTTAGCGTAAAGAATCGCTCCTGCAGATGTACTTTGATTTATGTGAAACCTGTGTGCATCCTTCCATTGGATGTACTGTATTGGAGAGAAAAAAAAAAATGTTAAAGTGAATGTCACGGGAACACATTAAAAATAAGGTTGGCACTTCCTTCCCATTGGTGTTGGTTTACAGTATGCCGTAGTGTACTCGGACGCTCATGTAATTGCATTTCAAAGGCACAGTATTTTCCATCGTCTCCCCCCTACCCCCATCGCCCTTCCCCCCTGGGGGCCTGCACAGGGAGGAAATTCAGGTCCTGTGCAATACACAAACGCTGAAGATCTACAGTACTGTTTTGCTTAGTTGGTAGCGTCCGAATACACTCATTTCATTCACGCTGTTTGGGTGCATTTAGCGTAAAGAATCGCTCCTGCAGATGTACTTTGATTTATGTGAAACCTGTGTGCATCCTTCCATTGACTGTCTTACAATGTAAATAAAATAATACAGTGCATTATTACAGAAAAAAAAAAAAAAAAAAAAGAAAGCACATCATGTCTCGAACCCTGGACCCCCAGCGAGGGAGGTGGGAGCCTTCACCCCTAGCCCACGACGCCTCATGAGAGATTTCCAATTTCATGTGTGAAAGTACTGCAAACAGCGCCCGGCCCCCGCCCCATTGCTGTTGGTTTATGCCTTAGAGGACTCGGACGCTCGCATTTGTAAAGCACGGTGTTTTCCTCCGCCTCCTGCTAGCCTGTTGCCCTTCCCCCATGGGAGCCTGCACAGATCATGCAGTAGACAGGGAGGGAATGCAGGTCATGTGCAATACACAAACGCCCACTGTAGTACTGTTTTGCTCACTTACAGTACCGTACTGTAGGTTGCATTTAGCGTAAAGAATCGCTCCTGCAGATGTACTTTGATTTATGTGAAACCTGTGTGCATCCTTCCATTGGATGTACTGTATTGGAGAGAAAAAAAAAAATGTTAAAGTGAATGTCACGGGAACACATTAAAAATAAGGTTGGCACTTCCTTCCCATTGGTGTTGGTTTACAGTATGCCGTAGTGTACTCGGACGCTCATGTAATTGCATTTCAAAGGCACAGTATTTTCCATCGTCTCCCCCCTACCCCCATCGCCCTTCCCCCCTGGGGGCCTGCACAGGGAGGAAATTCAGGTCCTGTGCAATACACAAACGCTGAAGATCTACAGTACTGTTTTGTAGAGATGAGCGCCTGAAATTTTTCGGGTTTTGTGTTTTGGTTTTGGGTTCGGTTCCGCGGCCGTGTTTTGGGTTCGAACGCGTTTTGGCAAAACCTCACCGAATATTTTTTGTCGGATTCGGGTGTGTTTTGGATTCGGGTGTTTTTTTCAAAAAACACAAAAAAACAGCTTAAATCATAGAATTTGGGGGTCATTTTGATCCCAAAGTATTATTAACCTCAAAAACCATAATTTACACTCATTTTCAGTCTATTCTGAATACCTCACACCTCACAATATTATTTTTAGTCCTAAAATTTGCACCGAGGTCGCTGTGTGAGTAAGATAAGCGACCCTAGTGGCCGACACAAACACCGGGCCCATCTAGGAGTGGCACTGCAGTGTCACGCAGGATGTCCCTTCCAAAAAACCCTCCCCAAACAGCACATGACGCAAAGAAAAAGAGAGGCGCAATGAGGTAGCTGTGTGAGTAAGATTAGCGACCCTAGTGGCCGACACAAACACCGGGCCCATCTAGGAGTGGCACTGCAGTGTCACGCAGGATGGCCCTTCCAAAAAACCCTCCCCAAACAGCACATGACGCAAAGAAAAAAAGAGGCGCAATGAGGTAGCTGACTGTGTGAGTAAGATTAGCGACCCTAGTGGCCGACACAAACACCGGGCACATCTAGGAGTGGCACTGCAGTGTCACGCAGGATGTCCCTTCCAAAAAACCCTCCCCAAACAGCACATGACGCAAAGAAAAAAAGAGGCGCAATGAGGTAGCTGTGTGAGTAAGATTAGCGACCCTAGTGGCCGACACAAACACCGGGCCCATCTAGGAGTGGCACTGCAGTGTCACGCAGGGTGTCCCTTCCAAAAAACCCACCCCAATCAGCACATGATGCAAAGAAAAAGAAAAGAAAAAAGAGGTGCAAGATGGAATTATACTTGGGCCCTCCCACCCACCCTTATGTTGTATAAACAAAACAGGACATGCACACTTTAACCAACCCATCATTTCAGTGACAGGGTCTGCCACACGACTGTGACTGATATGACGGGTTGGTTTGGACCCCCCCCAAAAAAGAAGCAATTAATCTCTCCTTGCACAAACTGGCTCTACAGAGGCAAGATGTCCACCTCATCTTCACCCTCCGATATATCACCGTGTACATCCCCCTCCTCACAGATTATCAATTCGTCCCCACTGGAATCCACCATCTCAGCTCCCTGTGTACTTTGTGGAGGCAATTGCTGCTGGTCAATGTCTCCGCGGAGGAATTGATTATAATTCATTTTAATGAACATCATCTTCTCCACATTTTCTGGATGTAACCTCGTACGCCGATTGCTGACAAGGTGAGCGGCGGCACTAAACACTCTTTCGGAGTACACACTTGTGGGAGGGCAACTTAGGTAGAATAAAGCCAGTTTGTGCAAGGGCCTCCAAATTGCCTCTTTTTCCTGCCAGTATAAGTACGGACTGTGTGACGTGCCTACTTGGATGCGGTCACTCATATAATCCTCCACCATTCTATCAATGTTGAGAGAATCATATGCAGTGACAGTAGACGACATGTCCGTAATCATTGTCAGGTCCTTCAGTCCGGACCAGATGTCAGCATCAGCAGTCGCTCCAGACTGCCCTGCATCACCGCCAGCGGGTGGGCTCGGAATTCTGAGCCTTTTCCTCGCACCCCCAGTTGCGGGAGAATGTGAAGGAGGAGATGTTGACAGGTCGCGTTCCGCTTGACTTGACAATTTTGTCACCAGCAGGTCTTTCAACCCCAGCAGACCTGTGTCTGCCGGAAAGAGAGATCCAAGGTAGGCTTTAAATCTAGGATCGAGCACGGTGGCCAAAATGTAGTGCTCTGTTTTCAACAGATTGACCACCCGTGAATCCTTGTTAAGCGAATTAAGGGCTGCATCCACAAGTCCCACATGCCTAGCGGAATCGCTCCGTGTTAGCTCCTCCTTCAATGCCTCCAGCTTCTTCTGCAAAAGCCTGATGAGGGGAATGACCTGACTCAGGCTGGCAGTGTCTGAACTGACTTCACGTGTGGCAAGTTCAAAGGGCATCAGAACCTTGCACAACGTTGAAATCATTCTCCACTGCACTTGAGACAGGTGCATTCCACCTACTATATCGTGCTCAATTGTATAGGCTTGAATGGCCTTTTGCTGCTCCTCCAACCTCTGAAGCATATAGAGGGTTGAATTCCACCTCGTTACCACTTCTTGCTTCAGATGATGGCAGGGCAGGTTCAGTAGTTTTTGGTGGTGCTCCAGTTTTCTGTACGTGGTGCCTGTACGCCGAAAGTGTCCCGCAATTCTTCTGGCCACCGACAGCATCTCTTGCACGGCCCTGTCGTTTTTTAAAAAATTCTGCACCACCAAATTCAAGGTATGTGCAAAACATGGGACGTGCTGGAATTGGCCCAGATTTAATGCACACACAATATTGCTGGCGTTGTCCGATGCCACAAATCCACAGGAGAGTCCAATTGGGGTAAGCCATTCCGCGATGATCTTCCTCAGTTGCCGTAAGAGGTTTTCAGCTGTGTGCGTATTCTGGAAAGCGGTGATACAAAGCGTAGCCTGCCTAGGAAAGAGTTGGCGTTTGCGAGATGCTGCTACTGGTGCCGCCGCTGCTGTTCTTGCGGCGGGAGTCCATACATCTACCCAGTGGGCTGTCACAGTCATATAGTCCTGACCCTGCCCTGCTCCACTTGTCCACATGTCCGTGGTTAAGTGGACATTGGGTACAGCTGCATTTTTTAGGACACTGGTGACTCTTTTTCTGAGGTCTGTGTACATTTTCGGTATCGCCTGCCTAGAGAAATGGAACCTAGATGGTATTTGGTACCGGGGACACAGTACCTCCAACAAGTCTCTAGTTGGCTCTGCAGTAATGATGGATACCGGAACCACGTTTCTCACCACCCAGGATGCCAAGGCCTCAGTTATCCGCTTTGCAGTAGGATGACTGCTGTGATATTTCATCTTCCTCGCAAAGGACTGTTGAACAGTCAATTGCTTACTGGAAGTAGTACAAGTGGGCTTACGACTTCCCCTCTGGGATGACCATCGACTCCCAGCGGCAACAACAGCAGCGCCAGCAGCAGTAGGCGTTACACGCAAGGATGCATCGGAGGAATCCCAGGCAGGAGAGGACTCGTCAGACTTGCCAGTGACATGGCCTGCAGGACTATTGGCATTCCTGGGGAAGGAGGAAATTGACACTGAGGGAGTTGGTGGGGTGGTTTGCGTGAGCTTGGTTACAAGAGGAAGGGATTTACTGGTCAGTGGACTGCTTCCGCTGTCACCCAAAGTTTTTGAACTTGTCACTGACTTATTATGAATGCGCTGCAGGTGACGTATAAGGGAGGATGTTCCGAGGTGGTTAACGTCCTTACCCCTACTTATTACAGCTTGACAAAGGGAACACACGGCTTGACACCTGTTGTCCGCATTTGTGGTGAAATACCTCCACACCGAAGAGCTGATTTTTTTGGTATTTTCACCTGGCATGTCAACGGCCATATTCCTCCCACGGACAACAGGTGTCTCCCCGGGTGCCTGACTTAAACAAACCACCTCACCATCAGAATCCTCCTGGTCAATTTCCTCCCCAGCGCCAGCAACACCCATATCCTCCTCATCCTGGTGTACTTCAACACTGACATCTTCAATCTGACTATCAGGAACTGGACTGCGGGTGCTCCTTCCAGCACTTGCAGGGGGCATGCAAATAGTGGAAGGCGCATGCTCTTCACGTCCAGTGTTGGGAAGGTCAGGCATCGCAAACGACACAATTGGACTCTCCTTGTGGATTTGGGATTTCAAAGAACGCACAGTTCTTTGCGGTGCTTTTGCCAGCTTGAGTCTTTTCAGTTTTCTAGCGAGAGGCTGAGTGCTTCCATCCTCATGTGAAGCTGAACCACTAGCCATGAACATAGGCCAGGGCCTCAGCCGTTCCTTGCCACTCCGTGTGGTAAATGGCATATTGGCAAGTTTACGCTTCTCCTCCGACAATTTTATTTTAGGTTTTGGAGTCCTTTTTTTTCTGATATTTGGTGTTTTGGATTTGACATGCTCTGTACTATGACATTGGGCATCGGCCTTGGCAGACGACGTTGCTGGCATTTCATCGTCTCGGCCATGACTAGTGGCAGCAGCTTCAGCACGAGGTGGAAGTGGATCTTGATCTTTCCCTAATTTTGGAACCTCAACTTTTTTGTTCTCCATATTTTATAGGCAGAACTAAAAGGCACCTCAGGTAAACAATGGAGATGGATGGATTGGATACTAGTATACAATTATGGACGGACTGCCACGGTTAGGTGGTATAAAAAAACCACGGTTAGGTGGTATATATTATAATAATAATACAATTATGGATGGACGGACTGCCTGCCGACTGCCGACACAGAGGTAGCCACAGCCGTGAACTACCGCACTGTACACTGGTTGATAAAGAGATAGTAGTATACTCGTAACAATTAGGATGACACTATGACGGTATAAAGAATGAAAAAAAAACCACGGTTAGGTGGTAGGTATATAATAATAAATAATACAATTCTGGTCGGACGGACTGCCTGCCGTGTGCCGACACAGAGGTAGCCACAGCCGTGAACTACCGCACTGTACACTGGTTGATAAAGAGATAGTAGTATACTCGTAACAATTAGGATGACACTATGACGGTATAAAGAATGAAAAAAAAAACCACGGTTAGGTGGTAGGTATATAATAATAAATAATACAATTCTGGTCGGACGGACTGCCTGCCATGTGCCGACACAGAGGTAGCCACAGCCGTGAACTACCGCACTGTACACTGGTTGATAAAGAGATAGTAGTATACTCGTAACAATTAGGATGACACTATGACGGTATAAAGAATGAAAAAAAAACCACGGTTAGGTGGTAGGTATATAATAATAAATAATACAATTCTGGTCGGACGGACTGCCTGCCGTGTGCCGACACAGAGGTAGCCACAGCCGTGAACTACCGCACTGTACACTGGTTGATAAAGAGATAGTAGTATACTCGTAACAATTAGGATGACACTATGACGGTATAAAGAATGAAAAAAAAACCACGGTTAGGTGGTAGGTATATAATAATAAATAATACAATTCTGGTCGGACGGACTGCCTGCCGTGTGCCGACACAGAGGTAGCCACAGCCGTGAACTACCGCACTGTACACTGGTTGATAAAGAGATAGTAGTATACTCGTAACAATTAGGATGACACTATGACGGTATAAAGAATGAAAAAAAAAACCACGGTTAGGTGGTAGGTATATAATAATAAATAATACAATTCTGGTCGGACGGACTGCCTGCCGTGTGCCGACACAGAGGTAGCCACAGCCGTGAACTACCGCACTGTACACTGGTTGATAAAGAGATAGTAGTATACTCGTAACAATTAGGATGACACTATGACGGTATAAAGAATGAAAAAAAAAACCACGGTTAGGTGGTAGGTATATAATAATAAATAATACAATTCTGGTCGGACGGACTGCCTGCCGTGTGCCGACACAGAGGTAGCCACAGCCGTGAACTACCGCACTGTACACTGGTTGATAAAGAGATAGTAGTATACTCGTAACAATTAGGATGACACTATGACGGTATAAAGAATGAAAAAAAAACCACGGTTAGGTGGTAGGTATATAATAATAAATAATACAATTCTGGTCGGACGGACTGCCTGCCGTGTGCCGACACAGAGGTAGCCACAGCCGTGAACTACCGCACTGTACACTGGTTGATAAAGAGATAGTAGTATACTCGTAACAATTAGGATGACACTATGACGGTATAAAGAATGAAAAAAAAACCACGGTTAGGTGGTAGGTATATAATAATAAATAATACAATTCTGGTCGGACGGACTGCCTGCCGTGTGCCGACACAGAGGTAGCCACAGCCGTGAACTACCGCACTGTACTGTGTCTGCTGCTAATATAGACTGGTTGATATTTAAAGAGATATTAGTAGTATACAACAATACTATACTGGTGGTCAGGCACTGGTCACCACTCCTGCAGCAAAAGTGTGCACTGTTAATTAATATAATTGTACTCCTGGCTCCTGCTAACAACCTGCAGTGCTCCCCAGTCTCCCCCACAATTAATTATAAGCTTTTAATTTATACATTGATGACTGTGCAGCACACTGGGCTGAGCTGAGTGCACACAGACTGAGTCACACTGTGTGACTGACTGTGCTGTGTATCGTTTTTTTTTTCAGGCAGAGAACGGATATAGCAGAGAGAAGTGAACGGATATATTATATTAAATAAAAGTTAACTAGCAACTGCACTGGTCACTGACTGTGGTAAACTAACTCTGTCTGCGACTCTGCACAATCTCTCTCTCTCTATCTAATCTATCTCTATTCTAATGGAGAGGACGCCAGACACGTCCTCTCCCTATCAATCTCAATGCACGAGTGAAAATGGCGGCGACGCGCGGCTCCTTATATAGAATCCGAGTCTCGCGATAGAATCCGAGCCTCGCGAGAATCCGACAGCGTCATGATGACGTTCGGGCGCGCTCGGGTTAACCGAGCAAGGCGGGAAGATCCGAGTCGCTCGGACCCGTGAAAAAAAACATGAAGTTCGGGCGGGTTCGGATTCCGAGGAACCGAACCCGCTCATCTCTACTGTTTTGCTTAGTTGGTAGCGTCCGAATACACTCATTTCATTCACGCTGTTTGGGTGCATTTAGCGTAAAGAATCGCTCCAGCAGATGTACTTTGATTTATGTGAAACCTGTGTGCATCCTTCCATTGACTGTCTTACAATGTAAATAAAATAATACAGTGCATTATTACAGAAAAAAAAAAAAAGAAAGAAAGCACATCATGTCTCGAACCATGGACCCCCAGCGAGGGAGGTGGGAGCCTTCACCCCTAGCCCATGACGCCTCATGAGAGATTTCCAATTTCATGTGTGAAAGTACTGCAAACAGCGCCCGGCCCCCGCCCCATTGCTGTTGGTTTATGCCTTAGAGGACTCGGACGCTCGCATTTGTAAAGCACGGTGTTTTCCTCCGCCTCCTGCTAGCCTGTTGCCCTTCCCCCATGGGAGCCTGCACAGATCATGCAGTAGACAGGGAGGGAATGCAGGTCATGTGCAATACACAAACGCCCACTGTAGTACTGTTTTGCTCACTTACAGTACCGTACTGTAGGTTGCATTTAGCGTAAAGAATCGCTCCTGCAGATGTACTTTGATTTATGTGAAACCTGTGTGCATCCTTCCATTGGATGTACTGTATTGGAGAGAAAAAAAAAAATGTTAAAGTGAATGTCACGGGAACACATTAAAAATAAGGTTGGCACTTCCTTCCCATTGGTGTTGGTTTACAGTATGCCGTAGTGTACTCGGACGCTCATGTAATTGCATTTCAAAGGCACAGTATTTTCCATCATCTCCCCCCTACCCCCATCGCCCTTCCCCCCTGGGGGCCTGCACAGGGAGGAAATTCAGGTCCTGTGCAATACACAAACGCTGAAGATCTACAGTACTGTTTTGCTTAGTTGGTAGCGTCCGAATACACTCATTTCATTCACGCTGTTTGGGTGCATTTAGCGTAAAGAATCGCTCCTGCAGATGTACTTTGATTTATGTGAAACCTGTGTGCATCCTTCCATTGACTGTCTTACAATGTAAATAAAATAATACAGTGCATTATTACAGAAAAAAAAAAAAAAAAAAAAGAAAGAAAGCACATCATGTTTCGAACCCTGGACCCCCAGCGAGGGAGGTGGGAGCCTTCACCCCTAGCCCACGACGCCTCATGAGAGATTTCCAATTTCATGTGTGAAAGTACTGCAAACAGCGCCCGGCCCCCGCCCCATTGCTGTTGGTTTATGCCTTAGAGGACTCGGACGCTCGCATTTGTAAAGCACGGTGTTTTCCTCCGCCTCCTGCTAGCCCTCCATTCCCATTATGCATTAGCGAACTCAGACGCTCATATATTTTAAAAGCACGGTGCTTATACATTGTACTGTACATTCTTCCTTTTACACAATTACTGTAGTTGCGTCTCCATACACATACAGTACTGTACAGTACTCCATACTTTTTCCACCGCCTCCCGTTACGCCTACAGTATTGCCAGAGCTGTAGATCAATCCGCCGCTATACTGTACGATCGAAAGTACTGGATTAGTGGAGCATTAGCCACACAGTGGTGGAGATGTGTAATGCATGATGAGTATCTAGATCGTCTCAACGCGCCTGCCTGTGATTAAACTCAGCTATCGCCTTAGCGTGGCTAAACGCCCGTCTCGGCGGAGAAACAGTCAAGATAAAAGTGGCTACATCTGTATGCAGCACACTGAGCACAGATATGGAGCGTTTTGCAGGCAGAGAATGTATAATACTTGTGGTCACTGGTCAGCAAAACTCTGCACTGTACTTCTCCTATATAATACTGCTGGTCCCCAGTCCCCACAATAAAGCAGTGTGAGCACAGATATATGCAGCACACTGAGCACAGATATGGAGCGTTTTTCAGGCAGAGAACGTATACTGGTGGTCACTGGTCAGCAAAACTCTGCACTGTACTCCTCCTATATAATACTGCTGGTCCCCAGTCCCCACAATAAAGCAGTGTGAGCACAGATATATGCAGCACACTGAGCACAGATATGGAGCGTTTTTCAGGCAGACAACGTATAATACTGGTGGTCACTGGTCAGCAAAACTCTGCACTGCACTCCTCCTATAATACTGCTGGTCCCCAGAATAAAGATATGCAGCCCCCTGAAACAAAGTGAGAGGACGCCAGCCACGTCCTCTCACTATCATTTCCAATGCACGAGTGAAAAATGGCGGCGACGTGCGGCTCCTTATATAGAATCCGAATCTCGCGAGAATCCGACAGCGGGATGATGACGTTCGGGCGCGCTCGGGTTAACCGAGCCATACGGGAGAATCCGAGTATGCCTCGGACCCGTGTAAAATGGCTGAAGTTCAGGGGGGTTCGGTTTCTGAGGAACCGAACCCGCTCATCTCTACCTCTAACACATGGAATCTATCACATGGCAAGATGGTGGCTGTGGCCCTGGGCTCTTTATCATCGGCTCCTATCTCACCTAAAGGGGTAAAAACTGCTGGTTCATGAGCGCATCTCTTGGAGACATAGAGAACCCTGTCGGGTGATAGGAGGTGCTGGGAACCCCAACGGGTGTGAGGAGATGGCAGGGCCTGTGGCGCAGGCGCTGGTAACCCCGACGAGTGCGAGGAGGAGACAGGTGCTGTGGCGCGGGTTCTGGATCCCTCTGCAGCTGATGCTGTTTGGGTCTCCTTTCCTGCTTGCTTCCATGGGTGATCTGTAGAACAACCAGGTCAGCTTTGTCCTGGCCCATGGTGTGTCAGTGGGATACCTCCCTGTGGGTTATTGTGGAGCTGAGCATGGGAGCTCTGAGAGCATGCGACCATCCCTAGCCCCACCTGATGTTGATTTGTTTTGAGTCACCAGAAACTGCAGAGGAGACAATCATCCAGCATGTAGAAGACATTCCTGTGACTGGTCCAGTTGCTTCATCAAGTGGTTTGTGCACACACAACTTTACATAGACACCTCTGGCGAACAACTCTCTTATGCTATTGCTTTAATGTGGAAGGTGGTAATTGCATCACTGTCTTTCACTTGTTATTCAGGAAGTGCCTCTGCAGCCATTACATAGAAACATAGGGGGTCTTTCCGACCCGTTCGCACGCAGCGTTTTTTTCGCTACGGTGCGAAAGGGTGCGGAATGCGCATGCGTGGCAGCCACAGTGTGCATGCACGACTTTGCCCGGCGAAAGGGGTCGCCGGGTTACGTCGCGGCTTAAGAAGAAAGAGATCGCAGGACGGACCGCAAAGAAGATTGACAGGAAGAGGGCGGTGCAGGGCGGATCCAGACTGTTTGGAGCCGTTTTCGGGGAGTGGTGAGTAAAACGCAGGCATGCCCAGGAGAACGGAGGGCAGAGGAGTGACGTCAAAGCCGGGCCCATCATCGCTGGATCCATCGCACAGGATAAGTATGTCCAGGCCTAGTCTTGTTTTGTGTGAATTTTTTTTTTAGCTTAGCAGGGCTGCACCAGTGACTGCAGCCCTGCTAAGCTAAAATACACTCCCCCATAGGCGTGGACTAGTTGATCGCAGCAGCAGCAGCAGCAAAAAGTTCCTGTCTGCGATCAACTCGGAATGACCACCATAGAAACAGAATTTGACGGCAGATAAGAACCACTTGGGCCATCAAGTCTGCCCCCTTTTTTTTTTAACGTTATTTTTATCTCTAACCTTGTTTGATCCTTATTTCTTTGTAAGGATATCCTTATGTCTATCCCATGCATGTTTAAATTGCTCTACTGTCTTAGCCTCTACCACCTCTGATGGGAGGCTATTCCACTTGTCCACTACCCTTTCTGTGAAGTAATTTTCCCTCAAATTTCCCCTGAACCTCCCCCCCTCCAGTCTCAATGCATGTCCTCGTGTCCTATTGCTTCACTTCATTTGGAGAATGTTTCCCTCCTGGACTTTGTTAAAACCCTTGATATATTTGAAAGTTTCTATCATGTCCCCCCTTTCCCTTCTCTGCTCCAAACTATACATATTGAGATTTCTTAGTCTTTCTGGGTATGTTTTGTGATTTAGGTAATGTACCATTTTAGTTGCCCTTCTTTTTACAGTTTCTAATGTATTACTTTCCTTTTGAAGATATGGGTGGTCATTCCCAGTTGTTCGCTCGCTAGCAGATTTTAGCAGCATTGCAAACGCTAGGCCGCCGCCCTCTGGGAGTGTATCTTAGCTTAGCAGAATTGCGAACGAAAGATTAGCAGAATTGCGAATAGAAATTTCTTAGCAGTTTCTGAGTAGCTCGAGACTTACTCCTACACTGCGATCAGCTCAGCCCTTTTCGTTCCTGGTTTGACGTCACAAACACGCCCTGCGTTTGGTCAGCCACTCCCCCGTTTCTCCAGACACTCCCGCGTTTTATCCTGGCACGCCTGCGTTTTTCCGCACACTCCCAGAAAACGGTCAGTTTCCGCCCAGAAACACCCACTTCCTGTCAATCACACTCCGATCACTTCAACAATGGAAATTCTTCGTTCGGACGTGAGTAAATCTACTAAGTTTTGAGCAAAAATACTTAGTGCATGCACACTGCGTACCATGCGCATGCGCATTTTCGCCTTAATCGCTCCATTGCGAAAATCGGCAACGAGCGAACAACTCGGAATGACCCCCATGGCTTCCAGAATTGAACACAGTATTCTAGATGAGGCCGTACCAATGACCTATACAGTGGCATCATTACTTCTTTCTTTCTGGAGCCATTGTTCTAGTACAGCCATTGCAGCTAGTACAGTCACATAAACATCTTAGTGATATTTGGTGGACCCCTTTCTTTGAAAGTAAAGCATTCATAACCAATAACCAGAAATAACGACACTGAGACTTGAATTTTGGCAGAAAATTGCTAGCTATTTATTTGTCCCTAACCATTAGGAAACCTGTAATAAAGAGATTAATTTAATATGCCGCTCCAGCTGGCATATGGTGGCGGCCCAAAAGAACGGCTCAATTAATCTAAATTAACCTTAAATAACTTAACCCTATAAATTTACTAAAAACTTACCATAAACCGGTAATAGGTGACAACTCAACCCCCACAGTGACTACCCACCGCTCCTGGGTGCCCTGCCGCTGCCTTCCCGGACTGGTGGTCAAGCGGCCATAAGTCGATGGAGGTGAGTGCACCTAAACCACAACAAACTGTAAAACACTACAGTTTTCCCTACAATACGAAACTGCCGTTCTTTTCCGCCAATAAATAGCCAACGAAAACAGCCAACAACTTAGAGCCAAAGCACCACGTGCCAAAACTTCCAAATACCAGGGCGGGAGGGTGGGAAACCAAATCACCAAGAGACTTAAAATGGCTTCACCTTCCCTATATATATCAAGCCCTCCCCCTAAAGAAGGCTGTACTTTCCTCACAGCTAGGTCCACCCCTCCCCAGATGTTTAACTCTTTTCTCTCCTATGCAGTCAATACTCTCTCCTAAACATCTTAGTGATATTTGGTGGACCCCTTTCTTTGAAAGTAAAGCATTCATAACCAATAACCAGAAATAACGACACTGAGACTTGAATTTTGGCAGAAAATTGCTAGCTATTTATTTGTCCCTAACCATTAGGAAACCTGTAATAAAGAGATTAATTTAATATGCCGCTCCAGCTGGCATATGGTGGCGGCCCAAAAGAACGGCTCAATTAATCTAAATTAACCTTAAATAACTTAACCCTATAAATTTACTAAAAACTTACCATAAACCGGTAATAGGTGACAACTCAACCCCCACAGTGACTACCCACCGCTCCTGGGTGCCCTGCCGCTGCCTTCCCGGACGGGTGGTCAAGCGGCCATAAGTCGATGGAGGTGAGTGCACCTAAACCACAACAAACTGTAAAACACTACAGTTTTCCCTACAATACGAAACTGCCGTTCTTTTCCGCCAACAGCGAAAGACTCATCCCCACAGTCTTTCGCACCGCCACCATAAACCTACCCTAACTCCTGCAAAGCGAAACCTAGATCCTCCAGAAAAAACATCATCCCCTCATTGGATAGATGTACTCCATCGCGCCGGAAAAGGTGGCTGTCTCTGAACCGTATCCTCGGGTGGCGAACCACCCTCCCACCGTGGGACAGCACCCACTTTGCCACCGCTCCGTTCACCTTTTTCCGGGCCTCATCAATCTGGCGACCATCCGCCACAACCCTCCAACACAATCTTGGCACCATCATTGAAAATACCAAAACACAATTGGTCCATGCCGCGGTCACACTTGCCAGATCCTGTATCATGGCCCACCGCAGATCCAAGGATGTCCTCTTCCCCAAGTCGTTGCCACCTAGATGGACAACCAAAACCTTAGGGACTCCATGCTTGCTGGCCTGACTCACTAACCTACTCCTCAGCTCACCCCACATCATACCTCGCCAGCCAAGCCATCTGACACCCTGTACTCCAAGCAATGCCTGAGACCCTTCCGAGGCCACAAACCTGGCCGCCCAGTAAATGTAAGAGTGGCCCACCACCCAAATGGTCAAATTGTCTTCAAACCATCCTGAAGGGAAAAAAGAGGGGTAGAATTGATTACTAAGAGGCTTATTAATTGTTTATACTGAAGGATCTGCCAAAAAAGAAAACTTTAGATCTCGCTATTGCAGCAGTCACGGCCTAGCCGACTGCACCATGCTTCGTTGCCAATTTAGAAGTGCAATTAAAGACACAAAGGGGGAAGATCAAATAAAATTAAACGAAATAAAAACAGGGGGGGGGGTATAAAATGGGAAACACATGTAATAACTCAGCTGGAGGTGAAACGTAAAGACCTGCTGAGGGACTCTGATTAGATCAAATTAGCCGAATTATAGATTAGAATTCAGTCCGTCAAGTCAGGCAAAAAATCGCAAATAACTCCAGACCCCCGCTGCCGACTCATGCCAGCAACGGCGAGTAGCTAATCCCTGAGTAGGATAAAAGAAAAAGGGGGTAACACCAACAGACGCACGACACCATAGAATCACAGAACTGTAACAACATAATACATTGCAATTTAAACAAAGCACCAAGCGCAAACCGACCTCTCATGTGACGGGGCGAATATATCGTCTATAACTTGACGACTTCCATCGCCCCACCGCCTGTATTTCAGTTCTGGAGCAACCCGCCGCAGCAGCCGACGTCGCTGCGCCTATGCGAAAGGAATGGGTACCAAAAGCAGTGGGTGGGAGGCCCAAGCCCGCCAAACAGCGACTCAGCATCCATCGAAACTGGTATTTCGTGACTGGCAGCCCATCATAATGCAACAGCCAAGACCCCTCCTTAACGGGTCGCACCACCACGTATTGCATTGCCAGCCCCACCGGGCAAACGCTCTCCTCCAGCGCTGGAACCATTGTAACCCAGCGCCCTCTCCCCACTTGATCCGTCTTGGAGCGTCGCAACCTGCACAGCAAGGACCTCTCACCCACTACCACGTCTCCGCCCAGCATACGCGAATCTGCTCTCTTGGAAGGCGCTACCAACTCAGAAACTCGAAAGGCCCCGTGGAAAGCCATTGAGAACGCCAAACTAAACAAAAGCGTCTCAAACCTGGACGACGCGACTCGCCCTACCGCCTCGATGACGGCCGGCAACAACGCCGCATCGATGGGCCGCCTCCTATCCGGTGGCGACGGCGCAACTCGCGCCCACCCCTTCATTGCCTTCCGCAGAACCTCGCTTTTTGTTACGTCAGGGACGCCTCGCAGCTTGCAGAAAAACGAAATGCCTGCCAAATACCGCGATACCACTGCTCGTGACCTACCGGAGACGTAAAGCTGCCACATAAAAGAAAGCATCAGCCGATGCCTGCTCTTACCTTGATGCTGACGCCCCTGGACAAACTCCTCCCATTCACTCCAAGCTTGTCCGTACGCCTTGAGCGTGGCCGGCGCGATTGACCGCAACGCTAGACCCTCCAGTCCGGTCCGATCACCTGCCAAACATAACCAGGACAGTGAAAACCTTGCTCTTCGGCCTCAGGTGCCAGATCCCAAAATCTCTCCCACTGTCCACGCGACAATGCGTCTGCGATTCCGTTTTCCAACCCGGGCACGTGCTGCGCCCGGAACCATAGGTTCCTACGCAAGCATGTCAAAAGCAATTGTCCAAGTACCCGCAGTACCACCAGCGATTTCGCCCTTTGGTTATTAATCGCATGCACCACGCCCAGATTATCGCACCTGAACACTATGCTGCGGTTAGCCAACCGATCGCCCCAAACTTCCAACGCTACCATAATGGGAAAAAGCTCCAGCAGCACCAAATCCCTTGTAAGACCCTCGCTATGCCAATTTGCCGGCCAAGATGCCGCACACCACGATCCCTCCAGAAAACAACCGAATCCAGAGGCACCTGCAGCATCGGTAAAAAGCTGCAAACTCTCGCTGTCAACGGCTGGCGCTTGCCATATGCTCACCCCGTTGAAATCTTCCAGGAATGAAGCCCAGACGGCCAAATCCCTTTTTAATTCAGAGGACAATCGAACGAAATGATGCGGCCTGGCACACCCCGCTGTTGCCCTTTCGAGCTTCCGGCAGAAAACCCTGCCCATCGGTATCACCCGACAAGCAAAGTTCAGCATGCCCAGCAAGGACTGCGCCTGCCGCAGCGTGACTTTACGCGAGCCGTTGAAACGGCAAATAGTTTCGCGGAGCTTTGACACTTTGTCCTGGGGCAGGCGACACTCTCCCGCCACGGTGTCAATTTCAATCCCCAAAAATGATAGACAGGAGGCCGGACCCTCCGTTTTATCCCTGGCTACCGGGACACCGAAGTGGTAAAAAAGGGCTCGTGTGCTAAACAGCAAGTCGCCGCATCTTGTGCCAGTAGCCGGCCCCGCACACAGGAAATCATCGAGGTAATGCGCAACCCCGTGACCGCCTGACGCAGACTCCACGCACCAATGAAGAAAAGTGCTAAAGCGCTCGAAAAACGAGCATGAAACGGAACATCCCATCGGCAGACATTTGTCGATGAAATACTCCGCCCCAATCCAGAAACCCATAAAACGAAATGAGTCCGGATGCAATGGCAGTAATCTAAAGGCTGACTCAACATCAATCTTAGCCATGAGGGCCCCGCTCCCGTAGCTGCGGACCATCTCTAGCGCCTCGTCAAATGACTGATACACCACCGAGCAATGAGCCGGTGGTATGGCGTCGTTGACCGATGCCCCTGGCGGGTAAGAAAGATGCTGAATGAGCCGGAAAGCGCCCGGAGTCTTCTTTGGTACCACCCCGACCGGGGAGATGACCAAGTCATCCACCGGGGGTGACTTAAACGGCCCCTCCATCCTGCCCAACCTGACCTCCTTATCCACTTTCTCCCGTAACACAGTCGGCAAGGCTCGGGCGGATTGAAGATTCCTGTGCGCGCGCACGGACACTTCGCTTGCAACAGGCAAGCGAAAACCGAACTTAAAACCGTTTAACAAAAACTTTGCATCCCTTTTATTAGGATACAGACCCAACCATTTACCCATAGTTTCCAACTTAACTGGCGTTGGTGCTCTGCTGAGCGGTCCCGCTCGCGGCCTGCTTAGGGTAGGGTTGTTTCCCCCGATTGCCTTGTCATCCCCCTTTGAAACAAGAGGAGGCTGGGTGGGTTCCACCGCACTGCTGGCAAGAGTGGCGAAAACGACACTGTTTGCCAAATGAACATGTTCCGCTGTTAAAAGCGAAGCATTTCCCCCGAGGGGCAGACCGCCCGCCCATGCGAACGGCCAATCCGCCTGTCTTGGCAAATCCCCCGTCCGCGCCCGTTCCCTGCGCTGACGACCCCCCGCGGCGCCCCCCCGTTCCCTGTTTCTGGGTCTCTTCCTCCCGCTGGGATGCCCGGGTCACTTTGAGCCAGACCTCTACGTCTTTGAACCCAAAGTCCATGACCCGTAACCCGTCCTGCTTCTCCCGAAACTCTTGGTCATATTGCCGCCATTCCGAGCCCGAGGATGTGCGCTGCATGTCGTGTACGAGATGAAGGTACCGGATGATATTCATGTGCTCTTCCGGCCTGTCCTCCAAATAGCAAGCCGCAAACACCCAAAATCCGGCCAGCCAGTTATCAAAAGACCTGAAAGCTTCTGCCCCCATGCCCTTCGTAGCGGCCGCCGCTTTGTAATCCTTCTTCATGGCCTTAGTCAAACCGAATAAGTCTACAAAGTCACCCCTACGTATCTTTTTGCGGCAGCTGTCTCGCAGCCCCCGCATAACTGCGGTGTACTCGCAGCGCACTACCCCCGGCAGATCTCGCCTCTTCTTTGCCCTACGCTCCTCTTCACTAATTCGCCTGCGCCGCTTACGCCTCTTCTGCTGCTTTGCTGCCCTTTTGGCAAGTTTCTCGGCCTCCTTCCTTGCCCTAGCAGTACTATCAGCGTCGGACGCTTGCGACGCCAAAGAGGAGGATGAGGACGAAGAGCTACGCGAACTCGAGCTCGCGGTGGAAATTGATATAGACTGTACCAACTCACCGGATGCCGTCGACCTCTCCGACCCGGATTGTTCGTCGTCTTCATTCCAATCATCGTCAACCGTGAAGTCTGCCGAATCCCTTTCACCTTGGTCCTCTGTGGAAGACAAAACAAAAGAGGGCCCGGCCCGCGCATGCGGCGCACGCCGGGCACCCCGTGTGGAATGCGCAGTGGCCGTGTTCCCCTGCCGCTCACGGTCTGATCCTAGCTCCAGCTCCGCCGCGGCAGCCCCCAGCTCTCGGCAGGCTCGTGCCACTCGCTGCGCCGCTGATGTCCTGACATTGCCTGACCCCCTGCGTCCCGCAGCTTGGCCGAAATCCGCCGTTGCCCTAGGGGAGGCCACTGCAGTTAATGGCCCAAGAGCCTCCACCACCGTGGCCAGCGCCGACGCTATGGCCCCAGGAGGATCCCATGCGGCGCGACCCCCGGAAACACCGCCCGAAGGACGACCGGTCCTTGGTTGGGCGCGAGCCCGCGCCCACCGACCGCCCGACGCGCCCCGGGGATCCTGCCCCTCATGCTCTAACCCGAAGGCAAGAGCCCCCCGGCCGGCCCAGTCGCTCTCCCTCTCCGATCCTTCCCCTTCCCTATCCAGGGAAGGAGAAGAATCCCCTGGTCCTGGGGAGGACCCGCTGTCGTGCGCAGCGGCCCGGGCCGCGGCCCTGCGGCCGCTGACCCATTCTCTGTCTCCCCTCCTGCCGCGGGACCCGCTGCGTCCCGCGACGGTCACAGGGACCTGCTGCCCCCCCGCGCGTGCTCCCCCGCGTGTCACCTGACCAGCGGAGAGTGCACCCGCATGCTGCTGGCGGCCACCCCTTGCTGGTCCTGCTGTGCCCCCATCACTCTTTGCCCTGTCCATGCGCCCAGCGCTGCCTCCCCGAGGCACACGCTGCACCCCCCTAAACCTGTCTCTCCCCCTGCCGAACTCCGGCATCCGGGGAGAAGAAGAAGGTGGCCTGTGCAATGCTGGCGCCGCTGCGCGCGCACGTGCGCGGCCAGCGGCGTCCGGAGCGAGCGAGGGCGCGCGCGCACCTCGAGCGCGCGCCCCACGTCCTCCCGGACTGCTCCTCCTCTTCGGCCGCCGCGCGAGGCTCCTGTATAGTCCCCGCGCGGTGACCGCCAGCTCCCTCAACCATCCTCTCCCCCCGCCCGGCCCGAACAGCCGACCGCGGCGAGGAAGGAGAGACCGTGTCTGACGCACTCGGGCGCCCCCCGCGGCGCGCACGCGCGCGCCCGCAATGATCCCGGGCTCGGCGGCTCCCGGCGGGGACGGCCGCCGCCCGCTGACACTCGAGCGGCCTGCAGGGACCCCTGGTCCCCCACGCCGCCCTCGTCTGGCCGGAGTGCCCGACTCGGCACCCGGCGGCGAGTCCGCCCGGGCCCCGCCAGCGCTGCCTGCGGGCGCATTTGATGAGGCCCTAGGGGACGGAGCCCCGTCCCTTACGCCGCCCACCGCCGCCTCAGGGCCCGCTCGGCCGTCCGACCCACGGTACCGAGCCGGGGCCCTTAGCACGCGCTGGGGGCGAGCGGACATCCCAGCAGACACAATACCGGGAGGGGTAAGTAAATTCAAATAGTAAGGGGATACTGGAGAGGAGAGTACCAAGAGAGGGTCAGACTATATACTAGCGACACAGCAAGATTCAGCCCAATAAAACAAGATTTGCTGGCACTGCAGCACTCACCTAAACCAAATCACCAAGAGACTTAAAATGGCTTCACCTTCCCTATATATATCAAGCCCTCCCCCTAAAGAAGGCTGTACTTTCCTCACAGCTAGGTCCACCCCTCCCCAGATGTTTAACTCTTTTCTCTCCTATGCAGTCAATACTCTCTCCTTTCTGCAGCACTTTAGAGTCCTGTAATGATTTGAATAGAAATAATTTTAGGAAAGTCCAGCTTGGTGCGATCACATAGGATGCGAGCATGGCGATTGCTTAATATACAATTTATACATGTAATAAAATTAACAACAAATTGTAAAATGTGATTTCATCTAGAAACAAATTTTGTCCAATTTTGCTTAAAATGCAGTATACAGATGGGTAAATGATAGCAGTGTGGCCTGCCAGCAATTCAATGCTGCTAAAGATAAATCAAATTTTGTTCCAAGTCCTTATTTAAAAGTCTGTACTCTCCAGTTTAAGGGTTATATATGCCACAAAGAATATTTTGAAAGATATATTTACCAAGCTTAAATTTTATTAGTTTACTACTTTGCTGCAACTAGTTTGTATTCATACTGCAAAGCTGAGATTAAAACATTTTGTATTTGTCATGGTGAAGATAAACTACTAAGCGATAGTGAAAATGTACTCCTCTTATCGTGGCAGCTAATTAACTTACTTGGTAAATGAATACCATATGTTTCATGAGAAAAATTACCATCCAAATCACATCAGTGGAGATGCTTACAGTTACCAAAAGCTAAGAGAGGAAAAGTATTTATAATGGGTGCACACTATCTCTCTAAAACATATCTTCATTAAATACTATTAAAATAACAGCGAAAATGGATAGAGAAAGTGAGAAAAAACTATTGTGATCAAAAGAAAAAGGCTGTACGTGATGTCACCTATCAAACAATGTGGTGTATCAGGGACAGTAAGCATGAGTCAGTAATAATCCATATGAAAATGTTCCATACAATTATTTTTATGATATATAGATTTCATATTAAATTAAACAGAAAGGGCACAACCTTTCCTCTTATGATTGCCGTCACCTGTGTTGCACGAATTAATTGATAAAAAGAGGCGTATTCACCACAGATGACAGCAAAGACTCTTTGAGGTTTTATCAATCAAAAAACTGATCTAGTGCAAAAAAACACAGAATACACATTGAGAAAAGTTTCTCTGCTGTGCAGTAACATGGGCAGTCTCTGTAGCCTAGTGGTTAAGTTCCCTCCACACAGTGATATTTCTTGCACACAGAAATGTCAGGATCTTTGGTACGAATCATGGGTTCGACCTGTGTTTATAGTATTGGTCATTTGTATTGGCCTGGCTGGTTACTGATATTGGTAACAGTCTCAGAACATGCTTGGATATGTGGTGGCTCCATGAGTACTTTGAGAATGCATCCACATGGCATAGAGTACCCTGGCATTGTGGATGATGGCTGTATCCTCAGTTGGATGTTGCACTGTGTTTATTATTATTACTTTTATTAAAGTGCAACATCAACACTAAATACACAGAATGCATATTAAGAAAAGTGTTTCTGCTGTCCAAACACACGGGCAGGCTCCATAGCCTAGTGGTTAAGTTTTTCTGCCCACAGTAATGTTTTCTGCGCACAGATATGTCAGGGTCACTGGTTCGAATCCTAAGTTCAACCTGTGTTTATAGTTTTGGTCATTTTCTGCCTGGCTGGTTATTGATATTGGTAAGTTTCAGAACATGCTTGAACATGTTGTGGCTCCAGGTGTGGTTCATTAGGTCGACATGAGATTTTTGTCTGTTTTTGGTGTCGCTTACTATGTAAAGTGACGGGGAACCCCAATTAGTGCACCGAGTCTCCTAGCATGGCTTGCTTCGCTCGCCATGTTTCGGGCAAGGTGCCTCGCTGTGCTCGCCACAGGTTACCATTCCCAATTGTAGTCCACGTGGATTGTTAAGTATTAAAAAGGTGAAAAAATGGGGGGGGGATTTGTGAAAAACTCATGTCGACATTTCTGCATGTCGACCTAATGACCATGTCGACCTTATGACCATGTTGACCTAATGCATATCGACCTTCAGTGGTTGACCCAATGTATGTTGACCTAATGCTTGTCGACCTAACGACCGCCACCCGTGGCTCCATGAGTATTTTGAGAATGCTTCCACATGGCATAGAGTACCCTGGGCTTGTGGATGATGGTTGTATCCTCAGTTAGATGTTGCACTGTGTTTGTTGTTATTATCTTCTCTAACATCCATAAGGGATACTGGGAACACTGAATTACAATGGGGTATAGATGGTTTCCAAAGGAGCCGGTGCACTTTAAATTTCTTCAACAGAGTGTGCTGGTTCCTGGTCAACAGCTTACCTGCACCGAGGGACACTTGTGGAGGACAGACACCGGCCTCCTGGAGGTGCTGAGTCAGAACCCACTGACAGGACAATGGTCCTGAGGGTTCGTGTACTGCAGGCATTGTGCTCTCGCGCACTCACCCCAAGCATACCGCACACCCCCAGTACAGAGCCTGAAGATCGTCAGAGTGGTGAGTGATAATCAGGGACCCCGCTTGCAGGGGCCCTGGTTCATTGTGCGGGGTGTGATCGCGGGGCGGGCATACGGACTCCCCTTGGGGTGATCCCATAGCCCCCTCCTTGTGCAGACTGGCCAGCGATAGTGGAATGGTGTCCCAGTACTTTCATTTGTACACTATTTGGGGACTTTGCCAGTATAAATAACAGTATAGCTCCAGCGCCATTGCTGGGGGCAGAGCTTCATCAGAGCGGGACCCTGGCACCATTTCCTGCACTCACTGCACTGCTGCCGGACTGCCAGCTTCTCCAAAGGATTCTCCATGGCCAGACACTGGTACAGGGGTAAACACACAGATGGAGTGCGCTGTCAACGGCAGCCTGTACTGGGAAGGTCAGTTCCCTTAATAATTTAAGTAAAATAGAAAAGATGGGTACTGGCGCCGGCTGAAATTAAATGTGAGATGAACGACTCAATGAAATAAAATTTAAAAAGTTACATTTAATAGACATTCATCAAAGTGAGGTTATCCTACCCCTCAGAAATAAAACACAAGCAATTGCTGAACGATAAGAAATGCACTTTGTAGGATCCCACAGGGTTAACCCTTTTAAGTATAATGTCCACAATTCCTGGCTAGGACGCTGTTCCACATATGCCCACAAGTTCAATTAGGTATAAGGTAATTTACCAGACTGGATTCCAAGTAAGTCCCCTAGGTCTCTCTTGCAGTTAGGAACCAAATGGCAGAAGGGGGCGAGTCCAGGTCAAATGAAGAACTTGTGTCGGAATGTCATCCTTAGTGGAAGCTGATAGGTCCAAAGTTTACCAGGAGGTGGATGAAGGTGCTGATACTTGTGGTCCTACAAGCTGAAGCCCAACGCATTTCGCTGGTCTGATTGGTGCCAGCTTCCTCAGGAGCATAAATCCAATGCCCAGCCAGTGGGGTTTATAAAGCCTTAATAATCAGGGATTAGTTGGAAACACCTGTTAGCCCTGCTAATGCTAACACATATCCATTTATATTTCATAAATCAAGTAATCATTTACAACAGAAGGCAATAATTTCAAAACACATACCAAACCTGTTTTTATTAATAAAAACGAGTCCTGTAAAGGCTTTATAAACATAAGAATATGTAACCCAAATACTATGTCACATGATCGTAGCCGGTCACGTGGGATAGGGCCACCAATGAACCCCGGATCTCAGAGTTTGTAAGATCCCGCCCGAGACCACATGACCGAACCCGATCACGTGATCCCGGAAATGCGTAGTGCGGTTCACAGATCCGGAAATGTCATAGCGCTCAATGGAGCGCATACATGAGAATCAGGAAGCAGGCGCTGCGTTCCAAGGTTATGGGACGCAGCACTGATATTGCTAACTTGTTGTAAACATATTATTGGACAGCGCAATTGGAAGAAAAAGCATAGGGGCAGACAACTTAATAATAGAGAAACATCATTTATATATGTTTCATATTTAAAAATTAATAAACAGATAATAATCCATCCATACTTATATGGAAATACTCCCCCGGAGGGTACTCCCATGCAGCAAATGGTGGATATTTATATACTGAGTGTATAGTGCATAAACCACATTTTTATTTTTATTTTTATGCTGGCTTTGATTACACAATACTCCAAGACAATCATACGTCTAAAAATAGATTAGTGAAAGGGATAAAGAAACAGTAGAGGAGGTGGAGGGATTAACAATCTTCAGCTATCAGATGGACCTTGTACATTTGTTAAAAAAAATATTATTATTGATACACATACAGACCACCTATTGCATTCTCCAGATTGTGAGATTAGTAAACAAGAAATAAAAAAAATAAAAAATAAAGCTCCAACCATCTAATGGTATACCTGAGATATCTATCATTATGTTAAAACGGAATTAGACCATGCATGTGGTATTTAAATTATTTATATATCCTAAACTTATTCATATGTCATATTCCTAAAAAATGGCAGAGATGGTAAAAGAAACAATGCCTTTATATACAAAGTAACAAGTCCCAATTTAACCAAGGGGTTTATATGTGTACTTCACAATATGGTTAATGTAAGTCCTCTAAAGACCCTGGTTTTATGTTATCATATTGTATTTAGCTCGATGTTCTCATTCAACCCATCCGGGTGTAAAGTGCCAAATTTCAGTATCCAGTAAACTTCCCTACAACAAAGCTTGTTGAACCTGTCCCCCCCTCTGGGTGTGTTTCTTTTACCATCTCTGCCATTTTTTAGGAATATGACATATGAATAAGTTTAGGATATATAAATAATTTAAATACCACATGCATGGTCTTTTTAACATAATGATAGATATCTCAGGTATACCATTAGATGGTTGGAGCTTTATTTTTTTATTTTTTTTATTTCTTGTTTACTAATCTCACAATCTGGAGAATGCAATAGGTGGTCTGTATGTGTATCAATAATAATATTTTTTTAACAAATGTACAAGGTCCATCTGATAGCTGAAGATTGTTAATCCCTCCACCTCCTCTACTGTTTCTTTATCCCTTTCACTAATCTATTTTTAGACGTATGATTGTCTTGGAGTATTGTGTAATCAAAGCCAGCATAAAAATAAAAATAAAAATGTGGTTTATGCACTATACACTCAGTATATAAATATCCACCATTTACTGCATGGGAGTACCCTCCGGGGGAGTATTTCCATATAAGTATGGATGGATTATTATCTGTTTATGAATTTTTAAATATGAAACATATATAAATGATGTTTCTCTAATGGTTTATTAAGTTGTCTGCCCCCTATGCTTTTTCTTCCAATTGCGCTGTCCAATAATATGTTTACTACAAGTTAGCAATATCAGTGCTGCGTCCCATAACCTTGGAACGCAGCGCCTGCTTCCTGATTCTCATGTATGCGCTCCATTGAGCGCTATGACATTTCCGGATCTGTGAACCGCACTACGCATTTCCGGGATCACGTGATCGGGTTCGGTCATGTGGTCTCGGGCGGGATCTTACAAACTCTGAGATCCGGGGTTCATTGGTGGCCCTATACCATGTGACCGGCTACGATCACGTGACATAGTATTTGGGTTACATATTCTTATGTTTTTAAAGCCTTTACAGGACTCGTTTTTATAAATAAAAACAGGTTTGGTATGTGTTTTGAAATGATTGCCTTCTGTTGTAAATGATTACTTGATTTATGAAATATACATGGATATGTGTTAGCAGGGCTAAGAGGTGTTTCCAACTAATCCCTGATTATTAAGGCTTTATAAACCCCACTGGCTGGGCATTGGATTTATGCTCCTGAGGAAGCTGGCACCCATCAGACCAGCGAAACGCGTTGGGCTTCAGCTTGTAGGACCACAAGTATCAGCACCTTCATCCACCTCCTGGTAAACTTTGGACCTATCAGCTTCCACTAAGGATGAAATTCCGACACAAGTTCTTCATTTGACCTGGACTCGCCCCCTTCTGCCATTTGGTTCCTAACTGCAAGAGAGACCTAGGGGACTTACTTGGAATCCAGTCTGGTAAATTACCTTATACCTAATTGAACTTGTGGGCAAATGTGGAACAGCGTCCTAGCCAGGAATTGTGGACATTATACTTAAAAGGGTTAACCCTGTGGGATCCTACAAAGTGCATTTCTTATCGTTCAGCAATTGCTTGTGTTTTATTTCTGAGGGGTAGGATAACCTCACTTTGATGAATGTCTATTAAATGTAACTTTTTTAATTTGATATCATTGAGTCGTTCATCTCACATTTAATTTCTGCCGGCACCAGTACCCATCTTTTCCACTGGTACAGGGGTGTAGCTAAGGGGGAGCACCTGCTGTGGGACCCTTGTATTATGCTCCTCACGCACTGTACACTAAATTGCCTTCTCCTAGTAGTTCAATTGTTAGTATCAGGCTGTGTGCTGGTTCCTCATCTCTGTGTATCTCCACACATACAAGGCTGCGCAGGCTTGCTTGTATCCTGTGTCTCTGTGTATGTATGTAAACGTCCTCTATCAGCATGGTGAAAAAAGTTGTGTGCGATGTTTGTCACACCTAGTTTTCCCCCTCTCCTGCAGATTCCCTCATGCTGAACAATGCAGTCAGCTCTCACAAACTAGTGGGGCTTCTGGGGGTGAATTGCAAGCAGGGTTGGCTCTACCATTAGGCAGCTTTAGGCAGCTGCCTAGGGGCACCATCCTCTGGAGGGCGCCACTGAATTCATCTTACAAAAAAATGAAGGATATGAATGTGGCCTCCTTCTTTTACACTGCACTGGCCACTGCTGTGGGTCTAATCAGGTACAGCTGCAACTATCAGGCTGTACCACATAGTGTCTCAGCGTTTCTTCTGTGCTGACACGTGTAACATCAAGTCATGTGTAGGCACATAGAGGCGGATGTAACGGTGAATCCCGGCACTGTAATGCTGCTGCCACCTGTAAGAGGAACCAAGTGTGATATCGCTATAAAGCGGGTGGGGTGTGTTTGTACCTGAAGTTCAGTTGTCAGTTGAACCCACTCTTCAATGATGTCGAGACCAGCGGCTGTTTTCCTCATGTCATCTGTATGGCTGGGACAGAAGGACAAGGAGGACCCCGGAAGGACAACCCAAACACAGTTTGCTTAAGGACCACCACACAGGGAGACGGTGACAACCATTTATTGCACGGCAAGTTATTAGTCACCGCTGTAACTCAATTCTTGTTAGAAACAATTACATCGATTACACTGCCCCAATTCCTCTAGTGTCTATGACAGCGTTCACAGCTTACGTATTTCGAGAGGCACGACGGTGGCTTGGTCAAACAACCATATCAATCACATGCAACAGCAATCATTAGATTGTAATAAAACACTTCAAATATTTTTAAATAAGAAATGTCCTGACAATAATTCTTGGTACCCTACCTAAACTGTCCATCGGGTGGCGCCACATCTCATCTACTAGCATTCAGTTCCTGCGCCTTAGTTGGCATTTGGGGTAAATGTCTCCCTTTAAAAGATCACTTGCTCTTTAATAGTGTACTCTTGGGGAGACGTCAGTGGACGTAAGGTAAGTATTTATAGGAAGGTGTGCAAGTTGAATTAGTTGTAATATAACACAGCAACAATGGCAAACGGTGCTAGAAGATATTTGTATCCACGGAAAGGTAAGTACTTTGTAATACACTACTATATAGGGTAAACTAGTAGACCACCCCTAGTTCTGGTTAGCAGAGTGAAGCACTTGTACCCGGGGGCCTTGGACTCAACTATTTGGCGTCAGGGGCGTCCCCCTTATCCCCAGAGGGTTCAGCTGGTGACAGATCCCAAGGAACTCATACAGTATTAGCTGCTTATTAGGGGGAGGTTGGTGAGTGTACCTGCAGTGCTTTTAGGATCCTGCTCCCTCTGTTGCCTGTAGCCCAGCGCCGACTGCAGTCTCTCCTGACAGTATCTCCCCTGTGGGTGTAGCGCCGGCTTGTGTGCCATGGCTGCTCCCGATCCACTGGCTGGCTGAGTGTAGCGGTAGCTGGCTGTGCTGCGCTCCGGGTGTGCGCATCCTCTGACACCTCTCACAGTCCCCGGCAGCGGCTGGTGGCATCTGGCTCGGCCGCGGCTCTCTTCTCCCATCCTCTTCAGAGGCGCCTCCTGTTGCCACGTTCCCTGGCAACCGCGGTCCTGCACACGGACACAAGGCGGCTCCGTCTCTCTCAGCTGCTGCTCTGATCCCAGCCGTATCTCATCTCCCGGCTGCCGCTGAACACAGCCACTTCTCATTCTCTGCAGGCGGCGGCTCTCTCTCTCACTGGTCATGCTATACTCAGCTATCATTCCTCGGTCTCCCCTCCTTCCTCCTTTTCCCGCGCTCTCCGTCCTCCAATCCCCATCCCCAGGGGTTCCCGCTCTCCAAGATCCGGGCTGTTGCTAGGCAACCACCAAGGGACTTAACCCCTAGTGTCCCTTTTAACAAAAGTCTTTCAGGCAGTATTAGCTGCAATAAGGGGGAAGTCAGTATGCCTTGGGGTATCCCAGACGTGGGTACCATACAATTACCAGGCAAAACAAGGAAACAACTTTTGGGTAAGTGACCCATGGGGGTTCTGTTGGACCACAAACAGTGCAGATCTTACAGCCCGATGGGTAGTTTGCACTTGTAAATAGCATAATAGGGAAAACACAGGCACTGGGGCACAATGAAGTATATGTGGAGATAGGGGGGTCAGTAATGAACTTACAGATGGGAGAATAGAACACAATAAGGAGCAAATAACTATATGTACTGTGTGTGTCTATATATGTATGTATACACTTATAATTAAATATCCCCACCAGACCCCATATGTAGATGCATACTGTATCTCGTCACTTAGCGAAAACGTGAAATTGGCCTAAGTGTACTATACAATACCTAACATGCTGGCTAGCTTGTATACATAGGCAGAAAGAATGGTCGCGACTCAAGGATTTGAAAATGAAAGTATACTGCGAACAAAGTAACAAAATGTTGTGATTTTGTTTACAATATATTTTTTCACCTTAAAAGTCCTTGAGTGTTGTCCCTTTTCTCTGTATATGTATAATGATGCAATTCACCCCAGCCCACCTAGTGGCCACCTGCATCTCCCCTCTGAGAGGTTGTGGTGTTTTTATTTGCAGGTTAGGGGCGCCAGGCTGAAGCTTTGCCTAGGGTGGCGTGACACCTTGCACCGGCCCTGATTGCAAGAGCCTTTGTTGGCTCAGTTCAATTAAATCTACGAATGCTGACATATCTAATGAGTTAACTACTGCAAGGCAAGAAAGGCAGCAGTTACAACATTCTATGGCTGCTCTGACAAAGGACAGGGCAGATAGCAGATGTGTTTCTCCTCTCTCTAATCCTTCACCCCAAAAGAGGGGGTTACCTGATATCCTTTCGAAATCCGAGGAGGAGGTACCGGAGGTGGAAGAGGGGGAGGAGCTGGAATCAAATGCTGAGTTAGATGATTCCTCTGCTGCACAGGGCGTAGACTTGCTTATTATTGCAATAAGAGATGTTTTAAATATTCCGAGTGATGAATCTGATATGCAGCAATCCTTTTTATCTGCACAGAAAAATGTACAGGTCATATTTCCTGACTCAAAAGAACTGGATGACCTTTTCAGAGAGCCATGGGTCTTGCCTGATAAAAAAATTCCAAGTGTCCAAAGATTGGTTAGCCACCTTCTCTTTTGCCCAAGAAGGGCGTAAGGTATGGGAAACTCCCTCGGTGGTGGACGCCTCAGTGTCACGCCTGTCCAAAAAGCTAGTTCTGCTGGTTCCAGGGGCCACGGCCTTAAAGGAACCTGCAGATCGGAGAATAGAAGCAACTTTAAAATCTATTTATGTTACAGTGGGGGCATCCCAAAGGCCTGTTATTGCAGGATGTTGGGTGATGCACGCCATACACACTTGGGATGGTAACATTCAGGAGGGCCTAGCAGGGGATAAGTCCCTGGCCGACTTTGTACTGTTGGTTCAGCATATTCAGGATTCTTCCCGTTTCCTCTGTGATACTATCAAAGGAATCGGTGCTATTAATGCACGTACCTCTACCATGCACGCAGAGCGGTGTGGTTACACCAGTGAATAGCGGTCCCTAAATCTAAGAAGAATGTGGAAGCCTTACCATTCACAGGTGATTGGCTGTCCGGAGGTAAATTGGATACCTGGATTTCGAAGGCGACCGCTGGAAAATCCATGTTCCTCCCCTCTGCTGCTCTGCCACCTAGGCCCTCTTACACTGGACCTTCTCTGCAGTCCTTTCGGACAGCGCACTTTAAGGGAAAATTTGGAGGTGCCTCAAATGCGGCACGAGGTTCCAGAGGTAAGTCTCGCAAGCCGGCTACCACAGGATCTCAGGACCAGACCGTCAGCTCTGGCTCCTCAAAGCCCTCAGCATGATGGTGTCCCTCTGCTCCAGGGGATCTCAGGATGGGATCTCGTCTGAGATTCTTCAGCCCCAGCTCCTGCCAGGATGCCTGGGTAAAGGACCTGATCTCCCGTGGCTACAAACTGGAGTTCGACAGTCCTCCACCGCAAAGATTTTTCAAATCTGGTTTACCAGCTTCAAACACCATGTGCCTCACCCTATGGGAGGCCATTCAAAAGTAAGTCCAGACACAGGTCATTGTCCCTGTATCACTTCAGCAATGACGCAAAGGATATTATTCAAACTTTTTTGTGGTATCAAAGCCAAATCAGGGTTCAGTGAGACCCATTTTGAACCTTAAATCGTTAAACCTATATCTGGGGGTTTTCCAGTTCAAAATGGAGTCTCTGAGGGCGATGATCTCAAGGCAGGAGGAAGGAGAATTCTTGGACAATGCTACGGTGGTGGCATATGTCAATCGACAGGGAGGAACAAAGAGCAGGGCCTGCATGAGGGACGTATCCAAGATTCTCCTTTGGGTCAAAAGGAAAGCAAGGGAGGTGTCAGACATTTTCATTCCAGGAGTGGGCAACTGGGAGGTGGACTTCCTAAGCCACCACGACCTCCACCCAGGAGAGTGGGGCCTGCATCCACAGGTGCTCCGGATAATAACAGATCTGTGGGAAAGTCCACAGATTGATCTGATGGCATCTCGGCTCGACAACAAGCTTCTTTGCTAATGTTCTATGATGAGGGACCCTCTAGTAGCGGCGGTGGACGCGCTGATGGCACCGTGGGATTACCAGCTAGTGTACCCATTTCCTCCGATTCCCTTACTCCCCTGTATCCTAAAAAGAATCCAAAGAGAGGGGTTACAGGCAATTCTCATTGCCCCGACTTGCCTCGAAGAGTCTGGTAATCGGATCCTCTGGCCATGGAAGTGGAAGAACCCTGGGCCCTCCCACTATGGGAGGATTTTCTTCAGCAAGGGCCATTCATCTAGCCAGACTTAGGGGGGCTTCACTTAATGGCATGGCGGTTGAAAGGAACATTCTAGCTGAGAAAGGTATTCCGGATAAGGTCATTACCACCATGGTTCAGGCCAGGAAGCTTGTCACATCGAAGCATTACCACCATATCTGGAAACAATACATCTCCTGGTGTGAGAGCTGAGGATGTCCAGCTGCGGAATTCAATCTGGGGCACTTTTTGCATTTCCTACAAGCTGGCATGGATATGGGCCTACGGTTGGGCTCCATCAAGGTTCAGATCTCGGCCTTGTCCATCTTCTTCCAGAAGAAATTGTCTGCTCTGCCTGAGGTACAGATGTTCCTGCAGGGTATCCTGCATATTCAACCTTCCTTTGTGCCGCCCACGGCTCCTTGGGATCTCAACGTGGTTCTGACATTACTATAGTCCTCTTTGTTTGAACCTCTGATGTCAGTGGAAGACAAATTCCTCACGTGGAAGACAGTGATGCTCTTAGCTTTGGCTTTTGCTAGGCGGGTTTCAGAGCTGGGTGCATTGTTCTGTAGAAGTCCCTACCTGGTCTTTCATGTGGACAGGGCAGAGCTCAGGTCTTGTCAACAGTTTCTGCCGAAGATGGTCTCTGCTTTCCACCTAAATCAGCCTATTGTGATTCCGATGGATTCTGCCACTGCCTCTCTTCCTGAGTCCTTGGATGTGGTGCAAGCCCTGAGGATTTACGTCAAGAGGACTGCGACTATCCGAAAATTGGATTCCTTGTTTGTCCTCTATGTCGCACGCAAGAAAGGTCTTCCTGCTTCAAAGAAATCCATCGCCCGTTGTATTCGGTTTACTATTCAACAGGCCTATGCTTTGGTGGCCTTGCCTGTTCCTAGATCTGTCAAGGCCCATTCTACCAGGACTGTGGGTTCTTCCTGGGCGGCTGCCAGTGGTGTCTCGGATTTGCAACTATGCCGGGCCACTACCTGGTCAGGCACAAACACGTTTGTCAAGTTCTACAGGTTTGATACCCTGGCCACAGAGGATGCCCAGTTTGGATATACGGTGTTGCAGGTGTCTCAGCACGTTCCCACCCATTCTGGGAACTTTGGGACGTCTCCATCGTAATTCAGTGTTCCTAGTATCCCTTATGGATGATCGAGAAAAGAGGATTTTAATTACCTACCGGTAAATCCTTTTCTCGCAGTCCATAAGGGATACTGGGCGCCCGCCTATGTGCTTCACCGTCCTTCAAGTTATTGTTCTTGTGTGAAATTGGTAATTTCAGCTGTTGCTGTTTTCTGGTTTCACTAGTGGTTGCTAGTTTTGTTGTGGCTGTGTGCTGGTTCGTTACTCTCACCACTCGTGTCTTGTTACAGTATGTTTCCTCCTCCCAAGTATATCTTCTCCTTCGGGCACAGTTTTTTTTAGACTGAGTTGTGAGGGAGGGCATACAGGAGCCAGCACACCCTGTTGAAGAAATTTAAAGTGCACCGGCTCCTTTGGACCCCATCTATACCCCATCGTAATTCAGTGTTCCCAGTATCCCTTATGGACTATGAGAAAAGGATTTACCGGTAGGTAATTAAAATCCTCTTATTGCTTTTATTAAAGTGCAATGTCAACACTAAATACACAGAATACACATTGAGAAATGTCTCTCTGCTGTCCAGAAACATGGGCATGTTCCGTAGCCTAGTGGTTAAGTTTACTACCCACAGTGAGTTTCCTGTACACAGAGATGTCATGGTCACTGCACTGAATCCTGGGTTCGACCTGTGTTTATAGTATTGTTCATTTTCTGCCTGGCTGGTTATTGATATTGGTAACAGTCTCAGAACATGGTTGGCCACGTTGTGGAGCCATGAGTACTTTGAGTCAAGGTCACTGGATTGAATCCTGGGATTGACCTGTGTTTATAGTATTGGTCATTTTCTGCCTGGCTGGTTATTGATATTGGTAACAGTCTCAGAACATGCTTGGCCATGTGGTGGCTACATGAGTACTTTGAGAATGCTTCCACATGGTATAGAGTACCCAGGCCCGCCATCAAGGGGGATCTGCGGGTACTTGAGTCCTGGGCCCAGCCAGAAAGGGGGCCCGGGTGTGAGCAGTGTGGAATATATAGTGGCGGACCCACCAGTGTTCCAGGCAGCGGCAGGCAGTAGCTGGCATGTAGAGAGAGACAGGAAGAGCTGCACTGTAAATATGACATCAGCCGCGAGCCAATCGGAGTTTGAGTACCAGCAGCCAGTCAGGAGCTGCTGGCTCCTGATTGGCTGCCAGTCCACAAGCTCCATTTGGCTCACGTGCCGTGGCCAATTCCACATTTAAAATGATGCTGTCCCTGTCTTTTACTACATGCTGGCTACTGCCTGCCGCTGCCGCACTACCTGGAACACTGGTCGGTCCGGCGCTACATATACTACACTGCTGACACTCGGGTTCTGAAGCATCTGCTGCTGCTGTTGTGAATGGAGGCCAGAGGAGGAGGAGGAACCACTAAGCTGCATCTCTCTTCTCTGGTCCTTCATTTTCCCTGCTGTGCATCTGCTGAGCTTGGGTGCTGGGGATCTGAGGTCATGTTCTAGTGACCATCCCCAGCGCCAAATGTATATAGGAAAGCTGCCAGCTGGTATCCAGGCCAGAGAGGAGAGGAGGAGGTCTGCCTGGACAAGAGGATGAAGGCCACTCCCACACCCTTCAATACCCCTACCCCACCCGCCCATCACATTTCCTCCCTCCTGTCATCTCTCCCTGAGTACCCTGTGCTTCTTACCTCTGCCAGTGACTGCCTTGTCTCTGAAGAAGTTCTCCACCTGCCATTGCGACCATTGATGTGGATCTGAGGTGATGCTGCAGCTCGGCCGTGCACCCAGGTAAGTAAATTGTGATTAGCACTACGTATATTTATCACTCTGTTCCTGTCACGCTTAGCCTCTCCCTCTCTATTTCATCCAGTCACCCACTACCTCTCCCTATCACCCTATGTCACCCCATCATCCTCTCCGTCACCATATGCCTCTCACCATCATCCTCTCCGTGTCACCCTTTTCCTCTTCCTGTCACCCTGGCCCCAGTCATTCTCTCCCTGTCACCATCTTCCTCTCTCCCCGTCACCCTCTCCACCTGCCTGCTACCCTCTTCCTCTCAGATTTAGGTGTGTGTATGTAGAATTGATTTGGATTTCACTATAAATTTAGTATAGATTCTGGTTTTGTGTGGGTGTGTGAATTTACAGCAGTTTTCTCTACTACAGTATATTTCTGTGTTTTTATAGTATATATTATATGATTGATAGATTAACATGTTACACCCAATGCCCAAACTTTGGCAATTTATTTTTAAACTGGTTTACTCACCAATTGATGTCACACTTCCGCTGTAGCTCCACCCACATTATACACAGCTCCGCCCTCCTTGGTGTCCCGCCTTTCCCCAGGGAAGGGGTTGGGGCTCTGCCCATTTTGTCAGTCCCGGGCCCCACAATTTCTGATGGCAGCCTTGAGAGTACCCTGGGCTTGTGAATGATGTTATATCCTCAGTTGGATGTTGCACTGGGTTTGCTGTTGTTGCTATAATTATTTCATTTATTAAAGTGCAACATCAACACTACATACACAGAATACACATTGAGAAAAGTTTCTCTGCTGCCCAGATGCATGGGCAGGCTCCATATCCCAGTGGTTAAGTTCGCTGCCCAAAGTGATGTTCCAGTGGCGTAAGTTCGTCCCAGTTGCCCGGAGGCAAGATAAATATTGGTGCCCCCCTATTTCCTATATTAAGAAAAATATATGTATGTATATACTGTATTTATACATTTAATTGTCTTTTATTTTAAATCAAACATTTCTTAGCAGTCATTCCCAGGATTAGAACCCATGACCTGTTACACTGACAGCAGACACTTTACTGATGGAGCTATTTGCTCCTGTAGAGGAAGCATGAGAATTCTAACTATATGAAGTTACATGTAATTGTCAGAGAAGTATCTTCATCAGTGCCGTAACTAGGCATTTTAGCGCTGTGTGCAAGAAACGACAGTGCCCCCCCCCCCTCCCCCATGTAAGACATGTAGTCGCGCAAAAATATATAGGGGCGTGGCTTCATGGGGAAGGGGCGTGGCCACAAAATAATAGCAATTCATACTACGGTGCACAGTAGTCTACATTATTCAAATTATGCTGCACAGTAGCGCCACTACACTAGGTAGAGCCCCTTTTATACATTACAGCAGACAGTGTCCCCCTTTTTACACATTGCGGCAGCCAGTCCCCCTTTTTACACATTGCGGCAGCCAGTCTCCCTTTTTACACATTGCGGCAGCCAGTCTCCCTTTTTACACATTGCGGCAGCCAGGATCCCTTCTTACACATTGCGGCAGCCAGGCCCCCTTTTTACACATTGCGGCAGCCAGGCCCCCTTTTTACACATTGCGGCAGCCAGGCACCCTTTTTACACATTGCGGAAGCCAGGCCCCCTTTTTACACATTGCGGCAGCCAGTCCCCCTTTTTACACATTGCAGCAGCCAGTCCCCCTTTTTACACATTGCAGCAGCCAGTTCCATTTTTTACACATTGCAGCAGCCAGTCCCCCTTTTTACACATTGCGGCAGCCAGTCCCATTTTTTACACATTGCGGCAGCCAGTCCCATTTTTTACACATTGCGGCAGCCAGTCCCATTTTACACATTGCGGCAGCCAGTCCCATTTTTTACACATTGCGGCAGCCAGTCCTATTTTTTACACATTGCGGCAGCCAGTCCTATTTTTTACACATTGCGGCAGCCAGTCCCATTTTTTACACATTGCGGCAGCCAGGCCCATTTTACACATTGCGGCAGCCAGTCCCATTTTTTACACATTGCAGCAGCCAGTCCCCCTTTTTACACATTGCGGCAGCCAGTCCCATTTTTTACACATTGCGGCAGCCAGTCCCATTTTACACATTGCGGCAGCCAGTCCCATTTTTTACACATTGCGGCAGCCAGTCCCATTTTTTACACATTGTGGCAGCCAGTCCCATTTTTTACACATTGCGGCAGCCAGGCCTATTTTACACATTGCGGCAGCCAGTCCCATTTTTTACACATTGCGGCAGCCAGGCCCATTTTACACATTGCGGCAGCCAGTCCCATTTTTTACACATTGCGGCAGCCAGTCCTATTTTTTACACATTGCGGCAGCCAGTCCTATTTTTTACACTTTGCGGCAGCCAGTCCCATTTTACACATTGCGGCAGCCAGTCCCATTTTTTACACATTGCGGCAGCCAGTCCCATTTTACACATTGCGGCAGCCAGTCCCATTTTTTACACATTGCGGCAGCCAGTCCCATTTTTTACACATTGCGGCAGCCAGTCCCATTTTTTACACATTGCGGCAGCCAGGCCCATTTTACACATTGCGGCAGCCAGGCCCATTTTACACATTGCGGCAGCCAGTCCCATTTTTTACACATTGCGGCAGCCAGGCCCCCTCTTTACACATTGCGGCAGCCAGTCCCATTTTTTACACATTGCGGCAGCCAGTCCCATTTTACACATTGCGGCAGCCAGTCCCATTTTTTACACATTGCGGCAGCCAGTCCCATTTTTTACACATTGCGGCAGCCAGTCCCATTTTTTGCACATTGCGGCAGCCAGTCCCATTTTTTGCACATTGCGGCAGGCGGTGTCCGAGAGAGAGAGAGAGAGAGAGAGAGAAAAATATACTTACCTTCTCCCCGCTGACAGGCTCCTCGTGCAGCTCCCTCGGTGCAGGCAGTGAGGTGAGAAGGAGGAGGGAGGGGGAGCAGGGAGCCGCAGCAGCGCTATGTTATTGGTAGTAAGCGCCGCTGCAGCATCCCCCTCTCCTTCCGTATTGGCAGCCAATACGGAAGGAGAGGGGGATGCTGCAGCGGCGCTTACTACCAATAACATAGCGCTGCTGCGGCTCCCTGCTCCCCCTCCCTCCTCCTTCTCCGCTGCCCGGCGCTGATGTCTTCTATCTTCACAGCGCGGCGCACGGCGCAGAGACTTAGAGGCGGCATGTAATGAGTCAATTTGACTCATTACATGCCGCTTGCCGTGCACCCTCAGGGCAACTGCGCTGTGTGCCAAGCCCACTTGGCACACACGTAGTTACGGCCCTGATCTTCATATAGTTAAAATTCTCATATTTCCTATACAGGAGCAAACAGCTCCATCAGTAAGGTGTCTGCTTCCAGTGTAATAGGTCGTGGTTTCTAATCCTGGGTGTGACACTTATAAAATGTGTATATTCAGTATAATAAAAAGGGTGTGATTTGTAAGGTGCAGAGACCAGTGAGGAAGTCAGCCACTAAATAGACAGTGGCAGCTATCAATTAACTTAATTCAATGGTGTCACAGAATGGTAGGAGAGGGGCCCCCTTCAGAGCAGGAGCCTGGCGGCAGATGACTCTGTTGCCTCCCAGAGTTCTGCATCTGTGATGTTCCCTGCACACCGAGATGTCCAGTTCACTGTAGCAAATCTTTTGTTCAACCTGTGTTTTTAGTGTTGGTCATTTCTGCCTGGCTGGTTATTGATATTGGTAACAGTCTCAGAACATACTTGGCCATGTGGTGGCTCCATGAGTACTTTGAGAATGCTTCCACATGGTATAGAGTACCCAGGCCCACCATCAAGGGGGGTCTGCGGGTACTTGAGTCCCGGGCCCAGCCAGAAAGGGGGCCCGGGAGTCAGCAGTGTGGTATATATAGTGGCGGACCCAGTGTTCCAGGCAGCAGCAGGCAGTAGCCGGCATGTAGAGAGAGATAGGAAGAGCTGCATTGTAAATATGGCATCGGCCGCGAGCCAATCAAAGGATCCGCTGGCTCCTGATTGGCTGCCAGTCCGCGAGCTCCATTTGGCTCATGGGCCGCGGATGATTCCACATTTATAATGCCGCTGTCCTTGTCTTTTACTACATGCCGGCTACTGTCTGCCGCTGCCGCGCTACCTGGAACACTGGTCGGTCCGGCGCTACATATACTACACTGCTGACACTCGGGTTCTGAAGCATCTGCTGCTGCTGTTGTGAACGGAGGCCATAGGGGAAGGAGGAACCACTGAGCTGCATCTCTCCTCTCTGGTCCTTCATTTTCCCTGCTGTGCGTCTGCTGAGCTTGGGTGCTGGGGATCTGAGGTCATGTTCTAGTGACCATCCCCAGTGCCAAATGTATATAGGAAAGCTGACAGCTGGTATCCAGGCCAGAGAGGAGAGGAGGAGGTCTGCCTGGACAAGAGGATGAAGGCCAACCCCACACCCTTCAAAACCCCCTACCCCACCCGCCCATCACATTTCCTCCCTCCTGTCATCTCTCCCTGAGTCCCCTGTGCTTCTTACCTCTGCCAGTGACTGCCTTGTCTCTAAAGAAGTTCTTCACCTGCCATTGCGACCATTGATGTGGATCTGAGGTGATGCTGCAGCTCTGCAGTGCACCCAGGTAAGTAAATTGTAATTAGCACTACGTATATTTATCACTCTGTTCCTGTCACGCTTAGCCTCTCCCTCTCTATTTCTTCCAGTCACCCACTACCTCTCCCTATCACCCTATGTCACCCCATCATCCTCTCTGTCACCATATGCCTCTCACCATCATCCTCTCCATGTCACCCTTTTCCTCTCCCTGTCACCCTGGCCCCAGTCATTCTCTCCCTGTCACCATTTTCCTCTCTTCCCGTCACCCTCTCCACCTGCCTGCAGGGCCGGTTCAAGCCCGCTCTGCGCCCCGGGCAGGAAACGGGGCGTGGCTTAATACAGGGGCGTGGTCAGTTACGCCCCCTGTACATTAGTAGCGCCGCTTGAATGCTGAGCGGTGCGCGATGACGTCATCGCGCACCGCTCAGCAAAGGTACTCTCCACGAAGGGAAACTAGACGCTACGCGTCTAGTTCCCTTCACAGGAGGCACAGACGGGGGACACAGCGGGCAGCGGAGGGCACAGTAGTGGCGGATCTTGCCATGGTGTGGCGCCCTCCGGATGGTGCCAGCGCCCTCCGGAAGGTGGCGCCCCGGGCAAAAGTCCTGCTTGCCCGTGGCAAGATCCGCTACTTCCTGCCTGTCACCCCATCATCCTCTCCGTCACCATATGCCTCTCACCATCATCCTCTCCGTGTCACCCTTTTCCTCTTCCTGTCACCCTGGCCCCAGTCATTCTCTCCCTGTCACCATCTTCCTCTCTCCCCGTCACCCTCTCCACCTGCCTGCTACCCTCTTCCTCTGCCTTTCACCCTCTTCCTCTCAGATTTAGGTGTGTGTATGTAGAATTGATTTGGATTTCACTATAAATTTAGTATAGATTCTGGTTTTGTGTGGGTGTGTGAATTTACAGCAGTTTTCTCTACTACAGTATATTTCTGTGTTTTTATAGTATATATTATATGATTGATAGATTAACATGTTACACCCAATGCCCAAACTTTGGCAATTTATTTTTAAACTGGTTTACGCACCAATTGATGTCGCACTTCCGCTGTAACCCACATTATACACAGCTCCGCCCACCTCTGTATCCCGCCTTTCCCCAGAGAAGGGGTTGGGGCTCTGCCCATTTTGTCAGTCCCGGGCCCCACAATTTCTGATGGCAGCCTTGAGAGTACCCTGGGCTTGTGAATGATGTTATATCCTCAGTTGGTTGTTGCACTGTGTTTGTTGTTGTTGTTGTTGTTGTTGTTATTATTATTATTGCTTTTATTAAAGTGCAACATCAACACTAAATACACAGAATACACATTGAGAAAAGTTTCTCTGCTGTCCAGATGCATGGGCAAGCTGCAGTGGCGTAAGTTTGTCCCAGTTGCCCGGAGGCAAGAAAAATATTGGTGCCCCCCCCTTTATATATCATCCGTGAGCCAATAAGATGCCGTTTTGAGATCCGAGTAAAACCGAACTCGCACATCTCGAATTCTAACTATATGGAGCTACTACAAAACCCATTGCAACTAGGCAGATGTATGTAGGGGTCAAACCACACACTACATAGATCTGCTCAGTCACTCACAATGCTGATTATTTCTCTGACAATTAATTTGCAAGTGTCATATCCAGGATTAGAACCCACAACCTATTACACTGGAAGCATGCACCTTACTGATGGAGATATCTGCTCTTGCATAGGAAGTAGGAGAATTCTAACTATATGAAGTTACTTGTAATTGTCAGAGAAATAACTTCATATAGTTAGAATTCTCATGCTTCCTTTATAGGAGCAAATAACTTCATCAGTAAGGTGTCTGCTTCCAGTGTATCTATAATAAAGAGGGTGTGATTTGTAAGGTGCAGTGACTAGTGTGGAAGTCGGCTACGGAAGAGATACCGGCTGCTGTCAATTAACTTAATTGATTAATGTCGCTGAACACACGGAACAGGAGGAGAGGTGCCCCCCTTCAAAGCAGGAGCCCAGCGGCAGCTGACTCCGTCGCCTCCCAGAGTTCTGCCTCTGGCAGGCTCCATATCCCAGTGGTTAAGTTCGCTGTCCACAGTGATGTTCCCTGCACACCAAGATGTCAAGTTCACTGTATCAAATCTTTTGTTCAACCTGTGTTTATAGTGTTGGTCATTTCTGCCTGGCTGGTTATTGATATTGGTAACAGTCTCAGAACATACTTGGCCATGTAGTGGCTCCGAGTACTTTGATAATGCGTCCACATGGCATAGAGGAGGTCATTCCGATTTGTTCGCTTGCTAGCAGTTTTTAGCAGCCGTGCAAACACTATGCCGTCGCCCACTGGGAGTGGATTTTAGCTTAGCAGAAGTGCGAACGAAAGGATCGCAGAGTGGCTACAAAATTTTTTTGTGCAGTTTCAGTGTAGCTCCAGACCTACTAAGCGCTTGCGATCACTTCAGACTATTCAGTTCCTGTTTTGACATCACAAACACGCCCTGTGTTTGCCCAGCCACGCCTGCGTTTTTCCTGGCACGCCTGCGTTTTTTCGAATTCACCATGAAAACGGTCAGTTGACACCCAGAAACGCCCACTTCATGTCAATCACTCTGCGGCCAGCAATGCGACTGAAAAGCTTTGCTAGTCCTTGTGTAAAACGACATCGTTCGTTGTAATAATACGACTCACGTGTGCATTGCGCCGCATACGCATGCGCAGAAGTGCCCATTTTTTGCCTGACCGCTACGCAGCGACCGAAATCTGCTAGCGAACAACTCGGAATGACCCCCAGAGTACCCTGGTCTTGTGTTTGATAATTGTATCCAGAGCCGGCCCTAACCAATATGATGCCCTAGGCAAGATTTTGGCTGGTGCCCCCTAGCACCACCGCTGGTTCTGCCTCTGACCTTGCACCTCTTTCCCAGCACCATCACCCCTCACCCATAGCAGTCCTTGTACCCCCTATATTTTAAATAGGAACAGTTCGCACATTTGATGCACAGCCCAAAAAGGGGCATCTTCTTGCTGGGAAGGGGCATGGCCACACAATAGTAACCCCAATTCCAATTACGCCACACAGTACTGCAACTTTATTCACATTTTATCTTGCGATAGTGTTCATAATTCATATTACATCCCACAGTAGTATCACTTTACCTTATAAACGTTACTCCTCACAGTAGAGCCCCTTATTCACATTACATCACACTGAATTGCTCCTTATTCACATTACACCACACCTTATTGCTCTTTATTCACATTAGACGACACAGTAGTGCCCTTTCTATATGCAACGCCACATAGTAGAGCACCTTATACACATAATGCCACACCTTAGTAATGCATTTATACACAATTCCACACAGTAATGCCCCTTACACATATGAGACACATTAATGTCCTTATAAACATAATGCACCTTACACATTATAACAACCTTTATTAATGCCCTTTTACACATAATGTCCCTTACACATATGCCGCACATTATTAATGCCCTAATACACATAACACACATAGTGCCCCTACACATTTGCTGCACATTATTAGTGCCCCTATACACATAATGACACACAGACAGTAGTACCCTGTTACATATATGCCGCACATTATTAATGCCCTTATACACATAATGACACACATAGTGGCCCTTTACACATATGTTGCACATTATTAATGCATTTTTACATGACACACATAATGGTCCTTACACATATTCTGAACACTACTGCACAACCAACCCACTCACATGCACACAGCACTCACACTTCCACTAACACTGTGACCTCTGCCTCTGCTTGGATACAAATGTGTCCTCACAAATCTTGCATCAATGCTAACGGTGGGCACCTTTTTTTATGAAAATGCATCTTAATTGCATTGCTATGTGGCTAGGATGCACAAGCAGCTTCTGCTGATTAAACTGATATGCAGCATGCCTATATACTGTGTGAGACTGTGGCTGTATCTGCATATGAAATGCTACATACAGAATATAGGCATGCTGCATATCATTTTAATCAGCAGAAGCTGCTGATGCCCCTAGGCATATCAAATGCCCTAGGCAATTGCCTAGTTTGCCTATGCCTATGTCCGGCTCTGGTTGTATCCTCAGTTGGATGTTGCACTGTATTTGGTATTATTATTGCTTTTATTAAAGTGCAACATCAAAACTAAATACACAGAATACACATTGAGAAACGTCTCTCTGCTGCATAAAAGCATGGTCAGGCTCCGTAGCCTAGTTGGTAAGCTGGCTTCACACAGTGATGTTTCCTGCACACAGAGAAATCAGGGTCACTGCTTTGAATCCCGTGTTCGAATGGTTTTTTATAATATTGGTCATTTTCTGCCTGGCTGGTTATTGATATTGGTAACCATCTCAGAACATGCTTGGCCATGTGGTGGCTCCATGAGTACTTTAAGAATACTTCCAAATGGCATAGCGTACCCTGGGCTTGTGGATGATGGTTGTATCCTCAGTTGGAAGTTGCACTGTGTTTGTAATTATTTTTATTATTATTTTTATTGCTTTTAGTAAAGTCCAAAATCAACACTAAATACACAGAATCCACATTGAGAAAAGTCAGCCATCCAGAAACATGGGCAGGCTCCGTAGCCTAGTGGGTAAGTTTTCTTCCCCTAGTGATATTCCCTGCACACACAGAAGTCAGGGTCACTGGTTAATAGTATTGGTAATTTGCTGCCTGGGTGGTTATTGATATTGGTAATAGTCTCTTAACATGCTAGGCCATGTTGTGGTTCCATGAGTACTTTGAGAATGCTTCCACATGGCATAGAGTACCCTTGGCTTGTGGATGATGGTTGTAGCCTCAGTTGGATGTTGCACTGTGTGTTTGTTATTATTATTATTGTTGCTTTTATTAAAGTGCAACATCGACACTAAATACACAGAATACACTTTGAGAAAAGTCTCTCGCTATCCAGACACGTGGGCAGGCTCTGTAGCCTAGTGGTCAAGTCTGTTGCCCACAGTGTTGTCCGTGTCACTGGTTTCAATCCTGGGTTCAACTTATGTTTATAGTATTGGTCATTTTCTGCCTTGCTGGTTATCGATATTGGTAGTCTCAGAACATGCTTGGCCATGTGGTGGCTACATGAGTACTTTGAGAATGCTTCCACATGGAATAGAGTACCCTGGGCTTGTAGATGATGGTTGGATGTTGCACTGTGTTTGTTATTATTATTTTTATTATTATTGCTTTTAGTAAAGTGTAACATCAACACTAAATATGCAAAATACACAAAGAGAAAAGTCTCTCTGCTGCCCAAAAGCATATGCAGGCTCCGTATCCTTGTGGCTAAGTTCGCTGCCTACAGTGATGTTCGCCACACAGAAAGACATCAGTAGTCGCTGGTTCGAATGTGGAGTTGGATTGGTTTGAATCCTGGGTTCAACTTTTGTTTATAGTGTTGGTCATTTTCTGCCTGGCTGGTTATTGATATTGGTAACAGTCTCAGAACATGCTTGGCCATGTGGTGGCTCCATGGTGACACTGATGCCGGAATCCTGACATCCGGTATCCCGTCCGTGAGTACAGTGGGAGGGCTAAGTTTAGGTCCGGGGTTGGTGGGTAGGTTTAGCCGCCCCCCCGGTAGGTTAGAGTAAGGCTGCGGTAGGGGAGAGGTTAGGGTTAGGCTCCACCAGGGGGAGGTTAGGGTTAGGCACTAAAGGAAGAGGTTAGGGTTTGGCTGCGGGAAGGGAGGGTTAGGGGATAGGGTATGAACATACCCCACTCACCCTTGTACAGATTTCAATTGTCGGGTTGCCGGTGTTGGTATTCTGAACACCGGCATCCCAACCGCCAGTAATTCATTCTAAAGCCAAACTGTATGTATGCCATTTGCAATGCATTTAAAACATAAGGACATATCAGTGGCTGTTAAATGTGTGTATGGATGGCATACATAGCGACATACTGTAGTGTTACAAGCATAGCAGCAGTACATGATATTGTCGGTGTGCCTAGTATATGTGGTACCTGTCACCGTTCCTATCTCCCCTAGAAGCGTACCATGTAGCCGCTCACCCCAGAGAAGGATTAAACCTTTGGGGACATTTGTATTAAATATATATATATATATATATATATATTTATTTATTTATAAACACATAAATTCAATGCATTCGTGCATGCTACTGCTCACCCAAGTCACAAGGGTTGCTATCCTTCTGCTGGGTCGGCAGTGCAGTTCACACAAGTGGCATTTTCCTCATGGAGGCGGAGAGCAGGTACAGTAGTACGGTTGTGACACCCAGTGCCACAGCCCAGGCACTGCGTATATGATGGTGAGGAGTAGCAGCGCTCAACTGTTTGTGCTGCGCTGCCATCTCTCTGTGGTGTGCGGCTGACCCATGCCGCTTCCGGGTATTGGGGAGCAATGCCATAACTAGTCATTTTGGTACACTGTGCCAGAAAGAGAATTGGTCCCCCCTTCCCCCCATATTTAAAATAGGGACAATGGGCGCCTAATGTGCGTCACAAAAATATAGGGACATGGCTTCATGTTGTAAGGGCATGGCCACAGAACAGTGGCAATTCACATTACACAACACAGTAGCATCCGTTTCTCACATTACACCGCACAGTAGCGTCCATTACTCACATTACGCTGCACAGTAGCATCCGTTACTCACATTACACTGCACAGTAGCATCCGTTACTCACATTACACTGCACAGTAGTGCCTTTATACATCTAACACCACAGTAGAGAACAGTCAGATGCATGGACTCAAACTAAGCTTGGTGCTCAACAAATGTTCAAAAGAATTTCATGACTTTGGGTCCTGCTGTATAATGTGATTGGCATGTAACTTCTATCTGTGACTGTAATGTGGTCTCTGTGGCTGTACAGTGCTCTCTCAGACAACCCCTGGCTGGGTGGCTCTGGGGTGTCCTGCCCCCGGTATTGGGCAAACAGAGAAAAAAGTATTCCTTTATTAGGGCACACAAGGACTAATACCATTTATTTATACTATAAGTCATTATCCTTTCAGATAATGACTACTAATGTTAAAATATAACTTTTATTATGTACCGTTAATAGCTGGCGAAATATGTGAATGAAAATAATGAATTTGTGAAGAAAGTGAAACAAAAAAATTATAATAAAGTGATATTAAAAAGCTAAACCACTGAATATGCTTGATTTATTGTTCCTTATTAGGATATGTTCCTACTTGCTAAACAGTAAATTTTAAGATGATGTGTTGTAGATTAATACTCTTGATGTGTGTACAACTATACCCGAACACTCTTGCTCTATTACAGTAGTGTTGAATAGCCTCCCGTTATTTACATGCCATACAATTCTTCACTTCATAGCCAAAAGGCACTGGTGAGTTCGCTTTAAATGTGTGCATTCACCATCATTAATCCTTGCCTCATAAATTGGCATATTATTATAGATGGTTGTATATGTTAGTCAACCTATGGTTATTGCACGCTTATATATTCAGGAGATGACCGTGAGTCTGCAACTATTCCACTACTGGTTCAATTAAATTGAGCAAAGAAGGATCACTATTTGATGACCCGCAGCTGTATTTTCTGCTATAAGCTAATATGAGCTATCCACTTATAATTCGATATTTTAACTATTATCGGCTTTATAGTTAGCCATTTAAAAATTTATTTGGTTGTAGCTCAAATTTATTCACAGCTGACAGTCTTATTGGTTACCTTACAGCATATGTGTAATTAATTAATGAGCCACATCGAACATGCATATTGTCTCGTAAATTCACATGAGATTTCTGTCCTGAACTGTGTCAGAGATGTAGTCTCTGAACTCACTTTATTACACCTGATTACAAATTGAATAAATAAATTCAACTAATGTCGTATCATATATTTCACTGCCTGCGGCTAGGGTCTAGTAACTGGTGCGGGTTCTGAGGTTCTACTCTCCGCAATTGTATGCACCGGCTCATTCACATTTGCTACCCATTGATCTTTTGGGATTAATTAGCAAAATGTGTCTCACAGTCAAATTAATCAGATCGCGGTGTGTATGTAATTGATCATTGTAAAACATACTCCGTCAAACAAACACCCGGTCTGGTAGTATTCAAATATGATTAGTATATCTAAGGTTGTGTCACCGATATAAATTAAAGAGCTCATTTGGCATACATCACATCTCATAAGAAAGCTCATTTGATATTAAGCCGTGTGCTACAGCCGACAGCTCAGTGTAACACCCAGCACGGACTTAGAGGTTTCCCCACTCCCCGTCAAACTTAACGGCTCACTGAGGTTGCTATCGTAACATACATATGCCGCTGTCTAAAATCCTTCTTGCTCCTGCGTACACACATGAAATCATTCAACTGTTACAGCAACATACTTATATCATCAAGCATATTAATCAAACATTTATAGGGCTTTTCCACCCATACAGTGGTTTAAACTAAATAAAAGCGGACACGTTGCCACGTGTGCCGCTCAGCCTAACGATCGTTGCGCTTATGCAGCTTAATCATAGGAACCCGAATGCCGGGTGAGAGGAAGCTATATACATCTAACTTAGTTGTGATGTCTTCGCCCACCAATTAGTTTTGTTTGTGTATTTCTTATATAATACTCCTAATCAGAGTCAATATTCTTCATATGTAAATTCTGTCTACATAATTTATTCATATATTATACTTGAGAGATAATAAGGAAGAAAAAGGAAAGAGAAGGAAAAGGAAAAGGAAAGATTTTTAAATGTATGATACAATGGATATGAAACATGTCGGAGGTTTGTTCGGAGCGTGTTTCACTAATCATATGCCATTTGGTATAAGATCTTATCAATGCTCACATCCTTCTATAAATAACTCAACATGTTCCTAATTATTCCAAAAGACAGCTATTTTCATCCATAATATTGATGTTCTCAGGATGGATATGATGTATATGGGGAACATGTATATATGAAATATATGTATCTCTTTGATCAATCGAGTGAGACCAATTGAATTAAATGGGAAGACATAATAAAATATGTTAGTGTTGTGATATTGATAATAATAAATCATAATGTATAAATTGATGAGTATATAGGTCCATATTGGTCATCCTATCATTTTTTATATAGTGAAATACAAATAAAATTAAAAATAAAAATAAAGTAAAAATAATATTAAGAATAAAATAATCTGGCATATTTTACTCATATAGGATCTAAATGGATATCCTCTGGATTGTATTTAATAGTATAAAGATAAAGTGAGTTATATAATGAGGTGAAGTATATTATATGTGAGCGTAAAACCATATGATCCAATTATGGATCATATTGATTCTTCTTCAGTGATAGATAAATTTTGGTGGATAAAATTATGTAAATAGCATAAAAATTATTCAAGTGACATGAAGAGTGTTGATGGACAATCATATTTTTCCATTAGCATATCAAATATAGTGAACCAATTGTGTGAAAATTCATGTGATAAGTATTGACAAACAAAAAAAAATATAGGTGAAAGAGAACAAAAAAGTGATCAAGATATGCTTATTTTTATCAGTGATTGTGATAAACTTATGTGTTTATCTTAATACTTGAAATAATATATATCCTTTTTTATTTATAAACCTGAAACATCCCAATATTGGCTTCATTCGCTTATACATACATATACACCCCTGTCTTTTGGGATAATCCAAACGGGAGCATGGATTTCACTGGAATTATCCCAAAGGGAAGCGGCTAACCGTATCCATCATATATTACAAAAAGGCACCGAAATTGATGTTCTCATTTAGTCCATGAGAATGTAATCCATTTAATAGGAAAGTCCATCGACTCTCCCTCTTTGACAGTTCTTGTGTCAAGTTAACACCCCTAATTCCCATGTGGATTTGTTCTATTCCAAAAACCCTTAGATCTGTAGTTCTTCCATCATGTTTTTCATAAAAATGTCTAGCTACATTGTCCTGCCCCCGGACCTGAACCTCTGTAGTTAGTGTTAGGGACTTACCCAATGAGAGGTTACCTTGGCGCAGTGGGTAAGCTCATAGCCCTGGCCAGGATTATGCTAAATGCCTCTAGTTATTACAGGTTGAGCTAGTGGCCCTCATTCCGAGTTGTTCGCTCGCAAGCTGCTTTTAGCAGCATTGCACACGCTAAGCCGCCGCCTACTGGGAGTGAATCTTAGCTTAGCAAAATTGCAAACGAAAGATTCTCAAAATTGTGAATAGAAATTTCTAAGCAGTTTCTGAGTAGCTCGGGACTTACTCTGCCACTGCGATCAGTTCAGTCAGTTTCGTTCCTGGTTTGACATCACAAACACACCCAGCGTTCGCCCAGACACTCCCCCGTTTCTTCAGACACTCCCACGTTTTTCCCAGAAACGGCAGCGTTTTTTCACACACTCCCATAAAATGGCCAGTTTCCGCCCAGAAACACCCACTTCCTGTCAATCACACTACGATCACCAGAACGAAGAAAAAACCTTGTAATGCCGTGAGTAAAATACCAAACTACTTAGCAAATTTACTTGGCGCAGTCGCAGTGCGAACATTGCGCATGCGCAATTAGCGGAAAATCGCTGCGATGCAAAGAAAATTACAGAGCGAACAATTCGGAATGAGGGCCATTGTGTGATAGTGCACCTGCACCTTTTTCCCCTTGTACACTGTATTAAGGGGGTCATTCCGAATTGATCACACGTAGCAACTTTTTTGCTGCCTGTGTGATCAACCAGATGCCGCCTATGGGGGAGGGCTTTTTTGCATAGCAAGGCTGCGAACGCTTGTGCAACCGTGCTATGCAAAAACATTTTGTGCAGTTTCTGAGTAGCTTTCAAGTTACTCACCCGCTGCGATGTCTTCAGCCTGTCCGGTCCCGGAATTGATGTCAGACACCCGCCCTGCAAACACCTGGACACGCCTGTGTTGGACTCACCACTCCCAGAAAATGGTGAGTTGCCGCCCCGGAAAGCCTTCCTGCCGTCAATCTTCTTGCGATTGCGGTAGCAATCGCTTTCTTTGTTTTTCTTGTCATTGCCCAGCGATGGCCGTCGTTGGGCAACGACGCACCTGCGCATTGTGGCCACAGCACATGCGCAGAACCGACCCGTTTGCACGCTTTGGGGGTCATTCCGACCCGTTCGCACGCTTCTGTTTTTCGCAGCGGTGCGAACGGGTCGGAATGACCCCCTAAGTCTCAAGCAGAGTAGCACCTCATTACTTAATTATGGTGTGCAAACTAGGGCCCCCTTCCCTTTGTAACAACTATCTACAATACCTGATGAGAGAGAGTATACTTTATTCTCCACTGTTCACAATAGTTACTCCAGAATAGATCTTATCCTACTGGATAATAGAGTCCTTCAATGTACTCAGATAATTAAAATTCTTTCCATTACATGGTCCGACCATCCTCCTGTTTTATGGTCCTGGGATACGGGTCTCCATTTCCCCTCTGCATGTCACTGGCAATTTCCAGAATACCAATTGACTGATCCTGAAGATTTTACCGACTCTCTCATGGAGACCAGGGACAAGGTTGGACTGGCCCACAGCGGTACAGGGGAAACCACCGGTAGGCCCCATTGCCTTAGGGCACACTCCTTTCTGTAGGGATCAGGTTCCAGACTGTGCACTTGTATTATGCATGGTAGATATGATGCATTACACTCCAAAAGACAATTGTGTATTTCAAGCCTCTGTAGAGGCTGGCCACAGCCCCTTTGTAGGCTGTCCACAGCCTCTTTGTAGGCTGTCCACACCCCTAAATATAGGCCCCTATCACTGCATTCCCCCGGTGGGCCCTTCATGCCCCAGTCCGACACTGACCAGGGGGTAATTCAGAGATGATCGCAGCAGCAAATTTGTTAGCAGTTGGGCAAACAATGTGCACTGCAGGGAGGTGGGGGGCAGATATAACATTTTCAGAGAGAGTTAGATTTGGGTGGGTTATTTTGTTTCTGCGCAGGTTAAATACTGGCTTCTTTATTTTTACACTGCAATTTAGATTTCAGTTTGAACATACCCTACCCAAATCTAACTCTATCAATATACAGCTCCTCCAATGGTACTCCAGCTCTTGAAAAACTGCTTCCGATTCATTTGGGAGGATTTTGCCTTGCTTTATTTAGGAATCTTCATTCCTTCTAACATCCAGAATGTTTATATTGTTAACTTTGTCCCTTTACTGAGTCAGCTGATGTCCTTAGCCACTGCTTGGAAGAATCAAGAGGATACTTCGTTAGGCCACCTAACAGCATTTAAAATGATGCTATTACCGAAGTTTATGTACCTATTCCATGCTATTCTTATGCCATTCCCTGTAAATTATTATCTCAGATAAGTCTTTTGATGCTTTCTTATGTGTGGAAATGTAAGCCTTCCAGGCTGGCTTATACCTGTACGATTTGCTCTAAATCACAGGGGGGTCTTACCCATCCTAATCTAAATAGGTACCACATAGCCACTTTGCTTTCCCAACTTTCCCCTCTTTCTAAGCTTTATGCGTATTTGGAACGTGCCCTCCTCCAAGATATCCTCTCCCTAACCACCTTTGGTTACTCTGAGAACTCCGCCCACAATCTCTATTGTCGCCTTCAGTTATTTTTGATTACCCTGAGAGTTTGGGATCTTAAACACTCGGTCCATTTTGACCTTAACCTTTCTACTAGAAATGTTTCTCTTTGGGTGTTAGACAGATCGCAGCCTCACCTTCATATTTCCTATTGGGTACATCTAAATAGCAGATTTTTTTTCTCCCCATCCTCCATCTTGTCATTTGCTGATCTTAGTGTTAAATTCAATTTAGGCCCCTCAGCTTGGTTTTATTATTTTCAATGTGAGCACTGGATAGAATGAGTAATAGTTCCATTGTATTTCAACCTCCCCAGATCATGTCTTGGGTAGACTAACTAGATTCTAATCCCGTAGTGCCATATCTTTTTGGTATGATTTACATTCACCCCCAGACTTGATTGTTAAGTCTCCTACTCAGGTTAATTGCCAGACTGACCTTTGCCGTGCCTTCACCATCAAACCATAAGACTTTTTTCACCTCTCCTCTTTCTCCTTATCTAAATGCTCCAATCATACTGAAATGCACGTGAAATTATTACAAAGATTTTATTTATCTGCTCCTAAATTACACAAGATATGGCCCGCAACTTCCAAATTTTGCTGACGTCTCTGTCATGGTGATCGTAACATTTTTCATGTCTTTTGGGACTGTCCCATTTTACGTCCTTTTGGGGAGCAAGTGTTTGCCCTTATACAAGATGTTTTAGGCCTCACATTAACCCCAGATCCCTATTCAGCCTTTTTTGCATTGGTACCCCAGTACTGTTCCCAAACTCCCTATTCCCCATGTTTTACTCACCTGTTACGCCTTTTCTTTTTTAGATCCCCATAATTTACTCTGCATATTCACAATAATAATGCAATATTGACAGAGCCGGCCCTAACCAATATGATGACCTAGGCAAGATTTTGGCTGGTGCCCCCTAGCACCACCGCTAGTTCCGCCTCTGACCCTGCACCCCTTTCCCAGCACCATCTACCCCCCCCCCCCCATCCATAGCAGTCGGGTTTTTTTTCCTACCCCCTGTAATTTAAATAAGAACAGTGTGCACATTCGGCACACAGACCAAAAAGGTATGTGTTTTTGTTGGCAAGGGGCATGGCCACACAATAGTACCCCCAATTCAACTTATGCCTCACAGTAGTGCTACTTTATTCACAATTTATAATGCGATAGTGTCCCTTATTCACATTACATCACACAGTAGTACCACTTTACCTTATATACATTACTCCTCATAATAGTGCACCTTATTCACATAACATCACACTGAATTGTTCCTTATTCACATTACACCACACCATATTGCTCTTTATTCTCATTACACCACACCATATTGCTCCTTATTCACATTACACCACACCATATTGCTCTTTACTCACATTAGACCACACAGTAGTGCCCTTTCTATACGTTACGCCACACAGTAGAGCACCTTATACACATAATGCCACACATTGGTAATGCATTTATACACATAATACCACACAGTAATGCCCCTTACACATATGACACACATTATTAATGTCCTTATAAACATAATGCGCCTTACACATTATGCCAACCATTATTAATGCCCTTATACACATAATTTCCCTTACACATATGCTACACATTGGTAATGCCCTTATACACATAATGACACACATAATGTCCTTACACATATGCCGCACATTATTAGTGCCCTTGTACACATAATGACACACATAGTGCCCCTTACACATATGTTACACATTATTAAATCCCTTATACACATAATGACACTTATAGTTCCTGGCGTGAGTCATCTGGCAGCTCTGCTAACGTTGGGTGCCTATTTTTTTATGAAATGAATCTAATTTGCAATGCTATGTGGCTAGGATGCACAAGAAGCTTCTGCTGATTAAAATGATATGCTGCACGCCTATATACTGTGTGCGACTGTGACTATATCTGCATACAAAATGCTACACACAGAATATAGGCATGCCGCATATCATTTTAATCAGCAGAAGCTGCTTGTGCCCCTAGGCATACCAGATGCCCTAGGCAATTACCTAGTTTGCCTATGCCTAGGGCCGGCTCTGAATATTGAACAAAAAAAATGTACTGGGAATGACTAGAAATTACTAGGTTATTGATGTTAGTAACACTGTAGCAAAAGAATCAAGTACAGATTATATGATTTGTTTTTTGCCAAAACAGGTTCTGGCAAGGGGACCATTTTTCCTGATTAGTAAGTGATCTTTTTCGCCTGTCTATGTATCATTGCGTTCAAAAGATTTACAGTGCATTCATGTATTTCTCAGATATTTGTTTTTAACCTGTTGGTGATGGTTATATACTTAATTTTCTATGGCAGCAGGAAGAATTTCTGCGTGACACATTTCTGTTTTTATCACATGTGCAGGGGCGGATTGGGATGCCGGGACACCGGATCAGTCCCTGGTTGGCCGGTCCCTTTGAAGCCCCTCAGTGGCCGCCCATCATTGCAATGCTGGACCGGTAGCCCCGATCGGAAATCATTAGCTGATAGAGCATACCAGCCTATGCTGTTTTATTACCAATCTGCGCCTCCCTGTACTCTGCGCAGGGGAGGACCGTGTTGTCTGCAGCATTCATTGAGATCGAGATCCCGTGAGACTCCGGTACCCGGAAGTCTTGCGCAATTCGTATTACACTGAGGAACTATGCCGATGGACAGTATCAAGCACACCAGAATCAGATGCTTGCTCCACTGCCACAACACTGCTCTATCAGCCCAGGGAAGGTGATGCTGCTAAAGGAACATCAGCAGACGGTGCACACAAAGGAGCAGGAGGTGGCTCCTGGGAGCAGGTAACCACAGGGGAGAGCTGAGCTCGGATTGTGCATGTATGTGTGGAAATGGCAGCGGGTAGGGGCTGGGTCACTGTTATACCCTGGTTGCAGTCAAGATGCACCAGTGAGAGGTAACACAGAACCAGTGGCACTACATGTACCAGCATGTCTTCCCTGTGACAGACATCCTGGTACCTGCCCTGCAGACCCAGGCTGTGCTCACAGCCATAACCACACTCTGTGCTCTCATATATAGCCTATATATATATATATATACACACACACACATTATAGGCAACTTCTTAGTGGCGGCACTCGCAGGACCTATACATACAAATAAAGACACTTCACTACCACCAGCAGTGTTCTACCTGGTGTAATAAGCGGCAGTACTGTGTAGTGTAATGTGAATTGGCACTATTGTGTGGCCACACCCCTTCCCCACGAAGCCACTCCCCTGAAAAAAAAAATTACGCACCTGCTGCGCGCACTTTCCTTGCACACAAGTACTCAGGCTTTCTGAGAAGCAACCCTACCCACTTGACAAACTCCACCCCCTCAAACAGACCCCACCCCCCTATTAGGGCTGCGTTCATAATTTTCCCGGGTTGGTTTCCAATCCCAATCCGCCCCTGCACATGTGACATAACACATGGAAATGCAAAGTGCCATTGGTGGTTCTGTTCATTTTGGTGATTGTAAGTGAAGACAATGGGTGTCACTTTGTGTGGAGCATAATGTATATTTGTTGACAGAGAGAGAGAGGAAGAGAGAGATTTCACTACTGTAAAATGGCTCACTTTATTTCTACATACTGTTAACATTTGTCCATGATTTTTGTAGGTCAAAATTTCAAGTATCATGCCATCCCCACCCACATTTATTTCTCAAAGAAAATACAAATTTATTTCGGTTTTATAATATTTAGTAATTATTTTCTGACCTAAGATAATTTTAATTGTTTTTAATATATCAAACTCATTCAATGTTTCTCTGTGTTGAAAAATATAGAGGAAGACCATATAATTGGTACACAGAATAGGGTCTGAGTTGCCACGGGGTCGGGATTTCCTATGAGAATGGCCATATTTTTAAAGTAGCAATCATTTACAAGGCAAAACCAACCTGGTTGGCAACTCATCCCTTGTTACATTTACCCCAATGGGTTGGGTCTTCACACAACTAAATATCCCATTAAAATGCTATACTGCATAAAAAAGACAGTAAGAAAGTCTTGAACAATAGCTAAGAGCTTGTTAGATGATAGATGCCTCATTGGATACCTTTGCTACACTTTTTTTATAATATACTTATGAATACATCCTTTCTGTAGCATTTAAATTTCTGGGCTTTAGAAAATAACTTTCCATGTGAACATTAGAGTTAATGGATTTCAGGGATCTGCAAATAATAATGTCTGGGACAGTGGTTTGACCCATGATGCATTCCTCCGAAACCTACAGTATGCCAAGTAAGTCTCATAAACCAAGTTTTCCTTGATAACAGACTCAGGGGATCATTTGCAAATGCATTATCTTCTTTTCACCAAAAGTAATATTATGTAATTTCAGCAAAATCTGAGCAGATAAGATGAAGGATAATGCTGCGAGTGCATATAATGATGGTGCCTGTTGCTCTAATAATATTTTCCTGTAAATAGTTACAACAAAATAATACATTTTATTCAAAACTCCTTTAAGTATTCCGTTCACCTACATGAATAGCTAACATATCTTAATTTAATTCTAATATAAAATATAGCAATTATTAGAAATGTATGGCCTGTACCAATGTTCAAATTTCATAAGTTTCTAATTAACTGATTTACAGTACAATCTTCTTGGTGTTTTAACACACCTGCCACCACAAAAGACACAATATATACATTCCTGCATGACACATCAATTTTAAAATACATTTATAAATACATAAATAATTAAACAAATAAATAAATAAATAAACAAACAAATACATAAATAGACAATAATGGTTAATATTTTACTTTGTACTGGCCACTCAGCTAAAGTCTTTAGTATTGGCTTTCTTTCCTCCTACTTCCCAATTTGTAATGGCTCTAGGCAGGGATGCCCCTCTCCCCATTAATATTTGTTTTAGCCACTGGGCCCCTTGCTGAAACAATTTGGTTATCCTCAGAGTTTCCCAATCTTTCAGTTTGTAACATCTCCCATAAATTATTTCTCTTTGCAGATGATGTTTTATTGTTTGTAACCAACCTAGAGACCTGGTTATTCTCCCTCCATGCTGTGCTGGACAGTTATAGTGCTGCTTCATTCTACAAATTGAACATCACCAAATGTGATGTCCTTCCTATCAATATACAGTACCTCCAATGGTACTCCAGCTCTTGAAAAACTGCTTCCGGTTCATTTGGAAGGATTCTGCCTGGCTTTATTTAGGAATCTCCATTCCTTCTAACATCCAGAATGTTTATATTGTTAACTTTATCCCTTTACTGACTCAGCTGATGTCCTTAGCCACTGCTTGGAACAATCAAGAGGATACTTGGTTAGGCCGCCTAGCAGCATTTAAAATGATGCTGTTACCGAAGTTTATGTACCTATTTCATGATATTCTTATGCCATTCCCTGTAAATTATTATCTCAGATGATTCTTTTGATGCTTTCTTATGTGTGGAGATGTAAGCCATCCAGACTGGCTTAGACCTGTATGATTTGCTCTAAATCACAGGGGGGTCTTACCCATCCTGATCTGAATAGGTACCACATAGCCACTTTACTTTCCCAAATTGTTTTTCCCTCTTTCTAAGCTTTATGTGTATTTAGAACGTGCCCTCCTCCAAGATATCTTCTCCCTGACCACCTTTGGTTACTACAAGAACTCCGCCCACAATCTCCATTGTCACCTATAGTTGTTCTTGATTACCCTGAGAGTTTGGGATCTTAAACACTCAGTCCATTTTGACCTTAACCTTCCTACTAGAAATGTTTCTCTTTGGGTGTTAGATAGATCGCTGCCTTATCTTTATATTTCCTATTGGGTATATCTAAACAGCAGATTTTTTTTTACCCCATCCTCCATCTTGTCATTTGTTGATCTTAGTGTTAAATTCAATTTAGGCCCCTCAGCTTGGATTTATTATTTTCAATTTAAGCACCAGAAAGAATGAGTAATAGTTCAATTGTACTCCAACCTCCCCAGATCATGTCTTGGGTAGACTAACTAGATTCTAATCCCATAGTGCCACATCTTCTTGGTATGTTTTACTTTCAGACTTGATTGTTAAGTCTCCTACTCAGCTTGATTGCCAGACTGATCTTTGCCGTACCTTCACCATCAAACCGTGGGAATTTATTCACCTCTCCTCTTTCTCCTTATCTAAATGCTCCAATCATACAAAAAATGCATGTTAATTATTACAAAGATTGTATTTATCTGCACCTAAATTACACAAGATATGGCCCGCAACTTCCAAATTTTGCAGACGTCTCTATCATTGCGATCGTACCATTTTCCATGTCTTTTGGGACTGTCCCATTTTAAGACCTTTTTTGAGAGCAAGTGTTTGCCCTTATACAAGATGTTTTAGGCCTCACATTAACCCTGGATCCCTATTCAGCCCTTTTTGCATTGGTACCCCAGTACTGTTCCCAAACTCCCTATTTCCCATGTTTTACTCACCTGTTACACCTTTTCTTTTTTATATCCCCATATTTTACTCTGCATATTCACAATAATAATGTAATATTGAACAAAAAAATGTACTGGGAATGACTAGAAATTACTGTTATTGATGTTATTAATACTGTAGCAACAGAATAAAGTCCGGATTATTTGATTTGTTTTTTGCCCAAGACCGCTTCTGGCAAGGGGAGCTTTCTTCTTGATTAGCAAGTGATCTTTTTTGCCTTTCTATGTATCATTGTGTTCATAAGATTTACAGTGCATTCATGTATTTCCCAGATATTTGTGTTTAACCTGTTGGTGATGGTTATATACTTTAATTCTCTATGGCAGCAGGAAGAATTTCTGTGTGACATATTTCTGCTTTTATCACATGTGACATAACGCATGGAAGTGCAAAGTGCCATTGGTGGTTCTGCTCATTTTGGTGTTTGTAAGTGAATACTATGGGTGTCACTTTGTGTGGAGCATAATGTATATTTGTTGAGAGAGAGAGAGAGAGAGAGAGAGATTTCACTACTGTAAAATGGCTCACTTTATGTCTACATTTTACAGGTTGAGTATCCCATATCCAAATATTCCGAAATACGGAATATTCCGAAATACGGACTTTTTTGAATGAGAGTGAGATAGTGAAACCTTTGTTTTCTGACGGCTCAATGTACACAAACTTTGTTTAATACACAAAGGTATTAATAATATTGTATTAAATTACCTTCAGGCTGTGTATATAAGGTGTATATGAAACATAAATGAATTGTGTGAATGTAGACACACTTTGTTTAATGCACAAAGTTATAAAAAATATTGGCTAAAATGACCTTCAGGCTGTGTGTATAAGGTGTATATGTGACATAAATGCATTCTGTGCTTAGATTTAGGTCCCATCACCATGATATCTCATTATGGTATCTAATTATTCCAAAATACGGAAAAATCCGATATCCAAAATACCTCTGGTCCCAAGCATTTTGGATAAGGGATACTCAACCTGTATTAACATTTGTCCATGATTTTGTAGGTCAAAATTCCAAGTATCATGCCATTCCCATCCACATTTATTTCTCAAAGAAAATACAAATTTATTTTGGTTTCACAGTATTTAGTCATTATTTTCTGACCTAAGATCATTTTAATTGTTTTTTTATATATCAAACTCATTCAATGTTTCTCTGTGTTGAAAAATATAGAGGAAGACCACATAATTGGTAAACAGAATAGGGTCTGAGTTGCCGGAGGTCAGGATTTAATCGGTTGATTTGAGGAACTTCTAGAGTATAAATTGTTCCACCATCACATGAAGACCTATCTACTAATCAGGGTGAATGAAAATTTTACCAGTTGTACACACTTTTATCTGCATGATATTTGATGAGCGCTATTTTTCAAGTGTAATTTTCCTTTCTACTATTGTCATACTTTTGAAGTGTGGGGTTCACTTCTTTTACACTAGATCTAGCTGCACCTCAAGTTTTATTGCGCATATCATTGAAAACATCTGTTACAACATATTTTTGAAGTAGTAATAATTTACAAGGCAAAACCAACCTGGTTGGCAACTCAGACCTTGTTACATTTACCTTAATGGGTTGATTCTTCACGCAACTAAATATCCCATTAAAATGCTATACTGCATAAAAAAAAGACAGTAATAAATTCTTGAAAAATAGCTAAGAGTTTGTTAGATGATAGATGCCTCATTGGATACCTACCTTTGCTACACTTTTTTTTATAATATACTTATGAATACATCCTTTCTGTAGCATTTACATTTCTGGGCTTTAGAAAATAACTTTCCATGTGAACATTAGAGTTAATGGATTTCAAGTATCTGCAAATAATAATGTGTGAGACAGTGGTTTGACCCATGATGCATTCCTCCAAAACCTACAGTATGCCAAGTCTCATTTCCATTGTCAGTAGGTCTTTCTAAGTGTTTGGTATCTTTATCCTAAATGTAAATGCATAAAATACCCACACACTTTTATAAATTACAGTCATATGACATTTTTATTTTGAATGTGTTATGAGCTTACTGCTGAAATAATCAGTATTTCCTAGCATATTCATTAACTGAATACTAATAAACCAAGCTTTTCTTTGATAACAGACTCAGGAGATCATTTGCAAATGCATTATCTTCTTTTCACCAAAAGTAATATTATGTAATTTCAGCAAAATCTGAGCAGATAAGATGAAGGATAATGCTGAAAGTGCATATAATGATGGTGCATGTTGCTCTAATAATATTTTCCTGTAAATAGTTACGACAAAATAATAAATATCATTCAAAACTACTTAAAGTATTCCGGTCACCTACATGAATAGCTAACATATCTTAATTTAGTTCTAATATAAAATATAGCAATTATTAGAAATGTATGGCCTGTACCAATATTCATATTTCATAAGTTTCTAATTAAGTGATTTACAGTACAATCTTCTTGGTGTTTCAACATACCTACCACCACATAAGACACAATTTATACATTCCTGCACGACACATCAATTTTAGAAAATTGTTATAAATAAATAAATAAATAAATAAATAGAAAATAATGATTAGGATTTTATTTAAAAACCATTCATTACAACAGTGTAAATGATTTAATTTACATTTAAAATATACTTTGCATACAAACCTACTGGCCATAGGTTTAGCAAGATATTTGTGGACCCTGTAATAAAATGGTTTTGGGACTCACATATACATGAACCAGGCAATTTCTTATCTTCAACTTACAGAAACTCCCTCTATTGATCAGTCTGTAGGTGTTGTAGTAATAATAATAATAATAATAATAATAATAATAATACTTTATTGTCATCGATGGTCACAAGAGTGGACAATTAGCGAATTCAAGCATAGGTAAGAGCAAAAAAACAAAAAACATCAAAGATACAGAACACTCACTTAATTTCCAAATTTAAAACACTTATCGCCTGCGGAAAAAAAACTTACTCTTAACCTACTGGTTCTTCACAAATGTGATAGATACCTCCTTTGATGACAACATAGAGAACATCTTGCAACTCAGGTGCGACGGGTCTAGTTACACTGTTAACCAATAAGATGCTTCCTCTTAATTACTTTGACATAAAGCCTGCTTCTGTGTTGCATAAATGTGTTTGCTTACACTGGTTGTGAATCAATTTCCTAGCATTAAAAAGTTATATTCTCATAAGTATTAGTTTATTACAGAAAATATACAGTATGTATATACTGTGTGCAGGAAAAAAAAATTGTATATACTCCGCGCTATATGAACACTGTAACAGATAAAACTATAGTGTGCAGTCTGTCATATAGAATGATTGACTCAGTAGGACTGTACGAATGAATATCAATAAATTATTTATCCAATAATTGTTAAAAAATAACACATTACAAATGACACAAGCAGCATATACTTAAAAACAATTAATCAGTTGCATTACCAATTAATATAGCAAACAATATGATGAGGTTTCTTTGTTATAATACTATATAAAATGCAATTACACTGGCGTCCCAGTGTTTTGTAAAAAAAAAAAAAAGTCCCGCAAGGATTTAATACAGCCTTGTTAGAGATGAACTTAAATGTGTAAGGACGTATAATTACCCATGTGCTGGTTCCTGAAAGTATAGATGTACAGGGTCCGTTTAAAAGTCACTGCACATGTACGGGTACCGTTAATAGAACTTTTTCCAGCTGATTGAGAATTTACCGTGTATTAGGCACGGCTGCGCTCCAGGTACTTGGAGACTAATAATATTCTTTAAATAGAACTCCACAGGCTCGCTTCCTCGTCACGGGTCCTGATCTGTTTGTTCCTTGAAATCTTCTCTTTATATACTGTGTGCAAGCAACAAGTCATCTAAAGTCTGATGATCCTGTCAGGTATGGCAGATACAGTCAAGAAATCACATATACAGTATTTATATATTACAAATTAACTTAATGTTAATTTTGTGGACCAACACCTAGGGTTAATATTGTGTTGGGAAATATAATTAATTGAGGATATGACATCTATAAAACCAGTAAGAATGAAATAGCTTGTTTTTTTTGCCTCCTTGTTATTGTTGTGAACAGAGTTGGGGGCCTTGGAATGTAAGATCCCATGCTCGTGGTGCCTTGCTAATGGTTGCACTACATGCTTTTGCGTCCATACCAAAATGGTAATTATATTACAGAATATATACATTTTCAATAACATATTTTGTGTTATATCCTTCATCCTGTCCAAATCTGACATTAATTAGATCTTGAGAAAAGCACTGAGTAGACACAAATGCACACAGTTGAACCACTCTATGGAATTAGTTGAGATGAGGAGTCAGTAAATTCTACCAAGAGTCAGTTAATTCTACTGTGTGGTGTAGCTCTGAAAATGCTCAAGGCCAAATTCAGCTGGTGCATGATAATATCCAGGGACGTTTTAAGAGAGGAGGAGGTCCATGTGCAGCCTCCTCTATCCAACCCACTCCTCTCTACCAAGCGCTGGCAATGGCACTAGAGTGCTCAGACTGTAATACACAAGCAGATATAGAGTAATAGAGTATGAGATTTACAAGCCAGTGCAATTTCAGTGGTGAAAGCCAGCGCCGTAACTAGGTGTGTGCAGATGGTGCCTAGCACACAGCGCATTTGCCCTGTGGGCGCACCGTTTGCAATCACACCATTTGTCCGCCGCTGCCCGCTGTAATGTAAAATAGCAGTGCGCCCAACTATTTCTCTGCCAGACGCACTGCTTCTATTATGCATCACAGCAGGCAGCGCTGTGCTGTGCAGTCTGAGTCTCTTCCCCTGTGTGTGTCCATTGCTCCACGCCTCTCCCCCTGCAGCATCTACACTGAAGAGGGACCTCTGTGTTCTGGGATGGAGCTGGGCTATGCTGCTGCTGCTGCCGCTCAACAAAGTAAGCCACATGGAGGAGTGTAGCTCTTATCTCTGTTATAGTGTGGATGCCGGTGATTTCTGAATGAATCTTCTGTTTATGTAAAAGATGTGCTTGCCGGCTTGCTCACATTCCTCACAATAGTGGTCAATCTGACAAAAGTAAGCTCCCGACCTCTAGCCATGTCTCACCCACCATCCTTGGAACACAAGCCGAACTCCTAGCAAGCCATCAATCAGGCTTTTTTTTAATCACTGTTGCAGTAGGTGCAGTGAACAGATAACATAGGAAAGAGTGCAGTCTGAGGTGTGCCCAAATCCCTGCAAGTGTACTTAACTTGGGCAATGAAGCCTCTCTCTCTCTCCCTTTGTAAAGGGGACTCTGCCTGCCGTAATGTGTAAATGGGGGACCCTGCATGCCGTAATGTGTAAAAAGGGGAGCCCTCTGCCATAATGTGTAAAGGGGACTCTACCTGCCATGTGTAAAAGGGAGCTCTATCTGGCGGAATGTGTGATAGGGGCTCTACCTGGCATAACGAGTGACAGAGGCTCTACCTGGCGTGAAGTGTAAATGTGTAAGAGGGGCACTATGCGGCATAATTTGAATAATGGAGACTACTGTACAGCATAATATGGATTGGTATTATTTTGTGGTCACGCCCCTTATACACAAAGCCATGCACCTAGATTTTTGGTGTGTGCCTATGGCGCGCACTGGCCTATTTTAAATATGGTGAGGGGGTGGGGATGCTGATGCTGTGTCTTGCACACAGCGCTAAAATGTCTAGTTACGGCACTGGTGAAAGCAATCTGGTTCTGTAATCTCAGAACCTATTACAAAGTCTTTTTGACCTCATATTATTCATATTGCTCTGTGCTTTGCACTAAGTATGTTGGTACCTTTTGTAGTTTAAAACTGTAATTAATATTAAATAGGTAGAGCATTTTAGCAAATAATAACTTTGTAGATTAAATGCATTTCTCATAATTTACATAAAGCTTATTTGACAAAAATGTGCATGCCTGTTAATAAAGAATTACGATGTATAAAAGCTTTTCACTAATAAATGTTAAATTAAGTGCTTAAACATTACATTACTTCACATATTTCTATAAATTGTAAGATGTATTTTTTTATACTAATTAGAATTCTGTTAATGCAGCTTTATATCTTTTTTGTTAGATTAATATATAGGCAATATTATTATATTTCTTAATTATTTATATTCTAGCATAAAAAATAAATAAATGTGACAGACATTTGCCTCCTGACAAGTCTTATTATCTTCTTTTTAGTGTAATAAATGACAAAAAAAATGTAGATCTACTAGTAATTTATATTCTATTTGTAAATTGTGTTTGCATCAACTCTTATAAAGCTTTTTTCAGTTTAATAATAGTTATAAGTCATTAAATTGATGTTCGGAATTGTTGTAATTTACATTCTGCCAGTTGTATCATAAATTTGTCTGTGCAGAAAAGTTCTAACACATTTTTTAATTGAAAGACTGCAGTGTAGTGATTTACTGAAACAGTGAGTGTCAAACTGCAATAAGAATAGAAAGGTTTAAAAATGAAAGAAAATCTACCTTTAAGTCAAATTAGGTGGTGCTGATGTAGATACCACTTGTCTAATCAGGGATTGATTATCTGATTTTGGCAGACGACTATTTTCTTTCCCTTGACGTTTTGGAGTACTGAGGCTTCTTTATTTTGTCATCATTATGTGGCTTGTGTTTAGAATTAGGAGAGTAGTGTACAATAGCAATAATGATAAAAAAAAGTAAAAAAAAATATATTGCTAATAAAATTATTTAAGTTGATGTGAAATATCTCAGGAGCTGAAAGAAGTTTTTATGGGTGGTGTCATTTTTACCAGTGGAAGATGAGGATTTACTGTACCATTATCGATACGCTGTACAGTATATGGTTCAAAATAGGACATTGTGCTCAGATAATACGGCATTAGTTATGACATTTTTTAAAGCATGGGACAATATTAATGTCAGAATAAAGTAATTACATGTACTGTGAGTCAAACAAATCAAATATCAAATAAGTGTGTGAGAAACCTAAATTTGTATTTTTTGTTTCTATTCACCTTTTGTACAATCACTATTCAGAAATGTGTCATAATGATTTTGAAGAACTGGTTTAGCCATAATGTGACTTTATGCTAAATTTAGTAGGGGGGTGGAGAGGGTACTAATTACCCAGGCCCATATCTGATGGATAGGCCCAGTGGGGGCCCAGGTCCACTCCGATTCCCCCCCCCCTTACCTGGCAGTGGCAGCTGCAGCTCTCCTCCTTAGCCCAGCACACACTACCTTGTGCTGGGGTGTAGTGTGGCCAGGGAGGCGCTTAAAATAAAAAAGTGTTTTTTTTCTATGGGCGCATGACCACGCCTCCTATGTTTAGGCCACACGTCATGATAAGTACCTGGGCCCAGCCAGGCTCTCTACTGCCCTGGTGACTACCACTTTTAGAAGCCTCAGTTGCAACCATCAGAAACCACCTGGGCGTCACCTGCCGAGGGGAGACACCAAAATGCTGGCTCCCGCTCAGTGACAAGAGCTGGGTGCTACACTGTAACATTACATGCAGCACCCAGCTCCTATCACTGTGTAGGAGCCGACACTGCAGACACAGCAGTCTCCGGGGGCAGCATGCATCTCCCGGGCTCCTAGAGTGACGAAAGTGGGGGTTCGAGTTGTGAAGCCACAACTCTCCACCAAACCACACTATATCCTGCCAAGCCATGGCCCTTTTTGCACCATGTGCATAGCTCGTTCAGAGCTGCATCTGGGGTAATCAGAGTAAATGACGCCCCTGGTACTAGTCCAATGTAAGGGCAGATTATCCATAAGAGTATGGCATAAATGTATGAAGAGGAGCTCCTGAGTCTGAAAACACTCCTGTCACACGCCCATGACATGCTAATGATATGGTAGCTCTTCATGCATCTGAATAGTCACCTCCCAGTCACCACCCGGGAACACCAAATACAATCCAGAGTCCTTATGGCTCAATTGATCCTGCAAAGCTGTATGCAAACACACTACAGGATACAAGCACTGTGTGACTTTTTCGGGATTTAGATGAACGCACATTCACAAAATTGCATCTGGCTCAGAGTGACATCCAACATATCAGTGTGTAAATCAACGGATAGATTCATTAAGCATTGGTTTGGCCTTTTCAGTCGTCAAGCTATCGGTTTTGCAGAGGTTGTTTAATTCCCAGATTTACTAAAGGGCAACCCAATCGGAATCTGCTGCAAAGGTAGAGTTTAGAAAACAATTAAACACTGGCAGACTATTGATTTTTTTTTTTTTAATATTACAATTATAGAAACTGGAGATTTAGGCTCTGTTTAGAATATGATGTCCTAGGCAAGATTTTGTCTGGTGCCCCCTAGTGCTGCTGCTCGCTCCACCTCTGGCCCTGCACCCCTTTCCCATCACCCCTCCGTCATAGCAGTCCTCATTTTGGTGCTATTACCCCCTATATTTTAAATAGGAACAGTGTGCACATTCGTCGCGCAGCCCAATAAGGGGCGTGTTCTTTTGGGAAGGGGCATGGCCGCACAATAGTACCCCCAATTTAAAGTACGCCACACAGTAGGGCAACTTTATTCACATTATATCATTCGATAGTGTCCCTTCTTCACGTTACATCACACAGCAGTACCACTTTAACTTTCAGGCCTACTGTAAATAAAACACTTTCTATACATTACACCACACAGTAGAGAACCTTATATACATAATGCCAAACATTAGTAATGCCTTTATATACATAATACCACACAGTAATGCCACTTTAACATATGACACACATTATTAATGTCCTTATAAACATAATGCACCTTACACATTATGCTAACCTTTATTAATGCCCTTATACACATAATGACACACATGATGCCCCTTACACATATGCCGAACACTATTGCACATCGAACTTACTCACACACAGCACTCACACGGCCGCTAACACTGTGACCTCTGCCTCGGCTTGGATACAGATACAGTATGTCCTCATACATCTTACCTCAATATGCCATGCAGCTCCCGTCCAACTCTGCTAATATTGGGTGCCTTTTTTTGCAGAAATGCATCTTATTTTCATTGCTATGTGACTAGGATGCACAAGCAACTTCTGCTGATTAAAATGATATGTAGCATGCTGATATTCTGTGTGCGACTGTGGCTGTATCTGCATACGAAATGCTACGTTACAGTGACTTCCAGGAATACATTGTATCGTAGCATTTCGTATGCAGATACAGCCGCAGTCACACACAGAATATAGGCATGCCACATATAATTTTAATCAGCAGAATCTGCTTGTGCCCCTAGACATTATAAAATGACATAGGCATTTGCCTAATTTGCCTATGCGTAGGGCAGGCTCTGCTGATGGCAAATACATCCTCATAAATGACTTGCTTCAGACAGCCATTCTGGCATATTAATCATTCTGCTTGTGTGTGTTTCCGTTAGTGATGAGCGGGTTCGGTTCCTCGGGATCCGAACCCCCCCGAACTTCACCCATTTTACACGGTTCCGAGGCAGCCTCGGATCTTCCCGCCTTGCTCGGTTAACCCGAGCGCGCCCGAATGTCATCATCCTGCTGTCGGATTCTCGCAAGATTCGTATTCTATATAAGGAGCCGCGCGTCGCCGCCATTTTCACTCGTGCATTGGAGATGATAGCGAGAGGACGTGCAGCGTTCTCTCAGTTTCTGTGTTCAGTGTGCTGCAAATATCTGCTCAGTGTGCTGCAAATATCTGCTCAGTGTGCTGCAAATATCTGTGCTCAGTGTGCTTGCAAATATCTGTGCTCAGTGTGCTGAAAATATCTACGTTCTCTGCCTGAAAAACGCTCCATATCTGTGCTGCATTGTAGTATATAGTAGGAGGACAGTGCAGAATGTTGCTGACCACCAGTATTATATAGCAATACGGTACAGTAGTCCACTGCTCTACCTACCTCTGTGTCGTCAAGTATACTATGCATCCATACCTGTGCTGCATTTTAGTTGTGCGCAGTATATAGTAGGAGGGGACAGTGCAGAATTTTGCTGTGACCACCAGTATATATATAGCAGTTCGGTACGGTAGTCCACTGCTCTACCTACCTCTGTGTCATCAAGTATACTATGCATCCATACCTGTGCTGCATTTTAGTTGTGCGCAGTATATAGTAGGAGGGGACAGTGCAGAATGTTGCTGTGACCACCAGTATATATATATAGCAGTACGGTACAGTAGTCCACTGCTCTACCTCTGTGTCGTCAAGTATACTACAAAAGTTCAGTAAAATGACCCAAAAATCCAAATTAAAAGCGTCTGATGAGAAGCGTAAACTAGCCAATATGCCATTTACGACACGGAGTGGCAAGGAACAGCTGAGGCCCTGGCCTATGTTCATGGCTAGTGGTTTAGATTCACATGAGGATGGAAGCACTCATCCTCTCGCTAGAAAACTGCGGTGCCACTCCTAGATGGGCCAGGTGTTTGTGTCGGCCACTTGGGTCGCTTAGCTTAGCCATCCAGCGACCTTGGTGCACCTCTTTTTTTCTTTGCATCATGTGCTGTTTGGGGACTATTTTTTTAAGTGCCATCCTGTCTGACACTGCAGTGCCACTCCTAGATGGGCCAGGTGTTTGTGTCGGCCACTTGGGTAGCTTAGCTTAGCCACACAGCTACCTCATTGCACCTCTTTTTTTCTTTGCATCATGTGCTGTTTGGGGACTATTTTTTAAATCTGCCATCCTGTCTGACACTGCAGTGACACTCCTAGATGGGCCGGGTGTTTGTGTCGCCCACTTGGGTCACTTAGCTTAGCCATTCAGCGACCTTGGTGCACCTCTCTTTCTCTGACGTCCTAGTGGATGCTGGGTACTCCGTAAGGACCATGGGGAATAGACGGGCTCCGCAGGAGACTGGGCACTCTAAAAGAAAGATTAGGTACTATCTGGTGTGCACTGGCTCCTCCCTCTATGCCCCTCCTCTAGACCTCAGTTAGAATCTGTGCCCGGCTCGAGCTGGTTGCACACTAGGGGCTCTCCTGAGCTTCTAGTAAAGAAAGTATTTATTAGGTTTTTTATTTTCAGTGAGATCTGCTGGCAACAGACTCACTGCTACGAGGGACTTAGGGAAGAGAAGCGAACCTACCTGCTTGCAGCTAGCTTGGGCTTCTAGGCTACTGGACACCATTGGCTCCAGAGGGATCGAACACAGGCCCAGCCTCGGTCGTCCGGTCCCGGAGCCGCGCCGCCGTCCCCCTTGCAGAGCCAGAAGCAAGAAGAACGTCCTGGAAATCGGCGGCTGAAGACTCCGGTCTTCATTAAGGTAGCGCACAGCACTGCAGCTGTGCGCCATTGCTCCCTATGCACACCACATACTCCGGTCACTGATGGGTGCAGGGCGCCGGGGGGGGGGGGGGGGGGGGCGCCCTGGGCTGCAATTAGAGTACCTTAAAATGGCTAAATAACACATAATATAGTCTAATAAACTATATATGTGTAAAAATCCCCTGCCATAATATTAATAAAAGAGCGGGAGAAGCCCGCCGAAAAAGGGGCGGGACTATCTCCCTCAGCACACTGGCGCCATTTCCTCTACACAGCTCCTCAGGCTCTCCCCTGCAGTTTCCAGGCTCAATAGGGTAAAAAAGAGGGGGGGGGGGCACTAAATTTAGGCGCAAAACTGTATATTATAGCTGCTATAGGGAAAATCACTTTGTCTAGTGTAAATCCCTGTTTATATAGCGCTGTGGTGTGTGCTGGCATACTCTCTCTCTGTCTCCCCAAAGGACTTCGTGGGGTCCTGTCCTCAGTCAGAGCATTCCCTGTGTGTGTGCGATGTGTCGGTACGGCTGTGTCGACATGTTTGATGAGGAGGCTTATGTGGAGGCGGAGCAGGTGCCGATAAGTGTGATGTCACCCCCTGCGGGGTCGACACCAGAGTGGATGGATATGTGGAAGGTATTAACCGACAGTGTCAACTCCTTACATAAAAGGCTGGATGACGTAACAGCCGTGGGACAGCCGGCTTCTCAGCCCGTGCCTGCCCAGGCGTCTCAAGGACCATCAGGGGCTCACAAACGCCCGCTACCTCAGATGGCAGACACAGATGTCGACACGGAGTCTGACTCCAGTGTCGACGAGGATGAGACATATACACAATCCACAAGGGCCATCCGTTGCATGATTACGGCAATGAAAAATGTATTACACATTTCTGACATTAACCCAGGTACCACTATTATGTTTGGGGAGAAAAAGCAGCCAGTGTTTTTTCCCCCATCAGATGAGTTGAATGAAGTGTGTGAAGAAGCGTGGGGTTCCCCCGATAAGAAACTGGTAATTTCTAAAAAGTTACTGATGGCGTACCCTTTCCCACCAGAGGATATGTCACGTTGGGAGATATCTCCTAGGGTGGATAAGGCGCTCACACGCTTGTCAAAAAAGGTGGCACTGCCGTCTCAGGACACGGCCGCCTTGAAGGAGCCTGCTGATAGAAAGCAGGAGGCTATCCTGAAGTCTGTATATACACACTCAGGTACTATACTGAGACCTGCAATTGCTTCAGCATGGATGTGTAGTGCTGCTGCAGCGTGGTCTAATACCCTGTCAGATAATATTGATACCCTCGACAGGGATACTATTTTGCTAACCATAGAGCATATTAAAGACGTCGTCTTATATATGAGGGATGCACAGAGGGATATTTGCCGGCTGGCATCTAGAATTAATGCAATGTCCATTTCTGCCAGGAGGGTATTATGGACCTGGCAGTGGACAGGTGATGCTGATTCTAAAAGGCACATGAAGGTTTTGCCTTATAAGGGTGAGGAATTGTTTGGGGATGGTCTCTCGGACCTCGTATCCACAGCAACAGCTGGGAAATCGAAATTTTTACCTCAGGCTCCCTCACAACCTAAGAAAGCACCGTACTATCAGGTACAGTCCTTTCAGCCTCAGAAAGGCAAGCGGATCAAAGGTGCTTCCTTTCTGCCCAGAGGCAGGGGGAGAGGGAAAAAGCTTCACCAGACAGCCAGTTCCCAGGAACAAAAATCCTCTCCTGCTTCTACTAAGTCCACCGCATGACGCTGGGGCTCCACAGATGGAGCCAGGTGTGGTGGGGGCGCGTCTCCGGAACTTCAGCGACCGGTGGGTTCGCTCACAGGTGGATCTCTGGGTTCTACAAGTGGTATCTCAGGGATACAAGCTGGAATTCGAGGCGTCTCCCCCTCGCCGTTACCTCAAATCAGCCTTGCCAGCTACTCCCCAGGACAGGGAGGTAGTACTGGCGGCAATTCACAAGCTGTACCTCCAGCAGGTGATAATAAAAGTTCCCCTCCTTCAACAGGGACGGGGTTACTATTCCACAATGTTTGTGGTACCGAAACCAGATGGTTCGGTGAGACCCATTCTAAATTTGAAATCCTTGAACACTTATATAAGGAAGTTCAAGTTCAAAATGGAATCGCTCAGGGCGGTTATTGCAAGCGTGGAAGAGGGGGATTACATGGTATCACTGGACATCATGGATGCTTACCTACATGTCCCCATTTACCCACCTCACCAGGAGTACCTCAAGGTTGGGGTACAGAACTGCCATTACCAATTCCAGACGTTGCCGTTTGGTCTGTCCACGGCACCGAGGGTGTGTTCCAAGGTAATGGCCGAAATGATGATACTCCTTCGAAAGAAGGGAGTTATAATTATCCCGTACTTGGACGATCTCCTTATAAAGGCGAGGTCCAAGGAGCAGTCGTTGAATGGAGTAACACTATCTCAGGAAGTGCTACAACAGCACGGCTGGATTCTGAATATCCCAAAGTCGCAGCTGGTTCCTACGACGCGTCTGCGGATATTGGGCATGTTTCTGGACACAGAACAGAAGAAGGTATTTCTCCCGGAGGAGAAGCCCAAGGAGTTGTCATCTCTGGTCAGAGACCTCCTGAATCCAAAACCGGTGTCGGTGCATCATTGCACGCGAGTCCTGGAAAAGATGGTAGCTTCTTACGAAGCAATTCCCTTCAGCAGGTTCCATGCAAGGAATTTTCAGTGGGACCTGTTAGACAAGTGAGGATCGCATCTTCAGATGCATCGGCTGATCACCCTGTCCCCGAGGGCCAGGGTGTCTCTGCTGTGGTGGCTGCAGAGTGCTCATCTTCTTGAGGGCCGCAGATTCGGCATTCAGGACTGGGTCCTGGTGACCACGGATGCAAGCCTCCGAGGTTGGGGAGCAGTCACTCAGGGAAGAAATTTCCAAGGACAATGGTCGAGTCAGGAGACTTCCCTACACATAAATATTCTGGACCTAAGGGCCATTTACAATGCCCTAAGGCAAGCAGAACCCCTGCTTCAAAACCAGCCGGTGCTGATTCAGTCAGACAACATCACGGCTGTCGCCCATGTAAACTGACAAGGCGGCACAAGAAGCAGGATGGCGTTGGCAGAAGCCACAAGGATTCTCCGATGGGCGGAGTATCACGTGCTAACACTGTCAGCAGTGTTCATTCCGGGTGTGGAAAACTAGGAAGCAGACTTCCTCAGCAGGCACGACCTCCACTCGGGAGAGTGGGGACTTCATCCAGAAGTCTTCACGCAGATTGTGAACCGTTGGGAACGGCCACAGGTGGACATGATGGCGTCCCGCCTCAACAAAAAGCTAAAAAAGTATTGCGCCAGGTCAAGGGACCCTCAGGCGATAGCTGTGGACGCACTTGTGACACCGTGGGTGTACCAGTCGGTTTATGTGTTTCCTCCTCTTCCTCTCATACCCAAGGTACTGAGGATAGTAAGTAAAAGAGGAGTAAGAACTATACTCGTAGTTCCGGATTGGCCAAGAAGAACTTAGTACCCAGAACTACAAGAAATGATCTCGGAGGACCCATGGCCTCTGTCTCTCAGACAGGACCTGTTACTGCAGGGGCCCTGTCTGTTCCAAGACTTACCGCGGCTGCGTTTGAAGGCTTAGCGGTTGAACGCCGGATCCTAACGGAAAAGGGCGTTCCAGATGAAGTGATTCCTACGCTGTTAAAGGCTAGGAAAGACGCTGCCTGAAGTTCAGACGTTGTTAAGGGAGTGCTGCATATTCAGCCCCCTTTTGTGCCTCCAGTGGCACCTTGGGATCTCAACGTAGTGTTGGATTTCCTAAAATCACATTGTTTTGAGCCACTTCAGAACGTGGAGTTGAAGTATCTCACGTGGAAAGTGGTCATATATATATTTGGCCTTGGCTTCGGCTAGGCGTGTGTCAGAATTGGCGGCTTTGTCATGTGAAAGCCCTTATCTGATCTTCCATAGGGACAGGGTAGAATTGAGGATTCGTCCCCAATTTCTCCCTAAGGTGGTATCAGCGTTTCATTTGAACCAAACTATTGTGGTGCCTGCGGCTACTCGGGACTTGGAGGCCTCCAAGTTGCTGGATGTAGTCCGGGGCCCTGAAAATCAATATTTCCAGGATGGCTAGAGACAGAAATACTGACTCGCTGTTATCCTATAACAATAAAATTTTTAGCGCAAAAAGGTCATAGATGAGATGAGATGATCAATAAACAATCTTATTTAATGCATATAAAATCTAAAAACATCCATGGAATTACACAAGAAAAATAATAAAAAATAAGTGGAGTAAACTAAGTAATAACTGTACACATATAAATTGTGTGATGATGTTGTACCCTATAAAGGGTATATTGCACAACTCCCAGACTCATTCAGCTGCACTTGTAAATAGATAATAGGACCTGTTCCTATGTAAATAGTCCCCTTCTGTATCCAATATTAGCAATAGGATAGTCCGTTGTTATTGATAGTTACCACAGATGATCAAGGATATTTAAGCGGTACAGCACTCCGCAGTATTGCAGTTCCTTGGTGCAGTGGATAAACTGTAAAGTTCCTCAATTGAGAAGGTTTACCTCCAGGCAGAGGTCCATAAAGTTCAGTGGGGGACTTGGTTTAGGTCCTGTATCTCCAGATTTTCATAGGTCCAGGGAGTTTTGCAGGAGAGCAGCTCACACCTATTGGATACAGAAGGGGACTATTTACATAGGAACAGGTCCTATTATCTATTTACAAGTGCAGCTGAATGAGTCTGGGATTTGTGCAATATACCCTTTATAGGGTACAACATCATCACACAATTTATATGTGTACAGTTATTACTTAGTTTACTCCACTTATTTTTTATTATTTTTCTTGTGTAATTCCATGGATGTTTTTAGATTTTATATGCATTAAATAAGATTGTTTATTGATCATCTCATCTCATCTATGACCTTTTTGCGCTAAAAATTTTATTGTTATTGTTTATTGCGAGGTCTGACCAACCTCATTCTTTTAGCTGCAGTGTTGAACCTCCCCTAGCCTAGCGCCTTGAGAGAATCACCTTAGGGTGTTTTTCCTCTTTTTGCATATTCGCTGTTATCCTGCATGCACCCAACAAGCTGGGTGCTCCTGCTTCTAAGCAGACTATTGCTCGCTTGATCTGTAGCACGATTCAACTTGCACATTCTGCGGCTGGACTGCCGCATCCTAAATCAGTAAAAGCCCATTCCACGAGGAAGGGGGCTCTTCTTGGGCGGCTGCCCAAGGGGTCTCGGCATTACAACTTTGCCGAGCGGCTACCTGGTCGGGGTCAAACACGTTTGCAAAATTCTACATGTTTGATACCCTGGCTGAGGAGGACCTTGAGTTTGCTCATGCGGTGCTGCAGAGTCATCCGCACTCTCCCGCCCGTTTGGGAGCTTTGGTATAATCCCCATGGTCCTTACGGAGTACCCAGCATCCACTAGGACGTCAGAGAAAATAAGAATTTACTCACCGGTAATTCTATTTCTCGTAGTCCGTAGTGGATGCTGGGAGCCCGTCCCAAGTGCGGACTCTCTGCAATACGTGTATATAGTTATTGCTTAACTAAAGGGTTTTGTTATGAGCCATCTGTTAATGAGGCTCATTTGTTGTTCATACTGTTAACTGGGTATAGTTATCACAAGTTGTACGGTGTGATTGGTGTGGCTGGTATGAGTCTTACCCTGGATTCCAAATTCTTTCCTTGTAGTGTCAGCTCTTCCGGGCACAGTTTCCCTAACTGAGGTCTGGAGGAGGGGCATAGAGGGAGGAGCCAGTGCACACCAGATAGTACCTAATCTTTCTTTTAGAGTGCCCAGTCTCCTGCGGAGCCCGTCTATTCCCCATGGTCCTTACGGAGTACCCAGCATCCACTACGGACTACGAGAAATAGAATTACCGGTGAGTAAATTCTTATTTTTTCTTTGCATCATTTGCTGTTTGGGGACTATTTTTTAAATTGGCCATCCTGTCTGACACTGCAGTGCCACTCCTAGATGGGCCAGGTGTTTGTGTCGGCCACTTGGGTCGCTTAGCTTAGCCATCCAGCAACCTCGGTGCAAATTTTAGGACTAAAAATAATATTGTGAGGTGTGAGGTGTTCAGAATAGCCTGGAAATGAGTGGAAGTTATAGTTATTGAGGTTAATAATACTATGGGATCAAAATAACACTCAAATCCTATGATTTAAGCTGTTTTTGAGGGTTTTTGTAAAAAAACACCCGAATCCAAAACACACCCGAATCCGATAAAAAATTTTCAGGGAGGTTTTGCCAAAACGCGTCCGAATCCAAAACACGGCCGCGGAACCGAATCCAAAACCAAAACACAAAACCGAAAAATTTCCGGTGCACATCACTAGTTTCCGTATGATGCTATAAAAGGTCCCAATCCATGTGATACACTCTGACTATAGGAGAAATGGCATTGTATGGCAAATCAATGCATAGGGTTTTTGCAATAGCTTCTACATATTGGAGGGAACTGACAAAAAGGAGACAGGAGGCATAGGAACAGCAGCAGCAGGATAAGGTTCCACGTCACCTATGTAAGGCACACTTTTTCTGAAGTAGGATGAACTTTAGTGCTATAACCGATGGTGACTTCATACAGATGTTTTGGTTAAATCATCTATATGACATCATACATGTACATAAAATTAGTGCCCAACACTGCACAATAACATGCAGTGTCCGGACTGCACAAGCTGCTTTCTGTTTTTCATTTTTTGCCACTTGCTCCTTCCTGCCAGTAAACTCACAAGTATTAGGCATAACCCAACTTTTTCTACACATCCTACCCAGGCTGTTGTGACATGAAAAGATATACTGTACGGATGTGATTAGGTGCTTTGCAATGCAAGGTGTAATTACATCTGTATTTTCTGTTTTACAGATGGGGCCTTGCTCATCTAGGCTTCTTTGCTGCACCAAGGCTTATTAGCGTAAGCCTTTCATCTATTGTTCTTAGCTGCAATACAATACAGAGAGAACAATACAGCAGGGGATGAAGTCATTACAGTAGGGGATTAAGTCCGACTGCCCTGGCTCATTTAATCCTATTAAAGGGATAGATGAGGAGGGCTCCATCTGTACATTCCATCACAAACTTCCACAAGGATGTACTCACCAGTAAACATCCTCCTGGGTGGCAGTGGCAGGAGATGGTTGACTTATCCATGCTTATAGACTAGCAAAATCCTTCTGGGTGGCAGTGGCAGCAGATGGCTGACTTATCCATGCTTATGGACTAGCAGCATCCTCCAGTGTGGCAATGGCAGCAGATGGCTGATTTAGCCATGCTTTTAGACTAGCAGCATCCTCCTGTGTGGCAGTGGCAGCAGATGTCTGACTTATCCAGCCTTATGGACTACCAACATCCTCCTGGGTGGCAGTGGCAGCAGATGGCTGACTTATCCATGCTTTCAGACTAGCAGCATCCTCCTGAGTGGCAGTGGCAGCAGATGGCTGACTTTTCCAGGGTAATTTACCAGCATCCTGCTCCTGGGTGGCAGTGGCAGCTGATGACTTACTTATGCATGCATATGGACTAGCAACATCCTATTGGCTTGGCAGTAACAGATGGCTGACTTCACTGGCTGGATGACCCTCTCACCTCTTCCAGGACAGTATGGCATGTTTAATGACATGCTTGTGATCTTGAAGGACCTGTTACACACTGTGGGTGCTGATTATAATGTTTAATTTTTTCAATTTGTGGCTGCAGCATTACCAGCAGCCTCCTCCTGAGCACTGAGGCTTGTGAGGTTGATGGTTTTGTGCTTGATCTTTGAAAAAAAAAAAAAAAAGCAATATGAAATTTTGTATACATCCATTCATAACTGTGTGTTCCTTTTAAAAGAAAAAATATATAATTTCAAATACAATCATGTTTTTGACACATAATGTAGTAGTTAAACAGAGTTTATACTAACCATCCTGTTGCTGATGAGGGTCTGAATCAACTTTATTGTCACCAAATAAGGGCTTTTCTTTACTCCATATAGTTTTTAGTCAAACAAATATGTCACTTTGCCAGGATCTATTAGCAGGCTATGTCTATTATGTCAAATAAAAAGATACATATAGTGCAACCAGTGGTGCAAGCAGAAATATTTTCTTAGTGGTACTGAGTGCAAACAAATGGGCGCGGTCATGTGTTATGAGGGGGTGTGGCCACATACTGCTAGTGGGAGTGTCTACATGACACTAGCAGCGTGGCCACATGACAGCCCCTTTTTTTAAAATCTGGAGGCAAGGCTAAACATATATAGTAATGCCTCCAGTATAATATAAATAGATAGTGATACCTCCAGTATGATAGAAATATATAGTAATGCCCCCAATGTAATAACAATATATAGTAATGCCTCCATTATAACAGGAAAATAGAGCCACTGTCGCACTCCCAGTAACTCTGACAAAGTGGGAGGAGCCGTCGTGCTGCCAAGCACCATGGTCTTGTTGCTTTGCGGCACATTATAATTGTGGGAATGGCAAAGTGTGTGGCAGGTGGTACTGAGTACCCGCTGCCAATTCTTATTGGGTACTCCGTACCCGAGCGTACCGGTATACTTGCACCACTGAGTGCAACACTGTATTTTCATTTGTGCTGATACATGAACTTAAATACACTCACATTTAAAAGACTCAATTGTCTGACAATAATAATTTCGTTATTCAGTGTTGATACAATGCAAAAATATCTGACACCTTCCCCAAGTGCATAAGCAGGCAGCGCATGCGAGAATAAAACACACACACATAGTGTAGCACTGTATAGTTAAGGTGTTTGTGTAGATATAAACATCAGTAGGTCTGACTAAAATTAATTAGGTGAGCTTGTTTGCAGGTGAATAGAAAATTACTCTCAAATGAATATAGGATGTACAGCTCTAATCTGTTCTACAATGGAAGCGCCGCCTAAATAGTCAATTTACACGTAGTCCCATATAACAAGGAATTAAAAATTATAGCACTAATAGTGCATTGTCTTCTATTTATTAGAACATGTAAAACATGTGTAGTCACAGCACTGCCAAGTACACAGAGGCACTCCGTAACAGCGAGAAAAGCGTGTAACCTGTCAGAACCTTCCTTACTTTCCCGGGTGAGTGAAGGTTGTACAGTAGCTGCCAGGCTCCAGATATCCAAGTATGTAGTCACTGATCTAGTGTGTTGGACAGGTCAAAATGTTTGGAAGCTCAATCACATGACCTCATCTTTGTTTAATTATATGATCAGGTGTCGTACCTAGTTGGCTGGAGGGTATACCTAACTGCCAATTTCAGAGACATTAGGTGGTATCCTATTAGGTGCGGTGATCTACCGCACGGTAAAAATTGGCTTTTTAGCCGGATAACATCCGATAACACATGAGATCCATGATAACACTGTCAAGTGTCGACCCGTGTGTTTCCATCCAATAACAGGTCTCCGGGGGGCATGTTATCGGGGACTCTGCTTTGCATGTATAATCCCCAATAACTGCCAATTTACGGGGCAAATAGGATAGCCCTGGGGGAATCCTTTACCTGCGGTAACTCACTGCAGCAAATAGGATACCACCCATAGACAAAATTGTATGGTGTTAAGAAAATGTTAACAAAAAGCGAATGTTCTGGAAAATAAATTATCCAGTAAAGAATACAATGCGAAATTGGTACATGTGGCATTTGTAAAAAGCTAAAATGTAGACAGACTAAGGGGTATTTTTACTAAAGTGTGAAATTTTGGAAGTGGAGATGTACTACCATGCTTTGTGAGGTATTAAGTCTGACACTGTGCATCTTGCTATACTGCATGCAGACCCTCCAACATGACCCGCCCCACTAGGTACAAAATGCTCTGTTTCTGGACTTCCCTCTTAATTTATGATTTCCATCACCTGTGTTGAACTAGTTAAATGATAAGAAAGCTGTTTCTTCACAGGTGATGGCAATAATAAATTAAGAGGGAAGTCCAGAAACAGAGCATTTTGTACCTAGTGGGGCGGGTCATGTTGGAGGGTATGCTGCATGTGCATGTCATGACATAGACAGACCAAAATTCCCAGCAACCTCTGCAGCTGCTCAAGAGGTCAGCAGCAGATCACATGAGCAGTGTCAGCAGGTGATAGTTAAGTGAGTAGCAGTTGGTCAGGAGAAAACCCTGAGGTAACAGCTGGGGAGACATGTTGTGCTGCTGAGGGACCATAGGCGGTAGCTGTGTATGTGAGCTATAGTACACCGCATCACGCATACCCTCCAACATGACCCATTCCATAGGTACAAAATGCTCTGTTCCTGGACTTTCTTGCAGTTGTGGCTCCAGAGGCTGCAGCACAGTCCAAAACACATGATGAAATTTCCCGATATGAATTACAAAAGCCAACACAAGCAAATTTAAAACTAATTTGTATACATTGGGAGACAGGGGTGTGTAAAGAGCGGAGGAGGCCTGTGTACACATTCCATGTGGGTCCTCTCCTCTCTGCAGTGCTGTAGACTCTGTGCATGTGCAGGTCTCCAAAAACATGGCACCAGCAACAAATTTTTATATACAGGACTCCAAAAACATGGAGCCTGCCATGTTCCCAGAGACAAGTCTCTATTGCAAATACGTGAATCATCTGGAAATTAGCCACTGCATCATTATCCAAGTTATTTCTTCAGCATCAGTGCCAATGTGGGACTCCATAGAGGTAAAAACTAAAACATAGGTGCTGGGTGAGCGGTGTGGGCCCTTCAAGACCCAGGGGCCCATGTGCACTGTGCACAAGGCACCCATTATAGACACACCTATGTTGGGAGACATTAAACAGGGACCCTCTTTGAAAGATCAGAGGCGGGATGTAATATTGCCCGAGTTTGGTGGCCGTGCTGGATGCCGGCCAAACGCCATCATTTTTTTAAAGGGGCAATCATGTACAAGGCTAAACTATGCCTTGTACATGATTGCCCCTTTAAAAAAAATGTCAGAGTTCAGCTGGCATCCTGCACGACCGCCGAACTCAGGCGCTTTTACATTCGGTCCCATATATCATGAAAAAATGTTCTGGTATATTGGCGGGCTAAAAACTTGAAAAGCCAACTCTTGAGAAGCAGAGTTTGTACACCGAATAATATGAAAACCATAAGATCAAAGAGTTTCTACCCATATAGTTCATGCATAATTTATTTATTAACAGGTTATTATATAGCACAGAAAATTCTGTTGCTTTTTAACAATTGGAAACAACAGTGATAAAACAAAACTGTAATAACAGACAGTCATAGAGGTAGGAAGGCACTACTCACAAGCTTACAATTTATACTGAAATAAGCATTGATACATAAGGATAGGTGTTATCTATTGCATAATGGTCCACTAGATTGCAAAAGTTCTTGGTGGGCTGTATGATGTGGTCACACCGCAATCTTGGCCAGGGGAAAGTGAAGAAAGAGAAAAACGGTGAGTATATGTGTGGACTGTACAGTGGGGATGTAATTGGATTGGAAAGATTATGAAGGTTGTGTGGGTGGTTCCTGAATTTGATAAGCTTGCCTGAAGAGGTGAGTTTTTAGGGAATGCATGATGGTTAGGAGACTAGAGGAGAGTCTTATTGTACGTGGGAGGGTATCCCAAAGAATTGGGAACAAATAATGAGTTTGGTTGAGAGACATAGATCTTGTGAAGAGTAAAGAGGTCAGGTTGGGAGATATTTTGAAATAAACTCTGATTTATGGGGGTAATTCAGAGTTGATCGCAGCAGCAAATTTGTTAGCAGTTGGGCAAAACCATGTGCACTGCAGGGAGGGGGGGGGGGCAGATATAACATGTGCAGTGAGAGTTAGATTTGTGTGTGGTGTATTCAAACTGAAATCTAAATTGCAGTGTAAAAATAAAGCAGCCAGTATTTAACCTGTACAGAGACAAAATAACCCACCCAAATCTAACTCTCTCTGAAAATGTTATGTCTGACACACCTGCAGTGCACATGGGCCCTCATTCCGAGTTGTTCGCTCGGTAAAAATCTTCGCATCGCAGCGATTTTCCGCTTAATGCGCATGCGCAATGTCCGCACTGCGACTGCGCCAAGTAAATTTGCTATGCACTTAGTAATTTTACTCACGGCTTTTTCATCGGTCTGGCGATCGTAATGTGATTGACAGGAAATGGGTGTTACTGGGCGGAAACAGGCCGTTTTATGGGCGTGTGGGAAAAAACACTACCGTTTCCGGAAAAAACGCAGGAGTGGCCGGAGAAAAGGAGGAGTGTCTGGGCGAACGCTGGGTGTGTTTGTGACGTCAAACCAGGAACGACAAGCACTGAACTGATCGCAGATGCCGAGTAAGTCTGAAGCTACTCAGAAACTGCTACGAGGTGTGTAATCGCAATATTGCGATTACTTCGTTCGCAATTTTAAGATGCTAAGATTCACTCCCAGTAGGCGGCGGCTTAGCGTGAGCAACTCTGCTAAAATCGCCTTGCGAGCGAACAACTCGGAATGACCTCCATGGTTTTGCCCAACTGCTAACAAATTTGCTGCTGCAATCAACTCTGAATTACCCCCTATGTTGGTGTAGTTTGGATAATGGCCTTGTGTGTGAGTAAAAGTGTATGTATGTATGTATGTATGTATTTATATATATATATATATATAAACAGATGTGTGTGTGTGTGTGTGTGTGTGTGTGTGTGTGTGTTCCAGCATAACTCTGGAATGGCTGGAGCAAGATACACCAAACTTGGTAAAAATATGACTTACAACTAGGGGTGGAGGTGGGAAGGGGGTGACATGTAAAAATCCATAGTTTTCGGCATAACTCTAGAATGCCTGGAGCAATTAACACCAACCTTGGTACACATATCACATACAATCTGGAAAAAATACTGTGGTGGTAAGACAACCCTAGCACCCCTAGGAATGACGGTGGGAAAGGGTGACGTAAAAATCCATAGATTTCAGCATAACTCTGGAATGCCTGGAGCAATTTATACCAAACTTGGTACACAAATTACTTACAATCTGGGAAAAAATACAGTGGGGGGTAAGACACCCTTAGCACCAAAGGGGTGGGAGTGGGAAGGGGCTGCCATGTAAAAATCCATATATTTTGGCATAACTCTGGAATGGCTGAAGCAATTTACACAGAGGCACACATAGGTAGGGGCAGAGGCACCCACATGTAAGGGCAGAGGCACCCATGTGTAAAGACAGAGGCACCCATGAGTAGGGGCACAGGCACCCACAGGTAGGGGAAGAGGCACTCACAGGTAGGGACAGAAGCACACACTGGTAGAGGCAGAGGCACCCGCAGGTAAAGATAGACACATACATGGGTAGAGGCATGGGAATACGGGTAGAAGCAGAGGCACCTATGGGTAAGGGCAGATGCACACACGGGTAAGGGCAGAGGCACACAGGGATGGAGGCAGAGGCATACTTTAGTGTCGAAGCTAAGCAAGGAGACCTAGGGCCCTTTGACATAGTCAGCCTGCAAACCTAACATATTTAACATACAGCGGGTGGAGCTTTGCCTGTTGTCCCAGCATTTACAGCACTGAGCAGGGCAGCATCAGAGGCGGGACAGGGCAGAGAAGGAGGCAGATTCTTCTCCTCAGCACCAGCATATTGACAGTATCAATCCGGGGAAGACCAGAGGTGCTGCCTGACAAAGATTGGCATTATTCTTTAAATTCCAGAGTGAAGCATGGGTATTCAGTGGGTGTAGTATGGTATGCCGGCGGCCGGGCTCCCCGGCGACCAGCATATCGGCACCGGAATCCCGACCGCCGGCATACCGACAGCATGGTGAGCCATGCGTGGCTCGCCATGCTGGGGGCACGGTGGCTCGCCATGCTGTGGGCACGGTGGCTCGCCATGCTGTGGGCACGGTGGCGCGCTAAGTGCACCACGCTATCTATTCTACCTCCAGGGGGGTCGTGGACCCCCAAGAGGAAGAAAAAGTGTCAGTATGCCGGCTGTCGGGATTTCGGCGCTGATATACTGTCCGCCGGGATCCCGACAGCCGGCAAACTGAAGACCACCCATATTCAGCTAGTAGAGCACAAACATCCAATTTTCTGTGACAAGCTGTCCGTTTGACATAGATTCTCAAAGCCCTCACAACATCCAGGGGCTTTGAAGTAGAAGAGGTGTCAGTAAACAAGGTTGCTTGATGTGAAACGCAGGCACCACTTTTGGAAGAAATTGCTGCCGAGTTCTGAGTTCAGCTCTATCCTCATGAAAAATCAAATAGGGGTTCTTGTGCGACAAGGCCCCCAATTCCGAAACACGCCGTGCCGAAGCCAAGGCCAATAGTGTGACGGTTTTCCATGTAAGAAACTTTACATCCACCTCCTGTAAAGGCTCAAACCAATCCAATTGCAGAAAATGCAACACCATGTTAAGATCCCAAGGTGCCGTGGGAGGCACAAAGGGTTGTTGGATGTGTAGAACTCCTTTCAAGAAGGTATGAGCTAGAGATGTGCGGGTTCGGTTTTACTCGGATCTCACGGATTTTTCTTATTGGCTATCCAAAACACACGACATCCGTGAGCCAAGAAGATGCCGTTTTGAGACCCGAGTAAATCCGAGTAAAACCGAACAAGGACGAAATCTGGACCTTTATGGAGCCCAGACGCAGACCCACATCCATACTAGACTGCAGAAAAAGTAGAAAACGACCCAGCTGAAATTTTACCGCAGGAAATTTCCTGTTCTCACACCAAGAGACGTATTTTCTCCAAGTCTGGTGGTAATGTTTAGACGTTACCCCTTTCCTGGTTTAGATCAAGGTAGGAATTACCTTGTCCGGACCCTTTTCTGGGCTAGAACTTGACGCTCAACCTCCATGCCATCAACCGTTGCTGCGGTAAGTCTTGATAGATGAATGGCCCCTGTCTTAGAAGATCCTCCCAAAGAGGCAGAGGCCACGGGTCCTCCAGAAGTAGTTCCAGTAGATCTGCATACCAAGCCCTTCTTGACCAATCCGGAGCAATGAGAATTGCTTGAACTCTTTCCCTTTTTATTCTTTTCAGAATTCTTGGAACACCATCTGGTAGACCAACAGAGTCACCAGAGCATCCACCGCCTGTGGGTCTCTTGACTTGGAGCAATACCGCTGGAGCTTCTTGTTGAGACGAGGGGCCATCATTTTGATCTGTGGAATTCCCCATCGATGTGTCAAGCACCCAAACACTTCCGGGTGAAGGCCCCACTCTCCCGGGTGGAGGTCATGTCGGCTGAGGAAGTCTGCTTCCCAGTTGTCCACTCCCGAAATTAAGATTGCGGACAGCTCTATGGTGTGTCCCTCTGGCAAGCGGAGAATCCTTGTCACCTCCAACATTGCTGCTCTGCTCTTCGTTCCGCCCTGTCAGTTTATGTGCATCACCGCCGCCACATTGTCCGACTTAACCTGGATGGCTCGATTTTGAAGAAGATGAGGAGCCTTCCGAAGGGCGTTGTATATTGCCCTTAATTCCAACACGTTGATTGGAAGAATGGCTTCCTGACTTGTCCATCTTCTTTGGAAGCGTTCCCCCTGGGTGACAGCTCCCCACCCTCTGAGGCTTGCATCCATGGTTAGCAGAATCCAATTTTGAATCCCAAACCTTCAGCCCTTGGTTAGATAAGAAGTCTGTAGTCACCATAGAAGAGAAACCCTGGCTCTAGGGGACAGACAGATCCTCTGGTGCATGTGTAGATGCAATCTGGACCATTTGTCCAGAAGATCCAGCTGGAAGGTTCTTGCGTGAAATCTTCTGTACTGCAGTGCCTTGTAAGAGGCTACCATCTTTCCCAGGAGGCGAATGCACAGATGTACCGATATCCAGGGCGGACATAGGATGACCCTTACCATTGACTGAATTATCAATGCCTTTCCCAGAGGAAGGAACACCTTCTGTACCTCCGTATCCAGTATCATCCCTAGGAACGGAAGCCTCCATGTTGGTTCCAGGTGAGATTTTGACAGATTCAGAATCCACCCGTGATCCTGGAGTAGTCGTGTGGAGAGGGCAATGCTGTGTAAAAACCTTTCCCTGGATGGTGCTTTTACCAGTAGATCATCCATGTACGGTATTATGTTCACCCCCTGCTTGCAAAGGAGAAACATCATCTCTGTCATAACCTTGGTAAACACCTTTGGTGCCATGGAGAGCCCAAAGGGCAGGGCCTGGGACTGGTAGTGACAGTTCTGCAACGCAAACCTTAGATAAGCCTGATGAGGCGGCCAAATTGGAATATGAAGGTACGCATCCTTGATATCCAGAGACACCAGGAATTCTCCCTCCTCCAGACCTGAGATCACTGCTCTCAGTGACTCCATCTTGAATTTGAACACCTGTAAAAACGGGTTCATTGACTTGAGGTTTAAAATGGGTCTTACCGAACCATCCGGTTTCGGTACCATAAACAGGTTGGAATAGAAACCCTTGTTTTGTAGGTGAAATGGAACTGGAATGACCTGAGTCTGTACCAGTTTTTTAATTGCTGCTTGTAAGGTAATACTTGCTTCGGGTGAAGCTGGTAAGCCAGGTTTGAAGAATCAGTAGCCCTGGATGATAAGCTCTTTTGCCCATGGATCCAGGTATGAGGTTGTCCATATGTGACTGAAATATCGTAATCGGGGTCCCACCTGCCTCTTGACCAGGCAGTGTGGTCCACCATCATGCTGAAGGCTTTGCGGAGGCAGAAGCGGAGGTCTGATCCTGTGAGACTGTATTTGCAGGTTTTCTGGATTTACCTCTATTGCCCTTGAAGGCAGCAGAAGAACCTTTGACCTTACCTTTAAACTTTGCTGTCCTAAAGGACTGCAACACTGGTGCAGAATAGGATTTCCTAACCGGGGGAGCTGTGGAAGGAAGATATGTAGACTTACCCGGCGTATCCTTGGATATCCATGTATCCAGTTAATCTCCAAATTGGGCTTCACCTGTGAAAGGTAGGCTTTCCACACCTTTCCTGGGATCCACATCAGCAGTCCACTGGCTTGCCACAAGCCCCTACGTGCTGACACTGCCATGGCAGTAGTGTGTGCGTTGAGCAATCCAATCTCCTTTATGGCTTCCACCATAAAGTTAGCAGAATCCTGTATATGCTGTAGGAGTAAAATAATTTTAATCTCGCCAGTGGACAAGGAATCTAACCCATCAATTAGATTACCAGACCACTTTGCAATGGCCCTAGTGAACCATGAACAAGCTATAGGGGGTATTTGAGCCACCCCCGCTGCTGTGTACAGAGATTTGAGAGTGGTCTCAATTTTGCGGTCTGCAGCACCCTTCAACGAAGCTGACCCAGGAACTCGTAAAACAATCTTACGTGACAGCCTGGAAACTGACGCGTCCACTATCGGTGGGTTTTCCCATTTTTTCATGTCTTCCTGAGGAAACTGGAAGGATGTAATCAACTGTTTTGGAATCTGAAACTTCCTGTCAGGACTAACCCAAATTGCTTCAATAGGGGATTTTAATTCCTTGGAAGCAGGAAAAGTAGCAGAGGATTTCTTTTTTTTACATTAAAAAAGGATTCCTCCTCGTCCTCTGACACCTTGTCAGGAATATGCAAAACCTCTCATATAACTTCAATCAGGGACTGTATTCCCTGTGCTAAAGCTGCACCCCCCCACCAAGTCCACCTCCCCCTCCTCTTGGTCTGATACATCATGCTCGGTATCAGCCTTCATGATTTGGGCCAGAGTATGCTTCTGTGGACAAATAGCAGGGGTCTGAGATGACAGAACGACCACTGAATCTCTATTCATCAGGTCATCTACAAATTGCCTTAAGTTTTGCGTCTCCTTCTCATTTTGGGATAATTTATGTGAAATATTTGAAATCATCCCTTTTAATGAATCTAACCATACTGGTTCAGATCCACTACCCTGAGAATGTGTACTATCCTGAGTACACTGTAATGATCCCCCCGATTGAGAAAAGCACTCTGCTGTGCATGATACACAATCCTTTGACATGATAATGCAACACACACCCACACAGTGAGGAATAGGTTAAAAGCACAGGTAACCCACACAGAGCCCTTCTAGGGAGACACAGAAAATGGAGACAGCCACACAGCGCCCTTATAGCTAAGGTATAGACCTAGCTGGGTTACCAACTAAAAACCCTTACTAGGGTTTAGTATACCAAATTATTGCTCCCCCCTTTGCTATGACCCCCTGGTACCACTGAGGTGCTTTGGTATCTGTGTGGAGTAAACTGCACCATCCAGTCAGGGTGCCTGTGTAAGCTTGCAGAAAGGAAATAGTGCTGGTGAGCCGCTGGATCCGCTCATAGTGAAAGCCCCATCCCCTTAATGGCGAGCAGCCTTCCCGCTTTTTTACTGGCTGTGGTAACTTGAATTAAAAGGGTTACAGTGAGTTAGAACCCCTGTAAACAGTGCCAGTCATGGGTAATAAGCATGGCTTTAGCCGCCCCTCACAGCGGTCTCTGCAATGTCCCTGAAGCCGGAGCACAGTGTGCATGCAGCTCTGCGCTCTACCCTCATGTCGACATGGCAGCCTGCGACCCGCTAACCAGGATACCAGCCACCTACTCACCACTCTTCAGTCTTCTGGCTCTGTTAGAGGTGGCGGCGTGCTGCGGGTCTGTATGCTCGCCGTGGTGGGGCTTATGAATAGGACCCTCAGGAGCTCAGTGTCCTGTCAGCGGGGAACGGGACCATTAACCCTAGGGAGGTTGGGCCGTTTCCCCCCCCTAAGTCCCACGAAGCAGGCAGTCTGGTGTCAGCCAGAGCTTCCTGAAAATAATAAAAAAGAAAATAAATGCAGAAAACTCTTCAGGACCTTCCCAAGTGTGACTGCCTCCTCCGGGCACATTTTCTAAACTGAGTCTGGTAGGAGGGGCATAGAGGGAGGAGCCAGTGCACACTATTGATTTCTTAAAGTGCCCAAGGTTCCTAGTGGACCCATCTATACCCCCCATGGTACTAATGTGGACCCCAGTATCCTCTAGGACGTAAGAGAAAGTAAAATATAGGTAACCAATGGAGGGACTGACAGAGTGGATCCGCAGATGATCTACTCTGGTTGAACAATCCTCTGCATCTGTTCTTTATATTCAGTATAGTCCATATTCAGAGGGGGGCAACCAACTGTCCTTAATGCAGCCTTACATTTCACTGTCAGCTGCAGCAGGAGAAACACATCTCAGCCGTTTCCTGTGAGCCAGAACACTGTGTCTCCTGTTGATCCCCGCCCAGCGCCTAGCAACATGCTGACTCTGGGCGCAATGCATCCTGGTCCCTGCCCGACACCTAGCAACAGGCGAACGCTTGGTGCTGGGAGCTGCTGGACTCCAGCGCTGGAAGCAGACAGCTTTCCCCGTTGCTTAGGGTATGAGGTACGTGCAGCAGAGCAGCTGCACATAGTTTATTAATTAAGACTACTGGGTTCTGATTGGTGTTGCACCATTTATATTCCCTTTTGGACCTCTCTCAAATCGCTGGTGATAGTTCCTGCTCTTGTGATAACCTGTCAGCCTGTGAAATACCCGTGACTCTGAGACCCTGCCTGACTGATTTCATGATCTGATCCAGCTAGCTTTGTATTCAGGTTTGGGTGTGGAGTTTCCACACAGGCACTGTCTTGCCTATATTTCTTTGCTGTATCCACCTTGTGCATTGTTGCATTGATATTTTATTAAGTTGCTTATTACATCCTGTGCATTGTTGCATTTACAAATCATTTGTATATACAGTGTCGTTGCTGACAACACCCTGTGCATTGTTGCATGTACATATTGTTTGTGTTAAGAATATACTCCTCAGTCTGTGCCTTAGCATAGTAGTAAGGTTGTGTCTGGTGAATGTCTCACTGTACTGCATTTACCCCTGCTCAGCCTCTGATAATCACCTTGTCCATTGTGTAAAACCTGGAGCATCTTAGTACGGGGTGGACCTAATTCACCCTGGAAAGGCGACTGCTATAGGAGAAGCTTAGCATTGCAGGCGGCTAAATGACTGCTGGGCAGTAGGTAATTGCGTGAGTGTAACAAGGCACCACCTATAAACCTACGGAACTGAGTGTAAGCTTAACATTCACACCCATTCTCTCCATAACCCTCCTCCTTATGTCAGAAAACCTTTTCCAGCAAGGTGAAAATTAACATTTATATGGCCCCAGCATTGAGGGATGTCACAACATTATTCCAGAGTTGGTGTTCAACCCTACTTGGAGTTTTCGTTGCAAATCATAACATAAATCATAAATCATAACAGGGCACAATTGAAAAGTCTAATACAAAATGCTGTTCATAAGAAAAATGATTGTTGCATCCACCTGGAGTTTTGCCACCCTGACTATCCTTTACTGTCTTCTGCTCACCCACCTGGCCCGCTCCTCCACTGCTGGCTCTTTTTCTTCCTCACTACTTATGCTGGATATTAGTGGTGGCTCCAGAGGTAGGGCTACAGCACAATCCAAAACTCAAATAAGGGAGCTACACCAACTACCATCCCAAATGCTTAAAAACATCACTGGCCGGGACTCACTGGCAGCTGGTGTGGCTCCCCTAGTTGAATTTTGGATTGCGATGCCTGAGCCGCCACTGCTGGATATGCATCTGAGCAACCCTCCTGCTGACTGACCATCCTGCCAGCCGAGTGACTGATTTGGTAAGCTATACACACTTTCCAATCAGATGCTCAATATGTTTAGCCAGAAATCACAACTGGGTTGGCATTTAAATTTGCCAGTACAGTTGTGATGTTGTTGGTGGTTCCTGCGACTTCATAACAGGTCGGTCATTGGGTTGCACATAGTCAGATGTACCAATATATCTGCATGATATGCTGGCAATGGCCATGCTACAGGGCAGACCTAATTTGTCTGTGAACTACATCATTCACAGAAATATCAGCTGTACACACCCACTGACAAAGGCATTGCTACCACAGGTGCAGGGAATGCAGCTGCTATGAGGCCCAGAGCTGAGGGGGGCCCAGCTTCCCTGTCACAGTTACATATATGTTTTTCACCATTGGGTGGTCCATAGGGGCCCTTGCAAACTTTTGCCTTGGGGCCTGCAATATATCTAGTTATGTCCCTGTACCTGCTCATTGTAATGTGGTATAAAATAAGCTGGAGAGCATTATAACTTTATATAATATGAACTGGGGCACTGTAATGTGACACAATATGAAGTGGAGAGCACTATAGTGTGGCATAATATGAACCATGGCACTGTAGTGTGGCACAGTATGAAGTGGAGGCACTATTGTGTCACATAATATGTACTAGGACACTAATGTGGCACAATATAAAATGGATAGTGTGGCATAATATGAACTAGGGCACTAATGTGGCACAATATGAAGTGAATGCACTATAGTATGGCATAATATGTGTACTAGGGTACTGCAATGTGGCATAATAATAACTGGAAACACTGTCATAATGTGAATTGGGGGTACTGTGTGGCATAATGTGTACTTACAGCACTACAATGTGACATAATATGAACTAGGGCACTACTATGGGGCATAACATTAACTAAGGTACTACTTTGGGGCATAATATTAACTAGAACAATACTAGGACACTATTGTGGGTTATAAAAATAACAAATGCTGCAGAGAGGTGTCTCTCTAAAACCATTAGGTAGGGGCCCCTTCAAAATGTTGCTATGGGTCCCACAAAGTTCTGGCTACACTTCTGCCAATGATGTACTAGTGATATGTAATTTGTAGATGAACAATAAGTGGCTTAGTGTGCACTCAGCCAAACTCTCTTCTGACTTCCATACTGGCACAAAACACTGAAGAAACCAAAACAGAAAACTTACAGTACAAACTAGAGATGAGCGGGTTCAGTTCTCAGAGAACCGAACCCTACCAAACTTCACTACCCGGGCCCGGATCTGAGTCCTGCTCGGGTTTTCCCGCCTGACCCAGGAAACCAGAACGAGGCAAAATGTCATTATCCAGCAGTCGGATTCTCGCGGGGTTTGGATACTTTATAAAGAGCCGTGCGTCGCCGCCATTTTCACTCCAGTCCTGGTGAGTGTAGTGAGAGGACGTGTCTCCGTCCTCAGTGTCTGCACAGGCGGGAAAGTGGGGTGGCGATTATAGTGCTGTCTTGTGCTGCTCGGTCCAGTGTAGTGTCTTATGCTGCATCAGTCAGTCCAGTGACCAGTCACAGTGGTGGGTCCTCTGCTGTCATATGTCCAGTGCTGCTGTATAAGTCCCTTACAGTGTTGCTGTGTTGTCCTGCATCAGACCAGTGGTAGTGTCCTGTGCATCAGTCAGTCCAGTGACCAGTCACAGTGGTGGTGTCCTCTGCTACCGTATGTCCAGTGCTGCTGTATAATAAGTCCCTTACAGTGTCGCTGTGTTGTCCTGCATCAGATCAGTGGTAATGTCCTGTGCATCAGTCAGTCCAGTGACCAGTCACAGTGGTGGTGTCCTCTGCTGCCATATGTCCAGTGCTGCTGTATAAGTCCCTTACAGTGTCGCTGTGTTGTCCTGCATCAGACCAGTGGTAGTGTCCTGTGCATCAGTCAGTCCAGTGACCAGTCACAGTGGTGGTGTCCTCTGCTGCCATATGTCCAGTGCTGCTGTACAATAAGTCCCTTACAGTGTCGCTGTGTTGTCCTGCATCAGACCAATGGTAGTGTCCTGTGCTGTATATAATTTACTCCAAATAAAGGGGTTATTAACATTTAATCTAAATATAATTTTTACAGGATTTGTCCTGTGTGGTGTAGGGGTACGCTCGCCTGTGCTGCATATTATTATAATAGCTCCAAATAAAAGGGTTATTATTGTTCAAATTAATTTACAGGCTTTGCTGTATGTGTGAGGTTTAGGGGTACGCTCTCCTGTGCCACCAATATTGTGCGTATATTACATCTGGGCAAATTCCAGCACGTCCCATGTTGTTTGTGCAGCACACTTGTGTTGCTTAGCTTAGTCATACAGCTTCCTCATTGAACCTCTTTTTCTTCTTTGCATGATGTGCTGTTTGGGGCCTAGTTTTTTTTAAGTGCCATCCTGTCTGCAACTACAGAGCCACTCCTAGATGGGCCAGGTGTTTGTGCTGCACACTTGTGTCGCTTAGCTTAGCCATTCAGCTACTGTACCTAATAGCACCTCTTTTTCTTCTTTGCATCATGTGCTGTTTGGGGCCTATTTTTTAAATCTGCCATTCTGTCTACCTCTGCAGTGCCACTCCTAGATGGGCCAGGTGTTTGTGCCGCACACTTGTGTCGCTTAGCTTAGACATCCAGCCACCTCGGTACAACCTTTTAGCCTAAAAACAATATTGTGAGGTGTGAGGTGTTCAGAATTGAGTGGAAATGAATGTTATTGAGTTTAATAATACCATAGGATCAAAATTACCCCCAAATTATGTGATTTAGCTGTTTTTATGTTTTTTTTTCAAAAATCATTCAGAGTCAAAACCAAAACCAAAACACGAAAGAGTGGTTTTGGCAAAACCAATCCAGATCCAAAAAACGAGCATGGAAACAGAACCAAAACCAAAATACAAAACACGAAAAGTGCCCGCCGCACATCTCTAGTACAAACAGAGAAAAAGAAAACCTATTACAGGTTGAGTATCCCATATCCAAATATTCCGAAATACGGAATATTCCGAAATACGGACTTTTTTGAGTGAGAGTGAGATAGTGAAACCTTTGTTTTTTGATGACTCAATGTACACAAACTTTGTTTAATACACAAAGTTATTAAAAATATTGTATTAAATGTCCTTCAGGCTGTGTGTATAAGGGCCCTCATTCCGAGTTGTTCGCTCGGTATTTTTCATCGCATCGCAATGAAAATCCGCTTAGTACGCATGCGCAATGTTCGCACTGCGACTGCGCCAAGTAACTTTGCTATGTAGAAAGTAATTTTACTCACGGCTTTTTCTTCGCTCCGGCGATCGTAATGTGATTGACAGGAAATGGGTGTTACTGGGCGGAAACACGGCGTTTCAGGGGCGTGTGGCTGAAAACGCTACCGTTTCCGTAAAAAACGCAGGAGTGGCCGGAGAAACGGTGGGAGTGCCTGGGCGAACGCTGGGTGTGTTTGTGACGTCAACCAGGAACGACAAGCACTGAACTGATCGCACAGGCAGAGTAAGTCTGAAGCTACTCTGAAACTGCTAAGTAGTTAGTAATCGCAATATTGCGAATACATCGGTCGCAATTTTAAGAAGCTAAGATTCACTCCCAGTAGGCGGCGGCTTAGCGTGTGTAACTCTGCTAAATTCGCATTGCGACCGATCAACTCGGAATGAGGGCCAAGGTGTATAGGAAACCTAAATGAATTGTGTGAATGTAGACACACTTTGTTTAATGCACAAAGTTATAAAAAATATTGGCTAAAATGACCTTCAGGCTGTGTGTATAAGGTGTATATGAAACATAAATGCATTCTGTGCTTAGATTTAGGTCCCATCACCATGATATCTCATTATGGTATGCAATTATTCCAAAATACGGAAAAATCCCATATCCAAAATACCTCTGGTCCCAAGCATTTTGGATAAGGGATACTCAACCTGTACTAAACCCTAGCACACAAAAAACACTGATAAGACACAGAGATGCAAACAAAAAAACAACCCACAGATCTTACACCTCTTCCCAGACATCACAACAATAACTAAAAATACCTCCAAAAGGCCAAGACCTGCTCCAATACTTCACAACAGCCTATCAATGTTTTTGATGCTTTCTAGCATTTTATAGGGGGTTTATGATATCAGAACAGCAAATGTTATATACATACTGTACAAATAAAAAAGAACCTGGAAGTGTTGCACAGCTTGTTGTTGGATTCCACTGGTTTGTGTTAGATTCCTTCAGTTTTACAAGTGCATTTAATGGTGGCTTCCATCAGAAACAAATTAACTGACAGTGCCTGTTCAGCCAAAAAACAGTGGGCATCACCGGCAGGTTTCAAATGACAGCCAAAACCAATACTTACATTAGTAAAAGCTATATTTTCATGTTCAAAAATGCTGGCCATGCCCATTAATTTGTAACTGTATCCCAAACCCCTGATTAGTAAGTTTAGCATCAAGGTTGAGATAATTAATATGTGAACGGACAAATGTGTAAGGTGGGCACAATATGATAATTAAAGTTGTCAGAGGAATGGGACTACCAACACTGATACAACAATCACCTTTTGGGAAATAATATTGGAAAAACATTTGCTCCAAGATAAGACATCCAGTACAGGAAAAATCCAAATGGCAGTTCAAAATTAATCAGTAATGGTTGTAATAAAGATGCTGATTGTTAGAAGTATGAGGATAATGAATGTTTTAAGGCACAAATAATAGGATCGCAATCATTTTAGTAAATGTAACCAACATTATTGGAATTAAACTGGAGTGTAAAACAAAGCAGAATGCATCATGGAGCAATAACCTAATATGTGAAATTATTACTTTGGAAATTATGCTATTCAAACTTGTTGAAGCTTTTGTGAACGATAACATGTGCTGTACTTGATAAATACATTATCAATACTACTGTATTTGGTAAATAATTGGCCAGGTGCAATGTGTCTTTCTCAACTCACTGGTGATTGGTCGGTTCAAAAAATATCATGGAATATGGTCGTTGAGACCACTACCACCACCATTATTACCACCCTCATCATCATCTTCATCATCATTGCCAACCTTCATAGTACATTTGAAGTCTTGCATTTAATATACAGTATATGGATCAATTATCCTAATAAACTTTTGAAATACTGAGTACTATAAACATGAATCTACAGTACACTAGATCTGCTTCCTTCACCTTTATGAAATTTCCTCCAATAAAACAAAATACAGTATATTGTACAATATATGTTGAAACATACTCCTAGCTTGTTGTCATATATAAACTATACATTTTTGCAGACGGGTTCACTACGATATGCCGGCGGTCGGGCTCCCGGCGACCAGAATACCGGCGCCGGGAGCCAGACCGCTGGCTTACCGACAGTGTGGCGAGCGCAAATGAGCCCCTTGCGGGCTCGCTGCACTCGCCACGCTATGGGCACGGTGGCGCGATACGCGCGCCACACTATTTTATTCTCCGTCCAGGGGGGTCGTGGACCCCCACGAGGGAGAATAAGTGTCGGTATGCTGGCTGTCGGAATCCCGGCGCCGGTATACTGTGCGCCGGGATACCATCAGTCGGCATACAGAAGACCACCCTTGCAGACACATGCAGATTAGCAATATTTATGTCACTTTCAGCTAATCCATTTTTCAATAACTTAATTATGGCATTAAAATTAGAGATGAGCGGGTTCGGTTCCTCGGAATCCGAACCCGCCCGAACTTCAGTTTTTTTTACACGGGGCCGAGCGACTCGGATCTTCCCGCCTTGCTCGGTTAACCCGAGCGCGCCCGAACGTCATCATCCCGCTGTCGGATTCTCGCGAGGCTCGGATTCTATCGCGAGACTCGGATTCTATATAAGGAGCCGCGCGTCGCCGCCATTTTCACACGTGCATTGAGATTGATAGGGAGAGGACGTGGCTGGCGTCCTCTCCGTTTAGAGTGACTAGTACTAGAGAGAGACACAAATTTTGGGGAGCATATAGGAGGAGCTTGCTGCTGATAGTGTGACCAGTGACCAGTGCCACCAGTTTAATTAATCCGTTCTCTGCCTGAAAAAAACCGATACACAGTGTGACACAGTCACACATACCATATCTGTGCTCAGCCCAGTGTGCTGCATCATATACTGTATATCATTATCTGACTGTGCTGAGTGCTCACTGCTCACACAGCTTAATTGTGGGGGAGACTGGGGAGCAGTTATAGCAGGAGTACATATTTTAAGTACAGTGCACACTTTTGCTGCCAGAGTGCCACTGCCAGTGTGACTGACCAGTGACCACTGACCACCAGTATTGTGATTGTCTGCTGACCACCAGTATATTGTGATTGTCTGCCTGAAAAAGTTAAACACTCGTCGTGTGGTGTTTTTATAAACGCATTCTGCAGACAGTGTCCAGCAGGTCCGTCATTACATAATATATACCTGTCCGGCTGCAGTACTAGTGTGATATATATATATATTTTAATTTTATCTCATTATCATCCAGTCTATATTAGCAGCAGACACAGTACGGTAGTCCACGGCTGTAGCTACCTATGTGTCGGCAGTCGCTCGTCCATCCATAATTGTATACCACCTACCCGTGGTTTATTTTTTTTTTCTATCTTCTTGATACTAGTAGCTTACTTTAGGAGTCTGCAGTGCTGAGTCTGACAGACAGTGTCCAGCAGGTCCGTCATTACATAATATATACCTGTCCGGCTGCAGTACTAGTGTGATATATATATATATATATTTTAATTTTATCTCATTATCATCCAGTCTATATTAGCAGCAGACACAGTACGGTAGTCCACGGCTGTAGCTACCTCTGTGTCGGCAGTCGCTCATCCATCCATAATTGTATACCACCTACCCGTGGTTTTTTTTTTTCTATCTTCTTGATACTAGTAGCTTACTTTTGGAGTCTGCAGTGCTGAGTCTGACAGACAGTGTCCAGCAGGTCCGTCATTACATAATATATACCTGTCCGGCTGCAGTACTAGTGTCATATATATATATATATTTTAATTTTATCTCATTATCATCAAGTCTATATTAGCAGCAGACACAGTACGGTAGTCCACGGCTGTAGCTACCTCTGTGTCGGCAGTCGCTCGTCCATCCATAATTGTTTACCACCTACCCGTGGTTTATTTTTTTTTTCTATCTTCTTGATACTAGTAGCTTACTTTAGGAGTCTGCAGTGCTGAGTCTGACAAACAGTGTCCAGCAGGTCCGTCATTACATAATATATACCTGTCCGGCTGCAGTACTAGTGTGATATATATATATATTTTAATTTTATCTCATTATCATCCAGTCTATATTAGCAGCAGACACAGTACGGTAGTCCACGGCTGTAGCTACCTCTGTGTCGGCAGTCGCTCGTCCATCCATAATTGTTTACCACCTACCCGTGGTTTATTTTTTTTTTCTATCTTCTTGATACTAGTAGCTTACTTTAGGAGTCTGCAGTGCTGAGTCTGACAGACAGTGTCCAGCAGGTCCGTCATTACATAATATATACCTGTCCGGCTGCAGTACTAGTGTGATATATATATATATATTTTAATTTTATCTCATTATCATCCAGTCTATATTAGCAGCAGACACAGTACGGTAGTCCATGGCTGTAGCTACCTCTGTGTCGGCAGTCGCTCATCCATCCATAATTGTATACCACCTACCCGTGTTTTTTTTTTTCTATCTTCTTGATACTAGTAGCTTACTTTAGGAGTCTGCAGTGCTGAGTCTGACAGACAGTGTCCAGCAGGTCCGTCATTACATAATATATACCTGTCCGGCTGCAGTACTAGTGTGATATATATATATATATTTTAATTTTATCTCATTATCATCAAGTCTATATTAGCAGCAGACACAGTACGGTAGTCCACGGCTGTAGCTACCTCTGTGTCGGCAGTCGCTCGTCCATCCATAATTGTTTACCACCTACCCGTGGTTTATTTTTTTTTTCTATCTTCTTGATACTAGTAGCTTACTTTAGGAGTCTGCAGTGCTGAGTCTGACAAACAGTGTCCAGCAGGTCTGTCATTACATAATATATACCTGTCCGGCTGCAGTACTAGTGTGATATATATATATATTTTAATTTTATCTCATTATCATCCAGTCTATACTAGCAGCAGACACAGTACGGTAGTCCACGGCTGTAGCTACCGCTGTGTCGGCAGTCGCTCGTCCATCCATAATTGTATACCACCTACCCGTGGTTTATTTTTTTTTTCTATCTTCTTGATACTAGTAGCTTACTTTAGGAGTCTGCAGTGCTGAGTCTGACAGACAGTGTCCAGCAGGTCCGTCATTACATAATATATACCTCTCCGGCTGCAGTACTAGTGTGATATATATATATATATTTTAATTTTATCTCATTATCATCCAGTCTATATTAGCAGCAGACACAGTACGGTAGTCCACGGCTGTAGCTACCTCTGTGTCGGCAGTCGCTCGTCCATCCATAAGTATACTAGTATCCATCCATCTCCATTGTTTACCTGAGGTGCCTTTTAGTTGTGCCTATTAAAATATGGAGAACAAAAATGTTGAGGTTCCAAAATTAGGGAAAGATCAAGATCGACTTCCATCTCGTGCTGAAGCTGCTGCCACTAGTCATGGCCGAGACGATGAAATGCCAGCAACGTCGTCTGCCAAGGCCGATGCCCAATGTCATAGTACAGAGCATGTAAAATCCAAAACACCAAATATCAGTAAAAAAAGGACTCAAAAATCTAAAATAAAATTGTCGGAGGAGAAGCGTAAACTTGCCAATATGCCATTTACCACACGGAGTGGCAAGGAACGGCTGAGGCCCTGGCCTATGTTCATGGCTAGTGGTTCAGCTTCACATGAGGATGGAAGCACTCAGCCTCTCGCTAGAAATTGAAAAGACTCAAGCTGGCAAAAGCACCGCAAAGAACTGTGCGTTCTTCGAAATCCCAAATCCACAAGGAGAGTCCAATTGTGTCGGTTGCGATGCCTGACCTTCCCAACACTGGACGTGAAGAGCATGCGCCTTCCACCATTTGCACGCCCCCTGCAAGTGCTGGAAGGAGCACCCGCAGTCCAGTTCCTGATAGTCAGATTGAAGATGTCAGTGTTGAAGTACACCAGGATGAGGAGGATATGGGTGTTGCTGGCGCTGGGGAGGAAATTGACAAGTAGGATTCTGATGGTGAGGTGGTTTGTTTAAGTCAGGCACCCGGGGAGACACCTGTTGTCCGTGGGAGGAATATGGCCGTTGACATGCCTGGTGAAAATACCAAAAAAATCAGCTCTTCGGTGTGGAAGTATTTCAACAGAAATGCGGACAACATTTGTCAAGCCGTGTGTTGCCTTTGTCAAGCTGTAATAAGTAGGGGTTAGGACGTTAACCACCTCGGAACATCCTCCCTTATACGTCACCTGCAGCGCATTCATAATAAGTCAGTGACAAGTTCAAAAACTTTGGGCGACAGCGGAAGCAGTCCACTGACCAGTAAATCCCTTCCTCTTGTAACTAAGCTCACGCAAACCACCCCACCAACTCCCTCAGTGTCAATTTCCTCCTTCCCCAGGAATGCCAATAGTCCTGCAGGCCATGTCACTGGCAATTCTGACGAGTCCTCTCCTGCCTGGGATTCCTCAGATGCATCCTTGCGTGTAACGCCTACTGCTGCTGGCGCTGCTGTTGTTGCTGCTGGGAGTCGATGGTCATCCCAGAGGGGAAGTCGTAAGCCCACTTTTACTACTTCCACCAAGCAATTGACTGTCCAACAGTCCTTTGCGAGGAAGATGAAATATCACAGCAGTCATCCTGTTGCAAAGCGGATAACTGAGGCCTTGACAACTATGTTGGTGTTAGACGTGCGTCCGGTATCCGCCGTTAGTTCACAGGGAACTAGACAATTTCTTGAGGTAGTGTGCCCCCGTTACCAAATACCATCTAGGTTCCACTTCTCTAGGCAGGCGATACCGAGAATGTACACAGACGTCAGAAAAAGACTCACCAGTGTCCTAAAAAATGCAGCTGTACCCAATGTCCACTTAACCACGGACATGTGGACAAGTGGAGCAGGGCAGGGTCAGGACTATATGACTGTGACAGCCCACTGGGTAGATGTATGGAATCCCGCCGCAAGAACAGCAGCGGCGGCACCAGTAGCAGCATCTCGCAAACGCCAACTCTTTCCTAGGCAGGCTACGCTTTGTATCACCGCTTTCCAGAATACGCACACAGCTGAAAACCTCTTACGGCAACTGAGGAAGATCATCGCGGAATGGCTTACCCCAATTGGACTCTCCTGTGGATTTGTGGCATCGGACAACGCCAGCAATATTGTGTGTGCATTAAATATGGGCAAATTTCAGCACGTCCCATGTTTTGCACATACCTTGAATTTGGTGGTGCAGAATTATTTAAAAAACGAGAAGGGCGTGCAAGAGATGCTGTCGGTGGCCAGAAGAATTGCGGGACACTTTCGGCATACAGGCACCACGTACAGAAGACTGGAGCACCACCAAAAACGCCTGAACCTGCCCTGCCATCATCTGAAGCAAGAAGTGGTAACGAGGTGGAATTCAACCCTATATATGCTTCAGAGGTTGGAGGAGCAGCAAAAGGCCATTCAAGCCTATACAATTGAGCACGATATAGGAGGTGGAATGTACCTGTCTCAAGCGCAGTGGAGAATGATTTCAACGTTGTGCAAGGTTCTGCAACCTTTTGAACTTGCCACATGTGAAGTCAGTTCAGACACTGCCAGCCTGAGTCAGGTCATTCCCCTCATCAGGCTTTTGCAGAAGAAGCTGGAGGCATTGAAGGAGGAGCTAAAAGGGAGCGATTCCGCTAGGCATGTGGGACTTGTGGATGGAGCCCTTAATTCGCTTAACAAGGATTCACGGGTGGTCAATCTGTTGAAATCAGAGCACTACATTTTGGCCACCGTGCTCGATCCTAGATTTAAAACCTACCTTGGATCTCTCTTTCCGGCACACACAAGTCTGCTGGGGTTCAAAGACCTGCTGGTGACAAAATTGTCAAGTCATGCGGAACGCGACCTGTCAACATCTCCTCCTTCACATTCTCCCGCAACTGTGGGTGCGAGGAAAAGGCTAAGAATTCCGAGCCCACCCGCTGGCGGTGATGCAGGGCAGTCTGGAGCGACTGCTGATGCTGACATCTGGTCCGGACTGAAGGACCTGACAACGATTACGGACATGTCGTCTACTGTCACTGCATATGATTCTCTCCCCATTGAAAGAATGGTGGAGGATTATATGAGTGACCGCATCCAAGTAGGCACGTCAGACAGTCCGTACTTATACTGGCAGGAAAAAGAGGCAATTTGGAGGCCCTTGCACAAACTGGCTTTATTCTACCTAAGTTGCCCTCCCACAAGTGTGTACTCCGAAAGAGTGTTTAGTGCCGCCGCTCACCTTGTCAGCAATCGGCGTACGAGGTTACTTCCAGAAAATGTGGAGAAGATGATGTTCATTAAAATGAATTATAATCAATTCCTCCGTGGAGACATTGACCAGCAGCAATTGCCTCCACAAAGTACACAGGGAGCTGAGATGGTGGATTCCAGTGGGGACGAATTGATAATCTGTGAGGAGCGGGATGTACACGGTGATATATCGGAGGATGATGATGAGGAGGACATCTTGCCTCTGTAGAGCCAGTTTGTGCAAGGAGAGATTAATTGCTTCTTTTTCAGTGGGGGTCCAAACCAACCCGTCATTTCAGTCACAGTCGTGTGGCAGACCCTGTCACTGAAATGATGGGTTGGTTAAAGTGTGCATGTCCTGTTTATACAACATAAGGGTGAGTGGGAGGGCCCAAGGACAATTCCATCTTGCACCTCTTTTTTCTTTCATTTTTCTTTGCGTCATGTGCTGTTTGGGGAGTGTTTTTTGGAAGGGCCATCCTGCGTGACACTGCAGTGCCACTCCTAGATGGGCCCGGTGTTTGTGTCGGCCACTAGGGTCGCTTATCTTACTCACACAGCTACCTCATTGCGCCTCTTTTTTTCTTTGCGTCATGTGCTGTTTGGGGAGTGTTTTTTGGAAGGGCCATCCTGCGTGACACTGCAGTGCCACTCCTAGATGGGCCAGGTGTTTGTGTCGGCCACTAGGGTCGCTTAGCTTACTCACACAGCTACCTCATTGCGCCTTTTTTCTTCTTCTTTGCGTCATGTGCTGTTTGGGGAGTGTTTTTTGGAAGGGCCATCCTGCGTGACACTGCAGTGCCACTCCTAGATGGGCCCGGTGTTTGTGTCGGCCACTAGGGTCGCTTATCTTACTCACACAGCTACCTCATTGTGCCTCTTTTTTTCTTTGCGTCATGTGCTGTTTGGGGAGTGTTTTTTGGAAGGGCCATCCTGCGTGACACTGCAGTGCCACTCCTAGATGGGCCAGGTGTTTGTGTCGGCCACTAGGGTCGCTTAGCTTACTCACACAGCTACCTCATTGCGCCTCTTTTTTTCTTCTTTGCGTCATGTGCTGTTTGGGGAGTGTTTTTTGGAAGGGCCATCCTGCTTGACACTGCAGTGCCACTCCTAGATGGGCCAGGTGTTTGTGTCGGCCACTAGGGTCGCTTAGCTTAGTCATCCAGCGACCTCGGTGCAAATTTTAGGACTAAAAATAATATTGTGAGGTGTGAGGTGTTCAGAATAGACTGAAAATGAGTGGAAATTATGGTTTTTGAGGTTAATAATACTTTGGGATCAAAATGACCCCCAAATTCTATGATTTAAGCTGTTTTTTAGGGTTTTTTGAAAAAAACACCCGAATCCAAAACACACCCGAATCCGACAAAAAAAATTCGGTGAGGTTTTGCCAAAACGCGGTCGAACCCAAAACACGGCCGCGGAACCGAACCCAAAACCAAAACACAAAACCCGAAAAATTTCAAGTGCACATCTCTAATTAAAATGTCACAACAAGGAAAGTCATTGAAACATACTGTAATATTATACAAACTATAATACAACAAAATATCAGTGTGAATAAATCTCATAATTTTTACCTTCATCTTACCAAGTACGTGCACTAAATTTCATACTACAAAATTGCATTAGCTGAGTGTTAAACAGCCCCAATGGCATAGATAGGCAATAACTCATACAGATAAATCTGTTAACATGTAAATGAGTTCTTATAGTAGCTGTTAATTCCTTATTTGCTTATTAGCATATACAATATTAAATCTCAGTGACTTATTAATGTAGCAAAAGATCATGTTTAAACATTGAAAATACTTTATTTTCAGTAGTTAATGTTATGGTTTTTTGTTCTGCAAACCCCTCATTGTGTGTTTTATTCAGTGATGTTTCGGGGACGTATGCCCATCCTCAGACATAGCAAACACTGCAAACAAGTGAGCATAAATAGACAAATAATGGTAACATATCTTACTCCCCTGTGATTTGGACTCTATAGTATTGTGGGCAAACACCCACTAGGAGGGAACCAGAGCAAGTTATCCGTTATGGAGACGAGAGTGCTGGGGTAATAAGCTGATATATAGGGTTTATCAATTCTTGTTTATCACCAAATTGTCTGAGTATCCACACTTGAGTTCACACCTTTTGAAGATGACTTTTTGGTGAGAGGGTGTTTTCTACAGGCCCTCATCAGAGAGATCACAAAAGGTCAAGAAACTAGGGAAACCTCCGTTGGTGTTATAATCCTGAGCATATTACTCATGTTTTGCTAGTTATTGTTATGATTTACCTTTGCCTCAGTTTGTGGAACTACAGGTCACAGCTAGCTCCTGCATAGTTGTCTCCCAGTGCCTCAGCTCCTGCATTCAGCAACTGACTCCACAGGTGTCTGTATTCTATTACAGCTGGTTACCTGAAACCTACAATTCAGCTTGTCAGCCTGCTTAGTCTGCACTGCAGCTGCATGATATATCAATTACTGGGGGCCTGTCTGGTGCTCACAGCTGATTGGTCCAGCCTGTTCTTTTTAGCCTCTCAATCCCAAGAGGCCTTGCCAGTTATAGCTACTCCATACGGTGTTCTGCTCTCTGGTTCCTCTCTGGTCTCAGTTCATTGAATTCCAGCTTCACCATCTTGCTGACAAACTTAGTCTGCAGACTGCCGTTACCCTGTCTCCAAGTGTCTGCACCCCAGTCCATCCGTGTGGCGCTACCTCCTGTGTCTCTCCTAGAGTTCCTGCTGCTGTTCCATCTCCATGGCCCCAGTGTACCATCTGGCCGTGTGCACCCTGTCACCTTCTCCAGTTCCTGTTTGTTCTTGCATATCCCTGCAGTTTATCATATACAACACCTCTACTATAACTCTAGTCCAGTTCAGGTATCAAGTGACCCAGACAGGGGGCCGCGACCTGCACGTTGGGAGCTGCGAAGCCCATATCCCCTTGCGGGGTTCCCTGGTGAAAACCTCCCGGTGTGTTAGACTCCGCGCCTCTGTTCTGGGTAACATCAACCACTTGGTACCTGATCCCAAATTCCAGATTCTGCACCAGTTCCTGATATTTGGAAAGCTCAGATTTGGGCATATTCCATCCAGTAGACATCCATACATGAGCGCACTCAGGAATCTGTTTTTGTTTGTTTATATCTTTTAGTGCCCACTAAGATGGGGACTACCTGTGGAGCTGCTGACTTTCAGCGCAAGATAAAAGGTTTATTATGGTCAGGGCCAGCGCTACCATTAGGCAGCTGCCTAGAGTACCGGCCGCTGGAGGGTGGTGTTAAGTCAGCAGCTCAACATTAATATGAGGGATGAGCACCCGACACTGTCCTTCCGCAACCCACACCACCGTCTTTTTTTGTTTTAAATATATTTCTGCGGGTTCTGGAGGGGCGGGGAGGATTGAGCTTAAATGCCGGCAATTAATTAGAGCCAGCGTCCGCCCGCCCCTCACCAGCAGTAGCCGCCCGCCAGCTGCAGCATCAACCACACTTATGGAGCCGGAGGCTGCAATAGGAGCAGTGTCTCCCCGGCAACGTCAGCAGCAGCAGTGCTAACTCAGTTGGCGCCGTGAGGCAGGAGATGGTGACGGGAGCAGTAATCCAGCGATACGGCTTCCAGCCGGTAAGATGCAGACACCCCTTTGTTGCGGTGGTGAGGCACCCAGAATAGTGGCTGCCTGGAGTCACACCCCGGGAGGTGGTAGTGACCAAAGTCTGCCCTGGATGGGGGCGGAGGTGGGTTGGAGTTGTGTATGAAGACAGTGTATATATGGATGGATGGATAGATGGATGGATGTATTCAGTGTATGGCTGTTTATATGTATGTATGTATGGGGGCAGTGTATGGCTGTATGTATGGAGGCAGTGTATGGCTGTATGTATGTATGTAGGCAGTGTATGGCTGTATGTATGGAGGCAGTGTATGATTGTATGTATGTAGGTAGTGTATGGCTGTATGTATGTATGTATGTATGTATGTAGGCAGTGTATGGCTGTATGTATGGAGGCAGTGTATGTATGTAGGTAGTGTATGGCTGTATGTATGTATGTAGGCAGTGTATGGCTGTATGTATGTAGGCAGTGTATGGCAGGATCTATGTATGTATGTATGTATGGAGGCAGTGTATGGCAGTATGTATGGAGGCAGTGTATGGCTGTATGTATGTAGGCAGTGTATGAGTGTATGTATATATGTACGTACGTACGTACGTACGTACGTACGTACGTACGTACGCAGTGTATGGCTGTATGTATGTAAGCAAGCAGTGTATGGCTGTATGTATGTAGGCAGTGTATGGGTGTACGTACGTACGTACGTACGTACGTACGCACACAGTGTAAATCTATGTATGGAGGCAGTGTATGGCTGTATGTATGTATGGAGACCAGGGCCGTAACTATGTGTGTGCCAGGTGTGCCTGGCACACAGCACAGTTGCCCTGAGGGTGCAACGGCCAGCGGCATATAATGAGTCAAATTGACTCACTATATGCCGCCTCTGCTGTGTGCCGTGCGCCGCGCTGGAGAGGAGAGAGTAGCGCCGGGCAGCGGTGAAGGAGGAGGAGGGACGGGGGCTGGAGCCGCAGCAGCGCTATGTAATTGGTAGTAGTGCTGCTGCAGCAGCCCCCTCTCCTTCCGTATAGGCTGCCCGGTGCTGCTGTGAATGCTGAGATGCGCTTCCTTCATCCCAGCATTCACAGCAGAGCCGGGCAGCCTATACGGAAGGAGAGGGGGCTGCTGCAGTGGCACTACTACCAATTACATAGCGCTGCTGCGGCTCCAGTCCCCCTCCTCCTCCTTCTCCGCTGCCTGTGCCGAGGGAGCTGCCAGCACGTGGAGCCTGACTGCCAGCAGGGAGATGGTAAGTATCTCTCTCTCTCCTTTCTGCCGCAATGTGTAAAAAGGGGGACACCGTCTGCCGCAATGTGTAAAAAGGGGGACACTGTATGCCGTAATGTGTAAAAAGGGGGACTGGCTGCCGCAATGTGTAAAAAGGGAGACCGCGTCTGCCGTAATGTGTAAAAAGGGGGACTGGCTGCCGCAATGTGTAAAAAGGGGGACGCTGTCTGCTGTAATGTGTAAAAAGGGGGACTGGCTGCCGCAATGTGTAAAAAGGAGGACGCTGTCTGCCGTAATGTGTAAAAAGGAGGACGCTGTCTGCCGTAATGTGTAAAAAGGGGGACGCTGTCTGCCGTACTGTGTAAAAAAGGGGACACTGTCTGCCGTAATGTGTAAAAAGGGGACGCTGTCTGCTGTAATGTGTAAAAAGGAGACGCTGTCTGCCGTAATGTGTAAAAAAGGGGACACTGTCTGCCGTTATGTGAAAAAAGGGGACGCTGTCTGTCATAATGTGTAACAAAAGGGGACGCTGCCTGCCGTAAAGTGTGTAAAAAAAGGAGACGCTGTCTGCCGTAATGTGTAAAAAGGGGGACTGTCTGCTGTAATGTGTAAAAGGGGCTCTGCCTGGTGTAGTGATGCTACTGTGCAGCGTAATTTGAATAATGGAGACTACTGTGCACCGTAGTATGAATTGGTATTATTTTGTGGCCATGCCCCTTCCCCATGATGCCACGCCCCTATATATTTTACGCGCACCTACGGCACACACTGCCCCTATCTTGCATGGGGGGTGCGCCAATGACGATTTTTGCACACAGCGCTAAAATGCCTAGTTACGGCACTGATGGAGACAGTGTACGGCTGTGTGTATGGAGGTTGTGTATGGATGTTTATATGTATGTATGAAGGCAGTGTATGAATGTTTATATGTATGTATGTATGTATGTATGTATGTAGGTAGTGTATGTATGTATGTAGGTAGTGCATGTATGTATGTAATTATGAGAGGCAGTGTATGTATGTATGTATGTATGTATGTATGTATATATGAGAGAGGCAGTGTATGGATGTATATATGTGTGAAAGGGGCAGTGTATGTATGGATGTATGTATGTATGTATGTATGTATGTATGAATGAGAGACACAGTGTATGGATGTATATATGTTTGTATGAGAGATAGAATGAAATAGAATGAGATAGGCAGCTGGGTAGGGTGCCATGATTTGGGAAGGGGGTGCCACTGAGTGTACCCATCAAATTATTTAGGATATCTTTGAGAGATACATCCTTGTGCTCAATACAGTCAGACGGCTGGGAAACATATAAGACACTGCCTCTACACTTTCACCTTATTGACTGGGGAAGTGAGTAATTGATGGTGTTGGGGGGCAGTAGGCAGGAGTTTTGCCTAGGGTGCCAAGAAATTTTGCACCGGCCCTGATTATGGTTGTATATATTTTAAAAAAAAAGCTTATTTCATATCTACTTTGTGAATCCACATACAGCATCTCTTAATACATTACCTATTTGCTGTGTTGTCCTTGTGCAGTGCAATATACTCTATAGGGCTGGGCTAGGCAACATGCGCCATAACAGCTGCTATGGAACTGCACATCCCAGCATACTCTTCCTCAGTTTTAGCATGCCCTAAAAGTAAAACTTGAAGCAGGGCATGCTATGACGTGTAGTTCCACAGCTGTAGGAGTGCCACAGGTTGTCTACCCCAAATTTGCCATAAACTTAAATTAGACTAAGTAAATTAGACATATTAATATAGTAGCATGTAATGTACTTGGGTATCAGATCCGAGTCAGGCTGACAAGTGTTAATAAAATCTAGGTGAGTGTATCGGACACTTACTCATAGATTAGCCACCAGCTAGGAAGTGACCATGCATCATCAATCTTTGTTATAGTGGCTGTTAGCTGCTTTCACAGTTGTCTCTGCTCTACACTTTCTTAATTCCCTCTGCTAATCACATTGCTTACTGTGCCCAGGGCCGAACTAAGTCTTTGAGGGGCACGGGGCTTCCTGGACTGTAGCAGGAGAATGTCCCAGCAAATACCCCACTTCCACTTCCACTTCTACAGACTAAAATACACACTACTACTGTGTGCAGTTTGTGGCTTGGCGATCACCTCTCCTAAGTCCAGACTACCTTGCTTACTTAACCTTTAGCACTTTTTATCAGCAGCAGAGTTCTGACTCTGTTCAGTCTCCTCTCTCCTTTTCTAATACAATTCTGCACTAGGTCTGTTTCTCCTCGGTGACATTAGGAGGAGGCGTGATCCCTGCAATCCAGAGCTACTGCTGTAGCTCTATAACCCTTCATGCAGCTACAAGCTGCTCAGCGTGACTGTATGCAGGCAGCATGGGGCATTTGTGTCATAGCCACAGCAGCTCAGCTAGGGATGCCCTTGAGAAGGGGGGCACAAGGGTACTTACCCCCTGTGCCCCCCTTAATCCAGCTTTGACTGTGCTACCTGATCTGAAACCACTTTATCTCTAAAGTTTCTGGACACATATGTCCTTTTTTGTCTAGTTTTATCATCTTTTTTCTGCTTTATGCTATCTTCTACTTTATGTACAATTCCGCTCTTAGGGTGTCATTCCGAGATGATCGTAGCTGTGCTAAATTTTGCACAGCTACGATCATTCACAATGACATGCGGGGGGACGCCCAGCACAGGGATATCCCGCCCCGCATGTCAGTGCCATTCCCCCCCCCCCCCCCCCCCGGCAGAAGTGCAAAGGCATCGCACAGCGGTGATGCCTTTGCACTTCAAGAGTAGCTCCCGACAAACGCAGCTTTAGCGTGCTGGCCGGGAGCTACTCATCGCTACCCAGCCCTCAGCGACTGCGTGTGATATCACGCAGCTGCTGCGGCCCGTCCCCGTTCGGTACGGCCACGCCTGCATTGGTTGGACCGCGCCTCCAAAACGGTGGGCAAAATCCGCCGTTCCGCCTCTGCTTGCTAATCAGGTAGAGGCAATTGTAGCGGCCCGGCGGACTTCGGACATCTGGCATGCGCCGGCGCATGCGCAGTTCTGACCCTATCGCACCACTGCGATAAACTGCAGCGTGCGATCGGGTCAGAATGACCCCTTAATTACTTATTACAATTTCACAAATACGTGTTTTGCAATTTTCTTTCATTTTCTTTCTTCCCCATTTGCTGCTTCCTTACTATTCTTCTTCCTGCTTTTTGTGCTGCCCCTGTTCATTCCTCTCCATTTGTTCTTTATGTATCTCTCGATTCTGCCATCTTGTGGCATTTCCCTCTCTCATTTCCATCTCTAACTGAAACTTTGCATTCAGTATTTTTACTTTTGATGTGGAATAACTGAATAACTAATTCATAATTGCTCTGTCTATCTAGAATAAAATTCCAAGTGCTGTTTGCCAGACTTCTGTATTTATCAAATACAAACAGGTTCCACCACATCATAAATAGAGAAAATAAAATACATTACTTGAAACCCATAAATTGACAAAAGGAGCCTTTAAACATCCCATAGAAACTCCCACATTTTGAATGCATTTTCAAACCTGAAATATGTTTATGATATACTCAGAAAAGATACATGCTCCACAATATGTGCTGCATAAATATTAAGCTGCTGCGAAGACTGGGAGGTTTAATGAGAAACTATTTGACACAATCTTGCAAATCAGTTTTCACTGGCATTAAGAAAACATCAGTGACTGCATGTGAACTGCAAAAGTTATGTTATGCTTAACCAGTGCTTGTCCTGGTAGACTGAGGAGAGGGGTGACATTAGTACATTCTAATTTGTGTTCATTGAATTGGCAGCATCCCAAAGACGCTGCTGATACTTTTGACTGCAAGTACTATCATAGTTGAATATGGTATATTTGAAACCAGGGGCTGATTTGCTATTGGGCTCACCAGGAAGGTAGGCCAACGTGTCTGTGGGGCCTGTTTTGTGTGTTGTTAAATTTCTCCACCCTCCCCCACATGACAGGCAGCCCACCACACTCTGTACACTGCATAGTCCCCATTCATTCTGTTATTCCATCTCTGCAGTACAACAACTCTACCATCCAGTGATGCTGCCATGGCTACACGATATGTTATACCTCCTGTGCTACCCATGTTGGGCCACTTCTACAAAATTTTTACAGGGCCACTTTTAGTTCTCAATCCACCCCTGTTCTCAGACACTACTGCAGCAAAAGACACAAGAAAGGCTACATACATGCATACAATTAGACCCTACGAGGTGGGATCCCTCAACAGATCCCACCCTCTCATCAGACCGCACCCCCATTAGGGCTTCTTCTATAAATATCCAGGGATGGTTTCCATCCCAATCCACCCCTGGTTGAAACCAATAGGTTTTATCTCCATACTCATTTAATTGGTCAAGATCATGATTTTTAATGCCAGTAGGCAACTGCCAAAGGCATACTCATATAAAGTATATACAATATATTTACATACTGGACCCATCACTTGCCAGGCCACTAGCTATTGTGCCCGATACTCCGAGACTCCGCCTCCAAACTAGCACACCTGGTCCAAGGTGTTACACTGCCGTGCAAACCCTCCTTGGTTTCCAATTTCAGCCTATTACCGGCTCGTCACCGTACAGGCTGCCGTCCATCTCACCACTGCAACTGGTGAGCATTACCGGACTTTGCTTCCATCCAGCCGCAAGCTTATACCATCTCCTCACCGCGACGAGTGACTACTGACAGGCTGTCTACTAGATATCGTCCCTCCGCTGTGCAACAATTTGGGCAAAGCAGGATTGTTTTGGCCGGGGACGCTCGGCCGAAATTTATACCAGCCCAATCGGAGAGGTACTATACACACACATCACCATCTGCCGGGTGACATATACGAGGTAACCATTTCTCTGGGACTGCACCGCATTGAGTTTCTTTTTTCTGAACTTTATATTGGACCTTTATTGCCATATACCATATACCAGTTATCACTACTCCATATACCTTTGAGACAGATACAGGTGTGCTTTTATTTTAAGTTTGTTTTATTAACCACATGTCATTTTTAATAAATTTAATACCTTTATAGTACACGTTTGCTCTTTTTGTACTTAACTACTGACACACAGCGCAGCCTCTCTTGTTGTTTAAGTTTTTTTTTCTATCTTTGGGTGGGATGTACTAAAGTACAAACGCGGTAAAATACCAGTTTTCACAGTTTTTATCACATTTCAAAATGTACTAAAGCCCTAACACCAGGTCTCCGATGCGGAGGGTAAAGCTGGTGTTACCCTATAGAAGACTATGGGCTTCTTACAGTATTGTGCTGTGTGAGGGACCCGATCGGATCCCTCCCAGCATGCACCCCACTGCCACATCCTCCTGCGCATGTGCAGATGGACTCCCGGATCATATACCCAGAAGTACAGGGACCAGAGTGGATCGCAAAGGATAACTCTTATCTGGTGATCTGTCCTTTGGAATAATTATTGCATATGTTAGTGCGTATGTGAATAGTACATCTGACCATTATTTCAACACCCTCCCCCCCTCTTTCATCCCTGCCCCCCTCCTTCCTCTAACTCTATCAGTTTTTCATCTCTGTCCCCATCCTGCCTCCTCATTCTCTTTAACTATATCCCCCTCCTCCTCCCTCTCTTTCATATGTTATCCTCCCTGCATTAGGGGAGGGGTGAGTTGATTGCATGGCAGGGGGAGGGATGACTGAAGGGGCACTGGCTGCAAACTGAATGAAATACAACTTAGCTTACTTTTGTAAATCATATCTAAGACCTTTGAAGTTAAACAGATTTTGAACATATACGAGGGTCGTTTGATAAGTGTGGTGAATTTCTATAAGAAAATTGCAGTCAAAAGTGTTGTTCACATGTTGTAGTTGTTTGTAGCGAGTGGTTTAGCAGTTGCCACAAAACTTAACAAAAATTAATTTTGTGCAGTGATAAAATACATTTAAAGAAATTGACTGCAGCGCAGATCAAATCAGAGTAGATGAAGTTCATAGGGACTCAGCTCCTGTGTTGAAGACTGTCTATTTCTTGATTAACAAATTTAAATGTGGCTGACCTTGCACTGAAGACGAAGAGCAGTTAAGATCACCACATGGGATATGGTGGTAAAAATCCATGGTATCCTTATGTAAGATCACCAAGTGTAGGTGCACGAGATTGCTGAGGCCATAGGCATCTCGACGGAATGAGTGTTTAACATTATGCATGGAAAATTGCACATGATAAAGCTATGTGCAAGATGGGTGCCGCGATTGCTGATTTGCAATCAAAAACGCATGTGTTTCAATGCAGACATCTTGATTAATGTATTTAAGGAGGAAACGAGTTGATGAGATAACTGCTGCTGTGAAATATTGGGCTTATAAATATAACCAATCCAATTCCTTTATCAACCACTGGTGCTACCTACACTGAGGAGTAACCGGCATTCCTGCCCTGCACACCACTGCCAAAACAGTGTGTGTGTGTGGGAGGGGGTGAGCAAAACACTTTCAACACTGTGCAGACGATTGGTCTAGTATTCAGCCTTATCCAAGCACACTCATAGGTGCATTGAACCTGTGGAAGTGGTCTGGGAGAAAAGCCGCCGCGCAACCTTGGGCCCACAGTCAAGTGCATTGAACATAAGTAGACAAGGAGAGGACCTGCGACCTGCTGCTATGACCATTGGCTCCCAAGCACTCCAAACAAGGGCGCCAAGCTGCAGTGCTGTTGTTGTGCAGTAAACGGGATACATTACGCCTCAGCTGCCGGTGAGGTTACAGCTACAAGGGGGCATTCTCCTAAACCTCACACTATACTCAGCCAGCAGGTACCGAAGCTTGCACACCAATCATAATTACAGACTGTCAGTACCTAGAATAATATCAACCCTGGAGTGAGTTAAAAGGAACTTCTAAAAACATATTGCGACACCTGATTTTATTAACAAAGATAGATCCAAGATTTTATTCAGCCATTTGTTGCAGAATATAAAACAGATACATTGTATCTATAGAGACTATGATACACTGTTCATTTTGAATATGTATCCGTTTGGAAAATAGATCTGAGCCCATGTTTACATGTTTTAATTCACAGTAAAAGCACCAACCTTATTTTATGCATGTTGTTTGAAATAAATTGTCTCTCTTAAAAGAGAAGCCAATCATGTGGTTCTTGTGAACAGGTATATTTAATAAATTCCCTCAGTCATTAAAAGATTACTGTTCATCGTTTCAATCCAAACCAAGTAGCATTCTTAGTTATATATGACTTGCTGCAAGTGAGAGTTGTAATTAAAATCAATTCATAATCCAGCATGGAGATTACATATGGGGGTGGGGTGGGGGGGGTTCTCTTTTCCCCCTTTTTTCTCAGATGTGATAGGATTGCAGCAGCTGTGAGCCAGGCACATGTCAGAATTAGCGGCACAGCCCGGCAGCTCCTGTAGCCGTGTTGTGGCGGCAGGGCCAGATCCGGAGGAACCCCGGCACCATCTGCCAATGCAGCGGAACCCGGCGGAGACCATGGGCATGAAGGATTCAGTCCCCATCAGCCAATATTGCCAGGAACGTGTGGTAAGGTAAATGGCTGAGGAGGCACTGGCTAGTATCAGATCCAGATTTACACACAATATATGAGCCCAAGGATTCATGTGGCCATCTTACAAAGGTGCAGCCAGGGCCAGTGCAAGAGCTCTCTGCACCCTAGGCAAAGTTTTGTATTCTATTGTGTTCCATCCCACATTCTGTAAATTTATAAATGACCCACCTCCTCAATTTGTACTCTGCTGTGCCCCAGTGCCTGTGTTTTCCTTCTTATGCTGTTTACAAGTGCAAACCACCCATTGGCAGTGGCGCCGACAGTAATTGGAGGGCGCGTGATCAGTGCAGGGAGGAGTGGCCTGTCCCCTCATTTAGAAATATTCTAATAAAAGGTGTTTGCGCTTCCGTGAAGCGGCCACATGCACTGGGGAAGAGGAGCTTGGGTGAGCAGCAGGGTGCGACAGGGGGGAACACTCACCCCCCCTTCCCCACACATCAAGCAGGGAGAGAGGACACTGCTGCAGCTGCCTCTCTTCCCAGTGCAGCACACTGCAGCATGTGTGCTGCACTGGGGAGAGAGGCTGCAGTGTCCTCTCTCCCCTTGCTGTTTACTGTCAAAGTCGAAAAATATCATGCTTCACATTGCCATATATTAACCCCATGCACATGCCCGCTGCTCGTGCATATAGTCTGCTGTACGTGCACATGTCCGCAAATTGCGTATGCTCGCTCCGGCGAGTACGCGCGGTATATGCGTATTTACAGTAGAGTTTATGAGCTTGTAGCGGGCGACTCGTTTATAGTATATTTAACCCACATAGCGTGTTTTGTAGGTAATATTCCCTTTAATAATATCTGTAAGTATGGTTAGTGTAACTGGTTCATGGACAAAGGAATTCCTCTTTGCATGATACGAAGGGTCAGACAGGGTCTGAGCGGTGGTGTTTAGTACCTAACTGAAGAGTATTTTATCAGAAACAATCCGGTGCTGGTTAGGTAGAGATTAATCGCTCCTGCGTATAGTTATGTCTATGAGTAGTTTATGGACATTTACTGTATTTGCAGTTCATTACACATGCAGGGGGAATCCAGAGGATGCCTCCCACCTGAGCAGTTGGAGAGAGACACATCCCCCCCCCCGTACGAACCCACCTATGACCTTTTGTTATAGTGCAAAGAGACATTCCTGTGTCCAATGAACAATGAGATTGTAGGGACCATTGTATTGTGAATGTAGGCTGTAAATATAAGGCAGCCAGCCTGGGCCAGCTCACTCACTTCTCTCCACAAGGTTTTCATAATTGATTAACTGAGAGCTGGATTTCCAGGACTGCGCTTGCGATCATTCCCACGTGTGTAAGTTTCTCTGTGACCATCTTTGTTCTCCGCCTGTGTTAGCCATTTACTCTTTCTCTTTGTATGTTATTGTTTACGATTATGCCGCTATTGTATATTCATGTCTAGCTATTCTGTTTAGGTATTAATGTTAGTTTTGTAGTGTATAAGCTGTAACTGTTTTCCCCTTTTTACATACTAAAATCGTCAGTAAAGGTTTTGGAACCTTAAAAGGTAGAGTGTGTTCATCATTACATTGCTAAGGGTATACTGAGCGTCTCAGTCGCTCAAGCAGCTTTTATATTAACAAGGTTAAGAAGCGTTATATCATTACAGTGTTACAGTACTAAGGTTTACAGTGTAAGCATATTCTGTGTTTAAAGTTTATAAAAGTACTGTCTGTGTGTGCGCTCGCTGTGTGTATTCCATACACCCAGCACAGCGTGTGTACGTAACTTGCGTACCACGTCTTCATATGCAGATAGCGTACGGAGTGTGTAGCACGTGCACGTGGTTTAGCGGCCATTACGGCTACACGGTGTTAGGAAATAGCGTGTGTTATAAGATAAAGAATAGGCTTTATCAATTGGGGGCTCTAGTCCGGTCCACCTCATATCCGCTGTCAGGCGAAGACGCGCAGGACTTTTATCGATCAGCAAAGGGCGGAAAGGTGGTATCTTGTAGTGCTGATCAGATGAGTGTCTGCGTCTGATTCTCTTGGTTTGTAGGGATGCTGGTGGAAACCGAAGAAGGTAAGAACATTAAGCTATTGTCTTTTTAAATCTGGTTTTAATTTCTATTTGGTGCCAACTGCACACGCAGATTGGATTGCTTGTCTGTTTAAATAGGTTTAAAAGTATTTTTAATCGCTCTGCATAGTTTTATTTTTAACCCAGGCTTAAAGTAACTTCAGGGGCTTGTATGATGATTTTCTTTGTGACAAAAGAAGCCGCATGGTCTGTCCTCCATTTTGTGTAACCCTCATGGATGTGGAAGGGGGAGGAGCAGTGGCCATTTTGGGAATAATCAGCCATCCATTGTCAAAAAAAAAAATCACCATTTATGAGTTTCCAATGCATTTAGTTAATCCATATCTTAATCAATCATAAATAGTTTAGATAGGGTTGAATGTAAGGTAATAGTAAAATTAATATTTGATGTAAGAACGACACACAGAAATAAAACAAAGTTTTGGTTTTTTTTTTTTGGGTTTCTAGGATTCTCTGCTGGTTGTAGGATGGCCATTGAAATGCAAATTAACCTGTGTAACTGGTTTTATTTTCTCCCAGCAGTGAAGGAAATCGCCTTCACAGATAGTTAAAAGCACATTCATATGCAAATTAGAAGCACTGAATAAGGTCTCATAGATGTCTCATAGATGTAATATTATATGTGTGTGACATCAATGTAGGTTATTAGATTAATTTAGAATTGCATTTTCATCTGTGTATTTTCACCTACCTTCCTGTTTGCCATTTGCATTGATAACGTGCTGAGAAAGATTTGTTGCTATTTGTAGTTAAAAGTAAAAATTAATATTTAATGGAGTAATTTTAAAACACGCACACAGCCTGGTCTAATATAAGTTGATACAATGAAATCTGTGTGGTGTGCGGTAAATGATTATAGCTAAATATCATTTGCATTTATAGAAATGTGTTATTTGCGTTACTGTGAGCATATCTGGCTTTTTGCATACGTGTCTCGGGCAACGTGCAAGATTACGTACGCAAACACAAAGGCCTACACACGTGGCGTGTTTACGCAATGCAGTGTGCAGATACGCCCACTAGATACAAATCACACGATAGCATTGTTTTAGTAGGCGATACGGAAGCAACGCGATAATAGCACAAATTGATTTCAGTTTCCAAAATTTAGTTTAAACACCTTACTTTACTGTAATACCTCTGGGGAGAGCTATCAGATTACGGGAAATTATTTTTCTGATCAGAAAACTATAGATTGATAGTGGGTTGAAAACGGTATGAGTGTATTGAACTCCTCTTGGTGAAGTCTTGGTGAAATCTTGGTGAAGTCTTGGTGAAATCTTGGTGAAGTCTTGGTGAATCACGGTCTAGGTGAATACGTGATGAGCACGGTCTAGGTGAAAACGTGCGTGCACGGTCTTGGTGAACACGTGCGACGAAGTGTGATAATTTTGTGGTATTACACTCCGGCTGTTCTGGAGCACAGTAGGGAGATTCCAATGATCCTACCATTTATAGGCAACAAGTGTCTATAAGTGGTACGATTGGACCGCACGGTTGTATGTGTGACCAATAACGCAACGTGATATGAGGTCGTATATTCAATTGCCCTCATGCGTGTTGTAGGGAGCACATGCAAGCGTGATTTGTGTAAGAGATAAAGGTAGGGAATTTTAGGGCCTGCAACGACTACACGTGTCTGCTAAAAAAAAAAAGGCAGAACCGTGGTACTCGGAGCAGAAGAAGCTGGTGGAAGAGCTTGGGTAACTTCCACCGTAGACTTCTGTGTTTGGTGCATTTTAGGAAGTTTTTCTGTGTTAAAAAGGTCCACAATGGAAGCCAAGTGCACAACACAGGGACGTTTAGCAGTCAGGGTTCAGACTGAAGAGGCTTGCAGACCCCGAGGGTCTGCTCGGTTAGTAATGTGGGGGAAGTATGGTCCCCACACTGAGACCTTTTGTGATGAATGGACACGAATGACTGTGGGGGATAAAGCACCTTTTCCTGGGATAGGTAGTTTTGACTCAGAGCTATTGTATAATTTAAGGAGAAGGATCTGTCTCATAAAATCCGGGAAGCAACGGATTAGACATTATGATTGTGTACAGATATGGCAACAGGAAAGTGAGATACAAAGGGAATTAGCTCACACAGCTGGTTCTCACCTTAGCAGGAAAAATATGGCAACAGGAGAACAAATGGCTGCAGAGAATAGCACACTGGTATATGATAATTGTGCACTTAGCAACTGTATTATTAATGATAAGAGTAAATGTGATAAGTATAATAAATGTAATAATGATAGAAGGAAAACTGATAAATGTACAAATTCTAACCCGTGCAAGTTGCACTCCATGTTAAACTTCCCTCAGGATTACAAGCAAGGAAGTGAGCCCAACACGATGTCGGCACCTCTTCCAGCAGCCATCATACGAGACACCCAGGTGGGCACGGCCCAATCGGTAAAGGCAGTAGTAAAACCCCCTAACGGAGGGTCAGGTGAGGCCGTGCCCACAGGTAAGTACGGTATTGTACCTTACGCACAGACAATTGCACCTCACATTGTAGAGTCAACACAAGATAGTGTAATTGAACTAAATCCTGTCAGGGTGATCACAGTCCCCAATGGGAGGACTGACGCTCACGGAGTCACTCCCACCAGAGACATTGTTATGCATTGTCCCTGGTCCCGGATGGAATTGAGGACAATTATGTCAGAATTTCCTGATCCCAGGAGAGATCTAGCCGCATGTCAGAGGTTTATTAAGGAACTAGGAAACTCCGCAGAACCCACAAATAAAGATTGGCGAACAGTGCTACGAGTATGTTTACCTTCCAACATTGATCCTGCAAAATTCATCACTGATTGTATATTAGACGCAGACGTATCCCTCACTGAGGAATACACCCAGGAGAATGTACGACAAATCAATCTGCAATTAGGAGTATATTTCCCAACTATTGTCGAGTTGAACAAAATTTTCTCCATTAGACAAAAAGAAGGTGAAATGGCAGCGGAATATCTCCATCGAGCACTGCAGGAAATATCTAGATATTGAGGATAATGTACATCATAGGGAGGTAGCTGTGTCCGTATTAATGGACGGCTTAAAAGACGCACTAAGAATCAGGGTACAAACCTCTCTACCTCACTGGAGAGGTATCTCGGTGGCTGCATTAAGAGAGACCGCTATCGAGCATGACCGCAATATCCAAAGAACCAGGGAAGCACAGTGAGAACGGTTGATGGTGATGAGCATCCAAGCACTAGAGGAGGCATCAAATCGACCAAAACCCCAGGCCCCTGGCACATGGAGGAAGCCAAGGGTTTGTTATCTTTGTAAAAGAGAAGGGAATTATGCCAGCAACTGTAACAACCCACATAAAGTCAGACCCCCTAGACAAGAACACGAGCAAAGTTATGACACACGAAATTGTAATCAGGGATCATATAGGAAGAATTTTGGGCCGCACCTGTAATTTGCAGCCAGTAAAGTTGATCATAAGCCTTGATAGTAAGCCTGAGGTTACAGTCAATGTAATTGGGAGGTCATTCCTTGTAAACACAGGGACGGCCGGGTAAGCTTTGTAATTTATCTGTGAATGTTTATTTTTCCCATCTCTGACGTTCACCACGACAGCTCCAACGTCACATGACTACTTGGTCTTTTCAGAGGTCTACCCAACCCCAGTATGTCCTACCAGCATCGTTGTGTCCTGGCCAGGCACAAAAGGGTGGAGTGTGGAAATACTGGTGGGGGAGACTGTGCAAAGATACCAATGGACGTGTTGATGTGACAGCCTGATGGTGAACGGAAGATCTGACAATGTTTTTTTTGTTGTGTCTTATGTAACATATATATATTGTTCTCTCTCTTTAGTTTTTTTCTCAGGTTTTCATGCGTTGCAGATGGTATGTCACACATCAGTTAGACAAATGGTAATGCAAGATTTATTCTCCTTACAGAAAGATCGCTGAGTCGGAAAGAATATTGCATCACCGGAATGTTCGTTTGGAAGACTGAGAGACAGCACCTTTGAGATGACATCTGAGCAAGAAGAACAACAAGACTAGAAGACATCGTAACAAGATTTTTCCCCCTTCAATTATTTTTCTGTACCCCCATTACAACTTTCTCTTTCTCCTCCTGTAAGATGGACTCGCCCCAAGAGACTGCAGTCCGTGTTTTCCTGTTGACCCTGTTGTTGACCAGAGCAGTCTGTTTCGGTGAGAGTACCAGTGAGGTCGAGAAAGGATCTGTAATGGGTTCTGATGATCAGGATGGATTCGTAGAATTCCAATAGCAACACAGTCACCGAGCAAAGGCGAGTATCAGAAAACGATCTGGTAGCCATGTTATCAATAGACATTGTGAAGGATTGTTAGCTGAAGAGAATTGTATCTGTAGGAATTGTGACAACATAGTTGAGGACGGCTGCATCAAGGAATGTCAGTCCCGTTTTAATATTAATATGGACCGGCATCCATTGAGTGACTATCACTCCTTAGTGGGTAAAGTGTTTAACCAGACAGACTGTTGGGTATGCTCTCAAGCACCTCAAGGTCATAGCAAATCAGGACTAGTACCATTCCCTTTAACTGTAGGAGAGGTACTTGAGTTAGGTGGTGGGAGGCCGGTGGACAAGAGGTTTAATATCTCTAGTCCTCCTAGTTTGAAGCTCCACCAATACCATGTGGATAAGTCCTTAGTATGCTTTAACATTTCCAATCCCCGAAAGCCGGGAAATTGGGAAGTGTCATGGAGTAATCAAACCATGACATTTTCACATAGAGCCGATAGAATGCCCATAGATTCAGAGCTTATACGCCAAACAACCGACAGTGGAAAATATTTCCGGTATAGATACACTCTAGGAAGTAGGACCATGCGAGTTGGAGAAGTATCACCAGGATACTATGCACATATCGTACCACCGGATACGTGCACTAGACAGATGGGAGAATTAGGGTTAGGAGATTTCACATGGAAAGTTTGTAACATGGTTATGTCATACTCCGTCCCATATGTTCTCCCCGATGATGCATATTTCATATGCGGCAGGTAGGCGTATAAGTGGCTTGCCCCAAACTCAGAGGGATTGTGTTACATTGGAAAGGTACTGCCTGAATGACTGTATCCCATAACAAAATGAAAGGCATTCACCGCGGTGCCCAAGCTCCTTATACTCACACTCATTACGAGCACGTTGTTAAAAGGCACCTGATAGAGAGGACAGAGCATCCGGCCTCTGATCTGATCCATGAATCCACTGGGATTCAATTCCTACTCGCGTTAGATATCACTCGTACCGCCAGAGGAGTGATAAACTTTAGGTATATAAACGCTCTTGCGAACCTGATAGACAATATCACCGAAATGTATGACGACACGTTCAGGTATACTGGGAGAGAGCTACAAGCCTACAAAACAGAGCTGGTTCAGCATAGGATGATTCTCAATTACCTCACAGCAGTGACAGGCGGGTATTGTGTTACCCTAGCAACTCAGTATGGTGTAAAGTGCTGCACGTATATTACAAACAGCACTGAGGACCCGGCCGAGGTCATAGACCAAAAGATGGATGACATTTTGCAATTAAAGTGGGAGTTCCGAAGGAGACATAATCTTACTCTCGCTGCTGTGGGTAAGGAACTGACCGGCTGGGTGTCATGGTTGAACCCACGAAATTGGTTCTCTGGTTTAGGAGAATGGGCCCAAGGCATTATCATGGATGTAGGGAAATTTCTCTTGTGTATTCTGGGAGTCGTCATATTGGTTGGTCTGATATTTAGATGCGTTCGGACTTTAACGAAGTGTAAACGTAGTACCAGAGTGATGAGTCTGAGGAGCGAGGACACTGTAATAACAACAACTAATTTAATTTACAACCCAACGATAGAGACAATGTTGTGATGAAAATGTGATTCCACGGTCCGTTTCTTTCACCCGTTTCTCCTTTGTTTTCCTCCAAGGTACAAAGACATCCGCTTGGAAGAAGAATTTGACAACCTCTTTTATACAGACAATTGATGAATTGTGTCACAGACACCCAATACTTTTAGTGACTTTAACTATCTACTGGAAACCCAATACTTTAGAGACTGTAATTTTATGGACACTGGAAAAGCTTTTGTTCACCACTTACAGCAAAAGCACCGTGAGACATCAGACAACATGTACATCAGACAAGACATCAGACAAGACCTCAATCGGCGACTGTACACTAAAACTCACATAGTATATGACTGCATTTATAACGATTGTTTCTTATCTTCATCTCTACAACCTCCAGGTAGTATCCCACATAGTCGACAGGTGATATTCACGTACTAGCATCCACATAATCTCCCCCTTCATGTATCATCAACTAATGTGCACCCCATTTGTTGCAACCAAAAGCCGAAAGAGTTTGACAGCCCATCCACAGACCCTTAATACGGGATAAGAAGGATTCAAATGTATACTTCGCAATACCTCGAAGCTTGATTTAGAACAAACGGCACAATGATACATGACCCCTCAGACATGGATTCATACACACATGCTTTACTATCTCACTAGGTCATATCTTTCCCACCTTCTCCTCTCCTCCCTTTACCCAATCATAAAAAGGTATTTACATGATGACATATATTTTTCTGTTTGAATTGTTTAGGAAGTGGCAGTTATTGATGACTGCCAAAGGGTGGACTGTCAAAGTCGAAAAATATCATGCTTCACATTGCCATATATTAACCCCATGCACATGCCCGCTGCTTGTGCATATAGTCTGCTGTACGTGCACATGTCCGCAAATTGCGTACGCTCGCTCCGGCGAGTACGCGCGGTATATGCGTATTTACGGTAGAGTTTATGAGCTTGTAGCGGGCGACTCGTTTATAGTATATTTAACCCACATAGCGTGTTTTGTAGGTAATATTCCCTTTAATAATATCTGTAAGTATGGTTAGTGTAACTGGTTCATGGACAAAGGAATTCCTCTTTGCATGATACAAAGGGTCAGACAGGGTCTGAGCGGTGGTGTTTAGTACCTAACTGAAGAGTATTTTATCAGAAACAATCCGGTGCTGGTTAGGTAGAGATTAATCGCTCCTGCGTATAGTTATGTCTATGAGTAGTTTATGGACATTTACTGTATTTGCAGTTCATTACACATGCAGGGGGAATCCAGAGGATGCCTCCCACCTGAGCAGTTGGAGAGAGACACATCCCCCCCGTACGAACCCACCTATGACCTTTTGTTATAGTGCAAAGAGACATTCCTGTGTCCAATGAACAATGAGATTGTAGGGACCATTGTATTGTGAATGTAGGCTGTAAATATAAGGCAGCCAGCCTGGGCCAGCTCACTCACTTCTCTCCACAAGGTTTTCATAATTGATTAACTGAGAGCTGGATTTCCAGGACTGCGCTTGCGATCATTCCCACGTGTGTAAGTTTCTCTGTGACCATCTTTGTTCTCCGCCTGTGTTAGCCATTTACTCTTTCTCTTTGTATGTTATTGTTTACGATTATGCCGCTATTGTATATTCATGTCTAGCTATTCTGTTTAGGTATTAATGTTAGTTTTGTAGTGTATAAGCTGTAACTGTTTTCCCCTTTTTACATACTAAAATCGTCAGTAAAGGTTTTGGAACCTTACAAGGTAGAGTGTGTTCATCATTACATTGCTAAGGGTATACTGAGCGTCTCAGTCGCTCAAGCAGCTTTTATATTAACAAGGTTAAGAAGCGTTATATTATTACAGTGTTACAGTACTAAGGTTTACAGTGTAAGCATATTCTGTGTTTAAAGTTGATAAAAGTACTGTCTGTGTGTGCGCTCGCTGTGTGTATTCCGTACACCCAGCGGAGCGTGTGTACGTAACTTGCGTACCACGTGTGAGGTCTTCATACGCAGATAGCGTACGGAGTGCGTAGCACGTGCACGTGGTTTAGCGGCCATTACGGCTACACGGTGTTAGGAAATAGCGTGTGTTATAAGTTAAAGAATAGGCTTTATCATTACATTCAGGAACGGGGGAGATAATGGGACCATGGCCCCCCGGGCCCCTCCAACAGGCCCGGGTAAATTGCACCCGCTCCCCCCCTTAGTGCCACTGCCCATCTGGTTGTCAGATCTGCACTGTCTGCGATCTGGCAGAACCCACATGGGTTACTTACCGTAAGCTGGATACTGTATCTCTTGCAGGCGGCGGCAGCATTACAGCGATACTGTGGGTACAGATATGTAGTCAGGTGCTGCCTGCTGCTGGAGAACTGAGGCCTAGAGGGGGTGCATCAGGTCTGTGTGCGCTCCCCCTCAGGAGTCATAATACATTTGCCTCCTATGGATATGACTTAATGTTACACGTATCAGCACGGAGGAAGCGCTGAGGCACTATGTGGTACAGCCTGATAGTCGCCACTGTACATGATTAGACCTGCAGCACCAGCCAGCGCAATGTAAAAGGAGGAGGTCACATTCAGAGACCTCCTTCAGTTTTTTGCTAGATGAATTCAGAGGCACCCTCCAGGGGTCGGCACCCTTAGGCAGCTTCCAAACGCTGCCTAATAGTAGAGCCGGCCCTGGGCACAGCAGTATATACTCTGGAAATTTGGTGTGTTTTGATCAGAGATATGCAGAAAACGGAGGCAAGGGAGGCACTGCCTCCCTTCACCAGGCGTGCAGCATGGTGAATATGCCTGGCTGTCTGCCATCCCCTTACGTAACATTCCATATCACGCCTTTCTCACCACTTTCCCAACTCTGCTTAAAATTTTATGATCACCGGACCAATCTTACCCACGTTAAATTTCCACCATTACATGTACAAAACATAAAATTTTAGTTACTTATGCGCTCACAAATATAAGTGCATATATCACTTTTTTTTTTATAAAACCAAACATGACCACAAATCAAAATGATAGACACACCAGTCAAAAAGCATCACAGCAAACCCTTCACCTGCCTACACCACAATAGGATTCAAAACACATGAAAGGCTTGGCATGGCCTACCACTGGGCTGGGTGAGTGGGCAACCTTTCCATGAAGAACTGACTCCCCCTCCCTCCTGCTTTTCCTTATGTATGCTATGCCTGAACCGCCCCTATCCAGCAGCCGCACTGCCCTACTGGCCCGCTGCCCGCCGTAGGTGCCAAAACAGGGATGGGTTCGTCCTTCTGCCTCCCTGCACTTTCTCCCTGATCTTCCTGCTGCCAGCCACGTGCCACCTCACGGCCCTCCCCCATAGCCGGCTCTGGGTGCCCTTTGGTGTCCTTTGCCCCTATTAATTTACTGAAGGGTACCAGTGTGAGTTGCATTCAGGAGATTGGGAGTGCCGGACAACTATTGAAGATTTATATACATACAGTATATATATAGCACAGGGATGAATCGCAGCACAGGGATGAATCGCTCCACTTCTGATAATTCGCCCAATGTTTCTTTATGGCCCTGTAGCTGCATCTTAGTAGCAGCGTCTGTGTGATCAGACACACTACTAATTACCTGATGAATGATGTCAACTTAACTATGATGTGTTATTGGTCTTGAGAAAGGTTCGGTAAACGGACCGAAACGTCGACAACAAGGCTTTTTGACAACCTCAATAAAAGTCTTTTTTTACGAATGGACTAAACTTATTCAAGCGAGAGTGCACCTTCCACTTTGTGGAAACACTGTTAAATATATATATATATATATATATATATATATATATATATTAGATACAATATTCAGAGGGCGCACTAAGATATTAGCTCCAGATATCGATAACCAGCGTAAACCAAAAGCAATGTTTTTTAATCAGACATTAAAACATTCAATTTAAATCATACAAATGTACAATTATTCATAAGTACATTTTTCATTTGTACAAATACAGTACTTCATAGATATTTTCATAAAACCCAACGCGTTTCGTCCGTTATGGACTTCATCAGGGGTACTGGTCACAGCTGGTCATGGAAAGAAAATGAGGAAGAGCAAGAGAGCAAGAGAAGGAGAAAATCAATTGATATTGCATACTGTATTTCAGTTTGACATTACTTTTTCAACAATACAATTTTTTTCAAAAATAATGAAATAAAAGATTACAGGTGTTCATTTGATTATTAATCACAAATGGATAACTCCTACATTCATAAAATCAACAGACATTGAGAAAAAAGTGAAATAATCTCTACAGATTAGTAATGGTAATAACTACTTACTATGGATATGGTTTTTGAGGATATCTCCTATACCATATAATATTCTTTTAGTCAATTGAGATATTTCCACTGTTATTTATAGTATAGTGTGGAAGAGGGATCTGAAAAGAATAAAGTCTATCAGATTTAACCTATTTAACGCTCAACCAGAAGATTATATGACATTAGTCACTCACATTGAATTTAGAAGATCTCTCACATCCAGGATCTTTTAGTAAGAGATAAAGTGGAAGTATCTAAAGAAAAAGACAACACAGTGTCTCAAAATCAAGGTCTATTTAATTTAGAGCAAAGATTTTTTGAGAAAGGTTCGGTAAACGGACCGAAACGTCGACAACAAGGCTTTTTGACAACCTCAATAAAAGTCTTTTTTTACGAATGGACTAAACTTATTCAAGCGAGAGTGCACCTTCCACTTTGTGGAAACACTGTTAGATATATATATATATATATATATTTATCTATCTATCTATCTATCTATCTATCTATCTATCTATCTATCTATCTGTGTGATGTAGCTGGCACTCAATTACAAGGACATATGACCGGGGTGCCCTCCTTCAGGTATACAGAGAGAATGGCCTGCAATGGTAGGAGAAATCCACTGCCCCCATATCACAAAACCAGGCGGCACTCCACGGATTTAGTGAAAAAAGTAAATGTTTATGAATAAAACAACATGAGGGTCCAATATATATATTAGAGATGTGCAGCAGGCATTTTTCGGGTTTTGTGTTTTGGTTTTGGATTCAGTTCCGCGGTCGTGTTTTGGATTCAGACGCATTTTAGCAAAATCTCCCTTAAGAATTTTTGTCGGATTCGGGTGCGTTTTGGATTCGGGTGGGGTTTTTTTTCAAAAAAAACCCCTCAAAAACAGTTTAAATCATAGAATTTGGGGGTAATTTTGATCCCATAGTATTATTTACCTCAATAACCATAATTTCCACTCATTTCCAGTCTATTCTGAACACCTCACAATATTCATTTTTAGTCCTAAAATTTGCTCCGAGGTCGTTGGATGACTAAGCTAAGCGACCCAAGTGGGCGGCACAAACACCTGGCCCATCTAGGAGTGGCACTGCAGTGTCAGACAGGATGGCACTTAAAAAAATAGTCCCCAAACAGCAAATGATGCAAAAAGAGGTGCAAGATGGAATTGTCCTTGGACCCTCCCAGCCACCCTTATGTTGCATAAACAGGACATGCACACTTTAACAAACCCATCATTTCAGCGACAGGGTCTGCCACACGACTGTGGCTGAAATGATTGGTTGGTTTGAGCCCCCACCAAAAAAGAAGCAATCAATCTCTCCTTGCACAAACTGGCTCTACAGAGGCAGGATGTCCACCTCCTCCTCATCGTCTGATTCCTCACCCATTTCACTGTGTACATCCCCCTCCTCACAGAGTATTATTTCGTCCCCACTGGAATCCACCATCACAGGTCCCTGTGTACTGTCTGGAGGCAATTGCTGGTAAATGTCTCAACGGAGGAATTGATTATAATTCATTTTGATGAACATCATCTTCTCCACATTTTATGGAAGTAACCTCCTACGCCGATCGCTGACAAGGTTACCGGCTGCACTAAACACTCTTTGGGAGTACACACTGGAGGGGGGCAACTTAGGTAAAATAAAGCCAGTTTGTGCAAGGGCCTCCAAATTGCCTCTTTTTCCTGCCAGTATACGTACGGACTGTCTGACATGCCTACAGTGATGCTGTCACTCATATAATCCTCCACCATTCTTGCAATGGTGACAGAATCATGGAGGTAATTCCAAGTTGATTGCAGCTGGATTTTTGATAGCAATTGGGCAAAACCATGTGCATTGCAGGGGAGGCAGATATAACATGTGTAAAGAGAGTAAGATTTGGGTGGGTTATTTTGTTTCTGTGCAGGGTAAATACTGGCTGCTTTAGTTTTACACTGCAAATTAGATTGCAGATTGAACACACCCCACCCAAATCTAACTCTCTCTGCACATGTTATATCTGCCTCCCCTGCAGTGCACATGGGCCCTCATTCCGAGTTGTTCGCTCGCTAGCTGCTTTTAGCAGCATTGAACACGCTAAGCCGCTGCCCTCTGGGAGTGTATCTTAGCTTAGCAGAATTGCGAACGAAAGATTCGCAGAATTGCGAATAGAAATTTCTTAGCAGTTTCTGAGTAGCTTCAGACTTACTCAGCCATTGCGATCAGTTCAGTCAGTTTCGTTCCTGGTTTGATGTCACAAACACACCCAGCATTCGTCCAGACACTCCCCCATTTCTTCAGACACTTCCGTGTTTTTCCCAGACGCCCAGAAAACGGCCAGTTTCCGCCCAGAAACACCCACTTCCTGTCAATCACACTACGATCACCAGAACGATGAAAAATCCTCGTTATGCCATGAGTAAAATACCTAACTTTTGTGTAAAATAACTAACCGCATGCGCTCTGCGAACATTGCGCATGCGCAGTAAGCGACTAATCGCAATATAGCGAAAATCAGCAACGAGCGAACAACTCTGAATGACCCCCATGGTTTTGCCCAATTGCTAACAAAAATCCTGCTGTGATCAACTTGGAATTACCCCCTATATGCAGTGACAGTAGACGACATGTCAGTAATCGTTGGCAGGTCCTTCAGTCCGGACCAGATGTCAGCTTTTGCTCCTGACTGACCTGCATAACCGCCAGCGGGTGGTTTTGGAAATTTTATTCTTTTTCTGGCTGCTCCAGTGGCAGTAGAAAATGAAGGAGGAGCTGTTGGCGGGTCACGTTCCGCTTGACTTGACAAGTGTCTCACCAGCCGGTCTTTGAACATCTACACACTTGTGTCTGCCGGAAAGAGAGATACAACGTTGGTTTCAAACCTAGGATCGAGCACGTTGGCCAAAATGTAGTGCTCTGATTTCAACAGATTGACCACCCGTGAATCCTGGTTAAACAAATTAAGGGCTCCATCCACAAGTCCCACATGCTTAGCGGAATCGCTCCATTTCAGCTCCTCCTTCAATCTCTCCAGCTGCTTCTGCAAAAGCCTGATTAGGTGAATGACCTGACTTAGGCTGGCAGTGTCTGAACTGACTTCACATGTGGCAAGTTCAAAGGGTTGGAGAACCTTGCACAACGTTGAAATCATTCTCCACTGCGCTTGAGTCAGGTGCATTCCCCCTCCTTTGCCTATATCATAGGCAGATGTATAGGCTTGAATGGCCTTTTGCTGCTCCTCCATCCTCTGGTGGCCCGCAATTCTTCGGGCCACTGACAGCATTTCTTGCACGCCTCTGTCATTTTAAAAAAAATTCTGCAAAACCAAATTCATTGTATGTGCAAAACATGGGACGTGCTGGAATTAGCCCACATGTAATGCATGCACAATGTTGGTGGCGTTGTCTGATGTCACAAATCCCCAGGAAAGTCCAATTGGGGTAAGCCAATCTGCGATGATGTTCCTCAGTTTCCGTAAGAGGTTGTCAGATGTGTGCCTCTTATGGAAAGCGGTGATACAAAGCGTAGCCTGCCTAGGAACGAGTTGGCATTTGCAAGATGCTGCTACTGGTGCCGCCGCTGCTGCTGTTGCTGCGGGAGGCAATACATCTACCCAGTGGGCTGTCACAGTTATATAGTCCTTAGTCTGCCCTGCTCCACTCGTCCACATGTCCGTGGTTAAGTGGACAGTGGGTACAACTGCATTTTTTAGGACACTGGTGACTCTTTTTCTGACGTCTGTGTACATTCTCGGTATCGCCTGCCTGGAGAAGTGGAACATGGATGGTATTTGGTACCGGGGACACACTACCTCAAGCAATTCTCTAAGTACCTGTGAACTAACAGCGGATACCGGACCTAGTTGTCAGGGCCTGAGTTATCCGCTTTGCAACAGGATGACTGCTGTGATATTTCATCTTCCTCGCAAAGGACTGCTGGGCAGTCAATTGCTTACTGGAAGTAGTACAAGTGGTCTTCCGACTTCCCCTCTGGGATGACGATCGACTACCAGCAGCAACAACAGCAGCGCCAGCAGCAGTAGGCGTTATACTCAATGATCCATCGGAGGAATCCCAGTTAGGAGAGGACTCGTCAGACTTGCCAGTGACATGGCCTGCAGGACTATTGGTGTTCCTGTCTAAGGAGGAAATTGACATTGAGGGAGTTAGTGGGGTGGTTTGCAGGAGCTTGGGTACAAGAGGAAGAAGGGATTTCGTTGTCAGTGGACTGCTTCCGCTGTCACCCAAAGTTTTTGAACTTGTCAATGACTTCTGATGAATGCGCTCCAGGTGACGTATAAGGGAGGATGTTCCTAGGTGGTTAACTTCCATACCCCTACTTATTACAGCTTGACAAAGGCAACACATGGCTTGACACCTGTTGTCCTCATTTCTGTTAAAATAATTCTACACCGAAGAGGTGATTTTTTATGTATTTTGACCAGGCATGTCAATGGCCTTATTCATCTCACGGACAACAGGTTTTCCTCGGTTGCCTGACTTAAACAAACCACCTCTCCATCAGATTCCTCCTTGTCAATTTCCTCCTCAGTGCCAGCAACACCCATATCCTCATCCTGGTGTACTTCAACAGTGACATCTTCAATTTGAATATCAGGAACTGGACTGCGGGTGCTCCTTCCAGCACTTGCAGGGTGCGTGCAAATGGTGGAAGGAGCCACCTCTTACCGTCCAGTGTTGGGAAGGTCAGGCATCGCAACCGACACAATTAGACTCTCCTTGGGGATTTGTGATTTAGAAGAACGCACAGTTCTTTGCTGTGCTTTTGCCAGCTTAACTCTTTTAATTTTTCTAGCGGGAGGATGAGTGCTTCCATCCTCATGTGAAGCTGAAACACTAGCAATGAACATAGGCCAGGGTCTCAGCCGTTTCTTGCCACTCCGTGTCGTAAATGGCATATTGCAAGTTTACGCTTCTCCTCAGATGCTTTTAATTTAGATTTTTGGGTCATTTTACTGAACTTTTGTTTTTTGGATTTTACATGCTCTCTACTATGACATTGGGCATCACCCTTGTAAGACGATGTTGATGGCATTGAATCGTCTCTGGCATGACTAGTGGCAGCAGCTTCAGCTCTAGGTGGAAGTGGATCTTGATCTTTCCCTATTTTACCCTCCAAATTTTTGTTCTCCATTTTTTAATGTGTAGAATTATATAACAGTAATATATCTGGAATTAGATGGCAGTAATGTCTGGAATTAGATACCACTAGATAGATACCAGATACCACTGTGACTGGAATGATGATGACCTATGCACAGTAATAGGACACTACCACAGCAACCTAGAGCAGCAATATGCAGCATAAGACACTGGACTTTTAGTAATGTACTGTAGTATACTGGTCACCACAATGCAGCACAAGACAATGAGTAGTGATACTGAGCACTGATGAGGATACTAGAACTGACACTGGTCAGCGAGATTCAGCACTGGACTATTGTACTGTAGTATACTGGTCACCACAATGCAGCACAAGACAATGAGTAGTGATACTGAGCACTGATGAGGATACTAGAACTGATACTGTGTTATGAGCCACGACAGTGGCTCATTCCTGTTTTGCATTTTGGTTATGTATTTTATGTTATACTTCTGTTTCTATTCCCTGTGGGTGTCATGGGGTGTCCGGAGCCCACCCTTAAGGAGAGGGTACTGTTATGAACCACAGGTAGTGGTTCATTCCTGTTTTCCGTTTATGTATTATATGTTATAGTTCTATTGCAGGCCAGGATTTCCCTTTGCTCTGGTTTAGAAGACTCTTGTTTGCTGCCGGTGGTGAGTCTGTGTAATTGCAGCCAGTTTCAATGTGTTTGGCCTCACCTGTCTGTTAATTGCACCTGTCAGTTTGGAGTCGTGCAACAGGGCAGCTGCACGACATAATTAATTAGGGCTCTCTGTTATATTCTGGCTCAGTGCAATACACAGACGCCGCTGATAGTTCTGAGCTAGTTCCTGCCAGTTCCTGAGTTTCTGAGCTTCTGTCTAGCAGCTTCTGTCTAGCTGTTTCCAGCCATGATCCAGTGTCTGTTCCAGTGTCTGTTCCAGTGTCTGATTCAGTGTCCTGCCGTGAAGTGTTCCTGTCCAGAAGTCCTGTGGCTTTGTCTGTGCCTGATCGAGTATCTGGCTTCTTGGTGTCCACCGGTCTGTCGTTTGGGGTTCTGCCTGTCCTCCGGTTCTGTGAGCCTGTGTCTGCTACATTGGGGGTTCCTGTCCGTTTGCCAGTATTTGTACCAGTTTCGTGAGTAGCGGCTTTGCTGCGTCCGTCGGCCTAGGCCGCTGTATTCTTTAGATATTTGTTACTGGTGTTTTGCAGAGGGTTCTGCATATGCTGTCACCGCCGGTACACAACAGTATTGTGTCGGCGTGTGGACAGCATTTCCTTTGTTGTTCTTTTCCTTTGACGGCGTGCCGCACATATATTTAGTTTTAGAGTTGTTAGTAGCCCCTAGCCTTCTGTTTGCTTTAGTTAGAGGTCCCCTTGTTATTATCCTGTCTCGGTTCACGCCTTGTCTCACTCTAAGACCTGGGGGCATCGGAGTTGGGCAGACCTAATCCACCCTTCAAACGCGGCTGCCGTGGGCCCAAGAAACCATAGTCACGCAGGCGTGAACTAACCACACGGGTGAAACAATGGAGGTAGGCTGCTAGGGGCTATTTCCATACCACACCTTATTTCAGCATCACGTTCTGGTGCTCTGGACACACTATGCAACATCTCTCTTGTTCAGAGCACCAGGAATGTAACACACTGGGCAGCGAGATGCAGCACTGGACTATTGTACTGTAGTATACTGGTCACCACAATGCAGCACAAGACAATGAGTAGTGATACTGAGCACTGATGAGGATACTAGAACTGACACTGGGCAGCGAGATGCAGCACTGGACTATTGTACTGTAGTATACTGTCACCACAATGTAGCACAAGACAATGAGCAGTGATACTGAGCACTGATGAGGATACTAGAACTGACACTGGGCAGCGAGATGCAGCACTGGACTATTGTACTGTAGTATACTGGTCACCACAATGCAGCACAGATACTGAGCACTGATATTGAGCTGATCTTGAGCTTTCCACTCAGAGAACGTAGCCACGTCCTCTCGCTATCTTGACAATGCACGAGTGAAAATGGCGGCGACGCGCGGCTCTTTATATGGAATCCGAATCTCGCGAGAATCCGACAGCGGGATGATGACATTTTGCCTTGTTTGGGTTTTCCGAGGCGAGAAGAACAGAGGCTGCCTCGGACCCATGTAAACCACGTGGAGTTCGGTTCGCTCATCGAACCCGCTCATCATATATATATATATATATATATATATATATTTTACCCCCTTTATCCTCCTATGGAGCATTACCCCACCACACTCCTTGTGCCTGCAGATCCTCCCCATGGGCATTACCCCCCCCCCCCTTTACTTTCCTAACATGCAGAGCACAGCGTAGTGTGTGTCAGAGGGTGTCATGCCTGAGGTCTGACTCTGACCAGTGGAGATCTCAGGCGTAGGGGCTGACTGGAATATGAATCTGGGTCAGTGTTGGACTGGCCCACAGGTGTACAGGGGAAAGCCCCGGTAGGCCTCACTGCTTGGGAACCCCCCACCCCCTCAAGGAATCAGGTTCCACACTGTGCACGTGAATTATACATTTTACATATGTTACATAATACTGCACAGGACTAAGGTGTATTTTCTACATTGCATTGCTGTTATTAAACTGGTATATTATCATGCATGCACTAGCAGTATTTGCTTTTTAATTTTTAACAAGGGGCCCAGATCATGCACTCTATAGTTATTTATTATTACCAGTTATAGTGCAGCAAATTCCGATGTGCTAATGGTTAGCCAAACCTCTGTGGTGGCTGCCCACACCCCTAAACATAGGCCCCTGCCACTGCATTCCCCCGGTGGGCCCTTCACGCTCCAGTCCGACGCTGATCTGGGTGCTTTAATAATGTTCTTATATATAAACCAGGATGTGGTATACTTGAGCGTAGGCCCAAAGGCGTGACCAGAATGGAGGAGAATGTAAAGTAAATAAGTCTTTTAATTCAGCACGCAAGACAACACAGATATCGGCAGATGGTAATAGACTCAATAGTCGGTATCACAGATAATGCAGTAATATAGGCATAGGCAATGCATTAGCAGATGTAACATCAATTGCAAGATGTAATATTGGATGCAGTGTGAACCATTGATGAAGTCCCAATATAAATGAGTAGACAATGGCAGACACAGTTGCAGTGTAAACCACTGATGAAGTTCCGATACAAATAAGCATAAGGTTACTGACCACTGGAGATGGGAAGGATACCGATCGTACTGGATATTGGTGGCAGAGCATGAATGTAGCTAGAGATCGATGGCAGAGCATGGATGGTGACGAGTATTGATGGTGGAACACCAATGGAGATAGAGATTGATGGTGGTACACCGGTGGAGCAAGAGATCAATGGCTGGACACTGATGGAGCTAGAGATCGATGGCGGAACACCGATGAGTCAGGCAGAGCTGCAAGCAGGATGGAACTCAGGTCTCAGGGCAGAATGGAATCTCCTGGAGCAAGGTAACCTGGAAGCAGCTTAGCACAAACAACCATACAGGGTATGACAATCATTGCCCTGGTGATTAGGCAGTCCTTACCCAGCATTCTTATAGGAGCCAGTGTGCAGGGATTGGCTGGGACGATCAGGTAATGCAGTCACATGTTCAGCTGTGCTGCTGTCAGGTGATCAGGACTTGTTACAGCAGTACTCCTGGCTTAGGCTCAGATGTGGATCGAAGTCTAGTAGGTCCAAACACTAGGAAGCAGACATTATGCTTAGTGATGAGCGGGTTCGGTTCCTCGGAATCCGAACCCCCCCGAACTTCAGCCTTTTTACACGGATCCGAGGCAGACTCGGATCTTCCCGCCTTGCTCGGCTAACCCGAGCGCGCCCGAACGTCATCATCCCGCTGTCGGATTCTCGCGAGGCTCGGATTCTATCGCGAGACTCGGATTCTATATAAGGAGCCGCGCGTCGCCGCCATTTTCACACGTGCATTGAGATTCATAGGGAGAGGACGTGGCTGGCGTCCTCTCCATTTAGATTAGAAGAGAGAGAGTGAGAGTGAGACACTTGATTTACTGGAGCTTAGGAGTACTCAGAGAGTGCAGAGTTTACTAGTGACTGACCAGTGACCACCAGTGCAGTTTTATTATATTATTATTTAATATAATCCGTTCTCTGCCTGAAAAAAAACGATACACAGTGACACAGTAACAGTATACCATATCTGTGCTCAGCCTCAGTGTGCTGCATCATCTATGTATATCTGACTGTGCTGAGTGCTCAGTGCTCACACAGCTTAATTGTGGGGGAGACTGGGGAGCAGTAGCAGGAGTACATATTATTTAACAGTGCACACTTTTGCTGCCAGAGTGCCACTGCCAGTGTGACTGACCAGTGACCACTGTCTGACCACCAGTATATTGTGATTGTCTGCCTGAAAAAGTTAAACACTCGTCGTGTGGTGTTTTTATTCTATAAACGCATTCTGCTGACAGTGTCCAGCAGGTCCGTCATTAATTATATAATATATACCTGTCCGGCTGCAGTAGTGATATATATATATATTTTTTATATCATTATCATCCAGTCTATATTAGCAGCAGACGCAGTACGGTAGTCCACGGCTGTAGCTACCTCTGTGTCGGCAGTCGCTCATCCATCCATAATTGTATACCACCTACCTGTGGTGTTTTTTTTTTTTTTTTTATCTTCTTGATACTACTAGTAGCTTACTTTAGGAGTCTGCAGTGCTGCTGACAGTGTCCAGCAGGTCCGTCATTATATAATATATACCTGTCCGGCTGCAGTAGTGATATATATATATTTTTTATATCATTATCATCCAGTCTATATTAGCAGCAGACGCAGTACGGTAGTCCACGGCTGTAGCTACCTATGTGTCGGCAGTCGCTCGTCCATCCATAAGTATACTAGTATCCATCCATCTCCATTGTTTACCTGAGGTGCCTTTTAGTTGTGCCTATTAAAATATGGAGAACAAAAATGTTGAGGTTCCAAAAATAGGGAAAGCTCAAGATCGACTTCCACCTCGTGCTGAAGCTGCTGCCACTAGTCATGGCCGAGACGATGAAATGCCAGCAACGTCGTCTGCCAAGGCCGATGCCCAATGTCATAGTACAGAGCATGTAAATTCCAAAACACCAAATATCAGTAAAAAAAGGACTCAAAAATCTAAAATAAAATTGTCAGAGGAGAAGCGTAAACTTGCCAATATGCCATTTACCACATGGAGTGGCAAGGAACGGCTGAGGCCCTGGCCTATGTTCATGGCTAGTGGTTCAGCTTCACATGAGGATGGAAGCACTCAGCCTCTCGCTAGAAAAATGAAAAGACTCAAGCTGGCAAAAGCACAGCAAAGAACTGTGCGTTCTTCGAAATCACAAATCCACAAGGAGAGTCCAATTGTGTCGTTTGCGATGCCTGACCTTCCCAACACTGGACGTGAAGAGCATGCGCCTTCCACCAGGCACCCGGGGAGACACCTGTTGTCCGTGGGAGGAATAGGGCCATTGACATGCCTGGTGAAAATACCAAAAAAATCAGCTCTTCGGTGTGGAAGTATTTCAACAGAAATGCGGACAACATTTGTCAAGCCGTGTGTTGCCTTTGTCAAGCTGTAATTAGTAGGGGTAAGGACGTTAACCACCTCGGAACATCCTCCCTTATACATCACCTGCAGCGCATTCATAATAAGTCAGTGACAAGTTCAAAAACTGTGGGCGACAGCGGAAGCAGTCCACTGACCAGTAAATCCCTTCCTCTTGTAACCAAGCTCACGCAAACCACCCCACCAACTCCCTCAGTGTCAATTTCCTCCTTCCCCAGGAATGCCAATAGTCCTGCAGGCCATGTCACTGGCAATTCTGACGAGTCCTCTCCTGCCTTGGATTCCTCCGATGCATCCTTGCGTGTAACGCCTACTGCTGCTGGCGCTGCTGTTGTTGCTGCTGGGAGTCGATGGTCATCCCAGAGGGGAAGTCGTACTCGTAAGACCACTTTTACTACTTCCACCAAGCAATTGACTGTCCAACAGTCCTTTGCGAGGAAGATGAAATATCACAGCAGTCATCCTGCTGCAAAGCGGATAACTGAGGCCTTGGCATCCTGGGCGGTGAGAAACGTGGTTCCGGTATCCATCATTACTGCAGAGGCAACTAGAGACTTGTTGGAGGTACTGTGTCCCCGGTACCAAATACCATCTAGGTTCCATTTCTCTAGGCAGGCGATACCGAAAATGTACACAGACCTCAGAAAAAGACTCACCAGTGTCCTAAAAAATGCAGTTGTACCCAATGTCCACTTAACCACGGACATGTGGACAAGTGGAGCAGGGCAGGCTCAGGACTATATGACTGTGACAGCCTACTGGGTAGATGTATGGACTCCCGCCGCAAGAACAGCAGCGGCGGCACCAGTAGCAGCATCTCGCAAACGCCAACTCTTTCCTAGGCAGGCTACGCTTTGTATCACCGCTTTCCAGAATACGCACACAGCTAAAAACCTCTTACGGCAACTGAGGAAGATCATCGCAGAATGGCTTACCCCAATTGGACTCTCCTGTGGATTTGTGGCATCGGACAACGCCAGCAATATTGTGTGTGCATTAAATATGGGCAAATTCCAGCACGTCCCATGTTTTGCACATACCTTGAATTTGGTGGTGCAGAATTATTTAAAAAACGAGAGGGGCGTGCAAGAGATGCTGTCGGTGGCCAGAAGAATTGCGGGACACTTTCGGCGTACAGGCACCACGTACAGAAGACTGGAGCACCACCAAAAACGCCTGAACCTGCCCTGCCATCATCTGAAGCAAGAAGTGGTAACGAGGTGGAATTCAACCCTCTATATGCTTCAGAGGTTGGAGGAGCAGCAAAAGGCCATTCAAGCCTATACAACTGAGCACGATATAGGAGGTGGAATGCACCTGTCTCAAGCGCAGTGGAGAATGATTTCAACGTTGTGCAAGGTTCTGCAACCTTTTGAACTTGCCACACGTGAAGTCAGTTCAGACACTGCCAGCCTGAGTCAGGTCATTCCCCTCATCAGGCTTTTGCAGAAGAAGCTGGAGACATTGAAGGAGGAGCTAACACAGAGCGATTCCGCTAGGCATGTGGGACTTGTGGATGGAGCCCTTAATTCGCTTAACAAGGATTCACGGGTGGTCAATCTGTTGAAATCAGAGCACTACATTTTGGCCACCGTGCTCGATCCTAGATTTAAAACCTACCTTGGATCTCTCTTTCCGGCAGACACAAGTCTGCTGGGGTTAAAAGAGCTGCTGGTGACAAAATTGTCAAGTCAAGAGGAACGCGACCTGTCAACATCTCCTCCTTCACATTCTCCCGCAACTGGGGGTGCGAGGAAAAGGCTAAGAATTCCGAGCCCACCCGCTGGCGGTGATGCAGGGCAGTCTGGAGCGACTGCTGATGCTGACATCTGGTCCGGACTGAAGGACCTGACAACGATTACGGACATGTCGTCTACTGTCACTGCATATGATTCTCTCCCCATTGAAAGAATGGTGGAGGATTATATGAGTGACCGCATCCAAGTAGGCACGTCAGACAGTCCGTACTTATACTGGCAGGAAAAAGAGGCAATTTGGAGGCCCTTGCACAAACTGGCTTTATTCTACCTAAGTTGCCCTCCCACAAGTGTGTACTCCGAAAGAGTGTTTAGTGCCGCTGCTCACCTTGTCAGCAATCGGCGTACGAGGTTACATCCAGAAAATGTGGAGAAGATGATGTTCATTAAAATGAATTATAATCAATTCCTCCGTGGAGACATTGACCAGCAGCAATTGCCTCCACAAAGTACACAGGGAGCTGAGATGGTTGATTCCAGTGGGGACGAATTGATAATCTGTGAGGAGGGGGATGTACACGGTGATATATCGGAGGATGATGATGAGGTGGACATCTTGCCTCTGTAGAGCCAGTTTGTGCAAGGAGAGATTAATTGCTTCTTTTTTGGTGGGGGTCCAAACCAACCCGTCATTTCAGTCACAGTCGTGTGGCAGACCCTGTCACTGAAATGATGGGTTGGTTAAAGTGTTCATGTCCTGTGTATACAACATAAGGGTGGGTGGGAGGGCCCAAGGACAATTCCATCTTGCACCTCTTTTTTCTTTCATTTTTCTTTGCGTCATGTGCTGTTTGGGGGGTGTTTTTTGGAAGGGCCATCCTGCGTGACACTGCAGTGCCACTCCTAGATGGGCCAGGTGTTTGTGTCGGCCACTAGGGTCGCTTAGCTTACTCACACAGCTACCTCATTGCGCCTCTTTTTTTCTTTGCGTTATGTGCTGTTTGGGGAGTGTTTTTTGGAAGGGCCATCCTGCGTGACACTGCAGTGCCACTCCTAGATGGGCCAGGTGTTTGTGCCGGCCACTTGGGTCGCTTAGCTTAGCCATCCAGCGACCTCGGTGCAAATTTTAGGACTAAAAATAATATTGTGAGGTGTGAGGTGTTCAGAATAGACTGAAAATGAGTGGAAATTATGGTTATTGAGGTTAATAATACTTTGGGATCAAAATGACCCTCAAATTCTATGATTTAAGCTGTTTTTTAGGGTTTTTTGAAAAAAACACCCGAATCCAAAACACACCCGAATCCGACAAAAAAAATTCGGTGAGGTTGTGCCAAAACGCGTTCGAACCCAAAACACGGCCGCGGAACCAAACCCAAAACCAAAACACAAAACCCGAAAAATTTTCGGTGCTCATCACTAATTATGCTGAGAGATCTATGCAGGAACAGCATGTACAAGCTTTACTGCCAGCTGGGGGTGATGAACAGAGAGCCTGGTTGCTGAACACTGGGTCCTGGCAATTACTCACACAGAGGAATTCCTACTCATGTGCTAATCAGCAAGTAATCAAGACTGCAGTTAGTATGTGAAGCAGATTCATATTTGCAGGATTGTGAGAGAGGGGACTGATAATCAGTACCCTCCACTTCAGCTGATCCCTGCCCTTGCAGTTTTATGCAACCACATCAGTGAAAGCCATACTTGCCTACCTGACCCTCTCCATGAGGGAGAAAATGCTCTGTTCCTGGACTTTCGTGGTAATGTATGATTGCCATCACCTGTGGTGAAACACCTTTCTTATCAATTAACTAGCTCACCACAGGTGATGGCAATCATACATTACCAGGAAAGACCAAGGAACAGAGCATTTTCTCCCTCATGGAGAGGGTCAGGTAGGCAAGTATGGTGAAAGCACAGCTAACTGCAGTCTCACTCCATGTGACCATGCCAGCTAATTGGTTAAGAAGGTACATGCAATTTGAAATCTAGCATATATAGATGTATCTGGAGCAAATATACTGTAATGATCATCAACTTCAAAACCTTAGCTAACTCATGCAGGTGTAGAATTAACATTGGGTAAGAATATAGTTGAAAGATCTGTGTAACCCATAATTAGACCCTTTCAACATGTGGCCCTCCAGCTGTTATGAACTACATATACCAGGATACCCTGACACATTTTTAGCTTTCTCCAATAGCAAAACTGTGGCAGGGCATGCAGGGATGTATAGTTCATCAACAGCTAAAGGGCAGCATGTTGAACACGGTTATTCTAGATACACATATCTGGGAAACTTGGGAGTAGGAACATTATATATAATGTCATGCTGCACATCTCTTAGAGAAAACTTATAGAACATTTTGCTTATTGTGATTTTCTTTTTGCGTAAGAGATGGTGAATAATATTTAATCATGAACTGTTTCTTCTTTCTCCAGGTCATGCACTGAGCCAAAATGTTATATAATGTTATATAGCCAAGGAATGAGTTGTTATTAATGACGCAAATGTCAATTTGCCATTTTCATTGTATAGCAGTTTTTGAAAAATAAGCATGTGAATTTATTAAGCTAAACATATTCAGACTCCTACAATTAGTGTTAATTCATATTTATGTTATTTTTACAGTGTGTATTCTAATTAGCACACAAATGTGTTCAGAACATTTGTGAGATTCAACACAGCTGGCTAATAACAGCTCTCTCCAGTATACCGATATTACCATATGTACAGTATAATAAAATGCCACTAAGCATAATCTGTTTAACTTTACATAAATTCACATGAAGCACATGCTTACAGTACGAAAATGTCAAATTTCTCCAAATGCCTTTTAAAACAAGTGTTCATTATGTTAACAATGTTTAATGATAATGTATTCATCATTAGTAAGGACATCTGGTACACTATTAACATATGTTGTGAATTATCAGCTATAAGAAAAAAACATTGGGCTGATGCAGAGTGGGAACTATGCCAGTCAGTGTAATGTAAAATACTAACATTTGCAGTGCACATACCCAGAAAAAAGGACCCATGCATATTTACAGAAATCCGTATGCATCTGACACTTGACAGGATGGGAGAGGGAAGGAATTTATTTAGAGGAACTCAACCTGCGGCCTGAGCCCCAGAACCATGAAGCTGGACTCCTCAGCTAGGAACTTGGAGAACTGAACTGGTGGAACTGCAATCTGGTTAGTTGAGCACTTCCCAGGACCTCAGGCTGGGTAAAAGGGACACATCCCTTTTACCCAGCCTGAGATCCTGGGAAGTGCTCAACTAAGTGCTCCAAATCTAGGAACACATCCATGAGCCACAACTTAGCACCCAGGGCTGGCTCAACCGCCAGGAACTCAACACATTCCTCAACAACCAATCAATGAACCAAAAGTACAATTCACCACCATTGATTATTCCACCAATGGTCTGATGGTTAGAGCCTATCTCGGAATCAGATATAGAGTGTGATGTATACTTGCTGAGACTCTGAGTACTGATGATACAGATAGTGAGGCAACTTGGATGGGACCTGCAATGAACAGGTAAGATAACACTGGAGTTGCTGGGCACTAGCAGGTACTTCATACAGGCTGGTGGTAGGAGCACTGGAATAACAGTAGTGCTGAGATGCTGGAATTACAGTAGCGCTGGATGAAGCTAGTTTCAGGAGTAATGGCACTTGCTGGCGATAACAATACTGAGAGCAGGTAGAGAGAATGAACTCAGGCAGTAAGCAGAAGCACTGGCACAGGCTGAGAGCAGATGCACTGACTGCGGACAGGTGGTAGTGGTACTGGCAACAGAAGCATTGGCACGGGTTGTATACAGAAGCACTAAATGCAGGTAATCACACAGGGTGACTGGGGTCAGAATGGAATACAGTAGGAAGTGAGTTGTTATGACAAACACTGAGACACAGGTGAAGGTTTAAAAAGGGTACGCTTATCTTCCAAGCAGGATCTGGCTGGTTGGTGAACATGGTTGCGCCCATGCAGCAGATTCAACAAAAACTGGAATGCTGTGACACAGAGCCATAACTACTGTAGGTGTGTGCGGAGTGTGCTCTGCATATAGTGCTGCAGGGTAGGGGGCGCTGTTGGCAGCACTTGTCAATTATGAATGATCTCAATACTTTCACTTGCAGCTTCTTCCCTTTTTGAAGCCCAGCATATCCTGACAGCCCTGTCTCCTACCCCCACACCTTTTGTCACTAATACCTTTACAGCACCATGGACATGACTTGATAAATCTTTGTTGTTCAGTCGCACTGTCCTAATTATTACATTTCAGAATGCTGATGTACCCAGGATTCGAACCCGTTGTCTATGACATTGCAGTTGGACACTATTAATTTAGCTATCTGCCCTTGCATAGAAAGCTAGAGAATTTCAAGCTGGAGAGTTTTAACTATTTGAAGCTTGCCTTGCACTTTGTGAAGGGGTAATCAGCATAGCGGCTGGGCAGATCTACTGTATGTAGTGTGTGGCTTCAAGGGATTGGATGTGTGGCTGCATGCTGCATGAATCTACTCGATTATGGTGCTGGTTATTATTTTACGGGATACAGGTAGCGTCATATAGTTATAAATATCATAGTTTTTATGCAGGATCAAGTGAATCAGTGGCTAGGATGCAGCAGGTTGTGGGTTTGAGTCCTGGGTGTGGCAGTATATTGAAATGTGTTATTTAATGAGGGGTATTGTGGCTGAATGATGGCAAGCTCTTGGGTTTAGTGCATGAATGTGTTCTATGTGTGCATAGTTTATATATATATATATATATATATATATATATATATATATAAATAATACACATGGGGGGGGCACCAAATCTCTTTCTGGCACAGAGCACCAAAAAGTCTAGTTATGGCTTTGCTGTGACAGGTCAGGAGCGGAGCAACCCAACTGACTATGGCAGTGCCGTACAAGGAATGAAGACTTAGGGGGACTTTTACTAAGCAGTGATAAGAGCGGAGAAGTGAGCCAGTGGAGAAGTGTCCATGGCAACCAATCAGCACTGAAGCAACATCTATAATTTGCATACTATAAAATTATACAGAGCTGCTGATTGGTTGATGGGGAAACTTTTCCACTGGCTCACTTCTCTGCTCTTATCACTGCTTAGTAAATGTCCCCTTAAATCCCCAGTTTGTGACACCCATTAACACTAAATACTGTATAATGCAGCAAAGGCTGGTGGCAACTAAATTGGGGGGGGGGGGGGGGGGGGTTAGAGACACAGCATGGAATTTGCAACATGAGGTTCTACCTCCATATTGTCACTCAGACCAAGGTGGGCTGATTCCCTAGGGGAATAAGGTAACAAAATATTATGCCCCTAGATAAGTGTACATTTACAGTCCGGCGGAAGCTGTGTGCGTTCCACACAACATGGAACGCACACCAGTTTAATAGATTCCACGTACTTTTAAAAGAGTGGAACCTACAATTAGGATTGCAGCACTATTAAAAGGCACTATCATTTCACTCACCATAAGCATACCAGCAAAAAAAGACCTAATTAAATATTCTAATTGGTTGATTGCTTCCCGCCCAGGAAGGGGCGGTTACACATCACACATCCCATAAATATAGGAAATTTTCCCACTCACATGCACCTTGATAAAGACTCATTAGTAGAAACGCGTTGGTGGAGCATGTGATGTTCTGGGGACCACACGAATCAGCACACTCAGCTACACGGTGAGATATCCCGGGTTACCATCTGTTTCACTGTTGGGCTGTGTTGTAAAACATCTTGATTTGCTGATACAGTTGTGGCACAATAGCCAGAAATTGTTTTAAAGATATTGTTTTAATAAATTTACATTAATCCTAATATACTCCCTCGTGTTTTTTGCTTTAAATTGAGCAAAATACACACCACGGGACGACTGAGGACGACAAACGGGCTTGCAGAAAAAGAAACTGCTATATGAAAGAACGGCGTCTCTTGAAGTAAGCCTTGCTGTGAGCATCATACATAGATGAATTTTATATTGTATGTTTGGAGCATGAAAATTGAATAGAAGAAGTACCCCGCACAGAGTCCATAAAGAAACCTTTATAAGTATTGTCTTAAGTGTATGAAAGTAAGCACACATGTGAGGAGCACTTATACTATATCCACACTATGGTGAACCTTACGGATATCATCTGCACTTCCTGATTAGCCATAGTTGAAGGAATCTGGGCAGAAGTCACCTCATCATTTTTTCATATTGCTTGGGAGCACAAACTGAACTTCTGTATACCCATTGTGCTTTCTCCACATATCCACATACTGAACTGAATCTCCACATGGACTATTCTCTGTTAATTTGATGGACTATTCCCGGAGAAACTGACGAAGAGTGTGTTCAACGGTAAATAATAACACCGTTGGAATATCTTTGCGCCGCAAGTGGGATCCCTTCCGAACCCCCATTCTGTATTATTACCCCATTGGTGTGTGTGGTGACACACCAGGATAAGATCCCACTATAGGCAGCAAAGTGAGTGCGCAGGAACATATCTTAAAATTTTGGTTACATACGTATTCTTTCACCCTAGATATTCCAGCTGCACCCAAAATATGTTCTCACACAGAGATGTAAGAAGGGAGAAGTTAGAGCAGATTTTTTTAGATCATGCAGACTCCACCCATTGTGTAGATGGAGATCTAAAAGGCATGATGGAAAAATTACAGCATGCTTTATTAAAAGAAGGGAAAATATGGTGGGAAGTGATCTCCTTAGAAAGGTACATTGCGGAGGAAATAATTCCCAGAGGCTTAAGAATAGACAAATTACCCTCGTTTAAAAACAGATCCTCACCATTCGAAGTAGAATGGATGAGAATCCTAGATTCATGCTCTCTCTCCCTTATGAGACTGATAGTAAGAGATAAAACTAAGGAACTTAAAGATCTAGATAACGAAATTGACTCCCTGAAATCATTGGTAGAGCCTTTTAAAGATCTCACAGACTACAAGGAGTTTGAACAGGATATTGTGGATAAAGTAAGACACAATGAAAAGGAACTAATGCAAAAGAAGAAGAAGAAATATTAACGGGATGTAAACGATTTTAAGGAAGGAAAACAACATCAAATCACCAGAAAAGAGAGAAATTTCTTTGGACTCCAAAGAACAACACCAAGGACCGTTGAAAACAAAGTCAGATTCACAGAGGATCCTTCACCAAAACTCTATAGGGAACCTCGAGGAGGAAAAAGAGGAATGGCTGACACAAGGCTGTACCAACATCAATGGAAAGGTCGGGCACCCTACCGTGGGAATCTCCGTAGAGAAGAAAGAAGAAGATCATAGAGAGAGAGAACCCCAGACATTCCAAGGAGTAGATACAGAATGGAAAGAAGATGATCGTGGAAAGAGGGATACCAACAGAGGAGAACAACTAGCAACAATCATTTCCAGGAAGAGAATCCAAGGGAACCTACCTATACAGGAAAACGGAGAGCCTACAACAAAAAACCCTACCGTCATTTTGAAGACGATGAAGGGGAAGTTTTTTTAGGATCAAACCCGCCACAAAAACTAGAAGAGGGAAACGTGGCGGGAGAAAAAATGGAAATCAAGGATCTACACTACAGACAAGAACTAGGAAAAGAAAAAACAGGGAAAAAAAAGAGGAAAGGAACCAGTTTGGATCTAGAAGGGTCAACCACGAAGGATAACTCCACCACTCCCTCCAAAAAGGATGAGAGGAATGAGTTGGGATATGTAAAAATCTTCAACCTCAGCAATTACCACCTCACGGAGATGGAGGAAAGGGTTCTAACAAGAGGTCTCAAATTTGCCCCATCATCTAAAATGGACAACTTTGAGGTGTACGTAGACCTACAAAGGTTCATACGTAAACTCACTTTGAAAAAGTTTTTTAAGGATCAACCAGTGCAAGAGGAAGAGGAACGGAACATCTTCAAACCCAAATCCGTTTTTTATCCTCAACAGAAAAAAGGATGCTTCATCGAAACTTTCGAAAAAGCGGTTAAATAAGATCTAGAGCACGAGTTCCCCTGGAGTAACGGATCTAGGAACCTAAACAAGAAGGAGAGGGAGGCACTGAAAAATCTGAAGGAACAATCCTCCATCGTAATAAAACCTGCCGACAAGGGGGATGGCATAGTCATTTTATATATGAAAGACTATGAGGAAGAAGTCCTGAGACAACTGAGGGACGAACAAACTTATAAAAAACTCAGAGGGAATCCATCCGAAAAGATTAAGAAGAAACTCATCACCTTTTTGGACAAATATAAACATCGAAACACCATTACAGAAAAAAACCATAAGTTTATGTTGATTCAGAACCCATCTATACCAGTTTTCTACATTTTACCAAAAATACATAAAAATCTGGAGAAACCTCCGGGGAGACCGATAGTGGCAGGAACTGAATCCCTCACGTCCAACTTATCACAATTCATCGATCACCTTTTGCAACCAGTGGTAATAAAAACACCCTCCTACTTAAAAGACTCCACGGACGTAATAAAGAAACTAGAAACCATCAAGTGGGAAACAGGATTACATTTGGTGAGAGCAGATGTGTCATCCCTCTACACCATCATTAACCATAAAGATGGTCTAGAATCAGTGTCACATTTCGTATCCAGGGAAACGCATCTAAATACCTTCCAGGATTTCCTTTTGGAAGGTATAGAACTTATTCTCAAGAATAACTTCTTTTTTTATCAGGATTAATTTTACCTACAACAGAATGGCACGGCCATGGGTACCAGGTTCGCCCCGAGCTATGCCAATTTGTTAATGGCCAAATGGGAACAGGAGGTCATGGACTATTGGGGTGGCGAAGGGGCGAACCTGGTCACCTGGGTCCGGTATATAGATGACATTTTTTTCATATGGCGAGGCACAGACTCACTACTATACGAGTTCTGCCAATTTCTGAATGACAATGAAAAAAACATAGTACTTACCTACGATATCAGTACTACATCTGTACACTTCCTTGATTTGGAGATTTTCGTGGAAGAAGGTAAGATACACACCCGCACCTATACAAAACCTACGTACTGCAATTATTTCATACCCTCCAACAGCAATCATCACACCAACTGGCTTACATCGGTACCTAAAAGCCAATTTCATCGTATAAGGAAGAATTGTTCTAAATTGGAAGACTACAATATACAAAGTGCTAAACTTAAGGAACAGTTTACGGCAAAGGGATACTCAACCAAGATGATTGACATCCCCCTTCAGGAGTATAAGACGGGTAACAGAGAGGATCTTCTACATTCCAGAAATATAACAGATACTCAATCTGAAGATTTTGGGGTACCATTCATTACCAAATTTCACAGTCAACATAAACAGATGGAGTCCATTATTAAGAAGTACTGGGGTATCCTTTTGCGTGATCCAGCACTAAAGGGAACCCTGAAAGAAAAACCGAAGTTCATTTATAGAAGGGCGGACAACTTGAAGAATATCCTAGTCAAAAGTGCAGTACCAGGAAAAAAGAACACAACCACCAAGACCAAGGGTTTCCACAGATGTGGTACCTGCAGTATGTGCAGGAATTGCAAGAGTCCAGTTTCAAAGATCACAGAATACACCTCCACTACAACTCAAAAAAACAAACAGATTCAACAGTTTATTACGTGCAACAGCAATCATGTAGTATACCTCATAACTTGTTCCTGTAGGAAACAATATGTTGGAAGAACTACAAGGAAACTAAAGGATCGTATGGCGGAACACGTTCGTAACATCAAAAAAGGTGTCACCACCCACGGAGTATCAGCCCACTTTAAAGATGTACATCAATGCCAGCTCTCAGACCTTGTCTCCTTCTGTGGGATTCACACGATACAAAGAAATTGGAGAAAGGATAATATGGAGGAAGAACTGGCAAAAAAAGAAATGCGAAGTATATTTGAGATGGGCACCTTGCACCCAGGAGGTCTAAACCTGGATTTTGAGACCAAATGGTTCCTATGAAGATCACTCTTTTATCATTAATTTGGGAAATATATACCATCTAAAGAGACTACTTATCCTCTTTGCACAGACATAGACTTACTGTTTTTCCCCATTTGTAGCTTTCCAAGCCAAAATATTTATTTCTTTTCAGCAATTTAATTTGTCCACTCCCCCTTAAGGAAGAATTTTTTGTATATCAATAAATGTAAAAACAAATAAACCAACAGGGAGAAAAATAGAATTAGGATTAGCTGGCTGTCTTGGATACCATTGTTCCAAGACAGAGAGCTACACTTGTTTATACTAAGTATTTCTCGTTTTTATTATTTGTTATTCCTCTTGTTTCAAAGTAGCATATTACATGCAGAGATCAGTATGAAATGTAAACATCTTTATTCTCTTCACATCCTATTATCCCTCACCAGGTCACCATCTCATACACCACTTTAACGTTATAGATTGTACTTTTAGCATCAGCTATCAGCGTCCAGGGCCGTTACGTCACCACCAGTGCCATGCGTTCCGTATGATTTGGAACGCATATACACATCACTGTCATGGTGACCAATGAAAGGCGGGAGATGCAAAGCACCCCAGTCGCGTCATGCGCTCCACAGACAGTGGAACGCAAGAGGGCGGAAGTGAAGCGCGACTTCCGGCAGAAGATCCACATGCGCGGCGGCCCGAGACCACCGGAAGTCCGGCGGAAGCTGTGTGCGTTCCACACAACATGGAACGCACACCAGTTTAATAGATTCCACGTACTTTTAAAAGAGTGGAACCTACAATTAGGATTGCAGCACTATTAAAAGGCACTATCATTTCACTCACCATAAGCATACCAGCAAAAAAAGACCTAATTAAATATTCTAATTGGTTGATTGCTTCCCGCCCAGGAAGGGGCGGTTACACATCACACATCCCATAAATATAGGAAATTTTCCCACTCACATGCACCTTGATAAAGACTCATTAGTAGAAACGCGTTGGTGGAGCATGCAATGTTCTGGGGACCACACGAATCAGCACACTCAGCTACACGGTGAGATATCCCGGGTTACCATCTGTTTCACTGTTGGGCTGTGTTGTAAAACATCTTGATTTGCTGATACAGTTGTGGCACAATAGCCAGAAATTGTTTTAAAGATATTGTTTTAATAAATTTACATTAATCCTAATATACTCGCTCGTGTTTTTTGCTTTAAATTGAGCAAAATACACACCACGGGACGACTGAGGACGACAAACGGGCTTGCAGAAAAAGAAACCGCTATATGAAAGAACGGCGTCTCTTGAAGTAAGCCTTGCTGTGAGCATCATACATAGATGAATTTTATATTGTATGTTTGGAGCATGAAAATTGAATAGAAGAAGTACCCCGCACAGAGTCCATAAAGAAACCTTTATAAGTATTGTCTTAAGTGTATGAAAGTAAGCACACATGTGAGGAGCACTTATACTATATCCACACTGTGGTGAACCTTACGGATATCATCTGCACTTCCTGATTAGCCATAGTTGAAGGAATCAGGGCAGAAGTCACCTCATCATTTTTTCATATTGCTTGGGAGCACAAACTGAACTTCTGTATACCCATTGTGCTTTCTCCACATATCCACATACTGAACTGAATCTCCACATGGACTATTCTCTGTTAATTTGATGGACTATTCCCGGAGAAACTGACGAAGAGTGTGTTCAACGGTAAATAATAACACCGTTGGAATATCTTTGCGCCGCAAGTGGGATCCCTTCCAAACCCCCATTCTGTATTATTACCCCGTTGGTGTGTGTGGTGACACACCAGGATAAGATCCCACTATAGGTAGCAAAGTGAGTGCGCAGGAACATATCTTAAAATTTTGGTTACACAGTATATTGAAATGTGTTATTTAATGAGGGGTATTGTGGCTGAATGACGGCAAGCTCTTGGGTTTAGTGCATGAATGTGTTCTATGTGTGCATAGTTTATATATATATATATATATATATATATATATATATATATAATACACATGGGGGGGGGGGGGCACCAAATCTTTTTCTGGCACAGAGCACCAAAAAGTCTAGTTATGGCTTTGCTGTGACAGGTCAGGAGCGGAGCAACCCAACTGACTATGGCAGTGCCGTACAAGGAATGAAGACTTAGGGGGACTTTTACTAAGCAGTGATAAGAGCGGAGAAGTGAGCCAGTGGAGAAGTGTCCATGGCAACCAATCAGCACTGAAGTAACATCTATAATTTGCATACTATAAAATTATACAGAGCTGCTGATTGGTTGATGGGGAAACTTTTCCACTGGCTCACTTCTCTGCTCTTATCACTGCTTAGTAAATGTCCCCTTAAATCCCCAGTTTGTGACACCCATTAACACTAAATACTGTAATATGCAGCAAAGGCTGGTGGCAACTAAATTGGGGGGGGGGGGGGGGGTTAGAGACACAGCATGGAATTTGCAACATGAGGCTCTACCTCCATATTGTCACTCAGACCAAGGTGGGCTGATTCCCTAGGGGAATAAGGTAACAAAATATTATGCCCCTAGATAAGTGTACATTTGCCTTCTACAGGTGTTAGAGTTCTTCCAACCACTACTGTGTGATACTGGGGTAATAAACAGTTAAAAAATTGATAAAAGCATTTTTAGTTGCTGGTGCTCTACGAAGCCCAGTAATCCCTGGCAGAAATATATGGTATACCACATTTTTATAAGTCACCCATATCTTTACTGTGGCACGCTTAAACATATAAACTTAAACTAGCTTAGCACTAAGAAATAACCACACAGACTCCAACTGCTAGATTTAAAAGGTCAACAGGTATTTATTGTTTGATTACCTAGATTTAACTATTTATTGGAGGATGCAAAGAAAGGCGCTACCAACTCACCAGCACTAGTCATCTATAATAACAGATAACCTAGGAGGGGACTTACTATTGCCTCCTAACAACATAAACCACATTGTGTAGAGCTCACCGCCCTTGACTCTAGCAGAGCAATGGATGAAACCGCACAGGAACGTCCATAGTCCACCCGCAGGGGGAGGACACACTCACTGTCTTACCAAAAGGGGGTGCTCCACAATGACCACTTACGTAAACTTTTACTGCTGGCTGGTAGCGACTTTCCGCCCATCTGGCTGTCAAAGCCTACTACTATAATGATTGTAAGGCAAATAGTGAACAAAAATAAAATAAAAATGCAGGGTGGCTGGGAGAGGCTTCCAAATGGCAAAGAGAAAGATGGCTCCCAGATCTTGCCTATAAGTACTAAACTATCCACTCCTCCTACAACTTCCCTAATAGGCCGACAAAAACACCTGACCCAAGAATGACATCACTAAGGCTAGCCCTGCCCTGTCTTCAACTATAGTCACAAAAACAAGGGCGCTTATGTGGCTTCGAGCTTAGGCAGCCCTCAGCCTGCTTAAGTCGCCATAACTTTATTGTGACACGCTTAAACATATAAACTTAAACTAGCTTATCACTAAGAAATAACCACACGGACACCAACTGCTAGATTTAAAAGGTCAACAGGTATTTATTGTTTGATGACCTAGATTTAAGTATTTATTGGAGGATGGCAAAAAAAGGCGCTACCAACTCACCAGCACTAGTCAACTAGAATAACAGATAACCCAGGAGGGGACTTACTACCGCCTCCTAACAACATAAACCGCATTGTGTGGGATTCACCGCCCTTTACTCTAGCAGAGCAATGGACAAAACCACACGCGAACGTCTGTAGTCCACCCGCAGGGGAGGACACACTCGCCGCCTTACCAAAAGGGAGTGCCCCACAATGACCACTTATGTAAACTTTTACCGCTGGCTGGTAACGACTTTCTGCCACAACAAGGTTTACCTAAACCGCAGAATGCCATCCAAAGACACAAAACCGTAAACTAATCAGCCAAAAAGTTAAAAATACTCTCCAAAAACACACCAATGCCCGCAGGGGAAAGGTGAACTCCGTCCTCCCTATAAAACTATGAGATATGAAGGACCAGCAGTGGATGCCGAATGACCAAACCACCCATGGCCTTCACGTACACAGACACAGCAGAATTCACACTCTTATGAGCTTTTTCTATGGCAGAAAAATGAACCGCACCCCGCCAGTGAAAACGGGGCACAATATCTGACCATACCACTCTCACTTGAGGCCTAGAGGCTTGCAAAGCCACCAAATCCATCTTGACACTTAGGATGAGGTTGATGCTCTTAACTCGACCCATGTCATTCCCGCCAAGGTGAATGACAATCCAGTCGGGCCGCCCAACCTTCGTTCGTGAGGGAAAAGAAGCCAAAGCAAACCAACCCAATGCAAGCACCTCATCCCTAACCATCTGACTACCCTATCACCAAAAAAGTCAGCCGTTTGTCCCGCCATAGGATGCCTCTCCGCCCAAAAAATGTAAGAATGGCCAACTAGCCAAATCTGTTCCGAGGTGTCCAATGCAGCTGAAAAAGGAAAACCCTAACATCAGCAATGATTCAAACATGGGTACATACAACACTAATAGAAAGGAAACCCAAGTGAAGGAGAAAACTCAAAAAACCTCCCATGGACCGTGATAGTGCCAATTGTAATTCGGCCCTCTCGGAGGAAAATTAAAAAAACACTTCACACCCTCAATTCCTGAATGCTAGCAGGTTAAACACGTTTTTGGGTTAGCGCAACAGGCGCAATGAATGCTACTAACATATATGCACACACAAACCTCTGACTTCAGATGGCTAGGCTCCGCAGAGCCACCGCTGGAAGACTAACAACCGCACCCATAGTAGCCGTCCCTACCCACACAGATAGAACCCACTCACTGCAGCACTGAAAACTAACGGCAACTGATACAGCTGCCAACCCGGCACAACTGACAACCTGTAAGGAAATAGCAAACAAAGATGCAAGGCCCCCCCCCCCCCACAGAGGGGAACCTCAATGCAATACCATAAAAACAGAGAAAACAAAGGGCTGCTCGCAAAAGCAGAAACCAAGTCGACCTGGAAACTGAAAACCTTTCGCAGGCGCAGAGCCCAGCTAGAAATTGGACCCCTAACTTACCCAGTAAACGACTAAATGAAATGCCACAGGAAGGGCGGGCATGGCAAACCCAACATTGCTGCCTCAGGAACAAGCTCCCGAAAATTCAAAACGGGAAAGAGAGTCCGCTATCATATTGTAGACACCCGGGACATGCTTAGTCGTGAAATGAATATTGTGTTTCAGGCATTTGAGCACCAAATGCCGCAAAAAGCGCAAGGCCTGGGGAGAGGAGGAGCGCTGGTTATTAACCACATGCACAACACCTAAGTTATCACAGCAAAAAACAATGCTCTGTTCGGACAAACTAGAGGACCACAACTCCACTGCCACTATTAACAGGAAAAGTTCCAGAAGAAGCAAGTTCTTGGTGAAACCGCGCGAAACCCAGTAAAGAGGACAAGGAGCAGCACACCACTCATTCCTAAAAAAGGCACCAAAACCCAAACCAACAGCAGCATTCATAATAAAAAGTTGTAAGGACTATTAAAACAACGTTCGGACAGCCATAACACCTCCTGATTGAAAGAAATCAGGAAAGTGGACAAGACCTGCAAATCATCCTTGATCTCGCGAGAAAGGTACACAGTATGATGGGGCTTAATAACACCCGCCGATGACCTCTCAAGCTTACAGCAGGATGATCCTGCACGCAAAGTTGAAAGAACCAAGCAACGATTGGACTTGCTAAAGTCTGACCCTATATCTGCTGAGACACTCATCTATAAGACCCAGGAGTTTATGAACCTTACTGGCGGGTAGCCAGCAACAACTGCCCACTGTGTCAATTTCGATCCCCAAGTAACTCGGACAACTGGTGGGACCCTTAGTCTTATCAGGGACCATGGGGACCCCAAGTAGACCGAACAAATGTTGAACAAGGCCTAACTCATCACCGCAAACCGAACTATCCTTTGGGCCTACAAAGAGAAAATCATCAAAGTAACGGGCAACACCTGGGTGACCGGAGGCCAACTGAATACACCAATGTAAGAAAGAGCTGAATTTCTCGAAGTAGGCACAAGAGACGGAACACCCCATAGGCAAGCACCTATCCACGTAGAAACTGCCCCCTAAGCGGAAACCCAGAAACCGCAGGGAATCGGGATGAATTAAAAGAAGGCAAAAAGCGGACTCGATATCCAGTTTGGCCATCAGCGCATCGGGGCCAGACGCCTTAACCAACTGAAGGGCCTCATTAAAAGATTGGTACCGAACGCGGGAGGTCTCCGATGGTATAGCGTTGTTGACTGAACCCCCGTGTGGGTGTGACAAGTGCTGAATGAGGCGGAACTGACCCGAGGCCTTCTTGGGAACCACTCCCAAGGGCAAAATACAGAGACCCGGCAATGGAGGGGATGGGAAAGGGCCGCTCATGCGCCCCAAGCGCACTTCAGACTCTTCAGAAACCTTCTGGGAGACCACCTGTGGGAAATCACGCGCAGACCTCAAATTGCGGAGAGCGACCACGATAACAGAATCTGAAATGGGTAGTCTAAAACCAAAAAGGAAACCCTCCAACAAAAACTGACCGGAAAGGGTATCCGGATAAGAACCCTCCCACCTAATTCATCAATCCTAATGGGAGAAAACGCCTTACTTGCCACCTCCGGGTGCATCGGCAGCATCGGAGGGCTGGGCACCGGAAGTGGAAGTGCAGTCTTTGGCCGGGTGAACCCCCCCTCCCCCGCACACTTTACAGGAGTGCGAAAACGACAACCTGTACTGCAGATGCACTTGCCATCATTATAGGCAAAACGCTTGGCCTTAGCTGCAGCGGCCGGACTTGGGTGGACGCCCGGAGGCAGGTTGCAGCCCTGAAACTCTACAGGAGGCTTACCATGTTGAGTGACTTCTAGCCACACCTCCACATCCTTAAAACCCATGGGCAAGATCGGGTTGCTGTCCTGATTACAACATAACTTCTCATCATACTCCCGCCAAGCGTAACCTTTGGAGGTTAAGTACATTTCGTGGACTAGGAACAAAAATTTTACTACATTATGATATTCGGCCAGCCTGGTGTTGGTGTAGCAAGCCAAAAAAAACAAGAAACCCCGGAGCCACTGATGAAAATTACGATAAGCATTTTCGAGCTTCGAGCTTAGTTAGCCCTCAGCCTGCTTTCTTGCAGACCCAATTCCCCTAGGAAGCTCAACCCTGTGCTGAACAGGATACAACTGAGAGACATTATGACAGGGGAAACCCATGCTATGGATTATTCAGTCTTCGGGGAAATGTAATAGTTTGTGATTTTTTAGAAACATGCAAGTTTTCTACTAAAAACAGGCAAGTTTACATTTGTCGTATGTTACAGGCTTTGAGAACCTGTAAACTCACATCAAACTCGCATCAACCAATCTTGCACCAGCAAAACACGCCATCTAAATGTTGCCCAAGTAAAACATACAACTCTCTAGATGACGTTATAGGCTGTGAGTAGGAAACTTTCACACAATTTTCAAAAATTAACTCTAGACAAAAAAGACTGATCTCAGGATGGCAAGTTTAATGTACAAGTTTACTATAAATCAACATCTGAGACCTATTAACGCAGATGATGCCCATTAACACTAATCAAGCTCCCATATAAACCACACCTACCTCCATTTAACTTGTGTGGGTGCAGTAATGGCAAATTCTCTGAACTTCTATGAGCTTAACATGTCTGGGCTCTTCACTTATGAGATATAAAAAGGAGATTTAGTCCCCAGTGGTATGCCAATCCCACTCTCCTGTACCTATAATGGATAATCAGCAGTGCATCAATCCACCTTTATGGGATTAATTGGCTCCAGAGAATATCCACCGAGACCCCGCTGCCGCACTATTGCCAACAGCACCGTTCTCACATTGCCGCTTGCCAGCTGTCTACCCGCCTGTCAGCTTGCTAGCTGAACATCATCACGAACGTGACACTGACAGCGGGAGCCTGTGTCCAGCACATACGGACGTTCGATCTACATAACCCGGGGCGGTGACAGCCTCACCACCGGGAGAGGAGAGACGGCAGTAACATCTTAGCGGGAGGAATCGGTGAGTTCCCCAACCTCTTTCTGTTCACGGACATACGGTACATCATACCCGGGGCGGTGACAGCCTCACCACCGGGAGAAGAGGGACGATTATTCTACATCTATGGGAGCCACAGGCGGTAAATAAATTATAACATCTTCAGTTTTATTTTGAACTATCAACTACAGCCGGGACGCCGGCATCTACAGCCAGTAGTACTATCTGTGTGGATCGTACAAAAAGAAACTGCAACAGTTGTTGCACATTGTCTCTAAAAAGGACACTTAAGTATCTACTTTATTATTATTGCAATACATCCAGAGAATTGTTATTATACGTATAGGTACGTTTACCAGAGATTACCCCTGGAATGCTATGCAATTCAAACTTCTGTTTGATGTTCTATTAACAATTTGATGCTTATACTGTATATATATATGTTTTATTTTTATATTTACATTTTTACAGTTTGTGGACTATTTAGTCTGAAATAAATGGTATTTTACTGTATGTAGACAGTCTCCCGGCCTTATTTCTGATAAATTCACAGCCATTTTCTACCTTTTAGAATATATATATATATACAGGTTGAGTATCCCATATCCAAATATTCAGAAATACGGAATATTCCGAAATACGGGCTCTTTTGAGCGAGATAGTGAAACCTTTGTTTTTTGATGGCTCAATGTACACAAACTTTGTTTAATACACAAAGTTATTAAAAATATTGTATTAAATGACCTTCAGGCTGTGTGTATAAGGTGTATATGAAACCTAAATGAATTGTGTGAATGTACACATGTGATAGCCGGGCAGCGGCCGCTCCATCAGTTATTTTTAAAAAAGCATTGCACACCAGGCCATGTCATCACATAAGCAAGCAGTTTATTCACAGTTCAGACAGGGTTATCACGACAGTAACATTTAACTCCTTGTTCTCCTCTCCAGCGCAATATTCATATGGGTTACATCAAGTTACATCTCCTTTCATTTGCTTCACGGGCAATAACAGCATTTACAGTGATGTGACATCATTACAGTACAGTACATACCAGCGCAGTCTCTGGGAATCAGTAGTGCGGCTTTCGCAAACTGAAATTCATTTTAGTGTGCTCTCCCCATTTGCTAGGGGCTCTATCTAAACGGGATCTCATGTACACGTTACTGGGGGCCTTCCGCCAAACGTGGTTCCTACCACTCACCCAGCTCGTCCTATCCTGCAGACTCACACATCCCGTCCTGCTTCTTGGGTACCCCTGAAGGTCCTTTGTTCCTGGTTCCTTCCACTGTACTCTGCATACTGTGGCTCTCACACTGCACTCTCCATCTCTCACTGAAGCTGCTGGCTCTCCCTCTCTTCATAGCAACACCCACACGCTGCTCTTCTTTCCATCATGCCAGGGACTGTGGAGTGCCATTCTTGTTCCACAGTCCCCAGCCTGCGTTTCTCCTGGACACTTAGCCTGTGCCTTCCATCCTCAGTCCTCAGCTCACACTGCACTGTCCTGTGCTTTGTTCCTTCTTCTAAAACCCCCCTGCACTTCCTGTCCTAACCCCCTGCATGTGGCAGGGTCTGCTAGAACTGGTTTGGGGCCATAAAACTCCCCCACTCACTGATAAGAATTAAATGGCTTTTGGAACTTTCCAATATCTCTTGTCTCCTAACATTCCAGTATGCCACATACACCCCTGCTAAAATCTTGCGTGTCCCCACGCAATATAACTAATTAACTATGAGCTTGCAAAAAGTCTAGCAAGGAACAGTCTTATACTCTACAGCAAGGTCAAAACATAACACACAATAAACAAGCATAATTGAAGTATACATCATACACAATATAACAATCACATGAGCAAAAAAACATGGCATGCAAACACACAATATAACAATCACATGAGCAGAAAAACATGGCATGCAAAACATCACATGAAATACAAATCACATATACTGCTGCCTATTTCCTGTGAATTACAGTCCTGGGTCACAGATGATCATGAATGTTCCAACATCTTCTGGCAATTGTGCCAAACACTTAGAACCTGCCCGTGCCGGCCCTTGTCTCCCCCAGTTTGCTGGGTCAAAAGAGATAGGTGGCTTTCATGGGCCCCTCCCAATAAAGTTTTCCCTAAATTGTCAAATAAATCTTCGGTACCGATCCTGTTCGCGGACGCCAAGTTGTGATAGCCAGGCAGCGGCCGCTCCATCAGTTATTTTTAAAAAAGCATTGCACACCAGGCCATGTCATCACATAAGCAAGCAGTTTATTCACAGTTCAGACAGGGTTATCACGACAGTAACATTTTACTCCTTGTTCTCCTCTCCAGCGCAATATTCATATGGGTTACATCAAGTTACATCTCCTTTCATTTGCTTCACGGGCAATAACAGCATTTACAGTGATGTGACATCATTACAGTACAGTACATACCAGCGCAGTCTCTGGGAATCAGTAGTGCGGCTTTCGCAAACTGAAATTCATTTTAGTGTGCTCTCCCCCATTCGCTAGGGGCTCTATCTAAACGGGATCTCATGTACACGTTACTGGGGGCCTTCCGCCAAACGTGGTTCCTACCACTCACCCAGCTCGTCCTATCCCGCAGACTCACACATCCCGTCCTGCTTCTTGGGTACCCCTGAAGGTCCTTTGTTCCTGGTTCCTTCCACTGTACTCTGCATACTGTGGCTCTCACACTGCACTCTCCATCTCTCACTGAAGCTGCTGGCTCTCCCTCTCTTCATAGCAACACCCACACGCTGCTCTTCTTTCCATCATGCCAGGGACTGTGGAGTGCCATTCTTGTTCCACAGTCCCCAGCCTGCGTTTCTCCTGGACACTTAGCTTGTGCCTTCCATCCTCAGTCCTCAGTTCACACTGCACTGTCCTGTGCTTTGTTCCTTCTTCTAAAACCCCCCTGCACTTCCTGTCCTAACCCCCTACATGTGGCAGGGTCTGCTAGAACTGGTTTGGGGCCATAAAACTCCCCCACTCACTGATAAGAATTAAATGGCTTTTGGAACTTTCCAATATCTCTTGTCTCCTAACATTCCAGTATGCCACACACACACTTTGTTTAATGCACAAAGTTATAAAAAAATATTGTCTAAAATGACCTTCAGGCTGTGTGTATAAGGTGTATATGAAACATAAATGCATTCTGTGCTTAGATTTAGGTCCCATCACCATGATATCTCATTATGGTATGCAATTATTCCAAAATACGGAAAAATCCGATATCCAAAATACCTCTGGTCCCAAGCATTTTGGATAAGGGATACTCAACCTGTATATACATATTTTTATTTACATAGCGCAATGTTTTATAGATTTTTAAAATTTTCATCACTTATGAGGACCAGTGGAGGAGGGTGCAGGAGCATCACTAAGTTCAGCATCCAATTAGGGTATGTGCTAGATGAACCTAGAGATTGAGGATGGGCCTGGATTCCCTTTCAGATCAGGAGGTGGTGCAACTTTTCAGGCTGAACCACACAAACTTTTTGAACTTAGATGAATTAGAACCTTTGTCTGGCATCAACTATGCAGTGTCTGGGCTGCATAAATTGTGTGCCCTGCATACGCATGTGTGTGCACATAGAGGGTAATTCAGAGTTGATCGTAGCAGCAAATTTGTTAGCAGTTGAGCAAAAGCATGTGCACTGCAGGGTAGGCAGATATAACATTAGCAGAGAGAGTTAGATTTGGGTGGGTTATTTTGTTTCTGTGCAGGGTAAATACTGGCTGCTTTATTTTTACACTGCAATTTAGATTTCAGTATGAACACACCACACCCAAATCTAACTCTCTCTGCACATATTATATATGCCCCCCCCCCCCCCCCTGCCCCGCAGTGCACATGGTTTTGCCCAACTGCTAACAAATTTGCTGCTGCGATCAACTCTGAATTAAGCCCACAATCACAGGCACACTTGCCACTCCTTCACTGCCACGATGTGCATGCATTGTGGCAACAATGAACATGTTTTCCAGTTCTTAAGCTCTAGGGTGTTGAGGATTACACAGGTCATTTTTTCAAGACGTTTAACTCAAGTATTACATTATTTTGATTTGTAGAAAATATGGTGTACACATACTGTACCTCATTCCCTAGTAATGAGTTAGAGTGGCAGTGCCTGAAGATCAACTTCTATAGGCTTGCAAGATTCCCAAATGTCTTGGGAGCCATAGACTGTACCCACATTAGACTCAGAACACTATACTTTAAGGATGAATGTATGTGAATAGGCATCATTACCATTCCCTGAATGTGTAGGTGGGGAGCAGTAGCGGATCTTGCCACGGGCAAGCAGGACTTTTGCCCGGGGCGCCGCCTTCCGGAGGGTGCTGGCGCCATCCGGAGGGCGCCGCACCGTGGCAAGATCCGCCACTGCTGCCCGCTGTGTCCCCCGTCCGCCTCCGCTGCCCGCTGCCGTCCCCGTCCGCCTCCTGTGAAGGGAACTAGACGCTATGCGTCTAGTTTCCCTTCGTGGAGAGTAACTTTGCTGAGCGGTGCGCGATGACGTCATCGCGCACCGCACAGCAGAGGTCCTCTCCACGAAGGGAACTAGACGCATAGCGTCTAGTTTCCCTTCGTGGAGAGGACCTTTTGCTGTGCGGTGCGCGATGACGTCATCGCGCACCGCTCAGCATTCAAGCGGCGCTAGCAATGTACAGGGGGAGTAACTGACCACGCCCCCTGTATTAGGCCACACCCCTTTTCCTGCCCTGGTGGGGAGGCAGTCAATTGACTGCCAGAATCTCATACTGATCATAAAATCTCATACGTGATTATAAAAGCAAATTTTCAGTGTGGTTTCAGGCTATCCAGGATCTTGTCATGATGCTTACTATACAGTATATCTTATGCCAGTCAGCCCTATGGGAGAAGTTTGAAGGCGGACACATGTCAGAGGGCTGACTAGTAGGTATGTTGCACTTTCTGTTCATAATATCTATTTTTATGCTAGAGCAGCTATATGAAAGTTTGTGAGTGCATGTCCCCTTAAGCATATCTATTTCAAGTGAAATACACAATGTACTTCCAATATACTTTATGTATGTATTTTCTGCCTGTGTGTTGGGTTTAATGTTTGTTCAACTAAATACCCTTCCTGTGATGTCTTTTGAAATGCATTACAAGTTAACCAGGTGTTGTTTGATTAAATATATGGCTAATGTGTTATGTGTTCAATATAAAGGCTACATAGTTCCTTTTTTAATGTCATATACTCTTTAAAATCCTCAAGTGATTCTGCATCTGGTTGTCAAACCTGGCTAATGCCACATCTTTCTAATACCACTTTCAGATCGCTAATGCCGGGTCGCACCTGGGAATTGGAAATGGGTTCTTCCCGGGTGCGACCTGGCATTGGACCCTGAGAACTGGTTTCCCGACCCGGAATATTGCCAGGTTGGGTTGCCATCGGGGGCGAGGACTGCGGCATTATCGGTGGTGGAGGCGGCGCTAGGAGATGAGATAATCTCTTCCTATGCTGGGAACAGGTACCGGGTCGCATTGACCCGGGAAAGCCATTCACACTCCATCTGACTCAGTAATAGCCTGGGAATAACCCTTCTTTATTACCAGGTTCAATTACCTGGTCAAGCAACACTAGAATTCGGGACTGACCCTTTCACACCACACAGTGACCTGCGTTGACCCGGCAATATACCGGGTTATTTGTTGGTATGAAAGGGGTATTCGCCACGTGGTGCAGCTCAGCATAAATACAATGCTGCACACTTTGCTACACCCAGAGTTATAGAGCACACCATTAGACATTTGAAGAGCAGGTACTGCTGTCTGGATAGGTCAGGAGGAATTATTTTATAAGCCCTTGAGATAATTACTGCCTGCTGTATGCTGCACCACATTGTCCTGCGACAAGATTGGTCTGATCTTGCGGACATGCATCCACACAGCGGAGACACATCTGAGCCATCACCATCACTGGATGTTGTGAACACATAATGGGGGAATGAGATTTGTAAAAAGGGTCATACTCCACTACTTCACATGTGAGTTTGTCATATTCTCAGGGCCATCTTTTCATATGGGCTCAATGTGCTCTTGCCCAAGGACCCCAAGCATATAAGGGATTTAGGCTGATAGCTGAGGGTCCCCTCTTTCCAGGGGTACCATATTTTTGAAAATCAGCCCTGGGGAACCAGAGATATCCGACTTGAAAGCAATGGTCCCCATACAAGCCTGTTTATTGCTCTTCCCAGCCGGATATCTCGGGTTCTGTCTGATTTAGGGTATAATCCAAAAACTGTGACTCCCCTTTTGGTGGACTCTGACAGGTTGTCTCTACTATGCCCAGAACCAGAGATAGCAGCCTTCAAGCAGATGGTCCCTGCTCCAGCTCCACACGCCTAATATGCAGTTTTAGATTTCTGTTGGTGGATTGCTCTGACTCCGGAATTCTGATCCCCAAGTCCCCAGAACCTCCTGAAAGGTGGGACTCTCTAGTTTTTTTTAATCCCATTCAAAGCTAAGAAATATATTTTCAGGAACTTGAGATATCTGCAGTCAAGCAAGCTGCCCTCCCACCAGAAAATGATAAATATTAAGCCCACTCCACTATCCACTCCACCCCTACGTATTAAACACCCCCTACCACCCTGGAAGTTATGTACAAGGGCTTCTTCATTCAGCCCAATGCCGCCTTCTACAATTTAGCCCCGTCTGTGCAGTAAAGGAGTAATTAGCAGAAATACTGCTCCAGGTCCTACATGCTGAGCAGAAGATAGAACACCCCCTGCTGCCCACGGACATCAAAACTGCCGCTGATAGCCCCCCCACCCCACCCCTACCGCTGGAGGATGGGTAGGGGGCCCAGTGCACTGTCGTGCCCAGGGGCCTACACTGCTGCTAAGAAGGCCCTGCATATTCTAATTCTGCAAATGGTAGTTACATCTACCTTGGTGCCTTTGTGCTTGGTGCTGCCAGAGGTGCTGCTATCTGAGCAGTGTTCTGTTTGCATTTCAGCTGCAGCGTGTGTATGTGCAGCACAGCACTGCATTACTTTAAACACTTCCAGGCTGTCTTCCCTTGTTGGTTGGTGTCTCTGTTATAAGCCAGCCAGTCCTGCTCTCTATGCTGGTTATATTACTTGAGTGCCTTGTGATATCTGGTCTGTAGACCATAGTCTGGCACAATCTGTTTACGGAGTCTTTTGCGTTTGAGGACTTCTACCTGGTCAGTATTCTGTATCTCCGTGCTATTTCCAATTCTGGATTACCTCAGTTACTCCTGCTCCCAGTTTCTTTACCTGATGAACTTCGTCCTTATATCACTAAGACTGCAAGTATATGTGCAACTATCCTTCGTTCAGTATAATCAATTATGCCAGTAACCAGCCACCAGCTATATGCATATTACTACTAAGTGAATGCCATATCTGCTGATTTTTCCTGCTTATGAAAGTAGTTACCCTACATCTGTATATATCTTTGCATTATTGGTCTGCACAAGCATTGCCTCATTTTATTTCCATCTACTGGTTTCTAACCCAAACTGTTGTTTCTACAAACCACTATTTATGTGCCTTGCTGGACTATTTGTTATGAGTTCCACTGAAGGCTCATCTAATTCATGCAGTGTGGATTCCGAGATTATCTGTCATAAATCTGGATTACATGTTATTTCTACCAGTTTTGCTTACCTGATATGCTGTCATGCAATAAACTCTACCTTATGCATATTCACCTGTGCTCTAGTATATTTTTACTTCATTGAACTCTCACTGCTTCCTGGGTTTAACTTTGCATACTTAGGGGCCTATTTATCACCATCCGCATCCTTGATGCGTATGTCATTTGATAAAATCGCCCAAATTTGCATTGTGATTATTGATTACTTCACAGGGATGTATTAATTATCGCATGCAGGGACAGAGCTTGCAAGCAAGCGCTGTCCCTGCAATGACACTCCGCAGCATCATCAGGGTATTTTTCTTAAAAAAATAACCAGATGTCCTTCTGTGCATGCGCCGCCCCTGTCAACATCGCCACTACCGCCGCTGCACGGTTGACCCCCTTCCCCCATCGTGACTACCCACGCTCACCGCGGACCCCTCCCAGCAGGATAATATACTCACCAGTCCAGGGAGCAGGTCTGTGCAGGGCTGCTGGGTGCCAGATCCTGTGTGCTGCAGTGAACCCCGGTGCTGCAAAGTGCGCTGCCGCTTTTCCACATCACTTTACTGCACCAGTGTCACAGCGCAGTATATGAGGGACCTGGCGCCCAGCAGAGCCCATTGGAGCAGCGGATATCGGCTCCCTGGACAGGTGAGTATGATTTTTTTCACTATATATATATATATATATATATATATATATATATATATATTTTAAACACTGTTAAGCTTGTGTGCCCATCGGACACACATAGCTGATCACACTGCGGGGGCCCCGCACAGCTTTCTCTGCCAGGGGCAGAATAAGCTAGACAAATGCGTGCTTATCACAATGCTGCCCTGTGATCTCGCCAGCCTGAGAGTAAATTTGGCCACATCACATTTCCCATTATAAGTATGGGGAATGCGATGTGGATTACTAAAAAAAGTGAATTAAAGGGTTTGGAGCAATTTTTCATGAAACTACATCAAATGCCCTTTAATATATTCAGGCAGAGCCGTAACTAGATGTGTGTGGATGGGGCATTGCACAGAGCGCATTGTCTGAGAGCGCACCATCCGCACCCACACTGATTGGCCACCAACACTGCAGCGCTACCCGCTGTAGTGTAGTATACTGTATATTCAGTAGCGGATCTTGCCACGGGCAAGCAGGACTTTTGCTCGGGTCGCCGCCTTCCGGAGGGCGCCGGCGCCATCCGGAGGGTGCCGCACCATGGCAAGATCCGCTGCTGCTGTGCCCCCCGCTGCCCGCTCTGTCCTCTGCTGCTGCCTGCTGTCCCGCTGCCGCTGCCCGCTGTGAAGGGAAACTTGACGCGTAGCGTCTAGTTTCCCTTCGTGGAGAGGACCTTTACTGTAATGATGTGCGGTGCGCATTGACGTCATCGCGCACCGCACATCATTTCAGCGGCGCTACTACTGTACAGGGGGCGTAAATGACCACGCCCCCTGTACGAAGCCACGCCCCTATTGCCACCCGGGGCACAAAAAGCCCCTGAATCGGCTCTGTGTATATTAGTAGTGCTGCACCCGGCTCCTTCCCTGCCCAAGGCAACGCTGCACTGCTAATATACATTACACATGCACTGCATGCACAGCAGGCAGCGCTGGACAGTCTGACTGTGAATCTCTCTCTCTCTTCCCCTGTGATCTGTTCCGCACCCCCTTCTCCTGCTCTCCCAGTCCCTGCATTGTGACATCCGGGTACTGGAGAAGAGATGGCTGCTGTGTGCTGCTGCTGCTCTCAGCATGAGTGAAGTCTCTCTCTCCCCCCCTCCCCTCGTCCACACTCAAGTGATAATGCTGCTTACTGTATGTGGGTATGTAGAACCAGGCTGTGAATAATTTGACTAGCCTTGTGGTTGGTAATTTTACACTGTCTCTGTCAGTAACATTTTACATAACTTAACTGTGTAGTGATTTTGTAAAAAAAACAAAAAAAAACAACCTTCACAAACTGTACCTTAATCCAATGATCGAAAACAACACTTATTGTTTGTAAATATTCGGTGTGTGTGTATGTGTGTGTGTGTATATATATATATATATATATATATATTTATTTTCTACTGTGCGGTGTAATATGACTATCAGGCACTACTGTGCGGTGTAATGTGACTGCCAAGCACTACTGTATGGTGAAATGTGACTGCCGGGCGCTACTGTGCGGTGTAATGTGACTGCCGAGCACTACTGTGTGGTATAATGTGACTGTCGGGCAGAGGCGTCACTGGGTGTGGTGACACCCGGTGTGCGCCCCTGATCTCCTGCCGCGATCTCAGCAAAAAGGGGCGTGGCCTTGTACTTAGGGGACGTGGCTTCGTGGGGATCCCGGAATCGTCACTCTGGGGGCGTGCCCAGCATCTCCGGGGATGCTGGGCTTCCCCCAGAGCCAGTCTCCGTCCGCTGTCGGCTCCTCTTCTGTGACAGGAGCCGGGTGCTGTAGGAGACTTTCTCACTGCAGCACCTGGTTCCTGTCAGTGCGGAGGAGCTGACATTTGGTGTCACCCTCCTCCAGGCGTCACACCTGGGTGCGGGCCGCACCCCCCGCACCCGCCTTGTGATGCCACTGCTGTCGGGTGCTACTGTGCGGTGTAATGTGACTATCGGGCACTACTGTGCTGTGTAATGTGACTATCAGGTGCTACTGTGCTGTGTAATGTGACTGTCGGGCTCTACTGTGCTGTGTAATGTGACTGTCAGGCGCTACTGTGCTGTGTAATGTGACTATCGGGCACTACTATGCTGTGTAATGTGACTGTCAGGCGCTACTGTGCTGTGTAATGTGACTATCGGGCACTACTATGCTGTGTAATGTGACTGTTGGGCACTGCTGTGCTGTGTAATGCGAATGTCAGGTGCTACTATGATGTGTAATGTGACTACTGGGCGCTACTGTGCTGTGTAATGTGACTGTTGGTCGCTACTGTGCGGTGTAATGTGACTATCAGGTCCTACTTTGCTGTGTAATGTTACTGTCGGGTGCTGCTGTGCGGTGTAATGTGACTGTCGGGCTCTACTGTGTGGTGTAATGTGACTGTCGGGTGCTGCTCTGCGGTGTAATGTGACTGCCGAGCACTATTGTGCGGTGTAATGTGACTATCGGGCGCTACTATGCTGTGCAATGTGACTGTTGGGCGCTACTGTGCGGTGTAATGTGACTATCGGGTGCTACTGTGCTGTGTAATGTGACTGTAGGGCGCTGCTGTGCGGTATAATGTGACTACCGGGCGCTACTATGCTTTGTGGTGTGACTATCGGGCGCTACTCTGCGGTGCAATGTGACTATCGGGCGCTACTATGCTTTGTAATGTGACTGTTGGGCGCTACTGTGCGGTATAATGTGACTATCAGGCGCTACTGTGCTGTGTAAAGTGACTGTTGGGCACTACTGTGCTGTGGAATATGACTATCGGGTGCTACTCTGCGGTGTAATGTGACTATCGGGCGCTACTAGGCTGTGTAATTTGACTGTCGGGCGCTGATGTGCGGTGTAATGTGACTACCGGGCGCTATTATGCTTTGTAATGCGACTGTTGGGTGCTACTGTGCGGTGTAATGTGACTGTCGGGCGCTACTGTGCGGTGTAATGTGACTGCCGAGCACTACTGTGTGGTGTAATGTGACTGTCGTGTGCTACTTTGCGGTATAATGTGACTAATGGATGCTACTATGCTGTGTAATGTGACTATCAGGTGCTACTGTGCTGTGTAATGTGACTGTCGGGCTCTACTGTGCTGTGTAATGTGACTGTCAGGCACTACTGTGCTGTGTAATGTGACTATCGGGCGCTACTATGCTGTGTAATGTGACTGTCGGTCCCTGCTGTGCTGTGTAATGAGACTATCAGGTGCTACTGTGCTGTGTAATGTGACTATCGGGCGCTACTATGCTGTGTAATGTGACTGTTGGTCGCTGCTGTGCGATGTAATGTGACTGCCGAGTGCTACTGTGCGGTGAAATGTGACTGCCAAACGCTACTGTGTGGTGTAATGTGACTGCCGAGCGCTACTGTGCGGTGTAATGTGACTGTCGGGCGCTACTGTGCGGTGTAATGTGACTATCGGGTGCTACTGTGCTGTGTAATGTGACTATCGGGCGCTACTATGCTGTGTAATGTGACTATCGGGCGCTACTTTGCGGTGTAATGTGACTATCGGGCGCTACTATGCTGTGTAATGTGACTGTTGGGCGCTACTGTGCGGTGTAATGTGACTATCGGGAGTTACTGTGCTGTGGAATGTGACTTTCGGGCGCTGCTGTGCAGTATAATGTGACTATCGGGCGCTACTATGCTTTATAATGTGACTATCGGGCGCTACTGTGCTGTGTAAAGTGACTGGTGGGCGCTACTGTGCTGTGGAATGTGACTATCGGGCGCTACTCTGCGGTGTAATGTGACTATCGGGCGCTACTAAGCTGTGTAATTTGACTGTCGGGAGCTGATGTGCGGTGTAATGTGACTATCGGGCGCTACTATGCTTTGTAATGTGACTGTTGGGTGCTACTGTGGGGTGTAATGTGACTGTTGGGTGCTACTGTGCGGTGTAATGTGACTGTCGGGTGCTACTGTGCGGTGTAATGTGACTGTCGGGTGCTACTGTGCTGTGTAATGTGACTGTCGGGTGCTACTGATGCGGTGTAATGTGACTGCCGAGCACTACTGTGCGGTGTAATGTGACTGCCGAGCGCTACTGTGTGGTTTAATGTGACTATCGGGCGCTACTGTGCTGTGTAATGTGACTGTTGGGTGCTACTGTGCTGTGTAATGTGACTATCGGGCGCTGCTGTGCGGTATAATGTGACTATCGGGCACTACTATGCTGTGTAATGTGACTGTTGGGCGCTACTGTGCTGTGTAATGTGACTATCGGGTGCTACTGTGCTGTGTAATGTGACTGTTGGACGCTGCTGTGCTGTATAATGTGACTATCGGGCGCTACTATGCTTTGTAATTTGACTGTTGGGCGCTACTGTGCTGTGGAATGTGACTATCGGGCGCTACTATGCATTGTAATGTGACTGTTGGGCGCTACTGTGTGATGCAATGTGACTGCCAATCGCTACTGTGCGGTGTAATGTGACTGCCGAGCTCTACTGTGTGGTGTAATGTGTCTATCTGGCGCTACTGTGTTGTGTAATGTGACTGTTGGTCGCTACTATGCTGTGTAACGTGACTGTTGGGCGCTACTGTGCTGTGGAATGTGACTATCGGGCGCTACTGTGCTGTGTAATGTGACTGTCAGGTGCTACTGTGTGGTGTAATGTGACTGCCGAGCACTACTGTGCGGTGTAATGTGACTGCCGAGCTCTACTGTGTGGTGTAATGTGTCTATCGGGCGCTACTGTGTTGTGTAATGTGACTGTTGGGCGCTACTGTGCTGTGTAATGTGACTATCGGGTGCTACTGTGCTGTGTAATGTGACTATCGGGCGCTGCTGTGCGGTATAATGTGACTATCGGGCGCTACTATGCTTTGTAATGTGACTGTTGGGCGCTACTGTGCTGTGGAATGTGACTATCGGGCACCACTATGCTTTGTAATGTGACTGTTGGGCGCTACTGTGCGGTGTAATGTGACTGTTGGGCGCTACTGTGCTGTGTAATGTGACTGTTGGGCGCTACTATGCTTTGTAATGTGACTATTGGGCGCTACTGTGCGGTGTAATGTGACTGTTGGGAGCTACTGTGAGGTGTAATGTGACTATCGGGCGCTACTATGCTGTGTAATGTGACTGCCGAGCGCTACTGTGCGGTGTAATGGGACTAATGGATGCTACTGTGCGATATTATGTGACTGTCGGGCACTACTGTGCGGTGTAATGTGACTACAGTGCGCACTGTCCCTATTTTACATATGGGGGTGTAAAAGGGATCTTTGTGGCCACGCCCCCTTCCCCAATAAAGCCACACCCCTATATTTTTGCGCGCACCTACGACGCGCACTGGCCTTGTTTGTATGTATGTGTATATATATATATATATATATATATATATATATATATATATATGTGAAAAAAAGAAATAATGGAGGGCGCAATGGTGAGTATAGAATTACAAGTTTTTACTGGCATCAGTATCACTCACGTACATTTAAAATAAAAGTTAACCAGCGCGATGTAGATCATCAGTGGAGCCTCCGACGCGTTTCGTCGTAAGACTTCGTCAGGGGCTGACGAAGTCTTACGACGAAACGCGTTGGGCGTGGCCAGCAGGACGAGGTTCAAGGATCCATTGTCTGAAGTGTCAGCGCGTGTGGTCCGTTATTCAAGTCCTTGCGGCTAGAAGGATTTAGCGGCTGCTGTTATCCTGTGAGCGACGGGGTTCGTTGGTGCGGTTTTCCGGAGGCTCCACTGATGATCTACATCGCGCTGGTTAACTTTTATTTTAAATGTACGTGAGTGATACTGATGCCAGTAAAAACTTGTAATTCTATACTCACCATTGCACCCTCCATTATTTCTTTTTTTCACATGTGCTGAGGAGTACGGGTTTACTCCTAGAGGAGGACTGCTGCAAAAGTACATTTGGACTGATATATATTTCAAAGACTCTGTGTGAGATTGCGCGACATCTTTTCTATATATATATATATATATATATATATATATATATAGGGGTTCGCCGATGCTGTGTCTTGCACACAGCGCTAAAATGTCTAGTTACAGCACTGCATTCAGGTGATACTTAAATAATGTGAAAAGGGTGTGACCACTATTGGTCGACATGCATTAGGTTGACATGGTCACCAGGTCGACCTAGTCATTAGGTCGACATGAACCAGGTCGACATGGAAAAAGGTCGACGTGAGTTTTTTTTTAACATTTTTGTGGTGTAATTTTCTTCGTAGAATGACGGGAAACCCCAATTATTGCACCGTGTCCCCTTACAAGTCTCGCTTTGCTCGCCATGCTTTGGGCAAGGTGCCTAGCTCTGCTACCGCTGCACTCGGCACAGTTTTCTATTCCAAATCGTGGATCGTAAAGTATGAAAAAGTTCAAGAATTGAATTTTTTTTTTGAAAAACTCATGTCGACCTTGTCCATGTCGACCTGATGCACGCAGGGTTGCCTACCCTCCCGCATTCCGTGGGAGTCTCCCGTTTTTTACCTGACCCTCCCGCTGCCCCGCTAAACCTCCGGGTCCTCCCGGTTTTTCGGTACTGACCGACGAAAATGCGGTCTGCGCATGCGTGATACGGAATGACAGGGGGCGGGGCCTGAACCGCGACGTCATGAAGTGGATCCTCACATTCCCGCCCACGGTAGCTCATTTCAATAACATGAAGCCCATATAATGACGTCGTCCGTGCATGCCACGCCCACAGCAGATTGCAGTTTTGCGAGTCCTGAATGATGGGGGGTGTGGGCCGCACGGACGATGTCACGATAAGGGCGGCATCTTATTTAAATGAGCCACAGAGGACGGGGAGCAGACGCCGGCATTTAAATTAAGTCAAGAACATCCCCGGCCTCATGACGTCGCGCCGCGGTGCAGACCCGTGAACTAAGTCAAAGCGGGCGGAAATGAGTGGACTGGAGCAGAACAAGCCGGCATTTAAATAAACGACACCCACCGCATGATGTAATGGTGCTGGCTCCGCCCCTTGTCATTCTGGACTCGCACATGCGCAGATTGCCTTTTTGCGAGTCCCGAATGCTTGGGGGTGTGGCCTGCATGGACATCACGATAAGGGCGGCATCTTATTCAAATGAGCCACAGAGGACGGGTATGTGGTGAGCAGAGGCGGGCATTTAAATAGTCAAGAACATCCCCGGACTCATGATGTCGCGGTGCAGACCCCGTGAAATGAGTCAAAGCGGGCGGGAATGTGGGAAGCAGAAGCTGTCCTTTAAATAAACGACACCCACCGCATGACGCCCCTTGTCATTCCGGACTTGCGCATGCGCAGATTGCATTTATGCGAGCGCTGAATGCTAGGGGTGGGGCCTGCATGAGTCACTTCAACAGCCGAATCGAGAACCCGGTGGAGGGGGCGGGGCTTAATGACGCGATTATATGCTAATCGCATCATTGAAGCTCCGCCCGTATGCAAATACCGCCCAATAGCGGTATTTGCTTGTGCAGTGGGCGGGGCCTAATGATGTCATTTGCCCAGCCCCACCTCCATCGCCGCCCACCTGCTTCTTCTCTCCGGGTATCTCCCGGAGAGGGGAGAAGAAAAGTAGGTAAGTATGGATGCATGTCGACCAATAGTGGTTGACCTAATGACTGTCGACCTAAGTGTGGTCGACCTAATGACCGTTTCCCCCGGTATAACTGGTAGCGCACTGTGAACCGGGCTAGGTACCGGTATAACTGGCAACGCACTGTGAACCGGGTTGGTACCGGATATAACTGGTAACGCACTATAATCCGGGCTGGTACCGTATATAACTGGTAATGCAACTGAGGAAGCCGCCGAGGGTTTGTTAAGGCGGAGAAACATGGTTTTGTGATATCAGCGGTTCCTTACATGGTCCTTAACCTCCTGCCAACTGATGTGGAACTGGATACAGATCTCCTGATATGGCTCATTTAAAAGGAATTAGCTACCAGAGCCAGGAGCCTACAGACCAGTATTTACTAGAGATGAGCGGGTTCGGTTTCTCTGAATCCGAACCCGCACGAACTTCATGTTTTTTTTCACGGGTCCGAGCGACTCGGATCTTCCCGCCTTGCTCGGTTAACCCGAGCGCGCCCGAACGTCATCATGACGCTGTCGGATTCTCGCGAGGCTCGGATTCTATCGCGAGACTCGGATTCTATATAAGGAGCCGCGCGTCGCCGCCATTTTCACACGTGCATTGAGATTGATAGGGAGAGGACGTGGCTGGCGTCCTCTCCATTTAGATTAGGAGAGAGAGAGAGAGATTGACCTGAGGCTGATACTGTAGAAGAGAGTGCAGAGTTTAGTGACTGACCACAGTGACCACCAGCAGTGCAGTTGTTTTATTTAATATATCCGTTCTCTGCCTGAAAAAAACAGTACACACAGTGACTCAGTCACATACCATATCTGTGTGCACTGCTCAGCCCAGTGTGCTGCATGCCTGCATCATCTATGTATATATTATATATCTGACTGTGCTCAGCTCACATAGCTTATAATTGTGGGGGAGACTGGGGAGCACTGCAGTGCCAGTTATAGGTTATAGCAGGAGCCAGGAGTACAAGACAGTCACATACCATATCTGTGTGCACTGCTCAGCCCAGTGTGCTGCATCATCTATGTATATATTATATATCTGACTGTGCTCAGCTCACACAGCTTATAATTGTGGGGGAGACTGGGGAGCACTGCAGTGCCAGTTATAGGTTATAGCAGGAGCCAGGAGTACATATTATATTAAAATTAAACAGTGCACACTTTTGCTGCAGGAGTGCCACTGCCAGTGTGACTGACCAGTGACCTGACCACACTGACCACCAGTATAGTTAGTAGTATACTATATTGTGATTGCCTGAAAAAGTTAAACACTCGTCGTGTGACTTCACTTGTGTGGTGTTTTTTTTTTTATTCTATAAAAAACTCATTCTGCTGACAGACAGTGTCCAGCAGGTCCGTCATTATATAATATATATACCTGTCCGGCTGCAGTAGTGATATATATATATTTTTTATATCATTATTTATCATCCAGTCGCAGCAGACACAGTACGGTAGTTCACGGCTGTAGCTACCTCTGTGTCGGCACTCGGCAGTCCATCCATAATTGTATACCACCTACCCGTGGTTTTTTTTTCTTTCTTCTTTATACATACATACTACTACATCTCTTTATCAACCAGTCTATATTAGCAGCAGACACAGTACAGTACGGTAGTTCACGGCTGTGGCTACCTCTGTTCGGCACTCGGCAGTCCGTCCATAATTGTATACCACCTAACCGTGTTTTTTTCTTCTTCTTTATACATACATACTACGACATCTCTTTATCAACCAGTCTATATTAGCAGCAGACACAGTACAGTACGGTAGTTCACGGCTGTGGCTACCTCTGTTCGGCACTCGGCAGTCCGTCCATAATTGTATACCACCTAACCGTGTTTTTTTTTTCTTCTTTATACATACATACTACGACATCTCTTTATCAACCAGTCTATATTAGCAGCAGACACAGTACAGTACGGTAGTTCACGGCTGTGGCTACCTCTGTGTCGGCACTCGGCAGTCCGTCCATAATTGTATACCACCTAACCGTGGTTTTTTTTTTCTTTCTTCTTCATACATACATACTACGACATCTCTTTATCAACCAGTCTATATTAGCAGCAGACACAGTACAGTACGGTAGTTCATGGCTGTGGCTACCTCTGTGTCGGCACTCGGCAGTCCGTCCATAATTGTATACCACCTAACCGTGGTTTTTTTTCTTTCTTCTTTATACATACATACTACGACATCTCTTTATCAACCAGTCTATATTAGCAGCAGACACAGTACAGTACGGTAGTTCACGGCTGTGGCTACCTCTGTGTCGGCACTCGGCAGTCTGTCCATAATTGTATACCACCTAACCGTGGTTTTTTTTCCTGTCTTCTTCATACATACATACTACGACATCTCTTTATCAACCAGTCTATATTAGCAGCAGACACAGTACAGTACGGTAGTTCACGGCTGTGGCTACCTCTGTGTCGGCACTCGGCAGTCCGTCCATAATTGTATACCACCTACCCGTGGTTTTTTTTTCTTTCTTCTTTATACATACATACTACTACATCTCTTTATCAACCAGTCTATATTAGCAGCAGACACAGTACAGTACGGTAGTTCACGGCTGTGGCTACCTCTGTGTCGGCACTCGGCAGTCCGTCCATAATTGTATACCACCTACCCGTGGTTTTTTTTTCTTTCTTCTTCATACATACATACTACGACATCTCTTTATCAACCAGTCTATATTAGCAGCAGACACAGTATAGTACGGTAGTTCACGGCTGTAGCTACCTCTGTGTCGGCACTCGGCAGTCCGTCCATAATTGTATACTAGTATCCATCCATCTCCATTGTTTACCTGAGGTGCCTTTTAGTTGTGCCTATTAAAATATGGAGAACAAAAATGTTGAGGTTCCAAAATTAGGGAAAGATCAAGATCCACTTCCACCTCGTGCTGAAGCTGCTGCCACTAGTCATGGCCGAGACGATGAAATGCCAGCAACGTCGTCTGCCAAGGCCGATGCCCAATGTCATAGTACAGAGCATGTAAAATCCAAAACACCAAATATCAGTAAAAAAAGGACTCCAAAACCTAAAATAAAATTGTCGGAGGAGAAGCGTAAACTTGCCAATATGCCATTTACCACACGGAGTGGCAAGGAACGGCTGAGGCCCTGGCCTATGTTCATGGCTAGTGGTTCAGCTTCACATGAGGATGGAGGCACTCAGCCTCTCGCTAGAAAAATGAAAAGACTCAAGCTGGCAAAAGCAGTAGCACCGCAAAGAACTGTGCGTTCTTCGAAATCCCAAATCCACAAGGAGAGTCCAATTGTGTCGGTTGCGATGCCTGACCTTCCCAACACTGGACGTGAAGAGCATGCGCCTTCCACCATTTGCACGCCCCCTGCAAGTGCTGGAAGGAGCACCCGCAGTCCAGTTCCTGATAGTCAGATTGAAGATGTCAGTGTTGAAGTACACCAGGATGAGGAGGATATGGGTGTTGCTGGCGCTGGGGAGGAAATTGACCAGGAGGATTCTGATGGTGAGGTGGTTTGTTTAAGTCAGGCACCCGGGGAGACACCTGTTGTCCGTGGGAGGAATATGGCCGTTGACATGCCTGGTGAAAATACCAAAAAAATCAGCTCTTCGGTGTGGAACTATTTCAACAGAAATGCGGACAACAGGTGTCAAGCCGTGTGTTCCCTTTGTCAAGCTGTAATAAGTAGGGGTAAGGACGTTAACCACCTCGGAACATCCTCCCTTATACGTCACCTGCAGCGCATTCATAATAAGTCAGTGACAAGTTCAAAAACTTTGGGTGACAGCGGAAGCAGTCCACTGACCAGTAAATCCCTTCCTCTTGTAACCAAGCTCACGCAAACCACCCCACCAACTCCCTCAGTGTCAATTTCCTCCTTCCCCAGGAATGCCAATAGTCCTGCAGGCAATGTCACTGGCAATTCTGACGAGTCCTCTCCTTCCTGGGATTCCTCCGATGCATCCTTGCGTGTAACGCCTACTGCTGCTGGCGCTGCTGTTGTTGCTGCTGGGAGTCGATGGTCATCCCAGAGGGGAAGTCGTAAGCCCACTTGTACTACTTCCAGTAAGCAATTGACTGTTCAACAGTCCTTTGCGAGGAAGATGAAATATCACAGCAGTCATCCTGCTGCAAAGCGGATAACTGAGGCCTTGACAACTATGTTGGTGTTAGACGTGCGTCCGGTATCCGCCGTTAGTTCACAGGGAACTAGACAATTTATTGAGGCAGTGTGCCCCCGTTACCAAATACCATCTAGGTTCCACTTCTCTAGGCAGGCGATACCGAGAATGTACACGGACGTCAGAAAAAGACTCACCAGTGTCCTAAAAAATGCAGTTGTACCCAATGTCCACTTAACCACGGACATGTGGACAAGTGGAGCAGGGCAGGGTCAGGACTATATGACTGTGACAGCCCACTGGGTAGATGTATGGACTCCCGCCGCAAGAACAGCAGCGGCGGCACCAGTAGCAGCATCTCGCAAACGCCAACTCTTTCCTAGGCAGGCTACGCTTTGTATCACCGGTTTCCAGAATACGCACACAGCTGAAAACCTCTTACGGCAACTGAGGAAGATCATCGCGGAATGGCTTACCCCAATTGGACTCTCCTGTGGATTTGTGGCATTGGACAACGCCAGCAATATTGTGTGTGCATTAAATATGGGCAAATTCCAGCACGTCCCATGTTTTGCACATACCTTGAATTTGGTGGTGCAGAATTATTTAAAAAACGACAGGGGCGTGCAAGAGATGCTGTCGGTGGCCAGAAAAATTGCGGGACACTTTCGGCGTACAGGCACCACGTACAGAAGACTGGAGCACCACCAAAAACTACTGAACCTGCCCTGCCATCATCTGAAGCAAGAAGTGGTAACGAGGTGGAATTCAACCCTCTATATGCTTCAGAGGTTGGAGGAGCAGCAAAAGGCCATTCAAGCCTATACAATTGAGCACGATATAGGAGGTGGAATGCACCTGTCTCAAGCGCAGTGGAGAATGATTTCAACGTTGTGCAAGGTTCTGATGCCCTTTGAACTTGCCACACGTGAAGTCAGTTCAGACACTGCCAGCCTGAGTCAGGTCATTCCCCTCATCAGGCTTTTGCAGAAGAAGCTGGAGACATTGAAGGAGGAGCTAACACGGAGCGATTCCGCTAGGCATGTGGGACTTGTGGATGGAGCCCTTAATTCGCTTAACAAGGATTCACGGGTGGTCAATCTGTTGAAATCAGAGCACTACATTTTGGCCACCGTGCTCGATCCTAGATTTAAAGCCTACCTTGGATCTCTCTTTCCGGCAGACACAAGTCTGCTGGGGTTGAAAGACCTGCTGGTGAGAAAATTGTCAAGTCAAGCGGAACGCGACCTGTCAACATCTCCTCCTTCACATTCTCCCGCAACTGGGGGTGCGAGGAAAAGGCTCAGAATTCCGAGCCCACCCGCTGGCGGTGATGCAGGGCAGTCTAGAGCGACTGCTGATGCTGACATCTGGTCCGGACTGAAGGACCTGACAACGATTACGGACATGTCGTCTACTGTCACTGCATATGATTCTCTCACCATTGAAAGAATGGTGGAGGATTATATGAGTGACCGCATCCAAGTAGGCACGTCACACAGTCCATACTTATACTGGCAGGAAAAAGAGGCAATTTGGAGGCCATTGCACAAACTGGCTTTATTCTACCTAAGTTGCCCTCCCACAAGTGTGTACTCCGAAAGAGTGTTTAGTGCCGCCGCTCACCTTGTCAGCAATCGGCGTACGAGGTTACATCCAGAAAATGTGGAGAAGATGATGTTCATTAAAATGAATTATAATCAATTCCTCCGCGGAGACATTGACCAGCAGCAATTGCCTCCACAAAGTACACAGGGAGCTGAGATGGTGGATTCCAGTGGGGACGAATTGATAATCTGTGAGGAGGGGGATGTACACGGTGATATATCGGAGGGTGATGATGAGGTGGACATCTTGCCTCTGTAGAGCCAGTTTGTGCAAGGAGAGATTAATTGCTTCTTTTTTGGGGGGGGGGTCCAAACCAACCCGTCATATCAGTCACAGTCATGTGGCAGACCCTGTCACTGAAATGATGGGTTGGTTAAAGTGTGCATGTCCTGTTTTGTTTATACAACATAAGGGTGGGTGGGAGGGCCCAAGGACAATTCCATCTTGCACCTCTTTTTTCTTTTATTTTTCTTTGCGTCATGTGCTGTTTGGGGAGGGTTTTTTGGAAGGGACATCCTGCGTGACACTGCAGTGCCACTCCAAAATGGGCCCGGTGTTTGTGTCGGCCACTAGGGTCGCTAATCTTACTCACACAGTCAGCTACCTCATTGCGCCTCTTTTTTTCTTTGCGTCATGTGCTGATTGGGGAGGGTTTTTTGGAAGGGACATCCTGCGTGACACTGCAGTGCCACTCCTAAATGGGCCCGGTGTTTGTGTCTGCCACTAGGGTCGCTAATCTTACTCACACAGTCAGCTACCTCATTGCGCCTCTTTTTTTCTTTGCGTCATGTGCTGATTGGGGAGGGTTTTTTGGAAGGGACATCCTGCGTGACACTGCAGTGCCACTCCTAAATGGGCCCGGTGTTTGTGTCGGCCACTAGGGTCGCTAATCTTACTCACACAGTCAGCTACCTCATTGCGCCTCTTTTTTTCTTTGCGTCATGTGCTGATTGGGGAGGGTTTTTTGGAAGGGACATCCTGCGTGACACTGCAGTGCCACTCCTAAATGGGCCCGGTGTTTGTGTCGGCCACTAGGGTCGCTAATCTTACTCACACAGTCAGCTACCTCATTGCGCCTCTTTTTTTCTTTGCGTCATGTGCTGATTGGGGAGGGTTTTTTGGAAGGGACATCCTGCGTGACACTGCAGTGCCACTCCTAAATGGGCCCGGTGTTTGTGTCGGCCACTAGGGTCGCTAATCTTACTCACACAGTCAGCTACCTCATTGCGCCTCTTTTTTTCTTTGCGTCATGTGCTGATTGGGGAGGGTTTTTTGGAAGGGACATCCTGCGTGACACTGCAGTGCCACTCCTAAATGGGCCCGGTGTTTGTGTCGGCCACTAGGGTCGCTAATCTTACTCACACAGTCAGCTACCTCATTGCGCCTCTTTTTTTCTTTGCGTCATGTGCTGATTGGGGAGGGTTTTTTGGAAGGGACATCCTGCATGACACTGCAGTGCCACTCCTAAATGGGCCCGGTGTTTGTGTCGGCCACTAGGGTCGCTTATCTTACTCACACAGTCAGCTACCTCATTGCGCCTCTTTTTTTCTTTGCGTCATGTGCTGATTGGGGAGGGTTTTTTGGAAGGGACATCCTGCGTGACACTGCAGTGCCACTCCTAGATGGGCCAGGTGTTTGTGTCGGCCACTAGTGTCGCTTAGCTTAGTCATCCAGCGACCTTGGTGCAAATTTTAGGACTAAAAATAATATTGTGAGGTGTGAGGTATTCAGAATAGACTGAAAATGAGTGGAAATTATGGTTTTTGAGGTTAATAATAATATGGGATCAAAATGACCCCCAAATTCTATGATTTAAGCTGTTTTTTAGGGTTTTTTTAAAAAAACACCCGAATCCAAAACACACCCGAATCCGACAAAAAAAATTCGGTGAGGTTTTGCCAAAACGCGGTCGAACCCAAAACACGGCCGCGGAACCGAACCCAAAACCAAAACACAAAACCCGAAAAATTTCAGGCGCTCATCTCTAGTATTTACTAATCAAATGGAGGATGGACGTGGCTATTGGTTTTAAAGTAATAACATGGCCATGTTTTAAACTCTGAAGAAGTAGCAAATATAGTATAACTAACTGTCTTACTTTGCAACTGAGGATTTCAGCATGCCGCTGCTAATGTGCTAAGTGAAGTCTTGTTCTAACTGACCGCTGGTGACTAAACAGATTGCTGACCTCTTAATTAACAACAATACTGCAGTACTGCAGATGAAGCAAAGTCTTTTTAATAAGTGGAAATCATCCTTGCATGATGGATATAATAGTATCCTATTCATATAGATAAGCTTGGATTGTTTTAATATTGTATATGATTGTATTGTGAAAGGTGACTGTAGATACATTTAAAATCCTAAGTATATAAATAATATTCAGCTGAGCTGCCGCTGTGACTCGGAAAGGGCACATACAGTAGCAATAATTATCTAGGGACGTGTGTAAAAATTTGTTTTAATATTGTTCTGCTGATATTATGTTTTAAATTGACTAGATAATACAATAATAATAAAAATAAAATATTATATACATACATAGTTTGCCAGTGCTTTCGCTTTTTTTTTTTTTTTTTGTTTGGTTCTAAAAAGGCTGTGAAAGCTGCTGCAAATTTGTTACTTATACCAGGTATTTAATTAGCACCAGGGAAACTTGTGTTTGTTTCTTTGTTTATGTTGACCTTGTTCATGTCGACCTAATGGCCATGTCGACCTAGTGACCATGTCGACATAATGCATGTCAACCAATAGTGGTCGACCTAATGACCATATCCCCCGGTATAACTGGTAGCGCACTGTGAACTGGGCTAGGTACCGGTATAACTGGCAATGCACTGTGAACCGGGTTGGTACCAGATATAACTGGTAACGCAACTGTAATACAGGTTGGTAGCGGATATGATGGGTAACGCAACTGTAATCATGGCTGGTACTGGATATAACTGGTAACACAACTGTAATCCGGACTGGGTAGCAAAAGAGCAGAGGTTTACACAGGAACTAAGGTAATTAGTATTACCACTTAGAGAGCTCAGCTACTAAGCTCACACTGAGCTGTGTGACTCTAGGAACTGGCAGCTTCTGAAACACAGGTCTCTCTACTTATACCTTTTGGTCCTTAGTGATTGATGAATAGATTCAGATGATTCAGAGTCTCAGGCTTGCACATGATTGGATAGCTCATGGTCAGGTGATCAGACCCTGTCACGTCAGTACTCCAGGTTAGGCTCTGATGTGGCGTGAGACCTAGCAAGTCGAAAAAACACTGATGCCTGAACTTCTAAAAATGATCAGTGGATGCTGACTTTTGGGCCAAAACTCCAGAAAGCTAAACACAGTGAAGAATTAAATGCTGCACACAGCTGATTACTGATTACTCAGAGGAATTCATACTCAGGTGGCTAATCAAGAGTAAGCAACACAGATTTGCAGTCTTCATGCTGAGCTGAAGCAAATGCAGATTACCAGATATGCTAAGGGAAGCCACAGAATATGAGAAATACAGTCAGGATCATGACACGAGTTGGGGGGTCCTGCCCTTGTGACACATCCCCCTCAATCTGTGAACCAGCAACAAATGGGGGGGGGGGGGGGAGTTGGGAAAACAGAGAGCTGGAAGGCTGTGCTGTACGTGGCCAGCTTGCTTTTCTGTGTGGCCCTTCTGGCATTTGACACAGCTCACCACTGAGCCCGCAATGGGCTTTGTTGCACTCACCCCCCTGTTAGCATTGTACGGCCAGGATCCTGGCATAGGGATGCTGACCGCCGGGATCTGAGTTGCCAGCAATGCATACCCCACCCATTTTTATATGTATTTTCTTTCTTGTATAATAATTTGTGTATAAATTTATTGATTGAGCATTGCTTTTTTTCTGTCAAACTTTGTCTTTCCTAGCTTGCTACTTTTCCAGTAAGAGGTCCACAATTACCTCTATATAATGAGCATCAGATACTTAAGTCTGCCAATTAGTGAAACAAACCAGTGCCTGGGTAAAATTTAGTTGATTTCTCTGGGCTGGCAGTTTACTTTCTGGTAGCAGAGTGGTGTCACTGTACATGGCCTCATGGTGTGCCCGGAGCCTCCTGTTGTAGAGAAACACACTTGAGATGATGTTATCTTGCGAGAATGAAAATAGCTCCACAGAAGTTCAGCTGACCATGTGGTCCGAGTGACGGTGACCCCCCCCACTCCCCCCCCCACCCCGAGGAAAATGCTGTAAAAAAAACCGTTTTCTGAGGTTTCCAGCTCCTTCTCCCCTGCATCACAGCCATTTCTGCTTCCGGCTGCAGGGAGGAGGAGCCCGGGGACTCCCAGCAAATGTCGCCTCCCAGGGCTGGAGATGACATCTTTCTGTCCGTCCTGCCTCTCTCTGTCTCTACATCCCTGGTGGCTCTCTCTCCCTACATCCCTAATGCCTCTGTCCCTACTGTATGTTCCTGCTGCCTCTCTGTCCCTACATCCCTGCTACCTCTCTCTGTCCTTACCTCCCTGCTGCCTCTCTGTTTCTCTTTCTCTTTGTCCCTATGTCCCTGTTACATCCTACATCTGGAGCCTTTCTTACTCTCTGTCCCTACGTTCCTGGTATGTGCGTGTGTGTGTGTGTGTGTGTGTGTGTGTGTCTCTCTCTGTCACTGCTGTCTCTCTCTGTCCATACATCCCTGCTACATCTATCTGTCCATACATCCCTGGAGCCTCTGTCCCTGTTGCCTGTCTCTGTCCCTACATCCCTGGTTCCTCGTCCCTGTTGCCTGTCTCTGTCACTATGTCCCTGCTGCCTCTCTTTCCCTACGTCCCTAATATCTCTGTCTCTACTGTATGTTCCTGCTGCCTCTCTGTTCCTACATCCCTGTTACCTCGCTCTGTCCCTACCTCCCTGCTGCCTCTTTATTTCTCTTTCTCTCTGTTCCTGCTGTGTCTCTCTCTCTTTCAGTCTCTCTGTCCCTGCTGCCTCTCTCTCTGTCCCTGCTTCCTCTCTCTGTCCATGCCGCCACTCTGTCTCTGTATCCCTGCTGCTATGTCCCTGCTCTCCCTCCACTGAAGATTGGATGCTGCCAGTGTGGGAGCAGGAGCAGTTTTTTGATCAAATCCCGCAAAGGAATGTCATCATAATGTCAAGATGCGCGGTAATAATGTTTTGTCTGCTGAAGGGTGCAACTGTGTGGCATAATGTGTATTTGGGCCCTACTGTGTGGCATTATGTGTGTATGGAGTAGTACTAGTGTGTTACGTACTACTACATGTACATTTATGTCCCTGGCTTAAATGATAGAAAATAAATAAAAATAAAAGCCCCAAGCAACATTTTTTTGTGTGTGTATTTCGGGGGTTATCCAGAGTTGTTAGCAAAGAAAAAAAGTTTGCAATTGGGCAAAACTATGTTGCACTGCAGGTAAATACTGGCTGCTTTATTTTTACACTGCTATTTAGATTTAAGTTTGAACACACCCCACCCAAATCTAAATCTCCCTGTGCATGTTACATCTGCCCAACCTGCAGTAAATATTACAGCCATTTTAAAGAAGAAAAGAAAAAAATCTGTAGTTAGTTGTATATGAGCATGGAGCCAGCTCTTCATTATAAAATAAATGTTCATTCACACCATGGCAGGTATACGGTTAATTTGCCGGCTGTTGGGATCCTGGCTGTCCGGATACTGATGCCAGAATCCCAACAGCTGGCAATGCCGACAATACCGGAGCTACAGGACTATTTACACTCATGGGTGTCCACAATACCCATAGAGTAGGAATAGAACCGGTGGATAGCAGAGCGAGCCCGCAAGGCAACTATTGCGCTCACCCGGCTGCCAGCATACTGGTGGCCGGGATGCTTCTGTCAGTATATTGATGGCCGGCATATCATACTGAAACCTGTTGGCAGACTACCACAGTGACAGATTTTGGACAGTCAGAAACACAGGGACAGACTAACCAAGTGACACTTCTGGCAAATGCCAAATGAGCCACTGGTCTGAAAACCTGGCCCGATTGGTAGTCAGAGGATAAGCTATTTGGAGGCCATGTCAAACAGCTCCTCCTCTTTCTGCTCTGCTCAGTGGGACATAGGGAGGTCATTCCGACCCGTTGGCTTGCTGCTGTTTTTCGCAGCAGTGCAAATGGGTCAGTTCTGCGCATGCACAGTGGCCACAATGTGCAGTCGTGTCATTGTCAAACAACAGCCATCGCTGGGCAGCGACAAGAAGACCAAAGAAAGCAATCGCTGCCGCGATTGCAAGAAGATGGAAAGGAGGAAGGCGTTCCGGGGCATCAACTTACCGTTTTCTGGGAGTGGTGCGGCTAACGCAGGCATGTCCAGGTGTTTGGAGGGCGGTCATTCACGGCGGTCATAAAGGGGGTCATTCTGAGTTGATAGCATGTAGCAACTTTTTGCTGCCCGTGCGATCAACTAGACACCACCTATGGGTAGGGTTCTTTTGCATAGCAAGGCTGCAAACGCTTGTGCAGCCCTGCTATGCAAAAAAGTTTTGTTTAGAACAAGACCAACGTAAGAGTTACTTACCCTGTGTGATGAATCCAGCATTGTAGGTCCCGGAACTGACGTCCGACATCCGCCCTCCAAACTCCTGGAGACACCTGCGTTCGATGCACCACTCCCAGAAAACTCCTCAGAACGCATTCCTCTTGTCAATCTTCTTGCGATCACAGAAGCGATCGATTTCTTCGGTCTTCTTGTCGTTGCCCAGCGAAGGCCATCACTGGGCAACGGCGCGCCTGCGCTGTGCGGCCACCGTGCATGCACAGAACTGACCCGTTCGCACCGCTGCGAGAAACAGCAGTGTGCGAATGGGTCAGAATGACCCCCAATGTCAAGTCACTCATACAAGGGGAGGATGGGGATTTCTTGAGAAGCCAAGATAAAGAGATACCAGGTTCAAATACCATTGCCAATGTGGGCTTCTGTGCTTTAAATGAAAGGGTTGATTTTTATTGATAGTCCAGACCTTCAGACACTCTTAATGAGAAAATAAATGGAGCAAATTACAGCTAAATCCTAGACAAACAGCTATGACCTCTTGCCAAAAAGTTTAAACTGTTGACAACTACACAAAATACTTTAGATGGCTAACTCTTACCCTAAACCTAATTCTATACCTATCCCTGAATCTAAAAATAAAACAAAAATGTACAGTCAACTTTCTGGTATTGACATGTTACATTTTGACATTATGAAAACGGTGACATTTTTCTTGTCAATCTTATGCCCATGTCAATATACTATACTGACAACATTCACAACTTTTTGACATTCTGGTGTCTACATTCTGAATGTCAACATTCTGACCATAAACTATGGGGTGACTGAAAATTAATTAACATAAAAAATTAATTTCTCAAGCTGTGAGAATCTTATGTAACCCCCATATTACTTAACTCAATAATTGGTAGTGAAGGGGTTAATGCTATGCTGGAGGTTCAAGGAGCAAAGTTACGAGGTTGCCATGGAGACTGTGCAGGAGCCAGGAAGTTTAGAAGTCAACTTTGGTTGGGGTGCAGGCAGTTGGAGATCGGGCTTACCAGGAGGTAGAACTGTGCTGTGCTGATGTTCTTGTCAGTGGATCTGTGATCAGAGAAAATAACCGGAAATGAATGCTTGGAAGGAGAAGTGACCAGAGACCTACCCTTATGCTGCCAAACGTTGAGGACATCAGGGCTGTGATTCAGAGGATCCAGCTAGTAAGAGACACCTCAGGAGGTGGCACTGATTTGCAATGCTTTCCATGAGCTGGGTGCTGCAGCAACTGAGATGAAGGGAGGACAGTAATTACTAATACCCCACAACCCTTCTTTTATCAGGCAGCACTACTTTTTCAGGGAGAATTATTGAATGGACTAAGCTAATCCTTGGAGAAATATCTCTTTTCATAGATCCCTGTTACTGACCAAATTGCGGTACTTACTCCCTATACCCTCCTCAATTATTATAGTAGACCTAGCAGCTTGCGGTATCTGATAGTGATGAGCACCGGAAATTTTTCGGGTTTTGTGTTTTGGTTTTGGGTTCGGTTCCGCGGCCGTGTTTTGGGTTCGAACGCGTTTTGCCGAAACCTCACCAAATTTTTTTTGTCGGATTCGGGTGTGTTTTGGATTCGGGTGTTTTTTTAAAAAAACCCTAAAAAACAGCTTAAATCATAGAATTTGGGGTTCATTTTGATCCCAAAGTATTATGAACCTCAATAACCATAATTTCCACTCATTTTCAGTCTATTCTGAACACCTCACACCTCACAATATTATTTTTAGTCCTAAAATTTGCACCGAGGTCGCTGGATGGCTAAGCTAAGCGACCCAAGTGGCCGACACAAACACCTGGCCCATCTAGGAGTGGCACTGCAGTGTCACGCAGGATGGCCCTTCCAAAAAACACTCCCCAAACAGCACATGACGCAAAGAAAAAAAGAGGCGCAATGAGGAAGCTGTGTGAGTAAGCTAAGCGACCCTAGTGGCCGACACAAACACCTGGCCCATCTAGGAGTGGCACTGCAGTGTCACGCAGGATGGCCCTTCCAAAAAACACTCCCCAAACAGCAGCACATGACGCAAAGAAGAAAAAAAAGAGGCGCAATGAGGTAGCTGTGTGACTAAGATAAGCGACCCTAGTGGCCGACACAAACACCTGGCCCATCTAGGAGTGGCACTGCAGTGTCACGCAGGATGGCCCTTCCAAAAAACACTCCCCAAACAGCACATGACGCAAAGAAAAAAAGAGGCGCAATGAGGTAGCTGTGTGAGTAAGCTAAGCGACCCTAGTGGCCGACACAAACACCTGGCCCATCTAGGAGTGGCACTGCAGTGTCACGCAGGATTGCCCTTCCAAAAAACACTCCCCAAACAGCACATGACGCAAAGAAAAAAAGAGGCGCAATGAGGAAGCTGTGTGAGTAAGCTAAGCGACCCTAGTGGCCGACACAAACACCTGGCCCATCTAGGAGTGGCACTGCAGTGTCACGCAGGATGGCCCTTCCAAAAAACACTCCCCAAACAGCAGCACATGACGCAAAGAAGAAAAAAAAGAGGCGCAATGAGGTAGCTGTGTGAGTAAGCTAAGCGACCCTAGTGGCCGACACAAACACCTGGCCCATCTAGGAGTGGCACTGCAGTGTCACGCAGGATGGCCCTTCCAAAAAACACTCCCCAAACAGCACATGACGCAAAGAAAAAAAGAGGCGCAATGAGGTAGCTGTGTGAGTAAGCTAAGCGACCCTAGTGGCCGACACAAACACCTGGCCCATCTAGGAGTGGCACTGCAGTGTCACGCAGGATGGCCCTTCCAAAAAACACCCCCCAAACAGCACATGACGCAAAGAAAAATGAAAGAAAAAAGAGGTGCAAGATGGAATTGTCCTTGGGCCCTCCCACCCACCCTTATGCTGTATAAACAGGACATGCACACTTTAACCAACCCATCATTTCAGTGACAGGGTCTGCCACACGACTGTGACTGAAATGATGGGTTGGTTTGGACCCCCACCAAAAAAGAAGCAATTAATCTCTCCTTGCACAAACTGGCTCTACAGAGGCAAGATGTCCACCTCATCATCATCCTCCGATATATCACCGTGTACATCCCCCTCCTCACAGATTATCAATTCGTCCCCACTGGAATCCACCATCTCAGCTCCCTGTGTACTTTGTGGAGGCAATTGCTGCTGGTCAATGTCTCCACGGAGGAATTGATTATAATTCATTTTAATGAACATCATCTTCTCCACATTTTCTGGATGTAACGTCGTACGCCGATTGCTGACAAGGTGAGCGGCGGCACTAAACACTCATTCGGAGTACACACTTGTGGGAGGGCAACTTAGGTAGAATAAAGCCACTACCTATTTCTGTCAATACATTTTCACACAATTACATATATATGGATATATTGTTTCCATATATTCGTTCACACACAAATTCTTCATGCATAAGTATATGCAAACTGTCTTTTCTTTTCTCACATTATTCAATAGCCATTTAACACTTTACATTCTCACAATTCTAATGTTCAATCAATTTTTGCAAAATATTTTGACATCCTAGCTCAGATCCTTGCTCATGTGCCAAATACTTTGACATCATAGCTCAGATCCCTGCCTATATGTTACATTGCACATTTTAAAACTATCAATATGTCTCCAGGACAACAAAATCATCTAAGTTGTCTGCTTGGACTAATCAGTCCATCACACTTCAGCTCCAGTATGCTATTTAATATATTGATTACTCCTTCCAGAGTACTAATTCTCCCTCACCCCAATCAAACCTATTTACGATCCCAATAAACTCAGCTGCATCACATCCAATTACTATCAACTCCTCCGTGCATCCTATTTATATGGAGAGTAGGCGGACAGAGAGCACGGGGCTTCCGTGAACAAGCCGCTCACAGGTGAAACGTACGTCGGATTCTGACGTCCATTCAGTGACGTCATTGCGGCTTCGCCCTCTCCGGAACGGGCGGCCGCACGGTCACAGAATACGGGGCACGGACACAATCTTCAATCTAACTACAGCCACCGTACTCCAACGATATCTACATCACTGGAAGTGGTAACATTTAACATTTAACTTTGTGTCCGTTTTTCAAAGAGCGCTTCAGACCCTTAAATTGGGTCTTGTAACGTTATTATCTGCTCCGTACTTTTTATTCAGGATTGAATCCAGCAATTAGTTGATAAAGGACATGTACTATAAGCTTCTAAAATCTTCATATATGGACTAAAAGACTGTTATCTCTGTTGTGCCAATTTAAACAATTTTCTGTAGATTCATCTGATCACTGGCTATTTACAGCAGACAAATTTAACAAGTAGTGACTACTACAAATACTGTGCCGGCATCTTAAACAGCACATCAGATCCCTCCACTGGGACCAACAATCCAAGTGCCTGCTTTGTGATTATCTTTAGGATTGAACCTATTTGCAGATAATCAGCAACTGCTTTGTCAGCCATTACAATCTTGTTTAACACAGAATACATGGTTTTTCTCAGCTGTCACATTTAACATATCTGATCAATAATATTTGCTATTTATAGCAAGAAAAACCTTTAGATAGTTACTTTCAGTACAACAGCAAAACCCCCCCTGTTTTTCTTGCTGCAGGATCATTTAATTAACACCCTGCTGATCACAAGCAGCACCCCTTACCCTTCAGTGGGACTAATAATTTTGGATTTTGTTTCCAAATCACAAATTCCCAGGACCAATCCCAGGGAATTTTGGTTAATTTCTATTTACACATACTCTAAAACCTGACAATTGTCAACTCAATCCCAGGGAATTTTGGTTAATTACCATTTACACATACTCTAAAACCTGACAATTGTTCACTTATCTCTTGAAATAAACGGCCCACGGCCATACTATCCTGAATACGCCCGATCACGTCCGATCTTGGAAGCTAAGCAGGTATGGCCTGGTTAGTACATGGATGGGAGACCGCCAGGGAATACTAGGTGCTGTGGGCCTCCTTTTCCAGGAGATCACATTTAAGAACATCTCCCCCACAATTTCACAGCCTCTCAGCTGAATACCCAGGCCATTTTTCTAATCAGCACAAAAAATCACCAGTGATTCTTGATACAAACGGCCCACGGCCATACTATCCTGAATGCGCCCGAACACGTCCGATCTTGGAAGCTAAGCAGGTATGGCCTGGTCAGTACGTGGATGGGAGACCTCCAGGGAATACTAGGTGCTGTGGGCCGTTTTTCCTTCAGGCAATCCAATATCATTTTTCTAAGCTTATCTTACAATCCGATCCTCTCTGTGACCTGTATATATTGTTTATTTTCAACAATTATACAACAACCACATAAAAATTTTCACCTGCTATATCTAGAACCTTATTTGGTACAATGGCAATCTAGATTTTATGATTACTTTTTTTGTTCACCTCCAGTGAAATTTTTATAGAACATCATTAAAAGTTAAGTTTTATCCAATACCATAGAGGAAGGACAACAAAAGAGTCCTTTCCTCTACCATACACATTTCTTTCATCTTTTTCATATTTAATCCAAAGAGTGCTTCCACACAAGGGTATATTGTCTTTCTCTTGTTTTTTCATGTAGGCTAACTACAAAATCCATGGGAGCACCGCCAAAACACAGTACTATTTATGATTTTCAATAATAGTCAACATTTTGGTATCTTATAGATATCTTTCTTTTTATCTACAACCTTTATTTTTCAAGCTGGTGCAGATCTACAATCTTGTCTTTACAATAAAGCCAGTTTGTGCAAGGGCCTCCAAATTGCCTCTTTTTCCTGCCAGTATAAGTACGGACTGTCTGACGTGCCTACTTGGATGCGGTCACTCATATAATCCTCCACCATTCTTTCAATGGGGAGAGAATCATATGCAGTGACAGTAGATGACATGTCTGTAATCGTTGTCAGGTCCTTCAGTCCGGACCAGATGTCAGCATCAGCAGTCGCTCCAGACTGCCCTGCATCACCGCCAGCGGGTGGGCTCGGAATTCTGAGCCTTTTCCTCGCACCCACAGTTGCGGGAGAATGTGAAGGAGGAGATGTTGACAGGTCGCGTTCCGCTTGACTTGACAATTTTGTCACCAGCAGTTCTTTGAACCCCAGCAGACTTGTGTCTGCCGGAAAGAGAGATCCAAGGTAGGTTTTAAATCTAGGATCGAGCACGGTGGCCAAAATGTAGTGCTCTGATTTCAACAGATTGACCACCCGTGAATCCTTGTTAAGCGAATTAAGGGCTCCATCCACAAGTCCCACATGCCTAGCGGAATCGCTCTGTGTTAGCTCCTCCTTCAATGTCTCCAGCTTCTTCTGCAAAAGCCTGATGAGGGGAATGACCTGACTCAGGCTGGCAGTGTCTGAACTGACTTCACGTGTGGCAAGTTCAAAAGGTTGCAGAACCTTGCACAACGTTGAAATCATTCTCCACTGCGCTTGAGACAGGTGCATTCCACCTCCTATATCGTGCTCAGTTGTATAGGCTTGAATGGCCTTTTGCTGCTCCTCCAACCTCTGAAGCATATAGAGGGTTGAATTCCACCTCGTTACCACTTCTTGCTTCAGATGATGGCAGGGCAGGTTCAGGCGTTTTTGGTGGTGCTCCAGTCTTCTGTACGTGGTGCCTGTACGCCGAAAGTGTCCCGCAATTCTTCTGGCCACCGACAGCATCTCTTGCACACCCCTCTCGTTTTTTAAATAATTCTGCACCACCAAATTCAAGGTATGTGCAAAATATGGGACGTGCTGGAATTTGCCCATATTTAATGCACACACATATTGCTGGCGTTGTCCGATGCCACAAATCCACAGGAGAGTCCAATTGGGGTAAGCCATTCTGCGATGATCTTCCTCAGTTGCCGTAAGAGGTTTTTAGCTGTGTGCGTATTCTGGAAAGCGGTGATACAAAGCGTAGCCTGCCTAGGAAAGAGTTGGCGTTTGCGAGATGCTGCTACTGGTGCCGCCGCTGCTGTTCTTGTGGCGGGAGTCCATACATCTACCCAGTGGGCTGTCACAGTCATATAGTCCTGAGCCTGCCCTGCTCCACTTGTCCACATGTCCGTGGTTAAGTGGACATTGGGTACAACTGCATTTTTTAGGACACTGGTGAGTCTTTTTCTGAGGTCTGTGTACATTTTCGGTATCGCCTGCCTAGAGAAATGGAACCTAGATGGTATTTGGTACCGGGGACACAGTACCTCCAACAAGTCTCTAGTTGCCTCTGCAGTAATGATGGATACCGGAACCACGTTTCTCACCGCCCAGGATGCCAAGGCCTCAGTTATCCGCTTTGCAGCAGGATGACTGCTGTGATATTTCATCTTCCTCGCAAAGGACTGTTGGACAGTCAATTGCTTGGTGGAAGTAGTAAAAGTGGTCTTACGAGTACGACTTCCCCTCTGGGATGACCATCGACTCCCAGCAGCAACAACAGCAGCGCCAGCAGCAGTAGGCGTTACACGCAAGGATGCATCGGAGGAATCCCAGGCAGGAGAGGACTCGTCAGAATTGCCAGTGACATGGCCTGCAGGACTATTGGCATTCCTGGGGAAGGAGGAAATTGACACTGAGGGAGTTGGTGGGGTGGTTTGCGTGAGCTTGGTTACAAGAGGAAGGGATTTACTGGTCAGTGGACTGCTTCCGCTGTCGCCCAAAGTTTTTGAACTTGTCACTGACTTATGATGTATGCGCTGCAGGTGACGTATAAGGGAGGATGTTCCGAGGTGGTTAACGTCCTTACCCCTACTTATTACAGCTTGACAAAGGCAACACACGGCTTGACAAATGTTGTCCGCATTTCTGTTGAAATACTTCCACACCGAAGAGCTGATTTTTTTGGTATTTTCACCAGGCATGTAGTGATGAGCGGGTTCGGTTTCTCGGAAACCGAACCCCCCCGAACTTCACGCTTTTTACACGGGTCCGAGGCAGACTCGGATCTTCCCGCCTTGCTCGGTTAACCCGAGCGCGCCCGAACGTCATCATCCCGCTGTCGGATTCTCGCGAGGCTCGGATTCTATCGCGAGACTCGGATTCTATATAAGAAGCCGCGCGTCGCCGCCATTTTCACCCGTGCATTGAGATTGATAGGGAGAGGACGTGGCTGGCGTCCTCTCCGTTTAGAGTAGACTAGAGAGTAGTAGAGATTGACACTTGATTTACTAATTTTGGGGAGCATATTAGGAGTACTACTTGCTGATAGTGTGACCAGTGACCACCAGTTTAATTAATCCGTTCTCTGCCTGAAAAAAAACGATACACAGTGTGACACAGTCACATACCATATCTGTGCTCAGCCTCAGTGTGCCCTCAGTGTGCTGCATCATCTATGTAATACTGTATATCTGACTGTGCTGAGTGCTCACTGCTCACACAGCTTAATTGTGGGGGAGACTGGGGAGCAGTTATAGCAGGAGTACATATTTTTAACAGTGCACACTTTTGCTGCCAGAGTGCCACTGCCAGTGCCAGTGTGACTGACCAGTGACCACTGACCACCAGTATATTGTGATTGTCTGCCTGAAAAAGTTAAACACTCATCGTGTGGTGTTTTTTTTTATTCTATAAACGCATTCTGCTGACAGTGTCCAGCAGGTCCGTCATTATATAATATATACCTGTCCGGCTGCAGTAGTGATATATATATATTTTTTATATCATTATTATCCAGTCTATATAAGCACTGCAGCAGACGCAGTACGGTAGTCCACGGCTGTAGCTACCTCTGTGTCGGCAGTCGCTCGTCCATCCATAATTGTATACCACCTACCCGTGGTGTTTTTTTCTTTTTTCTATCTTCTTGATACTAGTAGCTTACTTTAGGAGTCTGCAGTGCTGAGCTGACAGTGTCCAGCAGGTCCGTCATTATATAATATATACCTGTCCGGCTGCAGTAGTGATATATATATTTTTTTTTTATATCATTATCATCCAGTCTATATTAGCAGCAGACGCAGTACGGTAGTCCACGGCTGTAGCTACCTCTGTGTCAGCAGTCGCTCGTCCATCCATAATTGTATACCACCTACCCGTGGTGTTTTTTTTTTATCTATCTTCTTGATACTAGTAGCTTACTTTAGGAGTCTGCAGTGCTGAGCTGACAGTGTCCAGCAGGTCCGTCATTATATAATATATACCTGTCCGGCTGCAGTAGTGATATATATATATTTTATATCTCATTATCATCCAGTCTATATTAGCAGCAGACGCAGTACGGTAGTCCACGGCTGTAGCTACCTCTGTGTCGGCAGTCGCTCGTCCATCCATAATTGTATACCACCTACCTGTGGTGATTTTTTTTTTCTATCTTCTTGATACTACTAGTAGCTTACTTTAGGAGTCTGCAGTGCTGAGCTGACAGTGTCCAGCAGGTCCGTCATTATATAATATATACATGTCCGGCTGCAGTAGTGATATATATATATATTTTTTATATCATTATCATCCAGTCTATATTAGCAGCAGACGCAGTACGGTAGTCCACGGCTGTAGCTACCTCTGTGTCGGCAGTCGCTCGTCCATCCATAATTGTATACCACCTACCCGTGGTGTTTTTTTCTTTTTTCTATCTTCTTGATACTAGTAGCTTACTTTAGGAGTCTGCAGTGCTGAGCTGACAGTGTCCAGCAGGTCCGTCATTATATAATATATACCTGTCCGGCTGCAGTAGTGATATATATATTTTTTTTTTATATCATTATCATCCAGTCTATATTAGCAGCAGACGCAGTACGGTAGTCCACGGCTGTAGCTACCTCTGTGTCAGCAGTCACTCGTCCATCCATAATTGTATACCACCTACCCGTGGTGTTTTTTTTTTAATCTATCTTCTTGATACTAGTAGCTTACTTTAGGAGTCTGCAGTGCTGAGCTGACAGTGTCCAGCAGGTCCGTCATTATATAATATATACCTGTCCGGCTGCAGTAGTGATATATATATATTTTATATCTCATTATCATCCAGTCTATATTAGCAGCAGACGCAGTACGGTAGTCCACGGCTGTAGCTACCTCTGTGTCGGCAGTCGCTCGTCCATCCATAATTGTATACCACCTACCTGTGGTGTTTTTTTTTTTTCTATCTTCTTGATACTACTAGTAGCTTACTTTAGGAGTCTGCAGTGCTGAGCTGACAGTGTCCAGCAGGTCCGTCATTATATAATATATACCTGTCCGGCTGCAGTAGTGATATATATATATATTTTTTATATCATTATCATCCAGTCTACATTAGCAGCAGACGCAGTACGGTAGTCCACGGCTGTAGCTACCTCTGTGTCGGCAGTCGCTCGTCCATCCATAATTGTATACCACCTACCCGTGGTGTTTTTTTCTTTTTTCTATCTTCTTGATACTAGTAGCTTACTTTAGGAGTCTGCAGTGCTGAGCTGACAGTGTCCAGCAGGTCCGTCATTATATAATATATACCTGTCCGGCTGCAGTAGTGATATATATATATATTTTTTATATCATTATCATCCAGTCTATATTAGCAGCAGATGCAGTACGGTAGTCCACGGCTGTAGCTACCTCTGTGTCGGCAGTCGCTCGTCAATCCATAAGTATACTAGTATCCATCCATCTCCATTGTTTACCTGAGGTGCCTTTTAGTTGTGCCTATTAAAATATGGAGAACAAAAATGTTGAGGTTCCAAAAATAGGGAAAGATCAAGATCGACTTCCACCTCGTGCTGAAGCTGCTGCCACTAGTCATGGCCGAGACGATGAAATGCCAGCAACGTCGTCTGCCAAGGCCGATGCCCAATGTCATAGTACAGAGCATGTAAAATCCAAAACACCAAATATCAGTAAAAAAAGGACTCAAAAATCTAAAATAAAATTGTCAGAGGAGAAGCGTAAACTTGCCAATATGCCATTTACCACACGGAGTGGCAAGGAACGGCTGAGGCCCTGGCCTATGTTCATGGCTAGTGGTTCAGCTTCACATGAGGATGGAAGCACTCAGCCTCTCGCTAGAAAAATGAAAAGACTCAAGCTGGCAAAAGCACAGCAAAGAACTGTGCGTTCTTCGAAATCACAAATCCACAAGGAGAGTCCAATTGTGTCGTTTGCGATGCCTGATCTTCCCAACACTGGACGTGAAGAGCATGCGCCTTCCACCATTTGCACGCCCCCTGCAAGTGCTGGAAGGAGCACCCGCAGTCCAGTTCCTGATAGTCAGATTGAAGATGTCAGTGTTGAAGTACACCAGGATGAGGAGGATGTGGGTGTTGCTGGCGCTGGGGAGGAAATTGACCAGGAGGATTCTGATGGTGAGGTGGTTTGTTTAAGTCAGGCACCCGGGGAGACACCTGTTGTCCGTGGGAGGAATAGGGCCATTGACATGCCTGGTCAAAATACCAAAAAAATCAGCTCTTCGGTGTGGAAGTATTTCAACAGAAATGCGGACAACATTTGTCAAGCCGTGTGTTGCCTTTGTCAAGCTGTAATAAGTAGGGGTAAGGACGTTAACCACCTCGGAACATCCTCCCTTATACGTCACCTGCAGCGCATTCATCATAAGTCAGTGACAAGTTCAAAAACTTTGGGCGACAGCGGAAGCAGTCCACTGACCAGTAAATCCCTTCCTCTTGTAACCAAGCTCACGCAAACCACCCCACCAACTCCCTCAGTGTCAATTTCCTCCTTCCCCAGGAATGCCAATAGTCCTGCAGGCCATGTCACTGGCAATTCTGACGAGTCCTCTCCTGCCTGGGATTCCTCCGATGCATCCTTGCGTGTAACGCCTACTGCTGCTGGCGCTGCTGTTGTTGCTGCTGGGAGTCGATGGTCATCCCAGAGGGGAAGTCGTACTTGTAAGACCCCTTTTACTATTTCCACCAAGCAATTGACTGTCCAACAGTCCTTTGCGAGGAAGATGAAATATCACAGCAGTCATCCTGCTGCAAAGCGGATAACTGAGGCCTTGGCATCCTGGGCGGTGAGAAACGTGGTTCCGGTATCCATCATTACTGCAGAGGCAACTAGAGACTTGTTGGAGGTACTGTGTCCCCGGTACCAAATACCATCTAGGTTCCATTTCTCTAGGCAGGCGATACCGAAAATGTATACAGACCTCAGAAAAAGACTCACCAGTGTCCTAAAAAATGCAGTTGTACCCAATGTCCACTTAACCACGGACATGTGGACAAGTGGAGCAGGGCAGGCTCAGGACTATATGACTGTGACAGCCCACTGGGTAGATGTATGGACTCCCGCCGCAAGAACAGCAGCGGCGGCACCAGTAGCAGCATCTCGCAAACGCCAACTCTTTCCTAGGCAGGCTACGCTTTGTATCACCGCTTTCCAGAATACGCACACAGCTAAAAACCTCTTACGGCAACTGAGGAAGATCATCGCAGAATGGCTTACCCCAATTGGACTCTCCTGTGGATTTGTGGCATCGGACAACGCCAGCAATATTGTGTGTGCATTAAATATGGGCAAATTCCAGCACGTCCCATGTTTTGCACATACCTTGAATTTGGTGGTGCAGAATTATTTAAAAAACGAGAGGGGCGTGCAAGAGATGCTGTCGGTGGCCAGAAGAATTGCGGGACACTTTCGGCGTACAGGCACCACGTACAGAAGACTGGAGCACCACCAAAAACGCCTGAACCTGCCCTGCCATCATCTGAAGCAAGAAGTGGTAACGAGGTGGAATTCAACCCTCTATATGCTTCAGAGGTTGGAGGAGCAGCAAAAGGCCATTCAAGCCTATACAACTGAGCACGATATAGGAGGTGGAATGCACCTGTCTCAAGCGCAGTGGAGAATGATTTCAACGTTGTGCAAGGTTCTGCAACCTTTTGAACTTGCCACACGTGAAGTCAGTTCAGACACTGCCAGCCTGAGTCAGGTCATTCCCCTCATCAGGCTTTTGCAGAAGAAGCTGGAGACATTGAAGGAGGAGCTAACACAGAGCGATTCCGCTAGGCATGTGGGACTTGTGGATGGAGCCCTTAATTCGCTTAACAAGGATTCACGGGTGGTCAATCTGTTGAAATCAGAGCACTACATTTTGGCCACCGTGCTCGATCCTAGATTTAAAACCTACCTTGGATCTCTCTTTCCGGCAGACACAAGTCTGCTGGGGTTCAAAGAACTGCTGGTGACAAAATTGTCAAGTCAAGCGGAACGCGACCTGTCAACATCTACTCCTTCACATTCTCCCGCAACTGGGGGTGCGAGGAAAAGGCTCAGAATTCCGAGCCCACCCGCTGGCGGTGATGCAGGGCAGTCTGGAGCGACTGCTGATGGTGACATCTGGTCCGGACTGAAGGACCTGACAACGATTACGGACATGTCGTCTACTGTCACTGCATATGATTCTCTCCCCATTGAACGAATGGTGGAGGATTATATGAGTGACCGCATCCAAGTAGGCACGTCAGACAGTCCGTACTTATACTGGCAGGAAAAAGAGGCAATTTGGAGGCCCTTGCACAAACTGGCTTTATTCTACCTAAGTTGCCCTCCCACAAGTGTGTACTCCGAAAGAGTGTTTAGTGCCGCCGCTCACCTTGTCAGCAATCGGCGTACGAGGTTACATCCAGAAAATGTGGAGAAGATGATGTTCATTAAAATGAATTATAATCAATTCCTCCGTGGAGACATTGACCAGCAGCAATTGCCTCCACAAAGTACACAGGGAGCTGAGATGGTGGATTCCAGTGGGGACGAATTGATAATCTGTGAGGAGGGGGATGTACACGGTGATATATCGGAGGATGATGATGAGGTGGACATCTTGCCTCTGTAGAGCCAGTTTGTGCAAGGAGAGATTAATTGCTTATTTTTTGGTGGGGGTCCAAACCAACCCGTCATTTCAGTCACAGTCGTGTGGCAGACCCTGTCACTGAAATGATGGGTTGGTTAAAGTGTAAATGTCCTGTTTATACAACATAAGGGTGGGTGGGAGGGCCCAAGGACAATTCCATCTTGCACCTCTTTTTTCTTTCATTTTTCTTTGCGTCATGTGCTGTTTGGGGAGTGTTTTTTGGAAGGGCCATCCTGCGTGACACTGCAGTGCCACTCCTAGATGGGCCAGGTGTTTGTGTCGGCCACTAGGGTCGCTAAGCTTACTCACACAGCTACCTCATTGCGCCTCTTTTTTTCTTTGCGTCATGTGCTGTTTGGGGAGTATTTTTTGGAAGGGCCATCCTGCGTGACACTGCAGTGCCACTCCTAGATGGGCCAGGTGTTTGTGTCGGCCACTAGGGTCGCTTAGCTTACTCACACAGCTACCTCATTGCGCCTCTTTTTTTCTTTGCGTCATGTGCTGTTTGGGGAGTGTTTTTTGGAAGGGCCATCCTGCGTGACACTGCAGTGCCACTCCTAGATGGGCCAGGTGTTTGTGTCGGCCACTAGGGTCGCTTAGCTTACTCACACAGCTACCTCATTGCGCCTCTTTTTTTCTTTGCATCATGTGCTGTTTGGGGAGTGTTTTTTGGAAGGGCCATCCTGCGTGACACTGCAGTGCCACTCCTAGATGGGCCAGGTGTTTGTGTCGGCCACTAGGGTCTCTTAGCTTACTCACACAGCTACCTCATTGCGCCTCTTTTTTTCTTTGCGTCATGTGCTGTTTGGGGAGTGTTTTTTGGAAGGGCCATCCTGCGTGACACTGCAGTGCCACTCCTAGATGGGCCAGGTGTTTGTGTCGGCCACTAGGGTCGCTTAGCTTACTCACACAGCTACCTCATTGCGCCTCTTTTTTTCTTTGCGTCATGTGCTGTTTGGGGAGTGTTTTTTGGAAGGGCCATCCTGCGTGACACTGCAGTGCCACTCCTAGATGGGCCAGGTGTTTGTGTCGGCCACTAGGGTCGCTTAGCTTACTCACACAGCTACCTCATTGCGCCTCTTTTTTTCTTTGCGTCATGTGCTGTTTGGGGAGTGTTTTTTGGAAGGGCCATCCTGCGTGACACTGCAGTGCCACTCCTAGATGGGCCAGGTGTTTGTGTCGGCCACTTGGGTCGCTTAGCTTAGCCATCCAGCGACCTCGGTGCAAATTTTAGGACTAAAAATAATATTGTGAGGTGTGAGGTGTTCAGAATAGACTGAAAATGAGTGTAAATTATGGTTATTGAGGTTAATAATACTTTAGGATCAAAATGACCCCCAAATTCTATGATTTAAGCTGTTTTTTAGGGTTTTTTGAAAAAAACACCCGAATCCAAAACACACCCGAATCCGACAAAAAAAATTCGGTGAGGTTTTGCCAAAACGCATTCGAACCCAAAACACGGCCGCGGAACCGAACCCAAAACCAAAACACAAAACCCGAAAAATGTCCGGTCAATGGCCCTATTCCTCCCACGGACAACAGGTGTCTCCCCGGGTGCCTGACTTAAACAAACCACCTCACCATCAGAATCCTCCTGGTCAATTTCCTCCCCAGCGCCAGCAACACCCATATCCTCCTCATCCTGGTGTACTTCAACACTGACATCTTCAATCTGACTATCAGGAACTGGACTGCGGGTGCTCCTTCCAGCACTTGCAGGGGGGCGTGCAAATGGTGGAAGGCGCATGCTCTTCACGTCCAGTGTTGGGAAGGTCAGGCATCGCAAACGACACAATTGGACTCTCCTTGTGGATTTGTGATTTTGAAGAACGCACAGTTCTTTGCTGTGCTTTTGCCAGCTTGAGTCTTTTCATTTTTCTAGCGAGAGGCTGAGTGCTTCCATCCTCATGTGAAGCTGAACCACTAGCCATGAACATAGGCCAGGGCCTCAGCCGTTCCTTGCCAGTCCGTGTGGAAAATGGCATATTGGCAAGTTTACGCTTCTCCTCTGACAATTTTATTTTAGATTTTTGAGTCCTTTTTTTACTGATATTTGGTGTTTTGGATTTTACATGCTCTGTACTATGACATTGGGCATCGGCCTTGGCAGACGACGTTGCTGGCATTTCATCGTCTCGGCCATGACTAGTGGCAGCAGCTTCAGCACGAGGTGGAAGTCGATCTTGATCTTTCCCTATTTTTGGAACCTCAACATTTTTGTTCTCCATATTTTAATAGGCACAACTAAAAGGCACCTCAGGTAAACAATGGAGATGGATGGATACTAGTATACTTATGGATGGACGAGCGACTGCCGACACAGAGGTAGCTACAGCCGTGGACTACCGTACTGCGTCTGCTGCTAATATAGACTGGATGATAATGATATAAAAAATATATATATATATCACTACTGCAGCCGGACAGGTATATATTATATAATGACGGACCTGCTGGACACTGTCAGCAGCACTGCAGACTCCTAAAGTAAGCTACTAGTAGTATCAAGAAGATAGAAAAAAAACAAACACCACAGGTAGGTGGTATACAATTATGGATGGACGAGCGACTGCCGACACAGAGGTAGCTACAGCCGTGGACTACCGTACTGCGTCTGCTGCTAATATAGACTGGATGATAATGATATAAAAAATATATATATATATCACTACTGCAGCCGGACAGGTATATATTATATAATGACGGACCTGCTGGACACTGTCAGCAGCACTGCAGACTCCTAAAGTAAGCTACTAGTAGTATCAAGAAGATAGAAAAAAAAAAACACCACAGGTAGGTGGTATACAATTATGGATGGACGAGCGACTGCCGACACAGAGGTAGCTACAGCCGTGGACTACCGTACTGCGTCTGCTGCTAATATAGACTGGATGATAATGATATAAAAAATATATATATATCACTACTGCAGCCGGACAGGTATATATTATATAATTAATGACGGACCTGCTGGACACTGTCAGCAGAATGCGTTTATAGAATAAAAACACCACACGACGAGTGTTTAACTTTTTCATGCAGACAATCACAATATACTGGTGGTCAGACAGTGGTCACTGGTCAGTCACACTGGCAGTGGCACTCTGGCAGCAAAAGTGTGCACTGTTAAATAATATGTACTCCTGCTACTGCTCCCCAGTCTCCCCCACAATTAAGCTGTGTGAGCACTGAACACTCAGCACAGTCAGATATACATAGATGATGCAGCACACTGAGGCTGAGCACATATATGGTATACTGTTACTGTGTCACTGTGTATCGTTTTTTTTCAGGCAGAGAACGGATTATATTAAATAATAATATAATAAAAAAAACTGCACTGGTGGTCACTGGTTAGTCACTAGTAAACTCTGCACTCTCTGAGTACTCCTAAGCTCCAGTAAATCAAGTGTCTCACTCTCACTCTCTCTCTTCTAATCTAAATGGAGAGGACGCCAGCCACGTCCTCTCCCTATGAATCTCAATGCACGTGTGAAAATGGCGGCGACGCGCGGCTCCTTATATAGAATCCGAGTCTCGCGATAGAATCCGAGCCTCGCGAGAATCCGACAGCGGGATGATGACGTTCGGTGCGCGCTCGGGTTAGCCGAGCAAGGCGGGAGATCCGAGTCTGCCTCGGATCCGTGTAAAAAGGCTGAAGTTCGGGGGGGTTCGGATTCCGAGGAACCGAACCCGCTCATCACTAGTATCTGAATCTGACTTAAGTACTGTAGTACTCACAAGGGTTAGTAGTGTTCAGGTCATTAAGCATAGACAACATCCCAGTTATAATGCACTTGCTTAACATGACCCCTCATTAGCATTACTTTTTCAGAAAAATATAACAGTGATCTACCTTTGTGACTATGGGGGTAATTCAGATCTGATCGCTGGCTGCTAATTTTGCTGTCCTGCGTCCAAATAGTCGCTGCCTCCAGGGGGAGTGTAAATTCGCTGGGCAAGTGTGTGATCACTTGTGTACGCTGAGCTGTGAAAATCCACTCAGGGCCGGTGCAAGGTATCTCTGCACCCTAGGCAAAGTTTCAGCCTAGCGCCCCCTAATCTGCAACACCCCCCACCTCCCGGAGGTATCATTCTACATAGACAGAGAAAAGGGATGACACTCAAGGACTTATAAAATGAAAATCTATATTGTAATATGTATAAATGTTAGGTGGTATATTAGGAATCGATAGGACGCTGAGGCCAGTTTCTCCAATGTGCTGTGCAACCCCCCCCCACCCCCCCCCCCACCCTCTGTGGTCCCGCAGAAACCCCATGGGCTACTTACCATATGTTGTTTTCCCTCATTATTGGCAGGGTTCTTCCTACAGCCAGCCGCAGCATTACAGCGACGCTGCTGGGTGCAGACATGTAGTCAGGTGCTGCTTGCTGCTGGAGAGCCGGGATCCAGGGCCCTGGTGGAGGTGAATCAGGGCTATGAGGAGCGACTGTGGGGGCGCCCCTCAGGAGCAATAGTTATATCTGCCTCCTATGTGCCTTCACATGACTTGATGATACTCGTGTCAGCACAGAGGAAGAGCTGAGGCACTATGCAGTGCAGCCTGATAGTGGCAGCTTTACCTGATTAGACCTGCAGCCGCTGCCGGTGCAGTGTAAAAGGATATGTCTCGTACAGAGACACCCTTCACTTTATTGCTTGATGAATTCAGTGGCGCCCTCCAAGGGCCGGAGCCCCTAGGCAGCCGCCTAAAGCTGCCTAATGGAAGAGCCGGCCCTGAATCCACTTTTTGCAGTCTGTGCACAGCCCAGGACTTACTCCTCCAGTGCGATGAGAACAGGCTGATCAGGTCTGGAGCTGACGTCAGACACCCTCCCTGAAAACGCTTGAGCATGCCTGCGTTTTTTTCGGACACTCCCTGTAAACGCTCAGTTGCCACCCACAAACGGCCTCTTCCTGTCAATCACACTGCGAATGCCTGTGCGATCAGATTTTTTGCACCATCCCGTCACTGACCGGCGATGCCCATTGTTGTTGTCCGACACACATGCGCATTGCTGAGCATACATATGCGCAGCTAGGATCTGTTTGGCCGCTGTGCAAAAATGCACAGTAGCGATCAGATCTAAATTACCCCCAGTGTACAGTACTATCACAGCCAGTACTAACTTCCACTTTCATGATTCAAATTAATCCTAACTTCAGGAAACTAAATATATACAATCCCAGGGTTTGGGACTGAAAATAGCAAATAATATATTCACCTATATATCTACATGCACCTCGGAGTATGGTATACCTTTATGGGGTTTTTATTATACTTCCAAGTACAGAACTTAACAAAACATTAGTATATGTAATGGTACAGTACCTGTCATCATATCATTTTTAGGTAAAGTATAGAGATTATTTAGATTCTAGAGTAAGAATATCTTTTGGAGTGAGAGCAACAGGGGTGTAACTCCCAGAGGCAATGGAGATGCCTGCTTCTGGGCTCCAAGCCCTGAAGGGGCACCTGCATGTACAGCAGCACCTGTGTGGTTAACAGTTGGATCTCTTACTCTTCCAATGAAGCTCTGCAGCAGTTAATCAGCTCTGTCCCAGGAGCCTTGCTAACACCTGTAATAAGGGGACAGGATGAATCCCGTTTGGTACCACTCAGGCTGCACTGCAACAAGCAACAGTGCACCCACCGCTGCTACTGGACCGTGAGATTGGACCCACCATTGAAAGGTGATTTTGCATGTTGCAGACTGCTAACACTGGTGAGTCTGACCTTGTAAAACAGCATAGCTGAAGCCCTGCCAATTTACTGTGGCCTCCGGTCCCTGTAGACCAGCTCAGAGTGCTATCTAAATAATTCTGCAAGTCATGTGCGCGCGCGTGTGTGTGTGTGTGTGTGTGTGTGTGTATATAAATATATATATATATATATATATATATATACACACAAGTTAGTGCTCAGATCAAATATAGAATCTTTCTCATGGAACTCCAAGTCCCAAATACTTAGTGAAACAAACCACCATTCTTTTTGTCAGACTCAGTTCTTCTGTTGCCAAATCACAAAAGCTGACCGGTGTCACCTCATAATATCCCTGATTCTACAGGTTGTGTAGAAATCTAGAAGCAATAAGCAAAGAGGGCCCTCTCCATAGTGCAGGTATCAGTTATAAAATGTATTAAGACAATCACAGAGTAAAAATAGGTCGTGAATCACATACCACAGGTGGCAGTCAAACCACCGTCAGTAATAACCGCTTTATAAGTACTGTATTTCACCAGGATGCTTGTATCGATCTCTGTGGCAGTGACCATCTGCTCACATCTTTGGTATACACCTGGTTGGACTTCTCGAATGCTAGGCCACGTCCCTACACGTTTCGTCACTTGGACTTCGTCTGAGGGCTCTGGCGATGTCCAAGTGACGAAATGCATAGGCACATGGCTTAGCGTTCGAGAACAACAATGGAGGCAAAAAAGCTCAGAAGCCTCCCAGAGCAAAGAGGACTTAATATTTAATTCTCATCCACATTATCTCCAGCTGAAATTAGTGTCCTCAGTGAAGGATTGTCCTTCATACCAACGACTAAGCCGGATAAATTCAAGTGGAACGTGTAAAACATTAAGATTCTGAGAACTCTCAAATTAAAGGAATGTTTAGGAAAAAATCCAAGTACAAATACTGCTTCTGATTTACCACATCAACTGCAGAAAATTGGTCCTAATTCCCAATTTTAACCCATTTCCAACAATGCCACAATTAAAACTTTTCATCATATTGTTGAGTGTGTTTCAACAGAGCGTATACCGCATAATAGTCATAAGAATCTCTTTAAGAAGGAACAACACACCCTAAATCCTTGGGGTTATGATGGGACATCATTACAAGAAATGCTGATAAAGAGGGTTCACTGGTGGTGGTTGATACTGCCGATTATCGGACTGAGTGTCTTAAACTGTTGAATGATGGTGATATATACAGTAGTATGGATGATGATCCCTCTGGTGTTTACAAAGCTGAATTAGATGTTCTCAAAAAGGCAGTCTCTGATGGTATTGTTAGTAGTGATGTATGTAATAAGTTAAGGACTGAAGTTCAAGTAGTGCCACTTTTTTATACAATTCCCAAGATACACAAGAACCCAGTAAGACCTCCTGGCATACTGTCACAATCCTGACTGTAGTTTTCAGATTTGGTGACTTACCCCTGCCATCTGTCCCGGATCCTGTGCCTTTTTGCTCACTGAGTTAAACAGCTTGTCAGCACTATGAGTTTCCTGAGTTCTCTGCCTGAAAGGTAATAGTTAACTAGCTCCACCTGTGGTGATCTCCTGTGTGAGGCTGAATTCAGTAATCTGAAGCTTAGGCCTAAAAGCCAGTATCCTATGTTTTGCAGAAGTTCAGGCTTCAGTGTTCTCTCGGCCTGCTAGGCCTCACTCTACATCACAGCCTAGTCTAGAGTACTCACATGACAGTGACTGTTCACCTGACCCAGAGTTGTCCAATCCTCTGCCAGCCTGAGACTCTCTGCATCACCTAACACTGCTCACCAATCACCAAGGACCAGGAAGTATAAGTCGGGAGACTGAGTTGGAAACTGGGCCAGTTCCTCGTGTCACACACAGCTCTGTGTGAGCTTTGAAGCTGAGCTCCCTAAAGGTAACCCCTGTACTTTAGTTCCTGTGAAAACTCTGTTCCTTTGTTACCCAGTTTGGTTTACATTTGTGTTGCCACTGATATTCACTATCCACGAGTCTCAACGTAAAACCACAGCTGCCGTGTTTCATCTTTACTGCTGTTGTAGTTGTGATCTCCAGAGCTCCCGTATCCCTGTGGCTTCAGTGCCTCCAAGCAGCTCCGTGCCTCCAAGCACCTCCATGCCTCCAGCACTTCCGTGCCTCCAAGCACCTCCGTGCCTCCAGCACCTCCGTGCCTCCAAGCACCTCAGTGCCTCCAAGCACCTCAGTGCCTCCAAACACCTCAGTGCCTCCAGGCACTTCTGCACCTACAAGCACCTCAGTGCCTCCAAGCACCTCAGTGCCTCCAAGCACTTCCGTGCCTCCAAGCACCTCCGTGCCTCCGAGCACTTCTGCACCTACAAACACCTCAGTGCCTCCAAGCACCTCAGTGCCTTCAAGCACCTCAGTGTCTCCAAGCACTTCTGCACCTACAAGCACTTCAGTGCCTCCAAGCACCTCAGTGCCTCCAAGCACCTCAGTGTCTCCAAACACTTCTGCACCTACAAGCACTTCTGCACCTACAAGCACTTCAGTGCCTCCAAGCACCTCAGTGCCTCCAAGCACCTCAGTGATTCCAAACACCCAGTGCTCCCAAGCGCATTTGTGTTGCCACTGATATTCACTATTTCCACGAGTCTTAACGTAAAACCACAGCTGTCGTGTTTCATCTTTACTGCTGTTGTAGTTGTGATCTCCAGAGCTCCCGTATCCCTGTGGCTTCAGTGCCTCCAAGCACCTCCGTGCCTCCAAGCACCTCCGTGCCTCCAGCACCTCCGTGCCTCCAAGCACCTCTGTGCCTCCAAGCACTTCAGCACCTCCAAGCACCTCAGTGCCTCCAAACACCTCAGTGCCTCCAGGCACTTCTGCACCTACAAGCGCCTCAGTGCCTCCAAGCACCTCAGTGCCTCCAAGCACCTCCGTGCCTCCGAGCACTTCTGCACCTACAAACACCTCAGTGCCTCCAAGCACCTCAGTGCCTCCAAGCACCTCAGTGTCTCCAAGCACTTCTGCACCTACAAGCACTTCAGTGCCTCCAAGCACCTCAGTGATTCCAAACACCCAGTGCTCCCAAGCGTAGTTGGTGTCTCCAGCATCCGGTACTCCTTCATTCATTCATTCATTCATTCATTCCTCAGCACCTTTTCAAGTTCTGTCTTTCAGGAGACCTCCAGCATCCATACGTGCCTCCTGTCTGCCGACCAAATCCTGCATGAGGGAAACCTAGATTCGGCCATTTCTGCTGCGGTCCAGCTGCGGTTCCTCTTCCCGATCACCGGAAGAAACCCCGAGTCCACTACACTTCCAAACCAGGTCAGTGATAGTATTCACATAGTCCTCCAGTCGCCCGCACAGACTTCACTAACACCGGGTTCACAAAACCACAGTCATGACAGTAGGAACTGGCCACATGGACCCGGCCGAAAGTGTTTGTCTGACGCAGGACCTCCTAAGCAATATTGCAGGACGCTTGGAGGGTTTGGAGTCGACTCAGCATTAATTGGCACAGTGTCTGCAGCGGAATTAGTTCTCCAGAGATTCTCTGACCTTCTGCACTAAGACTCCTGACCAACTGCAGATTTTCTACCAGATGTTATTACAGTTACAAAAACTTTTGTCTAGTATTCTTTCTGTGTTGCCTGATCTCTTCAGGAATACTACCAACGTTGTTGAACCTGTATTGTCCCATACAGTTAATAGAGTCTCTTCCTCTGTGCAAGGGAAAGTTGTTCATCAGAGCTATCCACGGCCCAAGCTCTCTGAAGCTGAACGTCAGCGGCGTAGGGAGCTACACCTCTGTCTTTACTGTGGAAATTCTGGTCATTTTGTTAAAGACTGCATTCTTCGTAAGCCAGGGAATGGTGACAAATCTCAGTATCATAGTGCTCATGTCTACAAGTCATCCACAGTAGCCGATCCTGCTACTGCTGACGGGGATATCAAGAAGGCTACTCTGAAAGAGACTCAAATTTATGACTGGGGTCCGGTGATTAAAAGACCTTATCCCAAGTTGGGTGTCCAGAGAAGAATGTTCAAGCCATTTAGAGTCACAGAGGAGTCCGTGTCTACAGCCCAAGGAGGGGCGTCCGTGTCTACAGCCCAAGGAGGGGCGTCCGTGTCTACAGCCCAAGGAGGGGCGTCTGTGTCTACAGCCCAAGGAGGGGCGTCCGTATCTTCAGCCCCAGGGAGGGGTTTAGAGCGTCCAGCCCCAGTGAGGGGTTCAGAGTGTCCAGCCCCAGGAGGGGCGTCTTCAGAGTATCCAGCCCCAGGAGGGGCGTCTTCAGAGTGTCCAGCCCCAGGAGGGGCGTCTTCAGAGTGTCCAGCCCCAGGAGGGGCGTCTTCAGAGTGTCCAGCCCCAGGAGGGGCGTCTTCAGAGTGTCCAGCCCCAGGAGGGGTGTCTTCAGAGGGTCCAGCCCCAGAGAGTCTACAAAGTGCTGCCCAGCCAGAGAGTCTACCCAGCTACAGAGTGCTGCCCAGCCAGAGAGTCTACAGAGTGCTGCCCAGCCAGAGAGTCTACAGAGTGCTGCCCAGCCAGAGAGTCTACAGAGTGCTGCCCAGCCAGAGAGTCTACAGAGTGCTGCCCAGCCAGAGAGTCTACAGAGTGCTGCCCAGCCAGAGAGTCTACAGAGTGCTGCCCAGCCCCGTGAAGTGGGGGCTCTTACCTTAGCCCAGCCCCGTGAAGTGGGGGCTCTTGCCTTAGCCCAGCCCCGTGAAGTGGGGGCTCTTGCCTTAGCCCAGCCCCGTGAAGTGGGGGGTCTTGCCTTAGCCCAGCCCTGTGAAGTGGGGGCTCTTGCCTTAGCCCAGCCCTGTGAAGTGGGGGCTCTTGCCTTAGCCCAGCCCCGTGAAGTGGGGGCTCTTGCCTCAGCCCAGCCCCGTGAAGTGGGGGCTCTTGCCTCAGCCCAGCCCCGTGAAGTGGGGGCTCTTGCCTCAGCCCAGCCCCGTGAAGTGGGGGCTCTTGCCTCAGCCAGCCCTGTGAAGAGGGGGCTCCTGCCTCAGCCCAGCCCCGTGAAGAGGGGGTTCCAGCCGGTCCAGCAATACTCCAGGCTCCGCCTGGTCAGTTCGTCCTGATTCCAGCCGGTCCAGCGATACTCCAGGACCAGCCTGGTCAGTCTCCTTTGGCTCCAGCCAATTCAAGTATCCTTGGATCCAATCCAGTCCTACTCGTTCAGCCAAAGATTTCTTCAGTTTCAATCTTTTCAAGTTCATCTAGACTCAAACCGATTCCAAGCATTGGTCCGAGTACAGAACTTTTGTCAGTTGGTCCCAGTAAAGGACTTCCACCATCTTATTCTAGAATTAGACTTCAGTCTGTCTCTGATTCTGTTTCCTTGTCTTCCAGCACTGAGTCCACAGCTTCTGCGGGGAATTCTAATACCTATTCTCTTCATTGTCAGGATAAATTGGCTGTAACCACTAAAGTTAAGAAAAATCCCAAGGCTACTCACTTAAAGTCTGAACGTGCTCTAGAGCTGGATACTGGTCTAAGTACAGTTTTCTCAGCTTTGTCCCTAAGCTTGTCTGAGCAACTTAATGTTCCATCTGCTGATTTGGATACAGGACTTCAGGCTAATTTTGCTGAGAAGGACACCGAAGTTACTTCCTCAATCCAGTCACCAGAGTTGTTTACCTCAGTCGCAGACGCAAGTGGTGCTGCTTCGGGGAGAATTACTAGCATCTCCATCCAGAAGATTTCAAGTGATTTCTCAGTCTTATTTGAGGACTTCAGCCAGACTACTTCAGAAGGGATAGTTTCTCATCAGCCTGACGTTCTACAAACTAACTCCAATCTTGCTTCTGAGAGTGCATCATTGGTTTCAGCCTCTAAGCTTTCGTCTGATGGTTTACCACCTATTTACTTTGATGGAGATTTATTGCAATATGCCGCTCTGGTTGAACAATTTCTCTCTCTGATGGAGTCTGAACCTTCAGGTGCAGTAACTCCTTCCAACGTTACTCAATATCTGTTCCTGGCATTCAGAGGAAGAGCTTTGGAGTGAGCCAACACGCTTTTTGAGAGTAATGATCCTGTGTTCCATGACTTACAGACTTTTAGTAATGCTGTGGTTAATAAATTTAGTCCTAAACCTTTGGAATCTGACTCGGTAAAAGAATCATGCTCTAAAGGGAATGCAGAAGGAAGTTTGTGCTGTCCTCCCAGGGATAATCTAAGAATCTCCTTCGGTAAGACTCCGACCATTAAAATTGCTCATGTAGGAGTCTCTCCTAGCTCAGAGAATTTAAAACTCCAGTGCACCTCCTTTTCATCTGCAAACTGTGTATCTAAGGGAGATTCATATCTTCCATTAGACTTGGACACAGACTCTGAATTTGATCCAGTTCATGATGCTACTCCTTTCATGGGAGGTCCCATGTTCTCTAAGGAAGGTTTTTCTTTACAGGAGATTCCGCTCTCCGTGGTCAAAACCAAATGTTCCCGTAAGAAGAGGCATCGACGAAGGTCCTAAGTTCTAGATAATAGAGAGCAGCGCGTTGTGGTTAATGGATCTTTTTCAACTTGGACTGAAGTGCTAAGTGGTGTGCCGCAAGGCTCAGTATTAGGACCGCTATTGTTCAATATTTTCATTAACGACCTAACAGAAGGTCTAGAGAGCATGGTGTCAATGTTTGCAGATGATACCAAATTGTGTAAGGCTATAAATACAGAGGAGGATGCCAAGTCTCTTCAGAACGACTTAGTTAAATTAGAAGCATGGGCAGCCAAATGGAGAATGCGCTTCAACACAGACAAGCGTAAGGTAATGCACTGTGGTAACAAGAACAAAAATTACACCTACCTACTAAATGGGGTAAAATTAGGGGATTCTGTACTGGAAAAGGACTTAGGTGTCCTCATAGATAGCAAGCTAAGCAGTAGTACCCAAAGTAGGACTGCAGCAAAGAAGGCTAATAAGATATTAGCATGCATAAAACGGGGTATTGATGCTAGGGACGAGAGTATTATACTCCCGTTATATAAATCACTAGTGAGGCCACACCTTGAATACTGTGTACAATTCTGGGCACCGTACTACAAAATGGATATCCTGGAGCTTGAAAAGGTACAGAGGAGGGCGACCAAACTAATTAAGGGCATGGAGACGATGGAATACAAGGAAAGGCTTGAAAGACTAGGCATGTTTACATTGGAAAAGTGGAGACTAAGAGGGGATATGATCAACATCTACAAATATATAAGGGGACAATACACAGAGCTTGCGCGGGACCTGTTTTTGGTTAGATCAACACAGAGGACTCGTGGACACTCGCTCAGGTTAGAGGAGAGGAGATTCCGCACAATACGGCGTAAAGGCTTTTTCACGGTAAGGACAATACGTGTTTGGAATTCCCTGCCCGAGGGAATTGTAATGGCGGAATCTGTCAACACCTTTAAGAATGGGTTAGATAAATTCCTAATGGATAAGGATATCCAGGGGTATGGTGCATAGTCATGCATTATAGTTACTATAAATAGGGATAAAATGCAACGGCTGACAGCAGCATCAGTCAGAAATTTTAGTCAAATCATCATGCATAGGAGACCACAAATAGGTTGAACTCGATGGACAATTGTCTTTTTTCAACCTCAGATACTATGTTACTATGTTACTATGTTACTATGTTCTTCTGTATGAATTTCTCAAGTTCCTCTAAGATTCAAGATGGGTGTCCGGAGTCCACCCTTGAAGAGGGGGGTACTGTCACAATCCTGACTGTAGTTTTCAGATTTGGTGACTTACCCCTGCCATCTGTCCCGGATCCTGTGCCTTTTTGCTCACTGAGTTAAACAGATTGTCAGCACTATGAGTTTCCTGAGTTCTCTGCCTGAAAGGTAATAGTTAACTAGCTCCACCTGTGGTGATCTCCTGTGTGAGGCTGAATTCAGTAATCTGAAGTATAGGCCTAAAAGCCAGTATCCTATGTTTTGCAGAAGTTCAGGCTTCAGTGTTCTCTCGGCCTGCTAGGCCTCACTCTACATCACAGACTAGTCTAGAGTACTCACATGACAGTGACTGTTCACCTGACCCAGAGTTGTCCAATCCTCTGTCAGCCTGAGACTCTCTGCATCACCTAACACTGCTCACCAATCACCAAGGACCAGGAAGTATAAGTCGGGAGACTGAGTTGGAAACTGGGCCAGTTCCTCGTGTCACACACAGCTCTGTGTGAGCTTTGAAGCTGAGCTCCCTAAAGGTAACCCTTGTACTTTAGTTCCTGTGAAAACTCTGTTCCTTTGTTACCCAGTTTGGTTTACATTTGTGTTGCCACTGATATTCACTATTTCCACGAGTCTCAACGTAAAACCACAGCTGCCGTGTTTCATCTTTACTGCTGTTGTAGTTGTGATCTCCAGAGCTCCCGTATCCCTGTGGCTTCAGTGCCTCCAAGCACCTCCGTGCCTCCAAGCACCTCCATGCCTCCAAGCACCTCCGTGCCTCCAAGCACCTCCGTGCCTCCAGCACCTCTGTGCCTCCAAGCACTTCAGCGCCTCCAAGCACCTCAGTGCCTCCAAACACCTCAGTGCCTCCAGGCACTTCTGCACCTACAAGCACCTCAGTGCCTCCAAGCACTTCCGTGCCTCCAAGCACCTCCGTACCTCCGAGCACTTCTGCACCTACAAACACCTCAGTGCCTTCAAGCACCTCAGTGCCTTCAAGCACCTCAGTGTCTCCAAGCACTTCTGCACCTACAAGCACCTCAGTGCCTCCAAGCACCTCAGTGTCTCCAAGCACTTCTGCACCTACAAGCACTTCAGTGCCTCCAAGCACCTCAGTGATTCCAAACACCCAGTGCTCCCAAGCGTAGTTGGTGTCTCCAGCATCCGGTACTCCTTCATTCATTCATTCCTCAGCAGCTTTTCAAGTTCTGTCTTTCAGGAGACCTCCAGCATCCATACGTGCCTCCTGTCTGCCGACCAAATCCTGCATGAGGGAAACCTAGATTCGGCCATCTCTGCTGCGGTCCCGCTGCGGTTCCTCTTCCCGGTCACCGGAAGAAACCCAGAGTCCACTACACTTCCAAACCAGGTCAGTGATAGTATTCACATAGTCCTCCAGTCGCCCGCACAGACTTCACTAACACCGGGTTCACAAAACCACAGTCATGACACATACATTACAAATGGTGTCACACTCCGGACTTTTAAAAGTACTTGCTTACCTATGCAATATCTGTCCTGGCTGGTGCAAATGTCTGTGCGCTCTGTATCCACACAGCACTCCCAGAGGTCCACCAGCGCTGATCCAGTGCATAGCACTTCACAGCACTGTCTTTCATTGTTTCATTGTTTATTTCTCATTGTGCTCACTTCCTGGTGTTTGGGCCTAGTCAGAATATCTCCCCAAATTTAGACATGGGCACTGCAAACTTGGATTCCATCAGCTGATCCTCCATTGTCCAATCCCGGAGCTCCTTTTCATCAGCTGACTGCACCATCCACTGAATCAACACTGCAAGGTATAAAGGTAACTTCCTGGGATTTACCAATTCGTCAGTACAACAGTCTCTATCCAGGAACTGACAGCTCTTTGCTGAGCTCCTTCATTCCAGTGACTTTGTATAATCCAGTCCGTCCCGATTCCATTCTGGCTAACATTGCTATTTGGACTTTGCCTTTCTTCAGTGTCTTTCTGTAATACTGCCAGTGTTAAGATTCCGGATCAAGCCCAGTGAGCACTCCAGTCCGTTCTGGTTCCATTCCAGATGCTATTGTCATTTGAACTGTGTCTTTCTGCAATACTGCCAGTGTCAAGATTACGGATCAAGCCCGGTGAGCACTCCAGTCCGTTCTGGTTCCATTTCGGATGCTATTGTCATTTGAACTTTGTCTTCTACAGTCCAATCCAGTTTCATTTCGGATATTATTATTTGAACTTTGTCTTCTACAGTCCAATCCAGGATATTATTGTTATTTGAACTTTTTTCTTCAGTACAATCCAGTTTCATTTCAGTAATCATTCCTGTGGCTAACCTGGTATCTTCTGTCAGCATACAGTAACTGCAGTGAATCATGGATGCTGTTCTTTAATAAAAGTTTTATTCTTTATTATAATTGCCTCTGGGCTTGTCACTGCTAAAACAACAACGGTTCTTTTAAGTCATGGAGCTACACTTCCTTCACCTTCAAATCCTCCAGCTTTTCATCCATCTTCAGTGTCTCGGCTCCAGCTATCTAAATCTACCAAATTCGATGGGAACCCCCAAAATTGCAGGTTTTTTTTTAAATTAATGTGAGATCCACTTCAAATTACAACCTAATAACTTTCCAACTGAGCATACCAAGGTTGCATATATCATCTCCTTTCTCTCTGGGTCAACCTTGGACAGGGCATCTCCACTCTGGGAAATATCCGATGCAATAGTGTCTTCATATAAAGACTTTGTAACATCTTTTCAACAGATTTTCGATGAACCTGGGAGAGTGACATCTACTTCCACAGACATCTTACATCTTCGCCAAGGGTCTCACTCTGTTTGGCAATACCTGGTTCAATTCCAAATATTGGCTTCTGAATTAAGCTGGAATAATGAGGCACTCTATGCAGCATTTTGGAATGGTCTATCTGAAAAAATCAAAGACGAACTTACTGCCACTCGTGACCTTCCAGACAAGTTAAGGTCCTTAGTCTCCCTATGTACTAAGGTGGACTTACGCTTCCGGGAACGAGCTATTGAAAGAGGAAGATTTTCTCTGCCTAAGATTTCAGCATGGTCAACTCATCAGGTTGCTCCTTGCAAGGAGGAACTGATGCAAGTAAACCACTCTCGTCTGTTCCAGAAAGAACTCCAAAGACGATGTCCTGAAAATCTCTGTCTCTACTGTGCTGCTCCTTCACATCAAATCAACTCCTGTCCCAAGCATCCGGGAAACGCCCGCTCCTAGTCAAACAAGGAGAGGCTCGACTGGGAGTAATCAACTCCTCTCCATGAAATTCCGATTGTATTCTTTCAATTTATTTGCAAGTTGCCCAATGATTCAAGAAAGTCTCTGCTCTTCCCGACTCCGGTGCTGCTGGAAATTTCATCATCACAGCTTTAGTCCAGCAATGGGCACTACCCTCCTAAATATTGTCCAAACCAGTTTATCTAACTGCGGTAGATGGGAGGCGCATATTAAGTGGTACCATTACCACCAGACTCAACTTCTTTGAGTCAAGATTGGGGCCTTGCATTCCGAATGTGTACATTTTCTAGTTATCCCCAGGGCATCGCATTCCATTGTTCTGGGTCTGCCTTGGCTCCGCCAGCATAACCCCCAAATCAATTGGGAAACCTCTCAAATCACTGTTTGGGGGTCATCCTGTTTCAAGTCCTGCTAGCAACAAGTATTACCAACATGTTCTAAAGGTCCATCTCATTTGGATATTCCTCCGCATCCTTATGAAGAATTTGCAGATGTATTCAGCAAGGCAGGTGCAGACGTTCTTCCTTCTCATTGTGAATGGGATTGCCCAATAGACCTGATTCCAGGAAAAACTCCTCCTAAAGGGCGTATTTATCCACTGTCCATCCCTGAGACCCAATTCATGATGGAATATATTCGTGAGAACCTTGAGAAGGGTTTTATCAAACCCTCTTTATCACCTGCTGGTACCAGTTTTTTCTTTGTAAAAAAGAAAGATGGTGGATTATGTCCTTGTATTGATTATAGAGGCCTGAATGATATGACTATCAAAAATCACTATCCTTTACCTCTAATCACAGAACTTTTTGACCGAGTCAGTGGTGCTACCATATTTACCAAACTTGCCCTACATGGGGCTTACAACTTAATCCGTATACGAGAGGGCGATGAGTGGAAGACTGCATTTACCACCCGCGATGGTCACTACGAGTACCTCGTCATGCCCATGTTTTTTAGTTGGCTCGGTGTTCCCAAGTAGCTCCATCTATAGAAGGGAATGGTGGCTATATAATATATAATACATGTTATTTAATTGAATAATTCTCCCATTTATGAAGATGCAGTGCTCAGGGGCCTGGGAGGCTCATAGTGTTTTCTCTGTTTATTCCATTGTCGTGACTATATGGTTGTATCGTATAACATGTTAAGCCAGAGAGGCTGATCTTGATAATTGAATCAAAACGTCGATTACCTCAAGCCTGAAATTCGATTGAATAAAGTCTTTTATCTCACTTCACTTGAATTGAAGACGTCGTATGTGGAGAGTGCACCCCCACACCAGCGGACATTGCATCTATCTATGTGGCACCACCAGGGAATGGTGGTTGACCTCTGGGAGCACCCCGATGTTGTTTATATGATTGACAAGAGTGCAGAATCTCGTGTGTGTGTGTGTGCGTGTGTATATATATATATATATATATATAGTTTCAATACCTTCCCCACCTGTGGCCCAGGTGTGTCTGGAAAAGGACAAGAGGCGGCACTCCAAGGACTTAGAAAAAACTCTTTTCTAAGTCCTTGGAGTGCCGCCTCTTGTCCTTTTCCAGACACACCTGGGCCACAGGTGGGGAAGGTATTGAAACTGCATTATTTCAAGGAGGGCACCCAGGCATGTTCATTGTTATACAGAGTGCCGGATGTGTACATTGGAATATATATATATATATATATATATATATACCACAGCAATTCACAAGCGGCACCCAGACAAATAAATTCACGAAGATGCAGGCATATATAGCAGCAACGTTTCGATGTATTTTATTTTCACATCGTCATCAGGCATGGAGATATATACATTGCAAAATTAATAAATACGTATAAAACATGCAAATGATTGTGTAGTGTTAAAAATGTCCATCAATGACTTTTTATGCTTAAAACAGTATTTTAATGTGGAGGGGGGATTCTGGACAAATGCAATAAGAACATTATTATGGTCATTTTCATAGGCGTGCGCAGGGGGGGTGCCTGGTGCGCACAGGCACCCCCTAATGTCCGACAATCCGATCTCGCATGCCTGATGCAGCGATCGCCGAGCAGGCTGATTACTGTCCCATCTGTGTTGCACCCTGTCAGGACTGCATTACTGCGTTAATCAAGGGTGCCACTGCCACCGGCTTTCAAACTCCCGGCTCCACCTCCATGTACAAAAACTGCGTGATGTGACGTGATGACATCATGCTTCTCACACGCCCACCCATCACACGCCCACCTCTTTCCTTCTATTCTAGCCAACGCCAGCCACTGATGAGGAGCAGCATGCAGCCAGTATTCCTCTTAGGAGGACAAATTCAATACTGGCAGGTGGTCGGCAGCAGCATTGACACGTAACACGTTTTTCCAGCAGTAGCAGTAACTAGTATGTGACTGTCAGTGTCAGTGAGTGACTGCAGCTTGCAGGGGAAAGAGAGGGGGGGGGGGCAGACCAGGCTGAGGAGGAGCAGTGTAATTGCAGTGAGTGCCATCAGGAGTGTTTGTTTGGTGCACACCACAACATCTGACAATGTTACTGCTTTATTAGGATTGGTACAAGGGTGGATATTTTATATTACGCTGACCGTCAATAGATGGTGCTAGACACGCCCAAAAGGCGGTGCTAGACACACCCCTCCAACAGTGCACCCCCTAATAAAATGTGCTGCACACGCCTATGGTCATTTTATGTTAATTACTAATATGTATAATTAAACTAAAGTTTAGAATAAGTTTGTAATGAGTTATCTATTTATCTGTCAGTGAGGTCATGGATTCCTGGTGAATTGATAGACCTCATTACATGACTGCTTCTTGCTCACAATATCTGTCTATTCTGCGCATTACACATAGCTGTACTTTGAATGTGGTGGTAATTATCTGCCTCCACTTTTCTTTGCCTTTGAACCTTGACATGGCAACATCCCGCAGTCTGTCTGATCTGAGAGATGATTATTCCAATCACTTAACATTTGAGAAAAAGACTGTATTTTTCTCATTTCCATGCTGAAACAAAATGATTTGTGCTTTAGCCTCATAAAACTATTTCCTGTGATATTGGATGCCCTGTGTCATCATTCCACATTGATCCAAACTTATACTTTAGCATGGTGGTTAATTGATGTTCTAATCACCCAGATTAAAAAAAATCTTAAGAATGCCAGTAAGTGCAGTATTTAATAATCATAATCAAAGATGGATTTAAAATATAATGTCACCATTGTAAAGCAGGGGTGTGGATCACAGGGTCAACCACACTTAGGTCAACAGTGTCTAGGTCGACCACTATTGATCGACAGTAACTACAGATGGGTCCATGTTTATCTTGGCATTTAATAGGATTAATTTAGCCAGGTCAATCCGACTTAATCCCCTGCTGTAATGATTTAATCCCTTGATGTATTGTTCTCTGTATTGTATTGCAGCAGAGAACAATAGATGAAGGGCTTATGTTAATAAACTGCGGTGTGTTTAGGCATAGCAAAGAAGTCAAGATAAACATGGACCCATCTGTAGGTTGACACCTGAAATAGGTCGACACAAGCATTAGGTCAACATGAACAAGGTCAACATGACAAAAGGTCGACATGCGTTTAAAAAAAAATTGGTGTCATTTTCTCCGTAGAGTGATCGGGAACCCCAATTAGTGCACCGTGTCCCCTCACTTCACACGCCATGCTTCAGGCAAGGTGTCTCGCTCCACTACAGCTGCACTCGGCACAGGTTACCATTCCCAATTGTAGTCCACGTGGATCGTAAAGTATGAAAAAGTCCCAAAAAATGAAAAAAATTGTGAAAACTCTTGTTGACCTTTTGTCATGTTGACCTAGAGTATGTTGACCTAGTAACTATGTTGACCTAGAAACCATATCGACATAATGCTTGTCGACCAATAGTGGTCAATCTAATGCATGTCGACCTAAGTGTGGTCGACCTAGAGACCAGATACCGTAAAGCAGAGTAGTAATCTACTGATCTTTATCACACTTTATTTAAAGTCAATTTACATATCTATCAAGCACACTTTAATGTTTCAGTTGCACTGTCTTCAGTTAATTAACGTATAAATTAATTATATATACGCCACGTCTAGTTGTCTTTAAAGCAACCTTTGTGCAGATATTGTTAATAATGAATATAATTAGTACAATAACTTTTGCATAAACATGCAGCGATCGAGACAGTGAGTTTAGTTTCTCAGTTCAGAAAACACATTAACTAAATCACCGTGGGTACCGAACAGTTCTCTTCAACAATCTATTAATTACCACCACTGAGAAGTAAGTCATAATTAGTCAAAAAAGTAATCATCACTCATTTCTGTAGTACATTTGTTTCTGAAAAAAAAATGTTCTAGGCTTATTTCATGTAAGTGTGCTACTGTTACTTGTTTTTTACAATGATAGATTTGTCCACACATTCTGTTTTAGGATTTGTGGGTCATAGATAATGAGAATTTGTATTGATAAATCAATGCCGCAGAGACAGTTTCTTTATTTTGTTATTATAGACAGAGCAAACTGTTTAGCATTCAGTTTGAGCATATTTAAATAACTATTTCGGTAATTTGTTACTTTCAAGTGATTGCACATTGTTATACTTGGCAGTGACACATGAAACTCATACAGAACATGGATTTTGCCTCAACATTAAAAAAGGGTTTACATTTTTTTTTTAACACTTACATGAATTGTTTTTAAAATGGTAAAATGTTTTATGTATTTTGTATGCATAATCTATGTATGTTTAAAAACAGTTATTCTATCGACTTGTAGGAATCAAAAATGCACAAAAACACAAGAAACATATTGGTGGAAAAAATAAATTATCTTTGAATCAACAACTATTAGTGGTGTATAAATTCCCAGAGATGTCATATTTCATAATATTCGCAAATAATAATAATAATAATAATAATAATAATAATAATACTACAAAATCTATATAACCCATATAATTGTTTCTAAAATAGATTGTTAGTAAATTCATAAATGATTTGGTGACTCTGGAATTTTGGATCCAACTAAATTTTATTTCAAATTTGGGTTTGTTTTGTTTTATAAAATGTTGTTGGTGTAATGGGCATTATACTGAGACCATTGGAGGGGTAAACTTGCCACATTAACCTTATCATTCCCCAACCTTGCACTGATCAGCTCAGAGTTGTTTGGTCTATGGCAAATGGGCCAAGTGGTCATGGTATACCAGGTACATGCAGTCAGGGGAGGCAGGGAAGGCAGTGCCTCCCCTGTCATTAATAGTTAAAATAATACAAAGGAGATACTTATAACACATATTATGTGTCATAAGTATCTGCTGTGTATTACAGTAACCATTTTCACATTAAATTTGGGTTTGGGAGGCACCGATAGTGGTGCCTCCCGCTGACCATAGGAAAGGCGCTGGAGCGGATGGGGCAGGGGCAAGCCATGGGCAGTAAAAGCCCATTCAAAATAACATTGAAAGTGGCACTTGTATAAGTGCCTTGGTGACAGGGGCGTTCTCTCACTGCACATGAAAGCACGTCCCTGTCAGTCAGCCAGAAGTGATCGGACAGCAAATCTGTCACTAGATACAGCTGTCCAGGGATGTATCCGCTGTCATCACTGGTTGGACAGTGGGATGTGCGGCAGAGGTGCGGGTGTGAGCGTCGGCAGGACCCGGCGGGGATGGCTGGCACGACGGCAGGACTGGATCCTCTTGGATCCAATCCTTGCTTGTCATTTTGCAGAGTTGCGGAGTGGAGCGGTTCCATTTTCAAAAATGGTGCCATTAGCGTAATTTCTGAAATCTAAGATGGCCGCCACGAGCCAATCTCTGCTCGCTGCATCATCACCCTGCCCCTTGGGACTGGCTTATAAAAGCCAGTATGAGGCGGCGGCAACTGTCAGTCCGTCGGTGGTGAGGGAGCGTGCAAGAGCTCCCAGAGACCGAAGACACCTGGAATCCCTGGGGAGGCGATGGCCCTGCAAAAGAGCTGCCCAAAGGCCGCCGCCCCCCAGGTGAAGACAGAAGATGCTGGGAAGCCCTGGAGAGGCAGTGGCCCCTCAGGTGAAGACAGAAGATGCTGGGAAGCCCTGGAGAGGCAGGGGACCCCCAGGTGAAGACAGAAGACTTCAGAAGTCCTGTGGAGTCGGTGGCCATGCAAAAGAGCTTCCCAAAGGCCGCCGCCCTAGGTGAAGACCCTGTAGAATAAACTTTAAAAAAAATGTGTTTTGTATTTATTTTAATATTTTCTTTATAGGAGGACTACAGGTGCCAGCAGGCCCTTTATGTTCAGGCATGCTGGCACTTGTGGTTCTCCAAGTGCCGGCATGCTGGGGCAGGGATGCTGGAACCTGTAGACTGCCTGTAAAGAACAATATTAGCATGGCATGAACCCCGCACCCACCACCACCATGGGTACGGGGCATAGCACTGGGCCCGCTGGTTGTTGCTCGGGAGGGGGGTACCATTCAATTTTTCTGGGGTCCTCACTTTCCAGGGAATTCCAGCCCTGGGCTGACTGGTTTGGGGGGAGGTTAATGTGATGGCAGGGGACCCCACACTGAGTGTCTACCCTGCTATGGCATTACTCCCCCTGGCTGGTTCAGCCTTGTGCTGGTTTTTGTTAAATATGGGGAACTCCATATTTTTTTATTCTATGGGGGGTGGGGTGGCGGCTCTAGTGGATTATTCAGTGCCTCCCCAGCCACAGACCTCACCGCACATCACTGTGGTATACATGTTACAGTGGAAAGCAGTCCATATTGGGGTTGGTTGAGGATTTCGGATGAGTATTCTGCCCATTATATAAAACTCTTGAATTATCTTACAGATTCTATGGGTGTGGCAGCTTGGCCCATTAAGAATGCAGGACTAATTTCCATGGTAATAATGGTAGACTATCTGTGTTCAAGCCAGAGACTGTTGCTGGCCATCACTGATTTATAACACTCCAAACACATATTTACATTCATAAGAGCTGATATATTTAGTTTTGAGTAAATAATGTGTTTCACGCTGATCTTGTTGACTGTTCACTAATTCTTCAACTGTGTGAAAGATTCTATGACTTACAGCGGTCATCTTGCATAGCCTTTTATTTTATTTATTACAAACACTTCTACACTCAATGCCTTTGGTATGCTGTCACTATTGATTAGTGCAGAAAGTGGGTTTCTCTATTTAAAGCATCCAGTCAGTAATCATTACTCCTTTTCTATGCCAATTACTGTCATAAACATGTTTAATGCAAGATGAAAAGAGCTGGAGAAGGTGAAATGATTACAACATTTGCAAGAAGATTATGGACATGTTTTTATAAAGTGAGCTGTCTACAGTTTAAACTGGTTAAATGAGAGCAGATAAATTGCATATTGATAAAAAGGGAGTAATTGTATAGATTTGTATAAGTTTTTGTAATAGCACGGAAAAAGGGAGTGGGGTAAGAAAACTGTTAAACGTTTTCTGCTTAATGTTCTTCTTCTTCATTTTCAACCTCAACAAATACATGGTCATTCTACTAGTTACATTTGTAATTAAATATATCTGATTTAATTTCTCAAAGTACAGTAGATTCAGGAATTTTGCTATGACCATACTTTTCTCTGAGTGCGAATTTGTTCTACCACAAGCAGGGACAAAAAAGTTATTTGTACACACATCAGACCAACATGCACTTATTCTCTACTACCAGTGGTACAAAAGCCTAATTTAATTTTTCGATTTCCTCTGTTTGTGAATTTGCCTTCAAAGTCCGTCAATACAGTGTACTGTAGGTTTCAAAACTTAGAATGGGCTGCTTTCTACTACCTCAGAATGGTGGGAAGAAGGGGAAAACCCAGCATAGTGAGAGGGGGTTTTAAAAAAACTTTGGCTATCCCATGAAAAGAGCATAATTAGTATTTAACAAACTATAATCTGCCTCTTACAAAGTGCAGTGTATATAAAACATATGAAAGGCCAGCAATTTACAGTAAGCCCTTAGATGTGAAAGTAGGGTCTGAGCGCTCGAGCTGACTATTTTGTTTATGGATTTGTAAACCATTCCACAATCAAAGCCCTCTGCTATGTGGAGGATTGGAGCAAGTGTGTGAGTTTGGGGGATTGGCTGAAGAATCTAGTACTGGTCCTGGACATACAGTATACAGTATGTACACATTGGTCTCCTTATACACTGGAAAGATTATGTAATATGGTGTTAATAATTAACCTATAAATGGTGTTTCCCAAACTCAGTCCTCAGGGACCCCTAAAAGTGCATGTTTATCAGAACTCCTAGTTGATGCACAGGTGTATTCAATACTGGCTGATACAGTTTAAAAGATCCATAGGTGATACTAATTATTTCACTTGTGCTTCTGAGGAAATCTGTAAAACATGTTAGGATTCATGAAGGCCAAGTTTAGAAAACACTGGTCTATAGTATAGTTTCAAAGAAAGTCTAAAAAATTAACTTTCTATAACAACTATGTTTATACAGGGGTGGATCCAGAAGAAAATGACAGGGGGTTAGAGGTACCATGATAGGGGAATGGGGGCGGTTGAAGTGGCAGGTAAATTTGCATGACCCAAAGCTATGTGCACTTCCAGAAGAGGAGTGTGGCCCTGCTACAGAGGGGATGGCCTCACAGGACAGCGAGAGAGTGACTGGCAGTGGGTGACGGAGTGAGTGACTGGCAGTGGGTGACAGTGAGAGAGTGACAGATAACATGGCAGAGAGAGGCAATGGGTGATTTCAGGGAGAGGATGACAGGCAGTGGGTTTCAGGGTAAGGGTGATTGGCAGTGGGAGATGAACTAAGGCAATAGGTGATCCCAGGAGGAGAGTGATTGGCAGTGGGTGACAGGGAAATGGTAACTGGCAGTGGGTTACAGGAATAGAGTGACTGGCTGTGGGTAACAGGGAGATTGTGACTGGCAGTGGGTGACATGGTGAGAGTGACGGGCAGTGGGTGATAAGGAGAGAGTTACAGGCAGTGGGTGACAGAAAGAGACAGTTGGTGAAATCAGGGAGAGGGTGACAGGGAATGCATGATAAGGAGAGGCAGTGGGTGAGTAATATACAATACACAATTTATTTATAATATACAATATACAATTTATTTATCTGGGCCATATCTGCAGCGTGATTCGTCCTTGGTTTTATTCCAGGGATGGTCACAAGATTGTGATCCTTGGTGCCAGGGACAGGCCAGCTGCCAGAGCACCAGCAGGGCAGGCAGCCACGGAGGCACGCACAGAGCTGCAGTTGTAATATACTTTCTATTGAGCCGGCCATGAGCCAATCGGAGCTCATGGACCGGTAGCCAATCAGGAGCTCTGATTGGCTCACGGACGGTGCAATAGAAAGAAAGAATATTACAACCTCAGTTTTGTGTGTACCTCCGTGGCTGCCTGCCCTGCAGGTGCGCACGCAGCTGGCCTGTCCCCGCAATCCTCACTGCTGCTACCCAGGCCCCCTGTGTTAGGCGCAGTTGTCCGTAGTCGGCCGCTGCACCTTCTCCCCTTTCTGCACGGCGCCTGGCAACGCTAGGGACGCCGTGCGCACTGAGCCGCCGGGTCCCTAGCAACGCTAGGACGCAGTGCGCGCTGAGCCGCCGGGTCCCTAGCAACGCCAGGGCGCGTGCATGCCGAGCCGCCGGGTCCATAGCAACGGGAACGCCACAAGCGGACTGCGTTCCCCGTTGCTGGTGTTTAATTAGTATGCACTCACACATGTTCTCTGGTCGTGCAGCAAGGCAGCTGCACGACATTTTGGGTAATTAGGCTCTGGACTCTGATTGGAGGGTTCCCTGTTTTAAGGCTCCTCAGTGCCTCACACAGACGTCGGTGATAGCTTCCTGCATGCTGCTCATGTTTGGTGAACGTCTGTTCCTGGTCTGCTGTGCCCGGTCTTTCCAGTTCTCTGAGTTCCTGAGTCTTGGAGTAGCCGTCTTATCCTAAGGAGTTCTTCTGGTCCTCGTTTACCTGTGGCAGTCGATAGAGGATCTTGCTTGGTTTCGTGAGTGGCGGCTCCGCCGCAAGTTGCGGCCTAAACCGCTTTATATTGTTATCTGTTATTGGAGCATTTGCGGAGGTATCCGCTTCCACAGTGCTCTCCGGTACTCGGCGGTGCCGTGTAGGAGAGTGGACAAGTGGAGTATTTTGTTGTTCTTTTCCCTGGCGGAAATCCACGCATACTTTAGTTTCAGCTTTGTTAGTAGCCCCTGGCTTTGTTGTTCAGTTAGAGGGCCCCTTGTTATCACCCTGTCTCGGTTCACTCTTTGTCTCTCATTAAGACCTGAGGGGGCATCGGAGTTGGGCAGACGTAATCCGCCCTTCAAACGCGGCTGCCATGGGCCCAAGCAACCATTGTCTCACAAGAGTGTACTGACAGCATGGGCGAGACAACGGAGATAGGGTGCCAGGGGCTATTCCCTTTCCATTCCCCTTTCCCAGCATTACGTTCTGGTATTCAGGTCCTACCGTATAAGATCACCCCTGACCTGAGTATCAGAATCATAACATTATCACCGGCCAGAACTTAAAAAAAAAAAAAAAAAAAAAAAAGGGGGGGGGGGGGTGTTATTTTTCCCCATTCTGTTTTGGTGAGAGTAAAATCCGGCTTCATGAATCCGGTAGGGTTAGGACCAAATCCCGGTCAGCTTTTGGTTAACCAAATTCAAGAACTAACTCAGATGGTTCAGGACCTTTCTCTTCGGGTGAGATCGCAGGAAGATCTTTTGAGAGCCTCCCCGAGTGTGGTCCTAGAACCAAAGATGCATTTACCCGACCGTTTTTCGGGTAACCGAAAAGATTTTTTTAATTTTAAGGAAGCTTGTAAGCTTTATTTTCGTTTAAGGCCTAAGTCCTCTGGTACTGAGTCTCAGCGGGTTGGGATTGTTATGTCATTGCTCCAGGGTGATCCACAGACCTGGGCGTTTGGGTTAAGAACGGAAGATCCTGCTTTGTTATCAGTAGACGCCTTTTTTAAATCGTTAGGCCTGTTGTATGATAACCCTGATAGAGAGGCGTCAGCTGAGAGTCACCTGCGTGCTCTTAAACAAGGTAAAAATCCAGCAGAGGTGTATTGTACCGAATTCCGCCGTTGGTCGAACGACTGTGGCTGGAATGACCCGGCCCTGCGCAGTCAGTTTCGTCTCGGTTTGTCAGAACTTATTAAAGACAGTCTCCTTCAGTACCCCGCTCCTGAGACTCTCGACAAACTCATGGAGCTTGCAATTAAAATAGATCGTCGTCTCCGAGAGCGGAGGGCTGAAAGAGGAACAACTTTTAGGCCTAGTCCTAGTGTTTATACCTTTCCTGAGGACGTCGAGGAGCCCATGCAGATGGGTCTCTCCCGGCTGTCCCCAGAGGAAAGAACCAGAAGATTAAGTTCTGGTCTCTGTTTGTACTGTGGTGGTAAGGGACATATTGCTCGCAACTGTCCGAACAAGTCGGGAAACGCTCTGACCAAGTGAATTGTGAGGGGGTTCACTTGGGTCTGCAGCTTATCTCCTCAAATGACTCTCTATTAGTTCCTGTTAAAATTTCCTTTGGCAGCCTCGGTTCATTAGTGTCGGCCTTCGTCGACAGTGGAGCTGCAGGAAATTTTATGGACTTAGCTTGGGCTAAGGCCTTAGGCATTCCACAGATTCCCTTGGATATACGTATCACCATGCACGGGTTAGATGGGGGTCCGCTTTCCAATGGGATAATTACTCACCGCACACCTCCAGTATTACTTACAGTAGGGGCCTTACATTCAGAAGATATAGAATTCTACCTTACACATTGTCCGGCAGTCCCTGTAGTTTTGGGTCACCCTTGGCTTGCCTTTCATAATCCCACCATTGATTGGCGGTCTGGGGAGATTTCCCAATGGAGTCCTTTTTGTGTTAAGGAATGTATTTCTCATCCAGTCCGGGTTGCGGCAGTCGTCCCAGAACCTATTCCTGTGGAATATCAGGATTTTGCCGATGTGTTCTCCAAAGGCAATGCGGACATTCTGCCTCCCCATCGGTCCTATGACTGTGCAATCGAGTTAGTACCAGGTGCCACTTTACCTAAGGGGAGATTATATGCCCTGTCCGGACCAGAAACCACGGCCATGAATAATTACATTCAGGAAAGCCTTAAGAAAGGCTTTATTAGGCCTTCAAAATCTCCGTTGAGTGCAAGATTTTTCTTTGTTGAGAAAAAAGATGGGTCGCTTAGACCATGCATTGACTTTAGGGCTCTGAATAAAATCTCTGTGAAGAACACCTATCCTTTGCCATTGATTTCAGTGCTTTTTGATCAGTTACGCTCCGCCGTGATCTTTTCAAAAATCGATCTGAGGGGAGCTTACAACCTCATCCGAATAAAATCTGGGGATGAGTGGAAGACGGCATTCAGCACTCAGTCGGGTCACTATGAATACCTGGTGATGCCGTTTGGCCTGTCAAATGCTCCGGCGGTTTTTCAAGACCTCATCAACGATGATCTTCGTGACTTCCTTGGGAAGGTCGTGGTCGTTTATTTAGACGACATTTTGATATACTCTGAGTCTATAGAACAACATGTTACCCAGGTGCGTCTGGTTCTTCAAAAGCTACGAGAGAATCATTTATATGCTAAGCTTGAGAAGTGTGATTTTCACATCACAGAAGTGTCTTTCTTGGGGTACGTTATTTCTCCCCAGAAATTTTGCATGGAACCGAAAAAACTCCAGGCCATTCTTAATTGGGCGCAACCCACTAATTTAAAAGCAATTCAGCGCTTTTTAGGGTTTGCAAATTATTATAGGCGGTTCATTCATACTTTTTCTGACCTGGTCGCTCCCATAGTAGCTTTGACTAAAAAAGGAGCGAATCCTTCCAATTGGTCGCCTGAAGCCGAGTTTGCCTTCCGGGCCTTGAAGCAGGCCTTTGTCTCGGCTCCTGTCCTCAGACATCCTAATCCGGAGCTTCCCTTTATTGTGGAGGTTGATGCCTGAGAGGTTGGAGTGGGGGCTATCCTTTCTCAGGAGGATCCGGAGTCTCAGGAACTACATCCTTGTGCCTTCATGTCCAGGAAATTCTCCTCCGCAGAATCCAACTATGACATTGGTAATCGGGAATTACTGACAGTAAAATGGGCTTTCGAGGAGTGGAGGCATTGGCTGGAGGGAGCTAGGCATACTATTACTGTATTTACTGACCATAAGAACCTGCAATATATTGAGTCAGCTAAACGGCTTAATGCTCGGCAGGCACGTTGGGCATTGTTCTTTACTCGTTTCAGGTTTATTATCACCTTCAGGCCTGGTTCCAAGAATACGAAAGCTGATGCCCTGTCACGTTGCTTTCTTCCAGTTCACAATAGCAATCCTGTTACTACCCCCATAGTTCAATCTTCAGTCATCCGGGCAGGCCTCACACAGGATTTATTTACTCAGTTAAACCAGCTTCAACACCAAGCTCCTAGGCTAACTCCTGCTGGTCGTCTTTTTGTCCCTGAATTTTTGAGAGGCACTGTTTTAACTGAGTTTCATGACAACAAAGTCTCGGGGCATCCAGGTATCCCTAAGACCTTGGAGTTAGTCTCTCGCTCAGTGTGGTGGCCTAGTCTTTCTAAAGACGTTAAGGAATTTGTCCATTCCTGTCAGGTTTGTGCACAGCATAAGGTCCCTCGTTCGTTGCCTATCGGGCAACTCATGCCTTTAGCCGTTCCTCTCAGGCCATGGTCTCATATTTCCATGGATTTCGTGGTAGACCTTCCCCTTTCAGCCGGATTTCGAGTCATTTGGGTGGTGGTGGACCGTTTTAGTAAAATGGCTCATTTCATTGCTCTTCCCCGATTACCCTCTGCTCAAGGGTTGGCAGTTTTGTTCCTTCGCCATGTGTTCAGGCTCCATGGTTTGCCCACTGATATTGTCTCTGATCGGGATCCGCAATTCATCGCACGATTCTGGAAACGTTTTTGTGCATCATTGAAGATGAGACTGTCTTTAACATCTGGTTACCATCCACAGTCTAATGGGCAAACCGAACGAGTCAACCAGTCATTAAAACAATACTTACGCTTGTATTCGGCCAAACTCCAGAATGATTGGTCCGAGTTTCTTCCTTTGGCCGAATTTGCTTATAATAACTCTTGTCATTCCTCCACCAAGGAGTCCCCATTCTTTTCAGTCTTTGGTTTTCATCCTAGAGCCAACTCTTTTTTCCATCATTCTCCAGTTTCCTCGTTGACCTTAACCTCCCACCTCAGAGCAATTTGGAGAAAAGTGCACCTTGCCCTCAGAAAAGCTGCCTTCCGAGAAAATAAATTTTCTGATAGGCTCCGACGTCATTGCACTTTTAAGGTGGGAGATAAGGTATGGTTGTCAACTCGCAACATCAAGCTCTGACAACCCTCGGCTAGACTGGGACCCAAATTTATTGGACCGTTTCTTATCATTAAGAAGGTCAACCCAGTTGCTTTTCGGCTACGCTTGCCAAGATCTCTCAGAATTGGAAATACTTTCCACTGTTCCCTGTTGAAACAATATGTTTCTTCCAGGAGATTTCCTCGGAAGACCTCCCAGGGTAGATCTCCAGTGGATGTTCAGGGGCAACAGGAGTTTTTGGTTGAGAAGGTTTTAGATTCAAAAGTTTCTCGGGGCCGACTTTATTTTTTGGTTCACTGGAAGGGCTATGGTCCGGAGGAAAGGTCTTGGGTCCTGGATGGGGATCTACATGCCCCTAGACTCAAGAGATTATTTTTTCAGGAATGTCCTCGGAAACCTGGCTTTAGGGGTTCTTTAACCCCTCCTCAAGGGGGGGGTACTGTTAGGCGCAGCGGTCCATAGTCGGCCGCTGCACCTTCTCCCCTTTCTGCACAGCGCCTGGCAACGCTAGGGACGCCGTGCGCGCTGAGCCGCCGGGTCCCTAGCAACGCTAGGACGCCGTGCGCGCTGAGCCGCCAGGTCCCTAGCAATGCCAGGGCGCGTGCGTGCCGAGCCGCCGGGTCCATAGCAACGGGGACGCCACAGGTAGACCGTGTTCCCCGTTGCTGGTGTTTAATTAGTATGCACTCACACATGTTCTCTGGTCGTGCAGCAAGGCAGCTGCACGACATTTTGGGTAATTAGGCTCTGGACTCTGATTGGAGGGTTCCCTGTTTTAAGCCTCCTCAGTGCCTCACACAGACGTCGGTGATAGCTTCCTGCATGCTGCTCATGTTTGGTGAACGTCTGTTCCTGGTCTGCTGTGCCCGGTCTTTCCAGTTCTCTGAGTTCCTGAGTCTTGGAGTAGCCGTATTATCCTAAGGAGTTCTTCTGGTCCTCGTTTACCTGTGGCAGTCGATAGAGGATCTTGCTTGGTTTCGTGAGTGGCGGCTCCGCCGCAAGTTGCGGCCTAAACCGCTTTATATTGTTTTCTGTTATTGGAGCATTTGCGGAGGTATCCGCTTCCACAGTCCTCTCCGGTACTCGGCGGTGCCGTGTAGGAGAGTGGACAAGTGGAGTATTTTGTTGTTCTTTTCCCTGGCAGAAATCCGCGCATACTTTAGTTTCAGCTTTGTTAGTAGCCCCTGGCTTTGTTGTTCAGTTAGAGGGCCCCTTGTTATCACCCTGTCTCGGTTCACTCTTTGTCTCTCATTAAGACCTGAGGGGGCATCGGAGTTGGGCAGATGTAATCCGCCCTTCAAATGCGGCTGCCATGGGCCCAAGCAACCATAGTCTCGCAAGAGTGTACTGACAGCACGGGCGAGACAACGGAGATAGGGTGCCAGGGGCTATTCCCTTTCCATTCCCCTTTCCCAGCATTACGTTCTGGTATTCAGGTCCTACCGTATAAGATCACCCCTGACCTGAGTATCAGAATCATAACACCCTGTTAGTCAGGGCCCGGGACTGGAGTCCCCACCGTCCCCCCTTGATGGGGGTCCTGGTGCTTTGTACAGTAGAATGAAAATGCTCCAGAATGGCTACAAAACTATTGCAGATGAAACATAGTTTAAGCATAAAGGGAAAGTGTCTGATTCTGAATAACACACAAAAGTGCACACATCAACTATCTATTGGCAGTCACTTTATGCAAATTCTGATTCTCTTGTGTATATCCTTGTGGCTGATTGTGCAAGGTCTGAGACGCTCACTTTTAGCATGTGTGCATGCTGAAATACCAATTGGTGCATCCTTTTATGCCACCATTGCTCTCACCTTTGAAACATGCACCATTTCTATGGCAAGTGCAGCTTCTCTGTCTGAATGGACCATTTTTGTGTGCACCACTAACCACTTCCCAGTCACTGCCCAGGAATGCCTATCAGTTCCCTCCACATTCCTGATACCATCTGACCCGAATGCAGCAGCATGTTTATGGGTACACTCATACTTCATAAGGGTTTTCAGAAATTTTCGTGCATGCTTAATTGCAAATAATCACTCAACATGACATAACGTGCATATTGTGCGTGAAACATACTCCGCCCGTAATTGTACAAAATAATAACTAACAGTTTAAATTAATGTTTGAATTTCTAGGGAGAGTGGTCCTAGCTGTCTTAAACTTTATTGCACATGCCTTTTACCCTACACCCATTAGTCCAGGGAAACTGAAGTACAAAAGGAGTAAAGAAAAAATACTCTGACCAAATCCATACAAATGAGGTGCATTGATAGTGTGTTAAAATAAGCCCCTCATTTGTCACACAAGTTATTGTTGCTGGGAATAGAGAAGCAGAAGATGACAGCTTCTCCGACACCCCCAAAGTATATTCTTTGTGAAAGGAGGTGCATTGTTAGCAGGTTAGTGTTAGCCCCTCCTTTCAGTATATAAAGTATGTGGAGGCAGGACGACACTCAAACAACTGACAATGCTAAATTCCTTGTCGTATAAACAACCCTTTATGAAGCTAAGAACACTGTACGCTGTTTGCTCAAGAAGTACCGTAATGGTACGCTATTTGCGCAACGATCGCTCAGCGGTAAGCGAGACGCTCAAGCGTCACGTTCGCTCACGGCCTAGTGATCACAGGACACGTTATTGGTTATGTCTAGGGGAAAGATTCGCTGTAACGTAGCATACGCTAGAGACCACGAGGAGGTCACCAGCGGTGCAGACGCTCACAACACTATACCTTGATATTAAACCTTATACCGATGAAACACACAGAATACCTTAATGTGAGTACAGGGTGTAAATGCAACCTTGTGTAACCTGACTATCTACAAAGCTGTTTGAGCGTCACCGACGCTCAAGTGAACACTTAATACTATAGTAAATACACTGATACTGGTTTAGGGTTCCAAAGCCTATAATCTGTATTATATCTAGTATACTTGTAAAAGAGTAACACAGTACAAATGATACACTACAATATAACAAAGACTTCCTAACCAAACACCTAACTAAGGGATAAACTACAATGCTATCCTGGTCTAACACAATACAATACAATACTATAAAGTTTAGTCTAGGGGAGATTTGAGAGAAAAGAGAGAATAGAGAGAGAGAAATAGACACAGAGAGAGAGAGAGAGAGAAATTGGCTCACAGAAAGACAATGATTACGGAGAGAACTTACGCACAAAGGGTATGATCGCCTGCGCCTCGATATCCAGCTCCCGATTATCAGCAGATAACCGTTGATGAGAGAGTGAGAGCTGGATGTGGTCGGTATGCCTATTTATGCCCCACACACAATGCAATCTCCTAGTCCCTACAATCCTACAGTTTATTGGACACAGGAATTCGGCCCTGTACTGTAACCAAAGGTCATAGGTTGATTCATACAGGTGGGCTGTGCTGATTTCCAACAGCTCAGGTGGGTGGGGAACTGGGTTTCCCGCCGCATACCTGAGTATGTGCAAATCATAGAAATGGACATAAACTTCTTATGTCCATAACTATTCGCACGAGCGATTAATACGCTCCAAACCAACACCGGAATATTGCTAATTAAATACTCTTCCGATGGGTACCAAACACTGCTGTATGACTCCTGTTAGACCCTTCGTGCAATACAAAGAGGGATTCCTCCGCTCAGGGACATTCTATCTAAACCAAACTTACAGAAACTATTGAGGGGAACATGATCTATAAACTACATTAATTGTGAACTTTTGTAACGAATGAGTCGCACGCTACGATCACATAAACTCTACCGTAAATGCGCATACTGCGCGTGCGAGTGCACGCTATTGCGGGTATGCGCTTCCACGGGAGAGCGTACGCATGCGCAGCACGGACCAGTGTGCGGTGCAAATATGGCAGTGTGCACTAAGACATTTTTCTGACTTTGACAGTCCACCCTTTGGCAGTCAATAATAACTGCCACAAAATATTTAAGGAGAAAAATGTAAGTCAGGGGTTAATTGATTTCCATGGTGGGGTAAGGAAGAAGAGAGGAGTAGGTGTGAAAAGGGTATGACCTAGTGAGAGAGTAGGAGCATGTGTGTATGAGTCCATGTTTGGAGGGTCATGTATCATCGTGCCGTACGTGTGGTAAATCAAGCTTCGAGGTATTGCGAAGTATACATTTGAATTCCTTCTTATCCTGTGGTACAGGTCTGTGGATGGGCTGTCAAACTCTACCGAGCTCATTTCGGCTGTGGTTGTAACACAATGGGGATGCACATTTTAGTTGATGATACATGAATTGGGGGGGGTATGTGGTTGCTGCTATCTGTGCCTGTATTCCCTATCGACTATGTGTGTTATTACCTGAGGGTTGCAGAGATGAAGATAAAGAACACTTACGAAAAATGCAATGATATTCTATGTCAGGTTAATGTACGTTCGTCGATTGGGGTCTTGATTGGTGTCGGTTGATTGGAGTCTTCTTCTTTGTGCTTTTGCTCATAAATCGTGAGTAAAGCAAACAACGTCCATGGATTTACAAAAAATGTTGGGCTAGCGTGATTTTAAAGTTCCTAGGGAAACTGGGGTACCCATGGCATTGTCCATCAAAATCTTGTATATCAGGTCGTCTGCTCTTCTTCTTTCCATCTTTCCGTTGTCGGCCCCTTGGCTCATCAAATCCTTCGTCTACGTGGGTCTTTGTACCTCGGAGGAAAACATAGAAATGGGTGAAAGACGGACCGTATACTCATTACATCATTACGTCATGGTTTCTAGCATTGGGTCATAAATCAAATCCAGGTTAATTACAGTTTCCTCACTCCTTAAGCTCATCACTTTCGTACTTTGCTTGCACCTCATCAAAGCCTGCCCGCATCTAAATATCAATCCAATAGATATAACGACACCCAAAATACATAGGAGAAACTTTCCAACATCCATTATGACTCCTTGAGCCCAGTCTCCTAAACCGGAGAACCAATTTCGCGGGTTCAACCATGACACCCAACTAGTCAGCTCATTACCTACAGCAGCAAGGGTGAGATTGTGTTTTCGACGAAATTCCCACTTTAATTGCAGAATATCGTCCATCTTTTGGTCTATGACCTCTACCGGATCCTCGGTGCTATTTGTGATATACGTGCAACACTTTATGCCGTACTGTGTTGCCAATGTAACACAATATCCGCCTGTTACTGCTGTAAGATAATTAAGAATCATCCTATGCTGAACTAGTTCTGTTTTGTAAGCTTGAAGTTCCCTTCCAGTGTATCTAAACGTGTCATCATACATTTCAGTGATATTATCTAACAAATTGGCGAGTGCGGAAATGTATCTATAATTCATCACACCTCGAGCGGTGCGAGTGAAATCTAACGCTACCAGAACCTGAATCCCGGTGGATTCATGGATAAGATCAGAGGCCGGATGCTCTAACCTTTCTGACAGTTGTCTTTTAACGAGGTGCTCGTAGTGAGTGTGAGTATAAGGAGCTTGGGCACCACGGTGTATGTCTTTCATTTTGTCATGTGTTACAGTCATCACTTCAGGCAATACTTTTCCAATATAACACAATCCTTCAGAGTTTGGGGCAAGCCACTTGTACGCCTTTCTCCCGCATATGAAATATGCATCATCGGGGAGAACATAAGGGACGGAGAAGGACATGACCATGTTACAAACCTTCCAGGTGAAATCTCCTGACCCTAATTCTTCCATCTGTCTAATGCACGTATCGGTTTGTACGATATGTGCACAGTATCCTGGTGATACCTCTCCAACTTTAGTAATCCTATTTCCTAAGGTATATCGATACCGGAATGATTTTCCTCTACTGGCTATGTGGCGTACGAGTTCTGTATCTGTAGGCATTCTATCTGCTCTGTGTGAAAAGGTCATGGTAAGGTTGCTCCATGACACTTCCCAATTTCCCGGTTTTCTGGGATTGGAGATGTTAAAACATATGAGGGACCTATCCACATGGTATTGGTGGAGCTTTAAACTAGGAGGGCTGGAGATGTTAAACCTCCGGTCCACCGGTCTCCCACCACTTAGCTCAAGTACCTCCCCTAACGTTAAAGGAAATGGTACTAGCCCTGATTTGCTGTGACCCTGAGGTACTTGAGAGCATACCCAACAATCTGTTTGGTTCAACACGTTACCCACTAGAGAGTGATAGTCACTCAATGGATGCCGGTCCATATGGATATTAAAACTAGATTGGCATTTCTTTATGCATCCATCTTCAACCAGATTATCACATAGCCTACAGATACAATTTTCCTCAGCTAACAATCCATCACAATTTCTTCTATCGGATCGTTTTCTGATACTCGCCTTTGCTTGTTGGCTTGGTTGATCTTGGAAAACTACGCCTCCATCATCATAATCGGAACCCATTCCAGAACCTCTTTCGACCTCTATGGTACTCTCGCCGGAACAGACTGTTCTGGTCAACATCATGGTTAACATAAAAATCCGGATCACAGTCTCTTGGGGCAAGTCCATCTTTGAGGAGGAAATAGAGAAGAATGAGAAGGGGGAAAAAGAAATTTTAAGGGAGAGGGGATGGGAAGTGGAGAAAACAATAAAAGGGAGAGGGGAGTCGACAGCTGCTTTCGGTCTTCAAGGCTCAGGTGCCGCCTCAGTCCTCCTGGAACAGACACTCTAGTGATACAACCTCTACCGTCTGTTCCTTATCACGGGACTTCTCTGGATCAGCAACCTTCTTGCAGTGGGATGAATGGACCCAAGTCTCTCTCTCAGCAACCTTCAATGCTGTGGTGCTAGTCAATAAGACCTGGTATGGTCCTTCCCATCTATCAATAAGACAACCTGAGCGTAGAAAATTTCGTATCATTACATAATCCCCAGGTTCAATGTCATGACAATTACTATCTGGTAAATCAGGAATCACCAACTTCAGATTATCATTTTGATTCCTCAACTGTTTACTCATGTTAATCAAGTATTTTACAGTTACTTCATTGTTACATTTCAAATCATCCTGAGGGTTAATCATGACATGCGGTTGTCGACCAAACAGAATTTCAAAAGGAGACAGATTAAGAGGGGACCTGGGAGTGGTTCTGATGCTATACAAAACAATGGGTAAAGCTTCTGGCCACGTCAATCCTGTCTCTGCCATTACTTTACTCAATTTATTTTTAATAGTGCTGTTCACTCTTTCGACCTTCGCACTCGCCTGTGGACGGTACGGAGTGTGCAGCTTGCTATCAATTCCCATCAACTTACACATTCCTTGAAAGACATCACCTGTAAAATGGGTACCCCTATCACTTTCAATGATTCTAGGGATACCATATCTACATACAAATTCCTGCACAATTTTCTTAGCTGTAAACATAGCGGTATTTGTAGCTGCTGGAAAAGCCTCGACCCAATTCGAGAAAACATCTATGCAAACAAGTACATATTTCAAATTTCTACATGGGGGTAATTGAATGAAGTCAATTTGTATTACTTGGAAAGGGCCGCCGGCAGGTGGGATATGGGATGGTTCTGTTGGTATTGCTTTTCCAATATTCTTTCTCAGACAGGTAAGGCATGACATTGCTCTTTTACCAGCATGAGAGGAGAATCCTGGGGCGCACCAGTATGCTCTTACCAATTTGCACATCCCCTCCTTGCCTAGATGAGTCAGCCCGTGAGCTGCTTCAGCCAGACACGGAAGGTATGCCCTGGGGGCCACTGGTTTACCATGTCCGTCCGTCCAGAGCCCTGAGGACTCCTGGCCATATCCCTTTGCCTTCCAGACTGCCTTCTCCTGAGTGGAACACAAATTCTGCATTTCACACAACTTTTGTGTGTTGATGGTATTAAATACCATCAGTTGTGTGGTGTCTGTCCGTATGGGGGTAGCAGCTGCAAGCTTTGCAGCTTCGTCTGCTCGGCTGTTACCAAGGGATACTGGGTCTTGACTATATGTATGTGCTTTACATTTGATAACAGCCACTCTGTCGGGTTCCTGTATCGCTGTTAGAAGCCTTTTTATGTGAGCTGCATGCGCTATCGGTGTACCAGCTGCCGTCATGAAATTTCTGAGACGCCATAGCGCTCCGAAATCATGTACTACCCCGAACGCGTATCTAGAATCGGTGTAGATATTGGCAGACTTACCCTTAGCCAATTCACATGCTCTGGTTAGGGCGACCAGTTCAGCAACCTGGGCTGAGTGAGGTGGGCCTAGCGGTTCCGCTTCTATGGTGTCTTGGTCATCTACGACTGCGTATCCAGTACACAAGTCTCCCGAGTCTGACTGTCTGTGACAACTACCGTCCGTGTAGAACGTGAGTTCTGCATCTTCTAGTGGATTGTCACTGATGTCAGGCCTTGCGGTAAAATTTTGGGTCAAATATTCCATACAATCATGTGTATCTTCCTTTGCATTAAATCCTCCTTCCCCATCACTCTCACCTCCCATCCTTTGTGCCTGTCCAGGCACACCTGGGAGAAATGTTGCAGGGTTTAATGCGCTGCATCTCCTTATGGTGATGTTTACTGGGGCCATTAATGCCAATTCCCATCTCGTAAACCTTGCTGATGAGACATGTCTGGTTTGGGCAGAATTCAATAAGGCCGATACCGCATGTGGTGTATGGATTGTGAGGTTGTGGCCTAGCACGACATCTTCGCTTTTCGTCACTAGCAATGCTATCGCCGCAACGCTACGCAAGCATGTGGGGAGGGATCGCGCTACCGTGTCTAGCTGAGCGCTGTAGTATGCAATTGGCCTGCTGGCATCACCGTGTTTTTGTGTTAGTACACCTGCTGCGCACCCAGCACTTTCTGTTCCATATAGTTCAAAGGGTTTCCCATAGTCTGGCATACCTAGTGCTGGTGCCTGCGTTAGGCACTGTTTGAGTCTCTCAAATGCTGTTTCGGATTCGTCTGTATGCGAAATCCGATCAGGTTTGTTTGAAGAGACCATTTCCTGCAAAGGTAGCGCCAATATGGAAAACCCTGGGATCCAATTACGGCAATACCCACACATTCCTAAAAACGTCCTGATCTGTTGCTGGGTTTGTGGCAGTGTCATGTCTCTAATGGCTTGTATTCTATCAGCGGTCAGGTGTCTCAGTCCTTGTGTTAGACAGTGTCCCAAGTATTTTACCTTAGCTTGGCATAATTGCAACTTGTCTTTGGAGACCTTGTGACCTGTGTCTGAAAGATGAAACAGGAGCTGTTTCGTATCCTTCAGGGATGCCTCCAATGAATCAGAACACAGCAGTAGATCATCCACGTACTGTATCAACACTGATCCACTTTCCGGTTGGAAAGATTGTAAACAATCATGCAAAGCCTGAGAAAATATACTTGGACTATCTATGAAACCTTGGGGTAACCGAGTCCACGTGTATTGGACTCCTCTGTATGTGAATGCAAACAAATATTGGCTGTCAGGGTGCAGAGGTACCGAAAAGAAAGCGGAGCAGAGGTCAATAACAGTGAAAAATTTGGCAGTGGGAGGAATTTGCATTAGGATGACAGCTGGATTAGGCACTACGGGGAACTGACTCTCGACTATTTTGTTAATCCCCCTTAGATCCTGCACTAGCCTGTAACCCCTCCCCCCACTCTTTTTAACAGGGAAGATGGGACTATTTGCTGTGCTGGACGTTCTTACTAGAATGCCCTGTTGTAGCAAGCGCTCTATTACCGGGAAAACTCCTAACTCCACCTCTGGCTTCAGAGGATACTGTGGGATTTTTGGAGCTATCCTACCATCTTTTACTTGTACTACTACTGGAGCTACGTTTGCCATTAATCCAGTGTCCTGTCCATCTTTTGTCCAAAGCGACTCTGGTATCTGAGATGTCATCTCTTCTATTTGGGATGGATTCCTATTTGTCATAATGGAATGTGACATTAATTTTGATGGGGAGTCTAACATGTCTCGTACTTCCTGAGCGTGATTCTCAGGGATGTCCAAGAATACACCTTCAGGAGTACAATAAATGACGCAACCCATTTTACATAGTAAGTCTCTTCCCAGGAGATTGGTCGGTGCCGATGCAGCCAGCAAAAAGGAATGCTTGGTATGCAACGGCCCTATTGTAATCTCGGCTGGTTTGCTAACAGGGTAGTGCTGGACTACTCCTGTCACTCCTATGGCTGGAACTGTCCTACCAGTGGTTCTCATGCCCACTGTCGAATTGATCACTGACTTGGCCGCCCCTGTGTCTACAAGAAAGTTTAAAGTTTTACCGGCTACATTGATTGCAATCTCTGGTTCGCTTCCAAGACTGGCAATCAATTTAACTGGTTGCAGATTACAGGTATGGCCACACCCCTATTGGGTATGCTGACCTCCCTGAATCCCATTGGCAGCAACTATTTGTGAGGGAGTTAGCTGGGAACTACCAGAGGCATGCCAATCTCTGTTTGGGGGATATCTTTTTGTTTCCCCTGTATGTGGCTCAAAACTCCGCCTCTGTGGACCCTGCTCCCAATGTCGTGTGTGGTGTTGTTGTCTAGGGGGTTGAAAAGATCTTTGTACATTTCTTACTCTACAGTCTCGTGCAAAATGTCCTGGTTTGTTACAAGAAAAACATGTTATCATACTTGCCTTACCCACAGGATTCGGTGGTACATACGCAGGCTGCCTTGTGGTCAGCGCCTGTATACTTACGGACATCAACTTATCACTTTGCGCCTCCCTGTGCCTAGTGATATTTCTGTCGTGATCAATAGCAGCTTCTCTCAATGTGGATACTGACAGACCTCGCCAGCATGGTTGTGTGGTCTGTACCCTAGCTTTTAATGTTTCTTTCAAACCATCCATCAGTACAGATACTGCTACTTCTCGATGGTTTGGGTTGGTCTTAATGTCTTCTATACCAGTATACTTTGCCATTTCTAATAGTGCCCGGTGAAAATATTCTGTTGCCGTTTCGGACTCCTTTTGCTTAATGGAAAATATTTTATTCCATTTAACAACGGCAGGGAAATACTCTTTTAGCTGTATATTTATCCTTTTTACATTATCCTTGTTGTACACGTCTGTAAGCGGTACATCTTTATCCAATGCACAATCAGCTAAAAACTGAGTTGCATCAACATTGGAAGGTAAACAAGCTCTTAGCAGTATCTGCCAATCCTTGTTGTTGGGTTCTACCGTGTTACCTAAATCCCTGATGTATTTTTGGCTAGCAACTAAATCCTTCCTGGGGTCAGGAAATTCAGACACTATTGTTCTTAATTCCATTCTGGAAAATGGAGTGTACATGGCAATGTTCCTTATGGGAGTGGCTCCAGACACATCTGTTTTTCCATTGGGAACTGCTATTACCCTTACAGGAGCAATTCTAACAGCCTCTTCCTGTGTAGATTCTACAGCTTGTTGTGGTACAATTGTTTCAGTGTAGTGCATGGTGCCGTACTTACCCGTTGACACGACCTCACCTATCCCTCCGCTAGGGGCTTTCACTAATCTCGTGGGTGTCGCTGTGCCTACTGTGGTCTCTGCTATGGTGGCTGCAAGAGAGAGAGCTGAAATTGTTGCTGAATCGTCTTCTTGATCACACTCCTGAGGAAGGTTCAAAACAGGGTACATCTTGCACGGGTTAATACTTGCATGAGTTATTTGGTTAACATCATTAACATTTACAGTGTTACTAAGAGTTTGTGTTTTACAACCCTGTGCGTTTCTCTCCGCAATCAACTTCTCTCCTGCAATGTATGGTGGGGGAGGAGCTGTGGCAATCAACTTCCTGACTGCCCCAGATCCCGCCGCCAGAGCCAAACCTCTCTGTATCTCACCTTCCTGGTGCCATAACTGTAAATAATCATGATGCTGAATTCGTCTCTTTGCTGATTTTACGAGACATATCCTCCTCCTTAAATTTTGTAACACCTCTGGACTGAAGCTACCTATTCTTGGGAACTTGTCCCTGTCTTGTACAGTCATTCTCTCCCATTCATCACATAAAGATTCGGTGTGAATTCCATATTTTTCACACATTACATATCGTGCCGACCCAACTGGTCGGTTCACAGAATCAACCTGAACCAGGGTTGATCGCCCCCTACCTGAGCAACTGGCCCCCATAGTCTGTAGGTGTTGCTTAGTCCTCCTTGGATTTTCTGTATCAAGGTTTTCAGCAAGCCTTTTCAGACAACCAAATTACTCCACAGTAGGCCGGCGGTGGCGGTTTACCGAGTACCCCACTCACTCGCCCACCTCGACCAATACGACCTGTAAACACCGTTATGATGCCAGCGTACTCGATACAGGGCCCCTATGGAACCTTCAGTTTACTGGAACATATGAGGGTTACCCGCAGGACACTTACTCTTTCCAGTAAAGGTGGGGTTGTTAGATAGTTCCTGAGTGACCAGCGAACTTCCCTTCCAAAAATAAAAAAATTACACAAATCACGTCAGAATGTACAAATAGCGTTTGTGACCACTTTACTCTAATGGTATTTAGGTCAGATTACTAACTACTGCACACAATTACGTGCGGTCCAATCGTTCAGTACACGAGCACTACTTGTCATGTACTGAAAGACCAATGGAATCGATGTTTCCGGCCGCGATTCCTTCAGCAAGAGCTTATGGCCTATATGGGTTCTGCACCAACACCCCAGGCGTTGTGCCACTGGACTTTTATAGCGGACCTTTTACCTTACGACCTCCTGGTCTTGTTCCTTATGACCTCCTGGTCTTGTTACCTTATGGTCCGCTATACTCTAATGCTCAAATATTATTTAACCAGGGATGCCTCCCTGGCCACCGTATATGTCACTTACACGTATGTCCCTTGACGAGTACCCGACTTTCCTTTTGGTTCCACCTTAAAGTTATATAAACTTTTGTATACAAAACACACTCACTCAACACATGTACACTTTGTTTCTATATCTATTTCTGCGCAGAAATTGTCTTCAGGCCAAGAGTGTTACCAATTAGGAGCAGGATCTGTTAAACTAAATTTCAGATTTTCCAAAAATAGATTTGCGTTATTTACCGCGTCGCGTTATCTACCGCTGTGCGTTACTTATCGCTTTGCGCTAATTATCGCTTTTCGTGACTTGGGCTACGTGGGCGTAACCAGACGCTACGTTGCGTAATGAACGCTGCGTGCGTCTGCCTTTTGGATTGCGTACGCTAGTCTTTGTTAGCGACACGTGTACGCAATGCAAAGGATCCACCGTAACACAATATATTTATTTATCAATGTAGATGATCCCTGATCATCTACCGCAATCCACACTGACTGCCTTGTATCTCAGACAAACCGTGTGTTTGTTCTATACTTTAACTATTACCTCTACTTTTAAATAACAGCAAATCTCTTTTTAGCACTTTCTATCAACTATAAAAAAATTGGCAAACAGGAATAGTGATATACGAAATTTGAAAAAGAAATGCAGATAAATGTATGCGTACGCAAGACAAAAGAAAAATAAACAGTTTTAAAAGACACAAGCGTTTTGTTCTTACTTCCGGTTACCGGATTCCTTCAGCACTCTTTACCTAAGCGAAGCAGACGCTTATCCCGCCAGCACTATGAGACAACCTCCCACCCTTTGCTGGAGGGATAATGTCTGCTGATCTACCTAGTGCAGATGTGAAAAGGACCGGACGAGCCCGCAATTGACAATGCTAAATTCCTTGTCGTATAAACAACCCTTTATGAAGCTAAGAACACTGTACGCTGTTTGCTCAAGAAGTACCGTAATGGTACGCTATTTGCGCAACGATCGCTCAGCGGTAAGCGAGACGCTCAAGCGTCACGTTCGCTCACGGCCTAGTGATCACAGGACACGTTATTGGTTATGTCTAGGGGAAAGATTCGCTGTAACGTAGCATACGCTAGAGACCACGAGGAGGTCACCAGCGGTGCAGACGCTCACAACACTATACCTTGATATTAAACCTTATACCGATGAAACACACAGAATACCTTAATGTGAGTACAGGGTGTAAATGCAACCTTGTGTAACCTGACTATCTACAAAGCTGTTTGAGCGTCACCGACGCTCAAGTGAACACTTAATACTATAGTAAATACACTGATACTGGTTTAGGGTTCCAAAGCCTATAATCTGTATTATATCTAGTATACTTGTAAAAGAGTAACACAGTACAAATGATACACTACAATATAACAAAGACTTCCTAACCAAACACCTAACTAAGGGATAAACTACAATGCTATCCTGGTCTAACACAATACAATACAATACTATAAAGTTTAGTCTAGGGGAGATTTGAGAGAAAAGAGAGAATAGAGAGAGAGAAATAGACACAGAGAGAGAGAGAGAGAGAAATTGGCTCACAGAAAGACAATGATTACGGAGAGAACTTACGCACAAAGGGTATGATCGCCTGCGCCTCGATATCCAGCTCCCGATTATCAGCAGATAACCGTTGATGAGAGAGTGAGAGCTGGATGTGGTCGGTCTGCCTATTTATGCCCCACACACAATGCAATCTCCTAGTCCCTACAATCCTACAGTTTATTGGACACAGGAATTCGGCCCTGTACTGTAACCAAAGGTCATAGGTTGATTCATACAGGTGGGCTGTGCTGATTTCCAACAGCTCAGGTGGGTGGGGAACTGGGTTTCCCGCCGCATACCTGAGTATGTGCAAATCATAGAAATGGACATAAACTTCTTATGTCCATAACTATTCGCACGAGCGATTAATACGCTCCAAACCAACACCGGAATATTGCTAATTAAATACTCTTCCGATGGGTACCAAACACTGCTGTATGACTCCTGTTAGACCCTTCGTGCAATACAAAGAGGGATTCCTCCGCTCAGGGACATTCTATCTAAACCAAACTTACAGAAACTATTGAGGGGAACATGATCTATAAACTACATTAATTGTGAACTTTTGTAACGAATGAGTCGCACGCTACGATCACATAAACTCTACCGTAAATGCGCATACTGCGCGTGCGAGTGCACGCTATTGCGGGTATGCGCTTCCACGGGAGAGCGTACGCATGCGCAGCACGGACCAGTGTGCGGTGCAAATATGGCAGTGTGCACTAAGACATTTTTCTGACTTTGACACAACCAACAGTGTACATTGCATATACTGTATTGGGAGAATTTCCTGATTTAGCAGGAAAAGCTCTGCAGTGGTTTACAGTAGTCTGCAATGATTAAACTTGATAAGTGTCACCTTGAAAGTGACTGCAATCACATCTCCGCTACTGCTTTCATAAGGCTGCCTATCGTCCTACTAAGGCGGATTTTATAATAAATGTGCTTACAGTACCTACAGTATGTGAACAGAAAGAAACACAAAGTCTTGAATTTAAATAAGAAAATAAAGAAACATAATTTTTTTAAATTATTAATACTGTTGGACTACCAAAGCGTGGCACATGATTATTCTATGATTATTTTCTGTTGCATGGCTTACTTACAGTAACACCTAATTAAAATCATCTTCAAACTATTAATGGCTTTAAATTAATGTTCTTTTTATTTGAAAATTCTGCAAAATGTAAAGGACTATACATTTTTCTTTACCTATCTCAAATATAACATTAAATACCAGCTTGAATCCATTATAGATATTTTGGAATTTGAATGTTTCAGTAAACCTCGTCTTCCGGGTTATACGATTTGGGTATGGGACTCAGGGTCGACAGCATTTAGGTCGACACCCATTAGGTCGAAACCCACTGGACGACAGTGGGTAGGTCAACACAAGAAATAGGTCGACTTGGCCCTTAGGTCGACATGAACAAGGTCGACATGACTAAAGGTCGACATTAATGTTTTTTAGGTGTCATTTTCTCCGTCAAGTGACTGGGAACCCCAATTAGTGCACCGCGTCCCCTTGCATGGCTCACTTCGCTTGCCATTCTGCGGGTAGGTTACCGTTCCCAATCGTAGACCATGTGGATCATAAAGTAAGAAAAAGTCCAACATATTTTTGGGGAAAAACTCATGTTGACCTTTTTTCATGCCGACCTTGTTCATGCCAACCCAATGGCTGTGTCGACCTATTTCTAGTGTCGACATATCCACTGTCGACCAATGGGTGTCGACCTAATTGCTGTCGATCTAGAGTCCGGATATCATAATTTTTAATATGGAAAACAATAAACAATAATCATATCCATTTATAGGTTTTGGTGATTCAGAATATGGGTCATATAATTTGCCGTTTTTTAGGGTATTTTAATTTTTCTGTGGATACCCCACACAAGTGGTCCTAGATAGAGTAGCATATTTAGACCTGGTCCTCTGATTTCTAATCTCACTGCTATACATCCTTTTCTCAGGACATTATAACTATATAACATCTAATTTTAATCTCATATACAGATCTTAACCTTGTTATCCTCAAACTTAAAACAAAAGCACAGGATGGGATGAATCAATTCTATAAATGCAGTAAAATTGACAACAACGCATATGGATGCCAATATGTATAAAAAAGGTCTGCAGCAGATATTGGAGAAGCCAAGCCAACACTGCTGTAGAGATGGTCCTGCCTGGGGTGCTACTCCTCTCTGTGAATCCATTTCACTCCACTCCCTGTGAAAAGTCATTATGCTTTGTGTGTTCAGATAGCTCAGACTCTGCCTTTTTTGCCAGAACTCCTCCTGGTAAGGTCTGCATTGCTCCAAACTGCCATCCCCCCCCCCCCCACCCCCCCCCCTGTCAGTAATGCTAGTTCCAAAACTGCCAATAGGAGACTGCACATCTGCACCCCAAAAGGGGCCTTCTTGAGACAATTGTTCTCAGAGGGTCTCTGCTCTATATACATGTATACATATATACATATATACATGCCACCTCAAATTATGTACACCCAATTCTCCGCTAACTGAAGTAGAGGGATTTTTTTGCAGACAAAATCAGCTGTGTCTACATTGGGCCATTTGTTTTCCGATGGGCAAAACCATGTGCACTGGTGGGGGGGGCAGATATAACGTGCAGAGAGAGTTAGATTTGGGTGGGGCGTGTTTAAACTGAAATCTCAGTTGCAGTGTAAAAATAAAGCAGCCAGTATTTACCCTGCACAGAAATGATATAACCCACCCAAATCGAATTCTCTCTGCACATGTTATATTTGCTCCCCCCCCCCCGCCCCCCTGCAGTGCACATGGTTTTGTCCATTAGCAAACAATTTGCTTCTGCGATCAGGCCCTAAGTTCCTGCAACTCCAAGTGGACCTGCATTCCTCTGCCACTAGTTCTTTCTTTAATACATTTCATTTTGAATATATGACCATATTCAGTGACTTCTTGTGCTACCGCACCCAGGGTGTTCCTGTCAAATTGTTAAATAGCATTGCCTTCTTTTAGTATATTAGTTATCAATTATATGGATTTTTATTATGTTTGTGGACCAGTGTGAATATGTTTATTTGATAGATTGGACACAGTTTTTAACTAGGTGAGTAGCCTTTGGAGAAGTTATTTTCTACAATGATACATGTCAGATATTGTATCTTGAACACTGTTTGTGTTAATCTAAATAAGACCTCTGCACCAATAGAGGAGGTTGATACAACCTAGCATATATTGGCCAGCTGAGATACAGTAGATATTGAAGTGCCTCCTCCCATAACAAAATCTTTTGCTAAGAGTACTCTCCCACTCCATTACTCTAGACTCTTCTGCTGGCAGTAAGAGAAGCCAACCTCAATTCCATTCACTATCAGCCAGCTGAGACAGACATTTAGGACATTATCAGTCTGGTAATAACATTTGCACTACCTACACTATGGGGTTTATCCAAATGATGTTGGATCCTTTCCGATGGAAAGGATCCAACATCTCAGTATTCAATGGGCGTACAAATCAGACAGGATTTGGCCATTCCCGACAATGGCAATCTGACTTTTTTTAAAGTTGTTGGAATTGTTGGAAACGGGGCTAAAACCTATCGGATTTGGCTGCGATTCCGCCAATCCACGTGTTTTCTGACAAGTCTGAATTGCCGACTTGTTGGAAAAACGGCAGAGGGATTGAATAGGTCGAAACAGTTTCCAACCTAAAATAGTCGGAAACTGCAGTCTTTCCGACAAGTCGGCAGTTCTGACTACAATTGAATACAGCGATGTATTGTGTAACCAAATTTAATGTTATTCACTTCCTTGGACGTTTGTTCACAACTCTATCAAATCATGGACTAAAGGCTGCATTCAGTTATCTGTGAGTTCAATACTGTGACGCCGTGTGTTAAATGAATGAGCACTTTGCAGGATATTTTTATGAAGTACACTGGCAATACCCAAGCAAATCAATTAGAAATGGCAAGTCTCAGCATGGCAATGTTGTCCGTTAACTTTGTAATTTGAGACATATGTGAAGCACATGAAAGAGTAGGGAAATAATTTTGAACTGCCAAGAAGTTGCGAATAAGATAGCAGGGCAGTGTAGATGGCTGTTAGTGTCCATAAGCAAAGTATTGGAAGCAGTTACAGTACATGGTGACAAATGTTTGATTTATGGAACGTTGTAAATGAAGAAAAATCATAGCCAGCAAGTATATTTCAGCAAATAAAAGCAAGTACAGTCTTGTGGAGTACATAAAATGCTTTTTGTTTCGATACAATTTTGTAAGGAGATTGAAAAACAAAAAACAAAAACAAAAAAACAAAACACACCTTATAAGTTATAACTCAGTTTGGCAAGTTCAGAAACCCATTTCCCTTAACACAGTACTTCAACATACATGTCCCACATCATACAGGACTTTATTCAGGTTTGTTAGCAAACCAAAAAAACATTAATGGACAAAACCATGTTGCACTGCAGATGGGTCAGATGTAACATGTGCAGAGAGATTTAGATTTGGGTGATGTGTGTTCAAACTGAAATCTAAATTGCAATGTAATACTAAAGCAGGCAGTATAAACCCTGCACAAAAACAATATAACCCACCCAAATCTAAATCTCTCTGCCATGTTACATCTCCTCCACTTGCAGTGCAACATGGTTTTTCCCATTTACTTGCTTTTTTTTGGTTTGCTAACAAACCTGAATAACCCATATAGCCCATTATTCTGCTTTTTGTAGAAAATTACTTGAAAAATACATTAAAAATATCCTTTCTTTTTTCATACAGTATTTTACTATTTAAAAACCTTTAAAAACATTATTATTTAATTAATTGGGAGATATGTACGGCATTGTGCATTTTTACATTAAAATAAGAATTTTAGGGTAGTTTTTGACTACTCTGGAATTGCAAACTAAAATCTGCATTAAATCCCATTAAAACACACATTAACAACGTAACGCAGATTTTTAATTGTGGTACATAAATTACTACAGGTTGAGTATCCCTTATCCAAAATGCTTGGGACCAGAAGTATTTTGGATATCGGATTTTTCCGTATTTTGGAATAATTGCATACCATAATGAGATATCACGGCGATGGGGCCTAAGTCTTAGCACAGAATGCATTTATGTTTCATATACACCTTATACACACAGCCTGAAGGTCATTTTAGCCAATATTTTTTATAACTTTGTGCATTAAACAAAGTGTGTGTACATTCACACAATTCATTTATGTTTCATTTACACCTTATACACATAGCCTGAAGGTCATTTAATACAATATTTTTAATAACTTTGTGTATTAAACAAAGTTTGTGTACACTGAGCCATCAGAAAACAAAGGTTTCACTATTTCACTCTCACACAAAAAATTCCGTATTTTGGAATATTCCGTATTTCAGAATATTTGGATATGGGATACTCAACCTGTATATATAATTGATGAACAGTGGTGACTACGTATTGGTCTTTTAATTGTCCTTTGAATTGTATTATAGGTATAGATCGTTTTTATTCTTAAAATACAATTTCCACTGTTTATTTAGAGTTTGTTGTGTTTTTATTAACAGTAACTTACGTTTAGGGGGGTATGAGCAAAACATGGATACAAGGCCAAAACTAGGATTCTCAGCACAGGGCAAGCCAGTAATTTGGCACCACCCCTTCCCCACACACATATATCTAAGCACATGGGAATAAAAACTCAAAAAAGCCCCCACAGGGAAAAAAACACACCCAGTGTTCCCCACGGGGAAAAACACACATTGTCCCAGACAGGGACACAAAATCACACACATTGGCCTCTACAGGGAAATAACACACACACACACACACACACACACACACACACACACACACACACACACACATTAGCCTACACAAAAAATGAAGTGCCTAGATTCAAAGATTACTCTCTCAAGAAAAAAACCACATTGATTAATTGCTCCCACAGCCAGAAAAAAATGAAACAAACATTGATTCCCCAAGCCCCCTACAGAAGACTGACCTCACATACTGGGCTGTCAGAGATAGCTGCAGAGCTAATCCCAGGAGACTAGCCTCCTGTCACTCCAGAAAGTCAAGACAAGTAAGCCTCATCACCTTCCTCAGCCCACAGCCCCTTCCTCAGCCGCATCACCTTCCTTAGCCCCATCAGCTTTCTCAGCCCTTCACCTTCTTAAGCCTCCAGACCCCATCACCTTCCTCAGCCCCCAGCCCCATCACCCTTTTCAGTCCCCTGTCCCATCACCTTCCACTGCAGTCCGCAGCCTGGCTCAGTGTTATGTGTGCATGGCAATGTGACGTATGAAGTCATGCCACTGACTGTAGGGTCATGTCTGGCCCTGGCTGTTTCTGGGATGATCCCAGCACTGCCCGGGCCAAGCTGCATGTGAGCCACTCCATGGGTAAGGGTCCCGGCAGTGGCCACACTGTGCCCCAGGAGGCAATCGTGGCAGGTAGAGGTCGAGGGAGCCAGGCAGAGGTCTCGGCACCCCTCAAATCCGCCACTTGCAGCACATGACCTCTTAGCCCACCTTAGTTGCAGTCCTGATTAATAGAGATAGAGATAGAGCACTGACCAATCAGCTTCTAAAGCTGGATACGCACCAAAACGGCATGTTTTTTTTTCTGTGCAAAGCTACAAATTAGTGGCATTTACCATGAAGGTAGCTCTAATAATACTTAAAATTACAATATACTGTACTGTATATCTTTTTCTGTCCACATAGCACACATATTTATGGTAATTTGTGTAGAAGACACTAAGAAATGTCATTTTCGCTGCCCTTTAAGACAGCTTAATGACTAGACACATCGTTGAGTCCTATCCCAAGGTCACACGTATTGGGACCCATATTTCAATGTAAATCTCCACATTTATAGATGATATTTTACGTCTACAAATGAAGCAGACAATTCTTAGATGGACTCTATTGTATTACTGCCTAGTTATATAGTAAATTGTAGAGATGAGCGGGTTCGGTTTCTCTGAAACCGAACCCGCACGAACTTCATGTTTTTTTCACGGGTCCGAGCAGACTCGGATCCTCCCGCCTTGCTCGGTTAACCCGAGCGCGCCCGAACGTCATCATGACGCTGTCGGATTCTCGCGAGACTCGGATTCTATATAAGGAGCCGCGCGTCGCCGCCATTTTCACACGTGCATTGAGATTGATAGGGAGAGGACGTGGCTGGCGTCCTCTCCATTAGAAATTAGATTAGAAGAGAGAGAGAGATTGTGCAGAGTCAGACAGAGTTTACCACAGTGACCAGTGCAGTTGTTGTTAGTTAACTTTTATTTATTTTAATATATCCGTTCTCTGCTATATCCGTTCTCTGCCTGAAAAAAAACGATACACAGCAGCAGCCAGTCACACAGTGTGACTCAGTCTGTGTGCACTCAGCTCAGCCCAGTGTGCTGCACATCAATGTATAAAAGGCAAAGCTTATAATAATTGTGGGGGAGACTGGGGAGCACTGCAGGTTGTTATAGCAGGAGCCCCCAGGAGTACATAATATTATATTAATTTAAAATTAAACAGTGCACACTTTTGCTGCAGGAGTGCCACTGCCAGTGTGACTAGTGGTGACCAGTGCCTGACCACCAGTATAGTAGTATATTGTTGTATGTATTGTATACTATCTCTTTATCAACCAGTCTATATTAGCAGCAGACACAGTACAGTGCGGTAGTTCACGGCTGTGGCTACCTCTGTGTCGGCAGTCGGAACTCGGCAGGCAGTCCGTCCATCCATAATTGTATTACAATATATACCACCTAACCGTGGTATTTTTTTTTTCTTTCTTTATACCGTCGTCATAGTGTCATACTAGTTGTTACGAGTATACTACTATCTCTTTATCAACCAGTGTACAGTGCGGTAGTTCACGGCTGTGGCTACCTCTGTGTCGGCAGTCGGCAGGCAGTCCGTCCATCCATAATTGTATTATTATTATAATATATACCACCTAACCGTGGTTTTTTTTTCATTCTTTATACCGTCATAGTGTCATACTAGTTGTTACGAGTATACTACTATCTCTTTATCAACCAGTGTACAGTGCGGTAGTTCACGGCTGTGGCTACCTCTGTGTCGGCAGTCGGCAGGCAGTCCGTCCATCCATAATTGTATTATTATTATAATATATACCACCTAACCGTGGTTTTTTTTTCATTCTTTATACCGTCATAGTGTCATACTAGTTGTTACGAGTATACTACTATCTCTTTATCAACCAGTGTACAGTGCGGTAGTTCACGGCTGTGGCTACCTCTGTGTCGGCAGTCGGCAGGCAGTCCGTCCATCCATAATTGTATTATTATTATAATATATACCACCTAACCGTGGTTTTTTTTTCATTCTTTATACCGTCATAGTGTCATACTAGTTGTTACGAGTATACTACTATCTCTTTATCAACCAGTGTACAGTGCGGTAGTTCACGGCTGTGGCTACCTCTGTGTCGGCAGTCGGCAGGCAGTCCGTCCATCCATAATTGTATTATTATTATAATATATACCACCTAACCGTGGTTTTTTTTTCATTCTTTATACCGTCGTCATAGTGTCATACTAGTTGTTACGAGTATACTACTATCTCTTTATCAACCAGTGTACAGTGCGGTAGTTCACGGCTGTGGCTACCTCTGTGTCGGCAGTCGGCAGGCAGTCCGTCCATCCATCCATAATTGTATTATTATTATAATATATACCACCTAACCGTGGTTTTTTTTTCATTCTTTATACCGTCGTCATAGTGTCATACTAGTTGTTACGAGTATACTACTATCTCTTTATCAACCAGTGTACAGTGCGGTAGTTCACGGCTGTGGCTACCTCTGTGTCGGCAGTCGGCAGGCAGTCCGTCCATCCATAATTGTATTATTATTATAATATATACCACCTAACCGTGGTTTTTTTTTTCATTCTTTATACCGTCGTCATAGTGTCATACTAGTTGTTACGAGTATACTACTATCTCTTTATCAACCAGTGTACAGTGCGGTAGTTCACGGCTGTGGCTACCTCTGTGTCGGCAGTCAGCAGGCAGTCCGTCCATCCATAATTGTATTATTATTATAATATATACCACCTAACCGTGGTTTTTTTTTCATTCTTTATACCGTCGTCATAGTGTCATACTAGTTGTTACGAGTATACTACTATCTCTTTATCAACCAGTGTACAGTGCGGTAGTTCACGGCTGTGGCTACCTCTGTGTCGGCAGTCGGCAGGCAGTCCGTCCATCCATAATTGTATTATTATTATAATATATACCACCTAACCGTGGTTTTTTTTTCATTCTTTATACCGTCGTCATAGTGTCATACTAGTTGTTACGAGTATACTACTATCTCTTTATCAACCAGTGTACAGTGCGGTAGTTCACGGCTGTGGCTACCTCTGTGTCGGCAGTCGGCAGGTATCCAATACTAGTATCCAATCCATCCATCTCCATTGTTTACCTGAGGTGCCTTTTAGTTCTGCCTATAAAATATGGAGAACAAAAAAGTTGAGGTTCCAAAATTAGGGAAAGATCAAGATCCACTTCCACCTCGTGCTGAAGCTGCTGCCACTAGTCATGGCCGAGACGATGAAATGCCAGCAACGTCGTCTGCCAAGGCCGATGCCCAATGTCATAGTACAGAGCATGTCAAATCCAAAACACCAAATATCAGAAAAAAAAGGACTCCAAAACCTAAAATAAAATTGTCGGAGGAGAAGCGTAAACTTGCCAATATGCCATTTACCACACGGAGTGGCAAGGAACGGCTGAGGCCCTGGCCTATGTTCATGGCTAGTGGTTCAGCTTCACATGAGGATGGAAGCACTCAGCCTCTCGCTAGAAAACTGAAAAGACTCAAGCTGGCAAAAGCACCGCAAAGAACTGTGCGTTCTTCGAAATCCCAAATCCACAAGGAGAGTCCAATTGTGTCGGTTGCGATGCCTGACCTTCCCAACACTGGAGGTGAAGAGCATGCGCCTTCCACCATTTGCACGCCCCCTGCAAGTGCTGGAAGGAGCACCCGCAGTCCAGTTCCTGATAGTCAGATTGAAGATGTCAGTGTTGAAGTACACCAGGATGAGGAGGATATGGGTGTTGCTGGCGCTGGGGAGGAAATTGACCAGGAGGATTCTGATGGTGAGGTGGTTTGTTTAAGTCAGGCACCCGGGGAGACACCTGTTGTCCGTGGGAGGAATATGGCCGTTGACATGCCAGGTGAAAATACCAAAAAAATCAGCTCTTCGGTGTGGAGGTATTTCACCAGAAATGCGGACAACAGGTGTCAAGCCGTGTGTTCCCTTTGTCAAGCTGTAATAAGTAGGGGTAAGGACGTTAACCACCTCGGAACATCCTCCCTTATACGTCACCTGCAGCGCATTCATAATAAGTCAGTGACAAGTTCAAAAACTTTGGGTGACAGCGGAAGCAGTCCACTGACCAGTAAATCCCTTCCTCTTGTAACCAAGCTCACGCAAACCACCCCACCAACTCCCTCAGTGTCAATTTCCTCCTTCCCCAGGAATGCCAATAGTCCTGCAGGCCATGTCACTGGCAAGTCTGACGAGTCCTCTCCTGCCTGGGATTCCTCCGATGCATCCTTGCGTGTAACGCCTACTGCTGCTGGCGCTGCTGTTGTTGCCGCTGGGAGTCGATGGTCATCCCAGAGGGGAAGTCGTAAGCCCACTTGTACTACTTCCAGTAAGCAATTGACTGTTCAACAGTCCTTTGCGAGGAAGATGAAATATCACAGCAGTCATCCTACTGCAAAGCGGATAACTGAGGCCTTGGCATCCTGGGTGGTGAGAAACGTGGTTCCGGTATCCATCATTACTGCAGAGCCAACTAGAGACTTGTTGGAGGTACTGTGTCCCCGGTACCAAATACCATCTAGGTTCCATTTCTCTAGGCAGGCGATACCGAAAATGTACACAGACCTCAGAAAAAGAGTCACCAGTGTCCTAAAAAATGCAGCTGTACCCAATGTCCACTTAACCACGGACATGTGGACAAGTGGAGCAGGGCAGGGTCAGGACTATATGACTGTGACAGCCCACTGGGTAGATGTATGGACTCCCGCCGCAAGAACAGCAGCGGCGGCACCAGTAGCAGCATCTCGCAAACGCCAACTCTTTCCTAGGCAGGCTACGCTTTGTATCACCGCTTTCCAGAATACGCACACAGCTGAAAACCTCTTACGGCAACTGAGGAAGATCATCGCGGAATGGCTTACCCCAATTGGACTCTCCTGTGGATTTGTGGCATCGGACAACGCCAGCAATATTGTGTGTGCATTAAATCTGGGCCAATTCCAGCACGTCCCATGTTTTGCACATACCTTGAATTTGGTGGTGCAGAATTTTTTAAAAAACGACAGGGGCGTGCAAGAGATGCTGTCGGTGGCCAGAAGAATTGCGGGACACTTTCGGCGTACAGGCACCACGTACAGAAAACTGGAGCACCACCAAAAACTACTGAACCTGCCCTGCCATCATCTGAAGCAAGAAGTGGTAACGAGGTGGAATTCAACCCTCTATATGCTTCAGAGGTTGGAGGAGCAGCAAAAGGCCATTCAAGCCTATACAATTGAGCACGATATAGTAGGTGGAATGCACCTGTCTCAAGTGCAGTGGAGAATGATTTCAACGTTGTGCAAGGTTCTGATGCCCTTTGAACTTGCCACACGTGAAGTCAGTTCAGACACTGCCAGCCTGAGTCAGGTCATTCCCCTCATCAGGCTTTTGCAGAAGAAGCTGGAGGCATTGAAGAAGGAGCTAACACGGAGCGATTCCGCTAGGCATGTGGGACTTGTGGATGCAGCCCTTAATTCGCTTAACAAGGATTCACGGGTGGTCAATCTGTTGAAATCAGAGCACTACATTTTGGCCACCGTGCTCGATCCTAGATTTAAAGCCTACCTTGGATCTCTCTTTCCGGCAGACACAGGTCTGCTGGGGTTGAAAGACCTGCTGGTGACAAAATTGTCAAGTCAAGCGGAACGCGACCTGTCAACATCTCCTCCTTCACATTCTCCCGCAACTGGGGGTGCGAGGAAAAGGCTCAGAATTCCGAGCCCACCCGCTGGCGGTGATGCAGGGCAGTCTGGAGCGACTGCTGATGCTGACATCTGGTCCGGACTGAAGGACCTGACAACGATTACGGACATGTCGTCTACTGTCACTGCATATGATTCTCTCAACATTGATAGAATGGTGGAGGATTATATGAGTGACCGCATCCAAGTAGGCACGTCACACAGTCCGTACTTATACTGGCAGGAAAAAGAGGCAATTTGGAGGCCCTTGCACAAACTGGCTTTATTCTACCTAAGTTGCCCTCCCACAAGTGTGTACTCCGAAAGAGTGTTTAGTGCCGCCGCTCACCTTGTCAGCAATCGGCGTACGAGGTTACATCCAGAAAATGTGGAGAAGATGATGTTCATTAAAATGAATTATAATCAATTCCTCCGCGGAGACATTGACCAGCAGCAATTGCCTCCACAAAGTACACAGGGAGCTGAGATGGTGGATTCCAGTGGGGACGAATTGATAATCTGTGAGGAGGGGGATGTACACGGTGATATATCGGAGGGTGAAGATGAGGTGGACATCTTGCCTCTGTAGAGCCAGTTTGTGCAAGGAGAGATTAATTGCTTCTTTTTTGGGGGGGGTCCAAACCAACCCGTCATATCAGTCACAGTCGTGTGGCAGACCCTGTCACTGAAATGATGGGTTGGTTAAAGTGTGCATGTCCTGTTTTGTTTATACAACATAAGGGTGGGTGGGAGGGCCCAAGGATAATTCCATCTTGCACCTCTTTTTTCTTTTCTTTTTCTTTGCATCATGTGCTGATTGGGGAGGGTTTTTTGGAAGGGACATCCTGCGTGACACTGCAGTGCCACTCCTAGATGGGCCCGGTGTTTGTGTCGGCCACTAGGGTCGCTAATCTTACTCACACAGCTACCTCATTGCGCCTCTTTTTTTCTTTGCGTCATGTGCTGTTTGGGGAGGGTTTTTTGGAAGGGACATCCTGCGTGACACTGCAGTGCCACTCCTAGATGTGCCCGGTGTTTGTGTCGGCCACTAGGGTCGCTAATCTTACTCACACAGTCAGCTACCTCATTGCGCCTCTTTTTTTCTTTGCGTCATGTGCTGTTTGGGGAGGGTTTTTTGGAAGGGCCATCCTGCGTGACACTGCAGTGCCACTCCTAGATGGGCCCGGTGTTTGTGTCGGCCACTAGGGTCGCTTATCTTTCTCACACAGTCAGCTACCTCATTGCGCCTCTTTTTTTCTTTGCGTCATGTGCTGTTTGGGGAGGGTTTTTTGGAAGGGACATCCTGCGTGACACTGCAGTGCCACTCCTAGATGGGCCCGGTGTTTGTGTCGGCCACTAGGGTCGCTAATCTTACTCACACAGCTACCTCATTGCGCCTCTTTTTTTCTTTGCGTCATGTGCTGTTTGGGGAGGGTTTTTTGGAAGGGACATCCTGCGTGACACTGCAGTGCCACTCCTAGATGGGCCCGGTGTTTGTGTCGGCCACTAGGGTCGCTTATCTTACTCACACAGCGACCTCGGTGCAAATTTTAGGACTAAAAATAATATTGTGAGGTGTGATGTGTTCAGAATAGGCTGAAAATGAGTGTAAATTATGTTTTTTGAGGTTAATAATACTTTGGGATCAAAATTACCCCCAAATTCTATGATTTAAGCTGTTTTTTAGGGTTTTTTGAAAAAAACACCCGAATCCAAAACACACCCGAATCCGACAAAAATAATTCGGTGAGGTTTTGCCAAAACGCGTTCGAACCCAAAACACGGCCGCGGAACCGAACCCAAAACCAAAACACAAAACCCGAAAAATTTCAGGCGCTCATCTCTAGTAAATTGTTTGGCAAATACATTTTAAATCAAAAAAGTACAACTATTTGTTGTTTGTGACATTAGCTTTAAATTAGTCTTCTCATGAAAATGATTCAAGCCAATTACAGTGTTTACACATACAGTATTGACTCATTTTCTCTATGTCCCATCATACAAATCTGAACTTTATGAAAGTCCTTTTAATTTCTCTGGGGTGCTATAAGGAAGGAAATCGTTATAAAAAATATTAATGACTCTGTGGTATATTCTTCCTGAGCTTGTAATAAAAAGTGGCTTCATACTGCGATCTACATATTGAGACTATGTCGGTAATATTACAAACTGAAAAATACTACTGAGAGAAATGAGGATACAGTATAATAGTATTAAAGAAATTGTCTAGAAGAAGGCAAAAATAATTTACAAAGGAAAATGTATTTCTAATTTTACTTACTGAAAAACATAACTAATCTTTTATTTGCTGTACTGTATATACATGCTATGAGCCATTTTAATAAAGGGGAAATCTTACTTGTAATAGAACATTGATTGTATGGACAATGGTGGTCATTCCGAGTTGTTCGCTCGCTGCTATTTTTAGCAGAATTGCTAATAGGCTAAAATCCGGCAGTTCTGCGCATGCGTATGCACAGCAGGGCGCACGCGCTAAGCAATTTTACACAAAACTGTGCTATTTTACTCACGGGCGAACAAAGCTTTTCAATCGCTCTGTGTGATTGACAGGAAGTGGGTGTTTCTGGGCGGAAACTGGCCGTTTTCAGGGCGTGTGCTAAAAAATGCAGGAGTGGCTGGCGAAATGGAGGAGTGGCTGGCCGGATGCAGGGCGTGTTTGTGACGTCAAACCAGGAACTAAACAGACTGAGGTGATCGCAATCTAGGAGTAGGTCTGGAGCTACTCAGAAACTATATAGAAACGGGGCCTGGACTGCACACCATAGCTTATTATAATGGGATGTGCTACCTTGCTGGGACTAAGTACTGTAATACTACAACATAGGAACAAAGGGTGCAGGTGCACCATACACCATTAAAATTATTATAACCATAATATAATATTTGAGGTTCTTGGCATATATTGGCAAGTATATGAGCCTGCCCACCTGCTTCACAGTGACCTCATCGGACAGGTCCCTAACACTATAGGGGTTCACCTCCGGGACGCAGAGCACCCCCAGACCACCCCAGCCAAACCACCCCAGGGCATCACACAGAAAAAGGATAGGAGTGAAAGATCAGTGTTAAGCAAATAAAAGAGGCTGCTGAATGTAAAAGAAAAGAAGAGAGCAGTAAAGTGTCAGAGTGTTAGAATGTGAAGTTTAGCTGAGCAGTGTTATAAGTGTAAAAAATATGTGAAAAAAGCTACATAAATATAAAACAAACACAATGTGAAATAAGTGTTAAAAGTAAATGTAAGGTGGTGATGCCCCAAGGTGGCCCAGCCAGAGCAATATAGGGAGCCCCATGCCCCAAAATCTCACCCCCAAACTGTTAGGGTCTCCTGCTCTGTGCTGCCACGTCGTCATGGCAACCGGGAGACAAGTGCTAGTGGAGTAACCTGAGCGTAGCTGATACTCCGGTTCGGGTCTTTTGCTGTGCAGTGGTTACAGGCTCTGTGCACGGCAGGGGATCCGGTGCTGGTTTTTGTGCTCACAGTCTGTGAGGTCTGAGTGGGGCGTGGACAGCACCTGCTATATAAACCCTCTTCTCAGGTTAGGCAGATGCTGCTGAATCTTTGTTGGTTAGTCAGTTCCTGAAAGCTAGCTAGTACTGTGTAAACTTTGTATTTGTTTGTTGCTTACTGCAAATAGGCCTTGGGATTTGGTATTACACTCTGCCAATCCAGACCTAGCAGTAAGACTGGAGTCAGTCGTTTAACCTGCTGGGGTTCTTTTGCTACTCTGTGAACCTAGCAAGTTTGCGGCTGTATTCTCAGACTTGCCTGCCAAAATCCTTTCTCACTGTGCAAGGTGTTCAGGTGTCAGTTTAGTGGCAGTAAGCTGAACCAGTGCACTGCAAGTGAGGACTAGGATTGTGGAGACTCTCCTTGTGTCTATTATTCCATCTCTGACCAAGGAGTTTACTGCCACACCCGTTGGTAACCCTTTAGGGTTTTGCTGTTGCCTTTAGCAACAGCATTTCGGGTTCTCTACGTATTAAATCACTACATCTCGCTTCTTTCCATCTGAGCATTCCTAATACTAGGGAGACACCCAGTTTCTTAGCCTTTGGGCTTCTCTGTTCACTTTGTATTTATTTTGTTACCCTATCACCTTCTGTGTATGTAATGTCATATTCCCCAGTCTGTCTGTGAGTTCATTTGTTTTGCTTACCTCACCGTTCAGACACCAGTACATTCCTGCTGGCACTGGTGTGCATAACATATTCAGCAGCCCAATACTCCTGTTGAAATTTTGTGGGAATATGGAGCATACCCCTCAAAATACTTTGCAACAGGTGGTCGATCAGGTGCAGGTCCTGACTCGACAATTTAATGATTTGTCCATTAAAATGCACACCTCACAGGCCGCTGGCGGAGCTCCCGCAGCAGCAGTACCTTCAGGGGTTAAAGAGCCGAAAGTAAATCTCCCGGATCGTTTTTCTGGAGATCGCTCGCAGTTCTTTTGTTTCAAGGAGAGCTGCAAGCTATATTTCCAGCTTAGGCCTCAGTCTTCTGGGTCGGAGATTCAGCGGGTGGGCATAGTGATTTCCTTGCTACAAGGAGACCCACAGGTCTGGGCATATGGGTTGCAGCCTGACTGTCCGTCGCTTAAAAGTGTTGATGCTTTTTTTACGGCACTGGGCATGTTGTATGATGACCCTGACAAGACGGCCTCAGCCGAGGCTCAGATTTCGATCCTTAAGCAAGGGCGAAGGCCAGTTGAGGTTTATTGTACGGAGTTTCGGAGGTTGGCCCATGATACCCAGTGGAATGACCCAGCCCTGAGACACCAGTACCGAAGAGGTCTTTCTAACCAGTTAAAAGACCAACTGGTACAATATCCCTTGCCTGATAGCTTGGATCAGCTCATGCAGTTATCCATTCGGGTGGATAGACGGCTGAGAGAGCGCAGGCTTGAAAGGGAGACTGAGGTTTCCTTCTTTCCCAAGGGAACCTCAGACTCTGAGGAATTTTCCGAGGAGCCTATGCAGATTGGGGCTACCCGCCTCTCCTCGCGTGAGAAGACGCGGAGGAGACAGCAGGGGTTATGTTTGTACTGTGGGAATAAAGGTCATGTGGTAGTATCATGCCCAGAAAAGCCGGGAAACTTCAGGGCCTGAGGGTGATGGGAAATATCCTGTCAGGCCAGAAGTCAGAATTTCCCAAGAAGACTTTTATCATTCCGGTGACCTTGAAGATCCTCGGTCAAACTGTCAAGACTGAGGCCTTTGTGGACAGTGGGGCCGACGGGGTTTTTATGGACCGCCAATTCGCCCTGAAACACTCTGTTTCCTTAGTACCCTTGGCACCGGAAATTGAGATTTGTGGGTTAAACGGGGAACCATTATCCCAGGGTAAAATTACCTCTTGCACTAGCCAGATTTCTTTGTTTATTGGAGCCACACACTCTGAAAAATTGTCCTTTTATGTGACTGTCTGTACTTTTGCCCCATTGGTATTGGGGTTACCCTGGTTAAGGGCCCACAATCCTCAATTTGACTGGGTCTCTGGGGAGATTCTTAGTTGGGGTACTGATTGTTTCAGGAGTTGCTTGAGCCTTCCAGTCAGGCTTTCGCAGCTAAGTTTGCCAGGATGTTATGCAGATTTTGCGGACGTGTTCTCCAAAAGAGTTGCAGAGGTACTACCTCCCCATCGCCCCTATGACTGTGCCATTGATTTGTTGCCGAATGCTAAGCTTCCCAAGAGCAGGTTGTACTCCCTGTCACGTCCTGAGACTCAGGCTATGGCAGAGTACATTCAGGAGAACTTGGCTAAGGGATTTATCAGACCTTCACAGTCTCCAGTTGGGTCGGGGTTCTTCTTCGTGGGTAAAAAGGACGGTTCGTTGCGACCCTGCATCGACTTCAGGGAATTGAACCGTATCACGATTAAAAACTCATACCCACTGCCTCTCATTTCGGTCTTGTTTGACCAGCTTCGTACTGCCACCATTTTTTCTAAGATTGACCTACGCGGTGCGTACAATCTAATCCGAATAAGAGAGGAAGATGAATGGAAGACTGCCTTTAATACCCACTCAGGGCATTATGAATATTTGGTGATGCCTTTTGTGCTCTGTAATGCCCCGGCAGTCTTCCAGGACTTCATGAACGATGTGCTCAGGGAATATTTGGATAGATTCTTAGTTGTATACTTAGATGACATCCTAATCTTCTCCCATTCCCTGGAGGAACATCGGAAGCATGTACGCTTAGTCCTCCAGAAACTCAGAGACCACCGGCTTGGGGCGAAGCTGGAGAAGTGCGAATTTGAAGTTCAGCAAATCGCATTTCTAGGATATATTATCTCCCCAGAAGGTTTCCAAATGAAGGGTTCCAAGGTACAGGCAGTCCTGAATTGGGTGCAGCCCACTAGTTTGAAGGCGCTTCAGCGTTTTCTGGGCTTTGCGAATTTTTATAGACGATTTATCGCTGGATTTTCGTCTATAGTGGCGCCCTTGGTGGCACTCACTAAGAAAGGGGCGGATGTTGCTCACTGGTCTTGTGAGGCCAAAGCGGCTTTTGCCCGTCTCAAAAGGGCATTTGTGCTGCGACACCCAGATCCAGAGCGTCCTTTTGTGGTGGAGGTGGATGCCTCTGAGATGGGTATTGGGGCAGTACTCTCTCAGATGGGGGTGTCTGATAATCGCCTTCATCCCTGTGCTTACTTTTCCCGTAAATTTTCGCCTGCCGAGATGAATTATGACGTGGGTAACCGGGAATTGTTGGCTATTAAGGATGCACTCGAGGAGTGGAGACACTGGCTTGAGGGGGCTAAGTTTGTGGTCTCAATTCTTACCGACCATAAGAATTTGGCATATTTAGAGTCAGCGAAGCGCCTCAATGCCAGGCAGGCACGATGGGCTTTGTTTTTTGCTCGCTTTAATTTTTTGATAACATATCGCCCTGGGTCAAAAAACATCAAGGCTGATGCGCTTTCGCGGAGTTTTGCTCCAATCCAGGAGACCACCGAGGAGCCATTGCCCATTGTGTCCCCATCATGTATTAAAGTGGGCATTTCCCAGGACCTCTTGTCATTAGTCCTTAGAGCACAGGAGCAGGCTCCTCCAGACCTTCCGGTAGGTCTTTTGTTTGTGCCTCCTAGGTTAAGACAGCGAGTGTTCCTGGAATTCCATGCCAAGAAGTCGGCAGGTCACCCGGGTATTGCCAGAACTCGGGAGTTGCTATCTAGGGCGGTGTGGTGGCCCTCGGTGGCTAGGGATGTGGATCAGTGGGTTCGGGCATGTGACATCTGTGCCCGAAATAAGACTCCTAGAGGGGTTCCTGTTGGCCCATTACATCCTCTCTCTATTCCATCTAAGCCATGGACCCACATTTCAATGGATTTTGTGGTGGACTTGCCCAAATCCTCGGGGATGACAGCCATCTGGGTTGTCGTTGACAGGTTTTCGAAGATGGTGCACTTCGTTCCATTGGTTGGGCTGCCATCGGCCAGATGCCTGTCTGAATTATTTATGCTGCATGTTGTGCGCCTCCACGGGTTGCCACTTGATGTGGTCTCTGACCGCGGATCCCAGTTTGTGGCCAAATTCTGGAGGGCATTTTGTTCCGATCTCCAGATTTTTGTCAGCTTGTCGTCAGGCTACCATCCACAGTCTAATGGGCAGACTGAAAGGGTGAACCAGTCCTTGGAGCAGTTCCTCAGGTGTTATGTCTCCAAGTGTCAGACTGACTGGGTTGCTCATCTGTCCATGGCGGAGTTTGCCTATAACAACGCGGCTCACTCTGCTACAGGGATCTCTCCCTTCCTTTGTGTGTATGGGCATCATCCTAAGGCCAATTCTTTTGACCCCCTGGACTCCACGCCTGGTGGTTCCTCTGTGGTTTCGGTCCTTAGAGGTATTTGGAGGAAAGTGAAGAAAGCCCTTGTGTCTGTGTCATTAGTGACCAAAAGGGTTTTTGATAAGCGGAAAAGACCCTGCAGCTTCAAATTAGGAGACTTCGTCTGGTTGTCTACCAAGAATTTGAAGCTGAGACAGCCATCTCATAAGTTAGGCCCCCGGTTCATCGGTCCTTATAAGATCACTAGGGTCATCAATCCGGTGGCATTTCAGTTAGATCTACCCCGTTCTTTGGGTATCAATAAAACATTTCATTGTTCCCTTTTAAAACGGGCGATTAGTAATCCTTCTTCCAGTGGAAGACCTTCCCCTCTTCTGATACGTGGCCAGAGGGAGTTTGTTGTTGAAAGGATTCTTGACTCCAAGATAGTTCGGGGTCGGCTGTCATTTTTGGTGCACTGGAAGGGGTATGGCCCGGAGGAGCGGTCGTGGGTGCGCAGTTGTGATCTTCATGCCCCCAGACTGTTACGCTCTTTCTTCTTGCAGTTCCCCGATAAACCCGGTGGTAGGGGTTCTTTGACCCTTCGTCAGAGGGGGGGTACTGTTAGGGTCTCCTGCTCTGTGCTGCCACGTCGTCATGGCAACCGGGAGACAAGTGCTAGCGGAGTATCCTGAGCGTAGCTGATACTCCGGTTCGGGTCTTTTGCTGTGCAGTGGTTACAGGCTCTGTGCACGGCAGGGGATCCGGTGCTGGTTTTTGTGCTCACAGTCTGTGAGGTCTGAGTGGGGCGTGGACAGCACCTGCTATATAAACCCTCTTCTTAGGTTAGGCAGATGCTGCTGAATCTTTGTTGGTTAGTCAGTTCCTGAAAGCTAGCTAGTACTGTGTAAACTTTGTATTTGTTTGGTGCTTACTGCAAATAGGCCTTGGGATTTGGTATTACACTCTGCCAATCCAGACCTAGCAGTAAGACTGGAGTCAGTCGTTTAACCTGCTGGGGTTCTTTTGCTACTCTGTGAACCTAGCAAGTTTGCGGCTGTATTCTCAGACTTGCCTGCCAAAATCCTTTCTCACTGTGCAAGGTGTTCAGGTGTCAGTTTAGTGGCAGTAAGCTGAACCAGTGCACTGCAAGTGAGGACTAGGATTGTGGAGACTCTCCTTGTGTCTATTATTCCATCTCTGACCAAGGAGTTTACTGCCACACCCGTTGGTAACCCTTTAGGGTTTTGCTGTTGCCCTTAGCAACAGCATTTTGGGTTCTCTACGTATTAAATCACTACATCTCACTTCTTTCCATCTGAGCATTCCTAATACTAGGGAGACGCCCAGTTTCTTAGCCTTTGGGCTTCTCTGTTCACTTTGTGTTTATTTTGTTACCCTATCACCTTCTGTGTATGTAATGTCATATTCCCCAGTCTATCTGTGAGTTCATTTGTTTTGCATCCCTCACCGTTCAGACACCAGTACATTCCTGCTGGCACTGGTGTGCATAACACAAACTGACTTTGTATATAATTGAAGCAGGTGGGCAGGCTCATATACTGGCCAATATATGCCAAGAACCTCAAATATTATATTATGGTTATAATAATTTTAATGGTGTATGGTGCACCTGCACCCTTTGTTGCTACTCAGAAACTGCAAGGAAATACTTAATAGCAGAATTGCTAATCTTTCGTTAGCAATTCTGCTATGCTAAGATACACTCCCAGAGGGCGGCGGCCTAGTGTGTGCAATGCTGCTAAAAGTAGCTAGTGAGCGAACAACTTGGAATGAGGGCCAATAGCGGATTTATCGCTATGTGACCAAAGCAGCCATTAAGGGCCTGTTGGGTCCCAGGGGGCACACCTACACATCTTAATCTGCACAGGAGTTACTGTACTGGTTCCAGTGTCTGGCACCGTACTGCACTACAGTGAAGAAACTCAAAATAAACTACAGCTCTCAGCAGCCCTTGCATACATATTGGGGAGCAGGGCTTAAAGTGGTCATGGAGAGGTAGTGGAACTCACAGGTCACTCACAAGAATGGCCCTCCCCCTCACATTAAGTGGACCCAGGGCCCGTGCTAGGGTTTTTGAGAACACCCCCCCCCCTGAAAACTATAAATTAGTTTCCTACTTCCCATACTTTATAAAGAGACATTGATCTCACAAAGAAGCAGTGTGATCACATAATAGTAACCCCAATTCAAAATACACCTCACAGTAGCACAATCTTATTCACATTACACCACATAGTAATGCTACTTATAATGGTTACATCACTCAGTAGTGCCCTTTATTCATGTTGTGCTATACAATGGTACCATTTATACTCATTATGCCCCACAGTAGTGCCCCTTATATACAATGCCCACAGTAGTGCCGCTTATACACATTATGCCCACAGAAGTGGCACTTATACACAAAATACCCACAGTAGTATTGTCACTTATTACACATAATGCCCACAATTTTAGTGCCCTTTACACAATATGACCACTTACATACATAATGCCCACAATAATGCCCCTATACATATCTCTGCCTCTTTCACTCCAGTGTCACGCTCAGCGTAAGTTGGGGTTCCGAAAACCAAGTTTTGGCTGAAGGGACAGCTACCTGTGAGGAGAGTAAACGAGGTGGCTGAATGTAATTCCTCATCAGGGGGTAGAAGCCTAACTAAGTGTTAACATTGGCCAGAGGGCGTAAAGAAAAGCAGGACTTCGTAGGAAGATAACTGTAGTTTTAATGAATAATCAGGCTGTACACAAATATTGGAGCAATTGAAGAAACTGGACGAATTAGAGTTTATGGTTAAATGACTTGAAGAGTGAAGCCGAAGTACTCTGGTAAAGAAGAACTGAAGACTGTGTTTTATGATTAAAAGACGAGGCTGAAGAACTTGGACTTTGAAGAAATGAAGACTGTGGTTTGTAATTGAAAGATGAGGCTGAAGAACTTGGACTTTGAAGAAATGAGGACTGTGGTTTGTGATTGAAAGACAAGGCTGAAGAACTTGGACTTTGAAGAAATGAGTACTGTGGATTGTGATTGAAAGACGAGGCTGAAGAACTTGGAGTTTGAAGAAATGAGGACTGTAGTTTGTGATTGAAAGACAAGGCTGAAGAACTTGGACTTTGAAGAAATGAAGACGTCTGTGGGAACTGCCGTTAGCACCTGGAGCTCCTCTACGACCTGGGACCCCGTGAGAGCTTCCACGAGTGGCAACGGACTTAGACAGCAGGACTGCAGCAGTATTTAGGTAACCGATGGATGAGAGCAACCAGGACCAGGGAACCAGAAGTAACCTGGGAGCACAGAGCTGGAGAACCTTTCACAAGGAGGTAACATAAAGCACTGGCACTCTCCTTCTGAGCCAGCCCCCTTTTGTAAGGGGAGAACACGCAGGATAGGCTCGACACAGATTGGGAACTTCATTGGTAATACTCTGGTCTCCAACATGGCTGCCCCCAGCACATGAGACATACTTAGCTGTTAGCACACAGCTTTAGCCAGCTTCTGTCTCTGACACACTATACTGTGTCACCACTAGAGGACCTTACCACAGCGATCCCCACTGCAGCGCTCGGCTCTCCAGACCCTCGGCCCACGGCAGCCGCACATCCGTCCAGAAGGACCCGCCGCCAGCATCTCCCTGCTGAGGCAGCCGCGCCATCCAGCGGGATGGTAACCCACGAGAGCACCCGCCGGAGGTAAGGCTCTGGAGCCTGACATCCAGCAGCTCACCACCTGTGTTCCTCCAGCAGCTCATTGCCCTGTATCCCTTCAGCTGCTTCCCCACCTCTCATGTCCCTTGAGCCCCCTTTCATCTTGTCTTCAAGATGCACAGAGAGCCTTCTCCTCTTCATGGCTCTTCTTCATTTCAGCAGTGATGAAACCATGACATCACATAAGCCGTGACAGAAAATGAAGCCACTGTGAGGAGGGAATGAATGCTGTCCAACAGACACAGGATATGAGTGAGTACCAGGAGGGGTGGGCTGTAGATGGAGGAGAACCATATAGCCACCAGGACTGGAGGAAGGGGGAGGTGGCTAGAGCTCATCAGTATTACTAGGACCACCTGCATCATTGATTAATGTAGGCAGTGTGGTAGGCTTTTCTGTAGGATTTACTGTGCAGGGCAATGGAGGAGGAGGAACTATTACCCCCTACCATTACATGTGGTAAAACTCAGTTCCACCTCATTCCCTCCCACTTAAAACCCGTGTTGGGCAGACAGAAACAGAAAGGGAGATGCAAACTGCAGGACTGATTGGAGCAAAATGGGCAAGTCAAGAAAGCAGAAGTCTGTACGGATGCTGTGAAGGGATCTGCAGTATAAAGTGGGTGGGTACAAGGGGACTTAGCATTTGGGGTCGTAAAGGGAGAAAAATGAGAGAGAGAAGGGAGAGCAGTTGGTAACAGATGAGACAGAAATGGGTAAATAGGGTTGTAATTGGAAACAGGAGAGTAATCTAGAACAGGAAAGAGAGTAGGGAGGATAATCTGGAACAGGAGAGAGAGAAATGGGAAGATAGGAGGGTAAGAGTGAACAGGAGTATTATAAAGGGTGCTACTTTGTAGTGTTATGTTAATAAGGGGTTCCAGTGTGTAGCGTAAAGCAAATAAGGGTTACTACTGTGTGGCATAATGTAGATAAAGGACACTACTATGCGATGTAATGTAAGGGGCACTGCTATGTGGTGTAATTTGAATTGGGGGTACTATTGAGTGGTCATACCCCTTCCCCACAAGTCTACATCCCTTTTTCAGATAGGAGAAGGGAACCAGTGATCAATGCCACAAACCCATATAAACCAGGTGCGTCAGGGTGGGCGACCTGTGAACCCTATGGACCTTGAAGAAAGAGCATTAACAAAGGTCTGTCTACCATAACTATACTTTTCTTCTTTGGGTTTCATAGGATTTCACAAGGAATACATCGGGGATGTCCCAAAGCAGTTATTTAAGGGAGAGTACACTCCTGAGTGACAAAAAAGAATAAGGAGGCAAATGTATCAAACGCACAGAACCTAAAAATGGTGTGGACAGAAGACCATGTAGCTGCCTTGTACAATTGTTCGATGGACACACCTCGTCATGCCCCCCATGAAGGTCTCACAGAGCAAGGAAAATGAGCAGAGATTGTAGCTGGCACAGGAAGGTCAGCTTGCGTGTATGTCTGTGAGATAATTCCACCTGCAGAGAGACTGTTTGTTAGCTGTGAAATCCATAGAGGATAAACAGGGAATCTGATTTTCTGATGTAACTGCTACGAACTACATACTGTAGATATAGAGAGCACGGACCACATCAAGGGTAGCCTCCACATTTGAGAGACCTGGAGAGACAAAGGCCTAAACCACAATTTCTTCAATAAGGTGGACACTTTCTTAGGAAGGTAACAAGGCTGTGTACACAGAACGGCCCAAGTCTAAAGAAAGATCAGAAAAGGGGAGCAACAGGAGAGTGATTCCAATCTGACACCCATCTGGCAAATGCAATGACCAGAAGGAACATCGGTTTTGCTGTTGACCACTTAAGATCCATTGAACCCAGAGGTTCAAAGGGAGGATTCTGAAGTGCAATGAGAACTACTAACAGATCCCAGGGAGCCACTGGAGGGATGTAAAGAGGTTGAACACAGATGACACCCTGAAGAAAAGTGTGAACATCCAGCAATGGAGCAATTCTGCGTTGCAACCATACGAACAAAGCAGAGATGTGTACATTAAGAAAGGCTAAGTGGAGTCCCATATTCAACCCATTGTGGAGAAAGGCAAGGGTTATTACAACATTAAAGCCCTTTGGATCATAACACCCAGGTCCGCACCACAGAAAGTAAGTATGCAACACCCTATAATAGATACAGGTAGAGGCTGGTTTTTGTGCTTTGAGCATGGTCTGTACTAATGAGTGAGAGAAACCTTTTGCTCTTAAGATGGATGACTCAAGACCCATGCCAACAAAGACAGATGGGCTATGTCCGGGTGTAGACGGGAACCCGAAGACAGTAGGTCTGGTCCCTGAGGAAGTTGAAAAGGCAACCTCAAATGGAGAGACTGTATGCCAGGGAGTTAGTGATGTCTGGGCCATGCTCGGGCTTCTGAGAGGAGGTTGCCTTCCTCTTGCTTGAATTTCCAAAGAATCCCTGGAAGAAGGGATACCAGAACAAAGGTGGACAGTAGATGGAAGGTCCACTTCACTGCTAGGGTGTCCACAAACACTACTATTGGATCCCTTGATCTGGTTCTGTACATGGGAAGCTTGTGGTTGTGTCATTAAATCATGAACTCCACATGTGGCAAACCCTATTTGTCCACTAGAAGCTGGAGACTTCTGGGTGTAGAGCGCACTCACCTGCATGAACATCCTGGTGACTGAGGAAGGCTGCTTTCCAGTTGAGTTTCCCTGGAATTAAGACAGCTGAGATGGCTGAAAGATGATGTTCTGGCTACTTTTGGGGCAGTTCTTGCATCACCATCTGACTGCAGGTGCCTCCCTGATGGTTGAGATACAGTATGCTACTGTCGTGGCATTGATAGACTGAATCTGGGCTGGTCTTCCCTAAAGAATAGTTTGTGTCAGAGTGAATGCTCTGTATACTGCTTGTGACTCCAGAACATAGAATGGTAAACAACTTTCTGCTGGAGTCCAATGATACTGAAAGGAGTGCAGTCTGTCACAGCCCCCCCCCCCCTCCATCCATGGAGACTACTGGCATCCATAGTATGGGAATTAGGGGTGTCCAGGTGTGTAGTCTGGAGCCACCAGATTAGGGACAGTTGAACATTAGGAAAGAGGATCAACATCTGTGATCTGATCAAACATGGCACTAGGATAGTATCAAATGCTGCAGAAGCCAAGAATGGAACTGAGCATATAATACCATGTTGAAGGTTGAGACCATCAATTCTAGGATTTGCATGGCCAAGTAAATGGACACTTGGAGAAAGTGAATCAAATGGGACTCGGTCCTGTAATGTTGATATTTTGTCGGCAGGCAGGAAGAGCCTCTAGGCTAGAAAGTCCAGGAGAGCTTCCAGATGAAGCATCCTTTATGTTGGGTACAATGGGTAGAAAGGCCATCATTGGCCTCTGGTGAGTTTGCCAAGAGGAGTAAGTCATCTAGGTAAGGAAGTATTCTGACTCCCTGATGTAAGTAGGTGGGATGCCAAGTCTACCATATTTTTGGTAAATATAGTGGATGCCGTAGCAAACCGAACAGGCAGAGCTCCAAATTGGTGATGTGGAGTACAGCATAAAAAAACCAAAGGAATCGTTGATGAGAAGGAGCTATAGGGATATACAGATATACATCCTAAGTGTCCAGAGACACCATAAAGCCCCCAGGCTCCAAAGATAGAATAATGAAGTGGAGGGTTTCAATGCAAATTTTTTTTTTCTTTTTTTACAAATCTGTTGAGAAATGTGAGATTGAGGATACGTTGATGAGACTCATTGGGTTTTGGAATGAGGAAAAGGGAGGAATAGTCACCCATTTCACAGTGTGACCAAGGAACTGGCACTATCACTCCCGACTGCAGGAGGTGTTGAATACCCTTTTGTAGGATTAGAGCCTGTTCGGGGTCTGACGAAAAAGACCTATGTAAAAGAAATGTTGAGGGGGTCGTCATCTAAATGAAATGGGTGACCACTTCTTGTGCCCAGGCATCTGAAGTGGTCAGATGCCATGTTGAGGGAACTGAAGAAGTCGGCCTACCACCCTGGGATCCCCTAGGGGGAGGCCTTCCCGTCAAGCTGTGGTCTAGGAGCTGCCTGTCCTGTAGCTTCACCTTGTGGGTGAAAGAACGAACATTAGAAGTCCAAGGACGATGAGTAGGGGCTGAGGGCAGAAAGACCATCTTGGCGGTAGCTAGGACATCTACAATTTTGTCCAATTCTGCTCCAAAAAAGATGTCCCCTGAAAAGGTAATAATTCCAAGGTTTTCATGGAATCCATGTCTGATTTTCATGAGCACAGACAGATAATACGGCATGCAAGCACTGCAGTAGCAGACACCTTGGGAGCTAGCAGCCCAGCATCCTAAACTGCCTCTCCTAGGTAGGAGGCAGCATCTCTGATATGAGAGAGTGGTATGGCATACTTGCCTGTGAAACATCTGAGGGAAGTTCATCTTTCAAAGCCTTTATCCAGTGTGCAATGGCCTTAGCCACCCAAGTGGCTTCCACTGTAGATCTGCTAATAGCACCTGTAAGAGAAAAGATGGACTTGAGACAAGATTCAATTCTATGGAAACAACTGACATAACAGGCAAAATGGTTAATTCAAACAAACATGTTACATGAGAAACAGCAAGTGGGGGAGTCTCCTACTTGGTACAGTTCTTTGTTGGGATAGGACAGTGAGATGTTAACCACTTAGGTAGCATATCCAAAAAAAAGGTTTTGAGGTGCCTCTATGCGCTATTGTGGAGCAACCTGAGAAATATTTTGAACAGGAACCACAAACAATTCCAAAGAACAGACAATATACAAAAAAAAATCAAAATATAGCGCTCAGGCGCTCACACTTGAACACTTCCCTTAATGATTTTTATGGGATGCGTCTTGGAATTCTCTCTCTTCAATTCCTCACGGAATGTCCTCATACATGCAAGAGAAAACAAATATGCACCGAGATCCTCGTGTATTACTTCCAGGTGATTTGTATAGTCACTCTCCCTTCTTATGTTGTAAGTACCACAAGGGAAGATTTATCATGTGTTGGGGAACTCCCCCTTCCAGTACACTTACACAACTATGTAATGTGAAAACATCTCAAGAAACAATGTTACGATGTCATCCTTGCTAAATTTTCAAGAGTTTGTGAATTTGACGGGGACAAGACACTCCCCTTCCCCACACACTTACACAAATGCAAGAATCAAAGGCATTCACAATGATAACTCCATAAACAGGGTGCTCCGTCACCAAGTGAAGAAAAAATGCCGGGGTTGCCCCCTATATATGGCACTCACAATCAGTATGATGTATCACAAGCATGTAGGGTGGGTCTTTCTTATTCACTCTTAGTCTCCAACCTTGCGTTTTTTTCCTCCCAAAATCATGCAAGAGAAAACAAATATACACCGAGATCCTCGTGTATTATTTCCAAATGATTTATATAATCACTCTCCCCTCTTATATTGTTAGTACCACAAGGGAAGGTTTATCATGTGTTGGGGAAATCCCCCTTCCAATGCACTTACACAACTATGTGATTTGAAAACATCTCAAGAAACAATATATAGTATCTTTCTAGGACAATTTTCAGAAGGGTAGTTTTTCCTCCCCGTTCGTGATTGGTTGTGTTTCAGATGGTAGGAGTGTCTGTGCGCAACCATATAAATACGGCCCAAACCGTCCACACCTCGTGGGTTTAGTTAGTGGTGAGGAGGGAGGTTGTGCTGTGGAGGTTGGTGAGTAGTTGGTTTGGTGAGGAGTTTTTTGGGCGATTTCTGAGTGTAGTATTGTGTTTGAAAGTAGTCTTGTCATTCTTGTAGTCTTGTTTTTTGTGGTTTTGTCTCATTTTTGGTCCAAGTATTTTTTATTTATAGTCCCTTGTCAGTGTTTGTGTGTTTGTTTGTTTGTTTGTTTGTGTGTGTGTGTGTGTGTGTGTGTGTGTGTGTGATTTGTGCAGTGGTAGTGGAGGAGTGTGTTGTTTGTCTTTTTATTTTTCTGTGTTAAGTGTTTAGACACACAATTATGTGTGACTCACAGGTGGGTGAGGTGGAGGGTGTGGGGGGGAGGAGGTCGGTCAGGTGGAGGAGGTGAGTGTGAGTGAGGTTAGTGAGGTGGAGGAGGTGGGTGAGGTTGCTGCAGCAGCCTCAAGTGACAGTGATAGTGACAGTCAGAGTGCTCCGCAGCCACGCATCACTACTAAGACTGGGCAGAATGTCAAGTTTACTTATGCAGAAAATGTGGCATTGGTAAAGTATCAGCGGCAGCTATTTGGCCCTGAGTCCGCCAAGGTGCCAACACAGAAGAAGACGGTGTTGTGGGCAAAAGTTGTTGCTGCTGTCAATAGTGAGGGGGTGGTCAAGCCGACGGAGCACACGTGCCGCAATCAGTACTATGACATAAAGCGACGTGTCAAGTCCAAAATGGCCAAGGAGGCGAAGTCGGCTCGAAAAGCCGGTGGTGGCCAGCCCTATATTGCAAGATATCTGGAGTATGAGGAGCCCATGTGGTGTGTAATACCTCCTGAAGTAGTCTCTGCAACCCATGTCCGGGATTCAGATAGGCCCAGGAAGAATGGTGAGCATGTGTATTTGCATTAACATTCTATGTTTTTTTTTTTTTATTCTAATGTGTGTCATGTCACGTTGCATATTACTCCCATCTTCAAGTGTGTGTCAGCAAATACCTTGTTTTTGGTTATGTTTTCTACAAAAGCCAATGTAACATCTTACTTTATTGTATGTCATGTTTTTTCCCCCATATATTTTGTATGTGTAGTTTGGACTTGGTGTGTCATAGAATTGTCCTGCAATAATGTATTCCTTTTGCACATTTTGAAAGTTTTAATTTTGACTAGGTTTGAGATTTATGTTATCCATGTGCAATGTTGTTAAAACAGTGGTTGTCATGTTTGAGGCTGGAGTAGTGGAAAGTGGTTTGAAAACCACTTACATGTGTAATGTCCTTATTACTGAATGTTTTTTTTTTTAAACCACTATTTGTTTGTTCAGTTTGAGGCTGTATTTGTACACAGACACAACACTCTTTGTTTTTTGTTTTTTTGTTTTTTGGTGTTGTATTTTTGGTTGCCTCATATAGTGGTAATGTGTGTTTGGAGTGCCACATCACGGAGCAATTTCTATATTGCATATGTAATATTTTACCTTTCATTACCAAATGAATATGTGTGTGCTTTTGGTTGTTAGTGTCTGTATTTTGAATTGTGTCCTATGTCTGTGTCCTGTACATTGTTTCCTGTGTTGCACTTTCCATAGTGCATATGGCTATTGGACAATCTTTATTGTTTTATGTAGTGGTTTCTTGGTTTACGGTCCTTATGTTTTTGAAAAATGCAAAACACGCTCTTTTTATTTAATTAATGTTTATAAGCATAATGGGTGGATGTATCAACAATAGCATGATTACATGATTTCTTATTTTGGTTTTACAGTGTTGGAAAAAAGCAGTACTGGTTGTCCTACAGTAACTCCCATTACATCTGATGATGTTGACACGGCGGAAGCAGGTAAAGTGTCCATTGTAGTATAGGGTATGTTTGTAAAGGAATGGCCATAACAACATTTCACTTTCAATACTAGGTCCATCAAAAGAAGTCTGGAGCAGCAGAAGTTAGACTTCAGTAACACAACACCCAAAAAAAAATGGGGCAGCAAAGAAAGCAAGGTCTGATGTCCAGGGCCAACCACAGCAGGCTACCCCGCCACAAAGATTATCGACAGTATGTTCAGGCCCCACACTCCAAATTTTGGACACACCTCCAAGACGTGAACCACACTCCCCTCAGCTTGATTGTGAGTATCAAAGTGTAAAAAAAAAAAAAAAAATATTATTAAAACTTTTACTTAAACGCATTAAGTCAAAACACATCAAAATATGATATACTTACCGAAGTCACTAAAAGATGAAATGGAATCCGAGCAAAATGGCCTTGTCCACATCCTGTAAATATATGTATGTCCACTTCAGCCATACAGTAGCACATTGTGTGTAAGATGCTGCAACAGAAACTCATGTTTATTTTGTGAAAATAGTACGGTAATTTTACAATTTAACACATATGTGGTTGAACTAACATGGCCAAATACATATAAAAACATTACTATGTTTGTTTAAATTAGTGATGAGTGGGTTCGGTTCCTCGGAATCCGAACTTCACCCTTTTTACACGGGCCCGAGGCAGACTCGGATCCTCCAGCCTTGCTCGGTTAACCTGAGCGCGCCCGAACGTCATCATCCCGCTGTCGGATTCTCGCGAGATTCGGATTCTAAATAAGGAGCCGCGCGTCACCTCCATTTTTCACTCGTGCATTGGAAATGATAGTGAGAGGACGTGGCTGGCGTCCTCTCACTTTGTTTCAGGGGCTGCAGTGCAAATATCTTTATTCTGGGGACCAGCAGTATTATAGGAGGAGTACAGTGCAGAGTTTTGCTGACCAGTGACCACCAGTATTATACGTTGTCTGCCTGAAAAACGCTCCATATCTGTGCTCAGTGTGCTGCATATATCTGTGCTCACACTGCTTTATTGTGGGGACTGGGGACCAGCAGTATAATATAGGAGGAGTACAGTGCAGAGTTTTGCTGACCAGTGACCACCAGTATTATACGTTATCTGCCTGAAAAACGCTCCATATCTGTGCTCAGTGTGCTGCATATATCTGTGCTCACACTGCTTTATTGTGGGGACTGGGGACCAGCAGTATTATATAGGAGGAGTACAGTGCAGAGTTTTGCTGACCAGTGACCACTAGTATTATACGTTCTCTGCCTGCAAAACGCTCCATATCTGTGCTCAGTGTGCTGCATATATCTGTGCTCACACTGCTTTATTGTGGGGACTGGGGACCAGCAGTATTATATAGGAGGAGTGCAGTGCAGAGTTTTACTGACCAGTGACCACCAGTATTATACGTTCTCTGCCTGAAAAACGTTCCATATCTGTGCTCAGTGTGCTGCATATATCTGTGCTCACACTGCTTTATTGTGGGGACTGGGGACCAGCAGTATTATATAGGAGGAGTACAGTGCAGAGTTTTGCTGACCAGTGACCACTAGTATTATACGTTCTCTGCCTGCAAAACGCTCCATATCTGTGCTCAGTGTGCTGCATATATCTGTGCTCACACTGCTTTATTGTGGGGACTGGGGACCAGCAGTATTATATAGGAGGAGTGCAGTGCAGAGTTTTACTGACCAGTGACCACCAGTATTATACGTTCTCTGCCTGAAAAACGTTCCATATCTGTGCTCAGTGTGCTGCATATATCTGTGCTCACACTGCTTTATTGTGGGGACTGGGGACCAGCAGTATTATATAGGAGGAGTACAGTGCAGAGTTTTGCTGACCAGTGACCACCAGTATTATACGTTCTCTGCCTGAAAAACGCTCCATATCTGTGCTGCATTGTAGTATATAGTAGGAGTACAGTGCATAATTTTGCTGACCACCAGTATATAATATATAGGAGTACGGTACAGAAGGCCACTGCTCTACCTACCTCTGTGTCGTCAAGTATACTATCCATCCATACCTGTGGTGCATTTCAGTTTTGCACAGTTTGCTGACCACCAGTATATAATATATAGCAGTATGGTACAGTAGGCCACTGCTCTACCTACCACTGTGTCGTCAAGTATACTATCCATCCATACCTGTGGTGCATTTCAGTTTTGCACAGTTTGCTAACCACCAGTATATAATATATAGCAGTACGGTACAGTAGGCCACTGCTCTACCTACCTCTGTGTCGTCAAGTATACTATCCATCCATACCTGTGGTGCATTTCAGTTTTGCACAGTTTGCTGACCACCAGTATATAATATATAGCAGTACGGTACAGTAGGCCACTGCTCTACCTACCTCTGTGTCGTCAAGTATACTATCCATCCATACCTGTGGTGCAATTCAGTTGTGCGCAGTATATCTACTGCTAGGCCATTGCTATTGATACTGGCATATAATTCCACACATTAAAAAATGGAGAACAAAAATGTGGAAGGTAAAATAGGGAAAGATCAAGATCGACTTCCACCTCATGCTGAAGCTGCTGTCACTAGTCATGGCCGAGACGATGAAATGCCATCAACGTCGTCTGCCAAGGCCGATGCCCAATGTCATAGTAGAGAGCATGTAAAATCCAAAACACAAAAGTTCAGTAAAATGACCCAAAAATCAAAATTAAAAGTGTCTGAGGAGAAGCGTAAACTTGCCAATATGCCACACGGAGTGGCAAGGAATGGCTGAGGCCCTGGCCTATGTTCATGGCTAGTGGTTCAGCTTCACATGAGGATGAAAGCACTCATCCTCTCGCTAGAAAAATGAAAAGACTAAAGCTGGCAAAAGCACAGCAAAGAACTGTGCGTTCTTCTAAATCACAAATCCCCAAGTAGAGTCCAATTGTGTCGGCTGCGATGCCTGACCTTCCCAACACTGGACGGGAAGAGCTTGCACCTTCCACCATTTGCACGCCCCGTGCAAGTGCTGGAAGGAGCACCCGCAGTCCAGTTCCTGATAGTCAATTTAAGATGTCACTGTTGAAGTACACCAGGATGAGGATATGGGTGTTGCTGGCGCTGAGGAGGAAATTGACAAGGAGGATTCTGATGGTGAGGTGGTTTGTTTAAGTCAGGCACCCGGGGAGACACCTGTTGTCCGTGGGACGAATATGGCCATTGACATGCCTGGTCAAATTACATAAAAAAATCACCTCTTCGGTGTGGAATTATTTGAACACAAATGCGGACAACAGGTGTCAAGCCGTGTGTTGCCTTTGTCAAGCTGTAATAAGTAGGGGTAAGGACGTTAACCACCTCGGAACATCCTCCCTTATACGTCACCTGCAGGGCATTCATCATAAGTCAGTGACAAGTTCAAAAACTTTGGATGACAGCGGAAGCTGTCCACTGACCACTAAATCCCTTCCTCTTGTAACCAAGCTCCTGCAAACCACAACACCAACTCCCTCAGTGTCAATTTCCTCCTTACACAGGAAAGCCAATAGTCCTGCAGGCCATGTCACTGTCAAGTCTGATGAGTCCTCTCCTGCCTGGGATTCCTCCGATGCATCCTTGAGTGTAACGCCTTCTGCCGCTGGTGCTGCTGTTGTTGCTGCTGGGAGTCGATCGTCATCCCAGAGGGGAAGTCGGAAGACCACTTGTACTACTTCCAGTAAGCAATTGACTGTCCAACAGTCCTTTGCGAGGAAGATGAAATATCACAGCAGTAATCCTGCTGCAAAGCGGATAACTCAGGCCTTTGCAGCCTGGGTGGTGAGAAACGTGTTTCCGTTATCCACCGTTAATTCACAGACTTGATTGAGGTACTGTGTCCCCGGTACCAAATACCATCTAGGTTCCATTTCTCTAGGCAGGCGATACCGAAAATGTACACAGACCTCAGAAAAAGAGTCACCAGTGTCCTAAAAAATTCAGTTGTACCCAATGTCCACTTAACCACGGACATGTGGACAAGTGGAGCAGGGCAGACTGAGGACTATATGACTGTGACAGCCCACTGGGTAGATGTATTGCCTCCCGCAGCAACAAAAGCAGCGGCGGCACCAGTAGCAGCATCTCGCAAACGCTAACTCGTTCCTAGGCAGGCTACGCTTTGTATCACCGCTTTGCAGAAGAGGCACACAGCTGACAACCTCTTACGGAAACTGAGGAACATCATCGCAGAATGGCTTACCCCAAATGGACTCTCCTGGGGATTTGTGACATCGGACAACGCCAGCAATATTGTGCGTGCATTACATCTGGGCAAATTCCAGCACGTCCCATGTTTTGCACATACATTGAATTTGGTGGTGCAGAATTATTTAAAAAATGACAGGGGCGTGCAAGAGATGCTGTCGGTGGCCCAAAGAATTTCGTGCCACTTTCGGCATTCAGTCACCGCGTGCCGAAGACTGGAGCACCAGCAAACAGTCCTGAACCTGCCCTGCCATCATCTGAAGCAAGAGGTGGTAACGAGGTGGAATTCAACCCTCTATATGCTTCAGAGGATGGAGGAGCAGCAAAAGGCCATTCAAGCCTATACATCTGCCTACAATATAGGCAAAGGAGGGGGAATGCACCTGACTCAAGCACAGTGGAGAATGATTTCAACGTTGTGCAAGGTTCTGCAACCCTTTGAACTTGCCACACGTGAAGTCAGTTCAGACACTGCCAGCCTGAGTCAGGTCATTCCCCTCATCAGGCTCTTGCAGAAGAAGCTGGAGACATTGAAGGAGGAGCTAAAACAGAGCGATTCCGCTAGGCATGTGGGACTTGTGGATGGAGCCCTTAATTCGCTTAACCAGGATTCACGGGTGGTCAATCTGTTGAAATCAGAGCACTACATTTTGGCCACCGTGCTCGATCCTAGATTTAAAACCTACGTTGTATCTCTCTTTCCGACAGACACAAGTCTGCAGAGGTTCAAAGACCTGCTGGTGAGAAAATTGTCAAGTCAAGCCGTGACCCGTCAACAGCTGCTCCTTCACATTCTCCCACAACTGGGGGTGCGAGGAAAAGGCTAAGAATTCCGAGCCCACCCGCTGGCGGTGATGCAGGGCAGTCTGGAGCGAGTGCTGACATCTGGTCCGGACTGAAGGACCTGCCAACGATTACTGACATGTCGTCTACTGTCACTGCATATGATTCTCTCACCATTGAAAGAATGGTGGAGGATTATATGAGTGACCGCATCCAAGTAGGTACGTCAGACAGTCCGTACGTATACTGGCAGGAAAAAGAGGCAATTTGGAGGCCCTTGCAGAAACTGGCTTTATTTTACCTAAGTTGCCCACCCTCCAGTGTGTACTCCAAAAGAGTGTTTAGTGCAGCCGCTCACCTTGTCAGCAATCGGCGTACGAGGTTACTTCCAGAAAATGTGGAGAAGATGATGTTCATCAAAATGAATTATAATCAATTCCTCCGTGGAGACATTCACCAGCAATTGCCTCCAGAAAGTACACAGGGACCTGAGATGGTGGATTCCAGTGGGGACGAATTAATAATCTGTGAGGAGGGGGATGTACACAGTGAAAGGGGTGAGGAATCGGTCGATGAGGAGGAGGTGGACATCTTGCCTCTGTAGAGCCAGTTTGTGCAAGGAGAGATTGATTGCTTCTTTTTTGGTGGGGGCCCAAACCAACCAGTCATTTCAGTCACAGTTGTGTGGCAGACCATGTCGCTGAAATGATGGGTTTGTTAAAGTGTGTATGTCCTGTTTATACAACATAAGGGTGGGTGGGAGGGCCCGGGAGGGCCCAAGGACAATTCCATCTAGCACCTCTTTTTTCATTCATTTTTCTTTGCATCATGTGCTATTTGGGGACTATTTTTTTGAAGTGCCATCCTGCCTGACACTGCAGTGCCACTCCTAGATGAGCCAGGTGTTTGTGTCGGCCACTTGTGTCACTTAGCTTAGCCATCCAGCAACCTTGGTGCACCTCTTTTTTTCTTTGCATCATGTGCTGTTTGGGGACTATTTTTTTTGAAGTGCCATCCTGTCTGACACTGCAGTGCCACTCCTAGATGGGCCAGGTGTTTGTGTCGGCCACTTGGGTCGCTTTGCTTAGTCATCCAGCGACCTCGGTGCAAATTTTAGGACTAAAAATAATATTGTGAGGTGTGAGGTGTTCAAAATAGACTGAATATGAGTGGACATTATGGTTATTGAGGTTAATAATACTATGGGATCAAAATGACCCCCAAATTCTATGAGTTAAGCTGTTTTTGAGGGTTTTTTGTAAAAAAACACCCGAATCCAAAACACACCCGAATCCGACAAAAAATTTTCAGAGAGGTTTTGCCAAAACGCGTCCGAATCCAAAACACGGCCGCGGAACCGAATCCAAAACCAAAACACAAAACCCGAAAAATGTCCGGTGCACATCACTAGTTTAAATACAAATATAAGGTAACACATTATGGATTTCAAAGTGTTTTTATGGTGGAGTATGTGTGATCTACAAGAAAACTAATGTGTTTGCTTTCACAATGAAGTTACCAGACCCATTTGCCACAAACAGGCATATGTATGTATTTAAGTTATGAGTGATGATGTTGCTATGCAGGATATCTGGAAGCAACAGTCAATGACATGTGTTCCATGTGTAGTGATTTGTTAGAATTGATCAAACATATGGCTAGCTAATGTTTTTTTTTTATAATTTCTGCTTCTAGTCCTGGTAACAGCATCCCTCCGCAACATCAGCAAACAAGCAGCAGTTCTGGTACGACTACTCCAAATATCACGCCAATGTCATCACCACCAAGACGCTCCACCAGAGCACACCAACATGATAGTGGTAAAGGCAAAGGGCAGGACAAGCAGCCAACCAAAATCAATTAACATTGAAAACTCACATTTTTAATTTCAGAGAAGTAAATCAAAATACTTAGTTAGTGTATGTTTGTAAAAAAAGATATAACACTTAGCTCCTTGACAATTTGAACAACATCATTAATTAGAAGTGGTACAAACAGCAACAGAAAATTCGTATGCACATTTATTCTTTACCATTTTTGACTTTTTTTGGAGGAGGGAAATGTTTGTGATGCACAAAGATGTTAGCAGGAAGTAACCAGATCACTTGCTTTTTTCTAATCATTACTCTTTCTAGATTCTAATCATTCTCATATCCTGCACACACAATCATTGCCAGGCAGCCACATACATGTTAGCAGGAAGTAACCAGACCACTTGCTTTTTTTCTAATCATTACTCTTTCTAGATTCCAATCAATCTCAGATCCTGCCCACACAATAATTGGCAGCCAGCAAGAATGTCTTTAGCAGGAAGTAACCAGACCACTTGATTTTTTTTCTAATCATTACTCTTTCTAGATTCCAATCAATCTCAGATCCTGCACACACAATAATTGGCAGCCAGCAAGAATGTCTTTAGCAGGAAGTAACCAGACCACTTGATTTTTTTCTAATCATTACTCTTTCTAGATTCCAATCAATCTCAGATCCTGCACACACAATAATTGGCAGCCAGGCATAATCATCCATGACCAATGCAACTTACAATGTGAATTAAAACTGGTTTACATTTCTTCTGTAGACGACTTTACAAGAAAAACACAATAGAGTTGTGTAAAAGTGTCCTAATATGTTTGTGTACATTTATAATTTTTCATAACCAAAATGAATGACATTATTGTTGTGGCATGTTTGTGTGTGTAAAAAATGAGGAATCATATTTAAAAACCTGAGGCACAACCCACAAAATAAAAAAGATTTTAACTTTTAACACTAATGTGTGTAATAATGGATATATGTTGAAAAATGTGTATTGACTTTTAAAACTCCAAATTTACTCCAGCAAACATAAGGCAATAAATTATTTTGGATGAGACAAGTTTGTGTCCCTTTTATAGGCATGATAAATCAGGTGTGAATGATTTGTAAGTGTCAGCACATGTAAACACGGCTGAAAAAAGCAGGTCTATTTCTTTGCAGATTTTTTTAACAATTCACAAAAAAATACGGCCGCATTTGACCACTCAGAGACTTACACTCAAATACGAATGAATAGTGAATTCCCATATTGTATGAAATAACAGCCGCGTTTGACCGATGGTATATTCATTCATATTTCTCAAATTTGCTAATCAAACCATTACGAATAGTCCAAACACTGCCGAGATTGGTGCTTAGTGAATTCCCGGACACAAATCGGACAAACTCGAATTCTTAGTAAATTTTGGCCCTGGTCTTAGTTTAGAAGTAAGAAAGGCAGAAATAGGTATAGGATTGACAGCAGAACATGTAGAGTCAGACACCAGAACTAGCACAAGTCACATACAATGCAGAATACCATATGAAATACAATTCAAATAAACTGCAATGGGCATTAAAATCATCTACGCAGCAGCAGTAGCTGGTAGGATATAGCACTGTAAAACCTGGCTTCTTGTAGAGGTTTACAGGGAGACTGGACCCAATGTTTCAGGAGACCTGCTAGCTGCCTGAAAATGGCCGCCTGTGGTCTGTGAGTGGGAGGAGGGTGGAAGGTCTTAAAATAGTTCTGCTCATGGAGAGAATAGATGGAGTGCAATAGGTACTTAATAGTCAGCGGCAATCCTTGCAATGCCTATTGACAACCAAGCACAGAATCAGTACCAGGATACCAGACTGGAATCCCAGTAGGTTATACTCTAACCAGAAGGTATTGGGTAGGCTGCGTGAAAAACTCAAAGCGGCATAGTACTGAACCTGGACTCTGTCTCCTAGTACCACTACTGAGGGAGGAATGGGATTTGCAGAGTGAGTAGCTAAGGACTATATCACCCTGGGACCTAAACCCTCTGTACCATGCCAGCAGCAGAAAGATATGGAATTAGAGACTGAGGACAGCTAAAAGGCAGACAGCTCAGGGATACCCAGCACCGCAGCTGGGGGAAACCTAAGATCCAGAGGAGACCCATTTGCCCTGGAATCAATATCAGAAATGCAGGAACAGCCCGCAAAGATACTCAGCAGGGTAGTCCCCCTAAGCACTGGACTGTGGAAAAACCAGAGGCAGCAGAGTAATAACAGTACTATATAAAATACTCAGTAACAAGAATCCTTAATACAGATGTTGTATTGGAATCTTTGCCTTCATCCATGGATCTTGACAAAGCATCTGCATTGCATTTTTTAAAAGGTGACATGGAGATCAAACCGGGAGAAGAACAGAGCCCAATGAGATTTTCTAAGATACATGCATTGAGCAGTCTTCAAATAAAGTATGTTAATAGAGTCACTGGATAACAAGCACCCTCTAATAAATATCTCCATTTGTCAAGGGCTAATTTTATTGCAAGTAATACTTTATCTCCAATGATTAAGTTCTATTCAAAAGGTAACAATTTCCTGGAAAGGAACCCACATGGATACCACTGTTCTTCAGATGACCTCTGGGAAAGCACAATACCATCAGAGGAAGCGTCCACTGTCAGGATGCATAGGAACATGAGCTGAAACAAAGGTTTAAGTCGTTGAAAGGCTTTTTGAGCCTTAATTGACCCTTTAGTGGGGTTCACACCTTTCCTTGTCAAAGCAGTGAGAGGAGCTACCACTGCGGAATATCCCTGAATAAATTTACGGTAATAGGGAAGACCATAAACTGTTGAATTTCTCTGAGTGTAAGAGGATAAGGCCAATCTAAAATTTCTTGTACTTGTAAAGGATCCATGCGTATACCAGTTCCTGAAATGATTCAGTTTAGAAAAGGAATGGTTTTCACCCCAAATTCATATTTCTCAAGTTTACAATACATTCTGTTTTTGTGAAGATGTAGGAGTACTTCTTTAACATGTTCACAGTGTGACTGAAGATCAGGAGAGAAAAGTAATACTGTATGTCACCCGAATATTTAACAAGGGTTACATACAGTAGATCTCAGAATGTCTCATTAACTAAACTTTGGAAAACTGCTGGAGCATTGCTTAGTCTCAATGGCATAACAAGGTAGTCATAGCGTCCATACCTAGTATTAAATGCAGTTTTTCACTCCTATCCTAATCTAGTCCAAATCAAGTTATAGGCGCCATGGAGATATAGTTTGGAAAAGATAGTGGCTCTTTTGATGCAGTCAAAAAGCTCAGTGTTGAGGAGTAAAGGAAACCAATTTTTTATGGTTATTTTCTTGAGACCTCTGTAATCAATACATGGGTAAAGATCACCTCTTTTTTATACAAAAATGAACCCAGCTCCATCAGCTGATAGAGAAGAGCGAATGAATACTCTATCCATGTTCTCGTTAATATACTCAGGAACTGATAATGGACAGACTCTACCATGAGATGGCATTTTCCCAGGGAGTAAATCAATAGGACAGTCCCAAGGGCGATGAAGTGGTAATGTCTCTGCCGCTTGCATACTGAATTTATCAGAAAAGTCTTTGTGAGGTAATGGTATACTAGGGTCCTCTTTATCAGCAGTAAAACAGTTTGGAAGAACTTTTTGTAGACAGGATTTAGTGTAATTAGAAACCCATGCCAGGACTTGGAGTGATAACAAATCAATATAGTATTGAAGCCATAAGAATCCGATGACAACAGCATTGGTGGCTTCAGGAATAACAAGGAACTGTAAAGTCTCAGAATGCAAGACTCCAACTTGCAAAGTAACTGAAACTGTGGAATTAGTGATGGTGCCTCCAGGAATCGGACTCTCATCTACTGCTGTAAGAAAGGTAGGTGTGGAAAGTTTGTTCAATGAAATAGCTAACTCCTTCACCAGTTAAGCAGATAGAATGCTCCCAGTAGATCTGGAATTTACAAGGTTGGAAATACTGTACATACAAGGCCTGTGCTCAATTTCATAGGTAATACACAATCTTTATTTTGTGGGGAACAGTGAATTGCTCCTAAATTAACTCCCTCATTGTTATTTAGGAGATGGAGTTTCCCAACTTGCGAGGACACAAACTGAGGGTATGGCTGGAAATGATGCAATAAAGACAAAGTTCCTCCTAAATTCTGTGTTCACATTGTTTTGCAGAGAGAGGAGATCTGCCCAACTGCATAGGTTCATCACGTGGAGGCGAAACTGATCTGACTGGAGGAAAATTACAAGTTTTAAGATTTTCAGAGTCTTTCTTCTCCAACAGTCTTTCTCTGAAATGAAGATGCACATGGGTACACAGTGAAATAAATGAATCTAAACTGGCAGGTAGTTAATGAAAAACCAATTCATCTTTTATTCGGTCGGATAAACGCTGTCAGAATAATGCTACAAGAGCATCATTGTTCCATGAATATTCAGAGGATAGAATCCTAAACTGTACAATATATTTTCTAATGCTGGTACCAGTGGCTTCAGTAGAAACTGGTACAGATGACTGGACCAGAGTGGACTGGAGAACCTCTATATGAGCAGCCACCTTCTGTAGACATCTCTTAACTTGCTCTTGATCAGTGTCTTGTCTCCTAATATATTCAGTTAAGTTATGGATTGCATCCAGCCTGGGGGTATGTTTCCCTACTGGATCCATTGGGTCTGAGAACACTATCATGGAATGAGAATGTTTGTAATCCATCTCGGGACCCTTGGGCTCAGCTAAAGGGGACTTATGAGTGAAGGCTGAATGTCTTAAAATAGGTCTGCTCATGGAGATAATAGATGCAGTGTAATAGGTACTTGATAGTCAGAGGCACTCCTGGTAATGCTGAATGACAGCAAAGCACAAAATCAATGCCAGGATACCAGTGCTGCCTAAAAAACTCAGAGCGACATAGTACTGAATCTGGAATCTGTAACCTAGTACCACTACTGAGGGAGGAATAGGGTTTGCAGAGCGAGTAACTAAGAGCTATATCACCATGGGACCAAAACCTACCATTCCAGCAGCAGACAGAAATGGAGTTAGACACTCATGCAGTTAGAGGCAAACAGCTAAGGGATACCCTGCACCGCAGCTAGGGAAGCCTTTGAACCAGAGACCCCTGCAACCCTGGACCGGGGACTACAGAATACAGCAGTTACACTGGAACAAGTGTATCTTGAATACAACAGGATTGCGGTAACACAGGCATGTGTCTTAACACAGCAGGATTGCAGTAACGCAGCAATGAATCCAGGGGTGCTTTAAGAGAGGAGAAGGCCCGTCTGCAGCCTCCTCATTTCGGGCCCCCTCCTCTCCACCGGCAGCACTCGAAAGGCTAAGCACTAGAGGGCTCAGACTCTACCATGCATGCACAAATAACCGTGAAAATGGCGCAGTGGCAATTTTCCCAGTGATTTCTCTACTGTGCATGCGCAGAATACAGTGAAAATGGCCACTGCGCCATTTTCACGTTGATTTCTGACATTGGTGCAGGACTGCGGAGGGGAAAGTATTCAAAAATGAGTGTAGTGTGTGCAGTGGGCACCCCACCGGACTCAGGGGCCCGTATGCACTGCACACATTGCACCCATTATAAATACGCTAGTGAATTAGTCTTTAACACAGCAGAATTGCAGTAACACAGGAGTGTGTCTTTAACACAGAAGATTTGCAGTAGCACAGGAGTGTGTCTTTAACACAGCAGGCAGGGCTGTTTCTAGACAATTTGGCTCCCAGTGCGTCCATTAAAAAAATGCGCCCCCCACACATTCAAAAATGCCCCCCCCCCTATAGACATAAGGAAAATTATTTTGCACGTGCACACCTGGTGAGGGGCATGGCCTTCCTAGAATAGGCTTGACCTCACTAAAATAGGCGTGGCATCACAGGAAAAGACAACCTTACACCTGAGTTTTTGACCCTGCAACAACAGACCTCGGACACCACTGGAAGAAATAAACATTCCACCATATTAAGCCCCATATAGTAATGCCCCTTGCACCATATTATGCCATACACTGCAATGCCCGTGATACACTATGCAGACAGTAAAGCTTTTAGTTACTTTTAAATTACCTGCTTGTTGCCAGGGCTTTCATACGCTGAGTGTCACGTTTGTTGCTAGGGGTTTCACGTGTTGGGTGTCACGTTTGTTGCCAGGTGTTTCATGCGCTGGGTGTCATGCTCGTTGCCAAGGGTTTCATGCTCATTACCAGGGGTTTCATGCTCTGGCATCCATGTTTGTTACCAAGGGGAATGCTCATTACCAAGGGTATGTAAGTATACCCTCCTCCCTATTCCCTAATACTACTCCACTCGTGGGGCGGAGTTTTTTGGAATGATGCGATTGCATCGTGATGTCTTGATGCAACCGCATCATTCCATGAAACTCCGCCCCCTGAGTGGAGTATTATGCTAGAGGGAGGAGGGGGAGAAGAAGGAGTCACAAAGTGCTGCAGTGGGTGCCTCATGCAATCACACGGCTCACATGCTGCAAGAAACGATACTGACAGCAGGATAGCAATAACACCGGAGTGTGTCTTTAAAACAGCAGGATTACAGTTTAGGTAACAGGGACCTGTGATCAGGAACTATCCCAGGGGGAATGCATTGCTCTGACACAGGCTAGCAGGCTTGAAAAGATCATATAGGCAGTGAAAACATTAATTGGTGAACAGACTCGCCTGATCACTGTACTGTACTGTAAATAAAGGGACGCTGTATTTTGAAGAAGCTTTATGAATAAAGCTTCTTCAAAATAAAAAAGGAGCTGGCACACAGAATTATCTACATGCTCTCTTTCCTTTTTTTTTCTTTTTTTTTCTTTAGCTCCCATTGGGACCAGATAAAGAATTCTGTAAGAGGGAGTACCAAAAAATCTGGAATTGATCAAAAGGAAATGGACTGAATTGAAAAAGTTAAACACATGTTTATACAGTGATAATCCGATTGTACTTTGGTCTTGAAGAGAAATCCATCACAGTAACAGAGAAGGATGACAAGGAGGCTGAAATGAATATCAAGGTTTGAAGAAACTGGGAGGAAAGCAAGATCAAAGTCATTCACCGAGAAATCATCTGGAACATTTACATAGACTTTCCTAATATTCCTCCAGATTCCAATTTTTAGGAATTTTGTTATTTTTATGCAATTGAACATAAAGGTGGTAGCGCCAAAGATATTTTCAATTATCTATTTTTCTGTAATTTATTATGTCTTTGTGCCTTGCCACTTTCTGTTCTGTTGATTTATTGCAACTATTGTAAAACGACTTTCTTATTTAAAGATACAGTGACGTAATTTTTTTTTTGCATTCTTCCTGATTTCTTCTATTGTTGCATACTGTATATGTCACACTTCATCATTTCAGATCTTCGAACAAAACTGAATATACTGTAAGGCAAAGACAACCTGAGTAAGCAAAATTCAGTTTTTAAATGATAATTTATTGAAGAAAAAAAATCTGCATCATAAACTGACCCTGTGTGAAAAATAGATTGCCCCCTTAGTTACTCATTCAACCAATAAACAGAAATTAATTGACAATTGGGTTCAATTAGAGTAGACACAATCAGGCTTGATTGCTCCTCAGCCCTTGTGAATCTAAAATCATTGAAATAGAACCTTTTTAGCAATTTGAAGTTGACTACAAGGTCTCAGCAAGCACTACCATACTCTGTTATCAAATGAAATTACAGAAGAGATGAGAATAAATTTAGTGAAATATATTCTGGAAAAGATAACAAAGCCATTTGTAGTTCTTTGTGACTCAAACAAACCACAGTGAGAGCTACAGTATTGTCACAAAATGGAGAAAACTCGAAACAGTGGTGAATTTTATCAAGGAATAACCATATTACCCAGGTTCCTCCAAGAGTGCATCAATGACTCAAAAGCACCTAGATGAACATTTAAAGAACTGCAGGTCTTGATACAGTACCATCAGTTAATGTCAGCGATTATAATTTCACCATAAAAAGACACTTGGCAAAAATAGTATCCATGGGAGAGTTGCAAACGCCATTGCTAACCAAGAGGAATATAAAGGCTAGTCTCACATATGTAAAAAAAAAACACAACACATTAATAACCCTAAAGCCTTTTGGGCTGAAATACTGTGGACTGATGAGTCAAAATGGAACTTTTTGTAACACATGGGTCCCTTTATATCTGGCATAAAGTTTACACAGCATTCCACAATAAGAACGTCATACCAACCAACAAACATGGTGGTGGCAGTTTGATGGCATGGAGAAGCTTTACCGCTTGAGGACCTGGGCGACTTGCCATGATTGAGGAGTCATGAAATCTGCTCTCTACTAGAAAATTTGTGGGAGAATGCCTGCTCATCAGTCCATGATCTAAAGCTCAAGTGCAATTGGGTTATGTGGAAAGACAATGATCTGAAGCACATGAGCAGGTACCACTTCTAACTGGCGCTTAAGAATAAAAAGGAAGGTTTTGGAGTGGTCTAGTCAAAGTTCTGACTGAAATCCAATTGAGATGCTTCGGCAGGACCTTAACAGACAGTTTGTACTCGTAAACCATCCAATGTGACTGTATGAAAGTTGTTTTCAAGAAGAGTGGGCCAACATTTCTCCACAGCAATGTGAATGATCAATCTCCAGTTATTGGAAGTGTTTGGTTGCAGTTGTTGCTACTAAATGTGGTACAACCAGTTATTAAGTTTAGGAGGGCAATTAATTTTTCACAAGGATGATGTAGGTGTTTGATAACTTTTTTCTTCAACAAATAATATTAGTACAAACTGTATTTTGTGTTTAAAGTACTTGGGTACTTTGTATTATATTCAATTTTGTTTGAAACAATTAAATATATTGCAAAATATGCAAAATAGAAGAATTGAGAAAGCAACAAAAACTTTCTCATGCCACTGTACTTGAGTATTTCGATTTTTTTTTTTGGGAGGGGGATACAAGACCCTTGAAATTTACATATAACACTTCTAGGATAAGGATAACAAAGTTCCACTACAGTGAAAGTAGCAGAAGCATATAACACATTCAGTACATGGACATATATAGCACGAGAGGAAGTAATGGATCTGATATTTACAATGTCAGCAATCACAATTGTTACTGGTTCAACACAATAACTTTTAATATGATGGTAAAGCTTCATGTTAAAAGCTATAGTGCTTATAATTGCTGTAGTTAAAGCAATTACAATAAAGCAATTACAATGCTTTAACTACCGTTAATTTCAAATATGGTGCTCCCACAGTTGCAGGTATTATTATGGGGTTAGAGGTCACATAGTGCCCTTCCCCCCATATACAGAAAACATACATTTACAGTATAACAGGATAATATTGTCTAGTAAACAATGACGATAGCTGAGCCCCCCCCCCCCCCCCCCTTTCTAAATTCTATACCCCTTAGCTATCAGGTTGGGGAGTCTGAAGATCTTTCCCCATCTTTGGTATGCACAGTACAGTATTCATAATTTTTCTGTAGTGCAGGTGGTTTGGCCTGGTGATCATTCAGATGTCTTATAAACAAGGGTGCCCTACATCTTTAAAAGTGCTGTTTTTTTCCCTTTTTATAAGTGATGTCATTGCACATGCTGATGGAACTTCCTGATCTGCATCGTTGGGACCGGTGGGGGAAAGGTAAAGAAGTTTTTGTTTTTTTAAATTAGCCCCCCACTAAGGTGAGGCTCACCCATCAGAGCCTCAACACATTTTGAATGAGTCATTTTCTGTATTAATATTTAAACCAATAGTGTAACTACTGGTGTAGCAGGAACAGAAGATACAATGCAGACTCTCAGCTCCTGGACCAATGACATTCCAAAAGCTATTCACAAGAGCCTGCATTGTGTAGCTACAGCATAAATGAAATTTTCCTGAGTGGGGAAGTAAACGCGTATGTTCTCTGAAGAGACAGTGAAGTGCAGAATGGCATACAGCAGCTTAACAGTAGGTGCCCTGCCATTAAGATTTTTTCTTATTAAAAGTGACATTTCAATTTATTTTTACCTAAAACACAATAACAATTTTTATACTGATACTATATAACCTTAGTTACTACCATACTTGACACGATATGCAGTCCATTAAGTGGATTATATTGACATTCATTTGAATTGCAATTCTGCATGAAAGGTCCACTTCACTTTTTTTCATTTAGTCAAGGTCAAACACAATAAATGTGTTTATAATATTTCCTAATAACAAGATACTGTAGTTCCTTTTAAATGGTGTCCTTATTTGTACTAGCACATTTTTTATTACCCTCTGTCTTGCAGAATTTGAATATTTCTTGGTCACCTTCCCTAGTTTTTCTCCTTCAGATTTTCATCATGGATCATTGTCACTCTCTGCAGGAAGTCATTCATGCATTATTTAAAAGCAGTAAGGAACTATGCCAGTATGAACTATTTAACAAACTGCATATGAAGTCGAGTACAGAATATTAAAATACAACAGTTAATTACATATACCAGAGTAAGTAAGGACATTTAAAGTATATGCTGTATGTTGTCTACAGATTGTGGAGTCAGCTATATTGTGGGCTCAAAAAAGTGTTAATCAGAATGCAGCCAGGAACCTGCAAAATCACTGACTCATTATGAATATTGGTTGCCTTCAATGGCTTTTAGGCACCTGGTATATTTTAAGCCTAACTAGACAGGATGTGGTTTACACCTCAATGACCAACTTCATTTCACAGTCTTGCTCTGAGTTGGTATTACTGTGAATAACTTTTCAACACGTTAATTCACTCGAACAAAGTTTTATTATGTTTTTTATACAACATATATTAGTTTCTCCTTGTAAAATTCCTCAAAAGGACATATATTTTGTTTTATCTCAATTAACTAGAGAAAACACATAAAAATATTTTTCCATAATGGTTCCCAAGTTTTCTTTTTACTGTATGTCTTTTCAAGAAAAAAGCATTTAACTAAACAGTATAGACCTGAAAACACGAAAAGCTTGTTAAAGAATGATCTTTTGCTACATCAGATGGCTATATTTGACAAAAAAAATGCGTTTGGAGATGGGAGCATGGGAATGTTCTCTTTAATGCATTCACCTATCTTTCCAGCAGCAACAAAGCAAAGTTTTATATTATACGGTAAATTTATTTAAATGAGATATGGGAAAAGGAGGGTACTAAGCCTTGGAGTATGATAAAGTGGAGAGATATAAAGTTCCAGCTAATCAGCTCCTAATTGCCATGTTACAGGCTTTGTTTAAAAAATAACAGGTTGGTTGGTAGTTTATCTCTCTCCACTTTATCACTCTCCAAGGCTTAATACACATTTTTTTTCCACACGAGTATTAATATCTTTTATGCAAGAGTAGTGCATTCAAAACACTACAGGTCTTCAAATTTCTGTATGAGATTACCAGGGGTGTATCTAGAGTTCTGGCAAAGTAAGGGACTGTAACCCTCTACATTATATATATATATATATATATATATATATATATATTATATGTGGGGTGCAATTAGTGCTACCTTATTAACAAAACAATGAATATTGTGCTAAGAATAATTGTCTCTTAATCGTGGTTCATCAATGTAGAACACTCCAAATACATGTAGTGGCCGCAACCCGATTTCAAAATATGTCTCATTTCCAATATGACAATATTAAATATGTTCTCTGGTGGTAAATCAGTTCAATAGCAAAACAAAACTGTTGCAGTTATTTAAAAGTGACTATCAAATGTGGGTACCAAACATAGGAAGAAACTCAGCTTGTAGTATTATCTTTACAACAGATTTTTCTCCTAGCCTCCTCCTCCCACGGTCACTCAGACATTATATGATATTTCACATGATGGGGATGGAGACAGCGTATCAATAAAGTGCACTTCTTATTATAAAGCGACTTTGTGCTTGCATGCAAAAGTGCCAACAGTGCTCAATGTGCAAAAAAAGGTGGGTGCAAAAAAAGGGTTTTATATGCCATCTTGTGATTGTACTACATTCACCAATCACAAGCAGTGACACACCTTTATTATAGGTATCAAGTTCCAAAAACTCACTTTTTAGAATATTCTGTGTCTAGATGGATTCTTCAGAGCTTTCCATATCACAATGGACCTTAGAACCAAAATACTCCCAATAGGGGAAAAAAAAAACTCTGATGGTGCAATACCGTTTTTTACATTTATTACACTTTACACAACAAAACAGAAACATTAAAATGGACTCGTACAATTTAAAAGAACATATTTGCTTATCTGTATATCACGTGGCAAAGCAGAGAATCAGTGGCAAGTGCCCAATGTGTTTCTTCCCTAAAAATATATCAGGACTTCTTCAGTGGTCAGTAATGGTAAGCCATGCACTTTGGAGGACCTACAAATCTCTATGTTCAAAATGTCGGCTGTTGGGATTCCGGCGTTGGCATTCTGATAGCTGACGGGATTCTGGCGACAGTGATGGTTATTTTAGCATTCAGAAGTTAATGACCCTCTGCATGCAATATAACATGAAAGTGCAGGGTCACCAGTTGCATGGCCTTTAATTATTCACTTTCACCAAATAAATCATTATCTCTCCCCTACAGTACCTACTCAATATAGCACTTTTGTGGAGATTTACTTTACTGACCACATACAGTGCCCATGGCAGAAAAAAATCCAACACAGATGCTCTATAAATTGTAACTAAAGACACTGTACAGTCAACTTGTTTTCCTTTGCCGCTTAAGACAGGGACAATAAGCAGTAGAAGCAGTGAATTCTACTCTGGAGATGTTTAACCGTGAACAGCAATGAATAGCAAGTAACAACAGTCGCTAAGGAAATTCAGTGAAGGAAAGATTATTTCTAATAGGAAGTATACTGTAGTATGCATAAACTATATTAAAAATAGCACTGCAAATAAAATAATATAAATTCATTTAGCTTATTAGCACTTTCCTTCTGTTGGATAAACTAATACACAGTAGGCTGGTGTAGTAAGAACTTAATGGAATAAGGAAGTGGGGGTGTACGTTACAGTTTAGTGCCTGAAATCTAATCCCTATTTCACTTGCTGTAATAGAACATAGTTGACCTGCCTAGCCTGACTAGCCATAAACTACTTGAGTTAATAAAAGTCATGATGAGATGTCCTCCAGATGTGTCCATTGACTCCCTGACATCATCTTCTAGCATGTGCTCTTATGTGACTAGCAAAGCCGAACTTGGTCTTGAAAGTTTTGTTGACTGGTAACTTGTAGGAAGCCTTTGAGATGGTTTTCTGGATTTGGCATTTGGTGTCAAGATCTTCTAAGCTTAAATGTTCAAAGTTGTCAGTTGCATTTTTTACAGCATTTCTCTACTTCATTCTACCTGGGGCTAGTTCCTCCCAGCTGCTGCAAAAGAAGCAGCTTGAAGCCAGGTGACACTTCAGGACATACCTGTACCACAGGTATTGACCCCAAGCCTTGCTTTTTCCACTTGAAAGCTCATAATACAAAACTTCGGCAACCTCAAGTCATTCATCTGCTCTAGTTGTCCCCACCATCTCAACAGGCCCCTCATTAACAATCACTCCATGCCATTCATCTTGGCCTGATGAAGAATCTCAGAATTTGGAGACAATCCTGTCATTTCACATGCAGAATTGCCTGTAGGCATTTCAGGTGGAAGCTGTCCAGTTCTAATGTCTACCCTTTCAAGGTACCAGGTCTCAGAGGTATACAGCAATAAGGGTAATACAAATGCTTTGTATACAGCAAAATTTGTCTGCAGCTGGAGGTCATGAGACTTCCATAGTCTCTGACTGAGTTTACCGAAAGTAGCAGCATCTTTGCTGATATGTGTAGCAATTTCCAACTCAAGCTGGTTGTATTTGTGTATTAAGTTTCCTAGGTACCGAAATGATCGTACCAATTCCAGCTGTTTTCCACCCATGATGACAACAGCATGGTTTGCAGATGTACCTTTTGCAGGTTGCTTCAATATCTTGGTTTTCAACAGGCTTACACCAAGCCAAATTTGTGACACATCGCATCTAATTGGTCCACACATATTGCTTTAGATTTTCCATGCTGTTAAGGCAAACATCATCTGCAAACAGAACTTGTCTGACTTGACATTTTTCCTGAAACGAGATTGGTCAAAGACACTCTTATAAATCCTTATGTTTATTTGTATTTGTCCACTGCAGTTCTTAAGAGCATCTTTCATCACAGCAGCAAAATAAACGGTGAAGAAAGTGGGAGCCATTACACAGCCTTGCTTGACACCACTGGTAACTGGGAACATGTCATGAAGAAATATTTGTATGTTGTACTCTGGCCATCATGCCAAAGTGGAATTGGCAAACTAAATTAATGAACTTCGCAGGACATTCAATCTTCTCGAGCATAGTCTGAAGAGTAGTCCTTGGTACTCTGTCAAATGCTTTATCAAGGTCAGCGAAGCCTATGTAGAGAGCCCAATGTTGTTCCAGGCTTTTTTCTTGAAGTTCCTTACCAACAAAGATTTTGTTAACCGTGCCTCTATTAGGATGAAACTCTCATTTATGTAGAGTAGGTCTACTCCCTAGCTGCCAGGTTTTAGCACTTCACTGAAGTGTTCAGGCCATCGTGTGAGAACGTCCTCAGGATTAGTAGGTTGCATGGATTTATCACGCGAGTAGACTAGGGCTGTCTGCTTACATCTGGGTCCAAAGACGCTTCTGAGCCCTTCAAAAAGTTTTGCAGTCTGGTTGATATCTGCAAAATGCTTTAGTTCCTCTGCCTTCATAAGCCACCACTGATTTTTCAGTTCTCGCACCTTAGCTGTGAGTTCCTGCTGGATGATTCTGTATTGCTCATTATATGTTGAATTCTTTAGAGTGCACCTTGCATCCTCAACGAGAATCTTGTTTTTGCTTTTGAGTTCAAACAATTACTCGCTGACACACTGTATGTAGGAATTTCAAATATAAGCACAGGCCTTCATCAATTGATGTACCCTCTTCAGGTAAAAGCATTGTCGCATTACAAAATTCATCATCCTGTCTCCTCATCATGGAGAAGTTTAGTAAATGCCAGTCTCGATGGGATGTTGTGGTCTACTCTGTGCGGGGGCTGGTAGTTCAGACTCATTCTCGATCATAGAAGTGTTACGATCCTGATGCTCAGGACAGGGGAGATCTTATGTAGTGAGTCCTGAGCACCAAGACGGAATGCTGGGATTGGGAAATGGGAAGGAAATAGCCCCTAGCACCCTACCTCCATTGTCTTACCAGTGTTATCAATTCACGCCTGAACGACTATGGTTTCTTGGGCCCATGGCAGCCGCATTTGAAGGGCGGATTAGGTCTGCCCAACTCCGATGCCCCCTCAGGTCTTAAAGAGAGACAAGGCATGAACTGAGACAGGGTAATAACAAGGGGACCTCTAACTGAAACAACCACGCTAGGGGCTATAAACTACCTAAAAACTAAACGTATGTGCAGCACGCCACCAAAGGAAGAACTACAAAGAAACCACTGTCCACTCCCCCACACGGCACCGCCGAGTTCCGGAGAGGACAGTGAAAGCGGAAACCACCGCAAATGCACCAATTTAAAGTGAAGTAAACACTAAGCAGCATAGGCCGCAACATGCGGCAGAAGCCGCTACTCACAAAACCGGGCGAGAACCCCAGATGACAGAAACAGGTTCGCAAGGACTAGAAGGATTCCCAGGACCGGCTTCGGACCTCCAAAGTACCAGAGGGCAGGGAGCAAGATCCACCAAACACGGCTGACAGGAACAGAGTTCTGCAAGGCAGGAACAGCATACAAGAAGCTATCACCGGCGGGGCTGCAGTGTGCTGGCTCACATAAAAAGGCCCTGCTGGCCAATAACAGGAGGGCCAGCAGAACCAGCCCCCAGACCCTAATTACTAGTTGCCGTGCAGCTGCCCTGCTGCATGAGCAACCTAATTAACTATTCTTAGCAATGGGGAACGCGGTCCACCTGTGGCGTCCTCGTTGCTATGCACTCGGCGGCCCTGCACGCACGGCAGCCTGCGTTGCCAGGGACCCGGCGGCTATCGTGCGCACTGCGTCCTGGCATTGCTAGGCGCCGTGTGGGGAACAGGGAAGGAGAGAGGCGCGGCAGCCGTGACCGCTGCTCAGTCAGGGCACGGCCGAAGCCCGCCACGCCTAACAGTACCCCCCCTCCTTGAGGAGGGGTTAAAGAACCCCTAGAGCCAGGTTTCTGAGGAAACTCCTGAAAGAATATCCTCTTAAGCTTAGGAGCATGTAAATCCTTATCCAACACCCAAGATCTTTCTTCAGGGCCATAACCTTTCCAGTGGACCAAAAAATAGAGCCGACCCCGAGAAATCTTAGAATCTAAAACCTTCTCCACCAAGAACTCTTGTTGCCCCTGAACATCTACCGGAGATCTACCCTGGGAAGTCCTCCGAGGAAATCTCCTGGAAGAAAAATACTGTTTCAAAAGGGAACAGTGAAAAGTATTGCCAATTTTGAGAGATCTCGGCAAGCATAGCCGAAAAGCAACTGGGTTGACCTTCTTAATGATAAGGAATGGTCCAGTAAATTTGGGTCCCAATCTAGCCGAGGGTTGTCGGAGCTTGATGTTGCGAGTTGACAACCATATCTTATCTCCCACCTTAAAAGTGCAAGGACGTCGGAACCTATCAGAAAATTTATTTTCTCGGAAGGCAGCTTTTCTCGAGGCAAGGTGCACCTTTCTCCAAATTGTTCTGAGATGGGAGGTTAAGGTCAACGAGGAGACTGGAGAATGAGGAAAAAAAGAGTTGACTCTAGGATGAAAGCCAAAGACTGAAAAGAATGGGGACTCCTTGGTGGAAGAATGACAAGAGTTATTATAAGCAAATTCGGCTAAAGGAAGAAATTCAGACCAATCATTCTGGAGTTTGGCCGAATACAACCGTAAATACTGTTTTAATGACTGGTTAACTCGTTCGGTTTGTCCGTTAGATTGTGGATGGTACCCAGATGTTAAAGAGAGTTTCATATTTAATGAGGCACAAAAACGTTTCCAGAAACGAGCAATGAATTGCGGACCCCGATCAGAGACAATATCCCTGGGCAATCCATGGAGCCTGAACACATGACGGAGAAACAAGACTGCCAACCCTTGAGCAGAGGGTAATTGGGGAAGAGCAATGAAATCAGCCATCTTACTAAAACGATCTACTACCACCCAAATGACTCGAAATCCGGCTGAAAGAGGAAGGTCCACCACGAAATCCATGGATATATGTGACCATGGCCTGAGAGGAACGGCTAAAGGTACGAGCTGCCCGATCAGCAATGAACGAGGAACCTTATGCTGTGCACAAACCTGACAGGAATGGACAAATTCCCTTACATCTTTAGAAAGACTAGGCCACCACACCGAGCGAGAGACTAACTCCAAGGTCTTAGTGATACCTGGATGACCAGAGACTTTGTTGTCATGAAACTCAGCTAAAACAGAAATTAAGGGACAAAGAGACAATCAGCAGGAGTAAGTTTAGGAGCCTGCTGTTGAAGCTGGACTAACTGAGTAAAGCAAAACTTGTGTGAGGCCTGCCCGGATGACAGATGATGGAACTATGGGGGTAGTAGCAGGATGGTTATTGTGAACCGGAAGAAAACAACGTGACAGGGCATCAGCTTTAGTATTTTTGGAACCGGGCCTGAAGGTGATAATAAACCTGAAACGAGTAAAAAACAATGCCCAACGTGCCTGCCGAGCATTAAGCCGTTTAGCTGACTCAATATACTGCAGGTTCTTATGGTCAGTAAACACTGTAATGGCATGCCTAGCTCCCTCCAGCCAATGCCTCCACTCCTCGAAAGCCCATTTAACTGCCAGCAATTCTCGATTACCAACGTCATAGTTGGATTCTGCGGAGGAGAATTTCCTGGACATGAAGGCACAAGGGTGTAATTCCTGAGACTCCGGATCTTCCTGAGATAGGATAGCCCCCACTCCAACCTCTGAGGCATCTACCTCGACTATAAAGGGGAGCTCCGGGTTAGGGTGCCTGAGAACAGGAGCCGAGACAAAGGCCTGCTTTAAGGCCCGAAAGGCAGACTCGGCTGCAGGCGACCAATTGGAAGGGTCCGCTCCTTTTTTAGTCAATGCTACTATAGGAGCGACCAAATCAGAAAAGGTATGAATGAATCGCCTATAATAGTTTGCAAACCCTAAAAAGCACTGAATTGCTTTTAAATTTGTGGGTTGCGCCCAATTAAGGATGGCCTGGAGTTTTTTCGGTTCCATGAAAAATGCCTGGGGAGAAATAATATACCCCAAGAAGGACACTTCGGTGATATGAAAATCACATTTCTCTAGTTTTGCGTATAAATGATTCTCCCGTAGTTTTTGAAGAACCAGACGCACATGGGTAATATGTTGTTCCATAGACTCATAAATAAATCAAAATGTCGTCTAAATAAACGACAACGAACTTTCCAAGAAAGTCACGAAGAACATCATTGATGAGGTCTTGAAATACCGCAGGAGCATTTGACAGCCCAAAGGGCATCACCAGGTATTCATAATGACCCGACTGTGTGCTGAAAGCCGTCTTCCACTCATCCCCAGATCTTATTCGGATGAGATTGTAAGCTCCTCTAAGATCAATTTTTGAGAAGATAACGGCAGAGCGTAACTGATCAAAAAGTACTGAAATCAAAGGCAAAGGATAGGTGTTTTTAAGAGAAATTTTATTCAGAGCCCGAATTCAATACATGGTCTGAGCGACCCATCTTTTTTCTCAACAAAAAAGAATCCTGCACTCAAAGGAGATTTCGAGGGCCTAATGAAGCCTTTTTTCAGGCTTTCCTGGATATAATTATCCATAGCCGTGGTTTCTGGCCCGGAGAGGGCATATAATCTCCCCTTAGGTAAAGTGGCCCCGGGAACTAAATCTATAGAGCAGTCAAAGGACCGATGGGGAGGCAGAACGTCCGCATTACCCTTGGAGAAAACATCAGCAAAATCCTGATATTCCAAAGGAATAAATTCTGAGGTAACTGCCGCAACCCGGACTGGATGGGAAATACACTCCTTAACACAAAAAGGACCCCATTGGGAAATCTCCCCAGACCGCCAATCTATGGTGGGAATATGAAAGGCAAGCCAGGGGTGACCCAAAACTACTGGAACTGCCGGACAATGTGTAAGGTAAAATTCTATTTCTTCTGAATGTAGGGCCCCCACTGTCAGCAATACTGGAGGTGTGCGGTGAGTAATAACCCCATTGGAAAGCGGACCCCCATCCAAGCCGTGCATGGTGATACGTCTATCTAAGGGTATCAGTGGAACGCCTAAAGCCTTAGCCCAAGTTAAATCCATAAAATTTCCTGCAGCTCCACTGTCGACGAAGGCCGACACCAATGAACTGAGGCTGCCAAAGGAAATCTTTACCAGTACTAATAGAGAATTATTAGAAGAGATTAACTGCAGACCCAAGTGAACCCCCTCACAATTCACTTGGTCAGAGCATTTTCCGGCTTGTTCGGGCAGTTACGTGCGATATGTCCCTTACCACCACAATACAAACAAAGACCAGAACTTAACCTTCTGGTTCTTTCCTCTGGGGACAGCCGGGAGAGACCCATTTGCATGGGCTCCTCGACGTCCTCAGGAAAAGTATATACACATGGATTAGGCCTAAAAGTTGTTCCTCTTTCAGCCCTCCGCTCTCGGAGACGACGATCAATTTTAATAGCGAGCTCCATGAGTTTGTCTAGAGTCTCAGGAGCGGGGTACTGAAGGAGACTGTCTTTAATAACTTCCGACAAACCGAGGCGAAACTGACTGCGCAGGGCCGGGTCATTCCAGCCACAGTCGTTCGACCAACGGCGAAATTCGGTACAATACACCTCTGCTGGATTTTTGCCTTGCTTAAGAGCAAGCAGGTGACTATCAGCTAATGCTTCTCTTTCTGGGTCGTCATATAAGAGGCCTAAGGATTTAAAAAAGGCGTCTACTGATAACAAAGCAGCATCATCCGCTTTTAGCCCAAACTCCCAGGTCTGTGGATCACCCTGAAGTAGAGACATCACAATCCCGACCCGCTGAGACTCAGTACCAGAGGAACGGGGCCTTAAACGAAAATAAAGCTTACAAGCTTCCTTACAATTAAAAAAATCCTTTCGGTTACCCGGAAAATGGTCAGGTAAATGCATCTTTGGTTCTGGAACCATACTCGGGGAGGCTCGCAAAAGATCTTCCTGCGATCTCACCCGAAGAGTAAGGTCCTGAACCATCTGAGTTAATTCCTGTATTTGGTTAACCAAAAGCTGACTGGGTTTGGCCCTTAACCTGCCGGATTCATGAGGCCGAATTTCTAGGCCCACCAATACAACGGAAAAAATTAAACCCCCCTTTTTTTTGTGGGCCGGTGATAATGTTACGATCCTGATGCTCAGGACAGGGGACATCTTATGTAGTGAGTCCTGAGCACCAAGACGGAATGCTGGGATTGGGAAATGGGAAGGAAATAGCCCCTAGCACCCTACCTCCGTTGTCTTACCCGTGTTATCAATTCACGCCTGAACGACTATTATGGTTATTGAGGTCTATAATACTATAGGATCAAAATTACCCACAAATTCTATGATTTAAGCTGTTTTTGAGGGGGTTTTGAAAAAAAACACCCGAATGCAAAACACACCCGAATCCGACAAAAAATTTTCAGAGAGGTTTTGCCAAAACGCATCCGAATCCAAAATACGGCCGCAGAACCGAATCAAAAACCAAAACCCAAAAAAATTCCGGTGCACATCTCTACTATATATATATATATATATATATACTTATGCAGGATAATGACGTAAGGTGCCGCCCGCGCCGCGTCACAGCCAGCCTGTTGCTAAGCAACCCGCTACCAGCGTCGTCCGAGTGGAGGCTGGGGAGCTGAAAGGTAAACATGCAAAGTGTCACCACGGGCTGAGAGTACACCAACAGAGTACAACTGATACTATGAAAAGCACACTGTAATCTATAACATCTAGATGCCCCAAATACATTTCAATGACCCCAACGTGTCCAGCATTCATAAGATAGACAAATCCCTGATATAATGTGAAATTTATGTCACAGAGCAAGGGTCATAGATAGAAAAATGAATATCTTATGAATGCTGGACACGTTGGGGTTTTGGAACTCCCCGAAACGTTGGTGCGTTGTTGATGTAGTTGTTTACCAATACACATCTTCTGTTATAAGACCCTGAGTGCCGCAGCATTCATTTCCTTTATTGAGTATTCTTCCTGAAGGCACTGGGGCACGGACTCAATCGAGGGAATGGCGAGCTATACAATCCTCTCTCTCTCTCTCTCTCTCTCTCTCTCTCTCTATATATATATATATATATATATATTTTTTTTTTTTTTTACATGGTAACTATGGTTACAGCTCCAACGTGCTGGCTGGTCGGGCCGGGATGTCGTCACTTCCGGTGAGACAGATCCGGAACCCGGGCGACGCGAATGGAGGCTGAGCGGGGCGTCCTCGTGGGTTAAGGTATTTAAACACTGTATTTGTAATTTGCTGGTTATCCTGACGAAGGGGCTGCGTACCCCGAAACGTAGAACAATTTCAATAAAAAATGTATGCACTTTATTGAAGTCTCCGAGTGCCGCCGCTGTCTGCAAGATATTGGTGAGTGACTGGCTGTCACTCAAAGAGGAGGGCACAGGAGCAAACATCTTGGATTCCGTGGGGACGGAGGGAGTGCCGGATTTCTCTGGACATTGTATACACTTGTTAACCCGCAGTGGTGGACCAAGTGTTTAATCAAGGCACCCTGAATACCCAGGCGTTCACCCACAGGATCATCTACTCACGCTTCAGCACTTTAAAGAAGCCAACACTGGTGAGGCACAAAGCACTTTATCTTTGCACTTTATACTGCACGTTTGCACCGCCATGGCTAATACCAAGGATGCCTCAGCTGAGGAGGCTACATTCTTTTTACAATGTGACACACATGATACTCTCAGCTTCAGTGATGTAGAGGCTGAAAATATTTTATTAAAGGAACCTTTATTTGATACTGAAACTGGCGCAACAAATGAAGATATATACAAGGAATTATTGAAATTATATAAAAGAGAAACAGACTTCCTCTATCATGCAATTACTCTCTCGGATTATCATAGAGCTAAACAGATTCCAAGAGGATTCAGAGTCCAAAATATGCCAACTATTGGACGATATGATCCTACGTTTTGCAGAAAGTGGATCATGATCCTCAATAAATGCTCCCTGGACTTGATGCTTCTGGTCATCGAAGAAGCAACAAGGGAACGATTGGTCACTAAGGAGAAGATCAATCAGGTGAAACAGGAGCATGGTATTGGGGAGGAACATCTACCTGATTGGCTTAAGAACTTGACAACAGAAGTAGAAACCTACAAAAACAACCTTATTAAATTTAAAAAACAGAAACGGACGAAGGTCCAACAAGATTATGTGCAGCATAAAGTTTATGCCTGGTTAAGTCACCAACCCAACAGAGGACAACCAGGGCGGAAGCCACAATATTGGAAAAAAGGACCGCGGCAATTAGTGATGAGCGGGTTCGGTTTCTCGGAAACCGAACCCCCCCGAACTTCACGCTTTTTACACGGGTCCGAGGCAGACTCGGATCTTCCCGCCTTGCTCGGTTAACCCGAGCACGCCCGAACGTCATCATCCCGCTGTCGGATTCTCGCGAGGCTCGGATTCTATCGCGAGACTCGGATTCTATATAAGGAGCCGCGCGTCGCCGCCATTTTCACACGTGCATTGAGATTGATAGGGAGAGGATGTGGCTGGTGTCCTCTCCGTTTAGAATAGAAATAGATAGTGAGAGTGAGACACTTGATTTACTGGAGCTTAGGAGTACTCAGAGAGTGCAGAGTTTACTAGTGACTGACCAGTGACCACCAGTGCAGTTTTATTATTATTTAATATAATCCGTTCTCTGCCTGAAAAAAAACGATACACAGTGACACAGTATACCATATCTGTGCTCAGCCTCAGTGTGCTGCATCATCTATGTATATCTGACTGTGCTGAGTGCTCACTGCTCACACAGCTTAATTGTGGGGGAGACTGGGGAGCAGTTATAGCAGGAGTACATATATTTAACAGTGCACACTTTTGCTGCCAGAGTGCCATTGCCAGTGTGACTGACCAGTGACCAGTGACCACCAGTATATTGTGATTGTCTGCCTGAAAAAGTTAAACACTCGTCGTGTGGTGTTTTTATTCTATAAACGCATTCTGCTGACAGTGTCCAGCAGGTCCGTCATTATATAATATATACCTGTCCTGCAGTAGTGATATATATATATTTTTTATATCATTATCATCCAGTCTATACTAGCAGCAGACGCAGTACGGTAGTCCACGGCTGTAGCTACCTCTGTGTCGGCAGTCGCTCGTCCATAATTGTATACCTACCTGTGGTGGTTTTTTTTTTTCTATCTTCTTCATACTAGTAGTTAACTTTAGGAGTCTGCAGTGCTGACAGTGTCCAGCAGGTCCGTCATTATATAATATATACCTGTCCGGCTGCAGTAGTGATATATATATATTTTTTATATCATTATCATCCAGTCTATATTAGCAGCAGACGCAGTACGGTAGTCCACGGCTGTAGCTACCTCTGTGTCGGCAGTCGCTTGTCCATCCATAATTGTATACCACCTACCTGTTGTGTTTTTTTTTCTTTCTATCCTCTTGATACTAGTAGCTTACTTTAGGAGTCTGCAGTGCTGACAGTGTCCAGCAGGTCCGTCATTATATAATATATACCTGTCCGGCTGCAGTAGTGATATATATATATTTTTTATATCATTATCATCCAGTCTATATTAGCAGCAGACGCAGTACGGTAGTCCACGGCTGTAGCTACCTCTGTGTTGGCAGTCGCTCGTCCATCCATAATTGTATACCACCTACCTGTTGTGTTTTTTTTTTTTTCTATCTTCTTGATACTAGTAGCTTACTTTAGGAGTCTGCAGTGCTGACAGTGTCCAGCAGGTCCGTCATTATATAATATATACCTGTCCGGCTGCAGTAGTGATATATATATATTTTTTATATCATTATCATCCAGTCTATATTAGCAGCAGACGCAGTACGGTAGTCCACGGCTGTAGCTACCTCTGTGTCGGCAGTCGCTCGTCCATCCATAATTGTATACCACCTACCTGTGGTGTTTTTTTTTTCTATCTTCTTGATACTAGTAGCTTACTTTAGGAGTCTGCAGTGCTGACAGTGTCCAGCAGGTCCGTCATTATATAATATATACCTGTCCGGCTGCAGTAGTGATATATATATATTTTTTATATCATTATCATCCAGTCTATATTAGCAGCAGACGCAGTACGGTAGTCCACGGCTGTAGCTACCTCTGTGTCGGCAGTCGCTTGTCCATCCATAATTGTATACCACCTACCTGTTGTGTTTTTTTTTCTTTCTATCCTCTTGATACTAGTAGCTTACTTTAGGAGTCTGCAGTGCTGACAGTGTCCAGCAGGTCCGTCATTATATAATATATACCTGTCCGGCTGCAGTAGTGATATATATATATTTTTTATATCATTATCATCCAGTCTATATTAGCAGCAGACGCAGTACGGTAGTCCACGGCTGTAGCTACCTCTGTGTTGGCAGTCGCTCGTCCATCCATAATTGTATACCACCTACCTGTTGTGTTTTTTTTTTTTTCTATCTTCTTGATACTAGTAGCTTACTTTAGGAGTCTGCAGTGCTGACAGTGTCCAGCAGGTCCGTCATTATATAATATATACCTGTCCGGCTGCAGTAGTGATATATATATATTTTTTATATCATTATCATCCAGTCTATATTAGGAGCAGACGCAGTACGGTAGTCCACGGCTGTAGCTACCTCTGTGTCGGCAGTCGCTCGTCCATCCATAAGTATACTAGTATCCATCCATCTCCATTGTTTACCTGAGGTGCCTTTTAGTTGTGCCTATTAAAATATGGAGAACAAAAATGTTGAGGTTCCAAAAATAGGGAAAGATCAAGATCGACTTCCACCTCGTGCTGAAGCTGCTGCCACTAGTCATGGCCGAGACGATGAAATGCCAGCAACGTCGTCTGCCAAGGCCGGTGCCCAATGTCATAGTACAGAGCATGTAAAATCCAAAACACCAAATATCAGTAAAAAAAGGACTCAAAAATCTAAAATAAAATCGTCGGAGGAGAAGCGTAAACTTGCCAATATGCCATTTACCACACGGAGTGGCAAGGAACGGCTGAGGCCCTGGCCTATGTTCATGGCTAGTGGTTCAGCTTCACATGAGGATGGAAGCACTCAGCCTCTTGCTAGAAAAATGAAAAGACTCAAGCTGGCAAAAGCACAGCAAAGAACTGTGCGTTCTTCGAAATCACAAATCCACAAGGAGAGTCCAATTGTGTCTTTTGCGATGCCTGACCTTCCCAACACTGGACGTGAAGAGCATGCGACTTCCACCATTTGTACGCCCCCTGCAAGTGCTGGAAGGAGCACCCGCAGTCCAGTTCCTGATAGTCAGATTGAAGATGTCAGTGTTGAAGTACACCAGGATGAGGAGGATATGGGTGTTACTGGCGCTAGGGAGGAAATTGACCAGGAGGATTCTGATGGTGAGGTGGTTTGTTTAAGTCAGGCACCCGGGGAGACACCTGTTGTCCGTGGGAGGAATAGGGCCATTGACATGCCTGGTGAAAATACCAAAAAAATCAGCTCTTCGGTGTGGAAGTATTTCAACAGAAATGCGGACAACATTTGTCAAGCCGTGTGTTGCCTTTGTTAAGCTGTAATAAGTAGGGGTAAGGACGTTAACCACCTCGGAACATCCTCCCTTATACGTCACCTGCAGCGCATTCATCATAAGTCAGTGACAAGTTCAAAAACTTTGGGCGACAGCGGAAGCAGTCCACTGACCACTAAATCCCTTCCTCTTGTAACCAAGCTCACGCAAACCACCCCACCAACTCCCTCAGTGTCAATTTCCTCCTTCCCCAGGAATGCCAATAGTCCTGCAGGCCATGTCACTGGCAATTCTGACGAGTCCTCTCCTGCCTGGGATTCCTCCGATGCATCCTTGCGTGTAACGCCTACTGCTGCTGGCGCTGCTGTTGTTGCTGCTGGGAGTCAATGGTCATCCCAGAGGGGAAGTCGTACTCGTAAGACCACTTTTACTACTTCCACCAAGCAATTGACTGTCCAACAGTCCTTTGCGAGCAAGATGAAATATCACAGCAGTCATCCTGCTGCAAAGCGGATAACTGAGGCCTTGGCATCCTGGGCGGTGAGAAACGTGGTTCCGGTATCCATCATTACTGCAGAGCCAACTAGAGACTTGTTGGAGGTACTGTGTCCCCGGTACCAAATACCATCTAGGTTCCATTTCTCTAGGCAGGCGATACCGAAAATGTACACAGACCTCAGAAAAAGACTCACCAGTGTCCTAAAAAATGCAGTTGTACCCAATGTCCACTTAACCACGGACATGTGGACAAGTGGAGCAGGGCAGGCTCAGGACTATATGACTGTGACAGCCCACTGGGTAGATGTATGGACTCCCGCCGCAAGAACAGCAGCGGCGGCATCAGTAGCAGCATCTCGCAAACGCCAACTCTTTCCTAGGCAGGCTACGCTTTGTATCACCGCTTTCCAGAATACGCACACAGCTAAAAACCTCTTACGGCAACTGAGGAAGATCATCGCAGAATGGCTTACCCCAATTGGACTCTCCTGTGGATTTGTGGCATCGGACAACGCCAGCAATATTGTGTGTGCATTAAATCTGGGCAAATTCCAGCACGTCCCATGTTTTGCACATACCTTGAATTTGGTGGTGCAGAATTATTTAAAAAACGAGAGGGGCGTGCAAGAGATGCTGTCGGTGGCCAGAAGAATTGCGGGACACTTTCGGCGTACAGGCACCACGTACAGAAGACTGGAGCACCACCATAAACGCCTGAACCTGCCCTGCCATCATCTGAAGCAAGAAGTGGTAACGAGGTGGAATTCAACCCTCTATATGCTTCAGAGGTTGGAGGAGCAGCAAAAGGCCATTCAAGCCTATACAACTGAGCACGATATAGGAGGTGGAATGCACCTGTCTCAAGCGTAGTGGAGAATGATTTCAACGTTGTGCAAGGTTCTGCAACCTTTTGAACTTGCCACACGTGAAGTCAGTTCAGACACTGCCAGCCTGAGTCAGGTCATTCCCCTCATCAGGCTTTTGCAGAAGAAGCTGGAGACATTGAAGGAGGAGCTAACACAGAGCGATTCCGCTAGGCATGTGGGACTTGTGGATGGAGCCCTTAATTCGCTTAACAAGGATTCACGGGTGGTCAATCTGTTGAAATCAGAGCACTACATTTTGGCCACCGTGCTCGATCCTAGATTTAAAACCTACCTTGGATCTCTCTTTCCGGCAGACACAAGTCTGCTGGGGTTCAAAGAACTGCTGGTGACAAAATTGTCAAGTCAAGCGGAACGCGACCTGTCAACATCTCCTCCTTCACATTCTCCCGCAACTGGGGGTGCGAGGAAAAGGCTCTGAATTCCGAGCCCACCCGCTGGCGGTGATGCAGGGCAGTCTGGAGCGACTGCTGATGCTGACATCTGGTCCGGACTGAAGGACCTGACAACGATTACGGACATGTCGTCTACTGTCACTGCATATGATTCTCTCCCCATTGAAAGAATGGTGGAGGATTATATGAGTGACCGCTTCCAAGTAGGCACGTCAGACAGTCCGTACTTATACTGGCAGGAAAAAGAGGCAATTTGGAGGCCCTTGCACAAACTGGCTTTATTCTACCTAAGTTGCCCTCCCACAAGTGTGTACTCCGAAAGAGTGTTTAGTGCCGCCACTCACCTTGTCAGCAATCGGCGTACGAGGTTACATCCAGAAAATGTGGAGAAGATGATGTTCATTAAAATGAATTATAATCAATTCCTCCGTGAAGACATTGACCAGCAGCAATTGCCTCCACAAAGTACACAGGGAGCTGAGATGGTGGATTCCAGTGGGGACGAATTGATAATCTGTGAGGAGGGGGATGTACACGGTGATATATCGGAGGATGATGATGAGGTGGACATCTTGCCTCTGTAGAGCCAGTTTGTGCAAGGAGAGATTAATTGCTTCTTTTTTGGTAGGGGTCCAAACCAACCCGTCATTTCAGTCACAGTCGTGTGGCAGACCCTGTCACTGAAATGATGGGTTGGTTAAAGTGTGCATGTCCTGTTTATACAACATAAGGGTGGGTGGGAGGGCCCAAGGACAATTCCATCTTGCACCTCTTTTTTCTTTCATTTTTCTTTGCGTCATGTGCTGTTTGGGGAGTAGTTTTTGGAAGGGCCATCCTGCGTGACACTGCAGTGCCACTCCTAGATGGGCCAGGTGTTTGTGTCGGCCACTTGGGTCGCTTATCTTAGTCACACAGCTACCTCATTGCGCCTCTTTTTTTCTTTGCGTCATGTGCTGTTTGGGGGGTGTTTTTTGGAAGGGCCGCCCTGCGTGACACTGCAGTGCCACTCCTAGATGGGCCAGGTGTTTGTGTCGGCCACTTGGGTCGCTTATCTTAGTCACACAGCTACCTCATTGCGCCTCTTTTTTTCTTTGCATCATGTGCTGTTTGGGGGGTGTTTTTTGGAAGGGCCATCCTGCGTGACACTGCAGTGCCACTCCTAGATGGGCCAGGTGTTTGTGTCGGCCACTTGGGTCGCTTATCTTAGTCACACAGCTACCTCATTGCGCCTCTTTTTTTCTTTGCGTCATGTGCTGTTTGGGGGGTGTTTTTTGGAAGGGCCATCCTGCGTGAAACTGCAGTGCCACTCCTAGATGGGCCAGGTGTTTGTGTCGGCCACTTGGGTCGCTTATCTTAGTCACACAGCTACCTCATTGCGCCTCTTTTTTTCTTTGCGTCATGTGCTGTTTGGGGGGTGTTTTTTGGAAGGGCCATCCTGCGTGACACTGCAGTGCCACTCCTAGATGGGCCAGGTGTTTGTGTCGGCCACTTGGGTCGCTTATCTTAGTCACACAGCTACCTCATTGCGCCTCTTTTTTTCTTTGCGTCATGTGCTGTTTGGGGGGTGTTTTTTGGAAGGGCCATCCTGCGTGACACTGCAGTGCCACTCCTAGATGGGCCAGGTGTTTGTGTCGGCCACTTGGGTCGCTTATCTTAGTCACACAGCTACCTCATTGCGCCTCTTTTTTTCTTTGCGTCATGTGCTGTTTGGGGGGTGTTTTTTGGAAGGGCCATCCTGCGTGACACTGCAGTGCCACTCCTAGATGGGCCAGGTGTTTGTGTCGGCCACTTGGGTCGCTTATCTTAGTCACACAGCTACCTCATTGCGCCTCTTTTTTTCTTTGCATCATGTGCTGTTTGGGGGGTGTTTTTTGGAAGGGCCATCCTGCGTGACACTGCAGTGCCACTCCTAGATGGGCCAGGTGTTTGTGTCGGCCACTTGGGTCGCTTATCTTAGTCACACAGCTACCTCATTGCGCCTCTTTTTTTCTTTGCATCATGTGCTGTTTGGGGGGTGTTTTTTGGAAGGGCCATCCTGCGTGACACTGCAGTGCCACTCCTAGATGGGCCAGGTGTTTGTGTCGGCCACTTGGGTCGCTTATCTTAGTCACACAGCTACCTCATTGCGCCTCTTTTTTTCTTTGCGTCATGTGCTGTTTGGGGGGTGTTTTTATGGAAGGGCCATCCTGCGTGACACTGCAGTGCCACTCCTAGATGGGCCAGGTGTTTGTGTCGGCCACTTGGGTCGCTTATCTTAGTCACACAGCTACCTCATTGCGCCTCTTTTTTTCTTTGCGTCATGTGCTGTTTGGGGGGTGTTTTTTGGAAGGGCCATCCTGCGTGACACTGCAGTGCCACTCCTAGATGGGCCAGGTGTTTGTGTCGGCCACTTGGGTCGCTTATCTTAGTCACACAGCTACCTCATTGCGCCTCTTTTTTTCTTTGCGTCATGTGCTGTTTGGGGGGTGTTTTTTGGAAGGGCCATCCTGCGTGACACTGCAGTGCCACTCCTAGATGGGCCAGGTGTTTGTGTCGGCCACTTGGGTCGCTTATCTTAGTCACACAGCTACCTCATTGCGCCTCTTTTTTTCTTTGCGTCATGTGCTGTTTGGGGGGTGTTTTTTGGAAGGGCCATCCTGCGTGACACTGCAGTGCCACTCCTAGATGGGCCAGGTGTTTGTGTCGGCCACTTGGGTCGCTTATCTTAGTCACACAGCTACCTCATTGCACCTCTTTTTTTCTTTGCATCATGTGCTGTTTGGGGGATGTTTTTTGGAAGGGCCATCCTGCGTGACACTGCAGTGCCACTCCTAGATGGGCCAGGTGTTTGTGTCGGCCACTTGGGTCGCTCATCTTAGTCACACAGCTACCTCATTGCGCCTCTTTTTTTTCTTCTTTGCGTCATGTGCTGTTTGGGGAGTAGTTTTTTGAAGGGCCATCCTGCGTGACACTGCAGTGCCACTCCTAGATGGGCCAGGTGTTTGTGTCGGCCACTTGGGTCACTGAGCTTAGTCATCCAGCGACCTCGGTGCAAATTTTAGGACTAAAAATAATATTGTGAGGTGTGAGGTGTTCAGAATAGACTGAAAATGAGTGGAAATTATGCTTATTGAGGTTAATAATACTTTGGGATCAAAATGACCCCCAAATTCTATGATTTAAGCTGTTTTTTAGGGTTTTTTGAAAAAAACACCCGAATCCAAAACACACCCGAATCCGACAAAAAAAATTTCGGTGAGGTTTTGCCAAAACGCGTTCGAACCCAAAACACGGCCGCGGAACCGAACCCAAAACCAAAACACAAAACCCGAAAAATTTCCGGTGCTCATCACTAGCGGCAATATGAATCCAGTACGTCAGCAAGTGAAGCAGATGAACATACCCCGGGGAGACAACAACATCGTCGAGAAGTCCCTTTAGGGGTACGTACGAGGGCAATTATTGCCGGCAGAGAAGTGCCCCGACGAGGCAAGGGGGGCAGAAAAGACGGCAAGAGAGGAGCAAGAGGAAGTACGCGACCTCCACGAGCCAGGAACAATTGATTTATAACCTATCTTCGAAGCCGCTTTCTCCAGCTGAGAATATGGTACTGGGAAAAGGACTATCTTTTGTGCCGACACGATCATTGGATCCATTCCAGTGGAAGATAGACTCTTACAAATTAACAAGGTCTTTAAAATGAAAAGAACATTTTTCCAAGGTGACAACAGTTGTGGCAGACAGGCAGGATGATGTTCTCCCTCCACAGGTGAGAAGGTTCTCTAAATCAACCTTTGAACCATATTCTGCCAATTCATCTATCAAAACGTTTAGTAGAATGTTTACCAGATGATTGTACTGATTGTTTACATCCTAATTTTTCAAAAATTGAATCTGATGCTCTCAGAGGGCTTAATAAAAGGGAATATATAATAATTCGGGCGCAGACAAAGGGGGAGAAATTGTGATTTTGGACACAGCAGATTATAAACAAGAGTGTAAACGGCTGCTCTCAGATGTCAACACATACAGACCCCTTAAGTCAGACCCTACACTTAAATTTAAGGATGAACTGGATGCTTTACTGACACAGGCAGTGAAGGATAATATCATACCACCTTCGGTCAGTAAAGCATTAACAGTGGAGTTCCTGGTCACACCAGTTTTTTATGTAATTCCCAAATTGCATAAAGACCCTGTGAAACCCCCAGGCAGGCCAATAATTTCGGCCAGGGGATCTTTAAATGAACCGCTGGCTGTATACTGTGACAGCTTTTTACAGCCATGTATCCAACATACCTCCACGCATTTGAAAGATACTTCCTCCCTCTTACGAAGATTTGTAGAAATGGGGAAAATTCCTGACAAAACACTCTTGGCGTCACTAGACGTCACGAGTCTCTACACATGTATCCCGCATGAAGCGGGACTAGCGGCGGTTAAACACCTGATTTCCAATAACGCTCGGTATAGCGGGCCGGACATTGGATTTTTCTTATCACTGCTAGAATTTACCTTGACCAAATTTTTTTTTCTGTATGAGAAGCAGTTTTTTATCCAATGCACAGGTTGTGCGATGGGGTCGGCCGTAGCGCCGGCTTTTGCAAACGCATATATGTGGGAATTAGAGAGAGATCTATTCCTGATGAATCCCAATATTTCATCACGGCTGACACTGTACCTTAGGTATATTGATGATGTGATTATCTATTGGAACAGTGATGAGGCCAGTTTGACCAGCATTGTGGAAGAGCATAATAGGACTGACAGTCCGGTTAAATTTACAGCTACCATGGATAGAAAACAAATTAATTTTTTGGATGTCTGTATTACCTTAAATGAAGGGAACATTATGACAAGTCTGTATAATATACCTACTGATAGAAACAATTTACTGAGGGCGGATAGTTTTCATCCAATATCAACCACACAAGGTCTGCCATATTCACAATTATTACGAGTATGTCGGATTAATAGTGATAAAGTGGAGAGGGACAGACAATTGGAGATAATGGTCAAGAAATTTCTACAAAGAGGGTATTTGGCAGCGGATCTAGAGAAAGCTAAAAGGAAAGCTTTGTCAAAGTCCCGCGATAAACTTCTTGCACCCAGTAGCAAGAAAGAACTAGGTAACAGATTTCCATGGGTAACACAATACAACTCAAGCAGTCCACACCTAGCCAAGCAAGTAAAAAAGCTGTGGCCAATGGTAGCCACAGATAAGGAGCTAGGTAAAACAGTGGGTAGTAAGCATAGGTCTGCGCAGGGGGGGGTGCCTGGTGCGCACAGGCACCCCCTAATGTCTGGCACCCCGATCTCACATGCCTGATGCAGCGATCGCCGAGCAGACTGATTACTGTCCCCTCTGCGCTGCATTACTGACCGGACGCATGGGTTAATCAAGGGTGCCACTGCCACCAGCTTTCAAACTCCCGGCTCCACCTCCATATACAAAAACAGCGTGATGTGACATGATTACGTCATGCTGCTTGCACGACCACCCGCCACATGCCCACCTCTCTCCTTCTATGCTATGCCACCGCCAGCCACTGATGAGGATCAGCATGCAGCCAGCGTTCCCCTTAGGAAGACAAATTCAATACTGGCAGGCGGTCGGCAGCAACATTGACACGTCACTCATTTTTCTAGCAGCAGCAGTACTAGTCTGCAACTGTCAGTGAGTGGCTGACTTGTAAGTAAGCTGCTGCAGCTTGCAGGGGAAAGTGAGGGGGAGCCAGACCAGGCTGAGGAGGAGCACTGTAACTGCAGTGAGTGCCATCAGGGGTGTAATGTATCTGCTTTATTAGGATTGGTACAAGGGTGGATATTTTATATTGCGTTGACCGACAATAGATGGTGCTAGACACGCCCAAAAGGCGGTGCTAGACACACCCCTCCGATGGTGCACCCCGTAATAAAATGTGCTGCGCACGTCTATGGTAGTAAGGTACTTTTCAGTTACTCGAGAAATAAAAACATCAGAGACATGGTAGTGAAAACGGATTTGTCAAAATTTAATTCTGAACCAACACATTTTTTAAAACAGAGAAAGGGGTGTTTTCGCTGCAGTGGGTTTACCACTTGCAGTTTTTTAAGCCCAGGAGAATATTTCCAACATCCACACACTGGGAAAAAATATACTATACGGTTCCCATTATCGTGTAAGTCTAAGTTTGTTGTGTACACACTTACCTGCCCATGTGGTTTAGTATATGTGGGAAAGACAGATTGTGAGTTCAGAATACGCATGGCCCAACATAGGTATGCAATAAGGGAAGCGATAAAATCTGGACAAAGTGAGCAGCCTGTTGCAAGGCATTTTGCACAGGCAAGGCACAATGTATCCACATTAAGGTATAAATTGATAGATCATGTCCCACGATCTGTAAGAGGGGGGGACAGATCAAAAAGATTGCTACAGGTAGAAGCTATGTGGATTAACAAACTAAACACCATAGTTTCCAAGGGTCTTAATGAAACCATCAATTTTAAGTGTTTTCTGTAACAGATAGAGGCTAGTGATCAGGTAAAGGAGAACATTGATAACTGTGTGAGGTGGGTAACCATGACGGGGGTCCAGTATTAATCATTAAGATATAAGAAACACTCTCAGCTTTTGAATGTGTGTGGTCACAATATGCAGGGGATTGCTAATGGCAAGGCGGATTATGCAAATTCGATTGGTTCAGGTGAATTTGATTGTTTGTTTTCAGATATGTTGTGATATGAGCAGCTATGGTTTGTGGTGCACTGTTATTTACATGGTAACTATGGTTACTCTGTTTACAGCTCCAACGCACTGGCTGGTCGGGCCGGGATGTCGTCACTTCCGGTGAGACAGATCCGGAACCCGGGCGACGCGAATGGAGGCTGAGCGGGGCGTCCTCGTGGGTTAAGGTATTTAAACACTGTATTTGTTATTTGCTGGTTATCCTGGCGAAGGGGCTGCGTACCCCGAAACGTAGAACAATTTCAATAAAAAATATATGCACTTTATTGAAGTCTCCGAGTGCCGCCGCTGTCTGCAAGATAGATATATATATATATATATATATATATATATACATACACACACACACACACACACACACACACACACACACACACACTGTACAAAGAATAAAATGGATATAAGAATGTATAAGTAGGAAAGGCCAGTTTCACTACTGAATGATGCAATTTTGGAATAAATCCAAGTTATGGTCTTGTTTACATAGAATTATTATTCAAATGGTGCAAAAGTTGTCAAAGTGATGCATAAAGCATTTCATTTATCATTTTAAATCTGATTCTTCACAATTATGATAAATGAAAAATGATGGGTGTTGTAGATGAAGCACTATAAATCATAATAATCCATGTTTTATTGTTTGTAATTCTTTTCTGTCACATTCATATTACATTTTTCTTGCTTAGTACCTACAGGAATAGAACATTATTTTTTATTAAATTTGTTATGCTGAACATTTCAAAATAGTTTGTTGGAGGAATTTGTCCGAATACTGAATAAGTTTACAAAAATGTCCATCTTAAACCAAGTCGAATCTGAATGATGATACTATCAAAGAATGTCGCTGAAAGATAGTCTAAATCAACAGTGTGTTCATTCATTTTTTGAAGGGAATAAATTGTCTCCATAGTACAAACAGTATGTGCTCAAAGTAGTCAGGGGGGTAGATTTACAAAAGGCTCTAAAAAAGTGGTGATGTTGCCCTCAGCAAACTATCAAATTTTAGCTTGTCTATTGCATTCTATATAATAAATTTAATCTGATTGGCTGCTTTTCTGTTTTAGACATTTTAGTAAATCTACACCAGAGAATGGGTTTCCTAGAATATATGCAATTCATACACTTAATCATATGAAGATTGCATTACTTTATGTACACATACAAGGTGCCAGGTCATGGATAAAAGTAGAGATGTGCACTTGAAATTTTTCGGGTTTTGTGTTTTGGTTTTCGGTTCGGTTCCGCGGCCGTGTTTTGGGTTCGACCGCGTTTTGGCAAAACCTCACCGAATTTTTTTTGTCGGATTCGGGTGTGTTTTGGATTCGGGTGTTTTTTTCAAAAAACACTAAAAAACAGCTTAAATCATAGAATTTGGGGGTCATTTTGATCCCAAAGTATTATTAACCTCAAAAACCATAATTTCCACTCATTTTCAGTCTATTCTGAATACCTCACACCTCACAATATTATTTTTAGTCCTAAAATTTGCACCGAGGTCGCTGGATGACTAAGCTAAGCGACCCTAGTGGCCGACACAAACACCTGGCCCATCTAGGAGTGGCACTGCAGTGTCACGCAGGATGGCCCTTCCAAAAAACACTCCCCAAACAGCACATGACGCAAAGAAAAAAAGAGGCCCAATGAGGTAGCTGTGTGAGTAAGATAAGCGACCCTAGTGGCCGACACAAACACCGGGCCCATCTAGGAGTGGCACTGCAGTGTCACGCAGGATGGCCCTTCCAAAAAACACTCCCCAAACAGCACATGACGCAAAGAAAAAAAGAGGCGCAATGAGGTAGCTGTGTGAGTAAGATAAGCGACCCTAGTGGCCGACACAAACACCTGGCCCATCTAGGAGTGGCACTGCAGTGTCACGCAGGATGGCCCTTCCAAAAAACACTCCCCAAACAGCACATGACGCAAAGAAAAAAAGAGGCGCAATGAGGTAGCTGTGTGAGTAAGATAAGCGACCCTAGTGGCCGACACAAACACCTGGCCCATCTAGGAGTGGCACTGCAGTGTCACGCAGGATGGCCCTTCCAAAAAACACTCCCCAAACAGCACATGACGCAAAGAAAAAAAGAGGTGCAATGAGGTAGCTGTGTGAGTAAGATAAGCGACCCTAGTGGCCAACACAAACACCTGGCCCATCTAGGAGTGGCACTGCAGTGTCACGCAGGATGGCCCTTCCAAAAAACACTCCCCAAACAGCACATGACGCAAAGAAAAAAAGAGGCGCAATGAAATAGCTGTGTGAGTAAGATAAGCGACCCTAGTGGCCGACACAAACACCGGGCCCATCTAGGAGTAGCACTGCAGTGTCACGCAGGATGGCCCTTCCAAAAAATACTCCCCAAACAGCACATGACGCAAAGAAAAATTAAAGAAAAAAGAGGTGCAAGATGGAATTGTCCTTGGGCACTCCCACCCACCCTTATGTTGTATAAACAGGACATGCACACTTTAACCAACCCATCATTTCAGTGACAGGGTCTGCCACACGACTGACTGAAATGACGGGTTGATTTGGACCCCCACCAAAAAAGAAGCAATTAATCTCTCCTTGCACAAACTGGCTCTACAGAGGCAAGATGTCCACCTCATCATCATCCTCCGATATATCACCGTGTACATCCCCCTCCTCACAGATTATCAATTCGTCCCCACTGGAATCCACCATCTCAGCTCCCTGTGTACTTTGTGGAGGCAATTGCTGCTGGTCAATGTCTCCACGGAGGAATTGATTATAATTCATTTTAATGAACATCATCTTCTCCACATTTTCTGGAAGTAACCTCGTACGCCGATTGCTGACAAGGTGAGCGGCGGCACTAAACACTCTTTCGGAGTACACACTTGTGGGAGGGCAACTTAGGTAGAATAAAGCCAGTTTGTGCAAGGGCCTCCAAATTGCCTCTTTTTCCTGCCAGTATAAGTACGGACTGTGTGACGTGCCTACTTGGATGCGGTCACTCATATAATCCTCCACCATTCTTTCAATGGGGAGAGAATCATATGCAGTGACAGTAGACGACATGTCCGTAATCGTTGTCAGGTCCTTCAGTCCGGACCAGATGTCAGCATCAGCAGTCGCTCCAGACTGCCCTGCATCACCGCCAGCGGGTGGGCTCGGAATTCTGAGCCTTTTCCTCGCACCCCCAGTTGCGGGAGAATGTGAAGGAGGAGATGTTGACAGGTCGCGTTCCGCTTGACTTGACAATTTTCTTACCAGCAGGTCTTTGAACCCCAGCAGACTTGTGTCTGCCGGAAAGAGAGATCCAAGGTAGGTTTTAAATCTAGGATCGAGCACGGTGGCTAAAATGTAGTGCTCTGATTTCAACAGATTGACCACCCGTGAATCCTTGTTAAGCGAATTAAGGGCTCCATCCACAAGTCCCACATGCCTAGCGGAATCGCTCCGTGTTAGCTCCTCCTTCAATGTCTCCAGATTCTTCTGCAAAAGCCTGATAAAGGGAATGACCTGACTCAGGCTGGCAGTGTCTGAACTGACTTCACGTGTGGCAAGTTCAAAGGGCATCAGAACCTTGCACAACGTTGAAATCATTCTCCACTGCGCTTGAGACAGGTGCATTCCACCTCCTATATCGTGCTGAATTGTATAGGCTTGAATGGCCTTTTGCTGCTCCTCCAACCTCTGAAGCATATATAGGGTTGAATTCCACCTCGTTACCACTTCTTGCTTCAGATGATGGCAGGGCAGGTTCAGGCGTTTTTGGTGTTGCTCCAGTCTTCTGTACGTGGTGCCTGTACGCCGAAAGTGTCCCGCAATTCTTCTGGCCACCGACAGCATCTCTTGCACGCCCCTGTAGTTTTTTAAAAAATTCTGCACCACCAAATTCAAGGTATGTGCAAAACATGGGACGTGCTGGAATTTGCCCATATTTAATGCACACACAATATTGCTGGCGTTGTCCGATGCCACAAATCCACAGGAGAGTCCAATTGGGGTAAGCCATTCCGCGATGATCTTCCTCAGTTGCCGTAAGAGGTTTTCAGCTGTGTGCGTATTCTGGAAACCGGTGATACAAAGCGTAGCCTGCCTAGGAAAGAGTTGGCGTTTGCGAGATGCTGCTACTGGTGCCGCCGCTGCTGTTCTTGCGGCGGGAGTCCATATATCTACCCAGTGGGCTGTCACAGTCATATAGTCCTGACCCTGCCCTGCTCCACTTGTCCACATGTCCGTGGTTAAGTGGACATTGGGTACAACTGCATTTTTTAGGACACTGGTGAGTCTTTTTCTGACGTCCGTGTACATTCTCGGTATCGCCTGCCTAGAGAAGTGGAACCTAGATGGTATTTGGTAACGGGGGCACACTACCTCAAGAAATTGTCTAGTTCCCTGTGAACTAACGGTGGATACCGGACGCACGTCTAACACCAACATAGTTGTCAAGGCCTCAGTTATCCGCTTTGCAACAGGATGACTGCTGTGATATTTCATCTTCCTCGCAAAGGACTGTTGGACAGTCAATTGCTTACAGGAAGTAGTACAAGTGGGCTTACGACTTCCCCTCTGGGATGACCATCGACTCCCAGCAGCAACAACAGCAGCGCCAGCAGCAGTAGGCGTTACACACAAGGATGCATCGGAGGAATCCCAGGCAGGAGAGGAATCGTCAGAATTGCCAGTGACATGGCCTGCAGGACTATTGGCATTCCTGGGGAAGGAGGAAATTGACACTGAGGGAGTTGGTGGGGTGGTTTGCGTGAGCTTGGTTACAAGAGGAAGGGATTTACTGGTCAGTGGACTGCTTCCGCTGTCACCCAAAGTTTTTGAACTTGTCACTGACTTATTATGAATGCGCTGCAGGTGACGTATAAGGGAGGATGTTCCGAGGTGGTTAACGTCCTTACCCCTACTTATTACAGCTTGACAAAGGCAACACACGGCTTGACACCTGTTGTCCGCATTTCTGTTGAAATACTTCCACACCGAAGAGCTGATTTTTTTGGTATTTTCACCAGGCATGTCAATGGCCATATTCCTCCCACGGACAACAGGTGTCTCCCCGGGTGCCTGACTTAAACAAACCACCTCACCATCAGAATCCTCCTGGTCAATTTCCTCCCCAGCGCCAGCAACACCCATATCCTCCTCTTCCTGGTGTACTTCAACACTGACATCTTCAATCTGACTATCAGGAACTGGACTGCGGGTGCTCCTTCCAGCACTTGCAGGGGGCGTGCAAATGGTGGAAGGCGCATGCTCTTCACGTCCAGTGTTGGGAAGGTCAGGCATCGCAACCGACACAATTGGACTCTCCTTGTGGATTTGGGATTTCGAAGAACGCACAGTTCTTTGCGGTGCTACTGCTTTTGCCAGCTTGAGTCTTATCATTTTTCTAGCGAGAGGCTGAGTGCTTCCATCCTCATGTGAAGCTGATCCACTAGCCATGAACATAGGCCAGGGCCTCAGCCGTTCCTTGCCACTCCGTGTGGTAAATGGCATATTGGCAAGTTTACGCTTCTCCTCCGACAATTTTATTTTAGATTTTGGAGTCCTTTTTTTACTGATATTTGGTGTTTTGGATTTTACATGCTCTGTACTATGACATTGGGCATCGGCCTTGGCAGACGACGTTGCTGGCATTTCATCGTTTCGGCCATGACTAGTGGCAGCAGCTTCAGCACGAGGTGGAAGTGGATCTTGATCTTTCCCTAATTTTGGAACCTCAACATTTTTGTTCTCCATATTTTAATAGGCACAACTAAAAGGCACCTCAGGTAAACAATGGAGATGGATGGATACTAGTATACTTATGGATGGACGAGCGACTGCCGACACAGAGGTAGCTACAGCCGTGGACTACCGTACTGTGTCTGCTGCTAATATAGACTGGATGATAATGAGATGAAATCAATATATATATATATATATATAATATCACTAGTACTGCAGCCGGACAGGTATATATATTTATTATGTAATGACTGATGACGGACCTGCTGGACACTGTCAGCTCAGCAGCACCGCAGACTGCTACAGTAAGCTACTATAGTAGTATGTATAAAGAAGAAAGAAAAAAAAAAAACCACGGGTAGGTGGTATACAATTATGGATGGACGAGCGACTGCCGACACAGAGGTAGCTACAGCCGTGGACTACTGTACTGTGTCTGCTGCTAATATAGACTGGATGATAATGAGATGAAATCAATATATATATAATATCACTAGTACTGCAGCCGGACAGGTATATATATTTATTATGTAATGACTGATGACGGACCTGCTGGACACTGTCAGCTCAGCAGCACCTCAGACTGCTACAGTAAGCTACTATAGTAGTATGTATAAAGAAGATAGAAAAAAAAAAAACCACGGGTAGGTGGTATACAATTATGGATGGACGAGCGACTGCCGACACAGAGGTAGCTACAGCCGTGGACTACCGTACTGTGTCTGCTGCTAATATAGACTGGATGATAATGAGATGAAATCAATATATATATATATAATATCACTAGTACTGCAGCCGGACAGGTATATATATTTATTATGTAATGACTGATGACGGACCTGCTGGACACTGTCAGCTCAGCAGCACTGCAGACTGCTACAGTAAGCTACTATAGTAGTATGTATAAAGAAGAAAGAAAAGAAAAAACCACGGGTAGGTGGTATACAATTATGGATGGACGAGCGACTGCCGACACAGAGGTAGCTACAGCCGTGGACTACCGTACTGTGTCTGCTGCTAATATAGACTGGATGATAATGAGATGAAATCAATATATATATATATAATATCACTAGTACTGCAGCCGGACAGGTATATATATTTATTATGTAATGACTGATGACGGACCTGCTGGACACTGTCAGCTCAGCAGCACCGCAGACTGCTACAGTAAGCTACTATAGTAGTATGTATAAAGAAGAAAGAAAAAAAAAAACCACGGGTAGGTGGTATACAGTATTATATATATATTATATACAATTTTATATATATATATATATATATATATATATATATATATTAAACTGGTGGTGAATAATTAAACTGGTGGTCAGGTCACTGGTCACACTATCAGCAACTTGCAAGTAGTACTCCAAAGCAGACAATCACAATATATACTGGTGGTCAGTGTGGTCACAATGGCAGTGTGGCACTCTGGCAGCAAAAGTGTGCACTGTACGTTAAAATATGTACTCCTGCTCTCAGACTCTAACTGCTCCCCACTGTCAGTGTCTCCCCCACAAGTCAGATATACAGTCACACTATCTATCACTTCAGCAAGTAGTAGTACTCCTCCTAATGCTCCCCAAAATTACTACTGTGTCTCTCTCTACTCTAGTCTCACTCTCTTCTCTATAAACGGAGAGGACGCCAGCCACGTCCTCTCCCTATGAATCTCAATGCACGTGTGAAAAATGGCGGCGATGCGCGGCTCCTTATATAGAATCCGAGTCTCGCGATAGAATCCGAGCCTTGCGAGAATCCGACAGCGGGATGATGACGTTCGGGCACGCTCGGGTTAACCGAGCAAGGCGGGAAGATCCGAGTCGCTCGGCCCCGTGTAAAAAAAAATGAAGTTCGGGCGGGTTCGGATTCCGAGGAACCGAACCCGCTCATCTCTAGATAAAAGCAGGGAAGAGTCTGATATCTTCCTGCTTTCGCCCAATGGGGGTCATTCTGAGTTGTTCGCTAGTAGATTTCAGTCGCAGCGCAGCGATCAGGCAAAAAAAGTGGCACTTCTGCGCATGCGGTGAATGCGCATGCACGTCGTACAATTACAACGAACAATGTAGTTTCACACAAGGTCTTGCAAAGCATTTCTGTCACACTGCTGGCCGTAGAGTGATTGACATGAAGTGGGCGTTTCTGGGTGTCAACTGACCATTTTCAGGGAGTGTGTGTAAAAACGCAGGCGTGCCAGAAAAAAATGCAGGAGTGGTTGGGGAAATGCAGGCGTGGCTGGCAGAACGCAGGGCGTGTTCGTGACGTCAAAACAGGAACAGAATAGTCTGAAGTGATCGCTAGCGCTGAGTAGGTCTGGAGCTACTCTAAAACTGCACAAAAATATTTTGTATCCGCTCTGCGATCCTTTTATTTGCACTTCAGCTAAGTTACAATACACTCCCAGAGGGCGGCGGCTTAGCGTTTGCACGGCTGCTAAAAGCAGCTAGCGAGCGAACAACTCGGAATGACCACCAAAATTCTGTGGTTGCTTAACTCCATTGCTTCATAAATGGCTACTGTGAGCATATGTAACCCTAATTAGGGGTTAAACTTATATATGTAAACAGAAATAGGTAAAAGTGAGGTAACGTTATACGTATAATTTATATATTTACACTTTATATTGTTCTCTGTGCAAAATACAAGGTAGACGATGTAAAAAGGAAAAATAGTTCATGTATGTAATTATGTACCCCAGTCATATGTATTTTTATTGATATGTATTCATATACATGCTAAAATGTATTATACGTGTAAACCTATTAATGTACACATTGGTGGCCAGTGACTGACAGAACATTCTAGCAACTCCTTTTGCTCCTAGCTGTCAATCATCCGGTGGGGTGATTGCTAGTGGGTGGGGCATCACCTCAGGAGGGGTCATGTGACCTTTTGTAGAGGGAGCGATATGAGCTGTCAGTCGCAGCTGACAGCAGTCTCCTGATCCCTCCCTCCAGGGCTCACACCTCCTAAGTGCCAAGCAGTGGAGCTGTAATATCTTGCTGTAAACTGGTTGCTGGGCACAGGGGAATGACGCCAGAGAGGGAGCTGGGAACACAGCTGGAGCTATGATGTCCCCATTATAGAGTGGGGCTCATTTGCGGCTATGCCTGCTCACTGGCCACCCCACTGGAGATCACAGCAGCCAGGGAGCTGTGACATCTGGCTATGACAGCAGCGGAAGTGGGTGGAGCCAGCGCAGCAAGTGGGCAGATTCAGAGCCCGGCAGCCAGTTTCCGTAGTATGCAAACTGCAGTCATGGCAAGCAACTGTGACATGTGCAGCAGTGTCCTGGCATAAGCATCAGCAGTGGTTTGGCAGAGGCGTAGCTCAGGGCTGGTGCATGTAGGCAGAGCCAGCCCTAGGCATAGGAAAACTAGGCAAATGCCTAGGGCATTTGGAGTACATAGGGGCATAAGCAGATTCTGCTGATTAAAATTATATGCGGCATGCTTATATTCTGTGTGTGACTGTGGCTATATTTGCATACGAGACAGTGTATTCCTGGAAATCACAGTAACGTAGCATTTTGTATGCAGATACAGCCACAGTTGCACACAGAATATAGGCATGCCACATATCATTTTAATCATCAGAAGCTGCTTGTGCATCTGGTAATACTGTGTGATATAATGTGAATAAGGGGCATTATCGCATGATAAAATATGAATAAAGTTGCTGTACTGTGGAAAGGGGGTCAGGGTCACAGGTAGAACTAGCGGCGGTGCTAGGGGGCACCAGCCAAAAACTTGCCTAGGGCATCATATTGGTTAAGGCCGGCTCTGGGTGCAGGACTATGGAGGTGAGAGAAATACTCCCTGCACACACACACAGTCTGGGGTGGAGCTGGAGAGGTAGCCATCCGCAGCAAGCTGTAGGAGCAGCTGAAGGCAGAACAGCAGATGGATTGGCAACTAAGGGGTGAATCTAGGAGACAGTGTGATAGTGACAGGCATTCAGGTGGCTGCAGCAGAAATAGAGCTTCCCAGCTCCAGTCAGCAGAGCAAGAAGTAGGGGTGTAATACTGGTTAATGGCACCCTTCACCAGTGCCGTAACTAGCCATTTTAGCACTGTGTGCAAGAAACGACAGTGGCGCCCCCCCATGCAAGATAGGGGCAGTGCGCGCCGTAGGCGCGCAAAAAATAATAATAATGTTATAGGGGCGTGGCTTCACGGGGAAGGGGCGTGGCCACAAAAGAACAGCAATTCATACTACAGTGCACAGTAGTCTACATTATTCAAATTACGCTGCACAGTAGCGCCACTACACCAGGTAGAGCCCCTTTTATACATTACAGCAGACAGCGTCCCCCTTTTTACACATTACGGCAGCCAGTCCCCCTTTTTATACATTGCGACAGCCAGGCCCCCTTTTTACACATTGCGGCAGCCAGGCCCCCTCTTTACACATTGCGGCAGCCAGGCCCCCTCTTTACACATTGCGGCAGCCAGGACCCCTTTTTATACATTGCGGCAGCCAGGACCCCTTTTTACACATTGCGGCAGCCAGGACCCCATTTTACACATTGCGGCAGCCAGGACCCCTTTTTACACATTGCGGCAGCCAGGACCCCTTTTTACACATTGCGGCAGCCAGGACCCCTTTTTACACATTACGGCAGCCAGTCCCCCTTTTTACACATTGCGGCAGCCAGGACCCCTTTTTACACATTGCGGCAGCCAGGACCCCTTTTTACACATTGCGGCAGCCAGGACCCCTTTTTACACATTGCGGCAGACGGTGTCCCCCTGAGAGAGAGAGAGAGAAAGAGAGAGAGAGAAAGAGAGAGAGAGAGAGAAAGAGAGAAAGAAAGAGAGAGAGAGAAACATACTTACCTTCTCCCCGCTGACACGCTCCTCGTGCTGGCAGCTCCCTCGGTGCAGGCAGTAAGGTGAGAAGGAGGAGGAGGGAGGGGGAGCAGGGAGCTGCAGCAGCGCTATTTGATTGGTAGTAAGCGCCGCTGCAGCATCCCCCTCTCCTTCTGTATTGGCTGCCCGGCGCTGCTATGGATGCTGGGATGAAGGAACCGCATCCCAGCATCCATAGCAGCACCGGGCAGCCAATACAGAAGGAGAGAGGGATGCTGCAGCGGCGCTTACTACCAATCAAATAGCGCTGCTGCGGCTCCCTGCTCCCCCTCCCTCCTCCTCCTTGAACCCGGCGCTGCTCTTTTCTCCCTCCAGCCGCGCACGGCGCACACAGAGGCGGCATGTAATGAGTCAATTTGACTCATTACATGCCGCTGGCCGTTGCGCCCCCAGGGCAACTGCGCTGTGTGCCAAGCCCACTTGGCACACACGTAGTTACGGCCCTGCCCTTCACTATCTTGTATCAGCTGCCCAGTTTATTATTCTCATATGTGTGCAGCTCATAGCAAGGAGGCTCAGTCATGGGTTAGAAATGAGCAATCATTTAATATACAGTAATGGGCTAGGAGTCCCTTGTTGTAGCCAAGGTGGTATATAACGGACTGTCTACATTTAGAAGCAGCTCCTGGGACCTCAACATAATAGAGGCACTCTATTGGAAACTCCTCCGATAGGGAGAAACATTAAACACTATGGCCCTCATTCTGAGTTGATCGCTCGCTAGCATATTTTTGCAGCATTGCACACGCTAGGCCGCCGCCCTCTGGGAGTGTACCTTAGCTTAGCAGAATTGCAAATGAAAGATTAGCAGAATTGCGAATAGAAAATTCTTAGCAGTTTCTGAGTAGCTCCAGACTTACTCCTACACTGCGATCAGCTTAGCCCCTTTCGTTCCTGGTTTGACGTCACAAACACGCCCTGCGTTCGGCCAGCCACTCCCCCGTTTCTCCAGACACTCCTGCGTTTTATTCTGGCACGCCTGCGTTTTTTCGCACACTCTCATAAAACGGTCAGTTTCCGCCCAGAAACACCAACTTCCTGTCAATCACACTTAGATCACTTCAACGATGAAAATTCTTCATTCGGACGTGAGTAAATCTACTAAGTTTTGTGCTAAAATACTTAGCGCATGCGCACTGCGTACCATGTGCATGCGCATTTTTGCCTTAATCGCTCCGTTGCGAAAATCGGCCACGAGCGGACAACTCGGAATGATTACCTATATCCAGAGGAGTGGAACTATAGTTACCGTGACTTAATTTCTTTTTTCCTGAGAGACTGTGGAAGGATAAAAAAAATTCTATATTAAATAGTATATTATTGTAACAACCCTGGAACATTTTCTAGTAACCCTAGATATGGAAAAGTTCCCTATTTCTTCAACTAAAGTTGTATGACAATTGGTCATGTGTCACATCTATATTGGATTTACAAAAAAAAGAAGGGCCCCAACGAGTGCACTAAAGTTACTAAAGTACCTAATGAGACTAATTTAAACCCGGGTTTAATTGTAACATTATATTTTCAGAAGTTCATTGTGTTGTACAGTTTTATACCTATAGAAGTATATTCTACCACATACTGAATACATAACAAATATGTTTAGTAAATAGTTTGTGATTTACTCAAACCATTATAAATATCTGTATGTCATGTTAATGTGATTCTCACATGAATGTATTAGAGGTTACTGAGAAAAGGTCAGCTAAAGTAACCAATGGAAGATAAACACCACTATTGGTTTTTTTAACTATGTACTCTTGTTGTACAAAATTCTTATTGCACCATTACATTCCAATGGTACCACTTACATAGGGGTTTTCCCAAGTAGGCCTATAAATACTTACCGATACTTGGGTGGAGGCAAATGGGTAGTACTATAGGTAGCCCATATATCCTTGGGATTAAAGGGGGGGTACACATATGCCAACTCGACACATGTGCAGGACGGCTTCTAATGTCTACCGTGTTTGCAAAAGACATCACCTAATAATTTATAAAGGTGGGAACATAGTAGACAACGGAAAATTGCTGATGAAGGACGACTAAATTGTTCAAAGTTATTGTTCAAAGACAACATTCAGTGTCATTAACGCCGGCATTCCCGAACATGCAGCTCAGCACGACATTGACGGGTTGAGCTGCATGTCAGCTCAATATTTGTGATCGCTGAATGGCGTGCAGGATCGAGCATTGCTCATCGGTCACCATTATTGCCCCCATATACACTGGACAATATTAGCCTAGTGTGTAGCCCCCTTAAGGGACAGAATGGGAATGGCTGGAGAGACATAATGGAGCTGACTGTAGAGACAAAAGGGAGCTAGCTGGAAAGACAGAAGGTGGATGGCTGTAGATACAGAAGGGGCTGGCTGGAGCTGCAGATACACTTGGGGGCTGGATAAATACTGAGGTGCTGGGGAGACAGAAGAGGGATGGCTGGAAAGGCAGAAGGCAACTGGCTGGAGAGACAGAATGGGCTGGTTGGAGCTGAAGATATACCAGGGGATGGAAAGAGACTGGAGGCTGATGAGACAGAAGTGGACAGACTCTGAGGACTAGAGAGAAAGAGGCTTGCTGGAGCTACAGAAACACAAGGGAATGAGGCTGAAGAGACCTTAAGGGAAGTGGCTGGATTACTGGCACACTACTTCCTCATTTGTCCCTTAGCTATTCTACTGTGCATATGCTGGGAGGTGATGGGGGAGGGGGGTATCCATCTATTTTACCTCATGGTGCCTGGTATGAACTTCTTGCCCTTGTTCCATTCAAAAAATATTGAGCTTAGGTTGATATGTTTTTACATTCTATGTGTGGTATTCAAATGATACATCACGCCCAATCTCCTTTCTAAAGTGATCCCTGCTATCGCACATATCCATATCTTGCCCATAGTAATCAGTTTAGCTGCATAAAGGATTGGGCGCCTCGCTATCCTGGGTGTAGTGAGCTGAAATGATGATACCACGCCCATCAGCAGAAACAGAACGGTTGTGGAAGGGGGTGAAAACAATTAAATACCGCTCTATGTGTTGTGACTTAAAAGTATAAGTAGAAATTATTGCTCTACATAAAATGCAGTTTATATACAATAAGCCTGTGTAGGTTAAAAAGAAAATCAAGTACTGTACAAGCAGTTCATTATGAATATTTGGTTTCTAATGCCCCATCAACTGTTAGGCTCCTCTAGTTAATTGGTAGCAACATTCTATTGAAGGTTGTTGACTACACCTGTAGATCAATGCATACAGGCGGCACTACTGTTACCCAGACTTACGGGACCGCAGTATTGTGCTACTGTAGCTCTGACAGAAGCTTAATTAATCTACCAACGCTGGCCGTATTATCTCTATTACAGAGAACGGTTTCTATCAGTGCACGGACCTTACCACCGCTGTCAGCGGCATGAGCATATGTCACAGTTCATGTGACACAGACAGGCTGCCCCATCTAACAAAGAGGAGCTTTACAGAGCGGATCCAACCAGCGGCAGCTCCTATCCTAGTGGAGTAGGAGGGATTCTGCTGGCGATGCTGCCAGGTCTCCGCCACCTGGGTCACAGCACCTGTACTATGTACAGTTCACAGGCACCAGGGCCCGGCGCATGTGCAGTAGCAGCAACGGTACTACGCCTGCCAAAACCATGGCTTCTATGGACAGCATCGGCTGCAGAACTGAGAACTGAACATCCCCGAACTTCATGCTCTGAGCTTGGTTCCAAGCCCGTCTTTGGACTTCCCGCCAGACTAGGAAACCAGAACGAGGCAAAACATCATCATCCCGCTGTCGGATTCTCGCAGGATTTGGATCCTATATAAACAGCAGCGCGTCACCGCCATTTTCACTACGGACTTGGAGATTGAGGGAGACAGACCTCTGTCTCTCTCTGTGGGTGGTGGCATCGGGTTGGATTAGTATGTGCTCTGTAAGGGTGCTGCTTCAGTCACTGTGGTGTACCTGTGCTGTGTTAGGGGTGCTGTCCTGGCTGTCACTGACTGTCAACGGCTGTCACTGGTGTTTCATGTGCTGCAGCTGTACATGAGTGTTGCTGTCCTGGCTGTCACTGTGTTGTGCAGGGTGCAGGGTCACTGTCCTCCTGTATGCTGGAAAATATAGGGGTGCTGCTGGCCCTATATGTTGTAAAAATTTAGGGGTGCACTTGTTAAAAATTAAAAGCTCATTGCACCTGTATGCTTTTAAATATTGCGGTGCTGCAGGCCCTGTATGTTGTAAAAATTCAGAGGTGCAGTTAAAAATTAGTACACTGCTGTATGCTGTAAAATAGAGGGGTGTTGCTGTTCAAATAACATTACACTGGCCCTGTATGCTATTAAAATTTAGGGCTGCAGTTGTTAAAATTTAAAAGCACACTGCTCCTGAATGCTTTAAAATATAGGGGTGCTGCTGGCCCTGTATGTTGTAATAAATCAGAGGTGCAGTTGTTAAAAATTAAAAGTATGCTGTAAAATATAGGGGTGTTGCTGTTCAAATAACATTGCACTGGCCCTGTATGCTATAAAAATTCAGGGGTGAGTTGTTAAAATGTACAATCACACTGCTGTATGCTGCAAAAATATATAGGGGTGTTGCTGTTCAAATAAAATTACACTGGCCCTGTGTGCTATAAATATTCAGGGGTGCAGTAGTTAAAAATTAAAAGTACACTGCTGTATGGTGTAAAATATAGGGGTGTTGCTCTTCAAATAACATTACACTGGCCCTGTATGTTGTAAAAATTCAGGGGTGCTGTTGTTAAAAAGTAAAAGCACACTGCTGTATGCTGTAAAATATGGGGTGTTGCTGTTCAAATAATTTACACTGGCCCTGTATGCTATAAAAATTCAGGGGTGCAGATGTTAAAATTTAAAAGCAAACTGCTGTATGCTGTAATATATAGGGGTGTTGCTGTTCAAATAACATTACACTGGCCATGTATGTTGTAAACATTCAGGAGTGCAGTGAAAATCAGTGTACACTGGCCATGTCTTGTATACTGTAATTATTCTTAAAACCAATGTACACTGGCCCTGTCTTGTATGCTGTTAAATTTACAGGAGTGTTGTGAAAAATACAGGGGTGCTGGCACTCTCTGCAGTTGCGATGTTTAAGACTGGCCTTCACAAAACTGTATGGGAAGAGGAGGCTCTTACCACCATTTGCATGCCCCCTGCAAGTGCTGGTAGGAGCACCGCCAGTCCAATTGCTGATATTGAGATTGAGGATGTCACTGTAGAAGTACACCAGGATGAGGAGGACATGGGTGTAGCTGGCGCTGCTGAGGAAGTTGACGATAAAGATTCTGGTGGTGATGTGGTTTGTTTGAATATGGCACCAGCGGATACAGTTGTTGTCCATGGGATGAAAAAGCTCATTGTCATGTCTGGGCAAAGTACCAAAAAAGCCACCGCTTCGGTGAGGAATTATTTCTCCACAAATCCAGACAACAGGTGTCAAGCCATCTGTTGCCTTTGTCAATTCATAATAAGTAAGGGTAAGGACGTTAACCACCTTGGAACATCCTTCCTTATATGTCACCTGCAGCACATTCATCATAAGTCATTGTCAAGTTCAGAAACTTTGGGTAATAGCGTAAACAGTCCACTGACACCTGAATGATGTTGTCTTGTTTAAATATTATTTCTCTGTAAGGATGATGATGTAAACACTGAAAGGGGGGAATCTTAGGATGAGGACGACATCTTGCCACTGTAGAGCCAGTTTGTGCGAGGACAGATAAATTGCTTCTTTTTTGGTGGGGGCCTAAACAAATCAATAATTTCAGCCACAGTCGTATGGCAGACCCTGTCACTGAAATGATTGGTTTGTTAAAGTGTACATGTCCTATTTACACAACATAAGGGCGGTTGGGAGGGCCATAGGACAATTCCATATTGCACCTCTTTTTCTTGTTTGCATTATGTGCTGTTTGGGGCCTAGATTTTAAAAGTGCCACCCTGTCTGACACTGCAGTGCCACTCCTAGATGGGCCAGGTATTTGTGCTGCTCATTTGTGTCGCTTAGCTTAGTCATCCAGCTACCTCATTGCACCTCTTTTTCTTCTTTGCATTATGTGCTGTTTGGGACCCAGTTTTTAAAAGTGCCATCCTGTCTGACTCTGCGGTGCCACTCCTAGATGGGCCAGGTGTTTGTGTCACCCACTTGTGTTGCTCAGCTTAGTCATCCAGTGACCTTAGTGCAACCTTTTGCCTAAAAACAATATTGTGAGGTGTTCAGAATAGACTGGAAATGAGTGGAAATGAATGTAATTGAGGTTAATAATACCGTAGGATCAAAATTACCTGCAAATTCTGTGATTTTAGCTGTTTTTGTGGTGGGATTTTCAAAAATAATCCAGATCCAAGCCCAAAACACGAGCAGGGGATCTAGATCCAATACCAAAACACAAAACACTGCACTTCTCTAATAAAATATAATATAATATAATATAATATAATATGGGTGCAAGGTGCCATTTCCTGGGTTATATGGCAGCACGCAGCAGCTGAGGAACACCACAAGTCCAGTTTCTGGTACAACTGGCCCCAGCCAGTTTTATTGTACAGAAAATAAAACAAACACCAAAAGAAAATACCTTGCCTGTCCGGCACTAACTAAACACAAGATGTTCCTAACTATCACTAAAACAAAAAACACAGAGTTCTCCAGCAAACACTGTATAGCTCACTTGTATCAGGAAGCATGTTTCTCTCACAGAGATCCTGCAGTCTTCCCAGGCAGTCTGCACACCCTAATCAGGCCAGCAGCTCTATAACATTCTTACACAGCTGAAAGCCTGATTAGCCTTCTGTGAGGCCAAAGACCCGAACTGGGCCCAATGTCTGGAACTTGTGTCATCTCTCTTTCAGGGCCCTTACCCAGCTTTTCCAACAAACTGAAAAGGTTCTAACAAAACATATTCCTAGAAGTTTTCATTTTTCTAATAAAGACAAGACAAGACAAGACGCAAGACAAGACGCAAGACAAGACACAAGACGCAAGACAAGACAGGACGGTATTCATGTAACAGCAGCAGCACCGACAGCCGTTTCAACCACCTTCTAGTGGTTTTCCTCAGGGGCTAATGAGATCCAGCTGTCAGCATCTCTTTATAGGCAAAAAAGGAGCCAAATGTGCACTAACACTTCCCATGCTGTCAGTGTGCAGCTGGGCTACTCGCAAGCCCATTGGCTTTTTCACTCCAGCTGTGCGGGTGGGGATAGGAATATAAACAGAGCAGCCCCTAGATGCAGTGCTGAGAGTGAATCAATGCCGTCAACTAGTTAGGGTACATGGTGATCCTGGAGCCTGCTCAGCGTTGAACCAAACACAGAGGGCAGTAGATAGAAAGCGATGCGAGTGAAATAAATAATTGGTAATGATGAATATAAAAGTGAAACACATGAAAAAGAGAAACACATAAAACACAGAGCTCCAAGAGAAAGTGGCCAGTGTATAATAGCTTAAACCACAAAAGGAGCACAGTGCATGGAGACACTGTCCCTGATATGTTCAGAAAGTCAATGGACATAAAGCAATTAGAGAACAACACCAAAGCATAACATAGCAATGTATAACACTCTTGTTGCTGAATAAGTTTAGCAGTATTAGGGGGGTCTCCAATCCAGGTACTGGCAAAGCCCAACACTGCTTAACTTCCAAGATCAAATGGAATTTTAGGTATTTCCAGTGTGATATAGCTGTATTGAAATTACATTAAAAGGGGAGCCAAATGACCATAATCCGAAATTTTATAGCAGCAATAAGCAGACGAGGTGCCCAAATCGACAAAAGTGTCTGAGTGCATAGCAAATATGTAAGCCCATCATGGGCCACAAAGCACATTACAGCACCTGATATTCCCAGGAGGTCTCTAATCCTGCTACTGGCCAGGCCCAACGCGGCTTAGCTCCCAGGAGCGTTCCTGGGAATTTCAAATGTGATATGGCTGTATTAATGTTATATCCATTGGACAGTCAGATGCATGAGAGTGAAACAATCACAACAATAGTAAGCACACAGCGGTGCCCGTTCAGTCAAAATGACACATGGTGGTGTCAGAGTAAACACATATAGGGCCTAACTCAGATCTGATAGCAGCAGCAAATTTGTTAGCTAATGGGCAAAACCATGTGCACTGCAGGGGGAGGCATATATAACATGTGCAGAGAGAGTTAGATTTGGGTGGGGTGTGTTCAAACTAGTGATGTGCACCAGAATTTTTTGGGGGTTTTGTGTTTTGGATTCGGTTCCTCGCCCATGTTTTGGATTCGGACGCGTTTTGGCAAAACCTCCCCGAAATTTTTTTGTCGGATTCGGGTGTGTTTTGGATTTGGGTGTTTTTAACAAAAAACCCTCAAAAACAGCTTAAATCATAGAATTTTGGGGTCATTTTGATCCCATAGTATTATTAACCTCAATATGTCAGGTTCGGTTTGGTTTGTGTCCCCGGAGGGGGCGCTAGTGGGTCAGTGGAGGTAGGATGGAAGAAGTGAGGAGGCTGGATTGGATTTCCACGCATGTGCACAATGGTGTTTTATTAAATGAAAACTTTAAACAGTTTGGCAGCAGAAATACTTGCAAGAATAAATAATAACAAGTGCAATGGATATGGTGCAGCGTGGAAGCTGAGAGTCTATGGCAATAACAATGAGAGTCTATGGCAATAGCAGTATGGCTGTATGGTTGAAGGAGGAAACAATATGCTGGTATGGGAACCAGAGATTATTAAAACGTGGAGCCAGCAGAGATGATGATATTGGTAGCAAACCTGGTAGCAGATGCAGGAGACTGATGTAAAGTTCACAGTGCTGTTGGAAATGCACAGGCAGCTTGCAGGCTGATACACAGGTGAGATGATGAGATGCACCTGGAGAGATAGTCTCTACTGCAGAGGGCTGGAGCACACTGTAGCTGTAGAAGGTGTGGGGCCAGATAACAAATGCAGGTATTGCTGGTGCTTGTTGTTCCACGGTGATACCGGTACAGACTAGAAGACAAACAGGAACACAGGGGAACTGGAGAGCGGATCCAGACCAGGCTGGAAGGCAAACAGGAACACAGGGGAACTGGAGACTGGAACACAGGAACTTGCACACTGAATGTGACTCGCAGGAGAGCCATACTTGCCTACCTGACCCTCTCCACGAGGGAGAAAATGCTCTGTTCCTGGACTTTCCTGGTAATGTATGGTTGCCATCACCTGTGGTGAGCTAGTTAATTGATAAGAAAGGTGTTTCACCACAGGTGATGGCAATCATACATTACCAGGAAAGTCCAGGAACAGAGCATTTTCTCCCTCATGGAGAGGGTCAGGTAGGCAAGTATGAGGAGAGCTGGAGTGGTTGCTGGAACTTGTAGTTCCACAGGAACACTGGAACAGCTGGAAACTGGAACGGAACTGGAACCTGTAGTTCCACAGGTCCAATACACAGGGATATCTCTGTAGACAGAGGACTGCAAACAGGAGACGCCTGTTCACAGAATGTGACGTGTTGTCCAAGGCAATGAGACTGAGCCAGGAACCGAAGTTTAAACACCTTGGTCTGTGATGATTGGATGATCTCTGTGAGAACACACCCTGCTGGATTGGGTGTTCAGATCAGCTGTGAGTTAACTGGAGCTGGTGATTAACCGGGAGGATAACACTGTAGACAGTTAATGCCATGCACTGCTGGTTGCTGGCTGGGATCTGTAGTGCACCGGGAGTAAATGCTGCTTAACTAGAAGCACTGTGTATTCCAGGCTGCTGGCTGAAACCAGTGGTTACCAAAAGATAGAACTGGTTAGGTGGAGCACAGTGAGCTGTGGGCTGCAGGAGACTGAAGACTGGAACTGCTGGAACCTGTAGTTCCACAGGTTCAATTCACAGGGAATACTCTGAAAACAGAGGACTGAAGCCAGGAGACCCCTGTTCACTGGAAGTGATGCACTGGAGACTGCGGATTCCTGACACAATAACCATAATTTACACTGATTTTTACAAAACAGGAAAAATAATCAGAAACCCAAGGCGCAAAAACACTTCTGCAGCTAAAACGACAAAAAGTAGGCCACCTCACCCACATAGACAAACATATGAAACAAGAAAAAATCGAATTAAAGCGCTCAGTGTGATTCCATTTGATATACTTAAAGTTCATAAATGTCCATGTAGGAATATCAACTTCATTGGTCAATCTTGTTGCTGAAATGTGGATCGGAACTTCTGTTTCACAAGTAGACTCAAGACAATATAAAATAAAAGCAGAAATAACAGATCATGGTGCAATATATCCTTATGGAGTATACGGTTGATGTTATATCTGATAACAATGAATTCTTTATCTATTGAATGGCGTACCCCACTCACAAGAGAAATGGTAGGAATCCGCTCATAAAGGTATCTTTAACTCTATCATGGCACACGGATCATGACAGGGAATGCGTACCGTTACTCACTCAGGAATTAGCGCAGATCCTCACGTAGCGGTTTCTTTTCTCGTCACTCCACGAAATAAATATGCTGGTGGCAATGAGTAATAAAAACTTTTTTATTGTTATAAAAAACAGGGGACCACAAATGGCTTGAGGTGGAACATGTGATAACCGGTGAGCCGTCGGCCGAAAACGGCAACTGCCAGCAAGTTCTAAAACACAGAATTCCAGCCTCAAGGGACAAGTGTGCATGGAATCCTCCTGTATATCTATTCCGTATTCACATCCCCCTTCCATATAAACAGGACGTCGTCTATATACCGCCACCACTGGACCAGGTTCGACCCCCAACCATGACCACCCCATACTGAGGCATCCTCCCATCTGGCCATGAAAAGATTTGCATAGCTGGGGGCGAACCTGGTCCCCATGGCGGTCCCGACCTCCTGATTGTAATATTCTCCATTAAAATTAAAATAATTATTGGATAAAATAAAAGAGATTCCTTTAAGAATGAAGTCCCGAAGGTTATCTTGTATATCTGCTGTTACAAGGGTCTGTTTAACTGCCTTTAGTCCATCAATATGTTTAATCACCGTATACAAGGACGTAACATCACCCGTAACCAGCCACATATCACTCTCCCATTTTACTTCTTTCAGTTTATTCAAAACATCTCGTGTATCTTTGAGATGTGAGCGGCCCTCCAATACAAAAGGCTGCAACTGGAAATCTATGTAGTGTGACATATTTGCGGTAATTGAATTAGTGCCAGCCACTATGGGGCGGCCTGGTGGGTGATGTTCGTCCTTGTGGACCTTTGGCAGCAAGTACAAGACCGGTACTGTGTATTCCTCATTTACCAGAAATTCTGAGGTGCTTTTATCAAGTGTCCCATTTTCAGAATATTCCTTAATGAGATCTCTAAGTCCATTTAAAACTTTTACAGAAGGGTCTGATCTTAATTTCTTGTATGTAACGCCATCCTTTAATTGGCGCATTGCCTCTTTTACATGCCGGAGAAGTCATCACCAAGATCTTCAATTTGAGTGATCATATATTGGATGATGATGAAATTTCAGTGCTAAAGAAAGGTTTAAAATTCTGTCCGTCAAATGAAATTAACTTTTTCAATCTGTATATTGATATTCAAAAGTTTGTGCGCAAACTATCCCTAAAAAAGTTCTTTGCTACAAGTAGTATACAAACGGAACAGACCAATAATAAAAATACTCAGTTTAAAAAACAATCCCACTTTAACCCCAGTCACGTTAAAGGCTGTTTTGTGGATGCATTCCACAAGATAGTCAACGAAGTCAACGAAGAGTTTAAAACTCTGGAGAATAATATTCCTGCTCATAGACATAATCTCTCTAAAAAAGAACGAGATGCCATTGATAGACTTAAGAAAAACGAGTCTATCATTATTAAACCTGCTGACAAGGGGGGGGGGGTTGTAGTAATGAATAGGTCCATGTATGTAAAAGAGGCAATGCGCCAATTAAAGGATGGCCTTTTGTATTGGAGGGCCGCTCACATCTCAAAGATACACGAGATGTTTTGAATAAACTGAAAGAAGTAAAATGGGAGAGTGATATGTGGCTGGTTACGGGTGATGTTACGTCCTTGTATACGGTGATTAAACATATTGATGGACTAAAGGCAGTTAAACAGACCCTTGTAACAGCAGATATACAAGATAACCTTCGGGACTTCATTCTTAAAGGAATCTCTTTTATTTTATCCAATAATTATTTTAATTTTGATGGAGAATATTACAATCAGGAGGTCGGGACCGCCATGGGGACCAGGTTCGCCCCCAGCTATGCAAATCTTTTCATGGCCAGATGGGAGGATGCCTCAGTATGGGGTGGTCATGGTTGGGGGTCGAACCTGGTCCAGTGGTGGCGGTATATAGACGACGTCCTGTTTATATGGAAGGGGGATGTGAATACGGAATAGATATACAGGAGGATTCCATGCACACTTGTCCCTTGAGGCTGGAATTCTGTGTTTTAGAACTTGCTGGCAGTTGCCGTTTTCGGCCGACGGCTCACCGGTTATCACATGTTCCACCTCAAGCCATTTGTGGTCCCCTGTTTTTTATAACAATAAAAAAGTTTTTATTACTCATTGCCACCAGCATATTTATTTCGTGGAGTGACGAGAAAAGAAACCGCTACGTGAGGATCTGCGCTAATTCCTGAGTGAGTAACGGTACGCATTCCCTGTCATGATCCGTGTGCCATGATAGAGTTAAAGATACCTTTATGAGCGGATTCCTACCATTTCTCTTGTGAGTGGGGTACGCCATTCAATAGATAAAGAATTCATTGTTATCAGATATAACATCAACCGTATACTCCATAAGGATATATTGCACCATGATCTGTTATTTCTGCTTTTATTTTATATTGTCTTGAGTCTACTTGTGAAACAGAAGTTCCGATCCACATTTCAGCAACAAGATTGACCAATGAAGTTGATATTCCTACATGGACATTTATGAACTTTAAGTATATCAAATGGAATCACACTGAGCGCTTTAATTCGATTTTTTACACTGATTTTTAGTCTATTCTGAACACCTCACACCTCACAATATTATTTTTAGTCCTAAAATTTGCACCGAGGTCGCTGGATGACTAAGCAAAGCGACCCAAGTGGCTGACACAAACACCTGGCCCATCTAGGAGTGGCACTGCAGTGTCAGGCAGGATGGCACTTCAAAAAAATAGTCCCCAAACAGCACATGATGCAAAGAAAAAAAGAGGCACAATGAGGTAGCTGTGTGACTAAGCTAAGCGACCCAAGTGGCCGACACAAACACCTGGCCCATCTAGGAGTGGCACTGCGGTGTCAGACAGGATGGCAGATTTAAAAAATAGTCCCCACACAGCACATGAGGCAAAGAAAAAAAGAGGCGCAATGAGGTAGCTGTGTGACTAAGCTAAGCGACCCAAGTGGCCGACACAAATACCTGGCCAATCTAGGAGTGGCACTGCAGTGTCAGACAGGATGGTAGATTTAAAAAATAGTCCCCAAACAGCACATGATGCAAAGAAAAAAAGAGGCGCAATGAGGTAGCTGTGTGACTAAGCTAAGCGACCCAAGTGGCCGACACAAACACCTGGCCCATCTAAGAGTGGCACTGCAGTGTCAGACAGGATGGCAGATTTAAAAAATAGTCCCCAAACAGCACATGATACAAAGGAAAAAAGAGGAGCACCAAGGTCGCTGGATGGCTAAGCTAAGCGACCCAAGTGGCCAACACAAGCACCTGGCCCATCTAGGAGTGGCACTGCAGTGTCAGACAGGATAGCAGATTTAAAAAATAGTCCCCAAACAGCACATGATGCAAAGAAAAAAAGAGGCGCAATGAGGTAGCTGTGGGACTAAGCTAAGCGACCCAAGTGTCCGACACAAACACATGGCCCATCTAGGAGTGGCACTGCAGTTTTCTAGCGAGAGGATGAGTGCTTCCATCCTCATGTGAATCTAAACCACTAGCCATGAACATAGGCCAGGGCCTCACCGGTGGGTGTACGCCATGGAGAAGCCTCCTCACTCCCAGATGCACGACCTTATTCAGCTAACAAAAAAATGGTTACAGCCAGAGACATTAACTGGTCCCCAGATGGTTGAAAGAGTCGTCATGGACCGCTACTTGAGATCTTTGCCCATGGTCCTGCGCAAGTGGGTGAGCCATGGAAACCCGGGTACTGCTGACCAATTGGTGGACATGGTAGAGAGGTATTTGGCAGCAGAGGAACTACTGATCACCACCCAGCAACCCATAGATGCTCGACAGCACCCTTCAGTAAAGACTGGTAAGACTGTTCCTTGGGAAAATGTTGCTGGGCGGATAAGAGAACGCAAGGCTGGAGAGACTGTAAACACTTTCCCTGGAGACAGGCCAATGGGGCTAGAACGGTCTATGCTGCCCAAATGGGTTGATAATCGTGTGGTTAAATATTTTAGGTATGGTATGCCAGGTCATGTTATTACCAATTGCCCAATCACGCAAGAACCCATGCAATGTGATGCTGCCTTTGAATGTCACAGAATGTCTTTCTTTGCTAGGTTAGTCTGTACTGTGGTACCTTCACCTGAGCTGGAAAAACAAATGTGTGATGTGTTCTTAGAGGGTAACTGGGTAGATGCCTTGCTAGATTCAGGAAGTTTAGTTACCCTCGTGAAAGCTGGGTTAGTGAACCCCTTAAAGGTCCAGAAAATACCTATTGGGGTAACTTGCATACATGGGAATACCCAACATTATGTCACTGCTGAAGTGAATATAGAAACTTGTTGTGGGTCATCAAATGTTAAAGTAGGACTGGTCCCCACCTTGGTGCATGAGGCCATAATAGGGAGGGATTTTCCTCATTTTTGGAAACTGTGGGAATCACGGTTATCAACAGATGTGAGAAGTAAAGAGCCAGTTGATAATACCGGTGATTTTATGGATGTACGTGTGTCTTCGGAACTTTCTGACCCTTTGCCTTTTGCTAGTTTGGCTGGGGAAGTGACAGATGGGGAGTCCAGTGAGGACCCTCTTGCTGGGAACAGAGACATAGTAGTTAGAACTGAAAGCGTGCCTGACCTGGAGGTAAAGATGGATCTGTTTGCGTATGAACAGTTAAAGGATCCTACCTTAATAAAGGCTAGGGAGAATGTTAAGGTTGTTAATGGGGAACCTGTGGTACCGGGTGACAGGGTTACGTATCCCCACATGGCCATCTGTAATGAGCTCTTGTACTACATTGTCAAAAGGGGTGAGGATGTGGTGGAACAGCTGGTAGTTCCCCAGCCTTATCAAAGAACGGTACTAGATTTAGCTCATAGTCACGTTACCGCAGGATATTTAGGGGCAGAAAAAAACACTGAAAGAGTTTTACAAAGGTTGTTTTGGCCAGGGGTTTATAAAGAAGTGTCTGAATATTGTTCTTCCTGTCCTGAATGCCAGTATCATACCCCTAGACCCCATTTCAGGAGCCCACTAGTTCCCATGCCTATTATAGAGGTCCCGTTTGACAGAATAGCCATGGACCTCGTGGGGCCCTTGGTAAAGTCTGCTTGGGGCCATCAGTTTATCCTGGTAATTATGGACTATGCCACTCGATATCCTGAGGCTGTCCCTTTACGCACTATCACAAACAAGGCAATAGCTAGGGAGCTGGTGCAGGTTTTTAGTAGAGTGAGAATACCAAAAGAAATTTTGACTGACCAAGGTACTCCATTTATGTCAAGGATTATGAAGGAATTGTGCAAATTATTTAAGGTCACTCACCTCAGGACGTCCATCTACCATCCCCAAACAGACGGGTTTGTGGAAAGGTTTAATAAAACATTAAAACGTATGTTAAAAAAGGTTGTTGAGAGAGATGGGAAAAACTGGGATTGTTTGTTGCCCTACTTGTTAATGGCCATCAGAGAAGTTCTTCAGTCCTCTACGGGGTTTTCTCCATTTGATTTGTTGTATGGTAGACACCCCAGAGGGCTGTTGGACATTGCCAAAGAGACGTGGGAAGGACAGCCCACTCCTTATAGAAGCATAATTGAACATGTATCACAAATGCAGGATAGGATTGCAGCCGTGGTACCTATTGTCAGAGAGCACATGGAACAGGCCCAAAGTGCTCAACAGAGGGTATATAACCGGAGTGCCAAGATATGGGAATTTGCTCCTGGAGATAGAGTTCTTGTTTTGGTACCCACTGTGGAAAGCAAATTCCTAGCTAAATGGCAGGGTCCATTTGAGATTAGGGAAAAAGTGAATGAGGTTAATTACAAAGTATACCAGCCGGGAAAGAGAAAACCCGAACAAATCTACCATGTTAACTTAATCAAACCCTTGAAAGATAGGTTGTCTCTGTCAGCGGAGCCTTGCCCTTCGGTGTCTTCACCTCGGTTGCTTCCCGCAGTAAAGGTGTCAGAGACATTATCAGCTGACTAGAACAATCAGGTTAAAGAATTTCTCATCCAAAATAGGGAGATATTTTCAGAGCTGCCTGGCCATAATAAAACATGACATTGTCACAGAACCAGGGGTCAGGGTTCATTTAAAGCAATATAGGATTCCTGAAGCTCAGCGAGAAGCTGTTATTAAATAAGTTAAAACCATGTTAGAACTTGGAGTCATAGAGGAATCTAACAGTGAGTGGTCCAGTCCCATAGTTCTCATCCTGAAGCATGACGGTAGCATACGCTTCTGTAATGACTTTCTTAAGTTAAATGAGGTGTCCAAGTTTGACGCGTACTAGAGATGAGCGGGTTCGGTTTCTCTGAATCCGAACCCGCCAGAACTTCATGTTTTTTTTCACGGGTCCGAGCGACTCGGATCTTCCCGCCTTGCTCGGTTAACCCGAGCGCGCCCGAACCTCATCATGACGCTGTCGGATTCTCGCGAGGCTCGGATTCTATCGCGAGACTCGGATTCTATATAAGGAGCCGCGCGTCGCCGCCATTTTCACACGTGCATTGAGATTGATAGGGAGAGGAAGTGGCTGGCGTCCTCTCCATTTAGATTATAAGAGACTGAGAAAGATTTACTGGAGCTGACTAGGAGGAGTACTGTTACTGTAGAAGTGTAGAGACTGAGTGGAGAGAGTTTACTAGTGAGGACAGTGCAGTTTACTTTATAATCCGTTCTCTGCCTGAAAAAAGCGATACACAGCACACAGTGACTCAGTCACATACCATATCTGTGTGCACTGCTCAGGCTCAGGCCAGTGTGCTGCATCATCTATTATCTATATATAATATTATATATATCTGTCTGACTGCTCAGCTCACACAGCTTATAATTGTGGGGGAGACTGGGGAGCACTACTGCAGTGCCAGTTATAGGTTATAGCAGGAGCCAGGAGTACATAATATATTATATAGTGAGTGACCACCAGACACACAGTGCAGTTTATTTAATATATCCGTTCTCTGCCTGAAAAAAGCGATACACACAGTGACTCAGTCAGTCACATACCATATCTGTGTGCACTGCTCAGGCTCAGGCCAGTGTGCTGCATCATCTATTATCTATATATAATATTATATATATCTGTCTGACTGCTCAGCTCACACAGCTTATAATTGTGGGGGAGACTGGGGAGCACTACTGCAGTGCCAGTTATAGGTTATAGCAGGAGCCAGGAGTACATAATATATTATATAGTGAGTGACCACCAGACACACAGTGCAGTTTATTTAATATATCCGTTCTCTGCCTGAAAAAAGCGATACACACAGTGACTCAGTCAGTCACATACCATATCTGTGTGCACTGCTCAGGCTCAGGCCAGTGTGCTGCATCATCTATTATCTATATATAATATTATATATATCTGTCTGACTGCTCAGCTCACACAGCTTATAATTGTGGGGGAGACTGGGGAGCACTACTGCAGTGCCAGTTATAGGTTATAGCAGGAGCCAGGAGTACATAATATATTATATGGTGAGTGACCACCAGACACACAGTGCAGTTTATTTAATATATCCGTTCTCTGCCTGAAAAAAGCGATACACACAGTGACTCAGTCAGTCACATACCATATCTGTGTGCACTGCTCAGGCTCAGGCCAGTGTGCTGCATCATCTATATATATTATATATCTGTCTGACTGCTCAGCTCACACAGCTTATAATTGTGGGGGAGACTGGGGAGCACTACTGCAGTGCCAGTTATAGGTTATAGCAAGAGCCAGGAGTACATATTATATTAAAATTAAACAGTGCACACTTTTGCTGCAGGAGTGCCACTGCCAGTGTGACTGACCAGTGACCTGACCACACTGACCACCAGTATAGTTAGTAGTATACTTATATTGTGATTGCCTGAAAAAGTTAAACACTCGTCGTGTGACTTCACTTGTGTGTTTTTTTTTTTTTATTCTATAAAAAAAAAACTCATTCTGCTGACAGACAGTGTCCAGCAGGTCCGTCATTATATAATATATAATATATACCTGTCCGGCTGCAGTAGTGATATATATATATTTTTTATATCATTTATCATCCAGTCGCAGCAGACACAGTACGGTAGTTCACGGCTGTGGCTACCTCTGTGTCTCTGCACTCGGCAGGCAGTCCGTCCATAATTGTAATACCACCTAACCGTGGATTTTTTTCATTCTTCTTTATACATACATAGTTACATAGACATCTTCTCTTTATCAACCAGTCTATATTAGCTGCAGACACAGTACAGTACGGTAGTTCACGGCTGTGGCTACCTCTGTGTCTGCACTCGGCAGGCAGTCCGTCCATAATTGTATACCACCTAACCGTGGTTTTTTTTCATTCTTCTTTATACATACATAGTTACATAGACATCTTCTCTTTATCAACCAGTCTATATTAGCTGCAGACACAGTACAGTACGGTAGTTCACGGCTGTGGCTACCTCTGTGTCTGCAGTCGGCAGGCAGTCCATAATTGTATACTAGTATCCATCTCCATTGTTTACCTGAGGTGCCTTTTAGTTGTGCCTATTAAAATATGGAGAACAAAAATGTTGAGGTTCCAAAATTAGGGAAAGATCAAGATCCACTTCCACCTCGTGCTGAAGCTGCTGCCACTAGTCATGGCCGAGACGATGAAATGCCAGCAACGTCGTCTGCCAAGGCCGATGCCCAATGTCATAGTACAGAGCATGTCAAATCCAAAACACCAAATATCAGAAAAAAAAGGACTCCAAAACCTAAAATAAAATTGTCGGAGGAGAAGCGTAAACTTGCCAATATGCCATTTACCACACGGAGTGGCAAGGAACGGCTGAGGCCCTGGCCTATGTTCATGGCTAGTGGTTCAGCTTCACATGAGGATGGAAGCACTCAGCCTCTCGCTAGAAAAATGAAAAGACTCAAGCTGGCAAAAGCAGCACAGCAAAGAACTGTGCATTCTTCGAAATCCCAAATCCACAAGGAGAGTCCAATTGTGTCGGTTGCGATGCCTGACCTTCCCAACACTGGACGTGAAGAGCATGCGCCTTCCACCATTTGCACGCCCCCTGCAAGTGCTGGAAGGAGCACCCGCAGTCCAGTTCCTGATAGTCAGATTGAAGATGTCAGTGTTGAAGTACACCAGGATGAGGAGGATATGGGTGTTGCTGGCGCTGGGGAGGAAATTGACCAGGAGGATTCTGATGGTGAGGTGGTTTGTTTAAGTCAGGCACCCGGGGAGACACCTGTTGTCCGTGGGAGGAATATGGCCGTTGACATGCCAGGTGAAAATACCAAAAAAATCAGCTCTTCGGTGTGGAGGTATTTCACCAGAAATGCGGACAACAGGTGTCAAGCCGTGTGTTCCCTTTGTCAAGCTGTAATAAGTAGGGGTAAGGACGTTAACCACCTCGGAACATCCTCCCTTATACGTCACCTGCAGCGCATTCATAATAAGTCAGTGACAAGTTCAAAAACTTTGGGTGACAGCGGAAGCAGTCCACTGACCAGTAAATCCCTTCCTCTTGTAACCAAGCTCACGCAAACCACCCCACCAACTCCCTCAGTGTCAATTTCCTCCTTCCCCAGGAATGCCAATAGTCCTGCAGGCCATGTCACTGGCAATTCTGACGAGTCCTCTCCTGCCTGGGATTCCTCCGATGCATCCTTGCGTGTAACGCCTACTGCTGCTGGCGCTGCTGTTGTTGCCGCTGGGAGTCGATGGTCATCCCAGAGGGGAAGTCGTAAGCCCACTTGTACTACTTCCAGTAAGCAATTGACTGTTCAACAGTCCTTTGCGAGGAAGATGAAATATCACAGCAGTCATCCTACTGCAAAGCGGATAACTGAGGCCTTGACAACTATGTTGGTGTTAGACGTGCGTCCGGTATCCGCCGTTAGTTCACAGGGAACTAGACAATTTATTGAGGCAGTGTGCACCCGTTACCAAATACCATCTAGGTTCCACTTCTCTAGGCAGGCGATACCGAGAATGTACACGGACGTCAGAAAAAGACTCACCAGTGTCCTAAAAAATGCAGTTGTACCCAATGTCCACTTAACCACGGACATGTGGACAAGTGGAGCAGGGCAGGGTCAGGACTATATGACTGTGACAGCCCACTGGGTAGATGTATGGACTCCCGCCGCAAGAACAGCAGCGGCGGCACCAGTAGCAGCATCTCGCAAACGCCAACTCTTTCCTAGGCAGGCTACGCTTTGTATCACCGCTTTCCAGAATACGCACACAGCTGAAAACCTCTTACGGCAACTGAGGAAGATCATCGCGGAATGGCTTACCCCAATTGGACTCTCCTGTGGATTTGTGGCATCGGACAACGCCAGCAATATTGTGTGTGCATTAAATATGGGCAAATTCCAGCACGTCCCATGTTTTGCACATACCTTGAATTTGGTGGTGCAGAATTTTTTTAAAAACGACAGGGGCGTGCAAGAGATGCTCTCGGTGGCCAGAAGAATTGCGGGACACTTTCGGCGTACAGGCACCACGTACAGAAGACTGGAGCACCACCAAAAACTACTGAACCTGCCCTGCCATCATCTGAAGCAAGAAGTGGTAACGAGGTGGAATTCAACCCTCTATATGCTTCAGAGGTTGGAGGAGCAGCAAAAGGCCATTCAAGCCTATACAATTGAGCACGATATAGGAGGTGGAATGCACCTGTTTCAAGTGCAGTGGAGAATGATTTCAACGTTGTGCAAGGTTCTGATGCCCTTTGAACTTGCCACACGTGAAGTCAGTTCAGACACTGCCAGCCTGAGTCAGGTCATTCCCCTCATCAGGCTTTTGCAGAAGAAGCTGGAGGCATTGAAGAAGGAGCTAAAAGGGAGCGATTCCGCTAGGCATGTGGGACTTGTGGATGCAGCCCTTAATTCGCTTAACAAGGATTCACGGGTGGTCAATCTGTTGAAATCAGAGCACTACATTTTGGCCACCGTGCTCGATCCTAGATTTAAAGCCTACCTTGGATCTCTCTTTCCGGCAGACACAAGTCTGCTGGGGTTGAAAAACCTGCTGGTGACAAAATTGTCAAGTCAAGCGGAACGCGACCTGTCAACATCTCCTCCTTCACATTCTCCCGCAACTGGGGGTGCGAGGAAAAGGCTCAGAATTCCGAGCCCACCCGCTGGCGGTGATGCAGGGCAGTCTGGAGCGACTGCTGATGCTGACATCTGGTCCGGACTGAAGGACCTGACAACGATTACGGACATGTCGTCTACTGTCACTGCATATGATTCTCTCAACATTGATAGAATGGTGGAGGATTATATGAGTGACCGCATCCAAGTAGGCACGTCACACAGTCCGTACTTATACTGGCAGGAAAAAGAGGCAATTTGGAGGCCCTTGCACAAACTGGCTTTATTCTACCTAAGTTGCCCTCCCACAAGTGTGTACTCCGAAAGAGTGTTTAGTGCCGCCGCTCACCTTGTCAGCAATCGGCGTACGAGGTTACATCCAGAAAATGTGGAGAAGATGATGTTCATTAAAATGAATTATAATCAATTCCTCCGCGGAGACATTGACCAGCAGCAATTGCCTCCACAAAGTACACAGGGAGCTGAGATGGTGGATTCCAGTGGGGACGAATTGATAATCTGTGAGGAGGGGGATGTACACGGTGATATATCGGAGGGTGAAGATGAGGTGGACATCTTGCCTCTGTAGAGCCAGTTTGTGCAAGGAGAGATTGATTGCTTCTTTTTTGGGGGGGGTCCAAACCAACCCGTCATATCAGTCACAGTCGTGTGGCAGACCCTGTCACTGAAATGATGGGTTGGTTAAAGTGTGCATGTCCTGTTTTGTTTATACAACATAAGGGTGGGTGGGAGGGCCCAAGGACAATTCCATCTTGCACCTCTTTTTTCTTTTCTTTTTCTTTGCATCATGTGCTGATTGGGGAGGGTTTTTTGGAAGGGACATCCTGCGTGACACTGCAGTGCCACTCTTAGATGGGCCCGGTGTTTGTGTCGGCCACTAGGGTCGCTAATCTTACTCACACAGTCAGCTACCTCATTGCGCCTCTTTTTTTCTTTGCGTCATGTGCTGTTTGGGGAGGGTTTTTTGGAAGGGACATCCTGCGTGACACTGCAGTGCCACTCCTAGATGGGCCCGGTGTTTGTGTCGGCCACTAGGGTCGCTAATCTTACTCACACAGCTACCTCATTGCGCCTCTTTTTTTCTTTGCGTCATGTGCTGTTTGGGGAGGGTTTTTTGGAAGGGACATCCTGCGTGACACTGCAGTGCCACTCCTAGATGGGCCCGGTGTTTTTGTCGGCCACTAGGGTCGCTAATCTTACTCACACAGCTACCTCATTGCGCCTCTTTTTTTCTTTGCGTCATGTGCTGTTTGGGGAGGGTTTTTTGGAAGGGCCATCCTGCGTGACACTGCAGTGCCACTCCTAGATGGGCCCGGTGTTTGTGTCGGCCACTAGGGTCGCTAATCTTACTCACACAGCTACCTCATTGCGCCTCTTTTTTTCTTTGCGTCATGTGCTGTTTGGGGAGGGTTTTTTGGAAGGGACATCCTGCGTGACACTGCAGTGCCACTCCTAGATGGGCCCGGTGTTTGTGTCGGCCACTAGGGTCGCTTATCTTACTCACACAGCGACCTCGGTGCAAATTTTAGGACTAAAAATAATATTGTGAGGTGTGAGGTATTCAGAATAGACTGAAAATGAGTGTAAATTATGTTTTTTGAGGTTAATAATACTTTGGGATCAAAATGACCCCCAAATTCTATGATTTAAGCTGTTTTTTAGTGTTTTTTGAAAAAAACACCCGAATCCAAAACACACCCGAATCCGACAAAAAAAATTCGGTGAGGTTTTGCCAAAACGCGTTCGAACCCAAAACACGGCCGCGGAACCGAACCCAAAACCAAAACACAAAACCCGAAAAATTTCAGGCGCTCATCTCTAACGCGTACCCCATGCCCCGTGTGGATGAGCTTATAGGAACGCTGGGAACAGCCAGGTTTCTCACCACGTTGGACCTGACCAAAGGTTACTGGCAAATACCTTTATCTGATAGCGCAAAAGAAAAAACAGCCTTTTCAGTTCCGGAGGGGCTGTCCCAGTATAAGATGTTACCCTTTGGGTTGCATGGGGCTCCAGCAACCTTTCAACGGGCGATGGATAAAATTTTGAGGCCCCATAGAAAATATGCAGCTGCCTATTTGGAACCCAGGCAGCCAGCCATGTCCTCTCACTATCATTTCCAATGCACGAGTGAAAAATGGCGGCGGCGCGCGGCTCCTTATATAGAATACGAATCTTGCGAGAATCCGACCGCGGGATGATGACGTTCGGGCGCGCTCGGGTTATCCGAGCAAGGCAGGAAGGTTCGAATCTGCCTCGGACCCGTGTAAAAAGGGTGAAGTTCGGGGGGGTTCGCATTCCGAGGATCTCATCACTAGTTCAAACTGAAATTTTAATTGCAGTGTAAAAATAAAGTAGCCAGTATTTAGCCTGTACAGAAACAAATAACCCACCCAATCTAATTCTCTCTGCACATGTTATATCTGCCCCTCCTGCAGTGCGCATGGTTTTTGTCCAATAGCTAACAAATTTGCTGCTGTGATCAGGTCTGAATTAGGCCCATAGTCCATCCATAACCACAGTGTAAATAAAGATGCAAACCTGTCGCTCACAGAGTGGAGGTGACACACGGCGGTGTCAACATAATCTTAGAGCAAGCAAATGTTGCTATACATGATGAAATGGCTATATGGTGGTATTAAAGTCAGCTGAATTAAGAACAAGCAATACTGTATATCTTACAGGTTGAGTATCCCATATACAAATATTCCAAAATATGGAATTTTTTGAGTGAGAGTGAAATAGTGAAACCTGTGTTTTCTGATGGCTCAATGTACACAGACTTTGCTTAATACACAAAGGCCCTCATTTCGAGTTGATCGCTAGCTGCTTTTGTTCGCAGCGCGGCGATTAGTTGAAAAAGCGTCACTTCTGCGCATGCGTATGGTGCGCACTGCGCACGCGTGTCGTACTTTCTCACAAAACTATGTCGTTTCACACAAGGTCTAGCGACGCTTTTTAGTCGCACTGCTGATCGGTGAGTGATTGACAGGAAGTGGGTGTTTCTGGGTGGAAACTGACCATTTTCAGGGAGTGTGTGTAAAAACGCAGGCGTGCCCGATAAAAACGCAGGAGTGGCTGGGGAAACAGGGGAGTGGCTGGCCGAACGCAGGGCATGTTTGTGACGTCAAATCAGGAACTGTACAGTCTGAAGTGATCGCTAGCTAGGAATAAGTTTTGAGCTGCTCAGAAACTGCACAATCTTTTTTTGGAGCTGTTCTGCGATCCTTTCGGTCGCACTTCTGCTAAGCTAAGATACACTCCCAGAGGGCGGCGGCCTAGCGTTTGCACTGCTGCTAAAAGCAGCTAGCGAGCGATCAGCTCGGAATGAGAGCCAAAGTTATTAAAAATATTGTATTAAATGACCTTCAGGCTGTGTGTATAAGGTGTATATGAAACATAAATGAATTGTGTGAATGTACACACACTTTGTTTAATGCACAAAATTGTTAAAAATATTGGCTAAAATTACCTTCAGGCTATGAGTATAAGGTGTATATGAAACATAAGTGCATTCTGTGCTTAGACTTAAGTCCCATCACCATGATATCTCATTATGGTACGCAATTATTCCAAATTACGGAAAAATCCGATATCCAAAATACTTTGGTCCCAAGCATTTTGGATAAGAGATACTCAACCTGTATTCTATGGCATAGTAAAACATATATTTTTTGAAATATTTAAAGTGTGGTGATTGGTACACTAGCAGATCTATCTGTTTTTTTCTATTTATTTGTTAATTTTTGTAGAGGATCAGCACACCTCTTATCAGCCCAGCTGCTGCATTTTCACTTAACCATCCATACCACTTTCACTGTAATATGGTGTTAGGACCATAGGCAAATGCAAGGAGGGGTGGGGGGGTTCTGGTTACCCGGAATCCCCCCTCCTGTCGCCTGGCAGCTCAATATCATATAATATGATTAGGAAGAAGAGACAGATGCCTTAACCTGAGGTGAGATAATGTGTGCTTAGAAAGTGCAGTTCTGTATCTACTGGTTCTATTATGTTTGTGTATTTATTTATTATGGGATATTTAACCTTTTACTGACCACTTATGTTATTTATATTAGCAATATATGTTTGATACAATCTATACTATAGACCAGTGGTTTCCAAACTTTTTTGAATCATGACGCCCTAGAATATCAGAATTTTTTTTTACGGCACCCCATGGCCAAAAATTTCTTATTGAGAAATGTAGAAATAAATATTACATTAAGTAGATCAGATGTGTGGTGAGGGACAATATTTGCTTCTGTTTGGCCACATATTTTATGACTGGCAGCCACTAGCACTGGTTTTGCCTATTATATTGACCATGAATAGTTTGAATTGGTCCTGGACCACCAACCCAGGGCGCCCCTGCAAGTGTCCCGAGGCACCCCAGGGAGCCACGGCACACAGTTTGGGAACCTCTGCTATAGACCATTTATAGTGTTAATTATTAATACTGTATGCCATACAATATCTAGGACGGCGTCCTATTAGCAGCGGTACTTTCCCACTGCTAATAGGATCTCCGTGGACTATCCTATTTGCACCGATGCCACCACTTATCGGGGATTATGCTTTGCGTGCCTCAGGTATCCGAACCATAATCTGCAATAAGGGGGAACTGCAATAACACATGGGATCTGGGACTTATCCACAATCCCATGAGTTTTTGTGTGATCACGGGTCCAATTTCGGCCAATCAATATGGTCTCTAATTGGATACCATGATAATAACCAAAGACCATTTGCACAAACACTAATCAACAGACAGATTATTTTGGGGAAAATGAATGGAAGTTATATGTTGACTGCCACCCTTCACTCCAGAACACAATACACTCCCCACTCAAAGCAATACTAATTATTACCCTATGGCAAACATTCCCGACCTCGGTCCTCATGGCACACTAACAGTGCAGGTTTTAGTGATATCCAGGCTTCAGCATACATGGTTAAATCAGAATAGCCGAGATACTAATTAAACCACCTGTGCTTAAGCATTGATATAACTAAAACCTGGGCTTTTACAGTAGTGTGCCTTGAGGATGGAGGTTGGGAATGACTGCCCGATGATATCATATATCTGGATCTTCCATGTTTTTCCATTTTTATTTTGAACATGATAAAAATAAATGTCAGTCCTTTTTGAATACATGACAAAGGGATTTGACTCAAAGTCATTTTCCTTCAAAGTACAGTATGTTGTCACATACTGTACAATCTGTACATTACAGTATATGTGCATTGTTCTATTCTACGTGTGTTAGAACCCAGAAATACATACATTCTTAGAATGGATTTAGGATTTCTGCAGTGAATCAACATCTCTAAGATTATATAGCTTTGGACTATTAAATGTGTGGGGTAGATCGGCACCAATATTTTTTACATATATTTCTAGGTTAGTATGATTATGTTGCAGATACATTTAATATGCTCATATTGGGGGTAATTCTGAGTTGATCGCAGCAGCAAGTTTGTTAGCAATTGGGCAAAACCATGTGCACTGCAGGTGGGGCAGATATAACATTTGCAGAGAGAGTTAGATTTGGGTGGGTTATTTTATTTCTGTGCAGGGTAAATACTGGCTGCTTTATTTTTACACTGCAATTTAGATTTCAGTTTGAACACACCCCACCCAAATCGAACTCTCTCTGCACATGTTATATCTGCCCCTCCTGCAGTGCACATGGGGGGTAATTCCAAGTTGATCGCAGCAGGAAATTTTGTAGCAGTTGGGCAAAACTATGGTGGTCATTCCGAGTTGTTCGCTCGTTATTTTTTTTTTCGCAACGGAGCGATTAGTCGCTAATGTGCATGCGCAATGTCCGCAGTGCGACTGCGCCAAGTAAATTTGCTATGCAGTAAGGTATTTTACTCATGGCATTACAAGGTTTTTTCTTCGTTCTGGTGATCGTAATGTGATTGACAGGAAGTGGGTGTTTCTGGGCGGAAACTAGCCGTTTTATGGGAGTGTGTGAAAAAACGCTACCGTTTCTGGGAAAAACGCGGGAGTGGCTGGAGAAACGGGAGAGTGTCTGGGCGAACGCTGGGTGTGTTTGTGACGTCAAACCAGGAACAAAACTGATTGAACTGATCGCAGATGCCGAGTAAGTGTGGAGCTACTCAGGAACTGCTAAGAAGTGTCTATTCGCAATTCTGCTAATCTTTCGTTCGCAATTTTGATAAGCTAAGATTCACTCCCAGTAGGTGGCGGCTTAGCGTGTGCAAAGCTGCTAAAAGCAGCTTGCGAGCGAACAACTCGGAATGAGGGCCTATGTGCACTGCAGAGGGGGCAGGTATAACATGTGCAGAGAGAGTTAGATTTGGGTGTGGTGTGTTCAATCTGCAATCTAAATTGCAGTGTAAAATTAAAGCAGCCAGTATTTACCCTGCACAGAAACACAATAACCCACCCAAATTTAACTCTCTCTGCACATGTTACATCTGCCCCCCCTGCAGTGCACATGGTTTTGCCCAAGTGCTAAAAAATTTCCTGCTGCGATCAACTTGGAATTACCCCCATGGTTTTGCCCAACTGCTAACAAATTTGCTGCTGCGATCAACTCAGAATTAGGCCCATTGTTCTCTTATCACTTTGGTAAATTCTAGCCAAACATTACGGTCATTAAAGAACTTTTAGATCAATCTATTGTCATTTAATTACTGTGCTTTGTTCGCAGAAACTTTTCAGTTTTATATTGGGTGTTGCTAAACATGAAACGTATTTGATTTGTGAAGTTTATTGGCATTTGAAATTAGTTTTCATTTTAATGTTACTGATATACTTTCATTAATTCGCTTCTGTAAAGCAATAGCATACATACAATTTGGTTAATGTTAATTTGTGCGCCTTTCATATAATTTAGTTACCATTGAATGTTTTTTTTTCATATATATTTTTTGTGCTATTGATGTACTGTACTGAATTCAAAGCAATAGAATGAAAAGGCGCAGACTGAATTAGATATCGTTTTCATATTATACTGATTGAATTCAATGTTAAAATTGCCATTTGTATGAAAGATCCTTGGTGATTCAGTATTGGACACAGAGGTACAATAACAGCAGAAAATCTAGAAAGGCTTTGCTTTAAGACTATCATTCATCAGGCATCTCAATGAAATCATTTGTGACATATTAGAAAAGGAAGTTATAGTTTATAATTATGGATCACTGCTCACTGAAGACATTACGTTAAACATCTTGTTTTATCAAATAAATCTACTGTTAATAGAAATGTGGTGATACTTACAGATGTGTCCTCCCTCGATGCATCCACCACATGCATACACATCGCGGGTGCAATTATTCATGCCAGTGTGTGACTCAGCAGCAAGATTGGGCACACCATGCAATCCTATGATTGCAGGTGCATGCACAGTGCCCGCGCACATTCATGGGCATGCTAGTCACGCCAATTGACTCATGAATACCGCAGCTAGAGGCAACGATGAGCAGGGCCTCATCTGTAGGTCACATGTTTTCTTTTATAAATTCTTTATTTTCAAAGATGATATTTTTGACAATATAATAGAGATGTGCACCGGAAATTTTTCGGGTTTTGTGTTTTGGTTTTGGGTTCGGTTCCGTGGCCGTGTTTTGGGTTCGAACGCGTTTTGGCAAAACCTCACCGAATTTTTTTTGTCGGATTAAGGTGTGTTTTGGATTCGGGTGTTTTTTTCAAAAAACCCTAAAAAACAGCTTAAATCATAGAATTTGTGGGTCATTTTGATCCCAAAGTATTATTAACCTCAATAACCATAATTTCCACTCATTTTCAGTCTATTCTGAACACCTCACACCTCACAATATTATTTTTAGTCCTAAAATTTGCACCGAGGTCGCTGGATGACTAAGCTCAGCGACCCAAGTGGCCGACACAAACACCTGGCCCATCTAGGAGTGGCACTGCAGTGTCACGCAGGATGGCCCTTCCAAAAAACACTCCCCAAACAGCACATGACGCAAAGAAAAAAAGAGGCGCAATGAGGTAGCTGTGTGAGTAAGCTAAGCGACCCTAGTGGCCGACACAAACACCTGGCCCATCTAGGAGTGGCACCAGGGCCGTCTTTTCGTATGGGCTCAATGGGCTCTTGCCCAAGGGCCCCAGGAGTGAAAGGGCCCTAGGCTGATAGCTGAGGGTCTCCTCTTTGCAGGGGTACCAGATTTTTGAAAATTGGCCCTGGGGGACCGGAGATATCCGACTTCAAAGCAGTGGTCCCCATCCAAGCCTGTTAATTGTTCTTCCCAGATAGATATCTCGGGTTTTATCTGACTTAGAGCTTTTCTGAGGGTACACTACAAAAGCTGGGACTCTCCCCTTTCAGTGGACACTGGCAGCTTGTCTTTACTATGCCCAAAACCAGAGATATCAGCCTTCAAGTAGCTGGTCCCTGCTCCGCCTCCACACGCCTAATATGCAGTTTTATATTTTTGTTGGTGGATTGCTCTGGCTCCTAAACTCTGATCCCCAAGTCCCCAGTATCTCCTGAAAGGTGGGACTCTCTAGTTTTTTTTATCCCACTAAATCTAAGAAATCTATTCCCAGGAACTGGAGATATCTGCAGTAAAGCAAGCTGCCCTGACCCCCGGAAAATTCTGAATATTAAGCCAACTCCACTATCCACCCCTCCCCTTTGTATTAAACACCCCCTACCTCCCTGGAAGTCATGTACCAGGGCACCTTCATGCAGCACAATGTCCCCTTCGACAGTTTAGTGTTCTCCTTCCCGCCCCATTTGTGCGTAAAGGAGTAATTAACAGAAATAATTTCTCCAGGTCCTACATGCTGAGCAAAAGATAGAACGCCTATACCCCCCGCGGAATATCAAAGCTGCCACTGATAGCATCCCCACACCTCGACCGCTGATGGGTGGGTAGGGGCCCCAGTGCATTGCTGTGCCCAGGGGCCTACACTGCTGTTAAGACGGCTCTGAGTGGCACTGCAGTGTCACGCAGGATGGCCCTTCCAAAAAACACTCCCCAAACAGCACATGACGCAAAGAAAAAAAGAGGCGCAATGAGGTAGCTGTGTGACTAAGCTCAGCGACCCAAGTGGCCGACACAAACACCTGGCTCATCTAGGAGTGGCACTGCAGTGTCACGCAGGATGGCCCTTCCAAAAAACACTCCCCAAACAGCACATGACGCAAAGAAAAATGAAAGAAAAAAGAGGTGCAAGATGGAATTGTCCTTGGGCCCTCCCACCCACCCTTATGTTGTATAAACAGGACATGCACACTTTAACCAACCCATCATTTCAGTGACAGGGTCTGCCACACGACTGTGACTGAAATGACGGGTTGGTTTGGACCCCCACCAAAAAAGAAGCAATTAATCTCTCCTTGCACAAACTGGCTCTACAGAGGCAAGATGTCCACCTCATCATCATCCTCCGATTCATCACCGTGTACATCCCCCTGCTCACAGATTATTAATTTGTCCCCACTGGAATCCACCATCACAGCTCCCTGTGTACTTTGTGGAGGCAATTGCTGCTGGTGAATGTCTCCATGGAGGAATTGATTATAATTCATTTTAATGAACATCATCTTCTCCACATTTTCTGGAAGTAACCTCGTACGCCGATTGCTGACAAGGTGAGCGGCGGCACTAAACACTCTTTCGGAGTACACACTTGTGGGAGGGCAACTTAGGTAGAATAAAGCCAGTTTGTGCAAGGGCCTCCAAATTGCCTCTTTTTCCTGCCAGTATACGTACGGACTGTCTGACGTGCCTACTTGGAAGCGGTCACTCATATAATCCTCCACCATTCTTTCAATGTTGAGAGAATCATATGCAGTGACAGTAGACGACATGTCCGTAATCGTTGGCAGGTCCTTCAGTCCGGACCAGATGTCAGCATCAGCAGTCGCTCCAGACTGCCCTGCATCACCGCCAGCGGGTGGGCTCGGAATTCTGAGCCTTTTCCTCGCACCCCCAGTTGCGGGAGAATGTGAAGGAGGAGATGTTGACAGGTCGCGTTCCGCTTGACTTGACAATTTTCTCACCAGCAGTTCTTTGAACCCCTGCAGACTTGTGTCTGCCGGAAAGAGAGATCCAAGGTAGGTTTTAAATCTAGGATCGAGCACGGTGGCCAAAATGTAGTGCTCTGATTTCAACAGATTGACCACCCGTGAATCCTTGTTAAGCGAATTAAGGGCTCCATCCACAAGTCCCACATGCCTAGCGGAATCGCTCTGTGTTAGCTCCTCCTTCAATGTCTCCAGCTTCTTCTGCAAAAGCCTGATGAGGGGAATGACCTGACTCAGGCTGGCAGTGTCTGAACTGACTTCACGTGTGGCAAGTTCAAAAGGTTGCAGAACCTTGCACAACGTTGAAATCATTCTCCACTGCGCTTGAGACAGGTGCATTCCACCTCCTATATCGTGCTCAGTTGTATAGGCTTGAATGGCCTTTTGCTGCTCCTCCAACCTCTGAAGCATATAGAGGGTTGAATTCCACCTCGTTACCACTTCTTTTTCAGATGATGGCAGGGCAGGTTCAGGCGTTTTTGGTGTTGCTCCAGTCTTCTGTACGTGGTGCCTGTACGCCGAAAGTGTCCCGCAATTCTTCTGGCCACCGACAGCATCTCTTGCACGCCCCTCTCGTTTTTTAAATAATTCTGCACCACCAAATTCAAGGTATGTGCAAAACATGGGACGTGCTGGAATTTGCCCATATTTAATGCACACACAATATTGCTGGCGTTGTCCGATGCCACAAATCCACAGGAGAGTCCAATTGGGGTAAGCCATTCTGCGATGATCTTCCTCAGTTGCCGTAAGAGGTTTTAAGCTGTGTGCGTATTCTGGAAAGCGGTGATACAAAGCGTAGCCTGCCTAGGAAAGAGTTGGCGTTTGCGAGATGCTGCTACTGGTGCCGCCGCTGCTGTTCTTGCGGCGGGAGTCAATACATCTACCCAGTGGGCTGTCACAGTCATATAGTCCTGAGTCTGCCCTGCTCCACTTGTCCACATGTCCGTGGTTAAGTGGACATTGGGTACAACTGCATTTTTTAGGACACTGGTGAGTCTTTTTCTGAGGTCTGTGTACATTTTCGGTATCGCCTGCCTAGAGAAATGGAACCTAGATGGTATTTGGTACCGGGGACACAGTACCTCAATCAAGTCTATAGTTGGCTCTGCAGTAATGATGGATACCGGAACCACGTTTCTCACCGCCCAGGATGCCAAGGCCTCAGTTATCTGCTTTGCAGCAGGATGACTGCTGTGATATTTCATCTTCCTCGCAAAGGACTGTTGGACAGTCAATTGCTTGGTGGAAGTAGTAAAAGTCGTCTTACGACTTCCCCTCTGGGATGACCATCGACTCCCAGCAGCAGCAACAGCAGCGCCAGCAGCAGTAGGCGTTACACGCAAGGATGCATCGGAGGAATCCCAGGCAGGAGAGGACTCGTCAGAATTGCCAGTGACATGGCCTGCAGGACTATTGGCATTCCTGGGGAAGGAGGAAATTGACACTGAGGGAGTTGGTGGGGTGGTTTGCGTGAGCTTGGTTACAAGAGGAAGGGATTTAGTGGTCAGTGGACTGCTTCCGCTGTCGCCCAAAGTTTTTGAACTTGTCACTGACTTATGATGAATGCGCTGCAGGTGACGTATAAGGGAGGATGTTCCGAGGTGGTTAACGTCCTTAACCCTACTTATTACAGCTTGACAAAGGCAACACACGGCTTGACAAATGTTGTCCGCATTTCTGTTGAAATACTTCCACACCGAAGAGCTTATTTTTTTGGTATTTTCACCAGGCATGTCAATGGCCATATTCCTCCCACGGACAACAGGTGTCTCCCCGGGTGCCTGACTTAAACAAACCACCTCACCATCAGAATCCTCCTTGTCAATTTCCTCCCCAGCGCCAGCAACACCCATATCCTCCTCATCCTGGTGTACTTCAACACTGACATCTTCAATCTGACTATCAGGAACTGGACTGCGGGTGCTCCTTCCAGCACTTGCAGGGGGCATGCAAATGGTGGAAGGCGCATGCTCTTCACGTCCAGTGTTGGGAAGGTGAGGCATCGCAACCGACACAATTGGACTCTCCTTGTGGATTTGTGATTTCGAAGAACGCACAGTTCTTTGCTGTGCTTTTGCCAGCTTAAGTCTTTTCATTTTTCTAGCGAGAGGCTGAGTGCTTCCATCCTCATGTGAAGCTGAACCACTAGCCATGAACATAGGCCAGGGCCTCAGCCGTTCCTTGCCACTCCGTGTGGTAAATGGCATATTGGCAAGTTTACGCTTCTCCTCCGACGATTTTATTTTAGATTTTTGAGTCCTTTTTTTACTGATATTTTGTGTTTTGGATTTTACATGCTCTGTACTATGACATTGAGCATCGGCCTTGGCAGACGACGTTGATGGATTTTCATCGTCTCGGCCATGACTAGTGGCAGCAGCTTCAGCACGAGGTGGAAGTGGATCTTGATCTTTCCCTATTTTTGGAACCTCAACATTTTTGTTCTCCATATTTTAATAGGCACAACTAAAAGGCACCTCAGGTAAACAATGGAGATGGATGGATACTAGTATACTTATGGATGACGAGTGACTGACGACACAGAGGTAGCTACAGCCGTGGACTACCATACTGCGTCTGCTAGTATAGAGATGATAATGATATAAAAAATATATATATATCACTACTGCAGGTATATATATAATATAATGACGGACCTGCTGGACACTGTCAGCAGACTCCTAAACTACTAGTATGAAGAAGATAGAAAAAAAAACCCCACCACAGGTAGGTATACAATTATGGACGAGCACTGATGACACAGAGGTAGCTACAGCCGTGGACTACCGTACTGCGTCTGCTAGTATAGAGATGATAATGATATAAAAAATATATATATATCACTACTGCAGGTATATATATAATATAATGACGGACCTGCTGGACACTGTCAGCAGACTCCTAAACTACTAGTATGAAGAAGATAGAAAAAAAAACCCACCACAGGTAGGTATACAATTATGGACGAGCAATGACGACACAGAGGTAGCTACAGCCGTGGACTACCGTACTGCGTCTGCTAGTATAGAGATGATAATGCTATAAAAAATATATATATATCACTACTGCAGGTATATATATAATATAATGACGGACCTGCTGGACACTGTCAGCAGACTCCTAAACTACTAGTATGAAGAAGATAGAAAAAAAAACCCCACCACAGGTAGGTATACAATTATGGACGAGCACGGACGACACAGAGGTAGCTACAGCCATGGACTACCGTACTGCGTCTGCTAGTATAGAGATGATAATGATATAAAAAATATATATATCACTACTGCAGGTATATATATAATATAATGACGGACCTGCTGGACACTGTCAGCAGACTCCTAAACTACTAGTATGAAGAAGATAGAAAAAAAAACCCCACCACAGGTAGGTATACAATTATGGACGAGCACTGACGACACAGAGGTAGCTACAGCCGTGGACTACCGTACTGCGTCTGCTAGTATAGAGATGATAATGATATAAAAAATATATATATATCACTACTGCAGGTATATATATAATATAATGACGGACCTGCTGGACACTGTCAGCAGACTCCTAAACTACTAGTATGAAGAAGATAGAAAAAAAACCCCCACCACAGGTAGGTATACAATTATGGACGAGCACTGACGACACAGAGGTAGCTACAGCCGGGGACTACCGTACTGCGTCTGCTAGTATAGAGATGATAATGATATAAAAAATATATATATATATCACTACTGCAGGTATATATATAATATAATGACGGACCTGCTGGACACTGTCAGCAGACTCCTAAACTATTAGTATGAAGAAGATAGAAAAAAAAACTCCACCACAGGTAGGTATACAATTATGGATGAGCACTGACGACACAGAGGTAGCCACAGCCGTGGACTACCGTACTGCGTCTGCTAGTATAGAGATGATAAAGATGATAGAGATGAACAAAAAAAATATAACACTACTGCAGGTAAATATTTATATAATATAATGAATGACGGACCTGCTGGACACTGTCAGCAGAATGCGTTTATAGAATAAAAAAAAAAACACCACAGGAGTGTTTAACTTTTTCAGGCAGACAATATACTGGTGGTCACTGGTCACTGGTCAGTCACACTGGCAGCAAAAGTGTGCACTGTACTCCTGCTATAACTGCACCCCAGTCTCCCCCACAATTCAGCTGTGTGAGCAGTGAGCACTCAGCACAGTCAGATATACATAGATATATCATGCAGCACACTGAGGCTGAGCACAGATATGGTATGGAGCGTTTTTTTCAGGCAGAGAACGGATTAAAAAAAACTAGCAAAACTCTGCACTGACTGTACTCCTCCTAACAGCTCTCCCCAATCCTCCCCACAATAAGCTAAGCAGCAATCAGATCAACTAACTACTAACAGTAACTATAAACGGAGAGGACGCCAGCCACGTCCTCTCCCTATCAATCTCAATGCACGTGTGAAAATGGCGGCGACGCGCGGCTCCTTATATAGAATCCGAGTCTCGCGATAGAATACGAGCCTCGCGAGAATCCGACAGCGGGATGATGACGTTCGGGCGCGCTCGGGTTAGCCGAGCAAGGCGGGAAGATCCGAGTCTGCCTCGGACCCGTGTAAAAAGGCTGAAGTTCGGGGGGGTTCGGATTCCGAGGAACCGAACCCGCTCATCTCTACATACAACAGTACATCAAGGAAATAAATGCAGGCAAATACTGGTATATTTATAATGGGTACAGTGTGTGTGGTGCAGGGGGGCCCTCACCGCATAACCTGCACCCATTTTTTTCAATACTTACCTTCCGGAGTCCCGATCGGCAGCAACAGCACTGCAGAAATCACCCGGGAAATGGCAAGGCTCCATATTCCTGTTGTTTCACGCATGCGCATTAAGGAAGTCACAGGGAAAATGGCCACTGCACAATTTTCCCAGAGACTTGCGCATGCGCTGTAGACTCTGGGACAAAGCTAGGATCACCTAGTGCCTAGTGACCCTAGTGACCACAGCTATGGGGCTGCTGGCTAGAGAGGAGGGTGCCCAGTTGGAGCCTGCACACAGATCTCCTCCTCTCTAGATGCACCCGTGATTGAACATATAAATGCGAAAAAAGAAAAAAGTAAGAGTAGGAAAAGAAGAAACAAGGTGGCAAAGGAGCATAAGGAGGGAGGGAGGAATACAATGCACGTACACAGCAAATGGAAAGAGGTTTATAGAACTGCCAGACATATGTACAGTAGGTATTCTTAGTCACATGTAACAAATGATAATTGGCAAAATACAGAGAAAGTGCTACACCAGTGCTACCTTGCACCTGAGCAGCTTAGAAACACTAATGGGGCTCGCCCCTGGAAACCCACACAAAACAATGAAACAACAAAAGATAGTGTTCTTAGCGCTGTGCTTGAAAATTTCTCAATGATCATATATTTCTCAAGTGCCTGGATATCCAACTTTTAGACAGACACTTACATTCGGCTTCTCACCCATAGGCACTGAAAGGTTTCTTTATACACTCAGATAGAATCAATGCAGCCCGCCCGTCACCAGAAAAGCACTTCAGTAAGGATCCAGGTGCTTCCACACTGCAGGGCATTTCACTCTGTGCTGCTTATGGGTCTACCTGTATGGTGAAAATCTACCAGTGTTTTAAGTGTTTATTAAAACTTTTTTGGACATCAAAGCAGTGTGGAAGCACCTGGATCCTTACTGAAAGATACCTTTATGGGAACTCGAGAGTGAATATTAATGTAAGTGCATTTCTGGTGACGGGCGGGCTGCATTGATTCTATCTGAGTGTATAAAGAACCCGAATGTAAGTGTCTGTCTAAAAGTTGGATATCCAGGCACTCGAGCAATATATGATCATTGGGGAGTTTTCAAGCACAGCGCTAAGAACACTATCTATTGTTGTTTCAACAAATGATAATTGCCTGCACATTCTAACTGTACAGAGACATAGTAGAAATTGAAATAAAAATACTGCTATGTCTAGATAAGGGTCCAGGGGAGATGATGTATAGGAAGCAGAATAACCACACAAAAAATGTGGCTGAGCTTTGCTTTATGTGACCCAAGAAACTTTCCATTGAATTTCCAATGCCAATAGCGTGGTGGCATACAGTAAGTGCAAATTCAGGTAAATTGTGGCATGGTCCAAACAGGTAATGTGCCCAATATCTTTATCAACCAAGAGGTACAAATGGAAATGATTACCAAAAAAGTAGTCAAGGAGGAGAATATAAGATATTGTTCCTCTTTTTTAAATGTTAGAGCCACCAGGTATCCACTAACTAAAAATGATGTACAGTCATTTTTAAACTTTCTTGCTCCTTTAGGAGAAGATCAAAGGACTCCTGAGGAAGCATCAAGAGAGGGCTCTAGAGCACTTATCAGGGGCGGATTGGGATTGAACACCAGCCCGGGAAATTTATGGAAGCAGCCCTAATGGGGGTGGAGTCTGTTGAGGGGGAGGGGCCTGTCAAGAGGGTGAGGTCACTCCTCAGAGGTCCTGATTCTGAGATAGACACAGTTGGGGCCTCCTTTGCTTTACGTTATGCTAATGTGTACCTGTGACTATGGCCCTCATTCTGAGTTGATTGCTCGCTAGCTACTTTTAGCAGCCATGCAAACGCATTGTCACCACCCACGAGGGAGTGTATTTTCGCTTTGCAAGTGTGCGATCGCATGTGCAGCTGAGCGACACAAACACATTTTGTGCTAAACAAGACCAGCCCTGTAGTTACTTATCCTGTGCGATGATTCTAGCAATGGAGGTCCCGGAATTGATGTCAAATACCCGCCCTGCAAACGCCTGGACACGCCTGCGTTTTCCCAAACACTCCCAGAAAACGGTCAGTTGCCACCCACAAACGCCCTCTTCCTGTCAAATGGATTAGTCGCTAAAAGCATTGCACAACAACGATGATCTTTGTACCCGTACGACGCGCGTGCGCATTGCGGTGCATACGCAGTGTTGCATTTTTTTTACCTGATCGCCGCGCTGCGAAAATCGGCAGCGAGCGATCAACTCAGAATGACTCCCTTTATGCATATGCTGCTACAATACCCTTCCCTGATGCACATCTGTACGTCTGAATATACAAGGACTGGTATGCCCACTTTCAGTGTCTACTGACACTGCAGTCATGCCTTTAATCTACTTCTGATTTTATTGATTTTTCATTCTACAAACCCCTTTTTTTAACCTTATATGTTTCAAAGTACAGGGAGGAGGAGCAGAGCCGGCCCTAACCAATATGATGCCCTAGGCAAGATTTTGGCTGGTGCCCCCTAGCACCACCGCTGGTTCCACCTCTGACCTTGCACCTCTTTCCCAGCACCATCACCCCTCACCCGTAGCAGTCCTTATTTTGGTGTTTGTACCCCCTATATTTTAAATAGGAACAGTTTGTACATTTGGCGCACAGCCCAAAAAGGGGTGTGTTTTTGCTGGCAAGGGGCATGGCCACACAATAGTAACCCAAATTCCAATTACGCCACACAGTACTGCAACTTTATTCACATTTGATCATGCAATAGTGTCCATAGTTCATATTACATCCCACAGTAGTATCACTTTACCTTATAAACGTTACTCCTCACAGTAGAGCCCCTTATTCACAATACATCACACTGAATTGCTCCTTATTCACATTACACCACACCCTATTGCTCTTTATTCACATTAGACGACACAGTAGTGCCTTTTCTATATGCAACGCCACATAGTAGAGCACCTTATACACATAATGCCACACATTAGTAATGCATTTATACACATAACTCCACACAGTAATGCCCCTTACACATATGAGACACATTATTAATGTCCTTATAAACATAATGCGCCTTACACATTATGACAACCTTTATTAATGCCCTTTTACACATAATGTCCCTTACACATATGCTGCACATTATTAATGCCCTTATACACATAATGACACACATAGTGCCCCCTACACATTTGCTGCACATAATTAGTGCTCCTATACACATAATGACACACATACAGTAGTACCCTTTTACACATATGCCGCACATTGTTAATGCCCTTATACACATAATGACATGCATAGTGCCCCTTACACATATTCCAAACATTACTGCACAACCAACCCACTCACATGCACACAGCAATCACACTGCCACTAACACTGTGACCTCTGCCTCTGTTTGGATACAGATGTGTCCTCATAAATCTTGCCTCAATGCTACCGTCTGGCACCTTTTTGGAATCAAAATGCATCTTATTTGCATTGCTATGTGCCTAGGATGCACAAGCAGCTTCTACTGATTAAAATGATATGCAGTATGCCTATATACTGTGTGAGACTGTGGCTGTATCTGCATATGAAATGCTACACACAGAATATAGGCATGCTGCATATCATTTTAATAAGCAGAAGCTGCTGATGCCCCTAGGCATATCAAATGCCCTAGGCAATTGCCTAGTTTGCCTATACCTATGGCCGGCTCTGAGGAGGAGCACACACTACATACAGCACAGTACAGGGAGGGAGTACACACAAGTAGTGAAACACAGACACAGGGGACCAGCACAGCAGAATCTGTCCCAGTGGCCAATCTGCCCCTGATTACATACATAGCTACCATATTACATACATAGCCACCACATTATTACATGACTAGCACCACATTATACAAATAGCACTGCATTACATGTATAGCACCACCTTACTCGTATAGCACCGCATTACATGTATAGCACTACGCGTATAGCACTGCATTACACAAATAGCATCACATAACACGAATAGCACAACATTACAGGTATAGCACCGCACTACACTTATAGACCGCATTATATGACTAGCACATACATAGCCACTGCATTACATACGTAGCCACCACATTACATACGTAGCCACCGCATTACATACGTAGACACCGGATAAATAGGCCCATCATCATGGACAGACATTGGGCAGCTGTAGGGCTGAAGGACGTTGCATTAGAGATTGTCCCAGGGCTGGCTGTGAGTGCTGCCTGGTCAGCTGGCATCCTGAGAACAAAGTGCATCCTGCTCCTGTCCAGTACTCAAACCATACACTGTGACCGGGGATGCCCTAACCCTTACACTAACATGATAATGCAAATAATGTAATTAAAAGTAACCTCTCTGCCGGGTCCCCTTCAGTACTCAGTCGCCGCTCTGACCAGTTCAGTGAGAGTGCGGGTGCTGGGGTGGCAGCGGGTATAGTTAACCCGGCTCCGACCATCACTTTGCTGCTGCTCCTGAGCCGGGCTCGTTGAAGAGACCTTTGGCCGGGGCCAGGGAGAGGATGGTTAACTTTCTCAAGGTCCCCCATTGGTAGAACAGCATCACCACTTTTCACGGCTAATGGGACCTAACTTCCGGATTGCATGCCAATGAACCACAAGTACTGGAAACAGTGTGAGCCAGCCCAGCCCGAGTGTGAATCGGCCTGGCTGAGGGGGATATGGGACCGGCCCATTGACATCTGTCATGGTGTCCTGGTGGGCCAATCCGCCCCTGGTAACTGCACTCCTTGCACCCATGGTAGCTACACCCATGTATATAACACGTGTAACTGCGATAGGGATGGTGGCCCCTCTCAGCTGTGGGTCCCAAAGCAGCTGCACCTATAGTAGCTACACCCTGCATATAATACATGTAATTGTGACAGGGAAGGTTGCCCCACTCAGCTCTGCATAGCAGTTGCACTCCCTGCACTTATGGTAGCTATGTCCTTATATATAACACATGTAAATGTGACAGGGAAGGTGGCCCCTCTCAGCACTGGGCCCCATAGCAGCTGCACTCCTCGCACCTACGGTAGCTACACCCTTGTATATAACACATGTAACTGTGACAGGAAAGGTGGTCCCTCTCAGCACTGGGCCCCATAGCAGCGGCACTCCTCGCACCGACGGTAGCTACACCCTTGTATATAACACATGTAACTGTGACAGGGAAGGTGGACCCTCTCAGCACTGGGCCTCATAGCGGCTGCACTCCTTGCACCTTTGGTAGCTACACCCTGTATATAACACATGTAACTGTGACAGGGAAGGTGGCCTCTCTCAGCTCTGGGTCCCATAGCATCTGCATGGTAGCTACACCCTGTATATAACACATTTAACTGTGACAGGGAAGGTGGCCCTCTCAGCTCTGGGCTCCATAGCAGCTGCACTCCCTGCACCTATGGTATCAGAATGCTGACCGCTGGGATCCCAACCGCCGGTTACACGATCTCAACGCATGATAGAGCATATGGTACTTGCCTATTCTCCCGCAATGTCTTGGAGACTCCAGGATAGCAGGCACCAAGGTGTAGGCATATCTTCAGTAACGCCTCAGTTCCACACGCTGATGTCCACTTACCGTGTGAAGTGACCAGTCCAGGTGAGCTGATGACGATATTCCTGCTGAATCCCATCATCATGGCCCCTTCCCCTACTTTACAATGACGTAATCGTGGCTTTATATACTGTGCCTTGATGATGCGATTCTGCTGCCATGCCCCTGCACTGCCCACATGGTTGCGCCATACCCCTCCCAACTGGCAGCCAAGAACTTGGTGAGTGTGTGATATCTGGGCCCTGTAGCTCACCAGCAAAAAAGTATCTATTTTTTAACCATTTCATCACCCCCACATCCACTGCATACAATGGGGTCTATGTACTTTAGGTTGAACTCGATGGACAAATTGTCTTTTTTCAACCTTAGATACTATGTTACTATGTACTAAGCCTTGGAGAGAGATAAAGTGGATGGAGATAAAGTACCAGCCAATCAGCTCCTGTCATTTTTCAAACCCAGCCTATAATATGACAGTTAGCAGCTGATTGGCTGGTACTTATCTCCGTCCACTTTATCTCTCTCCAAGGCTTAGTAAATAGACTCCAGTATTTGTAACGAGCCCCAGTGCTTTAGCCTACCAAACACCCACCACATCCACCAATTTTGCAACTAAACACTGTAAAGCATGAGAGGACATGGGCTGTTATTCGATGTCTCCACTGTACAGCTGGCCACACGCAGGCCCATCCCACCTATGGAGATGTGGCCCAGGATTATTCATCAATTTGACCTCACACTTGGATGGCCAAACCTGACATGGACCAGTAAAACAGCCCCATGGGGTTTCTGGAGGATCTATGGGGCCAATTCAGACCTGATCGCTCCCTAGCTGTTTTTTGCAGGGGAGTGTATTTTAGCTGTGCAAGTGTGTGATCGCATGTGCAGCCGAGCGGTACAAAAGATTTTGTGCAGTTTCTGAGAAGCCCAGGACTTATCGATATTTCAAAAGAAAAAAGAGAGACTCTGTGTTGGGGCACTCTTAAAGAGTCTCTCTTTTTTCTTTTGAAATATCGACACGTACAATTGACTCTGGGTGCACCACCAACAATATCAACTCCTTGGATACCTATTTCAGGCATCTTTCATGTATATGCACTGTTGGTTCACAAGGCACAAATTTTACAAGAAACAAGATGAGTCAATTGTTTCCCTTGGCGCATAGGGAAAATCTATGTAATAGTTATATTACTTTCCTAAATACAGTAGTTGATTTCTACTTTTCTGCGTACCCCCACTCACGTTGGTCTAAAGTGGGTGGCACACATAAAGGTATCTTTGTCCTTTCCTACGCAGAGCTCAGAGTCTGAAAGTAGTCTATGAATGTCGTACCCCAACTCACACGGCAATAAAGGTTTGGACTCCTATCAAGGTTTCTTTCAGTCGACTGAAAGAAACCTTGATAGGAGTCCAAACCTTTATTGCCGTGTGAGTTGGGGTACGACATTCATAGACTACTTTCAGACTCTGAGCTCTGCGTAGGAAAGGACAAAGATACCTTTATGTGTGCCACCCACTTTAGACCAACGTGAGTGGGGGTACGCAGAAAAGTAGAAATCAACTACTGTATTTAGGAAAGTAATATAACTATTACATAGATTTTCCCTATGCGCCAAGGGAAACAATTGACTCATCTTGTTGTTTGTCCATTCAGTTAAAAGTTGGATTAGGGGTGATATCCATTAGAGTCAAGAGTTTCCATAGGCTGCATCCCCTTGCGCCATTTTTGTAGTGTTTACAAAAATATATTTTCCCTACAAATTTTACAAGAGCCTATTACAAATATTACCTTAATAGTCCTGTGCGGCACCTCATTGAACTACTTCTAAGCCCAGGACTTACTCAGCCGCTGTGATCACTTCAACCTGTCCGGGACCAGAATTCACGTCAGACACCCGCCCTGCAAACACCTGCATTTTTCCAACCACTCTCAGAAAACAGTCAGTTGACACCCACAAATGCCTTCTTCCTATCAATCCCCTTGCGATCGCCCATGCGAAAGGATTCTTTGCACAAACCCATTGCAGAGTAACAAACCGCTTTGTACCTGTGCAACGTGCCTGCACATTGCGGTGCATACACATGCGCAGTTCTGACCTGATGGCAGCACTTCAAAAATTGCTAGCGAGCGATCAGGTCTGAATTAGGCCCTATAAACTAGAGATGAGCGCCTGAAATTTTTCGGGTTTTGTGTTTTGGTTTTGGGTTCGGTTCCGCGGCCGTGTTTTGGGTTCGAACGCGTTTTGGCAAAACCTCACCGAATTTTTTTTGTCGGATTCGGGTGTGTTTTGGATTCGGGTGTTTTTTTCAAAAAACACTAAAAAACAGCTTAAATCATAGAATTTGGGGGTCATTTTGATCCCAAAGTATTATTAACCTCAAAAACCATAATTTACACTCATTTTCAGTCTATTCTGAATACCTCACACCTCACAATATTATTTTTAGTCCTAAAATTTGCACCGAGGTCGCTGTGTGAGTAAGATAAGCGACCCTAGTGGCCGACACAAACACCGGGCCCATCTAGGAGTGGCACTGCAGTGTCACGCAGGATGTCCCTTCCAAAAAACCCTCCCCAAACAGCACATGACGCAAAGAAAAAAAGAGGCGCAATGAGGTAGCTGTGTGAGTAAGATTAGCGACCCTAGTGGCCGACACAAACACCGGACCCATCTAGGAGTGGCACTGCAGTGTCACGCAGGATGGCCCTTCCAAAAAACCCTCCCCAAACAGCACATGATGCAAAGAAAAAAAGAGGCGCAATGAGGTAGCTGACTGTGTGAGTAAGATTAGCGACCCTAGTGGCCGACACAAACACCGGGCCCATCTAGGAGTGGCACTGCAGTGTCACGCAGGATGTCCCTTCCAAAAAACCCTCCCCAAACAGCACATGACGCAAAGAAAAAAAGAGGCGCAATGAGGTAGCTGTGTGAGTAAGATTAGCGACCCTAGTGGCCGACACAAACACCGGGCCCATCTAGGAGTGGCACTGCAGTGTCACGCAGGATGGCCCTTCCAAAAAACCCTCCCCAAACAGCACATGACGCAAAGAAAAAAAGAGGCGCAATGAGGTAGCTGTGTGAGTAAGATTAGCGACCCTAGTGGCCGACACAAACACCGGGCCCATCTAGGAGTGGCACTGCAGTGTCACGCAGGATGTCCCTTCCAAAAAACCCTCCCCAAACAGCACATGACGCAAAGAAAAAAAGAGGCGCAATGAGGTAGCTGTGTGAGTAAGATTAGCGACCCTAGTGGCCGACACAAACACCGGGCCCATCTAGGAGTGGCACTGCAGTGTCACGCAGGATGTCCCTTCCAAAAAACCCTCCCCAAACAGCACATGACGCAAAGAAAAAAAGAGGCGCAATGAGGTAGCTGACTGTGTGAGTAAGATTAGCGACCCTAGTGGCCGACACAAACACCGGGCCCATCTAGGAGTGGCACTGCAGTGTCACGCAGGATGTCCCTTCCAAAAAACCCTCCCCAATCAGCACATGATGCAAAGAAAAAGAAAAGAAAAAAGAGGTGCAAGATGGAATTGTCCTTGGGCCCTCCCACCCACCCTTATGTTGTATAAACAAAACAGGACATGCACACTTTAACCAACCCATCATTTCAGTGACAGGGTCTGCCACACGACTGTGACTGATATGACGGGTTGGTTTGGACCCCCCCCAAAAAAGAAGCAATTAATCTCTCCTTGCACAAACTGGCTCTACAGAGGCAAGATGTCCACCTCATCTTCACCCTCCGATATATCACCGTGTACATCCCCCTCCTCACAGATTATCAATTCGTCCCCACTGGAATCCACCATCTCAGCTCCCTGTGTACTTTGTGGAGGCAATTGCTGCTGGTCAATGTCTCCGCGGAGGAATTGATTATAATTCATTTTAATGAACATCATCTTCTCCACATTTTCTGGATGTAACCTCGTACGCCGATTGCTGACAAGGTGAGCGGCGGCACTAAACACTCTTTCGGAGTACACACTTGTGGGAGGGCAACTTAGGTAGAATAAAGCCAGTTTGTGCAAGGGCCTCCAAATTGCCTCTTTTTCCTGCCAGTATAAGTACGGACTGTGTGACGTGCCTACTTGGATGCGGTCACTCATATAATCCTCCACCATTCTATCAATGTTGAGAGAATCATATGCAGTGACAGTAGACGACATGTCCGTAATCGTTGTCAGGTCCTTCAGTCCGGACCAGATGTCAGCATCAGCAGTCGCTCCAGACTGCCCTGCATCACCGCCAGCGGGTGGGCTCGGAATTCTGAGCCTTTTCCTCGCACCCCCAGTTGCGGGAGAATGTGAAGGAGGAGATGTTGACAGGTCGCGTTCCGCTTGACTTGACAATTTTGTCACCAGCAGGTCTTTCAACCCCAGCAGACCTGTGTCTGCCGGAAAGAGAGATCCAAGGTAGGCTTTAAATCTAGGATCGAGCACGGTGGCCAAAATGTAGTGCTCTGATTTCAACAGATTGACCACCCGTGAATCCTTGTTAAGCGAATTAAGGGCTGCATCCACAAGTCCCACATGCCTAGCGGAATCGCTCCCTTTTAGCTCCTTCTTCAATGCCTCCAGCTTCTTCTGCAAAAGCCTGATGAGGGGAATGACCTGACTCAGGCTGGCAGTGTCTGAACTGACTTCACGTGTGGCAAGTTCAAAGGGCATCAGAACCTTGCACAACGTTGAAATCATTCTCCACTGCACTTGAGACAGGTGCATTCCACCTACTATATCGTGCTCAATTGTATAGGCTTGAATGGCCTTTTGCTGCTCCTCCAACCTCTGAAGCATATAGAGGGTTGAATTCCACCTCGTTACCACTTCTTGCTTCAGATGATGGCAGGGCAGGTTCAGTAGTTTTTGGTGGTGCTCCAGTCTTCTGTACGTGGTGCCTGTACGCCGAAAGTGTCCCGCAATTTTTCTGGCCACCGACAGCATCTCTTGCACGCCCCTGTCGTTTTTTAAAAAATTCTGCACCACCAAATTCAAGGTATGTGCAAAACATGGGACGTGCTGGAATTTGCCCATATTTAATGCACACACAATATTGCTGGCGTTGTCCGATGCCACAAATCCACAGGAGAGTCCAATTGGGGTAAGCCATTCCGCGATGATCTTCCTCAGTTGCCGTAAGAGGTTTTCAGCTGTGTGCGTATTCTGGAAAGCGGTGATACAAAGCGTAGCCTGCCTAGGAAAGAGTTGGCGTTTGCGAGATGCTGCTACTGGTGCCGCCGCTGCTGTTCTTGCGGCGGGAGTCCATACATCTACCCAGTGGGCTGTCACAGTCATATAGTCCTGACCCTGCCCTGCTCCACTTGTCCACATGTCCGTGGTTAAGTGGACATTGGGTACAACTGCATTTTTTAGGACACTGGTGAGTCTTTTTCTGACGTCCGTGTACATTCTCGGTATCGCCTGCCTAGAGAAGTGGAACCTAGATGGTATTTGGTAACGGGGGCACACTGCCTCAATAAATTGTCTAGTTCCCTGTGAACTAACGGCGGATACCGGACGCACGTCTAACACCAACATAGTTGTCAAGGCCTCAGTTATCCGCTTTGCAGTAGGATGACTGCTGTGATATTTCATCTTCCTCGCAAAGGACTGTTGAACAGTCAATTGCTTACTGGAAGTAGTACAAGTGGGCTTACGACTTCCCCTCTGGGATGACCATCGACTCCCAGCGGCAACAACAGCAGCGCCAGCAGCAGTAGGCGTTACACGCAAGGATGCATCGGAGGAATCCCAGGCAGGAGTGGACTCGTCAGAATTGCCAGTGACATGGCCTGCAGGACTATTGGCATTCCTGGGGAAGGAGGAAATTGACACTGAGGGAGTTGGTGGGGTGGTTTGCGTGAGCTTAGTTACAAGAGGAAGGGATTTACTGGTCAGTGGACTGCTTCCGCTGTCACCCAAAGTTTTTGAACTTGTCACTGACTTATTATGAATGCGCTGCAGGTGACGTATAAGGGAGGATGTTCCGAGGTGGTTAACGTCCTTACCCCTACTTATTACAGCTTGACAAAGGGAACACACGGCTTGACACCTGTTGTCCGCATTTCTTGTGAAATACCTCCACACCGAAGAGCTGATTTTTTTGGTATTTTCACCTGGCATGTCAACGGCCATATTCCTCCCACGGACAACAGGTGTCTCCCCGGGTGCCTGACTTAAACAAACCACCTCACCATCAGAATCCTCCTGGTCAATTTCCTCCCCAGCGCCAGCAACACCCATATCCTCCTCATCCTGGTGTACTTCAACACTGACATCTTCAATCTGACTATCAGGAACTGGACTGCGGGTGCTCCTTCCTGCACTTGCAGGGGGCGTGCAAATGGTGGAAGGCGCATGCTATTCACGTCCAGTGTTGGGAAGGTCAGGCATCGCAACCGACACAATTGGACTCTCCTTGTGGATTTGGGATTTCGAAGAATGCACAGTTCTTTGCTGTGCTGCTTTTGCCAGCTTGAGTCTTTTCATTTTTCTAGCGAGAGGCTGAGTGCTTCCATCCTCATGTGAAGCTGAACCACTAGCCATGAACATAGGCCAGGGCCTCAGCCGTTCCTTGCCACTCCGTGTGGTAAATGGCATATTGGCAAGTTTACGCTTCTCCTCCGACAATTTTATTTTAGGTTTTGGAGTCCTTTTTTTTCTGATATTTGGTGTTTTGGATTTGACATGCTCTGTACTATGACATTGGGCATCGGCCTTGGCAGACGACGTTGCTGGCATTTCATCGTCTCGGCCATGACTAGTGGCAGCAGCTTCAGCACGAGGTGGAAGTGGATCTTGATCTTTCCCTAATTTTGGAACCTCAACATTTTTGTTCTCCATATTTTAATAGGCACAACTAAAAGGCACCTCAGGTAAACAATGGAGATGGATACTAGTATACAATTATGGACTGCCTGCCGACTGCAGACACAGAGGTAGCCACAGCCGTGAACTACCGTACTGTACTGTGTCTGCAGCTAATATAGACTGGTTGATAAAGAGAAGATGTCTATGTAACTATGTATGTATAAAGAAGACTGAAAAAAATCCACGGTTAGGTGGTATACAATTATGGACGGACTGCCTGCCGAGTGCAGACACAGAGGTAGCCACAGCCGTGAACTACCGTACTGTACTGTGTCTGCAGCTAATATAGACTGGTTGATAAAGAGAAGATGTCTATGTAACTATGTATGTATAAAGAAGAATGAAAAAAATCCACGGTTAGGTGGTATTACAATTATGGACGGACTGCCTGCCGAGTGCAGAGACACAGAGGTAGCCACAGCCGTGAACTACCGTACTGTGTCTGCTGCGACTGGATGATAAATGATATAAAAAATATATATATATCACTACTGCAGCCGGACAGGTATATATTATATATTATATAATGACGGACCTGCTGGACACTGTCTGTCAGCAGAATGAGTTTTATTTTTATAGAATAAAAAAAAAAAAACACACAAGTGAAGTCACACGACGAGTGTTTAACTTTTTCAGGCAATCACAATATAAGTATACTACTAACTATACTGGTGGTCAGTGTGGTCAGGTCACTGGTCAGTCACACTGGCAGTGGCACTCCTGCAGCAAAAGTGTGCACTGTTTAATTTTAATATAATATGTACTCCTGGCTCCTGCTATAACCTATAACTGGCACTGCAGTAGTGCTCCCCAGTCTCCCCCACAATTATAAGCTGTGTGAGCTGAGCAGTCAGACAGATATATAATATATATAGATGATGCAGCACACTGGCCTGAGCCTGAGCAGTGCACACAGATATGGTATGTGACTGACTGAGTCACTGTGTGTATCGCTTTTTTCAGGCAGAGAACGGATATATTAAATAAACTGCACTGTGTGTCTGGTGGTCACTCACTATATAATATATTATGTACTCCTGGCTCCTGCTATAACCTATAACTGGCACTGCAGTAGTGCTCCCCAGTCTCCCCCACAATTATAAGCTGTGTGAGCTGAGCAGTCAGACAGATATATATAATATTATATATAGATAATAGATGATGCAGCACACTGGCCTGAGCCTGAGCAGTGCACACAGATATGGTATGTGACTGACTGAGTCACTGTGTGTATCGCTCTTTTCAGGCAGAGAACGGATATATTAAATAAACTGCACTGTGTGTCTGGTGGTCACTCACTATATAATATATTATGTACTCCTGGCTCCTGCTATAACCTATAACTGGCACTGCAGTAGTGCTCCCCAGTCTCCCCCACAATTATAAGCTGTGTGAGCTGAGCAGTCAGACAGATATATATAATATTATATATAGATAATAGATGATGCAGCACACTGGCCTGAGCCTGAGCAGTGCACACAGATATGGTATGTGACTGACTGAGTCACTGTGTGTATCGCTTTTTTCAGGCAGAGAACGGATATATTAAATAAACTGCACTGTGTGTCTGGTGGTCACTCACTATATAATATATTATGTACTCCTGGCTCCTGCTATAACCTATAACTGGCACTGCAGTAGTGCTCCCCAGTCTCCCCCACAATTATAAGCTGTGTGAGCTGAGCAGTCAGACAGATATATATAATATTATTAGAGATGAGCGCCTGAAATTTTTCGGGTTTTGTGTTTTGGTTTTGGGTTCGGTTCCGCGGCCGTGTTTTGGGTTCGAACGCGTTTTGGCAAAACCTCACCGAATTTTTTTTGTCGGATTCGGGTGTGTTTTGGATTCGGGTGTTTTTTTCAAAAAACACTAAAAAACAGCTTAAATCATAGAATTTGGGGGTCATTTTGATCCCAAAGTATTATTAACCTCAAAAACCATAATTTACACTCATTTTCAGTCTATTCTGAATACCTCACACCTCACAATATTATTTTTAGTCCTAAAATTTGCACCGAGGTCGCTGTGTGAGTAAGATAAGCGACCCTAGTGGCCGACACAAACACCGGGCCCATCTAGGAGTGGCACTGCAGTGTCACGCAGGATGTCCCTTCCAAAAAACCCTCCCCAAACAGCACATGACGCAAAGAAAAAAAGAGGCGCAATGAGGTAGCTGTGTGAGTAAGATTAGCGACCCTAGTGGCCAACACAAACACCGGGCCCATCTAGGAGTGGCACTGCAGTGTCATGCAGGATGTCCCTTCCAAAAAACCCTCCCCAAACAGCACATGACGCAAAGAAAAAAAGAGGCGCAATGAGGTAGCTGACTGTGTGAGTAAGATTAGCGACCCTAGTGGCCGACACAAACACCGGGCCCATCTAGGAGTGGCACTGCAGTGTCACGCAGGATGTCCCTTCCAAAAAACCCTCCCCAATCAGCACATGATGCAAAGAAAAAGAAAAGAAAAAAGAGGTGCAAGATGGAATTGTCCTTGGGCCCTCCCACCCACCCTTATGTTGTATAAACAAAACAGGACATGCACACTTTAACCAACCCATCATTTCAGTGACAGGGTCTGCCACACGACTGTGACTGATATGACGGGTTGGTTTGGACCCCCCCCCAAAAAAGAAGCAATTAATCTCTCCTTGCACAAACTGGCTCTACAGAGGCAAGATGTCCACCTCATCTTCACCCTCCGATATATCACCGTGTACATCCCCCTCCTCACAGATTATCAATTCGTCCCCACTGGAATCCACCATCTCAGCTCCCTGTGTACTTTGTGGAGGCAATTGCTGCTGGTCAATGTCTCCGCGGAGGAATTGATTATAATTCATTTTAATGAACATCATCTTCTCCACATTTTCTGGATGTAACCTCGTACGCCGATTGCTGACAAGGTGAGCGGCGGCACTAAACACTCTTTCGGAGTACACACTTGTGGGAGGGCAACTTAGGTAGAATAAAGCCAGTTTGTGCAAGGGCCTCCAAATTGCCTCTTTTTCCTGCCAGTATAAGTACGGACTGTGTGACGTGCCTACTTGGATGCGGTCACTCATATAATCCTCCACCATTCTATCAATGTTGAGAGAATCATATGCAGTGACAGTAGACGACATGTCCGTAATCGTTGTCAGGTCCTTCAGTCCGGACCAGATGTCAGCATCAGCAGTCGCTCCAGACTGCCCTGCATCACCGCCAGCGGGTGGGCTCGGAATTCTGAGCCTTTTCCTCGCACCCCCAGTTGCGGGAGAATGTGAAGGAGGAGATGTTGACAGGTCGCGTTCCGCTTGACTTGACAATTTTGTCACCAGCAGGTCTTTCAACCCCAGCAGACCTGTGTCTGCCGGAAAGAGAGATCCAAGGTAGGCTTTAAATCTAGGATCGAGCACGGTGGCCAAAATGTAGTGCTCTGATTTCAACAGATTGACCACCCGTGAATCCTTGTTAAGCGAATTAAGGGCTGCATCCACAAGTCCCACATGCCTAGCGGAATCGCTCCCTTTTAGCACCTTCTTCAATGCCTCCAGCTTCTTCTGCAAAAGCCTGATGAGGGGAATGACCTGACTCAGGCTGGCAGTGTCTGAACTGACTTCACGTGTGGCAAGTTCAAAGGGCATCAGAACCTTGCACAACGTTGAAATCATTCTCCACTGCACTTGAGACAGGTGCATTCCACCTACTATATCGTGCTCAATTGTATAGGCTTGAATGGCCTTTTGCTGCTCCTCCAACCTCTGAAGCATATAGAGGGTTGAATTCCACCTCGTTACCACTTCTTGCTTCAGATGATGGCAGGGCAGGTTCAGTAGTTTTTGGTGGTGCTCCAGTCTTCTGTACGTGGTGCCTGTACGCCGAAAGTGTCCCGCAATTTTTCTGGCCACCGACAGCATCTCTTGCACGCCCCTGTCGTTTTTTAAAAAATTCTGCACCACCAAATTCAAGGTATGTGCAAAACATGGGACGTGCTGGAATTTGCCCATATTTAATGCACACACAATATTGCTGGCGTTGTCCGATGCCACAAATCCACAGGAGAGTCCAATTGGGGTAAGCCATTCCGCGATGATCTTCCTCAGTTGCCGTAAGAGGTTTTCAGCTGTGTGCGTATTCTGGAAAGCGGTGATACAAAGCGTAGCCTGCCTAGGAAAGAGTTGGCGTTTGCGAGATGCTGCTACTGGTGCCGCCGCTGCTGTTCTTGCGGCGGGAGTCCATACATCTACCCAGTGGGCTGTCACAGTCATATAGTCCTGACCCTGCCCTGCTCCACTTGTCCACATGTCCGTGGTTAAGTGGACATTGGGTACAACTGCATTTTTTAGGACACTGGTGAGTCTTTTTCTGACGTCCGTGTACATTCTCGGTATCGCCTGCCTAGAGAAGTGGAACCTAGATGGTATTTGGTAACGGGGGCACACTGCCTCAATAAATTGTCTAGTTCCCTGTGAACTAACGGCGGATACCGGACGCACGTCTAACACCAACATAGTTGTCAAGGACTCAGTTATCCGCTTTGCAGTAGGATGACTGCTGTGATATTTCATCTTCCTCGCAAAGGACTGTTGAACAGTCAATTGCTTACTGGAAGTAGTACAAGTTCCCCTCTGGGATGACCATCGACTCCCAGCGGCAACAACAGCAGCGCCAGCAGCAGTAGGCGTTACACGCAAGGATGCATCGGAGGAATCCCAGGCAGGAGAGGACTCGTCAGAATTGCCAGTGACATGGCCTGCAGGACTATTGGCATTCCTGGGGAAGGAGGAAATTGACACTGAGGGAGTTGGTGGGGTGGTTTGCGTGAGCTTGGTTACAAGAGGAAGGGATTTACTGGTCAGTGGACTGCTTCCGCTGTCACCCAAAGTTTTTGAACTTGTCACTGACTTATTATGAATGCGCTGCAGGTGACGTATAAGGGAGGATGTTCCGAGGTGGTTAACGTCCTTACCCCTACTTATTACAGCTTGACAAAGGGAACACACGGCTTGACACCTGTTGTCCGCATTTCTGGTGAAATACCTCCACACCGAAGAGCTGATTTTTTTGGTATTTTCACCTGGCATGTCAACGGCCATATTCCTCCCACGGACAACAGGTGTCTCCCCGGGTGCCTGACTTAAACAAACCACCTCACCATCAGAATCCTCCTGGTCAATTTCCTCCCCAGCGCCAGCAACACCCATATCCTCCTCATCCTGGTGTACTTCAACACTGACATCTTCAATCTGACTATCAGGAACTGGACTGCGGGTGCTCCTTCCAGCACTTGCAGGGGGCGTGCAAATGGTGGAAGGCGCATGCTCTTCACGTCCAGTGTTGGGAAGGTCAGGCATCGCAACCGACACAATTGGACTCTCCTTGTGGATTTGGGATTTCGAAGAATGCACAGTTCTTTGCTGTGCTGCTTTTGCCAGCTTGAGTCTTTTCATTTTTCTAGCGAGAGGCTGAGTGCTTCCATCCTCATGTGAAGCTGAACAACTAGCCATGAACATCGGCCAGGGCCTCAGCCGTTCCTTGCCACTCCGTGTGGTAAATGGCATATTGGCAAGTTTACGCTTCTCCTCCGACAATTTTATTTTAGGTTTTGGAGTCCTTTTTTTACTGATATTTGGTGTTTTGGATTTGACATGCTCTGTACTATGACATTGGGCATCGGCCTTGGCAGACGACGTTGCTGGCATTTCATCGTCTCGGCCATGACTAGTGGCAGCAGCTTCAGCACGAGGTGGAAGTGGATCTTGATCTTTCCCTAATTTTGGAACCTCAACATTTTTGTTCTCCATATTTTAATAGGCACAACTAAAAGGCACCTCAGGTAAACAATGGAGATGGATGGATTGGATACTAGTATACAATTATGGACGGGCTGCCGAGTGCCGACACAGAGGTAGCCACAGCCGTGAACTACCGCACTGTACTGTGTCTGCTGCTAATATATAGACTGGTTGATAAAGAGATAGTATACTCGTAACTAGTATGTATGTATAAAGAAAGAAAAAAAAAACACGGTTAGGTGGTATATACAATTATGGACGGGCTGCCGAGTGCCGACACAGAGGTAGCCACAGCCGTGAACTACCGCACTGTACTGTGTCTGCTGCTAATATATAGACTGGTTGATAAAGAGATAGTATACTCGTAACTAGTATGTATGTATAAAGAAAGAAAAAAAAACCACGGTTAGGTGGTATATACAATTATGGACGGGCTGCCGAGTGCCGACACAGAGGTAGCCACAGCCGTGAACTACCGCACTGTACTGTGTCTGCTGCTAATATAGACTGGTTGATAAAGAGATAGTATACTCGTAACTAGTATGTATGTATAAAGAAAGAAAAAAAAACCACGGTTAGGTGGTATATACAATTATGGACGGGCTGCCGAGTGCCGACACAGAGGTAGCCACAGCCGTGAACTACCGCACTGTACTGTGTCTGCTGCTAATATATAGACTGGTTGATAAAGAGATAGTATACTCGTAACTAGTATGTATGTATAAAGAAAGAAAAAAAAACCACGGTTAGGTGGTATATACAATTATGGACGGGCTGCCGAGTGCCGACACAGAGGTAGCCACAGCCGTGAACTACCGCACTGTACTGTGTCTGCTGCTAATATATAGACTGGTTGATAAAGAGATAGTATACTCGTAACTAGTATGTATGTATAAAGAAAGAAAAAAAAACCACGGTTAGGTGGTATATACAATTATGGACGGGCTGCCGAGTGCCGACACAGAGGTAGCCACAGCCGTGAACTACCGCACTGTACTGTGTCTGCTGCTAATATATAGACTGGTTGATAAAGAGATAGTATACTCGTAACTAGTATGTATGTATAAAGAAAGAAAAAAAAACCACGGTTAGGTGGTATATACAATTATGGACGGGCTGCCGAGTGCCGACACAGAGGTAGCCACAGCCGTGAACTACCGCACTGTACTGTGTCTGCTGCTAATATAGACTAGTTGATAAAGAGATAGTATACTCGTAACTAGTATGTATGTATAAAGAAAGAAAAAAAAACCACGGTTAGGTGGTATATACAATTATGGACGGGCTGCCGAGTGGCGACACAGAGGTAGCCACAGCCGTGAACTACCGCACTGTACTGTGTCTGCTGCTAATATATAGACTGGTTGATAAAGAGATAGTATACTCGTAACTAGTATGTATGTATAAAGAAAGAAAAAAAAACCACGGTTAGGTGGTATATACAATTATGGACGGGCTGCCGAGTGCCGACACAGAGGTAGCCACAGCCGTGAACTACCGCACTGTACTGTGTCTGCTGCTAATATATAGACTGGTTGATAAAGAGATAGTATACTCGTAACTAGTATGTATGTATAAAGAAAGAAAAAAAAAACACGGTTAGGTGGTATATACAATTATGGACGGGCTGCCGAGTGCCGACACAGAGGTAGCCACAGCCGTGAACTACCGCACTGTACTGTGTCTGCTGCTAATATATAGACTGGTTGATAAAGAGATAGTATACTCGTAACTAGTATGTATGTATAAAGAAAGAAAAAAAAACCACGGTTAGGTGGTATATACAATTATGGACGGGCTGCCGAGTGCCGACACAGAGGTAGCCACAGCCGTGAACTACCGCACTGTACTGTGTCTGCTGCTAATATATAGACTGGTTGATAAAGAGATAGTATACTCGTAACTAGTATGTATGTATAAAGAAAGAAAAAAAAACCACGGTTAGGTGGTATATACAATTATGGACGGGCTGCCGAGTGCCGACACAGAGGTAGCCACAGCCGTGAACTACCGCACTGTACTGTGTCTGCTGCTAATATAGACTGGTTGATAAAGAGATAGTATACTACTAATATTATATATACTGGTGGTCAGGTCACTGGTCACTAGTCACACTGGCAGTGGCACTCCTGCAGCAAAAGTGTGCACTGTTTAATTTTAATATAATATTATGTACTCCTGGCTCCTGCTATAACCTATAACTGGCACTGCAGTAGTGCTCCCCAGTCTCCCCCACAATTATAAGCTGTGTGAGCTGAGCAGTCAGACAGATATATAATATATATAGATGATGCAGCACACTGGCCTGAGCCTGAGCAGTGCACACAGATATGGTATGTGACTGACTGAGTCACTGTGTGTATCGCTTTTTTCAGGCAGAGAACGGATATATTAAATAAACTGCACTGTGTGTCTGGTGGTCACTCACTATATAATATATTATGTACTCCTGGCTCCTGCTATAACCTATAACTGGCACTGCAGTAGTGCTCCCCAGTCTCCCCCACAATTATAAGCTGTGTGAGCTGAGCAGTCAGACAGATATATATAATATTATATATAGATAATAGATGATGCAGCACACTGGCCTGAGCCTGAGCAGTGCACACAGATATGGTATGTGACTGAGTCACTGTGTGCTGTGTGTCGCTTTTTTCAGGCAGAGAACGGATTATAAATAAAACTGGTGGTCACTGGTCACTATCAGCAAAACTCTGCACTGTACTGAGTACTCCTAATGCTCCCCAAAATTAGTAAATCAAGTGTCTCTCTAATCTATTCTAAACGGAGAGGACGCCAGCCACGTCCTCTCCCTATCAATCTCAATGCACGTGTGAAAATGGCGGCGACGCGCGGCTCCTTATATAGAATCCGAGTCTCGCGATAGAATCCGAGCCTCGCGAGAATCCGACAGCGTCATGATGACGTTCGGGCGCGCTCGGGTTAACCGAGCAAGGCGGGAAGATCCGAGTCGCTCGGACCCGTGAAAAAAAACATGAAGTTCTGGCGGGTTCGGATTCAGAGAAACCGAACCCGCTCATCTCTAAATATTATATATAGATAATAGATGATGCAGCACACTGGCCTGAGCCTGAGCAGTGCACACAGATATGGTATGTGACTGACTGAGTCACTGTGTGTATCGCTTTTTTCAGGCAGAGAACGGATATATTAAATAAACTGCACTGTGTGTCTGGTGGTCACTCACTATATAATATATTATGTACTCCTGGCTCCTGCTATAACCTATAACTGGCACTGCAGTAGTGCTCCCCAGTCTCCCCCACAATTATAAGCTGTGTGAGCTGAGCAGTCAGACAGATATATATAATATTATAATATAGATAATAGATGATGCAGCACACTGGCCTGAGCCTGAGCAGTGCACACAGATATGGTATGTGACTGACTGAGTCACTGTGTGTATCGCTTTTTTCAGGCAGAGAACGGATATATTAAATAAACTGCACTGTGTGTCTGGTGGTCACTCACTATATAATATATTATGTACTCCTGGCTCCTGCTATAACCTATAACTGGCACTGCAGTAGTGCTCCCCAGTCTCCCCCACAATTATAAGCTGTGTGAGCTGAGCAGTCAGACAGATATATATAATATTATATATAGATAATAGATGATGCAGCACACTGGCCTGAGCCTGAGCAGTGCACACAGATATGGTATGTGACTGAGTCACTGTGTGCTGTGTATCGCTTTTTTCAGGCAGAGAACGGATTATAAAGTAAACTGCACTGTCCTCACTAGTAAACTCTCTCCACTCAGTCTCTACACTTCTACAGTAACAGTACTCCTCCTAGTCAGCTCCAGTAAATCTCTCTCAGTCTCTTATAATCTAAATGGAGAGGACGCCAGCCACGTCCTCTCCCTATCAATCTCAATGCACGTGTGAAAATGGCGGCGACGCGCGGCTCCTTATATAGAATCCGAGTCTCGCGATAGAATCCGAGCCTCGCGAGAATCCGACAGCGTCATGATGACGTTCGGGCGCGCTCGGGTTAACCGAGCAAGGCGGGAAGATCCGAGTCGCTCGGACCCGTGAAAAAAAACATGAAGTTCTGGCGGGTTCGGATTCAGAGAAACCGAACCCGCTCATCTCTACTATAAACACTGTGTTATGTGCACATCATAGGTGTGCGCAGGGGGGGGTGCCTGGTGCGCACAGGCACCTCCTAATGTCTGGCACCCTGATCTCACATGCCTGATGTAGCGATCGCCGAGCAAGCTGATTACTGTCCCCTCTGCGCTGCACCCTGTCAGGACTGTATTACTGACCAGACGCCTGGGTTAATCAAGGGTGCCACTGCCACCGGCTTTCAAACTCCCAGCTCCACCTCCATGTACAAAAACAGCGTGATGTGACGTGATTACCCGCCACACCCGCCACATGCCCACCTATCTCCTTCTATGCTATGCCAACGCCAGCCACTGATGAGGATCAGCAACATTGACACGTCGCTCGTTTTTTCAGCAGCAGCAGTACTAGTCTGCGACGGTCAGTGTCAGTGAGTGACTGACTTGTAAGTAAGCTGCTGCAGCTTGCAGAGGAAAGAGGGGGAGCCAGACCAGGCTGAGGAGGAGCAGTGTAATTGCAGTGAGTGCCATCAGGGGTGTTTGTTTGGGGCACACCACAACATCTGTATCTGCTTTATTAGGATTGGTACAAGGGTGGACATTTTATATTGCGTTAACCGTCAATAGATGGTGCTAGACACGCCCAAAAGGCGGTGCTAGATACACCCCTCCGACGGTGCACCCCCTAATAAAATGTGCTGCGCATGCCTATGGTGCACATTAAGTGGTACAAATAAAAATGTATGGAACATGAGTAATTAACATGAGTTGAAAACAAATCATCACATTATAATGAAGTCCAGTAAACATGACACGATGGGAGTTGTAGTGCACAAAGGTCCTCCTAGACAGATCCGCACATGACATTACACCATGCACTGGGCTCGGGCACCAAGCATCCCTGAAACTTGTTATAAAATGTTGCCAAGTATAACAGTCACATATCAAAGTAAACTCTAAGTGTATCTACTATATAAAAGCCAAAATCCGTCCTTCTGTCTTTCTATACAAATACAGAGTTTACAAGCGATGATCGTGAAATTTTACATACAAGCATATTAAAACACGACGGAGGCAACTAAAACAATTAGAAATTCCTAGCACCCCTAGGGGGGCAGACAGCAGCACAGAGTATATCAGGAGATCGCATAACTCTGGAATTGCTGGAGCAATGTACTCAAAACTTGGTACATATATGCCTTACAATCTGGGAACAAACACTGTGCGAGGAAGACGCCCCTAGCATCCCTAGGGGTGAGGCAGCAGCACTGAGTATTTCAGACAGCATAACTCTGGAATGCCTGCAGCAATTTACAACAAACTTGGTACACATATTACTTTCACTGTGGAAACAAACACTGTGGGGGTTAGACACCCCTAGGGGGGCATACAACAGCACAGAGTATATAAGGAGACAGCATAACTCTGGAATGCCTGGAGCAATTTACACCAAACTTGCTACACATATGACTTACAATCTGCAAACAAACTCTGTGGGGGTTAGACACCCCTAGGGGGGCATACAACAGCACAGAGTATATAAGGAGACAGCATAACTCTGGAATGCCTGGAGCAATTTACACCAAACTTGCTACACATATGCTTACACTGTGAGGGTAACACACCACTAGCATATGCTGTACACTGTGAGGGTAACACACCATTAGCACCCCTAGGGGTGGGCCAGCAGCACACACTATATCAGGACATGCATGATATCTCAGTGATGACAGGGCCATTGACATGATGTGAGGATGGGAATGGAGGCAGCAGGAAGCCACAGACTGAGAGTTGTATAGTGGGAAGAGCAGGGTACCTTGGGGGACCAAAAAGGGGTGCGGCCACTACACAAAGTGCAGCAGGGAAGCAAGATATGCCAATATACTTGCATACCCTCCAACTGTACCTTTTTGGCAGGTACAGTACCTTTTTTATGGTCTGTACCAATGTTTGGCTCTCCAATCTTCCATTGAAAGTATAGGAAAAGGAGTGTGACCACGCCCCCTTTACACGTGGCCACTCCCCATTTCCTACTTTGTACCAATTTTTATGTGTAAACTGTTGGAGGGTATGTACTAGATCTCCAATCAACATAAATTAACAAACTATCATTCTCATTTACCATCCTCATCCCGTACCATACCAAAGCACAGGTATTCAGCTATCTACAATGTTATTTATACTGTGTGTTTAATATTTACATTTAAACAGACATTCTTAAAATTCGGGGTATGCCCTCTTATGGAGTCTATGTAAGTCATTAGCAAAACCAAATGCTCCGTCTACATACAGTACAGCGCAGGCACAAGGTTGTCATGCAATAAGTGATATGCCAGCCAGACTCTTATACCTAAGTTTCCTTTTGATGCTTGATCCAAATAATGTATCACTACAATGACATTACTGTGAAGTGAAGAAGAGATGATTTGGATGGTCACCTGTAACTTACATGCAATATTTCTGTGACATGGATAAACAATGGAAGAAATGTTATGGAGTCACCTTCATTGTTGTCATAGTTGATAGGATAACCAGAAGAGTAGCTTTGGGTGGAGTGTCATGAGATGAAATGAAAACCAAAAAGTTATGTACCCTCCAGGTTCCGTTCTCAGCAGTTCGGCTGTTGGTACAATGGTGCCACGTGGTGCCACAGGGCACAGTCATGCTTACTGTCCACTCAACCTCTTTCCAAAACGTCCAGCGGGTGTGAACAAGTCAAGTGGATGTCATTACCTATTCCCTGTGAATGTCACCTTTCAGGCCCGTCTTAAAGTTTTATATACACTGGTATTAAATAATACATTTCTAGTGCGCCACAAAAAAAGACAACTCTTATTTCTTCTCCTCTTTATACGCTCATGGGTTACACAGGTTCTGTGGCTGATTAAACTAGGTGAAATGCAGACTTGAGGTCAGCCAGCCACAGAAACTGTATAATTCATGAGTTACCTGGTTTGATGGGATAGTATAGTTAGTATAGCTATCTCTATCTATCTATCTATCTATCTATCTATCTATCTATCTATCTATCTATCTATCTATCTATCTATCTATCTATACACACACACACACACACACACACACACACACACACACACACACACACACACACACACACACAATGGAAAATGATTAATTCAGCCTCTTAGATAAAGAGCCTTATTTCCTTATAAAATATAAGTTGGGATTAGTCTAGAAATTCCTGTCACTTATATTTTCCCTTTATCTATACATTGAGGCACTCTGTACAACATTACCTTATACTTCATTTTCTACACTAGTCTCATTTTTTTTAAACTAGAAACTCATGTATATCCAATTGTAATTGATGTAGAAAATTTATATGTAAGATAGCTGTAACTCTGTAGCTTTAGTGCTGGTTACTGTGACATCACACCTAGCCTGTGACATCACTAGCCCGTGACATCACAATGCTTCTTCCTGTAACATTCTATCTACAGTTGCTGACGTTTCCAGTTTCCATGCAGGAAGACAGGTAGGAGGAGGTGAGTCCTACATAGCAGGGTATGATGGAGAGGGGTAAGGAAGACAAGAGTGCAGTATAGTAAGCTGAAAGTCAAGACAAGGTAGACAGAACAGGGAATACAGGTACAAGGACACACAAATATGAGAAGCGCAGGAAGGAACAACGGGGCAGATGTATTAACCTTGAGAAGGCATAAGGAAGTGATAAACCAATGATATGTGCAAGGTGATAAAGGCACCAGCCAATCAGCTCCAATATGTAAATTAACAGTTAGGATCTGATTGGCTGGTGCCTTTTTTCACCTTGCACATATCACTGGTTTATCACTTCCTTATGCCTTCTCCAGATTAATACATCTGGCCCAACATATTTAGGAATAAAAATGTAGCATTACAGGAATAAAGATGGCAGTATGGAGGATAAGCACACATACTGGGGGTGCAGATAACCTGGGTCTCTATGAGGCAGGATCGTGGCTTTGGGATGAAAAAGTTAATAAAATAGATAAATGGGATATTGATAACTTTGAAAGTATCTTGTTTGGTTTAAGGAAAATTGGGAAACTGGTTGACTCATGGACATTTTATTGTACTTAAACTAGTACTATGCTTAATGATAGTCTTTTTTGTTTTTTAGATTATCTGGCAAAGTGATTTGCAGAGTGTCGGGTGACCGGCAAAGAGATCTGCAAAGTGTCAGTTGAAGACGACGGGAGGGGTCGCAGAGGTAGCAACGACTGGAGTATAACATGAAGGAGGTAGGTTACCATACTCTCTCTGCACATGTTACATCTGCCCCACCTGCAGTGTACATGGTTTTATCCATTAGAGAACAAATTTGCTGCTACGATCAGGTCTGAATTAGGCCCAGTGTATGATACAAACATGTTCCTAGCACTAGTGAAGACCTGGAGCAGATAACTTGGGTCTCTATGAGAAAAGATCTTGGGTTATGGATAAAAAAGTAAATAAAATAGATAAATTGCAAATTAATAAAAATGAAAGTACGTAACAAAATGTAGTACAGGTTCCCATATCCCATATCCAAATATTCCGAAATATGGAATATTCCGAAATACGGAATTTTTGAGTGAGAGTGAAATAGTGAAACCTTTGTTTTCTGATTGCTCAATGTACACAAACTTTGTTTAATACACAAAGTTATTAAAAATACTGTATTAAATATCCTTCAGGCTGTGTGTATAAGGTGTATATGAAACGTAAAAAAATTGTGTTAATGTACACACACTTTGTTTAATGCACGAAGTTCTTAAAAATATTGGCTAAAATGACCTTCAGGCTGTGTGTATAAGGTATAAATGAAACATAAATGCATTCTGTGCTTAGACTTGGGTCCCATCACCATGATATCTCATTATGGTATGCAATTATTCCAAAATACGTAATAATCCGATATCCAAAATACTTGTGGTCCCAAGCATTTTGGATAAGGGATACTCAACCTGATGTATAATTATACACATAGTGGGCGGGATGTACTAAAGCAAAAATGCGGTAAAACCCCCGAAAACGGGGGTTTTACCGCATTTTCATATTTACTAACACCCTACCACCGCGTTTTCGGCGTCCAGGGTATCGCCATCTCTGGATGGCGATACCCTATAGAAGCCTATGGGCTTCTTTTCGCCGACCGCCGCAACCCGCCGACACCGTCGACACTGCCGCAGACGCCGACCCCCTTCCCCCCCAGCTTACCTTCCTCCATGATGCCCCGGACCCGGAAGGTAATCTCCTCCTCCCCCTAGCAACGCAGCCGGACGTCCTTCCGGCTGCAGGGGGGAGGAGGAGGCGCCGGGGGCAGCCTGCTGCTGCTTCCCGGCATCTAGCCTGTGTGGGGACCCCATGGAGGTGACGGAGACCCCCCGCAGACCACCTAACAGGTATCGCGGGGGGCCTCCGCACCGCATCGCGATGTTGATCGCATATGTTAGTACATACGCGATCAACATCGCTGCGGTAACCGGCGAGGTGCGGCGATGTATGTTAATACATCCCGCCCAGTATGTCTTACCAGGAAATTCTGGTTATTTAGATCTTCATTTGGCAAAGTTCTGGCAAAGAGATTTGCAGAGTGTCGGGTGACTGGCAAAGAGATCTGCAAAGTGTCAGTTGAAGATGACGGGAGGGGTCACAGAGGAATTAGTGACTGGAGAATAGCATGCAGGAGGTAAGTTACAATACTTGTGTAATTGTGTGTGTGGTGGGGGGTATTGAGAGCACAGTACAAAACATAGGGTCTATGGTGGGGGACAGCGGACAATACAAAACATGCAGAAGGGGGCAACTTGGTATAGCACATACAGATGGTGTGGGGGCACAATACAAAAACATAGAAATTGTGGCGTACTCTAAAGGACATATAGAGGAAGGACATACACTTTTGGGGGTTGGGAGATGTAGAACATACTGTAATACAGAAAAACAGGAAGGGTGGGGAGAGCATGATACAGAACATACAGATCGGGGGATATAGTGAAATGGCTGACATTTACAGTATATTAATGAACTGGGGGCAGGTGTAAAAAGCCTGGGAGAGTGATAAAGTGGAGAGAGATAAACTAACAACCAATCAGCTCCTAGTTGTCATTTTTCAAACACAGCCTGTAACATGGCAGTTAGGAGCTGATTGGCTGGTACTTTACCTCTCTCCACTTTATCACTCTGCAGGGCTTAATACATCTCCCCCATAGAATAACCAAATGATGAAATGGTACAGAATGGTATAAATGATGTGAATTGGAGCTGTAACAAGTGACTGTTTCCCTATCTTTACATATAATAAAGGTAACATAGGGGGTCATTCCGAGTTGATTGTAGCTGTGCTAAATTTAGCACAGCTACGATCTTCTTCCCTGACATGCAGGGAGACGCCCAGCACAGGGTTAGCCTGCCCCGCATGTCAGTCCACCCCCCCCTTGCAGAAGTGCACAGGCATCGCACAGCGGCGATGCCTTTGCACTTCAAGTGTAGCTCCCGGCCAGTGCAGCTTTAGCGTGCTGGCTGGAAGCTACTCATCGCTCCCCAGCCCGCAGCGGCAGCGTGACGTCTGCGGCCCGCCCCAAGTTCGGTCCGGCCACGCCTGCGTTGGCCGGACCAAACCCACGAAATGGCGGTGTTCCGCCCCCTCCCGCCCAGCGATCGCCTCTGCCTGTCAATCAGGCAGAGGCGATCGCATCCCTGCTACGGCCTTCGGCCATCTGGCTTGCACCGGTGCACTACGGCGCCGGCGCATGCGCAGCAGGGACCCATTCTCTCTGCTGCGTTAAAATGCAGTGAGCAAACGGGTCAGAATGACTCCCATAGTCCTTTCCCTAGAGTCCTTCTCCTTACCGCTCAGGGGGCTTGATTCAGATGCGGACGCAGAGCTGCTGTTGCACCAAGTGGCTCAATACTTTTTCACTGTGCATGCGTGTAAGCTGCACTGCGCACAAAATGAAATCAAGCTCACGTAAAAGATCCCATCGCAAAATGATTGACAGGAAGTCAGCGTTTGAGGTGGTAACGGGGGTGGCTAACTGTATACAGGCATGTCAGGTCCATTCAAACGCCATTCCATATGCGTGCATAAATTACCCATTGCGACCTGTGTTGCTGCTGGAGAGCCCCCTGTGTCTTGGAGACTTGCTCAGCCTACGACTGCACAGACTCACAATGCAATTGTGAATGGCAAGATTGCAGCAGCTATTGCTTCAACAACCACAACTGAATCAGGCCCACAATTACACCATTATATTTTACTATTTTATCACATTTAACAACTAAGGGGTCAGTTTAATTAGGTGCGAGGTTGTCTTACAACAGCCACACTTTCCGGTAGCCCCATAGGCTGAATCTGGCCACGAAGGGTGTGAGTTTGGATGCTGTTGAAACGTTGCAGCAATGGTAACTCGTACCTAATTGGATTGACCCCTAAATGTTAGCAATTTATAGCTTTTAATATTTACTGGTCAAATTTCTTTTCTGAAGGTACCCACTAATTACTATAAGAGAGAACTTATCCCCCCAATGTGTGTATTGTATAAAAACAATGGGCCCTTTGGGATAATTGTCCTTATTTTAGGTATTTTCCATGCCCTCAGTAGTTAGAGTAACATATTTACATAGAGAGATTTTTCTCTCTACACAACCACACCACTGTTTACAGTTTGTCTCTCTGCTTGTTCACCCACTAACAATGATTTTTCATCTCTTCCTCTTCGTCTACACGCAGTGGGTGATCTCTGAATAGCTGCCCTGGGAGGAGAGCTGCGGACACATGCTCCAAATGTTGGGACATATGCATTACCTATTAGGAGATGTGTTAAAGATGCCGGCTGTCGGGTTTACGGCAGTCAGAATACTGACACTGGGATCCCGACACTCTTCAGAATCCCGACGTTCTAACTCCGAATGGGCAAGGATACCGACGCCCGTATCCCCACGATCATAGGATTAGGGCTGGGAAAGGGGGGTTAGGTTTAGGCATCAGGCACAGTGGGAGGGGGTTGGTTAGGCTGCGGGGGAGGGAGGGTTAGGTTTAGGCATCAGGCAGGGGGTTAGGTTTAGACGTCAGGTGGGGGGTTAGGGTTAGTCTGCAGGTGGGGGGAGGTTAGGGTTGGGCTGCAGATAGGGTGGGTTAGGCACCCCCAGGGGTGGTTAGGCTGCGTTAGAGGGAAGGTTAGGTTTAGGCATCAGGTGGGAGGGTTAGGTTTAGAAGTTAGGCAGGGGGTTAAGTTTAGGCTGCGGGTGGGGGGAGCTTAGGGTTAGGCACCCCCGGGGGGTGGTTAGGCTGCGGGGAGGGAGGGTTAGGTTTAGGCGGGAGATTAGGTTGAGGAGTCAGGCGAGGGGGTTAAGTTTAGGCTGTGTGTGGGGGAGGTTAAGGTTAGGCTGCGGGTAGGGTGGGTTAGGGTTAGGCACCCCTGGGGGTGGTTAGGCTGTGGGGGAGGGAGGGATAGGTTTAGGCATCAGGCGGGGGGTTCAGAGCCGTCTTAACAGCAGTGTAGGCCCCTGGGCACAGCAATGCACTGGGCCCCCTACCCATCCTCCAGTGGTAGGGGTGGGGGAGCTATCAGCGGCAGCTTTGATGTCCTGCGGGCGGTAGGGGGTGTTCTATCTTCCACTCAGCATGTAGGACCTGGAGCAGTAATTTCTCGTATTACTCCTTTACTGCACAGATGGGGCTAACCTGTAGAAGGGGGCATTGGGCTGAATGAAGAAGCCCTGGTACATGACTTCCAGGGTGGTAGGGGGTGCATAATACATAGGGGAGGGGTGGCTAGTGGAGTGGGCTTAATATTTATCATTTTCTGGTGGGAGGGCAGCTTGCTTGACTGCAGATATCTCAAGTTCCTGAAAATATATTTCTTAGCTTTGAATGGGATAACAAACTAGAGAGGCTCACCTTTCAGATGGTTCTGGGGACTTGGGGATCAGAGTTCAGGAGCTAGAGCAATCCACCAATGAAAATATAAAACTGCATACCAGGCGTGTGGAGCTGGAGCAGGGACCAGCTGCTTGAAGGCTGATATCTCTGGTTCTGGGCATAGTAGAGACAAGCTGCCAGTGTCCACCAAAAGAGGAGAGCCACAGATTTTGTTTTATATCCTCAGAAATACTCTAGGGCAGATAGAACCCGAGATATCAGGCTGGAAAGAGCAATTAATAGGCTTGGATGGGGACCACTGCTTTCAAGTCGGATATCTCCGGTTCCCCAGGGCCGATTTTCAAAAATCTGGTACCTCTGGAAAGAGGAGACCCTCAGCTATCAGCCTAGGGCCCTTATTCTCTTGGGGCCCTTGGGCAAGAGCCCATTGAGCCCATACGAAAAGACGGCCCTGGGGGGGTTAGGTTTAGGCATCAGGTGCTGGGTTAGGTTTAGGCTGCGTGTGGGGGGAGGTTAGCATTAGGCTGCAGGTAGGGTGGGTTTGGGTTAGGCACACCTGGGAGTGGTAAGGCTGCAAGGGCGGAAGGGTTATGTTTAGGCAGCAGGGATGGAGGGGGGGTGGTTAGGCTGCGGGAAAGGGAGGGTTAGGTTTTGGCAACAGGGACAGAGGTTCAGATTAGGCACCTCCATGGGAGGGTTAGGTACAAAGGGGGAGGTTCGGGTTAGACTGCGGACAGGCAGGGTTATGGGGGTGGGGATAGGGAGAGGGTTAGGCATCAGACGGAGGGGTTAGAGTTAGGCTGCGGGTGGGGGGATGATAGGGTTAGGCTGTGGGTAGGATGGGTTAGAGTTAAGGACCCCCGGGGGTGGTTAGGCTGTGTGGGAGGGAGGGTTAGGTTTAGGCATCAGGTGGGGAGATTAGGTATAGGCGTCAGGTTTAGGCTGTGGGTGTGGGGAGGTTAGGGTTAGGCAGTGGGTAGGGTTGGTTAGGATTAGGCACCCCCGGGGGTGGTTAGACTGAGGGGAATGGAGGGTTAGGTTTAGGCATCAGGCGGGGTTAGGATTAGGCTGCGGGTAAGGGGAGGATAGGGTTAGGCTGTGGGTGGTGGGAAGTTAGGGTTATGTGGGTAGGGTGGGTTAGGCACCCCCGGGAGTGGTTAGGCTGTGGGGAAGAGAGAGTTAGGTTTAGGCAGCAGGGATGGAGGTTAGGATTAGGCACCTCCGCGGGAGGGTTAGGCACAAAGGGGGAGGTTAGGGTTAGATTGCAGACAGGCATGGTTAGGGGTGTGGGGAGAGGGGAGAACACCCCTTACTCACCTCTGTTGGTCTTTTCTGTACTGGGATCCTGGCATCGGTTTGACAACCACCAGGATCCCATGTGCTGGGATAGCATACTGACCCCTCTATTAGTACACCTCTTAATGCCCAGAGGGAAGGGCGATCCTGAGGCCATGGTTCCCCAGAAGTTTCCCCCAAAGGGGGTTTTTCCTCTCCTGAGTGCTGAAGGATGACTCTTCATGAGTCCAGAGGTGTAGCTTTTATGCCATAATGAGTACCAATCTCATGCCTGTCCCTGCAATGTACAAGAAGTAAAATAATTGCTAATGCGATCACTTTATTTCTGGGTTTAGGCCCCGGCTGCGCTAGTTCACATGTGCAATCGCCAGACTGCGTTTGTGAAAGCAGACAGTAATGCAGAGGGATCCCAAGGATCCTTCTCCTGGGAATTATTGCATAATGTAGCCCACAGGCTACAAAAGCCATTTAGAAATGGCATTAGCTGCCGGGTTAAGCTCAGAAATGCTTTGCATTCTGGAGCTTGGTGAGTTTCACAGTTTACCATCTGCTGTAGAAACTTTTGGTGTCTGCTTTTGTGTTCAAAATAGGAGGAACGCAATAGATATCTCAAATATCCATTGCAGTCCCCAATACATACATTCAGGGGCTGGTTAATATTTGTGGGCAGCCCCCAAAACCGACTGTTTTTGGAGATGTCTCACAAATATTATTTATTAAATATTCCACTTAATAAACTTTTATATTTTAACATAAACTAAAAAATGTTTTATGTATTCATTGACTGAGTATCCCGTCTTTACTGAATGTTAATTTCACAGGGTCCGCAAATTATTACTGATATGACTGTTACGCTACTGTCCTGATGGTGCTCCTGGCCTGCTGTATAGCAGCCAGACATATATTTTATATACAGCTCTCTTGGGGAGATGTATCAAGCCTTGGAGAGAGATAAAGTGCAGCTGTCCAAACCACCCGATCATCTTCTGTCACTTATCTAGCACAGTACATGAAATGATACCTGTAGTTAGAAGCTTCATTTGATTTGGGCAAATACTCAACTGTATCTCTCTCCACAGCTTGATACATCTCCCAGAAAATATCATGTCTTCCTTTCACTTAATTAACAAGTTAAATTAATTATTTGTCTTGGAAACAGGGTAACAAATTCACAGTATAAGATAATGTTATAAAGGCTTGTCAATACCTCCTGGTACATTTACATTGATTTATCATTCACATTTCTTCCATGCCAGATAGGGGCGGATTGGGAACGTAAAGTGGCCCTGGAAATATATGAAAAGTGGCTTCATGTAGGTTGGAATAAGTCAGCTATAAGCGGGGCCCAACATAGGCCCTCATTCCGAGTTGTTCGCTCGTTGCCGAGTTTCGCTATATTGCGATTAGTTGCTTACTGCGCATGCGCAAGGTTCGCAGAGCGCATGCGCTTAGTTATTTTACACAAAAGTAAGGTATTTTACTCACGGCATAACGAGGATTTTTCATTGTTCTGGTGATCGGAGTGTGATTGACAGGAAGTGGGTGTTTCTGGGCGGAAACTGGCCGTTTTATGGGTGTGTGCGGAAAAACGCTGCCGTTTCTGGGAAAAACGCGGGAGTGGCTGGAGAAACGGGGGAGTGTCTGGGCGAACGCTGGGTGTGTTTGTGACGTCAAACCAGGAACGAAACTGACTGAACTGATCGCAGTGGCAGAGTAAGTCCCGAGCTACTCAGAAACTGCAAAGAAATTTCTATTCGCAATTATGCAAATCTTTCGTTCGCAATTCTGCAAAGCTAAGATTCACTCCTAGTAGGCAGCGGCTTAGCGTGTGCAATGCTGCTAAAAGCAGCTAGCGAGCGAACAATTTGGAATGAGGGCCATAAATTGTGCTTAAGCAATTTGTTAGCATTACCCACAGTGGTAGTAAGCAAGGCTAATGCAGCATGGTAGGCAGTCACAGCACCAGCAGAAGAATCATGTCACAGGAGGTGGAGATCACACCAGTAGCAGAGGCATTGTACTGGTAGGCAGTCACAGCACCAGCAGGAAAATCATGTCACAGGAGGTGGAGATCACAAAAGTAGCTGAGGCACTGTACTGATAGGCAGTCACAGCACCAGCAGGAGAATCTTGTCACAGGAGGTGGAGATCACAACAGTAGGTGAGGCATTGCACTGGTAGGCAGTCACAGCACCAGCAGGAGGATCGTGTCACAGGAGGTGGAGATCACAACAGTAGGTGAGGCATTGTACTGGTAGGCAGTCACAGCACCAGCAGGAGGATCGTGTCACAGGAGGTGGAGATCACAACAGTAGGTGAGGCATTGTACTGGTAGGCAGTCACAGCAGGAGGATCGTGTCACAGGAGGTGGAGATCACAACAGTAGGTGAGGCATTGCACTGGTAGGCAGTCACAGCAGGAGGATCGTGTCACAGGAGGTGGAGATCACAACAGTAGGTGAGGCATTGTACTGGTAGGCAGTCACAGCAGGAGAATCGTGTCACAGGAGGTGGAGATCACACCAGTAGGTGAGGCATTGTACTGGTAGGCAGTCACAGCAGGAGGATCATGTCACAGGAGGTGGAGATCACAACAGTAGGTGAGGCATTGCACTGGTAGGCAGTCACAGCAGGAGGATCATGTCACAGGAGGTGGAGATCACAACAGTAGGTGAGGCATTGCACTGGTAGGCAGTCACATCAACAGCAGACCCTCCAACATGACCCGCCCCACTAGGTACAAAATGCTCTGTTTCTGGGCTTCCCTCTTAATTTATGATTTCCATCACCTGTGTTGAACAAGTTAAATGATAAGAAAGCTGATTCTTCACAGGTGATGGCAATAATAAATTAAGAGGGAAGTCCAGAAACAGAGCATTTTGTACCTAGTGGGGCGGGTCATGTTGGAGGGTATGCACCAGCAGGAGGATCATGTCACAGGAGGTGGAGATCACACCAGTAGGTGAGGCATTGTACTGGTAGGCAGTCACAGCAGGAGGATCGTGTCACAGGAGGTGGAGATCACACCAGTAGGTGAGGCATTGCACTGGTAGGCAGTCACAGCAGGAGGATCGTGTCACAGGAGGTGGAGATCACAACAGTAGGTGAGGCATTGTACTGGTAGGCAGTCACAGCAGGAGGATCGTGTCACAGGAGGTGGAGATCACACCAGTAGGTGAGGCATTGTACTGGTAGGCAGTCACAGCAGGAGGATCATGTCACAGGAGGTGGAGATCACAACAGTAGGTGAGGCATTGCACTGGTAGGCAGTCACAGCAGGAGGATCGTGTCACAGGAGGTGGAGATCACACCAGTAGGTGAGGCATTGTACTGGTAGGCAGTCACAGCAGGAGGATCATGTCACAGGAGGTGGAGATCACAACAGTAGGTGAGGCATTGTACTGGTAGGCAGTCACAGCAGGAGGATCGTGTCACAGGAGGTGGAGATCACAACAGTAGGTGAGGCATTGTACTGGTAGGCAGTCACAGCAGGAGGATCGTGTCACAGGAGGTGGAGATCACACCAGTAGGTGAGGCATTGCACTGGTAGGCAGTCACGTACCTATGGTAGCTACACCCCTATATATAACACATGTAACTGTGACAGGGAAGGTGGCGTCCCTCAGCTCTGGGCCATATAGTAGCTGCCAGGGGCGGATTGGGATCGAACACCTGCCTGGGACATTTATGGAAGCAGCCCTAATGGTGAAGGAGCCTGTTGAGGGGGAGGGGCCTGTCAAGAGGGCAAGGTCACTCCTCAGAGGTCCTGATTCTGAGATAGACACAGTTGGGACTTCCTTTGCTTTATGTTATGCTAATGTTTACCTGTGACTGTGGCCCTCATTCCGAGTTGATCGCTCGCTTGCTACTTTTAGCAGCCGTACAAATGCATTGTTGCCACCCACGGGGGAGTGTATTTTCGCTTTGCAAGTGTGCGATCGCATATGCAGCCGAGCAACATAAACACATTTTGTGCAAAACAAGACCAGTCCTGTAGTTACTTATCCTGTGCGATGATTCTAGCGACGGAGGTCCAGGGATTGACATCAGATACCCTCCCTGCAAACACCTGCACAAGCCTGCATTTTCCCAAACACTCCCAGAAAACGGTCAGTTGCCACCCACAAATGCCCTCTTCCTGTCAATCTCCTTGTGATCGGCTGTGCAAATGGATTCGTCGCTAAAAGCATTGCACAACAACAATGCTCTTTGTAACCGTACAATGCACGTGCGCATTGCGGTGCATACGCATGCACAGTTTTGCCATTTTTATTACCTGATTGCAGCACTGTGAAAATCGGCAGAGAGCGATCAACTCAGAATGACCCCCTTTATGCATATGCTGCTACAATACCCTTCCCTGATGCACATCTGTATGTCTGAATATACAAGGACTGATATGCCCACTTTCACTGTCTACTGACACTGCAGTCATGCCTTTAATCTACTTCTGATTTTATTGATTTTTCATTCTACAAACCCCTTTTTTTAACCTTATATGTTTCAAAGTACAGGGAGGAGGAGCACACACTACATACAGCACAGTACAGGGAGGGAGCACACACAAGTAGTGAAACACAGACACAGGGGAGCAGTGCAGCAGAATCTGTCCCAGTGGCCAATCCGCCCCTAATTACATACATAGCCACCACATTATTACATGACTAGCACCACATTATACAAAAAGCACTGCATTACGCGTATAACACCCAGGGACGTGTAGTCAGGGGAGGCAGGGGAGGCAATGCCTCCCCTGTCATTAATGACTAAAATAATACAAAGAAGATACATATAACACATATCCTGTGTCATATGTATCTTCTTTATATTATTATAATCATTTTAGTTTATTAACCTAGTTTGGGAGGCACTGATAGCAGTGCCTCCCGTTGACAGTGGGAACGGGGTTAAAGCGGGGGGGCGGGGCCAAGCACTGGGCTGTAAAAGCCCGTTAAAACAAGAGGGGAAAGCGGCACTTCTACAAGTGTCTCGCTGGCAGGGAAAGCATGCCCCTGCCAGCGAGGCACATGTGATTGGACAGCGGATCCAGTGCTGGATCCGCTGGCCCAATCACCCGTACACAGCGGCAGGACAAGGAAGGGACTCAGGAGCTCCCCTCCCTTCATTCCCACTGACCTCTCTCCTGCCTGAGGGACAGCATCCGCCAGCACCCGCAGTCAGATCCTGCTGGCCTCTCGTCTGGCGCGACAGAGTTGCTGAGGTACGGAAAAAAAAATGATTTGTAAGGCGCACCCCCCTCTGGTATCCCCTTGTCCGGTCCCCGTGCTGCCTATGCCCACTCACCCATCCATGTGCCGCTGCCGTGCTTCCTCCCCTCCCGCTTACTGCGGAGGTGCCGTCGCGTACCGCTGATCGCAGGCTGCCTCTCCACCCCCCCTCCCCCATGGTCATGGAGGTGCATGAGCTCTATGTGTTGTGTTACCTGTGCCCCCCCTTTGTCCAGTCCCCGTGCTGCCTATGCCCACTCACCCATCTATGTGCCACGGCCGCGCTTCCTCCCCTCCCTCTTACTGCGGAGGTGCCGTTGCGTACCGCTGATCACAGCGGCTCTCTCCCCCCCCCACAGCAGCCAGCAACCCCCATCTCTTCCCGCGCATTGGCTCTCTCCCCCGGCGGCCAGTAAACCCTGTTATCTCCCCCTGCGGATGCCGTCTTCATCTGCAGCGGCTTTCAATCCCCCAGCCGATGGGTCGTAGTGTCCGCTGGCTGCCTCGGAGCAGGAGATAGGACTGGGGCACATATGAATCGATCCGGCCTGGTGAAAGGGGGAGTGCCTCCCCAGCCATTGTTATTACCGCACGTCACTGATAGCACCACATTACACGTATAGCACCGCATTACATGTATAGCACTACACGTATATCACTGCATTACACAAATAGCACCACATAACACGAATAGCACAACATTACAGGTATAGCACCGTAATACACGTATAGCACCGCATTATATGACTAGCACCACATTACATACGTAGCCACCGCATTACATACGTAGACACCGCATATATAGGCCCATCATCATGGACAGACATTGGGCAGCTATAGGGCTGAAGGATGTTGCATTAGAGATTGTCCCAGGGCTGGCTGTGAGTGCTGCCTGGTCAGCTGGCATCCTGAGAACAAAGTACATCCTGCTCCTGTCCAGTCCCCAAACCATACACTGTGACCGGGGATGCCCTAACCCTTACACTAACATGATAATGCAAATAATGTAATTAAAAATAACCTTTCTGCCGGGTCCCCTTCAGTACTCAGTCGCCGCTCTGACCAGTTCAGTGAGAGTGCGGGAGCTGGGGTGGCAGCGGGTATAGTGAACCCGGCTCCGACCATCACTTTGCTGCTACTCCTGGGCCGGGCTTGTTGAAGAGACCTTTGCCGGGGCCAGGGAGAGGATGCTGCTGGGCTGGTTAACTTTCTCAAGGTGCCCCATTGATAGAACAGCATCACCACTTTTCACGGCTAACGGGACCTGGAAGTGCCCGCTAGCCTAACTTCCGGATTGCATTCCAATGAACCACAAGTACTGGAAGCAGTGTGAGCCAGCCCAGCCTGAGTGTGAATCGGCCTGGCTGAGGGGGGTATGGGACCAGCCCATCGGAATCTGTCATGGTGTCCTGGTGGGCCTTATAAAGGCTCCTCCCACTACTATGGTTCCCTCCAGCTGGACATCAATCTGCTTTAGAGATTTTTGCAAAAAGTTACCTTGACTTTAGATAGGCATATACAAGTTAACAAAAGAGAATCTTTGATTAGGAAAGTTAGAGACCCGTTACATCTCCAATATGCACATCCTGTACATCAGAGTCTTAAGTTTTTGAAAATAGAAAAGCCACCCCCCTTTCCTTCAGCAAAACTTTTAAAGTAACCTATCATGGAAATGGCCATAAAACTTGTGAAGTCCCTCTCTTAAAATGGGTCTACTGTAAAAAGGTCACATAGACTTTATCTACATGTAATGTGTGTAAGAGACAAAATGGCTTTTCTGGCACATTAAGGCCCTTAACATTATTACAGAATCTAGAAATCTGAGTCATGATTAATGGTAAAATAAATACTTATCACCAGTAGAATTATCAGCTGGTATCTCCCAAATCTGTCTGGGTGGCTTTATTATGTACATGCATGAGGAGACAAAGGAAAAAGCAAAGGAAAGTGAAAAAGAGGAGACAAAAAAATTAAAGAACAAAGCAAAGAAAAAGTAGACATAAAGAGATTATAAACATAGTCACAAATATATTACCAACATCTGAACTGAGAGATAACTCTGTATAACAGGCCATGGAAGCCCCTAATGCAGTGGTTTCCAAACTTTTTTGAATCACAGCGCCCTAGAATATCAGAATTTTTTTCATGGCACCCCTAGGCCAAAAATTTCTTATTGAGAAATTTAGAAAGAAATATTACATTAAATAGATCGTGTTTATAAATTATATGTCATCCTTAGGGTCAGTTGGGTGGTGAGGGACAAGATTTGCTTCTGTTTGGCCACATATTTTATGACTGCCAGCCACCAGCACTGGTTTTGCCTATTATATTGACCATGAATAATTTGAATTGGTCCAGGACCACCAACCCAGGGCACCCCTGCAAGTGTCCCGAGGCACCCCAGGGAGCCACGGCACACAGTTTGGGAACCCCTGTGGTAGGGGATTCTATCATCAGGAAGACAGACAGGGAAATCTGCTACCGGGACCGTGATCGCCGTTCAGTCTGTTGTCTCCCGGGTGCTCGGGTACAGCACATCGCGGGCCAGGTAGACAGATTGTTGGGAGGGGCTGGTAAAGACCCAGCGGTCTTGGTGCATGTCGGCACCAACGACTAAGTTATTGTTAGGTGGGATGTCCTTAAGAAAGACTATAGGGAATTAGGTAAGAAACTTAAGGCAAGGACATCTAGGGTAATATTCTTCGAAATATTACCAGTGCCACGCGCTTGTCCAGGGAGACAGAGGTAGATTAGGGAGGTAAATGCGTGGCTTAGAGATTGGTGTAGGAAGGAGGGGTTTGTGTTCTTGGAACACTGGGCGGACTACTCAGTCAGGCGCCATCTTTTTTGACATGATGGATTGCGCCTGAATGAGGAGGGGGCTGCGGTGCTGGGGGGCAGGATGGTTAGAAGGTTGGAGAAGCTTTTAAACTAGGAGCCTGTGGGGAGGGATTAGCTAGAAGCTGTGGGTCAAACAGTGAGAGCAGTAAGGATGGGGGTAGTGAACAAAATGGGGGTGGCGAAGGGGGGAGGGAAAGTTCAATCGGCAAGGGTAATTGCAGGGTTATTGACACAGGAATTACCAACATAGGTATTGCCCATGGTATCCTTAAATTATTAACTTATGGCGATTATGGGTCAACAGTACGGAATATAGAAAAAGATGTCCATAGCATTAGGGGGAACACCTTCATCAGGGTGGGGGGTTTAGAGAGGCCTAATAGGTCAAATGGGGATAGTAGTAAAATAGGCTGTATTACGTATGATGGGGGTGCTAAGGGAGGCAAGAGAATAACAGTCAGTAGGAGTAATTCTAGAAAGGCACTTGTAAATAAGGATAACATACCATTAAAACAAATGGGCAAGGGAAATATTAAGCTAAAATTTATGCTTGCGAATGCAAGAAGCCTATCAGATAAAATGGGGGAATTGGAATGGTTTGTATCAAAAAATTAATATGATATTATAGGTATTACAGAAACATGGTGGGACGACTCCCACGACTGGGTTGCAAATTTGGAGGGATATTCACTTTTCAGGAGGGATAGGGCTACCAAGAGGGGAGGAGGGGTATGTCTCTATGTAAAACCATCCCTAAAACCTAACATAATAGATGTTTTTTTTAGAGATGAGCGCCGGAAATTTTTCGGGTTTTGTGTTTTGGTTTTGGGTTCGGTTCCGCGGCCGTGTTTTGGGTTCGACCGCGTTTTGGCAAAACCTAACCGAATTTTTTTTGTCGGATTCGGGTGTGTTTTGGATTCGGGTGTTTTTTTCAAAAAACACTAAAAAACAGCTTAAATCATGGAATTTGGGGGTCATTTTGATCCCAAAGTATTATTAACCTCAAAAACCATAATTTACACTCATTTTCAGTCTATTCTGAATACCTCACACCTCACAATATTATTTTTAGTCCTAAAATTTGCACCTAGGTCGCTGGATGACTAAGCTAAGCGACCCTAGTGGCCGACACAAACACCGGGCCCATCTAGGAGTGTCACTGCAGTGTCACGCAGGATGTCCCTTCCAAAAAACCCTCCCCAAACAGCACATGACGCAAAGAAAAAAAGAGGCGCAATGAGGTAGCTGTGTGAGTAAGATAAGCGACCCTAGTGGCCGACACAAACACCGGGCCCATCTAGGAGTGGCACTGCAGTGTCACGCAGGATGTCCCTTCCAAAAAACCCTCCCCAAACAGCACATGACGCAAAGAAAAAAAGAGGCGCAATGAGGTAGCTGTGTGAGTAAGATAAGCGACACTAGTGGCCGACACAAACACCTGGCCCATCTAGGAGTGGCACTGCAGTGTCACGCAGGATGTCCCTTCCAAAAAACCCTCCCCAAACAGCACAAGACGCAAAGAAAAATTAAAGAAAAAAGAGGTGCAAGATGGAATTGTCCTTGGGCCCTCCCACCCACCCTTATGTTGTATAAACAGGACATGCACACTTTAACCAACCCATCATTTCAGTGACAGGGTCTGCCACACGACTGTGACTGAAATGACGGGTTGGTTTGGACCCCCACCAAAAAAGAAGCAATTAATCTCTCCTTGCACAAACTGGCTCTACAGAGGCAAGATGTCCACCTCATCATCATCCTCCGATATATCACCGTGTACATCCCCCTCCTCACAGATTATCAATTCGTCCCCACTGGAATCCACCATCTCAGCTCCCTGTGTACTTTGTGGAGGCAATTGCTGCTGGTCAATGTCTCCACGGAGGAATTGATTATAATTCATTTTAATGAACATCATCTTCTCCACATTTTCTGGATGTAACCTCGTACGCCGATTGCTGACAAGGTGAGCGGCGGCACTAAACACTCTTTCGGAGTACACACTTGTGGGAGGGCAACTTAGGTAGAATAAAGCCAGTTTGTGCAAGGGCCTCCAAATTGCCTCTTTTTCCTGCCAGTATAAGTACGGACTGTGTGACGTGCCTACTTGGATGCGGTCACTCATATAATCCTCCACCATTCTTTCAATGGTGAGAGAATCATATGCAGTGACAGTAGACGACATGTCCGTAATCGTTGTCAGGTCCTTCAGTCCGGACCAGATGTCAGCATCAGCAGTCGCTCCAGACTGCCCTGCATCACCGCCAGCGGGTGGGCTCGGAATTCTGAGCCTTTTCCTCGCACCCCCAGTTGCGGGAGAATGTGAAGGAGGAGATGTTGACAGGTCGCGTTCCGCTTGACTTGACAATTTTCTCACCAGCAGGTCTTTCAACCCCAGCAGACTTGTGTCTGCCGGAAAGAGAGATCCAAGGTAGGCTTTAAATCTAGGATCGAGCACGGTGGCCAAAATGTAGTGCTCTGATTTCAACAGATTGACCACCCGTGAATCCTTGTTAAGCGAATTAAGGGCTCCATCCACAAGTCCCACATGCCTAGCGGAATCGCTCCGTGTTAGCTCCTCCTTCAATGTCTCCAGCTTCTTCTGCAAAAGCCTGATGAGGGGAATGACCTGACTCAGGCTGGCAGTGTCTGAACTGACTTCACGTGTGGCAAGTTCAAAGGGCATCAGAACCTTGCACAACGTTGAAATCATTCTCCACTGCACTTGAGACAGGTGCATTCCACCTCCTATATCGTGCTCAATTGTATAGGCTTGAATGGCCTTTTGCTGCTCCTCCAACCTCTGAAGCATATAGAGGGTTGAATTCCACCTCGTTACCACTTCTTGCTTCAGATGATGGCAGGGCAGGTTCAGTAGTTTTTGGTGGTGCTCCAGTCTTCTGTACGTGGTACCTGTACGCCGAAAGTGTCCCGCAATTCTTCTGGCCACCGACAGCATCTCTTGCACGCCCCTGTCGTTTTTTAAAAAATTCTGCACCACCAAATTCAAGGTATGTGCAAAACATGGGACATGCTGGAATTTGCCCATATTTAATGCACACACAATATTGCTGGCGTTGTCCGATGCCACAAATCCACAGGAGAGTCCAATTGGGGTAAGCCATTCCGCGATGATCTTCCTCAGTTGCCGTAAGAGGTTTTCAGCTGTGTGCGTATTCTGGAAAGCGGTGATACAAAGCGTAGCCTGCCTAGGAAAGAGTTGGCGTTTGCGAGATGCTGCTACTGGTGCCGCCGCTGCTGTTCTTGTGGCGGGAGTCCATACATCTATCCAGTGGGCTGTCACAGTCATATAGTCCTGACCCTGCCCTGCTCCACTTGTCCACATGTCCGTGGTTAAGTGGACATTGGGTACAACTGCATTTTTTAGGACACTGGTGAGTCTTTTTCTGACGTCCGTGTACATTCTCGGTATCGCCTGCCTAGAGAAGTGGAACCTAGATGGTAATTGGTAACGGGGGCACACTGCCTCAATAAATTGTCTAGTTCCCTGTGAACTAACGGCGGATACCGGACGCACGTCTAACACCAACATAGTTGTCAAGGCCTCAGTTATCCGCTTTGCAGCAGGATGACTGCTGTGATATTTCATCTTCCTCGCAAAGGACTGTTGGACAGTCAATTGCTTACTGGAAGTAGTACAAGTGGGCTTACGACTTCCCCTCTGGGATGACCATTGACTCCCAGCAGCAACAACAGCAGCGCCAGCAGCAGTAGGCGTTACACGCAAGGATGCATCGGAGGAATCCCAGGCAGGAGAGGACTCGTCAGAATTGCCAGTGACATGGCCTGCAGGACTATTGGCATTCCTGGGGAAGGAGGAAATTGACACTGAGGGAGTTGGTGGGGTGGTTTGCGTGAGCTTGGTTACAAGAGGAAGGGATTTACTGGTCAGTGGACTGCTTCCGCTGTCGCCCAAAGTTTTTGAACTTGTCACTGACTTATTATGAATGCGCTGCAGGTGACGTATAAGGGAGGATGTTCCGAGGTGGTTAACGTCCTTACCCCTACTTATTACAGCTTGACAAAGGCAACACACGGCTTGACACCTGTTGTCCGCTTTTCTGTTGAAATACCTCCACACTGAAGTGCTGATTTTTTTGGTATTTTCACCAGGCATGTCAACGGCCATATTCCTCCCACGGACAACAGGTGTCTCCCCGGGTGCCTGACTTAAACAAACCACCTCACCATCAGAATCCTCCTTGTCAATTTCCTCCCCAGCGCCAGCAACACCCATATCCTCCTCATCCTGGTGTACTTCAACACTGACATCTTCAATCTGACTATCAGGAACTGGACTGCGGGTGCTCCTTCCAGCACTTGCAGGGGGCGTGCAAATGGTGGAAGGCGCATGCTCTTCACGTCCAGTGTTGGGAAGGTCAGGCATCGCAACCGACACAATTGGACTCTCCTTGTGGATTTGGGATTTCGAAGAACGCACAGTTCTTTGCGGTGCTTTTGCCAGCTTGAGTCTTTTCAGTTTTCTAGCTAGAGGCTGAGTGCTTCCATCCTCATGTGAAGCTGAACCACTAGCCATGAACATAGGCCAGGGCCTCAGCCGTTCCTTGCGACTCCGTGTGGTAAATGGCATATTGGCAAGTTTACGCTTCTCCTCCGACAATTTTATTTTAGGTTTTGGAGTCCTTTTTTTACTGATATTTGGTGTTTTGGATTTGACATGCTCTGTACTATGACATTGGGCATCGGCCTTGGCAGACGACGTTGCTGGCATTTCATCATCTCGGCCATGACTAGTGGCAGCAGCTTCAGCACGAGGTGGAAGTGGATCTTGATCTTTCCCTAATTTTGGAACCTCAACATTTTTGTTCTCCATATTTTAATAGGCACAACTAAAAGGCACCTCAGGTAAACAATGGAGATGGATGGATACTAGTATACAATTATGGATGGACTGCCGAGTGCCGACACAGAGGTAGCTACAGCCGTGAACTACCGTACTGTGTCTGCTGCTAATATAGACTGGTTGATAATGAGATGTAGTATGTATAAAGAAGAAAGAAAAAAAAACCACGGGTAGGTGGTATACAATTATGGATGGACTGCCGAGTGCCGACACAGAGGTAGCTACAGCCGTGGACTACCGTACTGTACTGTGTCTGCTGCTAATATAGACTGGATGATAATGAGATGTAGTATGTATAAAGAAGAAAGAAAAAAAAAACCACGGGTAGGTGGTATACAATTATGGATGGACTGCCGAGTGCCGACACAGAGGTAGCTACAGCCGTGGACTACTGTACTGTACTGTGTCTGCTGCTAATATAGACTGGATGATAATGAGATGTAGTATGTATAAAGAAGAAAGAAGAAAAAACCACGGGTAGGTGGTATACAATTATGGATGGACTGCCGAGTGCCGACACAGAGGTAGCTACAGCCGTGAACTACCGTACTGTGTCTGCTGCTAATATAGACTGGTTGATAATGAGATGTAGTATGTATAAAGAAGAAAGAAAAAAAAAACCACGGGTAGGTGGTATACAATTATGGATGGACTGCCGAGTGCCGACACAGAGGTAGCTACAGCCGTGGACTACCGTACTGTACTGTGTCTGCTGCTAATATAGACTGGATGATAATGAGATGTAGTATGTATAAAGAAGAAAGAAAAAAAAAACCACGGGTAGGTGGTATACAATTATGGATGGACTGCCGAGTGCCGACACAGAGGTAGCTACAGCCGTGGACTACCGTACTGTACTGTGTCTGCTGCTAATATAGACTGGATGATAATGAGATGTAGTATGTATAAAGAAGAAAGAAAAAAAAAACCACGGGTAGGTGGTATACAATTATGGATGGACTGCCGAGTGCCGACACAGAGGTAGCTACAGCCGTGAACTACCGTACTGTGTCTGCTGCTAATATAGACTGGTTGATAATGAGATGTAGTATGTATAAAGAAGAAAGAAAAAAAAAACCACGGGTAGGTGGTATACAATTATGGATGGACTGCCGAGTGCCGACACAGAGATAGCTACAGCCGTGGACTACCGTACTGTACTGTGTCTGCTGCTAATATAGACTGGATGATAATGAGATGTAGTATGTATAAAGAAGAAAGAAAAAAAAAACCACGGGTAGGTGGTATACAATTATGGATGGACTGCCGAGTGCCGACACAGAGGTAGCTACAGCCGTGGACTACCGTACTGTACTGTGTCTGCTGCTAATATAGACTGGATGATAATGAGATGTAGTATGTATAAAGAAGAAAGAAAAAAAAAACACGGGTAGGTGGTATACAATTATGGATGGACTGCCGAGTGCCGACACAGAGGTAGCTACAGCCGTGGACTACCGTACTGTACTGTGTCTGCTGCTAATATAGACTGGATGATAATGAGATGTAGTATGTATAAAGAAGAAAGAAAAAAAAAACCACGGGTAGGTGGTATACAATTATGGATGGACTGCCGAGTGCCGACACAGAGGTAGCTACAGCCGTGAACTACCGTACTGTGTCTGCTGCTAGTATAGACTGGATGATAAATAATGATATAAAAAATATATATATATCACTACTGCAGCCGGACAGGTATATATTATATAATGAGGGACCTGCTGGACACTGTCTGTCAGCAGAATGAGTTTTTTAATTTTTATAGAATAAAAAAACACCACACAAGTCACACGACGAGTGTACTTTTTCAGGCAGACAATCACAATATACTATACTGGTGGTCAGTGTGGTCAGGTCACTGGTCACAGTGGTCAGTGGTCAGTCACACTGGCAGTGGCACTCTGGCAGCAAAAGTGTGCACTGTTTAATATGTACTCCTGGCTCCTGCTATAACCTATAACTGCTCCCCAGTCTCCCCCACAATTAAGCTGTGTGAGCACAGTCAGATATTATACATAGATGATGCAGCACACTGGGCTGAGCACAGATATGGTATGTGAGTGTGACTGAGTCACTGTGTATCGTTTTTTTCAGGCAGAGAACAAGAACAGAACGGATTATTAAATAATAATAAATTATAAAACTGCACTGGTGGGTCAGGTCACTGGTCATCAGTCACTAGTATAACTCCTCCTAAGCTCCAGTAAGTAAATGAAGTGTCTCACTCTCACTCTCCTATCTATTTTAATTTCTAAACGGAGAGGACGCCAGCCACGTCCTCTCCCTATCAATCTCAATGCACGTGTGAAAATGGCCGCGACGCGCGGCTCCTTATATAGAATCCGAGTCTCGCGATAGAATCCGAGCCTCGCGAGAATCCGACAGCGTGATGATGACGTTCGGGCGCGCTCGGGTTAACCGAGCAAGGCGGGAAGATCCGAGTCGCTCGGACCCGTGTAAAAAAACATGAAGTTCGGGCGGGTTCGGATTCAGAGAAACCGAACCCGCTCATCTCTAGTTTTTTTACGAGGGGATGGGAGATAACGTGGAATCGCTATGGATTGTAATCACAAGTGGGGTCATTGAAGCAAAAAACTGGTCATTGGCACATACTATAAACAATCGGATATTAGTGTACATGACAAGGAACATCTCTTACAGCAAATTGAAAAAGCTGTGGCAATGGGGGACATTCTAGTGATAGGGGATTTCAATTATCCTGATATAAATTGGAATAACGATTTGTGTGTAAAAGCTAGGAGCAGCAGGTTTCTAAACACATTAAAAGATCAGTACTTGTCTCAATTAGTCGAGGACCGAACTAGAGGTAATAATATCCTGGACCCTGCTATTACCAATAATGTAAACATTATATCGGACATTACAGTTGGGGAGACCTTGGGAAACAGTGACCACTATATGATCACATTCGACATCAGTTTCAGTAAACATAGCTATAAGGGAACAACTAAAACATTTAACTTTAGAAAAGCTAACTTCAATATGCTGAGACAGGCACTAAACGACATCGACTGGGAAGTTTTATTTCAGGGTAAGGACACTTCAGAAATGGGGTATGCTTTAAAATGGTTACTTGATAGCAATATTCACAAATTCATTCCCATGGGCAATAAACGCAGGAGTACTAAACACAAACCAATGTGGCTTAATAAGGAGGTCAAAAAGGAAATGGCTAATAAGAGTCGTGCTTTCAAAGTATTTAAATCAGTTGGAGGGGAGGAGGCATTCCAGTATTACAAGGAATGCAATTAAAGGTATAAAAAAGTAATAAGAGCAGCTAAAATTGTAAATGAAAAGCAAATCGCTACAGAGAGTAAAGCCAATCCTAAAAAGTTTTACAAGTACATAAACAGTAAAAGGATAAAAGAGGAGAATGTAGGCCCATTAAAAGATGAACTGGGAGCCTTGATAAATGATGACAAAATAAAAGCGGATATACTGAACAAGTTTATTTCATCCTTATTCACCAGGATCAGAAGGTGATAGTAGTCCATAACGACAGTGAAGGTAAAGACTCTTGGCTAGATGCTTTTTTAAGTGAACAAGTAGCCCTGGAGAGGCTAAGCAACATAAAGATTAATAAATCACCAGGTCCAGATGGTTTTTACCCGAGAGTTATTATGGAGCTTGGGGCACAGCTAACAAAACCCTTATACTTGATTTTCTAGAGCTCAATTAGATCAGGTATGGTACTGAGGGATTGGCGTATAGCGGAAGTAGTGCCCTTATTTAAAAAGGGATCTAAAAATCATCCTGGGAACTTTAGACCAATTAGTATAACCTCTATAGTGGGTAAAATATTGGAAGGAATTTTGAGGGATAGCATACAGGATTATCTGTAGGTTAATATGTTTATTAGCAAGAGTCAGCACGGGTTTGTAAGGGACTGATCATGTCAAACTAACTTAATTAGCTTCTACGAGGAAATGAGCGATAATCTCGACCAAGGCAATGCAGTGGATGTTGTCTTTTTAGATTTTGCAAAAGCCTTCGATACAGTGCCTCACAGGAGACTGATCATCAAATTAAGGGAATTTGGCATAGGATATACTATTTGTACATGGATAGGTAATTGGATGTATAACAGAGTACAAAGAGTAGTGGTCAATGGGACGTTCTCCAGCTGGGCACCAGTAGTCAGCGGAATACCACAAGGGTCCGTACTTGGCCGGCTACTGTTCAATATATTTATTAATGATCTAGGAATAGGTCTGGGTAGCACAGTGTCAATCTTTGCAGATGATACCAAACTGTGTAAGGTAATTAATTCAGAAAGTGATGTGAGTCTCTACAAAATGACTTACTTAAACTTGAAACCTGGGCATCTAAATGGGGAATGAGGCTCAATATTGAAAAATGCAAATTTATGCACTTTGGGATTAAAAACAAACTTGCATCCTACACACTTAATGGGGAAAATATAGGTGTAGCAGTAGTGGAAAAATATTTGGGGGAGCTCATAGATAATAGGCTTAATGACAGTCAACAATGTCAAAATGCAGCAAAGAAGGCAAGTAAAGTGCTTACATGCATAAAACGGGGTATTGAAACAAGAGACGAGGATGTAATACTGCCATTGTACAAATCATTGGTTCGTCCACACCTGGAATATTGTGTTCAGTTTTGGGCACCATATTATAAAAAAGAATATCGGGGAACTCGAAAGAGGGCAAAGGCGAGCTACTAAGCTGATAACAGGGTTAGAGACATTGGAGTATGAGGAAAGGCTCACTAGGTTAAATATGTATTCCCTTGAAAAGAGGAGACTAAGAGGAGACATTATTAATATCTTCAAATATGTAAAGGGTCAATACAAAGAGTTAGCAGGGGATTTGTTTATTAATAGAAGTCTGTATAGGACACGTGGCCACTCACTGAGGCTGGAGGAGAGAAAATTCCGTACAAATCGTAGGAAGGGGTTCTTCACCGTAAGGGCAATACGGATTTGGAACTCCCTGCCGGAGAAGATAATAATGGCGGACTCTGTAAATGCATTTAAAAACAGATTGGACAGTTTTCTTGCTGAGAAAAGTATCCAAGGCTATAGCATTTGATATATTGTCATTAAGTATATGGGTGTGATACGACATATAGTTGTCAATAGGTACGAAACCATTATTTTGGCTGGTGCATTATAATGTGCACTGCTTAATACAAGAATACAGGTTGAACCCGATGGGCTTTTTGCCTCTTTTCAACCTCATTAACTATGTTACTATGTTTATTTGTCAGGTATTGGCATGGACATATGTAATATACGTAATTTACGTATGCAAGATTCAGTGGAGGGGGTCATTGAGTGGATTTTGTACTAAGGCTATGGTTTTAGGGTTATATGACCTATTTTTGGATTGTCGCGAAGATTTAGCTTTGGGTTTCATGTTATTTTAGTCAATATAAATGTGACCCTTGGCTGTTGGATTATCTGTTATAATACTGTATTTATCTATAGATGCCATTACTCAGTAGAAGCCTATGGGTTTCATTTTGCTGCCTTCTGAGAGGGATCCAATTGGATCCCTCCCTGCACCCCCTGCATCAGCACCAGGGGTGAATTTAAGGGTCAGTGCGTACCTAATCACAACAGCATTGGCTACCCCTGCCATCCAATTTTATTATTTGCTTTTTTTTATAACTTTTTATTGATTAAAGCAATAATAAAGTATAGTGTACAATCAAAGTTATCTTCTTATTTCACAAAATTTCCCAAGAAAAGGGACATAGATATATAACTTTATGTGAAACTGAACCATTGAATAATCAAGTAATCAAATAAGGGAGTAGATATGAGGACCAAACAAAGACAAACAGGGGTAGACAAGGGGACAATCATAAGTAGTACAGAGATGCATAACTAAGGGGGGGTCGAGCAGAGCATGTGCCCTGGGTGCCTTGGCTGGCCCAGCAGAGGGGTACACCGCTGGCGTCCAGGGCATCATGACCACTCGTCCCCGCTATTGCTCTGCATACCCCCGGGCCGCCCCCCATCCCGCTGCTATGTGAGGGGAGGCGAGCGCATCGCCTCTCCTGCCACTCAATGTGCTGTGTCTGGTCTCTGTTTGATTTGGTTTGTTAGCCAATCAGAGCTCACGGCCAGCTCCTCATTGGCTGCCGGTCTGCGAGCTCTGATTGGCTAATTAACCAGCACCAAGATACGCGCCGCTGGAGACTGGACTTCATGAAGCAGCATTGAGGGGCAGGAGAGGCACTGCGCCCTCCTCCCCACTTACATAGCAGAGGCAGCAGTGAGCGGGGTGGGGTGTGGTGGTAATGTGTATTTTGGGGCTTTGTGTATCATTCACTGTTTGGGGCAATGCGTATCTGTCACTGTGTGAGGCAATGTGTATTTCACTGTGTGGGGCAATGTGTATCTGACTGTCACTGTGTGGGGCGATGTGTATCTTTCACTGTGTGGGACAATATGTATCTGGCACTGTGGGTCAACGTGTATCTGGCACTGTGGGGTAATATGTATCTGGCACTGTGGGGCAATGTGTATCTGGCACTGTGGGTCAATATGTATCTGGCACTGTGGGGCAATGTGTATCTGGCACTGTGGGGAAATGTGTATATGGCACTGTGGGACAATGTGTATCTGGCACTGTGGGGCAATGTGTATCTGGCACTCTGAGGCAATGTGTATCTGGCACTCTGCAGTAATGTGTATCTGGCACTGTGGTTCAATGTGTATCTGGCACTGTGGGGCAGTGTGTATCTGCCACTGTGTCTACTGTGTAAAAAGGGGACTCTTCCTGCATATTGTGTAAAAAAGGGGACTCTGCCTGCGTACTGTGTAAATAGGGTACTTTACTGCCATAATGTGCAAAAATTGAATGAAGGTGTGCTCAGAGGTGATACAGTGGGTAGGTGATAGTCATGTTGGCATGCTCCATTTTCAGTAGCCATGCCGCTTCTAGTATGTGGCCATGCCTCTTCTGGAGCGTGGTCACGCCTATTTTTTCGGCGCGCGCACACACAGTTGATTTTATGTGGGAATTTTTTTTGGGGGGTCGGGGAGAGCGCCACTCTCCATCTTGCCCTGGGCTCCGAAAACCCTAGTTACGCCTGGTAGTACATCGTGCATGTCTACTATGAATTGTTAAATGGAACGAATTCAGACTATGGGGGACATTTACTAAGCAGTGATAAAAGTGGAGAAGTGAGCCAGTGGAGAAGTTGCCCATGGCCACCAATCAGCTGCTCTGTATACTTTTATAGTATGCAAGTTATAATTGTTACATCAATGCTGATTGAATGCCATGGGCAACCTCTCCACTGGCTCACTTCTCCACTTTTATCACTGCTTAGTAAAAGTACCCCTTAATCACGGGTCTGTATTGTCTCCCAGGGAATATAAAACTGTTAAGTCTACAGGATCACTATATATATATATATATATATATATAGTAGACTGTCCCTGACTTTCCCGGTATTCGCTTTACTTGAGAACCACTTCATGTGTTTTGAAGAGGCTGATGAAGTATATTTACAATTGGCTGTTTCAAATAGATAATATTTGTGAATTTTATTCACAATGCATTGTATACAAGGCACGGAAGCTAATTTTCATCATTGTGCTATGGCAGCTTTAGTAGATATTAGAATGTGTCCTAACAGATAATAATAATAACCGCTAAGAAGTTGCTGTGAAGAATGATGAAATAGTGCAACTACAGGGTCGGCAGGGACAGTCACTTTCAACACATCTTCTATAAGAGAAAACACCTCAGACCAGAGCAAATGTAGTACTAGACATTCCCAAAAGATATGATAGACATTCCCTACGCAACCGCAGTTCCTCCAGAAGTAGCGGGAAGTGGAGGGCCATATACTGTGTTGCTGCTCCGGTGTGAAATACACCCTCTGCCACAGTTTGTAGAACATCTCAGAGTGGCTCAAACATTTGGACATTTTAAATCAGGTGTAATATATAGAATCCGATTAATCTTCGTGAAGTGTATTAGATAAATATTTTTCCCATTTGATATGGGATGTTAATTTCCCTTTTTTTAAATTCATCACTATGTATTGATACCATTTCATTTCATTATACCTCCTCTGTGTTGAGAAGTCAGTCTAGAAAACAATAGTTTGGGAATAGGGGGATATCATGCTCCCTTCGAAGGTAGGTATTCAACCAGTGGAGCAACTGAAGGTATTTGTAAAAATCTTGTTTAGGAATATTAAATTGCATTTGAATTTGGGAAAAGGACGCAGAACTTTCTTCTGGAAAAACATTTTTTAAGCTTAAGATGCCTGCTGTATGCTACGAGTCCAAGGACCAAGGTATTTATGACAGCTTGTGGGGGGAGCAAAATTAGATCTGTAGAGTTAATGGATTCACAAAGGAACGATCTATCAGCACCCAAGGATTTGGTTCCTGTAATGCAAACCAATATTGGACCTGGCTAAGTATACAGTACAGGCTGCATAATAGCTGTCTAGATCAGGTTAGGCCACACCTACAATTGTTTTAGGTAGAACAAGTGTCTGGCTGTGTGGGGCGTAGTACCTTTCCAAACATATTAAGATAAGATCCTGTTAAATGTATTACTAAGGGATTTGGGGAGAGGTCTGGGGATAGCACGGAAGAGATACATGAGTTTTGGGAGTAGGATCATCTTGGCAGCTGCAATACACCCCAACCAAGATATCTCATGTATTAACCAATCTTTGACCAGTTACTCACAAGCGCACAACAATAGGCTATAGTTCCATTCAAATAAGTTGCTATATCTAGATAAATGAACACCCAGATATTTAATAGATTTACTTTGCACACGTACCTATATCTGTCTTTGAATAATTTAACTACCGCTTCTGGAATATTAAAAGGGAGAGCCTCAGTTGGATGTATTCAATTTGTAGAAATAAATTTTCATATACTTATCTAATACTTTGTGGAAATGCGGGAGAGATATTTTTGAATGTAGTAAACAAAAGAGAATATCATCAGCGAATAAATTCATTTTGTGGGCTAGTCCTCCTATCACAGGTTTTCTGATCTAATTTTTTCAGCCAAAGGCTCAATGGCCAGAGCAAAAATAATGGGAGACAGTGGGCATCCCTGTCTGGTGCCATTGGTAATGTCAATGTCATACCCTGAGAAGAGACATCCATTTACAAAGACCTTTGTGGAGGGAGCAGAATATAAGGCTAATAAAGAGTCTAAAATCCGTCCTTGAAAGCCAAATTGTCAATGCAGTTTATTGAACGCCTTTTCAGCATCCAGAGACAAAACAAATAAAGGTTCCTTTTTAGAATCACAGTATTCTATGATGTTAAACACTCTTCGAGTATTATCTGGACCCTGCCTACCTAGAACGAATCCAACCTGGTCTGCTGCAATCAGCGAGGGGAGAAGTGAACCAAGGCAAGAGGAAATTAGTTGAGTGAATACTTTGATGTCCATATTTAGCAGGGCTATCAATCAGTAATTTTGTACTGAAGAGGGGGTCTTACCTGTCTTTGGAATTGCTACAATTTGGGCTTCCAGCATTTCTTTAGGAAGTTTCTTGGTTTCATACGCCTCATTAAAGACTGCTAAGAATGTTGGAGCTAAACTGTTTTTATAACACTTACAAAAATTAGCTGTATAGCCATCTGAGTCCTGGGGCTTTATCAGCTGTCATAGTATCAATAGCTGCTTCTACTTCAGAAAGAGACCAGGGAGCACAGACAGCCAGGCAGGTTTCTGAGTCCAGGACAGGCAGGTTCAAATCGCTCATAAAAGCATTTACATCAGAGTCTAATGATTGGGGGAATTTGGGTCGGTACGTAGATTTTATAACTGGGAATAATACTCATCAAATGTATTTGCTATATCATACAGGTACTTTAGTACCTTTGGAATTATATACATGGTGGATCCAAGCTTTCACATAGCGGCATCTTAACTTCCTGGTAAGAAGACTGCCAGCTTTATTGCCAAATACATAAAATCACTGATTAAGTCAAGATAAATTTCATTGAACTTCTTGAAGAGAGAAAGTATTAACCTTCTCTCGTGCCAGTAGAAGTTTAAAAAGACATTTATTAGAGGGATCCACTTTATGTGCAGCTTCTGACCGAGCTGCCTCTTTTTCAGCCAGTTCAAAACTAAGTCTATGGGCTTTCTTAAGTCTGGCTGCAGTTTGAATGGCTGATCCATGCAATACTGCCTTAAGGGAACACCAGTGGGTAAAAGTATCCGTCACTCAGGGTGGTTAGATTATAGGTACAGGGATATGGATTTTTGAATGGCCTGTTGTGCCTCTGGCTGAGACAGAATAAAGGGGGTCATTCCGAGTTGTTCGCTTGTTGCCAATTTTCGCAACGGAGCAATTAAGGCGAAAATGCGCATGCGCATGGTACGCAGTGCGCATGCGCTAAGTATTTTAGCTCAAAATTTTGTAGATTTACTCACGTCCGAATGTAGAAATTTCATCGTTGAAGTGATCGTAGAGTGATTGACAGGAAGTGGGTGTTTCTGGGCGGAAACTGTCCGTTTTCTGGGAGTGTGCGGAAAAAGGCAGGCGTGCCAGGATAAAACGCGGGAGTGTCTGCAGAAATGGAGGAGTGGCTGGCCGAACGCAGGGCGTTTGTGACATCAAACCAGGAACGAAACGGGCTGAGCTGATCGCAGTGTAGGAGTAAGTGTCGAGCTACTCAGAAACTGCTAAGAATTTTCTGTTCGCAATTCTGCTAATCTTTCGTTCGCAATTCTGCTAAGCTAAGATACACTCCCAGAGGGTGGCGGCCTAGCATGTGCAATGCTGCTAAAAGCAGCTAGCGAGCGAACAACTCGGAATGACCCCCATAGTTACCAAGTCTCCATGGGCCTGGAGTGGGTCTACAGTCTCCTGATTCCCAGTTAACAAACAAGGGGGAATGATCAGACCATGTCAAGAGCAATATGTCAATATGACGTATAGATGGCAGGGTCCATCTAACCATCAGTACTAAGTCTATTCTCGAGAAGGAGCGATGAACGTGAGAATAATATATGTAATTCTGAACTGTTGGGTGTTTAGAACACCATGCATCATAAATGTCATATTCATCTAACAGATTATGGAATCCGGTGGCAGATTCCAGGGGTGTGCCAGTTTTCAAAGCAGTTGAGTGGAATCTATCCACATGGAGGTCCAAAACCATTTTAAAATCTCTGAGCATCATCATGGCCCCCCTAGCATATTTCTGAAGGACTGCGCAAAATTTGTCTGGAGTTGGAGGCATAATATGAGACTAAGGTAATGTCAGTGTCTTCAAGTCGCCCGACCAGAATGAGATATCTTTCCTTGGGATCCACATATTGAGAGACTGAAACAAAGGGGCAATGTTGTAAAATAAGGATGGCAACTCCTGACTTTTTGGCAGTCCTGTTGGCTATATAGCAGTAAGGGTATCGACCATCAAAATAATGAGGGGGGTCAGGTTTTTTAAAAGTGTGCTTCTTGGACCGCGACAGTTTGAGCTTTGATCTTGTGAAAGGAGTACAGAGATAATTTCCGCTTCTGTGTTCTGTGGGGAGTTTAGTAGCATACGTCCAATGTGTGTGGGGGAAGGGGAAGACAAGACACAATCAGAGTAACACATAAAAAAATAAACAAACAAGAGGATTCATAGTAAGGCACCAAAATGCAAATGCCCCACCCATTAAGTAAAGGGAGGGGGTAGTTGCCAACCTCCCCACACCCGTCCAGGAAACAGTAAAACCAAACTCAATCCAATTTCTGTTAAGAGCCATATATAACTAACTCTGTAGAACAGGGGCCAACATCTAATAATAGAGGTTTCAAATATACTTACCAAAACTTTATGTGATGCCAGGTTAATAGCATTCATATGGGCAGGTAGATTTTTAAAGCAAATGAAACATGACAATATTATCAATAGGTCATAACAATAGCTTGCTAAATACCATAAACAATAGGGAACTCAGAGGTCAGTATGAATGATAAGCATCAGATAGTGGAGAAGTCTATTATATTATTACCAACCGTCGTCCAGTCCTGCTGAAGGCGACAGTCCTGGGAAAAGGCACCCGAATCACTGGATAAGTTCCATCTAGCAAGGAGTTTCATAGCATCTTCCACTGTAGCAATGGATACTGTAGATCCCTCATGAGAGATCAGTAGCCTGGTCGGAAAACCCGAACTATGTTTTCCTTTGGAAGAACGGCTGCATTAGGTTGGAATCAGTGTCTTTTAATTAGTGTAGCCTGAGATCAGTCTCCAAAAAGTTCTATAGGTCCCAAGATGTCTGCAGAGTTAGATGAAGGTCTGGCAGCTTTACAGTAAGTAAGGATTCTTTAATATGAAAAAGTGTATTCTCATTAAGACGTCACGAGGGACTCCATCCAGGGCATTCTTAGCATTTGCCAATCTGTTAATACGATCTATTAGTAGATCCAATGTGGAAGCTGATGGTATCAGTTTCCTAAATAATTCAAGAGCTACCTCATGTAGACTACTATTAGATACAGTTTCAGGAACGCCCTGAAGCTTAAGATTGTTCCTACGTGATCTATCCTCCAGGTCAGCGAGTTTATCGCATAGAAATGATACTAATCTCGAGGGTTTTGTGTGAAACAATTAGGTCATTATGGAAACCCACTACTTCTCCCATGTTAGATTTTAAATGGTCAGAATGTTCACCAAGGTCAACTATGGATTCTTGGTGAACTTGTAGCGTAGTACGGAAATCTGCAGCGACTTCTTTGAGCTGATTCAGAAGGTGTTTCATGGTGCCTACTGTCAAGGCATCATTATCTCCCAACTGTAATGAAGCAGCATTACTATGGGTTGGAGATGATGTTGCTGTGGCAGTAGGGCAAAGGGGAAGGTTTTGTGCTAACGACTGATTTAGTGGTCATCTGAGTGGTAGTACATTGAGGTGAGGGTTTGAAGAAAGCCACTTGTGACACTGATTTTGAGACCTTATGTTTCTTTGGAGGCATGGTGAGTTAAAGAGATATCAGGTGTATTGAAGGAGAACTAAGAAGACGCAGTATTAAGACTCTCTCCAGGCTACTCTATTGAGTTATTTCAGAGCAAGGATGGGTGCAGGGGGGGTAAAGGGTGATCCATTAATGTAGACAGCAACATCTGGCAATGAAGAGACCTCCACAAATCCTCCTTATGATACTGCTGGTAAGCAGTTATGCCCCTTACACTGCAATTATGCCAGGTAGCAAGGTATGCAGGTGGATCTTTCTGCAAATTGCCACTAGGCTTCTAAATTGACAGAAGGGAATTGCGTAAAATTAGCACCCAGCTCTTGTATGAGGGGAGAGTCAAAGCCTGCAGAGAAGCCAAAGCCTCTCCCAGTTCAGTGGCCAGCTTCCTTCCTTTAGATAAACACCACAAGGTCTGAAAAGGGCTTGGTGATGGTGTGTATATTTAGTGGTTGTATGCAATAAATTGGTCAGGATCAGCCATAATCAAGTTCACTCACCCCCTCTTGGTCAGTTTGGTAGCCACTATGAGACCCACAGCCTTATATCTCCAATTTGGCGGACCTGCGAGGAGAAGCAGGCTTCAGGGATCATCCACTTGCCTTTGAGTGGGACCTTCAAGAAGCCTCCTCAGGTTATCAGAGTGCCGCTTTAAAAAGCTGGCCCCTTCCAGCGGCTTTTAGCAGTGCTACACTATCAGCTGTGGCAGCATCTCGGGCACTCACAGCATCAAGTCATGGCAGGGGAGGTCAGCCAGCACCAGGAGACACACCGCTGGGGCTCCAGCTGGAGTGGATCCCACTGAGCCATGCTGCAGGCTGGAGAGAAGGCCAGCTGTAAGAGGGTGTGATTAACAGGGTACTGTTTATGGGGTGGGTATCAGCCTACTCCTCCAGACACCAGACTTAAGGGACCTGCTTACAGCGCAACAGAAGGTCACAACCTGCAGAGAGGCTGCAGGCCTCTCCAGGCTCTACAACCTAAACCATCCACACTGTACAAGTGCTAGGGTTATAGGAGGGCTTTAGCTGGAAGGCTCTTGTTGGGTAGAAAGGAAATATTTTAGGGCATCAGGCAGGAGCTGAAGATCTCTGCTTCCTCTATCCTCGGCAGACAGGCCACGATCCTCCCCCCGCCCTATTTTAGTTTAGTATAATATAACCTAATAATAATAAAACAAGCCATTTTTTTTATTAAGTATACATATTTTCTAAGTAGGACAGCTGACAGGGCAGTCTGCATATGTCCTATCCATTCAAACACAACTAAAAATGGTGTACAGTAGATTAGAGTGGAATTATTTTGTAGTTATTGGTAATTTCAGATTGACAGCTATGAAATATGCGCCCAACTGCTGCCTCCTAAGAAGTGTCTCCCCTAGGCACATGCCTCAAGAGCCTAATGGGATTTTGCCACTGATTGCCACCCATAGGCATGCACACGGGGGGTGCCTGGTGTACACAGGCACCCCCTCACACATGTGGCATACCTACAGCAACAGTGTTGCTTGTCCTCCTCTCCCTCCCCTCACCCATGCACTGCAGCCGGAGCGTCTGGGTGGGAGGTCCTCTAAAGGAATGGGATGTAGTGTCGCTACGAAGGCTGGAGCTCAGCCTTCTGTTTTCCAGCTCCAGCAGTGTGTGAAGAGAAAGATGTCACAACGTCATGGCACCTCTCCCTCACTACCAAGTGCGGACGGCACTGGAGCGGGTCTCAAGTGAGTATTGTGCTGCACTGCAGAGTTGGTACTTTGACTGTGGGCATGTTTAAAGGGCTGGGGCACTATTACTATTTGGTGATTGTGTAACTGGCACTACTACTATGGGCATGTGTAACTGCCACTACCACTATGGACATGTGTAACTGGCACTACTACTATGGGCATGTGTAACTGGCACTACTATGGGGATTGTGTAACTGGCACAACTACTATGGGCATGTGTAACTGACACTACTACTATTGGGGATTGTTTTACTGGCACTACTACTATTTGGGATTGTGTAACTGACATGAGTCTGGTTGAACCTCTGTTGCATGATGATGATATTGGTTATATTCCTACACAAACAGGCATCTTCTAGACATTGTGATATCCTACATGAATAGTGATTATCGACTGAAGATGCTGTAAGCTCAAGGAGGACATTTCTTCAGAGGTTCCACGTTGTGAGAAACTACCATATAGGTAAGGTGCATATGGAATGGAAAGGAATGCTCCCAGAGTGATTAAAAAAAGTTGGCATGTCATGTTGACATGCCCCTGTTTGCAGTGGCCATGCCCCTTGTGGTATGTAATTTATATTACATTAAGTGCCAATAGGCGGTGCTAGACACGCCCAATGGGCGGTGCTAGACACGCCCAATGGGCGGTGCTAGATACGCCCAACAGACAATGCTAGACAAGCCCAGTGGGTGGTGCTAAACACCCCTCCGATGGTGCACCCCCTATTAAAATGTTCTGCACACATCTATGTCAGCACCCATCATGCAGAAGGATTCCCAGGTCCCAAACCCGGAAGTCTTTCTATCACACAGGACAGCTCTTATTGGGAGAGCTGTCCTTTACAATTTTAATTGCATTTCTAGATACATACTGCCATTATAAATGCCGATATGTAAATGGCAGTATATATCGCATTACCGATGTGTGCATAATACATCCCACCCTGTATATGATGTGTTGCTTGACAAGGTACAGTGTATATTTACATATTTTGTACTAATAACATAGTTTCTACTTAAAATTGAGTGAATCCCTTTTTAGAACGAGTTGTTTGTGTTATGATTCCAGCACTCTGGTCTGAGGAGATCTTTTTGCGAGGACCGGAGCACTGGAACGAAATGCTGGGGAAGGGAGCAGGAATGGAAAATAGCCCCTGGCGCCCTAACTCCGTTGTCTCACCCGTGCTGTCGGAAATCCCCTGCGAGACTATGGTTGCTTGAGCCCATGGCAGCCGCGTTTGAAGGGCGGATTATGTCTGCCCAACTCCGATGCCCCCCCAGGTTTTAATGAGAGACAAAGGGAAATCCGAGACAGGGTGATAACAAGGGGCCCTCTGACTAAACAACCAGGCCAGGGGCTACAAGCTAACTTAAAACTAGAATATGTGCGGAAACACCGCCAGGGAAAAGGACAACCAAAATATCCACTTGTCCACTTCTCCTACCCAGCACCACCGAGTTCCAGAGAGGACTTGTGGAAGCGGAACCCTCCGCAAATGCTCCAAAAACAGAATATATAAAGATAAAGCGGCTGAACCGCAACTCACGGAACACCACTCGATATACAAAGGTGATCAGTCAGGACAACTGGGGACCAAACGACTTCCTGGGATGAGATGACAACTCCCGAATACAGGACTTCTTAGGACAGGAATGACCGGATACAGCAGGACTGGAACAGACTCTCAGCAATCCAAAGCAGCATGCAGGAAGCTATTACCGGCGTCTGTGAGAAGTACTGGGAAGGTATTTAACAGGGAGTCCTCCAATCAGCTGCTTAGAGCCTGATTGGGAATAAATGCCGTGCAGCTGCCTTGCTGCACGGCCAGAGGACAAGTGTGTGTGCTTGTTAATTAGGCCCTGCAACGGGGAACGCGGTCCGCTCGTGGCGTCCCCGTTGCTAGGGTCCGTGCGGCTCAGTGCGCCCGGCGTCTAGCGCTGCTAGGGAGCCAGCGGCTGAACGCGCATGGTGTCCCTAGTTGCTAGGCGTCGGGCCGCGCGGACATGCGGACCCCGGCGCCTAACAGTACCCCCCCCTTGAGGAGGGGTCAAGGAACCCCTAGAGCCAGGCTTCTGAGGAAATTCCCGAAAAAATGCCCTCTTGAGCCTAGGGGCATGAAGATCCTTATCTAGGACCCAAGACCTTTCCTCCGGACCATAGCCTTTCCAGTGAACTAAAAAATAAAGCCGACCCCGGGACAATTTGGAATCAAGAACTTTCTCTACCAAGAACTCCTGTTGTCCCTGTACATCCACTGGAGATCTACCCTGAGAGATCCTCCGAGGAAATCTACTGGAAGAAACGTATTGTTTCAACAGGGAAAAATGAAACGTATTTCCAATCTTGAGAGATCTTGGTAAACGTAGCCGAAAGGCAACTGGGTTGACTCTTTTAATAATAAGAAATGGTCCAATAAATTTGGGTCCCAGTCTAGCCGAGGATTGTCGAAGCCTGATGTTGCGAGTTGACAACCACACCTTGTCTCCCACCTTAAAAGTGCAAGGACGTCGGAGCCTGTCAGAAAATTTCTTTTCTCGAAAGGCCGCTTTTCTGAGAGCAAGGAGCACTTTTTTCCAAATTGCTCTGAGATGGGAGGTCAATGCCAGCGAGGAGACTGGAGAATGATGAAAAAAAGAATTAGCTCTGGGGTGAAAACCAAAAACTGAAAAGAATGGAGACTCTTTAGTGGAGGAATGACAGGAATTATTGTAAGCAAATTCAGCCAAAGGAAGAAACTCGGACCAATCATTCTGGAGTTTGGCTGAATACAAGCGCAGATATTGTTTTAATGACTGGTTAACTCGTTCGGTTTGCCCATTGGATTGTGGGTGATAACCGGATGTTAATGACAGTTTCATCTTTAATGAAGCACAAAAACATCTCCAGAATTGTGCGATGAATTGTGGACCCCGATCAGAAACAATATCAGTTGGTAACCCATGAAGCCTAAACACATGACGGAGGAACAAAACTGCCAACCCTTGAGCAGAAGGCAATCGGGGAAGAGCAATAAAATGAGCCATTTTACTAAAACGGTCCACTACCACCCATATGACTCGGAATCCGGCTGAAAGGGGAAGGTCAACCACAAAATCCATGGAAATATGAGACCATGGCATGAGAGGGACACTTAAGGGCATAAGTTGCCCGATAGGCAAGGAGCGGGGAACCTTATGCTGTGCACAAACCTGACATGAAAAAACAAATTCCCTAACGTCTTTAGACATACTAGGCCACCATACTGAGCGAGAGACTAACTCCAATGTCTTAGTGATTCCCGGATGCCCTGAAACCTTGTTGTCATGGAATTCAGTTAAAACAGTAGCTCTCAAAAATTCAGGAACGTAAAGACGACCAGCAGGAGTAAATCTAGGAGCTTGGTGTTGAAGCTGGTTTAACTGGGTAAATAAATCCTGTGTGAGGCCTGCCCGGATGACCGAAGATGGAAGTATTGGGGTAACAACAGGATTGTTATTGTGAACTGGAAGAAAACTACGTGACAGGGCATCAGCTTTAGTATTCTTGGAACCAGGCCTGAAAGTGATTAAAAATTTGAAACGAGTAAAAAATAATGCCCAACGTGCCTGCCGGGCATTAAGCCGTTTAGCTGATTCAATGTATTGCAGGTTCTTATGGTCAGTCAATACCGAAATAGTATGCTTTGCTCCTTCCAGCCAATGCCTCCACTCCTCAAAAGCCCACTTTACCGCCAGTAACTCCCGATTACCAACGTCATAATTGGATTCAGCGGAGGAGAACTTCCTGGACATAAAGGCACAAGGATGTAAGTCCAAAGACACCGGATCCTTTTGAGAAAGGACAGCCCCCACTCCAACCTCTGAGGCATCAACCTCCACAACAAAGGGCAATTCCGGATTAGGATGTCTGAGGACTGGAGCTGAGACAAAGGCTTGTTTCAGGGCCCGGAAGGACAACTCAGCTTCATGCGACCAGTTGGTAGGATCCGCTCCTTTCTTTGTCAGAGCCACAATGGGAGCAACCAGGTCAGAAAAAGAATGAATGAACCTCCTATAATAATTCGCAAACCCTAAAAAGCGCTGAATTGCTTTTAAATTGGTGGGTTGCGCCCAATTAAGGATGGCCTGAAGCTTCTTAGGTTCCATGGAAAATCCCTGAGGGGAAATTATGTACCCTAAAAAAGATACTTTCGTGACGTGAAATTCACACTTCTCCAGCTTGGCATATAAATGATTCTCACGTAACTTTTGAAGAACCAGACGCACCTGGGTGATATGTTGTTCCATCGATTCAGAAAAAATCAAGATGTCGTCTAAATAAACGACCACGAATTTCCCTAGGAAGTCACGGAGCACATCCTTAATGAGGTCTTGAAAAACTGCTGGAGCATTAGACAGGCCGAACGGCATCACCAGGTATTCGTAGTGACCCGACTGAGTACTGAAAGCCGTCTTCCACTCATCTCCAGATTTAATTCGGATGAGGTTGTAAGCTCCTCTCAGGTCAATTTTAGAAAAAATCACAGCAGAACGTAACTGATCAAAGAGTACAGAAATCAACGGCAAAGGATAGGTGTTTTTGACTGAGATTTTATTCAAGGCTCTAAAATCTATGCATGGTCTAAGTGAGCCATCCTTTTTCTCCACAAAGAAAAAACCAGCACTTAAAGGGGATTTTGATGGTCTAATAAAACCTTTCTGTAAGCTCTCCTGAACATAGTCATTCATAGCCGAAGTTTCTGGCCCGGACAATGCATATAATCTCCCCTTTGGCAATGCGGCACCAGGGATTAGCTCAATAGCACAATCATAAGGCCGATGGGGAGGCAGAATGTCCGCATTGCCTTTGGAGAATACATCGGCAAACTCCTGGTATTCCACAGGAATGAGTTCTGGAATGATAGCTGCTACTCTAACTGGAAACGAAATACATTCCTTAGCACAAAAAGTACCCCATTGTGAAATCTCCCCGGACCGCCAATCAATGGTGGGATTATGAAAGGCCAGCCAAGGGTGACCCAGAACAACTGGAACTGCTGGGCAATGTGTTAGATAGAACTCGATCTTTTCGGAATGTAAAGCTCCTACTGTAAGTACTACGGGAGGTGTACGGTGAGTAATAACCCCGTTGGAAAGCGGACTCCCATCTAAGCCATGCATGGTGACACACCTACCCAATGGTAACTGAGGAATGCCTAAGGCCTTAGCCCAAGTTAAATCCATAAAGTTTCCTGCAGCTCCACTGTCAACAAAAGCAGACACCAAAGAACTGAGGCTGCCAAAGGAAACCTTAACTGGGACTAAAAGAGAGTTATTCGAGGAGATAAGCTGCAGACCTAGGGGAACCCCCTCACAATTCACCTGGTCAAAGCGTTTCCCGACTTGTTCGGACAGTTACGAGCAAGATGTCCCTTACCACCACAGTACAAACAAAGACCGGAATTTTGCCTTCTGGCCCTTTCCTCAGGAGACAGCCGGGAGAGACCCATCTGCATGGGCTCCTCTACGTCTTCTGGAATGGAATAAACACAAGGACTTGACCTTACAGGTGTTCCTCTTTCAGCCCTCCGCTCTCTGAGACGACGATCAATCTTAATAGAAAGCTCCATGAGTTTATCGAAAGTCTCAGGAGCGGGGTACTGGAGGAGACTGTCTTTAATAGACTCTGATAAGCCGAGGCGAAACTGACTGCGCAGGGCTGGGTCATTCCAGCCACAGTCGTTCGACCAACGGCGAAACTCAGTACAATAAACCTCTGCAGGATTTCTTCCTTGTTTGAGAGCGCACAGCTGACTTTCAGCAGATGCCTCTCTATCTGGGTCATCATACAAAAGCCCTAAAGACTTAAAGAAAGCGTCTACTGACAACAACGCAGGATCCTCTGCCCTTAAACCGAACGCCCAGGTCTGAGGATCCCCCTGGAGTAAAGAAATAATAATCCCAACCCGCTGAGATTCAGGACCAGAGGAAGTAGGTCTTAAACGGAAATAAAGTTTACAGGATTCTTTAAAACTAAAAAATTATTTTCTATCGCCAGAAAAACGGTCAGGCAAATGCACCTTTGGTTCAGGGACTACCTTTGGGGAGGCTCGCAAAAGATCTTCCTGCGACCTCACCCGAAGATAAAGATCCTGAACCATCTGAGTAAGTTCTTGAATCTGATTGACTAAGAGCTGGCCAGGGTTTGGCCCTAAACCTGTTGGATTCATGAGGCCAAAAAATTTTAACAAAAACTGAATGAGAGGAAAAAATTAAAGCCCTGTTTAATTTTAATTTTTTGGTATGGCCGGTAATAATGTTATGATTCCAGCACTCTGGTCTGAGGAGATCTTTTTGCGAGGACCGGAGCACTGGAACGAAATGCTGGGGAAGGGAGCGGGAATGGAAAATAGCCCCTTGCGCCCTAACTCCATTGTCTCACCCGTGCTGTCGGAAATCCCCTGCGAGACTATGGTTGCTTGAGCCCTTGGCAGCCGCGTTTGAAGGGCGGATTATGTCTGCCCAACTCCGATGCCCCCCCAGGTTTTAATGAGAGACAAAGGGAAATCCGAGACAGGGTGATAACAAGGGGCCCTCTGACTAAACAACCAGGCCAGGGGCTACAAGCTAACTTAAAACTAGAATATGTGCGGAAACACCGCCAGGGAAAAGGACAACCAAAATATCCACTTGTCCACTTCTCCTACCCAGCACCGCCGAGTTCCAGAGAGGACTTGTGGAAGCGGAACCCTCCGCAAATGCTCCAAAAACAGAATATATAAAGATAAAGCGGCTGAGCCGCAACACACGGCAGAGCCGCAACTCACGGAACACCACTCGATATACAAAGGTGATCAGTCAGGACAACTGGGGACCAAACGACTTCCTGGGATGAGATGACAACTCCCGAATACAGGACTTCTGAGGACAGGAATGACCGGATACAGCAGGACTGGAACAGACTCTCAGCAATCCAAAGCAGCATGCAGGAAGCTATTACCGGCGTCTGTGAGAAGTACTGGGAAGGTATTTAACAGGGAGTCCTCCAATCAGCTGCTTAGAGCCTGATTGGGAATAAATGCCGTGCAGCTGCCTTGCTGCACGGCCAGAGGACAAGTGTGTGTGCTTGTTAATTACGCCCTGCAACGGGGAACGCGGTCCGCTCGTGGCGTCCCCGTTGCTAGGGTCCGTGCGGCTCAGCGCGCCCGGCGTCTAGCGTTGCTAGGGAGCCGGCGGCTGAACGCGCACGGCGTCCCTAGTTGCTAGGCGCCGGGCCGCGCGGACATGCGGACCCCGGCGCCTAACAGTTTGAGGACAAAAAGCTTATTAATTGACCCCTAGAGAGTCATATAACAGTATTTGCAAACAGATCAACTTTGCTGCGTAATGTGAAGTACAGTGTAGGAGTCTGACATAAAAATTTACTTAGAGAATTTAAAAAAATACTGCAGTACTGTACACTATTACCAGGGAACAAACATCTTTCATCTGGAAATGAGCCCTGTTTCTAATTTCAGAAATCTTATGTTGGTTATCCAATACCTTATATCCTAATTTAAATGTTATCGTTGTTTGCAGAAAAAGCATTTTCTAATTCATTTATATTATTTTCAAATAAATGTGTCTCTTTTTTATCTACTATGTACTTTATACCTGTGACTCATTTTTAAACAAATGGTTTTATCACTTTTTGACCGGGAGGTGGACTTTAGGTCGACAAGCATTAGGTCGACATACATTGGGTTGACCACTGAAGGTCGACATGCATTAGGTCAACATGGTCACTAGGTCGACATGGTCATTAGGTTGACATGTACTAGGTCGACATGAGTTTTTCAATTTTTTTCTCATACGTCCTAGAGGATGCTGGGGACCACTTCATGACCATGGGGTATAGACGGTTCCGCAGGAGCCATGAGCACTTTAAGACTTTTCAAAGGGTGTGAACTGGCTCCTCCCTCTATGCCTCTCCTCTAGATCTCAGTTTTAGAAATGTGCCCAGGCAGACTGGATGCACTCCAGAGGAGCTCTAGTGAGTTTCTCTGAAAAGACTTATGTTAGGTTTTTTATTTTTAGGGGGAACTGCTGGCAACAGTCTCCCTGCTTCGTGGGACTGAGGGGGCAGAAGTAGGAACCTGCTTCCTAAAGAGTTTCATGGCTCTGCTTCTGGCTGACAGGACACCATTAGCTCCTGAAGGGAACTGAACGCTAGCCGTGTCTAGATGCTCACTCCACAGCACGCCGTCACCCCCCTCACAGAGCCAGAAGTCAGAAGACAGGAGAGTGTTAGAAGATGAATCTTCAATCAAGATAGTGACGGCTAAAGGTACAGCGCGGCTGGCGGGAGCGCAGTGCACCATTGCTGCCCACACATACACAGGCACGGCAGGGTGCAGGGCGCGGGGGGGGGGGGGGGCGCCCTGGGCAGCAAATAACTTTGTAAACTGGCTAAAAGGGGGCATAAGATGCCACGGCACAGCCCTACCCCCGCCAGTATAAATATTATGTGTAAAATCTCTGAGGGGAAGCCCGCAATTGCGGGGGCGGAGCTTCCTCCTTAGTCAGCCAGCACACTGCTCAGTGCCATTTTCTCTCATTCCAGACTGCAGAGAACACGTTGGTCCTCCTCCACTTCTGAACAAGTATCAGGGTGCAAAAAGCGGGGGGCTATGTGATATTCGGTGCTAAAACATACTATTCATAATATAATAGCGGTTAAAGGTTTCTGTGTACAAAGTACGCGACACAGGGATTTTGTCTCTGTGTACAAAGTGCGCGGCACAGAGATTTTTTCTTTGGCGCTAGGTTGTGAACTGGCTGCTCCTAACTGTGTCCTTCTGACAGATTTTACTGTGGGTCTGTCCCCTATAAGTCCCAGAGTGTCTGTGGTGTGTGTGTGCATGAGTGTGACATGTCTGAGGCAGGGAGTTCTTCCCCTGAGCAAACCATTTTAGGGACACAGAGTTGTAATGTGGTGGCGCTGCCAGCACACCAAGAGCCTGCATGGGTGAAAGAAATATGTGATAGTGTGCATCATATCAATAGGAGATTAGATAAGTCTGAATCTCATGCAGAATGCTGGAGAAAATCTGTGGAAGATGTGATTTTTCAAGGTTCTGTTCTCCCATCTGCAGGCGACCCCTCTGGGTCACATAAAAGACCAATTTGCAAATATTGTAAATACTGATACCGACACGGACTCTGATACCTGTGTCGACGATAGTGACTCCAGGGAAGTATATCATAAATTTGCAAAAAATATACAACATATGATTGTGGCTATAAGGGAAGTTTTGGAAGTTACAGAAGCCCCTCCTGTACCTCAGGAGAAGGCCTATTTCTATAAAGAAAAGAAATCCAAGGTTGTTTTCCCTTCTTCCCACGAGCTAAATACTCTCTTTGAAGGGGTGTGGGTGAATCCTGAAAATAAATTTTGCATTCCCAAAAGGATTCAGATGGCTTATCCTTTTCCTTTAGAGGACAGGAAAAATGGGAGTCGCCCCCGGTGTTAGACAGTGCCCTGTCTAAACTGACAAAGAAGGTGATTCTCCCTGCACCTGGGACGGCTTTGCTAAAGGAGCCGGCAGACCGCAAAATGGAGGCTACATTAAAGTCCATTTATGTTGCCAATGGTACGCTGCTCAGGCCCACAATTGCTTGCGCATGGGTGAGTCGTGCTATTGAAAAATGGTCAGACAACTTGTCATCAGAAATTGACACGATTGATAAAGATGAGATACTCCTAAAGTTAGGGAATATCAAAGACGCGGCCGCATACATGCTAGAAGCAATGAAGGATATTGGACTCTTGGGTTCAACAGCCGCTACCATGGCAGTATCGGCTCGGCGGGCGTTGTGGATTCGCCAGTGGAACGCGGATTTGGATTCCAAAAAGAATATGGAGGCTCTCCCATATAAAGGTGAGGCCTTAAGTGGTGATGGGCTGGATGCGTTAGTCTCGGCGGCTACCGCAGGTATGTCGACATTTTTGCCTTATGCTCCTGCACCGGCAAAAAAGACACATCACTCTCACATGCAGTCCATTCGGCCCAACAAATACAAAAAGGCCAAAGGTTCCCCCATCTTTGCAGGTAGGGGAAGGGGAAAAGGAAAGAAGTCCGCAGCGTCTCCAGGATCCCAGGAGCAGAAGTCAACTCCTACTTCTGCCAAATGTACAGCATGACGCTGGGGCTCCCTTGCGGGAGGCTGCTCGGGTGGAGGCATGTCTGAAACTGTTCAGTCAAGGTTGGATTCAATCTGGCCCGGACCCATGGGTTTTACAAATAGTATCCATGGGGTACAAGCTGGAGTTTCAAGACGTCCCCCCATACCGATTTTTCAAATCGACCTTGCCAGCGTCTCTTCCAGAAAGTGAGGCAGTAACAACAGCAATTCAAAAGTTATGTCAGGATCAGGTCATAGTCCTGGTACCCTTGTCACAACAAGGAGAGGGGTTTTATTCAAGCCTCTTTGTAGTTCTGAAGCCGGACAGCTCGGTCAGACCAATTTTAAACCTAAAAAATCTGAATCTCTACTTGAAAAGGTTCAATTTCAAAATGGAATCTCTGAGGGCAGTGATTTCCAGTCTGGAGGAGGGGGACTTCATGGTGTCAGTAGACATAAAGGATGCTTACCTGCATGTTCCCATTTATCCTCCTCACCAGGCTTATCTGAGATTCGCGGTACAGGACTGCCATTACCAGTTCCAGATGTTGCCTTTCGATCTCTCCACGGTGCCGAGGGTATTCACCAAGGTGATGGCAGAGATGATGGTCCTCCTTCGTAAAAAAAAGGTCAATATAATTCCTTATCTGGACGATCTCCTGATAAAGGCGAGATCCAGGGAGCAGTTGCTGCAGAACATCACACTCTCCCTGTCCATACTCCAACTACACGGTTGGATCATACATTTTCCAAGGTCTCAGTTGGAACCGACGACAAGATTGTCTTTTATCGGGATGATACTGGACACAGAAGTTCAGAGATTATTTTTCCCAGCAGAAAAGGCTCTGGAAATCCAGAGAATGGGCAAACAGATACTGAAACCAACAAGTGTGTCGATCCATCAGTGCATTCGGTTGTTGGGGAAGATGGTGGCGGCCTAAGAGGCCATACAGTTTGGCAGATTCCATGCCAGAGTATTCCAATGGGACCTGTTGGACAAGTGGTCCGGATCCCACCTACACATGCACCGGAAGATAATCCTGTTGTCAAAAGCCAGGATTTCACTCCTGTGGTGGCTACACAGTTCTCACCTATTGGAGGGACGCAGGTTCGGGATTTAGGACTGGGTCCTGGTAACCACGGATGCAAGTCTCTGAGGTTGGGGAGCTGTCACTCAGGGGGAAAGCTTCCAATGAAAATGGTCAAGTCAGGAAGCCTGCCTTCACATAAACGTTCTGGAATTGAGAGCCATTTACAACGGCCTTCTACAAGCAGTACATCTTCTTCAAGATCATCCCGTGCAGATCCAGTCGAACAATGTAACAACAGTCGAATACATAAACAGGCAAGATGGAACGAAAAGCAGAGCAGCAATGGCAGAGGTGACAAAGATTCTCCTCTGATCAGAAAGGCATGTAAGAGCTCTGTCTGCAATTTTCATTCCGGGAGTGGACAACTGGGAAGCAGACTTCCTCAGCAGACACGATCTCCATCCAGGAGAGTGGGCCTCCACCAAGAAGTCTTCACAGAGGTGACAAATCTCTGGGGCGTTCCTCAAGTAGACATGAAGGCATCTCATCTCAACAAGAAGCTTCAGAGATATTGTTCCAGGTCGAGAGACCCTCAAGCAATAGCAGTTGATGCACTGGTGGCCCAGTGGATATTCCGGCCAGTGTATGTCTTCCCTCCACTTCTGCTGATACCAAAAGTTCTCAGGATAATAAGAAGAGTTCGAGCAATCTTCATTGCCCCAATCTGGCCAAGGAGGGCTTGGTACCCAGATCTTCAGGAGTTACTCATAGAAGATCCTCGGCCTCTTCCTCCTCGCGAGGACCTGCTACAGCAGGGGCCGTGCGTGTATCAAGACTTACCGCGACTACGTTTGACGGCATGGCTGTTGAGCGCTGGATCCTAGCCCGAAAGGGTATTCCCAAGGAAGTAATTCCCACTCTTATTCAGACCTGGAAAGGAGTAACGTCTAAACATTACCACCGTATTTGGAGAAAATATATATCTTAGTGTGAATCCAAGAAGGCTCCTACAGAAGAGTTTGAGTTGGGACGTTTTCTCCATTTTCTGTAGGCTGGTGTGGATGCAGGCCTTAGATTGGGGTCAATCAAGGTCCAGATTTTGGCCTTATCAGTTTTCTTTCAAAGACAATTGGCTTCTCTTCCAGAAGTTCAGACCTTCGTGAAAGGGGTACTGCACATCCAGCCTCCATTTGTGCCTCCAGTGGCACCATGGGACCTTAATGTGGTGTTGCAGTTCCTTCAATCGAGTTGGTTTGAACCTCTCCAAGAGATAGAGTTGAAGTTTCTCACTTGGAAAGTGGTGATGCTTTTGGCCTTGGCATCTGCAAGGCGGGTGTCTGAGTTGGGGGCCTTGTCTCACAAGAGCCCTTACCTGATCTTCCATGAAGATAAGGCGGAGTTGAGAACTCGCCAACATTTTCTTCCAAAGGTGGTTTCATCTTTCCACATAAACCAACCAATTGTGGTGCCAGTGGCTACTGACATGTTCACTGAGTCAGTCTCTAGATGTGGTTAGGGCTTTGAAGATCTATGTCACTAGAACAGCTCAAATATGGAAAACAGAGGCTCTGTTTGTCCTGTATGCTCCCAACAAGATTGGGTGTCCTGCTTCCAAGCAGACTATTGCGCGCTGGATCAGAGGTACGATTCAGCACGCTCATTCTACGGCTGAATAGCCGTTACCGACGTCGGTGAAAGCCCATTCTACTAGGAAGGTGGGCTCGTCCTGGGTGGCTGCCCGGGGGGTCTCTGCATTACAACTCTGCCGAGCAGCTACTTGGTCAGGGTCAAACACTTTTGCAAAAATTTATAAGTTTGACACTTTGGCCGATGAGGACCTCAAGTTTGGTCAATCGGTGCTGCAGGGTCATCCGCACTCTCCCGCCCGTACAGGAGCTTTAGTCATGAAGTGGACCCCAGTATCCTCTAGGACGTATGAGAAAATGGGATTTTAATACCTACCGGTAAATCCTTTTCTCCTAGTCCGTAGAGGATGCTGGGCGCCCGACCCAGTGCGTACTTTACCTGCAGTTTTGTTTATTAGAGTTACACAAGTTGTGTTATATTAGTTTTCAACATGTTGCTGTAATTGGTTCATTCCTGTTGGCGTGTGTTATGTTGAATGCCATGTTGTGCGGCATGGTTGAGGTGTGATCTGGTATGAATCTCACCATTAGTATTAAAGTAAATCCTTTCCTCGAAATGTCCGTCTCCCTGGGCACAGTTCCTATAACTGAGGTCTGGAGGAGGGGCATAGAGGGAGGAGCCAGTTCACACCATTTGAAAAGTCTTAAAGTGCCCATGGCTCCTGCGGAACTGTCTATACCCCATGGTAATGAAGTGGACCCCAGCATCCTCTACGGACTAGGAGAAAAGGATCTACCGGTAGGTATTAAAATCCTGTTTTTTTTCCCATTTTTCACCTTATTCATACTTAAAGATCCACGTGTACTACAATTGGGAATGGTATCCTTGCCCGCAGTTCGCTCGCCATGCGAGGGGACACGGTGCACTAATTGAGGTTCCCAATCACCTTGCGAAGAAAACACCAAAAACAGTCCTAAAACTAATTTCTACCTTTTTCCGTGTCGACCTTGTACATGTCAACCTAATGACCATGTCGACCTAATAACCATGTCAACCTAATGCATGTTGACCTTCAGTGGTCGACCCAATGCATGTCGACCTAATGAACCACACCCCTTTTACCAAGCTTTTATCTAGCCTGGTAAAGGTAGAAGGCTTCAGCCATTATTCTTTGCACTTGCATTTTGATCCTCTTGCTGTAACCTTACATGTGACTGAGATTTTCAGACTTACTAAGGTTAGCTGTCAAGAATGCAAATCATCCCTTTTTCCTGATGATATGTTACTCTTTCTTTCCAGACCAGAAATGTCTTTAATGGAGAGTCTAGATATAATATGCAATATATTTATTTTTTTATGTTAGAAAAGTAATTTTCAGAAATCTGAATCGCTGCCTACTACAGCTCCTGAATTTTTTGCCAGATAATTTCTTGTAATGTCTGTCTTTTAAGTAGCTCCTAACAAAGTTAAATATTTTGGAATTTATGCATCTTCACATATAAATGGTTTGAATATATACAGTTACACCACACAATTTCAGAATATTTGCAAATCACTTAAACATTTAAGATTGTTACATCTACTATTATTAGGGTCACAACACAATAGTTAAATTGATTTATTTTCCAAAAGTAGCTTATCCTCTTTAGAGGGCACTAATTTACAGTATTTAAAGGTGTATAACACATTATTTTACTAATGTTGCCCAAATATATTTTTTTTAAATGTTTTTTTAATAATCTTCAGGGCTTATTAAAACACAGAAAAGTTTTAGTTTTTTGTAAACTATAAAACTAATGAGATATACACATTTCCACTTGTGTGGACATCATGCATCTGTGGCATTTAATATTGCAATATCATCATGGAACAGTATTTTAACCGTGAAAGCTTTTCTTTTTGCAAAAATGTAAGGTAAAATAAAAAAAATGTCTGGTATGGTTTCAATTTGTTCTTATCATATTGCTTACTCCATAATCAAAAAAATCCTTCATATTGAAAACAATATATGTGTAATTCCTATTTATGTATATGCAGTATATTTATCCAGAAACAAAAATGTACTCAAAGTTTGTAACGCAAATATTTATGTTTGCGTCTGAGTTTGCTTCATTCCTAGAAGTTATCCTTTTTCGCAAACTGAATTTGACTGATTTTAATGCTTGTTGTAAAAGTTGGAGAAGCAACCTGGACACAAAGCTCAAGACATTGCATGTAGATATACTTTTTTTTTGTGTGTACAAGCTGCATCATGGCACCAGTTAGCAGTGGCAGCTCCTACCTTTGAGGAGGAGGGTTACATCCCGCGAGAGGATAGCCACTGCTGCTGCTGCTGCCGCCAGCCATATCTCAGGGCTTGCAGTCAAGTGGCAGCTTACAGTCAAGTGGCAGCTTGATTGCACATGCACAAACCCCTGGCTTCTATGGACTGTATCGACTGCAGTCAATGGAAGACGATGTTTGCACATGTGCAATCATGCCGCCTCTTGACTGATCATGGGCTGATCTCTCCCAGGGGATCACAGCATGGTCTGGCAGTCCCAGAGGGAGGAAACCCATCCCAATGGGACTGCATGTACTGGGGTTAGCTGACAGGTAGGACTTCTAATAGAAGTCATCACTGTCAGTCACTGTGTAGCCAGCGCAGTCACAGACTGAAACTGTATCATTCCCTGCAGTGGCGGATTTTACTCAGGGAGCTCCAGTCCTGCAGCCCATAGGTCAAATCTGCCACTGCCTGTTAGCATGTTTTGCATCCATAAGCTTTGGTCAGTGATTTGCCACACTGAACCTAATTTCATGAGGTGCCTCTGACACAGCCCTGCGCTTCAATAGAGGTGGTGGTTTACTTCGTCTTCCTCTTCAAAGTTGCTCCATAGAGCCAGCCCTGATCAATGCTCAAGCAATGAATGCTTTGCAAACAACTGAGGGCTTCATTCAGATTTTGACCTTGTGTATATGTTTATATTTTGTTTAACCTTGATTACTTTTTTTTGCGGAGAATAAAAAGTTGTGAATTCAGTCAGTGTTCTCCTGTTCCTGAGGTGAAATTACATTCCTTACATCCACCGTGGTCATGAGCCGACCAAGAAAGGTAACCTACAGTGTCTATCTACCAGATTCCATCCAGCTCCTTAGCCCTCGCACCAGGTGCAACAATAGCACAACCATAAGAATGCCGCTGTGCAATTCTAAACAAATAATATACAGCAGGAGGCATCTGTAGGAGACAGACACCTCCAGCATGAATCTGCAAGATTGTAGAGCACTGTCAGTCAGTGTAAGCTGAAGCTTTCTCAGACTGGCCTTGGGAACCAGACAACTGGGTCCATAAAGTCTGCATCTGATGATGCACCCTGAACCCGACCTGCGTATAAAACGTAGTGACCTCTATGCATGAAAGGGTTAGGTTATAAGCAAATACAGCTAGTATTTATTGAATTCCTGGTTTAAAGTAGCTACACATTGGAAAATAACTTTACTTGAATGGGAATTTGTTCATACTCCCCAGCTACTCTGCTTTATACAGGAATTATTGTTCTAGGGTTTAGATTTGTAAGGAAAAAGGAAATTAAAATATTTTCTTCTAAGAATATTTACAGATGTGCCAAGCTACAGGACTACATAATCAACATTTTTATTCAGTGGAATCTAAAGGTATCTCAACCATTTCAGAACTCTTTGAACCATTTATAGTTTTGACCATTAGTTCTAATTCCCATTCCTTTATCTTAAGATAGGTACTATATCATGGAAATGTTTTTCTAGTTTAAGATATATTTATTGGTCCCTAAAGCTTTAGAAAAGCAACACATTGCGCAAAGTCAAATAAATTAAGAATTCAATTAATTTACATTATAATTGCATGGAGCATGTGAAGAATAAATGGTCTCAATATTAAGCTTAAATGTTTCAAAATGTCTCAAGATATCTCTATGCCTAAAGCCAACAAGTACTGTATAAAGTTAAAAATGAGGATCCGAAAAAGAAAGTCAGTTTCTTACTCTGTGGGTCAAGGATTTTGAGTCTCTACTTAATGATTTATCCAGACAGGAGGTCTGGGCAGACAAATGGAAAATGAGGTTCAATATAGAAAAATTTAAAGTTATGCACTTTAGGACTAAGAACAATCTGACAGCCTATAAATGAAATGGCAAAACTGTAGGGATAATGGTAGTTGAAAAGAATTTGGATGTGCTCATCGATAATAGACTTAGTAGCAGTATGCAATGTCAAAATGCAGCAACAAAAGCAAATAAGGTGTTAGCATGCATAAAATGGGGAATGGAGACAAGGGATGAGAATGTAATCCTGCCACTGTATAAATCATTGGTACGGCTGCACCTGGAATTTTGTGTACAGTTCTGAGCACCACACTATAAAAAAAGACATCTTAGAGCTAGAAAGGGTTCAGAGGCAAGCCACCAAACTGGTTAAGGGGTTAGAGGCACTGAATTATGAGGAAAGACTTAAAAGGTTAGATATGTTTACACTGGAAAAGAGGCAGCTGAGGGGGGGACATTATTAATATTTATAAATACATTAAGGGACAATACAAGGACTTTACAGATGATCTGTTTAACAAAATAACGCTACACAGGATACGAGGACATCCCCTGAGGTTAGAAGAATAAAAATTAATGCACAACAGAGGAAAGGGTTCTTCACAGTAAGAGCAGTAAGGATTTGGAATTCTCTACCAGCAGAGGTAGTAATTGTGGACTCCCTAAATAAGTTTAAAAATGGATTAGATAAATTCCTAACTGATAGAAATGGCAGGCGGTTGTCAGGTCGACATACATTGGGTCGACCACTGAAGGTCGACATGCATTAGGTCGACATGGTCACTAGATCTACATGGTCATTAGGTCGACATGCAAAAAGATCGACATGAGTTTTTCACAATTTTTTCCATTTTTTTCACCTTTTTTCATGCTTAATGATCCACGTGGACTACAATTGGGAACAGTAACCTTTGCCGAGCACAGCGGTAGCTAAGCGAGGCACCTTGCCTGAAGCATGGTGAGCAAAGCGAGCCATGCAAGTTGACACGGGGCACTAATTGAGGTTCCCTGTCACTTTACGAAGAAAATAACACCAAAATCAGTCAAAAAACTTGTGTCGACCTTTTCCATGTCGACATTGTACATGTCGACCCAATGACCATGTCAACCTAATGTATGTCGACCATCAGTGGTCGACCCAATGTATGTCGAACTAATGCATGTCGACCTAATAAACCGCACCCAATAGAAATATCCAAGGTTACAGCATAAAAATGATATATATATATATATATATATATATATATATATTTTTTGTATATTCTGTTTTTATTGAAAACAATATAAAAGACATACCAGTACATAATCAGAAGGAATTCAATGAACCGGAGATCAAGAACGAAAGTGACATTACAAAAGTAGTCATTGTAAACACATACAATAAATCCAGCAGATCACTTATGATTATTTATTTTTTAAATCTATTAAGTCCATTGTAGAAAGGAAGCTGAAAAAAAAAAAATAGATTTCAAATCCGTTGAAAGCTGTATGTATTTCAATTTAGGGTAAGAAAAATAAAAGAAAAAAGATGAGTTAGGGAAAGGGAAAGGTGGTCAACAGATTAGGAGGGGAAGGAAGAAGAAGAAGAAAGAGTGGACCAATTTCGAGGCGTCCCAATTATAACATATCTAGGTACTTGCGGAGAAAAGGAGTGGGTAGCCTCAACTACTCGCTAGAAATAGATAATCTTTATAGGAAGTTGAAGTTTCATATTCCAACCAAGGGAGCCACGTGGCGATAAATTCACCTACTTTATCTCTAGAGGCCAAAAGTGTGTCGTCCATGTTCATAAAATAGTCTATTCTGGAAAACCAAGCTTTACGTGTTGGAGGGTTAGTGGATCTCCACAAAACAGGTATCGTGGATCTAGCCGTGTTGCTCAGATGTCGTCTTAATGATGTTTTATAGTCTGACAGAGCCATAGAAGAGTGGTTTAACAGTCAAAAAATCGGGTTAGAGGGAAGAGTAGTATTAAGAATATCCTGGGAAATAGCTATGACATCATCCCAATAAGGTCTTATTAGGGGGCAGTTCCACCAAATATGTAGCAAGAAGCCCAAAGCATTATGACATCTCCAGCAAGTTGCTGAAATTGTAGTGTAAATGGCATGTAGGAGGGTAGGATGCCTGTAGCATCTCGTTAGAAGTTTATATTTCGTTTCTCTAACTTGGATGCAGATGGAGCTGCTATGAGTCTTGAGAAATATAGCCTCCCATTCTCTGTCTGAAAGCGATATATTCAAGTCTCTTTCCCATGTTAAAGTAAAGGAGGGAAGAGTGCGAAGTTCAGGTGTATATAATAGTTTGTATAGGGTGGAAACAGTGTGTTTGGGGTCGTTAGGGGCAACACATAGCCTCTCAAATTGCGTTAACTCTCTAGATGTCTGCAGGAGTCTGGTACCAGAGTTCAGGAAGTGCCTGACCGGTAGGTATTTCCAGAAATCAGTTTGAGGAATAGCCCATTTAGCTCGAATATCTACAAATTGTTTAACCCTTGATAATTGTACAAGTTGACCTACCCTAAAAACTCCCTCCACTGCTCACTGCCGAAAGTGAGAGAGGGAGATACCTGACAAAAAATCAGGGTTACCCAGGAAAGAGGTCAAGGGGACAAATTCTGAGGAAATATACGTACGGCGGCGAATAATCTTCCAGAAAGAAAGAGTGGGGGAAATAGTTGGATTAGATATAGTAAGTTTAGAAATGGAAGAAAGCCATGGAAGGATTTCAGGGTATTTGTTGTGTATATAAGTCTTCTAATCCCACCCACTGATTAGTTTCCCAACTCCTGGTCCAGTCCAAAATCCTATTGAGCAGAGTTGCATTATAATAATTCTTTTTATCAGGGAGTTGAAATCCGCTACGCCTAGTTGGTCGTGTCATGATGGATTTATTTATTCTAGGTCTCCTACGGGACCATATAAATTGTTGAATGAGGGACTGTATGGACCGGAACCATGAGTCTGGAATTTGTATTGGCAGTGTTTGAAGAAAATACAGCAGTTTAGGCAAAGTGTTCATTTTAACAATGTTTACCCTGCCCAGCCAAGAAAGGTGTCGTAGATGCCATCTACTATAATCATTCCTTACTGTTTGGAGAAGTGGTTGGAAATTCAAGGACATTAAACGTGATAAGTCCTGGGGTATCTGAACCCCTAAAATAGGTGATATGTGAAGATTTCCAAATAAACGGGAAGGAACATTTCAGTGTAGTCACCGTAGAGGGAGATGCTGAAATATTAAGGGCGCTCGATTTAGATGTATTCACCTTAAAGTTGGAGAGGGCACTAAAACTATCTAGTTCGCTCATAAGATGTGGAAGAGAGTGGGTGGGGTGCTTATCTATTGTCAATAAGTCATCAGCGAATATTGCTAATTTATATTCTTTATAAGCAACTTGCAAAACAGAGATATGGGTGTTGGCCCTAATAGCTCTAGCTAATGCTTCTATACAGAGAACAAAAATTATAGGGGACAAAGGACATCCTTGTCTCGACCCATTGCTTATGGAGAAAGAATCAGAAAGGGAGCCATTAATACGAACTCGTGCCATTGTTGATGTGTAGAGAGCCATGATTCTGCTCAGTGCCCACGGACCCAGACCGATATGTTCCAGCACCGACCTCATAAAACTCCAACTAACCCTATCAAATGCCTTTTCGGCATCCATTGACAGTATAACGGTGGGGATCCACACACGAGAGGCCAAATGTATCAAATTCAGATTTTTGATCATGTTGTCCTTAGCTTTGCTGCCTGGGACAAACCCCACCTGATCACTGTGTATAAGGGAAGGGAGAAACTTGTGAATTCTTCTAGATGTTCTCAATCAGCTGTCCGTCTATGTTTTAAATCCTCAGACAATCCTCAGTTGATATGTGTAAACAAAAATATAAAACAAAAAAACCAATGTGTAGTAAAGTTATTGAAATGTCTTAATAAAGGTGTCCAGAAAATGAAACCCTTGTGAATGAGGGGCTTGATAGTAGAAAGGATAGATTCTCGCCACCACCAATATTCTCAGGGTTCAGGACGTACCGAAACTCACATAATGTATAGTGAAAATAAACATATAATGGTATCTTTGTATGATTTCAGGTACAGCGTACCTCACTCACCGGTGCATGCTGAGCGTGGATTTACACTTTTAAACAGGTTTTTTTGACCATCGTAAGGTATTTCTTTGGGGGTTTTTGCATACAGAGGGGATTCCGGACTACCTTCTAGTATTTGGAGATTTCTTTCAATCTTATCTCCCGATACCCCCAGCCTTTTGCCCGACGAATAAGGTCAAATTGTAATTACCTGTATTTTTAACCTTTTTGACTCATGTCAAATAAAAACCTTTTTTTTCTTATAAAAATTTACCGTTTTGGACCATTATTAAAGACCGCTAAAGATACCTTTATATGTGGAGAACACCTGCTGGACATGTGAGTGAGGTACGCTGTACCTGAAATCATACAAAGATACCATTATATGTTTATTTTCACTATACATTATGTGAGTTTCGGTACGTCCTGAACCCTGAGAATATTGGTGGTGGCGAGAATCTATCCTTTCTACTATCAAGCCCCTCATTCACAAGGGTTTCATTTTCTGGACACCTTTATTAAGACATTTCAATAACTTTACTACACATTGGTTTTTTTGTTTTATATTTTTGTTTTCACATATCAACTGAGGATTGTCTGAGGATTTAAAACATAGACGGACAGCTGATTGAGAACATCTAGAAGAATTCACAAGTATTGTTGCATCCACCATTTTATTTTATTTTATGTAACATTTATTGTTTATTGTTTATGACCTACATTCTGACCAAACTTTCCTCCTAAATTTTGGGCGCCTTTGATCACATTCCCTCACCCCTTTTCTCCCAATTGTATTTTCACCTGTGTTGTGGGCAGGTATAGGGATGTGATTGGGCTGACCAATCCCATTGCGCCAGAGTTCACTCTTTTTTCTTTTTTCGAAGGGAGAAACTTGTTAAGTCTGTTTGCCATCAATTTTGCAAATAATTTTACATCTACATTCAGCAGAGATATGGGCCGGTAACTGGAGCATACCGAGGGATCTTTCCCTTGTTTGGGGATTACTGTTATTTGGGCTTCAAGAGATTGTTTGGAAAAATGGGTATCTGCAGAAATGGAATTAAAAGCTTGAAGAAGTTTAGAAGCTAGCGTGTCTTTAAGTGGAGGAAAATCCATCCGGGCCCGGACTTTTACCCGAGGGCGTAGAGGTTATAGCGAGTTCCACCTCCTGCAAAGTGAAGGGCCTCTCCAATGACGCTATCTCAAAAAATGTTAATGTAGGTAAAGCAACTTTTTCAAAATAAGATTTGGATCAGAGAATGTCAGAAAAAGGGTCTGAGCCTGGTGAGGGTTTATCTAAGTTGTATAAACTTGAGCAATAGGTTTTAAAACAAGCTGCTATTTCGGGAGTCTTCAAACAGAGAGAATCTCTATCATTTTTCATATTATTAATGAACAGAGATGTTCGCTGGGCCCTAAGTGCCTGGGCCAAAAGGCGTCCCGGCTTGTTGCCCCAATGGTTATATTTATTATTACATTTACGTATGGAGAATTGAATACTGTCATTGAGAATTTTATTTAATTGTGTCTGAGCTTCAGTTAATTCAACAAACTCCACCTGGGACAGGGAGGATTTATGTAAAGTCTCCAGTGCGCTAATTTTTTGTAATAGTTTGGTTATTTGAGCTGATTTTTGTTTTTTCATAAAGGAACCGAGCTGTATAAGTTTGCCTCGCAGGACGCACTTATGTGCTTCCCAAATACTTACTTTTGAGACCTCTGTGGTATCGTTTATCATAAAATATTCGGTTAGTGCTTTGTCAATCTCACCTTTGCAATAGTTATCATGTAGTAGAGTTTCATTAAGACGCCAGGTCCATTGGCCCACAGATTGGAATGGCGTTGTCATGAAAACTGGAGCATTTTCTGACCAAGTTATCGAGCCTATAGATTACTCAACTAAAAGGGGGAGGTGTCGATGGCCTATAAATAGTCTAGATGAGAATAAACTTGATGTGGGTTGGAGTAAAATGAGTAATCTTGGCAATGTTTATGTCTACAGAAATTAGGAGTATTGGAGGAGGTGTCAAGGGGCGGGTCCATAGTCCAATTCAAATCCCCCCAAGATCACAATACCTATGATGAAGGTGGTCATTCCGAGTTGTTCGCTCGCAAGCTGCTTTTAGCAGCTTTGCACACGCTAAGCCGCCGCCTACTGGGAGTGAATCTTAGCTTATCAAAATTGCAAACGAAAGATTAGCAGAATTGCGAATAGACACTTCTAGCAGTTTCTGAGTAGCTTCAGACTTACTCGGCATCTGCGATCAGTTCAGTGCTTGTCGTTCCTGGTTTGACGTCACAAACACACCCAGCGTTCGCCCAGACACTCCTCCGTTTCTCCAGCCACTCCCGCGTTTTTCCCAGAAACGGTAGCGTTTTTTCACACACACCCATAAAATGGCCAGTTTCCGCCCAGAAACACCCACTTCCTGTCAATCACACTCCGATCAGCAGAACGAAGAAAAAACCTTGTAATGCTGTGAGTAAAATACCTAACTGCATAGCAAATTTACTTGGCGCAGTCGCACTGCGGACATTGCGCATGCGCATTAGCGACTAATCGCTCCGTTGCGAGAAAAAAATAATGAGCGATCAACTCGGAATGACCCCCGAAAGTATCTAGATGTAGAAGGTGTGATTGGAAAAAAGACGTTTGACCTTGATTGGGAGCATATAGCGCTATAAAGGTGTAGGCTTGAGTAAAAATTTTACAATTTACAACTAGCAGTTGCAGTTTACCTCTGACCGGTTTATGTACAGAAATTTCTGTAACTTGTAGTTTTTTAGAAAATAGGATTGGTACACCCTTTGATTTGCCATCCGGGTTATAACAATAGTATGCTAAGGGGAATCGTTGGTTAACCAACAAAGGGCTGCGGGCAGAGATGTTAAAATGTGTCTCTTGTATTAAAGCAACATCAACTCTGTCAAACCGCAAAGATCTAAGTAGATTGGATCTCTTTTCTGGAATATTAAGGCCCCTGGCATTAATCGATACATTCTTAGCTTACCTGGTACTGTCATAGATATTTAGAAGTAGGAGGAGGAGCTGGAACTCTCAGATTGGTCAAGGGAAATTAAGAAAAAGAGGGGAACAGGCATGAAAAGGAAGGAATGGGAAAACAAAACATAGGTAACAATAACAGCAACAATATATGAAAACCTGCCATGGGATAACTGGTGAGTAAAAAAACCCACAGAAATCCAAGAGACACAACGGCCGTTTGCGGGTGAGGGACATGGGAGTCACCGCTAGGGGTTCAATGAGAACAAACTATGTAAAATTATTGTAAACTAAGCTTGCGTAAATTGTTAAGGTAATGCAAACACACTATGAATATAGCTAATACATGGTGTAGAGAACAACAACAAAGAAAAAACATTCAACATCGAGAACAATTTTAAGTTTAAACTGAAAAGGCAAACATGAATGTGGAGGTATAGTATTGACTTGTATCGAGTCAAAGTAAATCCCTCCGAAGGCATGGAGGAAATCAAGTTACGATTATAAGAATGAAAAGGAAAAGTCACCGACTCATAGGGCAAAGTCAATCAGGTGATAATTGCATCTTGACTCGCTGCATAAGTGATAGGGCTCTTCTTCTGGGAGCGATGTACCTCTTGCCATGGGGTGCTGTTCCCAAGTGTCTGCAGTGGATGTAGGTCAGGCGTAGTAAATTCCCAGTTCAGGATATTTAGTTTCGATATGCCAAGTCCAGAACAGAACAGAGAAAGGTCAGAATGAGTGGTCAGGGTATGGATCTTCCCAGAAGAAGAAACCTGAAGGCAAAAGGGAAAGCCCCAGCGGTATTTCAGTTGACATTTTCGGAGTTCATCTGTAAGAGTTTTAAGAGATCTCCTTTGTTGGAGGGTATGCCAGGACAAGTCTTGATAAATATGGATCGTCGTACCATTGAAATCTATAGCCTCTAATCGCCGTACTTTGCGCATGATGTCGTATTTTTGGGAGTAGTAGTGTAGATGGCAGATGACATCGCGCGGTTGGTCTGCGGAGAGGCCTCTTGGTTTAAGAGCATGATGGGCTCTATCAAATGTTATTGTGTTAGTAGGGTCAGTTTCCAATACCTCATTAAATATCTTTGTGAGGGCATCTATCAAACCTGTTTGGGGTACATCCTCCGGCAAACCCCTAACCCGTATGTAATTTCTTCTTCCTCTGTTGTCCAGATCTAACATCCGTGATCTGAGTGAGCGAATCTCGTCTGATTGGGTTGATGTAGTGTCCGTAAGAGACCTCATGAAAATATCAGCTGAGTCCTGACGACCCTCCAAGGTGGACATTCAGTCAGCTAACTGCGAAATGTCATGTCTGACAGTTGCTAATTCTCTTCATATGGTGCTTGTTTCGTAGGAAGGTTTTCATGAACTTAAGAATATCTTGAAGATCAGTGTCACCTATCGGTTTGGGTGAGGAAGATCCACTACGGAAGATAACTTTGGAGAAGTTGGAAGGGTAGAGGAGGGGCTAGAGGAAGAAAGGTCATCAGTGGGTCTGGAGGTAGTGGTACGTAGAAATGGTCTCATATCTTTCTGCAACCTGGTTTTGTTAAGGTAATGGGCGGTTCCTTTTTGAGATTTCTTACGCCTGACCATAATGTAGTCAAGAAAAAACAGAAAAAGGTCTCATAGGGTGGAGCGTATATCAGCTGGGTGTTTGCATAATGCTTCAAGAAGCGCCCCTAGCACAGTCACTCCCGTTGGATTGGCATTAACGACTCATTAGATAATTATTAGTTTCATGTGCAGTGCAGAGGTATTATCCATTAAACCCATCTGGATGAAATGTGGACACCAAGAGGGTTAGGGACATGGTGAACCTCCACTGCAAATTTCCTTTATAAGGAGAAAGAGAAGTATCTGAGTTATGGCCCTCATTCCGAGTTGTTCGCTCGCTAGCCGCTTTTCACAGCAGTGCACACCCTAAGCCGCCGCCCTCTGGGAGTAAATCTTAGCTTAGCAGAATTGCGAACGAAGTATTCGCAATATTGCGAAAATATTTTTCTTTGCAGTTTCTGAGTAGCTCGAGACTTACTCTTCCAGTGCGATCAGTTCAGTGCTTGTCGTTCCTGGTTTGACGTCACAAACACACCCAGCGTTCGCCCAGACACTCCCCCGTTTCTCCAGCCACTCCCGCGTTTTTCCCAGAAACGGCAGCGTTTTTCACACACTCCCATAAAACGGCCAGTTTCCGCCCAGAAACACCCACTTCCTGTCAATCACACTACGATGGGGGGGGGGGAGAGGGCAATCAGAATATGGCCTCACCTCACTCACAAGCCCCTTCAATGAAACTAGAGTGGTGGAGTGTCACTGGGACTCAGGGTGGTGGGAGACTAACTGACCATATGAGGTGCGTCCTCTCAGTCAGCCCACGGCACCCTCACGCTGGAGCGCCTCACCTACTCCTCAATGGAAGATGGCCACCGCCAGCTGCAGCACCAGCAAGGCACTGTCTCCATGGCTCCGGTGCACCGCGCTGCACCCGGCGGTCTTAAGGAGAGCGCACAGACGCCGTCAAGTCTCCGGAAAGCGCCACCAGGTGAGAGGAACTCTGCCGCCGTCTTCAGCACCTCCGGCGCCACTGGGTGAGGGTATAATATGTAGGTGCTCCGGGAGGCTGAAATAGCAGGGAATAGGCTAAATGATAAAGTCCGGCAGGAGCCCCTGCACAAGCACGTCCACTCAGGTCACCAACCAAGCCACGCCCGATATTTAATTTTATAATACAGGTTGAACTCCATGGACAATTTGTCTTTTTTCAACCTCACCAACTATGTAACTATGTAAAAGGAAAACAAGTTAAGTCCCAGGGTCTCAGAGTGATAAATCAGTAATTTCTTAATATTTCAGTATAAGATCCAAATCAGGCTGATAAGGTTTTTTTTGTTTACTAATCCAACAATCTTCTCATATACTTGCAATCGCAAAGGTAAACAGTGAAAGAGCAGTAGTGCAACACCGTTGGAATAAAATATAACAATTTATTCACATATCACATTCATATTTTAGTAAAAGATAAAGGCATATAAAAACCACATGTGTGGCCTCCCCATAGGTACAGCTTGTCTCACAATGCATACCGCCCAACAATCCATGGTAATTGGAAGTGAGTTCACAATGGTCCCAGTTATTAGCAATCAGATATGGGTATAGGGTGGCACAGGTCCAACAATCCATCCAATCAGGGGTCTTTCATCGCCAACTTAGCATGTCTTGGACAGCAGGGTCCTTCATCAGAAGTATAGTGATGATTGTTCCAGAACCTCCTTACATACCCCTATTGATTGCTTCATTACCTCCCCTTCAATTAGCGCCACTTCCTCAGCATTTTCTGCAGTTCTGCAGACTGGAAGTGCATCATGGACAAAGCTGGAACAAGTTGGCCACCAGACTTCCCCAATGCTCATTAAATTATGCATTCCACTGCCCGTATATGCATTCAGAATGCATTCCAGACAATGTTTATAGAGGAAGAAAGTTCATTTAACAGCTACAAGTCTACTTTGTGAAATGAATAGTTTTGATGGTTCAGGGGGGAATTGTCCACAGGGTATATATTGTCACTTGATTCATAGTCCATAAAACAGCGTCCATAAGTTTGTCCATATCTTTAATGGTGCCGTGTCCCATTTATAATAAACACATAAAAACATTACATGTATTAGCAGCAATATATATTTAAAAAGTATATAAATAAAATCTATACAGAATATACAGATGTGTCCTCTTACAGCTAGCCTCCCTGCGCGTTAAACAGCACTTCTTGTCACGTTATGCCGTGGCCTTACTCGGTAGCACAGAACGTATATACAGGTACATGTGACTTTTTCTATTAAAATGTGTCTTATTCACAAAATGATGGATACAGAATGCACAAGCAGCTTAATTTTATATTCGGCATGCCTATATTATGTGGTTGACCGTGGCTGTATTTCATACAAAATTGTACACTACAGTGTTTTCCATATGCAAAGCAGCCACAGACACACACAGGGTTTGATTCAGGTTTGTTAGCAAGGCAAAAAAGCACATAACCGATAAAAATCATGTTGCACAGCAGGTGGGGCAGATGTAAAAGGTACAGAGATTTAGATATGGGTGGGGTGTGTTCAAACCGAAATCTAAATTACAGTGTTAAAATAAAGCAGCCAGTATTTACCATGGCCCTCATTCCGAGTTGTTCGCTCGGTATTTTTCATCGCATCGCAATGAAAATCCGCTTAGTACGCATGCGCAATGTTCGCACTGCGACTGCGCCAAGTAACTTTGCTATGTAGAAAGTAATTTTACTCACGGCTTTTTCATCGCTCCGGCGATCGTAATGTGATTGACAGGAAATGGGTGTTACTGGGCGGAAACACAGCGTTTCAGGGGCGTGTGGCTGAAAACGCTACCGTTTCCGGAAAAAACGCAGGAGTGGCCGGAGAAACGGTGGGAGTGCCTGGGCGAACGCTGGGTGTGTTTGTGACGTCAACCAGGAACGACAAGCACTGAACTGATCGCACAGGCAGAGTAAGTCTGAAGCTACTCCAAAACTGCTACGAGGTTTGTGATCGCAATTTTGCGATTACTTCGGTCGCACTTTTAAGAAGCTAAGATACACTCCCAGTAGGCGGCGGCTTAGCGTGTGTAACTCTGCTAAATTCGCATTGCGACCGATCAACTCGGAATGACGGCCCATGTGTAGAAACAATACAACACACCCAAATCTAAATCTCACTGCACATGTTACATCATCCCCATCTGCAGGGCAACATGTTTTTTTCTCAGTAGTTGGCTTTTTTGCTTTGCTAACAAACCTGAATCAGGTCTAAAGAATATAGGCATGCCACATATCATTTTAATCAGCAGAGTCTGATTGTGCATCCTATTCACATAGCAAATCAAATAAAACACATCTTCTGCAAAAAAAGATGCCAAATGCTAACAGAGTTGCACGGGACCTGTCAGCTCACTTATGCCAGGCATCAGCCGCTGCTTGGCATATTGAAACAAGGTTTATGGGGACACATTTGTATATATATATATATATATATATATATATTAAAACATTTATTAGAATCAAATCTCTTATATAAACAAATAGAGGGATGTCATAAAAAGCATTTAATCTTGAAATCCGCATTAAGGCTATAAGGAACTAGAGTATTTAATTTAAAAATCAATTGCAGTTCAGTTTGTTATAATACCCAAGATGGGGTAACCAATTGTATACCCCAAAATGATTTAACACAGTACAACACTACTTTGAGTTTCGTTTTAAAGTGGGATCAGACTTTATGTGTGTCTTTAATCCCTTCCTTATATTATTAGAGATGAGCGGGTTCGGTTCGCAAAGAACCGAACCCCTCCGAACCTAGGGGATCCGGGACCATCCTAGCCACAGCTGGGATTTCCCTGCCTGCCCCGGATCCCCAATCGAGGCAAAACCTCAGGATTCCACTGTCGGATCCTGAGGTTTTGCCTCGGATGTCGGATCCTGAGGTTTTGCCTCGGACGCTAGTCTCCATAGTAACCTATGGAAGGCCACTGATTGGCTGAGAGAGCTGTCTGTCACGGCTCTCAGCCAATCAGTGTTTCCCCATAGGCTACAATGGCCCCAAGATAGATGCCCCCACAGCGCTAATAGCGCAGCCGCCCGCACTGCCAACACCACCACCCACACTGCCAACACTGCTGCCCTCACTGCCGACCCCACTGCCCACACTGCCGACACTCCTGCACTGCTGACACTGCCGGCACCCCTGCAATGAGGACACTTCCAGCACTCCCATACTGGTGAAACTGCCAGCACCCCTGAACTCCTGCACTGAGGACACTTCCAGCACTCCCGCATTGCCGACACTGCCGGCACCCCTGCACTGAGGACACTTCCGCCACTCCCACACTGCTGACACTGCCGCATCCCTGAACTCCTGCACTGAGGATACCTCCAGCACTCCCGCATTGCTGACACTGCCGGCACCCCTGCACTGAGGACACTTCCACCACTCCCACACTGCCGACACTGCCACACCCCTGAACACCTGCACTGAGGACACCTCCAGCACTCCCGCATTGCCAACACTGCCGGATCCTCTGCACTGAGGACTCCTCCAGCACTCATGCACTGAGGACACTTCCAGTACTCCCGCATTGCCAACACTGCTGGCACCCCTGCACTGAGGACACTGCCAGCACTCCCACACTGCCAACACTGCTGGCACCCTGCACTGGTGACACTGCCAGCACTCCTGCACTGAGGACACCTCCCACACTGCCAACACTGCAGGCACCCCTGCACAGAGGACACTTCCGGCACTCCCACACTGCCGGCACCCCTGAATCCCTGCACTGAGGACACCTCCAGCACTCCCGCATTGCCAACACTGCTGGCACACCTGCACTGAGGACTCTGCCAGCACTCCTGCACTGAGGACACCTCCAGCACTCCCGCATTGCCAACACTGCTGGCACACCTGCAGTGAGGACTCTGCCAGCACTCCTGCACTGAGGACAACTCCGGCACTCCCGCATTGCCAACACTGCCGGCACCCCTGTACTGAGGACACTGCCGGCACTCCTGCACTGAGGACACCTCCAGCACTCCCACAATTGCTGACACTGCAGGCATTCCTGCAGTGCTGACACTGCTGGCACCACCACACTAAAAACACAGCTGACAACCCCGCACTGATGACCCTCTGTCATAGTAAGTGCACTATTGGTGTATCTAACCTGCACTGTATCTGACCTGCACTGTAACCCATGCTATATCTGACCAACACTGTATCCGACCCACATTGTATTTGACCTGCACTGAAACCCACAGCTTACAACCCCACACTGAGGACCCTCTGTCACAGTAAGTGCACTATTGGTGTATCTAACCTGTACTGTATCTGACCTGCACTGTAACCCATGCAGTATCTGACCTACACTGCACCCGACCCGCATTGTATTCGACCCGCACTGTATCCAACCAACACTGTATTTGACCTGCGCTGTATCCAACCCACACTGTATTCCACCTGCGCTGTATCCAACCCACACTGAGTCTGACCTGCGCTATATCCAACCCACACTGTATTTGATCCGCACTGTAACCTGCACTTTATCCGGCCCACGCTGTATCTGACCCACAATATATACAACTCACAATGTATGCGACCCATACTGTATCTGACCTGCACTTTATCTCGCACTGTATTTGACGCACACTGTATCTGACCTTGCACTGTAGCCAACCCTCACTGTATGCAACACACACTGTATCCAACCTGCACTGTAGCCTACACTGTATCCAACCCACACACTGTATCCAACCCACACTCTGACCTGGACTGTAGCCAACCTGTACTGTATCTTGCACTTTATCTGACATTGCGCTGTAGCCAACGTGCACTATATCCAACCCGCACTCCGACCTGCACTGTATCCAACTTGCATTGTGTGCGATCTGCACTATATACAACCCGCAATGAAGTCCATCTACACTGTATCCGACCTGTCTTGTATCCACCTGCACTGTATCTGACCCACACTGTAACCTGCATTCTACCCGACCCATTTTGTATCCAACCTGCACTGTAACCTACACTGTATCTGACCCGCACTATATCCGACCAGCACTGTAACCTGGTCAATATTTAACTGTGTCCCAAAGTATTCTGCACTGTCCTACGCAGGTACGGAATGCTGTTTTTTGTGATTAGGGAGAATTTGGGGAGCTGCTCGACAAAATGGCTGATTGGGGCTTTACATGGGCACAGGGTGCCAGTCATCAGTGACCCAGAGCCCCCAGGAGGGAGGTACAGACTGGGCAATGAGAATAGGCATGTGCACTTGGGTAGGGGGCATCAATGTCCACTGTTGCTATTTTATTTGCTGTTTGGTAATTACTTCAGAGCAATGATATTGTACACACGATTCTGACGGAATTTCTGTGTTGGATTGTTTTCTATTGGTTTGATTGGTTATTGCTAATACAGTACTAATTTGTAAAACATTTTTAAACAGAAATAACTGCCGTGTGTTTGTGCCGCTGCTCTGTTGCTTAGTTTAGCCAGCCAGGCTTTGGCCTATCTTGGTGAACAATATTGTGAGGTGTAAGGTGGTCAAAATTGACTGGAAATTAGTGGAGATTAATGTTATTGAGGTTAATAATACTGTAGGATCAAAATGACCCCCAAATTCTGTGATTTTAGCTGTTTTTATGTTTTGTTTAAAAATCATCCAGATCCAAAACCAAAACACGAAAGGGTGATTTTGGCAAAACCAACCCAAAACCAGAACACGAGCGGGGAATTAAAACCAAAACCAAAACACAAAACACGAAAAGTGCCAGCCGCACATCTCTATATATTGGGGGTAATTCCAAGTTGATCGCAGCAGGAATTTTGTTAGCAGTTGGGCAAAACCATGTGCACTGCAGGGGAGGCAGATATAACATGTGTAGAAAGAGTTAGATTTGGGTGGGTTATTTTGTTTCTGTGCAGGGTAAATACTGTCTGCTTAATTTTTACACTGCAAATTAGATTGCAGATTGAACACACCACACCCAAATCTAACTCTCTCTGCACATGTTAAATCTGCCTCCCCTGTAGTGCACATGGTTTTGCCTAACTGCTAACAAAATTCCTGCTGCGATCAACTTGGAATTACCCCCATTATACAGTACATCTGCTAGGTGAACTTTAAGGTTCCTACTGGCCTTACCTACATAAATCAATCAATCAATCAATCAATCAATCAATCCACATTTACACTCAAGGGTATAGATCACATTTTGTTAATTGCATATTATGTAAGTTGGTGTTTGTGACCTTTCACTTTCATTTCCTGTATTTTACTTTCACCGTCTTACACATCAAGCATAGACCACAATGGTGAAAGCCCTGAAAACGGCTGCAAGCCCTTTTTGTGTCTTCCACACTGCTCTTTACTATAGGCTATATTTTAAATGAGTGTGCTTTTTTATGTATACATTTTGGAAGATCTAGTAATTTGCTTCCTATTACAGGGTATTTTTCTTCTAAACACTGATGCAATTTCTTTAAAGTGAGAGTTAAATTGACAGATAAAAGCCATTTGAAATGTATTATCCCCTTGTGTGGGCTCTATTCGCTGATCCTTACTTTAGAGAAGCTCAGTCCGTTAAATTTTCTCCACTCTTTTACATACAATATCTATAGTGTTTGAATCATATCTCTTTTTCAAAACATAAGTTGCCATTTCGGTTATTTGGGAGTCACATATTTCTTTCACATATTACCTTCCAGCCAGATCCGATGGCGTTGACACGTCCTCTCAATGTATCCATTAGCGTCAGTGGGTTTTCTATGATATTTGGAATGTATCTCTCCCTCTTTTATATAGATACACAAATATAAAAATTCAATTTCTGATTTACTGGATAGAAAAGATAAAACAATGTTAAAATCATTTTGATTCAACCCCCTGATAAATATTAAACCTTTACCAGGATACCAGGTCCATCCCCAATGGTGTGGCAAATATTTTGTACCTGTGTGTGGACAGTCAGGCCACTCACAGCCAATCAGCGGCCTGTTCCCCTGGTAGCTGCTGCTGATTATCTGGCGGCTTTGCAAGTGACAGAATTCATGTATGTTCCGCCACTTGCGGTAGCCGTGCTGTATGTACAGCATGTACACTTTATGCCTCTCAAAGTTTTTATACAACTCCCCTAAAATGAGGACCAGCATCAAACAGGCAGTGCCTTACTCCTCAAGGATGTTGTTTCTTTTACAACATTACATAAGAACAGCTAAGAGTGCTGCTGAACCAACCTCAGATGTAGCAGCAAGGGAAATTAATGTGAGATGTGTTAATACTTATTACACAGTTGCAGTTAAACTTGATCTACATACTGTATGAAAGTGTCAGATATCGAGATTCAAGATTATGTCCATCCTCTATGAATCAGGGACGTGCAGTCAGGGGAGGCAGTGCCTCCCCTGTCATTAATGATTAAAATAATACAAAGCAGATACATAAAACACATACAGTATTCTGTGTCAAATGTATCCACTTTATATTATTATAATCATTGTAGGCCATGTAATACGTTTGGGAGGCACTGACAGCTAGTGCCTCCTGTAGCCAGTGGGACGGGACAAAGCTGGGGGCGGGGCCATGCGCTGGGCTGTAAAAGCCCATTACAAAAGGAGGGGAATGCGGCACTTATACAAGTGCCTCGCAGGCAGGGAAAGCACACCCCTGCTAGCGAGGCACGAGTGATTGGACAGCGGATCCAGTGCTGGATCCACTGGTCCAATCACACAGACGTGGGCGGGAGAAGGCGGCGGGACCCGTCAGGTACTGCTGCGGTGGTGCCGGGACGCCGGGATGCGGCGCTGACTTGATTAAGAGCGGCTCCCCCCTCCCTGCCTCCTTACTCACGGTACAGCACTGTCCTTGCTGCCGCTGGCGGTCCGGCGCCTGTCACACCCAGGCAGAGCTGGAAGACACAGTGCAGCAGCAGTACATGGAGGAGGGGGGAGAGTGGAAGACAGGAGCGCAGAAGCAGCGGTACAGGGAGGAGGGGGGAGAGCAGAACGGCAGATCTGTCTACTGTGTCCTCCCCCTCCCCCTACTAACTAAAGTGTATGCCATGTTCCCCCCCTAAATAAAGTGTGTGCCATGTCACCCCTCCCCCTCATAACTAAAGTGTGTGCCATGTCGCCCCTCCCCCTCCTAACTAAAGTGTGTGCCATGTCCCCCCTCCCCCTGCTAACTAAAGTGTGTGCTGTGTCCCCCCTCTAACTAAAGTGTGTGCCATGTGCCCCCCTCCCCCTCCTTGCTAAAGTGTGTGCTGTGTCCTCCCCTCTCCCTCCTAGCTAAAGTGTGTGCCGTGTCCCCCCTCTCACCCTACTAAATAAAGTGTGTGCCATGTCCCCCCCTCCTAACTAAAGTGTGTGCCGTGTCCCCCCTCTCACCCTACTAACTAAAGTGTGTGCCATGTCCCCCATCCCCCTCCTTGCTAAAGTGTGTGCCGTGTCCTCCCCTCCCCCTCCTAGCTAAAGTGTGTGCCGTGTCCCCCCTCCTAGCTAAAATGTGTGCCGTGTCCCCCCCTCCCCCTCCTAGCTAAAGTGTGTGCCATGTCCCCCCTACCCCTCCTAGATAAAGTGTGTGCCGTGTCCCCCCTCCACCTCCTTGCTAAAGTGTGTGCCGTGTCCTCCCCTCTAACTAAAATCTGTGCCATGTCCCCCCCTCCCCCTACTAACTAAAGTTTGTGCCGTGTCCCCCTCTAACTAAAGTGTGTGCCATGTCCCCCCTCCCCCTACTAGCTAAAGTGTGTGCCATGCCCCCCCTCCGAACTAAAGTGTGTGCCATGTCCCCCCTCCCCCTCCTAGCTAAAATGTGTGCCGTGTCCTCCCCTCCCCCTCCTAGCTAAAGTGTGTGCCGTGTCCCCCCTCCCCCTCCTTGCTAAAGTGTGTGCCATGTCTCCCCCCTAAACCTCCAAGCTAAAGTGTCTGTGTCTCCTCTTGTACCGTCCCAGGCCCCAGTATGTGTCACTATGTCCCTTTCAGGCCTCTGTGTGTATATCACCATGTCCCCCCAAGACGGTGACAGCTCGACGGCCTTTTGAATGGAGTGGCGGGACACAGGACTGATCTGGAAGGAGATGCCCAGGCACATAAAGATGGGATCCAGACCCAGCCCACAGTCAAGAGCTTTGCCGGTGGTGAGCGGAAACCACACTATCAGCTCCGAGTCCTGTCCCGGACAATCACTGGTAGAGACTCCCTGTCAGCGTCCCTACCCTCACCCTTCCTCTAACACCCAGTCAGCGTCCATGCACTTACTCTCCCTATAACACCCCATGAGCGTCCATGCCCGCACCCTCCCTGTAACTCCCTCTCAGCATCCCTACCCTCACTTTCCCTCTCCCCGTCAGCATCCCTGCCTCACCCTCCCCATCAGCTTTCCAGCCCTCACCTCACCCTCCCTGTATCTCCCCCTCAGCGTCCCTGCCCTCACCCTCCCCGTCAGCTTTCCTGCCCTCACCCTCCCTGTATCTCCCCCTCAGCGTCCCTGCCTTCACACTCCCCGTCAGCTTTCCTGCCCTCACCCTCCTTGTATCTCTCCCTCAGCGTCCCTGCCTTCACACTCCCCGTCAGCTTTCCTGCCCTCACCCTCCCTGTATCTCTCCCTCAGCGTCCCTGCCCTCCCCCTCCCCCTCAGCACCCCTGCCCTCACCCTCCCTGTATCTCCCCCTCAGCGTCCCTGCCCTCACCCCCCCCCCCCCTCAGCATCCCTGTATCTCCCCCTCAGCATCCCTACCCTCACCCTCCCTGTATCTCCCCCTCAGCGTCCCTGCCCTCACCCTCACCCTCCCTGTGACTCTCAAAGTAGTGGGAGTAAGAAAGTGAAAGAGGGGAGGGAAATAGATGGGGAAAAGGGGAGCTGAGAGAGAAGAGTAAAAAAAGAGAAGAAAACATATCCTCAGGCAGTGCTGGGGATAATAGCTTAAAAAAATAAACAAAGTATAAGGGACACTACTAAGTTGTGTAATATTAATCATGGGGACTACATACAGTGTAATGTGAATAAGATTGTGCTACAGTGTTTCGTAATTTGAATTGGAGGTACTATTCTCAGGTGCTATTGTGTCCACACCCCTCTTTTGTGATGCACGCTGTCCCTTTATGAGTTAAGGGAGGGAGGACGCAATTTTATAGTTTGCAGGAGGGCACCGAACACCCTTGCACCGGCCCTGAGCCTCGCCTACACTCTGGCCTGCACACACATCTCAAGTGAGAGAGGAGGCAGATGGAGATATATATGTGCGTCCCCAGCCAAAGACCTCACCGCCCGTCACTGCTGTGAACAGAGAAGCAAGGTGAGTGTCAGCTCTTGTAATAATAAGCAAAGTTTCACTCATAAGCTTGCAGAGAGGTGGGATGTTAAAGGAAGATTATGTACTGAAGGGAATGTCATTTATTAATGTATGTTTGAGACTGAGCATATAGAGTCAAGTGAGAGCAAATATTGTGGACAGATAATTTGTAAACTTATGTTGCAATTAAAAGAATAATGCTCATACCCGTATTTACTTTCAGATGATGACCCGGTGCCAATAAATTCCACCAACCGCGTTTGTGTATCACTTCACATGCCTAATCTGTATTACACTCATTTCATCTTTATCTTACCTTACAGTACCATTCCCCCATATGCAGGAACTTACAGTATGTTCACTATGGGACTACTGTAATTCATGTTTATGAAGCGATGGTACTGGAATGAACACAGATGACCACTGCAGTCATCGCAAACTCAATCGTAATTGCGTACACATTTGCAGTCCTTATGAGGAACATTGAGGTTAAGGACTGATCTATGCAGTCTGGTGATGCAGACTGGACACAGCAGTAGCAACACAGAAGCCATGTACAGTATTTATATGTGCAACATCGCAGCTGACGGCAGGTACACATCCCGAAAGTGGCATGACACTCCTGTGTTTTCTCACCCACTCCTCGTAAACTCCCTGTTAACGCTTCCAAAACGGTCTCTTCCTGACAATCACCTTTTCATGAAATCCACATTGCAAGTAGGAGCACAGCGGCAGGGGCGTATCTACCCATTGGCCGGGATGGCACTCGCCAGGGGCGCCAGCCAAGGAGGGGCGCCGCCCAGCTGTTCCATCCGCGGCCATTGGGTAGATTCACTGTGCAGAGGCTGCGTGATCACCTGCCTGCTGCCGCTGCGCCCCCCCCACCCCCTCCCTCCCCTTCCGCTCTCCATCCTCTCCTCACCCGCAGTGAAGTAAGTGACCACGGCAGCAGCAGCCACTGTTCTTGATGCTGGTGTCCGTCACTTGCACCGCACTACAATCAAGAATATGTGTAGAAACGACAGTTCCCAGCAGCAGCCCTTATTGCTGAGAGCTCCCGGCCGCAAAGGCTGCTGGGAGCTGTAGTTTTTGCAGAGTTTTTTGATTGTAGTGCGGTGCAGTGTTGGACGGACACCGGCATCAGGAACAGTGGATGCCGCCGCCGCTGCTGATGAGCAACTGCCTGGAGGGGGATAAGACAGGAGAAAAAATAATAAAAAAAATAATAATAAAAAAACAACAAATATATATATATGTATATATTATATATGTATACATATGTAGATATATATATGTATACATTATGTATATATATATTATATATATATATATTATATATGTATGTATATATATATATATATAAACAGTGGTCGAAGTGGTGCGGTATACCGCCACTTCTTCCACTGACCCGGAAATTAAAGTGCAGCAGGAGGCTAGGTAAGTGGCCATCCTGCTGCACATGGTACTCCCGTCCCTGCTCGGTGGCTGTGTAGAGCGCTGTACTAGCTCACAGCCGCTCACCGGTGCCAGCCGCTCACCACTGCCCACCGCTCACCGCCGCCAGCCACCTGCCGCCACCTGCAACAAATGATGGTCAGAGGGACTTCACAGCCGCTGCCCATGGGTGCCTCCGTCGACCACAGTCAGGTAATGGTCCCCTGCTGTCACCCTCTCTCCCTGTCCCCACTGTCACTCTCGCTCTCCCTGCTGTCACTGTCGTCACTCTCTCTCTCCCTGCTGTCACTCTCGTCACTCTCTCCCTGCTGTCACTGTCCTCACTCTCTCTCTCCCTGTCATCACTCTCTCTCCCTATCGTCACTCTCTCTCCCTGTCCCTGCTGTCACTCTGGCTATCCCTGCTGTCACAATTTCGGATCATTCAGTGTGCTACAATGTGAATTTCGTCTCATTCAGTGTGCTACAATGTGCATTTCGGCTCATTCAGTGTGCTACAATGTTAATTTCGGCTCACTCAGTGTGCTACAATGTGAATGTCGGCTTATTCAGTGTGCTACAATGTGAATGTCGGCTTATTCAGTGTGCTACAATGTGAATGTCGGCTCATTCAGTGTGCTACAATGTGAATTTCGGCTCATTCAGTGTGTCACAATGTGAGTTTTGGCTCATTCAGTGTGCTACAATGTGAGTTTCGGCTCATTCACTGTGCTACAATGTGAATTTTGGCTCATTCAGTGTGCTATAATGTGAATTTTGGCTCATTCAGTGTGCTACAATGTGAATTTCGGCTCATTCAGTGTGCAACAATGTGAATTTCAGCTCATTCAGTGTGCTATAATGTGAATTTCGTCTCATTCAGTGTGCTATAATGTGCATTTCGGCTCATTCAGTGTGCTACAATGTGAATTTCGTCTCATTCAGTGTGCTATAATGTGCATTTCGTCTCATTCAGTGTGCTATAATGTGCATTTCGGCTCATTCAGTGTGCTACAATGTGAATTTCGGCTCACTCAGTGTGCTACAATGTGAATGTCGGCTTATTCAGTGTGCTACAATGTGAATGTCGGCTTATTCAGTGTGCTACAATGTGAATGTCGGCTCATTCAGTGTGCTACAATGTGAATTTCGGCTCATTCAGTGTGCCACAATGTGAGTTTTGGCTCATTCAGTGTGCTACAATGTGAGTTTCGGCTCATTCACTGTGCTACAATGTGAATTTTGGCTCATTCAGTGTGCTATAATGTGAATTTCAGCTCATTCAGTGTGCTACAATGTGCATTTCGGCTCATTCAGTGTGCTACAATGTGAATTTCGGCTCACTCAGTGTGCTACAATGTGAATGTCGGCTTATTCAGTGTGCTACAATGTGAATTTCGGCTCATTCAGTGTTCTACAATGTGAATTTCGGCTCATTCAGTGTGCTACAATGTGAGTTTCGGCTCATTCAGTGTGCCACAATGTGAGTTTTGGCTCATTCAGTGTGCTACAATGTGATTTTCGGCTCATTCACTGTGCTACAATGTGAATTTTGGCTCATTCAGTGTGCTATAATGTGAATTTCAGCTCATTCAGTGTGCTACAATGTGCATTTCGTCTCATTCAGTGTGCTATAATGTGCATTTCGGCTCATTCAGTGTGCTACAATGTGAATTTCGGCTCATTCAGTGTGCTACAATGTGAATGTCGGCTCATTCAGTGTGCTACAATGTGAATGTCTGCTTATTCAGTGTGCTACAATTTGAATGTCGGCTCATTCAGTGTGCTACAATGTGAATTTCGGCTCATTCAGTGTGCCACAATGTGAGTTTTGGCTCATTCAGTGTGCTACAATGTGAGTTTCGGCTCATTCACTGTGCTACAATGTGAATTTTGGCTCATTCAGTGTGCTATAATGTGAATTTTGGCTCATTCAGTGTGCTACAATGTGAATTTCGGCTCATTCAGTGTGCTACAATGTGAGTTTCGGCTCATTCAGTGTGCTACAATGTGAGTTTCGGCTCATTCAGTGTGCTACAATGTGAATTTTGGCTCATTCAGTGTGCTACAATGTGAGTTTCGGCTCATTCAGTGTGCCATAATGTGAATTTCAGCTCGTACCGTGTGCTATAAGGCGAAAGGGGCACCAGTACTAGATAGTATAAGAGGTTCTACTACACTGGACACGCCCCCTTTTGGGTGATACGTCCTTGACTTTTCCATACCCCCACTTCAAAATTTCCACTTCGACCACTGTACATATATATATATATATATATATATATATATATAAAACGAGCAGTTACCGGCACTCCACCTATTCACATGATGCCTCCGGTGCCATCCAGCTGATATAGCATATAATACTAATACTAATGCTATAATGCTAATACTGTTGGCCTGTCATGAAATATTGTAATATTACTTTTATAATAATAAAAATAATCTCCACTATGAGCGCATTCTCCTTTCATCTTTGTCTTTAGAAATATATATCTGACAGTAAGTATTACGTGGCTACGCCCCTATTTAAAAAATGTGTGTGTGTGTGTGGGGGGGGGGGGGCGCCAGTGCCCTACTTTGCCAGGGGTGCTCAGACCCCTAGATACACCCCTGCACAGCGGCACCTTTGCACGTGCGCATTGCAGTCGTAGAACGTGGGCAGTCTACCGTTAATCGCTCCACTGTGGGATAATTAGCCTTTGCGTACAAACATAAATTAGGCCCTACGTTCACTGTTTTTTTTTCTTTGTGCTGTAATGCAAACAAAAGCACAATGCTGTAGTATTATTATTATTATTATTACTAGCATGGCTGGACTACCCAAAACATTTTTCTTTATATAGACTGATATTACAATTGCATTTTAAGTTCTAGAATCGAGCTTGCTCATAATCTATGTGCTGCAAAATACATAGGAAAGTGCTAAAATATTATTATTATTAATAATAATAATAATAATAATAATAAATGTATTGCACATAGGTGTATTGAAATATATTTGTATTGTTTTAAATAGACTATGTAATAATACTTTTGGTTCTGATCTAATCTATTTTCATATGTTCGGACAGTACGGATGGTATAATGGTTAGCATTGCTGCCTCACAGCACTGAGGTCATGGGTTCCATTCCCACCATGGCTCTATCTGTGCAGAGTTTGTATATTCTCCCCGTACTTGCGTGGGTTTCCTCCGGGTACTCCGGTTTCCTCCCACAATCCAAAAATATATTGGTAGGTTAATTGGCTCCCAACAAAAATTATCCCTAGCGTGAATGTGTGTGTGTGTGTGCATGTGGTAGGGAATATAGATTGTAAGCTCCACTGGGGCAGGGACTGATGTGAATGGGCAAATATTCTCTGTACAGTGCTGCGGAATATGTGTGTGCTATATAAATAACTGGTAATAAATAAATAAATAAATTAATTAATATGTGATATATCAACTTTGAAACTAATTAAACAAAAGGAACAATTTATTTTCCCTTTATTGGTAATATTGGAAATACATTATTAGGCTGACCTGATAAATTCCTCTGTAACAAACCAATAGAATTTAACGTACACAGTATAATCCCTGACAACATTTGTAGGTTATTATGAGGTAAATGGCCACTGGTTACGTACTAAGACCATTTGTACTGTAGGTCATCACATATTTCCTGTACAATGCACTGATTGAAGAGTTTACTTTAAAGCCAACTTAATTTTGTTGGCTTGAAAGATTGTAGTACAGAAAGGAAATGAAATAATCGTAGTTTAAAATACCTAAGGCACTCGACAAGTCTGTAGATATTGAGATTCATCTCTCAGCAAATGTCAAGCTTTCAATTTCCATAGCAACACCTGAAAAGGTCATCCTTATGGTATAGGTGTTCACGCATCAGCTCAGATATGAAAACGCATTATAATAACCGAAAATCATTAGCATGTAAAATGTTACAACCATGCTTTTATATTACCATATCCTTTGCTTGTAACAGTTATAGAAAGTATTTCTCTCTCTCTCTCTCTCTCTCTCTCTCTCTCTTTCTCTCTCTCTCTCTTTCTCTCTCTCTCTCTCTCTCTCTCTCTCTATATATATATACTTATATAAATTATATAAGCCCCTGTCATTGATGTAACTCAGCCATGGTTACACTAGGAGTAGTGTATTGTGTTTTGCATATTCTCTGCAATCAAATAGTATACAGTGCATCCAGGAAAGTTTTCACAGCACATCACTGTTTCCACATTTTGTTATGTTACAGCCTTATTCCAAAATGGAATAAATTCCTTTTTTGCCCTAAAAATTCTACACACAATACCCCATAATGACATCATGAAAAAAGAGTTTTTGATATTTTTGCAATTTTTAAAAAAAAAATAGGAAATCACATGTACATACAGTAAGTATTCACAGCCTTTGCCATGAAGCTCAAAATTGAGCTCAGGTGCATCCTGTTTCCACTGATCATCCTTGACATGTTGCTACAGCTTAATTGGAGTCCACCTGTTGTAAATTCAGTTGATTGGACATGATTTGGAAAGACACCCTCGGAATCCGACCCGCCCGAACTTCACCTTTTTTTTACACGGGTCCGAGCGACTCGGATCCTCCCGCCTTGCTCGGTTAACCCGAGCGCGCCCGAACGTCATCATCCCGCTGTCGGATTCTCGCGAGATTCGGATTCTATATAAGGAGCCGCGCGTCGCCGCCATTTTCACACGTGCATTGAGATTGATAGGGAGAGGACGTGGCTGGCGTCCTCTTCGTTATAGTAGAAAAAGACTGAGTATAAAGACTGAGTGACTTACTTATAATTGTGGGGAGGATTGGGGACGGGGAGCAGCTGTTAGGGAGTACAGTGCAGGGTTTTGATTATACCACCAGTGAGTTTAATCCTTTGTTTGTTTCTCTGCCTGAAAAAAAAACGCTCCACCATATCTGTGCTCACTCAGTGTGCTGCACTGCTGCATGATATATCTGTGCTGAGTGCACTGCTCTGCTCACACTGCCTAATTGTGGGGACTGGGGAGCAGTTATAGCAGGAGTAGAGTGCACAGTTTTGCTGACAGTGACCACCAGTCCAGTATACGTTTGTCTGCCTGAAAAACACTCCTGTGTTTTTTTTTTCTTCATACTAGTTTAGCAGTCTGCTGACAGTGTCCACCAGGTCCGTTATATAGTTTATTATATATATAAGCAGCAGTACGGTAGGCCGCGGCTGTACCTACCTCTGTGTCGTCAGTGCACTCGTCGTCCATAAGTAATATAATACTATACTACCCATCCATCTACATTGTATACCTGTGTTGTTGTTTTTTTCTTCATACTAGTTTAGCAGTCTGCTGACAGTGTCCACCAGGTCCGTTATACAGTATATTATATATATAAGCAGCAGTACGGTAGGGAACGGCTGTACCTACCTCTGTGTCGTCAGTGCACTCGTCGTCTATAAGTAATATAATACTATACTATCCATCCATCTACATTGTATACCTGTGTTGTTGTTTTTTTTTTCATACTAGTTTAGCAGTCTGCTGACAGTGTCCACCAGGTCCGTTATACAGTATATTATATATATAAGCAGCAGTACGGTAGGCCACGGCTGTACCTACCTCTGTGTCGTCACTCGTCGTCCATAAGTAATATAATACTATACTATCCATCCATCTACGAATTCCGAGCCCACCCGCTGGCGGTGATGCAGGGCAGTCTGGAGCGACTGCTGATGCTGACATCTGGTCCGGACTGAAGGACCTGCCAACGATTACTGACAAGTCGTCTACTGTCACTGCATATGATTCTCTCACCATTGAAAGAATGGTGGAGGATTATATGAGTGACCGCATCCAAGTAGGCACGTCAGACAGTCCGTACGTATACTGGCAGGAAAAAGAGGCAATTTGGAGGCCCTTGCACAAACTGGCTTTATTCTACCTAAGTTGCCCTCCCTCCAGTGTGTACTCCGAAAGAGTGTTTAGTGCCGCCGCTCACCTTGTCAGCAATCGGCGTACGAGGTTACTTCCAGAAACTGTGGAGAAGATGATGTTCATTAAAATGAATTATAATCAATTCCTCCATGGAGACATTCACCAGCAGCAATTGCCTCCAGAAAGTACACGGGGACCTGAGATGGTGGATTCCAGTGGGGACGAATTAATAATCTGTGAGGAGGGGGATGTACACAGTGAAAGGGGTGATGAATCGGACGATGATGATGAGGTGGACATCTTGCCTCCGTAGAGCCAGTTTGTGCAAGGAGAGATTGATTGCTTCTTTTTTGGTGGGGGCCCAAACCAACCAGTCATTTCAGTCACAGTCGTGTGGCAGACCCTGTCGCTGAAATGATGGGTTCGTTAAAGTGTGCATGTCCTGTTTTTACAACATAAGGGTGGGTGGGAGGACCCAAGGACAATTCCATCTTGCACCTCTTTTTTCTTTCATTTTTCTTTGCGTCATGTGCTGTTTGTGGAGTATTTTTTGAAGGGCCATCCTGCGTGACACTGCAGTGCCACTCCTAGATGGGCCAGGTGTTTGTGTCGGCCACTAGGGTCGCTTAGCTTAGTCACACAGCTACCTCATTGCGCCTCTTTTTTTCTTTGCGTCATGTGCTGTTTGGGGAGTATTTTTTTGAAGGGCCATCCTGCGTGACACTGCAGTGCCACTCCTAGATGGGCCAGGTGTTTGTGTCGGCCACTAGGGTCGCTTAGCTTAGCCATCCAGCTACCTCGGTTCAAATTTTAGGACTAAAAATAATATTGTGAGGTGTGAGGTGTTCAGAATAGACTGAAAATTAGTGGAAATTATGGTTATTGAGGTTAATAATACTATGGGATCAAAATGACCCCCAAATTCTATGATTTAAGCTGTTTTTTAGGGTTTTTTGAAAAAAACACCCGAATCAAAAAAAAAAAAAAATTCGGTGAGGTTTTGCCAAAACGCGTCCGAACCCAAAACATGGCCACGGAACCGAACCCAAAACCAAAACACAAAACCCGAAAAATTTCAGGTGCACATCACTAGTATATATAAGGTCCCACACTTGACAGTGCATGTTTGAGCACAAACCAAGCATGAAGTCAAATGAATTGTCTGTAGACCGCCGAGACAGGATTGTTTCAAGTCACAAATCTGGGGAAGGGTTCAGAAAATTATCTGCTGCTTTGAAGGTCCCACAAGCACAGTGGCCTCCATCATCCGTAAATGGAAGAAGTTTGGAATCCCCAGGATTCTTCTTAGAGCTCGCTGGTCATCTAATCTGAGCGATCGGGGGAGAAGGGCCCTAGTCAGGGAGGTGACCATGAACCCAATGGTCACTCTGTCAGAGCTACAGCATTCCTCTGTGGAGAGAGGAGAACCTTCCAGGAGTACAACCATCCCTGCAGCAATATACCAGTCAGGCCTCTATGGTAGAGTGGCCAGATGGAAGTCACTCCTTAGTAAAAAGCACATGGCAGCCCGCCTGGAGTTTGCCAAAATGCACCTGAAGTACTCTCGGACCATGAGAAACAAAATTATCAGGTCTTATGAGACAAAGATGGAACTCTTTGGCGTGAATGCTAGGCATCATGTTTGGAGGAAACCAGGCACTGCTCATAACCAGGCCAATACCATCCCTACAATGAAGCATGGTGGTGGTGGGGATTTTTTTTCAGCGGCTAGAACTGGGAGACTAGTCAGGATAGAGGGAAAGATGAATGTAGCAAAGTACAGAGACATCCTGGATGAAAATCTGCTCCAGAGCGCTCTTGACCTCAGACTGGGACGACGGTTCATCTTTCAGCAGGACAATGACCCTTAAGGCCAGTACTGATGGGAGAGATGTGTGCTGAGCGATCTTAACACAGACCGCTCAGCACACATCTCTCCCCCTGCTCAGCACAGCGCAATGTGTGCTGAGCAGGGGGGGCGCTCACTTCACTTAATCTAGCACCGGTGATAGCGATGCATGGGGCCGTGCATCACTATCACTGGGAGGCATACACACGACAGATCCGTGCTTAAAATCTAAGCAATCTAGTCTGATTGCTTAGATTTTAAACATGGATCTCTCCATGTGTACCCCCTTAAGCACACAGCCATAATATCAAAGGAGTGGCTTCAGGACAACTCTGTGAATGTCCTTGAGTGGCCCAGCCAGATCCCAGACTTGAATCCAATTGAACATCTCTGGAGAGATTTGAAAATGGCTGTTCACTGACGCTTCCCATCCAACCTGATGGAGCTTGAGAGGTGCTGCAAAGAGGAATGGATGAAACTGCCCAAAGATAGGTGTGCCAAGCTTGTGGCATCATATTCAAAAAGACTTGTTGCTGTAATTGCTGCCAAAGGTGCATCCACAAAGTATTGAGCAAAGGCTATGAATACTTATGTACATATGATTTCTTAGTTTGTTTTTGTTTTTTTATAAATTTGCAAAAATCTCTAAAAATATTTTTTCATCTTGTCATCATGTAGAATTTTGAGGGGAAAAAATGAATTTATTCCATTTTGGAATAAGGCTGTAACATAACAAAATGTGGAAAAAAGTGAAGCGCTGTGAATACTTTTCAGAAGCGCTGTGAATACTTTTCAGATTTAATGTTAAAATGGGTTAGCAGAATGCAGTGCATAGACGTTTTGGTAAAGCTAGTGATACAAATGGAGTAGGTATGATTGGTCGACCGTTATTATGTCAGCATAAAATATGTCTACATGGATGATATATTGGCATGATGAATAGTTGACAAATGGTCAATGGGGGAATAGCAGTGTTTACCTTGTATTGATGTCTACAACAGCACCAGGATCTCCTTCTAGATACCAGTGGTTACATACAGTAAGCTGCTGTTCAGACTGAAGTGACATTAATGTCATGTAAAATTATCTTTTATTAGAGGTCAATAAAAATAATAAAATACTTTATGGTAAGCCTCACCAAAATAATGGGTGTAGTATGTTATGACGGTACTTGGGATCCCGGCGCCCAGCATATAGGTGCCGGGATCCAGACAGGCAGCGGGGTGAGCGCAAAAGAGCCACTTGCGGGCACGGTGGTGCGCTACACGCACCACACGTGCCACGCTATTTATTCTCCCTCCAGGGATATCATGGACACCCAAAGAGGGAGAATAGTTGCTGGTATACTGGATGTTAGGATCCCAGCATCGGTATGGTGAGCTCCGGGATCCCGACAGCCAGCATATCAAGTGCATCCCCAAAATAATAATTAATAATAATAGTAATTAATTTATTTATTAGGTTGGTTGAACATCTGCTAAAGCTACTCTAAGCGATATGATATATTCTACATGCCTCCTCAATTGTTAGGTCATTCAAACAGTGGTGATAGAGTAATGGAGATTCATACCCAATTTAACATTTGACTGTTTTTGGATTTTGTAGCAATAGATGATAGTATGAAAAATCTTTCATACTCAAGCCATTCCAAACTACCTATCCACTAAAGTGTTAAAAAAATATTATACAATAACTGGAACTCTTTCTTCCACCCCACGCAGGAAGTTCACCATCACTTCTTGAAAATTATTTTTGGATTGTGGGAGAAAACAGGAGTACCCAGATGAAAGCCACACAAGCACAGGGAAAATAGACAAACTCTGAACACTTAGGGCCACGGTGAGAAATGAATCTGTGACCTCAGTGCTGTAAGGTAGTAATGCTAACCATTACACAATCCTTACTTCCTTTGGAAAGGCCTCTGTGAATATACAGTCCTACCATTGCCTTGCAGGGAGGTTTGACAACAAGCCCAGGAATTCTGACGCAGACCCCATGGAGACTCCATGGCCATTTAAACTGCATTTACCTGATAATGGACACTGGGATATATTTACCAAAGGTAAATTTTCAGTTTCAGTCCATTTTGAAGTGATTTAGTGGTACATTTGATAATCAGGATTTTAATAAAGGCAAAACCAACTCAAAATCAACAGAAATTTTAATTTACACTCAAATTGAACTTCAAATGGACCATCAGTACTTGCATATACACTTTAATAGGATTACTAACAGTTGACTTAAAAAAAAAAAACTCAATAGAACTAAGAAATTTACTCAAAATCATCATTTTATATAGAACCATCAGAAACAGTTCTATTTGATTTTATATCATGTGAAATTGTTTGAAATCTCAATATGATGGAAAAAAACATGGGATGTGGATATGCAAATTAGCACAGGATTGAAGATATGTGTGGGTAATACAGTGCATGTGACCGAATTTGGCCACTAGAAATGCTTTTGTATAATTTTTTCGATTTTGGGTTTATTTATGGTGAATAGAACACCTTTAGAACTTCAAATAGAACTCTTCTCACCCAGCTATTTTAAAATAGATCTCAAAATTGACTTTTAGTAAATGAACTATTTGGAATAAAAACATTGTAATCAATTTTGTGGGGATGCTGGTTCTATTCTGGTCAATTTCAAATAGACCCAAAATAAACCTATAGTAAAAATACCCAATATGTCCGCATACTTGCTTACTTACTTCTTTATACTTTCTTCATATGGTTTCTTTTTTTATAATAAATTATCCTGTATTTCTATAGCTGAGTTTACAGTGTTTCTGGCCACTACTGTATGAGACTATTTCAAGTGGAACTTGGTGCTCTGCTTTGCAATTAATTCACCAACCCCTCCCTTTTGATTATTCTGCTTCCCATACAGCATCTCCCCTTAGACCCTTGTCTAGACACAGTTGTATTTTTATTTACATTTCTACTATGTCTCTGTATTGTAAGAGTGTTCAGGCAACTATAATTTGCTATATGTTTTTTCTATACTTATTAGCATTTCCTTAGGAGTCTTGTTCATTAGTACATTTACAAACTATTCCATTGTATTCTTGTCATCAATGAACCATAAGATCTCAGCACACAATGATATTCTTTGCACACAGAGATGTCAGGGTCACTGGTTCAAAACTCAGGTTCAACCAGTGGTTATAGCAATGGTAATTGATATTGGTAGCAGTGGTGGCTCAGGTAGTACCTTGGGTAATTCTTCCATATGGCAAAGGCTACCCTAGACTTGTGGATGATGGTTGGATGTTGCACTGTGTTTGTTATTATTATTGCCTTTTTTAAAGTGCAATATCAACAATAAATACACAGAATATACTTTGAGAAAAGTCTCTCTGCTTCACATAAACATGGGCTTTCTCCGTAGCCTAGTGGGTAAGTTCTCTGCATACAGTGATGTTTCTTACACACAGAAATGTCAGGTCCACTGGTTTGAATACCTGTGATTATAGTATTGGTCATTTTCTGCTGGTTATTGATATTGGTAGCAATAGTGGCTCAGTGAGTACATTGAGAATGCTTTCACGTGGCATAGAATACCCTGCACACAACAATGTCAGGGTTACTGGTTCAAATCCAGGGTATGACCTGTGTTTATCGAATAAAGGAAGATATTGCACTGTTTGTTTTTATTATTTTTACTTTTATTAAAGTGCATCATTAATAATAAATACACAAAATACACTTTGAGAAAAGTCTTTCTGTTGTGCAAACACATGGGCAGGCTCCGTAGCCTAGTGGGTAGGTTCTCTGCACAGAGTTATGTTCCTAGCACACACAGATATTCGGGTCACTGGTTCTAATCTTGGGCTAGACCTGTGTTTATCGTATTGGTCATTCTCTGCTGGTTATTGATAGTGGTGGCTCAGGGACCACATTGAGAATGCTTCCACATGGCATAGAGTACTCTGGGCTTGTGGATGTTGTTTGTATCCTCAGTTGGATTTCGCACTGTTTATTGGGGGTCATTCCGAGTTGTTCGCTCGTTGCCGATTTTCACTATACTGCGATTAGTCGCTTACTGCACATGCGCAAGGTTCGCATGCACTTAGTTATTTTACACAAAAGTTAGGTATTTTACTCACGGCATAACGAAGCTTTTTCATCGCTCTGCTGATCGTAGTGTGATTGATAGGTAGTGTGATTGATAGGAAGTGGGTGTTTCTGGGTGGAAACTGGCCGTTTTATGGGAGTGTGCGGAAAAACGCAGGCGTTCAAGTTGCAAAATGCAGGAGTGGCTGGAGAAACGGGGGAGTGGTTGTGCAAACGCTGGGTGTGTTTGTGACGTCAAACCAGGTGTTATGAGCCACGGCTGTGGCTCATTCCTGTTTTGCATGTCAGTTAGGTATTTTATGTTATTCTTCTGTTCATGTTCCCCGTGGGTGTCATGGGGTGCTCGGAACTCACCCTTAAGGACGGGATACTGTTATGAACCACAGGTAGTGGTTCATTCCTATTTTATGTTTATAAGTTGTTTCGCAGGCCAGGATTTCCCGTTGCTCTGTTTTAGAGTACTCTTGGTTGCTGCCGCTGGTGAGTCTGTGTAATTGCAGCTTGTTCCCATGTGTTCAGCCTCACCTGGCTGCTAATTGCATCTTGTCAGTTTGGAGTCATGCAACAGGGCAGCTGCATGAGATTATTAATTAGGCCTCTCTGTTATATGCTGGCTCAGTGCTATTCACAGACGCTGGTGATATTTCTTGGTTTCCAGTCTGCTTGAGTTCTGAGCTTGTTCCTGCCAATTCCTGAGCTCCTATGTAGCAGTGTCTGTCGAACTGCTTCCTGTGTCGATTCCTGTGTCAGTCCCTGTGTCGATTCCTGTGTCTGATCCCGTGTCCTGCCGTGAAGTGTTCCTGTACTGAGGTCCAGTGCCTTTGCCTGTGCCTGGTCAAGTTTCTGGCTTCTTGGTGTCCACCGGTCTGTCGTTTGGGATTCTGCCTGTCCTCCAGTTCTGAGAGTCTGTGTCGGCAGCATTGGGGGTTCCTGTCCATTTGCCAGTATTCGTACCGGTTCCGTGAGTAGCGGCTCTGCCGCGTCCGTCGGCCTAGGCCGCTGTATTCCGTTATTATTTCTGTCACTGGTGTTTTGCAGAGGGTTCTGCTTATGCTGTCACCGCCGGTACACAAAAGTATTGTGTCGGCGTGTGGTCAGCATTTCCTTTGTTGTTCTTTTCCTTTGGCGGCAAGCCGCACATACTTTGGTTTTAGGTTTGTTAGTAGCCCCTGGCCTTGTTGTTTAGTCAGAGGGCCCCTTGTTATCACCCTGTCTCGGTTCACTCTTTGTCTCTCATTAAGACCTGAGGGGGCATCGAAGTTGGGCAGACGTAATCCGCCCTTCAAACGCGGCTGCCATGGGCTCAAGCAACCATAGTCTCGCAAGAGTGTACTGACAGCACGGGCGAGACAACGGAGATAGGGCGCCAGGGGCTATTCCCTTTCCATTCCCCTTTCCCAGCATTACGTCCTGGTGCTCTGGACTCGCTTCATAACATCTCCCTTGTTCTGAGCACTAGGAACCTAACATTATCACCAGCCCAACCACAAAAAAGAAATAAAACTTTTTTCTTTTTTGGCCCAGTCCAGTGTCTAGTCTAGAATCCAGTCCTGTCTAGAATTCAATGTGCAGAATCCAATCCGGTGTTTAGAATCCAGTCCTGTCTAGAACTCAGTGTGCGGAATCCAGTCCGGTATTTAAAAAAAAAAAAAACAGTCTTGTTTTGTCTAGTTTAAAAATGTAGTCTTGTCTTGTCTAGTCTTGCCTTGTCTTGTCTTGTCTAGTTTTAAATCCTCCTATGTCTACTATGCAAGCCCTGCAGGCATCTCTCGCAGCCCTGAACTCTGCTATCAGTGCTTTGAGACCAGAGCGACTAGAAGTTTTGCAGCAATCCCTAAAGCAACTGCAAAACCTTCTGACTAAAATCTTGCTCATCTTGCCAGAAGTCGTTGAGAGTACATCTACAGATGTAGTCACCTTTATCTTGACTGTTTCTCCGCCGAGACGGGCGTTTAGTCACGCTAAGGCGATAGCTGAGTTTAATCACAGGTAGGCGCGTTGAGGCGATCTAGATACTCATCATGCATTACACATCTCCACCACTGTGTGGCTAATGCTCCACTAATCCAGTACTTTCGATCGTACAGTATAGCGGCGGATTGATCTACAGCTCTGGCAATACTGTAGGCGTAACGGGAGGCGGTGGAAAAAGTATGGAGTACTGTATGTGTATGGAGACGCAACTACAGTAATTGTGTAAAAGGAAGAATGTACAGGACAATGTATAAACACCGTGCTTTTAAAATACATGAGCGTCTGGGAATGGAGGGCTACAGTAGCTAGCAGGAGGCGGTGGAAAATACTGTGCTTTACAAATGCGAGCGTCCGAGTCCTCTAAGGCATAAACCAACACCAATGGGGTGGGGGCCGGGCGCTGTTTGCAGTACTTTCACACATGAAATTGGGAGTCTCTCATGAGGCGTCGTGGGCTAGGGGTGAAGGCTCCCACCTCCCACGCTGGGGGTCCTGGGTTCGAGACGTGATGTGCCTTCTTTTTTTTTTTATTGTAATAATACACTGTATTATTTTATCTACATTGTAAGACAGTCAATGGAAAGGTGCACACAAGTTACATATAAATCAGAGTACATCTGCAGGAGCGATTCTTTACGCTAAATGCAACTAAATAGCGGGAATGAAATGAGGGTATTCTGACGCTACTAACTGAGCAAAACAGTACTGTAGATCTTCAGCGTTTGTGTATTGCACATGACCTGAATTCCCTCCCTGTGCAGGCTCCCAGGGGGGAAGGGCGATGGGGGTAGGGGGAGACGATGGGAAATACTGTACTGTGCCTTTGAAATGCAATTACATGAGCGTCCGAGTCCACTACGGCATACTGTAAACCAACACCAATGGGAAGGAAATGCCAACCATTTTTTGTGTTCCCGTGACATTCACTTAAAAAAAAAAATTTTTCTCTCTAATACATCCAATGGAAGGATGCACACAGGTTTCACATAAATCAAAGTACATCTGCAGGAGCGATTCTTTACGCTAAATGCAACTGCACAACGGCAATGAGTAGAAATGAGTGTATTCTGACGCTACTAAGTGAGCAAAACAGTACTATACAGTAGATATTCGGCGTTTGTGTATTGCACATGACCTGAATTCACTCCCTGTCTACTGCATGATCTGTGCAGGCTCCCAGGGGGGAAGGGCAATAGGCTAGCAGGAGGCGGTGGAAAATACCGTGCTTTACAAATGCGAGCGTCCGAGTCCTCTAAGGCATAAACCAACACCAATGGGGTGGGGGCCAGGCGCTGTTTGCAGTACTTTCACACATGAAATTGGGAGTCTCTCATGAGGCGTCGTGGGCTAGGGGTGAAGGCTCCCACCTCCCACGCTGGGGGTGCAGGGTTCGAGACGTGATGTGCCTTCTTTTTTTTTTTATTGTAATAATACACTGTATTATTTATCTACATTGTAAGACAGTCAATGGAAAGGTGCACACTAGTTACATATAAATCAGAGTACATCTGCAGGAGCGATTCTTTACGCTAAATGCATTTAAACAGCGGGAATGAGTAGAAATGAGTGTATTCTGACGCTACTGTGAGCAAAACAGTACTATACAGTAGATATTCGGCGTTTGAGTATTGCACATGACCTGAATTCCCTCCCTGTCTACTGCATGATCTGTGCAGGCTCCCAGGGGGGAAGGGCAATAGGCTAGCAGGAGGCTACTGGGGACTCAGACTCATACAGTACTTGCATTTCAAAAGCACAGTATTTTCCACCGCCTCCCGCTTGCCCATCGCCCTTCCCCCCTGGGATCCTGCACAGGTCATGCAGTAGACAGGGAGGGAGTTATTCACGTAAAGTAGGGCAAAGCTGCAGGAGCAGTTGTACTGTTTAGGGTCTATGCACCATATGGTATACATACAATTCTATAGCAGGGCAGACTCAATTGAAATGGCTACCGCCTGTGTCTCCTCGCCCAATGGAGGCCCTCGGCTATGGAGCAAGTAACAGCACAGATTTGGTAGGTCACGGGGCAATGCTGAAGGAGCGTCAGAATCCCCTAGCTAAAATACACAGGGGTGATAGGGATAAGTGAGGTCTTTGCGCATAACGATACACCGCAAAGTTCCCCATGGTTTTGATTATGCCTTTTCTTTGAACACTGTATTTTCCACTGCCTCACCCTACCCCCATCCCACTTTCCCCTTCCCCCCCTGGGAGCCTGCAAAGTACATGCAGTAGACAGGGAGGGAGTTCCGATCAGGTTACAAGACATGTGCAACAGTATACTACTGTATGTAGGAAAATCCACCGCCCACTCTGATTTATGTGAAACCTGTGTGCACCCTTCCATTGAATGTATAACAAAGAAAAATAATAATAATAAAGTGAATGTTACAGGAACACATTAAAAAAAGGTTGGCACTTCCTTCCCATTGGTGTTGGTTTATGCCTTAGGGGACTCGGACGTTAATACTTGTATTTCAAAAGCACAGTGTTTTCCACCGCCTCTCCCTACCCCCATCGCCCTTCCCCCCTGGGAGCCTGCACAGGTCATGCAGTGGACAGGGAGGGAGTTCAGATCAGGTACAATACACAAATGCTGACGATCTACAGTACTGTGTTGCTCAGTTAGTTGCGTTGCAATACACTAATTTATACTCATTACCGCTGTGTATTTGTATATAGCGGAATGAATCGCTGCTGCAGATTTACTTTGATTTATGTGAAACCTGTGTGCACCCTTTCATTGAATATACAACAAAGAAAAAAAATAATAAAGTGAATGTCACGGGAACATAGAAAAAAAAAGGTTGGCACTTTGTGACTCTCAGCATGGGAGGTGGGAGCCTTCATCACTAGGTTGGTATGGAAGGGGAGACAATTAGCTACCGGAGGGTACCAACCCCAAGTTTCTGTGACCCCCACAAGGCTCATGGCAAGCGTCGGAACCTATGGTGGGTCTGAATTAACGGTCCCATTATAGTCTATGGGAAAATGGGTCCACTTTGCGTACTGATATCTCTGGTTCTGGGTGTCCCAGAGACTCACGACTGGTACCATACAAAAGAGGAGACTCTTGGCTTTCGGGGCAGACCAACCACTAGTTTATGTGACACTGGAAAAGGAAACGGGAAGCAACCGTGTTTCGGGTCCCCTCCAGTTGTCCGCCTAGCTTGCACAGGATACAGGGTTTCTGGCTAGATAGGAAATACTGTACAGAAATGCTAAGCATGGTAATTTGACATCCAGGAACATAGGGAGGAGTTTTTATCTCACTCCATTATACTTAGAAAAATTACACTTGCCACTGTACGTTACAAGCTGTTTGTGCTAATTAGTACACTAGTAGAACATACTGTACAGAGATACTAAGGATAGTGATTTGGCATCCACGAACTTAGGGAGGAGCTTTTATCTCTCTCCATTGTAATCTTTCTAAGTATAATGGAGAGAGATAAAAGCTCCTCCCTAAATTCCTGGGTGCCAAATAACCGTCTTTAGTATCTCTGTATAGTATTTTCAATTAGGGTACTAATTAGCACGGACAGCTTGTAAAGTACAGCGGAAAGTTTAATCTTTCTATGTAAAATGGAGAGAGATAAAAGCTCCTCTGGAAGTTCCCAGATGCCAAATCACCATTCTTAGTATCTCTGTACAGTATGTTCTACTAGTATACTAATTAGCATGAACAGCTTTTAACTGGATGCCAAATCACCATACTTCGTATCTCTGTATAGTATGTTCTATTAGGGTACTAATTAGCACGAACAGCTTGTAACGTACAGCGGCAAGTTTAATCTTTCTATGTAAAATGGAGAGAGATAAAAGCTCCTCTGGAAGTTCCCAGATGCCAAATCACCATTCTTAGTATCTCTGTACAGTATGTTCTACTAGTATACTAATTAGCACGAACAGCTTTTAACTGGATGCCAAATCACCATACTTCGTATCTCTGTACAGTATGTTCTATTAGGGTACTAATTAGCACGAACAGCTTGTAACGTACAGCGGCAAGTTTATTCTTTCTATGTATAATGGAGAGAGATAAAAGCTCCTCAATAAGTTCCTGGATACAAAATCACCATACTTTGTATCTCTGTACAGTATGTTCTATTAGGGTACCAATTAGCTGTTTGTGCTAATTAGTACCCTAATAGAAAATACTATGCAGAGATACTAAGGATGGTGATTTGGCAACCAGGAACTTAGGGAGGAGCTTTTATCTCTCTATATTATACATAGTAAGATTAAAATTGCCACTGTACGTTACAAGCTGTTCGTGCTAATTAGTACCCTAATAGAAAATACTATGCAAAGATACTAAGGATGGTGATTTGGCAACCAGGAACTTAGGGAGGAGCTTTTATCTCTCTATATTATACATAGAAAGATTAAAATTGCCACTGTACGTTACAAGCTGTTCGTGCTAATTAGTACACTAGTAAGATAAAAGCTCCTCAATAAGTTCCTGGATACAAAATCACCATACTTTGTATCTCTGTACAGTATGTTCTATTAGGGTACCAATTAGCTGTTTGTGCTAATTAGTACCCTAATAGAAAATACTATGCAGAGATACTAAGGATGGTGATTTGGCATCCACGAACTTAGGGAGGAGCTTTAATCTCTCCATTGTAATCTATCTAAGTATAATGGAGAGAGATAAAAGCTCCTCCCTAAATTCCTGGATGCCAAATTGCTGTCCAGAGTATCGCTGTACTCTGTGTACTAAATAGCACGAACAGCTTGTAACGTACAGTGGCAAGATTAATCTTTCTATGTATAATGGAGAGAGATAAAAGCTCCTCAGTAAGTTCCTGGATGCCACATCACTGTACTTAGTATCTCTGTAAAGTATTTTCTATTAGGGTACTAATTAGCTGTTCGTGCTAATTAGTACCCTAATAGAAAATACTATACAGAGATACTAAGGACGGCGATTTGGCAACCAGGAACCTAGGGAGGAGCTTTTATCTCTCTATATTATACATAGAAAGATTAAAATTGCCACTGTACGTTACAAGCTGTTCGTGCTAATTAGTACACTAGTAGAACATACTGTACAGAGATACTAAGTACAGTGATTTGGCATCCACGAACTTAGGGAGGAGCTTTAATCTCTCCATTGTAATCTATCTAAGTATAATGGAGAGAGATAAAAGCTCCTCCCTAAATTCCTGGATGCCAAATTGCTGTCCAGAGTATCGCTGTACTCTATGTTCTACTAGTGTACTAAATAGCACGAACAGCTTGTAACGTACAGTGGCAAGATTAATCTTTCTATGTATAATGGAGAGAGATAAAAGCTCCTCAGTAAGTTCCTGGATGCCACATCACTATACTTAGTATCTCTGTACAGTATTTTCTATTAGGGTACTAATTAGCTGTTCGTGCTAATTAGTACCCTAATAGAAAATACTATACAGAGATACTAAGGACGGTGATTTGGCAACCAGGAACCTAGGGAGGAGCTTTTATCTCTCTATATTATACATAGAAAGATTAAACTTGCCACTGTACGTTACAAGCTGTTCGTGCTAATTAGTACACTAGTAGAACATACTGTACAGAGATACTAAGTACAGTGATTTGGCATCCACGAACTTAGTGAGGAGCTTTATTCTCTCTCCATTGTAATCTTTCTAAGCATAATGGAGAGAGATAAAAGCTCCTCCCTAAGGTTCCTGGATGCCAAATCACTGTATGTAGTATCTCTGTACATACAGCTAATTAGTACCCTAACAGAAAATACTGTACAGAGATACTAAGTACAGTGATGTGGCATCCAGGAACTTACTGGGGAGATTTTATCTCTCTCCATTATACATAGAAATATTAAACTTGCCACTGTATGTTACAAGCTGTTCGTGCTAATTAGTACACTAGTAGAACATAGAGTACAGCGATACTCTGGATGGCAATTTAACATCCAGGAATTTAGGGAGGAGCTTTTATCTCTCTCCATTATGCTTAGAAAGATTACAATGGAGAGAGATTAAAGCTCCTCCCTAAGTTTGTGGATGCCAAATCACTGTACTTAGTATCTCTGTACAGTATGTTCTACTATTGTACTAATTAGCACGAACAGCTTGTAACGTACAGTGGCAAGTGTAATTTTTCTAAGTATAATGGAGAGAGATAAACTCCTCCCTATGTTCCTGGATGTCAAATTACCATGCTTAGCATTTCTGTACAGTATTTCCTAGCTAGCCAGAAACCCTGCATCCTGTGCAAGCTAGGCGGACAACTGGAGGGGACCCGATATACGGTTGCTTACTGTTTCCCTTTCCAGTGTCACATAAACTAGTCGTTGGTCTGCCCTGAAAGCAAAGAGTCTCCTCTTTTAAATGGTACCAGTCCCGAGTCTCTGGGACACCCAGAACCAGAGATATCAGTGCGCAAAGTGGACTCATTTTCCCATAGACTATAATGGGACCGTTAATTCAGACCCACCATGGGTTCCGACGCTTGCCATGAGCCTTGTGGGGGTCACATAAACTTGGAGTTGGTACCCTCTGGTAGCTAATTGTCTCCTCTTCCATACCAACCTAGCGATGAAGGCTCTTACATCCCACACTGAGAGTCCCAGCTTTGAGTCCCAAAGTGCCAACCTTTTTTTTTTTATATGTTCCCGTGACATTCACTTTATTATTGTTTTTCTTTGTTATACATTCAATGAAAGGGTGCACACAGGTTTCACATAAATCAAAGTAAATCTGCAGCAGCGATTCATTCCGCTATATACAAATACACAGCGGTAATGAGTATAAACTAGTGTATTCCGACGCAACTAACTGAGCAACACAGTACTGTAGATTGTCGGCATTTGTGTATTGTACCTGACCTGAACTCCCTCCCTGTCCACTGCATGACCTGTGCAGGCTCCCAGGGGGGAAGGGCAATGGGGGTAGGGAGAGGCAGTGGAAAATACGTGCTTTTCAAATACAAGTATTTGCGTCCGAGTCCCCTAAGGCATAAACCAACACCAATGGGAAGGAAGTGCCAACCTTTTTTTAATGTGTTCCTGTAACATTCACTTTATTATTATTTTTTCTTTGTTATACATTCAATGGAAGGGTGCACACAGGTTTCACATAAATCAGAGTGGGTGGGGGATTTTCCTACATACAGTAGTATACTGTTGCACGTCTTGTAACCTGATCGGAACTCCCTCCCTGTCTACTGCATGTACATTGCAGGCTCCCAGGGGGGAAGGGGAAAGTGGGATGGGTGTAGGGCGAGGCAGTCGAAAATACTGTGTTCAAAGAAAAGGCATCATTAAAACCATGGGGAACTTTGCAGTGTATCGTTATGTGCATATACCTCGCTTAGTCCTATCGCCCCTGTGTATTTTAGCTAGGGGATTGTGAAGCTCCTTTAGCATTGACCCATAGCCTGCACAATCTGGACTGTTACTTGCTCCGTAGCCTAGGGCCTCCGTGGAGCAAGGAGTCATAGGTGGTAGCCATTTCAATTGAGTCTGCCCTGCTACAGAATTGTATGTGTACTGTACGGTGCATAGAACCTTAACAGAACCGCTCCTGCAGCTTTGCCCTGGTTTATGTGAATAAAAAAATAATAAAGTGTCTGGAAAAAACTAACATGCATTCGTACTTTAGAAATCTAACTCGGGACTCTGAGTATAGGAAGCGGAACACTTCACCACTTCGCAGCAGACAGATGAATAAATCCATTGGTTTTGATTATGCTGTAATGGCTATGGGATTAGGACGCTAACATACTGTACAAAATTCCTAATCTCAAGAGGCAATAGTGAACTTCTAACACGTCCATTTGCGACAATGTAAACTACTGGTTTTATGTTGTTTTGTCTGCGGGACTTGGACGCTCACATATTCATAAAGTACTGTAGATGGATCATATACTGTATGCTGTACTATTTGCGTCTGTACCGTATATACTGTATTAAATAATGCAGCATAATGAGTATTTACTGTATTAAATAATGCAGCGTAATGAGTATTTACTGTATGCAGCGTAATGAGACGCTTAGTAAAGTAGTCCTTATTATATATTTCAGTATTGTATTTTAAGGGAGACCACACGCATGCGCAGTGGTGATTGTAAAAGGCGACATCTGGTGGATGATCGCAGGTATTACACGTAAAGGTAACGCCAAACGTTCTGTCTGCCTCCGTGCGATTAGGTACGCTTCTCTGTGACTAGGCGCGCCTCCCTACGCTGCGTATGCTCGATCGGGACAAACGCCTCAGCCAGTCAAGATAAAGGTGGCTACATCTGTATCTCTAAAGAGACTCTTGTTCACAGTATGGTGACAAGAGAATCCTCTGGTTTAATTGAAGAGAAAAGGTTTAAAAGTTTTCTGCGGCCCAGGCTCTCAGAAGAGGAGCGTCTGCGTCGCAGAAACTTAAACTTATGCCTATATTGTGGGGGTTTAGGCCACTATCTGCAAACCTGTGAGTTGCGCAAGCCAAAGTGTGGTGACGAGTCTTGCCCTCTGGCCAAGTTGAGTCAGGTTACAAGACCTACTCCTGTCTCTACTGTGGCAGAGGTACTTGTCACACAACCCACACAAAAAAGCTCTCTGTCCTATAATTGGGGTCCTTGGGCAAGGGAGCCCCATTATAGATTCAGGAATCAAAAGAAAATGTTTCTCTCCTCTCTTGAGGTTCCTGTTGAAGCAGCGTTGCAAGCCCCTGGAGTGGTGCCCGTTGCCCAGGGTCCTGGAGTGGTGCCCGTTGCCCAGGGTCCTGGAGTGGTGCCCGTTGCCCAGGGTCCTGGAGAGGTGCCCGATGCTCAGGATCTTGGTGCGGTACCCGATGCCCAGAGTGCTGGAGCGGTACCCGATGCCCAGAGTGCTGGAGTGGTACCAGATGCCCAGAGTGCTGGAGCGGTACCCGATGCCCAGAGTGCTGGAGCGGTACCCGATGCCCAGAGTGCTGGAGCGGTACCCGATTCCCAGAGTGCTGGAGCGGTACCCGATGCCCAGAGTGCTGGAGCGGTACCCGATGCCCATAGTGCTGGAGCGGTACCCGATGCCCAGAGTGCTGGAGCGGTACCCGATGCCCAGAACGCTGGAGTGTTACCCGATGCCCTAGCTTATAGAGGGACATCAAATATTATAGTTCAGGTGTCCATACCAGAAGGGGTCTCAGAAGCTGTTACCCCAGGTAGGGACTTGAAAAGCGCAACCCCAGAAAGGGTATCTAAAACCATAGTTCTAGAAGGGAACTCGAGAAGCAAAACCCCAGAAGGGATATTTGAAGTAATATCCTCAAGTGGGGTCTCGAGAGACGCAGCCTCTAAGAAGGGTCTAGAGGTCGCTTCCCCAGAAAAGAACTTAAGAGGCGTAGCATTAGTGGAGGTGCTGAAGGTTATAGCTTCAGCAAAAGTACCGGAAGTCATAGTCCCGGGAGAAGTTTTGATAATAATCGACTCAGAGAGGGAGGCCGATGGCTCGGTCCCAGTGGGGGAGGCCGACAGCTCGGTCCCAGTAAAAGAATCTGAGGTGCTGACCCCAGCAGGGTTCCCGGAGGCCTCTGCCCCAGCGGGGTTCCTGGAGGCCACTGCCCCAGCGGGGTTCTCGAAGGCCACTGCCCCAGCGGGGTTCTCGAAGGCCACTGCCCCAGCGGGGTTCTCGAAGGCCAATGCCCCGGGTGGGGTTCAGAAAGTCACTGCCCCGGGTGGGGTTCAGAAAGTCACTGCCCCGGGTGGGGTTCAGAAAGTCACTGCCCCGGGTGGGGTTCAGAAAGTCACTGCCCCGGGTGGGGTTCAGAAAGTCACTGCCCCGGGTGGGGTTCAGAAAGTCACTGCCCCGTGTGGGGTTCAGAAAGTCACTGCCCCGAGTGGGGTTCAGAGAGTCTCAGCCTCGAGTAAGGTCAATAGTAACCAGGTCCTAGCAAAGCACTCCAGTCAGTCAGATGGGAAGGAAACAGATCCTGACTCTGTTGATATCTCAACATCCATAATCTTTGATGGGGACTTAGCCCAATTTCTGGCGCTTTTCAAACACTATTACATTATTATGTTGTCTAGACCATTTCTAGGCATCACTTTAGAGAACCTTGCGCTCTATCTGATTTATTCTTTTAGAGGAGAGCCTTTTGAGTGGGCGACCAGCCTAATGAAAGCTGAAGATCCCATTCTTCAGGATCTCCCAGCATTCAGTGATGCAATTATTAAAAGATATGGTTCCAAAGAAATTGGTTCAGGTTCCTCTAAGTCACCCGTCTTGTCTGCTGAGAGTCCACCAAATACTGTAAACTCGGCACAAGAGTCCCAGCCCGTTGTTTTGACTGCAGGATGTGCTTATCTGACTTCTTCTTCTTCTAATAATAGTACTTTGCCAGAAAGTTCAGCTCCCAAGGGTAAGAAACCTGTATCTGATTTGAACGCAGCCTTGCTGGGTGGTACCATCAGTTCAGACAATGTTTGGGGAATTACCTTGGTCAGACCTAATGAGCTTTGTAAAAAGAAGAAGAAGAAAAAGAAATAATTTTTGACTCTTGCCTTGATATAAAAAAAAAAAAGATTTTTTTTCCTTATCTTGTGTCCAGTGGCCACCGTCAGGGGGAGGGCACTGTTACAAGCTGTGGTTGCAGCTTGTTTCTGTTTTTGTGTCTGTTAGACCAGTGTGTCAGGTTTTTTTTTTTTGTATCCCTTGTTTTGGATAGTCCGTATTTTGGGGTCCTTTGACCCCTCCTCAAGGGGGGGGGTACTGTTATGAGCCACGGCTGTGGCTCATTCCTGTTTTGCATGTCAGTTAGGTATTTTATGTTATTCTTCTGTTCATGTTCCCCGTGGGTGTCATGGGGTGCTCGGAACTCACCCTTAAGGAGGGGATACTGTTATGAACCACAGGTAGTGGTTCATTCCTATTTTATGTTTATAAGTTGTATCGCAGGCCAGGATTTCCCGTTGCTCTGTTTTAGAGTACTCTTGGTTGCTGCCGCTGGTGAGTCTGTGTAATTGCAGCTTGTTCCCATGTGTTCAGCCTCACCTGGCTGCTAATTGCATCTTGTCAGTTTGGAGTCATGCAACAGGGCAGCTGCATGAGATTATTAATTAGGCCTCTCTGTTATATGCTGGCTCAGTGCTATTCACAGACGCTGGTGATATTTCTTGGTTTCCAGTCTGCTTGAGTTCTGAGCTTGTTCCTGCCAATTCCTGAGCTCCTGTGTAGCAGTGTCTGTCGAACTGCTTCCTGTGTCGATTCCTGTGTCAGTCCCTGTGTCGATTCCTGTGTCTGATCCCGTGTCCTGCCGTGAAGTGTTCCTGTACTGAGGTCCAGTGCCTTTGACTGTGCCTGGTCAAGTTTCTGGCTTCTTGGTGTCCACCGGTCTGTCATTTGGGATTCTGCCTGTCCTCCAGTTCTGAGAGTCTGTGTCGGCAGCATTGGGGGTTCCTGTCCATTTGCCAGTATTCGTACCGGTTCCGTGAGTAGCGGCTCTGCCGCGTCCGTCGGCCTAGGCCGCTGTATTCCGTTATTATTTCTGTCACTGGTGTTTTGCAGAGGGTTCTGCTTATGCTGTCACCGCCGGTACACAAAAGTATTGTGTCGGCGTGTGGTCAGCATTTCCTTTGTTGTTCTTTTCCTTTGACGGCAAGCCGCACATACTTTGGTTTTAGGTTTGTTAGTAGCCCCTGGCCTTGTTGTTTAGTCAGAGGGCCCCTTGTTATCACCCTGTCTCGGTTCACTCTTTGTCTCTCATTAAGACCTGAGGGGGCATCGAAGTTGGGCAGACGTAATCCGCCCTTCAAACGCGGCTGCCATGGGCTCAAGCAACCATAGTCTCGCAAGAGTGTACTGACAGCACGGGAGAGACAACGGAGATAGGGCGCCAGGGGCTATTCCCTTTCCATTCCCCTTTCCCAGCATTACGTCCTGGTGCTCTGGACTTGCTTCATAACATCTCCCATGTTCTGAGCACCAGGAACCTAACATTATCACCAGCCCAACCACAAAAAAGAAATAAAACTTTTTTTCTTTTTTGGCCCAGTCCAGTGTCTAGTCTAGAATCCATTCCTGTCTAGAATTCAATGTGCAGAATCCAATCCGGTGTTTAGAATCCAGTCCTGTTTAGAATTCCGTGTGCAGAATCCAATCCGGTGTTTAGAATCCAGTCCTGTCTTGAATTTAGTGTGCAGAATCCAATCCGGTGTTTAGAATCCAGTCCTGTCTAGAACTTAGTGTGCGGAATCCAGTCCGGTATTTAAAAAAAAAAAAAACAGTCTTGTTTTGTCTAGTTTAAAAATGTAGTCTTGCCTTGTCTAGTCTTGCCTTGTCTTGTCTTGTCTAGTTTTAAATCCTCCTATGTCTACTATGCAAGCCCTGCAGGCATCTCTCGCAGCCCTGAACTCTGCTTTCAGTGCTTTGAGACCAGAGCGACTAGAAGTTTTGCAGCAATCCCTAAAGCAACTGCAAAACCTTCTGACTAAAATCTTGCTCATCTTGCCAGAAGTCGTTGAGAGTACATCTATCTCTAAAGAGACTCTTGTTCACAGTATGGTGACAAGAGAATCCTCTGGTTTAATTGAAGAGAAAAGGTTTAAAAGTTTTCTGCGGCCCAGGCTTTCAGAAGAGGAGCGTCTACGTCGCAGAAACTTAAACTTATGCCTATATTGTGGGGGTTTAGGCCACTATCTGCAAACCTGTGAGTTGCGCAAGCCAAAGTGTGGTGACGAGTCTTGCCCTCTGGCCAAGTTGAGTCAGGTTACAAGACCTACTCCTGTCTCTACTGTGGCAGAGGTACTTGTCACACAACCCACACAAAAAAGCTCTCTGTCCTATAATTGGGGTCCTTGGGCAAGGGAGCCCCATTATAGATTCAGGAATCAAAAGAGAATGTTTCTCTCCTCTCTTGAGGTTCCTGTTGAAGCAGCGTTGCAAGCCCCTGGAGTGGTGCCCGTTGCCCAGGGTCCTGGAGTGGTGCCCATTGCCCAGGGTCCTGGAGTGGTGCCCGTTGCCCAGGGTCCTGGAGAGGTGCCCGATGCTCAGGATCTTGGTGCGGTACCCGATGCCCAGAGTGCTGGAGCGGTACCCGATGCCCAGAGTGCTGGAGCGGTACCAGATGCCCAGAGTGCTGGAGCGGTACCCGATGCCCAGAGTGCTGGAGCGGTACCCGATTCCCAGAGTGCTGGAGCGGTACCCGATGCCCAGAGTGCTGGAGCGGTACCTGATGCCCAGAGTGCTGGAGTGGTACCCGATGCCCAGAGTGCTGGAGCGGTACCCGATGCCCAGAACGCTGGAGTGTTACCCGATGCCCTAGCTTATAGAGGGACATCAAATATTATAGTTCAGGTGTCCATACCAGAAGGGGTCTCAGAAGCTGTTACCCCAGGTAGGGACTTGAAAAGCGCAACCCCAGAAAGGGTATCTAAAACCATAGTTCTAGAAGGGAACTCGAGAAGCAAAACCCCAGAAGGGATATTTGAAGTAATATCCTCAAGTGGGGTCTCGAGAGACGCAGCCTCTAAGAAGGGTCTAGAGGTCGCTTCCCCAGAAAAGAACTTAAGAGGCGTAGCATTAGTGGAGGTGCTGAAGGTTATAGCTTCAGCAAAAGTCCCGGAAGTCATAGTCCCGGGAGAAGTTTCTATAATAATCGACTCAGAGAGGGAGGCCGGTGGCTCGGTCCCAGTGGGGGAGGCCGACAGCTCGGTCCCAGTAAAAGAATCTGAGGTGCTGACCCCAGCAGGGTTCCCGGAGGCCTCTGCCCCAGCGGGGTTCCTGGAGGCCACTGCCCCAGCGGGGTTCTCGAAGGCCACTGCCCCAGCGAGGTTCTCGAAGGCCACTGCCCCAGCGGGGTTCTCGAAGGCCAATGCCCCGGGTGGGGTTCAGAAAGTCACTGCCCCGGGTGGGGTTCAGAAAGTCACTGCCCCAGGTGGGGTTCAGAAAGTCACTGCCCCGGGTGGGGTTCAGAAAGTCACTGCCCCGGGTGGGGTTCAGAAAGTCACTGCCCCGGGTGGGGTTCAGAAAGTCACTGCCCCGTGTGGGGTTCAGAAAGTCACTGCCCCGAGTGGGGTTCAGAGAGTCTCAGCCTCGAGTAAGGTCAATAGTAACCAGGTCCTAGCAAAGCACTCCAGTCAGTCAGATGGGAAGGAAACAGATCCTGACTCTGTTGATATCTCAACATCCATAATCTTTGATGGGGACTTAGCCCAATTTCTGGCGCTTTTCAAACACTATTACATTATTATGTTGTCTAGACCATTTCTAGGCATCACTTTAGAGAACCTTGCGCTCTATCTGATTTATTCTTTTAGAGGAGAGCCTTTTGAGTGGGCGACCAGCCTAATGAAAGCTGAAGATCCCATTCTTCAGGATCTCCCAGCATTCAGTGATGCAATTATTAAAAAATATGGTTCCAAAGAAATTGGTTCAGGTTCCTCTAAGTCACCCGTCTTGTCTGCTGAGAGTCCACCAAATACTGTAAACTCGGCACAAGAGTCCCAGCCCGTTGTTTTGACTGCAGGATGTGCTTATCTGACTTCTTCTTCTTCTAATAATAGTACTTTGCCAGAAAGTTCAGCTCCCAAGGGTAAGAAACCTGTATCTGATTTGAACGCAGCCTTGCTGGGTGGTACCATCAGTTCAGACAATGTTTGGGGAATTACCTTGGTCAGACCTAAAGAGCTTTGTAAAAAGAAGAAGAAGAAAAAGAAATAATTTTTGACTCTTGCCTTGATATAAAAAAAAAAAAAAAAGATTTTTTTTCCTTATCTTGTGTCCAGTGGCCACCGTCAGGGGGAGGGCACTGTTACAAGCTGTGGTTGCAGCTTGTTTCTGTTTTTGTGTCTGTTAGACCAGTGTGTCAGGTTTTTTTTTTTTGTATCCCTTGTTTTGGATAGTCCGTATTTTGGGGTCCTTTGACCCCTCCTCAAGGGGGGGGGGGGGTACTGTTATGAGCCACGGCTGTGGCTCATTCCTGTTTTGCATGTCAGTTAGGTATTTTATGTTATTCTTCTGTTCATGTTCCCCGTGGGTGTCATGGGGTGCTCGGAACTCACCCTTAAGGAGGGGATACTGTTATGAACCACAGGTAGTGGTTCATTCCTATTTTATGTTTATAAGTTGTTTCGCAGGCCAGGATTTCCCGTTGCTCTGTTTTAGAGTACTCTTGGTTGCTGCCGCTGGTGAGTCTGTGTAATTGCAGCTTGTTCCCATGTGTTCAGCCTCACCTTGTCAGTTTGGAGTCATGCAACAGGGCAGCTGCATGAGATTATTAATTAGGCCTCTCTGTTATATGCTGGCTCAGTGCTATTCACAGACGCTGGTGATATTTCTTGGTTTCCAGTCTGCTTGAGTTCTGAGCTTGTTCCTGCCAATTCCTGAGCTCCTGTGTAGCAGTGTCTGTCGAACTGCTTCCTGTGTCGATTCCTGTGTCAGTCCCTGTGTCGATTCCTGTGTCTGATCCCGTGTCCTGCCGTGAAGTGTTCCTGTACTGAGGTCCAGTGCCTTTGACTGTGCCTGGTCAAGTTTCTGGCTTCTTGGTGTCCACCGGTCTGTCGTTTGGGATTCTGCCTGTCCTCCAGTTCTGAGAGTCTGTGTCGGCAGCATTGGGGGTTCCTGTCCATTTGCCAGTATTCGTACCAGTTCCGTGAGTAGCGGCTCTGCCGCGTCCGTCGGCCTAGGCCGCTGTATTCCGTTATTATTTCTGTCACTGGTGTTTTGCAGAGGGTTCTGCTTATGCTGTCACCGCCGGTACACAAAAGTATTGTGTCGGCGTGTGGTCAGCATTTCCTTTGTTGTTCTTTTCCTTTGGCGGCAAGCCGCACATACTTTGGTTTTAGGTTTGTTAGTAGCCCCTGGCCTTGTTGTTTAGTCAGAGGGCCCCTTGTTATCACCCTGTCTCGGTTCACTCTTTGTCTCTCATTAAGACCTGAGGGGGCATCGAAGTTGGGCAGACGTAATCCGCCCTTCAAACGCGGCTGCCATGGGCTCAAGCAACCATAGTCTCGCAAGAGTGTACTGACAGCACGGGCGAGACAACGGAGATAGGGCGCCAGGGGCTATTCCCTTTCCATTCCCCTTTCCCAGCATTACGTCCTGGTGCTCTGGACTCGCTTCATAACATCTACCTTGTTCTGAGCACCAGGAACCTAACACCAGGAACGAAAAGGACTGAGCTGGTCGAAATGGCTGAGTAAGTCTGGAGCTACTCAGAAACTGCTAAGAAATTTCTATTCGCAATTCTGCTAATCTTTCGTTCGCACTTCTGCTAAGCTAAGATACACTCCCAGAGGGCGGCGGCCTAGCATGCTATAAGCAGCTAGCGAGCGAACAACTCAGAATGAGGGCCATTATTATTATTATTATTGCTTTTATTAAAGTGCAACATCAACAATAAATTCACAGAATATATTTTGAGAAAAGTCGTTCTGCTGTGCAAACACATGGGCAGGCTCCGTAGCCTAGTGGGTTGGTTCCCTGCACACAGTGATGTTCCTTGTACACAGAAATGTCAGGGTCATTGGTACAAATCCCGGGTTCAACCCGCTTTTATCGTATTGGTCATTTTCTGCTGGTTATTAATATTGGTAGCAGTGGTGGCTCAGGGACTACATTGAGAATGCTTTCAAATGGCATAGAATACCCTGGGCTTGTGGATGATGGTTGTATCCTCATTTGGATGCTGTACTGTGTTTGTAATTATTATTATTATTATTATTTTAACAAAAGTGCAACATCAACTATAAATACACATAATTCACTATGAGAAAAATCTTTCTGCTGTGCAAGAAAAATGGGTAGGATCTGTAGCCTAGTGGGTAGGTTCTCTGCACACAGTGATGTTCCTAGCATACAGAGATGTCATGGTCACTGGTTTGAATCCCGAGTTCAACCTGTGTTTTTTCGTATTGGTCAGTTTATGCTGGTTATTGATGTTGGTAGCAGTGGTGGTTCAGGAAGTACATTGAGAATGCTTCCACATGGCATATACTACCCTTGGCTTGTGAATTATGGTTGTTTCCTCAGTTGAATGTTGCACTGTTGTTGGTGTTGTTGTTGTTGTTACTAAAGTGCAACATGTACAATAAATACACACTTTAAGAAAAGTCTTTCTGCTGTACAAAGCCATGGTCAGGTTTTGTATGTTTTGAGAACTGTGGTGCTCTTTGTTACCTGTACTCCATTTTTGTTATTTAATTACTGTTATGCTAAGTTTTGTCTCCCTGTACTGTCCTTTGTACGGCGCTGCGTAACACTTGTGGCGCCCTATAAATAAAATGTAATAATAAAATAATAATAATAATAGTGTGTAGGTTCTCTGCACACAGTGATGTTCCATGCACACAGATGTTAGGGTCACTCGTTTAAATCCCGGATTTGAGCTGTTTTTATTGTATTGGTAATTTTCAATAAACTGGTTATTGATATTTGGTAGCAGTGGTGGCTCAGGTAGTTCCTTGAGAATGCTACCACATGGCATAGAGTACCCCTGGCTTGTGGATGGTGGTTGTATCCTCAGTTGGATGTTGCACTGTGTTTGTTATTATAATAATAATAATAATAATTATTATTATTATTATTGGTTTTTTAAAGTGCTACAGTGTTAGAAATCGCAGCAGACTGGCCTGATTTCACTGTGACAGGTGTTTGGCTGTAATCAAGCAGGCTACGTTTGCAGTGTTCTGAGCTGTTTTCAGTTTGCTAATTAACTCCCTTTAAATAGGTCTTCTGAGCAGTCTGTATCAGTGATAGCTTATCCAGAGTCATTCATTTGACCAGGGAAGCCAGTTGAAAGATTCTGCTTTGTGGATTCATTTGGGAGATCATGTTCTGTTCCCCTGCCGGAAGATACTGCCTAGTTACCAGCTTCAGGAAGATTCCGTTTGGATTGCCGGTACAAGAAGATCCCAATCAGGTCCCAGTGTAAAGATTCTTTCTGGTTCCCAGATGAAGTCCGTGTGCATCCTGTCAGCTTTTGATCAGCTGCTGCCCATGTCTGTCCCAGGAATCCAGTCATCGAGTGAAGCTATGTCCTGGTTATTATTTTATTTAACTGGCCGCTGAGCCATATTATTGTGACTGTGCCTAGTTTACACTCTCTGGCTATTTCCCATGCTTTCCATTTGTGTGGGTATCCTAGTGACTATCCAGTGATTGCACCACTAGCAATCACATTATTTGTGGTGGTTCACTATCAGTTTCTGTACCCTGTTAGTCATCATGATTAGTCTAAATCTGCCTTATCCTGCCACCTTGCACCACTGTGCAAATCCTACGGTTCCCTGCTGGCTTTATAAGCTCTTACTTGCCTTGCCCAGCGTCCCACAGCAGCCTTGTCTATTATTAAAACCTGGGGGCATATGAGTACTGGGCGGACCTAATCCTCCCGGGAAAGGCAGCATGCTATAGGCAAAGTCTTTGGCTGCAGGAGTTTGAAGGACTGCTGGGCAAGAGCAACAGAGCCACTTAGTACTACCCTGGTGGTGCCCCTAACATTCCTATCCCATTGTGTCCAGTCCAGTCCCTTAAGTGAGGGACTCTAAGAGCTCATACTGCTGTACAGGGTTCCCTAACAACAGGACCAGTGTGCTTTTATTTTAACAACTGCACCCCTGAATTTTTTCGGCATACAGGACCAGTGTGCTTTTATTTTAACAGCAGTAGCACCCCTGAATTTTTACAGCATACAAGACAGGGCCAGCAAGTCTGTATTTTTACAGCATACAGGACCAGTGTGCTTTTATTTTAACAACTGCACCCCTGATTTTTTACAGCATACAGGACCAGTTATTTTATTTTACCAACAGCAGCACCCCTTTATTTTTACAGCATACAAGACTGAGCCAGCACCCCTGTATTTTCACAGCATACAGGACCAGTGTGCTTTTATTTTAACAACTGCAGAACTCCTGAATTTTTACAGCATACAAGACATGGCCAGCACCCTTGTTTTTTCACAGCATACAGGACCATGCAGACAAACAATGGCAGTTGCTCGGTCATTCCCGGAGATAACTATATATCAGGTGCTAGACAGGGGGAGGGGTCACAGACAAACAACAGACAGAGAGGGGAGGGGGTGCAAATCCCCACCCCTAAATTTCCACCAGCACACTAAAAATTACCTGTAACCATACCTGAACCTATCTGGTAATAGAAATTCAGAGAATTAGTCACACATGTTTGCAAACACATGTTTAGCTGCTGAGCCACTTCACGGCTTCTCCGATATCAGCAGTCCTAACACTACATAATAGCAGTGCCCACATAGGGCCATGTAATTTGTGCCCACATAGGGCCATGTAATTTGTCAGCAGCACCCCTGAATTTTTACAGCACACAAGACACAGCCAGCATCCCTGTATTTTCACAGCATATAACACCAGTGTGCTTTTATTTTGACAACTGCATCCTTGAATTTTTACAGCATACAGGACCAGTGTGCTTTTATTTTACCAACAGCAGCACCCCTGAATTTTAACAGCACACAAGACACGGCCAGCACCCCTGAATTTTTACAGCATACAGGACCAGTGTGCTATTATTTTAACAGCAGCACCCCTGAATTTGTACAGCATACAAGACGCAGCCAGCACCCCTGTATTTTCACAGCACACAGGACCAGTGTGCTTTTATTTTAACAACAGCAGCACGCCTGAATTTTTACAGCATACAATACTGGGCCAGCACACCTGCATTTTCACAGCATACAGGACCAGTGTGCTGTTATTTTAACAGCAGCACCCCTGAATTTTTAACAGAATACTAGACTGGGATAGCACCTCTGTAATTTCAAAGCATACAGGACCAGTGTGCTTTTAATTTTACTACATCACCCCTGAATTTTTACAGCATACAGGAGGACAGTGCCCCTGCCCCCTGTACAACACAGTGACAGCCAGGACAGCAACACACATGTACAGCTGCAGCACCCCTAACAGCACATGAAACACCTGTGACAGCCAGGACAGCACCCCTAACAGCACAGGTACACCACTGTAACAGGAGCAGCACCCCTACAGAACACACACTGACCCCACCCGATGCCAACACCCACAGAGAGACAGAGGTCTTCTCCCTCAATCTGCAAGTCTGGAGTGAAATGGTGGCAATACGTGGCTGTTTAAATTGAATCCAAAACCTGCGAGATTCCGACAGCGGGATGATGACGTTTTGCCTCATTCTGGTTTCTGAGTCTGGTGGGAAGTCCAGAGTCGGACTCGGATCCTGGCTCAGAGCGTGAAGTTTGGGGGGGTTCATTTCTCTGGGAACTGAACCCATTCATCTCTAGTTCCCAGGCACTTTACAAAGAAAACAACACCAACATTTTTAAAAAGAAACTTCTATCTTCCTTTTTTCATGTCCACCTAATGACCATGTTGACCTATTTCAGGTGTCGACCTAGTCACTGTAGACCAATAGTGGCTGACCTAATGACTATCTACTTAGTTACTGTCGATCCTATGATCCACACGCCTCCAACTTGTGATATAGACAAGCAATTAGTACTGTTACTGTTGTAAAGGTAGCAATACTATTACATTACGTGACACACCTGCATACTACAGTTCAATGTCAATAACTGCAGCTAAGTATTATGTGCTAATAAGAAGAAAGGAAAAATATTGCATTCAGTTAAATTACCTTAACATTTATTTACTCATAAGATTACCTGGCATTCATTAATTTTATCACTGTTAAGTGTACACTACTACAGCTACACTACAGATGTGTATTTTTTTATTCTAGCTTCAATTGCTCAAAATACTGTAGCTCCTCTTGGTGCGCGAGGTCCCAGGCAAAATGGCTGTGTTGATCGTTTTTTTTCACTCAAAATGTTTGCCAAGTTCTCATAAATAAAACTGGGTGCAACAAAACTACATTGCTAATATATGCTGATCACTGGGGTTTTTGACATTTGGACATCTGTGTGCAGCTTAGTCTGAATATAAAGTATATATAAAGGGCTCTGATGTGAGCAGCCACAGCTGTCCTGGCACCAAGTTCAACTGTGCTTTATCGGCAACTACGTACATGAGTAAAACCAGTTCCTATGGGGTTAAAGTCACAGCCTAGCATCTCTAGTACACTGAGTGACTTTTTACTTCATCTATCATATCATACCTCCCAACTGTCCTGAAACTTAATATTTGAAACTTAATATTAACATTTACTTGATATTAATGTAAAATTTATTGGTAAACATAACTGGTAGCGCCGGGAGGCACGCGTCCCAGCCATTGCTTAGGAGCTGGGATGCTGCACCTCCTGCTGACCCCTGCCGAGTGTCTAGCAACAGGTGTATGCCAGTCTCAAGGTCTCCTGGTCCCCGCCCGGTGCCTAGCAACAGGCAGACACCAGGCGCTGAGAGCCATCAGATCCCTGGCAATGGGGACGCCGGAAGCAGATGGCATTCCCCATTGCTGGGTAACTAGTACTCAGCTGTTGTACAGGGTTGTGCAGCAGGGCAGCTGCATGGTATTTTGTAATTAGGGGTTTCTGCAGTAATTGGTTCAGCTCCATTTATATTCCCTTCCTTGTCACTCCCAAAATGCTGGTGATAGTTCCTGCTTCTGTGTGACCCTGTCAGCCCATAGGAGATCCTGTCAGCCTTTGTTGTGCCTGTGACCCGGAGACCTTCCTTGATTGACTACCTGACCAGACCCAGCCAGCCTTGTGCTTAGGTTTTTGTCGAATAGCCACACAAACATTTCTTTGCTTGCATTTCTATTTATAACATCCCAGAGCATTGGTGGTCATTCCGAGTTGATCGCTATCTTTTTCGTTCGCACAACATAATCGCACAATTGCGATTATGTTGTTAAATTGCGAACATCCGCCCCCATCGTAAATTTGCTATTTCGTACGCAGTACTACACATGGTAGGCGTATGCCAAATTACAACGCATTATTGCGAATCCAACGCATACGCACAAACATCATCGCAAAAATACGATGTCATCGTAGATTTACGCATTCCTCTTAAATATGCTAAGGTTTGTGCAAACAAACGCACAGCAATGGGTTTTTTCACCTAATTTAGATGACACCTTGCAATTCAAACTCAGCAAGCATCCCTCAATTATAAATCCAATTAGTGTAATAATTGTTTGTGTGCATGACCAATTAAGTCTGCAAAGAATACCTCAAGAACACTTTGTAGGAATAATTGGACATTACCATGTTTGTTTTTAAAGAAGTGCAAGAGATGTGTAAACTGTGCCTGACATAAATGTAAATATCTTAATTTGGTGTGGATGTTTAGTGTGTGAATGTATGTGTTTACATGTTTTTTTTAAAAAAAATAAGCTACTAACTAACCTAATTTGTATGTAATAAATAAGACTAATACTCGTATTTTTTTTTTTTTGTTAGTAAACCAATTTCTGCTTTGCAATATGCTTTAATTTTTGGACATTAAAAACATCACAAGCGCATAACGGTTCAAATTTTTTTTAATTTTTTAAACAATTATTTTTGTTAATAGTTTTTTTAAAACAATTTTTTTAATGATTTTTCAAAACATAATTTTTTTATTTTTAAATTAATTCGGCCAAATTGTTTACTTTGGCCAACATGGCCTCCAAATTAGACTGTATTCGTCCAACGATGCCTGCCAGGCTTGTGGGATCTCCAATGGCAACATCTGAAATGCAGAGTAAAAATGCTATTTAAAACATAACTCACATTAGCTATTACATCACAATTCCACAAAGCACACTTTCATATAAAATGATATACATCATGGATGTATAAATGACAAAACAGTAGCATACCAACACACAAACGTACTCAGCAATGTTTGTCATTCCTAAATTACAATGTGTAAAAGTCTAACACACCATGATGTACATTTCCTAAGATGGGAGTTATATTTAAGATGGGATGTTGCCCATAGCAACCAATCACATTAAACTTCTCTTCTAGAAGGTGGAAAATAACTGAAAAGTTGTTAGTGTTTGTTTGCTATGGTAAACATCCAATCTTGAATCACACCCCCAAATTAGTACATGTAACCCCATACTGGTCTTCATTCACATCTGTAGTGAAGCAGACTTGTTTTTTGTGCTGTTTTGACCTGCATCATCACACTGCATATCAACATCTTCAGAAGGACAACATATCCTAGCATGCCCACACTCCCTGAAAGCCTGCCTTACAAAATAAATAAGGTCAAACAGGTTTTGAAAAAGCAAATAAGTATTTTGTGAGTGTAACTTTCACAACACAAATCATTGTGTCGTTAGGCTGGCTAACAAAGTGACTCCTGCGACTTTTGTACGAAAATATTGCAATACCCAAGCTCAATTGTAAAAGTAAAAACACACAAAATATAACACTCAGGTCTAAATGTGTTGCATATAATGTTTCACATACAAACCTTGTTGTGCAGGCAAACCTGTTGACATAGTGATTATCAACCAGATGTAGACACTGTACATATAATGTCCCGCACACAAATGTAAATGCATCATCCATACCATGATGAAGAAGACAAGCATTTAACCTAGACAAAAGATTGGCCACAGTACAACACTGCATTTATTTGAATGTTTGTTGTATTTTTAAAAATTTAAAATAAGGAATGTGTGCGAACTTACTCTCCTCTGCCACTTGGCCACCTCCCTCTAGTGGCTCCGGGGCCTCTGCTGCCCATTCTGTCAGCGACGTTGGCTGGCTGGGGGATGGAGGCTGGATGAGGGATGTGTGCTGGCTGGGGGATGGAGGCTGGATGGGTAAGGTTGGCTGGATGGGGGATGTGTGCTGGATGGGGGAAGGAGGCAGGATGGGGGAAGGAGGGTCCAATTGGGTGAGAGGATGGAAGGGGGAGGTACTTTCAGAGGGTGTGTGGGAATGATAGGGTGAGGGTGGTGGTGTGTTTTTTTGTGACACAGAGGGGGAGGGGGGCAGAGAGGGGAATTTGGTAAGAGAGTGGGATTGGGCTGGAGAGGGGGTGTGGGCTGGAGAGGGGGATTGGGAAAGAGAGTGGGATTGGGCTGGAGAGGGTGTGTGGGCTGGAGAGGGGGATTGGGAAAGAGAGTGGCCTTGGGCTGGAGAGGGGGAGTGGGAAAATGAGGCTGAGTTGGCTGGAGAGGGTGAGGTGCAGGAGAGGGTGAGGTGGCTGGAGAGTGGGATTGGGCAGGAGAGTGGGATTGGGCAGGAGAGTGGAATTGGGCAGGAGAGTGGGATTGGGCAGGAGAGGGTGAGGTGGCTGGAGAGTGGGATTGGGCAGGAGAGGGTGAGGTGGCTGGAGAGTGGGATTGGGCAGGAGAGGGGGATTGGGCAGGAGAGTGTGAGGTGGCTGGAGAGGGTGAGGTGGCTGGAGAGGGTGAGGTGGCTGGAGAGGGGGATTGGGCAGGAGAGGTGGAGAGGGAGCCAGAAGGTGATGGTGGTTGTTGGTGTGCCTGTTGTGGCCTCCCTGCAGCAGCACCTTGCCGTTGTGCTCACCCTAGAATGACATATGTAATTTTTAGTTTATAACATATACATTTAGAACATCAGCATATTCATATTACTCTGTTCTGTCCCATGTTAAAGAGACAGGGGTAACATTACTAAGTTAGTAAAATGTTTATACTGGTGAAGTTGTCCTTAGCAATCAATCATAACATAATTTAACTTTCTTAAGCACCTTCTATCCGATAATATATAGAATCAGAATGTTTGTTATAGCCAACATCACCAGTTCTCAAAACCACCCACATTTTTAATAATAAACCACTGAGCAGGTTATTGTGTTCAGTTGTGAGGCTGTGTAGTAATTATGCACAACAACATACAGTCAGTACCATACCTCCCAACATGGCCCTCTCTAGGAGGGACAGAATGTTGTGCTCCGTCACTTCCCTCTTAATGTATGATTGCCATCACCTGTGCTGAAACACCTTTTTGCAAAAAATTAAGTGACAAGTCCAGAAGCAGAGTATTCTGTCCCTCCTGGAGAGGGTCATGTTGGGAGGTATGCAGTACTGCTTGCCCTACCCACACACACTCATGCTTATTGTAAGTGTGCAAATTTTCACACTGTCACTTAGTGAAAGTATGCAAAGGTTATGCGTAAAATCCGTCATGTACCAAAATGTAACTTACTGCGGCCACGTAGGGTCCGGATCTGTTGGCGTAGCTCCGCCAACACGTCGGGCGTACGCCTTCGAAGATCGCTCCAGTGCCTCTCTAGCTGGATTATGGTTCTCCGGCTGCGGATGCGGGTCCTTAGCAGGCGGCGGACCTCCGCGTAGGCCTCGTGCTTTACCCGATTTGGGACAAAGCGCCCTACGCGGCCTACGCGGCGGTCCATCACCGCCAGCAGCACGCGGAGCTCCCGCCGGGTAAAGGGTGCTGCACGCATCATGGCAATGGCGTTTTCCATATTTGGGCATATATTTATAGTGTGTGTTGGCATGTGATTGGTCTAAAATCTATGCTGTCATCCAAATAAACTTTATTGATGTGTGCATTGAATAAACTTTATTGCTGTCTGCAGTGCTGTGAGGAGCAGAGGGGTTAGTTCGCTCTAGCGGAAATTCGCAGTCGCGGAAGAGCATGATAATAAACGAATCTATTCTCGCAATTCCCCACACACGCGCGCGCGCGCACACACACACACACACACACACACACACACACTTTTATTAAAATTTAAAAAAAACCTGTGTACTCACCACATTTTGTCTGAACAATCAGCTGCACAGTCACAAAGCTTACAACATTTAGTATCATATGTTGGTTTTTTTTTGTTTAAAACAGGATTAGAAAACAAAAAATATAAAAAGCAAAATTTAGCAACGGAACAATATTTAACCAAGAATAAAAACATTGTAAGGTTAGCATGTTTGAATATTTACATAAACAACTAATAATATATTCACACACACCAAAACAATTACACAATGAGCTTTCAATAGCTACCTAAATGACATCAGAGCAAAATGAACATAAACAGACAGTGTTTTTTGTATAACACTTATAATTTGATAAAAAACACTATACCTGAAATATTCTTGCACAATGCGTGCCCTAACTTCGCCTCCCCTCCGGGAAACACTCCCCCCACCAACTCTCCGCCCAACCCCTGGCTCCTCATCTGGCAATTCCTCTGTGTGAGGAAGCTCAACGCAACTCCTTACAGCGATGTTATGTAGAATAGCGCACAGGACCACTATTTTACTTACCATCTCCGGCGAATACATGATGTTGCCACCAGTGCGGTGGAGCACACGAAAACGTCCTTTAAGGACACCAATCGTGCGCTCCACCAGCTGTCTAGTGGCAGTAAGCGCGGATTAAATGCCGTCTGTGGTCCTGGCCTGGGCTTACTGTAAGGAGTCATGAGCCAGGGGGTGCAAGGATATCCACGGTCTCCTGTTTGATGAGAAGACAAGAAAATAATTAGAATGTAAAATGAAAAAAAAAAATATTGAAAGTAAATAACTAAAAACACTCACCCAATAACCACATGTCTTGTCCTTCCATCGATCTTAATCTGCGCCATATCCCTGATTGTTTAATTACATGGGCATCATGGGAGTTCCCCGGGAACTTAGCATTCAGGGACAGGATCTGGAGGGATGGCCCACAAACAACCATTACATTCAGAGAATGAAACAGTTTCCTGTTTCTATAAATTTCTTCATTATGTCTTGGTGGTACAATAGCTACATGTGTGCCATCCACAACCCCAATAACATGTGGGAAGCGACTACCACCTTCCTCAAATTGCCGCTTCACCACATCTAGGGCCCCAACATCCAAAGGCATAGCAATAAATTGCTTAACGCGCTTAATAAAAGCCTGGCTGACACGCCGCAGGACCTTACTGAACTGGCCCTGCGACATGCCAACCAGATCGCCCACAACATGCTGGTATGAACCAGTGGCCACAAAATGTAACACAGCAAGGAATTGTGTCAATGCTGGTATTGCTGTAGGATACCTAATGTTTTGTTCTAGATCACTCTCTATTATGGAGAGAGTGTCTAGGATTAGATGAGGTGGCAGCCTGTACCGGCGCAAAACCACATCATTAGGCATCCCAAAAAGGAGGACAAGGGTACGGAAAATTGGTGGCCTAGCATGCCTCCGTTGCCTTGGTTGATGAGGAGCTGGTTGCGGTTGGAGGGCTTGCAGCGGTTGGGGTGGGAGTGGTTCCGTGGTTTGGGGTGGGAGGGCTTCAGCTGCCACATGAATGGACATCACCAACTTAAAATGAAGGTAAGAATCATTTTAAAAAATGTAAATAAAAACACACACATTGGCCCTCATTCCGAGTTGTTCGCTCTGTATTTTTCATCGCATCGCAATGAAAATTCGCTTAGTACGCATGCGCAATGTTCGCACTGCGACTGCGCCAAGTAACTTTGCTATGTAGAAAGTAATTTTACTCACGGCTTTTTCATCGCTCCGGCGAACGTAATGTGATTGACAGGAAATGGGTGTTACTGGGCGGAAACACGGCGTTTCAGGGGCGTGTGGCTGAAAACGCTACCGTTTCCGGAAAAAACGCAGGAGTGGCCGGAGAAACGGTGGGAGTGCCTGGGCGAACGCTGGGTGTGTTTGTGACGTCAACCAGGAACGACAAGCACTGAACTGATCGCACAGGCAGAGTAAGTCTGAAGCTACTCTGAAACTGCTAAGTAGTTAGTAATCGCAATATTGCGAATACATCGGTCGCAATTTTAAGAAGCTAAGATTCACTCCCAGTAGGCGGCGGCTTAGCGTGTGTAACTCTGCTAAATTCGCCTTGCGACCGATCAACTCGGAATGAGGGCCACATTGTCAGCCATAATCAAAGTAAAAGTGTTTGGGTGTTAACTTACTGCAGGAGCATACGACATTTCTTCTCGAATAAATTACGGGTCCAAAACACAAAATTGGAAACAAACGTTAAAATAAAAATTAGCAAAGTATTTCAAACATAGGTTAACATCACAATTCAAAAAGATTTTAAGATTTCAAACATACCCATATAATAACTGCAACAATATATATTCAAACAACTAAGTATGAATATTGTAAATGAGGTTTAGAATTAGACCCCCCCAAAAAAAGGGGGGCCCTTTAGTAGCTAATACAGCCAAGAACAGCCCTACTTTGACAAAATAAAATGCTTTGTAAACCCCAAAAAAATCTACTACATAGATTAATGTGCCAAAAAACATAATATACACACTTTTTACACACACATACTCCAGGACACACAGGGTTAGGCTACTTACCTGCTCAATAAATGAGAAATCACTTCCTTCAGATAAATGAACCAAAAAAAAGGTTACTTGACCACAAAGAAAAGATGGATCCAAAATCCAATCCAGAGACACCTACAACAGACACAGAAGGAGGCTAAGAGATCATATAGACAATTACAAAAAACAGCATGACACACAGGGATAGGCTACTTACCTGCTCAATAAATGAGAAATCACTTCCTTCAGATAAATGAACCAAAAAAAAAGGCTACTTGGCCACAAAGTAAAGATGGATCCAAAATCCAATCCAGAGACACCTACAACAGACACAGAAGGAGGCTAAGAGATCATATAGACAATTACAAAAAACAGCACGACACACAGGGATAGGCTACTTACCTGCTCAATAAATGAGAAATCACTTGCTTCAGATAAATGACCCCAAAAAAAGGCTACTTGGCCACAAAGAAAAGATGGATCCAAAATCCAATCCAGAGACACCTACAACAGACACAGAAGGAGGCTAAGAGATCATATAGACAATTACAAAAAACAGCACGACACACAGGGATAGGCTACTTACCTGCTCAATAAATGAGAAATCACTTGCTTCAGATAAATGACCCAAAAAAAGGCTACTTGGCCACAAAGAAAAGATGGATCCAAAATCCAATCCAGAGACACCTACAACAGACACAGAAGGAGGCTAAGAGATCATATAGACAATTACAAAAAACAGCACAACACACAGGGATAGGCTACTTACCTGCTTAATAAATGAGAAATCACTTCCTTCAGATAAATGAACCAAAAAAAGGCTACTTGGCCACAAAGAAAAGATGGATCCAAAATCCAATCCAGAGACACCTACAACAGACACAGAAGGAGGCTAAGAGATCATATAGACAATTACAAAAAACAGCACGACACACAGGGATAGGCTACTTACCTGCTCAATAAATGTGAAAATTTTTTCGTTAGATAAAGGGAAAAAAAAAAAGGCTACTTGGCCACAAACAAAAGATGGATTACAAATCCTATCAAGAGACACCTACAAGAGACACAGAAGGAGGCTAAGAGATCAAACAAACTTGCCAAACAATATAACATACACACTGTAAAGTACAGGTAAGAAATAAAAAACATGTGGCATACTAAACCATTTAAATATCAAACAGATATCCACAAAATCACAGAAACCCACTTCCATTGCAACACCATACATACTTGCCTTGAAAATTGACTAATGTAGGAATACTCACAAAAGAAACTTCGCCAAAAAAGTGCACTACGCTATACATGTTATAAGCTAATAAACGGACATCTGTATGCTTGACAATGCAAAAACTACTCACTCTGCAAAGTTGCACAAAAGACGACCACCTTCTCTGAAAACACACAGCAGTTTCTATCATCATACACCCACTCATACAGCCTGCAAACCAGGCTCTTAAATAAGCAGTACAATCAGTCACACTATTAGCATAATTTACACCTGTGTGAATGAACGCTGCGCACGTAGCTATAAATAGCTACACACCTGTGTGTACAGACATGTCATTACCAACATGGCTACTCGTGAGGATTTTGCAGCAGAGATGGACCGCTTGCAGCGGGAGCAGGCAGATTTGGCACAAAGATGTCTCGCATTGCGTCGGCGAATGCTGGAATCCGCCTCTGTGGATTGTGAAGACGCAGGACCCAGTACTAGAGACATTCCAGCTTCTGATACCCAGCAGTTAAGCGGGGTTACCCTGCCAGACAGACATACTGGGGAAACTGAGGGAGATTCAGCATTAGCCACACAACCACAACATACAGAAGCTGCTAGTGACGAGGAAGATGGTGAGGAGCAACAGGAACAAAGCTCACAGGCTACTTCAAGGCGCAAAAAAAGGCAGCCAGCATTCACTAAGAGGGAGTTGCGTGTTTTGGTCACGCAGGCCATGTCAAAAATACATAGAGGACCGAAAAACATGGGTGCTGCTACGAAAGATCGCATCTGGAGGGACATCACTCATTCTGTGAATGAAGTCGGCTCTATCGTCCGAACATCACAGGAAGTTAGACGACGGTAAGTGCATCTTGGCAGTCCATTATCTGTGCTAAGTATTCTTAAAAAGGTAGTTACATGTGATGTTGTCTATAGCAAACAAATGCAGAACATGTGTCCTATATATTATTTCCTTTATTTTTAATACTCTACCTTGCCCCTATTTTTCTAAACATATGTAGTTAAGCCGACTTCAAATCCCGCCTGAAGGGCAAGAGGTCTGCGGAGTGGAATGCCTCGAGGGCTACAGGGGGAGGACCAGCTGTCGCTGTGGAGTATACAGAGTTGGAGGAGATAGCGATGGACTGTGTCAGTTATGAGGAGGGGACAGGAGTGTCTCATATGGACACGGACCTGCCTGAAATCCTGACGGCACATGACTTGCCAGGTAAGTTTACACACATATTTGTCTTGGTTTAAAAAAAAAAAAAAAAAAAAAGTCTCATATTGTTTATTTCTACTCTTTTTCCACACATTCTTCTATTTGCTTTGCACATAACACAGCACAGGGGGGTGAGCAGGTCGAGTCACAGGAGTGTTATGTGGCTGAGGCTGAGGTGGAGGGACCTAGTGTGTCTGGAAGTGTGGGACCCCAAATCCCACCTATCCAGGTTCCAACTGGCCCCCCCACCCAACCCTCTGCTATCCCGGATATCCTGCTTGAAATAGCTAGGTATGGTGAGAGCCTAAATGCATTTCAGGACAGGACTATCCGGGAGGTAAGCCAGATAGCTGTCCGGCTCACTGAGCACCGAACCAGTGTGGAGCAAGGTGTTGCTCAACTCTGCCAAGGTCTGGCAGAGATCAGGCAGGGACAAGATCAACTTGCCTCCTCATTCCAAAACCTTGCAAATAACATCTTGCAAGGGCTCCAGGCCATCGCTGTCTCCCTTGCCCACAGTGGCAGAGAGCCAGCCACATCGGCTCCCTCCCCTGCCCCTGCCCAGGAAGAACAGCCCACTGGGCAGGGCCCACAAAGGTCGCTCCGCAGACCAAGCCAAGAAGAACAGCATCAGGCGGGGAGAAAAAAAAGAAAGTGATGTCTCTCCTGATGGGCAGCACCCATGTTTTTCATGTTGTCTCTATGTATTTTTTGTGTTGGCTTGTGTGGCCAGAATGGCTAACTCCCTCTTAGTGAAATGTATTATTTATGTTTTGATAGATTGTAGCCTGTGAGCTTTTTTTCTGAAACACCAGAGCCATCTTCCTCTTCCTAGTGTGCTGTGTATTGTTGTGTTTGTGTGGTGGCTCCTGAATCTTTCTCAGTTGGCCAAATATATTTGTCTGGCAGGGTGTTTACAACATCTTATTTTTTAGCATTTAAATTATGATTTTGTCAGAAGCTGGAGTTTCCCTAGTACTGAGTTCTGCTATGTCATTTGTGTCAGTGGCATCTGCTTGCTGCTTGGTCCATCTTTGCCTGTGATACTCACCTGTAGCCATGTTGTTTTGATCACTAAATATATTACAGCAGTAATAAAAAAAAAAAATTAAAAAAAAATTGTGTACTTTATTCAAGTTAATGCATTATGTTAATCTTAGTTCCGGAAAGTTTAGCAAAGCATATAGACACTTGGGGAACAAGGGAACAATCTGAAAAAAAAAAACAAAAACAAGCATTGCATCTTTAAAAATGCAACAGGTATGCCTTGCACCACACTTTAATGTCCATATTAAAAAAATAGTCACAACTCGGGATTTGTTTTACTATGGGCAACAGGACATAATTTTCAACATTGACAGATATTCTAACCAAAGATAAAAGTTTTAGTTATGATAAAAATTAAGTGTATGCTGCATTATGTTGGTCCTGATATTTTGAATATACAAAGGTAACATTTTATGTAGTTTAGATGTTGATGATGTAGTTGATAAGTTTGGATAATTTTACTTGTTTGCATTTGGTAGTATTACACACATTAAAACATGCACTTAACATCAATGTTTAGGAAAAAACTTGGCCCTAAATAAAACCTTATTTGGCAGCGTGACAGATTTATAGGTGCTTAGAATAAACATGTAATGTGTCCACACAATTGCTGTTTGCAGTACTTCAGCAGAGCAGTGTTTAGCAAGTAATTGGACAACAGATGAATGGGCTCTCCAATTAACTGCTAATTAGTGCATACACACTTGTAACACTACTTCGCAAATGCAGAGTAACTGCAGACCTACTCGGCTTCTGCGTGAAGATTGCAAGGAATTGCTATGTTATGTTTAACAGCGACAATGCATTTATGCGAAAAACACGCCTACTGCTAGTTGCATACTCCCACACTATACGCCCACTTTCACGCCCATGTCGGACCATTGCGAAGTCGCGCCTCTGTCACGCCTTCACCACTCCCCGTTTTCGTTTCTGAGTAACGAGCAGTTTTCTTTGTAGTATTTCTGCACAAGTATCGTATCGCTGTGCTCGCGCATGCGCATTTTTCGCTTTTGCGCATGCGCGTTTAGTTGTTTTCAGGCCGCTTGCGATGCGATGATTCACTGCGATCAACTCGGAATGAGGGCCATTGTTGCTCTCACTGTTTATTTGCTTATAACATCTTAGAGCATTGTTGCTTTCATTATCACTCATTTAGTGTTGCAGGTTTTAGTTAGCCTTCCCCTTACTCACTCGAAGTCTCGGTTGGTGCCTTGTTACCTCGTAAGACCTGGGGACATCGGAGTCTGGGCGGACCTAATTTGCACATTCAAACGCGGCTGCTAAAAGAGAAGACTAGTTCTGCAGGCAACAACCGACCACTGGGAGGGATAGAGCATGAGTTGCTGCAGTCATCCATTCTAGCCGCAGCTTTATCCATGAGTACTGGAACTCCCCGGTTGCTACATATCTCTTGAGTTCCAGGTACTCAGTTCATAACAAAAACCTAATGAATATTTTAAAAATTGTGTTTACAATTATTTAACACTGGTAACAAAAATACAGTTTATATATATATATATATATATATATATATATATATATATATATATATATAGTGTCAGAATATTTCTTCACCAAATAAAGTTCCTGAAAGGAAAATGAAGTTGTACAACTATTTCTTCCCTGTGTTCAAAATATAATTCATTAATTTAATTGCTTTTTTTTTCAGAATTTTGGTAGGTCTTTCATCTTTCATATCTTTCATCTTTTAAAACTACTAAAAGCCATTAGGAATATTACACATAGTATTTCAATAGATTTGAAAAAGCAGAGTAAGGACATTTTCCAATGAGACAGCTTTTCTCATTTTGGATGAAATATAAATCTATATCTAATAGAATTTTATACTTGGAATAAAAATGAGGTGCAAAAATGTTGCCTGTTTTTTTCTATATAGCAGACTTTCAAAATAAAATAAGTAGTTTATTATTGCAACAAAAGGAAGATACTGTATGTTTCCTAAGAAAAATTATGGTAAGCCGTGGTCCCTAAGGTGTTTTTACATTTTAAACATTTAGTATTTGCTGCTTTGCTGCTATATTCTTATATATTTCAGATTCAAATATACACTGTAGCATTAAAGTAGAGAGGTTATTAACCCACAATAAATATTTGCTATAGTTTATTCCCAGTGAATTGAAATATTGTATTTTGAATGATATTGGGCCTAATTCAGATCTGAGCGCTGTGCTGCAAATTACACTGGCCTGCGATTAGATAGTCGCCACCCAGGGGGAGTGAAAATTTGCACCCCGCTAGTGTGTGATTGCATGTGTACGCTGTGTCAAAATTCCCCTCAGTCAACGGACAGCTGCAAAACCATTTACATCACACTCACCATCGAAATGTTTTTCCCATTTTGTGCAGTCTGTGCGCAACTCTAATCCTTACTCCTCCAGTGCGAGGAAATCAGGCTGATCAGGGCCAGAGCTGATGTCACACACCTGCCCTGAAAATGATTGGGAACACCTGCGTTTGTCCAGAAACTCCCAGAAAATGGGCAGTTACAAACGTCCTCTTCCTGTCAATCACCTTGCAAAAGAACGTGTGAACAAAATTTTTGCACCATCCCATTGCTGTTTGGTGATGTGCCTGCGCATTGCGGTTCATACGCATGCACAGTAGTTCAATAATCGCCCACTGTGTGAAAATGCACAGCTGTGATCAGGTCTGAATTGGACCCATTGTTCCTAAAGTATTCCGTAACTGTTGTGTTCTGAAAAAGCTCCTATGTAACCCTGGATTTATTATTAGTAGTAGCAGTAGTAGTAGTAGTTGCAGTATCATTATCATCATCATCATCATCATCTTTATATAAAACTCCAATTTGAAAAAACTCTTGCGCTATAGTTATATAATTACAAGATATGGCTGACAAGAATGACAAACTCCTGATAAATTCAAAATATATTTACTATTGTATAAATTATCATATAATAAAACAAGACCGGTCTTTAAAACATCAAAAAATAATAACAAATATCTATACTTTCTAATACATGGAGGTTGACTTAAGCATACTCTGTGCACAGACGTGTAAAAAAAACAAGCTCTATAGCTATATGGCTTAATGAGGTCAAAAAATGTTTTGAATCAAGTGTGGCTGCTGGTAAGACCCATATATTAATTGTTCCCAATGGATAGTCACTTTGTATCAAAGATCTTTATGATGTGAAGATCCAACATGTAACAATAGAATGGATATGAGCTTTTTGTAACCGGAAACTTTACGTGAGATGTGAGCAAGTGGTATCAGCACAAATGCATCCCGACGACCACCGCAGTGGCTTGGAGCTGCGGGAAAAAAAGGCACCTGCAATGGCGCCCGCTGTGATTTAACCTGCTCAGTCGCGATGCTCCACGAGTATCCACCTCTACGTGCCGTTTGCAGGCACCGGTCAGCGGCTCCTCTTTGTATGAAAACAAATTCCAGGCAGAAGAATGCTGCAGCCAGTTCGTGATATGGGTCTAACTTCAGCTGGGGTCCAACAGAATCAACTTCTGACGCGTTTCGCTCCTCCCACAGGGGCTTCCTCAAAGAATCCTTTGAGGAAGCCCCTGTGGGAGGAGCGAAACGCGTCAGAAGTTGATTCTGTTGGACCCCAGCTGAAGTTAGACCCATATCACGAACTGGCTGCAGCATTCTTCTGCCTGGAATTTGTTTTCATACAAAGAGGAGCCGCTGACCGGTGCCTGCAAACGGCACGTAGAGGTGGATACTCGTGGAGCATTGCGACTGAGCAGGTTAAATCACAGCGGGCGCCATTGCAGGTGCCTTTTTTTCCCGCAGCTCCAAGCCACTGCGGTGGTCGTCGGGATGCATTTGTGCTGTTACCACTTGCTCACATCTCACGTAAAGTTTCCGGTTACAAGAAGCTCATATCCATTCTATTGTTACATGTTGGATCTTCACATCATAAATATCTTTGATACAAAGTGACTATCCATTGGGAACAATTAATATATGGGTCTTACCAGCAGCCACACTTGATTCAAAACATTTTTTGACCTCATTATGCCATATAGCTATAGAGCTTGTTTTTTTTACACGTCTGTGCACAGAGTATGCTTAAGTCCACCTCCATGTATTAGAAAGTATAGATATTTGTTATTATTTTTTGATGTTTTAAAGACCGGTCTTGTTTTATTATATGATAATTTATACAATAGTAAATATATTTTGAATTTATCAGGAGTTTGTCATTCTTGTCAGCCATATCTTGTAATTATATAACTATAGCGCAAGAGTTTTTTCAAATTGGAGTTTTGTGGTTAATTGCACTTGGGTGGTCCAGTGTAATTTATTTGACCTGTGAACCCCAGGTCATTAACTTTTTGCAGCTGAGTTTTACTATATTCAAAATGTTTTTTAACAGAAAATACTATTAGCGCCCGATATAAAGAGGTTTTTTTGATCATCTTTATATATCCTTGTCACATAAAAAATAATTAATAAGATAGACAAGCTAAATGCATAAGAGTGTGGCAACTACAGTTTAATGCCCAAAAATGCAAAATCATGCACTTGGGTCTCAAAAATACAAAGTCTATATATAGTATTAATGGCACTATACTGGAAACTACTGAGAAGGAAAGGGATATAGGAGTCACTATTTCAGATGACTTAAAGGCAATTAAGCAATGTAACAAAGCAATGAGGAAGGCTAGTCAGATGATTGGCTGCATTGGGAGAGGAATCAGCAGCAGGAAGAAAGAAGCAATAATGCCACTGTATAGGTCATTGGTACAGCCATAGCTAGAATAATGTGTTCAATTCTGGAGGCCATATCTTCAAAGGATGTTAATACATTAGAGACTATACAAAGAAGGGCAACTAAAATGGTGCATGGCCTACATCCCTAAACATACCTAGAAAGACTAAAAAAAAATCCTCAATATGTATAGTTTGGAGCAGAGAAGGGAAAGGGGGACATGATAGAAACTTTCAAATACATCAAGGGTAATTAATAAAGTCCAGGAGGGAAACATTCTCCAAATGAAGAGAAGCAATAGGACACGAGGACATGCACTGAAACTAGAGAGTGTGTGTGTGTGTGTGTGTGTGTGTGTGTGTGTGGGGGGGGGGGTCCAGGGAAATTTGAATAAAAAATACTTCACAGAAATTGTAGTGGACAAGTGGAATAGCCTCCTATCAGAGTTGGTAGGGGGTGAGAGTGTAGAGCAATTTCAACATGCATTGGATAGAAATAAGGATATCCTTACAAAGAAATAATGATGAAATGAGGTTTGAGATAAAAATATGGTAAAAAAAAGGCAGACGAGATGGGCAAGCCTGTCAGAGAATAATGGAATAATGGTTAGGACAGTGGTGAGAGTTTACCAGTAGTAAAGGTAGGTTAATAAAGATATTATGCAGAATCAGAAGTGTGATGGGAAAAGATGAGTCAGTACTGAATGTCACAGTCAGCCACATGTGCACACCTCTGGAAAAGGGGGCATGGCCACTGAAAAGGGGGCATGTCCTTCAGTGTAGTTTACCACACCATATACCTCTTAAACACATTATGCACCACAATAGTAGGACCCCTTATACTATCTAGTACTGGTGCTCTTTTCACATTATACAGTACCACACAGTATGAGCTGAAATTCACATTATACCACATAGTATGAGCCGAAATTCACATCATACAGATGGGTCCTTGTTTATCTTGACCTTTAATAGGATTAACTGAGACTGGGCAGTCAGACTTAATCCCCTGCTGTATTGTTCTCTGTATTGTATTGCAGCTGAGAACAATAGATGAAGGGTTTATGTTAATAAACCATGTTGTGCCTAGGCGCAGCAAACTAGCTAAGATAACCGTGGACCCATCTGTAGCACACAGTATGAGCCGAAATTCACATTATAGCACACAGAATGAGCCAAAATTCACATTATAGCAAACAGAATGAGCCAAAATTCACATTATAGCACCCAGAATGAGCCAAAGTTCACATTATAGCAAACAGAATGACCGGAAATTAACATTATAGCACACAGTATGAGCTAAAATTCACATTATAGCACACAGAATGAGACAAAATTCACATTATAGCACGCAGTATGAGCCGAAATTCACATTATGCCACATAGAATGAGGCAAAATTGAGGGAGAGTGACTGCAGGGACATAGGGACAGGGAAAGTGACAGCAGGGACATAGGGACAGGAAGAGTGACAGAGGGACAGGGAAAGTGACAGCAGGGATATAGGGACAGGGAGAGTGACAGAGGGACTGGGAAAGTGACAGCAGGGACATAGGGACAGGGAGAGTGTCAGAGAGAGGAACAGCAAGGGCATACAGTAGGGACTATGGAGAGAGAAAGGCAGCAGTGTAAGATTACCTATTTAGCAGCGGCGGTGCTGAGGATGCTGTGGTCTGCAGTGCGGTTGATGAGGAGGCTGTGGTCGGCATGGTGCAGAGGAGGCGGAGGTGCAGAGAAGGACTGAGGGCGGTGTAGCAGAGGAGGAGGCAGAGGGCAGCAGCGGTGCAAGGAGGAGGAGGTAGAGGCTGTGGTCGGCGGCACTACGGCTCCTATGACCGCGGCACTACTATTTCAAATCTGACGTGGACCGGCAGCCAATCAGGAGTGGCCGCATGGCCACTCCTGATTGGCTGCCGGTCCGCGGCAGATTTCAAATGGTAGCACCATGGTCATAGGAGTGAAAGCTCGATGCGGCGGTGGGGGTCTTCAAACTCAGTGCTCGAAGAAGTGCCGGTATGCCATACCGTTGAATACCGTCCCACTTCGAGCACTGTACATATATATATATATATATATATATATATATATGTCTGTGTGTGTATGTCTGTTATATGGAAAATACATAGACAGCAAACGTGGCACTTCTGGTGGCTATGTCAATAAATCTCTCAAACCGGCATAATAGAAAAGGTAATGTTTCAATGCCACTTTAATTAGCATTTTACTCAGGTCAAAGACAAACATAAAGTGTTTACCTTATATAGGACATTCATCCAGTGCTCGGCGGCAGTCGGATGGCGGGACTCAGTCCTCTCCGTGCAGCACAAAGGAAGTGACGTCAGGACACGTCACATCCTGCAAATGTGCTCCCCATCACCATGGAAACGTACATAACATTGGCTGGCTGCAGATGAAACATAGCTTAAATGTAATGGATGATCGTGTGTATACATACCAGTAAAGTTTAAGGTATACCACATATAGCCACTATTAGTTATTAACCCTTTTACCTACATGCGGATAACAGTGTAAAATCAGATGATACTGTATGGCTTAATACCCTTATTATGCAGCATACCGTAGTGTGTCACCATTACTGGCTGGATATAGTAGTATAACACATTGGAAAACGTAGCAGCATATATAACTGCTGCCCCCTAGATCATCACTACATTGTTTATTTACAAAAGCCCGCACAAATACAGGGTAGCTCTACACTAAAAGCAAACTAATGCTGGTAAATCTATTGTGCATGCACTATACTGCAAATAGGAAAACACAATAATACCTATGTAGAACAGGACTAGCAAAATGGCTACAGAACTGCCAATCACACATGGATACCCCATAACAAATAATGTTTTCATAGAAAAATATTAAACCCATGGATTGTGTTACAGAGTAACTCCATTATATACATTTTAGGGACATATATTATCATACAAGGAAGGAATGAATTGATAATATTGGCTTCTGTAACCTGAAGCCTAATTAACATCCATACACTGTAGCCTTGGCTGAATAGACAATCCCAGCACACGGCCAGCTCAGCCCACTGATACAGCTAGCCCACATGCTGTGAAAGACACACCCACAGGTTGCAGGTATACCTGAGCACTTGAAATCAGACCCCCACTCTCCCAAAACCACTGAGGCAGATGTACAGTAGCTGCACACAGCTACAAAGCCTCCAGAAGCATGAATTGCTCATCACCAGGACCGATCTCCTTACTAAGGCTAAGTATTGTATACCCATGGCTTAATGGCATATAATAGTTAAATATGTGTTTGTGGTAAAGTAGTTGTGAAACGATTGGCATAGAATAGTTAATTTGGAGATACAAATGGCTTAAGGTTAATGATACTTGTGCAATTATGTGATTGTTATGTGTTGGTGATAATACTCTATGAAATCTGTAATGAATTGGAACAGTAGACAATCTGTAGCATAGCATTCCTGGTATACATTTGTGGATGGTAATTTATAACAGATTGTAGTGGTTTTATATAGTGCATCTTGCTGAAATATAGCATGTGCTTGTAGCAATGGCAGGCTGATACTTGTGGTTACCTGGTGATCTGGTCTTGTGATGGTTCATATAATATGGACAGCATACAATATGCTCTGGTTACTGAGATACTGTGTTGGCTTGGAATTGTGAAAGGTGATTAGATGGCTTGGAATTGTAATATCAACACATATGCATTATATTGAAGCGTATACATTTTGGAATAGAGTGGAGTCTTATGGCTTCTGCTATGTGATTATGGTGTAGCAAAGAATGCCATGTGTTTGGACTTGCAAATCTAAAATGGCTGCTGCCATTCCCTTTTGAACCATATGTTACAGACTTTGGAATCATGGGAGTTTTCCCAAAATGGAGTCTAGCTTCTGTCCCATGCGGTCTGTGGACAATGCAGCCACATGCTGCCCCTCCCCCACCCACACACAAACACACACATACTTAAACCAAAACCAATCCCCTAAGGTATTTCTTTAAGATATATATTGTCCAATATATATCAATAAATCTAGGATTTAGCCGAGTGCTTTGAGTAATATCTCCCCAGTAATAAATACACACATACAGTACAGTACAGTACATACATCTCTCACACTTCTTTCATCCTATTTGTTTCTTATATAGTTTAAATCTGTGAAACTATTATATGGTGACTTGCATTGTATTTGACCAATACTGTTTAATGATAAAAGTGAATTCTATGAGTAACAATTGTTTGTTGAAATACATTCTTATGATTTACATTCTATATGACTGGCGTGCATTCTTATATGAACAGAATATTCCTAATGATTTAAAGATATATATGTCTAGATGCAACCTCTGCGGGTTTGTTAATAAAAGGTACACAATTAGTGATGAATTATTATAAATCACTAAAGGGTTAAAATTATACATTTGCTTCAAAGATATGAAATATAGTAATATAATACAAGCAATAGAATCAGACAGAGAAAAGGAGGGGAATAGAAAAGGAAAAAAGTATACCCCCTTAGCACTATCCCCTTATCATTGGCGCCCGAACAGTACTGCTTTCAATTTAAAAGCAGAGAACCCATATTAAAAAAAATTTCTGTTTAAATCGCTTGTATACAAAATATACTTTATCTCTCTCCGTACAAGATTTGGGTTTTTTTCAGCACTAAGAAGTTTCCTCAAGACCAAGGATTCACACTGAAGTAACCAAGCAAGTATGGTTTTAATTTCTAACTTTTATTTGTTACAGCAAATACAGTTATCAAATGCATTATAAACTGTAGCACTTTCTACAAGTTTATAAAGCAGACATTTTGCTGTTCAGATCAACTTGTTCACAGCCAATACAGCCAGGAATTATCACCATTGTTCTAAGTGTTGTACAAACCAGGGACGTGCAGTCAGGGGAGGCAGGGGAGGCAGTGCCTCCCCTGTCATTAATGAGTAAAATAATACAAAGAAGATACTTATGACACATAAGTATCTTCTTTATTATTTTACCTATGTGAAAATCAGTTTGGGAGGCACCGATCGTGGTGCCTCCCGTAGTGATTAGGAAAGGTATGGGGAGCGGGGGGTGGGCGCGGGTGGGGCCTAGCAATGGGCAGGAAAAGCCCATTGAAATAACATGGGAAAGCGGCACCATTAGTGGTGCCGCTTTCCTACAGGGACGTGCTTTCAACCTATGAAAGCACGTCCCTGTGAGTGAAGGCACAGTGATTGGCCAGCGGATCCGTCACTGGATCCGCTGTCAATCACTGTGTGGGCGTCGGTACCTGCGGAGGTGCGGGCGGCGGAGATGCGGGATGCGGCGGGCCGGGCGGCGGAGGTGCTGGCGGCAGAGAGGCGAGCGGCGGTAGCGGCGGCGGGACGCGGCATTCAGACCTCTTGTGCAGAGTTTGGCAGCGGAAGCGGTACCCATTTCAAAAATGGCGCCTCAGCGTCATTTTTGAAATTCAAGATGGCCGCCGCGAGCCAATCATGGCTCGCCGCGTCATCTCCCCGCCCCCTCCCGCTGACTTATATAAGTCAGCGCGAGGCAGCGGCTGTCAGTCCGACGGCAGAGGAGGAGCGGAGAAGAGCTCCTGAAGACGCCGTGGAAGTCCTGGATGGGCGGCGGCTATGCAAAATAGCTTAGCAGCCGCCGCCCACCAGGTGAAGATGCTGGAAGTCCTGGGAAGGCGGCGGCCATGCAAAAGAGCTTAAAGGCCGCCGCCTCCCAGGTGAAGACGTCGTGGAAGTCCTGGATGTGCGGCGGCTATGCAAAAGAGCTTAGCAGCCGCCGCACACCAGGTGAAGACACCGGAGGAAGACCCCAGAAGCCCTGGGGAGGTGGCGCCCCCCCAGGTGAAGACGCCGGAAGCCCTGGGAAGGCGGCGGCCATGCAAAAGAGCTTAAAGGCCGCCGCCCCCAGGTGAAGACTCAGTTTAATAAAGGATTTTTTAAAGAATGTGTCTTGTTTTTTTTTCAATATTTTCTTTACAGGTGGACTACAGGTGCCAGCGGGCCCTTTATGTCCGGGCATGCTGGTACTTGTGGTTCTCCAAGTGCCAGCATGCTGGGGCAGGCTTGCTGGGACCTGTAGGCCACCTGTAAAGAACAATATTACTATTCTTTGCAGGTGGACTACAGGTGCCAGCGGGCCCTTTATGTCCGGGCATGCTGGCACTTGTGGTTCTCCAAGTGCCAGCATGCTGGGGCAGGCTTGCTGGGATCTGTAGGCCACCTGTAAAGAACAGTATTAGCATACAATGAACCCCGCACCCACCGCCACCAGGGGTGCGGGGCATAGCACTGGGCTATCAGCCCAGTGCTGGTTGTTGCTCGGGAGGGGGGACCCCATTTAGATTTTTTTTGGGGCCCCACTTTCCGAGGAATTCCAGCCCTGGGCTGACTGGTTTGGGGGGTGTTTAATGGCATGGCAGGGGGACCCCACACTGAGTGTCTCCCCTGCTATGGCATTATCCCCCCTGGCTGGTTCTGCCTGGTGCTGGTTTTAGTGGTGTAGGGGGACTGCACTTTTTTTTTTTTCGGGGGGGGTGTTTAGCTGCAGTGCCTCCCCAGGCCCGGACCTCACCGCACGTCACTGGTGCAAACAGTTCCTTTTCTGGCTGGTTTAAGACCTAAGATTTGCATACCAATAGGTTTCCTTGAATACTAAAGTAACTAAAGAATTTGTATGGGACAGAGTAAAAATTAATTTTTACAGTTGAAACTCAAACTGCTTTAGTTTTGTTCTTAACAGATGCATAATTAATTACAGCAAACCCATATATGACTTGTACATTTTTTGGGGGATAAATATAAAAGTTTTTATAGTTTTGAAGCAAAAATAATTAGAACTGAAAATGTATTGATAGCGATAGTAATTTTTTTGTTTAACTGAAATGTATGGAAGGTGTATTCCAATGTACTGTGCTGAAGTAATGACACAAACATTACTTAATTGGCAACTTTTCTAATGTTTGTTAAGGAAATCATACTTAACACAGGAAGGCTTTTAGCACCAATGTGAAGCATGGTTTCAGCTTACCACACCTTGTTGTTTTGCTCAAAATTTAAGCAAACAGAATGGGGGTATTGTTTACAGTGTACAAGACCCAATAAAACAGGGATCTGTATCATACTGTACAGCAGCATTACTGAGCACACACTTGCAATGCACTTACAATACAATTAGTTAAAATTAATAGATTGTTAATGACTGATTATAAGAACCTTATTTAGGAAGAAGAAAAGAATATGGATAAATCTACCTATGCTAAATATGCTAACACTATTTTCTTCTCTTTCCAGATGGACTAAGTGTTATATTTTTTGTTGTTGATGATCCTCTTCTTAGAATAAGTTCATGTAGATTCCGTGGAATTATGGATACTTGACAGGTTTTAGTCAAGGGTGTGATATCTGAGTGTGGTACTCAGTCAAGGTATGAGCCGCGTGGGGCGCTCCCACGGACTCATAGATGTAACGCATTAAGCGTAACATCTGGGGGACTCTGCCCTGGTTGCAGTGGTACAAGGCATTCGTTGAATATGTCTTTGAAAGTTGTCTAGGTGGGTACGTGATTAACGACACATTAAGAATTTTGAGCTGACCAATGCGCACTGGATACCTGTTTTAAGGCCGTTATTAGCGATTTCGGCTGGGTGACTCCAGGTCTGCAAGATAAATTCACCGATTCTATAGAGAATCGAGGACTTCATTTCCACGCAGCAGGCAGCAGGGATATCACACAAATTAGTAATACAGTCATAGAACACCGTACATTAAAATATCGATTTCCTTAAATAGTTTAAGAAACTCGCAGAAGGGGGGTATACTAGACCCTTTTATTCAACTCTGTTACAATTTATAGGTACCCTGGTAAGAAGCTTATAATCAGGTAAGGTATTGATAAGCAGGGTGTAATTACGTGGACCATATAGCGGGTTTTGCAATGAGTCCTGTAATAATCGTTCTATAGATTGGTAAGCAGAAGGTATTTGAAAGAAGACTAAATCGCAGGAAGGCGAAGTCTTTAACAATAACGGTAAATATGGATATTCATTTAATTGAAGATGCCGCAGATGTTAGGATGTCTAAATCTTCTTTCCTTAGATAAACGGGTCATATGGTAAGTATATATATATATGACTTCAGGAAACATGAATTTTTAGACTGCTATATACATTACATTATAAATATTAAGAAACAATGCAATATATGTAATACTCAGAACGTTGGACATGTAATATGCCCTTAGTACTAGGCATGTTATATGATAAGCAAAGATAAGGCGATCTGGGTCTGTCATGTACATGTACATAAGGAGACATCTTTTTGTAACATTTTTGACAGATGATAACGGATTAATCCTTTCAGCTTATAACGATGTTTAAGATACATATAATTGTTCTTAAAACTGTATATGGTAATATATGGGATACAAATAGACAGGTGGTATTAAAATCCTGCTCTTTGTGAAATCCCAGGTATATACAGGTATTTATAATGGAATATATATGTATATATTGGAGGAAAATATCCTCAAACCACCTAGTGGTAGTAAGTATGTATTGCAGCCCTCTGACCAGATTCTTAGGAATTGGAAGATGGGTGGGACAAGGTTCTTTTGGAAGATCCTGGAAAAGTTTAATAACTGATATATCTCTCATAAGGTGACACAGTATTGGATAAACATCGTCACAACTGTTGTAACAGTACATATGTAAAGGTTGTTTAAATCCCAAGTGCTTGTTAAGAGCTGACACAAATGTGATTTTATTTTTTGTGTTCACAAATCTCTGTAAACCCTAGTTAAATTGAGATGTTCAGAATTAAGGATAATCCTGATGTTTATGGTCTTATACACCAGTACAGGGGGATGACCATAGGTTATAAAATATGATCATCCTGTTTAAACTGTCACAGTAATGATTGAAACTGTGGGAAGGTAAGTTATCCTTAAATGTCTATAGTGATAATTTTGATGTGTTTTTTTTTTTTTTTTTACCTCTGATGACCAGTAGAGACACTCTTGTACTTTAGGAGTTTTGGAAGTCCCAGATATTGATGTTGTTAGATCAAATGGTAGGACAATTTGTGGTTTCTTTTAACCAGAAAATTGGAGGAACGTCCTCATGTTAGAAAAGTGGCTTTGCAGAACAGGCACTGGATCAGCTGTTTGCAAAGAAACTATAAAATCATAATCACAAGGTAGTCATAAGATATTGAGCTAATGGTTGCCTAATATCTGATATATGATTGGTCTGTTAACTTGAGTTGTTTCATCTTATCATTACTGGTCCACAGCAGGTAAAAGAATGGTCTCATATTTAAATAGATTCTACAGGACAATGTTGTGTTATTGGTAATCTATTTGGGTAAAACTTACTCACAGTTTGTGTGTTTGCAATAGATAGGAAAAAGTTCAATTTTGACAGTAATTTTATTATGTATTCTAATGTTTCTATTTTCTCAAAACATCAAGAAACAGTCCAAAAATTTGTCAAAGAGCCCAAGACTTCCTTGATTCTCCTTCCCAATTAATATACAGATTATTGGACAGGAGAAAGGGGGGATGGTATATGGGTTAGTTCAGGATAAATATATGTGAAAATCCTGAATATCGGAACATTTTTGGAGAAATATTTTATGAAAATGTGAAAAGCAAAGGCATCCTAGGATCTGGATGCCATCTAGTGGATAAAATAATGTGAAGTTCAATCTGTAGCACTCGCAAATAGTGGCAAATGTGATTTGTAAAAATTTCAGAATGGAGTATACAAAATCATCAAGTATCATAGAGGGTGGGGAGGGACAACTAATGCTCTGGAAGAGTTTCTATTTCTTGCATCTACAGGGAAACAAGTCAACAGAAGGATATCAAAAGACTACAAGTGGATCGGATGGAAGAGAAGACATCATGGGTAGGTAGAGAGACATCCAAACTGATACCTCTTTATTTCCTACATAGATACAGATGAGAAGGACGAGCCCAGCTGTAGACAGACGATATATCCAAAGATGACTGCATGGACCCTTAGATGATCGGACAGGACACAGACCAGAAGTACCGGACACAGATGACCTGAACCAGATGGTCCAAGGGATGATGACACCCTCAGAAGACCCCACCACACTATGAGAAGAAGACTTCACAAAGAAACAACTAGGCCTTTAGTTTCCATTGTTGAGGGATATTAGGAAAGGGCTTGCCCACATAGGCAGATTTTTTTGTCCTTGCATAAGTATGCATAAATATAAAAACAAGGTTTACCTATGGCGGTGCAGGGGAGAAATGCCTCTTCTCAACCCCTTCATTACTTTATACTTTGAACTGTGAAATGACTTTGTTGTAATCTTTTCCAAACTAAATCTTTTCTTTCTTTAGACACCTGTACTAACACAGAACACACACTTACACTAAAATGTTTTTGACTGTTTGTCAGTTTAATCTGTCGAATGCCAGATCACTGTCAACAGGGGGATATGTTACAGAGTAACTCCATTATATACATTTTAGGGACATATATTATCATACAAGGAAGGAATGAATTGATAATATTGGCTTCTGTAACCTGAAGCCTAATTAACATCCATACACTGTAGCCTTGGCTGAATAGACAATCCCAGCACACGGCCAGCTCAGCCCACTGATACAGCTAGCCCACATGCTGTGAAAGACACACCCACAGGTTGCAGGTATACCTGAGCACTTGAAATCAGACCCCCACTCTCCCAAAACCACTGAGGCAGATGTACAGTAGCTGCACATAGCTACAAAGCCTCCAGAAGCATGAATTGCTCATCACCAGGACCGATCTCCTTACTAAAGCTAAGTATTGTATACCCATGGCTTAATGGCATAGAATAGTTAAATATGTGTTTGTGGTAAAGTAGTTGTGAAACGATTGGCATAGAATAGTTAATTTGGAGATACAAATGGCTTAAGGTTAATGATACTTGTGCAATTATGTGATTGTTATGTGTTGGTGATAATACTCTATGAAATCTGTAATGAATTGGAACAGTAGACAATCTGTAGCATAGCATTCCTGGTATACATTTGTGGATGGTGATTTATAACAGATTGTAGTGGTTTTATATAGTGCATCTTGCTGAAATATAGCATGTGCTTGTAGCAATGGCAGGCTGATACGTGTGGTTACCTGGTGATCTGGTCTTGTGATGGTTCATATAATATGGACAGCATACAATATGCTCTGGTTACTGAGATACTGTGTTGGCTTGGAATTGTGAAAGGTGATTAGATGGCTTGGAATTGTAATATCAACACATATGCATTATATTGAAGCGTATACATTTTGGAATAGAGTGGAGTCTTATGGCTTCTGCTATGTGATTATGGTGTAGCAAAGAATGCCATGTGTTTGGACTTGCAAATCTAAAATGGCTGCTGCCATTCCCTTTTGAACCATATGTTACAGACTTTGGAATCATGGGAGTTTTCCCAAAATGGAGTCTAGCTTCTGTCCCATGCGGTCTGTGGACAATGCAGCCACATGCTGCCCCTCCCCCACCCACACACAAACACACACATACATAAACCAAAACCAATCCCCTAAGGTATTTCTTTAAGATATATATTGTCCAATATATATCAATAAATCTAGGATTTAGCTGAGTGCTTTGAGTAATATCTAACCAGTAATAAATACACACATACAGTACAGTACATACATCTCTCACACTTCTTTCATCCTATTTGTTTCTTATATAGTTTAAATCTGTGAAACTATTATATGGTGACTTGCATTGTATTTGACCAATACTGTTTAATGATAAAAGTGAATTCTATGAGCAACAATTGTTTGTTGAAATACATTCTTATGATTTACATTCTATATGACTGGCGTGCATTCTTATATGAACAGAATATTCCTAATGATTTAAAGATATATATGTCTAGATGCAACCTCTGCGGGTTTGTTAATAAAAGGTACACAATTAGTGATGAATTATTATAAATCACTAAAGGGTTAAAATTATACATTTGCTTCAAAGATATGAAATATAGTAATATAATACAAGCAATAGTATCAGACAGAGAAAAGGAGGGGAATAGAAAAGGAAAAAAGTATACCCCCTTAGCACTATCCCCTTATCAGAATGCATTAAGCCCACGTGGGGACACGGTGTTTAACCGGTAAATCCACCGTGCCTCCATGCGCAACAGTTTGCCACCCCGATCACCCCCGTGATGGAGACCGGTACATGTTCTATCATGCGGAATTTTAGGGTGGCGAGTGGATGACGTTTCTCTGCAAAATGCCTTGCAACAGGCTGTTCACTAGAACCCTTGGTGATTGCCAGCTTAATGGCCAATCTGTGGGCTGCCATACGTTCCTTGAACATCCGTTCAGTCTTGCCAATGTATGACAGCCCACAGGGGCATATGAGCTGGTACACTACAAAGCGAGAAGTACATGTGAGTGTATGGTAAATTGTCAGTGTTCTTCCTGAGTGAGGGTGTTCGAATGTGTCCCCTGGGATCATAAACTGACATGTGGTGCAGGTGCACCGGATGCATCCCCTGTTCCTAGAAATAGCTTGATGTGATTGACTAGTATAATCCGTGATATCTGTATTTACTAAGATATCTCGTATGTTTTTGCCCCGTTTGTAACAGGACATAAGTTTTGTGTCCTGCAGTCTAAGATTGGGATCCCCCTGAATGATGGGCCACAATCTTTTTGATATCCGGTTAATGCCAGTGCTAGCAGGATGGTACTGAACAACCCATGGAATCATGGGACTAGCCTCAGAGTGTGCCTTACATGTACCAATCAGTCAGTTGCCAACACTTTTTGCTTAGCTACCAGCAGTTACTCTTTAGGGTAAACTCTCTCTTCAAATTGGTTAATGATCGTATCCATTTGGGTAACAGCTAATAATGGGTCGGAAGTAATACGCCTTACCCAGAGCAGCTGGGATAATGGCCACCCTTGCTTAAGTGGTTGTGGGTGGAAACTCCTGTAGTGTAACACATTGTTTTTATCGGTAGGTTTTGCATAAAGAGACATTGCTATGCAACTGCGCTACAAGGAGGAAATTTCCACATCTAAATAATTAATGACCCGTTCACTGATAGTGTGGGTTAGTTTAATAGGATGCTTGGTTATGTTATGTGCATGAATAATCTCTTCTAACATACTTCTAGGGCCGCTCCAAATTAACAATAGATCGTCTATGTAGCGACAATAAACATTTATATTGGCCGCTACATCGGGATCTGAAAAAAATATTTGATGTTCAGTCTCAAACATGAAAATGTTAGAATATGCCAGGGCCACAGAGGACCCCATGGCACACCCCTTGCATTGCAGATAAACATGTCCATCATACAGAAGGAAAAAAAATTCTAACGTCATTTGTAATAATTGCAGACATAACTGTAACTCAGGACCCTGAAAATCAACATGATCAGACAAATAGCGTTCTACTGATGCTAAACCCATCTCGTGTGGAATTACTGTATATAGATTTTGTACATCAATACTACATAGCAATACGGTGGAATCAAATATAGGTAATTGCTGTAATTTGTGTAATAATGTAGTAGAATCAAGCAGAAATCGCGGATGGGATTGAATGCATAGTTGAAATATGTAGTCCAGAAATAATGCCACAGGTTAAAATAAAGAAGATCTAGCAGAAAGTATAGGGCGTCCTGGCAGCTTGTGAAGAGATTTATGGATCTTAGGTTACATAGTTACTAGTGATGAGCGGGTTCGGTTCCTCGGAAACTGACCCCCCCCCCCCCCCCGAACTTAACCCATTTTACACGGGTCCGAGGCATACTCTGATTCTCCCGTATGGCTCGGTTAATCTGAGTGCGCCCGAAAGTCATCATCCCGCTGTCGGATTCTCGCGAGATTTGGATTCTATATAAGGAGCCGCGCGTCACCGCCAATTTCACTCGTGCATTGGAAATGTTAGGTAGAGGACGTGGCTGGCGTCCTCTCCGTTTGTGCTTATTGCTTAATTGTGGGGACTGGGTAGCAGCTGTATTATATAGGAGGAGTACAGTGCAGAGTTTTGCTGATCAGTGACCACCAGTTTTATCCGTTCTCTGCCTGAAAAACGCTCCATATCTGTGCTCAGTGTGCAGCATATATCTGTGCTCACACTGCTTTATTGTGGGTACTGGGGACCACCAGTATATTATAAAGGAGGAGTACAGTGCAGAGTTTTGCTGACCAGTGACCACCAGTATACGTTGTCTGCCTGAAAAAAGCTCCATATCTGTGCTCAGTGTGCTGCATATATCTGTGCTCACACTGCTTTATTGTGGGTACAGGGGACCACCAGTATATTATATAGGAGGAGTACAGCGCAGAGTTTTGCTGACAGTGACCACCAGTATATATAGCAGCACGGTACGGAAGGCCACTGCTCTACCTACCTCTGTATCGTCAAGTATACTATCCATCTAGATCCTATACCTGTGGTGCATTTTAGTTTTGCAGTTTGCTGACAGTGACCACCAGTATATATAGCAGTACGGTACGGAAGGCCACTGCTCTACCTACCTCTGTGTCGTCAAGTATACTATCCATCTAGATTCTATACCTGTGGTGCATTTTAGTTTTGCAGTTTGCTGACAGTGACCACCAGTATATATAGCAGTACGGTATGGAAGGCCACTGCTCTACCTACCTCTGTGTCGTCAAGTATACTATCCATCTAGATTCTATACCTGTGGTGCATTTTAGTTTTGCAGTTTGCTGACAGTGACCACCAGTATATATAGCAGTACGGTACGGAAGGCCACTGCTCTACCTACCTCTGTGTCGTCAAGTATACTATCCATCTAGATTCTATACCTGTGGTGCATTTTAGTTTTGCAGTTTGCTGACAGTGACCACCAGTATATATAGCAGTACAGTACGGAAGGCCACTGCTCTACCTACCTCTGTGTCGTCAAGTATACTATCCATCTAGATTCTATACCTGTGGTGCATTTTAATTTTGCAGTTTGCTGACAGTGACCACCAGTATATATAGCAGTACGCTACGGAAGGCCACTGCTCTACCTACCTCTATGTCGTCAAGTATACTATCCATCTAGATTCTATACCTGGGGTGCATTTTAGTTTTGCAGTGTGCTGACAGTGACCATCAGTGTATATATAGCAGTACGGTACGGAAGGCCACTGCTCTACCTACCTCTGCGTCATCAAGTATACTATCCATCTAGATTCTATACCTGTGGTGCATTTTAGTTTTGCAGTTTGCTGACAGTGACCACCAGTATATATAGCAGTACGGTACGGAAGGCCACTGCTCTACCTACCTCTGCGTCGTCAAGTATACTATCCATCTAGATTCTATACCTGTGGTGCATTTTAGTTTTGCAGTTTGCTGACAGTGACCACCAGTATATATAGCAGTACGGTACGGAAGGCCACTGCTCTACCTACCTCTGTGTCGTCAAGTATACTATCCATCCATACCTGTGGTGCATTTCATTTGTGCGCAGTATATATAGTAGTAGGCCATTGCTACTGATACTGGCATATAATTCTACACATTAAAAAATAGAGAACAAAAATGTGGAGGTTAAAATAGGGAAAGATCAACATCCACTTCCACCTCGTGCTGAAGCTGCTGCCACTAGTCATGGCCGAGACGATGAAATGCCATCAACGTCGTTTGCCAAGGCCGATGCCCAATGTCATAGTAGAGAGCATGTAAAATCCAAAAAACAAAAGTTCAGTAAAATGACCCAAAAATCAAAACTGAAAGCGTCTGATGAGAAGCGTAAACTTGCCAATATGCCATTTACGACACGGAATGGCAAGGAACGGCTGAGGCCCTGGCCTATGTTCATGGCTAGTGGTTCAGCTTCACATGAGGATGGAAGCACTCATCCTCTCACTAGAAAACTGCAGTGCCACTCCTAGATGGGCCAGGTGTTTGTGTCGGCCACTTGTGTCGCTTAGCTTAGTCACACAGCTACCTCATTGCGCCTCTTTTTTTCTTTGTATCATGTGCTGTTTGGGGACTATTTTTTTGAAGTGCCATCCTGTCTGACACTGCAGTGCCACTCCGAGATGGGCCAGGTGTTTGTGTCGGCCACTTGGGTCGCTTAGCTTAGTCACACAGCTACCTCATTGCGCCTCTTTTTTTCTTTGCATCATGTGCTGTTTGGTGACTATTTTATTGAAGTGCCATCATGTCTGACACTGCAGTGCCACACCTAGATGGGCCAGGTGTTTGTGTCGGCCACTTGGGTCGCTTAGCTTAGTCACACAGCTACCTCATTGCGCCTCTTTTTTTCTCTGCATCATGTGCTGTTTGGGGACTATTTTTTTGAAGTGCCATCCTGTCTGACACTGCAGTCCCACTCCTAGATGGGCCAGGTGTTTGTGTCGGCCACTTGTGTCGCTTAGCTTAGTCACACAGCGACCTTGGTGCACCTCTTTTTTTCTTTGCATCATGTGCTGTTTGGGGACTATTTTTTTGAAGTGCCATCCTGCCTGACACTGCAGTGCCACTCCTAGATCCGAGCAGCGAAACGCGTTAGGCCAAGACCTGTGTGGACATCTGCTGACCTGCACTTTCATCAAGCCACCATTTACAGTCAGGACCCTGTACCTTTTCATCTCCGTGAACCAGGACCCCTACAGGCATTGCCTTTTGCCTACCATCTTTATAGGAGAGTCCATCCAATGGAACACGGAGTTCCGAGTGAACTGTGAACCAGGACCCAAACAATTGTCGCCGTTGCCATACGGACTTTGCACTATATGGGAGCCTCTTTAAACGGAACACAGATGTGGTAACAACATCCACTCGGATGAACTATTATTCATTTGGTCCATATACATGACTGTTTATTTGCTGGTCAAAAAATATGTTGATGTGTGCATAACATACCAGTTAGTGTCAGTATTTACAAAATTCTAAGTCCACCAGGTTTTTCGTGACATATTGTGTTACAGGTGTAAACATAACTGCCTCAATTTTATTATATTTTACTGTTTTATATATAAAAAAACAATTTATTATTAAATAATTATTTTTATTTTAATACATATTGTGTCAAATAGCGCTGTATTTACATCTTTTCTCTTGCCACTCCTAGATGGGCCAGGTGTTTGTGTCGGCCACTTGTGTCGCTTAGCTTAGCCATCCAGTGACCTCGGTGCAAATTTTAGGACTAAAAATAATATTGTGAGGTGTGAGGTGTTCAGTCCCCAAACAGCATCATGTGCTGTTTGGGGACTATTTTTTTGAAGTGCCATCCTGTCTGAAACTGCAGTGCCACTCCTAGATGGGCCAGGTGTTTGTGTCGGCCACTTGTGTCGCTTAGCTTATTCACACAGCGACCTTGGTGCGCCTCTTTTTTTCTTTGCGTCATGTGCTGTTTGGGGACTATTTTTTTGAAGTGCCATCCTGCCTGACACTGCAGTGCCACTCCTAGATGGGCCAGGTGTTTGTGTCGGCCACTTGTGTCGCTTAGCTTAGCCATCCAGCGACCTCGGTGCAAATTTTAGGACTAAAAATAATATTGTGAGGTGTTCAGAATAGACTGAAAGTGAGTGTAAATTATGGTTATTGAGGTTAATAATACTATGGGATCAAAATGACCCCCAAATTCTATGATTTAAGCTATTTTTGAGGGTTTTTTGTAAAAAAAACACACAAATCCAAAACACACCCCGAATCCGACAACAAATTTTCAGGGAGGTTTTGGCAAATCCAAAACACGGCCGCGGAACAGAAATCCAAAACCAAAACACAAAACCCGAAAAATTTCCGGTGCACATCTCTAATTACATAGTTACATAGTTGTTGAGGTTGAAAAAAGACAAATGTCCATCAAGTTCAACCTACTGTACATTACATAATTTTATTTAATTATTTATTTATTTATTTTTTTATAAATATTAATTAAATGCTGTAAACCTGGAAAATAATTTCAGCTAGGAATTTATTTAATCAATTTTTAAACTTATTGATTGTCTCCACCATTACTACCTTCTCTGGAAGAGAATTCCAGATCCTTATTGCTCTTACTGTGAAGAATCCTTTTCTCCGTTGGGTATGGAATTTTTTTCTCCTCTAACCTCAGTGGGTGTCCTCGTGTCCTATGTAGTGTTTTTTGGTAAACAAATCGTTTGATAGATCCTTGTATTGTCCGTTAATGTATTTATAAATATTAATGATGTCCCCTCTCAGTCGCCTCTTTTCCAGTGTGAACATATCAAACCTTCTAAGTCTTTCCTCATAGTCCAATGCCTCTAACCCCTTAACCAGTTTGGTGGCTCGCCTCTGAACCCTTTCGAGTTCCAAGATATCTTTTTTATAGTATGGTGCCCAAAACTGTACACAATATCCAGGTGTGGTCGCACCAATTATTTATACAGTGGCAGGATTACACTCTCATCCCTTGTCTCCATACCACGTTTTATGCATGATAACACCTTATTAGCCTTTGCTGCTGCATTTTGACATTGCAAACTGCTACCAAGTTTATTATCGATGAGCAAACCCAGATCCTTTTCAACACCGTTATCCCTACATTTTCCCCATTTAGTTTATTGGCTGCCTGATTGTTCTTAGTCCCAAGGTGCATAACTTTACATTTTTCTATATTGAACCTCATTCCCCATTTGTCTGCCCAGGCCTCCAGTCTAGTTAAGTCATTCTGTAGAGACTCAACATCCTTGTCTGAATTAATTATTCTACATAATTTAGTGTCATCTGCGAAAATTGACACTGTGCTTTCCAGTCCCTCACCTAGGTCATTAATGAATATATTAAACAGCAATGGCCCGAGTACTGAGCCCTGCGGTATTCCACTGAGTACTGAAGCCCATTCAGAGTACATCCCATTAACCCCCGCTCGCTGTTCCCTATTAAACAGCCAATTACTCACCCAAGTACCGATAGTATTTCCCACCCCAAGCTCTCTTAGTTTGAGGATTAGTCTCATGTGTGGAACTTTGTCAAAAGCCTTTGAGAAATCTAAAAAGATCACATCCACAGCTTGACCCTTATCAATATTATTGCTCACTTTCTCACTTTCTCACTTTCTCATAGAAGCTTATTAAGTTAGTTTGACATGACCTGTCCTTCACAAATCCATGTTGATTCCTAGTAATATCCTTGGAGGTATCCAAGTATTCTAGAATGCTATCCCTTAATATACCTTCTAATATTTTCCCCACTATAGATGTCAAGCTAACCGTTCTATAGTTCCCGGGGAGCATTTTAATACCCTTTTTAAATATTGGGACTACCTCTGCTATACGCCAGTCCTTTGGTATCATTCCTGATCTAAATGACTCGATGAAGATCAAATATAGAGGTTTGGCTATCTCTACGTTGAGTTCCATAAGAACCCTGGGGTGGAGTCTATCTTAATTTTATTCAGTCTCTCCCGGATTACTCCCTCGTTTAAGCAAGTACCAAGCAGTGGGTCATTATTATTATTGCTGTTATGCTCTATTCTTGTCAACCTGTCCTTTTTTGTGAATACTGATGAAAAGAATTTATTAAATAAATCTGCTTTTTCCCTATCATCATTAATCAACACATCCAGCTTACCCTTTAAGGGTCCAATATTCTCCCTTTTAAACCTTTTACCATTTATATACTTAAAGAACTTTTTCGGATTTGTTATACTCTCCTTTGCGATTTGTTTTTCGTTTTCTATTTTAGCTTCTCTAATCGCTTTTTTGCATTTATTGTTACATTCCTTGTAGAACTGGAATGATTCCACCTTTCCGTCAGACTTAAATGCTTTGAAAGCACTCTTCTTTTTCTCCATTTGCTCCTTGACCTTTTTATTAAGCCACATCGGTTTGGATTTCCTACTTCTGTTTTTGTTGACTTTGGGAATAAATAAATTAGTGTACTTATTGAGCGCAGTTGTAAAAATGTCCCACATTTCAGCCGTATTCTTACTATGAAATACAATTTCCTAATTAATCTCCTTCATCGCTTGTTTCAGCAATGTGAAATTTGCTTTCCTAAAGTTAAAAATCTTGGTTAAACCCTTATATTGTTGTTTTTGAAAGCTGATATCGAATGTGATCATATTGTGATCGCTATTTCCTAGGGTCTCCCCTACTTTAGTATTTGTTATTATTTCCTCATTATTTGTTAGTACTAGGTCCAGTATAGCCCCTTGCCTAGTTAGCTCCTCAATTACCTGTGACAAGTAATGATCTTTTAGCATGTTTAAGAACCTGTTACCCCTAGCTGTATTTACTGTTTCGGTGTTCCAGTTTATGTACGGGTAATTGAAATCCCAAACAATAACGACGTCCCCCATACCTGCAGCTTTTTCGATTTGCTGCAAGTGTAGTAATTCGTCAGCCACACTAATATCTGGTGGTTTATAGCATGTCCCTATTAAAAGATTTTTTGTATCTTTACCCCCACTCGAAATCTCAACCCATAAAGACTCTACGTTATCTCCAGTCCCCTCGTAACTGACCTCCATTAAATATGATTTTAAGAATGGTTTAACATAGAGACAAACACCCCCTCGCTTTTTATTAATCCTATCTCTCCTGAAGAGAGTGTATCCCTCGATGTTTGCCGTCCAGTCGTGAGAATCGTCCCACCATGTCTCAGTAATGCCTTTTATGTCATAATGGTCATTATGTGCAATTGCCTCTAATTCCCCCATTTTATTTGTTAGGCTTCTTGCATTTGCAATTATACACTTAAGTTTATTAATGCCCTGATCTGCAAGTTCTGTTGTACATGACATTTCCTTAAGAACCATGGTATCTCTTAAATTACCATTGCTGACTCTTTCACTCGATCCCCCCTCTCCACCCCCATTATACTTTATACATCCCACTATTCTTTGCTCTCTAGTTGTCCCACTAATTCTTTCTAATCCCTCCCCCAGGCACCTAGTTTAAAATCTCCTCCAACCTTCTAACCATCCTTCCCCCCAGCACCGCTGCCCCCTCCTCAATCAGGTGCAATCCATCGCATCCAAAAAGATGGCGCTTAACTGAGAAGTCTGCCCAGTGTTCTAAGAACACAAACCCCTCCTTCCTACACCAGTCTCTAAGCCACACATTTACCTTCCTAATCTCCCTCTGCCTTCCTGGACTAGCGCGTGGCACAGGTAATATTTCAGAGAATATTACCTTAGATGTCCTTGCCTTTAATTTTTGTCCTATGTCCCTATAATCTCTCTTAAGGACATCCCACCTTTAACTAACTTTGTTGTTGGTGCCAACGTGCACCAAGACTGCCGGGTCGTTCCCGGCTCCTCCCAACAATCTTTCTATCCGGTCAGCAATGTGCCATACCCGAGCACCCGGGAGATAACAGACTGTACGGCGATTGCGGTCCCGGAAGCAGATTGCCCTATCTGTTCTCCTGATAATAGAATCCCCTGTCGTGTAGAGCACTGGCATAACCGGATGGGCAGGAATTAATGCAGTGCCCATCCGGTTATGGATGGGCACTGCATTAACTGGAGATTTTTCCTTGCTGCACGGCAGAGTCCAGCACCATGGCGAGATGTTCCTTGAACTCTTAAGTGGGGTCTCGACTAAACTGACAGTATGTGTCGGCATCTGACGGTAATTGGCGCTGGATCTCACTTTTATAGTCCTGCAGATTTTGTATGACCAATCCGCTGGTCAAAAGATCAAATTAGTCTGTGGAGCTAGATGTTGGAGTGCATCACTTTCTTCCTTGGTAAGGTTATAGCGGACTTGTGGGCTGCTGCGCAAATGGTTACCAGTCTGCTGCTCCAGAAGACGTATTAAGGTCTTTATAGACGCATTCTGTTACTGGGGCTCAAATTTTGATTTAGGTAATATCTTTTGTCAATTGGATGGTATTTCAGGATGCTCAGTGTGAGTGATTTCTTTATTGAAGGATTCTTTGAGTTTCAATTGCCGCTGCAGGCGATATTTTTCTACCTGCCACTCAAACGTATCTTGCTTACACGTAGGGACGAACGAAAGGCCCCTAGATAACACTTGCTGTTCGACATTAGACAACTCATAATCTGATAAATTGACAATTAGCGTCTCTGATTTTTGGGAGGCTATCCTACTCTGTTTCTACCTCTTCCACTGTTGGCCCCTTCTCCTTTACCGGGTGACTCTGGCTGGCTGAATCAGATTTGCTAGTAGTAGGGGTATGTTCATTAGAAGACTCAAGGTCCCTCTGTCTGTAGCGTCTACAATGGAAAAAAGGTTGCCTCTGGTCATGCCGTGCAGAGCAATCAGTCCATTTGTAAACATTGTGGTTATCGTAATCACCATCCACTTTGGTGATTTCTGTGCTTTAAACTTAATGAGGTTGAGGTCTCTCTTGTGAATTTGCAATTGACCGTTAAGTTTTTCATACCTGTTAACACTGGTATCTGCATGCAAAATTGGTTTATGTATGGTCTCATACTCTGCAATTTTAGCCTTGATATTATTGATCTCTTTAGTTGATTGCTCGTTGATGAAGAGCATTAAATCCATAGAGCATTTATTAAGGATGCCCACCCACTTCCTACAAAAGCCCAAATCATTACGGGCTATGGTGGGTGAGTTCCTAACATGTAACCCACGGGGGATTTTCTTAGCTCTATAGTAGTCTGAAAGAGAGATACAGTGGTAGTAGTAATCTATTTCCTTGCGATGTAACCGGAGTAATTCACGGTAGGAGTGATCAGGTGTAGTAGCTTCCTCCTGTGCATCCATGATTTCACTATATAGTATCTCATCAGCCTCAGCTTCGGAGTAGCTATGTAAATCTCCTATAGCATAATTAGAAAACTGGGGGCATTCCCCCATATCAATAACAGCAGCTGATTCAGCCATGTTGTAAATATCAAGATTCAAACAGCAACTGCTATATTTGAATGGGTATAAAGTACACTGTCATGCAGCCAATCCAATAACCTAGGTACTTAATATGAACCAAAGTGCCATTCGTGCTGTGCAAAAAAGCATAAATCAGTCATATAAAAAGTGCAGGTGCTGGAGCTGATATATAGCTGATATACAGCTGTGCAAAAACTAGTGGCAGAGGAAAGAGAGTAAAATAATCGTTTAAATGAGGGAGCCTTGATAAAAAATATGTTAGAGATGCCACTCTAACTACTCACAGATACATCATGCAGATGATCTGGCTCTCCACTAACAAAGCTCAGCACCGGGTGCCTCCGTGATATGGATCCTGTATTTGTGCGGGCTTTTGTAAATGCACAACATAGTGATGACCTAGGGGGCAGCAGTTATATATGCTGCTACATTGTCCAATGTGTTATACTACTATATCCAGCCAGTAATGGTGACATACTACGGTATGCTGCATAATAAGGGTATTGAGCCATACAGTATCATTTGATTTTACATTGTTATCCGCATGTAGGTAAAAGAGCCATACAGTATCATTTGATTTTACACTGTTAACCGCATGTAGGTAAAAGGGTTAATAACTAATAGTGGCTATATGTGGTATACCTTAAACCAGGCATGTCCAAACTGCGGCCCTCCAGCTGTTGTTAATCTACATATCCCAGCATGCCCTGACACAGTTTTGCTGTCAGAGAATGCTAAAGCTGTGTCAGGGCATGCTGGGATGTGTAGTTTCTCAACAGCTGGAGGGAAGCAGTTTGGACTTGCCTGCCTTAAACTATACTGTACGTTTCCATGGTGATGGGGAGCACATTTGCAGGATGTGACGTGTTCTGACGTCACTTCCTTTTTGCGCTGCACGGAGCGGACTGCGTCCTGCCATCCAACTGCTGCCGAGCACTGGGTGAATGTCCTATATAATGTAAGCACTTTCTGTTTGTCTTTGACCTGAGGAAAATGCCTAATTTAAGTGGCATTGAAACGTTGCCTTTTCTATTATGCCGGTTTGAGAGATTTATTGACATAGCCACCAGGTGTGCCACGTTTGCTGTATATATATATATATATGTGTGTGTATATATATATATATATATATATATATATGTGTATATATACATAAATATATATATATATATGTGTGTGTATATATATATATATATATATATATATATTGTAGAGGCGGCACCTTTGTTTGCCCTTCTCCCTGCAGTTCCTCAACCACAGCAGGCAGCAGCTGGAGCCACTGTAAGGAACCGGGATCCAGAAATGCATTACAATAAAGAAATGCTGCATAAACTATGGCTCCTAGCAGCCCTTGCCTCTGTGAGCTCCAGCAGCAAGGGCTGCTGGAAGCTGTAGTTTATTCAGCGTTTTCTTTAGTGTAATGCGGTACGCCGATGGACCCCGGCGCCGTACAGTGGCTCCAGCTGCTGCCTGCTGTGGTTGATGCCAGGAGGGTGAGGAACTGCCAGGGGAACGGGGAACAAAGGTGCAAAGTGTATCTACCTTCTGGCTGCGGGTGGCACTGTCGGGTGGCACCCCTCCTTAGCTGGCGCCCCCGGTGAGTGCCATCCTGGCCAATAGGTAGATATGTCTCTGGTGGTGAACATAGGAATAGACTAGAGATGTGCACTTGAAATTTTTCGGGTTTTGTGTTTTGGTTTTGGGTTCGGTTCCGCGGCCGTGTTTTGGGTTCGACCGCGTTTTGGCAAAACCTCACCGAATTTTTTTTGTCGGATTCGGGTGTGTTTTGGATTCGGGTGTTTTTTTTTTAAAAACACTAAAAAACAGCTTAAATCATAGAATTTGGGGGTCATTTTGATCCCAAAGTATTATTAACCTCAAAAACCATAATTTCCACTCATTTTCAGTCTATTCTGAATACCTCACACCTCACAATATTATTTTTAGTCCTAAAATTTGCACCTAGGTCGCTGGATGACTAAGCTAAGCGACCCTAGTGGCCGACACAAACACCGTGCCCATCTAGGAGTGGCACTGCAGAGTCACGCAGGATGGCCCTTCCAAAAAACACTCCCCAAACAGCACATGACGCAAAGAAAAAAAGAGGCGCAATGAGGTAGCTGTGTGAGTAAGATAAGCGACCCTAGTGGCCGACACAAACACCGGGCCCATCTAGGAGTGGCACTGCAGTGTCACGCAGGATGGCCCTTCCAAAAAACCCTCCCCAAACAGCACATGACGCAAAGAAAAAAAGAGGCGCAATGAGGTAGCTGTGTGAGTAAGATAAGCGACCCTAGTGGCCGACACAAACACCGGGCCCATCTAGGAGTGGCACTGCAGTGTCACGCAGGATGGCCCTTCCAAAAAACCCTCCCCAAACAGCACATGACGCAAAGAAAAAAAGAGGCGCAATGAGGTAGCTGTGTGAGTAAGATAAGCGACCCTAGTGGCCGACACAAACACCGGGCCCATCTAGGAGTGGCACTGCAGTGTCACGCAGGATGGCCCTTCCAAAAAACCCTCCCCAAACAGCACATGACGCAAAGAAAAAAAGAGGCGCAATGAGGTAGCTGTGTGAGTAAGATAAGCGACCCTAGTGGCCGACACAAACACCGGGCCCATCTAGGAGTGGCACTGCAGTGTCACGCAGGATGGCCCTTCCAAAAAACCCTCCCCAAACAGCACATGACGCAAAGAAAAAAAGAGGCGCAATGAGGTAGCTGTGTGAGTAAGATAAGCGACCCTAGTGGCCGACACAAACACCGGGCCCATCTAGGAGTGGCACTGCAGTGTCACGCAGGATGGCCCTTCCAAAAAACATTCCACAAACAGCACATGACGCAAAGAAAAATTAAAGAAAAAAGAGGTGCAAGATGGAATTGTTCTTGGGCCCTCCCACCCACCCTTATGTTGTATAAACAGGACATGCACACTTTAACCAACCCATCATTTCAGTGACAGGGTCTGCCACACGACTGTGACTGAAATGACGGGTTGGTTTGGACCCCCACCAAAAAAGAAGCAATTAATCTCTCCTTGCACAAACTGGCTCTACAGAGGCAAGATGTCCACCTCATCATCATCCTCCGATATATCACCGTGTACATCCCCCTCCTCACAGATTATCAATTCGTCCCCACTGGAATCCACCATCTCAGCTCCCTGTGTACTTTGTGGAGGCAATTGCTGCTGGTCAATGTCTCCACGGAGGAATTGATTATAATTCATTTTAATGAACATCATCTTCTCCACATTTTCTGGATGTAACCTCGTACGCCGATTGCTGACAAGGTGAGCGGCGGCACTAAACACTCTTTCGGAGTACACACCTGTGGGAGGGCAACTTAGGTAGAATAAAGCCAGTTTGTGCAAGGGCCTCCAAATTGCCTCTTTTTCCTGCCAGTATAAGTACGGACTGTGTGACGTGCCTACTTGGATGCGGTCACTCATATAATCCTCCACCATTCTTTCAATGGTGAGAGAATCATATGCAGTGACAGTAGACGACATGTCCGTAATCGTTGTCAGGTCCTTCAGTCCGGACCAGATGTCAGCATCAGCAGTCGCTCCAGACTGCCCTGCATCACCGCCAGCGGGTGGGCTCGGAATTCTGAGCCTTTTCCTCGCACCCCCAGTTGCGGGAGAATGTGAAGGAGGAGATGTTGACAGGTCGCGTTCCGCTTGACTTGACAATTTTCTCACCAGCAGGTCTTTCAACCCCAGCAGACTTGTGTCTGCCGGAAAGAGAGATCCAAGGTAGGCTTTAAATCTAGGATCGAGCACGGTGGCCAAAATGTAGTGCTCTGATTTCAACAGATTGACCACCCATGAATCCTTGTTAAGCGAATTAAGGGCTCCATCCACAAGTCCCACATGCCTAGCGGAATCGCTCCGTGTTAGCTCCTCCTTCAATGTCTCCAGCTTCTTCTGCAAAAGCCTGATGAGGGGAATGACCTGACTCAGGCTGGCAGTGTCTGAACTGACTTCACGTGTGGCAAGTTCAAAGGGCATCAGAACCTTGCACAACGTTGAAATCATTCTCCACTGCGCTTGAGACAGGTGCATTCCACCTCCTATATCGTGCTCAATTGTATAGGCTTGAATGGCCTTTTGCTGCTCCTCCAACCTCTGAAGCATATAGAGGGTTGAATTCCACCTCGTTACCACTTCTTGCTTCAGATGATGGCAGGGAAGGTTCAGTAGTTTTTGGTGGTGCTCCAGTCTTCTGTACGTGGTGCCTGTACGCCGAAAGTGTCCCGCAATTCTTCTGGCCACCGACAGCATCTCTTGCACGCCCCTGTCGTTTTTTAAAAAATTCTGCACCACCAAATTCAAGGTATGTGCAAAACATGGGACGTGCTGGAATTTGCCCATATTTAATGCACACACAATATTGCTGGCGTTGTCCGATGCCACAAATCCACAGGAGAGTCCAATTGGGGTAAGCCATTCCGCGATGATCTTCCTCAGTTGCCGTAAGAGGTTTTCAGCTGTGTGCGTATTCTGGAAAGCGGTGATACAAAGCGTAGCCTGCCTAGGAAAGAGTTGGCGTTTGCGAGATGCTGCTACTGGTGCCGCCGCTGCCGTTCTTGCGGCGGGAGTCCATACATCTACCCAGTGGGCTGTCACAGTCATATAGTCCTGACCCTGCCCTGCTCCACTTGTCCACATGTCCGTGGTTAAGTGGACATTGGGTACAGCTGCATTTTTTAGGACACTGGTGAGTCTTTTTCTGAGGTCTGTGTACATTTTCGGTATCGCCTGCCTAGAGAAGTGGAACCTAGATGGTATTTGGTAACGGGGGCACACTACCTCAAGAAATTGTGTAGTTCCCTGTGAACTAACGGCGGATACCGGACGCACGTCTAACACCAACATAGTTGTCAAGGCCTCAGTTATCCGCTTTGCAGCAGGATGACTGCTGTGATATTTCATCTTCCTCGCAAAGGACTGTTGGACAGTCAATTGCTTACTGGAAGTAGTACAAGTGGTCTTCCGACTTCCCCTCTGGGATGACCATCGACTCCCAGCAGCAACAACAGCAGCGCCAGCAGCAGTAGGCGTTACACGCAAGGATGCATCGGAGGAATCCCAGGCAGGAGAGGAATCGTCAGAATTGCCAGTGACATGGCCTGCAGGACTATTGGCATTCCTGGGGAAGGAGGAAATTGACACTGAGGGAGTTGGTGGGGTGGTTTGCGTGAGCTTGGTTACAAGAGGAAGGGATTTACTGGTCAGTGGACTGCTTCCGCTGTCACCCAAAGTTTTTGAACTTGTCACTGACTTATTATGAATGCGCTGCAGGTGACGTATAAGGGAGGATGTTCCGAGGTGGTTAACGTCCTTACCCCTACTTATTACAGCTTGACAAAGGCAACACACGGCTTGACACCTGTTGTCCGCTTTTCTGTTGAAATACCTCCACACTGAAGAGCTGATTTTTTTGGTATTTTCACCAGGCATGTCAACGGCCATATTCCTCCCACGGACAACAGGTGTCTCCCCGGGTGCCTGACTTAAACAAACCACCTCACCATCAGAATCCTCCTGGTCAATTTCCTCCCCAGCGCCAGCAACACCCATATCCTCCTCATCCTGGTGTACTTCAACACTGACATCTTCAATCTGACTATCAGGAACTGGACTGCGGGTGCTCCTTCCAGCACTTGCAGGGGGCGTGCAAATGGTGGAAGGCGCATGCTCTTCACGTCCAGTGTTGGGAAGGTCAGGCATCGCAACCGACACAATTGGACTCTCCTTGTGGATTTGGGATTTCGAAGAACGCACAGTTCTTTGCGGTGCTTTTGCCAGCTTGAGTCTTTTCAGTTTTTTAGTGAGAGGCTGAGTGCTTCCATCCTCATGTGAAGCTGAACCACTAGCCATGAACATAGGCCAGGGCCTCAGCCGTTCCTTGCCACTCCGTGTGGTAAATGGCATATTGGCAAGTTTACGCTTCTCCTCCGACAATTTTATTTTAGGTTTTGGAGTCCTTTTTTTACTGATATTTGGTGTTTTGGATTTGACATGCTCTGTACTATGACATTGGGCATCGGCCTTGGCAGACGACGTTGCTGGCATTTCATCGTCTCGGCCATGACTAGTGGCAGCAGCTTCAGCACGAGGTGGAAGTGGATCTTGATCTTTCCCTAATTTTGGAACCTCAACATTTTTGTTCTCCATATTTTAATAGGCACAACTAAAAGGCACCTCAGGTAAACAATGGAGATGGATGGATACTAGTATACTTATGGATGGACTGCCGAGTGCCGACACAGAGGTAGCTACAGCCGTGGACCACCGTACTGTGTCTGCTGCTAATATAGACTGGATGATAATGATATGAAATCAATATATATATATGTATGTATATATAATATCACTAGTACTGCAGCCGGACAGTTAGATAATATATTTATTAGGTAATGATGACTGATGACGGACCTGCTGGACACTGTAAGCTCAGCAGCACCGCAGACTGCTACAGTAAGCTACTATACTATAGTAGTATGTACAAAGAAGAAAGAAAAAAAAAAAACACGGGTAGGTGGTATACAATTATGGATGGACTGCCGAGTGCCGACACAGAGGTAGCTACAGCCGTGGACTAACGTACTGTGTCTGCTGCTAATATAGACTGGATGATTGATAATGAGATGAAATCAATATATATATGTATGTATATATAATATCACTAGTACTGCAGCCGGACAGGTAGATAATATATTTATTAGGTAATGATGACTGATGACGGACCTGCTGGACACTGTCAGCTCAGCAGCACCGCAGACTGCTACAGTAAGCTACTATACTATAGTAGTATGTACAAAGAAGAAAGAAAAGAAAAAAACCACGGGTAGGTGGTATACAATTATGGATGGACTGCCGAGTGCCGACACAGAGGTAGCTACAGCCGTGGACTAACGTACTGTGTCTGCTGCTAATATAGACTGGATGATTGATAATGAGATGAAATCAATATATATATGTATGTATATATAATATCACTAGTACTGCAGCCGGACAGGTAGATAATATATTTATTAGGTAATGATGACTGATGACGGACCTGCTGGACACTGTCAGCTCAGCAGCACCGCAGACTGCTACAGTAAGCTACTATACTATAGTAGTATGTACAAAGAAGAAAGAAAAAAAAAAAACACGGGTAGGTGGTATACAATTATGGATGGACTGCCGAGTGCCGACACAGAGGTAGCTACAGCCGTGGACTAACGTACTGTGTCTGCTGCTAATATAGAGTCTAGACTGGATGATAAATTATTGATAATGAGATGAAATCAATATAATATCACTAGTACTGCAGCCGGACAGGTACTATATATATTTATTATGTAATGACTGATGACGGACCTGCTGGACACTGTCAGGTCAGCACAGCACCGCAGACTGCTACAGTAAGCTACTATAGTAGTATGTATAAAGAAGAATGAAAAAAAAAAAACCACGGGTAGGTGGTATACAATATTATATATATATATATATTATATACAATTATATATATATATATATATATATATATATATATATATTAAACTGGTGGTGATTGATTATTAAACTGGTGGTCACTTCAGGTCACGTTGCAACTTGCAACTAGTACTCCGAGGCCTAAGCAGACAATCACAAAATATATTATTATACTGGTGGTCAGTGTGGTCACAACAATGGCAGTGTGGCACTGACTCTGGCAGCAAAAGTGTGCACTGTACGTTATATGTACTCCTGAGTCCTGCTCTCAGACTCTAACTGCTCCCCACTGTCAGTGTCTCCCCCACAAGTCAGATAATACACTTACAGTCACACTATCTAATCTATAAATATCACTTCAGCAAGTAGTATAGTAGTATACAGTATAGTAGTACTCCTCCTAATAATGCTCCCCAAAATACTGTGTCTCTCTCTTCTCTAAACGGAGAGGACGCCAGCCACGTCCTCTCCCTATGACTCTCAATGCACGTGTGAAAATGGCGGCGACGCGCGGCTCCTTATATAGAATCCGAGTCTCGCGATAGAATCCGAGCCTCGCGAGAATCCGACAGCGTGATGATGACGTTCGGGCGCGCTCGGGTTAGCCGAGCAAGGCGGGAAGATCCGAGCCTGCTCGGACCCGTGTAAAAAAACCTGAAGTTCGGGCGGGTTCGGATTCAGAGGAACCGAACCCGCTCATCTCTAGAATAGACTGCAATGTAAGAGCAGGATTATAGAAGAAAGGAGGGATTATGTACAAGTAAGAGTGTAAAAAGGATTTTGTTGAGGGCCATGTGAGCACAGAATTAAGTGCATGGGAGTTAGTAGGAGGCAAAGTAAGGAATAAGGAAAATATATTGAGAGGTGAGTTGTAGATGCTGGGGATGGACTATAGATGATAGAAGGCAAAGCCCAGGTAGTTTCTATTATGATGGATCAAAGATGATGTCCAATGGAAGATGTGTCTGTCCTGATCCTTGAGCTAGTGGACATTCTCTACCACAGACTCTGCTCATAGTCATTTCTGACCTTCACAAACTATTTCTCATCAAGCTATCCACATATGATAAATAATTTTGAGGAGTTCAGGACTGACTTACCTTCATCAATACTCACCAGAACACATCTAAAGGCTTTCAAATGGTATAACTCATTACAGCTGGTCATAGCTTGGAGAGTCGAGATGCAGCTTCCCCATAGTTTTACCCCACTCGGTTTAGTGGAGCCAACTGATGTCCTGACCTTCTTGTTTCAAAAAATATTACTTGGTGAGACCTATCAAATGTATGTCTATAATCACATCATCTAGCAATACATGGAGACTTAATTATAATATTATTTTTGAACTTTGAGCAATTGTTTAATCTACTTGTGTAATGCCATTCATGGTGTATTAATCTCTATTATGCTATGCATTTATATTGTTATTTCTCATATTCATTATTATTTTTGTTGTTTTGGTTTAAAATAAATTAGCATTTTTTTTATTATTCTGAACTCGTTTTTTAAATTGCGACTATAGGGCTATTGGGAGCAAAGCAAAAAAAATCAAGTTACTTTGTATCTGGAAACAAACCACGTTACATTGTAAGGGATGCAGATAAAAAATATTTTTGTATGCAGAGCAAATACAGGGTACTTTTGCATGTAGCCCACAAATGCTGGACAGCTTTACTTTTACACTGCAATTTAGATTTCAGTTTTGAACATGTCCCTCAATTTTAATTCACCCTGCACATATTAAATCTGTTAACAAAGCTAAATATTTATCTTATTAAATACACGTTAAAGGTTAAAGAACACAGTACGCAATTGGCGCAAAAAGTACCGCAAGGGTACTCCCTTAACTATACCTTAAGGAATGTACTTATACTGTAAACCTCTGTGTAGTGGTAGAGTGTAAATGCAACACAGTGTAACCTTATTAACTTCAAAGCTGTTTGAGCGTCACCGACGCTCTGAGAGTACTTAACACTATAAGAAATACACAGATACCTGGGCTTAGGGTCTAACGCCTTATATATATATTATGGATGGTATGCTTGCAAAAGAATAATACAATACAATTATACACTACAATATAACATAGACTACCTAACCAGATAACTACACAGGAAATACAATACAATACAATACTATTTAAGGGAAAATAAGAGAGAAAGAGGGGAAGAGAGAGAGAGAGAGAGAGAAATGGCTCACAATAACAAGAAGATCAATATGATTGCAGAGAAGCTTACACATGTGAGGAACAATCGCTGCGCAGTTATTCAATGCTGAGAATCTTTGTGGAGAAAATACTTGACCTTACCCATACTGGCTGTCCCTATATACACAACCCTACAATACCGCATGGGACAGAAGCTAGACTCCATTTTGAGAAAACTCCCATGAAGACTGCAACACATGGTTGAAAGGGGGAGGGGAAAACACCCGGCAGCAGCCATTTTAGATTTGCAGGTCCAAACACATGGCACTCTCTACTACACCACAATCACATAGCAGAAGACACAAGACTCCATTTTATTCCAAAATGTCCAAGCCTCAGAACAATGCATATGATCTGATTTTACAATTTCAAACCATCTAAATCACCTTTCACAATTTCAATCCAACTTCCTAGAACCATCTTATTCACTTTCACATTCCAAACAACTTCAGTATCTCAATAACCAGAGCATATTCATCACAAGACCAGATCACAATGTAACCACACATCTCAGCCTGCCATTGCTACCAGCACATGTTCAAACGTAACTGCATGGTGGTATTTATGATTAACAAGATATATTATAACTAACCAGCACAATCTATTTTAAATCACCATAGGCAAACAAATACCACAAATACTATGCTACAGATTGTCTACTGTTCCAATTCATCACAGACTTCACAGAGTGTCAACACAAACACCCAACAATCACACAACCAAGTTACAATATCCTATTTAATCCAGCACCATTGACCTTAAAGCAATCTATCTAGATTTCCTTATCTAGCCATGTGAATTCATTACTTAGCCTTTAGTTTGTAGGTCAGTCCTGGGGATGTAGCCTCCATGCTGCTGGGTGCCAGGTAGCTGTGTGAGTGAGTGAGTGAGCCCTGTGATCTCCAGTGGGTATATCATACCCTCATTCCAGCTCTGGGGGTGTGTCAACAACAAGATGTGTGTGTGTGTCCCTCACAGCATGTGAGCCAGCTGCATCAGTGGCCTTGGTTATGCAAAACAATGGGTGATGACCAACACATTCCTGTCTTGTGGGAAGCTATTGTTTGGCGAATACTATCTCACTGTCTACTCTCAGTTGAGACAATGACATCTCAGCAATCATTCTTCTGGAGACAAATCCTAACCCATTGGTAAACACAGGTGTTGGCCCTCCTCATTGAGTCTCAAAGCTCAGTGTAATTAAAGGCTATTGTACTCCGTCTGCGGGAAAGATACTGATTTGGAATACAATTAATCTTCAATTACTATTCCTGTGCTTACCTATGCATAACACCATGTGAAGCCCTCACAACATGCAAACTATTGTTTGGGGGATCTCTAAGGTCAAAGAGCCATTTGAGACCCACTGATACCTGTTGGACTCAGGGGGATATTAACTTATAAAATACATTATATGGTTGAATTATGTAACGATTGAGTCGCACGCTGGGCACACAGAAACTCTACCGTAAATGCGCATACAGTGCGCCTGCGGGTGCACGTAACAGCGGGTATGCGCATGCACGGGAGAGCGCTCGCATGCGCAGCGCGGACATGTATGAGGTGCAAATATGGCAGTGTGCATAGTGATATTTTTCTGACTTTGACAGTCCACTCTTTGGCAGTCAACAATAACTGCCACTTCCTAAAACATTTCAAAAGGAGAAAAATATATGTCAAGTGTAAATACATTTCCATGGTTGGGTTGGGGAGGAGAAAGAGAAGGTGTGAAAAGGGTATGACCTAGTGAGATAGCAAAAGCATGTGTGTATGAATCCATGTTTGGGGGGTCATGTATCATCGTGCCGTACGTGTTTTAAATCAAGCTTCGAGGTATTGCGAAGTATACATTTGAATTCCTTCTTATCCCGTGGTACGGGTCTGTGGATGGGCTGTCAAACTTTACCGAGCTCTTTTCGGCTGTGGTTGTAACAAAATGGGGGAGCACATTTTAGTTGATGATACATGAATGGGGGAATATGTGATTGCTGATATCTGTGCCTGTATTCCCTATCGACTATGTGTATAATTACCTGAGGGTTGTAGAGATGAAGATAAGACATAATTACGGTAAATGCAGTGGTATTCTATGTCAGGTTAATGAACATTCGTCGATTGAGGTCTTGTTTGGTGTCTGTTGAATGCAGTCTTCTTTGTGCTTTTGCCCATTAGGTGCGAGCAAAAAGCTTTGTCAATGTCCATAGATTTACAAAAATGTTGGGCTAGCGTAATTTTAAAATTTCTAGGGAAACTGGGGATCTATGGCAAAGTTCATCAAATCTCTGTGTATCAGGTTGTCAAAACTTCTTCTTTAATCCATCCGTTGTCTGTATACAGGATCATCAAACTCCTCGTCAAAAGTGGGTCTTTTTACCTAGGAGAAACCGGAAAAACAGGTGAAAGAAACGGACCGTATAATCGCATTTTCATCACATCATTGTTTCTACCGTTGGGTCATAAATCAAATCCATTGGAATTACAATTTCCCCACTCCTTAGACTCATTACCTCAATTAGTACTTTTCCAATATAACACAATCCTTCTGAGTTTGGGGCAAGCCGCTCATACGCCTTTCTCCCGCATGTGAAATATGCATCATCGGGGAGAACATATGGGACTGAATATGTCATTACCATGTTACACATTTTCCATGTGAACTCTCCTAACCCTAATTCTCCCATCTGTCTAGTACACCTATCAGTTTGTACGATCTGTGCACTGTATCCTAGTGATACCTCTCCAACTCTCGTGATCCTATTTCCTAGGGTATACCTATATCGGAAAGATTTTCCTCTACTGGCTATGTGGCGTATAAGCTCTGTATCTGTGGGCATTCTATCTGCTCTATGCGAAAAGGTCATGGTTTGGTTACTCCATGACACTTCCCAATTTCCCGGCTTTCGGGGATTGGAGATGTTAAAACATAATAGGGACCTATCCACATGGTATTGGTGGAGCTTCAAACTAGGAGGGCTGGAGATATTAAACCTCCTGTCCACCGGTCTCCCACCACTTAACTCAAGTACCTCCCCTAACGCTAAAGGAAATGGTACTAGCCCTGGTTTGCTATGACCTTGAGGCACTTGAGAGCATACCCAACAATCTTCTCCATTTAACACACTACCCACTAAGGAGTGACAGTCACCCAATGGATGCCGGTCCACATGGACACCAAAACTGGATTGGCACTCCTCAATGCACCCATCCTCCACTACGTTGTCACAGAGCCTACAGATACAGTTTTCTTCAACTAACAATCCCCCACAATGTTTACAAATAACATGGCTGCTAGATCGTTTCCGGTACTCGCCTTTGCTTGGTGGTTGTGTTGCTATTGGAAATTTACACCTCCGTCTCAGTCATCGGAACCTTTCTGGATCCTTTCTCGACCTCACTGGTACTCTCGCCAGAACAGACTGTTCTGGTTAACATCATGGTCAACAGGAAAATCCGGGTCACAGTCTCTTGGGGCAAGTCCATCTTACAGGAGGAGAAAAGAAGAAATTTGTAATGGGGGTACAGGAAAACAGTTTGAGGGGGAGAGAAACTTGTCACGATAATTAAGTTCTCTAGTCTTGTTGTTCTTCTTGTTCTGCTGTCATCTCAAAGGTGCTGTCTCTCAGTCTTCCAAACGAACATTCCGATGATGCAATATTCCTTCCAAATCAGCGATCTCTCTGTAAGGAGCAAAAATCTTGCATTACCATTTGTCTAACTGATGTGTGACATACCATCTTTTAAACATGAAAACATGAGTGAGAAGAGAGAGGAAACAAAAAAAAACAAAAGAGAGAGAGAACAATTTATATGCATATATAACATAACACATCAATAAACAACAGAAAAAAAAAAGAAACATTTTTCAAACATAAACATTTTCTAAAACATTGTCAGATCATCAGGCTGTCATATCTACATGTCCCATGGTTTCCTTGCGCAGTCCCTCCCCCCAGCACTTCCATATTCCATTGTCTGTATCTGGCCAGAATACATTGGTGCGGATAGGTCATGCTGGGGTTTGGTAGACTTCTGCAAAGACCAAGTATATATGCAATGTTAGAATCCTACCAATAATCGTCAGAGGTGGGGAGAGAGAAAAAGAAAACATTTCACAGATACATTTACAACGTTTCACACGGTCATTCCTGTGTCTTCAGGGAATGACCTCCCAATTTATTAACCGTTACCTCAGGCTTACCATCAGTCCTAATGATCACCTTTCCTGACTATATATTATGGGTGTGGCCCAAAATTCTTCCTATATGATCCCTGTTTATAACTTGGTGTGTCCTAACTTTTGCTCATTTTCATGTCTAGGGGGTCTGACTTTATGTGGGCTGTTGCAGTTACTGGCATAATGCCCTTCTCTTCTACAATGATAACAAACCCTGGGTTTCCTCCAAGTGTCAATGACCTGAGGTTTTGGTTGATTTGATGCCTCCTCAAACGCTCGGATGCTCATCGCCATCAACCGCTTTCCCTGTGCTTCCCTGCTTCCTTGGATATCATGGTTATGTCATTGTCTAGGGCGTTGATATACCTTCTGTGAATCTTTGATCATACACTTAGATCTTTCCTAGGATCTGGGAAATCAGACATGATTGATCTCAATTCTGTCCGGGACCAGGGATGGCGCATTGCACTGTCCTTGACGGGAATGATTCCCTGATCGTCAGTCTTCCCATTGGGGACTGTGATCACCCTGACAGGACTAAACTCAATTACATCACCTTGTTTTGGTCTTACAATATGGGGTACATTTGTTTGTGCGTGATATAAAACATTGTACGTACCTGTGGACACGACCTCACCTGACCCTCCGTTAGGGGGTTTGATTATTGCCTTTACCGATTTGGTCGCGTCCACCTGGATGTCTTGTGTGATGGCTGCTGTAAGAGGTGCCGACATCGTGTTGGGTTCACTTTCTTGTTCGTATTCCTGAGGGAAGTTTGACATGGGGTGCGACTTGCACAGGTTAACATTTGTAATTTTTTTTTACACTTTCATTTTCATAAACATTGTTACATTTTACACTTTCATTCTTAAGACAGTTACTAAGTGCGTTTTTATCGTACAACCTTGTGCCTTTCTCCGCAACCACAATTCTCTCCATTGCCATGTCTCTCCTCCCAAGATGAAAGTCAGATATGTCAGTTACCTCTCTTTGAAATTCACTTTCCTGTTGCCACAGGTTTAAACAATCATAATGTTTGCTCCGTCTCTTTGCTGATTTGATGAGACATATCCTCCTCCTTAAATTTTGCAACACTTCTGAGCTGAAGCTACCTACTCTTGGGAATTTCTCCCCGTCATGTACTGTCATTCTCTCCCATTCATCACATAAAACCTCTGTGTGTGAACCATATTTTTCACACATTACATACCTTGCCGACCCGATTGGTTGGTTTACTAAATCAACCCGAACCGAGGTTGATCGCCCCCTACCTGAACAACTGGCCCCCATAACTTGCAGGTGTTGCTTTTCTTCAGCGAACCCTTACAAAAACCAAGATGTCCGGGGCAGGCTGGCGGTGAAGTTTACCGAGTACTCCACTCACTTCTCGCCCACGTTGGCCAGTAACACAATCACTGTATCCAGAGCTGTTGTACCCAACCTAGGGCCCCTGTGAACCTTTATTTACTGGGGCGCGTTCCCCAGCAAGTATCGGTTGTTGGATAGTTCCTGAGTGACCAGCGAACTTCCCTTAAAATAAAAAAAATTTCACAAATCACGTTAAAATGTACAAATAGCGTTTATGACCTTCGTACACAAATAGTACCGGTCAGGTTTACTAATGCACACAATTACGTGCGGTACAATGGTTCAGCACATAAGCAACTAATCTTATGTGCGGAGCGACCAGTGGAATCGAAAATTTCGGCTGCGAATTCCTTCAGCCAGAGCTTAATGGCCTATATGGGTTCCGCACCAACCCTTCTTGGTGTTGTGCTACTTGTCTCTATAGCGGACTTCCTTGTCTGCTGTACCTGGACCTCCTGGTCTGTTATGCGACCTCCTGGTCTGTTACAGTATGACCTCCTGGTCTGCTACACTCTAATGCTCAAATTTTATGTTTAACCAGGGATGCCTCCCTAGCCACCATGCACGTCACTTACATGTATGTACCTTCACGAGAACTCGATACTTTTCTTGTGGTTCAACCTCAAAATTGTATATAACACACTCACTCACCACATGTACACTTTTGTTTCTATTTCTATTTCTGCGCAGAAATTTTCTTTAGACCAGATGTGTTGTGAATTTGGAGAAGGATCTGTTAATCTAAATTTCGGACACTAAAATAGACTTGCGCTACTTACCACGTTGCCACCTTTCCGCCTGTTGCAATAACACTATCGTGTGATTTGAGTTACGTGGGCGTACCCGGACGCTCCGTTGCGTAATATACGCTGCGTGCGTCGGCCTTTGAGTTGCGTACGCGAGTCTCAGCCCTTTGTTAGAGACACGTGCACGCAAAGCAAATATCCACCGTAACACAATGTACACTTTTATCAATGTAGATGATCCTCGATCATCTACCGCGCACCACACCAATCTCTCCTTATACCTTAGGTAGAGTTGCGTGTGGGCTTTTTACAATTATACCCTTAAATATTACTTTTTATCTTATTAACTACTAATAGCAACAAATCTTTCTTAGCACGTTATCAATGCAAATGGCAAACAGGAAGGTGAGATGTGAAACTTACACAAATGAACATGCAATTCTAAATTAATCTAATAACATATATTGATGTAAGCACACGCATATAGATTTTACATATAAGTACCAATCACTATTACTTATGATTGACTATGATATAGATTAAATAAATGCATTAAAAAACTCATTAAATGATGATTTCTTTTTGACAATGGATGGCTGATTATTTCCTGAGTCAACTGACAATCAGCCGTTCAAAAAAAAATAAAAAAAATTTGACCTTCCCAAAATGGCCGCAGCTCCTCCCCCTTCCACCTCCATAAGGGTCACACAAAATGGTGGACAGACCATGCGGCCTCTCCTGCCATAAAGAAAATCACCATGCTAGCTCCCAAAGTAACTTTTAAATGTACTTTTAAACCTACTTAAACAGATAAACAATCTAATCTTAATCAAACACGATATGATCCATTTGAACCTGGTTTTGCGACAATAAAAATACATTTTAGCATCTTAAATATTATGAGAAACGCCTTGTCCCTTAAAATTTCCTATCAGCGTCTTACTGATACCACAATACATTAACGTGGATGTTTTTTTTTTTTTTTTTCAGCATTTTGCGAGATGTCCATCATTAGCCGGTCAATTACAGCCGCGTTTGTAATGTACAGTGCATCATTAAGATCGTGATATCCCGGACGAGCCCCCATCTAACAAAGCTAAATATTTATCTTATTAAATACACGTTAAAGGTTAAAGAACACAGTACGCAATTGGCGCAAAAAGTACCGCAAGGGTACTCCCTTAACTATACCTTAAGGAATGTACTTATACTGTAAACCTCTGTGTAGTGGTAGAGTGTAAATGCAACACAGTGTAACCTTATTAACTTCAAAGCTGTTTGAGCGTCACCGACGCTCTGAGAGTACTTAACACTATAAGAAATACACAGATACCTGGGCTTAGGGTCTAACGCCTTATATATATATTATGGATGGTATGCTTGCAAAAGAATAATACAATACAATTATACACTACAATATAACATAGACTACCTAACCAGATAACTACACAGGAAATACAATACAATACAATACTATTTAAGGGAAAATAAGAGAGAAAGAGGGGAAGAGAGAGAGAGAGAGAGAGAGAAATGGCTCACAATAACAAGAAGATCAATATGATTGCAGAGAAGCTTACACATGTGAGGAACAATCGCTGCGCAGTTATTCAATGCTGAGAATCTTTGTGGAGAAAATACTTGACCTTACCCATACTGGCTGTCCCTATATACACAACCCTACAAAACCGCATGGGACAGAAGCTAGACTCCATTTTGAGAAAACTCCCATGAAGACTGCAACACATGGTTGAAAGGGGGAGGGGAAAACACCCGGCAGCAGCCATTTTAGATTTGCAGGTCCAAACACATGGCACTCTCTACTACACCACAATCACATAGCAGAAGACACAAGACTCCATTTTATTCCAAAATGTCCAAGCCTCAGAACAATGCATATGATCTGATTTTACAATTCCAAACCATCTAAATCACCTTTCACAATTTCAATCCAACTTCCTAGAACCATCTTATTCACTTTCACATTCCAAACAACTTCAGTATCTCAATAACCAGAGCATATTCATCACAAGACCAGATCACAATGTAACCACACATCTCAGCCTGCCATTGCTACCAGCACATGTTCAAACGTAACTGCATGGTGGTATTTATGATTAACAAGATATATTATAACTAACCAGCACAATCTATTTTAAATCACCATAGGCAAACAAATACCACAAATACTATGCTACAGATTGTCTACTGTTCCAATTCATCACAGACTTCACAGAGTGTCAACACAAACACCCAACAATCACACAACCAAGTTACAATATCCTATTTAATCCAGCACCATTGACCTTAAAGCAATCTATCTAGATGTCCTTATCTAGCCATGTGAATTCAATACTTAGCCTTTAGTTTGTAGGTCAGTCCTGGGGATGTAGCCTCCATGCTGCTGGGTGCCAGGTAGCTGTGTGAGTGAGTGAGTGAGCCCTGTGATCTCCAGTGGGTATATCATACCCTCATTCCAGCTCTGGGGGTGTGTCAACAACAAGATGTGTGTGTGTGTCCCTCACAGCATGTGAGCCAGCTGCATCAGTGGCCTTGGTTATGCAAAACAATGGGTGATGACCAACACATTCCTGTCTTGTGGGAAGCTATTGTTTGGCGAATACTATCTCACTGTCTACTCTCAGTTGAGACAATGACATCTCAGCAATCATTCTTCTGGAGACAAATCCTAACCCATTGGTAAACACAGGTGTTGGCCCTCCTCATTGAGTCTCAAAGCTCAGTGTAATTAAAGGCTATTGTACTCCGTCTGCGGGAAAGATACTGATTTGGAATACAATTAATCTTCAATTACTATTCCTGTGCTTACCTATGCATAACACCATGTGAAGCCCTCACAACATGCAAACTATTGTTTGGGGGATCTCTAAGGTCAAAGAGCCATTTGAGACCCACTGATACCTGTTGGACTCAGGGGGATATTAACTTATAAAATACATTGGCCCTCATTCCGAGTTGATCGCTAAGAGTTTTCGCAACGCAAATGTACGAAATGTAAGTATCTGCGCATGCGCAAATGCGTGATTACGCATGCGCGAGTACATACGTACGACAACTGGGCAAAATTACTCAGAAAAAAAAAGCCGTAACTGGCAAACGAAAACGAGGAGTGGCGTGGGCGTGGCGGAGGCGAGACTTCGCAATGCTCCGACATGGGCGTGAAAGTGGGCGTACAGTGTGGGAGTATGCAACTCGCAATGGGCGTGTTTTTCGCAAATAAACATTGTCGCTGTTAAAACTAACATAGGAAACCGTAGCAACATTCACGCAGCAGCCGAGTAGGTCTGCAGTTACTCTACATTTGCGAAGTACTGGTACAAGTGTGTATGCAGTAATTAGCAGTTAATTGGATAGCACATTCATCTGATGTCCAATTACTTGTTAATTAATGAGCAGATGAAAGTTACCAACCAGCAATTGTCTGAACACACATTACATGTTTATTCTACTCACATATAAATCTCACACACTGCCAAATAAGGGTGTGATTTTTGTTGAATTTGTTGTGTAAGCATTTTTAAAACTTGTTTTAATGTGTGTAAGACTCCCAAATACAAGCAAGTGAAAATATTTGTGAAAGTGTTTGAAATCTGCAACATTTTTTACAAATAAACCAACATCCACATAATGCAGCATACACTTTAATTTAGTCTTAAAAGTCACAATAATATTTGATTATAATATCTGACAATGTTTGAAATGATGTCCTGTTGACCATAGATATTTATAAAAAGCGTCGTGTCTGTTTTCTTAATATGGACATTAAAGTGTGGTGCAAAGCATACCTTTTTTTTGTTTTTATTTTCAATTTTTAAGGAGAATTAGCAGATTGGTCTACAAGTGTCTATATGCTGACCTAATCTTTCTGGAACTGCATTACCTTGAAGAAACTGCTCAAATTTTTTAAATATATTTTTTATTACTATAATAATATTTCACAACATTTAAACATGGCTCCACGTGAGTCGCACAGGCAGAGATGGACCAAGCAGCAAGCAGATGGCACTGACAATCATTAGATAGCAGAACTCAGTACTCTGCAAAATTCTGCTTCTGACAAAAGTATATTTTTAAAGCATAAATAAAACATGACACACCCTGCCACACACAAATTTTAAACCAAATGAGAAAGAATTAGGATCCACCACACAAACACAACAATACATAGCACACTAGTAAGAGGAAGATGGCTCTGGTGTTTATACACATAAACTCACAGGCTACAATACATCCAAACAGAAAGAATACATTTCACTAAGAGGGAGTTATCCATTCTGGTCACACAAGCCAACTCCAAAAATACATAGAGGCAACATCAAAAACATGGGTGCTGCCCATCTGGAGAGACATCATTTTCTTCTTTTTCTCCCCGCCTGAGGCTGTTCTTCTTTGGAAGGTCTGCGGAGCGACCTTCGTTGGGCCTGCCCAGTGGGCTGTTCTTCCTGGGCAGGGGCAGGGGAGGGAGCCGATGTGGGTGGCTCTCTGCCACTGTGGGCAAGGGAGACAGCGATGGCCTGGAGCCCTTGCAAGATGTTATTTGCAAGGGTTTGGAATGAGGAGGCAAGTTGTTCTTGGCCCTGCCTGATCTCTGCCAGACCTTGGCAGAGTTGAGCAACACCTTGCTCAACACAGGTTCGGTGCTCAGTGAGCCGGACAGCTATCTGGCTTACCTCCCGGATGACCCCGTCTTGAAACCGATTTAGGCTCTCACCATACCTAGCGATTTCAAGCAGGATCTCCGGGATAGCAGAGGGTTGGGTGGGGGGGCCAGTAGGAACCTGCAGAGGTGGGATTTGTTGGCCCACACTGCCAGACTCACTAGGTCCCTCCACCTCAGCCTCAACCACATAACCGTCCTGTGACTCAAACGGATCACCCCCCTGTGCTGTGTTTTGTGGCAAGCAAATAGAAGAATGTGTGGGAAAAAAGTAGGATACAAAATTAGTTTATTATTATAAATACTGTCAAAATTACAGACAACAAAATGTGTAAACTTACCTTCCAAGTCATGTCCCGTCAGGATCTCAGGCAGGTCCGTGTCCATATGAGACACCCCTTGGCCCTCCTCATAACTGACACAGGGCATCGCCATCTCCTCCAAGTCAGTATACTCCACAGCGACAGGTGCTCCTCCACCTGTAGCCCTTGAGGCATTCCACTCCGCAGCCCTCTTTGCCTTCAGGCGGGATTTGAAGTCGGCCCACCTACATATGTATTGTGAAAGAGGGACAAAGTAGAGTCTTATTATTTGTCTAAGCTAATATATAGGACACGTGTTCTGCTTGTGTTTGCTAGACATAACATCACATGTAACTACATTTTTTAGTCAACTTAGCACAGAAAAAGGACTGTCAATATGCACTTACCGTCGTCTCACTTCCTGTGATGTTCTGACGACAGAGCCAACTTCATTCACAGATTTTCTGATGTCTCTCCAGATTCGTTCTTTTGAAGCAGCCCCCATGTTTTTTGGCCCTCTATGGATTTTGGACATGGCCTGCGTGACCAAGACACGCAACTCCCTCTTAGTGAATGCAGGCTGTCTTTTCTTCCGTCTGGAGGTAGCCTGTGAGGTTTCTTCTTGTTGGTCATCACCATCTTCCTCCTCACTAGCAGCTTCTGTCTGTTGTGTTTGTGTGGCTAAAGCCAATTCTCCCTCAGTTTGGTCACTTTGTGTGTGTGGCAGGGTATCCCCAGTCAATTGTTGTGGTTCAGAAGCAGACATTTGCAGAGTACTAGGTCCTGCCTCTTCAACATCCGCAGAGGCGGATTCCAACATGCGCCTTTGGCAATCTAGGCGTCTTTTCCGCAATGCCATCTCCTGCTCTGCAATGCGGTCCATCTCTGCTGCGATTTGCTCACGAGAAGCCATGTTTGTGATGACGTGTGTACGCCGAGGTGTGTGCTTATATACCTACGTGCGTAGCGTTAATTCACACAGGTGTACACTGTTAATCTGATTAATGATTGCACTGCTTATTTAAGGGCCTACTTTGCACGCTGTGAGTGTAGGTAGTTTGGAGTTTCACTTGAGTTTGTTGGCTTGTGCGTGAAGGTGCTATAGGAATTTTCAGAGTGAGTAATTGTCAAGCATACATTTGTCCTTTCGTTTGCGTTTAGAATATAGTCAGTGTAGCATTTTGTCTGCGATTTTTCGTTTGTGAGTATTCTGGAATTCGTCTTGTTGTTCATTTTTTTATTTCAAAGTGTTTATTTTATGTTGATTGTTTGTTATTCTTTTTTACACATATATATTTAGCTAGTCCATTTTTGCAAATAAACCTGTGCTTCATTGCTTTTACTGACATTTTTGTTCTCTTGTAGGAGATTTTTTTTGGGAGACGTAACCCTAGTTGATTTTGTTTATTTGGTGTGCTATATAACACAAAGAGTTCCTTTCTTTATTTTGGATCAGGTAAGTTCCCTGGGCCTGTGTTGGTGCCTGTTTTGTTTATTGGTCTGTATGTTGTTTTTGACTGTCATATTTGCTCTCTTGTAGGAGTTTTTTTTTGGGTGACGTAACCCTAGTTGATTTTGTTTATTTGGTGTGCTATATAACACAAAGAGTTCCTTTCTTTATTTTGGATCAGGTAAGTTCCCTGGGCCTGTGTTGGTGCCTGTTTTGTTTATTGGTCTGTATGTTGTTTTTGACTGTCATATTTGCTCTCTTGTAGGAGTTTTTTTTTGGGTGACGTAACCCTAGTTGATTTTGTTTATTTGGTGTGCTATATAACACAAAGAGTTCCTTTCTTTATTTTGGATCAGGTAAGTTCCCTGGGCCTGTGTTGGTGCCTGTTTGTGTTTGTTCAAAGTGTTTTGATTATGTTTGTTTTCCATCTTGATAATAAATGTTATGTTTTGTACCGGGATTGATCAGCAAAGTAGTGTTGTTCTTGGCTGGGCTAGCTACTAAAGGGCTAACTTTTTATTTTTTTAATTTAAATTTTTTTAACCAATTATTCTTAATTTTGTAGTAGTTGTTTGTGATGTGTTTGATGTTCTGTTTTTTAAATAATAGTATTTTTAACAATTACAATTTAACATATGTAGCTTTCATTATAAAAATAATTATTTTATTTTTTTTTATAATATTCTTTTTGGTCCTGAATTGAACCCAGAAAAAATGTCTTACGCTCCTGCAGTAAGTTGACACACCCTTTTTGTAATAATTTTTTGTTTGCATATTTTTTGGACTTTGTTTTTGTCTTATTCAATTTTTTTTTTTGTTTTTATAAAAGTGTGTGATGTCTATATTTATCGCAGCAGAAGCCCTACCTCCCCAACCCACGCCAGCACTCCCACCCCAACCGCCAGCCCCACAACCACAACCGGCTCCTCATCAACCAAGGCAACGGAGGCGTGCTAGGCCACCAATTTTCCGACCCCGTGTCCTACTTTTTGGGATGCCAGATGATGTGGTTGTACGTAGATACAGGCTGCCACCACATCTAATCCTAGACACTCTCTCCATAATAGAGAGTGATCTGGAGTCTGAAATTCGGTATCCTACAGCAATACCACCATTGACACAATTCCTTGCTGTGTTACATTTTTTGGCAACAGGGTCTTACCAGCATGTGGTTGGAGACCTGGTTGGCATGTCGCAGGGCCAGTTCAGTAAGGTCCTGCGGCGTGTCTGCCAGGCTTTCCTCAAGCGTGTGAAGCAATTTATTGCTATGCCTTTGGATGTTGGTGCCCTAGATGTGGTGAAGCGGCAATTTGCGGAAGGTGGTAGTCGCTTCCCACATGTTATTGGGGTTGTGGATGGCACACATGTAGCTATTCAGCCACCAAAACATAATGAAGAAATTTATAGAAACAGGAAACTGTTTCATTCTCTGAATGTAATGGTTGTTTGTGGGCCATCCCTCCAGATCCTTTCCCTGAACGCAAAGTTTACTGGAAGTTCCCATGATGCGTATGTCATTAGACAATCAGGGATATGGCACAGATTAAGATCAAGTCAACGAGCAGACATGTGGTTATTGGGTGAGTTGTTGCACATATTTTGTTCAAAATTTTGTATATTTTTCCAAATTGACTATTTCTAATTTTTTTCCCCCTCAAACAGGAGACCGTGGATATCCTTGCACCCCCTGGCTCATGACTCCTTACCGTAATCCCAGGCCAGGACCACAGACGGCATTTAACTCCGCGCTTACTGCCACTAGGCAGCTGGTGGAGCGCACAATTGGGGTCCTTAAAGGGCGGTTTCGTGTGCTCCACCGCACTGGTGGCGACATCATGTATTCGCCGGAGATGGCAAGTAAAATAGTGGTCCTGTGCGCTATACTCCACAATATCGCGGTAAGGAGTAGCGTAGAGCTTCCTCAGACAGAGGAATTGCCTGATGAGGAGCCAGGGGTTGTCCGACACTTCGGTGGGGGGAGTGTTACAAGGAGGGGGAGCCAAGTCAGGGCAAGCATTGTTGCTGAATTTTTCAGGTATAGTGTTTTTTTTTACTCTATTGTTACCAAAATAAAAGCACAGTATGCATCATTTTGTATTTAAATGTAGAAATTGTGTTTGCTATTGTAAGGTCATTGTGTAATGCTTTTTGTGTGTTTGAATCTGTTTTTTTTTTAATCTTCAAAAAACAATAACACGTTAAGCTGACAATTTAATTTTGTGTCAAACAATACTGTGATGTTGCTAAATAGTGTCCTTATTTTTTTACTATTCTAACATCATGATTATTTAAACAAAAACACAAACAAATGAAACTGAATGTTGCCCACTTTGTGAATGTCCAGCTGAAAGACCACACAAACTGAGGTGAGTACTCAGATATGTTTATAAATTGATCTAAAACTGTGTGTGTGTCTGTGTCTGTGTTTTTTTGTTTTAAATTTTATGGTTGTGTTTTGCTTAAAATTTGCTTATGCGAATGCGTAGTTCCGCTCGTGCGAAATAACACTCTGCTCTTCACAGCATTGCAAAGATCAATAAAGTTATTATAAATGACATATGACAGCATAGATTGTGGACCAATCACATGCTAACAGACATTATAAATATATGCCCAAATAAGGAAAACGCCATTGCCATGATGCGTGCGGCACCTTTCACCAGGCGGGAGCTCCGCGTCCTGGTTGCGGTGATGGACCGCCGCGTAGGCCGCGTTGGGCGATTCATCCCCAATCGTGTTAAGCGCGAGGCCTACGCGGAGGTCCGTCGCCTGCTGCTGTCTCGCGTCCGCAGCAGGCGGACCATCATCCAGTTAGAGCGGAGATGGAGTGATCTCCGAAGGAGGACTCCAGAGCTGTTGGCGGAGATCCGCCAGCAAATCCGCACTATGCATGCACGCAGTAAGTAACATTACATAAGATTATTAGCATAAATAGTGCAAATTTTCACTAAGTGGTAGGCTAATTGCAACACTGAGTGAACATTTTGAAAAAATAGGACAGTGTGTGTGGTTAGGGCAAACATTACTGACTGTAGCAAAGTGTCCCTAAACAAGTGCATGTTTTACATAATTAGTAACCAGGCAGGAAACTGTACCAAAAAACTTGATCAGTGCTGTCTATATAATAAGGTAGCTTGAATAGTGATCTGGTGATGTTGGCTAGACAAATCAATATGTCTCAATGGAATAGATACAGGAATGACCGACAAAATTTTTAAATTTCATAATTTTGTTTGCAGTGGGCAACATGAAGAGGTTTGAATAATTATTTTTAAAAAATTCTTACAAAAACTTTCTTTTACATGGAACCGAACAGTGAAAATTACAATTGATTAGTATGTAATTTAACATGCAAATTGAATTATATTTTACCAATCATTCTAGGACGACCACAACGGCAAGCACCACATGATGCACCAGCTCAGCACCCTTCCCCTTCTCACTCCCCCTCCACTTCCCAGTCCCCCTCCCCTTCTCACTCCCCCTCCCTTTCTCACTCCCCCTCCCCTTCTCACTCCCCCTCAGCTTCCCAATCCCTCTCAGCTTCCCAATCACCCTCAGCTTCACAATCCACCTCAGCTTCCCAGTCACCCTCAGCTTCCCAGGCCCCCTCAGCTTCCCAGGCCCCCTCAGCTTCCCAGGCCCACTCCACTTTCCACTCCCCTTCTCAGCCAACCTCTCCTTCTCTTTCTGTGACCCCTTCTCCTCCTTCCCATACCCCTTCTCCTTCTACTTCCAACTCACCTTCTCAGCCCCCCTCACCCTCTATTGGCCTAACATTTTCACCGCCCCCCTCGCCCTCTCAATCAGACCCACCCTCTGAAATTACATCCCCAATCCAACCTCCTTCCCCCATCCAGCCTCCTTCCCCCATCCAGCCTCCTTCCCCCATCCAGCCTCCTTCCCCAATCCCTCCTCCTTCCCCCATCCAGCCGCCTTCCCCCATCCAGCCGCCATCCCCACCCAGTGAATGGGCAGAGGAAGCCCCTGAAGACAGTTCAGGGAGTCTTCATGTTGCCGAGGAAAGTAAGTGTTTTAACATTTTGTTAAAAATGATTACCTACTTACACTTACAATGACAAAACATGCAGTGTTGTACTGTTGGAATTCTTGTACCAAGGAAAATTAATTGTGTTTTTCTTCATGGTGTACATGTTGCATTTACATTTATTTGAGTGTCATTATATGTCCAGTGTTTATGTGTGCCATGTTTTGTGTGTCCACTCTAGGTCGACACTCATTAGGTCAACAGGGTTGGCAGGACAACAGGGTTTATATGTGTTAGGTTTTCTGGGAAACAGTTAGACCTGAGTGGAGTTTAGTATGTTGTTGTTCTTTTACACTTGTGCCTGTGTATTCTTAATATTTACACTTACAAATCACATGCTTCACTTTATTAGGCAGCCTAACGACCCAATGATTTGTGGTGTGAAAGTTACACTCACAAAATGATTATTGGATAAAGTCAAACCTGTTTGACCTTATTTAGTAAGGGCAGCTTTCATGGAGTGTGGGCATGCTAGGATATGTTGTCCTTCTGAAGATGTTGATATGCAGTGTGATGATGCAGGACCAACACCATAAAAAAAAAAAAAAACAATAAAAAAAAAAACAAATGGGAATGAATGCCAACATGGTGTAACATTGACGAAGATGGTAGTTATCTTTAACATGGGATGTCGGCCATAGCAACCAATAAGATTATACTTTAAAAATTGGGAACCACTTCTACAATATAATATTCATATTTTTGCTTGTTTGCTATGGGCAACGTTCCATCTTAAATATAACTCACATAGTAGTAAATGTAACCCATGGTCTGGAACACTTTAAAATCTTAAAAAAAGGCTGAGCAGGCTTGTGTGTTGTTCTGCTAATGATTGTACCATAAAACAGGCAGGATGTAGTAACTTTGCCATTAAAGCAGGCCTGTCCAAACTGCAGCCCTCCAACTGTTGAGAAACTACACATCCCAGCATGCCCTGACACAGCTTTGGCATTCCCTGACCACAAAACTGTGTCAAGGCATGCTGGTATATGTAGTTTCACAACAGCTGGAGTCCAGCAGTTTGGACATGCCTGCATTTAAGTGTGCTTTGCGCCTTGCTTGGATAATAAGTAATGTAATTAAGTTATTAATGTTTGTGTTGCATCTTAATTTCAGATGTTGCAGTTGGAGATCCTACAAGTTTTGGAGGCATTCTTTACACCATGCGCCAACACCTGCAAGGATTAATGCATTGTGTTGAAAATTTGCAAAAATTTGCATGATTTTGTTTATTTTAAGAAAAAAAAAAACTGATTTATTTTAAAAAATAAAATAAAAAAAGTTGATTAAAGTTAACCGGGTGTTGTGTTTATTAATGCAAAAAAGGATCAGCTGATTGGCAGGCAGAAATTGTTTGCAAAAAACATTACACACATCTTACGTTAGATTATTAACAAAAAAAACAGGAGATTATTGTGTTAAGAAACATGTAAACACCTTCATTCACAAACAACACCTTTAAAAACAAACAAAGGGAAAAAAAAAATTTATACACTTTTACATGTTGATGGGCAATTATGGCAACAAAGTGTTAATCTGGTTTGTTTTGCAGACTTAATTGTTTAGGAACATTATCAATCATTACACTAATTGGATTCGTTATTGAAAAGGGCTTGTTGACTTTAAAAGGAATGGTGTAATTTCACTTAATAGCTTTAAAAAAACATTTTTGAGCGTTTTTCCTTAAAAGTGTGCACTTTTACGGTAAAATGTGTAAATCTACTAAAACTTAGTATTTTTACGATTAAGTATGTGTTATTGCGATGGATTCGCAATGCTGCGATGGTTTCGCATTACTGCGATGTCATTTGGCGTACGCCCACTTTGTGTAATACTGCGTACGAATGTGCAAAAATACGTTGGGGGCGGAGGTTCGCATATTTACTACATTAACGCAACTTTGCGAATATGTTGTGCGACCGAAAAACTTAGCGATCAACTCGGAATGAGGGCCCTTATATGGTTGAATTATGTAACGATTGAGTCGCACGCTGGGCACACAGAAACTCTACCGTAAATGCGCATACAGTGCGCCTGCGGGTGCACGTAACAGCGGGTATGCGCACGCACGGGAGAGCGCTCGCATGCGCAGCGCGGACATGTATGAGGTGCAAATATGGCAGTGTGCATAGTGATATTTTTCTGACTTTGACACTGTCTCGCCTGCAATATGGGTTGGGTTTGGGTAACCGGCGTTTGGGATCCTGCTGGTCAACATACTGATGCCGGGATCCTGATCTTTAGATTGCCAGTGGGGGGTCGAGCGCAGCAAAACCCCTTGCGGGCTCGCTGCGCTCGCCACGTGGATACCAACAAGTGGAAATATTACCACTTAGTTGGCATACCGACTGTCGGGCTCAGAAGAGGCTGGGATCCTGGCGTCGGCATAGTGACCGGCGGTCTCCTGACCACCGGTCACATAACTACATCCCTGCAATACAACATGGTTTTACAAAGGTGCAAAGTTACAGTACTTGCTCTTTCTGCTTTGTTCTCAAATCAGAATCAGCCCCTATGCATGATATTTGAGATGCTACATCTCAAAAATTGTAGTGATGCTTGCCAAACTTCACAGCAAAAATATAGCCAACGTTACACACACAGATGTGCGCCGGGTCATTTTTGCTGGATTTGGATTCGGTTCTAATTCATTGGCCGGCTTTGGATTTGGATTTGCCAAATCGCTGTGACTGGCTTTGGATTTGCTTTGCTAGAGTATTATTAACCTCAATAATATTAATTTCCAGTCGGTTCCATTCAATTTTGGCCACCTCACAGCTCACAATATTGTTTTCACCAAAATTGGCCAAAGGTGGCTGGCTAAATTTGCGGTATACAGTGTGGGTTGAATACAGTGTGGGTCCGATACAGTGTGGGTTGGATACAGTGCGGGATACAGGACAGGTTAGATACAGTGCGGGATACAGAGTGGGTTGGATGCAGGTGCTGGTTGGATACTGTGTGGGTTGGATACAGTGCAGGTCGGATACAGTGTGGGATACAGGACAGATTGGCTACGGTGCAAGATACAGAGTGGGTTGGATACAGTGCTGGTTGGATACTGTGTGGGTTGGATACAGTGCAGGATATATTACTGGTTGGATACAGTGCAGGATACACTGCAAACTGGATACAGTGTGGGTTGCATACTGTGTGGGTTGGATACAGTGCTGGATACATTGCCAGTAAGGATACAGTGCAGGGAGATACACCAATAGTGCGCTTACTGTGGCAGGGAATGACATTGGTGTCCTCGTAGTGCAGGGATGTCAGCAGAGTCCTAATTGTGGGGTTCTCGGCAGTGTCGGTATTGCTGGGGTGCTGGCGGTGTCAGCAGTGATGGTGGTTGCTGGTGGTGTCGGTGCAGAATTTCTGGTGGTTCGGTACTGCTGGCTATGTCAGCAGTGCGGAGGTGCCAGGACTATCCTTACTGCAGGTGTGTCGGCAGTGTTGGCAGTGTCCTCAGTGTGGGGTTGCCGGTGGTGTCGGTACTGTTGGGGAGCGGATACATTGCTAGTTAGGATACAGTGCAGGGAGATACACCAATAGTGCACTTACTGTGGCAGGGAATGACATTGGTGTCCTCGCAGTGCAGGGATGTTAGCAGAGTCCTAATTGTGGGGTTGTTGGCAGTGTCGGTATTGCTGGGGTGCTGGTGGTGTCAGCAGTGATGGTGGTTGCTGGTGGTGTCGGTGCAGAGTAGCTGGTGGTTTGGTACTGCTGGCTATGTCAGCAGTGCGGAGGTGCCAGGACTATCCTTACTGCAGGTGTGTCGGCAGTGTTGGCAGTGTCCTCAGTGTGGGGTTGCCGGTGGTGTCGGTACTGTTGGGGAGCTGGTGGCATCAGAAAAGTGGGAGTGCTGATGGTGTCCTCAGTGCTGGGGTGTGTCAGCAGAGTGGGGGTGCCGGCTGAGTCAGCAGTGTGGAGGTTGCAGGTTGTGTTGGTAGTGCGGGATTGCCAGTGGTGTCCTCAGTGCAGGGGTGCTGATGGGTGTCGGCAATGCAGGTGTGCTTATGGTGTCCTCTGGATGTGTCAGCAGTGTGGGGGTGCCAGCTGAGTCAGCAGTGCAGGGGTGCCGCCGTTGTCCTCAGCCCGGGGGTGTTGGAAGCGCGGGAGCGCCGGCGATATCCTCAGTGCGGGGGTGCTGGCAGTGTGGGAGTGTCGGCAGTGTGGGCGGCAGTGTCACAGCGTTGCAGGTGGCCATTTTCACTTATTAAATTCTATGGTGCATGCTGATTGTCTGAGATCCATGACAGACGGCACTCTCAGCCAATTAGCGGTCATCCCCATAGAATTTTGAAATTGGGATCTCACGTGTTCATCTCGGGACGGGCTCAAGGTACCCGGGGCAGGTCCGAGCCCCATGCTCAACTGCCCCAGATAGGGGATGTTCGGAGTGGTTCGGATTTCCCCAAATCCAAACCACTCATCTCTAGTTACACATAAAGTATTTCCCTATTTATATGGTTAGTTGGGATGTTCTTGTTTCAGTTCATCATAAAGTGTGTTAAATATGCCCCATGTTAAACATAGGACATTTCATACCATTATGTATGCCAAATTGGATGAAGAGTGGATGCACTTAGAGAGGTACAATTTTGCTGATTTCTCTCCGATTCCAGGTTTTTGTCTGTAAGCTGTATCGAAAGTAGTCATATTTGTGTCATATAGGAGAGGGGTATTTTAAGGCAGTTACATAGTTACAATGGGCCTGACTCAGATATGGTCAGAGGCGCAATTGCTGCTGCTGACATGGAAGTCACAGTGATAGCACTTATATGTTAATGCAGCAGGAGTATATCTCACTGCACATGTTTGACTCAGGACATAATTTGTAAAAATATTATAAATACAGTATTAGATGGTTTAGGAATTTCTTGTATGTATATTCAATTCAATTCCTGCAGTTGAATTATATTATTATGCTATTGATGACAAGCAAATTGGAAATGATCTGATTACTTAGGAATGATGAGTTCAGAATAGAAGCATATGAGGAGAAGGAGCGAGGAAGTGGACGCGCGTGTGTGAGTAGTGGTGTGTGAGTGGGGCCAGAGCCAAGTGCCGGAGCCGAGTGCCGGAGGTGGCCGTAACGGGTGAGGGAGCCGGAGAGGGGTAGCGGGTGCCGGAGAGAGGGGACAGAGCCAGTGAGGAATGGAGCGGAGCGTGCAGCATGGGTAAAAGCTGCCGCTTCAACTCTGTTTGTATTCATTTGTGTTAAGCTTTGTGTGTGTGTGAGCAGTGGCGGAACTAGCGAGCGGTGGGCCCAGGTGCGACAAAATGCTTTGGGCCCCCCATCCCATCCAAGTCCACCCCCTCACCCCATGAGAGGATCTGGAGAGGGGGACCTGCTCAGGGCCAGAGAAATGGATACCTAGCAACAGTGCCGTAACTAGACATTTTAGCACTGTGTGCAATAAACGGCATCGGAGACCCACCTCTGCATGCAAAACAGGGGCAGTGCATGCCTTAGGCGTGCACAAAAATACATAGGGGCGTGGCTTCGTGGGGAAGGGGTGTGGCCACAAAATAATACCAATTCATAAAACGGTGCACAGTAGTCTCCATTATTCAAATTACGCAGCACAGTAGCACCACTACACCAGGTAGAGACCCTTTTACACCTTACGGCGGACAGTTTCCCCTTTTTACACATTACGGCAGACAGCGTCCCCTTTTTACACATTACGGCAGACAGCGTCCGCCTTTTTACACATTACGGCAGACAGCGTCCCCCTTTTTACACATAACGGCAGACAGCGTCCCCCTTTTTACACATAACGGCAGACAGCATGTCCTTTTTATACATAGCGGCAGACAGCATGACCTTTTGACACATAACGGCAGACAGCGTGCCCTTTTGACACATAACGGCAGACAGCGTCCCCTTTTTACACATAATGGCAGATAGCGTGCCCTTGTTACACATAGCTGCAGACAGCGTACACTTTTTACACATAACGGCAGACAGCATCCACTTTTTACACATAGCGGCAGACAGCGTGCCCTTGTTACACATTGCGGCAGACAGCGTCCCCTTTTTACACATCACAGCAGGCAAATTCCCCCTTTTTACACATTACGTCAGGCAGATTCCCCCTTTTTTACACATTACGGCAGACAGTGTCCCCTTATTACACAGAAAGAAAGAAAGAAAGAAAGAAAGAAAGAAAGAAAGAAAGAAAGAAAGAAAGAATTATACTTACCCTCTCCACTGGCTCAGGCACCTCGGTGCAGCTTCTTCAGAGATCCCGGGCAGGAGAGAAGGAGGAGGAGGGAGGTGGAGGAGGGAGCCACAGCAGCGCTGTGTTATAGGTTGAGGCGCTGCTGCTGCTGTCCCTCTGCTTTACTATAGGCTGTTCTCCGCTGCTGTGAATGCAGGGATGCGCTTCACAGCGGCGGAAGACAGCCTAATGTGAAGCAGAGGGACAGCAGCGGCAGCGCCTCAACCTATAACACAGCGCTGCTGCGGCTCCCTCCTCCACCTCCCTCCTCCTCCTCCCCCCGTACCACTTCGCTCCTCTCCTCTCTCTCCGGGCGGCTGTGTGCTGCGGGCAGCGGTTGCCCGCAGCACACAGCAGCATGTAATGAGTCAGTTTGACTCATTACATGGTTTGGGCCCCTGAACAGTGGTGGGCCCCAGTGCAATGCACTGGTTGCACTGGCGATAGTTCCGCCTCTGTGTGTGTGAGTGCTTTACAGGGCTGCCGGGTGGCGCTGCTGCGGCCGGGTCGAGGTCTGCTGCTGACACAGCCTGACTGCTGACATTGCTACTGCTGCTGCTGCTAGAGGAGCCTGCTGTACGGGGCCAGGAACTACTACTGCATAAGAAAAAAGGATCAGCGGGTGCACAAGGGAGATAAGTATAAGAGTAACTTCATTACTGTTTAAGTGACTGTATTATATTGTCATATATATATATATATATATATATATATATATATTCCATAGACAAAAAACCTTACGGTTTCACATGTCCCATTAAGGCTTCTTACACATGATCTGGCATTTCAGAAACCTGTTGTAACACTTCCACTCAAACTACAAAAAGCAATGAAATTCCGATCATTAAGGCTGATGCCTTAATGGACGTGTTCCTTGCGCAATACAGATATGGTATGCCATCACAGCCTGTGGGTAAGTGCAGATTCAGCACTCACACAGAGTGAGATTGCTGTCACTCACACAATGGTGAAGCTGCTAATTCACAGATTTGTGTGCTCATTGGAATACACACATGCAGTCTATGCAACTGAAGGTCTGAGCAGTTATGTGGTGCTCCCATCCCACACAGTGGCCCTCATTCCGAGTTGTTCGCTCGTTATTTTTATTCGCATCGGTGCGATTAGTCGCAAACTGCGCATGCGCAACGTTCGCAGTGCACCTGCGCCAAGTAAATTTGATAAAAAGTTTGGTATTTTACTCACGGCTTAACGAAGAAATCTCTTCGTTCTGGTGATCGGAGTGTGATTGACAGGAAGTGGGTGTTTCTAGGCGAAAACTGGCCGTTTTATGGGTGTGCGTGAAAAAACGCAGCCGTTTCTGGGAAAAACGCGGGAGTGGCTGGAGAAACGGGGGAGTGTCTGGGCGAACGCTGGGTGTGTTTGTGACGTCAAACCAGGAACGAAACTGACTGAACTGATCGCAGTGGCAGAGTAAGTCTCGAGCTACTCAGAAACTGCAAAGAAATTTCTTTTCGCAATTCTGCGAATCTTTCGTTCGCAACTCTGCAAAGCTAAGATTCACTCCCAGTAGGCGGCGGCTTAGCGTGTGCAAAGCTGCTAAAAGCAGCTAACGAGCGAACAACTCGGAATGAGGGCCAGTGCCCACAACCATCCCATTCGGTCACAACAATCCCACCTTGTTACAACAGCCTTTTCACTCCGTACATCCTTCTCATTTAGTATACACATTTCGCTCCCTCAAACATCTTGGTTAATTGCTAAAACTATAATATCCCATCTACGGTCTATGCATCCACACTTACTTCCCCTATACACCCCCATGCTACTCTGTCTTCCCCAATCCCTACTTCTGTGTACTCCCATCTGTGCTAGTCTGTACTAACTTATCTGTACCATCTGTCTTTCCCCATCTGTGCCTTGTCTGTACCACCGTTTCCTTCTCTCTGTGCTGCTCAGTGTTTCCCTCTTCAACGTCACTCTGCCTCCTCCAATACATGGCACACTGTCTTCTCTCCCATCTGCACCAGTTTTCTACCCATCCGTGCCAGTGTTTTCAACCCATCTGCATTGCTTTCCCCATCCGCACCACAGTCTTCCTTCCCATACTTGTTTCTTAATCTACCCCATATCCACACCACTCTTATCCTATTCATGTAGCTGACATCCTGAAGGTACGTTTTGTGGGTCACTATTGGGTTGGTTGGATAGGGCAACCCCCCAAGGATTAGGCCTAGCTGCCACCCCCCAAGGGAAGGTAAAAATACTTATCCCCTCCGATGTTGGGACTGTATTCCCCTCATCCATGCTGCTCTGTCTTCCTCATCCGTGCCGTTTCTTTCTATCTGTACTGCTCTCTGTCTCCCCACCATCAGTGCCATTGTCTTTCCCCCATCTGTTGCACTCTGTCTTATCTCCCCCCATCTGTGGGGGTAATTTAGAGTTGATTGTAGATGTGCTATTCTACGATCATTTACTCTGACATGCGGGGGGACGCACAGGGCTAGTCCTCCCCGCTTGTCAGGCCCCCCACAGGTATAAAAGCATTGCACGGCGGCAATGCTTTTGTACCTGACAAGTTGCTCCCTGGCAGCGCAGCTCCTGCGCTCTTGGCAGGAAGATAACCGCCACAGCCCGCCCCTCCAATTTTCTGGAAACGCCTCCGCTGTGCAGACTTTGCCCCGCCAACGGCATTCTAATGCCGTTGGCACGCCCCCCTCCTTCCCCGCAACCGCCTCTGCCTGTCAATAAGGCAGGGTGATTGCAGCCAGTGAGATGCTGATAGCATCTCACTGGGCTCCCAGGGTACGCACGCGCAGTGCGGCCATTGCGCATACGCACCCCACAAACTAATTCAGACTGCGATCGCTGCCGCTACAGTCTGAATTATCCCCTGTGTTTCTTTGTCCCCCCATCAGTGCTGCTTAGTGTTCCCTCTATCCACACACTTCTTTTCCCCCATCCACACCGCTCTGTCTCCTCCCTCCAACCAACTTCACTCTTACCACATCCGAGCAGCTTTGTCTTCCGCTCAGACCTTCAGTTGCATAGACTGCATGTGTGTATTCCAATGAGCACACAAATCTGTGAATTAGCAGCTCCACCATTGTGTGAGTGACAGCAGTCTCACTCTGTGAGAGTGCTGAATCTGCACTTACCCACAGGCTGTGATGGCATACCATGTCTGTATTGCGCAAGGAACACGTCCATTAAGGAATTTCATTGCTTTTTGTAGTTTGAGTGGAAGTGTTACAACAGGTTTCTGAAATGCCAGATCATGTGTAAGAAGCCTTAATGGGACATGTGAAACCGTAAGGTTTTTTGTCTATGGAATTTCATAGCTTTTTTTCCATTTATTTTTTTTAATTCAGATATGTAAAAATTTCACTGTAAGAATAAACATTTGATTTTTTAAATGTTTAATGAAAATGTTCGAATAACAGCACTGTTCTGTGCAAAATACAAAAATAATTGTATTTACCAAACAGAATTGTTATACTTTACCTTTGGTCAAAATACTTTGCTGCCTTTGCGAATGATGCAGGGAGGGAGTAGGCGGCAGCAGCCTGTGACTGAGGCTGGAGGCATGTGTGAAATGCATTGCGTGTACGTGTGAGGAGCCGTGCGTGTATGTGTGTGTGTCAGGTGCTGTGCTTATATATTTATATATATATATATATATATATATGTACATACATATATGAGTGCTTGTCAGGTGCTGCGTGTGTGTATATATATATATATATATATATATATATATGTGTGTGTGTGTGTGTTTCAGGTGCCGCGCGTATATATGTGTGTGTTTCAGGTGCTGCGGGTATATATGTGTGTGTCAGGTGCTGTGCGTATAGATATGTCTGTGTCAGGTGCCGCGCGTATATATGTGTGTGTGTCAGGTGCCGCACGTATATATGTGTGTGTCAGGTGCCGCGCGTATATATGTGTGGGTCAGGTGCCGAGCGTATATATGTGTGTTTCAGGTGCCGCGCGTGTGTGTCAGGTGCCGCGCATGTACATACATGCATGTGTGTCAGTTGCCGCACGTGTACATGTGTGTGTGTTTGCTAAATGCTACGTCTGTGTATATGTACATGCGTGCCAGGTGCTGTGTAAATGCTATGTGGGTGTGTGTTTCAGGTGCTGCGTGTATGTGTGTGTGTCAGGTGCTGTGTACATATGTGTGTGTGTGTGTCAGGTGCCGCGTGTATATGTGTGTGTGTCAGGTGCCGCATGTATATGTGTGTCAGGTGCTGCGTGTTTATGTGTGTGTGTCAGGTGCTGCGTGTTTGTTTGTGTGTGTCAGGTGCAGCGTGTTTATGTGTGTGTGTCAGGTGCTGGGTGTTTGTGTGTGTGTGTCAGGTGCTCGGTGTTTCTGAGTGTGTCAGGTGCTGGGTGTTTGTGTGTGTGTGTTAGGTGCTGCGTGTTTTTGTGTGTGTGTCAGGTGCAGCGTGTTTGTGTGTGTGTGTGTCAGCTGCTGCGTGTTTTTGTGCGTGTGTTAGGTGTTGCATGTTTTTGTGTGTGTGTCAGGTGCTGCATGTTTATGTTTATGTGTCAAGTGCTGCGTGTTTGTGTGTGTCAGGTTCTGTGTTTGTGTGTGTGTCAGGTGCTGTGTTTGTGTGTGTGTGTCAAGTACTGCGTGTTTGTGTGTCAGGTGCCGTGCATGTACATACAAGTGTGTGTGTCGGGTGCCGCGCGTGTACGTACACATGTGTGTGTGGCGCCGTGCGTGTACGTACACTTGTGTGTGGGGGTGGGTGCGGTCAGGTGTCACGTGCGCGCACGTGTGTGTGTGTCTGGTGTCGCGCGTGTATGTACACGTGTGTGTGTGTCTGGTGTCACGCGTGTACGTACACGTGTGTGTCAGGTGTCGCACGTATACGTAAACATGTGTGAGTCAGGTGTCGCGTGTGTACGTAAACGTGTGTGAGTCAGGTGTCGCGCGTGTATGTACACACGTGTGTGTGTGTGTCAGGTGTCGTGCGTGTACACAGCATGGGGAGGAGCACACAGCACGAGGGAGGGTGGAGCGGGGGTGCCGAACACACAGCACTGGGGGGTGGAGCAGGGGTAGTGAGCACACAGCACGGGGGGTGGAGCCGAGCACACACAGCAGAGAGGGGTGGAGTCGAGCACACAGTACGGGGGACGGGTGGAGCGGGGGTGTCGAGCACACAGCACGGGGGGTGGGGCAGGGGTGCCGGGCACACAGCAGGGGGTGGGGAGCGAGGCACACAGAATGGAGGGGGGAGCCGGGCACACAGAACGGAGGGGGGAGCTGGCACACAGCACGGGGTGGAGCACACAGCACGGGGGGAGGTGTGGAGCATGGGTGCCGAACACACAGCACTGGGTGGTGGAGCAGGGATGCAGAGCACACAGCACTGGGGGGTCGAGCGGGGGTGCTGAACACACAGCACGAGGGGGTGGAGCCGAGCACACAGCACGTGGGGGAGGAGCGGAGGAACCAGGCACACAGCACGTGGGGGTGGAGCGGAGGAACCAGGCACACAGCATGGGGGGAAGCAGGGGAGCCGAGAACAAAGCACAGGGGGAGGAGCCGGGCACACAGAACGGGGTGGAGTAGAGCGGGGAAGCCGGGCACACAGCAGGAGGGGGGGAGCGAAGCACACAGAACGGAGGGGGGAGCGGGGGAGCCGGGCACACAGAATGGAGAGGGGAGCCGGGCACACAGCACGGGGTAGGCGCGGGAAAGCCAGGCACATAGGGGGAGGCACACGGGGGAGCAGAGAACACAGCACAGGGGGAGGAGCGGAGGAGCCGGGCACACAGAATGGGGGGAGTAGTGGGGGAGTCGGGCACACAGAACAGGGTGGGGGGTAGAGCGGGGAAGCTGGGCACACAGCAGGGGGGGGGGAGCGAGGCACACATAATGGAGGGGGGAGCCGGGCTCACAGAATGGAGGGGGGAGCTGGCACACAGCACGAGGAGGAGCGGGGGAGCCATGCACACAGCACGGGGGAGGAGTGGGGGAGTCGAGCACACAGAATGGGGGGATAGCCAGGCACACAGAATGGGGTGGGGGGGGGGGGCGGGAACACAGAACTGGGGGGGCACAGGACTGGGTGAAATCGACACGCAGGGCACAGGGGACTGTACGGGGGGCGACAGGCAGGGTACAGAATACTGTACAGGTGGGGGGGCAACACGCTAGGGACTGTACAGGGGTAGGGTGACATTGAGGATGCAGGGGACTGTACGTGTGTGTGGGGGGGTGGCACGCAGGGGACAGTGCCGTGGGAAAGCGATGCGCAAGGCACAGGATATGGTGGGGTGGTGGTGGAGCGGGGGAGCTAGGCACACAGAAAGGGGGGGGGGGTGGAGCGGGGGAGCCAAGCACACAGCACGGGGGTGGGGCGGGAGAGCCAAGCACATAGCACGGGGGTGGAGCGGGGGTGCCGAGCACACAGCATGGGGTGGTGGAGCGGGTGTGCCGAGCACACAGCACGGGGGTGGAGCGGAGGAGCCAGTCACACAGCACGGGAGGGAGTGGGGGAGCCGAGAACACAGCACGGGGGGAGCTGGGCACACGGAACAGGAAGGGGGGTAGAGCGGGGAAGCCAGGTACACAGCGGGGGGGGGGGGAGTGGGAGCGAGGCACACAGAACGGAGGGGGGAGCCGATCACACAGAATGGAGGGGGGAGCAGGGGAGCCGAGCACACAGCACGGGGGAGGAGTGGGGGTGCCAGGCATATAGAACGGGGGGAGTTGGGAGGGGATCGGGGGAGCCGGGCACATAGCACGGGGGAGGAGCAGGGGAGTAAGGCACAGCACAGGGGGAGGAGCCAGGTACACAGCACGAGGGAGGAGCAGGGGAGCCGGGCACACAGCGTGGGGGAGGAGCAGGGGAGCCAGGCACACAGAACGGGGGGGAGCCGGGCACACAGCACGGGGGAGGAGCGGGGGAGCCGGGCACACAGCGTGGGGGAGGAGCAGGGGAGCCGGGCACACAGCACGGTGGAGGAGTGGGGGAGCCAGACACACAGCATGGGTGGGGAGCCAGGCACACAGAATGGGGGGGGAGCCGGGCACAAAGAACTGGTGGGGGGGAGCCGGGCACACAGTAAGACAGTGGGACATATGTACATGGGGTCACAGTGGGTTATGAACACTGGGTAGCAGTGGTGGGTCATGCACATGGGGTGAAAGCGGGTTATGCACAGGGTCTGTCAGTCACTATATTACTGTGCCCCAACCCCTGCTAGCCCTCTCACCTCATTTGGCACTGACCTGAATGGCCTTTATCAAGTTGAAGCGCCTGTATCTACATCATATAGCAGCGGTTGTCCAGCACAGCTTACGGCGGTCGGCAGTATTTGAGCATGGTGGGTGGTCGGGGGACCAGCCACGCTGCAGTGAATTCCAGACACACTAAGCGCCGGCTTCAACACAGGCACACTGATGATCAGATGCCCTCAGTCCCTCCAGGCAGAACAAGCACGCTCCTCCATACACAGATTCCTCACCAGCGCCTGTATTATAGAAAACAGGTGCCCGCCCACTGCTGCATACAGGAGGACACAGCAGCTTTCAGACCTGAGAAGCGGAGCTGAGAGAAGGTGCACGGAGGGACCCGCAGCCGCCGGCTTTCCCTGTTATACTAATGATGATTTTTTTAGCGGCCAGTAACAATGAGGGGCGCAGAGAAATTAAGCAGTACTATGGCTGGAGGAGACTGGCCAGGCTGCCTAATTTCTCCGCTTCCCTCATTGTTACTGCCCATGGCTGGCTTCGGTGCACTATGAGTCACTAAATCATCATTAGTATAATGGGGAATGCCGGCGGCTGCGGGTCCCTCTGTGCACCTTCTCTCCCCGCTCTGCTCCTCAAGTCTGAAAGCTGCCGCTGTGTAGACTGTAACTGAGCATGCTGGCGGCTGCGGGTCCCGTCTAAGTTAACTAAGGGGTCTGGGCTGGCTTCAAAGTCGGCCATGTTTGTATACCCATATGAAGCCTCTCTGCGTACACCCCCTGCTGGCGGCCACTGCGCAGGCGCAACAAATTGAAAAGCCCTATCTTTAAAATGGGGCATATTTTCCTAAATTAAAAAAAAACTATAACTTTCTGAAAAACCTTAACCCCAAAAGGCACTACACTGGGACATGCTCTATCTAATAAAACTAACCCCAAGTCTGAATTCGTCCTCTATCCTGAGTTATGCCTTCCCAAAAAAATTTCCATAGACTATATGGGAAAACCATCCTCAAAAGCCAACCAAGAAGTCGCAGAAAAAAACTGACAGTTGAAACTTTAGGTTACTCCCAATTCCTCATTTTTTATTATTTTGCCCTGAAATTTGGCAAGCAGCACCGGGTGACGATTCTACACGTCCATGCCAAATTTCAGCTCAGTACGTCCAATCACTTTTGAGGTGTAGCAACTCAAACACCATGCCCCCATCTCAGAAGTTCCCTATGGGAGAATTCCATTTGTTCGATTCAGCCTTAATATAAGGGCATGACCGTGCCCTTATAATATATATATATATATATATATATATATATATATATTGTCCCTTTTTTAATTACATTTCTTTTTCATTAAATTAGCAGAAATGGGTAGGCAGTGATTGAAAATTTCACTCAGTACGTGTTGTGCATGATGTATGCGCACCTAGAACAACAGTCCGAGTGCAGGTACATCTGTACGAGATGTGAGCAAACGGCCACCCTGGAAGCCCAGGTAACTGATCTAGAGCGGACTGTTACGCGACTGAGGGACATTAGCAATCTCAAGCAAAGTTTAGATAGAACAGTGGCGGAGTTGAAGGAGGGATCAATGGTAGATGAGGAAGATCAGGTAGACAGCTGGGTCACGGTTAGAAGGAAAAGGAAGAGGAGGAGGGGGAGACAGGACATCTCCAATCTGCCAAACCCCAATAAATTTGCCGACTGGACGAGGATTCTGGGGATGGCAGTAAGGAAATGACGGAGCCGGAGGAGCCTGTTCCCTCTAGCAAATGGAGGAGTGGTCCCCCCGGTAAAGATGGGGAAAAAAAGATAGTGAAGTATCTACTCAGATAGTGGTGGTAGGGCAGTGGTTTCCAAACTTTTTTGAATCACGGCGCCCTAGAATATCAGAATTTTTTTCACGGCACCCCTAGGCCAAAAATTTCTTATTGAGAAATTTAGAAAGAAATATTACATTAAGTAGATCGCCTTTATATGTCATCCTTAGGGTCAGTTGTGTGGTGAGGGACAAGATTTGCTTCTGTTTAGCCACATATTTTATGACTGGCAGCCACCAGTACTGGTTTTGCCTATTATATTGACCATGAATAATTTGAATTGGTCCTGGACCACCACCCAGGGCACCCCTGCAAGTGTCCCGAGGCACCCCAGGGAGCCACGGCACACAGTTTGGGAACCTCTGTCTTACCCACTAGGCTACGGAGCCTGCCCATCTTTTAGCATAGCAGAGAGACTTTTCTTATACGTAGTATATTCTGTGTATTTATTGTTCATTGAACTTTAGTAAAATTAATAATAATAAAAATAATAATAATATCAAAACAGTGTAAAAACCAATTGATGATACAACCATCACCCACAAGCCTAGGGTACTCTATGCCATGTGGAAGAATTATCATTGTATTCACTGAGTTACCACTGCTACTAATATCAATAACCAACAGAAAATGCCTAATACTTTAAACACAGATCGAACTTGAGATTTTTACTAGTGACCCTGACATCTCAGTGTGCAAGGAACGTCACTGTGTGCAGATAACTTTACCCACTAGGCTACAGAGTCTGCCTGTGTTTTTGAACAGCAGGGAGACTTTTCTCAAAGTATATTCTGTGTGTTTATTGTTGATGTTGCACTTTATTAAAACAAAATAATAATAATAATAATAATAATAATAATAATAAACACAGTGCAACATCCAACTGAGGATACAACCATCATCCACAAGCCCAGGGTACTCTATGACATGTGGAACCATTCTCAAGGTACTCACTGAGTCACTACTGCTACCAATATAAATAACCAGCAGAAAACAACCAATGCTAAGATCACAGGTTGAATCTGGCATTTGAACCAATGACCCAGACATCCCTGTGTGCAAGAAACATCACTGTGTACAGATAAGTTACCCAGTAGGTTAGGGAGCCTGCCCATGTTTTAGCACAGCAAAGAGACTTTTCTCAAAGTATATTCTGTGTATTTATTGTTGATGTTGCACTTCGTTAAAAGTAGAGATGAGCGGGTTCGGTTCTCCGAGATCCGAACCCACCCGAACTTCACCTATTTTACATGGTTCCGAGGCAGCCTCGGATCTTCCCGCCGTGCTCGGTTTACCCGAACGCAGCCGAACGTCATCATCCCGCTGTTGGATTCTCGCAAGATTTGTATTCTATATAAAGAGCCGCGCGTCGCCGCCATTTTCACTCGTGCATTGGAGATTGAACGGAGAGGACGTGGCTGCGTTCTCTCCCTGAAAAGCTCCGTATCTGTGCTCAGTGTGCTGCAAATATCTGTGCTCAGTGTGGTGCAAATATCTGTGCTCAGTGTGCTGAAAATATCTATGTTCTCTGCCTGAAAACGCTCCATATTTGTGCTCAGTGTGCTGCAAATATCTGTGCTCAGTGTGCTGCATTGAGGGGACTGGGGACCACCAGTATATAATTATAGTAGTACAGTACAGTAGGTCATTGCTGTATCTTGCAGCTCTGTGTCAAGTATACAATCCATATCTGAGCTGCATTATTGTGAGCAGTATATAGTAGGACAGTGCAGCATTTTGGTGACCAGCAGTATACATATAGAACAGTACAGTAGGCCATTGCTGCATCTTGCAGCTCTGTGTCAAGTATACTATCTCTGTGCTGCATTATTGTGAGCAGTATATAGTAGGACAGTGCAGCATTTTGGTGACCAGCAGTATACATATAGTACAGTACAGTAGGCCATTGCTGTATCTTGCAGCTCTGTGTCAAGTATACTATCTCTGGGCTGCATTATTGTGAGCAGTATATAGTAGGACAGTGCAGCATTTTGGTGACCAGCAGTATACATATAGTACAGTACAGTAGGCCATTGCTGTATCTTGCAGCTCTGTGTCAAGTATACTATCTCTGTGCTGCATTATTGTGAGCAGTATATAGTAGGACAGTGCAGCATTTTGGGACCAGCAGTATACATATAGTACAGTACAGTAGGCCATTGATGTGTCTTGCAGCTCTGTGTCAAGTATACTATCTCTGTGCTGCATTATTGTGAGCAGTATATAGTAGGACAGTGCAGCATTTTGGTGACCAGCAGTATACATATAGTACAGTACAGTAGGCCATTGCTGTATCTTGCAGCTCTGTATCAAGTATACTATCTCTGTGCTGCATTATTGTGAGCAGTATATGGTAGGACAGTGCAGCATTTTGGTGACCAGCAGTATACATATAGTACAGTACAGTAGGCCATTGCTATTGATATATTACTGGCATATAATTCCACACATTAAAAAATGGAGAACAAAAATGTGGAGGGTAAAATAGGGAAAGATCAAGATCCACTTCCACCTCGTGCTGAAGCTGCTGCCACTAGTCATGGCCGAGATGATGAAATGCCATCAACGTCATCTGCCAAGGCCAATGCCCAATGTCATAGTAGAGAGCATGTAAAATCCAAAAAATTAAAGTTCAGTAAAATGACCCAAAAATCTAAATTAAAAGCGTCTGAGGAGAAGCATAAACTTGCCAATATGCCATTTACGAAACGGAGTGGCAAGGAACGGCTGAGGCCCTGCCCTATGTTCATGGCAAGTGGTTCAGCTTCACATGAGGATGGAAGCACTCATCCTCCCGCTGGAAAACTGAAAAGAGTTAAGATGGCAAAAGCACAGCAAAGAACTGTGCGTTCTTCTAAATCACAAATCCCCAAGGAGAGTCCAATTGTGTCGGTTGCGATGCCTGACCTTCCCAACACTGGACGGGAAGAGGTGGCGCCTTCCACCATTTGCATGCCCCCTGCAAGTGCTGGAAGGAGCACCCACAGTCCAGTTCCTGATTGTCAAATTGAAGATGTCACTGTTGAAGTACACCAGGGTGAGGATATGGGTGTTGCTGGCACTGGGGAGGAAATAGACAAGGAGGATTCTGATGGTGGGGTGGTTTGTTTAAGTCAGGCACCCGGGGAGACACCTGTTGTCAGTGGGACGAATATGGCCATTGACATGCCCGGTCAAAATACAAAATTTCACCTCTTCGGTGTGGAATTATTTTAACAGAAATGCGGACAACAGGTCTCAAGCCGTGTGTTGCCTTTGCCAAGCTGTAATAAGTAGGGATAAGGATGTTAACCAGCTATGAACATCCTCCCTTATATGTCACCTGGAGCGCATTCATCAGAAGTCATTGACAAGTTCAAAAACTTTGGGTGACAGCGGAAGCAGTCCACTGACAACTAAATCCCTTCCTCTTGTCCCCAAGCTATTGCAAACCACACCACCAACTCCCTCAGTGTCAATTTCCTCCTTAGACAGGAAAGCCAATAGTCCTGCAGGCCATGTCACTGTCAAGTCTGACGAGTCCTCTCCTAACTGGGATTCCTCATTGAGTGTAATGCCTACTGCTGCTGCCGCTGCTGTTGTTGCTGCTGGGAGTCGATTGTCATCCCAGAGGGGAAGTCGGAAGACCACTTTTACTACTTCCAGTAAGTAATGGACTGTCCAACAGTCCTTTGCGAGGAAGATGAAATATCACAGCTGTCATCCTGCTGCAAAGTGGATAACTCAGGCCTTGGCAGCTGTGTTGGTGTTAAACGTGTGTCCGGTATCAACCATTAATTCACAGGGAATTCGAGAATTGCTTGAGGTAGTGTGTCCCCAGTACCAAATACCATCTAGGTTCCACTTCTCTAGGCATGCGATACTGAGAATGTACACAGACGTCTGAAAAAGAGTCATCAGTGTCCTAAAAAATGCAGATGTACCCAATGTCCACTTAACTACGGACATATGGACAAGTGGAGCAGGGCAGACTCAGGACTATATGACTGTGACAGCCCACTGGGTAGATGTATTGCCTCCCGCAGCAAGAACAGCAGTGGCAGCACCAGTAGCAGCATCTCGCAAATGCCAACTCGTTCCTAGGCAGGCTACGCTTTGTATCACCGCTTTCCATAAGAGGCACACAGCTCACAACCTCTTACGGAAGCTGAGGAACATCATTGCAGAATGGCTTACCCCAATTGGACTCTCCTGGGGATTTGTGACATCGGACAACGCCACCAATATTGTGCGTGCATTACATGTGGGCAAATTCCAGCACGTCCCATGTTTTGCACATACATTGAATTTGGTGGTGCAGAATTATTAAAAAAATGACAGTGGCGTGCAAGAGATGCTGTCGGTGGCCCGAAGAATTGCAGGCCACTTTCGGCATTCAGCCACCGCTTGCCGATGACTGGAGCACCAGCAAATACTCCTGAACCTGCCCCGCCATCATCTGAAGCAAGAGGTGGTAACGAGGTGGAATTCAACCCTCTATATGCTTCAGAGGATGGAGGAGCAGCAAAAGGCCATTCAAGCCTATACATCTGCCTACGATATAGGCAAAGGAGGGGGAATGCACCTGACTCAAGCGCAGTGGAGAATGATTTCAACATTGTGCAAGGTTCTGCAACCCTTTGAACTTGCCACACGTGATGTCAGTTTAGACACTGCCAGCCTGAGTCAGGTCATTCCCCTCATCAGGCTTTTGCAGAAGCAGCTAGAGAGATTGAAGGAGGAGCTAAAATGGAGTGATTCTGCTAGGCATAAGGGACTTGTGGATGGAGCCCTTAATTCGCTTAACCAGGATTCACGGGTGGTCAATCTGTTGAAATCAGAGCACTACATTTTGGCCACCGTGCTCGATCCTAGGTTTAAAGCCTACGTTGTATCTCTCTTTCCAGCAGACACAAGTCTGCACATGTTCAAAGACCTGCTGGTGAGACACTTGTCAACTCAAGCGAAACGTGACCAGTCAACAGCTCCTCATTCACATTCTCCCGCAACATGGGGCTACGAGGAAAAGGTTTAGAATTCCGAGCCCACCCGCTGGTGGTGATGCAGGGCAGTCTGGAGTAAGTGCTGACATCTGGTCTGGACTGAAGGACCTGCCAACAATTACTGACATGTCGTCTACTGTCACTGCATATGATTCTGTCACCATTGAAAGAATGGTGGAGGATTATATGAGTGACAGCATCCAAGTAGGCACGTCAGACAGTCCGTACGTATACTGGCAGGAAAAAGAGGCAATTTGGAGGCCCTTGCACAAACTGGCTTTATTTTTCCTAAGTTGCCCCCCCCTCCAGTGTGTAATACGAAAGAGTGTTTAGTGCAGCCGGTCACCTTGTCAGCAATCGGCGTACGAGGTTACTTCCAGAAAATGTGGAGAAGATGATGTTCATCAAAATGAATTATAATCAATTCCTCCCTGGAGACATTCACCAGCAATTGCCTCCAGAAAGTACACAGGGACCTGAGATGGTGGATTCCAGTGGGGACAAATTAACACTCTGTGAGGAGGGTGATGTACACAGTGAAAGGAGTGATGAATCCGACGATGAGGAGGAGGTGGACATCTTGCCTCTGTAGAGCCAGTTTGTGCAAGGAGAGATAGATTTTTTTTTTTTTGGTGGGGGCCCAAACCAACCAGTCATTTCAGCCACAGTCGTGTGGCAGACCCTGTGGCTAAAATGATGGGTTTGTTAATGTGTGCATGTCCTGTTTATACAACATAAGGGTGGGTGGGAGGGCCCAAGGACAATTCCATCTTGCTCCTCTTTTTTTTAATTTATCTCTGCATCATGTGATTTTTGGGCTAATTTTTTTAAGTGCCATCCTGTCTGACACTGCAGTGCCACTCCTAGATGGGCCAGGTGTTTGTGCCGCCCACTTGGGTCGCTTAGCTCAGTCATCCAGCGACCTCGGTGCAAATTTTAGGACTAAAAATAATATTGTGAGGTGTTCAGAATAGACTGGAAATGAGTGGAAATTATGGTTATTGAGGTTAATAATACTATGGGATCAAAATTACCCCCAAATTCTATGATTTAAGCTAATTTTGAGGGGTTTTTTAAATAAAAACCACCGAATCCAAAACACACCCGAATCTGACAAAAAAATTTCAGGTAGGTTTTGGCTAAACACGTCCGAATCCAAAACACGGCCGCGGAACCGAATCCAAAACCAAAACACAAAACCCAAAAAAATTTCGGTGCACATCTCTAGTTTTTTTTGTAAATACAATTTTTATTTTTCAACGATAAAGAAGTATACAATCGAAAGGTGCATCGTCAAGTACATACAATGCAGGAATCCAAGAATGCGAGAACATTTAACACGAAGAACAAATCCAAGTACAACGCATTAATTTGGGGAGAAACAACGGCAAATACATTGCAGATTGGACTATAAATTGACGATTCAATTTTGTTTATCCATGTAAAACCAGGACGATTACTTACAAGAAGGATAATATTGAAAAGGATAAAAGAAAAAGAAAAGCAGAGAAAAATGAAAAAAAATGAAGGGGAAGGGGAGGGAAGGAGGGTGGAGAGGGGGAGGATCTGATCTTTATTATCGAGAGAGGTCTGAAATGTTTTGTAACCATCTAAACATTGTTAAGTAATAAACCAATGATCCAATGTTGGGTGGAATTAGGAATTTGCGATAATACGTAAATGATGCCAGTCCGTATTTTCGTATACTTTCATAATTCTATCTTGAGTAGACGAGTCTAGAGAATGTATAAATGGGGACAATTTGGCATAAAACCGATCAACATGTTTATCCATATCGGGAAAGGTGCTATTTCTATCAAAGTAAAGAAGTTGTAAGAGTTTTAACTTCAATTCTTGCAGGGAGGGAGAGGAGGAGGAGATCCAACGAGTAAGAATTATTTTCTTTGCAAGTGTCACAATGGTAACCAACAACGGAGTGTAGGGAGAAAGTTCTCTGTTAGGGAGCCAGTTTTTAAAGTTCGCACATAGGCAGGCTAAAGGGTCAGGGAAAACATGTGTGGAAAATAAAGAGTTTAGGTACACAATTGTTTTATTCCAGAAGCGTTTTATTTTCCCACAGTCCCAAAAACAGTGGAAAAAGTTAGCGTGGGAGCAATGACATTTAAGGCAAGAGCCTGATGAGTCTGGAACCATATGGCTTCTTTGAGCAGGGGATATGTAAGCTCTATGTAAGGTTCTCCAGTGAACTTCCTGAAGATAGGAGGATTTCAGAAACTTTAGAGTTTTAGAGCTGTGTTCAGTGAGAATCATGGGGGGAGTCAATGTCAGGGATATCGTTTTGCCAAGTTAACACCAGTGATTGCCATGATTTTGTATTGGGAATTGGTAATAATATAGTATAGATAAATTTTGTACGATAGGGGATAGAATTTAATAAACGTAGAAGGGAATTAATGGGATCAGTTGAGTGTTGATGTCTAGTCTGAGGGTCAAGCGAAAAGACGTAGTGCCGTGATTGTAAATACATGAAGAAATTAGAGGTGTGTAGAGAGAACTGTGTTTGAAGAGTAGAAAAAGACAGTATTTGACCTCCAGGATCGAAGACCTGTGAGGTAAGTGACAGACCTTTATCTTTCCACGTGTGGAATATTGGATTGGATAGCGATGGATAGAATGAGGGATTACCCCAAAGTGTATTATATGGAGAAGAAGACGGATTTCTTGCCAATTTTTTGTTAATAGTGATCCAAGCTAAAAAAGTGTCATAAAACAAAATATGGTGTAAAATATTTGGAGGAATATCGGATTTTTTGGAGTGAAGAAGGGCACTGGGAGAGTATGGGCTGAATAGAGCTGTGTCTAAAGAAATTGAAGTGTATGTGGATTTAGAGAGAAGCCAATCCGAAATATATCTAAAATGCGTGGCTAGAGTATACAGTTTTAGGTTTGGAAGGGACATGCCTCCGTGAGATTTGTGAGTTTGTAGTTTGTGGAAAGCGATTCGAGGACGTTTGTTTTGCCAAATAAATCGTGATGTGATCTGGTCAAAACGTTTCAAGTCGGAAACAGAAAGACCGATTGGTAGCATTTGTAGTAAGTAGAAAATTTTAGGAAAAATTATGCTTTTAACTACCGCTATTCTTCCGATGATAGACAACGGCAGGTTTAACCATGAATCGTATAGTGAGGAAATTTTGGTAAGAGATGGTGTATAGTTGAGTTTATATAGAGAGGAGAGATCTGAAGGAATATGTAGGCCTAAGTACTTTATTTCTGTTTTGAGTATAGATGAGGAAAGGGGGTTTGTGGGAGTTTGTGTGAGAAAATTGGGATCTTCTAATTGTAGGATTTCTGACTTAGTCATGTTTATCTTAAATCCTGCTTGTGCTCCGAAATTAGATATTAATGAGAATAACGAGGGTAGGGAAGTAGAGGGGTCAGACAGAAAAAGTAATAGGTCATCTGCGTATAGGGCGAGTTTTAATGAGATATTTCCAACTAGGATACCTTGAATGTTAGGGGAGTTCCTGATTGAGATTGCTAATGGTTCAATAGCGATGGCGAAGAGTAATGGAGAAAGGGGACAACCCTGACGAGTCCCTCGAGAGACTGCGAAGGGGGTAGATAAATGTCCATTACAGTAGAGCTGTGAGATCGGGGAGGCATATAGGGTTTGGATAATAGAAATGAAGGATGAGGGATAACCAAAAAGTTGCATGGATCTAAAAAGGTGTGGCCATTCCAAGAGATCAAATGCCTTTTCTGCGTCTAAGGCTAGTACAATATTATGTGATGAAGTGGGATGAGTTTTCAAATGTTGGATTACAGAGAGAACTCTGCGCACATTGGTTACAGAGTGTCGGCCCCAAATAAACCCGGATTGGTCTGGGTGAATAATGTGAGGGAGAGAAAATTTTAGACGTTCAGCTAAGATTTTTGCAAAAATTTTATAATCTGAAATTAATAGAGAAATTGGGCGGTAGGAGCTTGGGAGGGAAGGGTCTCATCCTGGTTTCAAAAGAACTTTGATTGTGGCACTATTAAAATATAGGGGGATAGATTTTGAAAGAATTATTGAGTTAAACAATGCCAGTAGATGTTTATCAATTTTGTCAATTAATAGTTTATAAAACTCATTTGAGAAGCCGTCTGGGCCCGGAGCTTTATTAGATTTCAAGTGGCTGATAGCTGAACGAACTTCCTCTAATGTAATGGGTTTGTCTAAGGTTTCAAGAAAATCAGAAGGAATTTGAGGTAAAAGGGGAAAAGACCAAGGTTGGGGGAGCTCTTAAGAGGGGGAAGATTGACCGGAGTATAATGTTTAATAAAATGATTTCATTATAGATGCGATATTGTGGGGGTCATTAGTTAGGGAACCATCAGGGAGTTTTAGAGGATGCACTATCATTGGAGGAGAGGTACCTTTCAGAATATTTGTTAGAAGCTTACCTGTCTTGTTTCCGAATTTGTGGAACCGGTAATCGACTTTAAATTTATATTTGTCACCCATCAGGGAGAGAAATTCATTAAACTGAAGTTTTAGTGTTTAATATGAAGATTTATTAGACGGGGAGGGGTGGGATTTGAAAACTTGAAAAGCTGTAGATAAGGCTCGTTGCATATCTATATAAGATTGAGCATATTTTTTCTTTAAGGCCGAGGAGTATGAAATAATGTTGCCCCGAAGTACTGATTTGGCAGTTTGCCAAAATAGAGGAGGGTCCAGTTTTGAGTGTTGTTCATTTGAAAAGAAAAAGGAGTCCCAAGTCGACTGCAGGGAGTCGCAAAATTTTGAGGAATTAGAAAGATGAGAGGGAAATTTCCATTGAGGGGTTAGGGAATGAGAGGGTTGTAGAATGAAAGAAAACCAAATTAAAGCGTGGTCAGAGATAAAAATGGGTTCAATGGCTGAATCTGTAACTGATGGGAAGAGCCGATGGGTAATAAACACATAGTCAATTCTAGAAAATGTGTCGTGGGCGGAGGAATGACAAGAGAATTCTCTCTCTATTGGGTTAAGTGCACGCCATATGTCAATTAGTTGCAAAGTTTCAGAAAAGGTAGGTATACCAAGTTTGGGAAGGTGTTGGGGGTTCCTAGTAGTATTAGAGCGGTCTAAATAACTAGAAGAAATTAAATTAAAATCGCCACAAACAATGAGATTATCATTAGAGAATGGGGTTAATTTAGCTAGTAACGTCTGAAAAAAAGATTTTTTATATGTAGTAGGGGCGTAGACGTTGCAAAGGATTAAAACACGGGAATTAACAGAAAGTTTGATGATTAAGAATCGGCCGTTTGGGTCTATGTCAGAGGACAATATTATGATGTTAAGGTTACGTTTAGCTAAGAGGACGACACCTCTGGATTTAGAGTTGAATGGAGTTGCCGCTATGAGGGACCAGTGTGACATCTGCAATTTCATGGATTCCTGGAGAGACAGATGGGTTTCCTGCAGAAATGCAAAATTAATATTCATCTTGGATAAATACATAAGGATTTTACGACGTTTAGCCGGGGAATTAATTCTACCAACATTCAGTGTACCAATTTTTAGGTCAAACATTTAAATATCCATGAAAAGTAGAAAAGTAAAAAGGTCAACCTTATAATAACTGATCGGATCCGAAAGAGGGAATAGGAAATGGGGATAGGGGGATGAGGGGCATGGGAAGAATGCAAATACATACAAGAAATTGTGGTTAATGTTCGACAAGCAAACAGACTTCCGGGCCAAAAATACAATAATAGAACTGAAATTATTCTAAACATAACTTCTAGTCCGGAGCAATGCTCCAGATATTTTCCCGACAACGGCATCTGGGTAAAGTTATACTGTATAATATGATGGAGCTAATCTAAGAAATGTAAAAGTAGGCAAAGGATATATTAAGAAATATACTAATCTTTAAATAAAAAATAAATAAATAAAAAATAAAAAACATCAATAGGCATAAATGTTGAGATAATCATAAATGAGACCTAAAAAAGCCTGAAAACGGGAATCAATTTTGATTAAGACTTCCCGTCTAGATGATATGCAGGTGTATGTAATGAATTTAAAATCCTGTAGGACATTGTCTATCATATTAAGGATTATCACAAGATTTAAAGCACAATAAAACTTGACTAGTTTATGTGAATTAAACAGGAACAAATGGGGGAAGCCCTTAATGTTACAATATTATGAGATGGACCTGGAGATCAAGTGTCAGGGATAGGAGCGACGTCGGCGATGTCATTGTGGTCATCTGAAGGCCCTTCTTGGAGGTAGGACGTTGCGTCGTCTGGGGTAGAGAAATCTAGGTGTTTGTCTCCATCGTATATCCGAAGTTTCGCTGGATAAAGTAAGGAGAACTTTCGTTTGGAGGACACCAACCTTGAACAGATTGGGTTAAAGGCTTTCTAGCTCTCGATAATTCGGCAGAAAAGTCTTGGAATATGAGCAGTCGATTGTTTTCCCATTGTAAAGATCGAGTCTTCCTAGATGCGGTCCAAATGGCAACTTTGTGAAGATAGTTGAGGCATCTGAATAAGGTGACCCTAGGGCGTCCCTCAGAGGAGCGAGGCGGAGGACCAACACGGTGCACGCGTTCAATTACAAGGTCCTTGCAAGTGTCAGCGATACCCAGGAGGGTAGGGAGTGTCACTTTGACAAATTGAGAGAGATCGTCCCCTTTCACCGTTTCTGGAAGGCCTACCAGGCGTATATTATTTCTTATGGACCTATTTTCTGCGTCGTCTAGCTTCATCCACAATTGGTAGTTCTCTTTTTCAAGACGTTTGACACAGCCCTGAACATCAGCCATGTCGTGACAGAGACCTCCAATTCTGTTTTCATTAACAGAAACTTTATGTGAGAGGTGTTGCAGTTGGAGTAATATATCTGAGACTGCTTTTGATAACAGGGGTGATATAGCTTGTGTTATGGCTTCTGTCAGATCCGCATAAGTAATTGGTGAGTCAGGAGATCGGACATTTGGTGCGTTACGTGAGGGAGATTGCGATGCAATTAATTTTTTGGGGGATGGAGATGAAGGGGGGGTAGTAATGCCGGGAGCCATGGTTGAATTGGCTCTCCTTTTTTATTGTCTAACAGGGAGGGAAGAGGGTAGAGCCGAAGGTGAAGGATTGGGGGATAGAAAACGGTTCATCAGCAAAAAGAGGTGGAGAGGGCACAGCTAATAAGTCTCTGAGTTAGTGAGGAGAAGAAAAGCTGGGTGATGTATAGAGAAGGCCTGTTTGTGGAGGCGATAATGCCGTCTGGGGACTGCTGAGACTGAGCTTTTATCGAGGATTGTCCCTGGGAGAGACAGGGAGTTGGACAGAAGAGTAGAGATTTGTTATGAGAGCCGTACCTTAATTAATCTCCGGTGATGTTTTGTAAACGTCTGAGACGTAATAAGTGCGTGTAGCCAAAGGGGGTCCGAGGTGAGGTGACCAGACTGTTTATTTTAGAGTTCAATGCGTGCAGCTTGAGTAGCCTGTTATCAGGCTGAGGAACTCAGCGGCAGCCAGGAGAGACAGCGTGGTAGGCAAACGCCGGAGAAAGTCAGAATGGCCTTGCTGCGGTTGCTATGGATACCGCACCTGTCCGTGTGAAGGCCGATCGTCGAGTCCGTCTGCAGGGTAACTTGCTGGCGGTTCCCGGGGCTGGACGGAGTGCTGCAAGGATCGTTGCAGACCGTGGCGTTCGGTCTGGTACACTGGAGGCCCCGTGAGTGACGTCGCAGCGACACACCAGCCAGCGGGGGGATTCTCGCGGCGGGAGAGCGGCTTGACAAGGGAAGGCAGACGCCGAAGGGGTCTCTCGGAACTGGTCCGTCAAGGATATAGTAGGATAAATGGCTCCAGGAGACTGATGAATCAGTCGTTATAGCGGTGCCGGGGTCGGGAATCACCGGAGCTCTGCTGTGTTGCGTCTTCACAGCATGAAGCCGGAACCGGAAGATGCACATCTCTAGTTAAAAGCAGTGTTAATAACAAACACAGTGCAACATCCAACTGAGGATACAACCATCATCCACAAGCCTAGGGTACTCTATGCCATGTGGAAGAATTATCAAGGTGTTCACTGAGCCACCACTACTACCAATATCAATAACCAGCAGAAAATGACCAATATGATAAACACAGGTTAAAACCGGGGAAGATACGGTGCAGATGCACTATGCAATCATTACTATAAATTACAATATATAATATATATGTAATATGAGATTGTTAGCATATAATTGGCAAGTGATATCGAGCAAGTCCCTAACACTTTGGGGTTCACATTGAGGTGAACCCCCAAATCAGCCCAGCCGTGAACTCCACCAAAGGCATCACACTAGTAGAAAATAGTGAGGTGTAAGAAAGTATAGAATTAGCAGATGTAGTTACTGAGTAAAGAAAGTGTTTTAAAATTATAAAGTGGGTGAAAAAATATACATGGATAAAATAACACACATAGGAGGTAGTGAAAAAATTGTGTCTATAAGTGTTAGGGTGTGATGCCCCGGAGTGGCCCAGACAAAACAGTTCAAATTTGGTGACACTATATGAAAATAATAGGACTTACTTTGTATTATGCCTGAATCCTTCATGTGCAGTCAGAAGTAGGTCCCTGCTTAAAACCAATTGGGAAGGTGGGGGAGGGGTGCTAGTAAAGAATGAAGTAATCTCAGATTTTAGGTGTGTATTTATTCAGGGCCGGATCCAGGCCTACTAGCACCCTCAGCGAGAAAACTTAAAAGTGCCCCCCCACCATCCCCCCATCCCTTATGTGATAGGAAAAGTGGGTGTGGCCTCTGGAAAGTGGGTGTGGTCTCACAACTTCATATTATTAGACTATAAATAACTATATTTTCACACCCCCTCTACGCACACAATTAGCAGCCTTACACATAACAGCCACAGTAGTGTTCCTTACACAAAATGTCTCCAGTATAGTGCCAGATACACATAATGTCTCCAGTATAGTGTCAGATACACATAATGTGCAGTGCCAGCTACACATGACATGCCCCCCAGCAGTGCCAGCTACACATGACATGCCCCCCAGCAGTGCCAGCTACACACGACATGCCCCCCAGCAGTGCCAGCTACACATGACATGCCCCCCAGCAGTGCCAGCTACACACGACATGCCCCCCAGCAGTGCCAGCTACACACGACATGCCCCCCAGCAGTGCCAGCTACACACAGTATACCCCCCAGCAGTGCCAGCTACACATGATAGTGTTCACTTTTTAGGGCAGGGTGCTGATCACATGGAGGACACATTTTTAAGTTAGGAGGGCAAAATGATGTACATACTTTAATGCTTGGAGCACATCTACCTACATGCCAAAGCATGGACAGTGTGCGCCTTTGGCGCGCAGCAAAAATTTAGGGGCGTTGCTTCGTGGGGAAGGTGCGTGGCCACATAATAGTGGCAATTCGCATTACACCACACAGTAGTGCAGCTAATACACATTACACCAGGTAGAACCTCCTATACACTTTGTGCCAGGCACAGCACATTAGACACATTGCGCCAGGCACAGCATGTTAGACACATTGTGCCAGGCACAGCACGTTAGACACATTGCGCCAGGCACAGCACGTTAGACACATTGCGCCAGGTAGAGCACTGAGACACACTGCCTAGCCACAGACGCCTAGCGGGAACACTACATGATATGCTCCCCAGCCGTGCCAGCTACACATGACATGCCCCCCAGCAGTGCCAGCAACACGTGACATGTCCCCCAGCAGTGCCAGATACATAAATGGCCACACAGTGCCAGATACATAAATGCCCCCACAGTGCCAGATATGCCCCCTCAGTGCCAGATACATAAATGCCCTCAGTGCCAGATACATAAATGCCCCCACAGTGCCAGATACAGAAATGCCCCTATAGCGCCTGATAAATAAATGCCCCCACAGTGCCAGATAAATAAATGCCCCAATAGTGCAGATATGCCTCCACAGCGCCAGATACATAAATGCCCCCACAGTGCAGATATGCCCCCACAGTGCCAGATACATACATGCCCCCACAGTGCCAGATATGCCCCCACAGTGCCAGATACATAAATGCCCCCACAGTGCAAGATACATAAATGCCCCCAGTGCCAGATAAATAAATGCCCCCACAGTGCCAGATACATAAATGCCCCCACCGTGCAGATATGCCCCCACAGTGCAAGATACATAAATGCCCCCACAGTGCCAGATACATAAATGCCCCCACAGTGCCAGATATGCCCCCACAGTGCAAGATACATAAATGGCCACACAGTGCCAGAAACATAAATGCCCCCACAGTGCCAGATATGCCCCCACAGTGCCAGATTCATAAATGCTCCCACAGTGCAGATATGCTCCAACAGTGCCAGATACATAAATGCCCCCACAGTGCCAGATACATAAATGCCCCCAGTGCCAGATATGCCCCTACAGTGCCAGATAAATAAATGCCCCCACAGCGCCTGATAAATAAATGCCCCCACAGTGCCTGATAAATAAATGCCCGCACAGTGCCAGATAAATAAATGCCCCCACAGTGCAGCCCCCACATAATGCCATCCATAAATGCCCCCAATACCTGCGGCGCTGGGAGGTGGTGTGCGCTATGCGCGCTGCGCGGCGCCGGTGTCTGACGTCAGACACCGCATAGCGCACACAACAGTTTAAGGCCGGGCAGCACAGCACAGGGCCAGCTCCAGGAACGAAAATGGCGGCGCCAGTGCGCAGCGCCCATTAAGGGTGGTGCCCCGCGTGGCCGCTCAATTCGAACGTGCCTGGAGCCGGCCCTGTATTTATTCCCATAGTATAGACTATATAGATGAGATGGGTCGAGACTGCACACCCTAGTGGTTGTAATGAGAGGTGCTATTTGCTGAGATTTTATTGTACTACAGGGGAAGAAATGGGTGCAGATGCATGGGTGCAGATGCACTATCCAATCATTACTGTAAATTACAATACAACTCCCCCAAGGCATCACACAAGTAGAAAATAGTGAGGTGTAATAAAGTATAGGATAAGCAGAGGTAGTTACTGAGTGTAGAAAGTAGAGATGTGCGGCGGGCACTATTCATGTTTTGTGTTTTGGTTCTAATTCCCCGTTCGTGTTTTGGTTATGGCTTGGTTTTGCCAAAACCACCCTTTCGTGTTTTGGTTTTAGTTTTGGATCTGGATGATTTAAAAAAAATATATATATATAAAAACAGCTAAAATCACAGAATTTAGGGGTCATTTTGATCCTATGGTATTATTAACTTCAATAACATTCATTTCCACTAATTTCCAGTCTATTCTGAACATCCCACACCTCACAATATTGTTTTTAGGCCTAAAAGTTGCACCGAGGTGGCTGTATGACTAAGCTAAGCGACACAAGTGTGCGGCACAAACACCTGACCCATCTAGGAGTGGCACTGCAGTTACAGACAGGATGGCACTTAAAAAACTAGGCCCCAAACAGCACATCATGCAAAGAAGTAAAAGAGGTGCAATGAGGTAGCTGTATGGCTAAGCTAAGCGACACAAGTGTGCGCAAAAACACCTGGCCCATCTAGGAGTGGCAGAGGATAGCATACCCCTAAACCAAACATACACACGGCAAAGCCTGTAAAATTAATTTGGATAATAATAACCCTTTTATTTGAAGCTATTATAGTAATATGCAGCACATGCGAGCGTACCCCTACACCACACAGGGCAAACCCTGTAAAAATTATTTGAATAATAATATAAGTAATATATTTAAAACCTTTTATTTGGGTACATAATATACAGCACAGGACACCACTGGACTTATGGCAGCACAAGACACCACCACTGGACTGATGCAGCACAAGACACCACCCCTGGACTTATACGGCAGTACTCCTGGACTTATACGGGAGTACCACTGGACTTATACAGCAGTGTCAGACAGGATGGCACTTTAAAAGACTAGTCCCCAAACAGCACATGATGCAAAGAAGAAAAAGAGGTGCAATATGGAATTGTCCTTGGGCTCTCCCACACACCCTTATCTTGTATGAACAGGACATGCACACTTTAACAAACCAATCATTTCAGGGTCAGGGTCTGCCACATGACCGTGGCTGAAATGACTGGTTTGTTTGGGCCCCCACCAAAAAAGAAGCAATCAATCTCTCCTTGCACAAACTGGCTCTACAGAGGCAAGATGTCAACCTCATCGTCATCCTCCAATTCCTCACCCCTTTCACTGTGTACATCCTCCTCCTCACAGAGTATTAAGTTGTCCCCACTGGAATCCACCATCACAGGTCCCTGTGTACTTTCTGTAGGTAATTGCTGGTAAAAATCTTCCCGTAGGAATTTATAATTCATTTTTATGAACATCATCTTCTCCACATTTTGTGGAAGTAACCTCCTACGCTGATCGCTGACAAGGTTACCGGCTGCACTAAACACTCTTTCAGAGTACACACTGGAGGGGGGGGGGGGGGGGGGGGGTCAACTTAGGAAAAATAAAGCCAGCTTGTGCAAGGGCATCCAAATTGCCTCTTTTTCTTTCCAGTATACATACGGACTGTCTGACATGCCTACTTGGATGCTGTCACTCACATAATCCTCCACCATTCTTTCAATGGTGACAGAATCATATGCAGTGACTGTAGACATGTCAGTAATCGTTGATAGGTCCTTCAGTCCAGACCAAATGTCAGCACTCGCTCCTGACTGCCCTGCATTACCACCAGCGGGTGAACTAGGAAATCTTATACTTTTCCTCGCAGCCCCAGTTGTGGGAGAAAGTGAAGGAGGAGCTGTTGACGGGTCAAGTTCCGCTTGAGTTGACAATTTTCTCACAAGCAGTTCTTTGAACCTATGCAAACTTGTGTCTGCTGGAAAGAGAGATACAACGTAGACTTTAAACCTAGGATCGAGCACGGTATACTGCTCTGATTTCAATAGATTGACCACACTTGAATCCTGGCAAAGCGAGTGAAGTGCTCCATCCACAAGTCCCACATAGTTTGCGGAATCGCTCCATCTTAGCTCCTCCTTCGATTTCTTCAGCTGCTTCTGCAAAAGCCTGATGAGAGGAATGACATGACTCAAGCTGGCAGTGTCTGAACTGACTTCCCATGTGGCAAGTTCGAAGGGTTGGAGAACCTTGCACAAGACAAAAATCATTCTCCACTGTGCTTGAGTCAGGTGCATTCCCCCTCCTTTGCCTATATCATAGGTGGATGAATAGGCTTTAATGGCCTTTTGCTGCTCCTCCATTCTCTGAAGCATATAGAGTAGGCATGTCCAAACTGCGGCCCTCCAGCTGTTGTGAAACTACATATCCCAGCATGCCCTTAGACAGTTTTGCTGTCAGAGAATGTTAACGCTGTGTCAGGGCATGCTGGGATGTGTAGTTTCTCAAAAGCTGGAGGGCCGCAGTTTGGACATGCCTGATATAGAGTGTTGAATACCACCTCGTTACCACCTCTTGCTTCAGGTGATGGCAGGGCAGGTTAAGGCGTGTTTGATGTCACTCCAGTCTTTGGCACATGGCGACTGAATGCCTAAAGTGGCCCGCAATTTTTTCAGGCCAACGACAGCATCTCCTGCACGCCCCTGTCATTTTTAAAAAAAAATCTGCTCCACCAAATAATTGTATGTGCAAAACATGGGATGTGCTGTAATTTGCCCACATGTAATGCTCGCACATTATTGGTGGTGCTGTCCAATATTACAAATACCCAGGAGAGTCTAATTGGGGTAAGCCATTGTTCTATGGTGTTCCTCAGTTTCCGTAAGAGGTTGTCAGCTGTGTGCCTCTTACGGAAAGTGGTGATACATAGCATAGCCTGCCTAGGATTGAGTTGGCGTTTGCGAGATGCTGCTACTGGTGCCACTGCTGTTGTTGATGCAGGAGGCCATACATCTACCCAGTGGGCTGTCACAGTCATATAGTCCTTAGTCTGCCCTGTTCCACTTGTCCACATGTCCGTGGTTAAGTGGACAGTTGGTACAACTGCATTTTATAGGACACTGAGGACACTTTTTCTGACGTCTCTGTACATTCTCGGTATCGCCTGCCTAGAGAAGTGGAACGTAGATGGGATTTGATACCGGGGACACAGGACCTCAAATAATTCTCTAAGTCCCACTGAACTAATGGCAGATACTGGATGCACATCTAACACCAACATAGCTGTCAAGGCCTCCGTAATCCACTTTGCAAAAGGATGACTGCTGTCATATTTATTCTTCCTCACAAAGGACTGTTGGATAGTCAATTGCTTCGTTGAAGTAGTACAAGTGGACTTCCGACTTCCCCTCTGGGATGACGATTGACTCCCAGCAGCAACAACAACAGCAGCAGCAGCAATAGCAGGTGTACCACTCAAGGATCCTCCGGAGGAATCCCGGTTAGGAGAGGACTCCTCAGTCTTGACAGTGACATGGCCTGCAGGACTACTAACTTTCCAGACTGAGTAGGAAGTTGACATTGAGGGAGTTGGTAGTGTCGGTGGCAGGAGCTTGGGTACAAGAGGAAGAAGGGATTTAGGTGTCAGTGGAGTGCTTACACTCTTACCCAAAGTTTCACGACTTGACACTGACTTCTGATGAATGTGCTGCAGGTGACGTATAAGGAAGGATGTTCCTAGGTGGTTAACATCCTTACCCCTACTTATTACAGATTGACAGAGGCAACACATGGCTTGACACCTGTTTTCTGGATTTGTGGAGAAATAATTCCACACCGAAGAGGTGGCTTTTTTGGTATTTTGCCCAGACATCACAATGTGCTCCTTCATCCCACGGATAACAGGTGTCTCCCCCCGATGCCTCATTTAAACAAACCACATCACCATCAGAATCCTCATCATCAACTTCCTCTACACCCATATCCTTATCCTGGTGTACTTTAACAGTGACATATTCAACTTGAATGTCGTAAATTGGACTGTGGGTGCTCCTCCCAGCACTTGCAGGGGGCTTGCAAATGTTGGAAGGAGCCACCTCTTCCCATCCAGTGTTGGGAAGGTCAGGCATCGCAACCGCCGACACACTTGGACTCTCCGTGATGATTTGTGATACCATCTTAGAACGCACAGTTATTTTCTGTGCTTTTTCCAGCATAGCTCTTTTAATTTTTCTAGCGGGAGGATGAGGGCTTCCATTGTCATGTGAAGCTGAACCACTAGACATGAACATAGGCCAGGGCCTTAGCCGTTCCTTGCCACTCCGTGTCGTAAATGTCATATTGGCATGTTTACGTTTTCTCCTCAGACAATTTACATTTTTTTACTAAACTTTGGCTTTTTGGATTTTACATGCCCTCTACTATTACATTGGGCATTGGCCTTGGCAGATGAAATTGATGTCAATTCATCATCTATGTCATGACTAGTGGCAGAAGCTTCAGCACTAGGAGGAAGTGGTTCTAGATCTTTCCCTATTTTATCCTCCAAATTTTTATTCTCCATTATTTTTCTGGAGTTATATTACAAATTATGTGGCACAGGAGAGCGTACCCCTACACCTCACAGAGCAAACCCTGTAAAAATTATTTGGATTAAATATTAATAACCCCTTTATTTAGATTAAATAATATACAGCACAGGACAGCACCACTGAATTTAAATGGCAGCACCACTGATCTGGATTTATATTGAATTATATGGATTTATATGGAATTATATGGCAGGATCACTGTAATTATATGGCAGCATTACTGGAATTATACGACAGTACCACTGTAATTTTATGGTAGGATTACTGAAATTATACGCCAGTACCACTGTAATTATATGGCATTACTGGAATTATACGACAGTAACACTGTAATTATACGGCAGGATTAATGGAATTATACAGCCTACCACTGTAATTATTTGGCAGGATTACTGGAATTATTTGGCATTATTACTGGAATTGTACGGCAGGATCACTGGAATTATATGGCAGGATTACTGGAATTATACACCAGTACCACTGTAATTATATAGCAGGATTACTGTAATTATACAGCAGAAGTACAGTAATTATACAGCAGGATCACTGTAATTACACAGCAGGATCACTGTAATTATACGGCAGGATCACTGTAATTATACGGCAGGATTACGGTAATTATACGGCAGGATCACTGTAATTATACGGCAGGATTAATGGAATTATACGCCAGTACCACTGTAATTATACAGCAGGATTACTGGAACCATACGCCAGTACCACTGTAATTATACGGCAGGATTATGTAATGTCAGCCCCTGTGATGGTGTAGTCATACCTGCTTTCTCCAGATGACGCTTGCTGCTTTCAGACCTCTCACGACTTCTTTCTCTGGAGCCTGTGGCTGAAGAATAGTCACCCCAAGGAGGACCCCACGGATAAAGGAAATGCAAATAGATGGTGACACTGACAACATGTTTATTAAATCAGGGAAAAGAAAAGTCACCGTTTCAAGTATTCAAGTGTCGGCTAGTAAATCAACTTTACCTCAGAAGGCACATTTTGGAACATCACATAGCATTTGTATAATAGGCATAAGTGTGATCACAACATCAACATAAGTGCTTTTCAGAACATAGGAGGAACCCCAAATATCATTTAACCAGGATGGTTCCGGAATGTTCAAACAGTATACTAACGAGCCACTAGTTGGCGATAGGACCTCAAATAAAAGAAAGTCTTTAACGTGATACACAATCCTGAGAAGTCCAAGCATCGGTTTTGATGAATCACAACAGTCACTTTCTATATAGAAACCGGTTGCGGATAACCAAAAGGGGTAATTGGCATAGGCTAGTGTAGTAACAACTTATAAGAATGGAACCAGGGCACAGTGAATATCCTTTCTTAAGGTAAGGCATGAATGGCTGAGTGTCCCGGTAACGGGCAGGGCAAACTTGGCACCAATAGGGCTTGGTGGGGTGCAGAAAACGTAACACGATACTGACAGGTATAAATGAAGCACCAGAGAGATGTGATTGGCTGGACCACTAGTTTAGGCGGTTATCAATGAGCATCACTCAAACAGGGTCTTCAGAATTTATGTGCATTAGTGGGGTTGGTAGGGCTGACAGTCCTCTGGCCAATTAGAACTGATGGGCAGGGGAGCAAATAGCACTAGTAGTGCTGGCAGGGTGGATAGTCATTTGGACAATTAGAGCTGATGGGCAGGGGAGCAAATTGTTAATTATTCCTGGCTCGTCCTGATTCCTATACTCCAGATCAGAATTGTTGTTTGTACAGTGTAGGTGCAGTCTGCTCACCAGGCAAGTCAGTTAGCGGTGGTGTCCGGATCCAATCTCCCAGCCCTGCGGTGGCTGGTGGCTCAGGTCTCTCCCCAGCGGTGGCTAGTGGCTCTCCCGCGGCTGACAGGTGGGGGCAACCATCGGGACCTGGCTCTCTCTGGTGCGGCGGCTCTTCTCCCATCCAGTCACAGTACGACTCTCTGCCTCCTTCCTCTGTTCCTGGCACCTCAGCTGCATCTCCCTCTCTCTCTGCCCGGCGGTCAGTGGCAGCGCGTCCCTTCTCCTCAGCTGCCGCTCCACTCCTCTCACTGGTTACACGCGGCGTCTTCACTCTCCTCCAGTCCCTGCAGTAACAATCCTTCTGACCTCTACAGCGCGTCTCCTCCTCCATGCAGCAGTAACCAGCTGTAAGTCTGCCCCTCTCCAGTTTTTAAACAGCCCCTCCTCTCTCCTTTGCTGCATCTCATCCACCATCTCATCCACCAATCAAGACGTCTGTTCGGCTTCCCGCTCTAGGGACAGGGGTCATTTGTCTCTGGGTCCAAGAGCCATCCTGGTTCTTTTCATGGCGCTGTGGTTGCCTAGCAACCGAGGGGATCTTTAACCCCCGCAATCTCTGCTACAGCAAGGCTTCACAGACAGCCAATCCCGCACAAAGGGGCCTCACCTGAGCCAGGGCACCACATATTCCCCAGCTAGAATTATGCATGTCCTCATGTGGTTTAAAGTGACTCAACAGTCCTGAGTAACAGTCTTTTGATGACAACTTGCAACAATTAACGATAAGCATCTTAGGCATGACACACCTACCTTTAACACATTATACATTCTATTCTTGGTAGCGCAAAGGCAGAACGCCTTTAGTGCTGTGTTCTGACCTCCTGACACCGATTACATTAGATTCACTTTCAGCATCAGAGACACCTGAAGAATTACACTGTCTGTTACTGGTGAGTTCGTCATCCGACGACTCTGGAGTGGTGCTCCGGGCAATGGGGTAGGGAATGGCGCTCCCCATAAACATTAACAATTTAATGGGGTCATCAAGTTTTATACCTCCCTGGGGCTCCTATACCTCCGCCACAGGACTCTCCCCCCTCTGTGGTACAGGTTCTTCGGAAGTACACAACTTCAGTTGGTCACGAGGTACAGTACTGAGTCGACCATCTTCTCCTTTGATCTGGTACGTATACAGGTCATCAGTAAGAACAATTGTGATGGTGTAAGGCACAGCCTCCCACATGGTATCGAGTTTACTTGTTCGGCGTTTTTTCTTTCTCCACACCCTGTCGCCTATTTGTAGAGGTTCTGGCTGTGCGGTAGAATTATAGTTTCTCTCTTGCTGGGCTTGTATGACTTCCAGTCGCTTCTCTACAACTTGTCTGGCTGTCTTGATGTGGTGCAGGTGTTCTTGTACCCAGTCAGTTTGTGGAGTACTGGGTTCTTCAACCTCTGGTGTCAACTCCAGGTCCTTGGGGAGTTTGCCTTGCCTCCCGAACATCAGATAGAAGGGGGTGAATCCTGTTGAACAATGTTCCGTGCTATTGTACAGTGGGCCATTGCGTCCTTGATGCCACAGAGAGACTTCGAAGCATCCTTATTACCATCTGATTGGCTCTCTCGCAAAGTCCGTTCCCCTACGGATGGTAGACGGTGGTCCTCAACTTGCGGCACTCGTTCATGTTACATAGTTCATGGAACAATTGAGATTCAAAGGCCGGGCCCTGATCCATCAGGACCCGATCAGGGAATCCGTAAGGCCGGACAAAATGCTTCATTAAGAGCTCGGCTGTCGCCTTTGTGGTTAGGTCGCGTGCGGGGACTACCACCAGGAATCGGCTATAGTGATCCATGATCGTTAAGGTGTACTGGAAGCCATTGGAACTTGTTTCCAGCTTCATGTGATCCAACACCACCAGTGCAGCCGGATGGCTGCTTGGAATCAGGTGAAGGGGATTTTTCTGGGAGGACTCAGCTGGGCATTTCAAGGTACAACTCACGCAGTCGCAGCACCATCTTTCAACATCATCCCGCATTCCAATCCAGAAGTACCTCCTCCTCAGATTTGCCTCAGTCTTCTGTGTCCCAAAATGACCAGACTGGTCATGATAAGCGGTGAGCAAGAAGCGGGCTCGTTATTTTGGGACCACTACCTGATGGATAGGTTGATGGGTCCCAGGGTCAAGACTAGTGCAAATGACGAGTCCTTGTCGAAGACTCAGGCGATCACAGTGTCTCAATAGTTGGACCAACTCTTGATCTGCATTAGCACTCTGTGCTTTGGTCAGCCGACCATTCCGGCGGAGAAGTGCTTTAAGGTTCCGGATTACTGAACTGTCCCTTTGGATCAGCTCCCAATCGAATCTTCCCTTGTCCTGTAGACTTGATTCAGGCGAGGGGTCTATGGTGACAACAACAGGGTCAGAGGTGACCATACGTCTTTGTTCTTTAGGAGCCTTGAAGACCGGAGTCTTAACGTCTTCGGCCCAATCTATTTCTTCTTCCTCAACATCCGCTGTGGGATGACGGGACAGGGTGTCTGCATTGCCATTCGATTTCCCGCTGTGATATGTTACTGTGTAGCGGAGGTTGGCCAGACACGACAACCATCTCTGCTCCATTGCGCCCAGCCGGGCCGTGGATTGGTGGGCCAAGGGGTTGTTGTTGGTGACAATTACGAAAGGGGTGGCAGCCAAGTAATTTTTTAACTGCTCTGTCATGGCCCAGATTAGAGCGAGCAGTTCCAGTTTGAACGTGCAGCAGTTTTCGTTATTGCATTCTGTTTTCCTGAGGCCCCGACTGGCGTAGGCGATCACCCTTTCCTGACCATTCTGTACTTGCGATAGCACAGCTTCCATGGTGGCTGGCATCAGTATAGACCTGGAAGGGCTTCTCGTAGTCAGGGTAGTCCAGGATGCATGCCTCGACAAGTGACCGCTTAATCTGTTCAAAAGATGCTTGGTGGTCTTCGGTCCATACGACTATTGCTGCACTTCGCCTCTCTTGGCCCGACTTCCCATGCAGGAGTTAATGCAGTGATGAGGCTACTTTTTCGAAGTTCTCGATAAAGCATTGATAATATCCAATGAACACCAGGAAGCTGCGTATGTCTTTGACGATTCTTGGTACTTGCCAGTCATGCACCACGCAAATCTTCTCTGGGTCTGGCTTCACCCCTTCGGCACTCATGATGTGTCCAAGGTATTGCACTTTTGGCTTCAGGAGGTTGCATTTGGACGGCTTCAACTTCAGGTCACAGCGAGTCAGTTGTCCGAACACTTCCTCCAAGTTTTTCAGATGGTCCTCATACATATTCGAGAAGATGATCACGTCATCGAGATACAGGAGGACCATCTCGAAGTTGCGATGGCCCAAGCAGTGTTCTATGACCTTCTGGAAGGTGGCAGGGGCATTGGAGAGTCAGATTCGAATAGGCCCATGGGGGTTGTGAAAGCCGTTTTAGCCCGATCTTCCGGGGCTATCGGGATCTGCCAGTGCCCACTGGTCAAATCCAAGGTTGAGAAATAGACAGCGGTCTTCAGGGCAGTAAGGGACTCCTCAATTCGGGGCAATGGATATGTGTCTTTATGGGTGACTGCATTCAACCTCCTGTAATTGACTCAGAAACGAAGGCTGCAGTCCTTCTTCTTGACAATGATTATCGGGCAGCCCACGGGCTGTGGCTCTCCTTGATTACTCCAGCCTCTTTAATCTCGCTGATCATGGTTGTACTGGTTGGTACATGGCAGGTGGGAGTGGTCTGTGTCTCTATTTAATTGGTGGGCTCACTCCGGTGGGGATGTGGTGTTGTACCCCGTCTGCTCTGCCAAAATCAGCTAGCTGTTGGCTGACAGCCCCGGCATTCCTGCACATGACTTGGATAACACCTTCCCACTGGTCCTCTGGTGTATCCGCATCTCTGATTTGGATCTTGTTCCACCAGGGAGTGTCCATGGTGATTACGCTGGATTGGTTGGCCACAGTTCTTTGTTGATTTCCGGACACAGTTTCTCCCAACACGTCTTGGAAATCGACCAACACCACGCTTGCCACTGGGCAGTTCCAGAACAGCCGGATTGGGTAACTTTGCGGATTGAGTAACCGGACTGGAACTCTTCCACGTTCCACTCTCACCAGTGTCCTGGCCACCGCGAAAGGCTGCTGCCCATCGTGGTCATAGGCTTTGATGACTGCATTGTAATCCCACCCACCTGGGCCGATCCTGGCCTTACACCATATCACGTGTTCAGCATTTGGTCGAAGTATAATGGGTTGGCGGTGTCGAAGTCAAAAATATTTCAGTACACACATCACGTACAAGCTACACACAGATGGCCTCCGTGCGCGTACTTGTTCTGCCATGCGTATATTCGCAATTTGCGTATGGTCGCTCCCGTGGTCCTGCGTATTAGAGCATGGTATGAGTAATTACGGTAGTATTTGTGATCGCATGGAAAAGCCATAAAAACACATTACATAATTAATCCAAATAGTGCACAATGTACACATAGTCTCCCTGCACCACACCAGCGAGTTACACTTGCTTAAAGGGTACAAGAACAAAGGGATTCACCTTTACAGGATAGGAGGGGACAGAACTAGGTTATAAGGTGGTGTTCGGTATCCAGTTGTAGGGTATTTTAAGAGCAATATTTCGGTGTTGGTTTACAGAAGATCGCATGCTCCTGCGAGTAGTTATGCGTAGGAGCAGAATATAAATATTAACTGTATTTACTGTGCTCTTGATATGCAGCGGTAACCCAAAGGAGACCATCTGCAAGTGCACCTGAAACAGACATCGCCCACCTATTCAAACTGACCTATGACCTCTCCTGTACTGTAAATGACCATCCTTGTGTCCAATGGACAAAGAGATTACAGTTTCCATTGTGTTAGGTTTTGGACAAATGTATAAATAGCCAGCTGCAGGCCCGGTCACTCTCTCTCTGAAGATCATCTACCTTGATGATTGCGGACCGGACCGGGAAGCACAGGTGAACAAACATATGTACCATTGACTGTAGCCTTTTTCTCTAATTGTATTGTATTATCATTGTAACCCCCTGCTAGTAAAGATAACCGCTGTGGGTTGGACCTCAACATAGTTTTGAATTACAATTGGTGTCATGTCCCATTTTCTTGCTAAGGTTTAAAGTGTATTTACAGATGGGCTGCTGCATTGTGCTAACAGCGTATAGGCCTGTGTACGCAAACTGTGTAGTCACTACGCCCTTTCGGCGAACGTACGCAGAGTGCGTACACGGTACGATCTTGTGTACGTAAGGTTTGTGAACAATATAAGGGTGAAAGGTTAATTACAGCGGCCGCAGCGGCTCAATATTAAAGTGTATTAAGTGTGTTTAAAGTATAGCTTTTTAGTCCTGTAAGTAAATCAACATTTACAGTGGTCCGTGATCCTGGCCTTGCACACCTCTCCTTTGGGGTTAGCGAACCGCTTGTGCCCTTCAAGCAGATACATTGTCTGCTGCATCGTTTTCTGTTCTCTTGGGGCTGCGGTCCTTATCTCTATCCTGAGGGCCTCCACAAGCTCATCGGGACAATTTTTGAGCACGTTTATCCCCAGAATGACAGGGTGCAGGTGTTCATTGCGGGAAGTTGTGACCAAACAGCCTTGGTGTTCTAGCTGTGCCTCACCAATAGATAAGTTGGATTCCCAGTATCCACGGAACTGAATCGGTTGGCCGTTGCTGGCTAGTAGGCTCAGCCACGTGGTAGGTGGCATCATGATCTCATTCTCTTCCCAGTGTTTTCTGAACTCAGTGAGCTGAATAATCATGACTTGGGATCCGGTATCCAAAAGGGCTGCCATTTCCACTCCGTTGACCTTTATCTTCAGATGGGGACACTTGCCAACATATCGTGGCCACCATTCCAGTGCCGATGGACCTATTTGTGAGGTTCTTCCCGAGGGTCGGTCCATGCCTCGGGGTCACATTGTTTAAAGGCTTGTCTTCACATTCGCGCTCAACATGTCCACTCAACTTGCAATGTCGACAGATGGGCCTCCCCTGAGCATCAAACTGATCGGTGGGCAATCATCCTGAGCCTTGCAGGATGTCCCATTGATGTCTGTTTCTTCCGCCTGAGTCGCGACGCCATCTTCCACGTTTACTCTCGGCCTGTTCCAGGCATATATCTCGGATTTCTTTCTTCATTTCTGTTACTGCACTGGTGAGAACCCTGATCGGATCTTGGCTGGCTTGGACCTGTAGAGTGACGACTCATTTAGGCTGTCCGGGTTTGGGCATCAAACACTGTTGCACCTCGTCGCACTCTTCATCCTCGGTCAGTTCCGAGGTCACCCCATATTCTGCGTCTGCGTTCTGATTCAACCCCAGTATGTCCATGGAGGTTTCTTTAAATTCGGGGAAGGTGCAATCAGGTTTCTGTTTTCTCCACATTCTCAGCTGGGCCCTTGTTGCTTCGCTCTTGGCTCCTTCAATAAACAGGTCCATCAATGTTTCGTCGACGTGTTCTACTTCCCTTGGAGCTCTAGCTTGGATTGCCTGCATCGTCTCTTGTAATCCCAGGGCAAAATATCGTAAGGCTTCTCGTGGTTGTTGTTTTCGGATGTATAGTCGCCCCTCCAATTCTGCGATGGACTGGGAGTGATAAATGCTGGCCAGTTTCTTCAGGATCCCTTCGCCCGTCTTTTGGTCTGCATCTGACCGTGATCGTGCCTCCCGTAGCGTGGACCCTTTTAACTGGCCAATGACAATCTCTGCCCATTGTTCTTCACTCAGTGTGTATAACCGGAACATGGAGTGTAACTTTTCCTTGAATTCCATGAAAGAGCTGGTCCCCCGAACAAGGTTGTCATCTGAAAATGTGGATAGCCAGGGGGCCCCAAAGCAGTAGGGCATGGTGATCGGTACCATAAGCATTGGTGCTGTCGGCATTACTGCCGCTGGAGGTGCTGGGTTGGGTGCTTCAGGCGCTCTTCTGCGCCTGTGGGTAGAATCCACAGACTGCGGTTGGTCTCCCGTGTTTGGTGCGTCTTGCGGCTGTGACATCTCGCCGTTCACAAGGGTGTCTGTAATCCTGTTCATAGATGCCAAGTTGTAATGTCAGCCCCTGTGATGGTGTAGTCGTACCTGCTTTCTCCAGACGACCCTTGCTGCTTTCAGACCTCTCACGACTTCTTCCTCTGGAGCCTGTGGCAGAAGAATAGTCACCCCAAGGAGGACCCCACGGATAAAGGAAATGCAAATGGATGGTGACAGCACGTTTATTAAATCAGGGGAAAGAAAAGTCACCATTTCAAGTATTCAAGTGTCGGCTAGTAAATCAACTTTACCTCAGAAGGCACATTTTGGAACATCACATATCATTTGTATAATAGGCATAAGTGTGATCACAACATCAACATAAGTGCTTTTAAGAACATAGGAGAAACCCTAAATATCATTTAACCAGGATGGTTCAGGAATGTTCAAACAGTATACTAACGAGCCACTAGGTGGCGATAAAAACTCAAATAAAAGAAAGTCTTTAACGTGATATACAATCCTGAGATGTCCAAGCATCGGTTTAGATCAGAGGTTCTCAAACTTGGTCCTCGGGGGCACACACAGTGCATGTTTTGCAGGTAACCCAGCAGGTGCACAGGTGTATTAATTACTCACTGACACATTTTAAAAGGTCCACAGGTGGAGCTAATTATTTCACTTGCGATTCTGTGAGGAGACCTGCAAAACATGCACTGTGTGTGCCCCCGAGGACCGAGTTTAAGAACCTCTGGTTTAGATGAATCACAAAAGTCACTTTCTATATAGAAACCGGTTGCAGATAACCAAAAGGGATAATTTGCATAGGCCAGCGTAGCAACAACTTATAAGAATGGAACCAGGGCACAGTGAATATCCTCTCTTAGGTCAAGGCATGGATGGCCGAGTGTCCCGGTAACGGGCAGGGCAAACTTGGCACCAATAGGGCTTGGTGGGGTGCAGAAAACGTAACACGATACTGACAGGTGTAAATGATCTGTTGACTTTAAAGCACCAGAGAGATGTGATTGGCTGGACCACTAGCTTAGGCGGTTATCAATGAGCATCACTCAAACAGGGTCTTCAGAACTTATGTGCATTAGTGGGGTTGGTAGGGTTGACAGTCCTCTGAACAATTAGAACTGATGGGCAGGGGAGCAAATAGCACTAGTAGCGCTGGCAGGTTGGGTAGTCATTTGGCCAATTAGAGCTGATGGGCAGGGGAGCAAATTGTTAATTATTCCTGGCTCGTCCAGACCCCTATACTCCAGATCAGAATCGTTGTTTGTACAGTGTAGGTGCAGTCTGCTTACCAGGCAGGTCGGTAAGCTGTGGTGTCCAGAACCAATCTCCCAGCCCTGCGGAAGCTGGTGGCGCAGTTCTCTCCCCAGTGGCGGCTAGCGGCTCTCCCGCTGCTGACAGGTGGGGGCAACCATCGGGTCTCGGCTCTCTCTGGTGCAGCGGCTCTTCTGCCATCCGGTCACAACGTGACCCGTTGCCTTCTTCCTCTGTTCCCAGCACCTCGGCTGTGTCTCCCTCTCTCTCTGCCCAGCGGTCAGCAGCAGCGCGTCCCATCTCCTCAGCTGCCGCTCCACTCCTCTTGCTGGTTACATGCGGCGTCCTCACTCTCCTCCGCTCCCTGCAGCCATGATCCTTCTGACCTCTACAGCGCGTCTCTTCCTCCTTGCAGCAGTCATCAGACGTATGTCTGCCCCTCTCCAGTTTTTAAACAGTCCCTCCTCTCTCCTTTGCCGCGACTTGTCCACCAATCAGGGTGGCTGTTCGGCTTCCCGCTGTATAGGGACAGGGGTCATTTGTCTCTGGGTCCCAGAGCCATCCTGGTTCTTTTCCTGATGCTGTGGTTGCCTAGCAACCGGGGGGAAATCTTTAACCCCCGCAATCTCTGCTACAGGAAGGCTTCACAGACAGCCTTGGTTGTGGTGTCCTGTCCAAGCCCACACAAAGGGGCCTCACCTGAGCCAGGGCACCACAATTACTGTAATTATACGGCAGGATTACTGCAATTATATGGCAGTAGCACTGTAATTATACGGCAGGATTACTGTAATTATACAGCAGGATCACTTGAATTATACGGCAGAATCACTGGACATAAACGGCAATACCACTGGACATATACGGCAGTACCACTGGATATATACGGCAGCACAAGGACACCACCACTGGACTGATGCAGGACAACACAGCACTACTGCAATGGACTGGATTTATACAGCAGCACTGGACATATGGCAGCAGAGGACACCACCACTGTGACTGGACTGATGCAGCACAACACACCACCACTGAACTGATGCAGCACAACACAGCACCACTGGACAGCACTGGACATATGGCAGTAGAGGACACAACCACTGTGACTGTACAGATTCAGCACAAGACACAGACACTGAGGACACTGAGAGAACGGAGACACGTCCTCTACAGTATCTACACTCTCCATGCTGGAGTGAAAATGGCGGCGACGTACGGGTCCTTATATGGAATCCAAACCCCACGAGAATCCGACAGCGGGATGATGATGTTTTGCCTCGTTCTGGTTTCCGAGTCAGGCGAGAAAACCCGAGCCTGACTCGGATTTGGGCTCGTGACGTGAAGTCCGGTACTAAAAACCGAACCCGCTCATCTCTAGTAGAAAGTGTTTTAAAATTAGATATAAAGTGGGTGAAAAAAATAAACATGGATTAAATAACACACATAGGAGGTAGTGAAAAAATAGTGACTATAAGTGTTAGGGTGTGATGCCCCGGAGTGGCCCAGATAGAACAGTTCAGGGGACACCACATCCCAGTGCTTACCCCCAAATAAACTACCACTATATGATAATAATAGGACTTACTTTGCGAGCGACAAGTAGCTCAGCACCAGTCTTTCAGAAGCTCGCGACGGCGATGGGTGCATATCAATAGGGTGCCGGCCATCAGTTAATCAGAGCTCACACGCCAGCTCCGGATTGACTGGTGGTCCACACCATATTACAAATGGCCGCGCGCAGCGCGGCAGGAGTCATCAGCGCCGGTACTACTTCAGACAGAGCAATACACTAAGGCACACCATGTGCTGTGCTAGTGCTGGGCTCTCCTCTCCTCATCTCCTCCTGGCATTGTATCTGGTGAGTACTACTTATATCTGGCACTGCAGAGGGGGGCATTATTTGTGTATCTGTCACTGCAAGGGGGCATTATTTGTGCATCTGGCACTGCTGGGGGCATTATTTGTGTATCTGGCACTACTGGAAGATATTATTTGTATATCTGGCACTGCAGAGGGGGCATTGTTTGTGTATCTGGCACTGCAGGGGGGGGATTATTTGTGTATCTGGCACTGCAGGAAGGGGCATAATTTGTGTATCTGGCACTGCAAGAAAGGGGCATTATTTGTGTATCTGGCACTGCAAGAAGGGGCATTATTTGTGTATCTGTCACTGCAAGGGGGCATTATTTGTGCATCTGGCACTGCTGGGGACATTATTTGTGTATCTGGCACTACTGGAGGATATTATTTGTATATCTGGCACTGCTGAGGGGGGCATTATTTGTGTATCTGGCACTGTTGGGGGCATAATTTGTGTATCTGGCACTGCAGGGGGGCATTATTTGTGTGGCACTGCTGGGGGGTATTATTTGTGTATCTGGTACTGCTGGGGGGCATTATTTCTGTATCTGGCACTGCAGGGGGAGCATTATTTGTGTACCTGGCACTGTAGGGGGGCATTATTTGTGATCTGGAACTGCAGGGGGAGCATTATTTTTGTATCTGGCACTGCAGAGGGGGACATAATTTGTGTATCTGGCACTGGAGGGGGGCATAATTTGTGTATCTGGCACTGCAGGTGGGGGAATTATTTGTGCATCTGGCACTGCTAGGCGACATTATCTGTGTATCTGGCACTGCTGGGGGGCATTATTTGTTTATCTGGCACTGCTGGGGGAGGCATTACTGTTGCAAGGCTACACCCACTTTTCTGAGGCCACACCCACTTTCATAGGAATGCGTGCACATTGGGGGAGGTTTTATATTCTGAAAGTAGCTCACACTCCAATTAAGGTTGGATACCACTGGTATAGACTATACAGAGGAGATGGGTCTAGACCGCACACCCTAGTGCTTGTAATGCTTGTAATGAGAGGTGCTATCTGCTGAGTGAGATTTTATGGTACTACAGGGGAAGAAATGGGTGCAGATGCACTATACAATAATTACTGTAAATTACAATTCAAACCCCCCCTCCCCCCCCAAGGCATCACACTAGTAGAAAATAGTGAGGTGTAATAAAGTATAGGATAAGCAGAGGTAGTTACTGCATGTAGAAAGAGTTTTAAAATTAAATATAAAGTGGGTGAAAAAAATATACATGGATAAAATAACACACATAGGAGGTAGTGAAAAAATAGTGACTATAGGTGTTAGGGTGTGATGTCCCGGAGTGGCCCAGACAGAACAGTTCAGGGGACACCACGTCCCAGTAATTACCCCCAAATAAACTGACACTATATGAAAATAATAGGACTTACTTTGTATTATGCCTGAATGATTGATGTGCAGTCAGATATAGGTCCCTGCTTAAAACCAGTTGGGAAGGTAGGGGAGGGGTGCTAGTCAAGAATGAAGTAATCTCAGACTTCAGGTGTGTATTTATACACATAGGCCCTCATTCCGAGTTGATCGGTCGCATTGCGAATTTAGCAGAGTTACACACGCTAAGCCGCCGCCTACTGGGAGTGAATCTTAGCTTCTTAAAATTGCGACCGATGTATTCGCAATATTGCGATTACTAACTACTTAGCAGTTTCTGAGTAGCTCCAGACTTACTCTGCCTGTGCGATCATTTCAGTGCTTGTCGTTCCTGGTTGACGTCACAAACACACCCAGCGTTCGCCCAGGCACTCCCACCGTTTCCCCGGCCACTCCTGCGTTTTTTCCGGAAACGGTAGCGTTTTCAGCCACACGCCCCTGAAACGCCGTGTTTCCGCCCAGTAACACCCATTTCCTGTCAATCACATTACGATCGCCGGAGCGAAGAAAAAGCCGTGAGTAAAATTACTTTCTTCATAGTAAAGTTACTTGGCGCAGTCGCAGTGCGAACATTGCGCATGCGTACTAAGCGGATTTTCACTGCGATGCGATGAAAAATACCGAGCGAACAACTCGGAATGAGGGCCATAGTGTAGACCAGGCATTCCCAAACATGGTCCTCAAGGCACACCAACAGTGCAGTTTTTTGTGATATCCAGGATTCAGCACAGAAGGTTAAATCAAAATATCCTAGGTACTAATTAATTCACCTGTGTTCAAGCCTAGATATCACTAAAACCAGGACTGTTAGTGTGCCTCGAGGACCGCGGTTGGAAAACACTGGTATAGACTGTACAGAGGAAATGGGTCTAGACTGCACACTCTAGTGGTTGTAATGAGAGGTTCTATCTGCTGAGATTGCATGGTACTGCAGGGGGAGAAAAGGGTGTAGATTGAACCTGGGATTCAAACCAGTGAGCCTGATATCACAGTGTGCAGGGAATTTACCCACTAGGCTATGGAGCATGACTATGTGTTTGCGCAGCAGAGAGACTTTTCTCAAAGTGTATTCTGTGTATTTATTGTTGATGTTGCACTTTCATAAAAGTAATAATAATAATAATAATAATAATAATAATAATAATAATAATAATAGAAATAGTAATAACAAACAATGCAACATTCAACTGAGGATACAGCTATCATCCACAAGTCCGGGGTACTCTATGCAATGTGGAAGCATTCTCAAACTACTCATGGAGCCAAAACTGCTACCAATATCAATAACCAGCCAGGCGGAAATTGACCAATACTATAAACACAGGTGTTTGTTATTACTGTGTGCAAGGAACATCACTGTGTGCAGAGAAATTATTCACTAGCCTACGGAGCCTGCCCATGTTTTTGCACAGCAGAGAGGCTTTTCTCAAAGTGTATTCTGTGTATTTGTTGTTGATGTTCACTTTAATAAAAGCAATAATAATAACAGTGTAACATCCAACTGAGGATACAACCATCATCAACAAGCCCAGGGTACGTTGTGGAAGAATTCTCAAGGTACTCACTGAGCCACCACTGCAACCAAAATCAATAACCAGTAGAAAATGACCAATGCTACAAACACAGGTCAAACTCTGGATTTGAACCAGTGGCCCCATCATCTCTGTGTGCAAGGAACATCACTGTACGCAGAGAACTTACTCATTAGTCTACAAAGACTGCCCATATTTTTGTACAGAAGAGAAACTTTTTTCAAAGTGTATTCTGTGTATTTATTGCTGATGTTGCACTTTCATAAAATTAATAATAATCATCATCATCATCATCATCATCATAATAACAACAACAAACACAGTGCAATATCCAACTGAGGATATAACCATCATCCACAAGTCCAGGGTACTCTGTGCTGTGTGGAAGCATTCTCAAGGTACTCACTGAGCCACCACTACTACCAATATCCAGCAGAAAATTACCAATATGATAAACACAGGTCAAATTTGGGATTTGAACCATTGACATTGTCATTTCTGTGTGCAGATTACTTATTCACTAGGCTACGGAGCCTACCCTCATCTTTGCCCAGCAGAGAGGCTTTTCTCAAAGTGTATTCTTTGTATTGTATTTATTGTTGATGTTGCACTTTAATAAAAGTAATAATAATAATAATAATAATAATAATAATAATAACAAACACATTGCAACATCCAACTGAGGATACAACCATCATCCACAAGCCCAGGGCACTCTATGCCATTCTCAAGGTACTCACTGAGCAACCACAGCTACCAATATAAATAACCAGCAGAAAATGACCAATATTATAAACACAGGTCGAACTCAGGATTCGAACCAGTGACCCTGACATTTCTGTGTGGTAAAAACATCATAGTAACATAGGCCCTCATTCCGAGTTGATAGCTCGCAAGGCGAATGTAGCAGAGTTACACACGCTAAGCCGCCGCCTACTGGGAGTGAATCTTAGCTTCTTAAATGTGCGACCGATGTATGCGCAATATTGTGATTACAAACGAGTTAGCAGTTTTTGAGTAGCTTCAGACTTACTCTGCCTGTGCGATCAGTTCAGTGCTTTTCGGTCCTGGCTGACGTCATAAACACACCCAGCGTTCGCCCAGGCACACCCACCGTTTCCCCGGCCACTCCTGCGTTTTCTCCGGAAACGGTAGCGTTTCCAGCCACACGCCCCTAAAACGCCGTGCATCCGCCCAGTAACACCCATTTCCTGTCAATCACAATGCGAACGTCGGAGCGATGAAAAAGCCGTGAGTAAACTTACTTTCTTCATAGTAAAGTTACTTGGCGCAGTCGCAGTGCGAACATTGCGCATGCGCACTAAGAGAATTCTCACTGCGATGCGATGAAAATCTCCGAGCGAACAACTCGGAATGAGGGCCATAGTAACTAAGGTTGAAAAAAGACAATTGTACATCGAGTTCAACCTATTTGTGGTCTCCTATGCAGTCTTATAGGACTAGTTTTTTTTTTTTGTTAGGACTAGTTATGTTAACTATAATGCGTTCCTATGCACCATAACCCTGAATAATTTTATCCAATAGGAATTTATCTAACCCATTCTTAAAGGTGTTGACTGAGTCCGCCATTGCTACTCTCTCAGGCAGGGAATTCCAAACACATATTGTCCTTACTGTGAAAAAACCTTTTCACCTCAATGTGCGGAAACCCCTCTCTTCTTACCTAAGCGAGTGACCACGTGTCCTCTGTGCTGATCTTATAGAAAACAGGTACCTCCCAAGCTCTATGTATTGACCTCTTATGTATTTGTAGATGTTGATCATGTCCCCTCTTAGTCTCCTCTTTTCCAATGTAAACATGCCTAGCCTTGCAAGCCTTTCCTCGTATTCCAGCATCTCCACGCCCTTGATTAGTTTGGTCGCCCGCCTCTGAACCTTTTCTAGCTCCAGGATATCCTTTTTGTAATATGGTGCCCAAAATTGCACACAGTATTCAAGATGTGGCCTCACTAGTGATTTATATAATGGGAGTATAATACTCTCGTCCCTTGCATCAATTCCCCGTTTTATGCATGCTTATATCTTATTAGCCTTCTTTGCTGCACTCCTACTTTGGGTACTGCTGCTTAATTTGTTATCTACAGATGGGTCCACGTTTATCTTGACCTTTAATAGGATTAATTGAGACTGGCCAATCGGACCTAATCCCCTGCTGTAATGACTTAATCCCCTGCAGTATTGTTCTCTGTATTGTATTGCTGCTGAGAACAATAGAAGAAGGGTTTATGCTAATAAATCGTGTTGTGCCTAGGCGCAGAAAACTAGTCAAGATAATCGTGGACCCATCTGTATGTGAACCCCTGGTATTTTTCCAGTACAGAATCCCCTAATTTTACCCCATTTAGTATGTAGGTGTTATTTTTGGTCTTGCCCCCACAGTGCATTACCTTACACTTGTCTGTGTTGAACCTCATTCTCCATTTTGCTGCCCATGCTTCCAATTTAGTTAAGTCATTCTGAAGAGACTCAGCACCCCCCTCTGTATTTATAACCTTACACAATTCAGTATCGTTGCGACAAATGACACCATGCTCTCTAGACCTAATGTTAGGTCATTGATAAAAATGTTGAACAAAAGTGGTCCAAGTACAGACCCATGTGGCACACCACTTAGTACTTTAGTCCAATTTGAAAATGATCCATTGACCACAATGTGCTGCTTCCTATTATCTAACCAATTACTGACCCAAGTGCATGTTGTGTTCCCTAGCCCTATTTCTTGTAGCTTATTGATAAGACGCATGTGTGGTACAGTGTCGAAAGCTTTGACAAAGTCTAAAAAGATTACATCCACCTTCTTACCACAATCAAGGTTCGCACTAACTGTTTCATAAAAGCCAAGTAAGTTGGTCTGACATGATCTGTCCTTCACAAATCCATGTTGGTTCCATTTAATGACCTTATTTGCTTCAAGGAACTTCTTAATACTGTCCCTTAGAATACCTTCCAATACTTTCCCCACTATAGATGTAAGACAAACTGGTCTATAATTACCTGGTTCAGCTTTGCGCCCCTTTTTGAATATCGGCACTACCTCTGCTATACGCCAGTCTTTGGGAACCATACCCGATTTAACCAAATCCATGAAGATCAAAAATAGAGCTCTTGCTAGTTCAGCGTGCAGCTCCATAAAAACCCTCGGGTGAAATCCATCGGGACCAGGTGATTTATTAATCTTTAACTTTTTTAATCGGTCACATACTTCCTCCTCACATAAATAGGCATATAACAGTGGGACATGATCTTTGTTGATATTTTGTGTTAGACCCAGTATTTGGTCCTCTCTGGTAAATACTGTTGAAAAAAACTTGTTTAGTTTGTTTGCTATGTCATTATCATTTTTGAATAACACTCCCCTCTTATTCTTTAAAGGGCCTATACTCTTCTTCTTTAGTCTCTTGCTGTTGATGTACTTAAAAAAAATGTTGGGATTCGCTTTGCTTTCCTTTGCTACTAGTTTTTCAGTTTCTACTTTAGCCGCTCTTATTCCTTTTTTGCATATTTTGTTACAGTCCTTATAGTGCTGAAATGACTCCGCATCCCCCTCAGATTTGTATTTTTTAAATGCTCTTCTTTTTTTGTCCATTAATTCCTTTATATTTTTGTTAAACCACATTGGTTTGGGATTTTTATTCCTTTTTTTTGCTGCTGGTGGGAATAAATTTATGAGTATTATTAATTAGCCGTGATTTTAATACATCCCATTTCTCTGTAGTATTTTTTCCATGAAACAGAATTTCCCATTCAATGTCCCTTAACACTTCCTTCATCATGTCAAAGTTGGCTTTGCTAAAGTTTAGAGTCCTAGTTGAGCCAGTATAGGACTGCTTATAAAAACTGATATTGAATGTGACCATATTGTGGTTGCTGTTACCTATGGGCTCTCCTACTTCAATATTTGATACCAATTCCCCATTGTTAGTTAATACCAGGTCTAAGATTGCATTGTACCTAGTTGGTTCCTCAATTAATTGAACTAAGTAATTATCATTTAGCATGTTTAAAAACATTTTGCCCCTAGCAGTATCACATGAATTGATTTTCCAGTTTATCTCGGGATAGTTAAAGTCTCCCATCAATACTATGTCTCCTACTCCTGCTGCTCTTTAAATTTGATTCAGTAACAATTTCTCGTCAGACACATTAATACCAGGTGGCCTGTAGCATAATCCCAATAATAACTTCTTTATTCCTTTACCCCCGCATGCAATTTCTACCCATAACGTCTCAATAGTATTTACAGTCCCTTCTTGAATATCATCCTGTATAACAGGTTTTAGAAATAACTTTAAGTAAAGACATACCCCACCACCCCGTTTATTTAGTTTGTCTCTCCTGTACAGCGTGTAACCCTCTAGACTGACTGTCCAATCGTGAGATTCGTCCCATCATGTTTCAGTTTTGCCTATAATATCATATTCCTTGCTTGATGCAAGGATTTTTAGCTCCCCCTTTTTACCTGTAAGGCTTCTAGCATTTACATACATACAATTGAGATATGTATTTCCCCTTATGGTAGGGACATCATAATTCTTATGCAGCAAAGATGACCCATAATTGTCATTGGTTACTGTTATTCTAAAACCCTTTTTAGTTCCCATGTTACTACCCTTGCCTTCTGCTCTATTCCTCCCCCCTACCCCTCCTCCATTTTGTTCACTAACGCCACCCCTGCTCTTCTTACTGAATGACCCGTAATTTCTTGCTAAACCCTCCCCCCAGGCACCTAGTTTAAAATCTCCTCCAACCATCTAACCATCCTTCCCCCCAGCACCGCTGCCCCCTCCTCATTCAGGTGCAATCCATCACGACAAAAAAGATGGCACCTGACTGAGAAGTCCACCCAGTGTTCCAGGAACACAAACCCTTCTTTCCTGCGCCAATGCCTAAGCAACACATTTACCTCCCTAATCGCCCTCTGTCTCCCTGGGCTAGTGCGTGGCACGGGTAATAATTCAGAGAATATTACCTTAGATGTCTTAAGTTTCTTGCCTAATTTCCTATAGTCTTTCTAAAGGCCAACATGCACCAAGACCACTGGATCCTTCCCAGCCCCTTCCAACAATATATCTACCTTGTCCGCGATGGGCCGCACCCGAGCACCCAGGAGACAACAGACCATACTGCGATCGTGGTCCTGGTAGTAGATTGCCCTATCTGTCTTCCTAATAATGGAATCCCCTACCACCACAATCTGACTAGGTACCTTACTAACTTTTATCCCAACTGCGCCAGAGGGACCGCTCCTCTGGTTGCTAGATGGAACAGTCTCCTCCGTCACTGTAATTTCCTCACTATCATCCTCCGATTCCTTGTCCAGTCATGCAAATTTATTCGGGTTTGATAGTTCAGAAATGTTGAGCCTCCCCCTCTTTTTCTTCCTTCTAACTGTGACCCAGCTAACTGCCTGGTCATCCTCATCTACCAGTGACCCCTCCCTCAACTCCTCCACCATTCTATCTAAACTTCGCTTGAGATTGTGAAAGTCCCTCAGTCGCATAACGGTTTGCTCTAGATCAGTTACCTGGGCTTTCAGGGCAACCGTTCGCATACACCGCATCCCAGCCCTACCCATATTTTTGTAAGGTCTAACTTCCTGTTACCCAAGAAGAAATAGATAAGCAAAACAATCTAGGCAAAACACTCACTATACAATAATGAAGTTGTGCTTATACTTATCTATCCTTTGCATCCCCATAACCTTCGCTTTTATGCAGCAGTAGTCACCGGTTCCTTTGCTTGTATTCAGCAGTCTCCGTCCCCTTCCGTCCTCTCCTCTGATGTCTGCAGCAGCAGTCTTCCTTGCCCCCTTGTGCAGCTCAGCAGTTGATTCAGACCCCACAGGCCGATTGTGGGTCCCTGGTAGCACCTGCTGGCACTTTCTCACTAGGCTACAGAGCCTGCACGTGTTTTCATCCAGCAGAGAGACTTTTCTCAAAGTGTATTCTGTGTATTTATTGTTGATGTTGCACTTTAATAAAAGTAATAATAATAATAATAATAATAATAATATTAATAATAATAATAGTAAGAAACTCAGTGCAACATCCAACTGAGGATACAACCATCATCCACAAGTCCAGGGTACTCTATGCCATGTGGAAGCATTCTCAAACTACTCATGGAGCCACCACTGCTACCAATGTCAATAACCAGTCAGGCAGAAATTGACCAATACTATAAACACAGGTGTTTGTTATTACTGTGTGCAAGTAACATCACTGTGTGCAGAGAAATTACTCAGTAGGCTACGGAGCCTGCCCATGTTTTTGCACAGCAGGGAGGCTTTTCTCAAAGTGTATTCTGTGTATTTGTTGTTGATGTTGCACTTTAATAAAAGCAATAATAATAATATTAATAATAACACAGTGCAACATCCAACTGAGGATACAACTATCATCAACAAGCCCAGGGTACTCTATTCCATGTGGAAACATTTTCAAGGTACTCACTGAGCCACCACTGCTACCAAAATCGATAACCAGTTTTAAATGACCAATGCTATAAACACAGGTCGAACTCGGGATATAAACCAGTGACTCTGCCATCTCTGAGTGCAAAGAACATCACTGTGGGCGGAGAACTTACTCACTAGTCTACAGAGACTACCTATATTTTTGCACAGAGAGAGACTTTTCTCAAAGGTTATTCTGTGTATTTATTTTTGATAATTCACTTTAATAAAAGTAATAATAATAATAACAGCAACAAACACAGCGCAACATCCAACTGAGGATACAACCATCAACCACAAGCCCAGGGTACTCTATGCCATGTGGAAGCATTCTCAAGGTACTCACTGAGCCACCACTGCTACCCTGACATCTCTGTGTGCAGAGAACATTACAGTGTGCACAGAACTTAACCACCAGGCTATGAAGACGGAACATGTCTATACAGAGCAGACAGACTTTTCTCAAAGTGTATTCTATGTTTTTTTTTCACTAGATCAGTTTTTGATTGATTAAACTTCAAAGGGTCCTTGCAGTCATCTTTGGTGAAACGCCTTTCTTTATCAATTAACTAGTGCAATAGAGGTGACAACATTCATAAATTAAGGGGAAAGGCTTTGTCCTTCCTGGATTGGGTCATATTTGATAGTATGACAGTGCACTAGAGAAGGGTCACCTACTGGTGTAGCAATGATGGAGTCTCAGGTAGGATTCTTTCAGGTACCTTGGATGCTGCCTGATGAGATGCCTTCCTTTTCCCTTAGCCATGCTATGTGGGCAAGCAGCAAGGTGCCCTAGGGACAGTGATGGTCCCTGATATGATCATATCAGGGTGACTATTGTCCTTCTTTATTCTGTTTTATTGTGAACGGTGTGCCATCCACCTTGCTGCTACATATATACATATAGAGAGAGAGAACGCAGGTCTGGCTCTCCCTGTAATGGATATATTGTGCAGGGTGCCCACACATTGAATAGTGTATATCGAGGAGCAGGTGTAGCACTCCTGGCATCTAAAAAACTTAAATGGAGACATGCATGTTGAATGGCAACGTTTCCTGGCACTTTCGTCAGTTTTTTAGACGCTAGGAGTGCTACACCTGCTTCTCGATAGATATATATATATACATACATATATATATATATGTGTGTGTACGTACGTACGTACGTACGTACGTACATACATACATACATACTAAAGGTGTTCAATAAGTTTAAGATGGGCAGTGCATAGGTAAAGTATACACTATCTGACTGTCTGGTTGTGAACTGTAATTTCTAACTAACGTTCTTGTGAAATGTCAAAGCACAGGACCGTATATAAGTAGCACATCACGCCAAAGAAGTCGACATGTTCAGTTCCTTCACAAACTCGTTATGGACCTCAACTGAGGCTACTGGAGAACCATGATCTTCTACTGTCTGTGACAGCAGGAGTGTTTTGACTGCCTTTGAACATCTTTTGGGGAGGAAACAAAATACCAAACAGCTGTGTTTGACTGGGTGGCATAATATTGGTGCGGAAAACGGTCCCTGGAATATGAATAGCACTGCGGCCAACCTTTGGTTATCATTTCAGAGGACAATATTGCTGCTGTGTGGGCTAAAAATTGAGTTGGACACCATAGTGACTGTGGCCCAGTTAAAGAATAAGGTAGGCATCTCATCGGGATCCATTCGCTTGATACTCCATGAAAAGCTTGGCCTGAGCAAGGTGTCTACATTCTGGGTGGCCCATCAGCTGATTCAAGAGCAGAAGACTCGGGTGACTTGGTGCTACAACATACTGGCCGGCTTTGATAGCAGATGCTCAATCTCTGTCTGGAAGATCGTCAGTGGCAATGAATCCTGAATCTACAATTTTGACTCCCCGACCAAACAACAGTCAGCCCAGTGGACCCCAGTTGGAGGTGCGCTGCCACAGAAGTTCCAATGTTAATTTCAGAGATATTTGTAACATGTATTTGCAAAAACATGATAATCTGCCGAGCCCCTTCACAGTTTCTCTCATATTGGCATTATTACACTACATGATAGCAGTGCCCACATAGTGCCATGTGATTTGTCTATTTTATGGCCTTATAATAAAGGCCCATACAAAAATACATCCAGATTGAGGGCTAGCTTACCTGAGAGTTACCCCTGGGATTCCCCATTAGCACCACAAGGACCAGTATGCCTTCCAAATGCTGTTCTCATACAATGCCTTTTCACACATGCAAACAAAGACAGTGGTAACTGCTCAATCACTCCGGAGACACTTCTCAGGTGTTTCAAAAGGAATGGGGGGGGGGGGGGGGGGGTTCACAGCAAACAGCAAGGGGGGTGCTTTTTGCTGTTTGCTGTAACCCCTCCCTTTTCAAGCACTTGATAAGTACCTCCAGAATGATTGAGCAGTAACCACTGTCTTTGCGTGTGTGCTAACTTTTTTTAATAAATAGCCCCTTTTACCCATGAGGGCAATCCAGGGCATGACACATAATGTACTTCATGGGTTACGCGCTGCGGACGTCAAATGTAGGAGGTGGTCATAATTATGTGACTCGACCCTGTATATTTCAGTGAATTTAAATATATTCTACTTCTAATGATAGAGTGTAGTATAGATTTGTTATTTTCTTTATTTTACTGTCTTCACCATCACATAGTACAGAGCAAGTAGTTTTTCAGTTAATTGTATATTTTCTTATTTCTTCATGTTTTATTCATTATTGATTTTGTTCTTTACTTCAATTACTTAGATATTTGGCACTGTTTTATACAAATTCACATTATAATAGATGACAAAATAATTCAACTGCAAATAACTTAATGCTGAAAAGTATCCAAACATTACATAAAAATATATTTTTATTTTATTTAATACTACATTTATTCTGGGATCTATCAAATGTTTTAATGAGACAGCCATTTCATAGATAGATGCTACACTGATCACTGAATCAGGTCAGAGTTTTACAGGGGCACAGTCCCTGAAGGGGAATAGAATTTCATTTGAAGGATGTGGTGTCTTGAGATCTGTTTATGTTATTGCACTTTATCTCTTGGGACTGAGAGCATTGCTGTATTTGATGAACCACAATTTACTTTTCTAAAGTTCATCCTATTTAGATACATTTTATTGTATGTGAACTTTAATAAAAAAAAAAAACAACAACAACAAATACATATATTACATAAAAGAGAAAGAATCACTACTGGGGAAAAAAAGTAATTTGTAACAATTCATTCAAAATTACAACTGTGGCAGAATAACAAATCTGGACAAACAGAGATAGCATTAAATGTAACATAATTAATTTCCACATATATACAGTAGATAAAAAAAATAGTAAAGAATAAGAAAAAAGATCAGTTGCAGCTAGATTACCTATAGAACCAGTGGCATTCATAATGAAGTGATGTGCCGTGAGGTCAGTGGCTGCGGAGGCACTGGCTAGTATCAGAGTCATATTTACACACACATACATATGATTTGGTGGTGAGTTTTCACTAAATAAAAGATATGAATAATGCAAAGCTGATATTTATAAGTTAAAATATCATCTTTGTATTATTCTAATAATTTGATTAGTCAAAACTCAGGAATATACTGGAGTATGACAGACGAGGCTCTTCCGCCCTTGCCTACCTGACTGCACATCACTGTTATAATGATGGGTTCACTCAGTGTCATTGTCAGCGCCAGGACTCAGCAGGGGAGCTGGCATCAGCAAATGCGGCATTCGGTAGCATAGCCCTTGCTAGCGATGTCACCCATTTGACCTGCACTTAATTAATTATTTGTTTTCAAAGCAGATGCTCTTTAGGCTGTACTTCTAAAATGATTCCCAGTCAATTCATGAATATTGAGTATTCAAACTCCAGGGTGTGTTCCTATATACATTACAAGAGCCTAATTGCAATCAACCATTGGTGATTGGCTCAAATTATCACCATTTACAAGAGACAGACAGTCTCTTTGAGGGTAGACCTGGTCTGGGTTCAGTATGAAATCCCTACTGTTGGGATCACGGCAGTCAAAATACTGATGATGAAATCCCAACAGTCAGAATCCCGACCTCGAGTTCAACATGTCCCCTCGCAGGCTTGCCATGCTTCTGGCATGATGGCAACCAATGGTCACCACACTAATCTATTTCCCCTCGGGTGGTAGTGGGGACCACCACCCAAGTGAGGTTTCTGGGCAGCGGTCTGTATTTCAATAGGTGTCAGGATTTCGGTGGTGGTATTTTGACCGCCGGGATCCCGACTGTCAGGAAACTAACTGCTTCACCCTGGTCTACCTACAATATAACCACACTTTGATTAGTATGCGTATGGAAATATAATCTAGGACTAAGGGGCCTATTTACGAAGACTTGGACAGAGATAAAGTGGATGGAGATAAAGTACCAGCAAATCAGCTCCTAACTGACATTTTTCAAACCCAGCCCGTGACATGGGATTTAGGAGCCGGTTGGCTGGGACTTTATCTCCATCGACTTTATCTCCATACAAGACTTAGTAAATAGACCCCTAAGTGCTAGAACCAAGACTGGTTCTAATAATTTTGAAGAAAGCACAATCTCCTATTTAGGGAATGACAACACTAAGTGCATGGCATGCATATAAAGATGTAGCCTCCTCATACATCTAGCCTCAATACACCACACAGCATGAGTTGCCTGATGTGAGTGAGTCACCAGGTTCAGTGCAACTCTCCTAGCATCTGTCATTTAATTGCTGAAAATGTGTCTTAGTCGCAACGTGATGTGACTAGGGCACTCCTAGAAGACTGTGCTGATTAATTTGATAACTTACACTTGTATATCTGTGTACGACTGAGTCTGTATACATAGTACAATGGAACTGGGCATGGAAAAAAGCCACTGCCACAGAGTTTCCCACAAGTGTGAATGATAGCACTCTATAGACATTTAAGTGCATATAAAAAATAGAAAAATGTATTTAAAAAAATAGCACATACCAGTTCCAAAAAAAAATAATAAGAAAAAATAGCACATACCAGTTCCCCAAAAATATCACGGTATACAGCATAGGCAGAGAGATAACACCATCAACATCCAAATAGCAACATGGGATCAGGAACATGAAGCCATGCCTTCTAGGAACCTGCATTATACCAAGCCAAAGTGAGAAAAAGCACCAAACCCGCCTAGCAAGACCAATGCTTTCCACCGGGTGGAATGCATGACGTCACTTCAGGGAATACCCGTAAGTGATCAGCAGGAGCCAATGATATAACATATGGGGTGATAGATGCTAAGACCAGCAATGGCGTACAGTGTGAGGCAGCGCACACTATCAGTGTTGCCGCCTTCTGAGAGAAAGAAGGAAAATAGCACCAGGGACCGTGGGAATGGCACCTTGGAAACTGGTGCATGCGCACTTTTGCCATTGCCATGGCAACGCCGTGTGCCCACAGTGTTTCCTAAAATGTAAACACTGCCCCAGTGCCCACGTGACTAGACAAAAATGGGAGTCAGTGGGTTGTAATAAAGTGTCAAATACCTGTGTATACATAGGTAGAGCACAATATACTGTATGTCAATGGAAAAATAATGGTATAGCTGCGGAGCCTGGGAAATGTACACAAAAAAGGATCACACAATTGAAGGAAATAGAAAAAAGAACAATTGAGAAGTTAGCATAGGGATAAACAATCAAAAAAATGTACAATACAAAAAAATCTAATATAAAAAAAGTAAAAACAAATAAAAATAATAAAAATAAATTGTGTATCCCATGTTATAAGAAGAACACTACCCCATTTCTGGTTTGTTTATTCTTGGATTATGGACTGTGTTATTTTAGACTCTATAGTGACATATAGTACATACATCAGAACATGCTAGTATGTTTAAATGTGCTAAGCGGTTCCCCCCTGCACTATATTGTCGCCACTGCAGCACCCGCTGCATGTAATATTCAGACCATTTGTTAAAGAGAACGGGATTGTCTATGTATATGTTTTAAATTACCATGGCAATGGCAACATCAGGACAGAATAGTGCTGTTTTAACAATATGTACAAATTATAGAGATGTGCGGAGGACACTTTTTGGGTTTTGGGTTTCGGTTTTGGATCTGGATCCCCACTCGTATTTTGGATCTGGATTGTTTTTTCCAAAACCACCCTTTCGGGTTTTGGTTGTGGATCTAGATGATTTATGAAAAAAAACATAAAAACAGCAAAAATCACAGAATATGAGAGTAATTTTGATCTTAAGATATAATTAACCTCAATAACATTCATTTCCAGTCTATTCTGAACACCTTACACCTCACAATATTGTTTTTAGGCCAAAAGGTTGCACCGATGTCGCTGGATGACTAAGCTAAGCGACACATGTGGGCGGCACAAACACCTGAACCATCTAGGAGTGGCACTGCAGTGGCAGACAGGATGGCAGTTTTAAAAAATATGCCCCAAAGAGCACATCATGCAAAGAAAAAATAGAGGTGCAAGATGGAATTCTCTTTGGCCCTCCCACTCACCCTTATGTTGTTTAAACAAGACATGCACAGTTTAATAAACCCATCATCTCAGCGACAAGTGGTCCCCCTGGAAAAAGCTCACCAATTTCTGCGAATCATAGATAGCTACAAACATACCACCTCCATATTTGATGACTTTTCACATTATGAAAAGAAGCAAGAGGAAGAGGACAGTGTCAACAAGATGATTAAAAATTAGAGAGGCACACACAATCACTCAGGGTTTCTCCTCCACTCCTATATTGGTGTGGAACAGAAAGGTCTTCAACCAAGCAAATATACAATTATTAGTTACCACATTACCAGACAAACTGAAAAACTAGGGGTCAAACCCTCCAAAATTGTACCCCGTTCTCCATTTTCAGGGATTAAGATAATCTAAGATTTAATGCTGGGATGCAAATAAACTGGTGTATACTAAAGGATGGCAACAAAGGAGAAAAGAAGACTCTTTTGTGGGTGCACTCTTAAATGATTTTAAAGTAGTGAGAATAAGATGGATAAAAATTCAATGATTTTTTAACTGTGTCATAAGATAAAACATAAAGTAGTTGGACACATAATAAAGAGAAAAAGCACACAGAATTAGTCAATAATGCCAATAATTATTGGATAATAATTGTGAGCTGTCAAGGTTGAATCAAGTCTACAATAAACAGTAAATCCACAAATTTAACTCCAAGATCTGCCTGTGGGAGAGAGATATGATATGAGCTGTACAAGAGTTACAATTGTTGCAATTAGTGGCAAAGGGACAATTCTCAGTGCAGCTATCAAAAATTGGTATATCAGATTAGACCTACTGATTGTCTTGGAGGAGAGGAAAAGAGGAGAATATGATACAAAAGATGAATCTGCTATCAGCGTTAGACATGGAGCATGAACGCCCAAAAATTTCTACTACACCGAGTATTCCTCAAAAGTCTCCTACTTGAGTACTGACTCAGCCCAACACTGATTAGCTTCCAAGATCGGATGGGTTCGGGCGTTTCCAGTGTGGTATGATAGTAGAAAAAGTACCGATAATCTTGTGCTCTAGAATCACTGATGAGAGTTCAAGAATATTCTTGAGTGATGAGAGATAGTATGGGGCCCTGGGAGGAGAGCTAGGAAGGGGGATCTGCTGCCATCGTTAGACAGGGAAAACCCTGAATCAATGGTGAGAGTCCCGAAAGATAGTGAAAGTGAGAAAAACACAGAGACAGGTGGGCTGTGAGATTTTGTACAAGGGAACATTCAATTTTGAAGGTCTCTACATGTAAATTGAAATCTGTGTACAAAATATACTGATCATAGAGTACATATATATGCATACACTACGTTGAGCAATGTGACAAAAAAATGACAATTATCATCTCCCAATGAGGAACTGCGGTCTGTGTACAAAATGATAATTAGCTGTAAGTATCAGGTGATGATGAGGATATCAGGTACAGATACCAAATAATCGTAAATAAGGGGAGGATTGAGGACCTCATAAGCTTTCAAAGGTACAGGTTTTTTGCAAATGAATAAACATTTATGCACAATATATTAGATAAGATATGGATATCCAATGATGGTCTATGGAAGAGATGTACCCATAACTTAATGAATTAAGAGATATATATAGCAGTGGTAGTTCTCCTCTCCTAATAAAAGATTGCAACTGTAAGGGGAGCTATATATATACCCCCACCGTATAAGCAGAAAAAGGAAAACAATACTGTGGCCAGAATAAATATACTGGTCATAGAGTACATATATATGCATACACTCCGTTGAGCAACGTGACAAAAAATGACAATTATCCTCTCCCAATGAGGAACTGCGGTCACAAGATAATAACACTATAATAAAATCAACTATAGTGATCGGATATTAGAATACTGTTGACAAACAATCATAATAGTGATCATGGGTGTCAATAATATAAAACACCCTTCTGGCGATAACCAGCTGCAGCCTTAATAGGCAGATCCGTGATTGTTTTAATTGTCAGATACCAACGTGAGGTGGCTACATCAATACACAGGTAATGAGAACAGATATTACCCGTGAATGTGTCTGGGAGGATCGTAAGATGCGTCACAGTATAAGCGTGCTCTAGTTCGAGGGTGCTGGAAAGCAACTGTACTGTGACTGAGTCAGGTTCGTCCGAACATCAAATGCTGCACAGCGGAAGTATCCTCCGGTTCAGAAGTTGCTGAGAGGCCGCTATCCTGGATGAAGTAGCGGCGCAGGCAGACAGTTGGAGATGTGGGTGGTCCCGGACAGCCCAGGGTCGGAAGACGCATTTCGCCCGTTCGCCGGGCTTGGTCACTTCTTGGAAGCTAATCAGTGTTGGGCTGAGTAAGTACTCAAGTAGGAGACTTTTGAGGAATACTCGGTGTAGTAGAAATTTTCGGGCGTTCATGCTCCATGTCTAACGCTGACAGCAGATTCATCTTTTGTATCATATTCTCCTCTTTTCCTCTCCTCCAAGACAATCAGTAGGTCTAATCTGATATACCAATTTTTGATAGCTGCACTGAGAATTGTCCCTTTGCCACTAATTGCAACAAGTGTAACTCTTGTACAGCTCATATCATATATCTCTCCCGCAGACAGATCTTGGAGTTAAATTTGTGGATTTACTGTTTATTGTAGACTTGATTCAACCTAGACAGCTCACAATTATTATCCAATATATATTGGCATTATTGACTTATTCTGTGTGTTTTTTCTCTTTATTATGTGTCCAACTACTTTATGTTTTATCTTATGACACGAATAAAAATTCAATGATTTTTTAACTATCTTATTCTCAATACTTTAAAATCATTTAAGAGTGCACCCACAAAAGAGTCTTCTTTTCTCCTTTGTTGCCTGACGTTTTATTACTGACTCAGGGTGCACCACCAAATATAACATTGATTGGAAAAGATTGCCTTTTCCCACTTTATTATTGTATCTTGGTAATTACAATATCCAGTTTGTACTTTGATATTCTCCTGTGCGGTATACCCCCTATATACAATTGTATATTAAAGGATCAACATTGGATATATTCCCTTCCATGGAGTCTGGAGACTTATTTTGTAAAAATCTTGTGGGTTTCTTTTTTTTCCATTTTTTAATTGCATTTTTATTTACATATTTTGTGACAAATGCATTATTTTTGTTTTTCACAGCTCCCAGTTACACGCATGTGAGCATACCTGTGTGTATTGTATATTTTATTCATATTTTTTTTTTAAAGAAAGCAGGCCCTTACATGTTTTAACAGCCATTCCTGAGCCCCCACAGCAGCCCTCGATGGGGCAAGATGAGTTCGGGTGGTTTTGGTAAAGTACTAAGCACTCTACAGTCCAAACTCATTTCATACTATAAGTAGGACTGTGGGAGGAAGCCATGCTAACCTCTGTGCCCACAACATGCCTCAGCCTGGCAAGTCAGACATCTTCCTGGCTGGAAGCCACCATGAGACTCCATACTGGGCCTTATTCAGTAACTGTTTGTGCCTCACAGGAGCTCCTGGCTCATCTAGTGCTGCAGTGCAATGGAAAGCTGATGCAATGCAAGACCACTGAAACTCTGTTCTTCTAACACTGCGAGGTCTTGCGATAACCCTGCACAGCCCTTAGGAAAAGAAGATCCCTATACAACAAATACACATCTTTTAAATAAATAATCCCAAAATGTGGAACATCAATAATAAATCAAAATTAAGGTTGACTAATTGGAGCCATTCATTTGAGTAAGTCGCTAACATGAAATAATTGAGAAGAACCTCTCTATAATGCTCCTGCAGAAAACATCACATTTACCTCTCCGGCAGTTGCGCTGGATTATGATTCAGTCTCTTCTGAGTCACACTGATTTTGGCCACAAATGTGGTCTCTCCTCACTTTATTTAAAAACACTTCAGCAATTTCCATTTCCACCTTTGCAGCTAGTTTTCACAAATCTGTTTGTGATGTTGTAGCTTGTTTCATAGCTATTCTAGGCTTTCATTTAAACCTAGGATCAAATATTGCAGCACCCTTGGATTTTTACAGCATAGGCATCACCCCTGGAGAATTACACAGCACAGCAGACAGGCAACAGCACCCCTGGACTTAAACAACAGAGGGTCAGAATCCCTGGACTGATAGGGCAGAGGGGAAGCACCCCATATAGGGCAGCACCCCTGGAATTATGTGGCAAAGAAAAGATGTGCAAGGTTAAATTGTCCTTGGTCCTCCAACCCTTATGTTATATTAACAGGATATGCACACTTTAATAAACCAATCATTTGAGCGACAGGGTCTGCCACATGACTGTGGCTGAAATGATTGGTTTGCTTGGGCCCCCACCAAAAAAGAAGCAATTAATCTCTCCGTGCACAAACAGGCTCTACAGTGGCAAGATGTCATCCTCATCCTTAGATTACCCCCCTTCAGTATTTACATCCTCATCCTCACAGAGAGATACAATTCAAACAAACAAACCCCATCATTTTAGTGTCAGTGGACTGCTTACCCAAAGTTTCTGAACTTAACAATGACTTATGATGAAAGCGCTGCAGGTGACGTATAAGGGAGGATGTTCCTAGGTGGTTAACGTCCTTACCTCTACTTATTATGGATTGACAAAGGCAACAGATGACTTGTCACCTATTGTCCGAATTTGTGGAGAAATAATTTCACACCAAAGAGGTGGCTTTTTTGGTATTTTGACCAGGCATGACAATGGGCATTTGCATCCCATGTCCAACAACTGTCTCCACTGGTGCCTTATTCAAACAAACCACATCACCACGAGAATCCTCATTATCAACTTCCTCCGCAGTGCCAGCTACACCCATATCCTCCTCATTCTGGTGTACTTCTATGGTGACATTCTCAATCTCAATATCAGCAACTGGACTGGCGGTGCTCCTCCCAGAACTTGCAGGGGGCATGAAAATGGTGGTAGGAGCCTCCTTTTCCCATAAAGTTTTGTGAAGGTCAGGCCTAGACATTGCAACCACGGAAAGTGTCAGCATTCCTGTATTTCACAACACCCTTGTAATTTTCAGCACACAAGACAAGGTCAGAGTACATTTATTTTCACTGCACCCTAGAATCTTTACAGCATACAAGACAGGGCCAATGTACATTGATTTTCACTGCACCCTAGAATTATTACAGCATACAAGACAGGGTTAGTGTACATTGATTTTCACTGCACTCTAGAATTGTTACAGCATACAAGACAGGGCTAGTTTACATTGATTTTTACTACACCATAGAATTATTACAGCATACAAGACAGGCCAGTGTACATTGATTTTCACTGCATCCCTTAATTTTTACAGCATACAAGACAGGGCCAGTGTACATTTATTTTCACTGCACCCCAGAATTTTTGTAGCATAGAAGACAAGGACAGTATACAATTATTTTCACTGCACCCAAAAATGATTACAGCATACAAGACATGGCCAGTGTACATTTATTTTACCGCACCCCTGAATTTTTACAGCAAAGAGGGCCAGTGTAATGTTATTTTAACAGCAGCACCCCTATATTTAACAGCATACAGGAGCAGTGTGCTTTTAATTGTAAACAACTGCACCCCGGAATTTTTATAGCATACAGAGCCAGTGTAATGTTTTTTTGAACAGCAGCACCACTATATTTTACAGCATACAGGAGCAGTGTGCTTTTAATTTTTAACAACCGCACCACTGAATTTTTACAGCATATAGGGCCAGTGTAATGTTATTTTAACAGCAGCACCCCTATATAAAGTGGCTTTTTGGATCGCTTCATGCAGGTTGAAAGATCCGACTTGGGAAGGTCATAGACTGTATATATTTCAAGATTACTCTGTGGATCTACCAGGGCCCATAAGGCATTCTCACCTCTTTGCCCACAAATAATATCATGGGGCCGCATGTTTGGATTATGGTATCCCGCTTGACTCTGAATGTATGATAGCTCTTCCCAAAAATATTTCTTAAACCCTGCTGATTCCACTGCATATTTAAAAAAAATACTCTCAGGAAAGCCAATGCTGATATTAGTGATCCTCCATAAGCTGTACCGTGCAGACAGGTTTATTATCATTGACACTGTTGTTATTTTAATTTAATCATTGCCTTATTTCATGACTGGCCTTCTTATATTTATCCTTTTCAATGTGCTTTGTGCCAGTCTTTCTCCAAATAGTCGATATGCTAACATGTGTCTGATGAAAAAGTTCTTCAGTCCACTATAGATGATTGTATAATTGACATACATATGATGGTAACTAACAAAAGAAGTGACTAGGCACTAGTAGTATAGCGATGTTGATTTGTACTTAACCAAACTGGGACAATCTAGATACAGCTCGTATCAATACTAATTTTGTCCATTTGGTGGTGCGCCCAGAGTCAAAAGGAAGTCTGAAAACAATATAGGAAGAAAAAGAAGACTCTATTTGAGGGCGCACTCTTTGTAATTTGGTAAATACCGATATATACTGAATATAAAACGTAACTTTTAATAATATATCATAAGAAATATGAATTGATTCACAGTACTCAGTTAGAAATGTAACATATGTGCAACATAAATCAGTAAAATAAGCCCTTCAGAAATTTGAACCCATTAGGAATTTGAACCATTAGGGAAAAATTATCCCCACCCTCCAGTGCTTATGAAAAATTGATAACTAATGAATATTTATAGAAAATATAATAAAAATGGTAAATGTTCTGGTCATTTTCCATGTGGCATGGGTTGGGGGTATACAGCCATGAGTTTTGGGCTATAACCTTCCTCCCTGACCAATACAGATAAACTGTATTAATAAGGCCACAATTGGCCTGGCATTACCGAGATCCCCACCTGGGTTAACGTGGTACAGTGTAATTAATCGTATCTGTCGGAAGATAAATTGGCAAAATGCTGATAAACTAATAATGCCTTCATTGGTCAGACTTGTTATACAGCAAGGGAAAATATTGTAAGCTGGCAGTTGGAAGAAAGAAAGAGGTGCTTTCACTGTTAGTGTAAAGGTTATTTGCATCCTAATGGTTCTAATGGGCCTCTACAACACTCGGTATTCCTAGGAGGTCGCTTTTCCAAGTACTGACCATGCCCAGACCGCTTGGCTTCCAAGATCAGATGAGATTGGGCATTTTGTGGTATAGTATGGTAGTAGAGCCTCAGAACTCAATTATAACACTAATGAGAGTGCACCAGAAATGGGAGTAGATCAAAAAAGGAATAGAAAAACAAATATTATAGAAAGCCGAAAAAACAAATATCTGTGCTCATTGTGCTGCAAATATCTACGTTCTCTGCCTGAAAACCCTCCATATCTGTGCTCAGTGTGCTGCAAATATCTGTGCTCAGTGTGCTGCATTATGGGGACCACCAGTATATAATTATAGTAGTACAGTACAGTAGGCCATTGCTGTATCTTGCAGCTCTGTGTCAAGTATACTATCCATATCTGTGCTGCATTATTGTGAGCAGTATATAGTAGGACAGTGCAGCATTTTGGTGACCAGCAGTATACATATAGGCCCTCATTCCGAGTCGTTCGCTCGGTATTTTTCATCGCATCGCAGTGAAATTCCGCTTAGTGCGCATGCGCAATATTCGCACTGCGACTGCGCCAAGTATCTTTGCTATGAAGAAAGTATTTTTACTCACGGCTTTCTCATCGCTCCGGCGAACGTAATGTGATTGACAGGAAATGGGTGTTACTGGGCGGAAACACAGCGTTTTATGGGCGTGTGGCTGAAAACGCTACCGTTTCCGGAAAAAACGCAGGAGTGGCCGGAGAAACGGGGGAGTGGTTGGGCGAACGCTGGGTGTGTTTGTGACGTCAAACCAGGAACGACAAGCACTGAACTGATCGCACAGGCAGAGTAAGTCTGGAGCTACTCTAAAACTGCTAAGTAGTTTGTGATCGCAATATTGCGAATACATCGGTCGCAATTTTAAGATGCTAAGATACACTCCCAGTAGGCGGCGGCTTAGCGTGTGTAACTCTGCTAAATTCGCCTTGCGACCGATCAACTCGGAATGAGGGCAATAGTGCAGTACAGTAGGCCATTGCTGTATCTTGCAGCTCTGTGTCACTTCTAGTATCCTGATCAATGCTCAATATCTGCTGCATTGTTGTGGCCAGTATGTATACTGTACTGTGCGATGTGTGTTATACACCTGGTGATTTTATACATCCTGTAATCTGTACTGAGCGATGTGTGAGATACACCTAGGGATTATACACCTTGTATACTGTACTGTGCAACGTTTGTGATACACCTGGTGATTATACACCCTGTATACTGTACTGAGCAATGTGTGAGATACACCTGGGGATTATACACCCTATATTATTATTATTATTATTATTATCCTTTATTTATATGGCGCCACAAGGGTTCTGCAGCACCCAATTACAGAGTACATAAATAATCAAACAGGAAAACAGTAACTTACAGTTGATGACAGCATGGGACAAGTACAGGGTAAATAAACATAGTTACATCAACAGATGACACTGGAATAAGTCTCAGGTGGCAGAAGACTGCTGGATGTGGTACAGTTGAAGATTATTAAAGTAAGACAAAGGATAAGCACATGAGGGAAGAGGGCCCTGCTCATGAGAGTTTACAATCTAAAGGGGAGGGGTAGATAGACAGGGGTGACACAGATGGGGTACATAGAGAACGTGGAACAGAGGGTTAGGATGAGATTTGGCTGGGTTTGGTGAAGAAGTGGACCCCCAGAAAGCACAAGTCAATACTTAACATTGCAACATTTTACTGGGCTATGCAGGAGAAAATTAAAAATAGGGGAAAATAAAAATAAAAAAAAGATTCGATAACTTCTACCGCTTTCAAAAAGGTCAGTTTAAGATGAAATAATGGACAACTACCTCATGGAAGCCAGATACAGTATACCAAACAGTACTTAGCAGAGTTAGGAATGAGTGCTTATGAAATACAGTAACATTTTGTCATAATATTTCAGAAACTGCATGGCTGGTCTCTTGCACTCTCTTGCTCTAATACACCACCTGCTCTAGGATTTATATTCAAAAACATTATGTCTCCATAATCCCAAAAACGTCAGTCTTCTTGGAAAGTGGTTTGTTCCTTTGCAAGGGAAAGAGAACAAACGTTCTCAAACATCGGTTTCTCAATTTCTTTTTCCTCTGGGAAGGGATTGTGAATTCGCAGGAATATCTGAGTATTTCTGTAATCAGAAAGCAGCGACTTTCTACAAATGTTTACATTAGATTACGTTTGTCAAAAAAAAAAAAGTACAGAATCCCATTTAGGATGTCTTCACCAAATCGTTGACATAAATATGGAAATCGTCATCAAACTTAATAAAGTACACAGATGGTTTAGCTTTAACTTGATGAATAACCATGCCAGTCCTTGCTTGAGCCATCTTCTTTGTCATATTCCACTTGTTTGCCCACCAGGCTGTCCACAACCTCCCCTGGTTCTCTTTCAGCTGGAGGGGAATCATTTGAGTCTGGCATGATCCGAAGATCTCCTTCTTTATAGTAATCTAAAAGTTGATACATATATAAGACTGGGTCCTTTTCATAGGTTATATATTTCATAGGTTATATAATAATAAAACCATGTGTTCATAATAGGTGCTCGTGCTAATACCATCCCTCGCCACTCATCCTTGGAACCATCCTCTGTTTCAAACATATGCTCCACTGCTTTACCAATCATTGTGTCAGCCAAGTGGGCATCGCTGATTCGGGATGAGGCAACTCTGGTAGAACTTCAAGAGCAGACACCCTTTCATCCTTGTGAAGCTCGTCCATAGACACAATCAAATCCATCATACTTTATAAGATAGAGGGAGGGATTCACTGGTACTTGATCCAGAACCGTTCCTTTCCACTGGGTTATTGGCCCACTGCCCTCTTTCCACCCATGCTGTGTTCTACAGCTTACAATATTTCGCCTTGGCTGGGAGATTGGTTTACTTGGTCCCATATTGTTTCGATGTTTCTTATGAGATGTTCTTTTCTTCATCATATTTGCTGAAACACCTGCATGTGCTGCATCAGCTCTTGATCGCTGAGCGGCCGCCTTTCCAAATGGAGTCTTCATTCATCTGTGTATTCAAGGGCAGCAGGGCTGCCTAACTAAGGTGAAAAGTGTAGTCACTCCAAGTTTGTTGTAGTCCTTCCAGTCTACATGAAAAAGAACCCCTTCCTTTCCACCTTTCAGAAAAACTCCGACCCTCAATTGCTCTGATCAGAAGTCACTTATCTGGGGCAGATAGGATGTGTTTCCCTCCACTCCCCCTGCAGGTGATGGCTGCGGCACAGTGCTCCCCTGTGGCCAGATTCCCCAATCCTCCTCCTCCCTCCTTTGTCAGACTCCGTCACCACCACTGTGTGCTGCTATGAAAGAGCAGCTCCCGCCTCACTCACCCTGAACTTCCAAGCCCTCCACTCAGACACTCCAGCGTTCATTCCCTTCCCTCACCCCCTCCCTCTCCACACACTGCCAGATTTGGAGCTGGCTGCTACTATACGGCCGCATGTCACTCTGCTTCCAGGACCAGGCCTCGCATTCCTGCCAAATACTGATCCATCCAGAGCTGCATACTGTATACTGTACTGTGCGACGTGTGTTATACACCTGGTGATTATACATCCTGTAATCTGTACTGAGCGATGTGTGAGATACACCTGGTAATATCTGTGCTCAGTGTGCTGCATTGTGGGGACCACCAGTATATAATTATAGTAGTACAGTACAGTAGGCCATTGCTGTTTCTTGCAGCTCTGTGTTACTGCAAGTATCCATTCCATATCTGTGCTGCATTGTTGTGAGCAGTAAATAGTAGGACAGTGCAGCATTTTGGTGACCAGCAGTATACATAAAGTACAGTACAGTAGGCCATTGCTGTATCTTGCAGCTCCGTGTCAGACTCAGTTCTAGTATCCTGATCAGTGCTTAATATCTGCTGCATTGTTGTGACCAGTATATAGTAGTACAGTGCAGCATTGTAGTGACCACCAGTATATAGTACTACAGTACAGTAGGCCATTGCTGTATCTTGCAGCTCTGTGTCACTTCTAGTATCCTGATCAGTGCTTAATATTTGTGCTCAGTGTCAGTGCTGTATTGTGGTGACCAGTATACTACAGTACAATAGTCCAGTGCTGTTCTCGCTGCTCAGTGTCAGTTCTCCGTAGTATCATCAGTGATCAGTATAATCAGTTTTCAGTATAATCAGTGCGCTGTTAGACGTGTGCCCGTTTTTCGCCATTAGTGCAGTGGGATTTAGACAATTGATGAAGTTATTGTGTCCCCGGTACAAAATCCCATCTAGATTCCACTTCACAAGGCAGGCGATAGCGAGATTTTACCAATTAATATCAGTGATTTATAATTATTAATTACAGTGATCTTGCCAAATAATTCCAGTGATTTTGTCATTTTCTTCCAGTGATTTGGACCAATAATACAACTGATTAGAACAAATAATTCCAGTGATTTTGTCATTTTCTTCCAGTGATTTGGACCAATAATACCATTGATTAGAATGAATAATTCCGGTGATTTTGTCATTTTCTTCCAGTGATTTGGACCAATAATACCATTGATTAGAATGAATAATTCCTGTGATATTGAGGTGTTTGTGTCGCTTAGCTTAGCCATCCAGTAACCACAGTGCACCTCTTTTTCTCTTTTCTTTGCATCATGTACTGTTTGGGGCCAATTTTTTTAAGTGCCATCCTGTCTGACACTGCAGTGCCACTTCTAGATGGGCCAGGTGTTTGTGCCGCCCTCTTGGGTCTCTTAGCTTAGTCATCCAGCGACCTCGGTACAAATTTTAGGACTAAAAATAGTATTGTGAGGTGTGAGGTGTTCAGACTAGACTGGAAATGAGTGGAAATTGTGGTTATTGAGGTTAATAATACTATAGGATCAAAATCACCCCCAAATTCTATGATTTAAGCTGTTTTTGAGGGTTTTTTTTTTAAAAACACCTGAATCCAAAACACACCCGAATCCGACAAAAAATTTTCAGGGAGGTTTTGCCAAAACGCGTCCGAATCCAAAACACGCCCGCTGAACCGAATCCAAAACCAAAACACAAAACCCGAAAAATTTCCGGTGCACATCTCTTCATAATAGCTGCTGTTACAGAATCTATTCATGTTTAACTATTTTTCAATGATGTTACTTGCCTGTCTTGTCTTTCTCTTTGTTGTCTTTTTCCCTCCCCTTCATCCCTCTCCCCCTTCTTATTCTTGTTTTACTTTTACGTTCCAATATTTCATTGCTGTTGTCTGAGTATAGGGGATTATTCAGAGATGGACGCAGATCTTGCAAATGGGGGGGTCATTCTGACCCGATCGCTCACTGCAGTTTGTGCTTTTGTATTTTTGCGGAGAAGGGGGGGCAGCACTGACATGCGGGGAGGACTAGCCCTGTACTGGGCCTCCCCCCGCATGTCTAGGTTTATGATCCTAGCTGTGCTAAATTTAGCACATCTACGATCAACTCAGAATGACCCCCAATGGACGCAAGATCTGCATCCACCTACTCACACGCTGGGTGCCGCCCAGCACAGTAGCAAATAATCTTATTTCCTACAACCTTCTAGATAGATCACAAACATTTCACAGTGGACTTCAAACTAGAAATTTGCGCCGGGCCATTTTTGCCGGATTTGGATTTGGTTCTAATTCATCACCCGGCTTTGGATTTGGATTTGCAAAATCACCGTGACTGGCTTTGGATTTGGATTTTTTTTTTAATGTACAAAAAAAAGAAGCTAAACTCACTTAGTTTGGGCCTGTTTCTTTGTCCCTACAGTATTATTAAACCCAATAACATTAATTTCCAGTAATTTCAACTCCATTTTGACCACCTCACAGCTCACAATATTGTTTTCACCAATACTTGCCACAGGCTAGCTGGCTAAAGTGCGGTATACAGTGCTGGTTGGATACTGTGCGGGTCGGATACAGTGTGGGTTGGATACAGTGTGGGATACAGGACAGGTTGGATACAGTGCGGGATAAAGAGTGGGTTGGATACAGTGCTGGTTGGATACTGTGTGGATTGCAAACAGTATGGGTTGGATACAGTGCGGGATATTGTGTCGGTTGAATACTGTGTGCATACAGTATTACTGTCTGGATACAGTGTGGGACACAGTGTGGGTTGGATACAGTGCTGGTTGGATACTGTGTGGGTTGGATACAGTGCATGCTGGATACAATGTAGGATACAGTGCATGGCAGATACACCAATAGTGCACTTCCTGTGACAATGGGTCCAGTGTCGGCAGTGCGGGATTATCAGCGGAGTCCTCAGTGCGGTGGTGCTGGCAGTGTCTGCAGAGCAGGGGTGCCAGTGGTGTCCTCAGTGCAATGGTGTCAGCAGAGCAGGGGTGCCAGTGGTGTTCTCAGTGTGGTGGTGCCAGCAGTGTCATCAGTGCAGAGGTGCCAGCAGTATCCTCAGTGCGATGGTGCCAGCAGTGTTGTCAGAGCCTGGGATGTCAGCCATGTTCTCAGTGAGGTGGTGCCAGCAGTACCGGCAGTGCAGGGGTGTCAGCGGTGTCCTCAGTGTGGTAGTGTCGCAGTGCAGGGGTGTCAGTGGTATCCTCAGTGTGGTAGTGTCGGCAGTGCAGGGGTGTCAGCTGTGTCTTCAGTGTCAGCAGTGCAGTGGTGCCAGCGGTGTCCTCAGTGCAGTGGTGCCAGCTGTTTTGGCAGTGCAGGAGTGCCAGCAGTGTCCTCAGTGCTGTGTTGCCGGCAGTGCAGGGGTGTCAGCGATGTCTTCAGTGTGGTGGTGCCGCCAGAGCAGGAATGGAAGTGATGTCCTCAATGCGGGGGTTGCTGGTGTCGGTAGTGCCAGCGACAGGTTGGCAGTGCAGGTTGGTGGTGATGGCAGTGCGCAGGTCGGCGGTATCCTCCACATGATGGGAGCCACCATTTTGCTTATTAAAGACCGTGAGGAAGCGCTGATTGGCTGAGAGCCGTGACAGATGGCTCTCTCTGCCAATTAGCGCTCAGCCCATTGTTTTCAATTGGTGTTTGAAATTTGCCACTCAAGGCAATACCGCGAGATTCTTCAGCAGGATCTCGCAGCTTTGCCTCGGATAGAGTCTGGGGCAGGCAAGGAGATCTGAACTGCTGCTCAGATCACCCCGATCCCTAAAGTTCAAAGCGGTTTGGATTCCACAGTATCCGAACCGCTCATCTCTAGTGTAAATTCACTACCTAAGTTGGGGTCTCTTCCATTGCTGAAAATTTACAAGGTGTTGATGTTTGGAGAGCTCTAAATCCAATAGACAGGGGCCATACTTTCCTTTAAGTGGCCCATCATACATTATCCAGTATTGACTATATTCTGGTCCCACAATCACTCTTTCCCACCATAATAAATTCTCAAATAGAGACGGTATCTGTCTTGGCTCATGCCTTGCTTATTGCTACACTGCATACTACTGACAATATTAATTTGGCAAAATGTGGAACTTCCCCTCATACTTATCGAAGTCCTTAAAATTTCGCATAGGTTGGAAGTGAAATGGGATGATTATATGCTTAATAACTCCACAAATTTGATGTCTGATCCTCTCTTATTTTGGGTGACTGCCAAATCTGTTATTAGAGAAAACATTATCTCCTACTTTATGTCTCATTTAACAAAGAAATATGTGTAACAATATTTAGAATTTTCTATCGTCTCTGACAACAGCCATTCAAAATTTAAAATCCTCTACTACTTCCCATTCCAAACATTTCTATCTCATGGCTAAGATCCATTTCAGTGAGTTTATGGATAAAATGGGTGAGCGGTATCTCTATTCAGTCAATTATTGTTTCCAGAAATTTGGAATCAAACTGGTAAGCTCCTCTCTACTCTCCTAAATGGAATTCACACTACCTTTGCAAATGCCGCAGGGGTTTCTTACAACTACTAATGTGAAAATAGCCAAAGTGATGAAATTGTTCTATACTGCTCTCTATTCCTCTATCAATCCTACACTTTCCTCCTACTCCATAGATGATAGTATACCTCCTGGTTTTTGGGAAGACCTTCTTTGTCCTCAAATTATTTGATAGTTTTCTCACTTACAGTTCCAATTACTCTAGCGGAAGTCCAACATGTGGTGGGTCTTCATAAAGGGGACAAGACCCCAGGGCCTGATGGCTACAGTGGGGATTTTTACAAAATTCTTCTACCACACCTGGGTGACACTTAGACTCTTCCCCTCTCCACTTTCACTCGGCTATATTGAAATTCCACCCAAAGCCTGGATGAGATCACTCTCTCCCATATATCCTGCAATTGCAGTCTACCTTCTCCCATCACCATCTATCTGTAAGGAAATGAGACAGGGGCACACACTTTACCCCATTTTATTTGCGATAAACCTTGAACCTTTAGCCATGGCCTTAAGTGCATCAGAGACTTACCGGGGTATTCAGGTTGGTGATGTTGACGTTAAGATATCCCTATTTGCAGATGATATGCTGCTTTTTCTTTTGTACCTGGTCTCCTCCATTCCAGAAATTATAAGAATAATCTCTTTTTTGTTAAACCCCCCCCCAGCTTGTTATCATATTAACATCACCAAATCTGAGTTTTTGTACCTCTGATTCACACTCGGTTTCTCTCTCCCTTTCCCCTATTTTTCCTTTTCGGATTGCGGTGGACAAAATCACCTACTTAGGAGTCCAGATTACCTCTAACCTTTCTAAACTATATGAGAGTAATTTCTCCACCATGATCAGCAAGGTCAAGTCCTTGTTGGTTAATTGTAAACTCCTCCTTCTATCTGTAGAGTCAGTCATCAAGAATATTATCTTTCCAAAATTGTTTTATATAATGCAAATGCTTCCAATTGGCATTTCCAAAAAAGGAATTTTACAATTACACTCAGCTATGACATGCTTCATCTGGCAATCTCAAAAACCTGAAATAGCCTTAAATGAATTCATGGCTTCTAAGAAGATGGGTTGAGTGGCAGTCCCAGATTTCGCTCTTTATTCACTTTCCATAGTGCTCGAGTGCTCTTTTACATTCTAAATCATTCTAAATCATCAGACATCCCTTCCCATGTCCTCCAGAATCCTCTATTCAGAGACATTTATAGATCCTGGCTCTCACAGAACATTAAAATTCAAGAGAAACTCCCTGTTAACATTGCATACTACTTTATGCGGTAATCCCGCTTTTCCTTCCACTCTTGAAAATAGGAATTTCCTCATGTGGATAGAGAAGGGGTTACCTGATTCTTCCATGGTTTTTGATCATGGAGGGAATATTTATCAGTTTTCCGATTTGAAGGTGAAATATAACTTGCCCCAAACGCATTTGTACATGTACCACAGATGAAACATTACCTTTCTTCCCTGCAATCGTCACTACACTCTTCATCAAAGCAGACTATTGGCCTGATACAATCTGTAATCACACGCTGCATTAAAATATGCACTGCATTAAAATAAAATTTCTATACTTACATCTTACCAAGCTCGTTCAAATCCTAGCGATGATAGGATAGTTCAGCAATGGAAGGTTGACCTACTGGCTATTTCTGATTTTTCATCACTGTTTCGACATTATGATTCCACTATGCGAATCCTTAGCTCTTAATATCTTCAGGAGGTGCATCTTTGCACTTTACAATGGGCATACATCTCCCTAGCTCAGCATGCTCGCTTCAATCCAGCAAATGTCCAGAGTCTCTGTGCCTCTGCCTCCTTTTTCCATTGTATTTGTCAATGTAGAAAAATCAGGCATTTTTTGAATGTGGCATACATTAATTCGATTTTCTCGATAAATGTTGTCCCAGACCATTTTGCTTGCCTATGTGTGAATTTTGAACCATGGGCTTTAAATTCTAGCCATAGCTCCATAATCCGAATCCTCACTATGTTGGTCACGGCTACCAGAAAGATTATTTTGACTCACTGGCTATCTATGTCCTCTCCTTAACTAGCAGAGGTTCAGAGGAAAATTATCCAGTTTCTCTATTTCGATAGAAGATCAATGCAACTGTTACAAGCTGCTAGCAGCTCATCTGTGTTACTACACTCCAGCAGCTAGATTTCTGCATGTATCTCTGTGTTCAGCCTCAGCTATGGCATAATTAGTAGTTTGACTCTGTGTCTCTAGCTGTCCAGCTGCATTGTATCTCCTCATCAGGAGGCTTGGTTTTTATAGCTGTTCTGATTGGGAGTGTCTCCCTTTATATTCCTTTCCTGTTTCCTCTTCTGTGCTGGTTATAGTTCCTGCTACATGTGAAAACCTGTCAGCTCTGTGACTTCCTGAAGTTCAGTTACCCAGTCTAAATCATTTTCCTTATTGGATCCAGCTCACCTTGAAATCAGGATTTGTGTGGACTTTCCACACAGATTCTTATCTTTTGCTTGCATTCATTCTGTTATTGTTTACAACATGTGCATTGTTGCATCCGTATATAGTTAATACTTACTCGCTTATTCCACCCTATGCATTGTTGCATTTACATACAGTCTTGTGTTTAGTTGCTAACATCATCCTGTGCATTGATGCATCCATGTCAGCGTCCGGAGTCTTACCGGTACGCTGGGGCCGTGGGGCTGGCTTCCTTGGCGATGTGCGGGCACCGGCGGAGGTGGGCTGCTGTGCCGGATCCGTGGGCAGCAGTAGCGGCGGTGAGGGGGTCCGCTCGTAGTGGCGGGACGCCGCTACAGTGGGTCGCTCTTGCTGAGCCGTTGCTAGGAGACCAGGGGCAGTGAGCAATGTGGCTTTCCAAAAAGGTCTTCATTACTGGGTGCCGCCATGTTGGAGACCAAGTTTTAAGCATAGTTCCTGTTTCCTGTTTCTTCCAGCCAATCCAGGGGAAGCTCTCCCTATAAAAGGGGGCTGGTTTAGGACAGGGACGCCAGTGCTTCAAGTTACAACCCTGTTGTAGGTGCTTTAGCCTGTGTTCCCAGGATTCCTGCTTTATTCTGGTTCCTCCTGATCCTGCTTGGTCGGTTCTCTGTTGCTGCTGCAGCCCTGGCGTTTCTAGCCTGCTACTGCCTGTGGAAGCGCTCCTGGAAAACCCGGTCCAGAAAGACTCTTTGGGCACAGTCGGCCCCAGGTCTTCTGCCTCGCCTTTCAAGCCACACTCCACAGATCTCCTTCACCAGCCACGCCTTTGTACCACCGACCACAGCCTGCAGATTATTATCTTCAGTCTCGTCTTTCAAATCACAGTCCACAGTTCTTCACCTCCAGCCACGTCTTTAACCACTATCCACAGTTCCGCAGTTCATTAATCACAACCTCGTCTTTCAAGCCACAACCCGCAGTTCTTTATCTGCAATTACGTTCCTTAACCATCGTGCTCCAGCCTCAGTTCTCTACCTCAGCCCTGTACATAATAAATACTTTCCATTGACTCTCAAACCCCGCCTACGTTCTTCATTGCTCCATGTCCCATGCAAAGGAACTATATCCAGCCCCCTCATCTTGTTCATTCACAGCCTGCTACCTCCTCTGGCAAATCTCAGCTGGCGGATCCTCAAACTTTGCTAGCCGTGACAGTAAGCACTGGCCCAATGGATTCGACGGGTGATCAGGCCTCAGGAGGGGATTCAACTGCAGATATCTGGTCTCGCTTAAGTAAGCAGGAGGCCACACAATCTCAAATCGTGCAGTTCTTGCAGAGTATGTCCGAATGTCTAGATTCTCTCTGTGTTGCCATGACGGCCCCTCAAGTATCTACAGCTGCTCCCACATTAGCACCTCCGGTCCCGCTTCCTCCTATACCAGTACCACTTCCACGGTTGCATTTGCCATCTCCCAGTAAATTCGATGGGAATACAAAACAATGCCACAGGTTTCTTTACCAGTGCGAAATCCAGTTCGAACTACAGTCGGCCAACTTCCCATCAGCACGAACCAAAGTAGCCTATATAATTTCTTTACTTACCAGGCAAGCGTTGGAATTGGGCTTCACCTTTGTGGGAGAGGATGGATCCCATCTTATCTAACTATCCAGAATTTGTGGCCACCTTTTCGAAGAATCTTCGACGAACCGGGCAGGAGTTCTGCCGCCTCATTGGAGATCCTGCACCTGCGTCAGGGCACGCGTATGGTCAGTCAGTACGTGATCCAGTTTCGCACCCTTTCCTCAGAACTGAACTGGAATGAGGAGGCTCTCATTGCAGCTTTCTGGAGCGGTCTCTCCGAAAAGATCAAAGATGACCTCGCAACTCAGGACGTACCTGATAAGTTGGATAAACTAATTTCTTTATGCAATAAGTTAGACCTGAGGCACAGAGAACGCTGTATTGAGAGGTTGCGGTCAGATCGCCCTAAGTCTAGAGTTGTTCTTCCACCAACACCATCATCGCCAACTGCGGAAGAACCCATGCAGATTAATCACTCCCGCCTCTCCAATGAAGAACGTCAGAGACAGCGACAAGGGAACCTCTGCCTGTATTGTGGTGCATCTGATCACTTTTTTAAAACTTGCAATCTACGTCCGGGAAACGCCCGCTCCTAGTTTGTGCTGGAGAGGTCAAGCTAGGAGAATTCTCAGAATTACATACCAAGAAAGAGTGTGTTTTGTTAACCCAATTGGAGCTCCCTTCTTTTTCTCTTCTCATCCCTGCACTACTCGACTCCGGAGCCGCCGAAAGCTTCATTACATCAGCTCTGGTCAAACGATCTGGAATACAAATGGTTCCTTTGGATCATACCATTTCTTTTACCGTGGTGGATGGAAGTTATATCCCTAAAGGGTATTATATCCTTTCGTACTATTCCTCTCAAGATGAAGGTTGGAGTTCTCCATTCAGAAAAAAATCTCTTTCCTTGTAATTCCTAAAGCCTCTCATGAACTAATCCTAGGGTTTCCATGGTTAATCAGACACAATCCCCACATAGATTGGCAAACTATGGATGTTCTCTCTTGGGGACAAGACTGCTTTCAGAACTGTTTACCTTCAGTTAGACCTCTCTGTTCTTCCAGCCCTTTCAGCCTTCCTGTGGAGTACGAAGCTTTTCAAGATGTTTTCAGTAAGCATGGGGCGGACACCTTGCCTCCGCATTGTGCCTGGGATTGTCCGATTGAGCTAGTACCCAGTAAGACTCCTCCCCGAGGTCGAATTTACCCTCTCACTTCCCAAGACACAGGCCATGTCGGAGTATATCCGGGAGAACTTGGAGAAAAGGTTCATCAGGTCTTCTACATCTCCGGCCGGAGCGGGGTTTTTCTTCGTCAAAAAGAAGGATGGGGGGTTGCGGCCCTGTATTGACTATAGAGGTCTCAATGACATAACAGTTAAGAACAGATATCCGTTACCTCTGATTCCAGAACTGTTCGACCGTGTTAAAGGAGTTACTGTATTTACTAAGCTGGACTTACAGGGGGCCTACAATCTTATACGTATTCGCCCAGGGGACGAATGAAAGACGGCATTTAATACCCGCGACGGCCATTACAAATACCTGGTAATGCCTTTTGGCCTATATAATGCCCCAGCCGTCTTTCAAGAGTTCGTTAACGAAATCTTCAGAGATCTCCTCTATGACTGCTTGGTAGTGTATCTGGATGACATCCTCATTTTTTTCTAGGGATCTGAAGACCCATCGGGAACAAGTCAAAGAAGTGTTAACTCGTTTACGAAGGAATCAGTTATTCTGTAAGTTAGAGAAGTGCACCTTTGAAGTACCCACGATTCCATTCCTCGGTTACATTCTTCCGGGGCAGAGGTCACAGATGGACCCCGCTAAAGTCCAGGCGATTCAGGATTGGGCGCTTCCAGCTACACTTTAAGGAATTCAATGTTTGCTGGGGTTCGCTAACTTCTACCAAAGATTCATTCAAAATTATTCTTCTGTCATAGCTCCTATAACCGCATTAACTAGGAAGGGAGCCGATCCTGCCAAGTGGCCTCCGGAGGCTTTGGAAGCTTTTTAATCTTTAAAGGAGGCCTTCATGACTGCTCCAGTTCTTCGGCAACCCAATCTCAGCCGTCCGTTCTTGGTGGAGGTTGATGCCTCTACTGTAGGAGTAGGAGCAGTATTATCCCAGCTTTTTGAGGACAAGAAGGTCCATCCTTGTGCGTTCTTCTCACGAAGATTCTCCCCCGCTGAACAGAATTACGCTATTGGGGAACAGGAATTACTGGCAATTAAGTTGGCCTTTGAGGAGTGGAGGTATTTGTTGGAGGGAGCTCAGCATCCAATTTCGGTGACCACGGATCACAAGAACCTCCTGTATCTACAGTCAGCCCGATGTCTGAACCCACGCCAAGCAAGATGGGCACTCTTCTTTATCCATTTTAATTTTGAACTCAGTTACCGACCAGGTTCCCTCAACAAAAAGGCAGATGCATTATCTCGCTCCCTAAGTTCAGAAGAACCCTCTGACCGTTCAAAAGAGCAATTTATCCTGCAATCCACCTCTTTTTCTGCAACTAATACCTCTCCACTTCCTCCTCCAGGCAAGATCTTCGTTGCACCAAATCTTTGCAAAAAACTTCTTACATGGGCTCACTCCTCCTCCTTCATGGGCCATGCGGGCGGTTATAAGACACTTAAATTCATTCAGCGCTCCTACTGGTGGCCTCATCTCAGGACTGACGTTCAGGAATTCGTAGCTGCCTGTCCAAAATGTGCCCAGCATAAAAGTCCCAAAGGTCCACCAGCCGGGTTACTCCATCCTTTGCCGGTACCACTAAGACCATGGACGCATATTTCTATGGACTTTATTACAGATTTACCTATGTCTGGTGTGCAGAACACCGTTTGGGTCATAGTTGACCGATTCTCTAAAATGGCACACTTTGTTCCTCTGGCTAATCTTCCATCTGCATCCCAGTTTGCAAAATTGTTTATAACAGAGATCTTTCGACTCCATGGTCTACCACAGGAAATCGTGTCTGATAGAGGTCCTCAATTTGTGGCCAAGTTTTGGAGATCCCTATGTTCTGCTCTTGGCGTGAAATTAAACTTCTCCTCAGGATATCATCCCCAAACGGATGGTCAAACAGAGAGAGTAAACCAGGATCTAGAGACTTTTCTGCGTTTATTCATGTCCTCCTCACAGGACGACTGGCTGGACTTCCTCCCGTTTGAAGAATTTGCCCATAACAATCTTTATCACTCTGCCACAAAATCTTCTCCATTCTTAATTAATTATAGTTGCCATCCAAGAGTTCCTGACTTCCAACTTCTGCCTATGCTCGAGGTTCCTGCCGCAGAGTCAACACTTCGACAATTTACTGAAGCCTGGAAACAAATTCACAAGACTTTGCTCAAGACATCCAAGAGATATAAGACCTTTGCAGATCTGAAACGAAAGCTGTACCAAGCCTTAAGGTAGGAGATCGGGTTTGGGTTTCCACACGTAACCTAAGATTAAAGGTTCCTACAAAAAAGTTTGCTCCCAGATTTATTGAGCCTTACCCAATCAAAAAAGTATTGAATCCTGTGGCTTACAAAGTGATATTATCTCCGCAGTTAAGAATTCCTAATGCATTTCATATTTCTCTCTTAAAACCATTGGTACTTAATCGGTTCAGAGCCGCTCTGCCTAAATCACCCAAGATCCAATCAGCACATGGAGACGAATTTGAGATTCACAAGATCCTCGATTCTCGCAGACGTTATGGTCGCATCCAGTACATTGAAGGGGTATGGGCCAGAGGAGAGATCTTGGGTAGATGCAGAGGATGTCCATGCTCCAAGACTTCTTTGGACATTTCATGCCAAGTTTTCAACTAAACCACATAGGTGCCCGGAGTCCACCCGCAAAGGTGGGGGTACTGTCAGCGTCCGGAGTCTTACCGGTACGCTGGGGCCGCGGGGCTGGCTTCTTGGCGATGTGCGGGCAGTGGCAGAGGGAGGCTGCTGCGCCGGATCTGTGGGCAGCAGTAGCGGCGGTGAGGGGGTCCGCTCGTGACGGCGGGACGCCGCTACAGCGGGTCGCTCTTACTGAGCCGTTGCTAGGAGACCAGGGGCAGTGAGCAATGTGGCTTTGCAAAAAGGTCTGCATTACTGGGTGCTGCCATGTTGGAGACCAAGTTTTAAGCATAGTTCCTGTTTCCTGTTTCTTCCAGCCAATCCAGGGGAAGCTATCCCTGTAAAAGGGGGCTGGTTTAGGACAGGGACGCCAGTGCTCCAAGTTACAACCCTGTTGTAGGTGCTTTAGCCTGTGCTCCCAGGATTCCTGCTGTATTCTGGTTCCTCCTGATACTGCTTGGTCGGTTCTCTGTTGCTGCTGCATCCCTGCCGTTTCTAGCCTGCTACTGCCTGTGGAAGTGCTCCTGGAAAACCCGGTCCAGAAAGACTCTTTGGGCACAGTCGGCCCCGGGTCTTCTGCCTCGCCTTTCAAGCCACATTCCACAGATCTCCTTCACCAGCCACGCCTTTGTACCACCGACCACAGCCTGCAGATTATTATCTTCAGCCTCGTTTTCCAAACCTCAGTTCTTGTCTCCAGCCACGTCTTCAACCACCATCCACAGTTCCACAGTTCATCATCTACAGTCTCGTCTTTCAAATCACAGTCCACAGTTCTTCACCTCCAGCCACGTCTTTAACCACTATCCACAGTTCCGCAGTTCATTAATCACAACCTCGTCTTTCAAGCCACAACCCGCAGTTCTTTATCCGCAATTACGTTCCTTAACCATCGTGCTCCAGCCTCGGTTCTCTACCTCAGCCCTGTACATAATAAATACTTTCCATTGACTCTCAAACCCCGCCTACGTTCTTCATTGCTCCGTGTCCCATGCGAAGGAACTATATCCAGCCCCCTCATCTTGTTCATTCACAGCCTGCTACCTCCTCGGGCAAATCTCAGCTGCCGGATCCTCAAACTTTGCTAGCCGTCCCAACTCACATACAGTCTGTTACGATCTCAGCTTGTGAATTTGGCAGCTTTATCAATGTTGTATCCAGCGAGCATCTCTCTGCACATGTACCTTACTATTGCCCAGTCTCCAATAGTCGCCTTGTCCATACATAAGTCCTGGGGTCATCTGAGTATGGGGTGGGCCTAATTCACCCTGGAAAGGTGACTGCTAAAGGTGAAGCCTAGCATTGCAGGAGGCAAAAAGATTGCTGGGTAAGTGTAAGCGTCTGAGCGCCACCTGGTGCCACCTGAAATCCATAACAGCCCTAACCTGAATCATTACAATTGTTCCATGAGTCTAGTCAACCTACTATATCCATCTCATACCCAGACTTCTGCATCACTTAGTTCAGATACCTACTGTACTCTGGCTCATAACAGCAACCTAACTTAGATAAGGGGGTTAAAACCTTCTACAAGAAATGGGGTCAATATATTGAAAATTTAGATCATACTACAAAACCTCACATTTTCAAGTTGTTTGATACCACAGAATATTTCTTACATAGGCAGTTGTTATCAGGCTGTTAATGTTTTGCCTAACTGGTTTACACTTTCTGGCTCTTCGATACGCAGTCCTATTATTTATACCTGTATTTAGATTAAAAAAAAGTTTGATTCCTATGTCCCTCTTTGCCCATCGTTGCATACATGTCATTTTACTTTATTCATTTATCTTTTGTCTTTAATTTTTTATTATGTATTATTTATGCAGCATACTGGTATGTCTAAATTGTACATCGCAACTATGAACCACAGTGATCTTTTCCTGACTAACTTTCTAAGTCTTAGTTATGCTATTTTATGAGCTTCCTTCTATAACTCAACATGTTTGGATGATCCCCTTTGGACACCCCTTTACTCATTTGGGTGAAGTGGGAATACAGATGATAGGCCAATTTTTTGACTGGTCCACTGTCAAATCTCTTTCTTTTATGATGGTTAGTCCCTTGCAAGGCATAATTTGCCAGTATTATGTTGCGTTTTGTCAGGCTCAGCATTATGATAGCTTTATTGCTTGTTGGCTGATACCAATGGATGTGTCCAACACTCTGGACACTATGGGGGTCATTCCGAGTTGATTGCTCGCTAGCTAGTTTTAGCAGCCATGCAAACGCTATGCCACCGCCCACTCGGAGTGTATTTTAGTTTATCAGAAGTGCGAACGGTTGCATCGCAGAGCGGATAAAAAAATTTTTTGTGTAGTTTCAGAGTAGCTCAAAACCTACTCAGCGCTTGCGATCACTTCAGACTATTCAGTTCCAGATTTGACGTCACAAACCCGCCCAGCCACGCCTGCATTTTTCCTGGCACGCCTGCGTTTTTCCGCACACTCCTTGAAAACGGTCAGTTGCCACCCAGAAACGCCCACTTCATGTCAATCACTCTGTGGCAAGCAGTGCGACTGAAATGCATCGCTAGACCCTGTGCAAAACTACATCGTTTGTTGTGCCCATACATCGCGTGTGCGCATTGCGTTGCATACGCATGCGCAGAACTGCCGATTTTTAGCTGGATTCCATATAAGGAGCCGCTGCCATTTTCACTCCAGCATTGGAGAGTGTAGATAGAGGATGTGTCTCCGTCCTCAGTGTCCTCAGTGTCCATGTCTTGTGCTGCATCTGTCCAGTGACATTGGTATTGTCCTCTGCTGCCATATGTCCAGTGCTGCTGTATAAGTACAGTCCAGTGGTTCTGTCTTGTGCTGCATCAGTCCAGTGGTGGTGTCTTGTGCTGCATCATTCCAGTCACAGTGGTATTGTCCTCTGCTGCCATATGTCCAGTGCTGCTGTATAAGTACAGTCCAGTGGTTCTGTGTTGTGCTGCATCAGTCCAGTGGTGTATTGTGCTGCATCAGTCCAGTCACAGTGGTGGTGTCCTCTGCTGCCATATGTCCAGTGCTGCTGTATAATTCCAGTCCAGTGGTGCTGTGTTGTGCTGCATCAGTCCAGTGGTGTTGTGTTGTGCTGCATCAGTCCAGTCACAGTGGTGGTGTCCTCTGCTGCCATATGTCCAGTGCTGCTGTATAAGTCCAGTCCAGTGGTGCTGTGTTGTGCTGCATCAGTCCAGTGGTGTTGTGTTGTGCTGCATCAGTCCAGTCACAGTGGTGGTGTCCTCTGCTGCCATATGTCCAGTGCTGCCGTATTAGTCCAGTCCATTGCAGTGGTGCTGTGTAGTCCTGCATCAGTCCAGTAATGGTGTCCCTGTGCTGCCGTATATGTCCAGCAGTACTGCCGTATAATTCCAGTGATCCTGCTGTATAATTCCAGTGATCCTGGCGTATATGTCCATTGATACTGTCATTATATGACCAGCGGTACTGCCGTATAAGTCCAGTCCAGTGAGATTGCCATTTATGTCCATGATACTGCCGTATAATTCCAGTGGTACTACCGTATAATTCCAGTGGTACTGCCGTATAATTCCAGTGGTACTGCCGTATAATTCCAGTGGTACTGCCGCATAATTCCAGTGATCCTGCCGAATAATTCCAGTGATCCTGCCCTATAATTCCAGTGATCCTGCCATATATGTCCACTGATACTGTCGTATATGACCAGCAGTACTGCCGTATAAGTCCAGTGGTATTGCCGTATAAGTCCAGCGGTACTGCCATATTTGTCCAGCGGTACTGCCATATATATCCATTGATACTGTCATATATGTCCAGCGGTACTGCCTTATAAATCCAGTGATCCTGTTGTATAATTCCATGTAAATCCATATAATTCTGTATCAGTCCAGTGGTGCTGCCATATAAATTCAGTGGTGCTGTCCTGTGCTGTATACTATTTACTCCAAATAAAGGGGTTAAATATATAAAGGGCTGCCAATAGTCATGACATAGATGATGAAATCCCATCAACGTCGTCGGCCAAGGCCGATGCCCAATGTAATAGTAGAAGGCATGTAAAATCCAAAAAGCAAAAGTTAAGTAAAAACACCCAAAAAAAGAAATTTAAATGGTCTGAGGAGAAATGTAAACTTGCCAATATGCCATTTACGACACAGAGTGGTAAGGAACGGCTAAAGCCCTGTCCTATGTTCATGACTAGTGGTTCAGCTTCACATGACGATGGAAGCCCTCATCCTCCCGCTAGAAAAATGATAATAGTTAAGCTGGAAAAAGCACAGAAAAGAACTGTGCGTACTAAGATGGTATCACAAATCCCCAAGGAGAGTCCAAGGGGTATATTTACTAAGCTGCCGATTTTGACCGATTTGGTGTTTTTTGTTCAAAGTGTCATCTCGGGAATTTACTAAACTCAAATCTCGGCAGTGATGAGGGCATTCGTATTTTTTTTATGGCTGTGTAGTAAAAATACGAATGAATACACCATCGGTCAAACGCGGCTGTTTAGGTATAGAACTCGGTCATTTACTATGCATTCGTATTTGAAATCTCTACAGTGAAAATGCATGTGCGGCCGTGAAAAAATACAAATCGTAAAAAAAGCCTAAAAAAAGTAGACCTGCTTTTGAGAAGCGTGTTTACATGTGTTACCAATTATACATTACTCACACCTGCATTTTTTGAGCTTTCAAAGGGACTCAAGAACATTTTTCACATCTCTCACTCTGAAATGGCTGCTGCCGTGTGTAGTACTGATTTCTTGTTTGCTGGGGGATACCTGAGACTGCTCCATGAGGCAACAATAAACCAGGGCCAGGAAAGTGAACATGGTCAGTAGGTTGTAGAGGTTCCGCGGATACTGCGGAGGCCTCGTTTTTTATGGGGCGTTTAAACTTGAATGCATTGGCCAATGACCAGGTTATACAGATGTTCCGGCTAAATAGAAACAACATTTTCCGTCTGTATGACCTTGTCAAACTGGACCTAGACCCTGAGACAGCACGCTCTCGCTCTGTCTCAGGCCTGCACAAACTCCTGGCTGTGTTGCACTTTATGGCTACTGGCAGCTTCCAGGCTGTGACTGGCGATGTAATTGGTATCTCACAGCCCACCTTTTCAAAATATTTAATTCAGGTGAGTTAAAACATACATACACGTCTATGTCTAAGTAGTGCTTCTGTTATGTAATATAACACAGTATAGTATTGATTACAGGTCATGACACTCACCTTATATTTTGTAATGTCCACTCAGGTTTTGGATGTCTTGGATGCCCACATAGATGCCTCTATCTGCTTCCCTACCCAGGAGTCGCAGTGGCATGCAGTCAGGGTAGCTTTCTGTGAGCTTGCTGGCATGGCCAATGTGCTGGGTGCCATAGATTGCACACATGTTGAGCTGAGCCCACCTAGGGGCAGGCAATATATTTATACCAATAGACATCTGGGCCAATCCACTAATGTCCAGGTGGTTTGTCATTCAAATTTAACAATTATGAGTGTTGTTGCGGGTTACCCTGGCAGCTGCCATGACTCCTTCATCCTCAGTCAGTCATCCCTCTATGATAAGTTTGAGGCCGGACAAATGCCTGATGGATGGCTGCTGGGTATGTTCCAAGTGTGTTGTGTGTATGTGTGGTAACTTCAACCTCCTTATTTTTTTATTTTATTTCCCATAAACCACATGTCCTAATTTTTCCTATATCTGTCTTTCAGGTGATGGTGGTTATGGCTGCTACTCTTGGCTCCTTACTCCATTGTCCCAACCTGATTCTCCTGCTGAGCACAATTATAATAATGCACATAAGTCCACGCGGAATGTGATAGAAAGATGTTTTGGGGTGCTGAAATCTAGGTTTCGGTGTCTGGATAAGTCTGCAGGGCTTTTGTTGTATAGTCCCTCAAAGGTGACTAGGATTGTGTTCTGCTGCTGTTTTCTTCATAACATGTGTTTGCGCAAACATTTGCCACATGTTGTTGATGAAGAAAACAGTCAGCAAGTAGGTGATTTAGAAATACCTGACTACAGTGTGAGTACAGATATAGGGAGGCAGGTAAGGCAAGAAGTGAATCTGCATTTTTTTAACGGTAAGTATTATTTAGTCATAAATTACCTTGCCTAACCACTATTATAAAATGTTTTATAGGTCATAATTATGTTTGTGTTGCGTTATTGTTTGTTATTTCTCATGTTGTTTACAATTAGGCAATAAAATGTATAACTTACACTGTCACTCATTAGCAAATTAAACAATACACATATTGCGTGTGAATAATTTATTACCTTGAACACAGGCATTTTTTGTGAAACAATTCCCAAAACATTATTTGTAAAGAACTATTTGCTGCAGCCTTCATCATATTTTTTTTTTGTGTGCTGGGTGCAGAGGACTTGCCTGGTTCGTTGGTCCGTGTTCTGCTGGAGCGTCTAACTGGGGAGGTAACTGGGGTCTTGCTTGGTGTGGTTGTTCTCGAGCTTGAGGTTAGTTGGTGTGATGCCAACACATTAAGGCTTTGGCTCAGGTTGTTTATGCTTGCAGTCAGTTGTGTATTAGCGGCAGTGTTGTTGGCAATAATTCGGGAGAGGTTTTCATTTATCAGTTGGTTGTATTGAATAATTTGAATGAGGGTTTGTTGCTGCCGCTGTTGGTCATTCATGATTCGTAGCAAATTGGCTTGCATTTGGCTGTTGTCTGCCCTTATCTGCTCAATTGAATTGGCAATTCTGCCAACCTGAACTATCAGTCTGCCTGAGTTCCGACTGAGTCTAGGCAGATGATGGAGCAGACTGGCAAGGTATTGGGTGTGGGTGTTCAGGCAGGCATAGTGTTGTGCCTGTTGTGTGGCCCAACTGCTCCAAAACTCTGGGGCCATTTGTTGCTGGGGTGGTGTTGGGCTCAATTGGGGGCTGTGGGATGTTTGGGGTGGTTGGGTTATGTCCTGCGGCGTGGTTGGCTGGGTAGGATCTATCGCTTGCAGGTGTAGTGTGTACGTATCCTGCAAGTCAGATTCCTGCTGGGCATCCTCGGGCATGATGGGTGGTTCTGTATGGGGTTGAAGACAGCCACTATTTAGTCAATATTTTGCATTGGTCTTTTTATAGCTTTACGTCAACATGCATTACTTCTTAATATTCATGTTGGAAATGATCAATAGATTGTGGCCTAAACTTAACTATGTAGCTCACCTTTTTGTAGAAATATGTGGCTTCTAACATTCCCTACTCAGTTGAAAAATGTTTGAGGGAATTGTTGGACTCTGAGCCATAATTAATGTGCGAACACGAAGAACTCTAACAATTACAAATTACTACATTTACATATTGTGTATGAAGCTTCCTTTTGTAAAACACACACAATACAATAAATATATTGAGCAATACACTCATACATTGTTGAAGGCAGTCAGTGGTCTGGTCAAAACTTTAACAAATATAGTGCAAAAAAATGAAATCTTTAAAAATGGTTGAAAATGTCTTAAGGTGGCCTATGTTTAGAACTGGTGATGTTGGGCATGCAAAACAATTGGATTAGAGTTAACATTTATGTAGCTGTTTCTAGCAAATAAAAAAAAAATTGGTTGCTATGGCCAACATCACATCTGAAAATGAAACCAAAAAAATAACGTTACCCCCATGTGCTTGCTGTTGGTGATTATTACAAGGATGACTTTTTATTTGTAACACATTTTTTTTGGCTGTGCACAAACAGTGGGGCAGATGAATTAACCTGGAGAAGGCATAAGGAAGTGATAAACCAGTGATATGTGCAAGGTGATAAAGGCACAAGCCAAACAGCTCCAATCTGTAAATTAACAGTTAGGATCTGTTTGGCTGCTGCCTTTATCACCTTGCACATATCACTGGTTTATCACTTCCTTATGCCTTCTCCAGGTTAATACATCTACCCCACTGTTTTTTAACTTATTTACAATTAATTTTTATGTTTACTCACCAGACAGCTGAGGGGATTGTAGATCCTCGCTTTGTGGACTGGCCAAAATGGCTTGTGGTGGCAGGGACGACACTGTAGAGATGCGCCGTTGTGGTGGTGAGGATGCTGCTGGAGATTCAGCCTCAAGACGGCGTCTCTTGGTAGGCATCCTATGGAGAGTATCCGAGCCCTGTGATGGGCGCCTTAGTGGAGGGGGGTTTGATGAAGAAGGACCTATGTGATAACATAAACATTAACATTCTGCTTTTCTATGTGTTTTCCGAATATGTGTATAGACTACATTCTTACCTGCATCGCCAGCATCTGCATCTCTTGGCAGTGTGGGTTGTGGCCTGGCTGTGCTGCGTCTCTTTCGTACTGTAGAAATATGAAGAATGTCCTTATGAACGTACTATTATGTTTATATGTTTATGCAAAATCCTTATTGTGATGTATACATATGAGGAACCTGATGAGAAGTAAACAAAACTATGCTTATGCTTTTCTGCCTGACTTCATTGGGTGTGTATAGTTCAATTATGAAACAATTACACCAACCAATCCATTCACAAAGGTGCAGAATTCACAATATTATACTACTTAAAACCCAAACGTGGTAGCTTAACACAACCAGAATATTGCTCTGTATTTTAAATTTTTTTGCTGCTAACAACCAAACACTATCCCCAAATATATGCGCTAAATTGTAAGCATCAAAAAACAAATATGCATGAAAAATCACATCAACCACACAAAGGACAACCCAGAACAGCACACAATAACCATAAGTCCATTGAAAATATTTAAAAAAAAAAAAAAAATTGCTAAAACACATGACTCACACTTCTTTTAAAGACACCAACAACAATTTACTTTTGTATTAAAACACCAGAAAAAGCCCAAGGCCACCTGCTAAATTGACAATACAAAGGATAAAAACATAACTATTTTTGATTAAAACTACATCACCAACACATTAGAAGAATGAACCAACTTACAATCACAATTAGCTAGAAGACATTTCAGACAACTAAGGACAAAGCACAGATGTTTTAATTTAAAATAAACCAACAAAAATAACTCACCATCCTGCCTTGAGCGATCCGAATCCCGGACTTGAGTCACACCAACCACTTATGGCGGAATCAGAGTACGCACAGGCTCCTCCCAATCCCGATATGATGCTCGGAAGGGGTGTCCACCCCCTGTTTGGCGGGCTGATTTAGCATCCTTAGACATCTTAGCCTTGACACGGCGCTTGATGTCGTAGAATCGCTTACGACACGTGTCCTCTGTCCTCCTCACCACACCCTCACTATTAACTGCCGCAACGACCTTCCCCCACAGAACACTCTTCCTGCGTGAAGAAACCTTTGCAGCATCATGGCCAAACAGTTGTCGATGATGCCTCATCAGCTCCCGCACCAATGCCATATTCTCTGCGTAGCTGAATTTGACATTGCGGCCCGTCTTTGTAGTGGTGCCTGGCTGCGGAGCCACAGCACCATCACTGTCACTATCAGTCGAGGCCGCAGCAGAAACCTCCCCCTCCTCCTCACTAACCTCCTCCACCTTACTCACCTCCTCCACCTCACTCACCTCCTCCACCTCACTCACCTCACTCACCTCCTCCACCTCACTCACCTCCTTCCTCTCACTTACCTCCTCCACCACACTCACCTCTGACTGGGACATATTCAGGACAAACAACAAATAACACTGAGAAAAAAAACAGTAAACACACTCCTCCACTACCACTACACACCACACACCAAACACACACACACACACACACACACACACACACACACACACACACACTCACTCACAATGACAATAGATGTAAAAAAAAACAAAGACCAAAAACTAGACAGACTTTTAAATAACTACACAACAAGTGTGACAAGACTACTTACACACACAGTACAGCACTCAACAATCGCAAAGAACCTCCTCAAAACCGCCAAAAACTCCTAACAACTCACCAACTCCAAACACACCTTCCTCTCACCTCTCCACTAGCTAAACCCACGAGGTGCGGACGGTTTGGGGCGGTTTTATAGTAATGAGCCCAGACACTCCTCCATCACGAATCAAACCAATCACGAACGAGTGACAAAAACGAAACTTAGAAAAAAACCGCGGCCGGGAACGGGAAAAATGGCGCATTCGTAAAAAAACCTGAGAACACGGCCACAAAACCACAAAATCGGCCGCATTCTACCTTGGAAAAACACCAATGACATCGACAACGAAAAATGGTAATAATCAAAACACGACAGCATAGTAAATGAGGCGTAATAAATTCAAAAAGTTGCAAAATCACACATTCGATGTCATTCGTGATTACACTTTAACCTCATTCAGAAAAATACGATTTTTAGTAAATATACCCCCAAGTGTGTCGGTGGTTGCGATGCCTGACCTTCCCAACACTGGATGGGAAGAGGTGGATCCTTCCACCATTTGCACACCCCCTGCAAGTGCTGGAAGGAGCACCCACAGTCCAGTTTCTGATATTCAAATTGAAGATGTCACTGTTGAAGTACACCAGGATGAGGATATGGGTGTTGCTGGTGCTGAGGAGGAAGTTGACAATGAGGATTCTGATGGTGATGTGGTTTGCTTAAATGAGGCACCGGGGGAGACACCTGTTGTCCGTGGGATGAAGAAGCCCATTGTGATGCCTGGGCAAAATACCAAAAAAGCCACCTCTTCGGTGTGGAATTATTTCTCCACAAATCTGGACAACAGGTGTCAAGCCATGTGTCGCCTCTGTCAATCTGTAATAAGTAAGGGTAAAGATGTTAACCACCTAGGAACATCCTCCCTTATACTTAACCTGCTGTGCATTCATCAGAAGTCTGTGTCAAGTTGTGAAACTTTGGGTAAGAGCGTAAGCAGTCCACTGACAACTAAATCCCTTCTTCCTCCTGTACCCAAGCTCCTGCAAACCACACCACCAACTCCCTCAACGCCAACTTCCTCCTCAGTCTGGAAAGTTAGTAGTCCTGTAGGCCATGTCACTGGCAAGACTGAGGAGTCCTCTCCTAACCGGGATTCCTCCAAAGGATCCTTGAGTGGTACGCCTGCTGTTGCTGCCGCTGCTGTTGTTGCTGCTGGGAGTCCATCGTCATCCCAGAGGGTAGTCAGAAGTCCACTTGTACTACTGTACTTCAACTAAGCAATTGATTGTCCAATAGTCCTTTGTGAGGAAGATGAAATATGACAGCAGTCATCCTTTTGCAAAGCGGATAACTGAGGCATGGTCAGTCATGTTGGTGTTAGACGTGCATACGGTATCTGCCATTAGTTCAGTGGGATTTAGAGAGAATTGTTTGAGGTACTGTGTCCCTGGTATCAAATCCTATCTAGATTTCACTTCACTAGGCAGGCGATACCGATAATGTACAGAGATGTCAGAAAAAGTGTCCTCAGTGTCCTAAAAAATGCAATTGTAACCACGGACATGTGGACAAGTGGAACAGGGCAGACTAAGGACTACATGACTGTGACAGCCCACTGGGTAGATGTAGGGCCTCCCACAGCAACAACAGCAGCAGCACCAGTAGCAGCATCTCGCAAACGCCAATTCATTCCTAGGTGGGCTACGCTATGTATCACCACTTTCCTTAAGAGGCACACTGCTGAAAACCTCTTACGGAAACTGAGGGACATCACCGCACAATGGCTTACGCCAATTAGACTCTCCTGGGGATTTGTGATATCGGACAACGTCACCAATATTGTGCGTGCATTACATTTGGGCAAATTCCAGGACGTCCCATGTTTTGCACATACAAATAATTTGGTGGTGCAGATTTTTTTTTAAAAATGACAGGGGCATGCAGGAGATGCTGTGGTGGCCCGAAAAAATTATGGGCTACCTTCAGCATTCAGCCACTGCGTGCCGAAGACTGGAGCACCAGCAAACACTCCCGAACCTTCCCTGCCATCACCTGAAGCAAGAGGTGGTAACGAGGTGGAATTCAACACTCTATATGCTCAGAGGATGGAGGAGCAGCAAAAGGCCATTCAAGCCTATATAACCACCTATGATAAAGGCAAAGGATGGGGAATGCACCTGACTCAAGTGCAATGGAGAATGATTTCCGTCTTGTGCAAGGTTCTCCAACCCTTCGAACTTGCCACACGTGAAGTCAGTTCAGACACTGCCAGCTTGAGTCAGGTCATTCCCCTCATCAGGCTTTTGCTGAAGCATCTGGAGAAATTGAAGGAGGAGCTAAGACAGAGCGATTCCGCAAAGTATGTGGGACTTGTGGATGGAGCCCTTCATTCGCTTTGCCAGGATTCAAGGGTGGTCAATCTGTTGAAATCAGAGCACTACATTTTGGCCACCGTGCTCGATCCAAGGTTTAAAGCCTATGTTGTATCTCTCTTCCGGCAGACTCAAGTCTGCAGAGGTTCAGAGACCTGCTGGTGAGAAAATTGTCAACTCAAGCAGAACGTGATCCGTCAACAGCTCCTCATTCACATTCTCCTGCAACTGGGGCTGCAACGAAAATGCTAAGAATTCCGAGCCCACCCGCTGGCGGTGATGCAGGGCAGTCAGGAGCGAGTGCTGACATCTGGTCCGGACTGAAGGACCTGCTAAAGATTACTGACATGTCTACTGTCACTGCATATGATTCTGTCACCATTGAAAGAATGGTGGAGGATTATATGAGTGACAGCATCTAAGTAGGCATGTCAGACAGTCTGTACGTATACTGGCAGGAAAAAGGAAATCTGGATGCCCTTGTAAAAACTGGCTTTATTTTAACTAAGTTTCCCCCCCTCCAGTGTGTACTCCGAAAGACTGTTTAGTGCAGCCGGTAACCTTGTCAGCGATCGGTGTAGGAGGTTACTTCCACAAAATGTGGAGAAAATGTTCATCAAAATGAATTATAAATTCCTCCAGGAAAACCTTGACCAGCAATTGCTTCAGAAAGTACACAGGGACCTGTGATGGTGGATTCCAGTGGGGACAGATTAATACTCTGTGAGGCGGTGGATGTACACAGTGAAAGGGGTGAGGATACAGAGGATGAGGATGAGTTCAACATCTTGCCCCTGTAGAGCCAGTTTGTGTAAGAAGAGATTGATTGCTTCTTTTTTGGTGGGGGCCCAAAATAACCAGTCATTTCAGCCACAGTCATGTGCAGACCCTGTTGCTGAAATGATTGGTTTGTTAAAGTGTGCATGTCCTGTTTAAACAACATAAGGGTGGGAGGGAGGGCCCAAGGACAATTGCATCATGTGCTGTTTGGGGCCTATTTTTTAAAAAATTTCCGTCCAGTCTGCCACTGCAGTGACACTGCTAGATGTGCCAGGTGTTTGTGCCGCACACTTGTGTTGCTTAGCTTAGTCATACAGCAGGGCCGGCTCCAGGCCTACTAGCACCCTGAGCGAGAAAATTTAAAAGCGCCCCCTCCCAACCCCTATGCGTGCCAGGAAAAGTGGGTGTGGCCTCTGGAAAAGTGGGCGTGGCCTCGTAACTTCATATTATCATATATAAATATATATTCACACCCCCTCTACACACACAATTAGCAGCCTTACACATAACAGCCACAGTAGTGTTCCTTACACACAATGTCTCCAGTATAGTGTCAGATACACATAATGTCTCCAGTATAGTACCAGATACACATAAAGTGCAGTGCCAGGTTGACATGACATGCCCCCCAGCAGTGCTAGCTACACGTGACATGCCCTGCAGCAGTGCCAGCTACAGATGACATGCCCCGCAGCAGTGCCAGCTACACATGACATGCCCCCCGGCAGTGCCAGCTACACACAATATGCCCCCCAGCAGTGCCAGCTACACATGACATGCCCCGCAGCAGTGCCAGCTACACATGACATGCCCCCCAGCAGTGCCAGCTACACACAATATGCCCCCCAGCAGTGCCAGCTACACATGATAGTGTTCACATTTTAGGGCAGGGTGCTGATCACAGGGAGGGCACATTTTTAAGTTAGGAGGGCAAAATGATGTACATAATGTAATGCTTGGTGCTCACCTACCCACATGCCAAAGCATGGACGGCGCGCAGCAAAAATTTAGGGGGGTTGCTTCGTGGGGAAGGTGCATGGCCACATAATAGTGGCAATTCGCATAACACCACACAGTAGTGCAGCTAATACACATTGCACCAGGTAGAACCTTTTATACACCTTGCACCAGGCAGAGCACGTTAGACACTTTGCGCCAGGCAGAGCACGTTAGACACTTTGCGCCAGGCAGAGCACATTAGACACTTTGCACCAGGTAGAGCACTGAGACACATTGCGCCAGGTAGAGCACTGAGACACATTGAGCCAGGTAGAGCATTGAGACATTGCCTAGCCACAGACGCCTAGCGGGAACACTACATGATATGCTCCCCAGCCGTGCCAGCTACACATGACATGCCTCCCAGCAGTGCCAGCAACACGTGACATGCCCCCCAGCAGTGCCAGCAACATGTGACATGCCCCCCAGCAGTTCCAGATACATGTGACATGCCCTCCAGCAGTGCCAGATACATAAATGGCCACACAGTGCCAGATATGTTCCCACAGTTCCAGATACATAAATGCCCCTACAGTGCCAGATACATAAATGCCCCACAGTGCCAGATATGCCCCCACAGTGCCAGATACATAAATGCCTCACAGTGCCAGATAAATAAATGCCCCCACAGTGCCAGATAAATAAATGCCCCCACAGTGCGCAAATATGCCCCCACAGTGCCAGATACATAAATGCCCCCACAGTGCCAGATATGCCCCCCACAGTGCCAGATACATAAATGCCCCACAGTGCCAGATAAATAAATGCCCCCACAGTGCCAGATAAATAAATGCCCCCACAGTGCCAGATAAATAAATGCCCCCACAGTGCCAGATACATAAATGCCCCCACAGTGCCAGATACATAAATGCCCCCAGTGCCAGATACATAAATGCCCCCAGTGCCAGATACATAAATGCCCCCACAGTGCCAGATACATAAATGCCCCACTGTGCAGATATGCCCCCACAGTGCCAGATACATAAATGCCCCCCAAGTGCCAGATATGCCCCCACAGTGCCAGATACATAAATGCCTCCAGTGCCAAATAAATAAATGCCCCACAGTGCCAGATAAATGCTCCCACAGTGCCAGATAAATAAATGCCCCCACAGTGCAGATCACCCCACAGTGCAGATATGACCCCACAGTGACAGATCCATAAATGTCCCCCACAATACCTGCTGTGGCGCTGGGAGAGGGAGTGCTGCTGTCTGAGGGCGCGGGACTGGAGGACCCTTGCAAAACCTCTATGCGCGCTGTGTGGCGCCGGCGTCTGATGCAGGGCCAGCTCCAGGTACGAACATGGTGGCGCCAACGTGCGGCGCCCATTAAGGGTTGCGCCCCGCGCGGCCACTCTAGTCAAACATGCCTGGAGCCGGCCCTGTCATACAGCCACCTCAGTGCAACCTTTTGGCCTAAAAACAATATTGTGAGGTGTGAGGTGTTCAATAGACTGGAAATGAGTGGAAATTAATGTTCTTGAGGTTAATAATACCGTAAGAGCAAAATTACCACCAAATTCTGTGATTTTTAGCTGTTTTTATGTTTTTTGCAAAAATCATCCAGATCCAAAACAAACCAAAACACGAAATGGTGGTTTTGGCAAAACCAATCCAAAACCAAAACACGAACAGGGAATTTTAACCAAAACACAAAACACGAAAAGTGCCCACCGCACATCTCTACTATACTGGAATGGCCAGAAAACTTCAGAATCTGGGGTGCAGGAAGAATCTGGATGCCCACAAAAGCATTCAAGTCTCCCTGTCCTGCAGCTTGTCCGTTCTTACCTAATCGCGTCATCATAGTCCCACACCCTGGTTTACAATTTTAATAATCCTAACATTGTATATGGGGGGTGGGGCTACGATGACATGATTACGCAGTGACGCCCTTACACTACACACCTATGTCACACCATACCCCCGCCACATAATGACCCATCTGCTCCCGATGTAACGCCCCCAATTACTCCCAGTGTGCCAACCAGGCTGCCCTCCCCCCGGAAAGTGCAGCAAGAAAGGTGGCAGTATGAACTACACTCAATATGCAGTAGAGATAATAAAAGGTATATTATATGTTTCTGTTTTAGGACAAAGTATTTTACATGGTATAATGAACAGAGATTAACTATCTATTCTATGCACATTTCCTGAATAGATCTCATAAACCTTAATAAACTGAGTTTTTAGTATGATTTTAAATGTGACAAGGGATAGTGATTTCCAAATTAAACTTGGCAATGTGTTCTGCAGTGTCAGAGCTGCGTGACTAAAAGCCTAGCACCAAATGACTTTAGAAGGTTATAAACAGATTTTGTGTGTCTGAGGAATGCAGATACGTGTGAAACGATGGCGCCTGTAATTTTAATGTTTGGGAAAAAGAGAACTGTCATAAACATCATTAGCTACAATTTATTTGTTTTAATTTTTTGAAGACATGTTTTATATATTGTGAAAATGTGTTTGATGTGTGTTGTTCCCAGTGGCGGATCTTGCCACGGGCAAGCTGGACTTTTGCCCGGGGCGCCGCCTTCCGGAGGGCGCTGGCGCCATCCGGAGGGCGCCGCACCGTGGCAAGATCCGCCACTGCTGCCCGCTGTGTCCCTGTCCGCCTCCGCTGCCGTCCCCGTCCCGATCCCCGTCCCCGTCCGCCTCCTGAAGGGAACTAGACGCTATGCGTCTAGTTTCCCTTCCTGGAGAGTAACTTTGCTGAGCGGTGCGCGATGACGTCATCGCGCACCGCACAGCAAAGGTCCTCTCTACGAAGGGAACTAGACTCATAGCGTCTAGTTTCCCTTCGTGGAGAGGACCTTTTGCTGTGCGGTGCGCGATGACGTCATCGCGCACCGCTCAGCATTCAAGCGCCGCTTTTAATGTACAGGGGGCGTAATTGACCACGCCCCCTGTATTAGGCCACGCCCCATTTCATGCCCGGGGCGCTCTGCGCCCTTGAACCGGCCCTGGTTGTTCCAGTCTGCAAAAGACATCCAAGGCAAGTAAACAAGCTTTAGACAACATTTTGTGACTTTACGCTTCTCCTTTCTCAAGAACCTAAAGTCTTGTTAATGGAATAAATAATTGTGTTATGTGTTATTGTTCTTTTAAATGCTTCATGGCTAGATGCCATATATACAGTGTACAAATGTGCCATCATACACTGGTTATCTTTAAGCCATATGATGCAAGACTGGCATGGCTGAGACACTCTGAGATGAGTAGGGCACAATAGTTTTCTTTGAATTTGACACCTTAGGGGTATATTCAATTCCTGTTGGAAACTGCCATCTTGTCGGAAAGACAGCAGTTTCTGACTGTTTCAGGTCGGAAGGGGTTCCGACCTATTCATTGCCGGACCTTTTTTCCCAACAAGTCGGAAAGCACGTGGATCGGCGGCTTAAGCGTGTTGTCGGAAACGTGGCTAAATCTGACAGATTTTATCCCTGTCAGATTAGCATTGTCTGATTTGGCCGCTCATTGAATACTTAGATCTCGGATCTTTTCCGTTGGAAAGGATCTGACATCTATTGAATACACCCCTTAGTTACATTGCAGATGCAGCAAAAAGCCGCTCACAGTGTACCAGAGATGCTGGGCTGCAACTATTACCGCTCAGGAATTAGTTTAATAAATGTACAAAGTTGCAGCTGAAGCACAACTTAACTGGCATGTCTGTTCGCATCAGAGCCCTCTTTACATAGCCTGGTCTCACACAGATGTATAAAGGTCACAAGCCCCAGTGGTCTGTGTATGCTAGCAATGCAGTTTTGTTGCTTCCAGTTGTTTTATACTAATACATACCTCCCAAATTGTCCCTATTTCAGCGGGACATTCCTGCTATTTGGACACTGTCCCACCCGCGGGTCGCAGTGTCCTGCGGACGGGGGGGGGCAGTTGGGGGAGCCATTGATCGCCACTGCTCTGCACTGCAAAGCAGCTGGTGATCACTGAATACATGCTGTGTGCATGTGCACAGCATGTATTCACTGCTAGGAGGGGAGAAGGGGGCTGCCCAGCTGCTCTGGGAACGCTGGGCATGTCCCCAAAATAAAGAAAAGCAGGTCTGCGCCAATTGACCATGCCCCCCACCCACTGAGGCCACACACCCTTTTTGGGTCATGCTTGGCTCTGCAACGCAAGGGTCCCAATTGTCAGCATTGAAAAGTTGGGAGGTATACTAATATGATACACATATTGAGTGAAAAAAATGCTAAGCGCAGCTGGGGTGGCCTGGGTCCTAGCATGTCGAAAGGCTATTTGGTGTGACTAAAGAAACAGTATAAAGGACAGCATGTTGTTCCTTTAACCTGATGTATAAATATCTGTTTAGATACTCTATTGGGTTAATGTGCTTATATGGTTTAAAAACCTGGTTTAAAAACTTGAAAACCAATAAAAAAAAATTTGTACTGGACCTTATAAATATTTCAGAACCTGTATAAAGTACTGACATATGATACCTACACTCTATAAGTGAGGGTATATAAGAGCAGGTTTTATAGAAGTGGAGATATTGCCCATAGCAACCAATCAGATTCTAGCTATTATCTTCTAGAAGGTGCTAGAAAGATAAGTAGAATCTTAAACGCTATGGGTTAAATCTCCCCTTCTTAGACGCTATGGGTTAAATCTCCCCTGTAGTAAATATTAGAGAATAGCGGACTTGGATCTCAAAGATCTGAGCCCACCGAAGTTACCTAATCCAGGGGAATCCGAACCTGGCATTTAGATCTCCCCGCCAATTCAGGACTTCAGATTGAGGCAAAACTTCATCTGGCATCAGATCTATACAAGACCTCCGCAGCGGTAATTCTGATGCCAGTTCCACTCGTCCACACTGCTGTGTGCTCTTCTTGCCTGTGCTGCTCCTGTGTAAGGAATTGGTGTTCAGTGGCATCGCCCTTACTAACGTGCTGGTGTGCAGGCGTCAGGAGGTCACGGCCCCAGTTTGCGGCTGCATGAATGCATGAATGCTCTGTCCGCGGTCGCGGTGCCCATTGTCATTGTGTACCCCTGAAGTCCATCTAGTGTGTACCCACCATCTGTGCAGCATGGGCGCCGCCATGACAATTGCGGTCAGCTGACCTGTAAAACCCAATCCTGCGCTGTGTCTTCACACATGATTCAAGCATCCAATGCCTGCTGACTAAGGGGTATAAATCCAGAACATCGGCTCAGTCTCATCGCCTTGAACAACGAATCACATCCAGTGTACAACATCTCCTGGCTCCAGTCTCCTGTATCCAGTGATTTCCTTGCTCCAGTGTCTCCATGGAACTACAGGCTCCAGCCATCCTGCTCTGCTACAACTCCTTCCACAGTCAGCTTCCACCTCTGCATGCAGTAAGAGACTCTCTCCAGGTGCTACATTACCATTCTCACCTGTGTGTTTATCTGCGTTCACCACTGTGCTATTCCATCTGGCACTTAAAACAACCAGCTTGCAATTTACAAACTGTCTCCTGCTTTGGCCTTGCTTGGCTTTGTGGACTTGTTGTGCATATATACAGACTGTGTGAATTTATTGTTGTTGGTTTCTAGACCAATCTCTGGAGTTACTATTGCCTGTGTTCACTGTCATCAGCTGCATTACTATTGTCTGCATACTTGATCCTATTACCATCGACTTCCAAGTCGACCATTGATGTTTCCCATCGGCTTCCAGGCTGGTCATCTCTGTTATTAATCTCACTAGTTTCCAGACCATCACCTGTGACTGTTGTTATACCTCTGTCACCTTCTCTGCTCAAACCATCAGTATTGTTATTGTGCTTCAGTGACTGTTTATTCCTCTGTGTGCTAATATATATCATTGCCCACATGCGTAGGGATCTTCTACAGCCTCCACCGCACCACCACTTACCCACTAGTGCCCCCTCCAGGAACACACACAGTTACAGACCTGACATCCTGTGTCCATTGACTCCAGTGGCTGCTCTGTGTCCATCAATTACAGTGGCTGCTGCTATGCTTCATCCATACACTCCAGTGCCTGCTCCTGTGCTCAATGCTGTGCTGTATCCACCCACTCCTGTGCTCTCAGTGCTGGGCTGGATCTGGCGCATACACTGTAGCGGCAACAGAACCGTGCATGCGCAAAACCCCAGCTTCTTTGAACAACATTGGCTGCAGTCTGTAGAGGCCAGGAATTGCTGATGAGGCAGGGAGTGGCTTCCTAGAGGAAGCTAGCTCTCTGCTAATCGCAACCTGGTCTGGCATACCCAGAGAGAGGAAACTTCTCCCAGTGGAACTGCCCTGTGTGTCTGTGACTGACAGCTAGGACTTCCAATAGGAAGTCACTAGAACATTTTAGGTATATATAAACCTGCGCTACTCCTTCTGTCTAAATATATGCCAGATGGGATAGATGCTACCTGTAATCCGCCACAGGTATTCACAATAAAATAGAAAAGAGGTTTCTCCCCCAGCGCTGATCTAGGACAGAATAATATTATATCTTTTTTGCTACTATTTATATTTATTTTTATCATATGAAATCTTAATTAAAAACAAAAACACAATATACACAAACCAATGTATGTTACTTCACATCATACACTATACAGTAGCTGAGTCTGTTGAATACTGTAAATCAATGTGTGCTAATTCACATCAAACATAGTTTAGCCTGCTAGAAGCTCAAGGAAACCAGACTTCTTAAAAATTTTATAATGTTTCAATCTGTGCGTAGCAATGCTGTCTGTTACAGTCTCACTTCTTTTTGCTACACTTGTTGCTAGTTTCCTTGATATACTCAGCGTAACCAGTTCTTTAGTCCTATAGTTAAGAGTCCTGTTTTTCTTCCTTATATGTAAGCACTGCAGATCCTGATTTCAAGTAAAAGGTGATTGTGTAGTATTAGTTAACAGTCCTGCAGTGCCAGTCCTCTGTTTTTCATAAAAGTGTGTCCAATAAAATAATAAAAAATAAAAATGAGCTTAAGGTACCTTTTGCTCGGTCATACAGACATGTGCATGTTCCAAAGCTGCCACTAAAACGCTCGTTCTTCTTTGGGTGTCCCCAGCTGAAGTCTCCTCTCTTTCCTGACCTTGCCGCTTCTGGTCTTTGCTTGTGGATGTGGAGAGGTGCGCTCATTCTTTCTTGCTGACAGCTTCGGACGTTGCAGATTCTTCTTCCCGCTCTCCCACTACAAACAGCCTTTCACAAAAAAAACAATATGTAAAGCCTGGAGCCTGGAAGGGAGGTTTCTCCAGGCTTTACATAATGTTTTTTGTGAAAATTGTTTTTTTATACATTTTTAACACATTTTTGAGATAGTGCGGTATTTATAAGACTGGTATATATACATTAATAAAGATTTGAATGAGTATTGAATTTAACGATGGAGGTGACTATTTATGTGAGAAATAAAAAAAATAAAGCTATAAAACTTTTACAGAAAGTGCATTAATCATTTAAATAAGCAGAGCCAGATAGAAACGGCGGGTTTCCATGGAAACCTAAGGGATTAAAAGGAAAAGATTGTCAGTGCCTGCAACACCCTGATGAAGCCCTGATAGGGCGAATCATGTTGGACATGCCCCCTACTATCAAAGGCTGTTTGTAGTGAGAGAGCGGGAAGAAGAATCTACAACATCCGAAGCAGTCAGCAAGAAAGAACAAGCGCACCTCTCCACATCCACAGAGCCGGCCTTAGGTATAGGCAAACTGGGCAATTGCCTAGGGCATCTGGTATGCCAAGGGGCACAAGCAGCTTCTGCTGATTAAAATGATATGTGGCATGCCTATATTCTGTGTGTAGCATTTTGTATGCAGATACAGCCACAGATGCACACAGTATATAGGCATGCCACATATCATTTTAATCAGCAGAAACTGCTTGTGCATCCTAGCCACATAGCAATGCAAATAAGATGCATTTTCATAAAAAATGTGCACCCAGCGTTAGCAGAGCTGCCAGTTGACTCACGCACGGAACTATATGTGTCATTATGTGTATAAGGGCATTAGTAATGTGTAACATATGTGTAAGGGGCACTATGTGTGTCATTAAGTGTATAAGGGAACTAATAATGTGCGGCATATGTGTAAGGGAAATTATGTGCATAAGGGCATTTATAAGGGATGGCATAATGTGTAAGGCGCATTATGTTTATAAGGACATTAATAATGTGTGTCATATGTGTATGGGGCATTACTGTGTGGTATTATGTGTATAAATGCATTACCAATGTGTGGCATTATGTGTATAAGGTGCTCTACTGTGTGGCGTAACGTATAGAAAGGGCACTACTGTGTAGTCTAATATGAATAAGGAGCAATATGGTGTGGGGTAATGTGAATAAAGAGCAATATGGTGTGGTGTAATGTGAATAAGGAGCAATTCAGTATGATCTTATGTGAATGAGGGGCACTACTGTGAGGAGTAACGTATATAAGGTAAAGTAGTACTACTGTGTGATGTTATGTGAATAAGGGATACTATCACATTATAAATTGTGAATAAAGTTGCACTACTGTGAGGCATAAGTTGAATTGGGGGTACTATTGTGTGGCCATGCCCCTTGCCAGCAAAAACACATAATTTTTTGGGCTGTGCATCGAATGTGCACACTGTTCTTATTTAAATTACAGGGGATAGGAAAACCAAAAGGACTGCTATGGGTGGGGGGTGATGGTGCTGGGAAATTGGTGCAGGGTCAGAGGCAGAACTAGCGGTGGTGCTAGGGGGCACCAGCCAAAATCTTGCCTAGGGCACCATATTAGTTAGGGCCGGCTCTGCACATCCACAAGCAAAGACCAGAAGCGGCAAGGTCAGGAACGAGAGAGGAGACTTAAGCTGGGAATGCCCAAAGAAGAACAAGCATTTTAGCAGCAGCTTTGGAACATGCACAGGTCTGTATGACCGAGCAAAAGGTACCTTAAGCTCATTTTTATTTTTTATAATTTTTTTTGGACACTCATGAAAAACAGAGGACTGGCACTGCAGGACTGTTAACTAATACTACACGATCACCTTTTACTTGAAATCAGGATCTGCTTACATATAAGGAAAAACAGGATTTTTAACTATAGGACTAAAGAACTGGTTATGCTGAGTATATCAAGGAAACTAGCAAGAAGTGTAGCAAAAAGAAGTGAGACTGTAACAGACAGCATTGCTACGCACAGATTGAAACAATATAAAAATTTTAAGAAGTCTGGTTTCTTTGAGCTTCTAGCAGGCTAAACTACGTTTGATGTGAATTAGCACACATTGATATACAGTATTTAACAGACTCAGCTATAGTATATGATGTGAAGTAACACACATTGGTTTGTGAATATTTTTTTTTTTTCCATAATATATTTTATTGAGGAATAGGTACAAACCAAAATGGACAATACAAACAGTAAATACAGAGCCCGATATACATAACTAAAAGCCCACAAATAAAGAGTTACAGATGGGCAACTGTATAATCTCGAAGATACCTCACATTTTCCGTTTTCAAACAAATAACATAGTTACTAGAAAGGTGACCAGAACATTATTCAGAAAAATTAGTGCAAAGAGATGTAAAAAAAAATACAGTACCTCTACAAAATCGTAACAGGTCTAAAATGATACTAAAGCTGCAGTTATATGAAGGCATCCTACAACATGGAGGACGCATAACATAAGTTAAAACACACAAAACAAACAAAACGTAAATACAACAAAAACATTGGGGTAAATTTACTAAGAATCGTATTTTCCCGTTTGAGGTCAAAGTTCAATCACGAATGACATCGAAAGTGTAAATATGCAACTTTTTGAATTGATTACGACTAATTTACTAAGCTGCCGTATTCTGCATTTTCGTTTTTTCCGATGTCGATGTCATTCGTTTTTTTAGGCAGTGTTTTACGTGAGTGACTTGTAAAACACTGCCGACTTTAATACAATGAATCTCGGACGGATCTGAGAGATCCATGCTGGGCTTCATTGTGCACCTTGTAAAAAAAATAAAAAATGTTTAAACTAAAAAAAAAAAATTGCGTGGGGTCCCCCCTCCTAAGCCAAACCAGCCTCGGGCTCTTTGAGCCGGCCCTGGTTGCAAAAATATGGGGGAAAAATTGACAGGGGTTCCCCCATATTTAAGCAACCAGCACCGGGCTCTGCGCCTGGTCCTGGTTCCAAAAATATGGGGGACAAAAAGCGTAGGGGTCCCCCGTATTTTTGAAACCAGCACCGGGCTTCACTAGCTGGACAGATAATGCCACAGCCGGGGGTCACTTTCATACAGCGCCCTGCGGCCATGGCATTAAATACCCAACTAGTCACCCCTGGCCGGGGTACCCTGGAGGAGTGGGAACCCCTTCAATCAAGGGGTCCCCCCCCTCCAGCCACCCAAGGGCCAGGGGTGAAGCCCGAGGCTGTCCCCCCCCATCCAATGGGCTGCGGATGGGAGGCTGATAGCCTTTGTTGTAAGTTATGAATATTGTTTTTAGTAGCAGTACTACAAGTCCCAGCAAGCCTCCCCCGCATGCTGGTACTTGGAGAACCACAAGTACCAGCATGCGGCGGAAAACCGGGCCCGCTGGTACCTGTAGTACTACTACTAAAAAAATACCCCAATAAAGACATAACACACACACCTTGAAAGTATAACTTTAATGCATACATACACACCACCATATACACATACTTACCTTATGTTCACACGAGGGTCGGTCCTCTTCTCCATGTAGAATCCATGGTGTACCTGTTGAAAAAAATCTACTCACCAAATCCAGTGTAGAGGGCTCCTCGGATAATCCATTTGTAATCCACGTACTTGTAAAAATAAAAAAACGGGACACCCGACCACGAACTGAAAGGGGCCCCATGTTTTCACATGGGACCCCTTTCCCCGAATGCCAGAAAACCCCTCTGACTGATGTCTAAGTGGGTTTCTTCAGCCAATCAGGGAGCGCCACGTTTTGGCACCCTCCTGATCGGCTGTGTGCTCCTGTACTGTCTGACAGGCGGCACACGGCAGTGTTACAATGTAGCGCCTATGCGCTCCATTGTAACCAAAGGTGGGAACTTTGTGGTCAGCGGTGAGGTCACTTTCGGTCAACCGCTGACCTCAAAGTTCCCACCATTGGTTACAATGGAGCGCATAGGCGCTACATTGTAACACTGCCGTGTGCCGCCTGTCATACAATACAGGAGCACACAGCCGATCAGGAGGGTGCCAAAACGTGGCGCTCCCTGATTGGCTAAAGAAACCCACTTAGACATCAGTCAGAGGGGGTTTCTGGCATTCGGGGAAAGGGGTCCTATGTGAAAACATGGGGCCCCTTTCAGTTCGTGGTCGGGTGTCCCGTTTTTTTTATTTTTACAAGTACGTGGATTACAAATGGATTATCCGAGGAGCCCTCTACACTGGATTTGGTGAGTAGGATTTTTTCAACAGGTACACCATGGATTCTATTGGAGAAGAGGACCGACCCTCGTGTGAACATAAGGTAAGTATGTGTATATGGTGGTGTGTATGTATGCATTAAAGTTATACTTTCAAGGTGTGTGTGTAATGTCTTTATTGGGGTATTTTTTTAGTAGTAGTACTACAGGTACCAGCGGGCCCGGTTTTCCGCCGCATGCTGGTACTTGTGGTTCTCCAAGTACCAGCTTGCGGGGGAGGCTTGCTGGGACTTGTAGTACTGCTACTAAAAACAATATTCATTACTTTCAACAAAGGCTATCAGCCCCCCATCCGCAGTCCATTGGATGGGGGGGACAGCCTCGGGCTTCACCCCTGGCCCTTGGGTGGCTGGGGAGGGGGGAACCCTTGATTGAAGGGGTCCCCACTCCCCCAGGGTACCCCGGCCAGGGGTGACTAGTTGGATATTTGATGCCACGGCCGCAAGGCACTGTATAAAAGTGACCCCCGGCTGTGGCATTATCTGCCCAGCTAGTGGAGCCCGGTGCTGGTTTCAAAAATACGGGGGACCCCTACGCTTTTTGTCCACCGTATTTTTGGAACCAGGACCAGGCGCAGAGCCCGGTGCTGGTTGCTTAAATATGGGGGAACCCCTGTCAATTTTTCCCCCATATTTTTGCAACCAGGGCCAGCTCAAAGAGCCTGAGGCTGGTTTGGTTTAGGAGGGGGGACCCCACGCATTTTTTTTGGGGGGAAAATTATAACATTTCCCACCCCTTCCCACTGAAAAACATGCACGGATCTCATGTATCCGTGCATGCCTATACAAACACGGGATAAAAAAGCAGGTCTGGTTTTTTTTTAGCACTTTTTCACGATTTGTATTTCATCACGGCAGTGTTTGGCTATTGTCGGCAGTGTTTGTGTTTTGCACTTTTTAGTAAATTCCCGATTTCTACCAAATTGCAGGCGTATTTGACCGATGGTGTATTGATTTGTGATTTTTTCCTAGGACTTCCAAAATATTACGAATGCCCTCATCACTGCCGTGATTTTTGCTTAGTAAATTACCGAGATGACACTTTGAAGAAAAAACGGCATCTCGGTCAAAATCGGGACCTTAGTAAATATACCCCATTGTCTGCCAAGACCAGGGGGCCATCAACCCATCCATGGAGAGAATATCCGAGCAAAGAAAAGAGAAAGATACGAGTACTGGAGGTCCAAGAGGAATCGGAGGAGGGATAGAGGAAGGTGGGGGAGATAGTGCAGAGAACAGGGAGAGGGCATCCGTAGTACTGAGTTATGGAAGAGAGATGGGGGGTCTGTGATCTAGAAGTTGGTGGCAGTACCAGGTGGTGTAATAGAAGCATTGCTGAATGGCAAGTTTGGTGGATGTAGGTAGTGTATGTATGAACTTCCCCCAGCATTGGAACAATGCGGGGGTTAGAGTCTCTTTATCAAGAGAAGTCTCCAACCAATCCATGGTAAAGAGAGAGAGGTGTCTGGAGGTAGCCATGGCTAGGGAGGGGGGAGTATCATATATCCACTGTTGAAGAATGGCCTTCCTCCCCACAGCTGATAAGAGTGTCACTAGTTTTTTGTCAGTAGAGGCAATGTTTGGCTGATCTAGGAGGTATCCAAAGAGGGCCCAAGAGGCGGTACATTGGAAGTCAATACCTAGTGTAGAGGAGCTGTATGCCTGCAACCCACCCCAAAATGTTTGTATGTGAGGGCAATGCCAGAAGCAATGCATAATGTCAGCTACCGGTGCAGAGCATTTGATGCATGCTGCAGATTCCGAGAGTCTCATCAAGTGACTTCATTTTGGGCAAATGCAAGCCCTGTGCAAGATCTTGTACGACATTTCCTGGTAGATACTCGCCGGAATAAGCTTCAGAGATAAATTAAAGGAGTCCAACACTGCTTCCGGGGACAGAGAGGGGATTTGAGATGACCATTTTTCAAGTTGTAAAAGATCGGAAGAGGGGACAATGTCTGTGCGGATTCGGGTGTAAATAATCGAAATGGAGTATATGCCGGAATGCATAAGCGTGTCCAGGGGGTTGAGAGTCATTTTTATCAAGTCGTGTCAGGACCGAATGTACATAGTGAGAGGCCTGAAGGAAATAGAATTTGTGGCTAGGGCTAATGTTATATTTGTCTATGGCATCAGTGAAAGTGAGTGGCTCATGTAGGGAGTTGAGGAGATTGCGAACGTGTGTGATTCCCGCCGTATGCCAGCTATTAAAAGGGAAGGAAGCATATCCATTGTGGAAGTCTAAGTTCCCCATAAAGGGGAGAAACGGAGAATGAAGGCTGTGTATATCTAATGATTTCCTAGACCTTTTCCATGCCAGGATAGTAGAGGTTAAGAGGGTTTTGTCTAAATGAGGCTTCTTCAGAGTAGCACTACTGGCATGCAGGATGTAGCTAAGGGACAAAGGGGTGCATAGTTGAGAGTCTAGTAGTGAGTCGGTGAAGACATTCTTGACGCTGAGCCAGTCCATGGCTATGCAAAGAAGGCAGGCCTTATTATACCGCTCTATGTCGGGCAAGTTTAATCCTCCATTCTGTACTGATTGGGATAACTTGAAAAAACTTATCCGGGGCCGTGTATTGGCCCAGATAAACTTGGATATATGTGAGTTAAGAAGGGATAAGTCCAATTTTGTGAGCAATATAGGGACCATCTGAAGCACATAGAGCAATTTGGGAAAGCTTGCCATTTTGACAAGGTTACAGCATCCTAAGAGGTTGAGGGAAGATTTTGCCAGAGACCAAGCTCAGTCTGAATTTTGGTGAGAATAGATTGGACATTGTGGCAGTAGAGGAGCGAGGGAGGGAGGGATATGCGGGTAATAGGATCCCTAGATAAGTGAGGTGGGTGGGGGCCCATCGAAATGGAAAGGGGGGTCCCAGCCTACAGTGGCCTGTCGAAATATGGCTAGAGCTTCCAATTTGTCGTAGTTAATCGAGAAGCCCGCAAAGGAAGAAAAGCAGTTTATAGCTTCCTGTAGTAACGGGATGGACTGTTTAGGATTTGAAGTGAGAAGGAGGATGTCATCCGCGAACGCTATGATTTTTAGTTCTTGAGTGCCAATCAGAATACCTTTAAAACTAGTCAAGTTAATAATGTAGCGTATAAAGGGTTCTAGGGCTAAATTGAAAAGGAGGGGAGAAAGGGGGCATCCATGCCTAGTCCCTCTCTCAAGAGTAAAGGGGGTGGAGGAGATACTGTTACCCATCACCTGCGTGGTAGGGTTAGTATAGAGGGAGTTGACAAGACCACAAAACTTTTCCCCGAAGTGTTGATGGCGTAAGACCCGATCAAGGTGAGGCCAGGCGATTTTATCAAAGGCCTTTTCTGCGTCGAGATTAATCAAAATATTATCGACTAGATTGTGGGAGCGAGAGTAAGTGATGGCGGCCAGAGCTGCCCTAATGCCCTTAACCGACTGCCTATTTTTAAGGAAGCCTAATTGGGCCGGTGATATGATTCGAGACAGACAAAGTTGTAGTCGAGTGGCCATTAGTTTGGTCAGAATTTTGAAGTCTTGGTTTAAGAGGGATATCGGTCTGTAGGAACTAAGAAGGGAGGGATCTTTGCCAGGCTTTGCTATAACAATTATTTTAGCTTCATTAAACCTAATCGGGGTTTGTTTAGAGGAGAGAATATGTTTATAGAGGGATGTGAGAGTAGGGGTCTTTACGCATCATTTTGTTAAATTCCGCACCAAAGCCGTCAGGGCCAGGACTCTTGTTGTTAGGCAAGCTCAAAATTGTGTCTATAACCTCCTTGGTGGTGATTGGGCTGTCTAGTAGTTCCCTTTCTTCCCGAGAAAGAATCGGGAGATCATCAACTTCAAGAAAGGAGTAGTTAGCAGCGGGATCATCAGGGCCTTTGGCATATAGGGAGCGATAGAAGCGCATAAATTCAGTGTAAATAGAATCAGGGTCTGAGACCAATTTACCGGAGATATCGATGGCATTAATCCAAGTGCGGGATTTGGGTCCCTTAATCAAGTTAGCCAACAATCTACCTGACTTATTGCGCCATCTATGAAACTTATTCCTTTGATAGTCATAAGAGAGTTGAGCTCGTTCAGTGAGGAAAGTGTTGTATATGAGCTTCGCTGAGAGATAAGCTTCTTTGTGGGCTGGAGTGTCGTGTCATTTGTAATTCCGATATGAGGAGGTTAGCGACACACTCAGAGCCTGCTGCTGCGAAGAGAATTTTTTCCTCTTGGAGTGAGTATAGGACATGACATGTCCTCTCAGGACCACCTTAGCTGCACCCCAAAATATAGGGGAGTCAAGTGACTGGTCAGTATTGTCCAGGGTATAATTGAGCCAGTATTGTTTGAGGTGGAGAAGAAAGTCAGTGGAGTGGCAGAGGTATGCAGGAAAGCGCCAGCCTGGGGTGATGCGAGGAGGCAGGGTCAGTCGGATATCTATTGATATGGGGGCATGATCGGAAATGATAATGTCTGCAATAGACGTGTGTGTAACTCTTGGGAAGAGGAATGTTGAGGTGAAGATGTAGTCAATGCGCGAGTGGGATGAGTGGGGATGAGAGTAAAAGGAAAAGTTTTTCTGAGTCGGATGAAAGATACGTCAAGGGTTAAGTAAATCGAGTTGTGTACAGAAGGAAGTCAGTATTAGAGAGATGGAGGTAGAGGTAGAGGCACTCACCAGAGATCTGTCCATGGATGGGTCGGACACCAAGTTGAAATCTCCACCCACAACCAAATTATGGCCCCCCCATTGTAGGAGCATCGATAGGAGAACTGCAAAAAAAGAGTCAGGGGAAACATTGGGGACATATACATTGAGAAAGGTATATATGGTATTGTCAATCAGTGCGTCAAGCAAGACGAACCTGCCTTCGGGGTCGATATGCTTTCTGCTAATCGAGTGCTGTAAGCTAGTGTGGAAAATAATGGCCACACCTCGGGATTTAGTGTGATATGGGTCCAAGACGCATTCCCCTATCCAGGAAGCTCGCAGGGAGTTCCGAGGGTCATCTAACCAATGTGTCTCCTGAAGAAATACAACTTGGGGGTTCATACGTTTTAAATGTGAGACTACTTTCTTTCTTTTAATGGGATGGTTAAGTCCCTCCACATTCCAGGAGATTATGCATAATGGAGCATTGCGAGAGACTCCAGTAGCATGAGAGTGTGGGGCGGCTGGAGAAGCCATATCAGCCCACACCTACAGTCGGAAAAAACATAATGAATGTGTGAAAGGCAAGATAGGGCCTCGCCCCATCCCAGTGTGTGGGGGGAGGGCAACCTAGGAGGGGGATGAGGCCCCGGGTCAGGCAGACATAACAGATCAAAAAACATAAAAACAGTAACATAAACATCAGAAACATAAAACAGGTAATGAATGAACTTGGAGCATTCATGTCTCACAAACATGGCGCTCCACACATGAGACCCGAAATAGAAGATTGGGGTAGTGATGAGTGATAAGCTAGCAGGCAACAATTAGCAACAGTTACAGTCAAGTATCGGGTAGGGAGAAGTGCAGCTTCGCCTCTCCTGGGTCATCAAAGAACAGTGGTTTACCATTCTCAAAGACCCGGAGGAGAGCTGGGTAGAGAAGGGAGAACTTGACTTTGGTATCAAAAAGGTGCTTACAAATGGGAGCAAACTCTGCGTTTGGCAGCTACGAGGGCAGAGAAATTTTGGAAGATGAGGAGGCGATCTCCATTGTAGGATAAGATGGCCGTTTTACAATAATGATCGAGGAGCATCATCTTGTCAGCATAGTTCAAGATTCTCATGATGACGGGGCGGGGGCATCCAGTGGGGTTCCTTCGCTCCGGACCTAGCCTATGGGCTCTCTCAATAATGAGTGGGACTCCTTTAAGGTCCATAGCTAATTGTTCTGGGATGCCAGATGAGAGGAGATCCATAAGTTTGTGAACCTTGACCGATTCCGGGATGCCAATGATCCTCAAGTTGTTTCGCCTGCAGCGATTTTCAAGGTCATCGATCTTCTCTGATAGGTCAGCAATTTCGGATTGATTGGCTTGTATGGTTCTCTGGGCTGTGGATAGGTCATCTTCCAGCGTGGATATCTGCTGCTCCGCTTCATCCAAGCGAGTAGAGTGTTGGTTGAGTTGGGTTAGCGTAGATTCGATAGCCTCTTTGATGCCAGCTAATTTTTCGTCTAACAGGGGGTCCAGAACAGCCACCAGGTCATTGTGTTTCATTTTTGGCTGTTTAACGGGCAGTCTGGATCTATGTGTGCATTGAGATGCAGAGCGCGAGGTCGAGCGATCGGAGTCGGAGGGATTGCCACCAGGAGTTCCGTCACAAGATGGCAATGGAACCCCCGCAGAAGTCATTGATGTAGGAATTAGAAACGTGTCCATGCAGTCGTAGAATAGCAACCGCTGTTGTAGGTACACAGAGAGTAGGATATGTTGAGAGCGTATCGGGTCTCACATGCGAAGCGCCGGGCCGACACGTCGTCACATCACAGCAGGCTCAGAGTTGGAGACAGCCAGGAAGGGAGCCAATCATTAGGAGGGGGTATATATAGAATAGAGCAGCTCCCTCTGTGAAGCTCAGAGGTGTCCAAGGGCAAATCTGAGTGCCCAACAGTGGGGGTCAGTAAAAGGGTTTCCGGTCGTAGTGTAGGCCTATTAAGGTCTTGCTAGGGAGGCACAGCAGCCACAGAGTATTCCGGGAGGAGACCAGGCAAAGAACAAGAGTAGGGTAGTATTGCAGGGCTTTGAGAACTCAAGAAAGGGTGACGGGCCTCTGAACAGAGACGTGTTACCGTGGGTTTACAGGCAGATGAGGGTATCGATCCATACATCTAGAGAGAGGGAGGAGGAGGGAGAGTTCCTCACAGCACCATCAGTAGATCTCAGTAGTGACAGTGCCAGTGCGGCTCCCGTCTCCCATCGTCGTAAAACCCCAGAGCGATCTGTAAGCGGAGGGAGGATGGCCATCAGAGGAAGCGAGGTGCCAGGGGTATATATTGCAGCTGAGCCCTCTGGGTGGCTGGGGGGGAAAGCAGAGTGCGCTGCCAGAATTAAGCGCCCACCAGTGTCAGCTGCGAGGGTCGGGCTAATGACCTGCAGATAGAGGTGTAGGAGGTGGAATAGGGAGGATCACCTTACCAGGACTTCAGCTGGCTATGTGGCAGTGGTGACCTCCCTTCCGATCCCACAAGGCCGCCTGCAGCAGTAGCGGAGAGATGGCAGCCAGGACCCGCCGCCGTGTCAAAGAGGTAGAGCGCAGTCCTCCTATCCAGGTCTCTCTGCGAGGCTAGCGATCGCGGGTTGAGTGGGGCCGGTCGCGGTCAGCAGTCCGGCCCAGGGGCACTGAGGAAGAGGAGTCAGGTCCAGATGCCACTTACTCGGCGCGCCCAGAGGTCCGGCGGGTCTTGTTCCAAAATTGATGCCCCGGCTTGTAGATAGGATGCAGGCCGCAATCCGCGGGAGCCTCCACAGTGCTCCCCGATTCCGCGGCTGCAGATGTTTAGCAGTGGGGTGATTAGAGGGAGGTAGTAGAGGGACGGGAGAGGTAGAAAAAGTGGATCTGAGTGGGCTAGGAGGGATAAAGGTTTTGTAGAAGCAGGAGCTGTGCAAAGCTGCAACTGCTCTCCGCCGGTGCTAAGCCATGCCCCCTAGTGTTTTTGTTTTTATTTTAGATTTTATATGATAAAAATAAATATAAATAGTAGCAGAAAAGATATAATATCTAGATCAGCGCTGGGGGAGAAACCTCTTTTATATGTAATAGGAAGTCACTGCCAATCACAGTGAAGCCAGTGCAGTCTCACGAACTGCATCTGACTTCACTGATGGATAACTGAGGAAAAAAATTTGATAATAAATAACAATATACAATAATTAATACTACCTCACTAGGGGGATATAGGTAGTTTCTATATGTGATTGTAAAAATAAAGCAACAGTGAATATGGTATCCGGACTCCAGGTCGACAGCACAAAGGTCGACACACCTTAGTTTGACGCCAATTGGTCGACACACCTTAGGTCGACATGGACAAAAGGTCGACAGGGACAAGGTCGACATGGAAAAAGGTCGACATGAGTTTTTCACGATTTTTTTCTTTTTTTGAACCTTTTCATACTTAACGATCCACGTGGACTACGATTGGAATGGTAAAGTGTGCCGAGCGAAGCGGTAGCGGAGCGCAGGCACCATGCCCGAAGCATGGCGAGCGAAGCGAGCCATGCGAGGGGACGCGGTGCACTAATTGGGGTTCCCGGTCACTCTACGAAGAAAACGACACCAAAAAAACATAAAAAACTCATGTCGACCTTTTTCCATGTCGACCTTGTTCCTGTCGACCTTTTGTTCATGTCGACCTTTTGTCCATGTCGACCTAAGGCGTGTCGACCAATTGGCGTCAACCTAAGGTGTGTCGACCTTTGTGCTGTCGACCCTGAGTCCCAGACCCAGTGAATATATAAGATGAATAATCTAAACAGGTTAATACCTATCAAATTTTTGAGACCCTCAAAGTTATATCATAGTCTCAATAATTATTGAGACCACGATATACCTTTGAGGGTTATTAATTATTGTATATAGTTATTTATTATCACATTTTTTCCCCTCAGACTGACAATCAATGTTCTTATGTCATGCCTATACAAATATATTTTATCTAAAACAAATAAAAGTTAAGTTTTAAACTTATTCCTAAAACAAAAAAAGTGTGCCACACAATAAGCCTCTTTAGATAAAGACTCACTAGTGGTTTTTGTCTAACCCCCCTCCTAGCACTGTTAACTTATCTGCCTTAAGCCCATTAGTAGCTTGTTTTGTGGGGGCTCAAACAAACCAAGGACTTTAGCCACAAAAGTGGAAGTCCCTGACTCTGAAGTGTTTAGTTTATTAAACTGTGCATGTCCATTTTTAATATCCAACATATGGTGTGTGAGAGGACAATTCCACTTTTTGTTTCTGCCATTGTTATGTGTCAGTGTTTCATAGATGTGCTATAAACTGCCGTGTGTTTGTGCTGCTGCTCTGTTGCTTGGTAACCAGCTAGCACACTGAAGCCGTTGGCCTGAACAGGATGAAAACCATATTGTGAGCTGTGCTGTGGTCAAAATTGACTGAAAAGTAATGTTTTTGAGGTTAAAAATAATATAGAAAAAAAAAAAGCTCAAATTAGTTGATTATAGCAGTTTTAATCACTTTTTGGAAAATAATACAGAAAAAAAAAACCTGAGGGTGGTTTTGGCAAGCCAAAGCTTAATACAAAACACAAAGTTAATACAGATCCAAAACCAAAATATAGGGGTTGGCACAAGGGATGAGCGGGTTTGGTTCCCTGAGAAACAAACCCGCCCGAACTTGGGGATCCGACTCAGGCTCATTTTTTTGTGCCTAACTCAGATCCAAAAATGAGGCAAAACATCATCATCCCACTGTCTGAACTCGCGGGTTTTGGATTCTATATATAGCCCCTATGATCGGCGCCATGTTCACTCCGGACTTGGAGAGTGCACAGTAAAGACATGTTCCTTATGTACTGTATTCAGATAGGCAGGTTATGGAAGTGGGGGAGGAGAGAGATGAAGGGTTGCAGCAGGAGAGTTGAGTTAACATGTGGTGCTGCTTGTGTAGTTGTGCTGTGACTGTCACTGTGTTAGGGCTCTGCATAGTAGACAGTGCACAGCATAAAGCATACTGTGGCTGTGTATAGGACCAGGTGTTGTTCTCTGTCTAAGGGGCTGTGTACTGCCATACACTACTGCTATATATCATCCTCTGTGTGTGATCCAGAGCAAAAAATATATTTCTATTGGTGCGTCACTCAGTGATTACTACCAGTACTGCCATAAACTACTGCTATATATCCTCTTTGGGTGATCCAAAAATAATAATATTTCTTGGTGCGTCACTCAGTGACGACTACCAGTACTGCCATACACTACTGCTATATATCTCCTCTATGTGTGATCCAGAGCAAAAAATATATTTCTATTGGTACATCACTCAGTGATGACTACCAGTACTGCTGTATACTACTGCTATATATCCTCTGTGTGTGATCCAGAGCAAAAAATATATTGCTATTATGTATTTTAAAGGGGTGATCTGTCCCTCTACCCAGGGGCTCTGCCCCAGTGTAAAATGAAAATAATAAAAGCTAAAAACAAAAAGCCTAAAATTATAATTATAAAAATATATATCTGTTTTTGTTTGGTCTGTACCCCAGTGTACTGTAAAATTTTTATTTTATTTTTATAAGTACTGTGGCATTTCCGTTCAGACTGCAATATATCATTTCCTACTCATAAACGCATTGCGCGATGCTGTTGGTGTAGTCAACCACAGTGTGTAATTATTATATATATTTCTGATTTATTTGTGTGACACTGTAACTGCCAGTGTGTAATATAAAAAATATATCTACATATTTTTGACACATTTGTGCGACACTGTATCCGCAGTGTGTGATATAAAATATAATATGTATATTTTGATTTAAATTAATATTTTGTGCTGTGTCATCCCAGTATACATCCAGCAACTGCAGCTGCTCTGTTCATCTAGGGGTGTTCTGTCAGTCCACCCAAATTAAAAGACATCTTTTATTATATTTATTCTGTATCTTTACAGAATAAATCCAGGCGTACTCCGTCCATTTTAGGGTGTGGTGTCTGTAGCTAATATTCTTATTAGAACTTGTTGTCCTATTTTCATAACTCTTCTTATCACCACATTGTAATTAATTGAAATTAATATTAATAATAATTATAAATTAGATTCATTTAAATTAAATGAATACATATAAACTCTCCACACTCATATAGTGAACTTTCTGCATATCGAAGATATCTTGGAGGAAATGAAGAATTTGATTTAAAATAAATAAATTAAATAAATTCAATTCAATTACATTGAAATTAAAATAAATAAAATATAAAATATTGTATTTTTTATTCTTCTTTGCCTTAATCATCTTTTGTTAACTGAAATCTTGAGCCTTGCCTAAATACATTCTTTTTTATATATTTTGTTCTCCCAGTATGTACATCCAAGGGCTGCTGCTGTTCTGTCCAGCTACCTCGGTGCACACTTTTGGCCTAAACTGAATAAAAACAATATTGTGAGCTGTGAGGTGTTCAGAATAGTCTGGAAATGAGTAGAAAATAATGTTATTAAGGTTAATAATAGTGCAGGAACAAAGACACCCCACAATTCTATTATTTTAGCCGTTTTGATGTTTTTTTCGAAAGAAAATCAGATCCAAAACCAAAACCCGCAAGGTTGGTTTTGGCAAAACCATTTCAGATCCAAAACATGAAGGAGATCCAGATCCAAAACACAAAATCCAAAAAAATGGCCCGGTGCACACCCCTAGTCGTGCACATCTACCTCTATAGAAAAAGACCTTTACATTTTAGGGCAAATATCGGTTCCACTAATTTTATGAAGTAATTATGAGAATATTAATGGAAGATCACATATTTTCCTTTTTTCAGCAATGTTTTTTTAAGATATAATGCTCACTTAATAAAAGTATATTTATTCTAATTCCATTTCACTATGCAGTCTTTTCTGTTAAAAAAATAAATACACTGTACAGTATATACAGTTTTAAATGCAAATAAGACATCACATTTTCCGGCAGTACTGTATGCCAACAGTTGAAGAGGGTAAGAAAAATTGATTGGTAGCATTGTAACTGATTGGATAGATTTTTGTGGCTACAATGACAACTTTATTTAAAAAATCTACAGTAGAAACAAATGAACAATAAAATTAAAGTATTTCTTCAATTAATTGATGACAGTTGGGATATCTATGAATAAAATAAATTGCATAAAATGAAAGAGATTAAAAAGGAGATAAGATTATTTTTTCTAAAAAATATAATTATAAATAATTTCTTCAATTAAGGATAATCATGGAATAGTCAATACAATAAAAATATAAAATAACTCATACTGTATTTAATAATAAAAATGTAAGTCTAATTAAAACAGCTGAAGATCATAAAAAAAATCTGTGTTTAATTATCCTTGAATAAACATCAGCCAGTCGTGGTCAATAATTAAGTCTGGAGGGTACGACACATATCCTTCTATGAGGAGCAGCGACCATCCCAGATGGTAAAAGAGGTAAAGTATCCAAGAGTGTGTGTGGCAGAGTGATTCAGCCTGTGAGCCTGTAGTGTCTAGCCAGTGATGGATTAGTAGATTAGCACTTAATCTAGTTCCATAGTTAGTTGCTTTAAATCCTCTACATACTGTAAATACAGTACTACCTAAAGGAATCTCCAGCTAAATCAATTACATTAAACTATTCCTTGGTGGTCTTTGCTTGACAGGTTTATAGACTCATTGCATCAAACTAATGAAAAGAGCAAGGAATCTTGACTGTAAATGATTAACATATTTACATAATTTATGTAGAACAACATTTTTTAATCAATCGCACTGATTTGCTGCTTGTCAGGTCAATTCACGTCAAATTTGATATGAGGTTTCTGGATAAAACAGAATGAACATTGTTTCTCATTTACAAGTACAGTGCATCCAGAAAGTATTCACATCGCTTCACTTTTTTCCACATTTTGTTACGTTACAGCCTTATCCTAAAATGTAATAAATTAATTTTTCCCTCAAAATTCTATGCACAATACCCTATAATGTGAACATGAAAAAAGTTTTTTGAAATTTTGTTAATTTATTAAAAATAAATAACTAAGAAATTACATGTACATAAGTATTCACAGCCTTTGCCATGAAGTTCAAAATTGAGCTCAGGTGCATCCTGCTTTCACTGATCCTTGAGCTGTTCCTACAGCTTAATTGGAGTACAACTTAATTTAAGAACCAACTGGTAAATTCAGTTGATTGGACATGATTTGGAAAGGCACACACCTGTCTACAGATGGAGCCACGCTCATCTGAGGTGGCTCCATCGCAAACGTGCACTTCTGACGTGACTAGGCGATCCGTCCGCCTAGTCACACAGGGAGTGCACAGAGACGCTCCCATTCTGAGTGTCTCTGTCCAGGCGTGCCTGCCCGCTTGGATGGAGACGCTCTCCATTCAAGTGAATGGGGCATGTTTCCATTGCAGGCACATGCGCCCAGACGGAGACGCTCTCAGCGTCAGGTTCACCCAGATGGGTGCACCTAGTCACAGATGGAGCCACGATGAGTGTGGCTCCATCTGTATATAAGGTCCCATACTTGACAGTGCATGTATGAGCACAAACTAAGCATAAAGTCAGAGGAATTGTCTGTAGACCTCCGAAACAGGACTGTCTCGAGGCATAAATCTGGGGAAGGGTACAGAAAAATATCTGCTGTTTTGAAGGTCCCAATGAGCACAGTGGCCTCCATCATCCGTAAATGGAAGAAGTTTGGAAACACCAGGATTCTTCCTAGAGCTGGCTGGGCATCTAAACTGAGTGTTCGGGGGAGAAAAGGGCCCCTACTCAAGGAGGTGACTAAGAATCAGATGGTCACTCTGTCAGAGCTACAGCATTCCTCTGTGGAGAGAGGAGAACCTTCCAGTAACACAACCATCTCTGCAGCAATCCACCAATCAGGCCTGTATGGTAGAGTGGCCAGACAAAAGTCACTCCTTAGTAAAAAGCACATGGCAGCCCACCTGGAGTTTGCCAAAATGCACTGAAGGACTCTAAGCCCATGAGAAATAAAATTCTCTGGTCTAATGAGACAAATATTGAACTCTTTGGTGTGAATGCCAGGCGTCATGTTTGGAGGAAACCAGGCACTGCTCATCACCAGGCCAATACCATCCCTACAGTGAAGCATGGTGTTGGCAGCATTATGATGTGGGAATGTTTTTCAGCGGCAGGAACCGGGAGACTAGTCAGGCTAGAGGGAAAGATTAATGAAGCAATGTAAAGAGACATCCTGGATGAAAACCTGCTCTAGAGCGCTCTTGACCTCAGACTGGGGCAACGGTTCATCTTTCAGCAGGGCATCGACCCTAAGCACACAGCCAAAATAGCAAAGGAGTGGCTTCAGGACAACTCTGTGAATGTCCTTGAGTGGCCCGGCCAGAGCCCAGACTTGAATCTGATTGAACATCTCTGGAGATATCTGAAAATGGCTGTGCACCGACGCATCTCATCCAACCTGATGGAGCTTGAGAAGTGCTGCAAAGAGGAATGGGTGAAACTGCCCAAAGATAGGTGTGCCAAGCTTGTGGCATCATATTCAAAAAGACTTGGGGCTGTAATTGCTGCAAAAGGTGTATCAACAAAGTATTGAGCAAAGGCTGTGAAAACTTATGTAATACTTATACTTTTGAGGGAAAAAATGAATTTATTCCATTTTGGAATAAGGCTGTAACATAACAAAAAGTGGAAAACGTGAAGCTCTGTGAATACTTTCCAGATGCACTGTACATTCCATGGAGTTACAAGAATAAATTATTTCAATGTGCAGAAAGTGGAGATCTCTAACTATCTTCAGACAAGGACTGACTTTATATACCTGTCAATAGTCAGTAATAGAAGTTTTTCCCTACTTTCTATCTAAACTTTGTTTTTCCATCAGTGTATCATCAGTAGTTTTAATCCATTACTATGTCTGCTTACATTTCAAGTTTAACAAAATGCAGGAAAAGTAAAAAAAAAAAAAAGAGAGCTTGAGATGCAAAAACATGCAGTGGATTCCTTGTAAGTCTTCAGGGGAAACCTATAAAACTCAGCCATAGGTATGGCTGGGTGGCTTCATGTCGGCACACCCTAACACTTTATTAACACTCATGATTTTCCCCATCACTTTGTATATATTTTTGTATTTTAATCACACTTCACTTATATAGCACTTCTGTGCTTCTTATTAACCCTTATTAACTTTCACCTGTGTGCTGACCTGGGGTAGCCGACCTGTGCCGGTATTATGGGGTCCTGCACCCCGGACCCATACCTAGTATTAGGGACCCCCAGTGACGGAGAAGCCTTGTCGATCGGCCTGGGGGCTTAACTCTATATCTGCAGATATACGCAACTAAGATCTCCGTATTATCTGATTTATTATGTAGTATTATTACTCACTCAGTGTGCATTAGGGAACACAAATTGTTTTTTCTTACACAGAATTACCCCTCCCTTTTAGCACCTGACTGATATTACATCTGATTGAGCAGCTTTCCAATATTTGTGCAGTCACTGGCAGAGGTAAGAAGTGCAGGGGACTCGAGATAAAAGGAGGGAAGAAATGTGGTGGGAGGGTGGGGTAGAGGGTTTGAAGGGTGTGGGGGTGGCCTTCCTCCTCTTGTCCAGGCAGACTTTCTTCTCTCCTCCATGGCAGCTTTCCTATAGACATTTGGCGCTGGGGATGGTCACAAGAACATGACGTCAGATCACCCAAGCTCAGCAGTCACACAGAAAGGGATAGCGAAGGCCCAGAGGGGAGAGATGCAGCTTAGGGGCTCCTCCTCCCCCTCTGGCTTCCATTCACTACAGCAGTTGCTTCAGGATCTGGGTATCAGCAGTGTGGTGTATGTAGCGCTGGACCCACCAGTGTTCCAGCTAGCGCAGCAGCGGCGGCAGGCAGTAGCCGGCATGTAGTGAGACAGGGACAGCAGCATTTTAAGTGTGGAATAAGACGTGGCCCATGAGCCAATCGAAGTTCACGGACCAGCAGCCAATCAGGAGCCAGCGGCTCCTGATTGGCTGCCAGTCCTCGAGATCCGCCCGTGCCATACTTACAGTGCAGCTGTTCCTGTCTCTCTCTACACGCCAGCTACTGCATGCCACTGCCACGCTACCTGGAACACTGGTTGGTCTGGCAATACATGTACAGTACCACACTGCTGACACCCGGGCCCCCTTTCTGGCTGGACTCGGGACTCAAGTAACGGCAGACCCCCCCCCCCCCCCTTGATGGCGGGCCTGCTCACAGCTCACAATATTGTTCACCAATATTGGCCAAAGGCTGGCTAAACAAAGCAACAGAGCAGTGGCACAAACATAAAGCAGTTTAAAGAATATAGCACATCTACAGTATGAGACTTTGAGGCAAAGCAGTGACAGACTGGATAGTAACATAGTAACATAGTCGGTGAGGTTGAAAAAGGTCCATCGAGTTCAACCTGAATTATATTGCATTTCCTATTCTATTCAGTTTAAGAGGCTATATCCTTGGATATCTTTTTTGGTTTGAAATTTGTCTAACCCATTTTTAAACGCATTTACTGAGTCCGCCATTACAACCTTCTCTGGCAGTGTATTCCATATTCGTATTGCCCTTACAGTGAAGAATCCCTTCCTGCTCTGAGTACGAAATTTCCTCACCTCAATCCTTAGCGGGTGTCCATGCATTTTGTGTAGAAGTCTCTTAGTAAACAACTCACATGATAGCTCCACATATTGCCCCTTTATATATTTGTAAATATTAATCATATCTCCTCTTAGTCGTCTCATTTCCAGTGTAAACATATGTAATCTAGAAAGCCTCTCCTCATAGTCCAGTGTCTCCAACCCCTTAATCAATTTGGTAGCTCACCTCTGAACCTTTTCAAGTTCTAATATGTCTCTTTTATAGCGTGGGGCCCAGAACTGTACACAATACTCCAAATGTGGCCGTACCAATGATTTGTACAGTCACAGTGGCAGTATTACGCTCTCATCTTTTGTCTCAATTCCCTCTTTAATGCATGCTAACACCTTATTTACTGCACTTTGACATTGTGTGTTGCAGCTAAATCTACTTTCAATATTAATTGGTAGGTTGCATGTTTATTCTTAGTCCCAAAGTGCATAACTTTACATTTTTCCACATTAAACCTCATACACCATTTCATTGCCCAAACTTCCAGTTTAGATAAATCGCTCTGAAGAGACTCTACATACACATCTGACTCTATTACCATACATATTTTAGTATCATCTGCAAAAATTGACACTGTGCTTTCTAGTCCTTCTCTTAAATCATTAATAAATATATTAAATAATAGTGGCCCCAGCACAAAACCATGCAGTATTCCACTAATTACTTTAGCCCAGGTTGATAACTTCCCATTAATCACCACTCACTATTCCCTGTTATCAAGACAATTACTCACCCACGTACAAATAGTGTCTGCTATACCAAGCTCTCTTAATTTGCAAATCAGCCTCCTGTGAGGTAGTGTGTCAAAAGCTTTTGCAAAATCCAGATAAACCACATCTACTATTGCGTTACCCTGGTCGAGATTGTCGCTTACTATCTCATAGAAGCGAATCAAATTAGTTTGGCATCAAATTAGTTTGGCATGACTTATTTCTCAGCAGTTTAATAAACTATATGACCCCATACAAAGAAAGTTTTCAAAAGAAGAAGTTCAAGGGTAGTACAGGGAAATGGAGTTGAAGTTTGAGGTGAAAGGCAAGTAAAGCATTGATTGATTGATTGATTGATTGCAATTAATTAAGTAATTGAATTAATTAATTTATTTATAAAATGAAACAAATTTGACATGACAATCAGCAAATGTGAAGAGAAAATGTCATAAAAGAATATAATGTTAAAAGCTAAGGATAACTGTCATTGATTAAAAAAGAAGCCAAGAAAATGAGTAGTTGCACTGCAGAGCTGAAAACTCCACATCTGCCTATGTTACACACTAATAAATATTAGGAGGCTGACCTGCTGGCCAACCACCTCTCTCCCCACCTTCCTAATTGAGTAACACAACTCTGTAGTACATTTATGAGCTGCACCAGAAAGTCTGAGCATGAGGGATAATACCATGTTTTTTCACCTAAATCTAGTCCACAAGTTGTGCGAAATTAAATTGTCCTTGTCCTCCCCCCCCCCACTCAAATGTTTTATATTAAAAATGACATGCACAGTTTAAAAAAACAAGCACTTCAGTGACATTGTCTGACACTTTTGTGGCTTAAGTGCTTGGTTTTGTAGGCCCCCACAATCCAAGTTACCAATAGAATTAAGGTGGCTTGTGTTGTTATTTGAAACATGTCAGCCTAATGCTTATTATCACCCCCCCCCCACACTGTTGTTAATATCATCATCATCATCATCATCATCATCATCATACAATATTAGCTCATCCCCACTGCCATCCACTGTTACAGAATAAGTTTCTGTTTGTTGTAATTGGTGGCACAGGTCTTCCTCATAGAATTTGTAATTCAATTTAATAAACTCAGCCTTTGCATACTTGTTGGAAGGACTACCTCCAGTCATTAATGAAGATGTTGATAAAGAGTGTGTTGGTGGTGGAGATTGCATATGCTGGTCCAAAATGCTGGAAGCTGATACTAGACTGCTTATTATTGTTTTACAGGATTTAGTTTTTGATTTTTCATAAATAACTTGCATGAACTCACTGCAAATGGCAAAACAGGAAGGAGGTGCCTAGATGGTTAACATTCCTACCTCTACTATCTTTGGCCTCACAAATGGTACAGATGGCTTCCCAAATGTTATCAAGATTTGGGTAAAAATAATTCCATACACAAAAGGTGGCTTTTTGGTCATATGCGTAGGCATGGCAATGGCTTTCTTTTTATCATGGGCAAAAACTGCTGCCATTGGTGGCTGACTTACTGTGACATATGTAGACTAATAGGGGTCGGCATCGCACTGGATTTGAGATCGCAAGGAGTTGTATATATACTCTTGCGAGTGGACCAACAGTGTGTAACAATAGAAGGATCCCTGATAGGGGTGCTTGATGTAAAAGTTGGTGGTGCTCCCAGAGTCAGTGGTATAAATTATAGTGTGCAAAGAAAAAAGAAAGACTGTGTTGGGGCACACTTGATGGATATAAAATATGTTAAAGCTTAACTTTTATTATGGTTAATCATAAAAGAAGAATGGACACAGACTTATATACAAAAAGCAGTCACCTTAGGTGGAGTTGAATGGTATTAGTATAAGGAGTTGACATGCCCCATATTGACACCAAGCAAATTGCTAAGTGTACATAACTAATTCCAATATGCCTCTGGTGAAAAATATTAAAATCAAAGATATGTATAATATCTTAGTATATCAGGAGTGTAATAGTATTATGGAGGAAAATTATTTTCAGTAATTGTAGATATATTCCTTAATAATGGCTTCCTTGGTATTTTTAATGGTTGTGTTATTGAAGCTTCTTTCTCTGGTAGGTGGTCTTGCAAAAATTGTAGTTCTAATTAGTAGAATAGGTATAGAGGTATGGCCAATGTTTTCTCCACCACTTCTGCTGTTTGTTGATGATTGGAGCTACTGCACCTGATATTCCAAGGTAGTCACCTGACCTTGTACTGATCAGGCCTGTCACTGCTTTGCTTCCAAGATCAGATGGATTTGGGCGTAGCCAGTGAAGTATGGCAGTAGTAATATGATTCAAACAAATGAGAGAGTGCATGGTTTCGGCAATTATACCAAGTTGAGAACTTCTGCTGTCCCAATGATCTGCCTTAAGTCCCTGTTACAGTTGCATTGCAGGGAATTTGATATCTGGCAGTGGATGAGAGGGTTCTTGAAAAAAAGAAAGTGGAGAGCGAGTGTGCCCCAACTTCTGCTGTTCACCGTCATATAGAATTATAGTGGACGGTGAATGAGAGAGAGGGGGTACAGAGAGGAAAAGGAGGTGGTGAGCTGAGACTCCCCAAAATTATCATGAATAAGTGTCTATCATTGACAATACTGGACCTCTGCTCTCAAAGGCATTGTGAAAAACCAATAAATAACCATTCATAGTGAGTGATGGTTTGTCAAGTAATATTGGATATGTAAAAGATTGCAAGAAAGTTATGAATATGTTTCATTAATTGGCAGTACAATATGCAATACATTCATTGATAATCTACATGGAAAAGGTACCACTTAATTTTCTGCAAAGGTTGTACAATAAAATATGCAACACATTAATCTGAGTACTAGTTAGGTTATAAGTATAATACATTCCTGTTTTGCATTTTGCTCATGTATTTTATGTTATATTTCTGTTTGCATGCCAGAATTTCTCATGTACTTGTTAAGAGTACTTTTGTTGGCTGCCTGTGGTGAGTCTGTGAAATTGCAGCCTGTTTCCTATGTGTTCAGCCTCACCTGTCAGGTAATTAGGTCATTATGTGGTGAGTCGGTGTACTGCAGTCTGGCTCTAATCTGTTTAGCCTCACCTGCCAGTATTTTGACCATTACCTTGTGCCTGGCTTACAGCCATCCTGATTGGGGCATGCTTCCCTTATTACCCAGCTAGCCCTGCAGTCCAGCGCTGGTGATAGAAGTATGTTATTGTACCTCTATGTTCCAGTTCTTGGTTAGCTTCCTGCAAGCTTGTTCCTGGTCCTTGTCAGCAGTTCCTGTGGAGCCTGTACCTGCCTTTGGAGTATTCCTGCTTACAGCCTGTACGTTCCAGCATCCTGTGTCATTTTTCTGAGTCTGGTCCTGGGGATTAATTCCTGCCTTCCAGCTGAGTGATCTTGAATCTTGAGCCTTGGGATCCAGGTTGCTTCCTGCATGCACCTATCCTGGTGTCGTGAGTAGCGGCCCTGCTGCACCTTACTGCTGAAGCCGTATTCTCCTTATTGTCTAGTCATTGTGCTTTTTTCTGCAGAGGTTTCCGCAACTGTTGTCCTTGCCGTACTACAACGGTTTGATATTCGGCATTTGGGCAGCGTTGCTTTGGTTGCTGTGTTTCTTGGTGGCTGCGCCGCACATAAAACTAGTTATTTTCTGTAGTTTTCTACTTCAGTGTCATGTCTGTCTTAGTTAGTTTTCCCCTTGTTCTCTCTGTCTTGGTTAACGCCTTGTCTCCTATCAAGACCGGGGGCATCGGAGTCTGGGCGGACCTAATTAGCCCATTCAGACGCGGCTGCCGTGGGCACAAGAAGCCATAGTCTTGTAGGCGTTAATCGACCACTGGGAAGGACAACGGAGTCAGGGATTTTTGTTAGGGATAGCTGCGTATCTCAGTTCTACCGCAGCTTCACGTATCTGTACTTGGAACTCATCTATTGCCACCCAATCTCCTGAGTTCCAAGAATGTAGAACATAACAGCTCTGAGTCCAATGACATCAGAAATGCACCTGCATGACTTGGAGCTAAACTTACAAAGTTTCGTACTTGCCATCCAGGGGGGGCTTTTGAAAGGGGGTACTGGGGTGACTTACCCCCTGTGCCCCTCATCCCCTTACTACAGCTCTGTCGATAATACATTATACAGTAGACAGATACATTTCCTGCTGCATATTTACAAAAGAGCCCTGATGCAGATTATAATTATAACTTTGCAGATATTTCAGTTGCTGTGACCCTCCTAGTCCTGTCCCTGTGGATAAACCCACCAATTCACACACAGTGCAATCTTGCAAAGCCAGACTGACAAGCAGTCATTCGTTGTATGCCTATTTCACTATCAACGCTTGGATGGTATTATTTCATGAATTATAAAGCATAAACCTTGGTTATTTCATGTATTGTATTAAACTCCATAAAGCTCAGTCTTTGAAATACTGTATTGCATATTGTTGCCAAATAGTAGATTTTCATACAAGACATATTCTCACATATTCCATGATGGAATAAATACACATTCTGTTCTTAATTATAAAACTCTTTAAACAATGTGTAGTGAAGGTTTTTATTTATATGTTTGTGTAATTATATAAATGATATAAGGTTTTAAATTCTTAGGATAATTAAAAAGTAGTCTTGTAATATTGCTCAGTATCTACTGCTAATAAACATGATTTGATCTTTTTACAGCAGTTTGCTAAGGGAATTGATAGACAGTATGCTCCAAACTGTCTGCATAAGTCTTGCATTTCACAATTATCCAAGTATAACATCATAGATTTATTTGCAGATTATTGTATGTCCCCTCAAGGAAGAATTGCCTGGCAAGAAGGAAAAATGTAATGAATGTCCAATAAATGTCTTAAAGGATTGATTGTATCACTTGATGTAAACCCTGTAAAAACAGAGTTATTGTTTTTTTCCCCAAGTATGGAATACTCTGCTGACAATTTAATTTAAATGACAGTAGGATGTTGAATACGAAAACATTCACATTGCTATTTGTACAAACAATACTTACATTTCATTTGGCAAAGCTAGGGGATGTAGTAGGGATCCCGACCGCCAGAATGCCTACAGCGTCGCCACACCTATTCCCACTCGTGGGTGTCCACAACACCCATGGAGTGGGAATAGAACTTGTGGCAAGTGCAGCGAGCCACTGAGCCCACAGTGTGCCTAGCGCAATCCAGTCCACAAAGGGCTTCATTGTGCTTGCGCCCCTTACCGGCATTCTGGTGGTCGGGATCCCGGCGTTGGTATTCTGACCGCCGGGATCCCGTACCAAACCAAAAGCTAGTATATGGTTATGCAAATATAGACTTTAAATTGACATTTAAAGCATTATACAGGTTGAGTATCCCATATCCAAATATTCCGAAATACGGAATATTCCGAAATACAGATTTTTTTTAGTGAGAGTGAGATAGTGAAACCTTTGTTTTCTGATGGCTCAATGTACACAAACTTTGTTTAATGCACAAAGTTATTAAAAGTATTGTATTAAATGACCTTCAGGCTGTGTGCATAAGGTGTATATGAAACATAAATGAATTGTGTGAATGTACACACATTTTGTTTAATGCACAAAGTTATTAGAAATATTGGCTAAAATGACCTTCAGGCTGTGTGTTTAAGGTGTATATGAAACATAAATGTATTCTGTGCTTATACTTGGGTCCCATTGCCATGATATCTCACTATAGTATGCAATTATTCCAAAATACGGAAAAATCCGATATCCAAAATACTTCTGGTCCCAAGCATTTTGGATAAGGGATACTCAACCTGTATCATATTCATTTCAACGGTAGGCGATGCGTAAATGTCAATTTAAACAAAAAGACAGATAGGCTGCTCTTATCACACTTTGTAGTCTATCAGTAGCAGCTGTAGGGAATAAACAGGGATACTCCTTTCCCTGGTATAAGATACAATGGATCAAGGGTGAATTCCCAGTGCTCAAGCTATTAGACAAAGACAAATATGACTGCTAGTTACATATTAAAGAGATAAGGGTTTATTTATAATGATTATAAAAATATGATTCTAAATAAAACATAGTAATATTAATAAAATATTCCCCTTCTATTGGAATTGTATGGGGAATGGACACTAATCCTATACTTGTCCCTAACCCTATACGTATCCATTACCTATACATTTCCATCGGAAAGGCAAGATTTTATTATTATTACTGACATTTATAATCATATTTTCTCTTAAAAGTGTAACTTGTAGTAATGGGTATGGGTCGTTGGGTCGACCCAACTTAGATCGACAGCCATTAGGTTGACCGCTAAAGGTCGACATGGCCATTAGGTCGACATGCACTATGTTGACATGGGAATTAGGTCGACACGTACTAGGTCAACAGGTGAAAAGTTCGACATGAGTTTTTGGACTGTTTTTGGTGTCATTTTCTTCGCTCGCCATGCTTCGTGCAAGGTGCCTCACTCTGCTACCACTTCGCTCAGCACAGGTTACTTTTCCAATCGTAGGCCACGTGGATCGTCAAGTATGGAAAAATCCCCCCCCCCAAATAAAAATGTGAAAAACTCCTGTCGACCTTTTGAACTGTCGACCTAGTACATGTCGACCTACAGCGGTCGACATAATGACTTTCAACCTAAGCTGTGTTGAGCTACTGACCGTATCCCGCAGTCATATTGTATGTTTTATATAATAGCTTGGTTAAGTCTCGAGTGAGCGCTGGGAATTCACCGTTTATGCATTAAATGCCAATTTAAACTTTGTTATATCTGTATTTTTTGGTTTTCTTTTTTATGTTAATTAAATAGTAAATGTATGCAATTTCTAATATTGTGAAGAAAAACCAACACTATTCCACCATAGGGGTGTATTCAATTGCAGTCGGAAACTGCCGTCTTATCGAAAGGACGGCAGTTTCCGACCGAAAGACGGCAGTTTCCGACCTATTCAATCCTCCCTCCATTTTTCTGACAAGTCGGGAATTACAACTTGTTGGAAAATACGTCGATCGTCGGAATAGCTGCGGATCCACATGTTTTGTCGGAAATGCGGCCAAATCCAACAGGTTTTAGCCCCATTTCTGACAATGGCAATCCAACTTTAAAAAAAGTCTGGTTGGCATTGTCGGAAATGGCAGGTAAACTGAGAAATGGAAAGATAAATATACAGGGACTGAGGACGGGATGTATTAAGATACATCGCCGCCCCTCGCTGATTACCGCAGTGATGTTGATCGCATATGTACTAACATATGCGATCAATATCGTAATGCGGTGACAGTGGCCCCCCCCACGATACCTGTGAGGTGGTCTGCGGGGGGTCTCCATCACCTCCCAAGGGTCCCCACACTGCCTGGACGCCGGGAAGCAGCAGCAGGCTGCCCCCGGCGCTTCCTCCTCCCCCCTGCAGCCGGAAGGACCTCCGCCTGCGTTGCTAGGGGGAGGAGGAGATTACCTTCTGGGTCCAGGGCAGCCTGGAGGAAGGTAAGCCGGGGGGGAGGAGGGTTGGCGTCTGCAGCGGCGGTGTCGGCGGGTTGCGGTGGTCGGCGATAAGAAGCCCATAACCATCTAGAGATGGCGATACCCTTTACGGCGAAAAGGCGGCGATAGGGTCTTAATAAATTTGAAAATGCGATAAAACCCCCGTTTTCGGGGGTTTAACCGCATTTTTTCTTTAGTACATCCCGCCCTGATTCTGAACTGAGAGCAAGGCAAAAAAAGCAACTTTGCATTTTTATAAAACCCTCTTATACTGCTATTGGGGCAGATTTAAAACGTGCAGAGAGACTAATGTGGCCCATACTGTACATCAACAATCAATTGGCACAATTCTGCATTGTGCCGATGATTGTGTTAAAAAAAATCAGCAAAATCCAACATTTTTCTAAATCCTTGATTCATCGTGTAGCCCTCCCATGCTGGTTCTGACCAAGTAGTGGGTCTTTTATACTCTATTAACCTGGATTGGTCGGGCTATACTAGTAAAGTGTGCCTCCACCCAAACTACATTGTTTGTTTCAGGCCTGTTTGGGTAAGCCTTTTATCCTGGGTGAGTGTAAATGATAATGGAAACCTATAAACCCCCTTCATTATTCATGTACCTGTTCTATTTTCCCTTCTAGGTTTCCTGACTCACTGACTCCACCTTCACCTTGGCTGCATCGCTGGATCAATTATACAATGGTAAGTATAGCAGTAACATCTCAAATAACAGGTAATCTTTACATACCACTATAGAGTGCCTAAGCTACTCTATTACCCAGGCCTATACAGTATCTGCATGCAATACAAAAACACACCTTTAGCAAAAATGACACCAAGCTGTACGTTGGAGTGACCTGGGTATTCATACTCAATGTTATATTAGTGCACTGTTGGGGCCCTTACCTCTAGTATCCAAGTCCAAGGGAAGTACAACAACGTTAACCCGGATTTCCGGGTGCTCCAAGTTTCTTAACCTTCTTCTGGATATACTAGCTGTACTTGGTAGTGTGATAAGTGTACTCCCATGGAGTTGTCTGAAGAGTTTTTGAATCTATGACTCCCGTCTCTGGCCCTGGAGCTTGAATGAGTTAATCCTTCTTACTAACTCACATACTGGACAGCTATACAAAGCTCTATTCTGAAGATAAAGTAGACGACACTCCCGGTGCATAATAGTTTATGGTTGAACCCTTGCTTTAGCCCAGAGGTTCTCAAACTCGGTCCTCGGGGGCCCACACAGTGCATGTTTTGCAGGTCTCCTCACAGAATCGCAAGTGAAATAATTAGCTCCACCTGTGGACCTTTTAAAATGTGTCAGTGAGTAATTAATACACCTGTGTACCTGCTGGGTGACCTGCAAAACATGCACTGTGTGGGGTCCCGAGTTTGAGAACCTCTGCTTTAGCCCTTCCTTTTAAAGGCGGCACGTTATTGCAATATACAGATAATCCTAGTGTCTATTAATCATTCTGCAACAGGCGGTGGTTATGATATAATATCCTTTATAAGCATGCAGCTCTTTCACATCCGTGGAGTTCATACAGTATATAATATCACCTTTAACCCTGACAGCGTTAATGTCTTTGCCTGAGTAAACCAATGTCTTTACAGCAGCACCTAAATGCCAGTGGTAACCATATATACACCTATTGCTGCAAGGCATTTAGTTCATGGGTGCATTTACCCTCCATACCTTTTGTAAATTAGAGATGTGCGGTGGGCACTTTTCGTGTTTTTTTATTTTGGTTTTGGTACTAATTTCCAGCTCGTTTTGGATTGGTTTTTCCAAAACCACACTTTCGTGTTGTGGTTCTGGTTTTGGATCTGGATGATTTTTGGAAAAAAAACCACATAAAAACAGCTAAAATCACAGAATTTGGGGGTAATTTTGATCCTACGGTATTATTAACCTCAATAACATTCATTTCCACTCATTTCCAGTCTATTCTGAACACCTCACACCTCACAATATTGTTTTTAGGCCAAAAGGTTGCACCGTGGTGGCTGCATGACTAAGCTAAGTGACACAAGTGTGCGGCACAAACACCTGGCCCATCTAGGAGTGGCACTGCAGTGACAAACAGGATGGAACTTAAAAAAACTAGGCCCCAAACAACACATGATGCAAAGAAGAAAAAGAGTTGCAAGATGGAATTGTCCTTGGGCTCTCCCACCCACCCTTATGTTGTATAAACAGGACATGCACACTTTAACAAGCCAATAATTTCAGCAACAGGGTCTGCCACATAACTGTGGCTGAAATGACTGGTTTGTTTGGACACCCACCAAAAAAAGAAGCAATAAATCTCTCCTTGCACAAACTGTCTCTACAGAGGCAAGATGTTGACCTCATCCTCATCCTCATCCTCCGATTCTGCACCCCTTTCACTGTGTACATCCTCCTCCTCAAAGAGTATTAATTCATCCCCACTGGAATCCACCATCATAGGTCCCTGTGTACTTTCTGGAGGCAATTGCTGGTAAAGGTCTTCCCGGAGGAATTTAGCATTCATTTTGATGAACATCATCTTCTCCACATTTTGTGGAAGCAACCTCATATGCTGATAGCTGACAAGGTCACTGGCTGCACTAAACACTCTTTCGGAGTACACACTGGAGGGGGGGCAACTTAGGTAAAATAAAGCCAGTTTGTGCAAGGGCATCCAAATTGCCTCTTTTTCCTGCCAGTATATTTATGGACTGTTGTGAATTTCCGTATTTTCAAATAACCATTTAAATACCAGTATTAATATATACTGCAGACGCAAGGTGCATCTTATTACCATATACAATAATAGTGCGCTGAACGTCGCAGCACTATGTCCTTTAAGAGAATGCAAGTACTCACAGACATGGTATACTGAGGTCCAATTCTCAGAGATATATATATGTATTTGATATTAAAAGTTATGCATACAAAATAACATATGTACAGTATATCATTCAGTATAACATATATAAATATAAGATAGGGTTACAGAGTTACAGTTACATAAGAAACAGTTGCAGCCAGTATACATCACCTCATGCCATATGACCTTCCTCCATGTCTTCCTCTGAGCAAGCAACTCCCTAACTATTCCTTAGAAACTGCATATATCAAACAGTAGGAGTTAACAGGTTGTTGGTTTCGGTATCATTCCATTGGCCCAGGAGAGGGAGGTCTTTCATTCATTGTGTGTTATTGGTCAGTTCATATGTAAGCAATGTCCAGTTTGAAGACACAGATACAGAGGTTAACCACTGGGATTCTGCCCACATGTTTTCTCAGGAAGTCCTTTGTTCTCATAGATTGTGACTTTATATTTATACATTTGGTCATAACTAATCGTTGCAATGTGCTACAATTTACCCGTAGCTATCAAATTAATCCACATATCCTCCTGACCATTTTGACACTAAGCATGATATAATAAACTTGTTCCATCCCAATAATACATATATATCTGGTTTTACACTCTATTATATAAATACAATATAATACAAGTCTGGTATTGGACATGTTTTGTCTGTGTAATTTATGTGTTGTATGAATGTGTTTGTGAGCGTCTATATGGCCTTTCTTAGTGATTGCACCTTTTACCGTATATACACCAACAACGCTGCAACACACACGCCGTGCGACTCTATGCATGATGTATGTTAAAGAAACATGGTGCATCCATATACGCCAATTGCATCCTTACACCACCACCGAGAAGCGCCTATCTGTGGGTAGTTTGTATGTCTAATTTTTCCGACTAAGTGGCCAAAGCAAGATGACAGTGAAAAGTCCTCTGAGCACTTTTCACCTGCTCCGTCTCCTCTGGACAGTACCACGGTCCACTCCTGTAGTGATTTCCCTGTGTACCCAGTGAGGACCCTACCAGACCCATATGAAGTATTAACAGCAATAAATTAATACCTCGTCTTTTTCAATGGAGGTTAAAAGCCTGATCTCTTTGGTTTCTTTCCACAGGAATTCCGCTTGGGAAACATCACCAAGCCTTCCTATGGAGTTCCACCAGGAATATTTCCTGAGAGAGTCAGTGAAAATTCTTTCTCTTTACACAAACCATGTCTGCATATGCTAACACAGTATGTATGATGCCGCAATTGTGCGAAATTACGCAAATGGTATCACGTTGCGCCGTGTATCACATACACACACGTGCAGTCCAGTTGCATGGCTTATAGATACTTTTTATCTATACGCCCTACGATCATGGGAGTCGAATTCACTAGCTGCGCTCCACAGCCGGAGCGTAACACCAGAAATCACGCTCCTCTGCGTGTTTTACCTTTAAAAACATACCCTACGTGCCTCAATACCAATAAATACGTGAGGTCGCTAGCCTCCACGCCACCAAGCCTCTGCTTACTCAGTGCCTCACTGATGGGATTCCGCTTTCCAGGGTTCGATCCACTCACACTTACTTTAAACCCACATGAATTCACAATATGTTCTGTACAGAAAAAGGAATCATTTACCAGTGATTGATAACTTCCTCCTAGAGGTATTACACTTCAAATCGATATGGCTATTGACTATAATCTAAATGCTATGATTCAGATTGGATAGTTATCTTGCAGAACATACACTGATATAAATATACATACATTTATATAATAATAATATTTATTTATTACCAGTTATTTATATAGCGCACACATATTCCGCAGCGCTTTACAGAGAATATTTTGGCCATTCACATCAGTCCCTGCCCCAGTGGAGCTTACAATCTATATTCCCTACCACATGTACACACACACACATTCACACTAGGGTTAATTTTTGTAGGGAGCCAATTAACCTACCAGTATATATTTTTTGGATTGTGGGAGGAAACTGGAGTACCCGGAGGAAACCCACGCAAGTACGGGGAGAATATACAAACTCCACACAGTTAGAGCCATGGTGGGAATCGAACCCATGACCTCAGTGCTGTGAGGCAGTAATGCTAACCATTACACCATCCATACTGCCCATATATATATATATATACATTATTTATTACACTCTATGAAACCTTTACACAGCATATATATTTATACACGTATACTAAATGTAGCTTCCACAGCAGCCTAATTTGCATCTCAACAGATCTCCACATGCTGGACTCTTGTTACAGAGTAGTTGAACAAGTTCATTAACATTTCAGTTGTTTAGGTCAAAGGGCTCATCTTACACACTCAGTATCTTCCAGTTCTAAAACAAATCATGGAAAAACTTTCTCATCTGTGTGCATTTTTCTTACATCAGGCTAAGTATTTATCTCACTAGTAATCTCACTAGGTTTAATTGAAACACTATTTATAATTGACTATGGCATGGGTTAGTTAGATTTATTGGTAGCTTTTATATGGTGATGGACTTGTGTGTGTGTGTGTATATATATATATATATATATATACAATGCAAATAGTGTGCAGCACTCAGGTTTGCTGAAAAATAATCACCACTGGAAGGACTCCTTCAACGTTTCAATTGTACTCAAGAAAATTGTCATCAGGAAGTATACAAACAATAAACCTGAGTGCTTCACACTATTTGAATTGTTTATTCCATTGGAGAGTGAGGGCACCAGGAACGTTTATTTCAGTTATTGGAGTGCCGGACCCACTGCAAGATATATATATATATATATATATATATATATATTGTTTACTTGTGACAAAGATTACAGATTGGTTAACAATGGCTTTCAGCTGAAAGTCAACTGTTAGCTAGGTGGGTAGGGAGTGACTTTAAGTTATGTGGGTTTTAATACCAATGCAGATTGTGCAGCTGTAACTACATTAGACCTAAAATGGCCACTGCTCCTCCCCCCCAAGCCATGTGCCTGGACACGAAATGGAGTCCAAGCCATGTGGCCAGAACACACAAACACTCTACTTTGTCACAAGTTAATCCCAAATTATACAAGCACCGGAAGTTGCTCTAATGGACAATTCCCACTGCATGGTAACAAAGTTTCCACACGCCTTTTCAGCGCGAACAAAATTTTGTTACTTTAGGCCTGTGTTAGCACTATGCGAATAGGACGCAGCATGCTATCCAAGCTATATCCGTACTATGAGAAGTAGACGCATGAACCAACTTTTAAATGTTCTTTAAATTTACTTAACACAAACAATCCAATCTGAATCAAACACAATATGACTTATTGAACCTCATTAGCAACAGTAAAGAGTACACTGTAACATTTCTAGTGTTGTGCGTTTTTGTCACACTCAAAGGCAACAAAGAAATCTATTGTCCCTTGATTCATATCAGCGCCTTACTGATAGCGCCAAAAACGGATGTGGTTCATCAGCATCAGATACGTCCATACTTATCCTGTAGCCCACAGCGCATCTGTACTGCCCATCATTAAGTACGTGATATCCTGGCTGCGAGCCTCCAACTGTGAATTTACATATTTTCAAATAACTATTTAAATACCAGCATTAATATATACTGTGGACGCAAGGTGCATATTATTACCATGAATGAAAAGTTGCACTGAACGTCCCAGCACTATGTCCCTTAAGAGAAAGCAAGTATACACATGGTATACTGTGGTCCAACTCTCAGATATATATATATATATATATATATATATATATGTATTTGATATTAAAAGTTAGGTATACAAAATAACATGTACAGTATATCATTCAGTATTACATACAGTATATAAATATAAGATAGGGTCACAGTTACATAAGAAACAGTTGCAGCCAGTATACATCACCCCATCCCATATGACCTTCCTCCATGTCTTCCTCTCAGCAAGCAACTCCCTAACTGTGCCTTAGAAACTGCATATATCAAACAGTGGGAGTTAACAGGCTGTTGGTTTCGGTATCGTTCCACTGGCCCAGGAGAGGGAGGTTTTTCATTCATTGTGTGTTATTGGTCAGTTCATATGTAAGCAATGTCCAGTTTGAAGACGCAGATACAGGGGATAACTACTGGGATTCTGCTCACATGTTTTCTTTTTATCATCAATGATTTTTATTCAGATTTTTTTTGTTATGCAAAACAGGGGTACAGAAAGAAGAAAAGGGGGAGGAGGGGAGGGGGGAGCAGTAAATACATAGGAGAGACAATTTGTGTACTTATACTTATACATACTTTTCAAAATTGATCAGACGTGTATCAGAAGGAGTACAGTGGACGTAATGCAATGGGGCATACAGAATGAAGGCAAAAAGGAAAAGAAACATTGGATCCACAATAATGCAAGTTGCAAACAAGAGCCTCGAGCAATCCCAGGCTCAGGGAGGGGGGGTGTCTCCATCTAGGGGAGGGGTGTGGAGGTGAGTCTCACATGTTTTCTCAGGAAGTCCTTTGTTCTCATAGAAGGTGACTTTGTATTTATACATTTGGTCAAAACTAATCATTACAATGTGCTACAATTTATCCATAGCTATCAGATTAATCCACACATCCTCCTGACCATTTTGACACTAAGCATGATATAATAAACTTGTTCCGTCCCAATAATACATATATATCTGGTTTTACACTCTATTATATAAATACAATATAATACAAGTCTGGTGTTGGACATGTTTTGTCTATGTGTAATTTATGTGTTGTATGAATATGTGTTTGTGTGCATCTTTATGGTGTTTCTAATGAGTTTTGCACCTGTTACCGTATATACACCGACCACGCTGCAACACGCATGCCGTGCGACTCTATGCATGATGTACGGTAAAGAAACATGGTGCATCCATATACGCCAATTGCGTTCTTACGCCACCACTGAGAAGCGCCAATCTGTGTGTAGTACTTTGTATGTCTAATTTTTCCAACTTAAACACTGTCTGACATGCCTACTTGGATGCTGTCACTCATATAATCCTTCACCATTCTTTCAATGGTGACAGAATCATATGCAGTGACAGTAGACATGTCAGTAATCGTTGGCAGGTCCTTCAGTCTGGACCAGATGTCAGCACTTGCTCCTGATTGCCCTGCATCACCGCCAGCCGGTGGGCTAGGAAATCTTATCCTTTTCCTCGCAGCCCCAGTTGCGGAAGAAAATGAAGGAGGAGCTGTTGACAGGTCATGTTCCGCTTGAGTTGACAATTTTCTCACCAGCAGGTCTTTGAACCTCTGCAGACTTGTGTCTGCCAGAAAGAGAGATACAACATAGGCTTTAAACCTAGGATCGAGCAAGGTGGACAAAATATAGTGCTCTGATTTCAACAGATTGACCACCCTTGAATCCTGGGAAAGTGACTGAAGGGCTCCTTCCACAAGTCCCACATACTTTGCGGAATGGCTTCATCTTAGCTTCTCCTTCAATTTTTCCAGCTGCTTCTGCAAAAGTCTGATGAGGGGAATGACCTGACTCAAGCTGGCAGTGTCTGAACTGACTTCACGTGTGGCAAGTTCGAAGGGTTGGAATACCTTGCACAAGACGGAAATCATTCTCCACTGTTCTTAAGTCAGGTGCATTCCCCCTCCTTTACCTATATTGTAGGTGGATGTATAGGCTTGAATGGCCTTTTGCTGATCCTCCATCCTCTGAAGTATATAGAGTGTTGAATTCCACCTCGTTACCACCTCTTGCTTCAGATGATGGCAGGATAGGTTCAGGAGTGTTTGATAGCATTCCAGTCTTGGGCACGCGGTGGCTGAATGCTGAAAGTAGCCCGCATTTTTTGGGCCACTGACAGCATGTCCTGCATGCTCCTGTCATTTTTCAAAAAATTCTGCACCACCAAATTAATTGTATGTGCAAAACATGGGACGTACTGGAATTTGCCGAGATGTAATGCACGCACAATATTGGTGACGTTGTCCGATATTGCAAATCCCAAGGAGAGTCTAATTGGGGTAAGCCATTGTGCAATCATGTCCCTCAGTTTCCGTAAGAGGTTGTCAATGATGTGCCTGATACATAGCGTAGCCTGCCTAGGAACGAGTTGGTGTTTGCAAGATGCTGCTACTGGTGCCACTGCTGTTGTTGCTCAGGTGAACCTCCTCTTTCAGATGAGCCCATCCTCAAAATTTTAGTACCCCATGGGAGCAAAATATTATTGGTGACTTTTTTAGTCAGTTTTGGGTGGCGATTGCTCGGTCCAGTGATTTTTTTCAAAAATCCGAGATATAAATTTTGCAGAGGAGACATTGGCCTACCCTCGGCCCATAGTAGAAGGGGTCAAAGGTCATAAACCCTGACCTGTGGAGCTTTCCAAGCATTTTGGTCCATGTTTTGGGGTACCCCAACCCATTCTGGAGCTTAACCCTCAATGTAGCCCAGGTAGCCCCAGCGGATGGCTACCCCAAAATTGTAACCCCAAGTTTCTCTACCCCAAATTGGCTGTGCTAGGCCCCAGGGGGTAGTGCCCCATCACCGCTTTCAGATCATGTACCCCACAATTTTGAAGCTTGGTGGGTTGATAGTGCATAGACTCTTCTATCCACAGGCCAAATTTGGGGTCTCTGTCACCCCAGGAACATAAGATATGGCTCCTGAAATGGACCCCACTTCACTTGAGCGCTTGCGGTAGCCCCGGGTAAGTCAATGGGAAAACACTGCTGGATGGAAGTCATGGATCTCCGGTTCCTGTGGAGCCATTTACATGAAATTACAGTAGTAGAGGGGTATTCCCTCTATTAGTGGTCCAAATTTGGGGTGATTCGGTCCAGCAGAACCGGAGCTATAGACCGGCAAATTCAAGAATCTGTACCAGGGCACTCCTGGGTAAGTCAATGGGCAAGTACGGCTGACTGGAAGTCCTGCATCTCTGGTTCTAGTGGAGCTATTTACCTGAAATTTGGAGTGATTTGGTCCAGCAGAACCGGAGATATTTTGCTCCAAAGTGGTCAAATTTTTGGCCGATTCAGGGAACCGGGGAGACTCTGCAGCTTGTGTTGGTGCCTTAAGTACCTGTGCTGGAACTGGTATCTTTTAAAAAAAAGAGTGCCCCCCCTAAAGCTCCGACTGGTAGAGGTGATGTTTTGTAATCCAGGTGTATGGATAGGTCCCAGGGGTCCAAACAGCCCCCATGTCTTGGTGGGTGCTATATTGTTGAAAACCAGGATATTTGTGCCCACAAGCCGGTGCAAAAAAGACTTGTACCGAAACAGTCTCTGTGCAATTAATATGGATACAGGCTTCATTGCAAAGCCCCTCCGATAATGTGGCATTGCAGATGTTTTGGCATAAGATATTGACACCTCTAAGCATTTAATCCAAATAGGCTTTGTCATTTTCATGGGTTTCTTCCAACCACGTGAGAAATCACTTCCATGCAAGCCTCATAATAGCTTCATACACCAACTTGTGAAGTCACACTGCACGGTTTTTAAACCCCCTGGATCCGGAGATATCAGGGTCCAAAGAGACCCCAAAATCCCCATTGACTTATAATGGAGTGGTTGCCGGTAGGGGCACTGGCTTTTTGCTGGTGTAACTCTGGTGCCTTGGGGTCCACATACAAGCAATTTGGCATGCCCAGAGAAGAGATCCAGGGATACAAAACGTATATCTCGGAATTTTTATAGACCCCCTGGATTTGGAGATAGAACTGGGCAAATATCACCAAAATCCCCATAGACTATAATATAGCGGTTCCTGGTTGGGGCACCGGCTTTCAGCCAGTGTAGCTCCGGTTCCTTGGAGTGCCCATGTAAGCAAATTGGCATGCCCAGAGAAGAGATCCACCGCTACAAACATATATCTCCGATAGTTTATAGACCCCCTGAAACTGGAGATAGAATCGGGCAAAAATCACCAAAATCACCATTGATTTATATTACACATACACACACACACACACACACACACACACACACACACACACACACACACACACACACACACACACACATTTTTGTGTTTTACTACCTATAAGCTGGGACTCTGGTAAGGTTATCTTACAAAAAAAACCTCTACTATCATAGTTCTACAAAAGAAATACAACAAAGTTTTGCTCCTTTACTGGTACTTATTAGTTAAAAATCTGGCTTTAGCCCATGGACTATACAGGGGAACACCCCATGGACCCACTGGCCAGGGGCCCATATTTTCCTCGAGTATAGTATGAGTGCCCTGCGATCGGGATCCAAGTGCCCAGCATACCAGCACCAGTATCCCAACCGCTGGTATGCCAGCAGCGGGGCTCTCCACGCTGAGGGCACGATGGTGCTTTACACATGCCACACTATTTATTCTCCCCCCAGGGGGTTCGTGGACCCCCTAGAGGGAGAATAGTTGTTGGTATGCCGGGTGTCGGGATCCCAACAGCCGGCATACTGAATACCACCCTTTTCCTCTAGGGATAAGAATCAATACTGTGCACTTGAATTATACATTGTACATATGTTATCTTATACTGCACAGAACCATGATGTATTTTCTACAGTGCATTGCTTTTATTCATCTAATACATTATCAAACATGTACTGGAATTATTTACTGTATATATTTATCAAGGGGCCCAGCCCATGCACTCTCTAATGGCTATCCAAGCCTCCTTGGTGGATGACGATGGCCCTACCAGTGCAATCCCCCAGTGAGCCCATCATGACCCAGTCTGACACTGTATTTACCTGATTGTGACTATAAAGGTCCCCTTATACCTAAAGATTTATCTTCCAATTTAGCTGGTTGGAGCGAAAATCTGGTAATGGATGGGAGGAAATGTCATTGGTGTATGGGCACCTTAAGACATGGTGCTAGCATACAGATGTGTCCTCATACATCTTGCCTAAATACGCCACGTAGCGGCAGATGACTGGCGTGAGTGAGTTGACAGGTCCAGTGCAACACCGTTAGCATCAGGCATCTTTTTACCAAAAATGCATCTTATGCGCGATTGCGCGTGTCTGCCGCTGTGTGTCTGTAGCTGTATCTCCATATGCAATGGTACGTATCATTTTGTTTGCAGTCAGTCACAGTTGCACACAGAATATATGCATAACATTTTAATCAGCATAAGCTGCATGTGCATCCTATTTGCAACATTTTGCATATAAGATTAATTTTAATTGAACAAATCACACGAAAAAACGCTCGGCGCTACTGAGTCACACCACGGCAATTCTCAGCAAATAAAGCCAGTACAAACTAGAGCAATATCATCTTAATATGTAGTTTCTGACTGAATCAGACCGACTTACCTACCATATAATACAGTGTGTATGGCCAATCTGCATGCTGCTACAGTCGCATGTGATATCATCCAGTTGGCTGTGCTGCATAGTCATCTGGACAATATCACATGCAGCACATTGTGCAAGGTAATGAAGGACGGAATGAGGGATCATTCACTTCTGTACATTGGGGGTCATTCCGACTCGTTCGTACGCTGCAGTTTGTCGCAGCGGTGCAAACGGGTCGGAATTGCGCATGCGCGTCGGACGCATTGCGTATGCGCTTTGTTGCCCGGCAACGGCCGTCGCTGGGCAGCTACGCCACCAGCGGAGAAAGTGATCACAGCAGCGATCGCAAGAAGACGGACAGGCAGGAGGCGTTCCGGGGCATCAACTGACCATTTTCCAGGTGTGGTGATGCGAACGCAGGCGTGTCCAGGCGTTTGGAGGGAGGATGTCTGACGTCAATTCCGGGACCTTCGTTGCTGGATCCTTCGCACAGGTTAAGTAAGTCTGACAATGGTCTTCTTTTGAAGGAAACTTTTTTAGCATAGCAGGACTGCACAAGAGATCGCATTCCTGCTATGCTAAAATACACTCACCCATAGGCGGCGGCAAGTTGATCGCAAGAGCAGCAAAAAGTTGCTACGTGCGATCAACTCGGAATGAGGGCCATTGTTCTGATGTGTACCGCGGTAAGGATATGTCGCCCATAAACCAATGTGTTATTTTTGTGTTGGGTGTTGGTGAGATTATCTGCTTGTGTGCACCAACAAAAGTCTTGCCTAAAAGTCTCAAATTGCTTAGGTCCGGCTCTGATTGTATACAACTCTATGCTTGGAGTACTTGTGAAATGTAGTAAGTTATTGGGCTAAGGGGGTCATTCCGAGTTGATCGCTAGCTGCCGTTGTTCACAGCGCAGCGATCATGCTAAAAATCGGCATTTCTGCACATATGTATGCTCCACAATGCACACGCGTGACGTACGGGTACAAAGGCATTTGTTGTTTAGCACAGGTTTTAGCAAAGTTTTCAGTTGCACTGACGGCTGCAAGAAGATTGACAGGAAGGGGGCATTTCTGGGTGTCAACTGACCGTTTTCAGGGACTGTTTGCAAAAACGCAGGCGTGTCTGAAAAAACGCAGGCATGGCTGGGCGTTCGCTGGGCGGGTGTATGACGTCAAATCCGGACACGAATAGGCTGAAGTGATCGCAAGCGCTGAGTAGGTTCTGAGCTATTTAGAAACTGCACAATCTGTTTTTGCAGATCTCAGCTGCACATGCGTTCGCACTTCTGCTAAGCTAAAATACACTCCCCAGTGGGCAGTGGCATAGCGTTTGCACGGTTGCTAAAACTAGCTAGCGAGTGATCAACTTGGAATGACCCCCTAAATGTAATAGGGTGCAAGTTTGGTAAATGTATGAGTTTAGTGCAAAACTTGCACATTTTGCCGAACCTGCACATGTAATTGGGTGCAAGAACATGCAAACTTGTATGTTTCTTGCTCTCCCACAACTCACAATGGCCAAACTCGGATCCAGATGTTTTCCTTTGGAAAACATATACCTAGGTCAATGTCATAGGATGCAAGTTTTAAACTCACCCTAAGACCTTACCATAAACTCGTCTATAACTGTACCAGATTTTTATAGCTGAGATTGACAGAAGCATGTATTAGTGTGACCATATTATCCCTTTTACCTGGGACGCTCATGGATTACACAGGTTCTGTGGCTGATTAAAACCAGCTGAAATGTAGGCTTGAAGTCGGTCAGCCACAGATCCTGTGTAATCCATAAGTGTCACTCTACATGTATAGATCAGCGATATTACTGTACATGCTGTAAAAGGTTAAGTTATCTACACCAGGAATAGGTGAGTATGTGTGAGTGTGTATTAAACTACTACTCTACTAGTACTCTCACGGTGTGTGTTCTGTCTCCCCCCCCCATATTTTTTACAGGAGGATTATGGAACCAGCAGGGCCCTTCAATGCCCCACATGCTGATGCTTGTGGTTCTCCAAGTGCTAGCATGTGGGGAGGCTTGCTGGGACCTTTAGTCCTCCTGTAATAAATAATACTATTTTACAAAACTCAAACTGAAATGATATCAAATCGTCACCCAGAGCCCAGGGGTGCCGGGGATAGCCCGGGCTTCAGCTCAGGCCTTGGGTGCCCTGGACGGGGGCCCTTTATTGGGGGGTCCCCTTTTAACCAGGAAGTCCCTGCCTTGGCTGTCAAGTTAGGTGAGTTAATGCTTCGGCCATGGAACCCAAGGTGTCCCCTGACTGTGGCATTACTTCCATGCTAGTGGAGCCTGGTGCTGGTTCTAAAAATACGGGGGGACCACTACTTGTTTTCCACTGTGAATTCTTATAACCCGGACTGGTCCAAGAGCCGGGTGCTGGATCTTAAACTACAGGGGAATCCCACGCATTTTTCCCCCTGTATTTTTTGAACTGATAACGGCTTAAAGAATTCAGGGCTCATTATGCTTTAGGGGGAGCACGCAGTTGATTTTTTCTGTTTTGTTACTTTTCTACTTTTACACACAGAAGCATGCACAGATGTCACTGATTTGAGCATGCTTTTGTGAAACTCGCACCTAACTTTTATTTCATTTTTTTAATATTTTATTTTGCAACTGATAGGAGTGGGACAATAAGCAGCAAATTGTGGTCCAGTAGTTGGTAGTGGGGTGAGTTTGGGACTGCTTTGGTGGTCTTGAGGCATCTGGACTGGCAGCAAAATGAAGGGGGCAGTGAAGTGATGGGGGGTGGCCAATAAAGTGCTTAGGTGCAGCCTGACCGCTAAATCTGCCCCTGATTGTCTCCAGTTCCCTTCTTTGTTTCTTTGCATATAGAGAATATATAGTATAAACTTGCCTTCTAAGTGAAACATGTGTTATCACTTATCACTTTTACCCTATTCTGTTTTCATTATGTGACATTATGCAAACAGTTATATTTTCAGCAAATCATTCCATGTCTTGTATCAATGGTTAAAACTACAAAAGCTATTTTTAGAGTATGTTTACAAGGTATAGAAATGTTGCCATGTCCTAACGGTGGGAAATGGAGTTTAGGCCTCACAGGGATCCATACCTCCCAACATGACCCTCTCCAGGAGGGACAGAATACTCTGCTCCTGGACTTCTCTCTTCATTTATGATTGCCATGACCTGTGCTGAAACACCTTTCTTATCCATTAACCTGTTCAAAACAGGTGCCGGTAATCATAAGTTAAGAGAAAAGTCCAGAAGCAGAGCATGGTGTCCCTCCTGGAGAGGGTCATTTTGGGAGGTATGATGATCCTTAAACATGCTTGAAGGTTTATTGAAGATCAGCAGTAACAGTGGTAACAGAGGTAACATATACAGTAGTGTTGGAACCATACAGCGGTGGTGCTGGGTTGCATGGAGACATGTGCAGGTAACACACCCAGAGACCATCTTGGTAAAGGTGACTGACCAACTTCAATGTAAGAAGATAGGACACCTCACAGGAGCTCACTCCTCTCCAACAAGAAAATTATTTATAATGTATGTATTTAATTTGTTGATATTCATGATGTCACAATAACTAGCACTCTGAGCATCCCCTAAGAAGTAGCGTTTCTAGGAGGAGGCCCGTGTGCAGTCTCCATCTGTGCCCCCTCCTCTCTAGCTGCCAGCACTGTATTTCTGGGCAATAGGGTCCCTAGGGGACCCTAACCCTATCCCAGAGTCTACATTGCATGAGCAGATCGCAGGGAAAATGGCAGCAATTTTCCTAATGCGCATGTGCGAAACTCCGTGAAAATGCACTGCACCATTTTCCCAGTGATTTCTGCAGCACTTCAGCTGCACCGAGGGGCTCTGGAGGAGTAAGTATTAAAAATAATGGGTGCAGGGTATGTGGTGTAGGCCCCCCTGGACCCTGGGGGCCCGTGTGCACCGCACACACTGCACTCATTATAAATACTCCAGTGCACCTATGATTAACAGAGGTGTCCAAAGGTGTGTGATACACCATCCCAGCAGTCAGGATGCCGGCGGTCACATGAACGATACCAGCATGTCGACAATAAAAATGCTAACAGGGGACGGGGTAATTATTTTACCCCTTCCCTGTCCTCTACCCAAAACCGGCTGGTTTGGCGGCTAGGACTAAGAGTCTGGGGATGGTGGCAACACTGGCAAGTGCTAAGACTCGGGGGTTGGCAGCTAAGGCTAACCTCCCCCTCTAGTGCGGTGGTCAGTGTTCCGGCGCTGGAGTTCCGGCATCAGTCACATGACCACCAGCATCCTGAGTGCTGTGATGCTACTGTAACTGAATCCTATCCAAAGTGCTATTTAGGAAACATTGTTTATAATGTTTGTTCTATGGGGGTAATTCCAAGTTGATCGCAGCAGGATTTTTGATAGCAATTGGGCAAAATCATGTGCAGTGCAGGGGAGGCAGATATAACATGTGCAGAAAGAGTTAGATTTGGGTGGGTTATTTTATTTCTGTGCAGGGTAAATACTAGCTGCTTTATTTTTACACTGCAAATTAGATTGCAGATTGAACACACCCCACCCAAATCTAACTCTCTCTGCACATGTTATATCTGCCTCCCCTGCAGTGCACATGGTTTTGCCCAATTGCTAACAAAAATCCTGCTGCGATCAACTTGGAATTACCCCCTATGTACGGATATAGAAAGAAAATATTGTCCTATCTTTCTTATAACTACTAGTTTGACTCTGGACTTTTTTAAACCACAGTTGCTATTTTATTACTTTTACTAATTTATTAATACTGTGCGAGGAACAATTGGCTTATTAAAGTCTAGGTATATACAGTGCTCTCACTAAACAAGAACAATTACATTTGACTAGAATACAGGGACAGTAATATAGCTACTGTATACTGTATATGAGTTTTATTTGTCACTAGACAATCAGAAAGCTAATGAAATGGAATTGCAAATTAGTGTAGTGGAAAATCTGTGTACAATAAAGGAATAGTGTGTTTTTTCTTTATGCTGTAAAAGAGCTAATCATTACTGTATAAAACATTGTGACAAATCCTCTTATGCACATTTATTCTGACACTTGTCAACCTGTATGTTGCAGTGAAATAACAACAGACATCACCTCCTATTTCCATCTGTATATTTGCTTTTGGCTCATGCGTACTATGAGACGACAACAGTAAAACTCAATGAGGCATTGTCAATATAATTTTCCAAGGACAGTTTAATGCATAGCAATCACCTGGAATGCTTCATTTGGTTTTCAGTAGTTCTGTTCCCTCTCCACATTACATTCCAATTAGTTGTCCCAGTAACATTAAAAAGTAGAGGAACTAATTTGCTTTCACAAATTACACTGATACAGGCACTGCTGATATTATTCTGATAAGGAAGTTATCTCCGCAATGTTTCCATGGCTCCCAGTTTTTCCAAGGACCTCCAAATACTTTTTATATGACATTATGATAATAGCATTTGGCCAATGACCATGTATATGTATTATTTAATGAAGATGAATTAAGGTTATTTCTTGCATTAATTTACTAAAAACAAATGGGCCTCGCCATTAATGAATCAACCTAATAATTGTACAACTGATCTACTACCTAGCAACATGTGCAGTAAATCAAGCTCAGCTACAATTGGTGTAATTTCATATGCATTTTCTATTAAATCACTGCCATGTACTTAAACAGTGATGTGTACTGTAATTAGCCAACTTTGTCAATCTCTGAAAGTTGCTAAACATGTTGCTATGGGTTTAAATAGGCAATTAGGGGGGGGGGGGGGGGTAGACAGCTGCCTGCACATGTTCTGAAGGGGCACCTGCTCTATCTATTTGGAGCAGAACAGGGAACTCAGAGGCTGTCAATGTCAAATTTTTATATGGGCTTTTCGATATGTTCTCACCTGGCTTTTCTGCTTTATTAATAATATATTTAGCAGAAATGTGTGCAAACCCACGTGTTTTGTTTTTGGTTCTAAATCATAGTCGTGTTTACATTTTAGCAAAACCCACCACATGTGTTTTGGTTTTGGATCTGAATTTCTTTATTATTAAAAACAGCTAAAATTATGAAACTTGGCTACTAGTATGCAGTATTGCAGTATGAACTACATCTCACACCTCTTCATACCCTTTTCTGTGTTTAATGGCACCTGAAATCATGAGAGAGGGACTTACTCCAAAACACGCGAGATCTGGTTCTTAGATCCGAACTTGCCCAGAAATCCTGAGTCGGGATTGTTTCCTCTCAATACCCCAAAGCAGGGCCATATTAAGAATGGGCAGATGGGGCTACAGCTACAGGCTTCACATAAAAACAGGCGCTTTCACATGATGGCAAGATTATGACCAGCTGCCCACACGGGCCACCATAAATAATGATATTAAACATGTATTTCTATTTTACTAACAAAATTATGCAATTTTTGTGCTCCTATATATTTAGGGAGACATATAGTGTAGGTGGTGTACATGCCCATATGGCTCTGAGCCCACCTACACTGCATTGGTCACATTTCTTCCCTTGTCAATATAGGTCCTTGATCATTTTCAGCTCCAGGCCTACATGGCCCTAAATCTGGCCCTGCCCCAAAGGGATCCGAGCTAGGACTCGGTTTGACTCAAAACCAAACAGTTCGGTTGTGTTAGTTTTTTTAGCAAAACCATACACCATACTGCTCAAATCTAATATGTAGTAATATATTAATTTTAACCTGGTTTAATAAGTGCTGTTTTTTTAAAAAACTAATAGTGTTCTTCACATTTTCTCAAATAGAAAATAAAGCAAAAAAGTTAACAAAAAATTGGTGATGAGCGGGTTCGGTTCCTCGGAAACCGAACCCCCCCGAACTTCACCCATTTTACACGGGTCCGAGGCATACTCGGATTCTCCCGTATGGCTCGGTTAATCCGAGCGCGCCCGAACGTCATCATCCCGCTGTCGGATTCTCGCGAGATTCGGATTCTATATAAGCAGCCGCGCGTAGCCGCCATTTTCACTCGTGCAATGGAAATGTTAGGGAGAGGACGTGGCTGGCGTCCTCTCCATTTATTAATAATATTTGTGCTGCTTATTGCTTTATTGTGGGGACTGGGGAGCAGCTGTATTATTTAGGAGGAGTACAGTGCAGAGTTTTGCTGACCAGTGACCACCAGTATACGTTGTCTGCCTGAAAAACACTCCATATCTGTGCTCAGTGTGCTGCATATATCTGTGCTCACACTGCTTAATTGTGGGGACTGGGGAGCAGCTGTATTATATAGGAGGAGTACAGTGCAGAGTTTTGCTGACCAGTGACCACCAGTATACGTTGTCTGCCTGAAAAACACTTCATATCTGTGCTCAGTGTGCTGCATATATATGTGCTCACACTGCTTAATTGTGGGGACTGGGGAGCAGCTGTATTATATAGGAGGAGTACAGTGCAGAGTTTTGCTGACCAGTGACCACCAGTATACGTTGTCTGCCTGAAAAACACTCCATATCTGTGCTCAGTGTGCTGCATATATCTGTGCTCACACTGCTTAATTGTGGGGACTGGGGAGCAGCTGTATTATATAGGAGGAGTACAGTGCAGAGTTTTGCTGACCAGTGACCACCAGTATACGTTGTCTGCCTGAAAAACACTCCATATCTGTGCTCAGTGTGCTGCATATATCTGTGCTCACACTGCTTAATTGTGGGGACTGGGGAGCAGCTGTATTATATAGGAGGAGTACAGTGCAGAGTTTTGCTGACCAGTGACCACCAGTATACGTTGTCTGCCTGAAAAACACTCCATGGCCCTCATTCCGAGTTGTTCGCTCGGTATTTTTCATCGCATCGCAGTGAAAATCTGCTTAGTACGCATGCGCAATGTTCGCACTGCGACTGCGCCAAGTAACTTTACTATGAAGAAAGTATTTTTACTCACGGCTTTTTCATCGCTCCGGCGATCGTAATGTGATTGACAGGAAATGGGTGTTACTGGGCGGAAACACGGCGTTTCAGGGGCGTGTGGCTGAAAACGCTACCGTTTCCGGAAAAAACGCAGGAGTGGCCGGAGAAACGGTGGGAGTGCCTGGGCGAACGCTGGGTGTGTTTGTGACGTCAACCAGGAACGACAAGCACTGAAATGATCGCACAGGCAGAGTAAGTCTGGAGCTACTCTGAAACTGCTAAGTAGTTAGTAATCGCATTATTGCGAATACATCGGTCGCAATTTTAAGAAGCTAAGATTCACTCCCAGTAGGCGGCGGCTTAGCGTGTGTAACTCTGCTAAATTCGCCTTGCGACCGATCAACTCGGAATGAGGGCCCATATCTGTGCTCAGTGTGCTGCATATATCTGTGCTCACACTGCTTAATTGTGGGGACTGGGGAGCAGCTGTATTATATAGAAGGAGTACAGTGCAGAGTTTTGCTGACCAGTGACCACCAGTATACGTTGTCTGCCTGAAAAACACTCCATATCTGTGCTCAGTGTGCTGCATATATCTGTGCTCACACTGCTTAATTGTGGGGACTGGGGAGCAGCTGTATTATATAGGAGGAGTACAGTGCAGAGATTTGCTGACAGTGACCACCAGTATATATAGCAGTACGGTACGGAAGGCCACTGCTCTACTTACCTCTGTGTCGTCAAGTATACTATCCATCCATACCTGTGGTGCATTTCAGTTGTGCGCAGTATATATAGTAGTAGGCCATTGCTATTGATACTGGCATATAATTCCACACATTAAAAAATGGAGGACAAAAATGTGGAGGTTAAAATAGGGAAAGATCAAGATCCACTTCCACCTCGTGCTGAAGCTGCTGCCACTAGTCATGGCCGAGACGATGAAATGCCATCAACGTCGTCTGCCAAGGCCGATGCCCAAAGTCATAGTAGATAGCATGTAAAATCCAAAAAACAAAAGTTCAGTAAAATGACCCAAAAATCAAAATTGAAAGCGTCTGATGAGAAGCGTAAAATTGCCAATATGCCATTTACGACACGGAGTGGCAAGGAACGGCTGAGGCCCTGGCCTATGATCATGGCTAGTGGTTCAGATTCACATGAGGATGGAAGCACTCATCCTCTCGCTAGAAAAATGAAAAGACAAGCAAAAGCACAGCAAAGAACTGTGCGTTCTTCTAAATCACAAATCCCCAAGGAGAGTCCAATTGTGTCGGTTGCGATGTCTGACCTTCCCAACACTGGAATGGAAGAGCTTGCACCTTCCACCATTTGCACGCCCCCTGCAAGTGCTGGAAGGAGCACCCGCAGTCCGGTCCCTGATAGTCAAATTGAAGATGTCACTGTTGAAGTACACCAGGATGAGGATATGGGTGTTGCTGGCGCTGGGGATGAAATTGACAAGGAGGATTCTGATGGTGAGGTGGTTTGTTTAAGTCAGGCACCCGGGGAGACACCTGTTGTCCGTGGGACGAATATGGCCATTGACATGCCTGGTCAAAATACAAAAAAAATCACCTCTTCGGTGTGGAATTATTTCAACACAAATGCGGACAACAGGTGTCAAGCCGTGTGTTGCCTTTGTCAAGCTGTAATAAGTAGGGGTAAGGACGTTAACCACCTAGGAACATCCTCCCTTATACGTCACCTGGACCGCATTCATCAGAAGTCAGTGACAAGTTCAAAAACTTTGGATGACAGCGGAAGCAGTCCACTGACCACTAAATCCCTTCCTCTTGTAACCAAGCTCCTGCAAACCACACCACCAACTCCCTCAGTGTCAAATTCCACCTTACAAAGGAAAGCCAATAGTCCTGCAGGCCATGTCACTGGCAAGTCTGACGAGTCCTTTCCTGCCTGGGATTCCTCCGATGCATCCTTGAGTGTAACGTCTACTGCTGCTGGCGCTGCTGTTTTTGCTGCTGGGAGTCGATCGGCATCCCAGAGGGGAAGTCGGAAGACCACTTGTACTACTTCCAGTAAGCAATTGACTGTACAACAGTCCTTTGCGAGGAAGATGAAATATCACAGCAGTCATCCTGCTGTAAAGCGGATAACTCAGGTCTTGTCATCCTGGGTGGTGAGAAACGTGGTTCCGGTATCCACCATTAATTCAGAGGCAACTAGAGACTTGATTGAGGTACTGTGTCCTCGGTACCAAATACCATCTAGGTTCCATTTCTCTAGGCAGGCGATAACCGAAAATGTACACAGACCTCAGAAAAAGAGTCACCAGTGTCGTAAAAAATGCAGTTGTACCCAATGTCCACTTACCCACGGACATGTGGACAAGTGGAGCAGGGCAGACTCAGGACTATATCACTGTGACAGCCCACTGGGTTGATGTATTGCCTCCCGCAGCAAGAACAGCAGCGGCGGCACCAGTAGCAGCATCTCGCAAACGCCAACTCGTTCCTAGGCAGGCTACGCTTTGTATCACCGCTTTCCATAAGAGTCACACAGCTGACAACCTCTTACGGAAACTGAGGAACTTCATCGCAGAATGGCTTACCCCAATTGGATTCTCCTGAGGATTTTTGACATCGGACAATGCCAGCAATATTGTGCGTGCATTACATATGGGCAAATTCCAGCACGTCCCATGTTTTGCACATACATTGAATTTGGTGGTGCAGAATTATTTTAAAAATTACAGGGGCGTGCAAGAGATGCTGTCGGTGGCCCGAAGAATTGCGGCCCACTTTCGGCATTCAGCCACTGCGTGCCGAAGACTGGAGCACCACCAAACACTCCTGAACCTGCCCTGCCATCATCTGAAGCAAGAGGTGGTAACGAGGTGGAATTCAACTCTCTATATGCTTCAGAGGATGGAGGAGCAGCAAAAGGCCATTCAAGCCTATACATCTGCCCATGATATAGGCAAAGGAGGGGGAATGCACCTGACTCAAGCGCAGTGGAGAATGATTTCAACGTTGTGCAAGGTTCTGCAACCCTTTGAACTTGCCACACGTGAAGTCAGTTCAGACACTGCCAGCCTGAGTAAGGTCATTCTCCTCATCAGGCTTTTGCAGAAGAAGCTGGAGACATTGAAGGAGGAGCTAAAATAGAGTGATTCCGCTAGGCATGTGGGACTTGTGGATGGAGCCCTTAATTCGCTTAACCAGGATTCACGGTTGGTCAATCTGTTGAAATCAGAGCACTACATTTTGGCCACCGTGCTCGATCCTAGATTTAAAACCTACGTTGTATCTCTCTTTCCGGCAGACACAAGTCTGCAGAGGTTCAAAGACCTGCTGGTGAGAAAATTGTCAAGTCAAGCGGAACATGACCCGTCAACAGCTCCTCCTTCACATTCTCCCGCAACTGGGGGTGCGAGGAAAAGGCTAAGAATTCCGAGCCAACCCGCTGGCGGTGATGCAGGGCAGTCTGGAGCGAGTGCTGATATCTGGTCCGGACTGAAGGACCTGCCAACGATTACTGACATGTCGTCTACTGTCACTGCATATGATTCTGTCACCATTGAAAGAATGGTGGAGGATTATATGAGTGACCGCATCCAAGTAGGCACGTCAGACAGTCCGTACGTATACTGGCAGGAAAAAGAGGCAATTTAGAGGCCCTTGCAGAAACTGGCTTTATTTTACCTAAGTTTCCCCCCCTCCAGTGTGTACTCCGAAAGAGTGTTTAGTGCAGCCGCTCACCTTGTCAGCAATCGGCGTACGAGGTTACTTCCAGAAAATGTGGAGAAGATGATGTTCATCAAAATGAATTATAATCAATTCCTCTGTGGAGACATTCACCAGCAATTGCCTCCAGAAAGTAAACAGGGACCTGAGATGGTGGATTCCAGTGGGGACGAATTAATAATCTGTGAGGAGGGGGATGTACACAGTGAAAGGGGTGAGGAATCGGAGGATGATGATGAGGTGGACATCTTGCCTCTATAGAGCCAGTTTGTGCAAGGAGAGATTGATTGCTTCTTTTTTGTTGGGGGCCAAAAAAAAACAGTCATTTCAGTCACAGTCGTGTGGTAGACCCTGTCGCTGAAATGATGGGTTCGTTAAAGTGTGCATGTCCTGTTTATACAACATAAGGGTGGGTGGGAGGGCCCAAGGACAATTCACTCTTGCACCTCTTTTTTCTTTCATTTTTCTTTGCATCGTGTGCTGTTTGGCGACAATTTTTTTGAAGTGCCATCCTGCCTGACACTGCAGTGCCACTCCTAGATGGGCCAGGTGTTTGTGTCGGCCACTTGTGTCGCTTAGCTTAGTCACACAGCGACCTTGGTGCGCCTCTTTTTTTCTTTGCATCATGTGCTGTTTGAGGACAATTTTTTTGAAGTGCCATCCTGCCTGACACTGCAGTGCCACTCCTAGATGGGCCAGGTGTTTGTGTCGGCCACTTGGGTCACTTAGCTTAGTCACACAGCGACCTTGGTGCGCCTCTTTTTTTCTTTGCATCATGTGCGGTTTGGGGACAATTTTTTTGAAGTGCCATCCTGTCTGACACTGCAATGCCACTCCAAGATGGGCCAGGTGTTTGTGTCGGCCACTTGTGTCGCTTAGCTTAGTCACACAGCGACCTTGGTGCGCCTCTTTTTTTCTTTGCATCATGTGCTGTTTGGGGACAATTTTATTGAAGTGCCATCCTGCCTGACACTGCAGTGCCACTCCTAGATGGGCCAGGTGTTTGTGTCGGCCACTTGTGTCGCTTAGCTTAGTCACACAGCGACCTTGGTGCGCCTCTTTTTTTCTTTGCATCATGTGCTGTTTGGGGACTATTTTTTTGAAGTGCCATCCTGCCTGACACTGCAGTGCCACTCCTAGATGGGCCAGGTGTTTGTGTCGGCCACTTGTGTCGCTTAGTTTAGTCACACAGCGACCTTGGTGCGCCTCTTTTTTTCTTTGCATCATGTGCTGTTTGAGGACAATTTTTTTGAAGTGCCATCCTGCCTGACACTGCAGTGCCACTCCTAGATGGGCCAGGTGTTTGTGTCGGCCACTTGGGTCACTTAGCTTAGTCACACAGCGACCTTGGTGCGCCTCTTTTTTTCTTTGCATCATGTGCGGTTTGGGGACAATTTTTTTGAAGTGCCATCCTGTCTGACACTGCAATGCCACTCCAAGATGGGCCAGGTGTTTGTGTCGGCCACTTGTGTCGCTTAGCTTAGTCACACAGCGACCTTGGTGCGCCTCTTTTTTTCTTTGCATCATGTGCTGTTTGGGGACAATTTTATTGAAGTGCCATCCTGCCTGACACTGCAGTGCCACTCCTAGATGGGCCAGGTGTTTGTGTCGGCCACTTGTGTCGCTTAGCTTAGTCACACAGCGACCTTGGTGCGCCTCTTTTTTTTCTTTGCATCATGTGCTGTTTGGGGACAATTTTATTGAAGTGCCATCCTGCCTGACACTGCAGTGCCACTCCTAGATGGGCCAGGTGTTTGTGTCGGCCACTTGTGTCGCTTAGCTTAGTCACACAGCGACCTTGGTGCGCCTCTTTTTTTCTTTGCATCATGTGCTGTTTGGGGACAATTTTATTGAAGTGCCATCCTGCCTGACACTGCAGTGCCACTCCTAGATGGGCCAGGTGTTTGTGTCGGCCACTTGTGTCGCTTAGCTTAGTCACACAGCGACCTTGGTGCGCCTCTTTTTTTCTTTGCATCATGTGCTGTTTGGGGACTATTTTTTTGAAGTGCCATCCTGCCTGACACTGCAGTGCCACTCCTAGATGGGCCAGGTGTTTGTGTCGGCCACTTGTGTCGCTTAGTTTAGTCACACAGCGACCTTGGTGCGCCTCTTTTTTTCTTTGCATCATGTGCTGTTTGGGGACAATTTTTTTGAAGTGCCATCCTGTCTGACACTGCAATGCCACTCCTAGATGGGCCAGGTGTTTGTGTCGGCCACTTGTGTCGCTTAGCTTAGTCACACAGCGACCTTGGTGCGCCTCTTTTTTTCTTTGCATCATGTGCTGTTTGGGGACTATTTTTTTGAAGTGCCATCCTGCCTGACACTGCAGTGCCACTCCTAGATGGGCCAGGTGTTTGTAACGGCCACTTGGGTCGCTGAGCTTAGTCATCCAGCGACCTCGGTGCAAATTTTAGGACTAAAAATAATATTGTGAGGTGTGAGGTGTTCAGAATAGACTGAAAATTAGTGGAAATTATGGTTATTGAGGTTAATAATACTATGGGATCAAAATGACCCCCAAATTCTATGATTTAAGCTGTTTTTGAGGGGTTTTTGTAAAAAAAACACCCGAATCCAAAACACACCTGATTCCGACAAAAAATTTTCAGGGAGGTTTTGCCAAAACGCGTCCGAATCCAAAACACGGCCGCGGACCCGAATCCAAAACCAAAACACAAAACCCGAAAAATTCCCGGTGCACATCACTACAAAAAATATGTCTCTATTAAATTACCCTGGTCATGAGTATATTCAGAATAATAAAATGTCTTTAAAAAACAGAGACTTGCAAAAATTGAGAAAGATTATTTTTTTTTCTTCAATGTAATATACTGTATACTTTGTATTTTTAATGACTGGTACAAAAAATATACAGTATATAATCAATTCTTAGATCATGTGTTCAGGAAATCTTCTAGCTATACATTTAGCTTCAGTCAGATGTATGTTTATTGTTATATTAATAACTCCATTACAGAGAAAATTATGTTTCACGTCACTGCAGAGTTTGACAGAATGATTGCTCTTGATAACAGTGCATTATGCTCCTACTTCTATACATTATGCTCCTACTTCTATCCATCAAATAGGTGTTCACTGACCACTAGCACCTGAAATAAAAAGTAAAAAAATTAGATTTGAATTTGCTGACATGGGAGCAGCGTTTACCGTTAATTGCAACTGTGGATTCCTCTATAAAAATAATACTTAAATCTAACGTCAAGTCCAGGGTCGGCTCCAGGCCTACTAGCACCCTGAGTGAGAAAATTTCAAAGCCCCCATGCTCTATTCGAACATGCCTGGAGCCGGTTCTGGTCAAGTCTTATGCTGGGCATACATGCTACAATTATCTGGCTGATCCGCCCAATATCAGCAGATTGGCCAGATATTTGCAGCGTGTATGTGGCCGACCACCCAAAAATATTGATCAGGTCGGGCATGCCAGATCGCCCAGCATGTCCTCTGCTGCAATATTTTCAAGTGCCATGTCGGCTGTATACCACGGCTGACTGACGGACATTTCATACACTGTGTTAGATATCTCCCAGTCCCAGACATCAGCAGGAACATATAAAATGCCTGTCAGTCTGACAAGCATTATATCTGACTGTGTATGACCAGCATTACACACAGTGGTGGGATTCAAATAAATTAACAACCGGTTCTATGTCCTAATGACCATTTTAAGTATACCGAAAGGTAGTTTAATAATTCATGCATTTAATACTCAAATAACATCCATAATGCGTTATGCCACACACTGTAATGCCAATTACATATTATGATACACACAGTTATGGTCCTGACACCATTTTATGCCCACACACAATAATGCCACTTACATTGCCTGGGGTCTCCTATGCGTTGCCAGGGGTTTCATGCGCGTTGCTAGGGGTCTCCTGTGCATTGCCAGGGGTTTCATGCATGTTGCTAGGGTTCTCCTGTGCGTTGCCAGGGGTTTCATGCATGTTGCTAGGGGTCACCTGTGCGTTGCCAGGGGTTTCATGCGTGTTGCTAGGGGTCTCCTGTGCGTTGTCAGGTGTTTCCTGCGTGTTGCCTGGTATCTCCTGGCCGCTGCCCCAGCAAAGTTGAGAATGGTGGGTGCGGACTTCAGTGGTTACTGCTAGCCCCCGCAGTAGATTGAGACGCGCTGGGGGCTGCGGTAGCGCTTCTGTACCATAGCAGTCACAGCAGTGTAAAAAAAACACCCTCTTAAAATGCCCGCCACCGAGGAGACAGGTGCTAGAGGTCAAATGTGACCTCTAGCATCTGTCTCCTCCTTGGCGGCGGCCATTTTTTTTTTTTTTTACATTGCTATGGTACAGGAGCACTTCCGCAGCCCCCAGCGTGTCTCAATCTACTGCGGGGGCAGCGGCGGCTAGCGCTACTGGGGCAGCGGTGGATTCCATGGGTGCTCCTCGCGGTCCATGGGTGCTCGGGCCCGGGAGCACCCACGCAATTAGCAACCGGTTCTAAGAACCATACCTAACTTTAGGTATCGGTTCTGAAGAACCGGTGCGAACCGGCTGAATCCGACCACTGATTACACATGCTCAGGAGAAACATTTTATTTCTATGCTCCAGTAATCATTTAAAAAGTTTAAAAGCAAAAGAAGCGACTCATATGGGCTACAATAGTTGGAAACAGTGTGACTGTTATCCAATGAGAATGGAGTGCTGTGCAGATTTAAGATGGCTAGAAAAAAACACTATAAATTTGAAGAGACACTTAAAGACACGCCATCCTGCAGTGTTTGGTAAGGTGAATATGATGTGTGTGTTGATTGATTCAATAACATAATATTGCCCAAGGATAACTGTCAAACCTGTACTATGATCCACTCGCACAGCAATTTTGGCTAGGGGTCAGGAAGAGGTTGTGGAACTTGGAAGTGAAGAAAAAGAAAATATGCGTAAGGGATGTAATTAGAAACTAACCAGACAATAAGACAGCGCTTCTCACTTTGTATCAAAGTATTTTTACTTCATATATATATTAAACACAATAAGGCACCGGCCAGTGCCAATACTAAAACATACAAATAATGTTTAAAACATGTTTTACCACATACAAATACTATATATTACACATTGGTATCGCAATCCCAATATGACTCTATTTAAAAAGACATATGGGAATATAGAGTATATAAACGAGCTCTTATTAATGACACATAGCAAGCTTATATAGACAGATCTTCATTAGCTAATAAGCCCACATGTGAAGTGCAAGGTGTTAGTTCAGCAAGCAGCATGAAGTTAATAAGCCAGTCCACATGCAGGTGAATCACGTTGTTAATCAAGCAGATATCATTGATTAAAGTCCATCCATGTTATTACTTATAAAGTTGTTAGTATAGCTGATAGATCTAAATTCAGCTAATATGAAAGCATATATCTGGGAGGCAATAAATAAACACTGCAGTCCACAGTCCACCTAGGGTACATTTACTGTGTACCCAAAATTGATACCTCTCCTTAGTTGATAAAGGGCATTGCAGCCTATTCCGTGGAGACCGGTGGACAGATGAAGACCTGCACAGTGTTCCCTTTAAGGTAGATGCCTCTCTCCAATGTAGTAGCAGTGGCCAATGTAACTGTGAATAGCAGAGTGCGGTATTCCAGCGGCCAAAGAGTCATCAAACGCGTTTCTCCGCCTACCCTCCGGCTTCGGCGGCTTCCTCAGTGTGTGAAATAACTCTCCTCCATTGATAGAGCTTTATATACCGGATTGCCGGTTCGCGCATGCGCAGTGCGCTCGCATTCCAAACCTTGTTTTCAAGGCTGTTCGTTTTGACAGGCACATTACTTGCTTCCTTATTCGGGTCTCATTGTTATTTAATAAACACTGTAGATACCTTTAAGCACCTTTAGATCAGTATTATAGCTGCTTTTAATACTTTGTGTTTGAACATTACGTGCAATATATACTTTTATTATTAAATTATACCATTATACTTATTATACCAAATTCTGCCCTCTAGTGAACAAACCTACATATGGCACAACTGACCTGCATATTAAAATCAGAATAAATTTAGAATGGATCTTCCACATCGCATATAGTGTGTTTAAAACTTAACACTACTATATGTGGCCTTTATCTTTGCTTTATAGATATTTTTTAGTTTTTTTAGTTTTTTTAGGAAGTTTTCAATCATTTAAAATTAATTATATTTTCTATAGTCTCTATATTTTTGATTAGTATTATGATGTTATAAATTTATAATATTCGGCCATAATTTTTCCAGATATAACTACAAATTTATAATATTCGGCCATAATTTTTCCAGATATAACTACAAATTTGGCATAATGTTGGGTCCCATGATCATTACCTAACAACTGCCATTATATACATGATTTTTCTTCACTTAATCCGTATAATGTAGCCAAAAAATGATGATACAGAGTCTCAACCAGTCCTATCATGGATTTATACTTTGTTCACTTTTTCCTCTTTCCTTTCTTTTCTTTTTCGTTCTTACACAACCCCCCCCCCCCCCCCACGCTCCCCACCCCTGGCTCCAATATATTTTTCCATAGAGACAGGCTATACAGACATAAGGTTTCAGAGACATAATAGAGATTCAGTACACACTCACTATCTATATATTTTAGTCCAATGTACCACACATAATTCTAAATTGCATTAAGTTCTACAGTATCGTTAAGACCAATAGGGGTTAGTGTATTCATTTTATATATAAGAAAACTGTGGATCAACATATATTATATATTTGATCACCTGTAAATGTGGGGTCCAGTACATAGGGAGGACTACACGTACTATGCACATTAGATATATGGAACATAGAAGAAATATCTTAAAAGGAGCTAAACATCCATTATCTAATCATGTTATATGTTGTCAGAACTCCAACTTTAACATCTGTACTATGATAGCAATAGAACAAATTAAAAATACTGCAAGGGGTGGTGATCGATTTAACAAACTATGTAAAAGAGAAGCATATTGGATATATAAAATGAATACACTAACCCCTATTGGTCTAAACGATACTGTAGAACTTAATGCAATTTAGAATTATTTGTGGTACATTGGACTAAAATATATAGATAGTGAGTGTGTACTGAATCTCTATTATGTCTCTGAAACCTTATGTCTGTATAGCCTGTCTCTATGGAAAAATATATTGGAGCCAGGGGTGGGGAGCGTGGGGGGGGGGGGGGTTGTGTAAGAACGAAAAAGAAAAGAAAGGAAAGAGGAAAAAGTGAACAAAGTATAAATCCATGATAGGACTGTTTGAGAATCTGTATCATCATTTTATGGCTACATTATACGGATTAAGTGATGAAAAATCATGTATATAATGGCAGTTGTTAGGTAATGATCATGGGACCCAAAATGATGCCAAATTTGTAGTTATATCTGGAAAAATTATGGCCGAATATTATAAATTTATAACATCATAATACTAATCAAAAATATAGAGTCTATAGAAAATATAATTAATTTTAAATGATTGGAAACTTTCTAAAAAAACTAAAAAAACTAAAAAATATCTATAAAGCAAAGATAAAGGCCACATATAGTAGTGTTAAGTTTTAAACACACTATATGCGATGTGGAAGATCCATTCTAAATTTATTCTGATTTTAATATGCAGGTCAGTTGTGCCATATGTAGGTTTGTTCACTAGAGGGCAGAATTTGGTATAATAAGTATAATGTTATAATTTAATAATAAAAGTATATATTGCACGTAATGTTCAAACACAAAGTATTAAAAGCAGCTATAATACTGATCTAAAGGTGCTTAAAGGTATCTACAGTGTTTATTAAATAACAATGAGACCCGAATAAGGAAGCAAGTAATGTACCTGTCAAAACGAACAGCCTTGAAAACAAGGTTTGGAACGCGAGCGCACTGCGCATGCGCGAACCGGCAATCCGGTATATAAAGATCTATCAATGGAGGAGAGTTATTTCACACACTGAGGAAGCCACCGAAGCCGGAGGGTAGGCGGAGAAACGCGTTTGATGACTCTTTGGCCGCTGGAATACCGCACTCTGCTATTTACAGTTACATTGGCCGCTGCTGCTACATTGGAGAGAGGCATCTACCTAAAAGGGAACACTGTGCAAGTCTTCATCTGTCCACCGGTCTCCACGGAATAGGCTGCAATGCCCTTTATCAACTAAGGAGAGGTATCAATTTTGGGTACACAGTAAATGTACCCTAGGTGGACTGTGGACTGCAGTGTTTATTTATTGCCTCCCAGATATATGCTTTCATATTAGCTGAATTTAGATCTATCAGCTATACTAACAACTTTATAAGTACTAACATGGATGGACTTTAATCAATGATATCTGCTTGATTAACATCGTGATTCACCTGCATGTGGACTGGCTTATTAACTTCATGCTGCTTGCTGAACTAACACCTTGCACTTCACATGTGGGCTTATTAGCTAATGAAGATCTGTCTATATGAGCTTGCTATGTGTCATTAATTAGAGCTCGTTTATATACTCTATATTCCCATATGTCTTTTTAAATAGAGTCAAATTGGGATTGCGATACCAATGTGTAATATATAGTATTTGTATGTGGTAAAACATGTTTTAAACATTATTTGTATGTTTTAGTATTGGCACTGGCCGGTGCCTTATTGTGTTTAATATATATATATGAAGTAAAAATACTTTGATACAAAGTGAGAAGCGCTGTCTTTTTGTCTGGTTAGTTTCTTTTATCTTTTGGGGAAATTTGGGATCAAGTTCCCTAAGATCAGCTGCTCTCACTCTGTAGGTGACAGCGCCAGGTGTACATATTTGCAATATTGTTTTGTAGGGATGTAATTAGACTGCTTATTAAGGTTATGTAAGTTGTTCAAGAATTGTAAAAGCTTGTCTAAAGAGGTGAATTTTTAGTGAATGCTTAAACTTGAAGGTTGGGAGACTATTTGGAGGGGGGTATTCAATTGTTTGAAAAGTCAGTTATGACCAACTTTTCAATCAATTGAATTCCACCCAGAGAGTATTATTGTGCATGTGGATTAGAGTTTTTGCAGTATCTTGTAAATGTGGCCATATTTTGGATATGTTTTTAAATGTTCCACTATAATGTGATTTTGATTTTGAGTTTAAAGTTAAACATATTGGGGGGAATTCAAATGTTTAAAAAGTCAGTTGGGTGTCTAATAGACAGGAAAAAACAGACACCCAACCAACTTTTCAAACATTTGAATTTCCCCCTTTGAATCTGGGGAACAAAAGGACAGTTCAGAGTAAAGGATGACACCATCTAGGTTGCAAGTTGGTGAAGTTCATTGTAGAGTTAACAATAGTTCAGTTTAGGCATTCAGTGACATGGACCAATACAGATGGTGATAATAAATCTGGGGAGGAACATTGGGAGCAGTGGCGGAACTAGCGAGCAGTGGGCCCAGGTGCGACAAAATGCTTTGGGCGCTCATCCCGTCCAAGTCCACCCCCTCACCCCTGGAGAGGATCTGGTGAAAGGGACCTGTTCAGGGCCAGGAAAATGGATACCTAGCAACAGTGCTGTAACTAGACAAAAAAAGGGGGATTTGAGGACTGCGCTTGTTCGCCTCACTTGATCAGTTACAGCTGCTATGGAGAAAAAAAGGCTTTCCACTAGCCTCTTAAAATCTGAACCAAAAAATAAAATAAAATATCTCCCAGCGCTTATAATTCTCAAGTGTATCAATATATTTCCTACTATAGTAGCCAAAGTACTCAAATTAATGAATAAATACAATAAAAATGTTATTTCATAAATGATAATATTTCTTTATTTAAAGTATGGTGTTAACAGTACATAAAAAGGGGGGGGGGGAATTTGATCTAAAACTATTAACCAATTAAAATCAATAAAATTGTGATCCTAATACCGGTATACTTTAGACAAAAAACAAAACAACATATAACATGTACTAAAGATGGTAAATTATTTTCAGCTGTTTAACTCAGTTAAAAGTCCACGGTTATAATTTCCAATCATATTCCCATTCCCGGCTGGAGAATTAAATTTTTACTGGGGAAATGAATCCTAGATTTCCAGAAAAAAGGCTATGCTAAAATGGGTCCAGTAACTCTGTTCACTGAAGTAATTTAGTCCTTTGCTCACATCAACATATTATCAAGTTAAAATCAGCATTCTTAGCTAGGAGTATAGTGTATGCAGACTTACTCAAATGCCACAGGTCCAGAAAAAAATGCGGGTGTCTGCCGGCAGACAGTTGTTGGTGCTTTCAGCGATCAACTAGTTTCGCCTGTCTAAGCAGGCTTCCTCAGGATGGCCGAGTGCACCTTCTACCCCGCACTTTAAACTCTCCCAGGCATATGTTACCATGGCGACCGGGATCTCTCCGCCCCTCGCCAATTTCCGCTGCACATAGCCCAGCATTATGTTGTTATGGTGACTGGAATCCCTCGTCGCGTCGCGTCACTTCCGCTTCCTGTCTCTCGCGTTTGTTGTCATAGTAACTCGGATTTTTATAGTGTATTGTTGCTACTCCTAGCTAAGAATGCTGATTTGATCTTGATAATATGTTGATGTGAGCAAAGGACTAAATTACTACAGTGAACAGAGTTACTGGACCCATTTTAGCATAGCCTTTTTTCTGGAAACCTAGGATTCATTTCCCCAGTAAAAATTCAATTCTCCAGCCGGGAATGGGAATATGATTGGAAATTATAACCGTGAACTTTTAACTGAGTTAAACAGCTGAAAATAATTTACCATCTTTAGTACATGTTATATGTTGTTTTGTTTTTTGTCTAAAGTATACCGGTATTAGGATCACAATTTTATTGATTTTAATTGGTTAATAGTTTTAGATCAAATTCCCTCCCCCCTTTTTTTATGTACTGTTAACACCATACTTTAAATAAAGAAAATATAATTTATGAAATAACATTTTTATTGTATTTATTCATAAATTTGAGTACTTCGGCTACTATAGTAGGAAATATATTGATACACTTGAGAATTATAAGCGCTGGGAGATATTTTATTTTATTTTCTGTAACTAGACATTTTAGCGCTGTGTTCAAGAAATGGCATCGGAGCCCCCCTCTATGTAAAACAGGGGCAGTGCGCATCATAGGCGCTCACAAAAATATAGGGGCGTGGCTTCATGGGGAAGGGGTGTGACCACAAAATAATACCAATTCATATAACGGTGCACAGTAGTCTCCATTATTCAAATTACGCTGCACAGTAGCACCACTACACCAGGTAGAGCCCCTTTTACACATTACGGCAGACAGATTCCCCTTTTTAAACATTACAGAAGACAGCATCCCCTTTTTACACATTACAGCAGACAGAGTCCACCTTTTACACATTACGGCAGACAGCGTCCCGTTTTTACACGTTACGGCAGACAGCGTCCCCTTTATTACACATTACGGCAGACAGCATCCCCGTTTTTACACATTATGGCAGACAGCGTCCCCTTTTTACACGTTACAGCAGACAGCATCCTCTTTTTACACATTACGGCAGACAACGTCCCCTTTTTACACATTACGGCAGACAGAGTACCCTTTTTACACATTACAGCAGACAGAATCCCCTTTTTAAACATTACGGCAGACAGACCCCCTTTTTAAACATTACGGCAGACAGAGTCCCCTTTTTTACACATTACGGCAGACAGTCCCCCTTTTTACACATTACGGCAGACAGCGCCCCCTTTTTACACATTACAGCAGACAGTGTCCCCTTTTTACACATTATGGCAGACAGCGTCCTCTTTTTACACATTAAGACAGACAGAATAGATAGATAGAATAGATTATACTTACTGTCTCCATGGTGCAGCAGTTCTTCTGGTAGATGATGATCCCGGGCAGGGGAGAAGGAGGAGGAGGGAGGGGGAGGAGGGTGCCGCAGCAGCGCAATGTAATTGGTGTAGGTGCCTCTGCTGCTGTCCCTCTCCTTCCACATAGGCTGGCCGCTGCCTCTGTGAAGAGGGAAGCGCATCCCAGCATTCACAGTGGCGGAGGACAGCCTATGTAGAAGGAGAGGGACAGAAGTAGCGGCACCTCCACCAATTACATTGCGCTGCTGCGGCTCCCTCCTCCTCCTTCCCCTCCGTGGCCGCTGCGTCCCTGCTGCTCCTCTCCTCAGCAGGTGGCGGTGGCCTGCAGCACACAGCGGCATGTAATGAGTCAAACTGACTCATTACATGCTGCACTAGCTTTGGGCCCCTTGACAGTGGTGGGCCCCAGTGAAAGACACCTCTTGCACTGGCAGTAGTTCCACCACTGATTTGGGGTGATTCAGACCTGATCGTTGCTGTGCGTTTTCGCACAGCGGGTGATCAGCAATTAACTGCGCATGCGTATGCACCACAACGCGCACGTGTGATGGCAAACAACAACAGACATTGCCGAATAGCAGCAGGCTGGTGTGAAAATTTAAATCGCACAGCCATTCACATGCGGATTGACTGGAAGAGGCCATTTGTGGGTGGTAACTGACCGTTTTCTGGGTGTGTCAGGGAAAATGCAGGCATTCCCTAGCGTTTTCAGGGAGGGTGTGTAACATTGGCTCCGAACCCGATCAGCCTATTCTCATCGCACTGTAGGAGTAAGTCCTGGGCTGCACACAGACTGCACACACTGGTAAAAACTATTCACTGGTGAGTGTGGTGCGAACAGGTTTGCAGCTGTCCACTTACTGAGGTATTTTTTAAGCAGCTCTTCGTACACATGTGATCGCATACTTCCATGGCGAATATACACTCCCCTTAGGTGTTGACTATCTGATAACAGGACAACAATTTTAGCAGCCCAGTGATCAGGTCTGAATCACCCCCATTGTCCACATAGATAGATTGATTATGAAGAAATTCAATAGGCTGCACAAATAATATAAAACACTTTTTTAGCCTCCAGATTCCAGATATTATAGCTGTATAGAAAATAGGCAGGGAAAGGTATAAACAACAGACAACTCTGCCAAATGTGATCACTTTGGCTTCAAAGTCCCATCCAAAATAACAACAAACTAAAAAGAGTGCTCTATCATTGTGGATAGGTCATACTGGTCTGCCAGCCTGGACAGTGGAGGACAAAGACTTCATTCACATGATGGACGTATTTGACAGGAGACTGACCATCCCTATGAAAACCAAAATCAGCAAACCTCATTGATATAATTTATAATAGAGATGAGCGGGTACGGTTTCCTGAGAACCAAACCACCCCGAACATCCCATCCCGAGCCCAGATCTGAGACTCAGAAACCATAATGAGGCAAAATGTCATCATCCTGCTGTCGGATTCGTGTGACCACTGTCTCTCTCTCTGTGGGTGGTGGCATCGGGTGGGGTTAATGTGTGCTCTATAGGGGTGCTGCTGCAGTCACTGTGGTGTACCTGGGCTGTGTTGGGGTGCTGTCCTGGCTGACCTGGCTGTCACTGGTGTTTCATGTGCTGTTATGGCTGGGTGCTGCAGCTGTACATGGGTGTTACTGACCTGGCTGTCACTGTGTTGTGCAGGGTGCAGGGGCACTGTCCTCCTGTATGCTGTAAAATATAGGGGTGCTGATGGCCCTGTATTTTGTAAAAATTCAGGGGTGCAATTGTTACAAATTAAAAGCACACTGCTCCTGTATGCTGTAAAATATAGGGGTGCTGCTGGCCCTGTATACTATGAAAATTCAGGGGTGCAGTTGTTAAAAATTAAAAGCACACTGCTGTATGCTGTAAAAGATAGGGGTGTTGCTGTTCAAATAACATTACACTGGCCCTATATGCTATAAAAATTGAGGGGTGCAATTGTTTAAAATTAAAAGCATGCTGCTGTTTGCTGTAAAATACAGGGATGTTGCTGTTCAAATAACATTACACTGGGTCTGTATGCTATAAAAATTCAGGGATGCAGTAAAAATCAATGTACACTGGCCCGGTCTTGTATGTTGTAATAATTTTAGGGTGCAGTGAAAATCAATGTATACTGGCCCTGTCTTGTATGCTGCAATACTTCTAGGGTGCAGTGAAAATCAATGTACACTGGCCCTATCTTGTATGCTGTAAAATTACAGGGGTGTTGTGAAAATACAGGGGTGCTGACTCTGTCTGTGGTTGCGATGTCTAGGCCTGACCTTCACAAAACTGTATGGTAATAGATGTCTCCTACCACCATTTGCACCCCCCCCCCCCCTGCAAGTGCTGGTAGGAGCACTGCCAATCCAGTTGCTGATATTGAAATTGAGGATTTTGAGGAAATTGAGGATTGTAGAAGTACACCAGGTTGAGGAGGATATGGGTGTAGCTGGCGCTGTGGAGGAAGTTGACGATGAGGATTATTATGGTGATGTAGTTTGTTTGAATAAGGCACCAGTGGAGACAGTTGTTGGCCATAGGATGAAAAAGCCCATTGTCATGCCTCGGTAAAATACCAAAAAAGCCACCTCTTCGGTGTGGAATTATTTCTACACAAATCCGGACAACAGGTGTCAAGCCATCTGTTGCCTTTATCAATTCATAATAAGTAGGGGTAAGGATGTTAAACACCTAGGAACATCCTTCCTTATACTTCACCTGCAGTGCATTCATCATAAGTCATTGTCAAGTTCAGAAACTTTGGGTAATAGCATAAATAGTCCACTGACACCTAAATGATGTGGTTTGTTTAAATAGTATTTATCTGTGAGGATGAGGATGTAAACACTGAAGAGGGGGAATCTGAGGATGAGGATGACATCTTCCCACTGTTGAGTCAGTGTGTGCAAGGAGAGATTAATTGCTTCTTTTTTGGTGGGGGCCCAAACAAACCAATAATTTCAGCCACAGTCGTGTTGCAGACCCTGTCGCTGAAATGATTTGTTTGTTAAAGTGTGCATGTCCTGTTTATACAACATAAGGGTGGGTGGGAGTGCCACATTCTGCCTCCTGACGAAGCTGCCCATGTGTGGAGAAATGCATAGAGGAAACAGAATTAGATGCTCTCTGGGATTGGACCGTGGTTCATAGATATTGAATGCCCACCACGATCGAGCACACCCCGCTACAGTGACTACCACTGTGCTGCTCACATCACTACACATCAACGAGCAGGCACGAGTAGCGGTTTCTGACACTGCCTGAGACCTGAACACAGCTATGGCAACCTGCGCCCCTGAATTCACTGCCTGACAGTGTACGGCCACACACAGCTGACACCTCCGCCTGGGTATCGATGCTACAAGCAGCGGTTGCTATGGTCACTGCACCCATGGCAAGGAACTATACTTAGAGGGTCTATGTACTGCCGAGAAAGCTATGGACAATTTGACAGGTATACTCAACGGCAAATTTGTATTTCTATATACTGACAATTTGCGGGCATTTATTAACAATACCAATTGATATCAACTGCATACTATTCATCAGCAAAGCCAATAGTTACATATTTTTTGGTGACATTATAATACTCACTAACCAGCTACTGTGGAGCACTCAGTGGACCTGTGCACATACTATTCCACTGGTAAACTTGAAGTGAGTGGGATGAACTGCTGAATGGACACATGCCTTAATATATGCAATCTTATTTCATTTAATCTAGCTGTTCTCACTTGGTCAGTAGCACCATGCAGCTCTTTTTGATACCAACAGAACTGCATTGAGTGTTTATGCCTGATATATCATAAGGGGTGTTTGAAAATATATGCTTTGAGCATCTTGTATACTAATATATTGATTATACCAGGGATCCTAATATTATACCACATAAGAAGTATACTTTTGCAAGTGTAATAACTAACTTACCATATGAAATTTGTTTTTTATTGTTTTTTAATGTGCTGTTTGTAATAAAAATTAGTATTTTATTGGATCGTTTCTGTGGTTCTGAGCGCCTACCTGGTAGAATCTACATACTAGCATTTGCATTATTGAAGAGGTTGGCTACCTCTTCAGCAGGTGGCTGCTGATCTACAGAGGCGTATCTACATCCGCCTACACAGCACCAACAAACCTTAATATTTTCATAGTTTGTTAAAGTGTGCGTGTCCTGTTTATACCACATAACGGTGTGTAGGAGGGCCCAAGGACAATTTCATTTTGCATGTCTATTCTTTGCCACATCATTCCAGGGGTGCTGCCCAATATGGGGTGCTGCCCCTCTGCCCTTTCAGTCCAGGGGTGATGACCCACTGCTATTTAAATCCAGGGGTGCTGTTGCCTGTCTGCTGTGCTGTGTAATTCTCCAGGGGTGCTGCCTATGCTGTTTAAGTCCAGGGGTGCTGCTGTACTTGATCCTAGATTTAAATGAAAGCCTAGAGCAGATATGAAACAAGCTTCAACATCACAAACAGATTTGTGAAAACTAACCGCAAAGGTGTTAATAGAAATTGCCGAAGTGTTTTTAAATAAAGTGGGGAGAGACCACATTTGTGGCCATAGTCAGTGTGACTCAGGAAAGACTGAATCATAATCCAGCGCAACTACCAGAGAGGTAAACATGATGTTTTCTGCCGGAGCACTAGAGAGAGGTTCTTCTAAGTTACTTCATGTTATGGACTCACTCAAATGAATGGCTCCAATTAGTCAACCTTAATTTTGTTTTATTTTTGATGTTCCACATTTTGGGATTATTTATTTAGAAGATGCACATTTGTTGTACAGGGATCTTCTTTTCCTAAGGACTGCATAGGGTTATTGCAAGACCTTGCGGTGTTAGAAAAACAGAGTTTCAGTGTTCTTGCATTGCATTAGCTTTCCATTGCACTGCAGCACTAGATGGGCCAGAACTCCTGTGAGGCACAAACAGTTACTGAATAAGGCCCAGTATGGAGTCTTATGGTGGCTTACAGCTTGGAAGATATCTGGCTTTCCAGGCTGAGGCATGCTGTGGGCCCAGAGGTTAGCATTGCTTCCTCCCACAGTCCTACTTATAGTATGAAATGAGTTTGGACTGTAGAGTGGTAAGCTCTGCTAGGACAGAGGCTCAATAACAAAAAAAATTACTGCACAGCCGTGCTTAGTAATTTACCGACCCCACCCAAACTCAACATGCGTGTAACTGGGAGCTGTGAAAAACAAAAATAAGGCATCTGCCACAAAATATGTAAAAAAAAATGCAATAAAAAAATGGGAAAAAAAAGAAACCCACGAGATTTCACAAAATAAGTCTCCAGACTCTGTGGAGGGGAATATATCCAATCTTGATCCTGTGGTATACACCAGTTTATTTGTATCCCAGCAATAAATCTGAAAATATCTTAATCCCTGAAAATGGAGAAGGGGGTAAATTTTGGAGGCTTTGGCCCCTAGTTTTTCAGTTTGTCTAATAATGTGGTAATTAATAATTAAATATTTGCTTGGTTGATGTCCTTTCTGTTTCACACCAATATAGGAGTGGAGGTGCAAGCCTGTGTGTTGTTCCTGATTGCATGTGCCTCTCTAATTTTTAATCACCTTCTTGACACTGTCCTCTTCCTCTTGCCTCTTTTCATAATGTGAAAAGTCTTCAAATATGGAGTTGGTATGTTTGTAGCCAGCTATGATTCTGACAACTTGGTGAGCTCTAATTTATGTGGATGAAAGAAAGAAATTTAAAGATAGAGCAGCCAATGCCTGGAAAATAACAATTGGTCTAGATATTTAGACAACCAAGGAACTTAGTGCTTCCAACCGTCTCGAAGATATCTCCCATACTGCTCAATCGATCAGCTAGTGTGGACCAGTGCACTGAAATGTGGGGATTACCAGAAATCAAGATTCTTACAATCATCACAGATAATGGGAGCAACGTGGTTGCCAAATTTAGACTGGAAGAAGTGGAAATAAGCTCGGCAGATTCAGAAAAGGATGAGGAGAGTGGGGGAGAACGTGAAAATGAAGAGTAAGGGAATACTATTAGAGTTATTAAATTTAAATATCTATATATTTAAAAATGTTTTATCATTAAAATAATAATGAAGTCCTCTTTTTGTCCTCTTTCTGTCTGTTTCTCAGGTATGAAAGCATCATAGAGCAGATGCAGTGTTTTGTTCACACATTACTGCCGTCAACCTGATTCACAAAGAAACTTAGAAACATAGAATTTGATGGCAGATAAGAACCACTTGGCCCATCTAGTCTGCCTTTTTTTTTAACCATATTTTTATCTCAAAACTTATTTGATCCTTATTTCTTTGTAAGGATATCCTTATGTCTATCTTATGCATGTTTAAATTGATCTACTGTCTTAGCCTCTACCACCTCTGATGGGAGGCTATTCCACTTGTCCACTAAACTTTCTGTGAAGTAATTTTTCCTCATATTTCTCGTGAACCTCCCCCCCTCCAATCTCAATGCATGTCCTCGTGTCCTATTGCTTCTCTTCATATGGAGAATGTTTCCCTCCTGGACATTGTTAAAACCCTTGATATATTTGAAAGTTTCTATCATGTCCCCCCTTTCCCTTCTCTGCTCCAAGTCTCTGTTGAATGTCTCTTGGAAAAGGTGAAAGCAGTTTTGCAGGTCTTCAGTTGCAATAGAGAAACTTTGTCAGCTCTGTGGACTTACTCTAATTAAAGATTGTTTGACTAATAGCTCTACACTGGTACTCTCCACTTATCAAGACACTGCATCTTATTGAAAAAAAATGTTCAATCCCACTACAAATTCAAAACTGTGGGAATTTCCAACACAACATTAGCCTCAAATCCGCTCATTCAGAGGTTTAACTCTCTTATCTTTCCCCTATTAATTGTTGACTTATTTAAGCTCTTGAGATCTGCAGACATTTCTGAGTTGTGACCTTACTATACAGTACATTAGGTCTTATCTCTTTCGGCTGGACAGACATCTCACTTACTGTTGCTTATTCTATTCAGTGTTGTCATTGTTTAAAGCTCTTTTATCTTTTTTTCAATTATTCACTGCTCGAATAATGTTTAATCAACTACATAAATGTACCTCTATTATTTGTACATCCCTTAACCCTCACCTTTTTTATTTCTGTTTCCTACTCTTAACCCCATGACATTTAATTTTCAATAAAAATGTATATATATATATATATATATATATATACCGGTATATAAAGACTGTATGACAAAATGGCCCAACACATTTCAGATGGATTCACACCTTCAGGTAAAGGAATTTGTGGTTCAAATTGCAGATGAGATGGGTTGGGATTGACTCCTGCCAGGTGAGTGGATGAAGTTAACTACTATCAGAGAGCTCTTGCTGCCCTTTGCTGACTATTCAAAATACTTCAAAGTGATACAATGGGGTATATTCAATGGATGTCAGATCCTTTCCAAAAAAAAACCTGTTGGATATGGCCCCAGAATTGACTTGTCGGAAAAAAGGCAGGGGCATTGAATAGGGCAGAACAGATTCTGACCTAAAAATGTCAGAAACTGCCATCTTTCCGCCAAGACAGTAGTTTCCGACTACAATTGAATACCCCCAATAGTCTCTATCTTTGATTGTGCCAGTCTTACTGGACTTAATTACTCACCTCTCCCAGTTCTCTCTGGTATCAGCTCACAGAGGCCTGCACGGACTGGAAGGGAAAATGAAAGTTAACCTGGAACAAATCTTCAGCTGCTTTCTATTTCCAAATGAGGCAAAGTTTTCTACACTTGCAGCTGTTGCTTGTTTTCTTGACCCAACAGTTGCTGGAGATGCAATCACTGTGGACATGCTGGAGATGCAATCAAACAATGATGGAATCCAATAACTTTTAGAAGAAGCAGAAAAATGTTTCCTCTTCAGTGCATCCACAGCACAGGGGGATGATTAGTTGAATACAGATCATGGGGATGCATCAATGAAGGATGATGTTGAAGAGGTGCCCTCAAGAGTAAAGCAACCACAATTTAGGTTTTTGTCCACCAAGTCTGCATCTTCACTGTCAAAATCACCAAAGGCCAGTGCTCAACAAGAAATAAGGAAATACAAAGGTGGGCTTTCATCTCAGAAGATCCCATATTTTGAATATGGGATGTACTAAGAGTTTGTATTTTGTAATGTGGTGAATTATTTGATATTGCCACATTTTTGCCACTTCGGTGAACATTGTGTTTTTATATAATAAAGATATATGTTTGTATCCACTATTTGCCTAGGTGATTTGTTTATCTCGAGGCACTAAGAAGCACATGAACAATGAGAGCGATATGTCTGTTATCATTATTATTTCTATTATGACTAGAGATGAGCAGGTCCAGTTTCCTAAAAACCGAACCCACCAGAACCTCCACATTATGAGTAGATCTCACCTGTTTTGGATGGCCCCAAAAAGTCCCTCCTCATGATTCAGACATCATTTCACTCAGAACACCAAAGGGAGAGGATGTGGGACTGTGGGCTCTGGGTGGGACTGTGGTCTTTGTGAGGCACTAAAATGAACAGGACACTGGAGGGAGGAGGTGGTGGACTATGGGCTCTATGTGGCACTAAATGCCATTGGACTTGGCTCTGGAAAACTGTGTAACGTAAAGGCAAAGCCATTTCAGTAATAAAGAGACACTGCTATATATATATATATATATATATATATATATATAAAATGAATAGGCAGCCCATAAATAGGCAATGAACATGGTGCCCTCCTAATGGAGGTACAAGCAGCAATGTCCCCTGGGAAAGAACGTGGCAGTCCCCTCAACAGCAGCACAGGAACCGGGCTGCAGTCATTGGATTTTCTGAAAAGAAGTAATATATTCAAATATAGAAAGTCATTCTAAAACACCTATGTTTCAATGCCACGCAGGGTGTTTTTTTCATTTTGCATTTATATATATATATATATATACATACATAAAATTACTATTATAAAATCTGCCATTGGACTGGAGTACTGTGTAACTTAAAGGCAGTGTGTTATAAAATAATGTCACTGGGATTGCTGTGAGGCAATGTGTTGTGTGTTCAAGCACTGTGTACAAATAAATAAAATAAAACTTTTATGTGTTCGGCACTATGTTAAAAAATAATTTCATTAGGGTGCCATTGCTGTGAAGCAAGGTGTTGTGTGTTCAGGTATCACGTTAACATTCTTTAAATAAAACTGTTTTGTGTTCAGGCCCTGTGTTAAAAATAATGTAATTAGGGTGCCATTGCAAGGAGTGCTGTGAGCCAATATGGATCAATCAATAGAAGAGCAGGAGCAGCAACCCAGTACTAGTGGTGTGACTGCTGCCAGTCATGAGAGTACTTTAACATCTACTAAAGTTGGTCCAGGGGACATAAAGACTAAGAAAGTGCTACTTAAATATAAACAATATTTCACAATGTTAAAGAAAACATCACCTCTAATGATAAAGAGAAATTTTAGTGCAAAAAAACCATAACATTGCCAACATGCTATACACCCCACATGGTGGCAAGTAAATGCTCAGGTGCTGGTCTTTCTTTGCGAGTGGTGGTAAGCTAGTGCTACTGCTGTTTCATGCACTAGAATGCTTTTTGTGGAAGCCGGGGATAAAAACAGTAAGGCATCTTCTTGTGTAATCTCATATGATGATGTAACACTGTTTTGCTCTGAATCTAATAGAGGTGTCACCTGTAAAACAGCAAATCAGTGCAGAAATATAAAACACTTCACTGAATAATAAACTGTGTGTTAACAAACTTCACAAATCCCTGAGGAGAGCCTAGGGGTGTCCACAAGTGCAATGAGTGAGTCCTACACTTCTGACACTGTGCACATAGAGAAGTTAAGAAGGTGACATAGAAATTGAGCATGCTACTGTGGAAGTGCAACAGGCTGAGGGTATATATAATGCTCACGAGTATGTTAACTATGAGGTTTTTGATGATGAGGATATTGTATATGTCAAAGTAAAGTGTACAAAGAAAAAAGAAAGACTATGTTGGGGCACACTTGATGGATATAAAATATGTTACTTAAAACTTAACTTTTATTATGGTTAATCATAAAAGAAGAATGGACACAGACTTACATACAAAAACAGTCAACTTAGGTGGAGTTGAATGGTATTAGTATAAGGGGTTGACATACCCCATGTTGACAACAAGCAAATTGCTAAGTGTACATAACCAATTCCAATAAAACCTCTGGTGAAAAATATAAAAATCAAAGATATGTATAATATCTTAGTATATCAGGAGTACAATATCTACTTGATAATGGCTCCCTTGGTTTTTGTAATGGTTGTGCTATTGAAGCTTCTTTCTCTGGTAGGTGGTCTTGCAAAAAATTGTAGTTCTAATTAGTAGAATAGGTATAGAGGTAAGGCCAATGTTTTCTCCACCACTTCTGCTGTTTGTTGATGATTGGAGCTACTGCACCTGATATTCCAAGGTAGTCACCTGACCTTGTACTGATCAGGCCTGTCACTGCTTTACTTCCAAGATCAGATGGATTTGGGTGTAGCCAGTGAAGTATGGCAGTAGTAATATGATTCAAACAAATGAGAGAGCATGTGGTTTCGGCATTTATTCCAAGTTGAAAACTTCTGCTGTCCCGCTAATCTGCTCCAAGTCCCTGTTACATTTGCATTGCAGGGAACTTGATATCTGGCAGTGGATGAGAGGGTTCTCGAAAAAAAGAAAGTGGAGAGAGAGAGAGAGTGTGCCCCAACTTCTGCTGTTCACCGTCATATAGAATTATAGTGGACGGTGAATGAGAGAGAGGGGGTACAGAGAGGAAAAAGGAGGTGTTGAGCTGAGACTCCCCAAAATTACCATGAATAAGTGTCTATCATTGACAATATTGGACCTCTGCTCTCAAAGGCATTGTGAAAAACTGATAACCTTTCATAGGGAGTGATGGTTTGTCAAGTAATATTGGATATGTAAAAGATTGCAAGAAGGTTATGAATATGTTTCAGTCATTGGCAATACAATATGTGATACATTCATTGATAATCCACATGGAAAAGTTACCACCTAATTTTCTGCAAAGGTTGTACAATAAAATATGCAACACATTAATCTGAGTACTAGTTAGGTTATAAGTATAATACATTAAATAGTAACCCACATGAAAAAGGAAAACATCTAATTGCATACCAAATAGTGAAGTTTGACATGAGGCATGAGGCACAAAATGGTAAATATAGCTGCCATGTAGGCTAAAGAAATTTACACCAGAGTGAGAAGGAATATGTTGCTAAAATAGATTAGAGAGCCACTATATGAGAGGTTTCTATAATAAAGAAAGCCACAATGGGCTATATGATACCAAGAGAGCAGGTGTGGACCAGACCATGCACTCTCTGGCTCCACTAGTTCACAGATGGGCCGTTTCACCACTGTGTGGCTAGTTTACTGTGAACAAAACAGGAATGAGCCACTGTCGTAGCTCATAAAAGTACTCCTACCTTAAGGAGGGGTTCAAGGACCCCCAAAATCAAGGTTTTCCAAAGCAAGGGATACATTAAAAAAAAACCTGACACACTGGTATAAACCAGAGATGTGCATCTGGCACTTTTTGTGTTTTGGTTTTGGTTCTAATTCCACTTTCGTGTTTTGGTTTTGGCTTAATTTTGCCAAAACCACCCTTTTGTGTTTTGGTTTTGGAAGTGGATGATTTTTGAAAAAAACATAAAAACAGCTAAAATCACAGAATTTGGGGTAATTTTGCTCCTTTGGTATTATTAACCTCAATTACAATCATTTCCACTCATTTCCAGTCTATTCTGAATACCTCACACCTCACATTATTGTTTTTAGGCCAAAAGGTTGCACCAAGGTTGCTGGATGACTAAGCTAAGCAACAAAAGTGGACAACACAAACACCTAGCCCATCTAGGAGTGGCACTGCAGTGTCAGACAGGAGGGCAGATATAAAAAAGCCCCAAATAGCACATCATGCAAAGAAGAAAAAGAATTGCAATGAGGTAGTTATTAGTGATGTGCAACGAAAATTTTTCGGGTTTTGTGTTTTGGTTTTGGATTCGGTTCCGCGGCCGTGTTTTGGATTCGGACGCGTTTTGGCAAAACCTCCCTGAAAATTTTTTGTCGGATTCGGGTGTGTTTTGGATTCGGGTGTTTTTTACAAAAAACCCTCAAAAACAGCTTAAGTCATAGAATTTGTGGGTCATTTTGATCCCATAGTATTATTAACCTCAATAACCATAATTTCCACTCATTTTCAGTCTATTCTGAACACCTCACACCTCACAATATTATTTTTAGTCCTAAAATTTGCACAGAGGTCGCTGAATGGCTAAGCTAAGCGACACAAGTGGCCGACACAAACACCTGGCCCATCTAGGAGTGGCACTGCAGTGTCAGGCAGGATGGCACTTCAAAAAAATTGTCCCCAAACAGCACATGATGCAAAGAAAAAAAGAGGCGCACCAAGGTCGCTGTGTGACTAAGCTAAGCGACACAAGTGGCCGACACAAACACCTGGCCCATCTAGGAGTGGCACTGCAGTGTCAGGCAGGATGGCACTTCAAAAAAATTGTCCCCAAACAGCACATGATGCAAAGAAAAAAAGAGGCGCAATGAGGTAGCTGTGTGATTAAGCTAAGCGACCCAAGTGGCCGACACAAACACCTGGTCCATCTAGGAGTGGCACTGCAGTGTCAGACAGGATGGCACTTCAAAAAAATAGTTCCCAAACAGCACATGATGCAAAGTAAAAAAGAGGCGCAATGAGGTAGCTGTGTGACTAAGCTAAGCGACCCAAGTGGCTGACAAAAACACCTGGCCCATCTAGGAGTGGCACTGCAGTTTTCTAGCGAGAGGATGAGTGCTTCCATCCTCATGTGAATCTGAACCACTAGCCATGAACATAGGCCAGGGCCTCAGCCGTTCCTTGCCACTCCGTGTCGTAAATGGCATATTGGCAAGTTTACGCTTCTCATCAGACACTTTCAATTTTGATTTTTGGGTCATTTTACTGAACTTTTGTTTTTTGGATTTTACATGCTCTCTACTATGACATTGGGCATCGGCCTTGGCAGACGACGTTGATGGCATTTCATCGTCTCGGCCATGACTAGTGGCAGCAACTTCAGCACGAGGTGGTAGTGGATCTTGATCTTTCCCTATTTTAACCTCCACATTTTTGTTCTTCATTTTTTAATGTGTGGAATTATATGCCAGTATCAATAGCAATGGCCTACTAAAATATATACTGCGCACAACTGAAATGCACCACAGGTATGGATGGATAGTATACTTGACGACACAGAGGTAGGTAGAGCAGTGGCCTTCCGTACCGTACTGCTATATATACTGGTGGTCACTGTCAGCAAACTGCAAAACTAAAATGCACCACAAGTATAGAATCTAGATGGATAGTATACTTGACGACACAGAGGTAGGTAGAGCAGTGGCCTTCCGTACCGTACTGCTATATATACTGGTGGTCACTGTCAGCAAAACTCTGCACTGTACTCCTCCTATATAATACTGCTGATCCCCAGTCCCCACAATAAAGCAGTGTGAGCACAGATATATGCAGCACACTAGCACAGATATGGAGTGTTTTTCAGGCAGACAACGTATACTGGTGGTCACTGTCAGCAAAACTCTGCACTGTACTCCTCCTATATTTTATACTGGTAGTCCCCAGTCCCCACAATAAAGCAGTGTGAGCACAGATATATGCAGAACACTGAGCACAGATATGGAGTGTTTTTCAGGCAGACAACGTATACTGGTGGTCACTGTCAGCAAGACTCTGCACTGTACTCCTCCTATATAATACAGCTACTCCCCAGTCCCCACAATTAAGCAGTGTGAGCACAGATATATGCAGCACACTGAGCACAGATATGGAGTGTTTTTCAGGCAGACAACGAATACTGGTGGTCACTGTCAGCAAAACTCTGCACTGTACTCCTCCTATATAAAACAGCTGCTCCCCAGTCCCCACAATTAAGCAGTGTGAGCACAGATATATGCAGCACACTGAGCACAGATATGGAGTGTTTTTCAGGCAGACAACGTATACTGGTGGTCACTGTCAACAAAACTCTGCACTGTACTCCTCCTATATAATACAGCTGCTCCCCAGTCCCCACAATTAAGGAATAAGCACAAATATTTTTGCATCAAGATTAATAAACGGAGAGGACGCCAGCCACATCCTCTCCCTAACATTTCCAATGCACGAGTGAAAATGGCGGTGACGCGCGGCTGCTTATATAGAATCCGAATCTCGCGAGAATCCGACAGCGGGATGATGACGTTCAGGCGCGCTTGGATTAACCGAGCCATACGGGAGAATCCGAGTATGCCTCGGACCCGAGTAAAATGGGTGAAGTTCGGGGGGGTTCGGTTTACGAAGAACCGAACCCGCTCATCACTAGTAGTTATATGACTAAGCCAAGCGACACACATAATTAGCCCATCTAGGCATGGCACTGCAGTGGCAGACAGGAGGGCAGATATAAAAAAAAGGCCCCAAACAGCACATGATGCAAAGAAGAAAAAAAGGTGCACCGAGGTTGCTGTATGACTAAGCTAAGCGACACAACCACCTGGCCTATCTAGTAGTGTCACGCAGTGGATGAATGTCGAGAGTGGGCCGCAATCGTTCGGTCCACTGACAGCATCTCCAGCACGCTCCAGTCACTTTTAAAAAAATCTGCAATTGGTGGATTTATACGGCAGTACCCCAGGACTAATACAGCAGTACCCCTAGACTCATACGGCAGTGTCACACAGGATGGCACTTTTCAAAAACTAGGCCCCAAACAGCACCTCATGCAAAGATGTCAGAGAGGTGCAATAAGGTAGCTGTATGGCTAAGCCAAGCGACACTTACAATTTCAACTGGAATTATACGTCCAAATCACTGGAATTATACGTCCAAATCACTGGAATTAATTGGCAAAATCACTGTAATTAATAATTATACGTCCAAATCACTGTAATTATACTGCAAAATCACTGTAATTATACGTACAAATAACTGGAATTAATTGGCAAGATCACTGTAATTAATAATTATACGTCCAAATCACTGGAAATAATTGGCAAGATCACTGTAATTATATGTCCAAATCACTGGAATTAATTGACAAGATCACTGTAATTAATAATTATACGTCCAAATCACTGGAATTATACATCCAAATCGCTGGAATTATACGTCCAAATCACTGGAATTAATTGGCAAAATCACTGGAATTAAAAATTATACATCCAAATCACTGTAATTATACTGCAAAATCACTGAAATTATATATCCAAATCACTGGAATTAATTGGCAAGATCACTGGAATTAATAATTGTACGTCCAAATCACTGGAATTAATTGGCAAGATCACAGTAATTATATGTCCAAATCACTGGAATTAATTGACAAGATCACTGTAATTAATAATTATACGTCCAAATCACTGGAATTATACATCAAAATCACTGGAATTATACGTCCAAATCACTGGAATTAATTGGCAAAATCACTGGAATTAATAATTATACGTCCAAATCACTGGAATTATACATCCAAATCACTGGAATTATACGTCCAAATCACTGGAATTAATTGGCAAGACCACTGTAATTAATAATTATACGTCCAAATAACTGGAAGTAAATGGCAAAATCTCGCTATCGCCTGCCTAGTGAAGTGGAATCTAGAAGGGATTTGGTACCGGGGACACTATACCTCCATCAATTGTCTAAATCCCACTGCACTAATGGCAGATACCGGATGCACGTCTAACACCAACATAAGTGTCAAGGCCTTAATTATGAGAGCTTCCATCGTCATGTGAAGCTGAACCACTAGTCATGAACATAGGCCAGGGCCTCAGCCGTTCCTTGCCACTCCGTGTCATAAATGGCATATTGGTAAGTTTACATTTCTCCTCAGACCATTTCAATTTCTTTTTTTGGGTCTTTTTACTGAACTTTGTTTTTTTGTATTTTACATGCCCTCTACTATCACATTGGGCATCGGCCTTGGCAGACGACGTTGATGGCAATTCATCGTTTATATCATGACTAGTGGCAGCAGCTTCAGCACTAGGAGGAAGTGGTTCTTGATCTTTCCCTATTTTATCCTCCAAATTTTTGTTCTCCATTATTTTTTTGGAGTTATATAACACAATATGTGGCACAGGAATGACTGATGGCTGATGGCCAGGACACTACCACTGGTCTGATGCAGCACAACACAGCAACACTGTGAGGGACTTGTTATTATTATACGGCAGCAGTGGACATATAGCAGCAGCATATACCACTGTGACTGCCTCGTCACTGGAATGACTGATGGACAGGACACTACCACTGGTCTGATTCAGCACAACCCAACAACACTGTAAGGTACTTGTGGTTGTTATAATTATTATAATACTGTAGCAGTGGACATATAGCAGCAGCGTATACCACTGTGACTGCCTCGTCACTGGAATGACTGATGGACAGGACACTACCACTGGTCTGATTCAGCACAACACAACAACACTGTAAGGTACTTGTGGTTGTTATAATTATTATAATACTGTAGCAGTGGACATATAGCAGCAGCGTATACCACTGTGACTGCCTCGTCACTGGAATGACTGATGAACAGGACACTACCACTGGTCTGATGCAGCACAACACAACAACACTATAAGTGACCTATACAGCTACACTGGACATATGGCAGAAGAGGACACCACCACTGTAATTGGTCACTGGACTGATGCTGCACTAGATACTCCCCCTGGTCTAATGCAGGACAACACAGCACCACTGAAAGGGACTTATACAGCTACACTGGATATATGTCAGCAGAGGACACCACCACTGTGATTGGTCACTGGACTGATGCTGCACAAGACACTTCCCCTGGTCTAATGCAGGACAACACAGCACCACTGAAAGGGACTTATATAGCTACACTGTATATATGGCAGCAGAGGACACAACCACTGTGACTGGTCACTGGACTGATTCTGCACAAGAGAGACACTACCCCTGGTCTGATGCAAGACAACACAACAAAAATGCAAGGGACTCATACAGCAGCCAGCAACACTGGGGACATATAGCAGCAGAGGACACTAACACTGTGACTGGCTGGACTGATGCAGCACAATACACTGACTAAACTGGACTGGACTGAGCAGCACAACACAGCACAAGACTTGCCACCCCACTTTCCTGCCCACACAGACACTGAAGACATGTCCTCTCAATACACTCTCTGAGACTGGAGTGAAAATGGCCGCGACGCTCGGCTCCCTATATGGAATCCAAATCCCGCGAGAATCCGACAGCGGATGATGACATTTTGCCTCGTTCAGGATTCCGAGTCAGGCGGGAAAAACCGAACCTGACTCAGATCCGGGCTCGGAAGGCAAAGTCCGGTAGGGTTCGGTTCTCTGAGAACCTAACTCACTCATCTCTACTTAGAAGCAAAGCTTCTGGATAACTTTAGAACTTGAGATAGGCTTATACTGCAGTTAGGCTTAGATTGAGACTATGGGGCATATGTAATAACGTCCGAGTTTGCTGGAGGTGCGGGATGCTGCCCGATCCTGGATGTTTTTTTTTAAAGTGGCAATCCTTTACAATTCATGGTTTTGCCTTGTAAATGATTGGCCCTTTAAAAAAAGTCCTAGATTGCCCGGCATCCCGCACTTCCAGCAAACTCAGGCACTATTACAAATGCCTCTATATCTAAGTTTAAAACTTGATTTTTGTTATCCTTACAGAGACCTAATGAACAAAAAAGGCGCAGATTAGATGGGCCAAGTGGTTCTCATCTGCCATCAAATTCTATGCTGCCAAAAGGATAAATGTAAAAGGGCAGATCAGATGGCCAAGAGGTTCTTATCTGTCATCAAATTCTACTGTATATTTCTATGTAAGTTTCATGATACAGATGGAGCCATCCTCATCTATTCCTTTAATAGGATTAACGGATCCAGGGCCGTTAGACTTAGGGGGTCATTCCGAGTTGAATGCTCGCTGACGTTTTTCACAGCGCAGCGATCAGGTCACTACTGCGCATGTGTATGCACCGCAATGCGCACGCACGTCGTACGGGTACAAAGCGGATTGTAGCTGGGTGATGGGTTTAACGAGAATACATTCGCAAAGCCGATCTCAAGCAGATTGACAGGAAAAGGGCGTTTGTGGGGGTCAACTGACCTTTTTCTGGGAGTGTAAAACCAGGCGTGTCCAAGCATTTGCAGGGCGTGTGATTGTCGTCAATTCCGGGTCCAAAAAGACTGAAGTGATCGCAGCGGCTGAGTAAGTCCAGAGACTCCAAAAAACTTTTTCGTCCCGCTCGACTGCACAAGCGTTCAAACACTTGCAAAGCGAAAATACATTCCCCTATAGGCGGCGACTATCCGATTGCAGCACTGCAAAAAATAGCTAGTGAGCGGTCAACTCAGAATGAGGGCCTGAATCCCCTGCTGTAATGACTTATTCCCCTGCTGTATTGTTCTCTCTGTATTGTATTGCAGCTGAGAACAATAGATGAACGGCTTATGCTAATAAGCCATGGTGCACCTAGGCGCAGCAGAGAAGGCTAGATGAGCAGGGCTCCATCTGTAGGAATAGGATTGACCCCTTTGCAAAAAGGAAATAAGGGCGGCTAAAGTAGAAACTGAAAAACTAGTAGCAAAGGAAAGCAAAGCGAATCCCAAAAAATTATTTAAATACATTAATAGCAAGAGATTAAAGAAGGAGAGTATAGGCCCTTTAAAAGACAAGTTGGGAGTCTTAAGCAAAAATGATAATGACATAGCAGACACACTAAATGAGTTTTTTTCAACAGTATTCACTAGAGAGGACCCAATTCAGGGACTGACACACAATCTCAATAATGAGAATATCCCACTGATAGGTACTTACTGTATTTAAGCGAGGAAGTAGTCTGTGACCGATTAAAACATTTAAAGATGAATAAATCACCAGGGCCCGATGGTATTCACCCAAGGGTTCTAAGGGAGCTTCACTCTGAACTGGCAAAACCGCTATCTTTGATCTTTAAGGATTCAGTTATATCAGGTATGGTTCCCAAAGACTGGCATATAGCGGAAGTAGTGCCTATATTCAAAAAGGGAAGTAAAACTGAACCAGGTAATTATAGACCAGTTAGTCTTACATCTATAGTGGGGAAAGTATTGGAAGGTATTCTAAGAGATAGTATTCAGAAGTTCCTTGAAGTCAATAAGGTCATTAAAAGGAATCAACATGGGTTTATGAAGGACAGATCCTGTCAAACCAACTTACTTGGCTTTTATGAAACAGTAAGCGCAAACCTAGATCAGGGTAAAGACGTGGATGTAATCTTTTTAGACTTTGCCAAAGCGTTCGATACTGTACCACACATGAGACTTATCTACAAGCTACAAGAATCAGGGCTAGGAAGCACAATATGCACTTGGGTCAAAAACTGGTTAGATAATAGGGAGCAGCGCGTTGTGGTTAATGGATCTTTTTCAACTTGGACTGAAGTGCTAAGTGGTGTGCCGCAAGGCTCAGTATTAGGACCGCTATTGTTCAATATTTTCATTAACGATCTAACAGAAGGTCTAGAGAGCATGGTGTCAATTTTTGCAGATGATACCAAATTGTGTAAGGCTATAAATACAGAGGAGGATGCTGAGTCTCTTCAGAACGACTTAGTTAAATTGGAAGCATGGGCAGCCAAATGGAGAATGCGCTTCAACACAGACAAGTGTAAGGTAATGCACTGTGGTAACAAGAACAAAAATTACACCTACCTACTAAATGGGGTAAAATTAGGGGATTCTGCACTGGAAAAGGACTTAGGTGTCCTCATAGATAGCAAGCTAAGCAGTAGTACCCAAAGTAGGACTGCAGCAAAGAAGGCTAATAAGATATTAGCATGCATAAAATGGGGTATTGATGCTAGGGACGAGAGTATTATACTCCCGTTATATAAATCACTAGTGAGGCCACACCTTGAATACTGTGTACAATTCTGGGCACCGTACTACAAAAAGGATATCCTGGAGCTAGAAAAGGTACAGAGGAGGGCGACTAAACTAATTAAGGGCATGGAGACGATGGAATATAAGGAAAGACTTGAAAGACTAGACATGTTTACATTGGAAAAGCGGAGACTAAGAGGGGATATGATCAACATCTACAAATATATAAGGGGACAATACACAGAGCTTGCGCGGGACCTGTTTTTGGTTAGATCAACACAGAGGACTCGTGGACACTCGCTCAGGTTAGAGGAGAGGAGATTCCGCACAATACGTCGTAAAGGCTTTTTCACGGTAAGGACAATACGTGTTTGGAATTCCCTGCCCGAGGGAGTTGTAATGGCGGAATCTGTCAACACCTTTAAGAATGGGTTAGATAAATTCCTAATGGATAAGGATATCCAGAGGTATAGTGCATAGTCATGCATTATAGTTACTATAAATAGGGATAAAATGCAACGGCTGACAGCAGCATCAGTCAGAAATTTTAGTCAAATCATCATGCATAGGAGACCACAAATAGGTTGAACTCGATGGACAATTGTCTTTTTTCAACCTCAGATACTATGTTACTGTGAAGCAAAGCTTCAGGATACACATCAGAACAATTTTTGATCCATGCAACATCGATTGCGATGGGGCCCCGACATCGGCAAGTAGTAGACACATGTCGATGTCGGCTGCGAAGGGGGGAGGAGCGAGGCAATGCTGCATTCGGCAGCATGGCCCTCGTAAGCAATACCGCACGTGTTCGACTTGTAATGCAGGATATGAACCACGGGATTGCGCATTGTATCCTGTATCAAGCGTACACACACACACTATACAATATTGCAACGAACCGGCCAATATCAGCCGGATTGTATGCGATATTGCATAGTGTGTACTAGAGATGTGCGTCGGCACTTTTCGTGTTTTGTGTTTTGGTTCTAATTCCACTTTCATGTTTTGGCTTGGTTTTGCCAAAACGACCCTTTCGTGTTTTGGTTTTGGATCTGGATGATTTTTGGGGAAAAAAACGTAAAAACAGCTAAAATCACAGAATTTGGGGGTAATTTTGCTCCTATGGTACTATTACCTCAATAACAATCATTTCCACTCATTTCCAGTCTATTCTGATCACCTCACACCTCACAATATTGTTTTTAGGTCAAAAGGTTGCTCTGAGGTTGCTGGATGACTAAGCTAAGAGACACAAGTGGACAACACAAACACCTGGCCCATCTAGGATTGGCACTGCACTGTCAGACAGGAGGGAAGATATAAAAAAAGGCCCCAAACAGTACATCATGCAAAGAAGAAAAAGAATTGCATTTGAGGTAGTTGTATAACTAAGCCAAGCGACACAAACAATTGGCCCATCTAGGCATGGCACTGCAGTGGCAAACAGGAGGGCAGATATCAAAAAAAGGCCCCTAACAGCACATGATGCAAAGAAGAAAAAAAGGTGCACCGAGGTTGCTGTAGGCCTAAGATAAGCGACACAACCACCTGGCCTATCTAGTAGTGTCACGCAGTGGCTGAATGTCGAGAGTGGGCCGCAATTGTTCGGCCCCCAACAGCACCACCAGCACGCTCCAGTTACTTTAAAAAAAATTCTGCAATTGGTGGACTTATACGGCAGTACTCCAGGACCAATACAGCAGTACCTCAAGACTCATATGGCAGTGTCACACAGGATGGCGCTTTTCAAAAACTATGCCCCAAACGGCACCTCATGCAAAGATGTCAAAGAGGTGCAATGAGGTAGCTGTATGACTAAGTCAAGCGACACAAACAATTCTAACTGGAATTATACGTCCAAATCACTGGAATTAATTGGCAAGATCACTGTAATTAATAATTATAAATCACTGAAATTAATTGGCAAAATCACTGTAATTATACGTCCAAATCACTGGAATTAAATGGAAAGATCACTGTAATTAATAATTATAAATTACTGGAATTAATTGGCAAGGTCACTGTAATTAATAATGATAAATCACTGAAATTAATTGGCAAAATCACTGTAATTATAAGTCCAAATCTCTGGAATTAAATGGCAAAATCTCGCTATCGCCTGCCTAGTGAAGTGGAATCTAGATGTGATTGGTATCAGGGACACAATACCTCCATCAATTGTCTAAATCCCACTGCACTAATGGCGGATACCAGATGCACGTCTAACACAAACATAAGTGTCAAGGCGTCAGTTATGAGGGCTTCCATCATCATGTGAAGCTGAACCACTAGTCATGAACATAGGTTCCTTGCCACTCCGTGTCATAAATGGCATATTGGCAAGTTTACGTTTCTCCTCAGACCAATTCAATTTATTTTTTTGGGTCTTTTTACTGAACATTGGGCATCGGCCTTGGCAGACGACGTTGATGGCATTTCATTTTCTATTTCATGGCTAGTGGCAGCAGCTTCAGCACTAGGAGGAAGTCGTTCTTGATCTTTCCCTATTTTATCCTCCAAATTTTTGTTCTCCATTATTTTTTTGGAGTTATATAACACAATATGCGGCACAGGAATTACTGATGGCTGATGGCCAGGGGTTCACTACGGCTGGCCGGCGGTCGGGCTCCCGGCGACCAGCATCCCGGCGCCGGGAGCCCGACCGCCGGCTTACCGACAGCTTGGCGAGCGCAAATGAGCCCCTTGCGGGCTCGCTGCGCTCGCCACGCTACGGGCACGGTGGCGCGCTACGCGCGCCACACTATTTTATTCTCCCTCTATGGGGGTCGTGGACCCCCACGAGGGAAAATAAGTGTCGGTATGCCGGCTGTCGGGCTCCCGGCGCCGGTATACTGAGCGCCGGGAGCCCGACCGCCGGCAAACAGAAGACCACCCGATGGCCAGTACACTACCACTGGTTTGATGCAGCACAACACAACAACACTGTAAGGGACTTATGGTTGTTGTTATTATTATTATACAGCAGCAGTGGACATATAGCAGCAGCGTATATCGTCACTGGAATGATTGATGAGACAGGACCACTGGTCTGATGCAGCACAACACAACAATACTGTAAGAGACTTGTGGTTGTTGTTGTTATTATTATTATTATTATACGGCAGCAGTGGACATATAGCAGTAGTGTATATTGTCACTGGAATGACTGATGAGATAGGACACTACCACTGGTCTGATGCAGCACAACACAGTCAACAACACTTTATACAGCTACACTGGCAGGAGAGGACACCAACACTGTGACTGGCTGGACTGATGCAGCACAATACACTGTGACTACAATGGACTGGACTGAGCAGCACAACACAGCACAAGACTTGCCACCCCACTTTCCCGCTCCCACACAGACACTGGAGACATGTCCTCTCAATACACTCTCTGAGACTGGAGTGAAAATGGTCGCGACGCTCGGCTCCTTATATGGAATCCAAATCCCGCGAGAATCCGACAGCGGATGATGACATTTTGCCTCGTTCAGGATTCTGAGTCAGGCGGGAAAAACAGAACCTGACTCAGATCCGGGCTCGGAAGGCAAAGTCCGGTAGGGTTCGGACCCCCTCGCTGGGGCAATAATTATTGAGACTTCTCCTGGAGTTATGGCCTCCAGGACTTTTGCTGAAGCTATGACCTTCAGAACCTCCACTAAATCTATGCCTCTTGAGTCCTTTCCTGGGGAAGTGACCTCTAGAACCCCTCCTGGGGCTGTGCCTCTCGAGACCCCACCTGGGGATAATGCTTCAAAGATCCCTTCTGTGGTTGTGCTTCTCGGGTTCGCTTCTGGAGCTATGGCTTTAGATACCCATCCTGGGGTTGCGCCTTTCAATTCCGACTCTGAGACCCCCTCTGGGACTGACACCTGACCCATTATATCCGATGTCCCTCTTGGACCCTGAGCATCGGGCACCGCGCCAAGACTTTCAGCATCGGGCACCACTCCTGGACCCCGAGATTCCGCTACTGTGGTTTGCAACTCTGATTTAACAGGAAAGTCAAAAGATGAGAGAAAGATTCTCCTTTGATTCCTGAATCTATAATGGGGCTCCCTAGCCCAAGGACCCCAATTATAAGACAGAGTGCTTTTTTGTGTGGGATTTGTGACAAGTACCTCTGCCACAGTAGAGACAGGAGTAGGTCTTGAATCCTGATTCAACTTGGCCAGAGGGCAGGCCTTGTCACCACATTTTGGCTTGCGCAACACACAGGTCTGCAGATAGTGGCCTAAACCCCCACAATATAGGCATAAATTCAAGTTTCTGCGACACCGATGCTCCTCCTCTGAGAGCCTGGGCCGCAAGAAACTTTTAAACCTTTTCTCACTGACCCAATCTGAGGATTCTCTTGTCACAATATTGTGAGCAAGAGACTCATTAGAGATAGATGAACTCTCAATAAATTTAGGCAGAATAAGAAAAATTTTGGTCAGAAGGTTTTGCAGTTGCTTTAAGGATTGCTGCAAAACTTCCAGCCACTCTGGATTCAAGGCACTGAAAGCAGAGTTCAGAGCTGAGAGAGATGCCTGCAGGGCTTGCATAGTAGGCACAGGAGGATTTCAGGCTAGACAGACAAGACTGGACTGGACTCTTAACTGGACACTGGATTCTACCAAAAAAGAAAACTACTCTGTTTAGATTTGTTTTTTGTTGTTTTGGCTGGTGATAATGTTATGTTCAACGTAGTTGGAACTCAGGAGATTGGGTGGGAATAGAAGAGTTCCAAGTACAGATACGTGAAGCTGCGGTAGAACTGAGATACGCAGTTATCCCTAACAAAATTCCCTGACTCCGTTGTCCTTCCCAGTGTTCGATTAACGCCTGCAAGACTATGGTTTCTTGTGCCCATGGCAGCCGCATTTGAATGGGCAAATTAGGTTCGCCCAGACTCTGATGCCCCCTGGTCTTGATAGGAGACAAGGCATTAACCGAGACAGAGAGAACAAGAGGAAAACTAACTATGACAGACACGACACTGAAGAAGAAGACTACAGAAAATAAAAAAAAATAGTTTTATGTGCGGCGCTGCCGCCAAGAAATACAGCAACCAAAAGTAAAGCTGCCCAAATGCCAAATACGAAACCGCCATAGTACGGCAAGGACAACAGTTGCGGAAACCTCAGCAGAAAAAGACAATGACTAGAGAATATGGAGAATACGGCTTCAGCCGTAAGGTGCAGCAGGGCCGCTACTCATGACACCGGGATAGGTGCACACAGGAAGCAACCAGGATCCCAAGGCTCAAGATTCAAAATCACTTGGCTGGAAGGCAGGAATTAATCCCCAGGACCAGACTCTGGAAAACAGGACACAGGATGCTGAAACATTCAGGCTATAAGCAGGAACACTCTGGAGGCAAGTACAGGCTCCACAGGAAGCTGAAGACAGGGACCATGAACAAGCTTGCAGGAATCTAACCAAGAACTGGAACATACAGGTACAATAACATACTTCAATCACCAGCACTAGACTGCAGGGATAGCTGGATAATAAAGGAAGCATGCCCCAATCAGGATGGCTGGAAGCCAGGCACAAGGTAATGGCCAAAATACTGGCAGGTGAGGCTACACAGACAAGAGCCAGACTGCAGTACACAGACTCGCCACATAATGACCTAATTACCTGGCAGGTGAGGCTGAACACATAGGAAACAGGCTGCAATTTCACAGATTCACCACAGGCAGCCAACAACAGTACTCTAAACAAGTACATGAGAAATCCTGGCATGCAAACAGAAATATAACATAGAATACATGAGCAAAATGCAAAATGAGGCTCATATCAGGAGCAGGCACTGCTACAGTGTTGAACTGTACTTCATACATTGCCACCAATGCACTGCGGTGGGGTTGTCTCTGCTCCCTCCTTTCCAAACCTTGACTCCCCACCCCTTTTTCTTATGTTTGTGCTTCTCCTCCTCTAGTCTCCAACCCTTTTTCTCCTCTGTCTGTGTGTCTCTCCTCCACTTAAGCTCCTCAGTCTGCTAGATCAGACAGCCTACTGTACTTCCTGCTGATAAGTATATGAGGAGGTGTAGGGGGCATATTAATGCAGTCTGGTGGTGGGGTATATTAATGTTATATATGGGGAAGGTATATTACTGCTGTCTATGTGTTGGGGGTGTAGTGATAGTATGGGGGGTATGGTACTGCTGTCTATGTGGTGGGGTGGGTGTGTAATAATACTAGTGCTTGATTCAGAGGTGGATCTGCAGTATCCAGCTGCGACAAAGTTGCAGCCACCACTGCATGTTTATCATAATTCCGTGGTCAGTGGGCGTCATATTGAGATGCCCACCAGGCGTAGTGCAAATCCGTTGATGTGTGCATGAAGACACACCATCAACAGAACATCAGTTGCACCATTGGACATTAGAGCCAGTGGAACTGTGTCTTCCATTTGCCACCATCCAAGTTACCACCCATGGATCTTTGTGCAATTGATATGCTTCCCTCTGCAGTGACCAGCATCCACCTCTGAATCATGCTCACTATGTGGAGTGAGAGGTGTAGTATTACCATCCGAGTATCAGTGTTATACAGTATACATTATATACTGTATACCACAAAAAAGTAATTTAGTTCAGTATCATTCTATGCAGCCTATTTGTGGCCAATTCACTGTACAAACATCTTTGTTAAAGGTGACTTACTGTGTGTGTGTGTGTGTGTGTGTGTGTGTGTGTGTGTGTGTGTGTGTGTGTGTGTGTATATATATATATATATATATATATAAATTAGTGATGAGCGGGTTCGGTTTCTCGGAAACCGAACCCCCCCGAACTTCACCCTTTTTACACGGGTCCGAGCCATACTCGGATTCTCCCGTATGGCTCGGTTAACCCGAGCGCGCCAGAACATCATGATCCCGCTGTCGGATTCTCGCGAGATTCGGATTCTATATAAGCAGCCGCGCGTCGCCGCCATTTTCACTCGTGCATTGGAAATGTTAGGGAGAGGACGTGGCTGGCGTCCTCTCCGTTATTGTTGAACTTGATTGTGCACTATTGCTTAATTGTGGGGAGGGCTGGGGAGCAGCTGTATAATATAGGAGGAGTACAGTGCAGAGTTTTGCTGATCAGTGACCACCAGTTATCCGTTCTCTGCCTGAAAAAAATGCTCCATATCTGTGCTCAGTGTGCTGCATATATCGGTGTTCACACTGCTTAATTGTGGGGACTGGGAGCAGCTGTATTATATAGCAGGAGTACAGTGCAGAGTTTTGCTGACAGTGACCACCAGTATACGTTGTCTGCCTGAAAAACACTCCATATCTGTGCTCAGTGTGCTGCTTTATTGTGGGGACTGGGGACCACCAGTATAATATTATATAGGAGGAGTACAGTGCAGAGTTTTGCTGACCAGTGACCACCAGTATATAATATATAGCATTACGGTACAGTAGGCTACTGCTGTACCTACCTCTGTGTCGTCATTAAGTATACTATCCATCTAGATTCTATACCTGTGGTGCATTTCAGTTGTGCAGTTTGCTGACACAGTGACCACCAGTATATAGCAGTACGGTATGGAAGGCCACTGCTGTACCTACCTCTGTGTCGTCATTAAGTATACTATCCATCTACAGACTATACCTGTGGTGCATTTTAGTTTTGCAGTTTGCTGACACAGTGACCACCAATATACTATATATAGCAGTACAGTACGGATGGCCACTGCTGTACCTACCTCTGTGTCGTCATTAAGTATACTATCCATCTACATTCTATACCTGTGGTGCATTTTAGTTTTGCAGTTTGCTGACACAGTGACCACCAGTATACTATGTATAGCAGTACGGTACGGAAGGCCACTGCTGTACCTACCTCTGTGTCGTCATTAAGTATACTATCCATCTACATTCTATACCTGTGGTGCATTTTAGTTTTGCAGTTTGCTGACACAGTGACCACCAGTATACTATTTATAGCAGTACGGTACGGAAGGCCACTGCTGTACCTACCTCTGTGTCGTCATTAAGTATACTATCCATCTAGATTCTATACCTGTGGTGCATTTTAGTTTTGCAGTTTGCTGACACAGTGACCACCAGTATATATAGCAGTACGGTACGGAAGGCCACTGCTCTACCTACCTCTGTGTCGTCAAGTATACTATCCATCCATACCTGTGGTGCATTTCAGTTGTGCGTAGTATATATAGTAGTAGGCCATTGCTATTGATACTGGCATATAATTCCACACATTAAAAAATGGAGAACAAAAATATGGAGGTTAAAATAGGGAAAGATCAAGATCCACTTCCACCTCGTGCTGAAGCTGCTGCCACTAGTCATGGCCGAGACGATGAAATGCCATCAACGTCGTCTGCCAAGGCCGATGCCCAATGTCATAGTAGAGAGCATGTAAAATCCAAAAAACAAAAGTTCAGTAAAATGACCCAAAAATCAAAATTGAAAGCATCTGATGAGAAGCGTAAACTTGCCAATATGCCATTTACGACACGGAGTGGCAAGGAACGGCTGAGGCCCTGGCCTATGTTCATGGCTAGTGGTTCAGATTCACATGAGGATGGAAGCACTCATCCTCTTGCTAGAAAAATGAAAAGACTTAAGTTGGCAAAAGCACAGCAAAGAACTGTGCGTTCTTCTAAATCACAAATCCCCAAGGATAGTCCAATTGTGTCGGTTGCGATGCCTGACCTTCCCAACACTGGACGGGAAAAGCTTGCGCCTTCCACCATTTGCACGCCCCCTGCAAGTGCTGGACGGAGCACCCGCAGTCCAGTTCCTGATAGTCAAATTGAAGATGTCACTGTTGAAGTACACCAGGATGAGGATATGGGTGTTGCTGGCGCTGGGGAGGAAATTGACAAGGAGGATTCTGATGGTGAGGTGGTTTGTTTAAGTCAGGCACCCGGGGAGACACCTGTTGTCCGTGGGACGAATATGGCCATTGACATGCCTGGTCAAAACACAAAAAAAATCAGCTCCTCGGTGTGGAATTATTTCAACACAAATGCGGACAACAGGTGTCAAGCCATGTGTTGCCTTTGTCAAGCTGTAATAAGCAGGGATAAGGATGTTAACCACCTCGGAACATCCTCCCTTATATGTCACCTGCAGCGCATTCATCATAAGTCAGTGACAAGTTCAAAAACTTTGGGTGACAGCGGAAGCAGTCCACTGACCACTAAATCCCTTCCTCTTGTAACCAAGCTCCTGCAAACCACACCACCAACTCCCTCAGTGTCAATTTCCTCCTTACCCAGGAAAGCCAATAGTCCTGCAGGCTATGTCACTAGCAAGTCTGACGAGTCCTCTCCTGCCTGGGATTCCTCCGATGCATCCTTGAGTGTAAAGCCTACTGCTGCTGGCGCTGCTGTTGTAGCTGCTGGGAGTCGATCGTCATCCCAGAGGGGAAGTCGGAAGACCACTTGTACTACTTCCAGTAAGCAATTGACTGTCCAACAGTCCTTTGCTAGGAAGATGAATAATCACAGCAGTCATCCTGCTGCAAAGCAGATAACTCAGGCCTTGGCAGCCTGGGCGGTGAGAAACGTGGTTCCGGTATCCACCGTTAATTCAGAGGCAACTAGAGACTTAAAATATATAATTTTCACTGCGCTTGTGTGAATTTCAGTAGCTTCTGTAACAATAAACAATACTGACAATTAAAAAAAATCTACAAAATACCTCCACATAGCACCCAAAAGAGCTGTATTCATTATAACTAACAGTTTTCTTTTTTAGGTATGAGCATTTCTTAAACAAATCACAAGCGCTTCTATCTTTTAGAGTCAACTAGAGACTTGATTGAGGTACTGTGTCCCCGGTACCAAATACCATCTAGGTTCCATTTCTCTAGGCAGGCGATACCGAAAATGTACACAGACCTCAGAAAAAGAGTCACCAGTGTCCTAAAAAATGCAGTTGTACCCAATGTCCACTTAACCACGGACATGTGGACAAGTGGAGCAGGGCAGACTCAGGACTATATGACTGTGACAGCCCACTGGGTAGATGTATTGCCTCCCGCAGCAAGAACAGCAGCGGCTGCACCAGTAGCAGCATCTCGCAAACGCCAACTCGTTCCTAGGCAGGCTATGCTTTGTATCACCGCTTTCCAGAAGAGGCACACAGCTGACAACCTCTTACGGAAACTGAGGAACATCATCGCAGAATGGCTTACCCAAATTGGACTCTCCTGGGGATTTGTGACATCGGACAACGCAACCAATATTGTGCGTGCATTACATCTGGGCAAATTCCAGCACGTCCCATGTTTTGCACATACATTAAATTTTGGTGGTGCAGAATTATTTAAAAAACGACAGGGGCATGCAAGAGATGCTGTCGGTGGCCCGAAGAATTGCGGGCCACTTTCGGCATTCAGCCACCGCGTACAGAAGACTGGAGCACCACCAAACAGTCCTGAACCTGCCCTGCCATCATCTGAAGCAAGAGGTGGTAACGAGGTGGAATTCAACCCTCTATATGCTACAGAGGATGGAGGAGCAGCAAATGGCCACTCAAGCCTATACATCTGGCCACGATATAGGCAAAGGAGGGGGAATGCACCTGACTCAAGCGCAGTGGAGAATGATTTCAACGTTGTGCAAGGTTCTGCAACCCTTTGAACTTGCCACACGTGAAGTCAGTTCAGACACTGCCAGCCTGAGTCAGATCATTCCCCTCATCAGGCTTTTGCAGAAGAAGCTGGAGACATTGAAGGAGGAGCTAAAACAGAGCGATTCCGCTAGGCATGTGGGACTTGTGGATGGAGCCCTTAATTCGCTTAACCAGGATTCACGGGTGGTCAATCTGTTGAAATCAGAGCACTACATTTTGGCCACCGTGCTCGATCCTAGATTTAAAACCTACGTTGTATCTCTCTTTCCGGCAAACACAAGTCTGCAGAGGTTCAAAGACCTGCTGGTGAGAAAATTGTCAAGTCAAGCGGAACATGACCTGTCAATATCTCCTCCTTCACATTCTCCCGCAACTGGGGGTGCGAGGAAAAGGCTAAGAATTCCGAGCCCACCCGCTGGCGGTGATGCACGGCAGTCTGGAGCGAGTGCTGACATCTGGTCCGGACTGAAGGATCTGCCAACGATTACTGACATGTTGTCTACTGTCACTTCATATGATTCTCTCACCATTGAAAGAATGGAGGATTATATGAGTGACAGCATCCAAGTAGGCACCAGCAGCAATTGCCTCCACAAAGTACACAGGGACCTGAGATGGTGGATTCCAGTGGGGACGAATTAATAATCTGTGAGGAGGGGGATGTACACAGTGAAAGGGGTGAGGAATCGGAGGATGATGATGAGGTGGACATCTTGCCTCTGTAGAGCCAGTTTGTGCAAGGAGAGATTGATTGCTTCTTTTTTGGTGGGGGCCCAAACCAACCAGTCATTTCAGTCACAGTCGTGTGGCAGACCCTGTCGCTGAAATGATGGGTTCGTTAAAGTGTGCATGTCCTGTTTATACAACATAAGGGTGGGTGGGAGGGCCCAAGGACAATTCCATCTTGCACCTCTTTTTTCTTTAATTTTTCTTTGCATCATGTGCTGTTTGGGGACAATTTTTTTGAAGTGCCATCCTGCCTGACACTGCAGTGCCACTCCTAGATGTGCCAGGTGTTTGTGTCGGCCACTTGGGTCGCTTAGCTTAGTCACACAGCGACCTTGGTGCGCCTCTTTTTTTCTTTGCATCATGTGCTGTTTGGGGACAATTTTTTTGAAGTGCCATCCTGCCTGATACTGCAGTGCCACTCCTAGATGGGCCAGTTGTTTGTGTCGGCCACTTGTGTCGCTTAGCTTAGCCATCCAGCGACCTCGGTGCAAATTTTAGGACTAAAAATAATATTGTGAGGTGTGAGGTGTTCAGAATAGACTGGAAATGAGTGGAAATTATGGTTATTGAGGTTAATAATACTATGGGATCAAAATGACCTCCAAATTCTATGATTTAAGCTGTTTTTTAGGGTTTTTTGTAAAAAACACCCGAATCCAAAACACACCCGAATCCGACAAAAAAATTTCGGTGAGGTTTTGCCAAAATGCGTCTGAATCCAAAACACGGCCGCGGAACCGAATCCAAAACCAAAACACAAAACCCGAAAAATATCCAGTGCACATCACTAATATAAATATATATATACATACACACACACATCTTAATTCAATTGCATGTCTGTTTAATAGGGGGGGGGGGGCTGTCTGAAGTGCCCCCAGAGCCTTAATCGGGCACTGAGTATAGATATAATACATTTTAAAAGGGTAGTGTACTGTTTGGGCAGCACTGAAAAATTACTTTTGAGGCCCACTGACGAAGTCTGATGACGAAACGCGTATGGGTGTGGTCTGATGCAAGTAACTTGATCCTGAACTGAGGACCTGAGGATACTGAATCTTTTATCGTGGGGTGATTTTGTTTATCTGTCATACAAGCGGTGGTCTAACCGCCTTTTATGGTACAGGCTTTTACTTGCTTGCATCTCTTTGGAAGTGTTATAAAACTGTTGCACTTTTAATGCACTATTGGCGCCCCTGTCATTTCATTGTTTCAGCATATATATAGATATATATAGATATATATATATATATATATATATACATACACACACACACACACATCATAATTCAATTGCCTGTCTGAAGTGCCCACAGAGCCGTAATCGGGCACCAAGTATAGATGTAATACATTTAAAAAGAGTAGTGTAATGTTTGGGTAACACTGAAAAATTACTTTACCATCAGATTTGAAAATATCAGTTTTCAGGTCTATAGATTCTACAATTACAAAGAGCTTAATTTTGAGATGCACGGAAAGTGACTGCAGCTAGGACACCATGCATGTGTCCCAGACACTCGTCAACATAAGGATAATAACGTATATACGGTAGTATTCTTAGTTGTACCTACATCGCACAGATCTCTCCTAGTATATACAGTATGGCTGTCAATGGGCGCAACTTAGCAGTTGCACAAAGTTTAATTAGTGAATTTATTTATTATTTATTTATTAACAATTTCTTATATAGCGCAGCAAATTCCGTTGTGCTTTACAATTGGAAATAAAGAATGATATAACAACACTGGGTAATAACAAGCAGTCATAGAGGAAGGAAGGCTATCTATTGCGCAGTTGTCCATCAGATTGCAATAGTGGAAGCAATTTGATAGGAAAGTTTATGAAAGTTATGTGAGCGGTTCTGGAATTTGATATGCTTGACTGAAGAGGTGAGTTTTCAGGGAATGCTAGAAGGTTTGAAGACTAGAAGAGAGTCTTATTGTGCATGGTAGGGCATTCCACAGAGTGGGTGCCGCCCAAAGAAAGTCCTGCAATCATGAGTGGGAGCGAATAATGAGTGTGGCTGAGAGACCCAGATCTTGTGAAGAGTGAAGAGGTCAGGTTATTATTGCAATAATCAATGCGGGAGATAATGAGAGCATTAATTAGAGTTTTATCAGTAGACAGATTGAATGTGGTGAACAAAGGACAGATAAGAGTCAAGGATGACACCTAGGCACCGAGCTTGTGGGGTAGGGTTGATTGTTGAGTTTTCAACAGTGATAGAGACATCAGGTTGGTAACTACTATTGGCTGGTGGAAATATAATTAACTCTGATTTTGAAATATTAAGTTTGAGGTGGTGAGATGTCATTCAAGATGAAATGGCAGAAAGGCAATCAGTGACACGGCCCAGTACAGATAGAGACATATCTGGGGAGAATAGGTATATTTGAGTATCATCTGCGTACAGATGATACTGAAATCCAAAAGAGCTGATTAGTTTACCAAGAGATGAGGTATAGCAGAGGACCCAAGACTGAGCCTTGCGGTACTCCCAACTGAAAGAGGTAGCGAAGAGGAGGTAGATCCAGAGATTATGAACACTGAAGGAACGATTAGATAGGTAGGATAGGAAACAAGAAAGGGCTGTGTCTTTAAGACCTAGGGATTGTAGTGTTTCCATGAGAAGAGAGTGGTCAACAGTGTCAAAAGTAACAGATCTAGAAGAATAAGAAGTAAGTATTGGCCTTTAGACTTCGTAGTGACCAAATCATTAACCACTTTTGTCAGTGCTGTCTCTGTGGAGTGTTGGGAATGGAAGTCTCACTGAAGTGGGTGTAATAAATTGTGTGAGTTAAGAAAGTGTGTGAGTAGTGTAGGCAAGTCTCTCAAGTAGCTTAGCGAGACAAGGGAGCTGAGAGTTAGGCTCAGAATTAACTTTTTTCAAAATGGGCGTAATCACTGCATGCATGAACAGTTCATTAAAAAGGCCAGTAGAGAGAGAGAGAGATTACAGATGTTAGTTAAGTTAGGGAAGAGCACAGGAGACAGAGCTTTACTTATTGGTGAGGGTAAAGTGCATAGTGAGTGCAGAGTTGCTTTGTGAGTATTAGTTGTATGCATACTTCTTCCTTCAAACGAATCTTGACTGGCAGATGGGATGCCGGCGGTCACAGTACCGATGCCGACATCCCAATGTTTGAAATCCCAACAGGGCTGAGATAATTATCTTCACCCTCTCCTTTATCTCCTAACCCTAACCCCCCCGTCCCGCAGCCTAACCCTAACCCTCCCCCCTTAGTGCCTAAACATAACCTCCTCAGCCTAACCCTAATCCCCAGAGTGGTGCCTAAAACTATCCCCATCCCCTCCCAGGCCCTAACCCACCCGCTATGCTTATGGTCCAATCTTAATCGTATCCTGTTCTAACGCTGTGTGTTTTAGGGCTGTTAGGCGCGGTGGTCCATGACGCCGCTCCGACTATTACCGAGCGACTGTCACGGCCGCCGCACCTTCTTCCGTACCCGACGGCGCCTAGCAATGCCAGGACGCTGTGCGTGCTGTGCCGCCGGGTCCCTGGCAACGCTAGGATGCCGGGCGTCCACAGCCGCCGGGTCCATGGCAACGGGGACACCACTGGCGGCCCGCGTTCCCCGTTGCCAGATACTAATTCTATTTAATGAGTTGCTCGTTCAGCAGGGCAGCTGCACGGCAACCATCAGTTAGGGTCTGGGGGCTGGTCTTGCTGGCTCTCTGGTCATTGGACAGCAGGGCCTTTTTATGGGAGGCTGCATAGCTTCCTGTATGCTGTTCCTGCCTTGCAAAAGTTTGTTCCTAGTCTGCTGAATCTGGTCGATCCTGCTCCCTGTGCTCCTGAGTCCTGGAGTTCTGAAGCCGGTCCTGGGAATCCTTCCAGTCCAAGTGAACCTGTTGCAGTCATCTGGGGGTTCTCGCTTATTGGGGTTCTCTCTCGGTTTTGTGAGTAGCGGCTTCTGCCGCGTGTTGCGGCCTAGGCCGCTTAGTCCTTGCGTTTGTTTTGTACTGGGGTTTTGCTGAGGTTTCCGCTTTTCACTGTCCTCCCCGATACACGACGGTGCCGTGTCGGGTGTGGACAGTGGTATCTTTTGTTGTCCTTTTCCCTTGGCGGCGTGCCGCATATATATATTTAGTTTTAGGGTTGTTAGTAGCCCCTAGCCGTCTGTTTGCTTTAGTTAGAGGTCCCCTTGTTATTATCCTGTCTCGGTTCACGCCTTGTCTCACTCTAAGACCTGGGGGCATCGGAGTTGGGCAGACCTAATCCGCCCTTCAAACGCGGCTGCCGCGGGCCCAAGAAACCATAGTCAAGCAGGCGTGAACTGACCACACGGGTGAAACAATGGAGGTAGGTTGCTAGGGGCTATTTCCATACCACTCCTTATTTCAGCGTCACGTTCTGGTGCTCTGGACTCACTACGCAACATCTCTCTTGTTCTGAGCACCAGGAACGTAACATTGTCACCGGCCAAAAAAAGAGTAAAGAGTTATTTGTATTTGGTGGGCCTTGAAATTCGGCCTCATGAATCCGGCAGTATTAGGACCGAATCCCAGCCAGCTTTTGGCCAACCAGATTCAGGAACTAACTCAGATGGTTCAGGATCTTACTCTTCGGGTGAGATCGCAGGAAGATCTTTTGCGAGCCTACCCGAGTATGATTCCAGAACCAAAGATGCATCTTCCTGACCGTTTTTCGGGTAACCGAAAGGATTTTTTTAATTTTAAGGAAGCTTGTAAACTTTATTTTCGGTTAAGGCCCCGATCCTCTGGTACTGAGTCTCAACGGGTCGGGATTGTGATGTCTTTGCTTCAAGGCGACCCGCAAACCTGGGCTTTTGGGTTAAAAGCCGATGACGCAGCCTTGCTATCGGTAGATGCCTTTTTTAAGTCCTTAGGCCTTTTGTATGATGACCCTGATAGAGAAGCGTCGGCTGAGAGCCACCTGCGTGCACTTAAGCAAGGGAAAAATCCAGCAGAGGCGTAATGTACCGAGTTTCGCCATTGGTCGTACGACTGTGGCTGGAATGGCCCGGCCCTGCGCAGTCAGTTTCGCCTCGGTTTGTCTGAAGTTATTAAAGACAGTCTCCTTCAGTACCCCGCTCCAGAGACTTTAGACAAACTCATGGAGCTTGCTATTAAGATTGATCGTCGTCTCCGGGAGCGGAGGGCTGAAAGAGGAGCTAGTTTCAGGCCTAGTCCATGTGTGTATTCTTTCCCTGAGAATATCGAGGAGCGCATGCAAATGGGTCTCTCCCGGCTGTCCCCAGAGGAAAGAACCAGAAGGCTAAATTCTGGTCTCTGCTTGTATTGTGATGGCAAGGGACATGTCGCGCGTAATTGCCCGAATAAGCAGGGAAACGCTCTGACCAAGTGAATTGTGAGGGGGTTCACTTGGGTCTGCAATTGATCTCCTCTAATGATTCCTTATTAGTTCCTGTAAAAATATCCTTTGGTAGTCTCAGTTCGTTGGTGTCGGCCTTCGTCGACAGTGGAGCTGCGGGAAATTTCATGGATCTTGGTTGGGCTCAGGCTTCGGGCATTCCGCAGATACCTTTGGATAAACGTATCACCATGCACGGCTTGGATGGTGGTCCGCTTTCTAATGGGGTAATCACTCACCGCACACCTACAGTTCAACTGACAGTGGGGGCCCTACATTCGGAGAAAATCGAGTTTTACCTTACCCATTGTCTGGCAGTCCCTGTGGTTTTGGGTCACCCCAGGCTTGCCTTTCATAATCCCACCATAGATTGGCGGTCTGGGGAGATTTCCCGATGGGGTCCCTTTTGTGTTAAGGAATGTATTTCCCGTCCAGTCCGGGTTGCGGCTGTCACCCCAGAACTTATTCCTTTGGAATATCAGGACTTTGCCGATGTTTTCTCCAATGGTAAAGCGGATATTCTGCCCCCTCATTGGCCCTATGACTGCGCCATTGACTTAGTTCCCAGTGCCTCTTTGCCTAAAGGGAGACTATATGCCCTGTCTGGGCCGGAAACTACGGCAATGGATAAGTATGTACAGGAGAGCCTGAAGAAGGGCTTCATTAGGCCCTCGAAATCTCCATTGAGTGCAGGGTTCTTTTTTGTTGAGAAAAAAGATGGGTCGCTCAGACCATGTATTGATTATCGGGCTTTGAATAAGATTTCTGTTAAAAACACCTACCCCTTGCCACTGATTTCGGTACTATTTGATCAGCTCCGTACTGCCGTTATCTTTTCCAAAATCGATCTTAGATGGGCTTACAATCTCATCCGAATAAAATCTGGGGATGAGTGGAAGACGGCTTTCAGCACACAGTCGGGACATTATGAATACCTGGTGATGCCGTTTGGGCTATCTAATGCTCCTGCTGTATTTCAAGATCTCATTAACGACGTCCTTCGCGACTTTCTAGGAAAGTTCGTAGTCGTCTATTTAGATGACATTTTGATTTACTCTGAGTCCTTTGAACAACATATTACCCATGTGCGACTGGTCCTTCAGAGGTTACGTGAAAATCATTTGTACGCCAAACTGGAGAAATGTGATTTCCACATCACAGAAGTGTCCTTCCTGGGGAATATTATTTCTCCAAAGGGGTTTTTCATGGAACCAAAAAAACTCCAGGCAATCCTAAATTGGGCACAATCCACAAACTTAAAAGCAATCCAACGCTTTTTAGGGTTTGCAAATTATTATAGGCGTTTTATTCATACCTTCTCAGATTTGGTTGCTCCTATTGTGGCGTTGACTAAAAAAGGAGCGGACCCTTCCAATTGGTCGCCTAAAGCCAAGTCTGCCTTCCTGGCCTTGAAACAGGCCTTTGTCTCAGCTCCAGTACTCAGACACCCTAACCCGGATCTCCCCTTTATTGTCGAGGTAGATGCTTCAGAGGTCGGAGTGGGGGCTATCCTTTCTCAGGAAGACCCGGAGTCTCGGGAATTACACCCATGTGCCTTCATGTCCAGAAAATTCTCCTCCGCAGAATCCAACTATGATGTTGGTAATCGAGAATTGTTGGCAGTTAAATGGGCTTTCGAGGAGTAGAGGCACTGGCTGGAAGGAGCAAGGCATACCATTACTGTGTTCACTGACCACAAGAACCTGCAGTATATTGAGTCAGCTAAATGGCTTAATGCTCGACAGGCACGTTGGGCGCTGTTTTTTACTCGTTTCAGGTTTATCATCACCTTCAGGCCCGGTTCCAAGAATACGAAAGACGATGCCCTGTCACGTTGTTTTCTTCCAGTTCACAATAACCACCCAGCTACTACCCCCATAGTCCCATCGTCTGTAATCCGGGCTGGCCTCACACAGGATTTATTTACACAGTGAGTCCAGCTTCAGCAGCAGGCTCCCAATGTCACTCCTGCAGATCGTCTCTTCGTCCCTGAATTTCTGAGAGGCACTGTTCTAGCTGAGTTTCATGATAATAAGGTTTCTGGTCATCCGGGTATCACTAAAACCTTGGAGTTAATCTCTCGCTCAGTGTGGTGGCCTAATCTTTCTAAAGATGTGAGGGAATTTGTCCATTCCTGTCAGGTTTGTGCTCAGTACAAGGTATCTCGATCGTTACCGGCTGGGCAACTCATGCCTCTAGCCATTCCTCTCAGACCATGGTCACATATATCCATGGATTTCGTGGTGGACCTTCCTCTTTCAGCTGGGTTCCGGGTCATTTGGGTGGTAGTAGACCGTTTTAGTAAGATGGCCCACTTCATTGCTCTTCCCAGATTACCCTCCGCTCAAGGGTTGGCAGTTTTGTTTCTCCGCCATGTCTTCAGGCTCCATGGTTTACCCATGGATATTGTCTCTGATCGGGGACCATAATTCATTGCCCGTTTCTGGAAACGTTTTTGTGCCTCATTAAATATGAAACTCTCTTTAACATATGGGTACCATCCACAGTCCAACGGACAAACTGAACGTGTTAATCAGTCATTAAAACAGTATTTACAGCTATATTCGGACAAACTTCAGAATGATTGGTCTGAATTTCTTCCTTTGGCCGAGTTTGCCTATAATAACTCTTGTCATTCTTCCACCAAGGAGTCTCCATTCTTTTCGGTCCTGGGCTTTCATCCTAGAGCCAATTCTTTTTACCCTCATTTTCCAGTCTCTTCGTTGACCTTAACTTCCCGTCTCAGAATGATTTGGAAAAAGGTGCACCTTGCCCTTAAGAAGGCTGCCTTCCGAGAAAAGATTTTTTCAGATAGGTTCCGACGCCCATGCACTTTTAAGGTGGGAGATAAAGTGTGGTTGTCAACCTGCAACGTCAAGCTCCGACAACCCTGGTTAGATTGGGACCCAAATTTATTGGACCGTTCCTTATTGTAAAGAAGGTCAATCCACTTGCTTTTCGGCTACGCTTGCCTAAATCACTCAAAATTGGCAATACTTTTCATTGTTCCCTTCTGAAGCAATATATTTCTTCCAGGAGATTCCCTCGGAAAACTTCTCAGGGTAGACCTCCGGTGGATGTTCAGGGGCAACAAGAGTTTTTGGTGGAGAAGGTTTTAGATTCCAAAGTTTCTCGAGGCCGGCGGAATTTTTTGGTTCACTGGAAAGACTATGGCCCGGAGGAAAGGTCTTGGGTCCTGGATAAGGATCTACATGCCCCTAAACTTAAGAAACTATTCTTTCAGCTTTCAGGAATTTCCTCAGAAACCCGGCTTTAGGGGTTTAACCCCTCCTCAAGGGGGGGGTACTGTTAGGCGTGGCGGTCCGTGACGCCACTCCGACTGTTGCTGAGCGATGGTCACGGCCGCCGCACCTTCTTCTGTACCCGCCCGGCGCCTAGCAACGCCAGAACGCCGTGCGTGCTGTGCCGCTGGGTCCCTGGCAACGCTAGGACGCCGGGCGTCCACAGCCGCCGGGTCCATGGCAACGGGGACGCCACTGGCGGCCCGCGTTCCCCGTTTCCATATACTAATTTAATGAGTTGCTCGTGCAGCAGGGCAGCTGCACGGCAACCATCAATTAGGGTCTGGGGGCTGGTCTGGCTGGCTCTCCGGTCATTGGACAGCAGGGCCTTTTTATGGGAGCCAGCACACTGCAGCCTGCCGGTGATAGCTTCCTGTATGCTGTTCCTGCCTTGCAAAAGTTTGTTCCTAGTCTGCTGAATCTGGTCGATCCTGCTCCCTGTGCTCCTGAGTCCTGGAGTTCTGAAGTCGGTCCTGGGAATCCTTCCAGTCCAAGTGAACCTGTTGCAGTCATCTGGGGGTTCTCGCTTATTGGGGTTCTCTCCCGGTTTCGTGAGTAGCGGCTTCTGCCGCGTGTTGCGGCCTAGGCCGCTTAGTCCTTGCGTTTGTTTTGTACTGGTGTTTTTGCAGAGGTTTCCGCTTTTCACTGTCCTCCCCGATACACGACGGTGCCGTGTGTGGTGTGGACAGTGGTATCTTTTGTTGTCCTTTTCCCTTGGCGGCGTGCCGCATATATATATTTAGTTTTAGGGTTGTTAGTAGCCCCTAGCCATCTGTTTGCTTTAGTTAGAGGTCCCCTTGTTATTATCCTGTCTCGGTTCATGCCTTGTCTCACTCTAAGACCTGGGGGCATCGGAGTTGGGCAGACCTAATCCGCCCTTCAAACGCGGCAGCTGCGGGCCCAAGAAACCATAGTCACGCAGGCGTGAACTGACCACACGGGTGAAACAATGGAGGTAGGTTGCTAGGGGCTATTTCCATACCACTCCTTATTTCAGCGTCACGTTCTGGTGCTCTGGACTCACTACGCAACATCTCTCTTGTTCTGAGCACCAGGAACGTAACAAGGGCCTAATTCAGACCTGACCGCAGCAGTAGATTTGTTAGCTAATGGGCAAAACCATGTGTACTGCGGGGGGGGGGGGGGGGGGGCAGATATAACATGTGCAGAGAGAGTTAGATTTGGGTGGGTAGTGTTCAAACTGAAATGTAAATTGCAGTATAAAAATACAGCAGCCAGTATTTACCCTGCACAGAAACAAAATAACTCACCCATATCTAACTCTCTCTGCAAATGTTATATCTGCCACACCTGCAGTGCACATGGTTTTGCCCATAGGTGCTAAGTAAGACCTGATTGGTGCTGTGCGTGTTCGCACAGTAGCGTTCAGGCCTGAACTGCGCATGCACTGGCGCAGCAGTACGCCGGCGCATGCCAGACAGCCGACAGCTGTCTTTAGCTAGCGGCAGAGGTGGTCGCTGGACGGGAGGGGGCGGGATGGCGGCATTAAGCCGCCTGTTAAGGGGCGTGGTCCGGCCAATGCAGGCGTGGCCGGACCGTGCCGGGGGTGAGCCGCACAAGCTGCGTGACATCATATGCAGCCGCTGCGACCCGGGCAGTGACGAGTAGCTCCCAGCCGGGAGATACTCCTGAAGTACAAAAGCATTGCCGCTGTGCGATGCTTTTGTACTTCTGCAACTGGGCAGGGGCTGACATGAGGGGCGGGCTAGCCCTATGCTTGGTGTCCCCCCGCATGTCATTGTGCCTGATTGTAGCTGTGCTAAAGTCAGCTACGATCGACTCTGAATCATCCTCATAGTCCGAGGTTATCTTTCCAAGCAAGTAATGCAATTGCATCTCCAATTGCATTGCTTGTGAAACAAGCCCAATGTGAGAGAATCAGGTTTGTGCCTTTGCATAACCAATTGGCATAATCTGCTTTTAATAAACTTTTTTCCCCATAATATTTATAACTGATTCCAAGAATATGATTTTATTTGTTTTGGACGCTTGCTTAATGTGTTGGCCCTTATAAAGGACTGGGATGAGGAAAAGAGAAACAGAGAAAAAATAGTCTTCTCAATCATAATATTGTCTTGAATTTGGAAATCCAGATAGATTAAAAGAACCACATTTACTAAATTTATGTCCCAGAGAGATTGAGTGGATTTTATGCTAAGAAGATAGTATGCTCCTAGTTGAGTAATTTATCCCAAAATTTACCTATTGTGTTTCTTCACGTCCGGGGACTAACCTTGAAGTGATGAATCCTCTAAAAGACATCAGTTATATGGTTTAATTTTTTATCAACTGACTTTAATAAATAATTGCATCATGATGGCCATTAATAGCTAATGGTCAATGATTGATATGTCAGTATATTAAGAAATTAAATATGTATTAATTTTCATATCAATGTATTCTTTATAACCTAATTTTTCAGTAAGAAACTTGGTGTAACTAGGTGTCTGACTTTCAGTAAAAGGAAACGGGACCACAACCTTGACTAAAAGAACAGAAACTACATAGCATAGCTAACCAAGGGGGTCATTCCGAGTTGTTCGCTCGCAAGCTGCTTGTAGCAGCTTTGCACACACTAAGCCGCCGCCTACTGGGAGTGAATCTTAGCTTATCAAAATTGCGAACGAAAGATTCGCAATATTGAGAAAATACTTCTCTGTGCAGTTTCTGAGTAGCTCGAGACTTACTCTGCCAGTGCGATCAGTTCAGTGCTTGTCGTTCCTGGTTTGACGTCACAAACACACCCAGCGTTCGCCCAGACACTCCTCCGTTTCTCCGGCCACTCCCGCGTTTTTCCCAGAAACGGTAGCGTTTTTTCACACACACCCATAAAACGGCCAGTTTCCGCCCAGAAACACCCACTTCCTGTCAATCACATTATGATCACCAGAACGAAGAAAAAACCTCGTAATGCTGTGAGTAAAATACCTAACTGCATAGCAAATTTACTTGGTGCAGTCGCACTACGGACATTGCGCATGCGCATTAGCGACTAATCGCTCCGTTGCGAGAAAAAAATAACGAGCGAACAACTCGAAATGACCCCCCAAATGCACAGATTATATATATATATATATATATATATATATATATATTATTCTATCGACCTGGCACTCCCCTTAAATGGATAACATTGCTCCGGTGCCCTCTGACAGCATACACACATCCTCATGAAAAAACAGCGGCACTCTGGAGTCTTTTTTAAAGATGATAATCTTTAAAAAAGACTCCAGAGTACCGCTGTTTTTTCATGAGGATGTATATATATATATATATATATATATAAACAAAAACAATAACCAATTGCGCTTGGTATAACTTTAAAACACTCAGATTTTAGTATTTCCAGTAGCTGTTCTTCCACGGTGTGGATTCTTATAACTGGTATCACCTGCAAGTATACCCTCACACCAGAGAACACACCCGAACAAAAAGACGGCCAGAATGGCCTAAATTAGATATGATACCAATTTGTTTTTATTAAAAAACATATAGAATTCCATAAATTCATATGAACATTTTTTTTACAGATAAAAGGTTCCATACATTCATATAAACATTCTTAAAAGAAAAACATCCAGATACAGTCAATAGGTTTTCTGTTCAAGCCTTTAAAGAACACCCTCACCCTTATAGGTGTATATTCTGTAGGGTGTATTAATGAACTAGATAAGAGACCGTAAATTGGTATCATATCTAATTTAGGCCATTCTGGCCGTCTTTTTGTTCGGGTGTGTTCTCTGGTGTGAGGGTATACTTGCAGGTGATACCAGTTATAAGAATCCACACCGTGGAAGAACAGCTACTGGAAATACTAAAATCTGAGTGTTTTAAAGTTATACCAAGCGCAATTGGTTATTGTTTTTGTTTATGTTATTCTTTGAAAGTTCACTAACAGGGACTTTCTCCATATTGCTGCTGGTGGGTTGAGCGCGGGGTGGAAGACATTTTTTTGTATTTATATATATATATATATATATATATATATACGTCCTGTAAAGTTGCACTCGCAACTTCTCCAATTTCATCTGGTAAACACTTCATCACTTTTGGTGACTGCATTCAATTGAAAGTGCCCTAGCATACCAATTTGCTGTTTACTGTGCATTAATTTATGAGTGGACTTTCTAGAGATCCTATGGGAGACTTTTTCATACATACCCACCTGCAGTTTGCACTTTTTTATTACTAGTGTTTTTTAATTATTGTGTATATACAGTATATGTAATAAATGTTATTTTTTATGAAGCAAACTGTCCTAGATATTTGATTTTACATATACAGCCAGCGCTGGTTCCTTTCTGTTTTTGTATTTATACCCAGTTTGTAAGTGTCGGCAGAAGCGGGAGGAGTACCCGGGTACCCGGCATCGCAATGTAACAACTGCACCACCTCCGCATCCATGCACGTTGTCTGGCACCCCCCCTGGACAGTTCATGTACTGCACACTGCACTGGGCAGCACCCCCTTCAGCCAGTGCCTGCTCCCCACACCACGCTGGTCCAACCCAGGCAGTCTCCTGCACTACAGCCATTACACACTTCGGCCCTGCTTCACGCTGGGCAGAAGTAAAGACAGAGACGCAGCATGGAGCCAGAGGGACAGACTGGAGCCGGTGCTGATGGTGGTGAGTGAAACACACACACTCACTCTCTCTCTTGGGGCAACCTGGTGCAATGTGTGTAATGGGCTACCTGGTGCAATGTGTGTAATGGGTTACTTGGTACAACATGTATAATGGGCTACCTGGTGCAGCGTGTATAATGGGCTACCTGGTGCAACATGCATAATGGGCTACCTGGTGCAATGTGTATAATGGACTACTTGGTGCAACATGTATAATGGGCTACCTGGCACAATATGTATAATGGGCTATCTGGTGCAATGTGTTTAATGGGCTACCTCTTGCAATATGTATAATGGGCCACCTGGTGCAATGTGTATAATGGGCTACTTGTGCAACCTGTGTAAAGGGCTACTTGGCGAAATGCGTATAAGGGGCTACCTGGCACAATGTGTATAAGGGGCTACCTGGCACAATGTGTATAAGGGGCTAGCTGGCGCAATGTGTATAATGGGCTACCTGGCGCAATGTGTATAATGGGCTTCCTGTTGCAACGTGTTTAATGGGCTACCTGGTGCAATGTGTATAAGAGGCTCAACCTGGTGCAATGTGTATACAGGAGTCCCCACCACCCCCACCCCCCCCACGTCAGAACAGCAGCGCAGCACAGCATTCTCCTCTCCTGCCGCCGCATTAGGGCAGCAGCAGATGGAGGGCGGACGGACAAGCAAGTCCGGTGGAATGGCCATAGAGACACAGAGCAAAGGTACAGCTGGTGAGTTCTTGAGCCCTGTAAATGGGGGGGCGGGATGTTCAGCAGCCAATATCATTGTGCTTGCGGGAGGTGTGTGGGGGAGGGGCAATATCATTGTGCTTAGGGGTGGCTTGACCCCTATATCCAACTCTGGTAAAAGTGAGAGTCTATGGAGTTTTTATAAGAAACTATTTAAGGAGAAACATAGCTGCATCAGCAGACAACACTGAAATAAGTATTAGTGTGGCAGAAAACTGAGGGATTTGGTGTCGTCAAAGGGCGGATTGAAAAGAAGATAGTTTAAGTAAGAGACAAAAAAGCATGTGAGCGAAGGGGGCCCTGCTCGTGAAAGCTTACATTTTTAAAGGGAGGGTCACACAGACAGGGGTGACACAGGCAGGGTAGAAAGTGAGCGTGGACCACAGAGTGCTTAGGATGAGAGATGACTGGGTTTGGTGAAGAACTGTGTCTTGAGAGCCCGTTTGAAGTTTTGAAGAGAGGTGGAGAGTCTGAGGGGGAAAGTCAGAGAATTCCAGAGAACGGGAGCAGCACAGGCAAAATCTTGGAGGTAGGAATGGGAGGAGGTAATCAGTAGGTAGGGGAAGCGGTGTGTATTGGCAGTGAGAAGAGGACGGGTGGGAGTGTAAAGGGAGATAAGATCAGAGGTGCCCAATAGGAGAAGATTACAGTAGTCGATTCTGGAGATGACCAATGAGTGGATAAGAGTCTTAGTGGCATCCTGGGTGAGAAAGGGTCCGATCCTGGAAATATTTTTGCGATGAAAATGACAGGTTTGTGAGAGGTGCTGAATGTGTGGTTTGAAGGAGAGGGAGGAGTCAGGATTTACTCCAAGACATTGCACTTGTGGGATAGGGGAGATAGTAGTGCCATGAATAGATAATGAATGGGAGGGTGGGAAGATGAACAGCTAAGTCTTAGACATGTTAAGTTTAAGAAAGCGCTGGGACATCCAAGAAGAGATAGCAGAGAGACAGTTATACACATGAGGAGAGCAGGTGAGAGGTCCAAGGAGGAAAGTTATATTTGAGTATCATCAGCATAGCAATGATATTGTAAGTCAAAAGAGCTAGTGAGTTCACCTAAAGAGGATGTATAGAGAGAGAAAATAAGAGGACCAAGAACAGACACTTGGGGGACACCTACAGTTAGTGGAAGTGGGGCAGAGGTGGAGCCATGAGAGGAGACAGAGAAGGAACAGTCATTATCACGCAGACCAAGGGAGTGAAGGATTTGCAGAAGGAGAGGGTGATCCACAGTGTCAAAAGCAGCAGAGAAGTTAAGGAGAATAAGCAAAGAGTAGTGGCCTTTGGATTTAGCAAAAAGGAGGTTATAGCGAGGTCAGTTTAAGTGGAGTGGAGGAGAGGGAAGCTCAACTAGAATGGGTCAAGCAGTGAGTGGGAGGAGAAAAAGGCAGTAAGGCGGTTATGGACAATACGCTCAAGGAGTTTGGAGGCAAAAGGGAGGAGAGAGATAGGTCGATAGTTGGAGAGTGTGTGGATCAAGGGTAGGTTTTTTAAAAATAGGAGAAATGAGTGCATGCTTAAAGGCAGGGGGGCCAGTGACTTGTGAACGGGAGAGATTGAGGAGGTTGGCAAGATGGGAGCAGGCAGAGAGAGAGAGGTAGCGGAGGAGGCGAAAGGGGATAGGGTCAAGTAAGGAGGTGGAGGGGGTGAGGAATGGATAAGGGCCATGACTTCCACACCAGATACATGGGAGAAAGATGTCAGAGTTTGTGAGAGGGAAGGGGAGGGGTGGTAAGGGAAAGGAGGTGGCTGGTTGCTGATGGTTTGGTGATATGTGATGTCCTGATGTATGGAGTCAACTTTGGACATTGGAAGTAAGTGGCAAAGTCAAGAGCAGAGACAGAGGGAGGGGAGACGAGGTGGGAGTGGAACAAGGAGGGAGTTGAGAGTGGCAAAGAAGCCGCCAGGGGTTTGAAGACTGGGAGGAGGTGAGGTTCTTGAAGTATGAGGGAAAGCGCAGCACTGAAGGACTGAGAGCTTAAGTTTGAAATGGAGGAAGTGTGCCTTAGAGTGTGAATTCCTCCACTGTTGCTCAGCAGTACGTGAACATTTTTGCAGATATCTGGTGCATTTGGTCTGCCAGGGTTGATGTGTTGATCTGCAATTGTGGATAGTGGTTGGTGGAGTGACAGAGTCAAGAGCAGAAGTAAGGGAAGCATTGTATAGGGATGTGGCTTGTTCACGGCATGAGATAGACAGTATAGGAGAGAGAAGTGAGTCGAGCAGGGAACTATTATCGATAGCCTCAATGTTACATTTTTTAAGGTAGCCTTGGGAGGTAGAGATGGTGTAGCAGAGAGAGATAAGTTAAAGGAGAGCAGGTGGTCAGAGAGGGGAAAAGAGGAGTTGGAGAAATCAGAAATATCACAACGGTGAGTGAAGACCAAATCAAGTGAGCTCCTATTCACATGGGATAGTGAAGAGGTCCACTGGGAGAAACCAAATGAATATGTGATGTAAAAGAGTTTAGAGGCAAGGGATTATGTGGGGACATCGATTGGGATGTTGAAATTGCCTCAAATAATAAAGGAAATGTCAGAAGAGAGGAAGTGAGGAAGTCAGGAAGCAAAGTTGAAAAGGAATTTGGAGGGCATGTCAGGGGGACGGTAAATGAGAACTACTGGAAGATGGATAGATTGGAAGAGGCATATAGCATGGACCTCAAATGTAGAGAATGTAAAGGACGGTTCTGGGGGTATGAGTTGGTAGGAGTAGCTGGATTGTAAAATGACCCTAACACCACCGCCTTAGCGACCCCCAGGTCGGGATTTCTGTGAGACCTCACGCCCCCAGCAGAGAGAGCATCAGGAGAAGTAGTTTCAGAGGGGGTAATCCAGGTTTCAGTAATGATGAGGAGATGCAGGGAGTTGGAGATAAAAAGGTCATGAGTGGGGATCAATTTGTTACAAACAGATCTGGCATTCCATATGGCACAGGATAGGGGGTGTGAGTTTGAGGGAGAGATGCAAATGAGATTATCAGGGTTGCTGTAGCCTTGAGGAGAGATTATTTTGGATTGAAGAGATAAAGTGTTAGTGCGGGCTTCTAAGCTAGGAGGGGAAACTGCAGGAGGAGGGCAGGGAGGGAGTGCAGTGTGATGCCGATGGAAATGAGGTGAAGTGACAGAGACTGGAGGGAGAGAACTCGGCAGAGTGGTGGGGTAGTAGGACCATGGTGGGACAGAGGTGACTGAAAGTGGGGTGACAGTAAGGGAGGAGGGAAAAGGAAGCAGAGGGGTGGATGGAAAACAGAGGAGGGGTGAGAGTAGAAGATGTAGGAGATTAGGGGAAGGAACAGAGGTGGAAGGAAAGAAGTTACCAATTTTAGCAGCAGCAATTGCATTACTATTCCTAGTGCTGAGATTAGCCTAATCTGTATTTACCAGTTCCTTTACTAATTTTGTGATTAGGTCTACAATAGTGCTACTCACATCTTCAGGAATAACTCCTGTCGATGGTTTATCCCTTTGTGCTGCTATCGTAAACAGGAGCTTCTTCACTACCATCTGTGTCCCACTGATTAAGTTTAGATACAGAAATTGAAAGAAAAGAAAAAAAGAAACAGATGTAAGCCTCTTAGTAAATTGGTTTAATTTAAATAAAACACATGTTGTTTTGTTCATGTCTTTAATATGTAATAAATGTATATTAGCCCATATTGTTCCTTCATTCATGGCTATATTAATATATACAGTAAATGAGAATTATATTTGTTGGGAACAGCAGTAGTTGAATTAACTAAGGTCAATAGTGAAAGCTAGGCACACATTCAGGGCCATTTCTATCATAAGGTAGCACCATTCTATAACTGTTTTTTAACAACAATGCAGAGATAGCAGGTCCAATTAAAATGTCAATAGCTAAGTATTTTAAAGTTTATTGTATGTTTCTAATAAATATGTATCTGCATTATGGCGCTGCAACATATATGACAAAGCAAATGCAAATGCAGTTATTCAGATTGTGAATTCATTTGGCTTGCATTCTCCTACTAAAAGGTCACAGTTACCGTGGAAATGTAAGAATGCAAAATATAATGTTGAACAGATCCAATGAAATCTAAGTATTTTACATTTGTAGACCTGACACAACCCCAATGTTTTTTTTATTTGTTTTTTATTTATTTTTTAGAAAAAGCTATTACAATATTGTTATTAACTTTGAAAGTTTTGTATTAGCTAGAAGGTACTGTAATTTTTAGGCTGGTTTTCTTTTTCCTTGTATGTGTTTTTTTTTTTTTATTGCTATGTCTCGAGGTTATATAAGAATTTTTTCTTTTGATTTCAAAGTTTAATATATTTTTTGCAATAACCACGTTTAGAGTAGTTTAGAGTGTTGCATTCGTTTTCATCACAGTGATACAGTACATCTGAGTTAAAGTTGCAAATACTGTAGTAAACAAAAAATTGATGCATTATAAAAGTCAGGGCCCAATTCAGACCTGATCGCTGTTGTGCAAATTTGCACAGCAGTCAATTATCGATTGACTGCGCATTCGTATGCACCACAATGCGCAGGTGAGTCACTGAATAGCGACAGGATTGTGGTAAAATTTCGTTCGCAAGGTGATTGATGGAAAGAGGACATTTGTGGGTGATAACACAGACTGCACAGATGGGAAATATCATTAGATGGTGAGTGAGTTGCGAACGGATTACAGCTGTGCGCTGTCTGGCAGAATTTTCGCACGGCTAACACATGCATTCGCACACTTGCACGGGACGGGTTTTCACTCTCCCTGACAGGCAAATATCTGATCGCAGACTTCTGCAAATTTGCAGCACAGTGATCAGGTCTGAATCAGGCTCTCAGATTTAAGCCTGCAAAATGTAACTGTAAAATAAACAATTTATGTTAAGAGAATAGATTAATGTTTTTCTAAAAAAAAACTATGTGATTACAATGAAATTCATGAAATGAATTACAGTTTGTTATAGTACATTTCTAAGTGGAACTTACAATTTAAGGGTTAGATAAACATTGTATGAGTACAGTAAGGGCATGTTTCCACAAATGCATCCCATACACATAACAAATACACACTTGCCCCTGCTTGGAGGTGTCTTGCTAACAGGTGACATTTGGTGCAAATTAGACAGTGATAAGAAGATCAGAGGGTTGATCACTAGTTGAAGGGCACTTTACTGTGTCTCCAGTGAAGACACTGTAAGAGGGATGGGCTCTGAAGACTAAGGGGTCTATTTACTAAGCCTTGGATGGAGATAAAGTACCAGCCAATCAGCTCCTGTCATTTTTCAAACACAACCTGTGGCATAGCAGTTAGGAGCGGATTGGCTGGTACTTTATCTTCAGGGACTTTATCTCCATCCGAGGCTTAGTAAATAGACCCCTATGGGCCTAATTCAGCATGGGTCGCTATTTAGAGATGGAGCAAATGGAGAGATTAACAAACAACTGTGCATGCGTAGTGTTTGTGCTGTGCACAGGTGCGGGTAAATAGTGACAGAAAATGCATACAGATCATAAAGGCAATGCAGCCACTGTTTCGCTGACAGGAAGCTGGTATTTCTGGGCGGAAACCTAGTGTTTTCTGGGTGTGTCAGAAAAATCGCAGTCATGCACAGACGTTTTTGGGGAGGGTCTCTGAGTTCAGCGCAGACCACTTCTAGCCCATCTCAGTATCAGATTAGTGGCAGCCTCAGACCTACTTACATTTGCTCAGACAGCAGTGACTCTTCAATGTTCCAGAATTTGCATATGCATCTCCGAGAGCATAGCGATCTGCAATACATTTGCAAATTTGCACGGGGCATTTCTGTCAGGGTAGCACCTTTCTGCTTGGACACAACTGTAATTTCACAGAATAATGATCCATGCTGAATAACTCACCTGATCCCATACCTGCAGCTGGTGTAATAAAATATACACCGCCTGGAAGCTCCATTCTGACGGACGAGCAGTGATAAGGAGGAAAGCAGAAGAGTTGGTGGTCTAAGCCTTGGATGGAGTTAAAGTGGATAGAGATAAAGTACCAACCAACCAGCTCCCGTCATTTTTCAAACACAGCCTATGACATGGCAGTTATGAGCTGATTGGCTGGTGCTTTATTTCCGACCAAAGCTTAATAAATAGACCACCGTATCCCTGATGTAGAGGGTGCCAAACCATAGAAACCTATGCAGAAGATAAACGGGTTGTCCCTGACAGAAATTATGTAGCTACTGACAGACTAAATAGGATGGTCGGATCCCGACTAAAACTTTGAGGAGCAGTGTAACGCTATTCCAAACCTTCCAAGAGTTGGGAATTCTAAGTTATTTATGTCTCCTATGATCCCAAATGGATAACAGGAAAGCCCTAAAAACTGAAACCTAGTATGAATTTCTTTTGATAGAGCAAGAGCAGCATACCTTGCTATAATTGCAGAGAAGCATTATTTATTCAAAATAACATTTCTCCATCTAATTATTACCTTTCCAACTGCTACTTATAACCATTAGAGTCTTAGGTACAGATGCTGTCAGAGAGCGAGAGAGAGAGGAAGCTGAGGCGCTGCAGAGTGGTGCTGAAGAGACAGGAGGGGCAGGGTTTGTCACAGGCCTCTGAGGTCTTGTGCCTGGCAGCTGATGATGAAAGAGGAGACAGTGAAAAGATCTTTCCTGTTATATGACAGGTAGTGGAGAAGCCTTATCTGTACAGACTGAATTAGGGCTTCTGAGTAAGATGGTGGATCCTGTCAGTTACGAGGCTGGGCCCTGAAAGGACAACTCCGGAGAGAGGTCTGTCAGTATTCCTCTCACTGCACCACATCATTAAACAGGCTCAGTACAACCTCATAAATCCTGTGACATTTCATCATCCCCCACAGATTACCCCAGGGGTTCCAAACCACCGTTTTCAAGGCACAACAACTGTTCAGGTTATAGTAATATCCATGCTTGAGCACAGATGGTTAAATGAAAAGAACTAATGGGCTAATTAAATAAACTCTGCTCAGATTTTATCCTTAGAACCTGGACTGTTAGTGTGCCTTGAGGATTGTGGTTGGGAACTCATGGATTACCTCTAGCATAGTCTCAGATATCACTCTAAGAAATATTTCTATTCATCCTGGTCATCTAAGCAGTATAAAATAAAGACTTAGGGGCTAACTACATTTCTACAGTGCAAAGTTAGGTACAAAGGTTGAGTCCCAGTTACATATTATTATTTTTTAACCACTCCATACCTTTTTATTTTTATGGGAAAAATACATTAAGGTAATAGCAATCTTTTAGATTGTAAGATCGCAAGAGTAGGGCCCTCTCTCCTCATGTGCCTTTCCTTTTCTTACTTTCACTATCTTATACTCCATACCAGAGGCGTCACTTACTTTTATAACACCCGGTTCGATCGCGGGTGAAATGGGGCGTGGCTTCGCGGAAGGGGGTGTGGCTTCGCAGTAGGGGCGTGGCTTCACGTACCGACCCCCGTTTTCGGCACATTGTGGGTCGGGGGATACGGCCTTCACCCGGAGACTGCTGAATCTGCAGTGCTGGCTTCTGCACTGTGACAGGTGTCGGGTTGCAGCATCTAGCTCCTGTCACTGAGCAGGAGCCGGCACTTTGGTGTCACCCCTCAGAGGATAACACCCGGGTGCGGGCCGCACCCCCCGCACCCACGTTGTGACGCCACTGCTCCATACTCCCTTTGATGGCACCTAACCTCTAGTTTTCCATACCTGTCTATATTGTATTGAACTGTAAGTGCTGTTTTCTTATTTGTTCATTTGATTATGTACTGTGTAATGGGTGCTACGGATCCCCTGTGGGGCCATAAAATAAAGGATAATAATAATAATAATAATAATAATAATAATAGCAGCACCAACAACATATATTAATGCAAACAACAATAAACATTACTTTGGAACTTTTGTCACCTTCAGTACAAACACTATTATATTAAATGTGTGAAATATATTTGATATGAGTCTAATATTGTTTACATTTTTTTTCTACAATCAGACAAATGTTTTCTCCACTGATCCTGAAACTAGAACACCTTTATTATACAAATATATGTTATACATGCCTTCATTTGAAAGTTTAAATATTTGAAAGAAAACCGTGACATGTCAATTAACATGTGTTTGAATGATGATAGCGGATGTGCTGCTTCAACAAAATGTCGCACCACCGGTTGATCTGAAGTACCACTGGCTATGGCTTTACTAATGGAGGAATGATGTAGAGCCATGCGCTCACATGCTGTTCTGATTGTTTTTTCCACATAATATAAATTACACGGACAGATAATAATATATACCACATGTGTGGACAAACACGATAACGTATGTTTGATGGAAAACATCTTGGAAGAATGAGGATGCTTGAAAGAAGTTCCTGTGAGCATATGCGAGCATGTTGTGCAGCGAGGACATCTATAGCAGCCAGGCGGCTTAGTTAGAAAATGACTAGGTGGACTGGGTCTGTTGAATCCCGTGATGTCCGTATGGACAATCATATCTTTAATACTTCGGCCCCTGGTGTAGCAGGCCATTGGTCTTTTGTTTTCAAAACATTGTAGACTATTGCCTGGTGCAACAATGGGCCATAAGGCCCTGCTGGCCCATTGGATTACTTGACTAGATGTAGAATATTCCATTTTCCAGGGGATCACCGAATTTTGATCTTTTAATTTTGCTTGAAGAAGATGTCTCCTATCAATTGCCAGTACCTCCATTTATTGTTGTTTCAATAATTTCAAATTATAGCCCATGGCTACAAATTTGTCGATCACTTTATCAATACTGGTAGCTGCAATCTCTGAATTCCTCGCAATTATCGCCACACGCATCATCTGGGATTTTGGTAGTCCCTTCTTTAAAGGTTTTAGATGATAACTTGATGATAACAACAACGTGTTCCTATCCGTAGGTTTAGAAAACACCTCTGTACATAAAGTATCTTTCTCCTTTGATACCAAAACATCCAGATAATGTATAGAGGTCTTGCTGTGTTGGAACGTGACTCTAATAGTTGACGGTCTTGTGTTAATATGGTTAATCATTTGTAGTAAACTGGATTCTTCTCCTGTCCATAGCAAAAACAAGTTATCTATAAAACGCACGTAGATTTTGATGAATTATGAATATTCTGGAGAAACAAAGAGCATGGCTTCTTCCTCTTGAAACATAAAAATGTTGGCATAGCTAGGCACTACATTGCTTCCCATCGCACATCCGGAAAGTTGTCTATAAAACTTGCCATTGTATACGAAGTAATTCCGAGTTAGTGTAAGTTCTAGCAGCCTCATAAATAAGTCAATATCCAGATCTGAAATGCCTTCTTGAATATAGAATGATCTGACTGCTGCTAGACCCTGTTGATGTGGTATTGAAGTATAGAGGCTGTTAATGTCGAGCGTGCACAAGATGTTATCTGATGGAACCCCTTCAATGCTTATAAGGCGCGTTAAAAAACTGGTGGTATCCTTGATAAATCTAGGATGTTTAATGATGTAAGGTTGTAAGATACTATCAAAAAACATGGCGATGGGCTGGTAGAGGAAATCACGAGAAGAAATTATAGGCCGTCCAGGGGGGTAAGTTGAATCTTTGTGGACCTTAGGAACGGTATATATTATCAGGCTCACTGGATTTGGTTGTTGTAATGCCATACATAATTTATCATCTAGAAAACCATCCAATTTAGCCTGTTGTAGGATCTCACTCAATTCAAGTTTGTATTGCAAGGTTGGCTCTCCTCCCAGTTTTTGGTATACCGTAGTATCTGCCAATTGACGATCAATTTCAGCCATATAGTCCGTGAGATTCTGAATGACAATGGCTCCCCCTTTGTCAGCCGGGTGTATGACTATGTCTCTGTACTCTGATAGTTTTTCAATGCCGAGTATTCCTGTCGACTTAAGTTGTAATGTTGAGTCGGTTGAGCCTGTACAAACTTGTGGACTAAATCATCAACCATTCTCGTTTTCAAAGCTGACCTAAAGTATGATACAAACAGAATAAAAAGCATTCATACCTTAAATAGGCTGGGACCACCGTCACCAAGGGGAGCCGGGTCCGGAGCACGTCTCCAGTGACTTCCAGTTGCGGGCGTCACTTTCGGTGACAGCCGTCCACTGTCACTGGTCGCTCCTTGGCAAAGCGTCCAGATAACCAGTATCTGGTAACCAGATACTAGCCGCCGATCAGTCTACCCGCTCCCATCCATCCAGGAGCAGGGGGACAAAAGCTCTGTAAAAGACACCCATTTGCATATGTTAAGTTGCTATACACTTCTACAATATAAGAATTCCATGTTGCTTACGACAAGGACAGTGCCTAATTAAAGCTAAAAATTAAACAGACCATGGAGACATATCAGAAGGCATTATCTAAATTCAAGCTGAAAAAGTATGAAACAGTCCTCCAAGATTATGAATCCAACCGTATGTATCACTGGCTGATGGGAGGAGAATTTAGATCTGCCAAAAAACCCTCAGAGGGATCCAGACAAGGATGGCGTAGACGCCGGGAAAACAGAGTGGCATGATATACAAACCTCAAACAGTGACAGTGAGTTTGCAGTGTGCGATTCTGACGACCCTTTGGAGGGAACATCAGTCCCTTTAGGGGCCTACACTCAGACACAGGAAGACCCCATTATAAGATCAAACCACCTGCAGCGGAGGTCAAAACGTGAGGAAGAAAAGGAGTGAACTCCCAAAAGAAAAATTGATATACAACTTTTCACGCGTTCTCACTTAATTGGAAGAGAGAGTATTAAACAAAGGATTGTCATTTGTCCAGACCAACAAACATAATGACTTCAAGTGGAATATCGAACTTCATCGATTCTCTAGAAAACTTAGGCTGCAAGAGCATTTTCAGAATTCAAATAGTATAACATCTACATCTCCAACACAACAATTCCTTATGAAATGCAGTCAGTTGACATTTGATCCGGTATCACAGAATAATTCCATCAAAACATTTACGAGACTGGTTGATGATTCAGTCCACAAGTTTGTACAGGCTCAACCAACTCAACATTACAACTTAAGTCGACAGGAATCCTTGGCATTGAAAAATCTATCAGAGTACAGAGAAATAGTCATATGCCCGGCTGACAAAGGGGGAGCCATTGTCATTCAGAATCTCATGGACTATATGGCTGAAACTGATCGTCAATTGGCGGATACTACGGTATACCAAAAACGGCTGAAACTTAATGATATTGAGGTTACTAATACTTTAGGAACAAAAACAGGCCCAAATTCTGTGATTTTAGCTGTTTTTATGATTTTATTACAAAAATACAGATCCAAAACCAAAACACACAAGGGTGCTTTTGGCAAAACTAAATATAGATCTAACAGACGAGGGAGATACAGATCCAACACCAAAACCAAAACACAGGGGTTGGTGCACATCTCTTGTTACTGAACATATAATACACACACAACTGTTCTTCTAGGGCAGCTGTGGCCAACCAGTGGCTCTTGAGCCACATGCGGCTCTTTCTTTAGTCAAATGTGGCTCCCAACATTTGAAATCACATGACCACAACAGATCCGGAAAGTGCTGCACTCCAACCGGACATGCAGCAGCACTATGGGCAGTGAGAAGTGGGGGACCCAGATACTAGAGGTGAGACACCCACCAGCAAACATAGGGCACATAAGGGGCTGCTGTAATGGCATGAGTTGTGGGGGCTGTAGTGACACATGAGGGTGGGCTGGAGTGATACAAGGGGGAGCTAGCTGGAGTGACACAGGAGGGCCATGGTAGTAGTGACACATAGGGGGAGCTGACTGAAGTGATACAGAAGGGTGCTGGCAGTAGTGACACATGGGAGAGCTGGCTTAGTTAACAGCAGGGTCCTGGCTGTAGGAGTGACTCCAGGTGGAGCTGGCTGGAGTGGCATAAGAGGGTGCTAGCAGGAGTGACACATGGGGGAGATGCCCGGAGTGACAGGAGGGTGTTGGCTGCAGTGACACATGGGGGAGCTGAAGTGTATTATGTGAATTTGCCTTTATCAAATATTTTATGTGGAAGAGGCTTTTTCAATGTATTTTATGTTGGATCTGGCTTTAAAAATTTATTTTATGTGGGTCTGGCTTTTTCAATGTATTTTATACCAGGGGAGTGGTCTTGCAGGCACAAGGCCAAACCCCATTTTTGCATGTGCACCTTCAGCTCGATGTTGGCTCTTTGTCGTACCTAACTAGATTTTTTGTCTCTTTGTCTCTGACTGGTTGACCACCCCTGTTCTATGGCATTCATTATTATTTTGTGTGTGAGTATGTATGTATTTTATACTGTTTTCATTCTCATACCTCCAATCTCCCCCTGTTATTCCCCATGGTGAAGACCGGGGGGAGCAGTTAGTAATTACTCAGGCCCAGACTTGATGAAGGGGCTCGCGGGGCCCTGGGTCTGCACCCCTCCACTTTTCACCTATCATCCAGCTACAGCCTTTTCCCTAACCCAGCAACTGCTGCTGTGTGTAAGGCTGCAGTGAGTCCATCGAGGCAGCTGGTGCTGAGTGCAGCAGCCTCATTGGCCTGCAAGGGGGTTAGCAATCACACTGATCATAACCTCCCTGGATATGTGCTTTGCTGAGGAGTACTGCCTAAACCTCCATTTACATATTTTTACACTTGAGAATCTCTGAGAATCTTTTGTGATTGCAGATAAGATAGAAAAGTCAGTATGATTTAACAAAATACTTTCTAGAAAAATATTGCTGCAGCACATACAGTAAGATCTGCATATCTGTTAATTTTGCATTTCCTCAGACTCATGCTCGAGATTGTAATTACCCTTTACCACTTAGTTCAAAGCACCAAATTCCTGATGGCCATGTTATAAAAGATAGCACACAGACTAATAAAATCACATAGAACATGTGAATATATGATGGCTTCTTGTTTAATGACCAAACTGATCTAGTGAAGATGTATGCTGTGTGTTAGCGCCAGGATGCACGTGTCCCGGCCATTGCTTAGGAGCCGGGACAATGCACCTCCTGCTGACCCCCGCCTGGTGCCTAGCAATGCGCAGACACTGGGCGCAAAGCCTTTTGGTCCCCGCCTGGCGCCTAGCAACAGGCAGATGCCAGACGCTGAGAGCCGCCAGATCCCTAGCAACAGGGACACCAGTGGCAGATGGCTTTCCCCGTTGCTGGGTAATTAGTGACTCAGCTGTAGCTCTAGTTACGTGCAGCATAGCAGCTGCATAGAGTTTATTAATTAAGACTCCTAGGTTCTATTGGTGCAGCACCATTTATATTCCCTTCCTGACCTCTCCCAAATCACTGGTGATAGTTCCTGCTTTTGTCAAAACACGTCAGCTCCTGTAAGAACCTGTCAAGCCTGTGATTCTGAGACCCTGCCTGACTGACTTCCTGATCTGATCCAGCTAGCCTTGTATTCAGGTTTTGGTGTGCAGTTTCCACACAGGCACAGTCTTGCCTGCATGTCCTTATTGTATCCACCTTGTGCATTGTTGCATTTTAAAATCATTTGTACTTACAGTCTACTTGTTGATAACATCCTTTGCATTGTTGCATGTGTATAGTGATTGTGTTTTGATTATATTCCAAACTGTGCATTGTTGCACTTACGTGCATTCCTCATATATTGCTCAGTCTGTTCCTTAGCACAGTAGTAAGGTTGTGTCAGGTGACGACTCAATGTACTGCATTTACCCTTGCCCAGCCTCCGATAGTCACCTTGTATATACATAAAACCTGGGGGCATCTGAGAACGGGGTGGGTGGACCTAATTCACCCTGGAAAAGCAGTTGCTATAGGTGAAATCATTGGCTGCAGGAGACTAAAAGACTGCTGGGCAGTGGGTAATTGCATGAGCATCATAAGACATCACCTATAAACCTACGGAACTGAATTTATTCATAACACTGTGGTGTATGTTAATTCTTGGTTTGTAAAGGACAATGTGATGGAGTGAGGAAGCATGGTATGGTAAGGAGGAAATGGTATCTATGGAAGTTTCTTTTTGTGACAGCCATGGTAGTGTTACGCACACCAGTGCTAACAGGAGTATACCGGTGTATGAACAGAGAGGGAAGCAAAGCAAACGAACTCACAGACAGTATAACATAACATACACAGGAGGTGATGGAATAACTAATAAACACAAAGTGAACGGAGAAGCCCAAAGGCTCAGGAATTGGGTGTCTCCCTAGTGTCAGGAATGCTCAGATGGAATAGAGCGGACAATGAAGCGATGTGTAGTGATTTAACATGTGGAGCACCTGAAATGATGTTGCTAAGAGCAACAGAAAAAAACCCAAAGGGTTACCAACGGGTGTGGGAATAAACTCCTTGGTCAGAGATAGAAATATAGACACAAGGAGAGTATCCACAATCCTAACCCCTACTTGCAGGGCACAGGTTCAGCTTACTGCCACTAAACTGACACCTGGACGCCCTGCACAGTGAGGGAGGATTAATCAAGCAGGTCTGAGAGTACAGCCGCAAACCTGCTGGGTTCACAGAATAGCAAAAGAACCCAAGCAGGTCAAACAACTGACTCCAGTCTTACTGCTAGGTCCGGATTGGCAGAATGAAGTACCGAATCCCAAGGCCTATTCGCAGTAAGCAACAAGTAAATACAAAGTCACACAGTACTAGCTAACTCTCTGGAACTGACTAACAAACAAAGATTCAGCAGCATTTGCCTAGCCTGAGAGGATGGTTTATATAGCAGGTGCTGTCCACGCCCCACTCAGACCTCACAGACTGTGAGCACAAAACCAGCGCCGGATTCCCTGCCGTGCACAGAGCCTGTAACCACTACACAGTAAAAACCCGGACCGGAGTATCAGCTGCGCTCAGGTTACTTCGCTAACACTTGCCTCCCGGTTGCCATGGTGACGTGGCAGCACAGAGCAGGAGATCCTAACAGTACCCCCCCTCTGACGAGGGGTCAAAGAACCCCTACCACCGGGTTTATCGGGGAACTGCGAGAAGAAAGAGATTATCAGTCTGGGGGCATGAAGATCACAACTGCGCACCCACGACCGCTCCTCCGGGCCATACCCCTTCCAGTGCTCCAAAAATTACAGCCGACCCCGAACCATCTTGGAGTCAAGAACCCTTTCAACCACAAACTCCCTCTGACCCCGTATCAGAAGAGGAAAAGGTCTTCCACTGGAAGAAGGATTACTAACCGCCAGTTTTAAAAGGGAACAATTAAATGTTTTATTGATACCCAATGAACGGGACAGATCTAACTGAAATGCCACCGGATTGATATAAGGGCCGATGAACCGGGGGCCTAACTTATGAGATGGCTGTCTCAACTTCAAATTCTTGGTGGACAAACAGACGAAGTCTCCTAATTTGAAGCTGCAGGGTCTTCTCCGCTTATCAAAAACCCTTTTGGTCACTAATGACACAGACACAAGGGCTTTCTTCACTTTCCTCCAAATACCCCTAAGGACCGAAACAACAGAGGAACCACCAGGCGTGGAATCCAGGGGGTCAAAAGAATTGGCCTTAGGATGATGCCCATACACACAAAGGAAGGGAGAGATCCCTGTAGCAGAGTGAGCCGCGTTGTTATAGGCAAACTCCGCCATGGACAGATGAGCAACCCAGTCAGTATGACACTTGGAGACATAACACCTGAGGAACTGCTCCAAGGACTGGTTCACCCTCTCAGTCTGCCCATTAGACTGTGGATGGTAGCCTGACGACAAGCTCACAGAAATCTGGAGATCAGAACAAAATGCCCTCCAGAATTTGGCCACAAACTGGGATCCACGGTCAGAGACCACATCAAGTGGCAACCCGTGGAGGCGCACAACATGCTGCATAAATAACTCAGACAGGCGTCTGGCCGATGGCAACCCAACCAGTGGAACGAAATGCGCCATCTTCGAAAACCTGTCAACTACAACCCAAATGGCTGTCATCCCCGAGGATTATGGGCAAGTCGACCACAAAATCCATGGAAATGTGGGTCCATGGCTTAGACGGAATAGAGAGTGGATGTAATGGGCCGACAGGAACCCCTCTAGGAGTTTTATTTCGGGCACAAACGTCACATGCCCGAACCCACTGATCCACATCCCTAGCCACCGAGGGCCACCACACCGCCCTAGACAGCAACTCCCGAGTTCTGGCAATACCCGGATGCCCTGCCGACCTCTTGGCATGGAATTCCAGGAACACTCGCTGTCTTAACCTAGGAGGCACAAACAAGAGACCTACCGGAAGGTCTGGAGGAGCCTGCTCCTGTGCTCTAAGGACTAATGACAAGAGGTCCTGGGTAATGCCCACTTTAATACATGATGGGGACACAATGGGCAATGGCTCCTCGGTGGTCTCTTGAACTGGAGCAAAACTCTGCGAGAGCGCATCAGCCTTGATGTTTTTTGACCCAGGGCGATATGTTATCAAAAAATTAAAGCGAGCAAAAAACAAAGCCCATCGTGCCTGCCTGGCATTGAGCCGCTTCGCTGACTCTAAATATGCCAGATTCTTATGGTCAGTGAGAATTGAGACCACAAACTTAGCCCCCTCAAGCCAGTGTCTCCACTCCCCGAGTGCATCCTTTATAGCCAACAATTCCCGGTTACCCACATCATAATTCATCTCGGCAGACGAAAATTTACGGGAAAAGTAAGCACAGGGATGAAGGCGATTATCAGACACCCCCATCTGAGAGAGCACTGCCCCAATACCTATCTCAGAGGCATCCACTTCTACCACAAAAGGACGCTCTGGATCTGGGTGTCGCAGCACCTTGGCCGAGACAAATGCCCTTTTGAGACGGTCAAAGGCCGCTTTGGCCTCACAAGACCAGTGAGCAACATCCGCCCCTTTCTTAGTGAGTGCCACCAAGGGGGCCACTATAGACGAAAATCCAGCGATAAGCCGTCTATAAAAATTCGCAAAGCCCAGAAAACGCTGAAGCGCCTTCAAACTAGTGGGCTGCACCCAATCCAGGACTGCCTGTACCTTAGAACCCTCCATTTGAAAACCTTCTGAAGAGATAATATACCCTAGAAATGCGATTTGCTGGACTTCAAACTCGCACTTCTCCAGCTTCGCCCCAAGCTGGTGGTCCCTGAGTTTCTGGAGGACTAAGCGTACATGCTTCCGATGTTCCTCCAGGGAATGAGAGAAGATTAGGATGTCATCTAGATAAACAACTAAGAATCTATCCAAATATTCCCTGAGCACATCGTTCATGAATTCCTGGAAGACTGCCGGGGCATTAGAGAGCCCAAAAGGCATCACCAAATATTCATAATGCCCTGAGTGGGTATTAAAGGCAGTCTTCCATTCATCCCCCTCTCTTATTCGGATTAGATTGTAAGCACCGCGTAGGTCAATCTTAGAAAAAATGGTGGCAGTACGAAGCTGGTCAAACAAAACCGAAATGAGAGGCAGTGGGTACGAGTTTTTAATCGTGATACGGTTCAATTCCCTGAAGTCGATGCAGGGTCGCAACGAACCGTCCTTTTTACCCACGAAAAAGAACCCCGACCCAACTGGAGACTGTGAGGGTCTGATAAATCCCTTAGCCAAGTTCTCCTGAATGTACTCTGCCATAGCCTGAGTCTCAGGACGTGACAGGGAGTACAACCTGCTCTTGGGAAGCTTAGCATCCGGCAACAAATCAATGGCACAGTCATAGGGGCGATGGGGAGGTAGTACCTCCGCAACTTTTTTGGAGAACACATCCACAAAATCTGCATAACATCCTGGCAATCCTGGCAAACTTAGCTGCGAGAGCCTGACTGGAAGGCTCAAGCAACTCCTGAAACAATCACTACCCCAACTAAGAATCTCCCCAGAGACCCAGTCAAATTGAGGGTTATGGGCCCTTAACCAGGGTAACCCCAAAACCAATGGGGCAAAAGAACAGACAGTCACATAAAAAGACAATTTTTCAGAGGGTGTGGCTCCAATAAACAAAGGAATTTGGCTGGTGCAGGAGGTAATTTTACCCTGGGACAATGGTTCCCCGTTTAACCCACAGATCTCAATCTCTGATGCCAAAGGTACTGAGGGAACAGAGTGTTCCAGGGCGAATTGACGGTCCATGAAAACCCCATCGGCCCCACTGTCAACAAAGGCCTCAGTCTTGACAGTTTGACCGAGGATCTCCAAAGTCACCGGAATGAGAAAAGTCTTTTTGGGAAATTCTGACTTCTGGCCTGACAGGATATTTCCCATCACCCTCAGGCCCTGAAGTTTTCCGGTTTTTCTGGGCATGATACTACAACATGACCTTTATTCCCACAGTACAAACACAAACCCTGCTGTCTCCTCCGCGTCTTCTCACGCGAGGAGAGGCGGGTAGCCCCAATCTGCATAGGCTCCTCGGAATATTCCTCAGAGTCTGAGGTTCCCTTGGGAAAAAAGGAAACTGCGGTCTCCCTTTCAAGCCTACGCTCTCTCAGCCGTCTATCCACCCGGATGGTTAACTGCATGAGCTGATCTAAGCTATCAGGCGAGGGATATTGTACCAGTTGGTCCTTTATCTGGTCAGAAAGGCCCCTTCGGTACTGGTTTCTCAGGGCTGGGTCATTCCACTGGGTATCATGAGCCAACCTCCGAAACTCCGTACTATAAACCTCAGCTTGCCATCGCCCTTGCTTAAGAACCGTAATCTGAGCCTCGGCTGAAGCCATCTTGTCAGGGTCATCATACAAAATGCCCAGTGCCGTAAAAAAAGCATCAACACTTTTAAGCGACGGACAGTCAGGCTGTAACCCATATGCCCAGACCTGTGGGTCTCCTTGTAGCAAGGAAATCACCATGCCCACCCGCTGAATCTCCGACCCAGAAGACTGGGGCCTAAGCCTGAAATATAGCTTACAGCTCTCCTTGAAACAAAAGAACTGCGAGCGATCTCCAGAAAAACGATCCGGGAGATTTACTTTCGGCTCCTTAACCCCTGAACTTGCCGCTGCTGCTGCGGGAGCTCCGCTAGCGGCCTGCGGGGTGTTCATTTTAATGGACATCTCATTAAATTGTCGAGTCAGGACCTGCACCTGATCGACCACCTGTTGCAAAGTATTTTGAGGGGTATGCTCCATATTCCCACAAAATTTCAACAGGAGTAGGGCTGCTAAATATGTTACGCACACCAGTGCTAACAGGAGTATACCGGTGTATGAACAGAGAGGGAAGCGAAGCAAACGAACTCACAGACAGTATAACATAACATACACAGGAGGTGATGGAATAACTAATAAACACAAAGTGAACGGAGAAGCCCAAAGGCTCAGGAATTGGGTGTCTCCCTAGTGTCAGGAATGCTCAGATGGAATAGAGCAGACAATGAAGCGATGTGTAGTGATTTAACATGTGGAGCACCTGAAATGATGTTGCTAAGAGCAACAGAAAAAACCCCAAAGGGTTACCAACGGGTGTGGGAATAAACTCCTTGGTCAGAGATAGAAATATAGACACAAGGAGAGTATCCACAATCCTAACCCCTACTTGCAGGGCACAGGTTCAGCTTACTGCCACTAAACGGACACCTGGACGCCCTGCACAGTGAGGGAGGATTAAGCAAGCAGGTCTGAGAGTACAGCCGCAAACCTGCTGGGTTCACAGAATAGCAAAAGAACCCCAGCAGGTCAAACAACTGACTCCAGTCTTACTGCTAGGTCCGGATTGGCAGAATGAAGTACCGAATCCCAAGGCCTATTCGCAGTAAGCAACAAGTAAATACAAAGTCACACAGTACTAGCTAACTCTCTGGAACTGACTAACAAACAAAGATTCAGCAGCATTTGCCTAGCCTGAGAGGATGGTTTGTATAGCAGGTGCTGTCCACGCCCCACTCAGACCTCACAGACTGTGAGCACAAAACCAGCGCCGGATTCCCTGCCGTGCACAGAGCCTGTAACCACTACACAGTAAAAACCCGGACCGGAGTATCAGCTGCGCTCAGGTTACTTCGCTAACACTTGCCTCCCGGTTGCCATGGCGACGTGGCAGCACAGAGCAGGAGATCCTAACAGGTAGTCTGTAAAGACCCAGTGTCACAGAAATATAACAGCCAACAATTTGGTCATTGTTAGTATTTTTTTGCTGCTGATGATCATTAGCTTTCGGACATTCTGCATCTAGTGAGTGTCTTTAATGACAAGAGGTGGCAGTTGAAACCGCAACACAACCTCAGCCTCTGACATTCCAAAAGGGTTATATGTAACTTGTAGATATGCTCTCTGAACTTGTGATGTTGCTGTAGCTGATGACCTGGATGCCTTTTCTGGACAATGATGCATACTTTAGGCAAAAAAGTAAAAGAAAGAAAATTATAATACATACAGAATGAATAACTCTCAAAATCATGCTGCTGGGGATTGTTAAGCTGCATCAAAGGATGCAGTCAGTGGCTTTAAACAGTGGCAAATTTCACATTAGGAACGCGCCTTGGAGCAGCACTTATTTGGGGGTGGCACTTGAATCCTTATGTTGGCACTGTCCAGTGGCGGATCTGTACCTTACTTTTTAGGGGGTGGTGGTTTGAGAATACTGACTCCTCCCACTTACAGTATATATATATATATATATATATATATATATATATGAATCATATAACAGTACTTAATTATATTCACATGACAAAGACTGAGGGGACAGAGACTGTGGGAGAGGAGCTGGAAACGAGAGAGGTGGGAAGGAGGGGATAGAGACAGAAGCTGGAGAGAGATATAAGGGGAGAGAGACAGAAGCTGGAGAGAGATACAGGGAGACAGAAGCTGAAGAGAGAGAGAAAGAAGATGGGTGGGGTGGAAAAATGGGAGAGAGGGATAAGGGGGAGAGATAGAGGGGGTAAGGGAAGAGAGAAGAGGGGGGTAAGGGGAGAGAGATAGAGTGGGCTAAAGGAATTCATAGAGATAGTAGGGAATTCAGAGAGAGGAATCAGGGAGTCAGACTGTGAGAGAGTGTCAGAAGAATAGGGAGAGGGAAAAGAGAGAGACAGTGGAGAGTGTGTGAAAGGGCACAAGGTGGCCAGCTGACACTATGCAGCATACCTCTTGGAGGAAGCGCTGAACATCCACAGCACCTTGCCCCATTGCACCCCCATGCCCAGACATGGCACCTGCTGCATCTCCTTAAATGGATCCACCCCACTAACAACTTTTCCCTGGATATAGCTGTGCAGTTTGTGTACCTGGCAGTGGTGAACATAATGTATTAGCGGTGGGCAGGGGACCCTAGTCTGGAGCAGCATTTTAGATGTCAGTGTCCTAGACACCTCGCCAATGCCACGTAATTATCTTGCATGGCGCCGGGACCTTGCTGTCACAGTGATGATGGCTGGCTCTGTCCTCTTATATGCATGTGTGGCGCAAAGTCAGTGCCTCTAACCTAGAGGCTCTGACATCGCGGCCACGCATGCGCATAGGAGGACAGGGCCAGCCGTCAAAGCTGTGACAGCCAGGTCCCAGCACTGCACAAGATAATTGGCATGGGTGAGGTGCAGGGGCTGGCTGGCAACTTTTAGCCTGGGGGCAATTCCAGAGCACTGGCCCATAAGTAATGGTGCCATCTTAAATGGAGTTTTTTTTTTATTATATTTATTAATAAAAAAATTAGGCCTGGTGTAAATTATCCCAAATATACTTTATTATAAATTTGTCAGTGCGGCCGCGGCTTCAGCAGAGCTGTGTAATGCAGGGGTGGCCAACCAGTCAGTGACAAAGAGCCAGAAAAGAGCTGTAGTCAAAGGTAAGAGCCATATCATGCACACGCTGAAGGCGAGCAAGCAAAAATGGGGGTGTGGCATAGTTGTCACAAAGCCACACCCCTTTTTTATGCGCACACCTTTCGGTTTGACGTTTGTAGGAGTATGACCTTGTGTCATAACCCCATTTTTAGTCATGTTGTACAGTGCCACATACAAATAAAACACCAAAAAATGGGTGCCTCCACAGTGCCAAATACATATATGCCCCCACAGAGCCAGATAAATATACGTCCCCACAGTGCAAGATACATATATGTCTACAAAGTGCCAGATATGCCCCCACTGCCAGATACACATCTCCTCAGTGCCATATATGCCCCCACTGCCAGATACACATCTCCCCAGTGCCAGATATGCCCCCCCAGTGTAATATACACATATACCCCCAGTGCCAGATATGTCCCCAGTGCCAGATACACATGTCCTCCCAGTGCCAGATATGCCCACAGTGCCAGATACAGATGTCCCCCTAGTGCCAGATATGCCCACAGTGCCAAATATGCCCCCAGTGCCAGATATGCCCCCACTGCTAGCTACATGTCTCCCCAGTGCCAGATGTGCCCCAGTGCCAAATATGCCCCCCCACTGCCAGATACACATCCCCTCAGTGCCAGATACACATGTCCCCCCAGTGCCAGATATGCACCCACTGTCAGTTACACGTCTTCCCAGTGCCAGATATACCCCCACTGCCAGCTACACATATCCCCAGTGCCAGATACACATCCCCCCGTGCCAGATATGCCCCCAGTGCCAGATACACGTCCCCCCAGTGCCAGATATGCCCCCAGTGCCAGAAACACATGTCCCCCCAGTGCCAAATATGCCCCCCAGTGCCAGAAACACATGTCCCCAGTGCCAGATATGCCCCCCAGTGTAAGATACACATGTACCCCCAGTGCCAGATATGCCCCCAGTGCCAGATATGTCCCCAGTGCCAGATACACAAGTCCTCCCAGTGCCAGATATGCCCACAGTGCCAGATACAGATGTCCCCCCAGTGCCAGATATACCCACAGTGCCAAATATGCCCCCAGTGCCAGATATGCCCCCACTGCTAGCTACACATCTCCCCAGTGCCAGATGTGCCCCCAGTGCCAAATATGCCCCCACTGCCAGATACACGTCCCCTCAGTGCCAGATACACATGTCCCCCAGTGCCAAATATGCCCCCACTGTCAGTTACACGTCTCCCCAGTGCCAGATATACCCCCACTGCCAGCTACACATCTCCCCAGTGCCAGATACACGTCCCCCCCGTGCCAGATATGCCCCCCAGTGCCAGAAACACATGTCCCCAGTGCCAGATATGCCCCCCGTGTCAGATACACGTCCCCCCAGTGCCAGATATGCCCCCAGTGCCAGAAAAACATGTCCCCCCAGTGCCAAATATGCCCCCAGTGCCAGATACACGTCCCCCCAGTGCCAGATTTGCCCCAGTGTAAGATACACATGTCCCCACACTGCGCCCCCCCCCCCCAGTGCTGCTCACTGATGCACTGCTGCTCTGCTCAGTCTTCTGCTTGTGAGGGGAGGAGAGCACAGCGTGTGCCTCTCCTACCCCTCAGACTCTACTCTCCGGCAGTGTTGATTCTCTCTAATTAGGCGCCGGTCCGTGAGCCATTCAGAGTTCATGGGCCGGCAGCTAAGACTCCTGATTGGCTGCTGGTCGGCGAGCTCTGATTGGCTCACGGGCCAGCGCCGGGCAGGCGCCATGGGAGCTTACGAGCTGCATGCGGAGATAGAAAGAGCCGCATGCACCTCAAGAGCCACAGGTTGGCCACCGCTTGTGTAGTTGAAGGTGGCGGCCGGCCCGTGACCCTTGGCAGTAGCGTGGCCCAGGGGGCACATGGCACCCTTCCCCCGAGCCAGCCCACCTCTGGTGAGGTGGCGGCTGTGTGTTACGGGGTGGCGATCGCCCTTATCTCCCCCCTTTAAATCTGCCAATGGCACTGTTAGCCTATAAGGTACTAGTTAACTGATAAATATTTCCACTGTACTGTACCATATGCCATTTTGACTGGAATGTAAATGGGTAGGACATTTATATACTGCCCCTGTTAGCTGTCCTACATAAATAAAATGTCATAGTGGCTTATTTATTATTCTATTAAAATGAGGGCTTATAACCAATCAATAAAAATAATAAAATTAGGCAGAAGGGGGGGCGGCCTTTACTGTTGTGCCCAGGGGTGCCCTCACACCTAAATCTGCCCCTGGCTTTAACATGCTTCAAAAACAGGGCTGACATGCCCCTATTTTCTGAAATGCTCCTTGTTGTCTCTCCCAAGTGCCATAAGCATGTCAATCATTCTGAAGCTTTTGAAGCACTGTGAGTGAAGTTGCAGGACCAGATCTGCACATGCACAGTACAGCTCCCGCGCATGCGCAGATCATAAAGAACGGGAAATTTACATAAATATTACATTTATGTAAGTCTCTGAAACAGGCCCAAAATTATCCATGACAACTGGTACAGCGCTCACAGGGACCCATAACATGTTACAAAGGGAGCAAGAGATGCAAGAAAGTCAAATGAAAATATTCAAAAAGAAGAAGGAAAGAGATTAAAAATAATTAGTCGGAAGCAAAACAGTGAGAGAAACTGATAGGAAAAATGGTAAATGTTACATTTGCAGAGTAGAAGCAATTACACGATACATTAAAACACAGCAAGAGGTCATAGGAAAGTGAAAATGAAAAAGGAGCTGATTTATCAAAGTAATTCCATCATTAAACCATGCAGAAATGTCTGTTTAAGACATAATTAAATATCACCACTATTTAACAAGAGCATAAAGCAAGACCTTTCTGAGATACTGTACAGTATCAAATGCTCTGAGAACAACAGCAATAGAAGCGACCATCTGTATAGGTTTTTTTAGGAATTGCATTGAGGGGCTATTTTACAAGCTCTGGAAACTTTTCTCCATTAAGGGAATAGGCTCTTATCAGGGTCCATGCCCCCCCGACCCCCCCCCCCCCCCCCCCCAATTAGGCCTTATTCTTCCAAAACAACATTTCAAGCACTGCAAAAATGCAGCAATAAGGAATGTTAATTTTTCTGGGTACACTGAAAATGTTGGTAAATACTGTAGGCTGCAGAGAAAGATAACAGGGTAACAGCTTTGTAAGAGAGGAGATCAAAATAGAGAAGAATTTCATGATGCTGGAACTGGGTTCCAGGAGCACAACTGAGGTAGACTACAATTAGTTATGCTAAGAAGTAATACTAGAGATGGTTTTCTTTAGAGCACTGGAACAGAATGCTGTGAAGCAATAGTGGAGCAGAATTCAGGATAGCAATGGTGCAGATTACTGTGAATCAATCCTGGAGCAGGTTTTCTGGATAGCACTGGAGTAGATACTGAACCAGAAGCTAAGGCACTGATCCTCAGAGAGAGATTTTGTTCTGGCAATGAGCAGTCAGCAGTTCCTGGTTTAAATAGGGTGCTCTTAGAACTGATAGGCTGGATAAATCACGAGGCATGAGTTGCTGAAGACTGGTTAGTCAGAGTGGATCATGTGATACTGTCCAAAATGGTAGAACCCATGATGCAGAACAACATGCATGTTTACAAATGAGTGATCACAGATCTTAGTGATGCCACAGGCAGGCATCAGGACACAGATGGCAGTAAAGTGACACCACCGGGCCATAATGGGGACCCAGACACATACTATAATCATACAGTTTAAAGATTATTTTAGAATTATTCACATAATAATATATAAGGGAATTTATCTTTTTACACACTTTTTTTATTGGATTGCATACTTCAGTGCATCCGGGGTTCTGGCTCTTGACAACAGAGATAATGGGATGATGCAGAGTTACCCAAAAGAAATGTGCCTAGAAAAATAGTGTATTTTCGGTGCAGTGTAGAGGTGTACATGCCTCAAGATTCATACATCTCTATTAGCAGAACACACACACATTGTTTAGAATATTGTAGGTCATAATCCTCAGTATGATATTGCACCATCACTATACTAGATGCAAAAAAGATACACCTTCTCACCAGGGTACACAGTATATGTTTATTTGCTGGTGATATGGGCCTCATTTGGGTGAACATGCCTTACTGATCCCTGCTTACTGTATGTACACCTCTTCATTTGTAAGTGTAGATACCAACAGAATGTGTTTCACTCATTTTCGCCATTGCGTTAAATAATTTTCTCCAAGATATTTATACAATATATGCTACAAAGACCGGCATAGAGTATGTGCAACACAGCCTCAGCCGTAATGTCTACAAGGTTACAGTATCTTATTATTTTGGAGTTCTGTTCTGGTTGGAGGCTTTGCCTTTCTCTGCATTGTTGTTGGTGACATTCTCTTTCTACAGCTGGAAACTAACCAGTCGCCATTGACAACAAACCTGAGAAACACAGATTGTTGTTGTTTTTTTTAAATTGATGTTAATTAATTATGATAATTGTTAAATCCATTTTAGCTAGTAACACATGGGCTGAACAGTTGAATCACACTGCATTTTGGCCTCACATATAAGTGCCTAAAGTGGATGAGATCCAACTCATTTCTCAAGCTAAGCAGTGAGATCTTTCTGGGGTTACTGCAGATTGTAAGGGCCTGTTATTACACCCAGAAGAGGACCACACACGGGCTCATAATGGTCATCTCTTGAAAACCATTTATTAGCATATAGTACTATTGTCATTATTGAGAAACATGCCAACAATATCAGCCTAAAATCAACAATATGACAGCAATATAAACGACATAAAGGAGGCTCTTTCTCGTGCATCCACTGTATCAATAATTTAACTGCTAATAGAGCAACCTGTCAACTGCTATAAATGACTTGAGTGGGAAAACAACAAAATGTATTCCAAATACATCTCCAGATATCCTTGCCATCTGTCGTACAGCAAATGCTGTAATATTTGTAGCAATAACAGCAGTTTTATTGGCATTGTTTGGATACAAAAAGTTTTTAGTGGTGATATATGTATTGAATACACATTTCTAAATCTTAGATGCCCGTTGACACTTTCTAAGCTGTTGATGTCAGAGGGATTACAGACATTGGATCTTGTTAATAATAACAACATACTGTCGTCTTTTCAGTCCTGATGTGACAAATGATGGGATGACAGAATGTGTAAAGTGACAAGTATCTTGTCAAAAGAGCTTTTCTGAGTCTAGACAAAGGAATACTTTCAGCGTAATTGGACTCTTGGGCAAACTAACTCTTTTCGTTTAGAACATCTTATTTCTTGATAAAGTTGCATAGACGTTTGTGAGCAGATTTGAAGCGAGGGCATAACAATGTTAAAGTTCCATTTTTATTAATAGCTTGGAAGTGCAAACAATGACAACAATGTGATGGCTTTATGTAAGAAAATTAAGAGATTCAACTGCTATAATTTATGTACAGTAGATGTGTTAATGAAATACATTTTTATATAAAGGAATAGTAATTGTAATGCATAATATGGTGTAAATGAAAATAAAGCAAGCAATTTTTGTTGTTTATATTAGCAATTCAGGCAATGTAATAAAACATTTAAAATACAAGAAAAATAAAAGCTCATATAAAACACTATAATGAATGTTTAAATTAAAAATGCTCGGTTAACATTGCAATCTTTGCTCTCGTATATTAGCTAACTGAACACATTATTGTACTGTAAATCACAGTTATTACTTATGATTATGGCTACCGGTATGCTTGTGGCAGAAAAGGAAATGCGCACACATTTATGTTACTAAATATTAAATAATTTAAGTATTGTTTTCTATTAAACATTGAAAACCATCCTAATGCTAAAACAGCAAGCAATAATTCTGGCTTTGAATATTTTTGCTACTGAATATTCATTAATTAAGGAAATATGTTTTCACCATTAAGCAATTAAAACAACCTTAGTACTGATATAATATATTTTTGGCTTTGTTCATATTTTTTTACATAATGTAACTGATATTTCTTATCAGATGCATATGATTAATCCTGAATTGTTTATAATAGGGCTTCTCAAGGAGATATCTAAAATATGTATTTATATTAAATGTGTTGCAGGATGTATCCTCTTCCGATATGGATTTTAATGAATTCAATCCCTTTGAACTATTTACATTGCATATCATCCTCATCAATGTCTTTATAGGGTTCCACAGATTTTATAGGGCCATGTCAACAGCTTACTGCGCTAGAGAGACAAGGGCATCACTGAAGGTAATTGAAAGAGTTCCCAGCTATATATGAGTACTGTGCCACTCTGAATAGAGTGGTTGGGGTCCAAGTGTGAATTTATCCAGGTCTTACCTTTAAAATAGAACCCATGCTCTAATTTAAAGGTAAAACCTGGATAAATGTATGTAATGTGTTTGCCAGCGGTGGTGGGTGTAGTGGGATGCGCCAGCTCCCGGATGTTGCTAGGCAACGGGGCCAGCGCATCACATCCACCGCTGAGCGTCCGTCTCCATCTGGTTGCCTAGCAACCGGGGATGCCAGGCGGCCGCCGTTCACTTCAGTCCCGGCTGTTACTAAACAGTCTGGATGCTGCGTGCTGCGCGACTGTTAACAGCTGGGACAATTTAGGTCTGGGAGGCTGGTCTGCTGGCTCTTCTGTGATAGGTCAGCAGGTACTTTTTATGGGAGCCAGAATCTGGCAGCCTCGCCGGTGATAGCTTCCTGTGGAGCCTGTCTTCCTGCTTCTTGTGTTTTCCTGCTTCCAGCTTGTCTACTCCAGCATCCGGGGTCCAGTTCCCAGAGTCTGGTCTGAGGGATCATTTCCTGCTATTCTCCGAGTTTGCCTTCCAGTGGAGTGGTCTGGTGTCCAAAGCCTTGGGGTTCTCGTCGTTTCCGGCGCACAGCTTCCATGGTGTCATGAGTAGCGGCTCTGACACACTTTATGGCTGAAGCCGTGTTCTCGTTATCTGTTTTTGGTTGTGTCATTTTTGCGGAGGCCTCCATATAGCTGTCCTCGTCTTATTACGGCGGGTTCGTATTTGGCAGTTGGCGGCATTACTTTGGTTTTCTGTTGTTCCTGGTGGCCGCGCCGCACATAAACTACTTTGTTATTTTCTGTATCCTTCTTCTTTAGTGTCTTGTCATTCTTAGTTAGTTTTCCCCTTGTTCTCTATCTGTATCGGTTTATACCTTGTCACCTATTAAGATCGGGGGGCATCAGAGTTTGGGCAGACCTAATTCGCCCATTCAAACATGGCTGCCAGGGGCACAAGAAACCATAGTCTCTCAGGCATTAATCGACCACAGGGAAGGACAACGGAGTCAGGGATTTTGTAAGGTGTTGCTGCATACCCCAGTTCTGTTGCAGCTTCACACAACTGTACTCGGAACTCTTCTGCTGCCACCCTATCTCCTTGGTTCCAAGTACATAGAACATAACATTATCACAGGCCCTAAAAAACAGGGTGGCATTGAATTTTTTTTACCATGAATCCTTCAGTGCAAGGTCAGACTCCCAGCCAAGTATTGGCTAGTCAGATCTAGAACCTCACTCAAATGGTGCAGGAGCTTACTCTGCGGGTTAGGTATCAGGAGGATCTTTTATGAGCTTCCCCGAGTGTAGCCCCTGAACCCAATATGAACCTTCCTGACCACCTTTCGGGTAACCGAAAAGATTTCTTTAATTTTCGGGAGAGTTGTAAACTTTACTTTCACTTAATGCCCCAGTCCTCAGGTTCAGAATCTCAGCGAGTGGGCATAGTCAGTGTCAGACTGGTGCATGTAGGGCCCACCGGGGGGAATGCAGTGGTAGGGACCCATGTTTAGGTTGGGGCCAGTCTGCAGAGGGGGTGTTGCCTGCAACCTCATTGGTTTGAATAACCATTAGAGAGTGCGATGTCTGTGCCCCTTCATAAATATATACAGTAAATTCAGCTGCTGCATGCATGATAATGTACCAGATTAATAACAGATTAATAACACCAATGCAATGTAGAAAATACACCATATAAGATTTCATATGTATAATGTATATTTCAAGTGCACAGTCTGGAACCTGATCCTTAGAGCAAGAGGTGGGGCCCCCAGGCAGAGGGGCCCACCGGTGGTTTCCCCTGTACCCCTGTGGGCCAGTCCAAGCCTGGGCATAGTTATGTCTTTACTTCAGGGAGACCCACAGACTTGGGCTTTTGGGTTCAGATCCGATGAAGGAGTGTTACTTACAGTTGATGCCTTTTTTAAATCTTTAGGTCTGTTGTATGATGATCCTGATAGAGAAGCCTCTGCAGAGAGCCATTTATGTGTGTTAAGACAGGGTAAAAATCCTGCTGAGGCGCATTGTACTGAGTTTTGCCATTGGTCGAACAACAGTGGCTGGAATGATCCTGCTTTGCGCAGTCAGTTTTGCCTCGGCTTGTCAGAAGTGTTCAAAGATATTCTCATTCAGTACCCAGTTCTGGAGACTTTGTATAAGCTCATAGAGCTTGCTATTAAGGTCGATCGCCATCGATCGCCATCTCTGAGAGCAGAGGTCTAAAAAAGGGGCTAGTTTTAGGCCTAGTCCATGTGTGTATGCTCTCCCCAAGGACATCGAGGAACCCATGCAAGTGGGTCTGTCCCGATTTTCCTCTGAAGAGAGAACCAGGAGGTTAAATTTAGAGCTCTGCTTATACTGTAGTGGCAAGGGACATGTTGCGTGCAGCTGCCCAAATAAGCAGGGAAATGCCCTGACCAAGTGAAAGTTGAGGGGGTTCACTTAGGTCTGCAACTAGTCTCCTCACATGATTCCTTGTTAGTTCCTGCCGAAGTATCTTCAGGGAATCAGAGTTCTTTTGTCTCTGCATTTATTGATAGCGGAGCTGCTGGGAACTTCATGGACCTTACTTGGCTCAAACTCTAGGAATTCTGCAGCTCCAGCTCATTAGACCGATTACCATGCAAGGTCTGGATGGTGGCCCTCTCTCTAATGGGGTAATTACCCATCAGACCTCACCATTGCATTTGACTGTGGGTGTTTTACATTCTGAGAGGATTGAATTCTTTCTCACCCATTGTTCGGCCATGCCTCTAGTCTTGGGTCACCCCTGGCTTGTTATACATAATACAACCATTGATTGGCAGTCTGGGGAAATTTTACGGTGGGGTTCCAACTGCTCTAAGAGGTGTATTTCTTGTCCAGTACGGGTTTTTTCCAAGGGTAATGCGGACGTCCTTCCACCCCACTGTTCTTATGATTGCACCATTGACCTCATTCCTGGTTCTACTTTGCCTAAAGGGAGACTCTATACACTGTCTAGCCCAGAGACTAAGGACATGGACGACTATGTACAGGAAAGTCTAAAAAAGGGGTTTATTAGGCCCTTGAAGTCCCCTTTGAGTGCATGTTTTTTTTTGTTGAAGAAAAATACGGATCTCTTAGGCCGTGTATTGACTATCGGGCCCTGAATAAGATTTCTGTCAAAAATACTTACCCCTTACATCTCATTTCTGTATTGTTCGATCAACTCTGCACCGCGGTCATTTTTTCTAAACTTGACCTCATCCGAATAAGATCTGGTTATGAGGGGAAGATGGCTTTTAGTACATAATACGTACACTACGAATCTCTTGTGATGCTGTTTGGTCTGTCTTACACTCCTGTGGTGTTTCAGAATCTTATAAATGATGTCCTCTGCAACTTCCTGGGGAAATTTGTGGTAGTTTATTTGGATGACATCCTAATTTATTCAGAGTCTCTGGAACAGCATTTTCTCCATGTTCGGCAAGTGCTCAAAAATTGCGGGAGAATCACTTGTATGCCAAGTTGGAGAAATGTGATTTCCACATTACTGAGGTGTCCTTTTTAGGATACAGTATATTATTTCTCCGGAAGGGTTTTTTATGGAACCTAAAAAACTCAAGGCAGTCTTGGGCTCAACCCACTAACTTGAAGGCAATTCAGAGGTTTTTGGGTTATAGATGTTTTATTCATGCTTTACCAGAGTTAGTTGCCCCTATTGTAGCATTGACAAAAAAAAGTGCTGATCCAGCTAAGTGTTCGCCTCAAGCCGAGCGTGCCTTCCAGGCTTTAAAACAGGCCTCTGTTTCTGCTCCTGTACTTAGACACCCCAACCCTGATCTTCCTTTTATTGTTGAGGTAGACGCCTCTGAGGCTGGGGTGGGAGCTATTTTGTCTCATGAAGACCCTGAGTCTTTGGTGTTACATCTTGTGGTTTCATGTCAAAAAAATTCTCCTCCGCAGAGACCAACTATGACTTTGGTAACAGAGAATTGTTAGCGGTCAAGTGGGCTTTTGAGGAATGGAGGCACTGGCTTGAGGGAGCTAAGCATACCGTCACTTTGTTTATGGACCACAAGAATTTACAGTACATTGAGTAAGCTGAATGGCTTAATTCCCGGCAGGCTCGCTGGGTCTTGTTCTTTACTCGGTTCAGTTTCATCATCACCTACAGGCCCGGTTTTAAGAACACCGATGCCTTGTCACGCTGTTTTCTTCATGTTCACGATAACCATTCTCCTGCCACTCTTATTATTCCAGCATCCTCTATCCGGTCCGGCCTCACACAGGATTTACATACACAATTAGTTCAGGTTCAGCAGCAGGATCCCCATTGGCCATCTCTTTGTTCCAGAGTTCTTGAGAAGTAGTGTCCTTGCCGAGTTTCACGATAACAAAGCTGCTGGCCATTCTGGTGTTGCTAAAATGTTGGAGTTACTCTCTTGCTCGGTGTGGTGGTCTAATCTTTCCAAAGATATTAGGGAGTTTGTTCTCTCTTGTCAAGATTGTGCTAGGCACAAGATGTCCTGGTTTCTGCCCGTTGGGCAGCTCCTGCCTCTAGCCCTTCCAGTCAGGCCATGGTCACTCATTTCCATGGATTTTGTTGTGGATCTTCCACTCTCTTCTGGTTTTCAGGTGATCTGGGTAGTGGTGGATCGATTTAGCAAGATGGCCCATTTCATTCCTTTACCCCGATTGTCGTCCACTCAGGTTTTGGCAGTCTTGTTCCTTTGCCATATTTTCAGGCTCCATGGATTACCCATTGATTTTGTCTCGGACCGGGGACCGCAATTTATTGCCCGTTTCTGGAAGCTCTTATGTACCTCGTTAAACATGAGACTTAGTTTAACCTCGGAATACCATCCACAGTCCAACGGGCAGACGGAACGTGTGAACCAATCGCTGAAGCAGTATCTGTGTATTTATACTGCCAAACTTCAGAACGATTGGTCGGAATATCTTCCCCTTGCCAAGTTTGCTTACAATAAAGCCTGTCATTCACCCACCAAGGTGTTTCCGTTCTTTTCAGTCCTTGGCTTTCATCCCTGAGCCAATTCATTTTGTCCCAATTATCTATCCTTTGCCTTGACTTCCCGCCTCAGAATTATTTGGAAAAAGGTGCACCTTGCTCTTAAGAAAGCTGCTTTCCGGGAGAATTTTTCAGACAGGTTCCGACGTCCATGCACCTTTAATGTGGGAGAAAAGGTGTGGTTGTCAACTCATAACATCAAACTCCAACAACCATCGGCTAAATTGGGACCCAGATTCACTGGGCCATTTGTTATTATCAAACAGGTCAATCCAGTTGCCTTTCGGCTACAATTTCCTAAATCTCGTAAGATTTCTAACACCTTTCATTGTTCTCTGCTCAAGCCATTTGTTTTTTCCATGAAATTCCCTTGGAGAATTATCCAGGGTAGACCTCCTTTGAATGTTCAGGGCCAACAGAAATTACTGGTGGAAAAGGTTTTGGATTCTATGTTTTCCTGTGGTCAGCTCTGCTTTTTGGTCCATTGGAAAGGGTATGGCCCAGAGGAGAGATCTTGGGTTCGGGACAAGGATTTGCATGCTCCTAAGCTAAAAAAAAAACCATTTTTTCTGGAATTTCCTCATAAAACCGGGTTTAGGGGTTCCTTAACCCCTCCTCAAGGGGGGGTACTGTCAGCAATGGCGGGTATAGTCGGATGCACCAACTCCAGCCCGTTGCTAGGCAATGGGGTGGGCGCATCACTACCGCCGCTGTGCATCTGTCTCTGTCCAGTTGCCTAGCAACTGGGATACCAGGTGGCCACCCGTCCCAGCTGTTACTAAGCAGCCGGGACGCCGCGCTGTGCACCTGTTAACAGATCGGATTTCGGAAATTAGATCTGGGAAGTTAGTCTGCTGGCTCTCCTGTGATAGGTGAGCATGTCCTTTTTATGGGAGCCAGAATCAGGCAGCCTCGCCGGTGATAGCTTCCTGTGGAGCCTGTCTTCCTGCCTCTGGTGTGTTCCTGCTTCCAGCTTGTCTACTCCAGCATTCGGGGTCCAGTTCCCAGAGTCCGGTATGAGGAAAAATGTCCTGCTGTCCTCCAAGTTTGCCTTCCATTGGAGTGGTCTGGTGTCTGAAGCCTCGGGGTTCCGGTCGTTTCCGGCGCACAGCGTCTGTGGTGTCGTGAGTAGCGGCTCTGCTGCACTTTATGGCTGAAGCCGTGTTCTCGTTATCTGTTTTTGGTTGTGTCATTTTTGCGGAGGCTTCCATATAGCTGTCCTCGCCTTATTACGACGGGTTCGTATTTGTCAGTTGGTGGCATTACTTTGGTTTGCTGTTGTTTCTGGTGGCTGCGCCGCACATAAAGTACTTTGTTATTTTCTGTATCCTTCTTCTTTAGTGTCTTGTCATGTGCACAACCATAGTCTCGCAGCCATTAATCGACCACAGGGAAAGACAATGGAGTCAGGGATTTTGTTAGGTGTTGCTGCGTACCCCAGTTCTGTCGCAGCTTCACGCATCTGTACTCATAACTCTTCTGCTGCCACCCTATCTCCTGGGTTCCAAGTACATAGAACATAACAGTGTTGGTAATGGAGATGTTAGGGACCCAATTAAAGAAGTTCATCTCGACACAGTGGATGGACCCACATATGTGGCCAAACAAATAGTAACTACTTATACTCCATGTTAATTGTAAGAGTTTATCAAAATTATTTTGTCTATCAGTAATTTTAGTGTATAGAGTGCGCATCAGCATTTTTCTTTATCTTGTATAGTACTAGAGGCCTCAGCATGGTAGCACATTTCATTATGTTTAATAATAGGGTGTGCAGTCCAATCCCCCCTTTTTCCTATATGCAAAATCTATAAGTAAATAAGAATATTATGTGGCCTTATTCATATAAAGGGCATATTTAGCACAATCCACATCTCAGATGCAGATTGGATGTGATAAAGTTGTCAAAATTTGCATTGTTGTAATTGAATACATCACAAGGATGTATTTATTATCGCTTACTGGGACAAAAAATATCATGAGTGTAAATGTGCATGCACCGCCGCCGGCTACCACGACTCCCCCTTACCACGAAGCTTACACTTATCTGCACCCATAAATGGTGATCGGTGTGCTCTGGTAATCTAGTCTCTGGTGCTGCTACTGTGACAGCACATTGCAGCATCTCAGCTCACTTTACTGATTAGATGACGGGGTCACAGCAGCAGCAGCAGAGGAACAGATGACAGGAACTCAATGATCACTGGTCCCTGTGTGTAGGCAAGTATTACATTTTATTTGCCCAGTAATCAGCTTATTTGTCCATCAGATACACATGGCTGATAACAGCGGTCAGATCCGAGCACAGCTTTCAATGCCAGCAAGCAGGGAAGGCTGTGCAGGAGAAGGGGAAACAGAGGGAAGCCTAGGTAATGCTATCTCAAGATGGAATACATATGGGAGACTGGCAGACGGGCTGCCGGCTGTCACTATAATGACAGTATTAACTGCATCCCCTCAAGATAGCAAGATAGCTTTTTTATCACAGGGCTCCCTCCAGATTTCTTTTTTTTTACATTCATGTCTGGTTAATGTATATGACTAATGCCTATTATTCTTAGTAATTAAATTGTCTCTGTGTAGTGTATTAATGGAGATTTATACTGTAGGAGGTTATCAATAGTTTTAAAGGAAGGTTCTAGTATAGAATACCTATTATTTAAAATGTTATTGTCAAGGGTTATAAAGCTAGTACAGGTAAGAAATGTTACTGTTTTATACTCAGTATATTAATATTTCACTGTAACATTATGGCTGCAAGCAAGGAGAAAGTACCTTTACAATAAATTACATTTTTCCTTTAACAATTGGTGTCTTCTCTAAAGTAATGTATAATTATTTGGTGATTTAAAAGTGATGAGGTCATAGTAAAATCCCAATCCCATGCTGTATATAAACAGTACTCTAAAGGCTTGGGTGGAGGCACTAAAAAGAATAAGGGATAACCTTAAAGATATTAATTGTCCTGCTTAAGGGGTATAGGCACATAGGTATATGCATGTGTTGTTGGGGGGGCATCCCGGTTGGCCAGATGCTCAAATTATGAACACTATAGCAATAGTATATACAGGTTGAGTATCCCATATCCAAATATTCTGAAATACGGAATATTCCGAAATACGGACTTTTTTGAGTGAGAGTGAGATAGTGAAACCTTTGTTTTCTGATGACTCAATGTACACAAACTTTGTTTAATACAAAAAGTTATAAAAAATATTGTACAGGTTGAGTATCCCTTATCCAAAATGCTTGGGACCAGAAGCATTTTGGATATCGGATTATTCCGTATTTTGGAATAATTGCGTACCATAGTGCGATGGGACCCAAGTCTAAGCACAGAATGCATTTATGTTTCATATACACCTTATACACACAGCCTGAAGGTCATTTAATATAATATTTTTAATAACTTTGTGCATTAAACAAAGTGTGTCTACATTCACACAATTCATTTATGTTTCATATACACCTTATACACACAACCTGAAGGTCATTTAATACAATATTTTTAATAACTTTGTGTATTAAACTAAGTTTGTGTACACTGAGTCATCAGAAAACCAAGGTTTCACTATCTCACTCTCTCTCAAAAAATTCCGTATTTCGGAATATTCCGTATTTCGGAATATTTGGATATGGGATACTCAACCTGTATTAAATACCTTCAGGCTGTGTGTATAAGGTGTATATGAAACATAAATGAATTGTGTGAATGTACACATACTTTGTTTAATGTACAAAGTTATAAAAAATATTGGCTAAAATGACCTTCAGGCTGTGTGTATAAGGTGTATATGAAACATAAATGCATTCTGTGCTTAGATTTAGGTCCCATCGCCATGATATCTCATTATGGTATGCAATTATTCCAAAATACGGAAAAATCCCATATCCAAAATACTTCTGGTCCCAAGCATTTTGGATAAGGGATACTCAACCTGTAATACAATTACTAGAGCTTCTGCCACAACATGCAGTTAAAGGGACAGAGTGGAGCTGCTGAACTGTGGTAGCAGCTTATTTTATCAAGTTTGCTTTATGTCTGGATCTGAGCATTCAATCAGTGCCCTGGATAAGAGAGTAGCTGCCAGGGGAACACCTAAAGGGTCTTCCCATTAGGTGGGAGAATGCATGCTTAGAAAGTGCAGTTCTGTCTCCTACTGGTTCGAATACATTTGTGTTTTTATGGGACATTTAACCTTTTCCTGACCACGTATGTTATTTATATTTGTTAAATATGTTTTTTAGAGCCTTTACTATAGAACGAGCCACACTCATCCAGTGCGACTCCATCGCAGGCATGCACTCCCCACGGTACTAGGCGATCCATCCACCTAGCCCTGCCGGGAGTGCACAGAGACGCTCTCCCATTTTAGTGAATGGGGAGCATCTCTGTCACGGACGCATGCACGCCTCGGACAGAGATGCTCTCCCATTCTAGTGAATGGGGTGGGTCTCTGTCACAGGCGCGCGTGTTCACCAGACAGATACACTCTCGACGGGGCCACGACTAGCGTGGCTCCATCTGCATATACCATCTATAGTGTTCATTATTAACAGGGCCGTAACTTGGTGTGTGCCAGTGGTGCATTGCCCACAGCGCATATACACCCTGGGCGCACCATCTGGCAGCACCACCTGCACGGTCAGACGCTTGCTCTGTCCCTTCCTCACATCTTGCCTCCCGCTGCTGCAGCTCTTGTATGTAGTGGTGTGCGTTCAGCTCCTCTGCTGCTGAGCGCATCCACCATACAAGTAGTGGCAGACTGGTCAGGGTGACAGATGCCCCCTGGCCAGTCCCATTTTCAGCAACTAGGGCCAGCTGCTGAGAGCTGCAGTGTTGCAGTATGGGCCACCTGGCGCCAAGCTATTTGCAGAGGAAGTGCCTGTGAATGTCTGGTCAGTGAAAACGCGTGTCCCCGACCCCCCTCTATGCCTCTCCTCCCCTGTGTGCTTTCTTAGATTAATGCGGCCAGGTGCTGCTTGTCGTGAATGAGGGCCTGACAGCACCACAGCGCACCTGGCCCCAGCAGTCCCCTACTCTTTGAATGTTATCCGCCGGCTCCACCCCCCCACCACCGCCTCCTACTCTTGTCCCCGTCACCTGCCACCTCTTCTCCCCAGGCTCCCACCTCCTTCTGCCACAGAAAATGCAGGATAAATACAGAGGGGTATATATATATATATATATATATATATAAGTTTAACTTGCTTCTGAATAAAAATAAAGGGTGTATGTATGTGTTAAACATGCTGGACTGGTATATATACTGTATAAGAGTATTTTATATTTAACACAGTCATACACATACAGCATTTTCATTCAGGAACAGGTTAAACCCGGATTACTCATGGGGATGGACAGCTCATATCCGTATGCTTCACCACCGTATAATGGAGCACTTCAAAAAAATTGTCCCCAAACAGCACATGATGCAAAGAGGCGCACCAAGGTCGCTGTGTAACTAAGCTAAGCGACACAAGTGGCCGACACAAACACCTGGCCCATCTAGGAGTGGCACTGCAGTGTCAGACAGGATGGCACTTCAAATAAAATTGTCCCCAAACAGCACATGATGCAAAGAAAAAAAGAGGCGCACCAAGGTCACTGTGTGACTAAGCTAAGCGACACAAGTGGCCGACACAAACATCTGGCCCATCTAGGAGTGGCACTGCAGTGTCAGACAGGATGGCACTTCAAAAAAATTGTCCCCAAACAGCACATGATGCAAAGAAAAATGAAAGAAAAAAGAGGTGCAAGATGGAATTGTCCTTGGGCCCTCCCACCTACCCTTATGTTGTATAAACAGGACATGCACACTTTAACACATCATTTTAGCGACAGGGTCTGCCACACGACTGTGACTGAAATGACTGGTTGGTTTGTGCCCCCACCAAAAGAGAAGCAATCAATCTCTCCTTGCACAAACTGGCTCTACAGAGGCAAGATGTCCACCTCATCATCATCCTCCGATTCCTCACCCCTTTCACTGTGTACATCCCCCTCCTCACAGATTATTAATTCGTCCCCACTGGAATCCACCATCTCAGGTCCCTGTGTACTTTCTGGAGACAAGTGCTGGTGAATGTCTCCACGGAGTAATTGATTATAATTCATTTTGATGAACATCATCTTCTCCACATTTTCTGGAAGTAACCTCGTACGCCGATTGCTGACAAGGTGAGCGGCTGCACTAAACACTCTTTCGGAGTACACACTAGAGGGTGGGCAACTTAGGTAAAATAAAGCTAGTTTCTGCAAGGGCCTCCAAATTGCCTCTTTTTCCTGCCAGTATACGTACGGACTGTCTGACGTGCCTACTTGGATGTGGTCACTCATATAATCCTCCACCATTCTTTCAATGGTGAGAGAATCATATGCAGTGACAGTAGACGACATGTCAGTAATCGTTGGCAGGTCCTTCAGTCTGGACCAGATGTCAGCACTCGCTCCAGACTGCCCTGCATCACCACCAGCGGGTGGGCTCGGAATTCTTAGCCTTTTCCTCGCACCCCCAGTTGCGGGAGAATGTGAAGGAGGAGCTGTTGACGGGTCACGTTCCGCTTGACTTGACAATTTTCTCACCAGCAGGTCTCTGAACCTCTGCAGACTTGTGTCTGCCGGAAAGAGAGATACAACGTAGGTTTTAAATCTAGGATCGAGCACGGTGGCCAAAATGTAGTGCTCTGATTTCAACAGATTGACCACCCGTGAATCCTGGTTAAGCGAATTAAGGGCTCCATCCACAAGTCCCACATGCCTAGCGGAATCGCTCTGTTTTAGCTCCTCCTTCAATGTCTCCAGCTTCTTCTGCAAAAAGAAAGAAAAACTTGGAACTGCGCTCAGCATTTAATCATAGCTTTTTATTCTTTACCACGATAAAATATAAAAAATATATAAAAATGTATATAATTATACAATTACCGGCGGATTTCTTATAATCTACAAATCAAGACATAAAACATTTAGTGTATATAAAACACACATCTATTTCACATAGAGAAATTTTCCTCCTAACAGCATATATTTAAATCTTAATGCACATAAGGGAACTCCACTAATTGAGAACAACTGCCTTTGTGACTCCTATGACCTCGCAGGCGTCCCTGCAATATAGGATAACTCGTAAACTGTCCGTTTGATTTTAAGATGGAGAGAATATGGTAATTTATTACCTCAGTCACTCTTTATAAGCTGTCCCAAAGATCACAGGTACCAGCGCAATATTTGTTGGACAAATCTTATATACTATATCCTTCCTTTTAGCATCGGAGTATTTCAGCAGTCTCTGATTGCAATGTAGGGGAGCTCAGGTGTAAGAGTGCCCCAGGAACGTGCGGCTAGCGTTTGATTTAAAACATCAGCGCCCAATTTAGTTTTTTTCTTCTTCTGCAAAAGCCTGATGAGGGGAATGACCTGACTCAGGCTGGCAGTGTCTGAACTGACTTCACGTGTGGCAAGTTCAAAGGGTTGCAGAACCTTGCACAACGTTGAAATCATTCTCCACTGCGCTTGAGTCAGGTGCATTCCCCCTCCTTTGCCTATATCGTGGGCAGATGTATAGGCATGAATGGCCTTTTGCTGCTCCTCCATCCTCTGAAGCATATAGAGGGTTGAATTCCACCTCGTTACCACCTCTTGCTTCAGATGATGGCAGGGCAGGTTCAGGAGTGTTTGGTGGTGCTCCAGTCTTCGGCACGTGGTGGCTGAATGCCGAAAGTGGCCCACAATTCTTTGGGCCACCGACAGCATCTCTTGCACGCCCCTGTCATTTTTTAAATAATTCTGCACCATCAAATTCAATGTATGTGCAAAACATGGGAAGTGCTGGAATTTGCCCAGATGTAATGCACGCACAATATTGCTGGCGTTGTCCGATGTCACAAATCCCCAGGAGAGTCCAATTGGGGTAAGCCATTCTGCGATGATGTTCCTCAGTTTCTGTAAGAGGTTGTCAGCTGTGTGCCTCTTATGGAAAGTGGTGATACAAAGCGTAGCCTGCCTAGGAACGAGTTGGCGTTTGCGAGATGCTGCTACTGGTGCCGCCGCTGCTGTTCTTGCTGCGGGAGGCAATACATCTACCAAGTGGGCTGTCACAGTCATATAGTCCTGAGTCTGCCCTGCACCAATGTCCGTGGTTAAGTGGACATTGGGTACAACTGCATTTTATAGGACACTGGTGACTCTTTTTCTGAGGTCTGTGTACATTTTCAGTATTGCCTTCCTAGAGAAATGGAACCTAGATGGTATTTGGTACCGGGAACACAGTACCTCAATCAAGTCTCTAGTTGCCTCTGAATTAACGGTGGATACGGGAACCACGTTTCTCACCACCCAGGCTGAGAAGACCTGAGTTATCCGCTTTGCAGCAGGATGACTGCTGTGATATTTCATCTCCCTCGCAAAGGACTGTTGGACAGTCAATTGCTTACTGGAAGTAGTACAAGTGGTCTTCCGACTTCCCCTCTGGGATGCCGATCGACTCCCAGCAGCAACAACAGCAGCGCCAGCAGCAGTAGGCGTTACACTCAAGGATGCATCGGAGGAATCCCAGGCAGGAGAGGACTCGTCAGACTTGCCAGTGACATGGCCTGCAGGACTATTGGCTTTCCTGTGTAAGGTGGAAATTGACACTGAGGGAGTTGGTAGTGTGGTTTGCAGGAGCTTGGTTACAAGAGGAAGGGATTTAGTGGTCAGTGGACTGCTTCCGCTGTCATCCAAAGTTTTTGAACTTGTCACTGACTTCTGATGAATGCGGTCCAGGTGACATATAAGGGAGGATTTTCCTAGGTGGTTAATGTTCTTACCCCTACTTATTACAGCTTGACAAAGGCAACACACGGCTTGACACCTGTTGTCCGCATTTGTGTTGAAATAATTCCACACCGAAAAGGTGATTTTTTTTGTATTTTGACCAGGCATGTCAATGGCCATATTCATCCCACGGACAACAGGTGTCTTCCCGGGTGCCTGACTTAAACAAACCACCTCACCATCAGAATCCTCCTTGTCAATTTCCTCCCCAGCGCCAGCAACACCCATATCCTTATCCTGGTGTACTTCAACAGTGACATCTTCAATTTGACTATCAGGAACCGGACTGCAGGTGCTCCTTCCAGCACTTGCAGGGGGCGTGCAAATGGTGTAAGGCGCAAGCTCTTCCCATCCAGTGTTGGGAAGGTCAGGCATCGCAACCGACACAATTGGACTCTCCTTGGGGATTTGTAATTTAGAAGAACGCACAGTTCTTTGCTGTGCTTTTGCCAGCTTAAGTCTTTTCATTTTTCTAGCGAGAGGATGAGTGCTTCCATCCTCATGTGAATCTGAACCACTAGCCATGAACATAGGCCAGGGCCTTAGCCGTTCCTTGCCACTCCGTGTCGTAAATGGCATATTGGCAAGTTTACTCTTCTCATCAGACGCTTTCAATTTTGATTTTTGGGTCATTTTACAGAACTTTTGTTTTTTTGGATTCTACATGCTCTCTACTATGACATTGGGCATCGGCCTTGGCAGACGACGTTGATGGCATTTCATCGTCTTGGCCATGACTAGTGGCAGCAGCTTCAGCACGAGGTGGAAGTGGATCTTGATCTTTCCCTATTTTAACCTCCACATTTTTGTTCTCCATTTTTTAATGTGTGGAATTATATGCCAGTATCAATAGCAATGGCCTACTACTATATATACTGCACACAACTGAAATGCACCACAGGTATGGATGGATAGTATACTTGACGACACAGAGGTAGGTAGAGCAGTGGCCTTCCGTACCGTACTGCTTTATATACTGGTGGTCACTGTCAGCAAAACTCTGCACTGTACTCCTCCTATATAATATACTGGTGGTCCCCAGTGCCCACAATAAAGCAGTGTGAGCACAGATATATGCAGCACACTGAGCACAGATATGGAGTGTTTTTCAGGCAGACAACGTATACTGGTGGTCACTGGTCAGCAAAACTCTGCACTGTACTCCTCCTATATAATACAGCTACTACCAAGTCCCCACAATTAAGCAGTGTGAGCACAGATATATGCAGCACACTGAGCACAGATATGGAGTGTTTTTCAGGCAGACAACGTATACTGGTGGTCACTGGTCAGCAAAACTCTGCACTGTACTCCTCCTATATAATACAGCTGCTCCCCAGTCCCCACAATTAAGCAGTGTGAGCACAGATATATGCAGCACACTGAGCACAGATATGGAGTGTTTTTCAGGCAGACAACGTATACTGGTGATCACTGGTCAGCAAAACTCTGCACTGTACTCCTCCTATATAATACAGCTACTCCCCAGTCCCCACAATTAAGCAGTGTGAGCACAGATATATGCAGCACACTGAGCACAGATATGGAGTGTTTTTCAGGCAGACAACGTATACTGGTGGTCACTGGTCAGCAAAACTCTGTACTGTACTCCTCCTATATAATACAGCTGCTCCCCAGTCCCCACAATTAAGCAGTGTGAGCACAGATATATGCAGCACACTGAGCACAGATATGGAGTATTTTTCAGGCAGACAACGTATACTGGTGGTCACTGGTCAGCAAAACTCTGCACTGTACTCCTCCTATATAATACAGCTGCTCCCCAGTCCCCACAATTAAGCAGTGTGAGCACAGATATATGCAGCACACTGAGCACAGATATGGAGTGTTTTTCAGGCAGACAACGTATACTGGTGGTCACTGGTCAGCAAAACTCTGCACTGTACTCCTCCTATATAATACAGCTGCTCCCCAGTCCCCACAATTAAGCAGTGTGAGCACAGATATATGCAGCACACTGAGCACAGATATGGAGTGTTTTTCAGGCAGACAACGTATACTGGTGGTCACTGGTCAGCAAAACTCTGCACTGTACTCCTCCTATATAATACAGCTGCTCCCCAGTCCCCACAATTAAGCAATAAGCAGCACAAATATTATTAATAAACGGAGAAAACGCCAGCCACGTCCTCTCCCTAACATTTCCAATGCACAAGTGAAAATGGCGGCGACGCGCGGCTGCTTATATAGAATCCGAATCTCGCGAGAATCCGACAGCGGGATGATGACGTTCGGGCGCGCTCGGATTAACCGAGCCATACGGGAGAATCCGAGTATGCCTCGGACCCGTGTAAAATGGGTGAAGTTCGGGGGGGTTCGGTTTCCGAGGAACCGAACCTGCTCATCACTAATGGAGCCCCAAGATTTCTGCTGCCACCCTGGACCCCAGTGCCACTTTCCGCACTTCAAGAAGATGAGGAGCCATAATGAATTGCAGGCAGAGCAGAGTGGCCCCCAGCCAGCTCATACAGAATAAGATAAAGGTAAGATAAAAATTGAATTTGGTGTATTTGAAAATGTATTTGGGTGCCTAATTATCCAGAAGAGAAGCTGTACAAGGGGGCTCTGTCTGGCGTAATGTGTGAAAGGTGCTCTGTCTGGCATAATGCGTAAAAGGGGGCTCTGTCTGGTATAATGTGAAAAAGGGGGATCTACCAGGTGTAATGTGTGTAAGTGGCACTACTGTGCAGTGTAATATCAATTGATATTATTTTGTGGCCACGACCCTTCCCCATGAAGCCACACCCCCATTTTTTTTACGCACACCTACGGCGCTCACTGGCCCTAATTTCATTATGCGGGGGAGGGGGGCGCCGATGCTATTTCTTGCACACAGCACCAAAATGTCTAGTATCCAGTGTATAAAAAGATCGATGTGTACATATATGTCCAGGGTCTGTACTAGGTACTTCTACTGCTGTCCCAAACCCACGCACTTGCTCCAGTGTTCCACAGAGTGGGAGACTGTGGATGGCATATGGAAACACCCCACTAGAAATCCTGTGTTTGACCCTGTTTGTAGGTAATATAGTTCCCAGTGCAAACAGTAATAAAGCGTGCGCAAACAGCCCTCCCCCCCCCAGCCCTGAATATTTTCAAAATGTAGTGTAGGTATAAATAAAGGAGGTGTGACCTTGCTGCACGGGGCATGGCCTCAAAGGACAAAACTATATTACACCCCAATTTAGCACCCTGCACCGCAGACATTGTCCACCACAGGAAGCAAAATACACACATTGGTGCCCACAGGATAAAATAAAACACACTTGCTTCCCATAGATTGTGACTGCTCCTCTCAACATCCTGGCTGTCATTACAAACAGCACAGTCTCCATAACGGGATGTTGTGACAATGCATGCATCATTCTGAGTAACTCCACCCAGCAACTGGAGTACTGGGCAGTGGGAGGGAGAGATAATATGTGCGCAGACACAGCCTGTTAATAGTGTAACACAGGCAGCAGTGGTCGTGGATGCTCCATGTGATTGCACGGGTTATCTGTCTGTAGAAATGGTCCTGGGTAGAGAAACGACCAAGGGAATAGGGTCACAGTATCAAAAACATTACTATACATTACTGGTAACTGGTAAATATTAACATACCCAGTCATAAAGACCACAGCTATGTACCTGCTTTCTTTCCTCATTAAGGTCACAATAGTCTACCTTCCTAAGCCGTTCTCCTTGATCTGTATACTGAAACCACATGCTCTCATCGAGAAACTAGGGATCTCTGCTGCTTCCACTTCCTGCTGCCCCTGGCTCCTGCAAAAAACTACCACCCACAAGCAGTACAGCAGTACAGAACTACCATAATACTTTATTTCTAGCTTTTCTAGGTGGGTGAACTCAGGTTATTTGCAGATTTTGATAAGAGTAGCATTATTAGTGGACATATTAGCGGAGGTCTCATATACTTTTTACATTATATTTTGTACATATAACTGCGGATGTCATGTCATTCACATTTCTAGATAAATACAGAATGTGTGAATGGTATTAGTACCTAATTTACCTTATATAAACCAGCTTTAATTTAATAATTAGTTCCCCTTTAAAATTATCATTTAGCTTTGTGGTTTATTATTAAATTTTTATTGTATCAAGCATTAGATAAAGTATGTGGATAAAACTGACCAACTGTTTTATATGAGATTAATGCTATAATAATTGCCTAGCTAACAACATGTAGTAATGGTTTTGATTCATAGATTACAATCACTTAAACAACGAAATGCCGCTTACAGTACACAGATTTTTATGTTGCTTTCGGCAGTTTACTTTTCTAATCATTGCCTCCTAAATTATGTTTTTATTTTCAAAATTTTTATAAAAAATCAAAATTCATTAATCATTTTAAAATAGATATCAAACCTCACATTATGATGCTTTTTAAAAATAATTTGTTACTAACTTTTCTTTTTCTTTTTTAAATTTTTAGAAATAATCAAAGTTCACAATCAATTCAAAATAGAAATCAAAACTTACATGAGTAATCAATCAAAATTACATTTTAATCAATTAGTATTAATTAGTCAGAACACACCAGAATTAAGCAATCAGAATTAAGCAATCAAATCTCACGTTCGCATGCTTTAAAAAAAACTGTATTCCACATCTTTATTTTTCTTTTTTTAATCAATTTATCAATCAATCAACCAATTATGTAATCGAATAATCAATTAATGCTTTACCTGCCTTCCACTACATACTCCACCTCCATTTCCCTTTACTGCCTTCAGGTCTCTGATCTAGTTCTTGATTAATGAACCATTGGGTTGCACAGTTTATTAAAATGCCATCCTGTCTGTCACTGCTGTGCAGCAATGTTGTTAATAGATGTGCTATATTCTTTTAAAGTAACTGCCATGTTTTTGTGCTGCTACTCTGTTGCTTTGTTTAGCCAGCCAGCTTACTGCATCCTTTGGCCAATATTGGTGTACAATATCAGGAGCTATGAGTTGGTCAAAATTGATTGGAAATAAGTGGGAATTAATGTTATTGATGTTAATAATGCTGTATTAACAAAATAGGTACAAATGACATTATTTTAGCTGTTTTTATCAATTTTCAAGAAATCCAAAATATAAACCAAATCTGACGGTGGTTTTGCCAAAAAAAAAACAAAAAAAAAAAAAACACTGAGGGTTTGCGCACATCTCCAATCTTTACCAGACAATTCATTGCTATACAGGAAAAGTTGTCACTCATTCCAAGCCTCCAAGTAGGCTTAAGAATTGATGGGTCATTGGCTTTCCTAGGATGCTCTTCCATGCTGGTCTGATAATCTGACAGCCATAAGAAGGATGAATCCTGCACACCCTCACTAGGAGAAAGTACAATGGACAGCGCCCAGTCACAGTGTGACAATGCATATGCCACATCATTTATCAACACCTGGGACATACTTAACCATAATTAAATATTAATTTGCAAGCAGTGGTAATCAAACCAATGCAGAAGTCTTAGCAAATACGTACGAATAGCCCTTTGGTTATTTACAACCTGAACAGAACCCAAGTTGTCACATCAAAATTGAATATTTCATCCTTCAACAAAATTATTATTATTATTATCCTTTATTTAGATGGCGCCACATGGCCCTAAATTTCAGTTACTGCAATAAATGGAAATAATTCAAATTAGAAAATTAGATTTAAGACCTAGGACACACCAGGTCTGCAGAAACAGGACATAACCCCACCTTTGACCAGTGTGGATATACCACTAGGCACGTGAGCACATGCCTGGGGTGGAACCTGCTAGGGGCAGAATGGCAGTCACCCCCTCCTTTGACCAGCACTGCAGCTGCTTTGATGGGAAGGGGGATCGCAGTTTCCTGGGGGGGGGTCGCAGTTTGCTGGGGGGGGTGAGGGTCTCGGGTTGCTGGTGGGTAAGGAGGTAGAGGGTACCTGCTGCCGTGTCCTGGACCTGGAGGCTTAAGCAGAGGCTTCACTTTAGCTGTCTGGCAAGTGTCACCTCCCTGCTCTCTCCCATTTTTTTTTTTTCAAGAACATTAGGGAAAGCTGAACATGTAAGGGACTGAGTTAAGGACAGAGTTATGGACAAACAGGGGTTTTATGTCAAGTAGTGCTTCAATTTTTCTCTCTCTTTGCAGCACATCCAGAAACAAGCAGAAGAAACAAGTCACAGAACAGAAGATGGAGTTTCACAGAAAAAGATGGAGCGTTAGAGAAGTGTGGTAGGATCCAACTTGCAAGCAGATGACAAAAGACTCCAAAGCTGGCATACCGCTTTTAAGGCAGCTGCAGAACCATACTGGAGAAAAAAAGTAATGGTTTACAGAAAAATTAGGAAAGAATTTCAAGGTAATTCTATATGGGTGTACTACAATATCCCAGCTGTCGGGATCCCGGCACCCAGTGTATCGGTGCCGGGATCCCGACCGCCGGAATGCCAGCAGTGAGGAAAGTACAAAATAGCCCCTTGTGGGCTCGCTGCTGCACTCGCCACGCTGCGGATATGGTGGTGTGCTACGTGCACCACCCTATTTATTCTCCCTCCAGGGATGTCGTGGACACCACAAGAGGGAGAATAGTTGTTGGTATCCCAGCAGTCGGGATCGGTATGTCCATATACTTGTCTTTTAAGTGACACAGTATGTTATTTTTTCAATGCGTTACCGTTAAATAAAATTAATGTTGTACTTTAAATTAATTATTTAAAAATAATTAAACTTGAGTGTCGTGTATCTAATTTTTTTATATAGTACATATACATTTGTAATATTTTTGGATAATATGTCATTGTGAGTTACGTGATGGGCTCAGATTACCATATTTGACTATTTGATGGATTAAACCATCTAGCCAACTGATGCTATCATCATGTCCCATGCATTTAAGAAATACATACACGCGCATGTATTTCCCAAAATTGGCATCAATAAATAGGAGTTTAGGCTGCTGAAAATATAAACATAATTAATTAGTTTATAAACATTAAGATTAATTGTATAAAAATGCAATTTACTATTAGAAAAACATTTAACATTTTAAATATATAACTAGAAAATTAATAATAATTCATTGTCTTCATATTCCTCTTGACCCAATGGTACTTCAGACTATGTTGAATCCTCATTTGTGATGTATTAATGTAAGTACACATTAACCAATAATTTATTGGAAGAGTTTTCTAAGGAAGAATGTAGTCTACTGGAAAAGGTACTACAGCAGCATTAAGTTCTTATCCTAGACTACAGATTGGTCCTCCATTATCTTGGCTCTTTCTGCGCCTAGATGGAGGTTTAGTCATGCCTAGGCGATAGCTTAGGTTGCTGAGTTTATTCATGGACAGGCGCATTGAGGCGCGACTAGATACTCAGCATGCAATACACATCTCCACCACTGGGTGGCTAATGCTCCACTAATCCAGTACTTTAGATCGAATAGCGGTGGATTGATCTACAAGCTCTAGCAAATGGTCAGTGACGACTGTAATGTTAATAGATAGTGACCAATGGTCAGACGGAGAGAGTTAAAAAAAAAAAATTAATACAGACACAAATTAACATGTTAAAACACTTGTGTATGCAGACACAACTAAAGATTGTGTATGCGGATGCAACTAATGTGTGAAAGGAACAATGTAGCTCATTGACTTTAAAGTATGTACAGTGCACTAAATACCGTGATTTTTAAATATGAGCATCCGAGTCCCCTAAGGCATAAACCAACACCAATGGGAAGGAATCGCTCTTTGCGGTACTTCTACACATGAACTTGTAAATATTTCATGAAGTGTCGTGGGTTAGTGATGAAGGCTCCCGCCTCCCACGCTGAGAGTCCCGGGTTCGATTCCCAAAGTGCCAACCTTTTTTTTTGTATGTGTTCCCGAGACATTCACTTTATTATTTTTTTCTTTGTAATACAGTCAATGAAAGGGTGAACACAGGTTTCACATAAATCAGAGTAAATCTGCAGGAGCAACTCCTTCTGCTATATACTGTACAATACACAGCAGTAATGAGCACCCGTTGACATACAGTACCAGTAAATATAAATTAATGTATTCTGACGCAACTAACTTCGAGCAACACAGTACTGTAGATCATCGGAGTTAGAGAATCTGTGTTGTGAGAATCTGTGTTGTACTTAATGAGAAGTGATCACTGCTACTGTACCATTTACACATCTACATAGATCTGAACTCCCTCCCTGCCTACTGCATGAACTGTGCAGGATCCCAGGGGGGAAGGGGGAAGTGGGATGGGGTTAGGGCGAGGCAGTGGAAAATACTGTGTTCAAAGAAAAGGCATAATCAAAACTAAGGGGAACTGACGTAACAACCTGGGATGTCTGGAACGCACAACATCTGAGATGCACGATGTCTGAGACGCTCATTGCGGTTAAGGACTGTACAGCATACAGTATTATGGCTGCCAAGGATCGCCCCTATTCCCTTGGGGAGCTCCATCTCCTCTTTTGCTGGTGGGACAGATCTCTCACCAGCAACGAGGAGAACATTATGGCCTATTGGAGGGCTCGCAGGGAGATCCTCAGGAAGTACAGCCGGAGTAGGACCGTGAGGTCACTCCAAAGGCAGTGGAGTGACCTTGTCCGGAGGACCCCAAGGCGCCTGCAGGCCATTCGTGACTGTAAGTACAGTGCAGTACTATAGATTGCTGTACTTTAAGTAACTGTAGTTGCAGGTACTGTAAAACACGGGCTGCTGTAGCAGCAGGTATCCAGTCTATACAGTACCTGTGGTAAACAAATGGTTAAACAAGGCGCACATGTTAACCAGGGTCAAAAGGTCAAGGTTTTTATTTTTACACTTTTCCAAAAAATTTTGCATTTACTATCCATGTCAAAAACTACACCACCTAGGTCGACACACCTTAGGTTGACACCAACTAGTTGACACCAGATATAGGTTGATATGGCCATTAAGTTGACATGGCAAAAGGTCGACATGAGTTTTTGAAAAAAAAATATTTTTTAAACTTGTTTATACAGTTCTTTACAATCCACGTTGTCTACGATTGTGCAGTGTATCATGCAATGTACAGTATATGCAGTGTATCACATCATGCAGTGTATCGTGCTGTGTAATTGCAGCATGTCATGCAGTGTACATTCAGTGAATCGTACTGTGCAGTGAAATTGCAATGTAATGCATAGTGAATCACATCATGCAGTGTACTGTATATGTGGTGTGCTGTGTATCGTGCAGTGTAATTGCAGTGTTTTGTGCAGTGGCCCTCATTCCGAGTCGTTCGCTCTGTAATTTTCATCGCATCGCAGTGAAATTCCGCTTAGTACGCATGCGCAATATTCGCACTGCGACTGCGCCAAGTAATTTTACAATGAAGATAGTATTTTTACTCACGGCTTTTTCTTCGCTCCGGCGAACGTAGTGTGATTGACAGGAAATGGGTGTTACTGGGCGGAAACACGGCGTTTTAGGGGCGTGTGGATAAAAACGCTACCGTTTCCGGAAAAAACGCAGGAGTGGCCGGAGAAACGGGGGAGTGTCTGGGCGAACGCTGGGTGTGTTTATGACGTCAAACCAGGAACGACAAGCACTGAACTGATCGCAGATGCCGAGTAAGTCTGAAGCTACTCTGAAACTGCTAAGTAGTTTGTAATCGCAATATTGCGAATACATCGGTCGCAATTTTAAGAAGCTAAGATACACTCCCAGTAGGCGTAGGCTTAGCGTGAGCAACTCTGCTAAATTCGCCTTGCGAGCGATCAACTCGGAATGAGGGCCAGTGTACAGTACATGCACTGTATCATATTGTGCAGGGAAATGTGCAGTGTATCGTGCAGTGTAATGTGCAGTTTATCGTATCATGCAGTGTATCATGCAGTGAAATTGCGGTGTATTTTTTATAAGGGAGATTTGTGTTTCAGATAGTATTCTAAGGGCATTACTGTGGCAGATTGTATTGTAAGGGAGATTTGTGTTTTAGATAGTATTCTAAGTGACGAAACTGTGACAGAATTTATTCTAAGGGATGTTACTATGGCAGAATTTATTCTAAAGGACGTTACTGTGGCAGAAATTATTCTAAGGAACATTACTGTGGCCTAATATGTTATGACGTGCATTACTCTTGCATAATGTGTTATAAGGTCCATGACTGTGGCAGATCTCTACTTTGTGACGTAATGTGGATATACTACTGCACTACTGTGACGTACAGTACAGTAATGTGATATAAGGTGCTCTACTGTGTGACACAACTTAAATTATGGGCAGTACTGTGACGTGACGTGAATAAACTGCACTACTGTGACGTGAATAAGATGGATTCAGGTGAGTGCTGCATCATCTGTCATGAAATCAATTTTTCCTGTAATGAACAGTACTGAGATGGTTATGGGTGGGAGGGCCGCATGTTGATGTGTGTCATAATGTTTATAAGGGCAATGCTAATGTGTGTCAGAAGAATGTCTGTAAAGGTAGTGTTCTGTCTAATACCCTGGACCTACTGTACTGTACTGTAGCGATACTGTAAGTGTATTTCACATTTAAAGATGTGCCCCTTAAGTTTTGAAGACAGTACAGTACACTATACCCTCCTGAGTGATTAGGTGCAGGGTACTAGAATGAACAATTCCATTGATTGTGATATCATAAAGATGCTGTCAATGTTGAATTTCATTATCTGTACATTATGCTGCCATTATACTGTATAAATATTTTTACAGGGCTGGAAACATGACGTCTTAGGAGGCGTGACAAGCGCTGCCAAGCTGGTAAGTATTGTCAAGTACAGTAGTGTACATAGTGATTTATACAGTCCCAATCCCCTGTCCTGACCAGCTCAGATAACTCACCGCAATCTGGATGGGAGGGAAGGTGGGACACTTCCTGTGAGATGCGGCGGCCCGGGATGTTAAGAATGTCTGTTTACAAAAATAAATGTAAATATTAAACACACAGTATAAACAACATTGTAGATATTGTAGCTGAATACCCATGCTTCGCTACGGGATGAGGATGGTAAATTAGAGTGATAGTTGTTTGTTCATTTACGTTTGTTGGAGATCTAGTATACTGTATACTGTAGGCATATCTTGCTTCTCTGACGCAGTTTGTGTAGTGGCCAGACCCCTTTTTGGTCTTCCCACTATATAACTCTCAGTCTGTGGCTTCCTGCTGCCTCCATTCCCCTCCTCACATCATGTTAGTGCCCCTGTGAAATTATCGATCTACTGTATTTACAGTTTTTTATATAGCATAGCACATTATGTATCTCCTGATATAATCTATGCTGCTGGGGGACCGTGCTACAGTACTTCCAATATATAACTGTTAGTGTGGGTTTGTGCTACCTGCATTCCCCTCCTCACATCATGTCAGTGCTCCTGTGAAATTATCTTTTTTTTCTTATATAGCGTAGCACATTATGTATCTCCTGATATACTCTTTTCTGCTGGGGGACCGTGCTACTTCCAGTATATAACTCTCAGTTTGTGGGTTTGTGCTACCTGCATTCCCCTCCTCACATAATGTCACTGGCAATGTCACATGCAGCCCTATCCTCACTGACACATCACTAATCTCCTGATATACTCTGTGCTGCTGGGGACCCTGCTCCTCCCACTATATAACGCTCAGTATGTGGCTTCCTGCTACCTCCATTCCCCTCCTCAGATCATGTCACTGCCCCTGTCACATGCAGCCCTGTCATCACTGACATATAATGCATGTCCCGACAGGCCCGGCGCTTACCGCTCAGCAAAGGGATGCAAAGCAGGTAGGCGCCAGGCCAGGAGAGGTGCTCCCCCTGCTCTGCATCCCCGCTGCTGAACGCCGGCATCATGAAGCCTCCTCTCCCCCTTTTGACGGACACCGAGGTACTGGAATTTATTCCAGTTCATGTCACAGAGCAAAATCACACTCTGACACGGACCAGGATTTAAATCAAACACCTTCACGGGAGCTGTGGCCAGAGCGGAGGGACGCTGCTACAGAGACCGGGATTTCCAGCAGCACATCGTGCTGCACGGCAGACAAGAGCCGCAACTGTGGCCAGAGCGGAGGGACGCTGCTAAGCACATCCAAGCCTGCCACGCCCACAGAGACCGGGATTTCCAGCAGCACAACGCTCTGCTTGGCGGATAGGAGCCGCGGCCGGAGCGGGGTGAACTGGCCAGAGGAAGGGCACCTTCGTCCTCATTTACATCACGGACAAAGGTTAGTAAGGGACAGTTAGCAATATAGAACTTGCATAAGAACTGTCTCTCCTATTACAATACAAAAAACAGAACCCTGAACATTACCTGAGGACCACAAATTAACTGAATAGGGCTGTTAAACATTCATTTAACTAAACCTTTTTTTACAGGTATTGCACTAAAAATATTCCCATTAGCAACAACATAGAATATAGATACACAATTTCAAACGCTCTGCTCTCATATATCTAACTTTGGTCTTTAATCAGAGCTGCTCAGACATTCAAAAATCCCAGCTACAGCGCAGTTTTTTCTTTTTCATTTATCATAGTGCAGTGTGCTGGACGGATCTTAAAGGGGGCGGAGCTGTAAGGAAATAATGGGCAGAGTTACACGGGGCCAGGCTGCATCCTGCAACACAGAAGGACGAGTTGCCAGACTTTATGTAAGTGGCTGGAAAGAGTGAGTGAAAGTGTATATGTATACAGTATGTGTGTGTATATACAGTATCTGTGTATATGTATGTATGTGTGTGTATGTGTGATTGTACTGTGTGTGTGTAATGTATGTACAGTATGTGTGTGTATGTATATGTGTATGTGATGTATTTGTGACTGTGCAGCATAATGTGTGTAAGCGTCACTGCTACAGGGGGCGTTGCGTCTTGTATAAGCGTCACTGGTACAGGGGGCGTTACGTGTGCAAGCGTCACTGGTACAGGGGGCGTTGCGTGTGTAAGCATTACTGGTACAGGGGGCTTTGCGTTTGTAAGCGTTACTGGTACAGGGGGCGTTGCGTGTGTAAGCATCACTGGTACATGGGGTGTTGCATGTGTAAGTGTCACTGGTACAGGGGGCGTTATGTGTGTAAGCGTCACAGGTACAGGGGGTGTTACGTATGTAAGCATCACTGGTACAGAGGGTGTTGCGTGTGTAAGCATCACTGGTACAGGGGGCGTTTTGTGTGTAAGCATCACTGGTACAGGGGGTGTCACGTGTGTAAGCATCACTGTTGCAGGGGGCGTTACGTGTGTAAGCGTCACTGCATCTTGTATAAGCGTCACTGGTACAGGGGGTGTTACGTGTGTAAACATCATTACTGAGGGGGCGTTACGTGTGCCACTACTACAGGAGGCATTGTGTATAAGCGGCACTACCACAGAGGGCGTTACATGTGTAAGCGGCACTACTACAGACAGCATTATGTGTAAAAGCATTATGTGCGCTGTCCCTCTGTAAAGTATGGGAGGGCGTAAATTTATAATTTGCAGGGGGGCGCCGAACACCCTAGCACAGGCCCTGTGTCCTGATATAGTCTGTGTTGCTGGTCCACCCCTAGGGGGTGCTAGGGGTGTCTTACCCCCACAGTGTTTGTTCCCAGCCTGTAAGTCATATGTGTACCAAATGTGTTGTAAATAGGTTGTTAGGGTCTCCTGCCCTGTGCTGCCACGTCGTCATGGCAACCGGGAGACAAGTGCTAGCGGAGTGACCTGAGCGCAGCTGATACTCCGGTTCGGGTCTTTTGCTGTGCAGTGGTTATAGGCTCTGTGCATGGCAGGGGATCCGGTGCTGGTTTTTGTGCTCACAGTCTGTGAGGTCTGAGTGGGGCGTGGACAGCACCTGCTTTATAAGGCCTCTTCTCAGGGTAAGCAGATGCTGCTGAATCTTTGTTGGTTAGTCAGTTTCTGAAAGTTAGCCAGTACTGTGTAGCTTTGTATTTGTTTGTTGCTTACTGCAAATAGGCCTGGGGATTTGGTATTACACTCTGCCAATCCAGACCTAGCAGTAAGACTGGAGTCAGTCATTTAGCTTGCTGGGGTTCTGTTACTACTCTGTGAACTTAGCAAGTTTGCGGCTGTATTCTAAGACTTGCCTGTCTAATCCTGTCTCACTGTGCTAGGTGTCAGGGGTCAGTTTAGTGGCAGTAAGCTGAACCTGTGCACTGCAAGTGAGAATTAGGATTGTGGAGACTCTCCTTGTGTCTATCATTCCATCTCTGACCAAGGAGTTTACTGCCACACCTGTTGGTAACCCTTTAGGGTTTTGCTGTTGCCCTTAGCAACAGCATTTCGGGTTCTCTACGTATTAAAACACAACATCTTGCTTTTCCCATCTGAGCAGTTCTAATACAAGGGAGATACCCAGTTCCTTAGCCTCTGGGCTTCTCTGTTCACTTTGTGTGTATTTTGTTAACCTATCACCTTCTGTGTACGTTATGTCATATTCCCCAGTCTGTCTGTAAGTCCATTTGTTTTGCATAACAGTTCAAACACCAGTACATTCCTGCAGGCACTGGAGTGCATAACAGTCCTGACACCAGTACTTTCCTGCAGGCACTGGTGTGCATAACATATTCAGCAGCCTAATACTCCTGTTGAAATTTTGTGGGAATATGGAGCATACCCCTCAAAATACGTTGCAACAGGTGGTCGATCAGGTGCAGGTCCTGACTCGACAATTTAATGATTTGTCCATTAAAATGCACTCCTCCCAGGCTGCTGGCGGAGCTCCCGCAGCAGCAGCACCTGCAGGGGTTAAGGAGCCGAAAGTAAATCTCCCGGATCGTTTTTCTGGAGATCGCTCGCAGTTCTTTTGTTTCAAGGAGAGCTGCAAGCTATACTTCCGGCTTAGGCCTCAGTCTTCTGGGTCGGAGATTCAGCGGGTGGGCATAGTGATTTCCTTGCTACAAGGAGACCCACAGGTCTGGGCATATGGGTTGCAGCCTGACTGTCCGTCGCTTAAAAGTGTTGATGCTTTTTTTACGGCACTGGGCATGTTGTATGATGACCCTGACAAGACGGCCTCAGCCGAGGCTCAGATTTCGATCCTTAAGCAAGGGCGAAGGCCAGTTGAGGTTTACTGTACGGAGTTTCGGAGGTTGGCCCATGATACCCAGTGGAATGACCCAGCCCTGAGACACCAGTACCAAAGAGGTCTTTCTAACCAGATAAAGGACCAACTGGTACAATATCCCTTGCCTGATAGCTTGGATCAGCTCATGCAGTTACCCATCCGGGTGGATAGACGGCTGAGAGAGCGTAGGCTTGAAAGGGAGACTGAGATTTCCTTCCTTCCCAAGGGAACCTCAGACTCTGAGGAATTTTCAGAGGAGCCTATGCAGATTGGGGCTACCCGCCTCTCCTCGCGTGAGAAGACGCAGAGGAGACAGCAGGGGTTGTGTTTGTACTGTGGGAATAAAGGTCATGTGGTAGTATCATGCCCAGAAATGCCGGAAAACTTCAGGGCCTGAGGGTGATGGGAAATATCCTGTCAGGCCAGAAGTCAGAATTTCCCAAGAAGACTTTTATCATTCCGGTGACCTTGAAGATCCTCGGTCAAACTGTCAAGACTGAGGCCTTTGTGGACAGTGGGGCCGATGGGGTTTTTATGGACCGCCAATTCGCCCTGAAACACTCTGCTCCCTTAGTACCCTTGGCATCGGAAATTGAGATTTGTGGGTTAAACGGGGAACCATTATCCCAAGGTAAAATTACCTCTTGCACTAGCCAGATTTCTTTGTTTATTGGAGCCACACACTCTGAAAAATTGTCCTTTTATGTGACTGTCTGTACTTTTGCCCCATTGGTGTTGGGGTTACCCTGGTTAAGGGCCCACAATCCTCAATTTGACTGGGTCTCTGGGGAGATTCTTAGTTGGGGTACTGATTGTTTCAGGAGTTGCTTGAGCCTTCCAGTCAGGCTCTCGCAGCTAAGTTTGCCAGGATTGCCAGGGTGTTATGCAGATTTTGCGGACGTGTTCTCCAAAAAAGTTGCAGAGGTACTACCTCCCCATCGCCCCTATGACTGTGCCATTGATTTGTTGCCAAATGCTAAGCTTCCCAAGAGCAGGTTGTACTCCCTGTCACGTCCTGAGACTCAGGCTATGGCAGAGTACATTCAGGAGAACTTGGCTAAGGGATTTATCAGACCTTCACAGTCTCCAGTTGGGTCGGGGTTCTTCTTCGTGGGTAAAAAGGACGGTTCGTTGCGACCCTGCATCGACTTCAGGGAATTGAACCGTATCACGATTAAAAACTCATACCCACTGCCTCTCATTTCGGTCTTGTTTGACCAGCTTCGTACTGCCACCATTTTTTCTAAGATTGACCTACGCGGTGCGTACAATCTAATCCGAATAAGAGAGGGGGATGAATGGAAGACTGCCTTTAATACCCACTCAGGGCATTATGAATATTTGGTGATGCCTTTTGGGCTCTGTAATGCCCCGGCAGTCTTCCAGGATTTCATGAATGATGTGCTCAGGGAATATTTGGATAGATTCTTAGTTGTATACTTAGATGACATCCTAATCTTCTCCCATTCCCTGGAGGAACATCGGAAGCATGTACGCTTAGTCCTCCTGAAACTCAGAGACCACCGGCTTGGGGCGAAGCTGGAGAAGTGCGAATTTGAAGCTCAGCAAATCGCATTTCTAGGATATATTATCTCCCCAGAAGGTTTCCAAATGGAGGGTTCCAAGGTACAGGCAGTCCTGGATTGGGTGCAGCCCACTAGTTTGAAGGCGCTTCAGCGTTTCCTGGGCTTTGCGAATTTTTATAGACGATTTATCGCTGGATTTTCGTCTATAGTGGCGCCCTTGGTGGCACTCACTAAGAAAGGGGCGGATGTTGCTCACTGGTCTTGTGAGGCTAAAGCGGCTTTTGCCCGTCTCAAAAGGGCATTTGTTTCGGCCAAGGTGCTGCGACACCCAGATCCAGAGCGTCCTTTTGTGGTGGAGGTGGATGCCTCTGAGATGGGTATTGGGGCAGTGCTTTCTCAGATGGGAGTGTCTGATAATCGCCTTCATCCCTGTGCTTACTTTTCCCGTAAATTTTCGCCTGCCGAGATGAATTATGACGTGGGTAACCGGGAATTGTTGGCTATTAAGGATGCACTCGAGGAGTGGAGACACTGGCTTGAGGGGGCTAAGTTTGTGGTCTCAATTCTCACTGACCATAAGAATCTGGCATATTTAGAGTCAGCGAAGCGTCTCAATGCCAGGCAGGCACGATGGGCTTTATTTTTTGCTCGCTTTAATTTTTTGATAACATATCGCCCTGGGTCAAAAAACATCAAGGCTGATGCGCTCTCGCGGAGTTTTGCTCCAATCCAGGAGACCACCGAGGAGCCGTTGCCCATTGTTTCCCCATCATGTATTAAAGTGGGCATTGCCCAGGACCTCTTATCATTAGTCCTTAGAGCACAGGAGCAGGCTCCTCCAGACCTTCCGGTAGGTCTTTTGTTTGTGCCTCCTAGGTTAAGACAGCGAGTGTTCCTGGAATTCCATGCCAAGAAGTCTGCAGGTCACCCGGGTATTGCCAGAACTCGGGAGTTGCTATCTAGGGCGGTGTGGGGGCCCTCGGTGGCTAAGGATGTGGATCAGTGGGTTCGGGCATGTGACATCTGTGCCCGAAATAAGACTCCTAGAGGGGTTCCGGTTGGCCCATTACATCCACTCTCTATCCCATCTAAGCCATGGACCCACATTTCAATGGATTTTGTGGTGGACTTGCCCAAATCCTCGGGGATGACAGCCATCTTGGTTGTCGTTGACAGGTTTTCGAAGATGGCGCACTTCGTTCCACTGGTTGGGCTGCCATCGGCCAGACGCCTGTCTGAATTATTTATGCTGCATGTTGTGCGTCTCCACGGGTTGCCACTTGATGTGGTCTCTGACCGCGGATCCCAGTTTGTGGCCAAATTCTGGAGGGCATTTTGTTCCGATCTCCAGATTTCTGTCAGCTTGTCGTCGGGCTACCATCCACAGTCTAATGGGCAGACTGAATGGGTGAACCAGTCCTTGGAGCAGTTCCTCAGGTGTTATGTCTCCAAGTGTCAGACTGACTGGGTTGCTCATCTGTCCATGGCGGAGTTTGCCTATAACAACGCGGCTCACTCTGCTACAGGGATCTCTCCCTTCCTTTGTGTGTATGGGCATCATCCTAAGGCCAATTCTTTTGACCCCCTGGACTCCACGCCTGGTGGTTCCTCTGTGGTTTCGGTCCTTAGAGGTATTTGGCGGAAAGTGAAGAAAGCCCTTGTGTCTGTGTCATTAGTGACCAAAAGGGTTTTTGATAAGCGGAAAAGACCCTGCAGCTTCAAATTAGGAGACTTCGTCTGGTTGTCTACCAAGAATTTGAAGTTGAGACAGCCATCTAATAAGTTAGGCCCCCGGTTCATCGGCCCTTATAAGATCACCAGGGTTATCGATCCGGTGGCATTTCAGTTAGATCTGCCCCGTTCTTTGGGTATCAATAAAACCTTTCATTGTTCCCTTTTAAAACGGGCGATTAGTAATCCTTCTTCCAGTGGAAGACCTTCCCCTCTTCTGATACGTGGCCAGAGGGAGTTTGTTGTTGAAAGGATTCTTGACTCCAAGGTGGTTCGGGGTCGGCTGTCATTTTTGGTGCACTGGAAGGGGTATGGCCCGGAGGAGCGGTCGTGGGTGCGCAGTTGTGATCTTCATGCCCCCAGACTGATACGCTCTTTCTTCTCGCAGTTCCCCGATAAACCCGGTGGTAGGGGTTCTTTGACCCCTCGTCAGAGGGGGGGTACTGTTAGGGTCTCCTGCCCTGTGCTGCCACGTCGTCATGGCAACCGGGAGACAAGTGCTAGCGGAGTGACCTGAGCGCAGCTGATACTCCGGTTCGGGTCTTTTGCTGTGCAGTGGTTATAGGCTCTGTGCATGGCAGGGGATCCGGTGCTGGTTTTTGTGCTCACAGTCTGTGAGGTCTGAGTGGGGCGTGGACAGCACCTGCTTTATAAGGCCTCTTCTCAGGGTAAGCAGATGCTGCTGAATCTTTGTTGGTTAGTCAGTTTCTGTAAGTTAGCCAGTACTGTGTAGCTTTGTATTTGTTTGTTGCTTACTGCAAATAGGCCTGGGGATTTGGTATTACACTCTGCCAATCCAGACCTAGCAGTAAGACTGGAGTCAGTCATTTAGCTTGCTGGGGTTCTGTTACTACTCTGTGAACTTAGCAAGTTTGCGGCTGTATTCTAAGACTTGCCTGTCTAATCCTGTCTCACTGTGCTAGGTGTCAGGGGTCAGTTTAGTGGCAGTAAGCTGAACCTGTGCACTGCAAGTGAGAATTAGGATTGTGGAGACTCTCCTTGTGTCTATCATTCCATCTCTGACCAAGGAGTTTACTGCCACACCTGTTGGTAACCCTTTAGGGTTTTGCTGTTGCCCTTAGCAACAGCATTTCGGGTTCTCTACGTATTAAAACACAACATCTTGCTTTTCCCATCTGAGCAGTTCTAATACAAGGGAGATACCCAGTTCCTTAGCCTCTGGGCTTCTCTGTTCACTTTGTGTGTATTTTGTTAACCTATCACCTTCTGTGTACGTTATGTCATATTCCCCAGTCTGTCTGTAAGTCCATTTGTTTTGCATAACAGTTCAAACACCAGTACATTCCTGCAGGCACTGGAGTGCATTACAGTCCTGACACCAGTACTTTCCTGCAGGCACTGGTGTGCATAACATAGGTCCAGGCAGTTGGTGCTGTCCGCTGACATACTCTGTGCTGCTGTCTCCTCCCAGGGGTGCTAGGGATTTCTAATTGTTTTAGTTGTGTCCGCCGTGTTTTAATATGCTCGTATGCCAAATTTCACGATCCTCACTTGTAAATTGTGGATTTGTATAGAAAGACAGGACAGACATTTGCTTTTATATACAGTAGTAGATCATTTATACACTACAGTTTTACTTATGGTACTGTTATTTTTTTTTTCACAGTTCCACCGCCACCTGCCCGCCCGCACCCACCACAGGCCCAGGCCATCAAAACTATGAGCAAGATAATCGCCAACATGAAAAAAGAAAAGAAAAGCATCAAAGAGATCCATGCATGGCTCAAGGAAAGTAGCATTATAGTCACTTTAGAAACGGTGCGCTATCATGCTTTCAAGAGAAAAACGCCCAGATTTGCATTTCCTACAAAATGCACATGGTACGTACTGTACAGTACTGTAATGTTTAACTGACTTACTGTATACAATAGACAATTTTGTTGTAAGAAAAAAAGGAACACTTCATCTTACTATGATTGTGCTGTTCTTTAATTCATATTTTTCATATTGTATTGTACTGTAGTAGAGTGCAAGAAATTGTGGAGGAACTAACTCGTGAGGATGATGAGCGTACTGTAGAGATGTGCACCGGAAATTTTTCAGGTTTTGTGTTTTGGTTTTGGATTCGGTTCCGCAACCGTGTTTTGGATTCGGACGCGTTTTGGCAAAACCTCCCTGAAAATTTTTTGTTGGATTCGGGTGTGTTTTGGATTCGTGTGTTTTTTTTCAAAGACCCCTCAAAAACAGCTTAAATCATAGAATTTGGAGGTAATTTTGATTATATAGTATTATTAACCTCAATAACCACAATTTCCACTCATTTCCAGTCTATTCTGAACACCTCACACCTCACAATACTATTTTTAGTCCTAAAATTTGCACCGAGGTCACTGGATGACTAAGCAAAGTGACCCAAGAGTGCGGCACAAACACCTGGCCCATCTAGGAGTGGCACTACAGTGTCAGACAGGATGGCACTTAAAAAAATTGGCCCCAAACAGCACATAATGCAAAGAAAAGAGAAAAAGAGGTGCACTGTGGTCGCTGGATGGCTAAGCTAAGCGACACAAACACCTCAATATCACAGGAATTATTCATTCTAATCAATGGAATTATTGGTCCAAATCACTGGAAGAAAATGACAAAATCACTGGAATTATTCGTTCTAATCAATGGTATTATTGGTCCAAATCACTGGAAGAAAATGACAAAATCACTGGAATTGTTCGTTCTAATCAATGGTATTATTGGTCCAAATCACTGGAAGAAAATGACAAAATCACTGGAATTATTTGTTATAACCAATGGTATTATTAGTCCAAATCACTGGAAGAAAATGACAAAATCACTGGAATTATTCGTTCTAATCAATGGTATTATTGGTCCAAATCACTGGAAGAAAATGACAAAATCACTGGAATTATTCGTAAACATTTGTAGAAAGTCGCTGCTTTCTGATTACAGAAATGCTCAGATAGTCCTGCGAATCCACAATCCCTTCCCAGAGGAAAAACAAATTTAGAAACTGTTGTTTGAGAACGTTGTTCTCTTTCCCTTACAAAGGAACAAACCACTTTCCAAGAAGACTGACGTTTTTGGGATTATGGAGACATAATGTTTTTGAATATAAATCCTAAAGCAGGTGGTGTATTAGAGCAAAAGAGTGCAAGAGATCAGCCATGCAGTTTCTGAAATATTATGACAAAATGTTACTGTATTTCATAAGCACTCATTCCTAACTCTGCTAAGTACTGTTTGGTATACTGTATCTGGCTTCCATGAGGTAGTTGTCCATTATTTCAGCTTCCATTGACCTTTTTGAAAGCGGTAGAAGTTATCGATTTTTCCCCCCTATTTTTAATTTTCTCCTGCATAGCCCAGTAAAATGTTGCAAGGTTAAGTATTGACTTGAGCCTTCTGGGGGTCCACTTCTTCACCAAACCCAGCCAAATTTCATCCTAACCCTCTGTTCCACGTTCTCTATGTACCCCATCTGTGTCACCCATGTCTGTCTGCCCCTCCTCTTTAGATTATAAGTTCTCACGAGCAGGGCCCTCTTCCCTCATGTGCTTATCCTTTGTCTTACTTTTATAATCTTCAACTGTACCACATCCAGCAGTCTTCTGCCACCTGATACTTATTCCAGTGTCATCTGCTGATGTAACTATGTTTATTTACCCTGTACTTGTCCTATACTGTCAACAACTGTAAATTGCTGTTTTCCTGTTTGATTATTTATGTACTCTGTAATTGGGCGCTGCGGAACACTTGTGGCGCAATATAAATAAAGGATAATAATATTATTAATATAGGGTGTATAATCCCAAGGTTTATCTCACACATCACGCAGTGCAGTATATAGGGTGTATAATCCCCAGGTGTATCTCACACATCGATCAGTACAGATTGCAGGATGTATAATCACCAGGTGTATAACACACATCACACAGTACAGTATATAGGGGGTAATTCTGAGTTGATCGCAGCAGGAATTTTGTTAGCAGTTGGGCAAAACCATGTCCACTGCAGGGGCGGCACATATAACATGTGCAGAGAGAGTTAGATTTGGGTGTGATGTGTTCAATCTACAATCTAAATTACAGTGTAAAGATAAAGCAGCCAGTATTTACTAGTATTTACCCTGCACAGAAACATAATAACCCACCCAAATCTAACTCTCTCTGCACATGTTATATCTGCCCCCCCCTGCAGTGCACATGGTTTTTCCCAACTGCTAACAAAGGGGGTCATTCCGAGTTGTTCGCTCGGTAAAAATCTTCGCATCGCAGCGATTTTCCGCTTAATGCGCATGCGCAATGTCCGCACTGCGACTGCGCCAAGTAAATTTGCTATGCACTTAGGAATTTTACTCACGGCATTTTCATCGTTCTGGCGATCGTAATGTGATTGACAGGAAATGGGTGTTACTGGGCGGAAACAGGCCGTTTTATGGGCATGTGGGAAAAAACGCTACCGTTTCAGGAAAAAACGCAGGAGTGGCTGGAGAAACGGGGGAGTGTCTGGGCGAACGCTGGGTGTGTTTGTGATGTCAAACCAGGAACGACAAGCAGTGAAATGATCGCAGATGCCGAGTAAGTCTGAAGCTACTCAGAAACTGCTACGAGGTGTGTAATCGCAATATTGCGAATACATCGTTCGCAATTTTAAGATGCTAAGATTCACTCCCAGTAGGCGGCGGCTTAGCATGAGCAAATCTGCTAAAATTCACTTGCGAGCGAACAACTCGGAATGACCCCCAAAGTTCCTGCTGCAATCAACTCAGAATTACCCCCATAGGGTGTATAATCCCCAGGTGTATCTCACACATCGCTCAGTACAGTATACAGGGTGTATAATCACCAGGTGTATCACAAATGTTGCACAGTACAGTATACAGGGTGTATAATCCCAAGGTGTATCTCACACATCGCTCAGTACAGATTACAAGATGTATAAAATCACCTGGTGTATAACACACGTCGCACAGTACAGTATACATACTGGTCACAACAATGCAGCAGATATTGAGCACTGATCAGGATACTAGAAGTGACACAGAGCTGCAAGATACAGCAATGGCCTACTGTACTGTACTATATGTATACTGCTGGTCACCAAAATGCTGCACTGTCCTACTATATACTGCTCACAATAATGCAGCACAGAGATAGTATACTTGACACAGAGCTGCAAGATACAGCAATGGCCTACTGTACTGTAAAATATGTATACTGCTGGTCACCAAAATGCTGCACTGTCCTACTATATACTGCTCACAATAATGCAGCACAGAGATAGTATACTTGACACAGAGCTGCAAGATATAGCAATGGCCTACTGTATTGTACTGTATGTATACTGCTGGTCACCAAAATACTGCCCTGTCCTACTATATACTGCTCACAATAATGCAGCACAGAGATAGTATACTTGACACAGAGCTGTAAGATACAGCAATGGCCTACTGTACTGTACTATATGTATGCTGCTGGTCACTAAAATGCTGCACTGTCCTACTATATACTGCTCACAATAATGCAGCACAGAGATAGTATACTTGACACAGAGCTTCAAGATACAGCAATGGCCTACTGTACTGTACTACTATAATTATATACTGGTGGTCCCCAGTCCCCACAATGCAGCACACTGAGCACAGATATTTGCAGCACACTGAGCACAGATATTTGCATCACACTGAGCACAGATTATGGAGCTTTTCAGGGAGAGAACGCAGCCACGTCCTCTCCATTCAATCTCCAATGCACGAGTGAAAATGGTTGGGCCGCGCGGCTCTTTATATAGAATACGAATCTCACGAGAATCCGACAGCGGGATGATGACGTTCGGGCACGTTTGGGTTAACCGAGCGAGGCGGGAAGATCCGAGGCTGCCTCAGAACCGTGTAAAATAGGTGAAGTTCGGGGGGGTTCGGATCTCGGAGAACCGAACCCGCTTATCTCTAGCATACTGCTTTGCAAATAAAACAAATTCTCCATTCCAAGTATGACCTGGACATATCGATCACCAGCGTTAGAAGGATGCGACGGAAAATGGGATGGACCTTTGGCGCTACAAGATAAAATACTGAAAGTAGTATAAAGCATAAATGCACACTTATTCATTGTTAAAAATCCCTTGATAAGTGATATAACAATGACGTAAATCATTATACAGATTGTGTACTTAGTACTGTATATATACATATATGTGTATATATATATATATCCCAAAAGAGATAGGCACTCAGAGGCAGCAATGAAGCATTGCCGGCCTATTGTGATGATTTTATATATATATATATATATATACATATATATATACTAGAGATGAGCGGGTTCGGTTTCTCTGAATCCGAACCCGCACGAACTTCATGTTTTTTTTCACGGGTCCGAGCGACTCGGATCTTCCCGCCTTGCTCGGTTAACCCGAGCGCGCCCGAACGTCATCATGACGCTGTCGGATTCTCGCGAGACTCGGATTCTATATAAGGAGCCGCGCGTCGCCGCCATTTTCACACGTGCATTGAGATTGATAGGGAGAGGACGTGGCTGGCGTCCTCTCCATTTAGATTAGGAGAGAGAGAGAGAGATTGACCTGAGGCTGATACTGTAGAAGAGAGTGCAGAGTTTAGTGACTGACCACAGTGACCACCAGCAGTGCAGTTGTTTTATTTAATATATCCGTTCTCTGCCTGAAAAAAACGGTACACACAGTGACTCAGTCACATACCATATCTGTGTGCACTGCTCAGCCCAGTGTGCTGCATGCCTGCATCATCTATGTATATATTATATATCTGACTGTGCTCAGCTCACACAGCTTATAATTGTGGGGGAGACTGGGGAGCACTGCAGTGCCAGTTATAGGTTATAGCAGGAGCCAGGAGTACAAGACAGTCACATACCATATCTGTGTGCACTGCTCAGCCCAGTGTGCTGCATCATCTATGTATATATTATATATCTGACTGTGCTCAGCTCACACAGCTTATAATTGTGGGGGAGACTGGGGAGCACTGCAGTGCCAGTTATAGGTTATAGCAGGAGCCAGGAGTACATATTATATTAAAATTAAACAGTGCACACTTTTGCTGCAGGAGTGCCACTGCCAGTGTGACTGACCAGTGACCTGACCACACTGACCACCAGTATAGTTAGTAGTATACTATATTGTGATTGCCTGAAAAAGTTAAACACTCGTCGTGTGACTTCACTTGTGTGGTGTTTTTTTTTTTATTCTATAAAAAACTCATTCTGCTGACAGACAGTGTCCAGCAGGTCCGTCATTATATAATATATATACCTGTCCGGCTGCAGTAGTGATATATATATATTTTTTATATCATTATTTATCATCCAGTCGCAGCAGACACAGTACGGTAGTTCACGGCTGTAGCTACCTCTGTGTCGGCACTCGGCAGTCCATCCATAATTGTATACCACCTACCCGTGGTTTTTTTTTCTTTCTTCTTTATACATACATACTACTACATCTCTTTATCAACCAGTCTATATTAGCAGCAGACACAGTACAGTACGGTAGTTCACGGCTTTGGCTACCTCTGTGTCGGCACTCGGCAGTCCGTCCATAATTGTATACCACCTAACCGTGGTTTTTTTTTTCTTTCTTCTTTATACATACATACTACGACATCTCTTTATCAACCAGTCTATATTAGCAGCAGACACAGTACAGTACGGTAGTTCACGGCTGTGGCTACCTCTGTGTCGGCACTCGGCAGTCCGTCCATAATTGTATACCACCTAACCGTGGTTTTTTTTTCTTTCTTCTTCATACATACATACTACGACATCTCTTTATCAACCAGTCTATATTAGCAGCAGACACAGTACAGTACGGTAGTTCACGGCTGTGGCTACCTCTGTGTCGGCACTCGGCAGTCCGTCCATAATTGTATACCACCTACCCGTGGTTTTTTTTTCTTTCTTCTTTATACATACATACTACTACATCTCTTTATCAACCAGTCTATATTAGCAGCAGACACAGTACAGTACGGTAGTTCACGGCTGTGGCTACCTCTGTGTCGGCACTCGGCAGTCCGTCCATAATTGTATACCACCTACCCGCGGTTTTTTTTTCTTTCTTCTTCATACATACATACTACGACATCTCTTTATCAACCAGTCTATATTAGCAGCAGACACAGTACAGTACGGTAGTTCACGGCTGTGGCTACCTCTGTGTCGGCACTCGGCAGTCCGTCCATAATTGTATACCACCTAACCGTGGTTTTTTTTTCTTTCTTCTTCATACATACATACTACGACATCTCTTTATCAACCAGTCTATATTAGCAGCAGACACAGTACGGTAGTTCACGGCTGTAGCTACCTCTGTGTCGGCACTCGGCAGTCCGTCCATAATTGTATACTAGTATCCATCCATCTCCATTGTTTACCTGAGGTGCCTTTTAGTTGTGCCTATTAAAATATGGAGAACAAAAATGTTGAGGTTCCAAAATTAGGGAAAGACCAAGATCCACTTCCACCTCGTGCTGAAGCTGCTGCCACTAGTCATGGCTGAGACGATGAAATGCCAGCAACGTCGTCTGCCAAGGCCGATGCCCAATGTCATAGTACAGAGCATGTCAAATCCAAAACACCAAATATCAGTAAAAAAAGGACTCCAAAACCTAAAATAAAATTGTCGGAGGAGAAGCGTAAACTTGCCAATATGCCATTTACCACACGGAGTGGCAAGGAACGGCTGAGGCCCTGGCCTATGTTCATGGCTAGTGGTTCAGCTTCACATGAGGATGGAGGCACTCAGCCTCTCGCTAGAAAAATGAAAAGACTCAAGCTGGCAAAAGCAGTAGCACCGCAAAGAACTGTGCGTTCTTCGAAATCCCAAATCCACAAGGAGAGTCCAATTGTGTCGGTTGCGATGCCTGACCTTCCCAACACTGGACGTGAAGAGCATGCGCCTTCCACCATTTGCACGCCCCCTGCAAGTGCTGGAAGGAGCACCCGCAGTCCAGTTCCTGATAGTCAGATTGAAGATGTCAGTGTTGAAGTACACCAGGATGAGGAGGATATGGGTGTTGCTGGCGCTGGGGAGGAAATTGACCAGGAGGATTCTGATGGTGAGGTGGTTTGTTTAAGTCAGGCACCCGGGGAGACACCTGTTGTCCGTGGGAGGAATATGGCCGTTGACTTGCCTGGTGAAAATACCAAAAAAATCAGCTCTTCGGTGTGGAACTATTTCAACAGAAATGCGGACAACAGGTGTCAAGCCGTGTGTTCCCTTTGTCAAGCTGTAATAAGTAGGGGTAAGGACGTTAACCACCTCGGAACATCCTCCCTTATACGTCACCTGCAGCGCATTCATAATAAGTCAGTGACAAGTTCAAAAACTTTGGGTGACAGCGGAAGCAGTCCACTGACCAGTAAATCCCTTCCTCTTGTAACCAAGCTCACGCAAACCACCCCACCAACTCCCTCAGTGTCAATTTCCTCCTTCCCCAGGAATGCCAATAGTCCTGCAGGCAATGTCACTGGCAATTCTGACGAGTCCTCTCCTGCCTGGGATTCCTCCGATGCATCCTTGCGTGTAACGCCTACTGCTGCTGGCGCTGCTGTTGTTGCTGCTGGGAGTCGATGGTCATCCCAGAGGGGAAGTCGTAAGACCACTTTTACTACTTCCACCAAGCAATTGACTGTCCAACAGTCCTTTGCGAGGAAGATGAAATATCACAGCAGTCATCCTACTGCAAAGCGGATAACTGAGGCCTTGGCATCCTGGGTGGTGAGAACCGTGGTTTCGGTATCCATCATTACTGCAGAGCCAACTAGAGACTACTGTGTCCCCGGTACCAAATACCATCTAGGTTCCATTTCTCTAGGCAGGCGATACCGAAAATTTACACAGACCTCAGAAAAAGAGTCACCAGTGTCCTAAAAAATGCAGCTGTACCCAATGTCCACTTAACCACGGACATGTGGACAAGTGGAGCAGGGCAGGGTCAGGACTATATGACTGTGACAGCCCACTGGGTAGATGTATGGACTCCCGCCGCAAGAACAGCAGCGGCGGCACCAGTAGCAGCATCTCGCAAACGCCAACTCTTTCCTAGGCAGGCTACGCTTTGTATCACCGGTTTCCAGAATACGCACACAGCTGAAAACCTCTTACGGCAACTGAGGAAGATCATCGTGGAATGGCTTACCCCAATTGGACTCTCCTGTGGATTTGTGGCATCGGACAACGCCAGCAATATTGTGTGTGCATTAAATATGGGCAAATTCCAGCACGTCCCATGTTTTGCACATACCTTGAATTTGGTGGTGCAGAATTATTTAAAAAACGACAGGGGCGTGCAAGAGATGCTGTCGGTGGCCAGAAAAATTGTGGGACACTTTCGGCGTACAGGCACCACGTACAGAAGACTGGAGCACCACCAAAAACTACTAAACCTGCCCTGCCATCATCTGAAGCAAGAAGTGGTAACGAGGTGGAATTCAACCCTCTATATGCTTCAGAGGTTGGAGGAGCAGCAAAAGGCCATTCAAGCCTATACAATTGAGCACGATATAGGAGGTGGAATGCACCTGTCTCAAGCGCAGTGGAGAATGATTTCAACGTTGTGCAAGGTTCTGATGCCCTTTGAACTTGCCACACGTGAAGTCAGTTCAGACACTGCCAGCCTGAGTCAGGTCATTCCCCTCATCAGGCTTTTGCAGAAGAAGCTGGAGACATTGAAGGAGGAGCTAACACGGAGCGATTCCGCTAGGCATGTGGGACTTGTGGATGGAGCCCTTAATTCGCTTAACAAGGATTCACGGGTGGTCAATCTGTTGAAATCAGAGCACTACATTTTGGCCACCGTGCTCGATCCTAGATTTAAAGCCTACCTTGGATCTCTCTTTCCGGCAGACACAAGTCTGCTGGGGTTGAAAGACCTGCTGGTGAGAAAATTGTCAAGTCAAGCGGAACGCGACCTGTCAACATCTCCTCCTTCACATTCTCCCGCAACTGGGGGTGCGAGGAAAAGGCTCAGAATTCCGAGCCCACCCGCTGGCGGTGATGCAGGGCAGTCTGGAGCGACTGCTGATGCTGACATCTGGTCCGGACTGAAGGACCTGACAACGATTACGGACATGTCGTCTACTGTCACTGCATATGATTCTCTCACCATTGAAAGAATGGTGGAGGATTATATGAGTGACCGCATCCAAGTAGGCACGTCACACAGTCCATACTTATACTGGCAGGAAAAAGAGGCAATTTGGAGGCCATTGCACAAACTGGCTTTATTCTACCTAAGTTGCCCTCCCACAAGTGTGTACTCCGAAAGAGTGTTTAGTGCCGCCGCTCACCTTGTCAGCAATCGGCGTACGAGGTTACATCCAGAAAATGTGGAGAAGATGATGTTCATTAAAATGAATTATAATCAATTCCTCCGCGGAGACATTGACCAGCAGCAATTGCCTCCACAAAGTACACAGGGAGCTGAGATGGTGGATTCCAGTGGGGACGAATTGATAATCTGTGAGGAGGGGGATGTACACGGTGATATATCGGAGGGTGATGATGAGGTGGACATCTTGCCTCTGTAGAGCCAGTTTGTGCAAGGAGAGATTAATTGCTTCTTTTTTGGGGGGGGTCCAAACCAACCCGTCATATCAGTCACAGTCGTGTGGCAGACCCTGTCACTGAAATGATGGGTTGGTTAAAGTGTGCATGTCCTGTTTTGTTTATACAACATAAGGGTGGGTGGGAGGGCCCAAGGACAATTCCATCTTGCACCTCTTTTTTCTTTTATTTTTCTTTGCGTCATGTGCTGTTTGGGGAGGGTTTTTTGGAAGGGACATCCTGCGTGACACTGCAGTGCCACTCCTAAATGGGCCCGGTGTTTGTGTCGGCCACTAGGGTCGCTAATCTTACTCACACAGTCAGCTACCTCATTGCGCCTCTTTTTTTCTTTGCGTCATGTGCTGATTGGGGAGGGTTTTTTGGAAGGGACATCCTGCGTGACACTGCAGTGCCACTCCTAAATGGGCCCGGTGTTTGTGTCGGCCACTAGGGTCGCTAATCTTACTCACACAGTCAGCTACCTCATTGCGCCTCTTTTTTTCTTTGCGTCATGTGCTGATTGGGGAGGGTTTTTTGGAAGGGACATCCTGCGTGACACTGCAGTGCCACTCCTAAATGGGCCCGGTGTTTGTGTCGGCCACTAGGGTCGCTTATCTTACTCACACAGTCAGCTACCTCATTGCGCCTCTTTTTTTCTTTGCGTCATGTGCTGATTGGGGAGGGTTTTTTGGAAGGGACATCCTGCGTGACACTGCAGTGCCACTCCTAGATGGGCCAGGTGTTTGTGTCGGCCACTAGTGTCGCTTAGCTTAGTCATCCAGCGACCTTGGTGCAAATTTTAGGACTAAAAATAATATTGTGAGGTGTGAGGTATTCAGAATAGACTGAAAATGAGTGGAAATTATGGTTTTTGAGGTTAATAATAATATGGGATCAAAATGACCCCCAAATTCTATGATTTAAGCTGTTTTTTAGTGTTTTTTTAAAAAAACACCCGAATCCAAAACACACCCGAATCCGACAAAAAAAATTCGGTGAGGTTTTGCCAAAACGCGGTCGAACCCAAAACACGGCCGCGGAACCGAACCCAAAACCAAAACAGAAAACCCGAAAAATTTCAGGCGCTCATCTCTAATATATACATATATACACACATGTGTATATATACACAGTATATATTTCTAAATGTTTCAAGCAGTACTCCCAATAATCATATAAAGTAGCTGGTGCCTTCCTACAGTAGGTACAGTAACACAGTGTGTCCAATCTATAGCAACAGTCAGGCAGCAAACAGATGAATATACAGGCAACAGGCAGTTGTAAATTTTCAACCTTTCTAATCAGTTTACTTTGTCATCAGGTCGAAGCAAACTGCTTCAAAACGTTGCATTTACAACTGCCTACTGCCTGTTTATTCATCTGAGTGCAGCCTGACTGTTGAAAAGACCGTTGATATACAGTGTATATACTGTGTATATATATAGTGTACTGTATACAGTACAGTATATACTGTATTGTGTATACCCTGTATACAGTGTATATATATATATATATATATTTATATATTAGTGCTGGGCAAGATAACACGTTATTAACGCGTTAACGCCATAAGGCAATAACGGCGATAATATTGTTAACGCCGTTAACGCTGCTGCGCCGGAAGTAGTAGTGGAAGAAGCCGCCGGAAGCAGTAATTCATCTGACCCCTTTGATGGAGAAGCCGCTGGATGCCGCCGGAGAAGGGGAAGCCACCGGATGCCGCCGGAGAAGAGGAAGCCGCCAGCCGCCATAACCTCTTGAGACTGAGACATCTTCACAATATCTCTGTGAGTACTGGTTTTTATACAGGACCCTAGCAAAGGCATAGGATTCCCTTATAGCTGCTCTTTAGCATCTCATTTTTAGTTAGATAGGTAGCGATTAACTTAGAAGTTCTAAGCGATTAACTTAGATGTTACCCAGCTCCGGCCAGCGCGCGCTACGGGATCCCACTCACCCAGTCCCACCGCGGTGCAGCTCCCACTTGTGTTCTAAGTTAGTACACAAGCGGGAGCTGCGCCGCGGTGGGACTGGGCAAGTGGGATCCCGTAGCGCGCGCTGGGTGGAGCTGGGTAACTTAGTAACGCGTGGCTGAGGAGAAACCTCGGTCGCGTGGGATGCAGCGCGCAGGGCAGCCCTTCTCTTCTCCGGTGGGTGCCGCTGTGGGACTGGATGAGAATGGTCCCGCAGCGTGCGCGCTGGCCGGAGCGCAAGTATCAGAGACAGCGCAGAAAGCACTTTTCCTCGCCGGCGGCTATTCACTGGTTCTATCAACGCCGCTGTGGGACTGGATGTGACGGTCCCACAGCGCGCACGCTGGCGGGGGTCAGAATCGGCTCTGTGAGATGCGCAGATTACTGGGGAGATGGTGGTAGAGTGAACAACCCACCCCCCAAGATTGTTCAGTGGCCATTTTTAATTCCGATTCAGGCGCCAACCTGAACCACGCCCCCCTCTCCCTCCCATATGAAGACAGGGGGAGCGGTCTCTTTATCACAGTAATAGCTCCCCCTGTTGTCCAGATTTTATATTATTATAAGCCATATCACAGGAGAAGCTGTTAAAAGAGATAACAGCGCCCTCTGCTGGTATAGTCTATATTTTAGATAGGTGAGTTTATTTATTTATTTATTTAAAAATGTTTTCACAGAAAATGGAGAACGGAACCGAAATCTTACATGGACATTTTCATTTTAAATCTCTACCAGATGGCACAGTTGATAAAACCAAAGTTATTTGTAAACACGGCAAAGCTGAATTTTCTTGTCACCGGAGTACTTCGAGTCTGAAGTATCACTTAAATGCAATACACACCGTTGATGCCAGTAACTCACCCACTCAAACAAACAGTGGAGGGAAGCTTCGGCAGACTACATTGGATACAGCGTAAGGGAGAAGTATAGATAAAAGCAAGAAAAGCTAACAAATAACATAGCGAAGTGGATAGCTACAAACTGCTGGCCAATTAGTATTGTCGAAGATGTCGGTCTGAGGAACGTTCTTAGGATCGCAACGAATGACAGCACGTATGAGCCTCCCTCAAGACGCACCATCACAAGAAGAATACATAAAGTCGGCACACTTAGCACAGATAGTGCAAGAAATATGATTGCTGCTGCAAGACACCTGCCTTTTGAACATGTCCCCTGCACTGTGTACAGTCTCCAGCGTTCTGTCACAGTATCTCTGCAGAACCGTGCGTTTGACAAAATGCAGAAAAGTTGTAGGCCACTTTAAACACAGTCCAGCAAGTGCTGCAGAATAACAAAAACAACAAATTCAACATAGACAAAAGAAGGAGTCGCTTATACAAGATATTCCAACCAGATGGAATTCGACTCTGGACATGATAAAAAGTGTCTGTAGAAATGAACAGCCACTGAGGGATGTCCTCACCACACACAACACCAAGATTGCCATGCCAACTACAGCTGAAATGGACAAACTGCAGAGGTTGGAAACGCTACTGGAGCCCTGCAGGTATATTTTACATACTTCATATATTTAATTTTTCCACTGTCCTATCTGTAAAAAATATAGCATGAAGGGGATGTAGTTAGGTAGGTTTAGGCACTTACTGGTGGTGGGTAGGGAGCAGTGAGGGTTAGGGTTAGTAGGGAGCAGGGAGGGTTAGGGTTAGTAGGGAGCAGGGAGGGTTAGTAGGGAGCAAGGAGGGTTAGGTTTAGTAGGGAGCAGGGAGGGTTAGGGTTAGTAGGGAGCAGGGAGGGTTAGGGTTTGGCTGCATGGAGGGAAAGTTAGGGTTAGGCAGCACCTGCGGACTTTTAGGGTTAGGCACTATGCAGGGAGGGTTAAGGGTAGGAAGGGTTAGTATACTTACCGGGGACTTTTGGGTATCTGGATTCCAGGATGCCGCTGTCGGCCTTCTGACCACCAGCATTCTCCCGTACCCAATTAAATGGGTTTGATTTTTTTTTCCTGTTGCAGGTATGTGACTGAACTTCTGGGAGGAGAAAAGTATGTTTCATGCTCTGTGGTTCTGCCTGCTTTTTGCCATCTCTCTCAGGTCATGGAGAGTTCAGATGATGACCCTGCCTACGTGGTCAAATTTAAGTCTACATTCAGAACAGACCTGGAGACACGCAAAGAAAATGCCAACATTGCATATCTGAAGATTGCTACCGCATTGGACCCTAGATTCAAGGACCTCAAGTGTATACCCAGAGCTGAGAGGGGTGAGGTGTGGGCCTTAGTCACCAACTTACTAAAGGAACAGAGGTTTGTTGCAGAGAAACCTGTGGAAGCAACAACATCAGAGCCACCAAATAAAAAGTTAGCCCTATTGGCTGTTTCATCAGAGTCTGATTCTGAACAGGAGGAAGATTCAGTTGAGAACAGTGTGCGTCGATTCAGAGCAGAGCCCACCATCAGTACAGAGTCCTGTCCATTAGAGTGGTGGTCCAAACATGCAGGCTCACACAGCAGGCTGGCCTCCACTGCACAGAAGTACTAGGCCACACCTGCAACATCAGTACCCTGTGAAAGGTTGTTTTCTCTTGCTGGTCATATTGTACAGAAGAAGACAGTTTCTTTATCATCTGAAAATGTAAATAACCTTGTGTGTCTTAGCAACTGGCTTGGTGCAGAGGAGTAAATAGGTTACACACCTAAAATATATCTGTCCAATCTGGTGGGAACAAAAATCTGGGTAAGAAAACAGATTTAGATTCTCAGAAAACATATTTTATTTTTAATTTTAATTTTAACGTTTTTTTTAAATGCTACTGTGTTAAGGAAAAACTACAAACCAAATGTTATTGCAGTGTTTTTTAATGTTATTGCACTGTTGTTCATATAAAAGTACTAAAAGTGTGCAATACACCACTTTTGAATTCATTATTGACTTTAGTTGGCTAACAATACGATTAATCGCTATTAATTGCATAAATCCTGCGATTAATTGCGATTAAAAATTTTAATCGTTGCCCAGCACTAATATTTATTTATATTTATATATATACTGTATATATATATATATATATATAAATATACTGTACTGTGTGTGTGTATATATACATACAGTATATATACACAGTACTGTGTATATACTGTAATGTATATACAGTTTAATGTATACAGTAGGTATATAGAACAGTAAACTGTACATACAGTCTACTGTATATACTGTAATCTCTTTCATTACTGTATCTGATTAATTATTTTTGGCTCTTCACAGGATATCTCCCATGATAAGAGATGTGAATAAAGAAAAGAGAGATGAACAGGCACGGCGATGGACTGAGAGTGGTGAAACATTTCATGATGTCATTTTCACAGATGAATCATCTGTTGCTCTTGAGCGGTTCTCCAGAATGTAATTCGTCACCATATCTCATTAAAACCATGCCCAAAGCATTCGTTGAAGGTCCATGTATGGGGAGGCATATCACGATTAGGAGCTGGTCCCCTATTATTTTTCGAAGGTACTAAACTTTATTCTGTGCCTGTGTTCTGTAAAAATACATGCTGTACTGTACAGAACATGTAAATGCACAATAAAATGAGTTGCTTATTAATGAACAACATTTTTTATTTCTGTAGGGATCATGGATAAGCAATTCTTCCAAGAAAAAATAGTAGAGGGATGTATGGTGCCATTCGTGAATAAATATTACCCATCTCATCACAGGATATTCCAAGACAATGACCCTAAACACTATGCCTCAGCTAAATTTATGGAAGAGAAAGGTATCAATTGGGAACACACCCCACCAGAGTGAGAATTCTTTTAATATTATACAAGTAAAATTTTGGATAGCACTCTAGTACTGTAAATTTATTTTTTTGGTTAATGAACAGTACAATACTGTATGTTTAATTTTCTCTTTTTAATTTCATTAATTAACAAACATTTTTTTCTGTACTTTTTTTTTTTTAGATCACCAGACAGGAATCCAATTGAATTAGTGTGGGCTCAGTTGAAGAGATACATTAGGAGTGTTGCGAAGCCAACAACAAAACAGCAGCTGTTGGATAGGATCCAGAAATTTTGGCTAGAAGTACTCACACCTGAACATTGTAATAATTATATAAATCACCTGTATAAAGTATTACCTGTTATAGTTGAAAGAAATGGTCAAGCCACAAATATGTAGTTCTGTACTGCATTTTCTGTATAAAATTGTAATTGATGCATTATTAAAAATGTTTATAAAATTGCCTTTGTCTGAATACTGCATAAGCTAATGTACAATATTATACATTATACTATACAGTAGTACTGTTATTGATGTGTATGAACAGTTCTTTACAGTTTTATAAGTCCTGAATAATAGAGTACTGTACATTTTTGATCAGTACAGTACATGAAATCGGATGTTGTAATAAAGACTTTATTTACATTAATATTGATGCTTTTCCAATAAATATTCCATTATACAGTACGGTATGGTACAGCACATGGGGGTAAATGTACAGTATGATGTGCCGTTTTGGGGGAGAGGTACTGTATACACTAAATGTACAGTAAAATATTTGTTTTTTTTATTACAAACACACATGCATCCCAGATGGAAATCTGCTATACACAGCAGACAGCTTATGGGGAAAGAACTCACTTACTGTATCCCCATACCCATAGTCGGGGTATATTTTAGATAGCGTAATGAGACACTCCTGCAGCATTGCCCTGATTCAGGTAAAACCTGTGTACAAACAGTATATCTATTGAATGCAAAGTACAGTAACAGTACTGTACAGTATATTACCAGAGCCGTCCCTAATCAGTATGATGCCCTAGGCTAGATTTTGGCTGATGCCCCTTGCACTGATGCTAGTTCAGCTTCTGACCCTGTACCCCTTTCCCAGCACCATCACCCCTCACCCATAGCAGTCCTCATTTTTGTGCTCCTACCCCCTATATTTTAAATCGGAACAGTGTGCACATTCAGTGCCAGCCCAAAATGGTGCATGTTCTTGCTGTGAAGGGGCATGTCCACACAATAATACCCCCAGTTGAAATTACACAAAACAGTACTGCAACTTTATTCACATTATATCATGCAATAGTGTCTCTTATTCTCGTTACATCACATGGTAGTACCACATTACTCCTCACAGTAGTGCCCCTTATTCACATTACACCACACCATATTGCTCTTTATTCACATTAGACCATGCAGTAGTGCCCTTTCTTTACGTTATGCAACAAAGTACTGTAGTACACCTTATACACATAATGCCGCACATTAGTAATGCATTTCATATTTCAATTTTTTCATATTTCATTTCATAGAGCCGCAGTCACACACAGAATATAGACATGCTGCATATAATTTTCATCAGCAGAAGTTGCTTGTGCCCCATTTGCCTAGGTTGCCTATGCCTAGGGCCAACTCTGTATATTACAATAGAAAAAAAAATAGTGTCAGGGAAAAAAACACCTCATGACAGATACACAAGCTCATGTCTAAATGTACAGTAAACAGTAGATCCCTTGTGTCACAACTGAGGGCCTGAGCTGACGGGAGGCAGCCTCAGTTGTAGGGGCTGAGATGTACCGGAACCTGGGAGGTTGTATCAGACCCCTGGACATGTAAGTAACATGAATAATAACTGCCCGAAGGCGTGACCATGACAACTTAGATAAAAGTCAATGATGTTTATTATGACAACTCCGCATCACAGCAGCAATAAAAGAAAACGTAAAAGTCAGCAAAGAATAAATACAGTTCCTGAGTACTACAGCATGGCAGGAGCCACAGGGCACTGGTAGTGTGAGATAGTTCTTATGATCTTCTAGATGGAAAGTCCTTACCAGGCCCGGCTGTAGCAATGGAGATAACCCAGGATTGTACCAGCTGGTGTTCCAGGAAGAGCTGGGTTGCTGAAGGTAAAACAGCTGCTGTGGATACTGGCTGGAACCAGACTGTTGTTAGCACGGAGTGGATACTGGCTGGAACCAGTTAAATAATAAATGAACTTTGGGAGCGATGAAATGTGAACTGAAATGTAGAACTTGAGAGCGGAGAAATAATAATTCCGGTGGAGAGTGGTAAAGTGTAGAAAGGACACCGGCCCTTTAAGGGAAGCTGTACTCTGCTGGAAGCTGAGGCTGGAAGCAGGTAGTGTTGTAGCTGGAAACAGATGAATCCACAATGGATTGGAGAGTCAGGCTACACCGCAGGTGGAATGCTGGTGCGGGTCTCTATGGTGGAAGTCTTGAGACAGGAGCTGGAACCTGGAAGACAATCATAGAAGAGAGACAAACAGGAACTAGGTTTGACAACCAAAGCACTGACGTCTTCCTTGCTCAGGTACAGCTTACTTATACCTGCAGCAAGGAAGGGGTTGGCTAGGCAATTATGCAAATCAACAACACAGACAGCAGATTGGTGGAAATGATCAGATGACAGAATCCAAGATGGCTGCGCCCATGCAGACACTTGGAGGGAAGTTTGGTTTGTAATCCATGTGGTCTGGGAAACAGTAATGGCGGCGCCGGCCACCGGAGACAGGAGACGCCAGGCTGATAGATGCACATTTAACCACGCGGGCACAGCGGAGGCCGCGGCTGATGAAAAGACCACTCTGCATGTGGAAACTCAGGAACAGCGGAATCCGGTCCTGGAACGCTGAGCCCGCCTTAGGAGGCATCTGAAGGGTAAGTAATGGCGTCCAGATACCCGGATCGTGACAGCACCCCCCCCTTTAGGAGTGGCCCCAGGACACTTCTTAGGCTTTAAAGGAAACTTTGCGTGGAAATTTCGGACCAAGGCAGGAGCATGGACGTCAGAGGCATTGGTCCAAGAGCGTTCTTCAGGACCATAGCCCTTCCAGTCAATGAGATACTGAAGTTGACCGTAACGGTGACGTGAGTCCAGGATCTTGGCCACTTCATACTCAACGCCTCGTTGAGTTTGGACTTTCGGAGTTGGTGGAAGTGAGGAATGAAACCGATTCAAGATTAGCGGTTTCAACAGGGAAATATGGAATGTCCTGGGTATTTTTAAGAAGGGAGGTAACTGGAGTCTGTAAGCTACAGGATTGATGACTTGATCAATTTTAAAAGGACCGATGTAGCGAGGTGCAAACTTCATACTGGGAACTCTTAACCTCAAATTCTTCGTGGATAACCATACCCGATCACCCACCTTGAGAGCAGGAACTGCTCGACGCTTCTTATCCGCAAACTTCTTGTACCTGAACGATGCCTTGAGTAGAGCTGATCGTACGCTCTTCCAGATATTGGCAAACTGATGCAAGGTGATATCCACTGCGGGAACAGAAGTTGCTGGAAGCGGTTGGAACTCAGGGACTTTAGGGTGGAATCCAAAGTTGGTGAAGAATGGTGTTGAGGAAGATGAAGAATGATACTGGTTGTTATGACAGAACTCGGCCCAGGGAAGTAATTGAACCCAGTCATCTTGAGAGGAGGACACATAGATGCGGAGGAAGGCCTCCAAGTCCTGATTCACCCTCTCAGTTTGACCATTGGTCTGAGGATGGTAAGCCGTGGAAAACTTTAACTTGACTTGGAGGACTTGACATAAACTTCGCCAGAATTTGGCTGTGAATTGAACTCCTCGATCTGAGATAATTTCTTCTGGAAGACCGTGGAGTCGGAAGATCTCTTGTATGAATACTTGAGCCAACTTGGAAGCTGACGGAAGACCGGTGAGAGGAATGAAGTGTGCCATCTTGGTGAACCGGTCAACTACCACCCAGATGGTATTGAACTTGTTGCACATGGGCAAATCTGTAATAAAATCCATCGACAAATGGGTCCATGGTCGACGGGGAACAGATAGTGGAACCAGTTGCCCCGCAGGCGACTGGCGGGATACTTTATGTTGAGCACACTTTGGGCAAGATGCAATAAACTCCAAAACGTCCTTTTTCAGAGTTGGCCACCAATAGGACCTAGAGATAAACTCCAGGGTTTTTTGGATACCTGTATGTCCGGCAAAACGGGAAGCATGGGCCCAATGCATGAGCTTCTTCCTTAGTGTCGGCTTCACAAAACTTTTCCCTGATGGGGGCGTAGAGTCCATCCCTACCGTGGAGAATGCCAACGGATTTATAATAGGATGCTTGTCTGAAGACTCTGACTCATTTTCTTGCTCCCATGAGCGGGAAAGGGCATCGGCCTTGCGATTCTGAGAGCCCGGACAGAACTGGAGTTTAAAGTCGAACCTGGAAAAGAAAAGTGCCCATCTGGCCTGACGAGGGTTGAGACATTGTGCGCCTTTTAGATATAGAAGGTTCTTGTGGTCTGTAAGGATGGTGATTGAATGAGAAGCTCCCTCCAACAGATATCTCCACTCCTCTAGAGCGAGCTTGATGGCTAGCAACTCCTGGTCGCCAATGGCATAGTTGCGCTCCGCTGGGGAGAACTTCCGTGAGAAGAAACTGCAAGGATGTAAATGACCATCTTTAGCCCTCTGAGATAACACCGCTCCTACTCCAACGGAGGAGGCATCCACCTCTAAGATGAAAGGAGAGTCGATGTCAGGCTGTTTCAGGACAGGTGCAGAGATGAACCTCTGTTTTAAAAGATGAAAAGCTTGCATGGCTTCTTCAGACCACTTGGACGGGTTAGCACCCTTCTTGGTGAAAGCAGTAATAGGCGCCACAATGGTGGAAAAGTCTCGTATAAACTTTCGGTAATAATTGGCGAACCCTAAGAACCTCTGGACCCCTTTGAGGGTTAAGGGTACCGGCCAATTCTGGATTGCTTGTAGTTTCTCAGGATCCATCTCTAGTCCGGAACCGGACACAATGTACCCTAGAAACGGAATGGACTTGACTTCAAAGACGCATTTCTCTAATTTGCAGTAGAGATGATTGACACGGAGACGGGACAGAACCTCCTTTACCCAGAAACGATGTTCCTCTAAATCGTTGGCAAAAATGAGGATATCATCTAGATAGACCACGACATGACGGTATAGAATGTCTCTGAAGATCTCATTGACGAAATGCTGGAAGACAGCTGGAGCATTGCTCAATCCGAAGGGCATGACGAGGTACTCATAATGTCCGTCACGGGTGTTAAATGCGGTCTTCCACTCGTCACCCTCACGGATCCGGATGAGATTGTATGCACCTCTCAGGTCCAGCTTTGTAAAGATGGTAGCTCCGCTAACTCTGTCAAAGAGCTCAGTAATCAGGGGTAAAGGATAGCGGTTCTTGATGGTTATGTCGTTCAAACCTCTGTAGTCGATGCACGGCCGCAGACCACCATCTTTCTTCTTTACAAAAAAGAAGCCTGCGCCGGCTGGAGAAGAAGAAGGTCGAATGAACCCCTTTGCTAGGTTCTCTTTAATGTATTCCTCCATAGAATGTGTCTCGGGGAGAGACAACGGATAAGTTCGGCCTCGAGGTGGAACCTTCCCTGGAACGAGATCAATCGGGCAGTCCCATTCTCTATGAGGAGGAAGGATATCAGCAGAAGCTTTACTGAACACATCCGTGAAATCTTGATATGGAGGAGGTGGAACATCAGACGACCTGGGGGAGGAAGAACAGACAGGCAACACTTTAAACAAACATGTCTTAGTACAGGAGGAACCCCATGCCAGGATTTGCGTAGTCGTCCAATCAATTGTAGGATTGTGAAGACGGAGCCATGGAAGGCCCAGGACCACAGGATGTGTGGCTCTTGGAATCACTAAAAATGAAATAAGTTCGGAATGAAGAACTCCCACTCTCAGACGAACTGGTAGAGTCCTTAGAGAAATAACTGTATCAAAAATTTTACTGCCATCCACAGCAGTTAAGGAAAAGGACGAAGGAAGTCTCTCGGTGGGTAGGGACCACCGTTTAACATAGGCTTCAGTAATAAAGTTCCCAGCTGCTCCGGAATCCAGGAGGGCAATGACGTTCTGATAACGTTGAGCAACTTGAAGCGAGACTGGGAGGTTACAATCTTGAGGAGATGGAGAGGAGATCATTACTCCTAGCCGGCCCTCTCCTTGGCGAGCTAGGATTTGGAGTTTCCCGGACGTTTGGGACAGGCATTAATGGTGTGAGACGGAGCTGCACAATACAGACAGAGAAACTCGGAGAGACGTCTTCGGCGCTCAGCAGGAGTTAAACGAGAACGGCCAATTTGCATGGGTTCATCTGTAGTTGGTGACAGTTGGCGAGGAGGAGGAGTAGAAGATTTTGGAGCAGATGATCTTCCACGCTCAGTTGCTCTCTCTCTGAAACGTAAGTCAACTTTCGTACAAAGTGAGATTAGCTCATCTAACTTGGAGGGTAAGTCTCTGGTAGCTAACTCATCTTTAATACGCTCGGATAAACCATGCCAGAATGCAGCATACAGGGCCTTGTCGTTCCATGCCAGTTCGGATGCCAGGATCTGGAACTGTATAAGATATTGTCCTACAGTACGTGATTCCTGGTGTAAACGGAGAATCTCAGACGAAGCTGAAGTTACCCGGCCTGGCTCGTCGAAGATGCGCCTGAATGTTGACACAAATGCAGTGTAAGAAGATAGCAGGGTGTCGGACCTCTCCCATAACGGTGATGCCCAATCAAGGGCTGAGCCACTGAGAAGAGAAATAATGTAGGCAATTTTTGTACGGTCACTGGGAAAATTGCCAGGTTGTAGCTCAAACTGAATCTCACACTGGTTGAGAAAACCCCTGCAGAATCTTGGAGATCCGTCAAATTTTGCTGGCGTTGGAAGATGAAGACGTGGAGCAGAAATGGGTAAGGTGGGTGGGGTTATAGCTGGAGTCACTGTGGTTGACGCACCAGGCGCGCCTGATCCACGGAGAGTTGTCTGAATCCCATCCAGCCGAGTAGAGAGATCCTGGAGACAGCGGATGATGTGGCCCTGTGCAGCCTCCTGATGTTCTAGTCGGGCTGCCAGTTCTTGCATCGGCCTGGCCGCTTGATCCTGGTCTCCGGCTGGATTCATTAGGTCAGTGCTTACTGTCACAACTGAGGGCCTGAGCTGACGGGAGGCAGCCTCAGTTGTAGGGGCTGAGATGTACCGGAACCTGGGAGGTTGTATCAGACCCCTGGACATGTAAGTAACATGAATAATAACTGCCCGAAGGCGTGACCATGACAACTTAGATAAAAGTCAATGATGTTTATTATGACAACTCCGCATCACAGCAGCAATAAAAGAAAACGTAAAAGTCAGCAAAGAATAAATACAGTTCCTGAGTACTACAGCATGGCAGGAGCCACAGGGCACTGGTAGTGTGAGATAGTTCTTATGATCTTCTAGATGGAAAGTCCTTACCAGGCCCGGCTGTAGCAATGGAGATAACCCAGGATTGTACCAGCTGGTGTTCCAGGAAGAGCTGGGTTGCTGAAGGTAAAACAGCTGCTGTGGATACTGGCTGGAACCAGACTGTTGTTAGCACGGAGTGGATACTGGCTGGAACCAGTTAAATAATAAATGAACTTTGGGAGCGATGAAATGTGAACTGAAATGTAGAACTTGAGAGCGGAGAAATAATAATTCCGGTGGAGAGTGGTAAAGTGTAGAAAGGACACCGGCCCTTTAAGGGAAGCTGTACTCTGCTGGAAGCTGAGGCTGGAAGCAGGTAGTGTTGTAGCTGGAAACAGATGAATCCACAATGGATTGGAGAGTCAGGCTACACCGCAGGTGGAATGCTGGTGCGGGTCTCTATGGTGGAAGTCTTGAGACAGGAGCTGGAACCTGGAAGACAATCATAGAAGAGAGACAAACAGGAACTAGGTTTGACAACCAAAGCACTGACGTCTTCCTTGCTCAGGTACAGCTTACTTATACCTGCAGCAAGGAAGGGGTTGGCTAGGCAATTATGCAAATCAACAACACAGACAGCAGATTGGTGGAAATGATCAGATGACAGAATCCAAGATGGCTGCGCCCATGCAGACACTTGGAGGGAAGTTTGGTTTGTAATCCATGTGGTCTGGGAAACAGTAATGGCGGCGCCGGCCACCGGAGACAGGAGACGCCAGGCTGATAGATGCACATTTAACCACGCGGGCACAGCGGAGGCCGCGGCTGATGAAAAGACCACTCTGCATGTGGAAACTCAGGAACAGCGGAATCCGGTCCTGGAACGCTGAGCCCGCCTTAGGAGGCATCTGAAGGGTAAGTAATGGCGTCCAGATACCCGGATCGTGACACCTTGCCATTGGTTTTACATTAAGCCCTTATGGCTAGGGGACTTGGCCGCTCACTTACTGTACTGTACTGTATCCCTGACTTCAATGTCCGCACTGTTGCTTAAACCCCTTGTTTTGCATCTGTATACTGTACACTATACAGTATTATTATTAATTGATCATTCTACGGGACCTTATTATCCCTGTGTATTTTAGCTAGGGGTTGTGACGCTCCCTCAGCAGTGGCCCATAGTCTGCAAAACATATGCCGTCGCTCGCTCCATAGCTGAGTGCTGCCACAAGGCGAGGGTTCACGTGCCTCGGACATTTTGTCACTTTGCGATGTGATCGAGTCTGGTGTATCATTATGTGCATAGACCTCGCTTATCCCTATCACCCCTGTGTACTGTATTTTAGCTAGGGGATTGTGATGCTCCTTCGGCATTGGAACAGAGCCTGCAAAACCTATGCCGTCGCTCGCTACATAGCTGAGTGCTGCCACAAGGCGGGGTTCACGTGCCTCAGACATTTTGTTACTGTGCGATGCAATCGAGTCCAGTGTATCCTTATGTGTATAGACCTCGCTTATTCCTATCGCTCCTGTGTACTGTATTTTAGCTAGGGGATTGTGACGCTCCTTCAGCATTGGCCCATAGCCTGCAAAACCTACAGTATGCCGTTGTTCGCTCCATAGCTGAGTGCTGCCACAGGGCGGGGGTTCACATGCCTCTGACAATTTGTCACTTTGCGATGCGATCGAGTCTGGTATATCGTTATGTGCATAGACCTTGCTTATCCCTGTCGCCCCTGTAATATTTTAGCTAGGGGATTGTGACGCTTCTTCAGCATCGGCCCATAGCCTGCAAAACCTGTGCTGTTACTTGCTTTGTAGCTGAGTGCCTCCATGGGGCAAGGAGTCACAGGCGGTAGCCATTTCAATTGAGTCTGCCCTGCTACAGAATTGTACAGTATGTGTACCGTACGGTGCATAGAAACTTAACAGTAGAAATGCTCCTGCAGCTTTGCCCTGCTTTATGTAAAACTTGTGTGCACACTTGTATTGATTGTGAAAGTATACTACAGTACGAAAGGTATAAAAAAAAAAAAGTGTCTGGAAGAAACTAACATGCATTCTTACTTTAGGAATCGAACCCGGGACTCTAAGCATAGGAAGTGGAACACTTCACCACTCGGACACTTCGCCGCCAACAGATGAATAAGTCCATTGGTTTTGATTATGCCGTAATGGCTATGGGATTAGGACGCTAACAAACAATATCCCTAATATCAATAGGCAACAATGTGCATGTAACACGTCTGTTTGCGTCTGTGTACACTACTGGTTTTATGTTGATTTATCTGACTTGGATGCTCACATATTTCTAAAATACTGTAAATAGACCATACTGTGGCTTTATCATGTTTGTTTGCATCTGCATATGCTGCACTATTTGTGTCTGTACTGTATATACTGTTATATACTGCATGAAATAATGTAGCGTAATGAGACACATTAGTAAAGTAGTTCTTACTATGTATTTCAGTATTGTATTTTACGGGAGACCACAAGCATGCGCAGTGGTGATTGTAAAAAGCAACATCTGGTGGATGATTGCAGGTATGACACTTAAAGGTAACGACAAATGCTCTGTGTGCCTCCCTGCGACTAGGCGCGTCTACCTGCGCCCCAGAATGCTGCGTATGCCCGATTGTGACTACCACCTCAGCCAGCCAAGATAACGGAGGACCCATCTGTAGCCACACTTTGACTCCATAGTAGAGATGGAACCGAACCCACCCGAACAGTGACATCCGAGCCGGGATCCGAGATCAGCTCGGGACTTCCGAACAGTGACATCCGAGCCGGGATCCGAGATTGGCTCGAGATCGGCTTTGGTATCCCAAAGTGAGGCCAAGCGTCATCTTCCCGCTGTCGGATTCCTGCGGGTTTTGGATTCTATCTAAGTCCCCGTGTACTGGATGGACCTGTCCATCTTAGTACTGTGTTGTCTAGCTTTAGGCGAGTGCTCTGCCTGATGTATCTGAAAGGGGAGCTCTCTATGTCTGTTGTGTCTGAAAGAGGTAGCCAATATGTCTCTTGGCGCTTAATCAAAAAATAATATCTACCAGAAATTATACTACAATTTTAGATCAGCTGCAGAGTATCAGTTAATGCCTGTATAAGCATAAATAATAGTAACATTTACCTGTTACTACAGGAAATGACACTAAGATAGAAATATTTAGTTACTCTGTGCTTATTTCAATATGGTCCATAGGATGATTGAAATCACATGCAATGATATTAATAGTTTATTTATTATAATCTAATTTTAGACAAAAAATATATATCATCCATAATAAAAGATATAAAAAAGTGTATGTATATATAAATACCTGAATGTAATAAATCACATAGCAGAAATATCTTCCTACTAAATATTAACCAAAAAAATGTACATAATAATCAGTGATAATTGTCAATTTCTCTAATTCCTAATAAGAGGTGGATCAACCTTAAATAAATCAGTGCACTGATGTAATGGAATTCAATACGAGATCTCAAATGGTACAGTACCGCAAACAGTAAGGGCAAATGTCCCAGGAGGTGCCAGTCCCAAGCACTAAGAATAGTGCTTATTAAGCTTGAAGATTAATTGGTAATGCAATAAACCGGTATAAATGCTCAAATACGTAAATGGATCAAGCTAACCACCATGGACGCACTTAAATAATGTTCAAAAGAGGGGTCAGCAATACTTGAATTGGAAGTAGCCAACTGGGAGGCACCGGACATCTCCGTTCTCCCCAATGCTTGCGCCGCTACCACTTCCAATAGCTGCCCGATGCTGTCCTGCTGACCCCTCTTTTGAACATTATTTAAGTGCATCCATGAGCTTGATCTATTTACGTATTTGAGCTTTTTTACCGGTTTATTGCATTACCAATTCATCTTCAAGCTTAATAAGCACTATTCTTAGTGCTCAGGACTGGCACCTCCTGGGACATTTGCCCTTACTGTTTGCGGGACTGTACCATTTGAGATCTCGTATTGAATTCTATTACATCAGTGTACTGATTTATTTCAGGTTGATCCACCTCTTATTAGGAATTAGAGAAATTGACAATTATCACTGATTATTATGTAAATTTTTTTGGTTAATATTTAGTTGGAAGATATTTCTGCTATGCGATTTATTACATTCAGGTATTTATATATGCATACACTTTTTTATATCTTTTATTATGGTTGAGATATATTTTTTGTCTAAAATTAGATTATAATAAATAAACTATTAATATCATTGCACGTGTTTTCAATCATCCTATGGACCATATTGAAATAAGCACAGAGTAACTATATATTTCTATCTTAGTGTGTGAAAGAGGTGCACTGTCTGCTGTATCTGAAAGGGGTTCTCTCTCTGTCTGCTGTATCTGAAAAAGGGTTGCTATCTCTGCTGTATCTGAAAGGAATTCTCTCTCTATCTACTGTATCTGAAAGAAATGCTCTCTTTAGGGCTGCCAAGAGAAATTCTGGGCCCCGCTACAACTTTCTCATCCCCCTACCCACCTGGCGGAGGTGTGACCACAGCATGCAGGAGGAATGGCCACACCTCTTTGGGGGCGTGTCTAGCACATGAGAAGCACTCACAGGAGCATGGCATTCCTCCCAGCTAGGGCAGTAGAGAGCCTGGCTGTGCCCAGGTACTTTTCAGGGGGCATGGCCAAATCAAAGGAACAAGAAAACAAACAAAATGGGAGCGCTGCTAGTATTACTACAAAATACAACCTTCTTTAATCATATAATTAATACTCATTAGCGGTGTGGATAATAAATAAACTTTTAATTATTAACATAAAAAACAAAGATAAAAGAAAAAGAGAAAAAAAGAAAAAAGGAAATAAAAAGAAAAACAATATTGATAGCACCAATGATAAAATATATTGCTGAGATGGAATACCAGATCAGAAATGTTTTATCTAATTAACATAAAACATATGGAAAACCTGTGCAGGCTATATTAGTATTGCACAATGCCCTCGCTTAATAGCGTAGTCCCATAGGGTAGTTCAGAGGGTTACTTGTTGCTGGCCAAAAAGAAACATTGTTTCATTTTTCATGAAGATATAAATGCTTTGATATAGTTTCGTCCACATGTACCACAATGTAGCAGTGCGGATCCAGCTGAATACAATGTCCTTTAAAGAAATAAGGATCCCTTGATCACACAGTCTCTATATTGAAGTTACCTGGGTCCCACGGCACTGGTGCTGTTCCTCTATTTATCTCCTACTGGACCTGCCAGCGTTTTACAACAATGGAGGAGGGTTTTTGTCCGTATGTGCTCCGTGGTCCCGTTCTCTTCACTGACGTCAGTACTGTGTGCAGGTGATGTGCTCAGCGGCACTCCGGTGCTCTCTTGTTATGCGTTTCTCCGCCTTTTACCTCGGCGGCTTCCTCAGACATCTTAAGAGCTGTCAGTGTCGGTCTTTTATAGCGGTCTCAGGCCTGTGTTGCTAGTGCCGCCCTTACGTGACTGCTTCCGTTCGTTTGCGGTTCAAACCTCATTTGTTTCATTCAGCTTTCGTTTGATATAATTGGTCCTATGTAGATTATAGTGGCCATCTTTATGGTTTGTTTCCCATGTTTATTTGCAATTCAGATGATTAAATTAATAGCCAGCCTCATCCATCGTATACTTCGTATCTAACACTGATATTCCTTAATTCCATATTTTAAACATGACTCCCATACCGTATATTAAAAAAATATATATATATATATATATATATATATATATATGTATGGGTAAAAGTAAATAATAATAATAAAAACGTTTTTATGAAATAATGTTAAAACAGACACCGCTAATGCAATATTTTTAACTTTCCAAAGAAAATTATAATAAAATTTACATAAACAACTATCATACTAAAAATATATAAATAGATGTATATGTAATTATACATATAATCCAACATTTACTCAGACCATGATCGAAACCTATACATGGATTCATTATACAATTTTCTATCATACTACATATATTTAATTTAAGTATATTATATTAATAATTAACCTTAAACTATATTTAATTTCTCCACCAGTTCATACTCTGTTTGTCCCATATAAACATATATATTTTTACCAGGAGTATTCCCCAATCTTAGTTCCTGGCCTCCTAAGTTTTGTATAAAAATGTTCATTAATCTGTAACCTCAATTTTCTAGAACCTTATACCTGAGAGGATACTTTCAATACATTGATAGTTAAACACCTCCACTCTGACAACATATCATCAAAAAAAATTTGCATCTAGATGTCAATATCTTAGAATATGACATTTAGAGAAACAATGTGCATAAAATAAAATAAAAAAGTATAGAGAAGAAGACATGGATGATTATGCGTCTTGAAACCCTAAAGTTTGTGTATAAACAGCTTTGGTATATCCCATTCTGACAACATATATAGTGTGCTAATAATATGGTGACATGCTTCCCAGATCCTACTGGATGGGGCTAACCCCCAAATAAACTCCCTCACATTTTCTTCCTCCTCCCTAATCACTCCCTACCCCCTCCCCCCTCCCCCGCACTGTGACCTAACCCTCCAATGAATGTGATGAATTGTCCCACAACCCACCTAACCCTTCCTACTATGAATATGTAATTGGATGATCTATAATTGGTTCAGCTCGATGGTATCATTTAATCCAAACGGAGTCATGGTCCTTAAGCAAAAGATCCAATATGCTTCCCGTTTACACAATTTATTGAAGCGATCTCCCCCTCTAGAAGTTATTCCCACTTGTTCGATGGCTCTGATATTAATATTAGTCATACTTCCATCTTGACACTCTGTAATGTGTCTATATAGAGTATTAGTTCTTAATTTCTTTTCGATATTTCTTTTATGCTCCATAAACCTACAATTTAGAGTACGGATTGTCCTCCCTACGTATTGTATCCCACATCCACAGTGTAGTAAATACACTATGAATGTGGATCTTCAATTGATGAACTGTTGTATGGTGTAATCTTCCTTTGTTATAAATGATGTAAAAATAGTGCTTTTCTTTTCAGAAAACTTACAAGTGTTGCAAGATGTTTTCCCACACTTATGAAACCCCTTAGGTTTCTGAGGAAGCCACGTCTTACATTCTTGGTTATTGTTCCTTCTAAACGTACTAGAGGTTAATTTCAATTTTAGATTTTCTGATTTTCTGAAAATTACATTGTCGGACAGTTTTATTGTACTATTTAATACATCATCCAACTGAAGTAACGGGAAATTCTTTTTAACGATCTTCTTAATACATCTATGGCTCGTGTTATATCTTGTTATGAATGATGTTGTTCTATCTACACTATTCGTTTGTGTTGCTTTTTGTATTGACCGTTGTCTCCCCATTCCCTCCAGAATATCCTCCCTTTGAAGATGGGTAATCTCTGTTAGGGCTTTCTGTAGAACATGGTCTGGATAACCCTGTTCAACAAATGCTTGATATAGACCTTTCGACTGTTTGAGGAATGCTTCATTCGAGGAACAATTCCGTTTGATTCGAAGAAACTGACCTTTTGGTATGTTCTCCCTCCATGACTTAAGATGGCAGCTCTTGTAATTCAGGAAGCGATTCTGATCTACCTTCTTTATGAAGGTTTCTGTTTTGATAGTCTCGTTCTCCTTGGCAGTGAGTGCAATATCGAGAAAAGTGATCTCGCAGTCACTAATGGTACTTGTAATTTTTATCCCAAAGTCATTCCCATTTAGTTTATTCACAAAAGATTGTGCTGAATGGAGGTCCCCCTCCCAAATAAAAAATAAATTGTCAATATATCTACCGTAGAGGACCAGGTTCGCGCCAAGCCCGCCACCCCAAATGTGCCGCTCCTCAAAACGGCCCATGAAGAGATTAGCATAGCTCGGCGCGAACCTGGTCCCCATAGCAGTACCCCTGGTCTGCAGAAAGAATTGGGTATCAAATGAAAAATAATTATGGTGTAGAATAAATCTGATCGCCTGAATAATGAATTCTTTAAGCCCTTCAGTCAGGGTCTGATCTTCTTTCAAATAGTGACCCACTGATCTAATCCCAATTTCGTGATCTATGTTTGAGTACAAAGACTCTACATCGCATGTTATAAATTTGTATTCCCGCTTCCATTTAATGGATTTAACTAGATTTAAGAAATAAGTAGTGAGTACTGTGAGTATCTCTCGATATTACACCCACTGCCTCAGCTTCTCTTAACATACATCCTAGTTTTTTTTGGAAGACATTCGTTGGATTGCAGGGCAATTTCTTATAAAATCCCTGATTTCCCAATTGTTTATTGGATTCTTCTTTTCTTTCTTTATCCTTTATACCCTATCATTCCCACTTTTTATTTCTTACCCAAGATTCATAAGTCCTTGGAAGCCCCCCCTGGGAGACCCATCATCTCAGGGGTTGGTTCTCTAACAAGTAATCTATCTTTTTTTGTAGATAGTTATCTACAGAAATATGTAAAGGGTTTGCAATCATATATAAAAGACACTACTTATTTCTTAAATCTAGTTAAATCCATTAAATGGAAGCGGGAATACAAATTTATAACATGCGATGTAGAGTCTTTGTACTCAAACATAGATCACGAAATTGGGATTAGATCAGTGGGTCACTATTTGAAAGAAGATCAGACCCTGACTGAAGGGCTTAAAGAATTCATTATTCAGGCGATCAGATTTATTCTACACCATAATTATTTTTCATTTGATACCCAATTCTTTCTGCAGACCAGGGGTACTGCTATGGGGACCAGGTTCGCGCCGAGCTATGCTAATCTCTTCATGGGACGTTTTGAGGAGCAGCACATTTGGGGTGGCGGGCTTGGCGCGAACCTGGTCCTCTACGGTAGATATATTGACAATTTATTTTTTATTTGGGAGGGGGACCTCCATTCAGCACAATCTTTTGTGAATAAACTTAATGGGAATGACTTTGGGATAAAAATTACAAGTACCATTAGTGACTGCGAGATCACTTTTCTCGATATTGCACTCACTGCCAAGGAGAACGAGACTATCAAAACAGAAACCTTCATAAAGAAGGTAGATCAGAATCGCTTCCTGAATTACAAGAGCTGCCATCTTAAGTCATGGAGGGAGAACATACCAAAAGGTCAGTTTCTTCGAATCAAACGGAATTGTTCCTCGAATGAAGCATTCCTCAAACAGTCGAAAGATCTATATCAAGCATTTGTTGAACAGGGTTATCCAGACCATGTTCTACAGAAAGCCCTAACAGAGATTACCCATCTTCAAAGGGAGGATATTCTGGAGGGAATGGGGAGACAACGGTCAATACAAAAAGCAACACAAACGAATAGTGTAGATAGAACAACATCATTCATAACAAGATATAACACGAGCCATAGATGTATTAAGAAGATCGTTAAAAAGAATTTCCCGTTACTTCAGTTGGATGATGTATTAAATAGTACAATAAAACTGTCCGACAATGTAATTTTCAGAAAATCAGAAAATCTAAAATTGAAATTAACCTCTAGTACGTTTAGAAGGAACAATAACCAAGAATGTAAGACGTGGCTTCCTCAGAAACCTAAGGGGTTTCATAAGTGTGGGAAAACATCTTGCAACACTTGTAAGTTTTCTGAAAAGAAAAGCACTATTTTTACATCATTTATAACAAAGGAAGATTACACCATACAACAGTTCATCAATTGTAGATCCACATTCATAGTGTATTTACTACACTGTGGATGTGGGATACAATACGTAGGGAGGACAATCCGTACTCTAAATTGTAGGTTTATGGAGCATAAAAGAAATATCGAAAAGAAATTAAGAACTAATACTCTATATAGACACATTACAGAGTGTCAAGATGGAAGTATGACTAATATTAATATCAGAGCCATCGAACAAGTGGGAATAACTTCTAGAGGGGGAGATCGCTTCAATAAATTGTGTAAACGGGAAGCATATTGGATCTTTTGCTTAAGGACCATGACTCCGTTTGGATTAAATGATACCATCGAGCTGAACCAATTATAGATCATCCAATTACATATTCATAGTAGGAAGGGTTAGGTGGGTTGTGGGACAATTCATCACATTCATTGGGGGGTTAGGTCACAGTGCGGGGGAGGGGGGAGGGGGTAGGGAGTGATTAGGGAGGAGGAAGAAAATGTGAGGGAGTTTATTTGGGGGTTAGCCCCATCCAGTAGGATCTGGGAAGCATGTCACCATATTATTAGCACACTATATATGTTGTCAGAATGGGATATACCAAAGCTGTTTATACACAAACTTTAGGGTTTCAAGACGCATAATCATCCATGTCTTCTTCTCTATACTTTTTTATTTTATTTTATGCACATTGTTTCTCTAAATGTCATATTCTAAGATATTGACATCTAGATGCAATTTTTTTTTGATGATATGTTGTCAGAGTGGAGGTGTTTAACTATCAATGTATTGAAAGTATCCTCTCAGGTATAAGTTTCTAGAAAATTGAGGTTACAGATTAATGAACATTTTTATACAAAACTTAGGAGGCCAGGAACTAAGATTGGGGAATACTCCTGGTAAAAATATATATGTTTATATGGGACAAACAGAGTATGAACTGGTGGAGAAATTAAATATAGTTTAAGGTTAATTATTAATATAATATACTTAAATTAAATATATGTAGTATGATAGAAAATTGTATAATGAATCCATGTATAGGTTTCGATCATGGTCTGAGTAAATGTTGGATTATACGTATAATTACATATACATCTATTTATATATTTTTAGTATGATAGTTGTTTATGTAAATTTTATTATAATTTTCTTTGGAAAGTTAAAAATATTGCATTAGCGGTGTCTGTTTTAACATTATTTCATAAAAACGTTTTTATTATTATTATTTACTTTTACCCATACATATATATATATATATATATATATATTTTTTTTTTTTTAATATACGGTATGGGAGTCATGTTTAAAATATGGAATTAAGGAATATCAGTGTTAGATACGAAGTATACGATGGATGAGGCTGGCTATTAATTTAATCATCTGAATTGCAAATAAACATGGGAAACAAACCATAAAGATGGCCACTATAATCTACATAGGACCAATTATATCAAACGAAAGCTGAATGAAACAAATGAGGTTTGAACCGCAAACGAACGGAAGCAGTCACGTAAGGGCGGCACTAGCAACACAGGCCTGAGACCGCTATAAAAGACCGACACTGACAGCTCTTAAGATGTCTGAGGAAGCCGCCGAGGTAAAAGGCGGAGAAACGCATAACAAGAGAGCACCGGAGTGCCGCTGAGCACATCACCTGCACACAGTACTGACGTCAGTGAAGAGAACGGGACCACGGAGCACATACGGACAAAAACCCTCCTCCATTGTTGTAAAACGCTGGCAGGTCCAGTAGGAGATAAATAGAGGAACAGCACCAGTGCCGTGGGACCCAGGTAACTTCAATATAGAGACTGTGTGATCAAGGGATCCTTATTTCTTTAAAGGACATTGTATTCAGCTGGATCCGCACTGCTACATTGTGGTACATGTGGACGAAACTATATCAAAGCATTTATATCTTCATGAAAAATGAAACAATGTTTCTTTTTGGCCAGCAACAAGTAACCATCTGAACTAACCTATGGGACTACGCTATTAAGCGAGGGCATTGTGCAATACTAATATAGCCTGCACAGGTTTTCCATATGTTTTATGTTAATTAGATAAAACATTTCTGATCTGGTATTCCATCTCAGCAATATATTTTATCATTGGTGCTATCAATATTGTTTTTCTTTTTATTTCCTTTTTTCTTTTTTTCTCTTTTTCTTTTATTTTTGTTTTTTATGTTAATAATTAAAAGTTTATTTATTATCCACACCGCTAATGAGTATTAATTATATGATTAAAGAAGGTTATATTTTGTAGTAATACTAGCAGCGCTCCCATTTTGTTTGTTTTCTTGTTTCTATCATAATCACGAGGGGCGCAAAACATCCCTCACTTTGGGTAGCAGCAGCAGCATTACTATTAAAATACCCCTGAAAGGGAATTATAAGTAAGTGATTTCTCCACCAGTGAGTCAGCGCAATACCTTATTGTTTTAAAATATTCTTTTGCCAAATCAAAGGAGGCATGGGCCCCATTGGGCCCCTCCATCAGACCTGGGCCCAGGTAATTTGTATCCTCTCCCCCCCTCTCTCGGCACCCCTGGATCTCTCTGTCTGCTGTATCTGAAAAATGAGTGCTCTCTCTGCTGTATCTGAAAGGGGTTCTCTCTCTGTCTGCTGTATCTGAAAGGGGTTTCTTTCGCTGTCTGCTGTATCTGAAAAAGCAGTGCTCTCTGTTTGCTGTATCTGAAAAAGGGGTGCTCTCTCTGTCTCTGTATCTGAAAAAGGGGTGCTTTCTGTCTGCTGTAAATATTTTGTGCTGTATCCTCCAAGTATACATCCAGGCATGCTCTGTCCATTTTTGGGTGCTGTGTCCATAGCTCATATTCTTATGTTATAACTTATTGTCCTATTTTCATAATTCTTATGACCACATTGTGATTAATTCAAATTAATATCATTAATAATAATTATAAATTAACTAAATTTAAATTACATTAATATAGCTAACTTTCTGCATGTCAAAGATATCTTTGAGAAACAGAAGAACTTAATCCTAATTTGAAAATAATTTTTAACGGATGATAAGCGAACCTTCTCCATGTCAAAGATATCTCTGCGGAACAGAAGAACTTGATCCTAATTTTAAAATAATTTTAACAGATAATTACAGCATTTAAAAATATATTGTTAACTTCCACTTGTATGCTGCCCACTGCTGTCACTAGCTTAGTCATCAAGCTACCTCGGTGCAACCTTTTGGCCTAAACTGGATATAAACAATATTGTGAGCAGTGAGGTGTTCAGAATAGACTGGAAATGAGTGGAAATGAATGTTATTGATGTTAATAATGCTGTAGGAACAAAAAAAAAACAACCAAATTTAGTTATTATAGCTGTTTTTATGATTAAAAAAAATCCAGATCCAAAATTTAAAAAAACCCGCAAGTGTTTTGGCAAAACCAATACAGATCCAAAACACGAAGGAGCTCTAGATCCAAAACCAAAATGCAAAACCCAAAAAATGGGCCTCACCCCTAATATGAACAGGTCATTGAGCTAGAGAAAAAAATTGTCCGGGGGTAAATGTACAGTTTTGAAACTGCCATTAACTGATTATAACTTTCAAAAATAATTATTAATTTGCGAATTGCCTAACTCTGAATAAGATGTTTGGCATTAAGTAACAAACTGATCATCATGTAATAATTATTAGCTTCTAACATTTTCTTTGAAATAAACATTTTAGGAGAAATATCATTTGTGAGCTGGATTCATGTATGTAATTAGATTGCAGTGAAAATCCCTGAAAGAAAAATAATACTTGCATCAAGGATAAACTGTATAAAAGTGATTTTATGTTTCCATTGGTGTATATTATTCTGTGTGGATATTCACATTTTTATGAATTGGGGAAAAAGATGAGGTCATTGTTAGTTTAGTAATAATTGGGGTGAATTTACGGTATAGTTATTCTTTTACCATCCAGGAACAGAGATTTATCTACAGATGTATCCAGATTTATATTGAATGTTATTTATGGCAAATGCGACTCGACTGCCATGAATAGTGTGCCTGCAACTGCTCGGGCAAGTGCGTATGCAGTTGAACCCACTTCCATAGTAAGGCATGGTGCATACACACCCTGTGAATAATCGTGGCAGGGTGCAAGAAATCACTTGCACAATGCATAAACATGCAGCAAGTAATTTCATGTAAGATGAAAAAGGACACAATTGTAGTATCTACAGTAGTTCTTTAATAGCAAAATCAGTTCCATAAATATTTCTAATATAAGGCTACTGGGCTTATTGATATTACTGCTAGCTGTGCACTAGAGGGCAGATTCAATTAGCCATGTGGTTCCCACTGAACTTCGCATATAAATACTACTGTGTGTGGCTAATCCAATCAGAAAACCTTGTTTTTTTTTCTCATGTTCCACAGAGGTGTGAGCAAAAAGCAAGTGAGATTTTCCTATGGTAGTATCCCATTGTGTGTACAGTTGGAGCTTTGCGATTAATTGACTCTGCCTGAGGTGTGTGTCAGGTCCTCAGGAAAGATTCATGACACTGTACTGTATAGCAGTTGGATGTATTACTGGCACAGATGAGAAACATTTGCTTTTTAAAAGTGGAGCACTGTTCATTTTTACTTTGTGGACACTGGTAAACTAAAGGAAAATTGTTTTTTTTTCCTGCAACTGGCAGCTTACAGATGTAGCCACCTTTATCTTGAGTGGCCGCGGCGGTTGGCCCGTTCGACCATACGCAGCGTACTGTGGCGTAGCGAGGCGCGCCTAGCCACAGAGAGGCTATCTAATCGCACGGAGACAGACATTTGACGTTTGGCGTTACCTTTACGTGTAATACCTGCGATCAGCCACCAGATGTCGCTTTTTACAATCACCACTGCGCATGCGTGTGGTCTCCCGTAAAATACAATACTGACATACATAATAAGGACTACTTTACTAAGGCGTCTCATTACGCTGCATACAGCAAATACTGTACTCATTACGCTGCATTATTTAATACAGTACTGTACAGTATATACAGTACGACACCGACGCAAATACAGTAGTACAGCATACAGTATATGATCCATCTACAATACTTTATGAATACTGTATGTGAGCGTCCGAGTCCCGCAGACAAAACACTACTGTAAAACCAGTAGTGTACACTGTCGCAAATGGATGTGTGTTACAAGTTCACTATTGCCTCTCAAGATTAGGAATTTTCTACAGTATGTTATCGTCTTAATCCCGTAGCCATTACAGCATAATCAAAACCAACGGATTTATACATTTGTCTGCGGCGAAGTGGTGAAGTGTTTCGCTTCCTATACTCAGAGTCCAGGGTTCGATTCCTTAAGTACTAATGCATGTTACTGTAGTTTTTTTCAGACACTTTATTATTTTTTTTATTCACCCCCACCTCGTGGCAGGCAGCAGTTGGGTATAGAATGAGAAATGGCATAAGCTGTGCAGGCTACGGGGCGATGCTGAAGGAGCGTCACAATCCCCTAGCCAAAATACACAGAGATACTGTAAGCGTATACTGTAAGATACTGTAAGCGTGAGATACTGTACTGTATTGAGCTAGGGGATTGTGACGCTCCTTCAGCATTGCCCCCTGAACTGTGAAATGTACAGTATGCCATATTGTATCTCACTCCATATCCGAGCGCTGCCACGTGCTGGGAGTTCACGGTCGGCGGCCATGTTGTCAGGTTGCTAAGCGATCCAGCTCGGTATACCGTAATGTGCATAGACCTCGCTTATCCCAATGTAATTGAGCTAGGGGATTGTGACGCTCCTTCAGCATTGCCCCCTGAACTGTGAAATGTATGCCATATTGTATCTCACTACATATCCGAGCGCTGCCACGTGCTGGGAGTTCACGGTCGGCGGCCATGTTGTCAGGTTGCTAAGCGATCCAGCTCGGTATACCGTAATGTGCATAGACCTCGCTTATCCCAATGTAATTGAGCTAGGGGATTGTGACGCTCCTTCAGCATTGCCCCCTGAACTGTGAAATGTATGCCATACTGTATCTCACTACATATCCGAGCGCTGCCACGTGCTGGGAGTTCACGGTCGGCGGCCATGTTGTCAGGTTGCTAAGCGATCCAGCTCGGTATACCGTAATGTGCATAGACCTCGCTTATCCCAATGTAATTGAGCTAGGGGATTGTGACGCTCCTTCAGCATTGCCCCCTGGAGTGTGAAATGTATGCCATACTGTATCTCACTACATATCCGAGCGCTGCCACGTGCTGGGGGTTCACGGTCGGTGGCCATTTTTAGTGTGCATAGAACTCGCTTATCCACATAGGCCCCTGTGTTTTTAACTACTATATTGAGATGCACATTTCTAGGCCTACAGTATTTAATATACAGTAAGCAGCATTGTTGTTAGGCTTTACGCTACCCACTTTGCAAATCTGTTTCCTCGTAGGCAGACTTGCTGTGTGGATCTTCTCCGACCTTTCAGAAATCTCCTGATAATTTGCTCTCCGTTTCTGCCTTCGAAAACTTCTTGACAGGCCATACTGTTCCAGCTCATTGACACAGTTTCGTCATACAGTATTTGACCGGTAATTCTTTCATTTACGGTTTACAATTATTTATATACTGTACGTAAATGATGAATGTCCCTGTGCATTGCTCCATGGCCTGTACAACTTATCCCGGTGTACTGTATTTTAAAATGTATACCATCTCTCACTACATATCCGAGCGCTGCCACGTGCTGGGAGTTCACGGTCGGTGGCCATTTTTAGTGTGCATAGAACTCGCTTATCCACATAGGCCCCTGTGTTTTTAACTACTATATTGAGATGCACATTTCTAGGCCTACAGTATTTAATATACAGTAAGCAGCATTGTTGTTAGGCAATAATTGAAGAATTTACATACAGTACTGACATGTACTGTATGTAATGCTTGTACATCATGTCAGTCGACCCTTATGCTGTACACTACTGTAAGTCTCACAGGGCCCATGCACTTCCAAGGAGGGTTATTTACTGTACTGTATCTGTTTCATACAGGAAACTAATTGCAGTCCATAACACTAATATTAAGCCCACTCCATTATCCACTCCTCCCCTGTGTATTAAACACCCCCTACCACCCTGGAAGTCATGTACCAGGGCCCCTTCATTCAGCACAATGCCCCCTTCTACAGTTTAGTGTTCTCCTTCCTGCCCCATCTGTGCAGTAAAGGAATAATTAGCAGAAATTATTTCTCCAGGTCCTACTGTACATACTGAGCGAAAGATAGAACCCCCCCTATCCCCCGCGGAGCATCAAAGCTGCCGCTGATAGCTCCCCCCACCCCTTCCGCTGGTGAGTGTGTAGGGGCCCCAGTGCATTGCTGTGTCCAGGGGCCCACACTGCTGTTAAGATGGCTCTAGTAATTGAGCTAGGGGATTGTGACGCTCCTTCAGCATTGCCCCTGGACTGTACCATACTGTATCTCACTCCATATCCAAGCGCTGCCACGTGCTGGGAGTTCACGGTCGGTGGCCATTTTGTCAGGTTGCTAAGCGATCCAGCTCGGTATAACGTAATGTACATAGACCTTGCTTATCCCGGTGTACTACAGGTATGTGCAGTAGTACTGAATGATTGCTATCACTTGTGGTGAAACACCTATCTTATCAAATACAGTAACTACTGTACAGTATAGTTGTTCGCACAGGTGATGGTAATCATACTGTATATTTAAACTGAAGTCCGTAACAGAGCATTCTGTCCCTCCTGCAGAGGTTCTTGTTGGGAGGCACAGGGAAAAAAGGCAAATACTGTACAGTACTGTATTTGCACTTTACTGTTGTGCACTTTATTTGAAAATGTACAGTTGTTTGCTATTTTTAGCATGCTGTGCTTTACATGTTTTCTTATTGTGGTTTTTATATTTTTAGACAAAAGACAAAGAATGCAGACTACCAGATTTTACGGGAGTGCCAAAACCCACCCATCAGTGGCACAGAAACTTGCTGCAGTAGTCCCACAAAAGAAGAAGAAAACTGCCAAGGCGGCTCAGAAAGAAAATGTGGTGAAACCACGAAAAAATGCCAAGGCAAAGAATAATACGTTGGAGATGATATGTGGTGTGGCAAATGATGTAATTGTTCCATCTCCTGCAGATCACAGTGTTCAGCCAATGAATCTGGAAATACCGGTGCTAGAGGACGTGACAAACACGCTGCATCAGGAAGCTTCTTTTTTGGACCATGTAGCCACCCCTGGACAAGAAGACATGACACATTCACCACGAAGAAGGTTGCATTTCACAGATGTGAACACCAAAGTGCAGGACTGCCAGTGTACCTGTCCTGTTTTACTAAAGGAGCTACTCAGTAAGGTGACCAATATGGAGTCAGAAGTTGGTGGACAGGTCAATCAGCTGCAGACCGATGTGGCTGGCCTTAAAGAAGGCATAAAGGAACAGATGGTAGAAGCCATGAAGAAAGTCATTGAACAAACGAGGGAAGAATGGCAAGTTGGAGTTTGCCGCACCATCATTGCAACACACCACCAAGCGGTTCAAGTCAGCGGCCTGGACGACCGAGGCCTGGAGGACCGCAGAGGAGGCCTGGACGACCGCAGAGGAGGCCTGGACGACGTCAGCGGCATGGAGGACCGCAGAGGAGGCCTGGAGGACCGCAGAGGAGGCCTGGAGGACCGCAGAGGAGGCCTGGAGGACCGCAGAGGCCTGGACCACAGCAGCGGACTGGACGAAGTCAGCGACTTGGACGACCGCAGAGGAGGCCTGGAGGACCGCAGAAGAGACCTGGAGGACCGCAGAAGAGACCAGGAGGACCGCAGAAGAGACCTGGAGGACCGCAGAGGAGGCCTGGAGGACCGCAGAGGAGGCCTGGAGGACCGCAGAGGGCTGGACGACCGCAGAGGAGGCCTGGAGGACCGCAGAAGAGACCTGGACGACCGCAGCGGACTGGACGAAGTCAGCGGCATGGAGGACCGCAGAGGAGGCCTGGACGACCGCAGCGGACTGGACGAAGTCAGCGGCATGGAGGACCGCAGAGGAGGCCTGGAGGACCGCAGAAGAGACCTGGAGGACCGCAGAGGCCTGGACCACAGCAGCGGACTGGACGAAGTCAGCGACTTGGGCGAACGCAGAGGAGGCCTGGAGGACCGCAGAAGAGACCTGGAGGACCGCAGAGGAAACATGGAGGACCGCAGAGGAGGCCTGGAGGACCGCAGAGGAGGCCTGGAGGACCGCAGAGGAGGCCTGGAGGACCGCAGAGGAGGCCTGGAGGACCGCAGCGGACTGGACGAAGTCAGCGACTTGGGCGAACGCAGAGGAGGCCTGGAGGACCGCAGAAGAGACCTGGAGGACCGCAGAGGAGGCCTGGAGGACCGCAGAGGAGGCCTGGAGGACCGCAGAGGAGGCCTGGAGGACCGCAGAGGAGGCCTGGAGGACCGCAGAGGAGGCCTGGAGGACCGCAGAGGAGGCCTGGGCGAACGCAGAGGAGGCCTGGAGGACCGCAGAGGAGGCCTGGAGGACCGCAGAGGAGGCCTGGAGGACCGCAGAGGAGGCCTGGAGGACCGGCTCTGCTGCACGATGTGATTCACTATGTATTACACTCACTGCACAATACCATATTCTGAATGTACACTGCATGACACGCTGCAATTACGCAGCACGATACACTGTGATACATTGCATATACTGTACACTGCATGATACTGTACACTGCACAATCGTAGACCACCTGGATTGTAAAGAACTACTGTATATACACAAGTTTAAAAAAAATAACAATTGTTTTTGTAAAACGCATGTCGATCTTTTTCCATGTCAACTTAACGACCATGTCAACCTACAGTAACTGGTGTCAACCAATTTCAAAAGCCGCACCATCTAGGTCGACGCAAAAAAACAAATTGACCTTTTGACCCGGGTTAATGTTTGGTCCTTGTTTAACCATTTGTTTACCACAAATACTGTACAGTGCTGTATAGACCGGATACCTGCTGCTACAGCAGCCCCTGCTATAATGTACTGTACCTGTAACTACAGTAACTTAAAGTACAGTAATCTACAGTAATGTACTGTACTTACAATCCCTTATGGCCTGCAGGCGTCGTGGGGTCCGCCTCACGAGGTCACTCCACCTCCTCTGGAGAGACCTCACTGTCCTCCTCCGGTTGTAAGTCCGGAGGATAGCCCTACTTGCCCTCCGGTACGCTGTGACTTTCTCCTCGTTGCTGGCGAGAGTTCTGTCCCGCCAGCGAACGAGGAGACGCAGCTCACCTAGAGCATAGGGACGGTCCCGTGCAGCAGCCATAACCGTCCTTATGCTCAATGAGCGATCCAGACGTCGTGCGTCTCAGACGTCGTGCGTCTCAGACGTCGTGCGTCTCAGGCATTCAACGTACAGTACTGTAGTTACTGTACTTTGTGACAGTTTCCCTTAGTTTTACATATGCCCTTTCTTTGACCACAGTATTTTCCACTGTCTTGCCCTACGCCCTTCCCTCCTGGGAGCCTTCACAGGTCTTATGCTATACACAAATACCGAAGATGCACAGTCCGTCAGAATACACTCATTTCATTCACGCTGTTTGGGTGCATTTAGCGTAAAGAATCGCTCCTGCAGATGTACTTTGATTTATGTGAAACCTGTGTGCATCCTTCCATTGACTGTCTTACAATGTAAATAAAATAATACAGTGCATTATTACAGAAAAAAAAAAAAAAAAGAAAGAAAGCACATCAGGTCTCGAACCCTGGACTCCCAGCGAGGGAGGTGGGAGCCTTCACCCCTAGCCCACGACGCCTCATGAGAGATTTCCAATTTCATGTGTGAAAGTACTGCAAACAGCGCCCGGCCCCCGCCCCATTGCTGTTGGTTTATGCCTTAGAGGACTCGGACGCTCGCATTTGTAAAGCACGGTGTTTTCCTCCGCCTCCTGCTAGCCTGTTGCCCTTCCCCCATGGGAGCCTGCACAGATCATGCAGTAGACAGGGAGGGAATGCAGGTCATGTGCAATACACAAACGCCCACTGTAGTACTATTTTGCTCACTTACAGTACCGTACTGTAGGTTGCATTTAGCGTAAAGAATCGCTCCTGCAGATGTACTTTGATTTATGTGAAACCTGTGTGCATCCTTCCATTGGATGTACTGTATTGGAGAGAAATTTTTTTTTATTAAAGTGAATGTCACGGGAACACATTAAAAATAAGGTTGGCACTTCCTTCCCATTGGTGTTGGTTTACAGTATGCCGTAGTGTACTCGGACGCTCATGTAATTGCATTTCAAAGGCACAGTATTTTCCATCGTCTCCCCCCTACCCCCATCGCCCTTCCCCCCTGGGGGCCTGCACAGGGAGGAAATTCAGGTCCTGTGCAATGCACAAACGCTGAAGATCTACAGTACTGTTTTGCTCAGTTGGTAGCGTCAGAATACACTCATTTCATTCCCGCTGTTTAGGTGCATTTAGCGTAAAGAATCGCTCCTGCAGATGTACTTTGATTTATGTGAAGCCTGTGTGCATCCTTCCATTGACTGTCTTACAATGTAAATAAAATAATACAGTGCATTATTACAGAAAAAAAAAAAAAAAAGAAAGAAAGCACATCAGGTCTCGAACCCTGGACTCCCAGCGAGGGAGGTGGGAGCCTTCACCCCTAGCCCACGACGCCTCATGAGAGATTTCCAATTTCATGTGTGAAAGTACTGCAAACAGCGCCCGGCCCCCGCCCCATTGCTGTTGGTTTATGCCTTAGAGGACTCGGACGCTCGCATTTGTAAAGCACGGTGTTTTCCTCCGCCTCCTGCTAGCCTGTTGCCCTTCCCCCATGGGAGCCTGCACAGATCATGCAGTAGACAGGGAGGGAATGCAGGTCATGTGCAATACACAAACGCCCACTGTAGTACTATTTTGCTCACTTACAGTACCGTACTGTAGGTTGCATTTAGCGTAAAGAATCGCTCCTGCAGATGTACTTTGATTTATGTGAAACCTGTGTGCATCCTTCCATTGGATGTACTGTATTGGAGAGAAATTTTTTTTTATTAAAGTGAATGTCACGGGAACACATTAAAAATAAGGTTGGCACTTCCTTCCCATTGGTGTTGGTTTACAGTATGCCGTAGTGTACTCGGACGCTCATGTAATTGCATTTCAAAGGCACAGTATTTTCCATCGTCTCCCCCCTACCCCCATCGCCCTTCCCCCCTGGGGACCTGCACAGGGAGGAAATTCAGGTCCTGTGCAATGCACAAACGCTGAAGATCTACAGTACTGTTTTGCTCAGTTGGTAGCGTCAGAATACACTCATTTCATTCCCGCTGTTTAGGTGCATTTAGCGTAAAGAATCGCTCCTGCAGATGTACTTTGATTTATGTGAAACCTGTGTGCATCCTTCCATTGACTGTCTTACAATGTAAATAAAATAATACAGTGCATTATTACAGAAAAAAAAAAAAAAAAGAAAGAAAGCACATCAGGTCTCGAACCCTGGACTCCCAGCGAGGGAGGTGGGAGCCTTCACCCCTAGCCCACGACGCCTCATGAGAGATTTCCAATTTCATGTGTGAAAGTACTGCAAACAGCGCCCGGCCCCCGCCCCATTGCTGTTGGTTTATGCCTTAGAGGACTCGGACGCTCGCATTTGTAAAGCACGGTGTTTTCCTCCGCCTCCTGCTAGCCTGTTGCCCTTCCCCCATGGGAGCCTGCACAGATCATGCAGTAGACAGGGAGGGAATGCAGGTCATGTGCAATACACAAACGCCCACTGTAGTACTATTTTGCTCACTTACAGTACCGTACTGTAGGTTGCATTTAGCGTAAAGAATCGCTCCTGCAGATGTACTTTGATTTATGTGAAACCTGTGTGCATCCTTCCATTGGATGTACTGTATTGGAGAGAAATTTTTTTTTATTAAAGTGAATGTCACGGGAACACATTAAAAATAAGGTTGGCACTTCCTTCCCATTGGTGTTGGTTTACAGTATGCCGTAGTGTACTCGGACGCTCATGTAATTGCATTTCAAAGGCACAGTATTTTCCATCGTCTCCCCCCTACCCCCATCGCCCTTCCCCCCTGGGGGCCTGCACAGGGAGGAAATTCAGGTCCTGTGCAATGCACAAACGCTGAAGATCTACAGTACTGTTTTGCTCAGTTGGTAGCGTCAGAATACACTCATTTCATTCCCGCTGTTTAGGTGCATTTAGCGTAAAGAATCGCTCCTGCAGATGTACTTTGATTTATGTGAAACCTGTGTGCATCCTTCCATTGACTGTCTTACAATGTAAATAAAATAATACAGTGCATTATTACAGAAAAAAAAAAAAAAAAGAAAGAAAGCACATCAGGTCTCGAACCCTGGACTCCCAGCGAGGGAGGTGGGAGCCTTCACCCCTAGCCCACGACGCCTCATGAGAGATTTCCAATTTCATGTGTGAAAGTACTGCAAACAGCGCCCGGCCCCCGCCCCATTGCTGTTGGTTTATGCCTTAGAGGACTCGGACGCTCGCATTTGTAAAGCACGGTGTTTTCCTCCGCCTCCTGCTAGCCTGTTGCCCTTCCCCCATGGGAGCCTGCACAGATCATGCAGTAGACAGGGAGGGAATGCAGGTCATGTGCAATACACAAACGCCCACTGTAGTACTATTTTGCTCACTTACAGTACCGTACTGTAGGTTGCATTTAGCGTAAAGAATCGCTCCTGCAGATGTACTTTGATTTATGTGAAACCTGTGTGCATCCTTCCATTGGATGTACTGTATTGGAGAGAAATTTTTTTTTATTAAAGTGAATGTCACGGGAACACATTAAAAATAAGGTTGGCACTTCCTTCCCATTGGTGTTGGTTTACAGTATGCCGTAGTGTACTCGGACGCTCATGTAATTGCATTTCAAAGGCACAGTATTTTCCATCGTCTCCCCCCTACCCCCATCGCCCTTCCCCCCTGGGGGCCTGCACAGGGAGGAAATTCAGGTCCTGTGCAATGCACAAACGCTGAAGATCTACAGTACTGTTTTGCTCAGTTGGTAGCGTCAGAATACACTCATTTCATTCCCGCTGTTTAGGTGCATTTAGCGTAAAGAATCGCTCCTGCAGATGTACTTTGATTTATGTGAAGCCTGTGTGCATCCTTCCATTGACTGTCTTACAATGTAAATAAAATAATACAGTGCATTATTACAGAAAAAAAAAAAAAAAGAAAGAAAGCACATCAGGTCTCGAACCCTGGACTCCCAGCGAGGGAGGTGGGAGCCTTCACCCCTAGCCCACGACGCCTCATGAGAGATTTCCAATTTCATGTGTGAAAGTACTGCAAACAGCGCCCGGCCCCCACCCCATTGCTGTTGGTTTATGCCTTAGAGGACTCGGACGCTCGCATTTGTAAAGCACGGTGTTTTCCTCCGCCTCCTGCTAGTCCTCCATTCCCATTATGCATTAGCGAACTCAGACGCTCATATATTTTAAAAGCACGGTGTTTATGCATTGTACTGTACATTCTTCCTTTTACACAATTACTGTAGTTGCGTCTCCATACACATACTGTACTGTACAATACTCCATACTTTTTCCACCGCCTCCCGTTACGCCTACAGTATTGCCAGAGCTGTAGATCAATCCGCCGCTATACTGTACGATCGAAAGTACTGGATTAGTGGAGCATTAGCGACACAGTGGTGGAGATGTGTAATGCATGATGAGTATCTAGATCGTCTCAACGCGCCTGCCTGTGATGAAACTCAGCTATCGCATTAGCGTGGCTAGACGCCCGTCTCGGCGGAGAAACAGTCAAGATAAAGTTGGCTACATCTGTATGTTAACCAAGAAAATTAAGGCAGTATCATACCACCTGTAATACTATTTTTTTATGGTTCCCCCACTTAGTCAGTGCATCCCCATTGCCCATAGTGGTATATTGGATTAACTTCTAATGACCTTGCCATCCCTGACAGGGAAGTTTTGGTGTCACTGAAGGCTAGGTTTGCCCTTCCCCCGGGCCAGCAGCAGCAGAGCCCAGGAAAGTCTGCCTCAATTGATTGGACCCCCAGGTTGCCGGGCAGAGTGGCCTAAGGGTGGTCTGTTGCTGGGGTCCGGGAGCCTGTAATCATGGAGTACGGGAGTGGTCCTGGTGAACAGGGACCTATTAAGGAGCACCGGAGAGCGGGAATGGGTGACGGAGGTCAGACTTGACCTGATCGCTTACCTGCTGTGAGTGGAGCGATGGCCAGAAGGAAAGGACATTGACTTCTGATCCTGGATGGAGCCGGCCCACTGAATTTCCAGTGGTCTGGAGTGTGGGAGAAGAGCCTGCAGCATGGGAAGGATCGCCAATGCCAGTAGACACCTGTTGGAATAAAGGGCTGTCCATGACGCTGCCGGACTTCATGGAGATGATAGCGATGACCGTCGGAAAGGATCGGGACAGCGCTGTGCCGAAGGAGAAGTCAGAGGACCAGGACCTCATGGAAAACCTGCATCTGGAATAGAAGAAGCAGAGAAGCAGTGTCGGTCACAGGCAGAAATCACAGGTACCGCTGAGGACACCCTACTAACCAGAAGCAAAGACCCATGGAAGAGTCCCATGACAGCATGACTGGAGGATACTGGACAGTGGACTTATGCGCAAGGGTGCAGCCCCGGTGCGGTGCATAGCATCCCGGGTGGCGCCGAAGATGGGGCTTGGATGTGGCAGAAGAGCTGCAACAAGTGGTGCCACCCTGGTACCCTTGCTTAACCATTCCGCTGCAGACTCTGACTCTGTAACCCTTCCATTGCCAGACTATGCCCCTGTAACCCTTTCACTGCCAGACTCTGCCCCTGCAGCACTACCGCTGCCAGACTCTGCCCCTGTAACCCTTCCACTACCATACTCTGCCCCTGTAACCCTTCCACTGCCAGACTCTGCCCCTGTAACCCTCCCACTGCTAGAACTCTGCATTTGGGGAAGTAACTCATTAAATAGGGGGTAGGCTCCCCTTTTTGCTCTGGGTGCCCCATTCTAAGTGAAAAGGGGGTTGGCTTCCCTTTTGGTTTATGTTAGGGAGTAGGTTCTCCTTTTTGGGTACAAGCAAGGGGTTGGGCTTCCTGTCATGTCTTAAGTGATTGGGAAGTTAGGGTTGCTCCATTCCTGGTGCCTATAACCATTATATAAGGGGGTAGGCTCCCCTTTCATTTACTCCCCTCAGCTTGCAAGTCAATCAGAGGAAAGGTACCCTGCTTCCAGTGCCACTTATACATTACCAGTAAAAGGATAGGTTACCTGGTGTTCTCTCCCCTACTGGAATTAACCCTACATTCCTTGATAGTGTTTTGCGAATGTTAATATGTGTTGATGTAAATGTATATTATGCAATCCTAATGTGGTTATACTAGAGTGAATCTCATTCTAAAATTTCCTCCCAACAGCTAATGTATGTTATGCAATACTGATGTGGTTTTGCTAAAGTGAAACGCCCGAAGCCTACAGGTTAATGTCAGAGAGGTGATCCTAATAACTAGTGAGATAAGCAGGTTGTCCTCAGCTAGTGAGTGATGCCTCAGTGAATTGAAGTTAGGGACAGGTTGAAGAAGTGGTGTGCTTGTAAGACTCTGAATGGTATATCACAGTTATTTCTGCTATTCTGCATTGCTGGCTATCATTTACTGTGTTTCAAAGCCTATAGCCACCTGTGTACCTGCTATAACTAATTCACCTGTCTGATATTCTGCACTCCTGGCTATTATTGACTGTGTTCCAAAGCCTACAGCCACCTGTGTACCTGCTATAGCTAATTCACCTGTCTGCTATTTTGCATTGTTGCCCATTATTGACTGCATAAGTGAAACTAGAGATCTGATAATGGGTGGTTCCAGTTTTAGCACCATGTCTGAAATGATGTTCCGGTTTCTTGACAGTCTGTCACTGTTTCTCATGATCAAAAGTTATAGAGTATAGTTTTCTTGATTTATTATGAAACTCCACAAGTTCAAAACTCAATACAATGTAAGTGGTGGTTTAAATTATTTTATTGCTTTTGTAATTAACACAATGGGCCTTATTCAGACCTGATCATAGCAGTAAATTTATTAGCAGATGAGCAAAACCATGGGGGTCATTCCGAGTTGATTGCTAGCTGCCGTTGTTCGCTGTGTAGTGATCAGTGAAAAAAACTGCTAATCTGCGCATGTGTATGCTTCGCAATGCACACACGCGTGTCATATGGGTACAAAGTCCATTGTGGTTTTGTACTGTTTCTAGCGACAATTCCAATCGCACAGCCGGCCGCAAGGAGATTGACAGAAAGAGGGTGTTTCTGGGTGTCAACTGACCGTTTTCAGGGAGTGCTTAAAAAAACGCAGGTGTGGCAAAAAAAACGCAGGCGTGGCTGGGCGTTTGCTGAGCGGGTGTGTGACGTCAAAAGCCGTCCCTCCATCATTAGAAACAACACACACGAAGAGTAACTACAGGGTTACTCTTGTTTTTCACAAAACGATTTTGTAGGCGTTCTGCTGCACAAGCGTTTGCACTTCTGCAAAGCTAAAATACACGCCCCAGTGGGCAGCGACAATGCGTTTGCAAGGCTGCTAAAAACTGTTAGCGAGTGATCAACTCGGAATGACCCCCATGTGCATTGCAGGGGGGCGGGGCAGATATAGCATGTGCAGAGAGAGTTAGATTTGGATGGGGTGTGTACAAACTGAAATCTAAAAATAAAAAATAAAGCAGCCAGTATTTACCCTTCACAGAAACAGTATAATCCACCCAAATCTAACTCTCTGTGCACATGTTATATCTGCCTCACCTGCAGTGCACATGGTTTTGCCCATCTGCTAACAAACTTGCTGTTATGACCAACTCTGAATAACCCCCAATGTTTTATTATAATCAAAGTACATTTTCCAAATGAAAATAGCATATAACAGTATAAACTTTCTCTATGCATTATGCAATACATTTTCACATAAACATTGAAAATATAAGATAAGTGATATCTGAGTTATATTAAAGAAAGTATACCATTTTTAAAAATACATTTTCCCTATAATATCTTTAGTAGTGGTGCTACCGCTAACAAAAAAAACATTATATTTGGAAGTAGGAGACATCAATAATTGTCTATTTAGGGTGCAGCAAGAAAGAAACAGCATACAATATTACTATTATGTGGTAAATATTAAATGTAAACCTTTACTGCATGAATGATGAGAAATACAGCATTTTTTGTCAATTATTTACACAGTTTGAATAAAGACTAACTTGATGGTGTCATATCACTGTACAGATCGTTCTTATTGGCCTACAATAATGTTGCTTAAAAAATGGTCTAAAAGCCATAGTGGAAAAGAAGTGATACATCATTCAGACCATCAGACTCCTTCACAAGCCCCTCAAGTTCAAATAAATGGCCCTGAAATGGCCCTTAAGATCCAATTTAGCATCACTTATGCCATCAGAACACCCTCACTTGTCCTGTAAGAGCCAGACACACTTCATGACATCAAGACTCTCTATCTCTCTCATGCTCCTTTACTGCCAAGCAGATATCATTCATACCATCATCATAGACATACTGTATGTCAAGTGTGATCAACTTGACATTGACATACCAAACCCAAGGAGACGACAACCTGCTTGTAGATATATCCCTTAACTGACAATCAGGCTTTAATCATGCCATTATTTTACTGCCAGCATGTTTTAGTAATATTTGCACCACAGATGCCATCAGAACACCATCACTTGCCCCATAAGTGCCAGACATGCCTCATGACATCAAGACTCTCTCTGTCATGCTCCTTAACTGCCAAGCAGACATCATTCATGCCATCAGACTCCTCCACATGCACCTCAAGTTGAAATAAATGGAGATAAAATTTCCCTTAAGAAAATTTAGCATCACTCATGCCATCAGAACAACCTCACTTGCCCTTTAAGTGCCAGACACACCTCATGGCATCAAGACTCTCTCTCTCTCTCTCATGGTCCTAAACTGCCAAGCAGACATCATTCATACCATCATCATACTCAATCTATTCCAATACTGTATGTCAAGTGAAATCAACTTGAAATTGACATACCAAACCCAAGGAAATGGCAACCTGCTTGTAGATATATCCCTTAACTGCCAATCAGGCTTTAACCATGCCATTATTTTACTGCCAGCATGTTTTAGTAATCTATGCACTACAGTGCCTTTGAGCTATCCCTATCATGTTGAATAACCTGCCAACATTTATATGCTCATATCAAAACCTTTTAACAGCCAACAGTTATGTTCTATTACTAATTCACAGTATACAGCCCATAGTAATATCCCTATACAGTTTGCTCTAATTTTTTATGACTAAGGAGGACATGTTTTAAGCAGTGATAAAAGTGGAGAAGTGAGCCAGTGGAGAAGTGGCCCATGGCAACCAATCAGCTGCTCTATATATGTTTATAGTATGCAAATTATAAATGTTACGTCAATGCTGATTGGTTGCCATGGGCCACTTCTCCACTGGCTAACTTCTCCAGTTTTATCACTGCTTAGTACATGTCCCCCTAAGGGCCAGATGCATCATCGCTTGGAAAGTGATAAAAAGTACCAGCCAATTCTAACTGCCATTTTTCAAATACTGCCTGTGACATGGCAGTTTGGACCTGATTGGCAGGCACTTTATCACTTTCCATTTTATCACACTTGAAGCGATGATGCATTTGTGGTCATGCCTTTGTGGTCATTTAAAAAAAAGTATATTTTTTCGCATTTTTATTAAATTCCCTTCTTAATGCTGTACATTGTATAAGTACTTGTTTTTGATTCACCACAGCATACCTTTCAATGTGCAAATGGGAGTTGTTGGACACAGTACAGCAACTGTAGCTGACTTCAACAAATATCGAAGACAAAAACATTAAAGATACATACACCGTAATATTATCTATCCAAACAAAAACTAAATGGCTTGTTTATCTGAAAATATGTTAGCTATTGGAAGCAAAGGACGATCAACCATCACACCTAATCATCAAAAAACAGAAAAGAAAATCTTTCATATTTTTTATAGCAAATGTATTTAACCAATTTTTATGAACAACTGCTTTTGTTCATTTTCTGTCGTTGAGAGAATACTGTATGTTTGATTGTCATTTGCTCCGATACAACATTAGAATTTCTTACAAACAACCTAACTAGTTAGTTCTTTGGACAGATAATCTTAAGGTGTATGACCAGCGCCACATTGTGACTTTTCACTATTTTATGGTGGTTCTACGTGCCCCATCAATTAATGAGTACTTGTGTACTATTTTGACCCAGACTCCTTAAAATTAAATTTAAATTAATAAACCCGACTTACCAATATACCAATATTTGAGTCACACACTGGACACAATTAACACCCTCTTTTTAATGATATACTAACACTTAATTTTAGTATTTTTAGCTGATGTTATAAATAAGAAAAAATTGTATTTAACCTCTAAAAGTGATATTTTCTACTTTCTTTCTCATTGCACCACAAGAGATCAATTGTGATATTACCTTTTTCTGTAAAAAGACTCTTGCATGTACAATAAAATTACATCTTAATTCTTCTGTCAAATGGCACAAAGGGCCTAAATCAGACCTGACCGCAGCAGCAAATTTGTTAGCTAATGGGCAAAACTATGTGCACTGCAGCAGGGGGGGTGTCAGATATAACATGTGCAGAGAGAGTTAGATTTGGATGGGGTGTGTTCAAACTGAAATCTAAATTGCAGTGTGAAAATAAAGCAGTCAGTATTGCCCTGCACAGAAACAATATAACTCACCAAATTCTAAATCTCTCTGCCAATGTTAGTTATATCTGCCTCACCTGCAGTGCACATGGTTTTGCCCATTAGCTAACAAATTTGCTGCTGCGATCGGGTCTTAAGTAGGCCCAATGTTTTTAAATTCTTCAATTATATTAGGAACAGATACAGATTTTGCCAGCTCCTGTTCAATGTATGGCATTGTTAGATTCTGTAAACAATGTTGAGTCATGGTGGGCCGCAGTTTTGATTTAACCTGAGTCAGCTTGGAAAACCCATGTTCACAACTATAGCTATTGACAGGAATCACAGAGAATATAAGTAGAAGTTCATGGAAGTTTACATAGGTCTGTAAGCAGTTGTGTTCTGACAGCCAAAGTAGCCATCCTTTAATGGATTTTGGTGGGTAATCCTCACCAGTTTTGCTGCACAGAAGTCGGCTCTCCACCTGTAGTTCAGCACAGTTAATGCCAAATTGTTTACTTACAATTGTAAGATCTTTCATAGTAGATTTAAAACTGAGACTCCTACCACTAGCTGAGATAATATCTTGAGTTTCCTGAGAAAAATTATTTCTTAGCCCTTGGAGGACAGAATCGATGATAGAATTAAAAGTAAAGGGGGGTACTCACGGAGCGATAATCTAAGCAATCTGACTAGATTGCTAAAATTTTAAGCATGATCGCTCCGTATGTACCCCCCACAGAGATAGCGATGCGCAGCCCCGCGCATCGCTATTGCTGGTGCTAGATTGGCCTGCCATGTAGGCCAATCTAGCAGGTCGCTCATTTCACCCGCTGGGTGAAATGAGCAGCTCTCTCGTCTCCCCCCGCGCGCTCAGCACACATCGTGCTGTGTTGAGCGGTGGGAGAGATGTGTGCTGAGCGGTTTGCTCAGCACAGATCTCTCCCACATCGGTCCGTGAATACGGGCCTTAAGAATCCTGCATTCATCCCTTTTGGATGCAAATGAGATGTTGTTTTCGGGATTATTTTCTCTTCTACTAGAGGGTTGTCATCTCCTTGGGTTTGGTATGTCAATTTGAAGTTGAACATACTTTTTATCTACTTCTAATTATATTTAATTGAAGGTGGAGTATTCTTGCAATTTTTCGAGATAAGGGTTCGGACTACTTCCATTGCCACACAGAGATTTAGACTTGATGACTGTAAGGTCTTGCTTGTTTTTCAAATCATCTGTAAAATGGAATGCATGATTTCTAAACTTAGAAGAAAGTTGTTTTCATTTGAATTAGGATACCTTTTCTAGTAGCACTGGCCTTACTGTAAGCAGTTCCTTCCACAATATTTTAGATAGCTTGAACAATAGATGTATACTAGTATTCAATCACTGACACCGCCTCAGCTCTGCAAGCCCACCTGGTTGTTGAGAGGGATTTAGGAGTTTTGAGCTTTTGATTCACATGTTGCATGACATCTTCAAGCACTGCATGTCATGTTGTGCTTTCTTCTGTACTACACCAAAAAATTTAAAAATGTTTGGATTTTATTTGTGTGTTACGCAGGCACTAACAAAAGCAAAATTCAAGCAGTGTGCATAGCAATGTACATAGACAATATGTTTGTTCTTTTATTTACAATGGGCTTGGACCCCAGAAATGTTGCCCGCCATTGTAGATGCACCATCAAAACAAACAGCTATAACATTGTTCCAGCTACATCCCAAATTCTATAAGATGCCTTCCAGTGACATGTTTCAGCATCACACTTCTTGTTGAATACCAATAAATCTTTCAACTTACTGGGAAATTATATTATTTTCTTTTGGATCAAGATTATATCTGAAGAAAACAACTAGCTGTTCATGGTGTTCCATATCTGAAGTTTCATCCTCAATTATAGAAAATGGGTTTACTCCAATTTCAGCTTTAATGTTTCCAAGCATGAAATTGTTGAACGCTGTTAATATGTCAGTTTGAATTTTACTACTTACATATTGCAATTTCTTGGTGATTTTGCTATGTACTATATCATAAATTGATATCATACTTCTAAAGCAGAGAGACAATTTCAGGGAATAACCCTTTTTCTTTACTTTCTTTGGATTCATCATGGCCTCTTAGTGGTCTTCCTACTTTGGCAAGCAAAATAATAATATCCACCAGACCAATTTTGTTGTCTCTAGATTTCTTTTTGCTTTAACTGCTGTTTTTTGCAGACTCTAAGGCAACATCAATAGATTTCTCAGATAAATACTGCTTCCAGCTGTCTACACTGGACTGATGACAGTGTTCCAAGCTTAGAAACCATTTTTGGTCAATGCCTCATCAATGTTACCAGCATGTATGCTTTGATTATGTGCAAAGATTCTACATGGAAAACAGAAAGCACAATCTTTTTCACTGCTGTATTGTCACCAGTGGTATTCATTAAACCACTGTGAATGGAAAAACCTTTTATTCTTGCCTAAGATTTTTTTCAGGGTAACTAGAAATTAAAGGTTGGGATGTTCCACGCTTGATCCTGTCTTTTCTTTCAAGCCTCTCTAGAGGTATTCCAAAAGACGGGTCATCTGGAGCTGAAGGGCCAAGTATGTTACCTGTAAATAAAATAATTATATATAATTTTGATTGAGGTTTTTTTTTTGAATATTGTATAAATGAAAAATAGGAAATTAGTTGATTTTATTAAAATACCTTAAGTAGTTTTGCCGCTTTTCTGGTTATTGCCACAGTCAGTTGATACACCCTCTATAACTATGACCTCTTCATCAGGGGACTCTTTATCAGCCTCAGCATCACTACGAAGTGTAATTGTGTCTGTTGCAGTGATGATGGCATCTAGTGACTCCTTGTCTTCTGTAGCCCTAGACTCTTGATCTTTCATTGAAGAGGATGGTGGTACTAAGAAAAATGAAATTAAAATACATTATTTAACAAACTACTAATTAAGCAACATCCTAAGTACAGCAACATAAATACAATTGTTCTCATCTCTCACCCTCCGCCATCTCTTGTTTGTTTTTGAATACTTGGGTGGGTGACAGTATATATACCACTGACAAATCAGTAGTATACAGATTGGGATGAGGGTAAGGTTGTCACAGATCTTCAGTGTAAAGGTTTTTACAAAGAAAAAAACACACACTCTGTAATTGAATGCTAACCCACCTTGAATGGAGGCTATTATTATTATTATTATTATTACATTTTATTTATAAGGCGCCACATGTGTTTCGCAGCGCCGTACAAAGGACAGTACAGGGGACAAAACATTGCATTACAGTAAATAAATAACAGAAATAGAGTACAGGTAACAGAGCACCACACATTCTCAAGACATAATACAGCTAAGATGTAAGTATTGAGGGAGTGATCATCGTACTACTAGAGGCTGGTGGCCATAGATGGAGATGAGCCTTTACTAGCAGGATAAAGATGGTCGTTGAGTAGGGGAGAGCTGTGAGTGAAATGTGTTGAGACGAGGGCTTAGATAACAAGAGGAAAGAGGGCCCTGCTCTGAAGAGCTAACAATCTAATGGGGAGGGGCGACAGACAGATGACAAGAGGTGCAGGCAAGTGGGAGGTAGCCTGATGGCAGTATGCAAGCAAAGCTGAGATGCTCACGGCATGAGGCAGGTGGGTGGAGGCGCGGCTATATCTTGGAATGTATCTGTTGTAGTGGAGACAATTTCTAGTGGTTCACTGTCTCTTTAAGTCTGCGACTCTTGATCTTGCATTGAAGAGGATGGTGGTACTATGAGTAATGAAATAAAAAACATTATTTAACAAACTACTAATTAAACAACATCCTAAATTCAGCAACATAAATACAAATTTTCTAATCTGTCTCCCTCCGCCATGTCACATTTTCTTTACAATACTTGGGTGGGTGACAGTATAAATACCACTGACAAGTCAGTGATATACAGATAGGGGTGAGGGTGAGGTTGTCACAGATCTTCAGTGTATAGGTTTTTACCCCCCAAAAAATACACTGTAATTGAATGCAAACCCCTGAACAATAGATGTATACTGGTATTCAATCACTAATACCACCTCAGCTCTGCAAGCCCACCTGGTTGTTGAGAAGGACTTAAGAGTTTAGAGCTTTTGATTCACATGTTGCATGATGTCTTCAAGCACTGCATGCCATGTTGGGTTTTCTACTAAGAAGTACACTGTACTTCAATGTACACTGTACACTGTACTACACTGTACTAGTAAGAATACACTGTACAACACCAAAAAATTAAAAAAATTGATGGATGCCTTCCAGTGACATGTTTTGGCATCACACTTCTTGAGATGTATCCTGGAATGTATCTGTTGTAGGGAAGACCATTTCTAGTGTTTCACTGTTTCTTTAGGTCCTATAGTGGTATTTACTAAAGTCAGAGTTTTTCGAATTGGAGATGTTGCCCATAACAAACAATCAGATTTTAACCTATCATTTTAATAAAGCTAATACACAAGTGGTAGGTAGAATCTGAATGATTGCTACGGAGAACATCTCCAGCACTAAAAACTGGTCACTTTAGTAGAAATACCCCCTAGACTCTTGATCTTGCAGTGAAGAGGATGGTGTAATAAAAGCAATTAAATGAATATACAGTTTTTAACACACTAATAATTAAACATCCTAAGTACAACAACATAAATATAGTTTTGGGAAATTCAGTTCAGCACACTGTTGATTAGTACCAGACAGGAGTCCTTGGAGCTATTGAATTGACTGCTCTGGTAAGCCCGGACGGCACTCATTATACCGGCTGTCTGGATCCCGACACTCAGCATTCCGGTGCCGGGATCCTGACTGCCGGTATACCAACAACTATTCTCCCTCTTGGGGTGTCCATGACATGCCTGGAGGGAGAATAAATAGTGTGACGTGCGTAGCGCACCACAGTGCCCACAGCGTGCAAGGGGTTCTTTTGTGCTCACCCCGCTGCCAGCATTACGGCTGTCAGGATCCCGGCACCGGGATCCTGACAGCCGGCAATTCGTAGCACACCAGTTAAGCCCAACTAAATGATTTCTACTCACACCATCCTGAGGTGCGAGTATTAATCCAACAAAACGAATGCCACAATGCTGTTTTCTGGTTTAGAACATGCACTAATTGCATTGTACAGTTTACACTTTAGTTGGAGAATGCTGGTTAATGCTACTAAACACAGGGCACAGAAAATATTTTAAAAACTAGCCACCAGCTTAAAAGTATCGTCACCAACCAAAATATATAAACACTTTAATAGACGACTTTACAAGCCCCTCAGACTGCTCCATAGTCTCCTGATTGATAAACTTGATCGCAATGGCGACTGGGTTTAGTCGAGCCCTGCCTTTACATCTATGCTTTTTTCTCTTTAAGCAATATTCTTGACCTAAGATCCATTACAATAAAATAATGAGTATATTACTCTTAAATATTTTTTATATTCCATGCTTATCAAAAGACTACTAAACATTTGTTTACATTTAAATACCTTTAACAATTTTATCATCTATCTTGTCATTGTCAGAACTGGTGACTTGTGATACATTTCCTTTGGACAATATCTCAGCAACTAGACATTCTTTCTGTGCTTGAGAATCATAATTATCCGTTGTAGTGCAGACGTTGTCTAATATTTCAGTGTCTCCATGAGTCCTAAACTCTACTTCTTGTGTTGAAGTAGTAGCTTTTATCAGGCCATAAAAATTTGTAAACATAATTTAAGGCTAAATACTAACTTTAAAGAAAAAAACACAACTAATGCTCAAGTATTAACTAGAGATGAGCGGGTTCGGTTTCTCTGAAACCGAACCCGCACGAACTTCATGTTTTTTTCACGGGTCCGAGCAGACTCGGATCCTCCCGCCTTGCTCGGTTAACCCGAGCGCGCCCGAACGTCATCATGACGCTGTCGGATTCTCGCGAGACTCGGATTCTATATAAGGAGCCGCGCGTCGCCGCCATTTTCACACGTGCATTGAGATTGATAGGGAGAGGACGTGGCTGGCGTCCTCTCCATTAGAAATTAGATTAGAAGAGAGAGAGAGATTGTGCAGAGTCAGACAGAGTTTACCACAGTGACCAGTGCAGTTGTTGTTAGTTAACTTTTATTTATTTTAATATAATATATCCGTTCTCTGCTATATCCGTTCTCTGCCTGAAAAAAAACGATACACAGCAGCAGCCAGTCACACAGTGTGACTCAGTCTGTGTGCACTCAGCTCAGCCCAGTGTGCTGCACATCAATGTATAAAAGGCAAAGCTTATAATAATTGTGGGGGAGACTGGGGAGCACTGCAGGTTGTTATAGCAGGAGCCCCCAGGAGTACATAATATTATATTAATTTAAAATTAAACAGTGCACACTTTTGCTGCAGGAGTGCCACTGCCAGTGTGACTAGTGGTGACCAGTGCCTGACCACCAGTATAGTAGTATATTGTTGTATGTATTGTATACTATCTCTTTATCAACCAGTCTATATTAGCAGCAGACACAGTACAGTGCGGTAGTTCACGGCTGTGGCTACCTCTGTGTCGGCAGTCGGAACTCGGCAGGCAGTCCGTCCATCCATAATTGTATTACAATATATACCACCTAACCGTGGTATTTTTTTTTCTTTCTTTATACCGTCGTCATAGTGTCATACTTGTTACGAGTATACTACTATCTCTTTATCAACCAGTGTACAGTGCGGTAGTTCACGGCTGTGGCTACCTCTGTGTCGGCAGTCGGCAGGCAGTCCGTCCATCCATAATTGTATTATTATTATAATATATACCACCTAACCGTGGTTTTTTTTTCATTCTTTATACCGTCATAGTGTCATACTAGTTGTTACGAGTATACTACTATCTCTTTATCAACCAGTGTACAGTGCGGTAGTTCACGGCTGTGGCTACCTCTGTGTCGGCAGTCGGCAGGCAGTCCGTCCATCCATAATTGTATTATTATTATAATATATACCACCTAACTGTGGTATTTTTTTTTCTTTCTTTATACCGTCGTCATAGTGTCATACTAGTTGTTACGAGTATACTACTATCTCTTTATCAACCAGTGTACAGTGCGGTAGTTCACGGCTGTGGCTACCTCTGTGTCGGCAGTCGGCAGGCAGTCCGTCCATCCATAATTGTAATATTATTATAATATATACCACCTAACCGTGGTTTTTTTTTCATTCTTTATACCGTCGTCATAGTGTCATACTAGTTGTTACGAGTATACTACTATCTCTTTATCAACCAGTGTACAGTGCGGTAGTTCACGGCTGTGGCTACCTCTGTGTCGGCAGTCGGCAGGCAGTCCGTCCATCCATAATTGTATTATTATTATTATAATATATACCACCTAACCGTGGTTTTTTTTTCATTCTTTATACCGTCGTCATAGTGTCATACTAGTTGTTACGAGTATACTACTATCTCTTTATCAACCAGTGTACAGTGCGGTAGTTCACGGCTGTGGCTACCTCTGTGTCGGCAGTCGGCAGGCAGTCCGTCCATCCATAATTGTATTATTATTATAATATATACCACCTAACCGTGGTTTTTTTTTCATTCTTTATACCGTCGTCATAGTGTCATACTAGTTGTTACGAGTATACTACTATCTCTTTATCAACCAGTGTACAGTGCGGTAGTTCACGGCTGTGGCTACCTCTGTGTCGGCAGTCGGCAGGCAGTCCGTCCATCCATAATTGTATTATTATTATAATATATACCACCTAACCGTGGTTTTTTTTTCATTCTTTATACCGTCGTCATAGTGTCATACTAGTTGTTACGAGTATACTACTATCTCTTTATCAACCAGTGTACAGTGCGGTAGTTCACGGCTGTGGCTACCTCTGTGTCGGCAGTCGGCAGGCAGTCCGTCCATCCATAATTGTATTATTATTATAATATATACCACCTAACCGTGGTTTTTTTTTCATTCTTTATACCGTCGTCATAGTGTCATACTAGTTGTTACGAGTATACTACTATCTCTTTATCAACCAGTGTACAGTGCGGTAGTTCACGGCTGTGGCTACCTCTGTGTCGGCAGTCGGCAGGCAGTCCGTCCATCCATAATTGTATTATTATTATAATATATACCACCTAACCGTGGTTTTTTTTTCATTCTTTATACCGTCGTCATAGTGTCATACTAGTTGTTACGAGTATACTACTATCTCTTTATCAACCAGTGTACAGTGCGGTAGTTCACGGCTGTGGCTACCTCTGTGTCGGAACTCGGCAGGCAGTCCGTCCATCCATAATTGTATTATATACCACCTAACCGTGGTTTTTTTATACCACCTAACCGTGGCAGTCCGTCCATAATTGTATACTAGTATCCAATCCATCCATCTCCATTGTTTACCTGAGGTGCCTTTTAGTTCTGCCTATAAAATATGGAGAACAAAAAAGTTGAGGTTCCAAAATTAGGGAAAGATCAAGATCCACTTCCACCTCGTGCTGAAGCTGCTGCCACTAGTCATGGCCGAGACGATGAAATGCCAGCAACGTCGTCTGCCAAGGCCGATGCCCAATGTCATAGTACAGAGCATGTCAAATCCAAAACACCAAATATCAGAAAAAAAAGGACTCCAAAACCTAAAATAAAATTGTCGGAGGAGAAGCGTAAACTTGCCAATATGCCATTTACCACACGGAGTGGCAAGGAACGGCTGAGGCCCTGGCCTATGTTCATGGCTAGTGGTTCAGCTTCACATGAGGATGGAAGCACTCAGCCTCTCGCTAGAAAAATGAAAAGACTCAAGCTGGCAAAAGCAGCACAGCAAAGAACTGTGCATTCTTCGAAATCCCAAATCCGAATTCCGAGCCCACCCGCTGGCGGTGATGCAGGGCAGTCTGGAGCGACTGCTGATGCTGACATCTGGTCCGGACTGAAGGACCTGACAACCATTACGGACATGTCGTCTACTGTCACTGCATATGATTCTCTCACCATTGATAGAATGGTGGAGGATTATATGAGTGACCGCATCCAAGTAGGCACGTCACACAGTCCGTACTTATACTGGCAGGAAAAAGAGGCAATTTGGAGGCCCTTGCACAAACTGGCTTTATTCTACCTAAGTTGCCCTCCCACAAGTGTGTACTCCGAAAGAGTGTTTAGTGCCGCCGCTCACCTTGTCAGCAATCGGCGTACGAGGTTACATCCAGAAAATGTGGAGAAGATGATGTTCATTAAAATGAATTATAATCAATTCCTCCGCGGAGACATTGACCAGCAGCAATTGCCTCCACAAAGTACACAGGGAGCTGACATGGTGGATTCCAGTGGGGACGAATTGATAATCTGTGAGGAGGGGGATGTACACGGTGATATATCGGAGGATGATGATGAGGTGGACATCTTGCCTCTGTAGAGCCAGTTTGTGCAAGGAGAGATTAATTGCTTCTTTTTTGGTGGGGGTCCAAACCAACCCGTCATTTCAGTCACAGTCGTGTGGCAGACCCTGTCACTGAAATGATGGGTTGGTTAAAGTGTGCATGTCCTGTTTTGTTTATACAACATAAGGGTGGGTGGGAAGGGCCCAAGGACAATTCCATCTTGCACCTCTTTTTTCTTTTATTTTTCTTTGCGTCATGTGCTGTTTGGGGAGGGTTTTTTGGAAGGGACATCCTGCGTGACACTGCAGTGCCACTCCTAGATGGGCCCGGTGTTTGTGTCGGCCACTAGGGTCGCTTATCTTTCTCACACAGTCAGCTACCTCATTGCGCCTCTTTTTTTCTTTGCGTCATGTGCTGTTTGGGGAGGGTTTTTTGGAAGGGACATCCTGCGTGACACTGCAGTGCCACTCCTAGATGGGCCCGGTGTTTGTGTCGGCCACTAGGGTCGCTTATCTTTCTCACACAGTCAGCTACCTCATTGCGCCTCTTTTTTTCTTTGCGTCATGTGCTGTTTGGGGAGGGTTTTTTGGAAGGGACATCCTGCGTGACACTGCAGTGCCACTCCTAGATGGGCCAGGTGTTTGTGTCGGCCACTAGGGTCGCTAATCTTACTCACACAGCTACCTCATTGCGCCTCTTTTTTTCTTTGCGTCATGTGCTGTTTGGGGAGGGTTTTTTGGAAGGGACATCCTGCGTGACACTGCAGTGCCACTCCTAGATGGGCCCGGTGTTTGTGTCGGCCACTAGGGTCGCTTATCTTTCTCACACAGTCAGCTACCTCATTGCGCCTCTTTTTTTCTTTGCGTCATGTGCTGTTTGGGGAGGGTTTTTTGGAAGGGACATCCTGCGTGACACTGCAGTGCCACTCCTAGATGGGCCCGGTGTTTGTGTCGGCCACTAGGGTCGCTAATCTTACTCACACAGCTACCTCATTGCGCCTCTTTTTTTCTTTGCGTCATGTGCTGTTTGGGGAGGGTTTTTTGGAAGGGACATCCTGCGTGACACTGCAGTGCCACTCCTAGATGGGCCCGGTGTTTGTGTCGGCCACTAGGGTCGCTAATCTTACTCACACAGCTACCTCATTGCGCCTCTTTTTTTCTTTGCGTCATGTGCTGTTTGGGGAGGGTTTTTTGGAAGGGACATCCTGCGTGACACTGCAGTGCCACTCCTAGATGGGCCCGGTGTTTGTGTCGGCCACTAGGGTCGCTGAGCTTAGTCATCCAGCGACCTCGGTGCAAATTTTAGGACTAAAAATAATATTGTGAGGTGTAAGGTGTTCAGAATAGACTGAAAATGAGTGTTAATTATGGTTATTGAGGTTAATAATACTATGGGATCAAAATGACCCCCAAATTCAATGTTTTAAGATGTTTTTTAGGGTTTTTTGAAAAAACCACCCGAATCCAAAACACACCCGAATCCGACAAAAAAAATTCGGTGAGGTTTTGCCAAAACGCGGTCGAACCCAAAACACGGCCGCGGAACCGAACCCAAAACCAAAACACAAAACCCGAAAAATTTCAGGCGCTCATCTCTAGTATTAACTTGCAGGTTCTTTTACACCTTTACTCCTCTGATGTTTCAATTACCACGTAATAAACTTTGTATTTTAACGCTTCGTTATGCTCAACACAATCAATTATGCAAGCCAGGTCTTGAGGAAAAATGTTTCTTATTTTGCTATAAAACAAATCAACATTATAGTGTTGTTTTTTTTTAATCTAAATTACTAGTACTGACCGTTTAGACAATGAACAGAATAGTTCCCATTGTTTATATTACCAAACACTGGTACCTACTGTATAAAATTATGTGTACCAAATAGTTTTCACTGCTATTTATATCAGGGCTTCACAATTTTTTTTAATTCTAGGGGGTAAATTTACTAAGCTCACAATTTTATTCAAGATTGCATTTTTGGACAAAAAATCCATCTCATTAATTTACTAAACACAAATCTCGGCAGAGTTTAAAAAATTCATATTGAGATACATGGCTGGCCACACAGGTACGAACACATAGAGCATCAGCCTAATGTGACTGGATTTTCACATAAACCTTCTTTACCAAGAATCCATATTGGCAATCACTGCCGACATTACACCGATGCTGCCGCAAAAGGATGGAATTCATATAGACATAGAATTTGCAAACAGACCTGCTTTTGGCTGGTATATTTGGAAAATCATGCATGAATCAGTGAGATCGGTGCACGCTTCTATGTGTAAATGTGTTTAAAAGAGAAAAAAAAATCAGAAAAAACAGTGTGCCCCCCTTCCCCCTTTCAACATAACCAGATCCAGACTCTTTGAACTGGTCCTGGTTTTTAAAACACCTGGAAAAAACTGAGTAGGGTTTCCCCAGTATTTTAAGAACAAGCACCGGGCTCTTGGACCAGTCCGGGTTCCAAAAATATGGGGGAAAAGTATGTAGCAATCCCCTGTATTTTATAAACCAGCACCGGGCTCCACTAGTCAAGAAGATAATGCCACAGCCAGGGGACACATTTATATAGGTCCCTGTGGCCATGGCATTACCCCCCTAACTAGTCAGCCATGGCCAGGGTTCTCTGGGGAGTGGGGACTCCCAAATAAAAGGGTCCTGCTCCCTGCAGGCACCATAGTGCCAGGGCTGAAGCCCAGGGGATGTCCATAGCATTCCTGCGATGTGAATGGCAGGCTGATAGGCCAAGTGTAAAATTTCAGATAAAATATTGTCTTTTAGTTGTGGAACTACAGGTCCCAACAAGCCTCCCAGCATGCTGGTACTTGGAGAACAATTATCAGCATGCGGAGCATTAAAGGACCTGCTGGTCCTTTACCTGTACCTGTAGTTCCACCTGTAAAAGAAATATTACAATAAAGACAAGACACACACACCTTACACAGTATAACTTTAATAAAACATACACACACTTACCTACATCCCACGTAGCCATTCACGTCCACTTGTACATGTAGAAATTCATAGGGTACCTGAAAGCAAACAAACAAACAAACAAACAAACAAACAAACAAACAAACTGTGAACAGAGTTAGAGCATGAGTCCAACCATGGAGGCGGGATGGGTGGGGCTGCATTAGTTGGATATACAGGCTGCTGTAATCCCATAGGGGGAGCCATGGTGGACTGTACTGGCTGTGGTAGACCCATAGGGGGAGCCACAGGTAAGGTAGCAATATGATCAGTAATCTTTGGCAGGAGATTAGAAAAAGAAGCCCATAGAGGCTTTTGTGCTGGCACTCTGGAAGCTGAAGTGCTCGGAAGCATCAAACAAGCTGTGTATATTATCACAGGCAGATTCAAACAGGAAAAGTGCTATGTACACACTATACAATTTTCAGGCCAACCTGACAGATATTGCGTAGCTGGCCTGATAATTGGTTAGTGTGAACGCTGCATCAGGGCCTGACGTAGGGCCCAAAACCCATAGGTTAGGCTCCTGATATAGCGTGTACCACACATGGTACATAGGGGACCTGCAAACTCGTGGGTCTATAACTAAATCCATCTGCCCCTGATAAATTTGTTTTCAACAGTAATCTGCACTGCTGCAGGGATCGCCAGAGGAGCAGGCACATGAAGAGAAGCAGCTAGAAGATACAGAAGAAGGTGATTGTGGGATGGAACTGGAGGAATGCAGGGAGCAGGAGAGACACTGGTGGAAATGAGGCTGGAGAGACATGGGACATAATGCTGAAGAGAACTGGGAGGAAGTGGTCGGAGTTTATATACAACTGGCATGATTATAAGGAAAAGGTTCTGGGACAATAATCTTTATTAAGGAAGATTATTGTAAAAAAATAAACCATATTACTGATACAATGATATACCAAATTTGCAAATACAGTTTAATGATATACAATTGTTTGATCAGGAAAGTTCACATTTTGTCCTGCATCAAAACTTTTGTTACTATGTATTATCTAGTTGAACCCCTACTATACAATGATGACAATGGACATATCCCTATGCAAACAGGCATCTCCCGGAACATGTGATCTTCTATGTGAATAGTAAAGACCGACTGAAGTCACCATCTGCCTAGGGAGAACCAATTTCTTCAGAGGTTCCCCATTGCAGAGAAACTACATATAGGTTCGGGTGACTCTCAGGCTAACTGGCCTGTACCTGCTGGTCATTCTGGACACGGCAGGCCCAAACACATGGGTGTACCGTTTCCTGTGATCTATGGGGGTCATTCCGACCCGTTCGCATGCAGCGGTTCTTCGCTGCGGTGCGAATGGGTCGGAAATGCGCATGCGTGGCGGATGCGTTGCGCACACGAGTCATTGGTGACGATCGTCGCTAGGCAACGATGCCGCCAGCGACAAATGTGATCGCAGAGGCGATCACAAGAAGATGGACAGACGGCAGGCGTTCCAGGGCAGATACTCACCATTTTCCAGGGGTGGTGAGTTCAACGCAGGCATGTCAAGGCGTTTGGTGGGCAGATGTCTGACGTCAGGACCGGGACCTTCATCGCGGGAGCCGTCGCACAGGGTAAGTAGCTCTTACCCTGGTCTTCTTTTGCAGGAATCGTTTTTAGCATAGCAGGGCTGCACAAGCGTTCACAGCCCTGCTATTCTAAAATACACTCCCCCATAGGTGGAGATTAGTTGATCACACAAGCAGCAAAGAGTTGCTTGGTGCGATCAACTCGGAATAAGGGCCTATGTTGCCAGTCCTGCTCCAACCTCAAACATAACTAACTTAAAGTCAGCAGATACAGGACAAACAGCAAAGCACTGCATATTCTCATTCATGAATAAATTGACATCTTTGGCTGAGCATCCCTGCTCATATCTAATCAGTACACAGCATTTCTTTTACCTACTACACCACAGGCCATTTACTCAACTTACAGTGAGTGTCTGCATTAACAGAACACTTATGACAACCATGTGAGAGGATGCTGGTTCATTCCATAATACTCTTAACGTAACTAGAATACTTTCTGTGTGCTAAATACAGTGAATCTGTTACAGCAGTGGCGTTTCTTGCAGCAGGCGAGCCGTGCAACTGCCGGCATGACGACGACGAGGGAGAGGTGGGCCAAAGAGCGGGAAGAACCGCTTCAAACGTAAGTTTATTTCTCTCTCTCTTTCTCTCTCTCTCTCTCTCCCCTCCCCCCTCCTCCTCTGCCACCTGCCGTAATGTGTAAAATGGGGACTCTGGCTGCTGTAATGTGTAAAATGGGGACACTCGCCTGCTTAATGTGTAAAATGGGGACACTCGCCTGCCTAATGTATAAAATGTGGACTTTTGCCTGCCGGAATGTGTAAAATGGGGACTCTGGCTGCTGTAATGTGTAAAATGGGGACACTTGCCTGCCTAATGTATAAAATGGGGACTTTTGCCTGCTGGAATGTGTAAAATGGGGACTCTGGCTGCTGTAATGTGTAAAATGGGGACACTCGCCTGCCTAATGTATAAAATGGGGACCTTTGCCTGCTGGAATGTGTAAAATGGGGACTCTGGCTGCCAGAATGTGTAAAATGGGGACACTTGCCTGCCGTAATGTGTAAAATGGGGACACTCGCCTACCTAATGTGTAAAATGGGGACACTCGCCTGCCGTCATGTGTAAAATGTGGACACTCGTCTGCCGTCTTGTAAAATTTGCCACTCGTCTGCCGTTATGTGTAAAATGGGGACTCTTGCATGTATAATGTGTAAAATGGGGACTCTTGCCTGCCGTAATGTGTAAAATGGGGATTCTTGCCTGCCGTAATGTGTAAAATGGGGACACTTGCCTGCCATAATGTGTAAAATGGGGATTTAATGTATCAAGGGCATTGCGGTGTATGGCATAAAGCAATTTTTGTAATTTTTTTCCTGTGGTCGCCGTGATCTGTCAGTGCAAGGTCAAAAACTGGGGCCACGCTCTATATGGGGTGGGGGGCACATTTTTGAATCCCGCACTGGGAGCCAAATTGGCTAGAAATAGCCCTGTGTTGTAGACGTTCATTACCACTATGTTAAGTCACTGTGAATTTGTGAACACAGGTCACATATTTTGCATAGGGAAACTGTATTCTTCTAACAGAAATATTCATCTTGTATCCACAAACAGGGGTACGTGTATTCCCACAGGCCGACCATGTCTCCGCAAAAGGATAAAATGATTTTGTATATATTTCCTATATTGTCATTGACATTACCCTATAAAAATGTTGTGTATGGCTTAATTGCCAAGGTAAAGCTTTTCAAGGTATTGTATGGCCAAGTGGTTAAGCAGAAGTTTATGTATTTTATTCATTATAATTAGTTATATATTTTATCGTTTGGTTGATTATACTGTATTTGGTGTGTTGGGATATGCACAGGCATCGCAATGATATTTGGGAAAGTATGTTTTAAATGAACACAAAAAAATTTTGGTCACTCTCTGCAACTAAACTTTGTACAGAGTTACTAAAATATTTCATGGAAATGTCAGATCACCGTGTTACCTGTACAACGCACACTGCTATTTATGCAATTATGGGGTCTATTTACTAAGCCTTGGAGAGAGATAAAGTTGACAGAGATAAAGTTCCAGCCAACCAGCTCCTAACTGTAATTTTCCAAACCCAGCCTGTGGTATGACAGTTAGAAGCTGATTGGCTGGTACTTTTTCTCCGTCTGCTTTATCTCCATCCAAGGCTTAGTAAATAGACCCCTATGTCTCTTATGGTCACTGAATGACACATCATGCCCAGCAGGGGGGTGGTATCAGCAAGTGCATAGACACGAGCGGTATCAGCAAGTACATAGACACGAGCGGCGTAGAGGGGGGGATGCAGGGGCCATCCTGCATTCGGCAGCATGGTATCGCTAATGAAAGCCCCAGATATTCTTGCATGTTCAAAAGATCTAGGGCTGTCGTTAGCGGCCCACGGGTGCGCTCATTGCCATCGGTATCGGGCATACACATGGAACGATGTACACAATGTATCATTCCAATTGATCGCGAATGCCCACATCATGGCTCTAATTGTTCCGTGTGTACCCAGCTTTAGTTGCTGACTGCTGGACCTGAAGGACTGCGGTGATTGGAGGAATGAATCAGCTGACCAGAGCAAAGCTTGTGGTTGACAGAATCACAGTCAGCTGGCGGCACCCAGCAGCAGGAGATAGCTGAAAGGATCTCAGGGTACATGCTGGAGAAGACAGGGTCTACTGTGGGCAATATCGTCCACCACAGAGATACCACTGTACATTGGAGTGTAATACTCCAGGTTCTGACAGCACAGGTTGGCTATGTGGACTGCCCTTGTGACCAGTGGCGTGCGGTGAGGTCAGTTGCTGGTGAGGCACTGGCCGGGGCGATGACACGCGAGCCGGTGGCCATATTGGATTTAAAAAATGGCTCCCTCAAACAGATCATCTCCCCCTAGCACAGATTAAACCCCCCTCAAAATAGATCATAATCTCCCTTTAGCCGCTAAATAACGTACCTCCCTCTCAGATTATCCCTCCCTTGTACAGATTTTCCCCCCCGAGACAGACCTTCATCTCCCGTTAGCACTAAACAGGGGTGTATCTAGGGGTACGAGCGTCCCTGGCAAGCTAAGGGACTAGCGTCCCCCCATCTTTGGAATTTACACTATGTATTTATAACTTGTTTTCCACACAAACTTCCCCCAACTCCACTCACACCGTCATCACCATTAGTCCTAATACCTCATCCAACTCCACTCCACCTTTACCTCCATTAGTCCTAACACATCCTCCAACTCCACTCATACCTTCACCACCATTAGTCCTAAGACCTCCCCCAACTCCACGCAACTCTCCCCCACTACTCCAGTCCTCCCAACACCAGGAGCAGGCGAAGAGTATTTCATCTGATACTGCAGCTCTGAGGTTATCTCAGCTGCATGCATTACCATTGGGGAACAGAACTATTGGGTCAGAAGCAATCTGCGGCAGTCTTGCCCTCCCACTATGGCATCTCTCTTAGACTGATTTGTTATATGTGACGATGATCACATTTAATAAATAAACACCCTCCCCCTCAACTAGCCCCATCACTAACTTATTAGCATATACATTTAATACATAGATTTTGCATCATATTATTACAACTACAATATGTTAATAGTCACCATCAATCCCACATTAAATTATTGGAAGGAAGCAGTCCTCTTTTAAACTGAGCCATATTACACAAATAGCCCCAACCAGCTAATGCATTATATAATTACCATCCATATTTAATTAATAGTTCCCACAAGTCCCCACATTACATATATAGCCCCACTACAATACACTACAATAACCCCACTAATCCTCAATTCACATATTAATACCAAAATTACATTTACAGTCCAAACTGCTTAACGAGATGCAGTTAAAATTGCGCCAGACGGCATTCCGGCGGTCAAAATACTGAAGCCGGAACCCTGAACGACTGCGTGATCCTGGTGTCTAAATACCGGCAGGAGTCAAGAGCCCGGTGTCAAAATACCGACACCTGGTATCCCGAACGTACTTTTAGTTGTGCTCTGCCACGGGGGGGGGGGGGGGGGGGGGGGAATTAGGTTTAGGCATTAGAAGGGGGGTTAGGGTGCAGGGACAGGAAGGGGATGGTTAGGTACTGGGGAGGGGGGGTTGGGCACTTACAGGTGGAGGTTAGGTTTGGGCACTAAGTGGGGAGGGCTAGGTTTAGGCAGTGGGGAAGGTAGGGTTAGGAACCGGGGAGGGAGGGTTATGGTTAGGCACCAAGCGGGGAAGGTTAGGTTTAGGCAGTGTGGAAGGGAGGGTTAGGTACCACTGGGGAGGGGTAGTGTGAAGGAAGAGTTAGGTTACTTTCTGTGGTGCTGTTGGGATTCTAAAGGCCGGGATGCCACTGTCGGTATTCTGACCGCTGGCATCCCGTCCAGGGGGTCTCAGACATATCACTGCTGCTGCAGATTAATTCTTGCTGGATCTGAACTATGGCAGTGGGTAGCAGCGCCAGTCAGTCCCCCCCCCCCCCCCCCAGGTACTGGGGAGGGGGGGTTGGGCACTTACAGGTGGAGGTTAGGTTTGGGCACTAAGTGGGGAGGGTTAGGTTTAGGCAGTGGGGAAGGTAGGGTTAGGAACCGGGGAGGGAGGGTTATGGTTAGGCACCAAGCGGGGAAGGTTAGGTTTAGGCAGTGTCGAAGGGAGGGTTAGGTACCACTGGGGAGGGGTAGTGTGAAGGAAGAGTTAGGTTACTTTCTGTGGTGCTGTTGGGATTCTAAAGGCCGGGATGCCACTGTCGGTATTCTGACCGCTGGCATCCCGTCCAGGGGGTCTCAGACATATCACTGCTGCTGCAGATTAATTCTTGCTGGATCTGAACTATGGCAGTGGGTAGCAGCGCCAGTCAGTCCCCCCCCCCCCCCCCCCCCCCCCAGCCTGCACCCTGGGAGAGTTCTATGCTGGCAAATAAATAAATACGCCTCTGGCACTAAATAACCTTCCTCCCCCTTCAACACATTACCCCCCCTCCCCCAGATAGATCTCCATGTCCCCCTATCAGCCAGTGCACCTCTGTAGGCAGCCTGTCAGTCTTTTAAGTACAAAAACAAAAAAAAAGTATTGCAACCTGCATGATATATTACTTTATAAAGACTGACTGCAGCATGTTCCAACAACAGTGCAATCAGACTCATTTAGTGGTTCAGTGGCACTGTCCGTTTTTCCTATCCAGCCCTGATTTTCCCCATTATGTCTCCCCTCATGTCCACTGCTCTGTGCACACACTGCACACGCTGGCAGGCTACAGCTATTGGCAGCCCCGGGGAGCGCAGTGCATCCTGCGAAGCTCACCTCTCCTTGATGCGCATCGTGGTCTGTCCTTTCTTCCTCCGAGGTGCGGGACAGCCGTGACTTAACTGGCGTTTGTTGTGCTTGTACCGGCGCCTTCCAGCTGGGCGGGTTGTCTCCTAGTAACAGCAGCACTGACAGTGAGTGCTGCTGCTGCTGCATCTGCTGGCCAATCACTGTGACAGGGGCGTGCTTTCATGGGCTGAAAGCACGTCCCTGCTGCACTGCGGCACCTCTATAGGTGCCGCTTCCAATGCTTTTTTAAATAGGCTTTTGAAGCCCTCTGCATGGCCACGCCCCCTGCCTGCCCCCTGCTTCCGGACATTTACAATTAACACCGAGAGGCACCGTTCAAGGTGCCTCCGAAATCTTTTTTTAATGCTAAAAAAAGATTAGATTACTAATAGAAGATACTTATGACACAGAACATGTCATAAGTATCTTCTCTGTATTCTTTTAATGCCTTTAATGATAGGGGAGGCACTGCCTCCCCTGCCTCCCCTGACTGCACGTCCCTGCTTGTGACCCCCGTAGGGATCAATGATACCTTTAAAAATCCATTTCAGCTGCACTCTAGCATAGGGGGCAGTGCGGTGCGCACTTATCCACAAGCAGGTAATTCAATGTGTTCAATCGAATAAAGAATTATAAAGTAACATGAATTGTCGTTGATAAATACAGCAGCTTCAGGATAAAATAGATCTTCACTTTTGAGATGTACAATGGCAAGACTAAATGGGCAATTATTTATTTTCTGTTATCGAGTTCCATCTTCCTATTCTGTCTTTCTACATGTAGAAAAACAATGTCATGTTTTCAGAACACATTAGCATACATCACTTTGTCTTAAAATTCAAACAAATCGCTTCTAATGGCTATGTGAATAAAGTCTGCACACGTGTTTATATTTATACATAAAGATGCCTAAAGTCATTAGAATTCATGTCTTCCATAAGAGATCATTATATGATGGAGATGGTGTTTTTCTAGAGCACAGGTTCTCAAACTCGGTCCTCAGGACCCCACACACTGCATGTTTTGCTGGTCTCCTCACAGAATCACAAGTGAAATAATTAGCTCCACATGTGGTACTTTTAAAATGTGTAAGTGAGCAATTAATACACCTGTGCACTTGCTGGGTTACCTGCAAAACATGCACTGTGTGGGGTCCTGAGGACCGAGTTTGAGAACCTATGTTCTTAATAGTGATGAGCGGGTTCGGTTTCTCGGAAACCGAACCCCCCCGAACTTCACGCTTTTTACACGGGTCCGAGGCAGACTCGGATCTTCCCGCCTTGCTCGGCTAACCCGAGCGCGCCCGAACGTCATCATCCCGCTGTCGGATTCTCTCGAGGCTCGTATTCTATCGCGAGACTCGGATTCTATATAAGGAGCCGTGCGTCGCCGCCATTTTCACACGTGCATTGAGATTAATAGGGAGAGGACGTGGCTGGCGTCCTCTCCGTTTAGAGTAGACTAGAGAGTAGTAGAGAGTAGAGACACTTGATTTACTAATTTTGGGGAGCATATTAGGAGTACTACTTGCTGATAGTGTGACCAGTGACCACCAGTTTAATTAATCCGTTCTCTGCCTGAAAAAAAACGATACACAGTGTGACAAAGTCACATACCATATCTGTGCTCAGCCTCAGTGTGCCCTCAGTGTGCTGCATCATCTATGTAATACTGTATATCTGACTGTGCTGAGTGCTCACTGCTCACACAGCTTAATTGTGGGGGAGACTGGGGAGCAGTTATAGCAGGAGTACATATTTTAACAGTGCACACTTTTGCTGCCAGAGTGCCACTGCCAGTGCCAGTGTGACTGACCAGTGACCACTGACCACCAGTATATTGTGATTGTCTGCCTGAAAAAGTTAAACACTTTTTTAAAAAAAGTTAAAAGTGATACTAGTAGCTTACTTTAGGAGTCTGCAGTGCTGAGCTGACAGTGTCCAGCAGGTCCGTCATTATATAATATATACCTGTCCGGCTGCAGTAGTGATATATATATATTTTATATCTCATTATCATCCAGTCTATATTAGCAGCAGACGCAGTACGGTAGTCCACGGCTGTAGCTACCTCTGTGTCGGCAGTCGCTAGTCCATCCATAATTGTATACCACCTACCTGTGGGGTTTTTTTTTTTTCTATCTTCTTGATACTACTAGTAGCTTACTTTAGGAGTCTGCAGTGCTGAGCTGACAGTGTCCAGCAGGTCCGTCATTATATAATATATACCTGTCCGGCTTCAGTAGTGATATATATATATTTTATATCTCATTATCATCCAGTCTATATTAGCAGCAGACGCAGTACGGTAGTCCACGGCTGTAGCTACCTCTGTGTCGGCAGTCGCTAGTCCATCCATAATTGTATACCACCTACCTGTGGTGTTTTTTTTTTCTATCTTCTTGATACTACTAGTAGCTTACTTTAGGAGTCTGCAGTGCTGAGCTGACAGTGTCCAGCAGGTCCGTCATTATATAATATATACCTGTCCGGCTGCAGTAGTGATATATATATATATTTTATATCTCATTATCATCCAGTCTATATTAGCAGCAGACGCAGTACGGTAGTCCACGGCTGTAGCTACCTCTGTGTCGGCAGTCGCTAGTCCATCCATAATTGTATACCACCTACCTGTGGGGTTTTTTTTTTTCTATCTTCTTGATACTACTAGTAGCTTACTTTAGGAGTCTGCAGTGCTGAGCTGATAGTGTCCAGCAGGTCCGTCATTATATAATATATACCTGTCCGGCTGCAGTAGTGATATATATATATATTTTTTATATCATTATCATCCAGTCTATATTAGCAGCAGACGCAGTACGGTAGTCCACGGCTGTAGCTACCTCTGTGTCGGCAGTCGCTAGTCCATCCATAATTGTATACCACCTACCTGTGGTGTTTTTTTTTTTTCTATCTTCTTGATACTACTAGTAGCTTACTTTAGGAGTCTGCAGTGCTGAGCTGACAGTGTCCAGCAGGTCCGTCATTATATAATATATACCTGTCCGGCTGCAGTAGTGATATATATATATATTTTATCTCATTATCATCCAGTCTATATTAGCAGCAGACGCAGTACGGTAGTCCACGGCTGTATCTACCTCTGTGTCGGCAGTCGCTAGTCCATCCATAATTGTATACCACCTACCTGTGGTGTTTTTTTTTTCTCTATCTTCTTGATACTACTAGTAGCTTACTTTAGGAGTCTGCAGTGCTGAGCTGACAGTGTCCAGCAGGTCCGTCATTATATAATATATACCTGTCCGGCTGCAGTAGTGATATATATATATATATATATATATTTTATCTCATTATCATCCAGTCTATATTAGCAGCAGACGCAGTACGGTAGTTCACGGTTGTAGCTACCTCTGTGTCGGCAGTCGCTAGTCCATCCATAATTGTATACCACCTACCTGTGGTGTTTTTTTTTTCTATCTTCTTGATACTACTAGTAGCTTACTTTAGGAGTCTGCAGTGCTGAGCTGACAGTGTCCAGCAGGTCCGTCATTATATAATATATACCTGTCCGGCTGCAGTAGTGATATATATATATATATATATATTTTATCTCATTATCATCCAGTCTATATTAGCAGCAGACGCAGTATGGTAGTCCACGGCTGTAGCTACCTCTGTGTCGGCAGTCGCTAGTCCATCCATAATTGTATACCACCTACCTGTGGTGTTTTTTTTTTTCTATCTTCTTGATACTACTAGTAGCTTACTTTAGGAGTCTGCAGTGCTGAGCTGACAGTGTCCAGCAGGTCCGTCATTATATAATATATATCTGTCCGGCTGCAGTAGTGATATATATATATATTTTTTATATCATTATCATCCAGTCTATATTAGCAGCAGACGCAGTACGGTAGTCCACGGCTGTAGCTACCTCTGTGTCGGCAGTCGCTAGTCCATCCATAATTGTATACCACCTACCTGTGGTGTTTTTTTTTTCTATCTTCTTGATACTACTAGTAGCTTACTTTAGGAGTCTGCAGTGCTGAGCTGACAGTGTCCAGCAGGTCCGTCATTATATAATATATACCTGTCCGGCTGCAGTAGTGATATATATATATATTTTTTATATCATTATCATCCAGTCTATATTAGCAGCAGACGCAGTACGGTAGTCCACGGCTGTAGCTACCTCTGTGTCGGCAGTCGCTCGTCAATCCATAAGTATACTAGTATCCATCCATCTCCATTGTTTACCTGAGGTTCCTTTTAGTTGTGCCTATTAAAATATGGAGAACAAAAATGTTGAGGTTCCAAAAATAGGGAAAGATCAAGATCGACTTCCACCTCGTGCTGAAGCTGCTGCCACTAGTCATGGCCGAGACGATGAAATGCCAGCAACGTCGTCTGCCAAGGCCGATGCCCAATGTCATAGTACAGAGCATGTAAAATCCAAAACACCAAATATCAGTAAAAAAAGGACTCAAAAATCTAAAATAAAATTGTCGGAGGAGAAGCGTAAACTTGCCAATATGCCATTTACCACACGGAGTGGCAAGGAACGGCTGAGGCCCTGGCCTATGTTCATGGCTAGTGGTTCAGCTTCACATGAGGATGGAAGCACTCAGCCTCTCGCTAGAAAAATGAAAAGACTCAAGCTGGCAAAAGCACAGCAAAGAACTGTGCGTTCTTCGAAATCACAAATCCACAAGGAGAGTCCAATTGTGTCGTTTGCGATGCCTGACCTTCCCAACACTGGACGTGAAGAGCATGCGCCTTCCACCATTTGCACGCCCCCTGCAAGTGCTGGAAGGAGCACCCGCAGTCCAGTTCCTGATAGTCAGATTGAAGATGTCAGTGTTGAAGTACACCAGGATGAGGAGGATATGGGTGTTGCTGGCGCTGGGGAGGAAATTGACCAGGAGGATTCTGATGGTGAGGTGGTTTGTTTAAGTCAGGCACCCGGGGAGACACCTGTTGTCCGTGGGAGGAATAGGGCCATTGACATGCCTGGTGAAAATACCAAAAAAATCAGCTCTTCGGTGTGGAAGTATTTCAACAGAAATGCGGACAACATTTGTCAAGCCGTGTGTTGCCTTTGTCAAGCTGTAATAAGTAGGGGTAAGGACGTTAACCACCTCGGAACATCCTCCCTTATACGTCACCTGCAGCGCATTCATCATAAGTCAGTGACAAGTTCAAAAACTTTGGGCGACAGCGGAAGCAGTCCACTGACCAGTAAATCCCTTCCTCTTGTAACCAAGCTCACGCAAACCACCCCACCAACTCCCTCAGTGTCAATTTCCTCCTTCCCCAGGAATGCCAATAGTCCTGCAGGCCATGTCACTGGCAATTACGACGAGTCCTCTCCTGCCTGGGATTCCTCCGATGCATCCTTGCGTGTAACGCCTACTGCTGCTGGCGCTGCTGTTGTTGCTGCTGGGAGTCGATGGTCATCCCAGAGGGGAAGTCGTACTCGTAAGACCACTTTTACTACTTCCACCAAGCAATTGACTGTCCAACAGTCCTTTGCGAGGAAGATGAAATATCACAGCAGTCATCCTGCTGCAAAGCGGATAACAGAGGCCTTGGCATCCTGGGCGGTGAGAAACGTGGTTCCGGTATCCATCATTACTGCAGAGGCAACTAGAGACTTGTTGGAGGTACTGTGTCCCCGGTACCAAATACCATCTAGGTTCCATTTCTCTAGGCAGGCGATACCGAAAATGTACACAGACCTCAGAAAAAGACTCACCAGTGTCCTAAAAAATGCAGTTGTACCCAATGTCCACTTAACCACGGACATGTGGACAAGTGGAGCAGGGCAGACTCAGGACTATATGACTGTAACAGCCCACTGGGTAGATGTATGGACTCCCGCCGCAAGAACAGCAGCGGCGGCACCAGTAGCAGCATTTCGCAAACGCCAACTCTTTCCTAGGCAGGCTACGCTTTGTATCACCGCTTTCCAGAATACGCATACAGCTAAAAACCTCTTACGGCAACTGAGGAAGATCATCGCGGAATGGCTTACCCCGATTGGACTCTCCTGTGGATTTGTGGCATCGGACAACGCCAGCAATATTGTGTGTGCATTAAATCTGGGCAAATTCCAGCACGTCCCATGTTTTGCACATACCTTGAATTTGGTGGTGCAGAATTATTTAAAAAACGAGAGGGGCGTGCAAGAGATGCTGTCGGTGGCCAGAAGAATTGCGGGACACTTTCGGCGTACAGGCACCACGTACAGAAGACTGGAGCACCACCAAAAATGCCTGAACCTGCCCTGCCATCATCTGAAGCAAGAAGTGGTAACGAGGTGGAATTCAACCCTCTATATGCTTTAGAGGTTGGAGGAGCAGCAAAAGGCCATTCAAGCCTATACAACTGAGCACGATATAGGAGGTGGAATGCACCTGTCTCAAGCGCAGTGGAGAATGATTTCAACGTTGTGCAAGGTTCTGCAACCTTTTGAACTTGCCACACGTGAAGTTAGTTCAGACACTGCCAGCCTGAGTCAGGTCATTCCCCTCATCAGGCTTTTGCAGAAGAAGCTGGAGACATTGAAGGAGGAGCTAACACAGAGTGATTCCGCTAGGCATGTGGGACTTGTGGATGGAGCCCTTAATTCGCTTAACAAGGATTCACGGGTGGTCAATCTGTTGAAATCAGAGCACTACATTTTGGCCACCGTGCTCGATCCTAGATTTAAAACCTACCTTGGATCTCTCTCTCCGGCAGACACAAGTCTGCTGGGGTTCAAAGAACTGCTGGTGAGAAAATTGTCAAGTCAAGCGGAACGCGACCTGTCAACATCTCCTCCTTCACATTCTCCCGCAACTGGGGGTGCGAGGAAAAGGCTCAGAATTCCGAGCCCACCCGCTGGCGGTGATGCAGGGCAGTCTGGAGCGACTGCTGATGCTGACATCTGGTCCGGACTGAAGGACCTGACAACGATTACGGACATGTCGTCTACTGTCACTGCATATGATTCTCTCACCATTGAAAGAATGGTGGAGGATTATATGAGTGACCGCATCCAAGTAGGCACGTCAGACAGTCCGTACTTATACTGGCAGGAAAAAGAGGCAATTTGGAGGCCCTTGCACAAACTGGCTTTATTCTACCTAAGTTGCCCTCCCACAAGTGTGTACTCCGAAAGAGTGTTTAGTGCCGCCGCTCACCTTGTCAGCAATCGGCGTACGAGGTTACATCCAGAAAATGTGGAGAAGATGATGTTCATTAAAATGAATTATAATCAATTCCTCCGTGGAGACATTGACCAGCAGCAATTGCCTCCACAAAGTACACAGGGAGCTGAGATGGTGGATTCCAGTGGGGACGAATTGATAATCTGTGAGGAGGGGGATGTACACGGTGATATATCGGAGGATGATGATGAGGTGGACATCTTGCCTCTGTAGAGCCAGTTTGTGCAAGGAGAGATTAATTGCTTCTTTTTTGGTGGGGGTCCAAACCAACCCGTCATTTCAGTCACAGTCGTGTGGCAGACCCTGTCACTGAAATGATGGGTTGGTTAAAGTGTGCATGTCCTGTTTATACAACATAAGGGTGGGTGGGAGGGCCCAAGGACAATTCCATCTTGCACCTCTTTTTTCTTTCATTTTTCTTTGCGTCATGTGCTGTTTGGGGGGTGTTTTTTGGAAGGGCCATCCTGCGTGACACTGCAGTGCCACTCCTAGATGGGCCAGGTGTTTGTGTCGGCCACTAGGGTCGCTTAGCTTACTCACACAGCTACCTCATTGCGCCTCTTTTTTTCTTTGCGTCATGTGCTGTTTGGGGAGTGTTTTTTGGAAGGGCCATCCTGCGTGACACTGCAGTGCCACTCCTAGATGGGCCAGGTGTTTGTGTCGGCCACTAGGGTCGCTTAGCTTACTCACACAGCTACCTCATTGCGCCTCTTTTTTTCTTTGCGTCATGTGCTGTTTGGGGAGTGTTTTTTGGAAGGGCCATCCTGCGTGACACTGCAGTGCCACTCCTAGATGGGCCAGGTGTTTGTGTCGGCCACTAGGGTCGCTTAGCTTACTCACACAGCTACCTCATTGCGCCTCTTTTTTTCTTTGCGTCATGTGCTGTTTGGGGAGTGTTTTTTGGAAGGGCCATCCTGCGTGACACTGCAGTGCCACTCCTAGATGGGCCAGGTGTTTGTGTCGGCCACTTGGGTCGCTTAGCTTAGCCATCCAGCGACCTCGGTGCAAATTTTAGGACTAAAAATAATATTGTGAGGTGTGAGGTGTTCAGAATAGACTGAAAATGAGTGGAAATTATGGTTATTGAGGTTAATAATACTTTGGGATCAAAATGACCCCCAAATTCTATGATTTAAGCTGTTTTTTAGGGTTTTTTGAAAAAAACACCTGAATCCAAAACACACCCGAATCCGACAAAAAAAATTCGGTGAGGTTTTGCCAAAACGCGTTCGAACCCAAAACACGGCCGCGGAACCGAACCAAAAACCAAAACACAAAACCCGAAAAATTTCCGGTGCTCATCACTAATGTTCTAGAGTATACAGAAAGACTGCGTAGGTCATGAATGTGGCCGAAACAGCATAAACTCACCGGCCGGGCTTGCGGCACGCCTCTTAATGCATCACTCTGGCACATAAGGGGTTACAGTTTTTGTGGGAAGAACTTAAGGAAAACTGCCTGGATTGTGATTGGCTGGATTCTGCATAGGGGCTGGTCTGACATACATATAGTCTTCAGACCTAGGACATCCTGCCTCTTCCAAGTTTTTCCGTAGAACTGCTAAGTATAACTCAATTACATATTCTCTCTTTTCCATTTCCCATTCTTATACTTATATATCTTTCCATCTAGCCTCTACCCATTCTTCTCTCTGCTGTCCTGTGTGTCCCCCCCCCTATTCTTTCCTTTCCTATTGTATTTTCTTGTATTGACACTTGTGTGCACAGACCCAGACGCAGCCCAGGCCTCCCCGCTCGGTTGCTGGACAAATCTGAGGTCCGGCCGTTTCGGGGTAGGCCTGCTGCGGCAGTGGCACGTGGGATGCTGGGCGTCCGCGGCCGTGCTCGGCCACCCGCCCGCGCTCCCGTGCGCTCTCCATCTCCGTCCCCGCTGCTGGCTGCGGCGGTGGACGGAGCGCCTGGTGTGCGTGGGCGGCGTAGGCGGACTGCTAGGGACGGAATCGTAACGGCCCTGCATCCGCTGGTCGGGGCGGCTGGCGGGCGCGCTGCTGCTGCACTCCCAGGGCAGCACACCCAGGGCAGCGCTCCCGCCCGGCGGCTCCGCGTCTCTCTGCCATCAGGTACTGTGATGGCTTGCAGGGCACTGGGTAGTGACGGTTTTATTCCCCCTGCAGCTTATTAAAAAATAAAAAATAAATAAAAAGGCAGTAGCTGTGGCTCAGTGACAAGAGTGCAGGTTGTTGATATAGGCTGTGTCAGCCGTGCTGGAGACACTGGTTCCATCCAGTCTCAGCAAGTTGTATCCTTGCACAAGTCCTGTCATTCTTCTTGCCAGGGAGGGCGGCCCCCATGCCACATGCATCATCCTCTCCAGCGGGCGGCTGGGGGGTCGCGCGGCTGCCGGACGCGGTGGGTCCGTGCAGCGCGCGCGTGCTGCGGTTTCATATGTCTGCACCAGGGGAGCCCAAATGAGGTGTCCGCTCGCTTGTCCTGGTGGGGATCGGGATATTGCAGTTCAGGGCCGGGTAGCGCCCTCCTGCGGATGGCAGGCGATGCGCCCGCTCTGCTGATGAGATGGTGCCGCCGGCGGACCTTGCAGGGCCCATCGCACAGGGGCGATCCACGTCCACCCGCGGTTGGACGGGCCACCTGGCTTCTCCTGCCGTGGTTGGACCCGTGGCGCCCGACCCTTCTGGGTTTGCTTGCGAGGCGCACAGCCATGAGTGGACGGCGTGTGCGGGCGGGTAGCGACTGTTACTTCAGACGTTGCTGCGGACAGCACTCAGTCGAACGGTGCGCTGCGTCTTTCTAGCAGTGACGGCGCTGGGGTATCTGGTCCTGAGACCAATGCTCGGGATAGGAGGAGGTCGCGGTGCAGGCGGATCAGGCATAGTTTGTTGCAGCTGGACAGATATGCCATGATACTCGACAGTGAGGGATCATCCGGGTCCTTGCTCCCGGCGGGTGGTTTGCGAACCTCCCGTGGGCCGCGGGACTCGCGTGCCTTGTCTGATCTTAAAGCACATGCTACAACGGCCGCACCCTTGGTGGACGCCACCATTTTGTCCACCATTTGTGCCGCAGTCGTGTCGGCGGTGGCTCCCTTGTTATTCTCCGTACCCGGTGGACAGGGGCAGGCCACCGCTTCTTTGGCAGGTAGCATTGCGCAAACCCTTACGCCGCTCCTGTCCTCGGCTGGAACGGCCGGCCTGCCAGCCCCACCCGCGGCGGCTGCGGGACCGGTGGGGGTGCAGGGGACCAATTTCTCTTTGGTCTCCCCAGCCGTGGACGTTGGGACAGGAATGGAGTCTGCCTGTGTCTCAGCAAGTCGTAAGGAGGGTACAAGGACGGACGGAGTAGCCTCTCGGGCAGGTGAGTCTTCATCGGACCCTGATTGGTCCCGGGGGAGCGCAGTTACCCCCCGTAGCGGATTGGGATCAAGTACTCAGTCCCGCTCCTCTAGCGGGGGCAGACGTACGCGTAGGGTTTCCGGCAAGCGGAGTAGATACAGGTGTTGGCGTCGGGGCACGGACTCTTCCCTTGCCTCCACGTCCTCGGAGGGTGTGTCCTCCAACGGCGGGTTGCACAGGGTCAAAACGTCGCAGACGGCGCGAGCGTCAGTGTTCCACCTCTTCCGCCTCGCGAGTGTCGGTCAAGTCGGACACTGTTCACTGCGCTAACACAGCAGTGCAATGTGGTCTTAGGCCCCGGGTCCGGGACCATATCCGTAAGGGCCTATACGTCAATATTTTGCTCTTACTTGCGATGATCGTAAAGCCTTGCTTTCAGTCAAGGTACCGGGACAGGGCAGCGAAGCCGCTTTTCGCTCCTACCCGAATTGGGTCTGGTGCATGTTGATTTTCGCGGCGTGTTACTTAGAGATGCGCCCGGACGACAACATGAACATCATGCGCTATCAATTCCTTATACACGTGCTGTACCATAAGTACAATGGGTCGGCCTGGCGACGTTACTATGAGGACTTCCGGCGCAAACAGCGCGGCCTAGAGATCTATGATTTTGGTACAAAGGTTGTTGACTTGTGTTCGAAGCTAACACAGGGCTCAGTGGGCACTGAGGACGGCGGTACAGCGAGACGATGGGCGCAACAGCCTGCCTCTCGTTCTACCGGCTTTCGAGGGGGTCCATCACGCGCGGGGCATGGCAAATGCTTCGCTTTCACTAATGCCCAATGTAACTTGGGGGGGGGCGGTGTCATTTTTCGTCACTCCTGCATCAGATGTGGCGGAAGCCATGGGATCCAGGGCTGCCCCAGTCCAGAGACATGGGATCCGCGCCCCAGTCGCTGGCCTCAGCCCCCTCTCCAATTAGACTTCTGGCGCTCATACCCTGGCTTCGACGGTACCCGCGGCAGGTGGATGCCCAATTTTTACACTCGGGTTTCACGTCTGGCTTCCCCTTGCCGATACATGGGCTTATGGGTCCCAGGGCTGGTATGAACCTGCGTTCGGCCCAGGAGTTTCCGGACGTTCTGCGGCAGACGGTTGCGGCCAAGGTGTCGTTGGGCCGAATGCTAGGCCCCCTTTTCGGGACACCCCCCCCTTTGCCGATTTGGTCTTGTCCCCCGTAGGTATGGTGCCCAAGAAGACCCCGGGATAATTTAGGCTCATTCAACATCTTTCCTGTCCTCTCGGGTCCTCGGTTAATGTTTCTATCCCTGCCGATCAGTGTAGGGTCGTTTACCTGTCTTTTGATTCGGCCATAGACATCTTTCGGTCTTTTGGTCCGGGGGCAGTGATGTGTCAATTGGACATCCAGTCAGCGTTTCGTCTTGCCTCCCTATGGGTTGTTCTATCTCTTGCGCATACTTCGAGAGCTTCAGTTATTTCCTCCATTGTTGTCTGGAGCATGCTACGGGCTAGAAGGGTATTTCGCACTATTTGGCCGATTTCCCTTTGATCGGCCCACCGGACTCAGATTGCTGCGTACGCTTGCTGCGGAGGGCATTGGCCCTCTTCGCACACTTCGGGGATCCTGTTGCGCCTGCAAAGACTGAGGGTCCCTCTGCCTCCTTCATTTACCTCGGGATTCAGATTGATACGATCGCTGGTCCATGTAGGCTCCCAGCGTATAAGGTGTTGCATCTGCACGGTGGTATCCTTTATGCGCTTGCTGCGGGCATGCTTACCCTCCAGCAGGCTCAATCCTTATTGGGCCTGTTTAATTTTGCTTGCACGGTTCTCCCCATGTGTAGGGTTTTCTGTAGAAAATTGGAGCGGGCGACAGTTGGTATTAGACGCCTGCATCATTTTCTTGGATTATCCCTCTAAATTCGTAGGGATTTACGTACATGGGACGAATTTCTAGTTTGTTTCAACGGCGTCTGTATTTGGCAAGAGGCGGTCGTGTCTAGCACATCCCTGGAGCTTTTCACGGACGCCTCTGGGGCTTGCGGTTTCGGTGCCTATTTCGCTGGCCGCTGGTGCACGTCTCCTTGGCCAAGGGCCTGGATTAGAGAGCACCTCATGACAAACATTCTGTTGCTGGAACTTTTTTCCATCATGGGCCAGTATTTACTAAAAATCCGAGTTTGGCCGATTTGTGTTTTTTTTTCTAAGTCCCAATCCGGGAATTCACTAAGCACCAATCTCGGCAGTGTCTGGTCTATTTGTAATGGTTTGAATGACAACGTTCCGAAATACGAATGAATAGACCATCGGTCAAACGCAGCAGTTATTTCATAGAATACGGGAATTCACTATTCATTCGTATTTGGGTGTTAGTCTCTGAGTGCTCAAATGCGGTCGTATTTTTTTGCGATTCGTTAAAAAAAGCGGCAAAAAAATAGACCTGCTTTTTTAAGCCGTGTTTACATGTGTTGCAAAAAAATTTTTTACTCACACCTGAATTAGGATGCCTATAAAAGGATGTTAGGCCCATTTCAATACACCTACACTCAGAAATGGCAGCAGGACTGTGGGCCAGTGATCTTTTGTGTGCTGTGGGATTCCTCAGACTCAGACATCAGCCTGTAAGTACCCAGGGCCAAGAAACTGAACATGGTCAGCAGGTTGTATAGGTTCTGCGGAGGCTGCGCAGGCCTCGTTTTTTTAGGGGGCGTTTAAACTTGAACGCATTGTCCGATGATAAGGTCATACAGATGTTCCGTCTAAATCGTAACAACATTTTCCGTCTGTATGACCTTGTCAAACTGGGCCTAGGCCCTGTCTCAGGCCTGCACAAACTCCTGGCTGTGTTACACTTTCTGGCTACTGGCAGCTTTCAGTCTGTGTCTGGGGATGTCATAGGAATCTCACAGCCCTCATTTACCAGAATCTTAACACAGGTGATGTATACCTAGCGACCTCGTCTGTTTTGTGTTTGTTTTAATTTCTCGTGGCAAGTTCTGTCCTAAAATCTCATGTTTATTGTTCTTTAAAATGTTCACACAGGTGTTGGCTGTTTTGCAGCCCCACATCGAGGCCTCAATCTGCTTCACTACCCAGGAGTCTCAGTGGCATGCCGTAAGGGTAGATTTCTATGAGCTGGCTGGCATGCCCAATGTGCTTGGAGCCATAGATTGCACACACATTCAGCTGAGACCACCTAGGGGCAGGCAGCACATATATACAAACCGCCATTTCGAACACTCCACAAATGTGCAGGTGGTTTGTGATGCAAATCTCAAAATAATGAGTGTTGTTGCTGGTTACCCTGGGGGCTGCCATGACTCCTTCATCCTCAGTCAGTCATCCCTCTTTGATAAGTTTGAGGACGGACAAATGCCAGATGGATGGCTGCTGGGTATGTAATTTGATATGTGTAGGCCTGCGTATACTTTGTCCAAATACAGGTGCAGATGTATTAACCTGTAGAAGACATAAGGAAGTGAGAAACCAGTGATCTGTGCAAGGTGATAAAGGCACCAGCCAATCTGTTCCAATATGTAAATTAACATTTAGGAACAGATTGTCTGCTGCCTTTATTACCTTGCACATATCACTGGTTTTTCACTTCCTTATGCCTTCTACAGGTTAATACATCTGCCCCACAGTGTGTTACTTATGTGTTGCTGTATCTTAACATGAATCACGTTACTATATCTGTCTTTTAGGTGATGGAGGATATGGCTGTTTCTCTTGGCTTCTAACTCCATTGTCCCGACCTGATACCCCTGCTGAACACAATTACAATAATGCACATAAGTCCACACGGAATGTGATAGAAAGATGTTTTGGTGTGCTGAAATCTAGTTTTCGGTGTCTGGATAAGTCTGGTGGCCTTTTGTTGTATAGTCCCTCCAAGGTGACTCAAATTGTGTTCTGCTGCTGCTTTCTTCATAACATGTGTTTGCAACAACATCTGCCACATGTTGAGGAGGAGGAGGAGGAGGAGGAACAAAGCAGCCAGCAAGCAGAGGTATTAGAGACATCTGGTGATACTTGGAGTACTGATGTAGGGAGGCAGGTTAGGCAACAGATCATCAATCGCTATTTCTAAGGTAAGCTTGGTTTGCTTATTTCATTTGTTGTGTATTCATAAATAGATGTTTTGCCTTTTTTTCCAAAATCCATTACTCAGAATGTGCCTGTCTCCTTGACACATACAAACATACCCTCGCTATATGAAAAACAAATGTCGCATGTGTATTGTGTGTATTTTTAATCTCAAAACAACAGATTATGAGTGGCATGCATTAAGTCTGGATAAGTGATCGAAAACTTGCAGTGCTAATTTCTTACAAGCCCACATCATCCATTTAGTATTTCACTTTATCATTGTGTGTAACGTCCTAATGCACAGGTTCACAAACTCGGCTCTCAGGACCACACACAGTGCATGTTTTTCTCTTAACCCAGTAGATGCACAGGTGTATGAATTACTCACAGACATATGTTAAAAGGTTCACAGGTGGAGCTTTTTATGTCACTTGTGATTCTGTGAGTAGACCTGCAAAACATGCACTGTGTGGGTTTCTGAGGGCCGAGTTTGAGAACCTGTGTTCCCAAAAAAACACTCCTCAACATATCATATGTTAGCCTTGAGGAATACATGTGTCCCTATGTGTGATGCACTATCATATTTAAGACTCACAAACTTACTGTAATCATGACAAATTTATTTCCTAATGTTTGATGCTGTAAACTTGATGATGTGTAAGTAAATACACAGTTTGCCACACATATACATTATTATACACAGATTTTTTTGTTGTTGTAAAAGTACATATTTGTTTGTTTCAGCATCATGTGTAAAAACATGCTTAATAATTTTTAACACACACAAACATGTCCCAACAATACTGACATTCATTTGGACAATGTTTTACAAACAAAACAAAGGCAACATATTACAAGCTTTTTACGAAACTCAATTGTGTTCTTCTTGTAATGTTGTATAGATAAGATAGCTGAGATATGTATCACTAACATTGTAATTTGGATTGTCTGCAGGCAAAGAGAATGATTGGAATCTAGAAAGAGTAATGATTAGAAAAAAATCAAGGGGTCAGTTTACTTCCTGCTAAAGACATTCTGCCTGGCTGGCAATTATTGTATCTGCAGGCAAAGAGAATGATTGGAATCTAGAAAGAGTAATGATTAGAAAAAAATCAAGTGGTCAGTTTACTTCCTGCTAAAGACATTCTGCCTGGCTGGCAATTATTGTATCTGCAGGCAAAGAGAATGATTGGAATCTAGAAAGAGTAATGATTAGAAAACAATCAAGTGGTCAGTTTACTTCCTGCTAAAGACATTCTGCCTGGCTGGCAATTATTGTATCTGCAGGCAAAGAGAATGATTGGAATCTAGAAAGAGTAATGATTAGAAAAAAATCAAGCGGTCAGTTTACTTCCTGCTAACATGTATGTGTGGCTCCATCAACATTTCCCTCCTCCAATACCAAAAAAAATGTTAATGAATAAATGTGCGTACTAAATTTATGTTTTTTTTGGCCCACTTATAATTAATGATGTTGAAAAAAGGGTCAAGGAGCTAAGTGTTATATTTTTTAAGCAACAAAAACACTTGCTAACTATTTTGAGTTACTTATCACAAATGTCTAATTTGTTTTTTTCACGTTTTTTTGGGTGGCTGCTTGTCCTGCCCTTTGCCTTTAGCACTGTCATGTTGTCGTGCTCTGGTGGACCGTCTTGGTAGTGATGAGACTGGCGTGATATTTGGAGTAGTCGTACCAGAACTGCTGCTTGTTTGCTGTTGGTGCATGCATCTGAGTGTTTCATTCAGGTTAGTGAGGGTGGCATTGAGTTCACGTGTAGCAGCATTTTGATTGTCTACTATTCGGAATAAACTTTAATTAATCTTTTTAATTGTTTTGAAAAATGCTCATATAACTTTGCTGTTGTCTGTGCTGTTCTTCCATTATGCGCTGTAAGTTGCCCATGACCTGTGTAATGTCTGTACGCATGAGTTCCATGTTATTGCCTATTCTGGTTGTTTGCTCATTTTGTCTACTCAGATTTCTTGATATTCTTTTGAGGTGAGATGGTAGGCTTGCAAACATTTGTGTCTGCTTACGCAGGCAATCTTCATTAGTGGCCTGCTGTCTAGCCCAAATGGACCAAAACACCTGATCAGGGCCTTGTGTTCCTGGTGTTGTTGGGCTGTGTTGTGGTGGTGGTGGTGTGCTTTGCTGTGGTGGTGTACTCACAGGTGCTGGGGGGCTCATTCCTTGCATTAATGGCTGCATTTATAAGATGTTTGTGTCCTCCATGTCACTGTGTTGGTGTTGTTGCGAAGGGGTGCTGTTCCCAGGACTCGAAGCTGAAATGTTAAACAAATCCGTTAGCTATCCATATGTTTGTGAAATGTTAAAAAATCACTACACATGGAACACATGTCATTCACTGTTGCTTTCAACTATTCTGGCTAGCAACATCATCACTCATTGCTTAAATACAAACATATGCCTGTTTGAGGCAAATGTGTCTGGTTACTTAATTGTGAAAGCAAACACTTTAGTTTTATTGTAGCTCACACATACTCCACCATAAAAACACATTGGAATACATAATGTGTTACCTTATAGCTTTGTTCAAACAAACATAGTAATGTTTTTATATGTATTTTGCAATGTTACCTCAAGCACACATGTGATTTTTGGAAAAACAACCTTACTTTTTGCAAACAAACCAACATGCTTTTTTGTTGCAGCATCTTATACCCAATGTCATACTGTATGGCTCAAGTGGACATACATATCTTTACTGGATGTGGACAAGGCCATTTAGTTTGGATTCCATTTCAGCTTTTACTTACTGCGGTAAGTATTTTACTTTTGGATGTGTTTTGACTTAATGCGGTTAGGACTGATTTTGATTATGTTCTGACATTTTTCACATATTTTTCAGTTTGATACAATCAAGACGAGGGGAGTGTGGATGACGTCTTGGAGGTGTGTCCAAAATTTGGAGTGGGGGTACAGAACATACGGACGATAATCTTCGTGGCGGGGTAGCCGGTTGTGTTTGTGCCGGGACATACGACCTTGCTTTCTTTTCTGGCACAGGCTTTTTGTGGTGATGTCTTACAGAAGTGCCACTTCTGCTGCTCCATACTTCTTTTGATGGACCTTTTAATGAAAGTGCAATTTTGTTATGCCCATTCCTTTACAAGCATACCCTATACTACAATGGACACTTTACCTGCTTCCGCAGCGTCATCATCATCAGATGTGATAGGAGTTACTGGCCGACGAGGAGTGCTGCTTTTTTCAGACACTGTATAAAATGAATTATATAAAAAAATCATGCTATTGTGTATACATCCACCCATTATGCTTATAAACATTTATTCTTTTAGAAATGCTTGGTTTTTAATTAAAACAAACATAAGGACCAGAAAAAAAAAAACAATGACCAAAACACATTTTGGGATGTTGTATTTTATACCTGGGTCTATCTCCGGCCGACTATGTGACTCACTCTTTCTGCATCGGCGCTGCTTCAGCTGCTGCTGCGGCGGGTTGGTCCGACGTCGCAGTCCGGGCACTGGGTAGGTGGATGTCTGGGGCAGTCATGCGCTATATCAGGCCTTGTCCTCCCAGTGCGCCCATTTGAGAATTAGCTGCTTGTCGCAGTTGCGCTTTGCGACTGCGGGGGCCTTGAGGAATTTTTGTTTTATCGTTGGTTTTAATTACGGCTTTTGCCGGCTGACGAAGTTTTGCGTTTTTGCCTCAAGTCAAATTGGGCGACCCCCCCCCCCGCCTTCTCCCCCGTTAGGGACGCAGGTTAGGTTACCCATTTTCTCCATACTATGTTTCGTTTATTAACCTCACTCACACCCTTCTTTTGCAGGAAGGCAGCTAGATCTGCGCTTTATATGGCTTGTCGGACGTGAGTGGCAATGATCTGGTACGCCGGGTCTTGAGGTCTTGAGGTCTTTTTAGCTTCGTGTTCTGTTTTCTTTAGTTTGAGTTGAGTTTATTCTTCTTGGTTCAGGTGGTGGTGGCAGGTTGGTAACCTGGCAGCTGGCCGGTTTCTGAACGGTTATTTTAGTTTAACTTAAGGAGTTTATTGTTATTAAGTTCGGGTGAACTTTTAGGTATTTTATAGTCTTAGTATTAATTGATGGGCACCACCGTACCGGGTGGGGCCCATATGATAGACAATAAACATGTGTTGATATCGGGGCCAGAGGCCCAATTTTTTACCCCGTAGGGGCGGAGCGTACCTCCGTCCCTACAACTGTTGGTGGGCAGGGGTAGTGGCAGAAGGTCGACCCCTGGCCTTGGATTTTGGGTTTCCGATGTCTGGGATGGAGGCAGGAGGCCGATCCCGGAACATCTGGGGCAGAAGGCCCCCTCACACATATGTTTTTTCTGGCTCGGGATGGAGGCAGGAGGCCGATCCCGGAACATCTGGGGCAGAAGGCCCCCTCACACACATATGTTTATTGCTCTATTTTGTCATATAATTTTGGATCACCCTTATTATGTTGTTTATCATGCTTAACCGTTCTTCTCCCGCCACCTTAGTTAGAGAGGGAAGTCTGCATTTTTAGTTTTAGTATTAATAGGCCTTCCTCTCAGTCAAAATAAAAAGCTGACCCCTTTCACGCCAATTACGGTTGTTGTGTCTTTATTTACTAAGATAAGTGTGCTTGAGTGGCGTGCGAATGCATCTGACGTGTGAAGTTTATGACATTCATTTAATGCAAACCACCATTACGGATTTACATTGCTGCTGAAATGTTACCAAATTAACCAGTTGTCATGCTTTTCTTTAAGAAATTTAAATATTGATACGTTTTAAGAACAAATTATTTAGATAATAACACTACATATAGGGGGTAATTCAGACCTGATGACTCGCTAGCATTTTTTGCTATCAGGTCAGAACTGTGCATTCGTATGCACCGCAATGCAGAGGCGCGTTGCACGGGTACAAAGCGGTTCGTTGCTGTGCGATGGGTTTTATGAAGAATCCATTCGCACAGCCAATCGCAAGAAGATTGACAGGAAGAAGGCGTTTGTGGGTGGCAACTGACCGTTTTCAGGGAGTGGTTGGAAAAACGCAGGCGTGTCCAAGCGTTTGCAGGGCGGGTGTCTGACATCAATTCCGGCCCCGGACAGGATGAAGTGATCGCAGCGGCTGAATAAGTCCTGGGCAACTCAGAAACTGCACAACGTTTTTTTGTACCACTCGGCTGCACATGCGATCGCACACTTGCATAACTAAAATACACTCCCCAATGGGGGCGACTATGCGAACGCAGAACTGCATAAAACAGCTAGTGAGCGATCAGGTCTGAATTACCCCCAAAATCAGCACAATATATATAATGACATCGATTACCTTGTTCAATAATTCAGTGCCTTGAATCTATATTATATTGCGAACATTTTGCAGCAAACTGTCGCTCTCATTACACTCGATACTTACAATGATGAAACCTACTACTGTCACAGCCCGCGCCCCGCAGGCAGACATGCCGGAGGCCAGCCGCTGAAATTCAATCAATGCCTGTAGCTCCACCTCAGACTGCACCAGTACTGCCACAGCACATGCCCCGCAGTCAAACAAGTGGGCGGGCATTGGCAGGCAGGCGGATGGGTGGGCGGCCGCGGGCCTTCAATCAAGGGCAAGGTGTCACAACTGAGGGCCTGAGCTGACGGGAGGCAGCCTCAGTTGTAGGGGCTGAGATGTACCGGAACCTGGGAGGTTGTATCAGACCCCTGGACATGTAAGTAACATGAATAATAACTGCCCGAAGGCGTGACCACGACAACTTGGATAAAAGTCAATGATGTTTATTATGACAACTCCGCAACACAGCAGCAGTAAAAGAAAACGTAAAAGTCAGCAAATAATAAATACAGTTCCTGGGTACTACAGGATGGCAGGAGCCACAGGGCACTGGTAGTGTGAGATAGTTCTTATGATCTTCTAGATGGAAAGTCCTTACCAGGCCCGACTGTAGCAATGGAGATAACCCAGGATTGTGCCAGCTGGTGTTCCAGGAAAAGCTGGGTTGCTGAAGGTAAAACAGCTGCTGTGGATACTGGCTGGAACCAGACTGTTGTTAGCACGGAGTGGATACTGGCTGGAACCAGTTAAATAATAAATGAACTTGGGAGCGATGAAATATGAACTGAAATGTAGAACTTGAGAGCGGAGAAATAATAATACCGGTGGAGAGTGGTAAAGTGTAAAAAGGACACCGGCCCTTTAAGGGAAGCTGTACTCTGCTGGAAGCTGAGCTGGAAGCAGGTAATGTTGTAGCTGGAAACAGATGAATCCACAATGGATTGGAGAGTCAGGCTACACCGCAGGTGGAATGCTGGTGCGGGTCTCTATGGTGGAAGTCTTGAGACAGGAGCTGGAACCTGGAAGACAATCACAGGAGAGAGACAAACAGGAACTAGGTTTGACAACCAAAGCACTGACGCCTTCCTTGCTCAGGCACAGTGTATTTATACCTGCAGCAAGGAAGGGATTGGCTAGGCAATTATGCAGATTAACAATACTGACAACAGATTGGAGGAAATGATCAGCTGACAGAATCCAAGATGGCTGCGCCCATGCAGACACTTGGAGGGAAGTTTGGTTTGTAATCCATGTGGTAATGAAAACAGTAATGGCGGCGCCGACCACTGGAGACAGGAGACGCCAGGCTGACAAGTGCACATCCAACCACGCGGACACAGCGGAGGCCGCGGCTGACGTAATCGCCACTCTGACACTCTGCATGCAGAAGCTCAGGGACGGCGGCGGAGGCCGCGGGAGACGCCATGCCAGATGTAATAAGGCGTTACTGTGACAGCGTCTCAGAGAGACAGGAGAGGATGCAGGAATGTGAACATTAGGATAACAGATGGGATCCGGTCCTGGAGCGCTGAGCCAGCCTTAGGAGGCATCTGATGGGTAAGAAATGGCGTCCAGATACCCGGATCGTGACAGCACCCCCCCCTTTAGGAGTGGCCCCAGGACACTTCTTTGGCTTTTGAGGAAACTTGGAATGGAATCTCCGGACCAAGGCAGGAGCATGGACATCAGAAGCATTGGTCCATGAACGTTCCTCAGGACCATAACCCTTCCAGTCAATAAGATATTGTAGTTGACCGTAACGGTGACATGAGTCCAGGATCTTGGCCACTTCATACTCAACGCCTCGTTGAGTTTGGACTTTCGGAGTTGGAGGAAGTGAGGAATGAAACCGATTCAAGATCAGCGGTTTCAACAGGGAAACATGGAATGTCCTGGGTATTTTTAAGAAGGGAGGCAACTGGAGTCTGTAAGCAACAGGATTGATGACTTGTTCAATCTTGAAAGGACCGATATAGCGAGGTGCAAACTTCATACTGGGAACTCTTAACCTCAAATTCTTCGTGGATAACCATACCCGATCACCCACCTTGAGAGCAGGAACTGTTCGACGCTTCTTATCCGCAAACTTCTTGTACCTGAACGATGCCTTGAGCAGAGCTGATCGTACGCTCTTCCAGATATTGGCAAACTGATGCAAGGTGATATCCACTGCAGGAACAGAAGTTGCTGGAAGCGGTTGGAACTCAGGAACTTTAGGGTGGAATCCAAAGTTAGTGAAGAATGGTGTTGAAGCAGATGAAGAATGATACTGGTTGTTATGACAGAACTCGGCCCAGGGAAGTAATTGAACCCAGTCATCTTGAGAGGAGGACACATAGATGCGGAGGAAGGCCTCCAAGTCCTGATTCACCCTCTCGGTTTGACCATTGGTCTGAGGATGGTAAGCCGTGGAAAACTTTAGCTTGACTTGGAGGACTTGACATAAACTTTGCCAGAATTTGGCTGTGAATTGAACTCCTCGATCTGAGATAATTTCTTCAGGAAGACCGTGGAGTCGGAAGATCTCTTGTATGAATACTTGAGCCAACTTGGAAGCTGACGGAAGACCGGTGAGAGGAATGAAGTGTGCCATCTTGGTGAACCGGTCAACTACCACCCAGATGGTATTGAACTTGTTGCACATGGGTAAGTCTGTAATGAAATCCATCGACAAGTGGGTCCATGGTCGACGGGGAACGGATAGTGGAACCAGTTGCCCCGCAGGCGACTGGCGGGATACTTTATGTTGGGCACACTTTGGGCAAGATGCAATAAACTCCAAGACGTCCTTTTTCAGAGTTGGCCACCAATAGGACCTAGAGATAAACTCCAGGGTTTTTTGGATACCTGTATGTCCGGCAAAACGGGAAGCATGGGCCCAATGCATGAGCTTCTTCCTTAGCATCGGCTTCACAAAACTTTTCCCTGATGGGGGCGTAGAGTCCATCCCTACCGTGGAGAATGCCAACGGATTTATAATAGGATGCTTGTCTGAAGACTCTGACTCATTTTCTTGCTCCCATGAGCGGGAAAGGGCATCGGCCTTGCGATTCTGAGAGCCCGGACAGAACTGGAGTTTAAAGTCGAACCTGGAAAAGAAAAGTGCCCATCTGGCCTGACGAGGGTTGAGACATTGTGCGCCCTTCAGGTATAAAAGGTTCTTGTGGTCTGTAAGGATGGTGATTAAATGAGAAGCTCCCTCCAACAGATACCTCCACTCTTCTAGAGCGAGCTTGATGGCTAGCAACTCCTGGTCGCCAATGGCATAGTTGCGCTCAGCTGGGGAGAACTTCCGGGAGAAGAAACTGCAAGGATGTAAATGGCCATCTTTAGCCCTCTGAGATAACACCGCTCCTACTCCAACGGAGGAGGCATCCACCTCTAGGATGAAAGGAGAGTCGATGTCAGGCTGTTTCAGGACAGGCGCAGAGATGAACCTCTGTTTTAAAAGATGAAAAGCTTGCATGGCTTCTTCAGACCACTTGGACGGGTTAGCACCCTTCTTGGTGAAAGCAGTAATAGGCGCCACAATGGTGGAAAAGTCTCGTATAAACTTTCGGTAATAATTGGCGAACCCTAAGAACCTCTGGACCCCTTTGAGGGTTAAGGGTACCGGCCAATTCTGAATTGCTTGTAGTTTCTCAGGATCCATCTCTAGTCCGGAACCGGACACAATGTACCCTAGAAACGGAATGGACTTGACTTCAAAGACGCATTTTTCTAATTTGCAATAGAGATGATTGACACGGAGACGGGACAGAACCTCTTTAACCCAAAAACGATGTTCCTCTAAATCGTTGGCAAAAATGAGGATATCGTCTAGATAGACCACGACATGACGGTATAGAATGTCTCTGAAAATCTCATTGACAAAATGCTGGAAGACAGCTGGAGCATTGCTCAATCCGAAGGGCATGACGAGGTACTCATAATGTCCGTCACGGGTGTTAAAGGCGGTCTTCCACTCGTCACCCTCACGGATCCGGATGAGATTGTATGCACCTCGCAAGTCCAGCTTTGTAAAGATGGTAGCTCCGCTAACTCTGTCAAAGAGCTCAGTAATCAGGGGTAAAGGATAACGGTTCTTGATGGTAATGTCGTTCAAACCTCTGTAGTCGATGCACGGCCGCAGACCACCATCTTTCTTTTTTACAAAAAAGAAGCCTGCGCCGGCTGGGGAAGAAGAAGGTCGAATGAACCCCTTTGCTAGGTTCTCTTTAATGTATTCCTCCATAGAATGCGTCTCAGGCAGAGACAACGGATAAGTTCGGCCTCGAGGTGGAACCTTCCCTGGAACGAGATCAATCGGGCAGTCCCATTCTCTATGAGGAGGAAGGATATCAGCAGAAGCTTTACTGAACACATCCGTGAAATCTTGATATGGAGGAGGTGGAACATCAGACGACCTGGGGGAGGAAGAACAGACAGGCAATACTTTAAACAAACATGTCTCTGCACAGGAGGAACCCCATGCCAGGATTTGCGTAGTCGTCCAATCAATTGTAGGATTGTGAAGACGGAGCCATGGAAGGCCCCGGACCACAGGATGTGTGGCTCTTGGAATCACTAAAAGTGAAATAAGTTCGGAATGAAGAACTCCCACTCTCAGACGAACTGGTAGAGTCCTTAGAGCAATAACAGTATCAAAAATTTTACTGCCATCCACGGCAGTTAAGGAAAAGGAGGAAGGAAGTCTCTCGGTGGGTAGGGACCACCGTTTAACATAGGCTTCAGTAATAAAGTTCCCAGCTGCTCCGGAATCAAGGAGAGCAATGACGTTCCGATAACGTTGAGCAACTTGAAGCGAGACTGGGAGATTACAATCATGAGGAGATGGAGAGGAGATCATTACTCCTAGCCGGCCCTCTCCTGGGCGAGCTAGGGTTTGGAGTTTTCCCGGACGTTCGGGACAGGCATTGATGGTGTGAGACGGAGCTGCACAGTAAAGACAAAGAGACTCAGAGAGACGTCTTCGGCGCTCAGCAGGAGTTAAACGGGAACGGCCAATTTGCATGGGCTCATCTTTAGATGGTGACAGTTGACGAGGAGGAGGAGCAGAAGATTTTGGAGCAGATGATCTTCCACGCTCAGTTGCTCTCTCTCTGAAACGTAAATCAACTTTCGTGCAGAGTGAGATTAGCTCATCTAACTTAGAAGGTAAGTCTCTGGTAGCTAACTCATCTTTAATAAGCTCAGATAAGCCATGCCAGAATGCAGCATACAGGGCCTCGTCGTTCCATGCCAGTTCGGATGCCAGGATCTGGAACTGTATCAGATATTGTCCTACAGTACGTGACCCCTGGCGTAAACGGAGAATCTCGGATGAAGCTGAGGTTACCCGGCCTGGCTCGTCGAAGATGCGCCTGAATGTTGACACGAATGCAGTGTAAGAAGATAGCAGGGTGTCGGACCTCTCCCATAACGGTGATGCCCAGTCAAGGGCGGAGCCACTGAGAAGAGAGATGATGTAGGCAATTTTTGTACGGTCACTGGGAAAATTGCCAGGTTGTAGCTCAAACTGAATCTCACACTGGTTGAGAAATCCCCTGCAGAATCTTGGAGATCCGTCAAATTTTGCTGGCGTTGGAAGATGAAGACGTGGAGCAGAAATGGGTAAGGTGGGTGGGGTTATAGCTGGAGTCACTGTGGTTGACGCACCAGATGCGCCTGATCCACGGAGAGTTGTCTGAATCCCATCCAGCCGAGTAGAGAGATCCTGGAGACAGCGGATGATGTGGCCCTGTGCAGCCTCCTGATGTTCTAGTCGGGCTGCCAGTTCTTGCATCGGCCTGGCCGCTTGATCCTGGTCTCCGGCTGGATTCATTAGGTCAGTGCTTACTGTCACAACTGAGGGCCTGAGCTGACGGGAGGCAGCCTCAGTTGTAGGGGCTGAGATGTACCGGAACCTGGGAGGTTGTATCAGACCCCTGGACATGTAAGTAACATGAATAATAACTGCCCGAAGGCGTGACCACGACAACTTGGATAAAAGTCAATGATGTTTATTATGACAACTCCGCAACACAGCAGCAGTAAAAGAAAACGTAAAAGTCAGCAAATAATAAATACAGTTCCTGGGTACTACAGGATGGCAGGAGCCACAGGGCACTGGTAGTGTGAGATAGTTCTTATGATCTTCTAGATGGAAAGTCCTTACCAGGCCCGACTGTAGCAATGGAGATAACCCAGGATTGTGCCAGCTGGTGTTCCAGGAAAAGCTGGGTTGCTGAAGGTAAAACAGCTGCTGTGGATACTGGCTGGAACCAGACTGTTGTTAGCACGGAGTGGATACTGGCTGGAACCAGTTAAATAATAAATGAACTTGGGAGCGATGAAATATGAACTGAAATGTAGAACTTGAGAGCGGAGAAATAATAATACCGGTGGAGAGTGGTAAAGTGTAAAAAGGACACCGGCCCTTTAAGGGAAGCTGTACTCTGCTGGAAGCTGAGCTGGAAGCAGGTAATGTTGTAGCTGGAAACAGATGAATCCACAATGGATTGGAGAGTCAGGCTACACCGCAGGTGGAATGCTGGTGCGGGTCTCTATGGTGGAAGTCTTGAGACAGGAGCTGGAACCTGGAAGACAATCACAGGAGAGAGACAAACAGGAACTAGGTTTGACAACCAAAGCACTGACGCCTTCCTTGCTCAGGCACAGTGTATTTATACCTGCAGCAAGGAAGGGATTGGCTAGGCAATTATGCAGATTAACAATACTGACAACAGATTGGAGGAAATGATCAGCTGACAGAATCCAAGATGGCTGCGCCCATGCAGACACTTGGAGGGAAGTTTGGTTTGTAATCCATGTGGTAATGAAAACAGTAATGGCGGCGCCGACCACTGGAGACAGGAGACGCCAGGCTGACAAGTGCACATCCAACCACGCGGACACAGCGGAGGCCGCGGCTGACGTAATCGCCACTCTGACACTCTGCATGCAGAAGCTCAGGGACGGCGGCGGAGGCCGCGGGAGACGCCATGCCAGATGTAATAAGGCGTTACTGTGACAACCCACACACTGAACCCATTATAGACATGCCTATGGTTTCACTATAGTTAAAGGCATACTTATCAGAAATGGTGTTTATAGAGAAATGTTATCCCATGGTTGGACTGACCCATAGTATAATTTATAGTATAATTCAATTCAAGTATCCAGGACAGCTATGGGGTTGAACCTAGCGCCCTCATATGCTAACCTATATATGAACTACTATGAAAACACATACATAATGCCTTATTACGGAGACAAGATACTTTATTTTGGATGCTATATTGACAATTTGTTTTTTGTTTGGAGGGCTATAGATGCAGAATTAAGGGTGATGATTGAGATGTTTAATGCGCTTGATAGTCCAATACGCTTTACTTACCAGTTAGCACAGGACACTCTAAACTTTCTTGATGTGACGATTATTCTGGAAGGTGGTTGGTTGAACTCTACGTTATACAGAAAAGAAACAGATCGAAACACTATCTTACATGCAAAGAGCCAACATCCTTGCACTTTAAAGTCCTGTTGGAGAAAGAGCGCTATATAAATTATTATTATTATTATTATTATTATTAAAGGAGTCTCTCCCGATCTCGCAATTTATGTGCATCCTGCACTATAATACATCTTTGGTAAATACTGAAACTCAAATTGATGAAATTGTAAACTATTTTCTTGAGGGTGGCTATACTTGGAAGACCATCTTTAGATGTTTAAAAAAAGCCAGACTTAGGCACTCACAGCAGGTACAGTAGATTTTCCAAGATGATCAGTTGATTCTAAGAGAATAATCTTTACATCTACTTATGACACAGCTTCTATAAGGATGGAAAAAGTCCTTAAAAAGCACTGGTCGCTCATTTCTATGGACCCCACATTTGGGGACATCAGTCCACTCTCGCCCATGTGTGCTTATCTTAAAAGACCGAAACTAAAGCAGTTATTAATGCGAATGATGCTACAGCCTGATGATCACTCAGGCCAATGGCTATCAAAAGGAAAGGCCGGCTGTTACAGATGCACCAATTGTGTGACTTGCAGGTCAATGATGACTGGGACATATTTCCGACACCCACATAGTGGGAATAAAATCTTTATCTGTCATTGGTAACACTGCAGGATGGATTTCATCATCCATATTGTCATATGCCCATGTGGGAATTATTACGTGGGTATGACAACCAGAAGTTTTAGAGATCGAATGGCAAATCACCATTACTCAATACGTACTGCCCTTCTTACTAAAGACACTGATAAGCCTGTGGCTAAGCACTTTCTCTCTGAGTGGCACACTGTGTCAAGTCTTAAATGTATGCTGTTTGATCATATTCCAGTCCTCCCACGTGGTGGGGACCATGAAAAATTACTGTGCCAATGTCAAATCCGATGAATTTACCAACTTTATACCCTAGCTCTGAAGGGTTTAAATGAACATAATTTGTATAACATTTTTCTAAAATAAATAATTATATATTCAAATAACTTTTTGCGCAATAACATGCTGGCCCTTGCCAAGCGCAATAACATGATGGCCCTTGTGAAATGTCTTGTTATTATATGCTAATTTTATGTGTATTTTTAACTATGTATGTGGGTAAAATCTGACATGTGCCCCCTCTGATGTGGCAGCATTAGTAATTCTGATCATCTAATATTGTGAAGCAATTTTTGTTATCTAATATTGTGAATCATTATGATATATCTTTAATAAGGAAAAACTTGCAAAATCAGTTATAATTGATTTTTTTTTAAAAATAAACAAAAAATTAAATTAAAAATAACGAGTTACCAATGTTTACAGCTCTTTTCAGAGTCTTTGTGTTTGGCAGCACTGAATTGGTCCTTATACAAGCTGCATTATCTTTCCCTATCTTACCCTACTCGTTGCTGGTGTCCTCCTCCGTCCTGTTTTATCGTAGCCCGTCCTGTTGCAATTTTCCGCAAGCTGATACCCTGCTCACCGCCGCTGATTGTCATTCCGCCCACCGCCGCCAACAAGAGCACGGGGCTCACCTTTGAACTTGTGCCGCCAGCTCACGCAGCACGCTGCTGCAGGACGGGTATTCACCGTTGAATATGTCTCTGCTGTTTTGCAAGTGTTGATATATTTGCTAATTATTGATCCAGCAGAGACATGTGCTCAGTGTAAATATTATGGTGCTTTTTGATATTATAATATTATGACAATGAGGTCGCTTGTTGACGAAGCTAAGTAACACAAGTGTGCAGCACAAACCCCTGGCCCATCTAGGAGTGGCACTGCAGTGGCAGACAGGATGGCACTTTTAAAAACTAGGCTCCAAACAGCTCATCATGCAAAGAAGAAAAAGAGGTGCAATGAGATAGCTGGATGAATTTACTAAGCGATACAAGGGTGTGGCAAAAACACCTGGTCCATCTAGGAGTGGCACTGCAGTGTCAGACAGGATGGCACTTTTAAAAACTAAGCCGCAAACAGCTCATCATGCAAAGAAGAAACAAAGGTGCAATGAGGTTGCTGGATGACTTTGCTAAGTGTGCGGCACAAACACTATGCCCATCTAGGATTGGCATGCAGTGGCTGAATAATGAAATTGGACCACAATTTTTCGGGCAACCGACAGCATCCCCTTCATGCCCCTGTCATTTATAAAAAAATTCTGCACAACAAAATTAATTTTATGTGCAAAAACATGGGACAATGCTGGAATTTGCCGAGATGTAATGCACGCACAATATTGGTGGACTTATACGGCAGTACCTCTGGACATATACGGCAGTACCACTGGACTTATATGGCTGCACCACTGGACTGGACTTATACGGCAGTACGCCTGGACTTAAACGGCATTACCCCTGAACTTATACACCAGTGCTCCTGGATTTATACGGCAGTACCCCATGACTTATACGGCAGTACCAGTGGACTTATATGGCAGTACCACTGGACATATACAGCTGCACCACTGGTCTGTACTTATACGGCAGTACCACTGGATTTATATGGCAGTACCCCTGGACTTATATGGCAGTACCCCTGGACTTATATGGCAGTATCACTGGACTTATATGGCAGTACCACTGAACTTATATGACTACAGCACTGGACTGGACTTATACTGCAGTAACACTGGACTTATACAGCAGAACACCTGCACTTATACAGCAGTATCCCTGGATTTTTACAGTAGTACCACTGGACTTATACGGCAGTACCCCTGGACTCATATGGCTGCACCACTGGACTGGACTTATATGACAGTACCCCTGGACTAATATGGCAGTACCCCTGGATTTATGCCACAATACCCCTGAACTTATACAGCAGTACTACTGGACTTATATGGCTGCACCACTGGACTGGAATTTTACGGTTGCACCACTGGACTGGACTTATACGGCAGTAACCCTGGACTTATACAGCAGCACCACTGGACTTATGGAAGCACAGGACACCACCACTGGACGGATGCAGCACAAGACAGCACCATTGCACTGGACTGGACTTATACAGCAGCACTGGACTTATGACAGCACAGGACACCACCACCGGACTGATGCAGCACAAGACAGCACTGGAATGACACAAAAGAGCAGGTAGCCACACCACTTTCCCGCACAGACACTGAGAAGACACGTCCTCTCGCTACACTCTCCAGGACTGGAGTGAAAATGGCGGCGATGTGTGGCTTCTTATATGGAATCCAAAACCGGTGAGAATCCGACAGTGGAATGATAATGTTTTGCCTCATTCTGGTTTACGAGTCTGGCAGGAAGTCCCGAGTCGAACTCGGATCCCGGCTCGGGAAGTGATGTTTGGTAGGTTTCGGTTCTTAGCAAACCGAACCCGCTCATCCCTAATATATATATCTCTCCAATGGTTGCCACTCCTCGTCTGGAGTGTGGTCACACTTCTAAACATGAGCTCCTATGACTGCATTCCCCCGGTGGGCCTTCATGCCCCAGTCTGACACTGCAATACATTTACAAAAATATTACTAACCACAGCTATGCTCTTGTGTTTTACTAATGTTTAATTGGAGTAATTAAAGCTATATTGAACTGTTAGATGTTTGTTTTATTTATTTGGGTAAAGCATAAGGGACTTGACAGAACCTAATTACATACATTGTTTATTGCTTCTTATTAATCAATAGGTTAAGTCTGCACAACATTTAGATATGCTTATAACCTTTTGCCTGTACATACAGATGTTTTGCTTGTGAGCCTACATACAGAATGTTACAAAAAAGTACCAGACACAGAGCCAAGGACAACCTGATTTCACTGTCCTCATTCCCTCAATATCTGGTATTAAGACTATAATTATGTAGTATGTAAACTTTACATCATTCCTGGTATAAATGACTAATACCCCTTTCACATTGCACAAATAACTTGTTTTCGACCCGGTATATTGCCAGGTCAACACGGGTCGCTGTGCGGTGTGAAAGGGGCCATGGACGAATACCCATGTCGGCTCACCCAGTAATTCAAGAGGGAGAGGCGGGGCGGAGATGATCTGATTGCCAGTACCGCCTCCGCATCCGCCCCTGATGCTGGCACCGTCCCGCCCATTGATGGCAACCTGACCCGGCATATTGTGATCTGAAAGTGGTATAAGAGATATATCTTAAGTGCATTATTCTGGATTAGAATTGCTCGATATGTGCAGTATGTTGCTGTAATTGAATATTTTTTTAATAAATAAAATACTCTTCTGTTTGCATTTCAAACATTTTTGTGGACAGTTCTAATTGTATAAAAAGATATTTCCATATCAGTGGTCTAAACCAATGAGGCCAAACTCTGAAAGGCTTTTTGGAATTTGGTGCATAGCGATCAGGCCATAGAATGTCATTCCGAGTTGTTTGCTCGCTAGCAGTTTTTAGCAGCCGTGCAAACGCATTGCCGCCTCCCACTGGGAGTGTATTTTAGCTTAGCAGAAGTGTGAACGAAAGGATCGCAGAGCGGCTACAAAATATTTTTTTGCAGTTTCAGAGTAGCTTCAGACCTACTCAGCGCTTGCGATCACTTCAGACTATTTAGTTCCTGTTTTGACATCACGAACACACCCTGCGTTCACCCAGCCACGCCTGCATTTTTCCTGTCATGCCTGCGTTTTTTCAAACACTCCCTGAAAACGGTCAGTTGACCGCCAGAAACGCCCTCTTCCTGTCAATCACTCTGCGGCCAGCAGTGTGACTGAAATGCTTTGCTAGACCTTGTGTGAAACTACATCGTTCTTTGCAATAGTATGACGCCCGTGCCGTTTTTTTGCCTGATCGATGTCCAGCGAACAAAAGCAGCTTGAGAACAACTCGGAATGACCCATATAGTCCCCACTGATAATAATGGGAACTGCAATTTGCAGTGGTAATTAGCCTTTTACTGGAGATTTCTGTGAAACTACCTGCATTAGGCTATTAGAACTTAGATACAAAGGGCCTAATTCAAGGTTGATTGCAAAATATCATTACACACCAATGGGCAAAACCATGTGCACTGCAGGTGGGGCAGATATAACATGTGCAGAGAGAGTTAAGGGCCCTACACATTGATCGATCCGCCGCCCAGCTTCCCGACGGCGGATACGACCGACGGGCAACCCGGCAGCGGGGGTGCAGTGATGGGGGGAGTGAAGTTTCTTCACTTCCCCCTGTCACCCGGCTCTATAGCAGTGCATGCAAATATGGACGAGATCATCAACATTGGCTTGCATGCACAGGCGACGGGGCACCAGCGATGAACGTGCGCTAGGCCATGCATTGTTCATCGCTGGTGCCTCTGCACTAAAAGATATGAACGGTGTCTCGTTCATTAATGAATGAGATCGTTCATATATTTCACTATTATCGCCCAGTGTGTAGGGCCTATTAGATTTGGGTGGAGTGTGTTCAAACTGAAATCTAAATTACAGTGTAAAAATAAAGCAGCCTGTATTTACCCTGCCCAGAAACAATACAACCCAGCCAAATCTAACTCTGCACATGTTATATCTGCCCACCCTACAGTGCACAATAATTTTGGGATATTTTTCTTTTTAAAATGCCATTATTACTGGTTTAATAAAATAAGGTTCCAGAAGTAATTTTTAATATTGTCCTGGAAAGACTGTGGACAGAGAGAGACAAAGGCTGCTGTAGGCTGAGTCCAATGGGCTCTGAAGCTGAAAGTGCAAGGAATACCAAACATCTATAGATATTATGAGCTGTGTTCACAACTTTCCCTTGAGGTTATGAACACATTAAAATGAGGGACATGATATATTTTTATACTATGACTTGGTTCCCAGACACTGGTTATCAAAACTGTCCTGGATGATAGAGGCAGCAAAAATTATTCCTTTCAGAAGTGAATCAATCAACTTTGCTGTCTCCCACAATATATAACCTAGCATTTTGAAATTCCAAAATTACTTTCCAGAATTCATGAAAATACCAGGAAATTAGATCCTGAATGCAAGTACAGTATTCTAAAATGCTTGCCTGTCACATATTATGAGCAGTGATGTAGCCAGGGAGGGAACAGAGGGAGCAATTGCTCCACCTGCTGAAAAATTATTTAAAATAGCACTTATGCAGCTGACTTTGTTTTTTATTATGCAGACACCTCCAGAGCTCCCTCCTGGCACCTGTGCCCAGTGATGTGTGGGCTGTAAATAGCAGTGACATGCGTTCAGATGAAGCAGATCCTCTCCTGTCATACTCCAGTATGCTCCAGAGTTTTGACTATCTTGCGCCATCTTGAACTCATTTATTATGTTATGTGATCCAAAAATTATAATGGGTTCATGAACAGAGTTAGCTGTGTATTCATTGTATGTATATTCAGGGTCAGCTGTGTATTCAATGTATGTGATTTCTCATTGATGATCCCTGCATCCCTGAGCATTAAGCCACACACACCTACAGCTGTGTATGCAATGTATGTGATTTCTCATTGATGATCCCTGCATCCCTGAGCATTAAGCCACACACACCTACAGCTGTGTATTCAATGTATGTGAATTCTCATTGACAATCCCTGCATATCTGTGCATTAATCCACACACACCTTCAGCTATGTATTCAATGTATGTGATTTCTCATTGGCATCCTGCAAACTACAGCTCCTAATCTGAATTCACACTAATCAGAATCAGAATCAGCTTTATTGGCCAGGTGTACTCACGTACACTAGGATTTTTTTGCAGTACAATGCATCGTCAAGCAGCAACATGAAGAGGGAATACATAGCATAAGAAAAATAATTTAGCAGTGTATGTAACTGTATTTGTATAATATTAGTACTTGCTTGTAGTTGATATTATCTCTTCTGAAGATGTTGTTTAGTGGAGTGGAGTTTATTGAGCATACATGGACTGGTGTTTACCTAACACAGGGTAATTTAAGTCCTTTGAATAGATGTCCAATTGGCTTTAAATGAAGCCTTTGTTAATTAGACCTAGTATATGTTTGCATTCAGTTATGGGGCAGTTGTCGGAGTGTGGAAATATACAAAGTGAGGAAATTACAAAGTTAGGAATATTTTAAAATAACAGTTAAATTAACAGTTGAACAAACATTGAAAACATTAGAAACCAGGTAATTTCACCATTTAACTTGCATTTTCCTTATGCATTTACCTAACTATCTATACTTTTATTTAGAAAACACAATGTACCACAAACTGTTTTTCCTAATAGCACTTTATGGTATCCTCTATAAAATAACAACTTCCTTCACTATTCCTGTTATTCATCGCTCCATATACATTGCAGCCTCATTAATCTACTCCCCTCTTATTAACACTCATGAGATTTTAACTATGTACACTAACTGTAACATCCTCAACCTGTCACCATAAGAAACTATCACACACCTCCCCCAACTATAACTATCTCTATTTTCTTCTGTTTCTACTAGCTGGTGACATATCCCCAAATCCAGGTTCCATCCACATACCACACTCACATACAGCTGATTCACAACGGAATATAAATCCAACAAATCTTATAAACATCACATGTCTTCCATCTCCCTCCAAGTCACTAAAATGTGCTTTATGGAATGTATGCTCTGTTTGCAACAAATTAACATATATTCATGACCTTTTCATTTATATAAAACTCAATATGCTAGCTATAACAGAAACATGGCTCACACAATCAGAAACTTCCTCCCCTGCAGAACTGTCACATGGTGGCCTCCACTTCACACACACCCCCAGGCCTGGTAACTGTAAAGGAGGTGGGGTTGGAATATTACTGTCCAAATCTTACACACACTCTGTTTTACCACCTGTTCCTTCACTCACATTTACATAATTTGAAGTACATTCTATTAGGATTTACACCGCTTTCCCTCTGCATGTTGCAGTTATCGATCACCCATCTGGGCAACCCAAAACGTTTCTGGAAGATTTTTCAGCTTGGCTTCCTCACTTTTTATCCTCTGGCATCTCCACCATCATTATGGGTGATTTCAATATATTTGTTGACAGTCCACTATCTCCCCATGCCTCCAAACTACTCTCTCTAGCCTCTTCTCTTGGCCTCTCCCAATGAACTGACTCCCCGACTCATCAGGAGTGCCGCTGCCTTGATCTTGTTTTCACCAGACTATGCTCTGTTTCTGAACTCATGAACATTCCTGTCCGTATCTCAGATCGCAAACTTATCACCTACATGCTCTTCTCCATTACTTTAAACTCAATGTCCCTGAAGTCTACCAAGCCACCTCTAACCCGCAGAAATATTAACGCTATTAATTTTCAACAAATACAGATGGAGCCTCACTTATCTTGCCTACTCTGCTGCGCCTAGGTGCAGCATGGCTTGTTAGCATAAGCCTTTCATCTATTGTTCTCAGCTGCAATACAATACAGAGAGAACAATACAGCAGGGGATTAAGTCATTACAGCAGGGGATTAAGTCTGACTGTTCTGGCTCAATTAATCCTATTAAAGGGATAGATCAGCATGGCTCCATCTGTATCTACCTCACTGCAACCACTGCTCTCACCAATTTCTACATTCACCCCTCCTGATACTGCTGTATCACACCTTAACGAAACTCTAGAAACAGCACTCAATGAAGTGGCTCTGGCTACTCATCACACTCCACGTAGATTTAGATGTCAACCGTGGCACTCTAAATACACAAGACACCTACAAAAACTCTCACGTAAAGTAGAACGCCAGTGGTGTAAATCTCGTAGTTCAAGTGACTTTCTCACATATAAGACTGTGTACCACTCTTATCGTAATGCTCTGGACACTGCCAAACAAACATTTTTCCAGTCTCTCATCTCTGCTCAAGCCTGTAGCCCCAAGCGACTTTTTAATAAATTTAAATCACTTCTTGTCCCTCCCTCATCCAACCCACCAGCCACTATCAGTGTGCAAGATCTTGCTTCCTATTTTAAGGACAAGATTGATAAGATTCAAAATGAAATGGTGTTCTCTTCCACAGCCAGTTACCTGTTCAATTCCCTTCCTGAACCATCTAACACCTTCTTTTCATTTGATCCTACAAATGAAGGTGAAGTATCTGCACTCTACTCATCTGCCTACTCTACTACCTCCTCCCTTCACTCTATACCCTCACAAATTAGTAAAGCTCTATCTGCTGTGCTCATCCCAACATTAACTAAAATCTACATTCTTTCTCTATGTCTGCTAGTATCTTTCCTTCTCTGTACAAGCATGCCGTGATTACTCTCATTCTGCAAAAACTAAATTCTGACCCTAACTCTCTCTCAAACTACCTTCTTATCCCTCAGTTCCCATGCCCCTCCAACCTACTTGAGAGACTTGCCTACACTCACCTCACACACTTTCTTAACTCACACAGCTTACTGGACCAACTTCAGTCAGGATTTTATGCCTAACACTCCACAGAGACAGCACTAAGGTAGTGAATGGATTTGGTCACTGCTTAATCTATAGGCCATTACTCACTACTTATTCTCCTTGATCTCTCTACTGATTTTGACACTGTTGACCACTCTCTTCCCATACATAAACTACAATCTCTAGGTCTTTAGGACACAGCCCTTTCTTGGTTCTCATCCTATGTATTTAATTGCTCTTTCAGTGTTCGTTTCTCTGATTCGACCTCTTCACTACCTCTCTCAGTTGGAGTACCGCAAGGCTCACTCTTAGATCCTCTGCTTTTCTCTATCTATACCATATCTCTTGGCAAACTAATCAACTCTTTCAGATTTTAGTACCATCTGTATGCAGATGATACTCAAATCTACCTACCCTCCCCAGATTTGTCACCATCTGTATTGGGCCATGTCACTGAATGCCTTTATGCCATTTCATCTTGGATGACATCTCGCCACCTCAAACTTAATATTTCAAAAACAGAATTAATTATTTTTCCACTGGCCAATAGTAGTTACCAACATGATATCTCTATCACTGTTGATAACTCAGCAATCATCCCTACCCTACAAGCTTGCAGCCTAGGTGTCATTCTTGACTCTGAACTTTCCTTTGTTCCCCACATTTAATCTGTTTCAAGAACATGTTACATTCATCTAAGAAACATCCAAAATACGACCATATCTTACACAAGACACAGCAAAAACTCTAATCCATGCTCTCCTTATCTCCCATATTGATTATTGTAATAGTCTCCTGACCGGTCTTCCCAAACATAGGCTCTCACCACTACAATCCATTTTGAATGCAGCTGCGAAGCTAGACGTTCATCATCTGCAGATCCACTCTGTCAGTCGGAGGGACTGGTCACTGGTATTCTACTGTATTAAATATAAAATACTATTACTTACATACAAGGCTATTAACCAAACTGCACCAACATACATCTCTTCACTCATCTCAAAATATCTCTCTACCCGACCTCTCCGCTCTGCACAAGATGTGTCTCTCATCCACAAGTATTACTTGTTCACACTCAAAATTACAGGACTTTATCTGGGCTTCACCCACTCTGTGGAATGCCCTGCCATGCACAATAAGACTCACCTATAGTCTCCAAACCTTTAAACTTTTCCTGAAAACACCTCTTCAGACAAGCCTATCAAATTCCAGACCCACCCACATAACCTTCAATGCTTCCCTTTCTAATTACATCCCCTCTGTACAGTCCACATGACCTCACATATTTTCTATTCCAACATTGCTGGGTGATCATATCATTCAACCCATTAAGAATCTAGCAATCGAGCGGGACACTATGCAATAGGTAACATCTATCCTTGTGTATCATGCCTATTTCCCTATAGATCGTAAGGTTGTGAGCAGGGCCTTCCTACCTCTATGTCTGTCTGTTTTTACCCAGTTTTGTTCCATTACTGTTGTTCTAATTGTAAAGCGCAATGGAATATGCTGCGCTATATAAGAAACTGTTAGTAATAATACATAGAAATATCTTCTTTGTGTTATTCTAATATTTTTTATAGTCAAAACTGTGGAATATACTGGAGTATTATAGGTGAGGCTCTGCCTCCCCTGCCTATCTTGTCTGAACATCTCTTATCAAAATTCACAAAATTTCCATCCGTACTGTACTGTACAGTATATACTGCTGCATCTTTGTATAATGCCCACTTGAACCCACAGGTTTATATGAAATGTAGAGAAATAGTAGAGAACAGCGCCTATGTGTATCTATTAGAACACAGGGATCGGAATAATTTCTTTCCTAGAACCCCTTTACACAACACACCTCATCAGTGAATGAGTGGCAGCCTTTATACAGTGTGTAGATAAAGATAGGAAAATGGAGTAAATAAAAGCGCCTACTAGTGTTGGTGAAAAGACCTGTGCATTCAGGTGTAATCATTAAAACAATGAATAACAACTTAGCTTCAAATACTTTCAGGCTGATGACTCTTAGAAGCAGGGCATGTGAAAAAAAGATAAAAGCAACATAGTGTGTACTGTTTTTAAGAACAATAAATTTTACAGCAGCTCAAGAATTAGGCATTTTGCTTGTTCCAATAATTATTAAGAGAGCAGGATAAAAGTAAAAACAGCAACAATTTTAATAGGCACAGTCCTGCCACAAATGCAGGTAACAAATGTACAAGAATATACTTAAAAAAGGCAATTCATCTGTCCATAATGCAAGTAGCACACATACAGGATTGAATAATAAAAACAGCTTATCTGTCCGCATAGAGGGAGTCCAGAGGGTAGGTAGACATCACGATAGAAGGGATCCTGATGGTAGGAAGACCGTCACCAGAATCCCAACACCTGTTGGAATGCCAACGCTTGAATCCCAACATCTATATTCCCGAATGTAAGTATTATGGGGAGTTATAGGGTTAGGCTGTAGGGGGAGGGTTAGGCTGCAGGGAGAGAGCTAGAGTTAGGCTGCAGGAGGGAAGGGTTAGGGGAAGTATTAGGGTTAGTTGAGTTACAGGCAGTCAGGAGGCCGGTTTTGGTATTCTGATCACCGGCATCCTATCCAACCAGTATCCGCCAGTATCCTGTACCCAACCCATTCATATATGTGTGTGTAAATCTGAATCTGATCCTAGCCAGTGCCTCCTCAGCCATTTACCTCACACACAAGACTGTGATGAGAGCATGCAGAACAGCAGGTGTAGTTCTCACAAGGAAAATAAATTCTGCTGCTGCTGATACTTTCGTAGAAGGGAGAAATATTCACTTGGAGAACAGTCCAAGATCTCCTGTGTAGTGTAGATAGCTTGGTGCCTGTGAGAAGAGGAAAAAGGTCTTAAGGTGTGTACACACGATGAGATTTCTCCTTTCGATTTTGATTATATAGTCAAATTCTCAAGGAAATTTAGTGGAAATCGCAAGGTGTTAGGCCGCTTGTGATACTGATTCGATCCCGATGCGCCCTCCTACGGGGAGGCTAGATAGTCTGTGCAGACAAGTCAATCTTGACTATCTAGTGTACCATCTAGTACAAAGTATAGTCACAATTGGCACTTAGTCAAAATCGTACATAGACAAAATCAAAAGTACAGATAGTCAAAATCTGTACTATCTGTGCTATTTGGGCTCTGGGGGAGTTCAAGGGAAATTGCATAGTCAAAATCGGGCATAGCAAGGATCTCACCGTGTGTATGCATCTTAAGAGTCTGGCCACAACAGACAGTCAATAGTAAGAACTTAGAAGTTAATAAAAGTAATATTAAAATAAATTATAATATAATTTATTTATAACATTATTATAACATTATAATTATTTATTTTTAAATAACTGTGCAGAATAGGTTGATGCCATATATCATATATGTAGAGGGGGGAGTGAAGTGCTTTATAAAGGGAACATGAAGATTTAAGATGCAATTTTTATGGCTGGCACCTGTGCATTATACTAAGGATGTGTGGGCTGTCATTATTTTCATAGTCTCGATGGGCCTGGGGCACCTATTTTTCCATCTTCACTCTCCCTCATGAGAAAAACTGGTTATGCCACTGAGAATGATTTGGCAGAAATCATGGTTGGAAAGAAAGACAGTACAAACACCTATTAAATAATATCTCCCTTTGCATATGAGACTTCTGATCTGTTTCCATAACCACTTGGTGGCCTCCATCCACTTACTATGGGTTGATATCGATAACCTGGCAGTCACCATCCAGATGATCAGAATGCTGACAGCAGCCTCCCAATGTTTCAAATTCTGATGGATCTCCTAGTGAGTATTTTAACCCTTACCATAATCATAACCCTAACCCATGCCTCCCACAGCCTGATTCTAACCCATCCCTTCAGCAGCCTAACCCCAACCATCCTCTCACACATTCTAACCTTGACAGTCCCCCCCCCTACCCTGCAGCCTAACCGTACCCATCCCCTTAGTGTCTAACACTAAACATAACCCCAGTACACACCATCAGGACCTGTTGGGATTCTGACTACGCAGTTGGATATTAATAAAATTCCCATACAGGTTGAGTATCCCATATCCAAATATTCCGAAATACGGAATATTCCGAAATACGGACTTTTTTGAGTGAGATAGTGAAACCTTTGTTTTTTGATGGCTCAATGTACACAAACTTGTTTAATACACAAAGTTATTAATAATATTGTATTAAATGACCTTCAGGCTGTGTATATAAGGTGTATATGAAACATAAATGAATTGTGTGAATGTAGACACACTTTGTTTAATGCACAAAGTTATAAAAAATATTGACTAAAATTACTTTCAGGCTGTGTGTATAAGGTGTATATGTAACATAAATGCATTCTGTGCTTAGATTTAGGTCCCATCACCATGATATCTCATTATGGTATCTAATTATTCCAAAATACGGAAAAATCCCATATCCAAAATACCTCTGGTCCCAAGCATTTTGGATAAGGGATACTCAACCTGTATTATATAACATATGTGTCTGCAAGACAAAAGTGAAATACACTAGAAAGTCATAAGTATCAATTTAGTTTTAGCAAGTATAGTATCAGTTTGCTTTTGTCAAGTATAACCAGGCAGCCAGTATAGACCATACATGCATTACAATCCAATCAAATTACCCTTCCAGCACACTCCAGTCTCTCTATTATCATGTGGCAGTGGGTTGGAGAAATGCTCAAGCAATGCTGTTGTAATAATCTATCCTAAACTTAGAGTGTCACAACTGATTCGTAAAATGCTGGAACCATTAATGGATTTACATTATTGTAAACAGCTTGTTCTATGAGAAGCAGTGGTTATTACATGAGTCATTATCTGAAATCTATTTGCATAAGAATACATTTAGTAACTTGAATAAACAACATCTTGAGAATAAAACGAGAAACTGCAAAGCTGAGTATGAAAAGTTACAGAGTTTTAAAGATGTAATTGGTTTAATTGACTCCATTCAGAATATTTTTGTTCCAAAGTATTGAATCTAACATAAGATTTAATGACAGCAGGAAAATTGCATGGGTCAGCTGACGGAATTTTAAATGTCTAAATGTTCTGGGGAAAAAATCTGAAGTCTACAGGAAAGTTAAAGCTTTCATTTTCAAGAGAGAGAACATACTTTTGTTTTATTTTTCAGTATCACTATCTGTACTCCACATCTTCAGATCTTTAGATTGAATTTTTGATGACATTCAGACTGGTCTCCTGGGATATTAGCGGTATACATTCCACTAAGAAATAACATGCTGAGTCACTTCAAGTTCTATTTATCAAATAATTTATCCTAGGGATACTGACTTATGTCAGCTGAAGATATGAAATATGACAAACATTGTTATAAATCTGTTTACACTACAGTATACTGTTTATACTGTACTACAGTATATGTGATAATATCTTTCTATAAATATTTGCAATCTTTGCCTTCGGCTTACACTGAAATTGTCACTAAAATTGTCATGGTACTGAAACTCTGTTAAAAAATTGCAGTCTATTCAGGCAGAATAAGGCACTAAGGGGTCTGTTTACTAAGCCTTGCAAGGAGATAAAGTGGATCAGGATAAAGTACCAGCCAACCAGTTCTTAAATGCCATGCCATGGGCCGTGTTTGAAAAATGACAGTTAGGAGCCATGTGGCTGGTACTTTATCTCTGCTGACTTTATCGCCATCCAAGGCTTAGTAAATAGACCCCAAAGCATTTCCAAAACACCATCATAAAACCTCTGAAGAAGCGTTCAGTGTTCTAATGAAGCACATAACAAGTTTATGCAAGTTTTATGTATGGTGTATGTTATGGTGTTTTGTATATTATGGAGAGAATTGAGTCATCAGCTTGTGACCGCTAGTAAAAAAAACTACTGGTTTCAAAGAACTGCTACTGATTTTTAAGAATTGGTGAATCCTGCTGCAGAAAGCGATTTGGCTTCTATTCAGATCTTAAAAGAGGATCTTGATTCCTCTTGATACCCTTTCATGGCAAAAAAGCAAAACAAACAAAGAACTAGCTACGCGACCCTCGGCATATCGGAATACAGCTATTTGCAACATTTGTGTCATGTTCTGGGGAAATTGTGGATCTGGATTTGGTTCAGGAGACTCTGGAGTCCCAGGCTCTTTCAATAGAAGACATGCTGGACAAATAAAGGACTTTTGCATGGATTTATTTTTTAACGGAACATAGGCAAGTATTCTTAGACTGGAGTATAGTCCCAACACAATATGTGAAAGTCCAGTAATGACTGGCTGGAGGCTAGGTAAGGTCCAGCTACAGTAATCCGTGGCTGATGGAGGAACTCTAGGGTCTTGGTAACTGTGGTGACTGAAATGTGGATGCAGAGTAGGCTGCTGAGGACAGGAAGAATGGGTGGCTGAAACTTAAGGAGTTAATGAGACCGACGCTTGAAAATATGCAGCCAAAAGCTGGAAGCAGGTTGTAGACAAGTGCTGCATAAATGCTGCTGTGAAGCACAGAGACTGTTGCCACAGCTGTAGCTGTGGAAGACATTGCAATGGCAGGTTCTGCTTCCTGGCCTCCTGATTTATACCGGTGGCATGTATCTCATTGTTTGCTGCAGCCAGAACCTCTTCCTGTGAGAAGGAAGGGCAAAAACCTATTTTGCCATAATCAAAGATGGCAGTGCTGATGACACTGCACCCAGCCTGCCCTGCTCCTGCTTCCCCACACAGGCCCCAGCATACCTGTCTGCGCACCTTGCCCAGTGCCAGCAGCCCGCACCCCCACCAGAGAGACCCCACCAGAGCATGTGGATCGGTAAGTCCCGGGTCCACCACACCTTCATCAGCAGGATCATGACAATTTGATACAAATTACATACATATTATTGAAACAATATCTGTTGAAAAGCTACATGTTGTATCCCTTTGTAATTATATCTGTGTTTCCCATCGAAGCACTTCCTCACTGCTACACAGATACTACATTATCTCCAATTTATCTATACAGTCTTTATATCTCATGGACAGTGCTGTAACTAGACATTTTAGCACTGTGTGCAAGAAACGGTATCTGCGCTCTCCCCCCTTATCTAAAATAGGGGTAGTGCGCGCTGTAGACGCGAGTAAAAAATATAGGGGCATGGCTTCATGGAGAAGGTGTTTAACCACAAAATAATACCAATTCATATTCTGGTGCACAGTAGTCTCCATTATTAATATTACACAGCACAGTAGCGCCACTGTACCAGGTAGAGCCCCTTTTTACACATTACGGCAGACAGCATCACTTTTTATACATTACGGCAGACAGCGTCCGCTTTTTACACATTACAGCAGACAGAGTCCACCTTTTACACATTACGGCAGGTAGAGCCCCCATTTTACACAATACAGCAGAAAGATTCCACCTTTTACACATTATGGCAGGTAGAGTCCCTTTTTGCACATTACAGCAGACAGCATCCCCTTTTTACACATTACGGCAGACAACGTACCCTTTTTGCACATTACTGCAGACAGTTTCCCTTTTTACACATTATGGCAGACAACATCCCCTTTTTACACATTACAGCAGACAGAGTCTACTTGCACACACCAGGATTCAGTCTCTCTTACACTCTCATTCTAAGATGGAGGAGCAGGGATTACATCACTTAGCTCCGCCTCTGAGTGACTCTTGGCACTGGGGAAATAACTCTAGAGTTTACGCCCATAGACTGCTGTGTAGTAGGAGACAGGCACAGAGCACACGATATCCTAACACTCCCCCTTGCTTAAGACTGTCTCCAGTGACAAATTTAAAAAAACATGACATTTTATCAAACAAATCAATAGTCATTCCTATAACCGAAAACATAATGTGAAGCAAAACAGTAAGAATAAATCAACATTAACCATATTCTAGTCCACATTCCATCATGAATGCATGTAACAAGTGTGATGACAGTCCTTTTGTCAACATGTCAGCAATATTTTCTTCAATTGCAACACATTCGGACTTGTTTTCCACCAAAAATAGAACATTTGAAATAGACTCAATTGGCACAAAACAAGGTACAGCTGCACACAATCACTGGAAAAAAAAAGTCACCCAAACTTTTCATTAACATTCAAATACATACAATTAGTGATAGCATTTGCGCTAAACCAAAGTTCCACATATACAGTACTTATCAGTAATGTTCAGAGTCCTTCATATGTAATCCAATTAAAACTTCCAAGGACATAGAAATAAAAACATAAAAAGGTACAATAGTGTAATAATACTACTAATAATAATAATAATAATTTTATTTATATAGCGCTCTTTCTCCAACAGGACTCAAGGCGCTTTACAGACATCAAAAACAATGCACATGATACAGAGGATTTGAGTAATACAGCAATAGATAAGCCACACAGACATAAAAGAAAACCTTAAGCACACAGAAAGCATAATGCAGGATTGGTGTAGGCATTTTGGGTAATAACTTCCAAGGGTTGTGTATTCCACCCTCACAAGGCACCAAGTGCGGCAGCCATCTTTAGATCAAGGCATTCCTCCATGTTCAAAAAGATGGAATGTAGTGCTCTCCCAACCACATACTTCTATGATAGACGTGTGTCCCCAAAGCCTGGAATTGCAATCACACCTCGTGTTTTTCTGTGGTATAGATATATGCTTTGATAATGCTGATATTATCTTAGACCGCAATGCTTTACCTCTAAATAGACTGAATACATGTGCTACGCACTTTGTACGCTATTTGCGTACAGAGTCCCGCACGTGGTACGTACTTGGCGTACACACGCCGCGCTGAGTGTACAGAGTACGCTCAGCGTGCGCACACACAATGGATAACCTTTAAACCTTGTTAATGATACAATGTAATGATATGCTTATACTTTAAACCCTTAACAGTAAAGTACAGCAATGATGTTATACCTTTAAACCTTAAGTAGCACTGGCGGTGCAAAGTACCCACAGTGCGTACATCTTATCAATGCTTATACACAGATTAATACACTATAAAGCCCATGCAGGAAAGTGAAAACACAACACTGATTTGTAGTTGCAACCACAGGGTTCTAAGGCCTCAGTGGATTAATTCCAAAAGGTAAAACAATACAAATCATACACTACAGGCTAACAAGTAAATCTAAACAGAATAATGGCTACAGAGAATGTACATACGTGAGAATGTTTGCAAGCGCAACCCGGTCCGGTCCTCCGCCATCTGATAGATAGCGTTGTGAGCCTTCTGTCTGACTAAGCCTGCTGTAGGCTCTCTTTATTCACTTCATCCAAAACATAACACAATGGATACTGTAATCTCTTTGTCCATTGGACACAGGGATGGTCATTTACATTACAGGAGAGGCCATAGGTGGATTTGAATAGGTGGGCGATGTCTTTCCCCAACTGCTCTTGTGGGTGGTCTCCTCTAGATTCCCCCCGCACACATAATATACAGTAAACACAGTTTAAACCTATATTCTACTTTTGCACATAACTATACGCAGGAACAAGCGATCTTTCTCAAACCAACACTAGAATGTTTCCCTTAAAATACCCTACAGCTGGATACCAAACACCACCTTGTAACCTTGTTCTGTCCCCTCCTATCCTGTAAAGGTGAATCTCTTTGTTCTGTTATCATTTTAAACAGCTATTTCTTTCTGATGTGGTGCAGGGAGGCTATGTGTACATTGTGCACTATTTGGATTAAATATGTAATGTTTTGATAGCCCTCCATGCGCACACAAACCCTACCGTAAATACGCATACCACGCGCTAAGGCGCATGACCGCGGGGAGTGACCTTACGCAAATTGCGGATATGTGCACACACAGCAGAACGAGTGCGCGCGCAGGGGCCATGTGTGTGTGGTTTGTACTTGGTGTGTGTGTGCTTCAATATTTTTCGACTTTGACAGTCCACCCTTTGGCAGTCAATAATAACTGCCACTATCTAAACATTAAACAGAAAAATATACAAAACAATATCTACAAAGGATTGAATGGTAGGAGGAGAGGTGTAGGTGGGAAATGTATGACCTAGTGGGATAGTAAAAGCATGTATGTATGAAATCCGTCTGAGGGGCATGTATCATCGTGCCGTACATGTTCTAGATAAGCTTCGAGGTAATGTGAAGTATACATTAAATCCTTCTCATCCCGTATTAAGGGTCTGTAAGTGGGCCAACAAACACTACCGAGCTCTTTTCGGCTTCTTGTTCCAACAAATGGAGTGCACATTTAGTTGATGATACATGGAGGGGGAAACACATGTGAATGCTAATATATGTATCTATATCACCTGTCGATTATGTGTGACACTACCTGAAGGTTGTAGAGATGAAGATAAGACACGTATCACAAATACATTCACATAACATTTGTGCAATCGTTCTTGGGTGTTGATTGAAGTTTTGTCCGTGTGGGTGTATCTTTGCTATGAGTGTCCATTAAAGTCTTTAGAGTGTCCATTAAAGTCTTTTCTGGATGGATGTATCTTTGTTTTAAGTGTTCATCAAAGTCTTTTCCGAATGGATGTATTGTTCATCAAAGTCTTTTCCGAATGGATGTATTTTTGCTTGAGGGAAAACAAAGGAGAAATGGGTGAAAGAAACAGACCGTGGAATCACGTCTTATCACAACATTGTCTCTATTGATGGATCATAAATTAAATCAGTTGTTGTAACAATGCCCCCGCTCTTTAAACTCATCACTTTGGTACCGTGCTTGCGCCGCGTTAAAACTCGAGCACACCTAAATATCAAGCCAATCATTATGACAACTCCCAGGATACAAAGGAGAAACTTTCCTACACTCACGATAACATTTTGAGCCCATTCTCCTAAATCTGAGAACCAATTGCGTGGGTTCAACCATGAGACCCAGCCGGTCAGTTCATTAATCACAGCAGTAAGGGTAAGGTTGTGTCTCCTTCGGAACTCCCACTTCAACTGTAAGATATCGTCCATCTTTTGATTTATGACCTCGGTCGGGTCATCAGTGCTGTTTGTAATATACGTGCAGCACTTCATACCATACTGAATTGCTAAGGTGACACAGTACCAGCCTGTCACCGCTGTGATATAATTGAGGACCATCCTGTGCTGGATCAGTTCCGTTTTGAAAGCTTGCAACTCCCTCCCTGTATACCTGAAGGTGTCATCATACATCTCGGTGATATTATCTATCAGGTTCGCTAGCGCATGAATATACCTATAATTTATAATTCCTCTGGCGGTACGGGTGATATCTAACGTGAGAAGGAATTGAATCCCGGTGGATTCGTGGATCAAATCAGAGGCTGCGTGCTCTGTTCTATCTATAAGGTGTCTCTTAACGATGTGTTCATAGTGAGTGTGAGTGTAAGGAGTTTGAGCATTGCGGTGAACGTCTTTCATCTTATTATGGGTTATGGTCATAACTTCTGGCAACACTCTTCCAATGTAACACAATCCCTCTGAGTTTGGGGCAAGCCACTTATACGCCTTCCTCCCGCATATGAAATATGCATCATCGGGGAGAACATATGGGACAGAATATGACATTACCATATTGCAAACTTTCCAAGTGAAAAATCCTGTCCCTATCTTTCTCATCTGGTCAGTACACGTATCAGGCTGTATGATATGCGCACAGTACCCTGGAGATACTTCTCCAACCCGCATGGTCCTACTTCCTAGAGTATACCTGTACCGAAAATACCTCCCACTGTCGGCTATTTGGCGTATAAGTTCAGGGTCTACGGGCATTCTGTCAGCTCTGTGTGAAAATGCCATAGTTTGGTTATTCCATGTCACTTCCCAATTTCCCGGCTTTCGGGGATTGGAAATGTTGAAACATACTAAGGATGTATCCACATGATATTGGTGGAGCTTCAAACTAAGGTGGCTTAGAAATATTAAATTTCTTGTCCACCGGTCTCCCACCCCTTAATTCAAGTACCTCATCTATTGTTATTGGATACGGTACTAGTCCTGACTTGCTCTGACCTTGAGGTACTTGTGAGCACACCCAGCATTCTGTTTGGTTTAAAACCTTACCCACTAATGAGTGATAATCACTCAATGGATGATGGTCCATGTTGATATTAAGGCTGGACTGACATCTCTGGATGCACCCATCCTCAACTATGTTTTCACAATTTCTACAGATACAATTTTCCTCAGCCAATAACCCTTCACAGTGTCTCCTAGTTTCTTGACTACCAGATCGTTTTCTGATACTCGCCTTTGCTTGGTGGGTGTGTTGCTCTTGGAATTCTACAAATCTGTCCTTGTCATCAGAACCCATTCCAGATCCTTTCTCGACCTCTCTGGTACTCTCACTGAAACATCCTGCTCTGGTCAACAACAGGGTCAACAGGAAAACCCGGAATGCAGTCTCTTGGGGTAAGTCCATCTTGTTAAGGGGAGAGAAAAATAAACAAGAAGGGGGAGGAAAGGAGGGTAATGGGAGATGGAGAAAATAATAAAAAGGAAAAAGAAAACTGGTACGACAACCGCCTCTAGTCTTGTTGTTCTCCGTGCTCAGATACCGTCTCAACAGTGCTGCCTCTCAGTTTTCCCCGAACAGACGCTCCAGTGATACGATATTCTTTCCAAGTCAGCGACCTTTCTGTATGGAACATAAATCCTGCATTACAATGTGTTTAACTGTTGTGTGAAATAAACCATCCATGGAAAATGAAAAAAAAAGAGAGAGAGAATAATAAAAAAGAAAATTTGTCAGATTTGCGTTCACCATCAGGCTGTCACACCAACATGTCTATCGGTATCTCTGCACAGTCTCCCTCCACCAGTATTTCCACTCTCCACTCTCTGTGCATGGCCATGCACAATGATGCTGGTGAGATATACTGGGGTTGGGCAGACCTCTGAAAAGACTGAGTAGATATGTGACGTTTGAGCTGTAAATCTGTCGGTGAACGTCAGAGATGAAGAGGAAACTTTTAAAGATAAATCACAGAGTTTACCTGGCCGCCCCTGTATCTACAAGAAATGATCTACCAACTACATCAACTGTGACCTCAGGTTCACTACCAAGGCTAGCAATCAACTTCACTGGCTGCAGACTACAGGTGTGGCCCAAAATTTTTCCTATGTGATCCCTGATCCCAATTATGTGTATCATAACTTTGCTCGTGTTCTTGTCTAGGGGGTCTATATACGTTGTTTTTAAAATTACAGTTTCGTGTGTAATGTCCTTCCCTCTGGCAATTATAACATTTTACTACATACGACTTACCATCAGGGGTCTGGGGTTTTAGGCTGATGTGGCTTCGTTGTCAGGGCTTTGATACTTACGGTCATCAGCTTATCCCCCTGTGACTCCCTGTGCTTAATGATGTTCAGATCGTGCTCAATAGCGGACTCTCTTAATGCAGCCACCGAAATACCTTTCCAGTTAGGTTGAGTGGTTTGTACCCTTGTTCTCAACGTTTCTTTCAAACCGTCCATTAATACGGACACAGCTACCTCTCTATGATGTACATTTTCTTTAATGTCTTCGATCCCAGTGTATCTAGCCATTTCCTGCAGTGCTCGATGGAAATATTCAGAAGCCGTTTCACCTTCTTTTTGCCTAATGGAGAAGATTTTATTCCACTTGACAACAGTTGGGAAATATACGCCTAATTGCAGGTTGATCTGTCGTACATTCTCCTGAGTGTATTCATCAGTGAGAGGTACTTCTGCGTCTAATTTACAATCAGCAATGAATTTCACAGGGTCCATATTGGAGGGCAAACATGCCCGTAGCACTATCCGCCAATCTTTGTTTGTGGGTTCGGTGGTGTTACCTAGTTCTCTAATAAACCTCTGACATGCGGCTAGATCTTTTCTGGGATCAGGAAATTCAGACATAATTGTCCTCAATTCTGTCCGGGACCAGGGACAATGCATAGCAATGTTCCTGACGGGAGTGATTCCCTGAGCGTCAGTCTTCCCATTGGGGACTGCGATCACCCTGATAGGATTTAGTTCAATTACATCGTTCTGGGTTGCTTCTACAATGTGAGGTGCAATTGTCTCTGCATATTGTACTGTACCGTACTTACCTGTGGACACGACCTCACCTGTCCCTCCGCTAGGGGGCTTTACTACTGCTCTTACCGTTTGGGCCGTGCCCACCTGGGTGTCCTGTATGGTGGCTGCTGGAGAAAGTGTCGATATCGTGCTGGGTTCATCTTCTTGCTCGTATTCCTGAGGGAAGTTTAAGATGGGATACAACTTGCACGGTTTAGCATTAATACATTTATTAAGTTCATTCTTATTATCATTACTACATTTATCAATTTTACTCTTAGCATATATCAGTATGTCATTCTCTGTAGCCACTTTCTCCCCTATAATATACGGTGGTGGTGGTGCAGTTGCAATCAGTTTCCTGCTAGGGTTGGAACCAGCTGCGTGAGCTAGATCCCTTTGCATATCACTCTCTCGTTGCCATAAATGTAAACAGTTTGAGTGTCTGATCCTTTCTTTTCAGGATTTTAACAGACATATCCTAATCCTTAAATTCTGCAACACCTCTGGATTAAAACTGCCTACCTTTGGGAATGGTTCCCTATCTTCCGCAGTCATACGTTCCCATTCATTGCATAAAACCTCTGTGTGTGAGCCATATTTCTCACACATTATGTACCTCGCCGACCCTTTGGGCCGCGGAAATATCAACCTGAACCCTGGTTGATCGTCCCTTACTTGAGCAACTGGCCCCCATCTTTTGCAGGTATTGCCTTCTCAGCAAATTCCTACAAAAAAACAAAATACTCAGTGGTAAGGCAACGGTGAAAGTTCTCCGATCGCTCTCACCCACTCACGCCCACGTTGGCCAATACACCTAAACACTGTCGTCAGCGCCGGTCGTACCCAACCTAGGGCCCTGTGTAACCTCTATTTACTGAGAGTGTGTGGGAGTGACTTACCCTTCCCAGTAAATGTTGGTCGTTGGAGATTTCCTGAGTGACCAGCGAAACTCCCTTAAAACAAAAAAATTGTTACACAAATCACGTTGCGTGTGCTACACCTAGTGCCAATGATCCCGCGATTTTACGCAAATGTCATAACAGGGTATCACGGTGGGCTGAGTATTGCACACACTAACGTGCGGTACAATTGCACGGCGTATAGGTAACTGTTACTTATCCGCTGTACGACCAATGGAATCGTTTTTTCAGGCTGCGAAACCTCAGCCGGAGCTTTTCAGAACAGGCCTATATGGGTACTACGCCAACCCCCGGGGCTGCGCTCACTATACAACTCACCGCTGACCTTTTAGGCCACGGTATTCAGAGCTTCACGTGACTTTGTCAGCGGTTTTCTAACTTTGCTGTCCTCTTGGTCTGCTGTTATACTAATTACTCCTTTGTACTCTAATCAATGTTAACGTGAGAAAGCCACTCCCACGCCACCAAGTGTCCACTCACCTGATGTGGTCTCCTACGGGATCCCGAATTCCCTGGGTCCACAAAACCTTTATTGTTTGCATACTCACGCTCGTTCACTCATATACACTTTGGTTTTTTTCTGTACAGAAAATTAACTTTCATTCAGGAAAACAGCCCCAATTCCAGAGGTGATACAGTAAAAAAGGTATTTAAACTAAATATTGGACACTGATCAATTTGTGCTACTATCGCGTGGCTACCGTTTCGCGCCTAAACTAAAACAATGCTATTGTGCGATTTGTATTTAGTGGGCGTACCTGTACGCACGTTGCGTAAACACGCCACGTGTGTAGGCCTTTACGTTGCGTACGCAGTCCCGAACGTTGTCCGAGACACGTGTACAAAGGCCGTACGTCCGCAGTACTACAAATCCCACACTTCTATAAATGTAAGCGATATTTAACTATAATCGCTCACTTAACACTACACACAGTTTCCACTGTATCAACCTTTACAACTAGGCCAGGCTGTGTGTGCGTCTTACACTTACTCCCTTAAATATTAACTCTATATTTTAACTAAATGGCAACAAATTTTTCAGTACAGGTCAAAATAAATCTAGTAATCGCTAATTTAAATGGTATGATTCAGATTGGATAGCCATCTTGCAGAACATACATTGATATAAACACACACATAATTATAATATTATATATATGTACCATTCACTGATCTCCTGAGACTCATTTACCCATTAAGTGCTTCTAATTTGCATATGAATGCTATGTGCTATTGGTCGCCTATACAGGTGTTTGTTTTTTTTTTTCACTGTTAGGAAAAAGCAGTTACACAGGTTAATTTGCATTTCAATAGCTATCTTACAGCAAGCAGAGTTAACTGAATCCTAGAGGTAAAAGGAAAAAAAACTGTTTATATCTGTGTGTTGTTCTTACATCAAGTATTCATCTTACTATTAACTTTCATTAAGCCCCATCTGAAACTATTTGCAATTGACTATGGCATGGGTTAAATAAATGCATTGGTAACTCATAAATGGTGATTTCTTTTTGACCAAGGACGGCTGATTATTCCGGGCAGTGAAAAACAGCCATTTAGAAAAATGACCTTCCCAACATGGCCGCTGCTCCTCCCCCTTCCACATCCATGAGGGTTACACAAAATGGTGGACAGGCCATGTGGTTAGTCCAAAATGGAGGACAAACCATGCGGCTTCCTTTGTCACAAAGAAATCACACACCATGCAAGCCCCTGAAGTTATTTTAGGCCTGAGTTAAAAAAAAAACACTATATCAAGGCTATTGCAGCAACTTTTAAATGTACTTTTACCCTACTTAACAGATAAGCAATCCAATCTGAATCAAACACAATATGACTCATTTGAACCTTGTTTTGCAACAATATGATCAGATATGCAGAGTAGAGGTGTATGCTTGTATTGCGTGCGCATGTGGCACCAAAACAGAAATTTACAGATTTTAAAAAGGAAAAATAGCTTTTGCGTTCTTACTTAACGGATCCCTCCAGCATCCCTTCAAACCATGCAGGGCAGACGCTTATCTAATCAGCACTTATTTTATCCCCCGACCAAGAGAAGGTTTACAGGGGATACCTTTCCGCCCTTTGCTGATAGATAAAGTCTGCGAAAACTCTGGTAGGCTGCGGGTATGAGAAGGAACCGGACGAGCTCCCAATTGATAATGCTGATATTATCTTAGACCACAATGCTATACCTCTAAATAGACTGAATACACGTGTTACGCACTTTGTACGCTATTTGCGTACAGAGTCCCGCACGTGGTACGTACTTGGCGTACACACGCCGCGCTGAGTGTACAGAGTACGCTCAGCGTGCGCACACACAATGGATAACATTTAAACCTTGTTAATGATACAATGTAATGATATGCTTATACTTTAAACCCTTAACAGTAAAGTACAGCAATGATGTTATACCTTTAAACCTTAAGTAGCACTGGCGGTGCAAAGTACCCGCAGTACGTACACCTTATCAATGCTTATACACCTTATACAGATTAATACACTATAAAGCATATGCAGGAAAGTGAAAACACAACACTGATTTGTAGTTGCAACCACAGGGTTCTAAGGCCTCAGTGGATTAATTCCAAAAGGTAAAACAATACAAATCATACACTACAGGCTAACAAGTAAATCTAAACAGAATAATGGCTACAGAGAATGTACATACGTGAGAATGTTTGCAAGCGCAACCCGGTCCGGTCCTCCGCCATCTGATAGATAGCGTTGTGAGCCATCTGTCTGGCTAAGCCTGCTGTAGGCTCTCTTTATTCACTTCATCCAAAACATAACACAATGGATACTGTAATCTCTTTGTCCATTGGACACAGGGATGGTCATTTACATTACAGGAGAGGCCATAGGTGGATTTGAATAAGTGGGCGATGTCTTTCCCCAACTGCTCTTGTGCGTGGTCTCCTCTGGATTTCCCCCGCACAGATAATATACAGTAAACACAGTTTAAACCTATATTCTACTTTTGCACATAACTATACGCAGGAACAAGCGATCTTTCTCAAACCAACACCAGAATGTTTCCCTTAAAATACCCTACAGCTGGATACCAAACACCACCTTGTAACCTTGTGCTGTCCCCTCCTATCCTGTAAAGGTGAATCCCTTTGTTCTGTTATCATTTTAAACAGCTATTTCTTTCTGATGTGGTGCAGGGAGGCTATGTGTACTTTGTGCACTATTTGGATTAAATATGTAATGTTTTGATAGCCCTCCATGCGCACACAAACCCTACCGTAAATACGCATACCAAGCGCTAAGGCACATGACCGCGGGGAGCGACCTTACGCAAATTGCGGATATGTGCACACACAGCAGAATGAGTGCGCACGCAGGGGCCATGTGTGTGTGGTTTGTACTTGGTGTGTGTGCTTCAATATTTTTCGACTTTGACAGCTTACTTTTGCTTACATTTAAGCATGTTCTTTGTATGCACTTAAAGCTGTCTTTATCCCCGTTTTAGAAACCTGTACCTCCACTGCCATGTGTTACTAACAGGCATGCACCGGAAGGTATTTAAAAAAAATATGTTTTATTTATGGGGATAAAAACAAGGAAGGATGCCAAAAAAAGAAAAAGAGAAAATAGGGACAGCACTAGGTTTCATAAAATACAACCATCACAATAGGAGATGATGGAATCCCGGGACTTACTCCTTAGTGTGTATACAGGTGTCTCCAATGATTATCCACCCAGTCTGTCACCGTTTAGTCACCAATTTCTGATGTGTTTTGATGCTCTAGGCATCTTTCAAGGATAGGTGACATTCTAAAGACTCGGGTATTAATACCTGGTCACCGGAAGTGACCGATTCTGTAATTTCAAAAAAGCTCAGTTTTTAAGTTCTTAATTAACAGTTTGTATAGAGTGTAAGTTAGACTGCTAAACCGCCACATTATGGTACTTAAATTATGTCTCCTAACATGTTTAAATGCCTTACAAAGCACATGTTCCTCCGGCACCGGAAGTCACGTGTTCCGGCTTTTTTGTGCATTTGTACATGCTAATGCACTCATATGAAGTTATTTAAAAGGTCATGTGCTCTTAACATGTGACTGGATTCCAAATATAGATTATTAAAAGGGTACATCATAGACCAAATGACCGGAAGTATCTCAGTCGCATTATTGGTACACCTTTATCTTAATAAATTACATTAAATAATATTATTACAAAATGTAAAAGAGATAAACAGATGTTAGGAACAAAATGGGTGGGATACCAACGATAAGGATGTCCAGAAACCCCTAAAACTATTGTACCTCCTGTTCAAGGAAGAAGGAAAAAAAATGTACAGATCCTGACCCGAAAGTAAAATCGGGATTATACCCCAAGAGTAAGGTACGATTCTAGACAACACCCATATCTGAACTCTCAAAGGGATTTTAGACCATCTTATAAACTGAAGTTTAATCATAGAACTCTTGATAAGGTTGAAGGGGACTGGGAATATGTTGAAAGAGCTAGAAATACAAGATCCAGCTATGTTAATCAACAGAGAGATAGGAACACCAACTGGAGAAATTGGGAAAATGATAGTAGAGAATCCAATAATTATAGCCTTTAGTGAGAATTGATGGGGATAATTTTTATGGAGAAGAGGACAGGAAAACACTTACTGTTAGAGGTGAATAAGAAGAAAAAGATAGAAAAGAGATGCAAATGAGTTAAGAGAGGTGGAGGAAAATTAAAATTAAAACAAAGGGGGCGTGGCCTGGACGCCGATCAGAGTGGCTGCACAAACAGGGAGCTCTCTACTCCCTGAGGAAATTATACCTCTCCTTCCCTCCCCAGACCACTTTTCCAACCCACCAACCTGTCTACTATCCCTCCGGGACCCCCTCACACCGGTGGACCTGTGCTGCGGAGTCGGGAAGCCGGTATACTGGCTTCTGCGGACTGCAGCCTACGCACCCACCCGAAGCCGGGGCCTCGATTTCCGGCGACATCCGTCGCGGAGGGCGGCCGCCCTTGGAGCCCCTGGAGTGCCCCCACGGGATCCCCATCCCTGTTTTAAACACCCGGACCTCCCTTACCTGGCACCCGGGATCGACGGTGCTGCGGGAAGAGGAGGAATCCGGGCGGACGCGACTGCGAGAGGCGCGGGGCCCTGACGGCGGCGGCCATCTTGGACCCCGGGACCCGGACGGAGAAACGGAGGACCTGCGGCCTGGAGAGCCCGTCTGTGCTGAGGTGAGCCGCTTTCACCGGCCCTTGCTCCCCGCTGCATTCCCTCATCCTGCACCATACCCCACAGCACCCGCAGACGGCCGACGGCCAAGCCACGCTCGAGGGGTTGGGCGCAGCTCCGTCCCCCCCCTCCTGCGACCTTAAACACACTAAGGCTGAGGGGATCTCCTCCACTCCTGCTGCTCACCTGGAAGCCCACACACGATCTTCCTGCGACCCGCTCCAGCGGCGGCCCCCTGGTGAATCTCCGGCGGTGCTGCGGGAAGAGGAGGAATCCGGGCGGACGCGGCTGCGGGAGGCACGGGGCCCTGACGGCGGCGGCCATCTTGGACCTGGGGACCCGGACGGAGAAGCGGAGGACCTGCGGCCTGGAGAGCCCGTCTGTGCAGAGGTGAGCCGCTTTCACCGGCCCTTGTTCCCCGCTGCACTCCCTCATCCTGCACCATACCCCACAGCACCCGCAGACGGCCGACGGCCCAGCCACGCTCGAGGGGTTGGGCGCAGTTCCGTCCCCCCCCTCCTGCGACCTTAAACACACTAAGGCTCACCTGGAACCCCACACACGTTCTTCCTGCAACCCGCTCCAGCGGCGGCCCCCTGGTGAATCTCCGGGACCGCGGTCCCTCCTGCCTCCATCCACCTAAACCCCACCGAGGCCTCCGCAGAAACCCGCCTGGGAGCCGCTTATACATCAGCCCGCGGTCCTCTCCCCCACGCGGGGCTGCCCCGATTGCCGGCTGGTCCGTGCCCGGGACACGTCCCTGTGGTCCCCGAGCGGTGGAGATAGTCTCCGGGAACCCCTCTCCTGTGACCTCGGATTCTCACCCTCCAGTCCGGGCCAGGGTGCCCTCCCTCTCCTCCTGCGGGCCTCCCTGGGCGGACCCCATCTGCCGGGCTCGGCTGATGTCCACACCGTAATGTCCCCTTAAAGCCCCCGAGTCACCTTCCCTGGCCCTGAGTCTCACAGCTGGAGCGCCACCCCCATTCCCCACCCTGCATTCCACCTACTCCCCTACGCCCCCAAAATGACCAGGGGTAACAAAAAATCTCAGGGGTCCGATCTCACATCATTTCTGACCAAAAAAGGCACCCCAGCCACGAACAGGCCCAACAATCCCGGCCCCTCTCGGGGTCCCTCCGAATCGGAGGCCGAAGATGACGATCTCACGCCCCTCACCCGCAAGGACTTCCTCTCCCTCCTTAAGGAGATGCGGGACATTAAGTCCTCAGTCCAAGCTCTACACTCCCTGAAATCTGATATAGCCGACATCGGCTCCAGAACGGACCAACTCGAAAGAAGAGTCGAAGAGGTGGTAACGTTCCAACAAACAGCAGAGACCGAGCTACATCAACTCCGTCAGGATGTTGCCCACCTCCGGGAGGAGAACGAAGACCAAGACAATAGAGCAAGGAGAAATAATATGAGGATTCGGGGTATCCCTGAGGAGGTCGAGGCGTCTCATCTTGAACTCTACCTTAAACGACTTTTCGCACACCTGTCGCCCGATACCCCTGAGGAACATCTCCTCCTGGACCGAGCACACCGGGCCTTGCGACCGCGCTCCCAGGACTCTTCTCAACCCAGAGATGTCATTCTCCGAATGCACTATTTCACCGTGAAGGAGGCCGTTATGAGGGAGGCCCAACGGCTGGGATCTGTGACTTTCCAAAACACCCCACTCCAGATTTTTCAAGATTTATCCCCGCTAACCTTAGCTAAACGCAGGGACTTCAAACCCATCACTTCTCTGCTCTCCCGTCACAACGTGAAGTACCGCTGGGGTTTTCCTTTCCGGATCCTAGTGTGGCACCAAGGGAAGCTCCTCACAGCTAGAGACCAATCTGAGGCCCAAACGCTCCTCTCTAAACTGGGCATCCCCGCTCCTGACCAAGATGTCCATTCTCCATGCCTACCACCACGGACACAGCGGGATTCGCTTCGGTCTCCTCGTTCTGAGTGGTTCACGGTGCCGTCCTCCGGGGCCCCCCAGGCTCCACCTCCAGTGCCTTGAGAACTCTCACCTCACTACCCTACAGCACCCCACATTGAATTGGGACGATCACCTCTGGTCGTACCCCCCTTACCTGAAGCGCTACATTACCTTGGGTTCTTCGTGACGATACTTCCTGATCCCTTGGTTGCTTCACAATAGCATTGTTGTTATCCTCTATTGAAATGTTACGTTGTTTGGAAGTTTAAATGTCTAACTGCTTACATACTCAAAAGTTACTCTCCTGATATGTCTCCATGCAGATACTTGACCCACTCTCTCCCCTCCTCCCCCCCTCCTATTCTCCGCCCCTTGGGGCGGGCGCTCCAGCTATCCTCTCTACCTGCCTTCTCTCCAGCTCTCTCCCTCAGGTACCCCCAGGGGAGGCTTGCCTCCTATCTTTTCCCGAGCGGCTCGTGACTCGCGGTCGGGGCCCCATGCCGCGCCCCCACAGGGCCCCGGGCCCTACCGCTGACCTAGGTGTTCCCCCAACGCCTAGTATGCCCTCCCCTTGTCAGCTTAACCGGTCCTGGCCTCCTCCGCCAGACGACCAACCACCCCCCCACCCCTTCCGGTCCTCTTTCCCTTCCACCCCTCCTCTGACCACACTCTTTCTCACTTCATATATCTTCGATCTGTCTCCCCCTTCTCCACCTCCAACCACTCCCGCCCTTTCAAACCTGCCTACCTCACTGCTGCCTGCCCATGTGTCTCCGGGTACTTTCTCATAATGTGAAGGGCTTGAACAGCCCTCAAAAGAGAGGCAAGCTCTTTGCTTCCCTTAAACACCATAGAGGCGATCTGATTTTCCTACAGGAAACTCACTTCGTGCACGAATCTCACCCTACCCTGCAATGTAAACCATTCCCCGTTTCCTTTCATGCCTGCGATCACCTAGCCAAAAAACGTGGAGTAGCAATCTTAATTGCCCGCCACCTGTCTTTTGAACTCCTAGACTCTCATGCTGACAAAGACGGCCGATTCCTTGTCCTAGTGGGTAAACTCAACAATAATATATGCACTCTGGTTAACGTTTACGCCCCTAACCAGCGACAGGAACGGTTCTTTACAAGGCTAGATAACCTCCTCACTCGAGTCCGACAGGGTGACCTTATACTTGCAGGTGACTTCAACTCCGTTCTCAATCTACAGCTAGACCGCTCTACATCTTCCCCTACTCCTTCCCCGTCGGACTCCCTTCGCTCTAAATCCCTCCTCCGACTCATGCGTTCCCAACTCCTCTACGACTCTTGGAGGATAAAAGACCCCTCTGCCCGCGACTATACCTTCTACTCTGCCCCTCATAACTCCTACTCCCGCATTGATATGGTCCTGCTCAGTCATGATCTTGCTATTAACCTCCGTGATGCCCATATCCACCCACTAATCTGGTCCGACCACGCCCCCATCTCCTGCGACCTGGCAGGCTTTGCTTCCCGTCCTCGCCCTATGACATGGCGCCTCAACGACTCCCTCCTACACAACCCTGAGACAAAGTCCCATCTTCAAGACAAAATCTCTGATTATTTCACCTTAAATGACTCCCCTGACATTTCTAGACCCACCCTCTGGTTAGCGCACAAGGCTGTCCTTCGAAGACACCTTATCAGCCTAGCCTCAAAAGCTAAAAAGCAATCCCTTTCCCAATACAACAGGCTCTCCATTAAACTCCATGCACTTGAGACCCAACATAAGGCGTCGCCCGACCAGGCGGTCTTGTCCGAACTTCGCACCATTAAAGCGGAACTCGATCTTCTTCTTACCACACGGGTGGCCAAGCGTCTTAAGTGGCTTCGCCAGTCTTTTTATGAGAAGGGTGACAAGGCGGACAAGATCCTGGCGGCCCGACTCCGCTCCACAAGAGCCAAAACCAACATTGTCACTATCAGAAACTCTCTCAACCAAATCATTCAGGATCCCACAGCCATTAGAGCCGCCTTCCAATCCTACTACACCGACCTATACAACCTCCCGCCCCCTCCACCAGGCTCTTCCCCCCAACCTCGATCCGACCTTATCTCCCACTTTCTCTCTGCTTCTAAACTACCCAGACTACCCCCGGACGCCTTGGACCTTCTCAACGGTGAGATTACGGTGGAAGAAATCACCCAGACTATACTCATGCAAAAAATAGGCAAATCTCCGGGCCCAGATGGGTTCACCGCTCTCTACTACAAGAAATTCTCTGCCCTTCTCTCCCCCCACCTACACTCTCTCTTCAATGGGATTGTCCAAGGCGACCCTTTCCCCCCTGAGATGCTAGAGGCCAGAATTGTGGTGATCCCCAAGGAAGGCAAGGACCCCCTTAATTGCGCAAGCTATCGCCCCATATCTCTCCTGAACCTAGACCTGAAAATCTTTGCTAAGATCCTGGCCAACCGTCTTAACCCACACCTCCCTTCCCTTGTCCACTACGATCAAGTAGGCTTTATCCCGGGCCGCCAGGCAAGAGACAACACCAGACGTGCCATTGACCTTATACATATCTCTAACTCCAGGAGATGCCCCACTATCATGCTTTCCTTAGATGCCGAAAAAGCATTTGACCGGATCTCCTGGGACTTCTTGAAACCCACCTTGGAGGCCTATGGCCTGTCCGGTGGCTTCCTCACTAGCATCCTAGCATTATATTCCACCCCCTCTGCCACCGTCCTTATCAATGGTACCCCATCCGCCCCGCTTAGCATTTCCAATGGCACACGTCAGGGCTGCCCCCTCTCCCCCCTAATATTTGCCCTTATTATAGAACCCCTTGCCTCACAAATTAGAGCACATCCGGATATACACGGAATAAAGGTAGGCCCCACAGATCCCAAAATCTCCCTCTTTGCAGATGACATCCTACTCTCCCTCACCCAGCCCCTTATTTCACTCCCAAACCTATTTTCGGTCCTACAAGCCTATAGCCTTATTTCAGGCTACAAGATTAACTACTCCAAATCTGAGGCCATGATGCTACATATCCCCCAACACCAGGCTGAGTCCCTTCGCAACAATTTTAAATTCAAATGGCACCCCACAAAGATAAAATACCTAGGGATATACCTAACCCCGCGCTACGACTCCCTCTTCCGGGAAAACTTCCCACCCCTTCTTACCAACACATTAGCCGACCTGACTTCTTGGAACAGTCTCTTCATCTCGTGGCTGGGCAGGATCATAGCAGTTAAAATGACCATAATCCCCAAATGGCTCTACCTTTTCCAGACTCTCCCTGTGGCGGTCCCGGACCCCTTCCTCCGCAATATCCAACGAGCCCTTATACGCTTTATTTGGAACCACAGACCTCCCCGCATTGCTGCCAACACTCTGAAAAGAGCAACCTCCATGGGAGGCAGAGGACTTCCCGATGTCAAATTATACTACCTCGCCTCCCACTTATCCCACATTGTCACTTCCTACGCTCCTCCAGGATCGGTCCCTGGTTGGACATCGAAGCAGCCTTCATTGGCATCCCAGATCTGACCCCCCTATGGGGACTCCCCTCCGCCTCTCGACCCCCAACCTCTAAACTTCTTCCCACCATCAAATTCAACCTCAAAACCTGGGACACCCTCTCTCTGAAGTGGGGTCTCACCACTACACCCTCACCCTTAACCCCCATCTGGCAGAATCCCACGTTTCCCTCCGGACTCTCGGCTACGAGATCCCGGACGTGGATAACCCTAGGCCTTAAATTCCCAATTGACTTTGCCGACCGAGGCCAATGGCTGTCCCTCCCGGACCTCCAGCAGAAAGTCCCCTCACAACCTCTCAATCCCTTTCAATTCTTACAAATACGCCACTTTTTAACTTCCCTCCCTCCCACTGCCTTACTCCGTGCCCTTACTCCCTTTGAATCCCTATGTGTCAACTCTCATTCCTCCAAAGGCATAATCTCCCAATTTTACTCTCTCCTACTGGATTTTTCCCTGCCCCTATCTCGGCCCCATGAAGTTGCGTGGGAACGGGACCTCGGGCCCCCACCTGAAACTCAGGATTGGGAGGACATGAGACTAGGGATTGCTAAAAGCTCTATTGCCACTGCCTTTAAGGAAACGGCCTACAAAGTTTATTACCGCTGGTACTATACCCCCGACCGTCTTAACAAAATTTTCCCGTCCTCCTCTTCAGCCTGCTGGAGAAACTGTGGGGATAGAGGTACTATGCTCCACATATGGTGGACCTGTCCGGCTATCGTCCCCTTCTGGGATCTGGTCCACTCCCTCCTCAACTCACTTCTAGAACCCCCTGTATTGAAGGACCCTTGGGTCTCCTTACTGTGTCTTCCCCCCCCACACCTTAACAAATTCTCCCAAAAGCTAACCTCACACATTCTGGCCGCAGCTAAATCACTGATCGCCCTCAACTGGAAGAACCCCTTACCACCCTCCCTACTATCCCTCAAAGCTAAAATCTGGCACATCGCCTCGATGGAAAGGATAACCTATTACCTCCACGACCGGGGCCACGTCTTCGAGCAGGTCTGGGCTCCTTGGCTCACCGCTGAACGTGGTTAGCCGACTCCCTCCACCCGCTCCCGCCCCTCCCGCAGACCCATGGGCACCCACTCCCTTCTCCCCCTGATATCTCTCCTCATCCCATCTCTTAACCTCCTCAATTATCTCTTCCCCCTATTACCCTCTCTGTCTTCGTCTCTCCTCCGTCCCCCCATCCCCCTGTTACGATCTTGCTGCTCTTAAAACTTATATTATGTACGGTTACAAATGTGGTTATTCCCCCCCCCTGTTTCTCTTCCCCCCCCCCCCCCCCGATCCCCATGTTTGAACTTGACTGTTTTTCCCACACCAACTAACCCTGTTACTCATTTGAAAATTGTGGTCCATTTTGGACACTGGCTATGTTGGCCATCTGTCCCTTGTATTCCTAGAATGCCCTCTTTGTGTATCTGACCACGTATAAATAAAGAATTTCAAAAAAAAAAAAAAAATTAAAACAAAGAAAAAGCTTTAAAAAGTTGAGTGTAGAGAAGAATATTCCAACACCAAATGAAGGCACCAAAATCTTTAATCTAAGTTCACACATTTTAAGTGAGTCAGAAATTTCAGTATTGTCAAAAGGTTTGAAATATGCCATCATCTAATAAGGTTAACCACTTTGATTTGTACAGAGATGTACAAAAGTACATACTGTACATAAATTATCCTTAAAGAAATTTTTTGCTAATAAAAAAGGAGAAAAAGAAACAACAGAAAGGGGAAAATTCCGCAGGAAGTCTACATTTAACCCCACACATGCAGGAGGCTGTTTTGTGGAATCTTTCCACAAAAGTGTAATTAGCGAAATAGAGAAACTTAGGATCATCCACTTCAGTCAGAAATGTAATCTTACATGTAAAGAAAAAGCTGCACTAAAGGGTTTACAAGAAAATTCTGAAATCATAAACAAGCCAGCTGATAAGGGGTTGGCGGTATTGTAGTCCTAGATAAGGACAAATATATAGCGGAAGGAATGAAACAACTTACCGGAGATAAAACATATGTTAAACTTAAAAGTGATCCATCAATTAAAATTTAACAAAATTTAAAGAATATGGTGGAGAAATATGTTGAGGGGGGGGAACAATTGACAAAGACACAGTTGATGCTTTGATTAATCAATAATATACAGTCCCTGTATTGTAGCTGTATCCATGTTGCCCAAGGTAAACAAGGATGCAGTTAATCCACCTGGGTGCCCTATTGTGGCGGGTACCAATTCTATAACTGCAAACTTATCAGCCTTAATAGATCATTATGGTCACAATATGGTGACAATATGGTCACATTCAATATCAGTTTTCATAAGCAGTCCTATAGGCACCTGCTTTCCAGTACTTTCCTGTGCTTCTGGACATCCTTGACTGTGAAAGGGACCACTGGGGAACACGCCTGACGGAGCCACATGCAGGGTATTGTTCCCGGGAAATACCTTGCATTCATAACACCTGCGGCTCCGATTATCATCTTGGTAGGACTCTGTTTCCCATGATGGGTTCTGTTTTTGTCTCACTTTTAATCATTGTGTAGTATTAAATTTATATTTTATTCACATCAAGCCGGTACATTACATTTTATTGAGAAAATAGAAGTTCCTGCAAAAAGTGTAGCATTGGATTAGCGCCAAAGTGGGAGGAGTCACTTTTCCGTTTTCAGTCCTATATACTGTATGTTCAACTAGGACTCTGAACTTCAGCAAAGCCAACTTTGACATGATGAGAGAAGCTTTAAGGGACACTGAATGGGAAATTTTGATTCAAGAAAAAAACACTATGGAGAAATGGGAAGCATTAAAATCACTGCTCGATGAGATTACTCATAAAATTATTCCCATGGGAAGCAAAACAAAGGACTGAAAACTCCAAACCAATGTGGCTTAACAAAAATATTAAGGAATTAATCGGCAGAAAAAGGCGAGCATTCAGAAAATACAAGTCAGACGAGATGGTGGAGTCATTCCAGTACTATAAGGTTTGCAACAAAATATGCAAAAAAGAAATAATAACAGCTAAAGTAGAAACTGAAAAGCTAGTAGCAATGGAAAGTACATCAAAACCCCAAAATTTTTTTTAAATATATCAACAGGAAAAGCTTAAAGAAGGAGAGTACAGGCCCTTTAAAGGACAAACTTGGAGGCTTAATAAAAAATGATAACAACATAGCGGATACATTAAACGTGTTTTTTTCATCTGTATTTACAATGGAGGACCAGATGCATGAACTAACACCCAACCCCAATAAGGACCTTGATCAGGGTAAGGCGGTGGATGTAATCATTTTAGACTTTATATATACGCCAGTCTTTGGGAACCATGCCTGATGTAAGTGAATCATTGAAGATTAAAAATAGAGGTCTTGCTAATTCAGAGTGTAGCTCTATGAGAACCCTAGGATGAATACCGTCTGGACCAGGTTACTTATTAATCTTAATTTTTTTTCAATCGGTCACAGACTTCCTCCTCATTTAAATAAGCACTAAGCAGTGGGACATTATCCTTATTGGGGTTGGGTGTTAGTTCATGCATCTGGTCCTCTATTGTTTAATGTATCCGCTATGTTGTTATCATTTTTTATTAAGCCTCCAAGTTTGTCCTTTAAAGGGCCTATACTCGCCTGGCGTATAGTGGAAGTAGTCCCAATTTTCAAAAAGGGTAGTAAAGCTGAACCAAGCTTAAATAATTAAATGCTATATCCTTGGATATTTTTTTCCACTAGATAAATTCCTAGCGGAAAAAAATATTCAAGGATACCACATTTAATTAATATTAAAAAAATATAATACAGGTTGAACTCTATGGACATTTGTCTTTTTTCAACCTCAACAACTATGTAATTTAGAAATTATAGACAAGTTAGTCTTACATCTATAGTGGGAAAAGTTCTAGAGGGATGGTTTACAGAAGATCCATGAAGCCAAAAAGATTATTATTAGGAACCAACACGGATTTGTGAGGGATAGATCATGTCAAACAAACTTACTATGCTTTTATGAAACAGTTAGTGCGAACCTTGATCAGGGTAAGGCGTGGATGTAATCATTTTAGACTTTGCTAAAGCTTTCGACACAGTGCCACACATGAGACGTATCTATAAGTTACATGAACTAGGGCTAGGGAGCAGAATATGCACTTGGGTTAGTAGCTGGTTAGATAATAGGAAGCAGAGTGTTGTGGTAAATGGAACTTTTTCAAATTGGAATGAAGTACTAAGTAGTGTGCACAAGGGTCTGTACTCAGACCACTATTGCTCAATATTTTCATTAATGATTTAGCAGAAGGTCTAGAGAGCATGGTGTCAATTTTTGTAGACGATACTAAACTATGTAAGGCTATAAATTCGGAGGGAGAGTCTCTCCAGAATGATTTATTTAAACTGGAATCATGGGCAGCAAAATGGAGAATGAGTTTCAATATAGACAAGTGTAAGGTAATGCACCTTGGTAGCAAGAACAAAAATAACACCTACATACTAAATGGGGAGATTTTAAGAGACTACTTACTGGAAAAAGATTTAGGTGTTCACATAGATAACAAACTTTGCAGCAGCACCCAATGTAGGATAGCAGCAAAAAATACAAACAAGGTACTGGCATGCATAAAGAGGGGTATTGATGCAAGGGATGAGAGTATTATACTCCCACTATATAAACCCCTTGTTAGGCTTTGGAATACTGCGCACAATTTTGGGCACCCCACTATAAAAAAGGATATCCTGGAACTAGAAATGGGTCAGAGGCAGGTGACCAAACTCATTATGGGGATGGAGATGCTGGAATAGCAGGAAAGACTTGCAAGGCTTGACATGATCACACTAGAAAAGAGGAGATTAAGAGGGGACATGATCAACATTTTTAAATATTTAAGGGGACAATACACAGAGTTTTCGGGGGATCTGTTTTTGTTAAGACCAGCACAGAAAACATGTGGACACCCACTTAAGTAAGAGAGAGGAGATTTTGCACACAGAGGTGGAAAGGTTTTTTCACAGTTAGGACAATACAAGTTTGGAATTCCCTGCCTAAAAGAGTAGTAATGGCAGACTCGGTCAATACTTTTAAGAATGGGCTGAATAAATTCCTAATGAATAAGGATATACAGAGTTATGGTGGATAGATCACGTATCATAGATAGAATAAAATGAGGACGACTTTATCAACAGATAAAATTACTCCTGAAAATAATACAGAATAGGAGAACAGAAATAGGTTGAACTCGACGGACGGATTGTCTTTTTTCAACCTCACAAACTATGTAACTGTAACTATTATTTATGGCCTCTTATCTGTACAGAAAAGTCCCATCTTAAAGACACCAAGGATGTATTAATGGGAACCAGATTTTTATCTGGTGACCGCGGATGTATCGTCACTTTATACCATTAAATCACATGAAGATGGTATAAATAGTATAAGGAAAACTCTAAGTAAGGAAAATCTGGATTCAAATCTGTCTGAATTTACTCTGGAGGGTATTTCATTTATTTTAAAAAACAACTTTTTTAATTTTAGTGGTTGTTTTTATACAAAGGACCTAGGAACAGTGATGGGCACCAATTTTGCGAACAGTTATGATAATTTGTTTATGTCCAGATGAGAGACCACCTCCATCTTGGTGGTGCATGACTGGAGCATGAACTTGGTGTGATGGTGGAGATGCAACGTTTATGTCCTGATTATATGGAAGGGCAGTAAAGATGCCCTGAACGATTTCTGTGAATATTTGAATACCAATTCTCTTAACATACGTCTGACCTCTCTATAAGTCAAATGTTTTAGATCTGAAGGTAAAAATTATAGATGGTAAATTGTCTACTAGTAACTACAGTAAACCAACTGATTCCAACACATATATAGACCTGTCTAGTAACCATCTCCCACAATGGCTTTTAAATATCCCCAAAGGCCAAATGCTATGCCTCAGAACAGGACAAATTTAAACAAGCATTAGAAATGGCTAAGAAATTTCAAAAAAGAGGATATTTAAGACAGGATTTGGAGTATACTATTTCTGTAGTAACTCAGCTATATAGAAAAGCACTTTTACAAACAGAAAATAAGAAAAATAGTAAGGAGGATTTTGGTTTATCATTTGTCACACAACATAAACAAATAGAAAGAATTTTTTTAAATAACTGGAAAATTCTGCTAAAGGATCCGGATTTAAAAGCTGTGCTGCCTATGAAACCGAAGTTTATTTATAAGAAGGCACATACCATCAGAGATTATGTTGTGTCAAGTGCTATTCACATGGATGGTACACACTTCTTACCTAGAAATAAAAGGTTTTTATAGATGTGGCGACTGCAAAATGTGCAAAGCATGTTCGAACGATACATCGAAGATAACTAATTTAGTAATAAATGGAAGAGAATAGAGTACAAACAATTTTCTCACTTGTAACACAGTATATGCCACGTATTTGATAGAATGCACATGTAATCTATCTTATATTGGGAAGACGAAACAAGCATTGAAAGTTAGATGGGTGGAGCACGTCAGAAACATCACGAAAGGAGTTGATACTCACCCTTTTTCTCTACATTTTAAAGAGAAACATCAAATGTCAACAAACAGTAGTATGAGATTTTGTGGTTTGGCAGTGACTAAAAGTAATTGGAGAACTAATGACAGGGGGAAGAGGTTAGCAAAAAATGAGATGAGGTTAATTCTTGATTTGAATACATTAAAACCAAGTGGCCTTAATTGTGATTTTTGAGTTTAAATGGTTTATATAATTGGTTATACATGTAAAGATGTGGAATCTCTGTTCTTGCTACTTATACATGTTTTTCATATTTTTAAAATTTATTTATTTTAACGTTTTTTATATATGCATATGGAATATAGTTAATTAATGTTCCTTAAATAGAGTTCAATTAGGGCTATAAAACAATCATGGGCTCTTTGTTATCATGTCTGCTGCAGCTCTATATTTTAGTTTATAGTATTTGTTCTTAATGGGTGTACCAAGATGGTGCCTGCTTCTATATATTTTTATTACTATACCATGCAAAATAGTCTGGGTTATAGGGAATATTTTATAATAGTCTATTTGCTTGATTGTATCATCATAGTGTATCTTTAGTAACGCTGTTTTGCATTATGAAGTACCCAATTTGCAATTGGGTGTACAAAGATGGCTTCTAACTGGAGAAATATTTTAATAACAGTGCGCTATTATGACGCCTGAAAAGACCTTATCATATGTGCATTAATAAATAGTTTTTAGTCCGTTACTGTGCTGCAATAATCCCCAATTTATTTACTTGGATGGCCCCGGACTGTATAATATAATTTAATGTAATTTATTAAGATAAAGGTGTACCAATATGGTGACCGAGATACTTCCGGTCATGTGGTCGATGATGTACCATTTTAATAATCTATATTTGGAATCCTGTCACATGTTAAGAGCTCATGACCTTTTAAATAACTTTATATGAGTGTATTAGCATGTACAAATGCACAAAAAGGCCGGAACACATGACTTCCGGTGCTGGAGGAAAGTGTGCTTTGTAAGGCATTTAAACATGTTAGGATACATAATTTAAGTACCATAATGTGGCGGTTTAGCAGTCTAACTTACACTCTATACACACTGTTAATTAAGAACTTAAAAATGGAGCATTTTTAGAAATGACAGAATCACTATTTTTTCTTTTTATTTTTTTGCCATCCTTTCTTTGATTTGATTTTCATTAAAAAAAAAAAATGTTAAATACCTTCCGGTGCATGCCTGTTACTAACATATGGCAGTGGAGGTACAGGTTTCTAAAACGAGGATAAAGACACCTTTACATGCATACAAAGAGCATGCTTACATGTAAGCAAAAGTAAGCATATATCTATACCGCAGATAACACGAGGTGTTATTGCAATTCCTGGCTTCAGGGACACAAGTCTATCATAGAAGTATGTGGTTGGGATTGCACTACATTCCATCTTTTTTAACATGGAGGAACTCCTTGATCTAAAGACTGTAATACACTATTGTACCTTTTTTGTTTTTATTTCTTTGACTTTGGGCGTTCTAAGTGGATTACGTATGAAGGACTCTTTGAACATTACTGATAAGTATATATGGAATTTTGGATTAGCACAATTGTTTTCCACCAACTCACGGTTGAAGTGATATCTTATATCAATGTGCTTAGACCGTCCATTATGCTTTGTACTACAAGAAAGATTGATTGCTCCCTTGTTATCACATTTTATGTTGATGATCTCACTGTGGTAAATAAGACATAATTCACATAAAGTCTTTTTTACCCAAAGTGCTTCTTTTGAAGTTTCTATGAGCGCCATATACTCTGCCTCTGTTGTAGAAAGAGCAACTGTGGGTTTTTTCCTACTTGCCCAGCTTTTGGCTGCACCTGCCAGTGCAAACAGGTATCCAGTTTAAGAACATCTGTTGTCCTCATCTGACCCCCAGTCGATGTCACAGAATACATTTAAGCTGGTATTTGTTGATCTTGTAAATCTCAGCTTTAGTGAACTTGTACCTTTTGAGGTACCTTAGTATTCTCTTTACAGCAATACAGTGTTGTCTCCCATGATTATTTGTGAACTGGCTTGCCCAACTCGTGTCACAATACTTGCATACATCAAACTACCAATAGCATTTTGATAAGGGATTTCTTGCATTTCCTCAATCTCCCCCTTGCTACTTGGTGACATGGCCTTGACCATCTTTGCACTTGTATCAATGGGAGTACTTACTGGTTTTGCATCTGTCATTCCGTATTTGGAAATTATTGCCTCAATGTATGTTTGTTGGTCAATTATAACAGTTCCATCTTGCAGATTTTGTAAAATTTTCATACCTAATAGATGATTTGCCGGGCCTAGAACTTTCAACTTGAATCTTTGTTTAAGCTGGTGCTTGATGTCAGTGATGTGATCTTCTTTACCTGCCAAAATTAAATCATCCACATAGACAGCTACGATGAACAACTTTTCTTTGATAGTTTTGTGGTATAGGCAGTGATCAGTCTCTGACCTAACAAAGTTTATTTCTAGTAACGCTGCATCCAACTTTACTTACCAGCAATGACCACTTTGCTTGAGGCCGTATAGTGTCTTCTTTAAGTGACAAACTTCCCCAGTTTGGAATATATCCATATAATAGTGTTCAGGCGGCTCCATGTAAATTTTCTCAACTAACTTTCCATTCAGGAATGCAGAATCAAAGTCTATGTGATTGTAGATCATGTAGTGTAGCAAAAGCAATCACTTAACTTAAGGTGCCATACCTTGCGACTGGTGAGTTGATGTCTCCGTAATCGATTCCATACTTCTTGGTGTATCCCTTGGCAACATGGCGGACTTTATAAAGAGCTACTGTCCCATCTGCGTTCAACTTTTTGCAGAAAACCCATTTGTTTTTAATTATTTTACAGTCACTTGGTCTATCAACCATAGTCCATGTACTGTTATCATTTAGTACTGAAAGTTCCGTATCAATCTCTGACTTCCACTCTGTCCAATCACTGCTTGACTTTGCTTCCTGTATGTTTTGAGGTTCAAGTATATCCAACGTGTGTGGTGTTAAAATGCGGTTAGCGTAGAAATACAAAGCGTACCTTAAGTGCGGTAATGCACACGCAAATACCTTAAAGAATCCCAATATTAAACCATATACATTTGGAATGTGGTCCAACGCACATACAGATTTAATACTTACAGAAAAAAGGTAAAATAACACAAGTACAGAAATACAGCAAAACAGCAAGTATTTGTCAAAGTCAGAAAAATGTTTCTATACACATTGCCATATTTGCACCTCACCCTGGTACGCGCTGCGCATGCGTGCGCTTTCCCGTGAAGGCGCATACCCGCTACTGTGTGCACTCGCTCGCACTCGGTATGCGTATTTACGGTAAAGAGTATGTAGTCGTAGCGTGCGACTCATTCGTTACACATTTTCATAATTAATGTAGTTTATAGATCATGATCCCTTTGATAGTTTCTGAAAGTTTGGTTAATATAGAATGTCCCTGAACGGAGGAATCCCTCTTTGTATTGTACGAAGGGTCTAACAGGAGTCATACAGCAGTGTTTGGTACCCATCGGAAGAGTATTTAATTAACAATATTCCGGTGTTGGTTTGGAGCGTATTAATCGCTCGTGCGGATAGTTATGGACATAAGAAGTTTATGTCCATTTCTATTATTTACTCATACTCAGGTATGCGGCGGGAAACCCAGTTTCCCACCCACCTGAGCTGTTGGAAATCGTCACAGCCCACCTGTATGAATCAACCTATGACCTTTTGTTATGATGCAGGGCCGAATTCCTTCGTCCAATGGACAATGGGATTGTAGGGACTATGAGATTGCATTGTGTGTGGGGCATAAATAGGCAGGCCGACCATATCCAACTTCACTCTCATCAACGGTTTTCTTGCTGATAATCGGGAGCTGGATATCGAGGCGCATGCGATCATACCCTTTGTGCGTAAGTTTCTCTCCGTGATCATTGTCTTACTGCGAGCCAATTTCTCTCATCTCTCTCCATATCTCTCTCTCTCTCTTCTCTTTTCTCTCACATCTCCCCTAGACTAGTATTGTATTGTATTAGATAGTATCATATTTTGGTTAGGAAGTATCTGTTATATTGTAGTGTATCATTTGTACTGTGATTCTCTTTTACAAGTATATTAGATATAATACAGTTAATAGGCTTTGGACCCTAAACCAGTATCTGTGTATTTCCTATAGTTTTAAGTGTTCACTTGAGCGTCGGTGACGCTCAAGCAGCTTTGTAGTTAGTCAGGTTACACAAGGTTGCACTTACACCCTGTATTCACATTAAGGTATTCTGTGTATTTCATTGATAAAAGGTTTAGACATAAAGGTATAGCGTTGTGAGCGTCTGCGCCGCTGGTGATCTCCTCGTGGTCTCGAGCGTCCGCTACGCCATAGCGAATCATTACTCTAGTCATAGCCAATAACGTGCTGTCCTGTGATCTCTGGGCCGTGAGCGAACGTGACGCTTGAGCGTCTCGCCTACGGCTGAGCGATCGTTACGCAACTAGCGTACCCTTACGGTACTTCTTAAGTAAACAGCGTACAGTGTTCTTAGACATCATAAAGGGTTGTTTATACGACAAAAGAATTTAGCATTGTCAATTGGGGACTCGTCCTGTCCTTCTCATATCTGCACTAGGTAGATCAGCAGACATTATCCCCCAGCAAAGGGTGGGAGGTTGTCTCGCAGTGCTGACGGGATAAGCGTCTGCTTCGCTTAGATAAAGAGTGCTGAAGGAATCCGGGAACCGGAAGTAAGAACAAAACGCTTGTGTCTTTTAAAACTGTTTATTTCTCTTCTGTCTTGCGTATACACGCACGCATACATATATATCTGCATTTCTTTTTCAATTTCGTATATCACTATCCCTGTTTGCCAATTTTTATAGTTGATAGAAAGTGCTAAAAGAGATTTGCTGTTATTTCATAGTAGAGGTAATAGTTAAAGTATAGACCAACACACGGCTTGTCTGGGAGATAAGGCAGTCAGTGTGGTGTGCGGTAGATGATCAGGGATCATCTACATTGATAAAAGTAGAAATTGTGTTACGGTGGATCTTTGTTTTGCGTACACGTGTCTCTAACAAAGACTAGCGTACGCAATCCAAAGGCAGACGCACGCAGCGTACATTACGCAACGTAGCGTCCGGTTACGCCCACGTAGCTCAAGTTGTGATAAGGCGATAAGTAACGCAAAGGCGATAAGTAACGCACAGCGGTAGATAACGCGACGCGGTAAATAACGCAAATCTATTTTTGGAAAATTTGAAATTTAGTTTAATAGATCCTGCTCCTAATTGGTAACACAGCTGGGCTAAAGAAAAAATTTCTGCGCAGAAATAGAAGTGGAAGCAAAAGTGTACATGTGTTGAGTGAGTGTGTTTTTTTTGTATACATAAGTTTATATAACTTAGAGGTTGAACCAAAAAGAAATCGGGTACTCGTAAAGGACATACGTGTAAGTGACATATACGGTGGCTAGGGAGGCATCCTTGGTTAAATAATATTTGAGCATTAGAGTATAGCAGATCACAAGGTAACAAGACCAGGAGGTCACAAGGTAACAAGACCAGGAGGTCATAAGGTACAAGAAGGTCCGCTATAAAGGTACAAGAAGCACAACCCCGGGGGTTGGTGCTAAAACCCATATAGGCCATTGGAAGCTCTGGCTGAAGGAATTCGCAGCCGCAATTTTCGATTCCATTAATCTCTCAGTACATAACAAGTAGTGCTTGTGTACTGAACGATTGTACCGCACGTCATTGTGTGCATTAGTAAACCTGACTAGTATCATTTTGCGTACAAAGGTCATAAACGCTAGTTGTACATTCTGACGTGATTTGTGTAATTTTTTTATTTTTAAAGGGAAGTTCGCTGGTCACTCAGGAACTATCTAACAACCCCACCTTTACTGGAAAGAGTAAGTGTCCTTCGGGTAACCCTCGTATGTTCCAGTAAACAGAAGGTTCCATAGGGGCCCTGTATCGAGTACGCCAGCACCATATCGGTGTGATCAGGTCGTATTGGTCGAGGTGGGCGAGTGAGTGGGGTACTCGGTAAACCGCCACCGCCGGCCTATTGTGAATAATTTGGTTTGCTGTAGGGGTTCGCTGAAGACCTTGATTTAAAGATCAGAGGAGTAGTAAGCAGCACCTGCAGATTATGGGGGCCAGTTGTTCCAGTAGGGGGCGATCAACCTCGGTTCGGGTTGATTCAGAGAACCGACCAGTCGGGTCGGCAAGGTACATCATGTGTGAGAAATATGGAAGTCACACAGAATCTTTATGTGATGAATGGGAGAGAATGACTGAACAAGACCGGGAGAAATTCCCAAGAATAGGTAGCTTCAGCCCAGAAGTGTTACAAAATTTAAGGAGGAGGATATGTCTCATAAAATCAACAAAGAGACGAATTCAGCATCATGATTATTTACAGTTATGGCACCAGGAAGGTGAGATACAGAGAGGTTTGGCTCTGGCGGCGGGGGCTGGCCCTAACAGAAAATTGATTGCCACAGCCCCGCCACCACCATACATAGCAGGAGAGAAGTTGATTACGGAGAGAAACGCACTGGGTTGTAAAACACAAACACTTAGTAACCCTGTAAATGTTAATGATGTTAACCAAGTAACTCATGCAAGTATTAACCCGTACAAGTTGTACCCTGTCTTGAACTTTCCTCAGGAGTGTGATCAAGAAGACGATTCAGCAACAATTTCAGCTCTCTCTCTCTCAGCCACCATAGCAGAGACCACAGTAGGCACAGCAACACCCACGAGATTAGCGAAGGCCCCTAGCGGAGGGATAGGTGAGGTCGTGTCAACGGGTTGTCTTATCGATAGATGGGAAGGACCATACCAGGTCTTATTGACTAGCACCACAGCATTGAAGGTTGCTGAGAGAGAGACTTGGGTTCACTCCTCCCACTGCAAGAAGGTTGCTGATCCAGAGAAGTCCCGTGATAAGGAACAGACGGTAGAGGTTGTATCACTGGGGTGTCTGTTCCAGGAGGACTGAGGCGGCACCTGAGCCTTGAAGACCGAAAGCAGCTGTCGACTCCCCACTCCCTTTTATTGTTTTTCTCCACTTCCCATCCCCTCTCCCTTGAAATTTCTTTTTTCCCCCTTCTCATTCTTCTCCATTTCCTCCTCAAAGATGGACTTGCCCCAAGAGACTGTGATCCGGATTTTCCTGTTAACCATGATGTTGACTAGAGCAGTCTGTTCCGGCGAGAGTACCATGGAGGTCGAGAGAGGTTCTGGAATGGGTTCCGATTATGATGATGGAGGCGTAGTTTTCCAAGATCAACCAAACCTACAAGCAAAGGCGAGTATCAGAAAACGATCCGATAGCATTGATCATAGAAGAAATTGTGACGGATTGTTAGCTGAAGAAAACTGTATCTGTAGGCTCTGTGATAATCTGGTTGAAGATGGGTGCATAAAGAAATGCCAATCCAGTTTTAATATCCATATGGACCGGCATCCATTGAGTGACTATCACTCCTTAGTGGGTAACGTATTAAACCAAACAGATTGTTGGGTATGCTCTCAAGTACCTCAGGGTCATAGCAAATCAGGGCTAGTACCATTTCCTTTAACGTTAGGGGAGGTACTTGAGCTAAGTGGTGGGAGACCGGTGGACCGGAGGTTTAACATCTCCAGCCCTCCTAGTTTGAAGCTCCACCAATACCATGTGGATAGGTCCCTCTTATGTTTTAATATCTCCAATCCCCGTAAGCCGGGAAATTGGGAAGTGTCATGGAGCAACCTTACCATGACCTTTTCACACAGAGCAGATAGAATGCCTACAGATACAGAGCTTGTACGCCACATAGCCAGTAGAGGAAAATCTTTCCGGTATCGATATACCTTAGGAAATAGGATTACTAGAGTTGGAGAAGTATCACCAGGATACTGTGCACATATCGTACAAACTGATACGTGCATTAAGCAGATGGAAGAATTAGGGTCAGGAGATTTCACCTGGAAGGTTTGTAACATGGTCATGTCCTTCTCCGTCCCATATGTTCTCCCCGATGATGCTTATTTCATATGCGGGAGAAAGGCGTACAAGTGGCTTGCCCCAAACTCTGAAGGATTGTGTTATATTGGAAAAGTATTGCCTGAAGTGATGACTGTAACACATGATAAAATGAAAGACATACACCGTGGTGCCCAAGCTCCTTATACTCACACTCATTACGAGCACCGAGGATCCGGTAGAGGTCATAGACCAAAAGATGGACGATATTCTCCAATTAAAGTGGGAATTTCGTCGAAAACACAATCTCACCCTTGCTGCTGTAGGTAATGAGCTGACTGGTTGGGTGTCATGGTTGAACCCGCGAAATTGGTTCTCCGGTTTAGGAGACTGGGCTCAAGGAGTCATAATGGATGTTGGAAAGTTTCTCCTATGTATCTTAGGTGTTGTTATATCTATTGGATTGATATTTAGATGCGGGCAGGCTTTAATGAGGTGCAAACAAAGTACAAAAGTGATGAGCTTGAGGAGTGAGGAAACTATAATTAACCTGGATTTGATTTATGACCCAATGATAGAAACCATGATGTGATGAAAATGCGATTATAAGGTCCGTTTCTTTCACCTGTTTTTCTGCTTTTCTCCAAGATACAAAGACCCCCTTGGATGAGGAAGTTGACGAGACGCTATACAGACAACAGACAAGCACCAAAGATGAAGTTTTGACAACCTATGATATGGACACTTGATGAACTTTGCCATGGATCCCCAGTTTCCCTAGTATTTTTAAACTCACGCTAGCCCAACATTTTTGTAAATCTGATGGCACTGACAAAGCTATTTGCTCATGCCCAAGGAGCAATACAGCGCAAAGAAGACGACTCTCAACAGATACCGAACAAAACTTCAACAACAGATGTACATTTCCCTGACATAGAATATCATTGCATTTTCCATAAGTGTTCTTTATCTTCATCTCTACAACCCTCAGGTAATGACACACATAGACGATAGGGAATACAGGCACAGATATCAGCAACCACATACCTCCCCCATCCATGTATCATCAACTAAAATGTGCATCCCCATTTTGTTACAACCACAGCCGAAATGAGCTCGGTAGAGTTTGACAGCCCATCCACAGACCCTTAGTACGGGATAAGAAGGAATTCAAATGTATACTTCGCAAAACCTCGAAGCTTGATTTACCACACGTACGGCACGATGATACATGACCCTCCAAACATGGACTCATACACACATGCTTCTGCTTTCTCACTAGGTCATACCCTCTTCACACCTACTCCACTCTTCTTCCTTACCCCACCATGGAAATCAATTAACCCCTGACTTACATTTTTCTCCTTTTGAAATGTTTTAGAAGGTGGCAGTTATTATTGACTGCCAAAGGGTGGACTGTCAAAGTCAGAAAAATGTTTCTATACACATTGCCATATTTGCACCTCACCCTGGTACGCGCTGCGCATGCGTGCGCTTTCCCGTGAAGGCGCATACCCGCTACTGTGTGCACTCGCTCGCACTCGGTATGCGTATTTACGGTAAAGAGTATGTAGTCGTAGCGTGCGACTCATTCGTTACACATTTTCATAATTAATGTAGTTTATAGATCATGATCCCTTTGATAGTTTCTGAAAGTTTGGTTAATATAGAATGTCCCTGAACGGAGGAATCCCTCTTTGTATTGTATGAAGGGTCTAACAGGAGTCATACAGCAGTGTTTGGTACCCATCGGAAGAGTATTTAATTAACAATATTCCGGTGTTGGTTTGGAGCGTATTAATCGCTCGTGCGGATAGTTATGGACATAAGAAGTTTATGTCCATTTCTATTATTTACTCATACTCAGGTATGCGGCGGGAAACCCAGTTTCCCACCCACCTGAGCTGTTGGAAATCGTCACAGCCCACCTGTATGAATCAACCTATGACCTTTTGTTATGATGCAGGGCCGAATTCCTTCGTCCAATGGACAATGGGATTGTAGGGACTATGAGATTGCATTGTGTGTGGGGCATAAATAGGCAGGCCGACCATATCCAACTTCACTCTCATCAACGGTTTTCTTGCTGATAATCGGGAGCTGGATATCGAGGCGCATGCGATCATACCCTTTGTGCGTAAGTTTCTCTCCGTGATCATTGTCTTACTGCGAGCCAATTTCTCTCATCTCTCTCCATATCTCTCTCTCTCTCTTCTCTTTTCTCTCACATCTCCCCTAGACTAGTATTGTATTGTATTAGATAGTATCGTATTTTGGTTAGGAAGTATCTGTTATATTGTAGTGTATCATTTGTACTGTGATTCTCTTTTACAAGTATATTAGATATAATACAGTTAATAGGCTTTGGACCCTAAACCAGTATCTGTGTATTTCCTATAGTTTTAAGTGTTCACTTGAGCGTCGGTGACGCTCAAGCAGCTTTGTAGTTAGTCAGGTTACACAAGGTTGCACTTACACCCTGTATTCACATTAAGGTATTCTGTGTATTTCATTGATAAAAGGTTTAGACATAAAGGTATAGCGTTGTGAGCGTCTGCGCCGCTGGTGATCTCCTCGTGGTCTCGAGCGTCCGCTACGCCATAGCGAATCATTACTCTAGTCATAGCCAATAACGTGCTGTCCTGTGATCTCTGGGCCGTGAGCGAACGTGACGCTTGAGCGTCTCGCCTACGGCTGAGCGATCGTTACGCAACTAGCGTACCCTTACGGTACTTCTTAAGTAAACAGCGTACAGTGTTCTTAGACTTCATAAAGGGTTGTTTATACGACAAAAGAATTTAGCATTATCATATTATATACACCGTCACAGTAAGTTACAGCTGATATACATATGCAAGCGCCACCCTGGATCCAGGCGACAGTCGTCAGCAGATAACCATGATAGTTCTGAGATAGAAGATCTCTGGAATGGATCCAAGCAACTGTATTTATACAGTAGCTTCTAACACATAATACAATAAAAAACACGCTGTTCTTATTGGTCCGTGATGTAAACATTTTCGTAACTCGGTGGTCCATTGGTCCATTCAAAGGTATTGGTCTCAGGAATGTGACTGTTGATGCCCTCAGGCTCCCACCGTGAAGGTAATTCAAACATGCTAGTTACAAGCCCCTCACAATGCACAATATTTCACCTATAATACATTTCTCCCAATAGCGTGCACCCACAATATGCGATATTCTGTACACACATACCAGGTGGGAAGCAAATGGAGAGCTGAACGCAATATAAAATAAGATGTGATATTATGCTTCTAAACCTGTGCTATGTGAAATGCTTTCTCCTGATCTAACTTTAATGTTGCTAGGTACTAAAGTCTGTTATTAAATCATCTTATGACTATGTGTAAATTATGTGTAAGTTTGGAATATGAATATGTGTAACAGTATGGCTTTTATTAGCAACTGCATGCTCTACCGTAATAAGGGTAAGATGCGGTAATCCGCAAAGTACCGTAGTACGCAAAAATGCGTATGTAACCATGCTAATAAATGCAATATTGCTTTCTGAGAGTAAAATGCAATTTCTACTTTTACAGTCCACCCTCTGATAGTAATCAAAACTATCACATCTTTATAAAATTAATACATACAAATATAATTGGTAACGCAGATAAATCATTCACTAGGAAGAAGCAATTTAAAAAAATAAAAAATAAACAGGTTATAACATGATACATGGTATCACTATCTGATTATTGTTTCAAAAATTGGATCGTACACCAGGACTGCTTCATTTTCATCACTGCTCCTCCTCAGACTCATTAAATTTGTATTTCTGTTTGTTTTCTTTCGTCGGGTCATAATTTGAACACATTTGAATACCATACCAATAGTTATGATGACACCACAGATACAAAGAAAAAGTTTCCCTATATTTGCAATTATTTCTTGTGCCCATTCTCCCAACCCAGGGAACCATTTAAGTGGGTTCAACCAGGAGGCCCATATTGTGCTTCCTCCTAAATTGTCATAAAAGCTGCAGTATCTCATGAGCAAGGGTCATTATTTCTGGTAGTACCCTTCCAAGATAACATAAACCTTCTGAGTTCAGAGAGAGCCACTTGTACGCTTTCCTTCCACATATAAAATACACCTTATCTTGGAGAATATAAGGAACAGAATGTGTCATTATCATTGCACATAGAATTCTAACAAAAACACCAGTCTCCATCTTCCCCATCTGTCCAAAACACGTTTCTGGCTGTATGATATTTGCACAGTATCCCAGTGACACTCTACCAGCCATTATCTTGTCGCACCCTCTCATGTATCTACATCGGTAGTGGTTCCCACTTATAACAATCCCTCGTACAGTTGCATTATCAATTGACTCTTTATCAACTCTGTGTGAGTAGGCCATTATCTGATTGTTCCAGATTATCTCCCAATTTCCTGGTTTCCTGAAATTGGTGAGATTTAAACATAACAGGGATTTGCCTACATGGTACTGGTGGAGTTTAAAACTAGGGGATCTAGTTATATTATATTTCTTATCCACCAGTCTTTCCCCCCACCCCCCTGTGTAATTCAAGTACCTCAGCTAACTGTAAAGAGTATGGCACTAATCCCGCATTATTTTGTCCTTGAGGTACCTTTGAGCACACCCAACACTTTGTTTGGTTTAAGACCTTACCCACTAATGAATGGTAATCGCTCAAAGGATGTCTATCAAATTCAGCATTATTACTCGACTGTCATCTCTGGATGCACTCATCCTCAATTACAGGGTCACAATACTTACAAATACAGTATTCCTCAGACAATAGCCTATCACATTGCCTCTGAACTCCATAACTACCAGTCCTCTTATTTACTCTGGCTTTGACCAAAGTGATAGGCTGATCCTGGGATAGTCATGAAGTCATCATTCTTTTCTCCAGAACCAGGTCCAGTCCCATGCTCGACTCCTCGGGAACCCTCACAAAAATACAATGTCCTGAAAAAAAATGATTGTGCAAATAGAAAAATAGAATGAAGAAGTCTTGATAGTGGTAAATTCATCTTAGTGCAACTGTCTTTTTAGTGTTTTTTGATATGCTTAGGTAGTGTCCAACAGTGCTGCCTTTCAGTCTTCACGGAACAGATTCTTGAGTGATATTTCGGCAGTCTCACCCTCTGTATGAGTTTTTTCCGGAATAGCGACTTTCTTGCAATGGGAAGAGTGCACCCAAGTCTCTCTCTTGGCTACCTTCAATGAAGTCATGCTTGTCGACAAAACTTGGTACGGTCCTTCAAACCTGTCTATTAGGCAACCTGAGTATAAGAATCATCACATAGTTTCCTGGTTCAAGATCATGACAGTTAGTAATTGGCATATCAGTAATCAACAGTTTCAAGTACTATTGCTGATTTCTCAAATGCTGGTTCATTCTGATAAGGTATTGTACTGTCACTTCGTTGTTGCATTTCAAATCATCCTGTGGATCTATCATGACATGCGGTTGTCTTCCAAAAAGGATTTCAATGGGTGATAAATTAAGCGGGGATCTGGGAGTGGTTCTGATGCTGTATAATGCTAGTGGCAGTGTCTATGGCCACAATAGTCCAGTTTCAGCCATCGCTTTGCTCCTAATCTTAGGGATGCCGTATCTACAAACAAATTCCTGCATGATTTAATTTGCAGTAAAAACTGCAGTGCTAGTGGCAAATGGAAATGTCTCTACCAAATTTAAATATACAGTACATCAGTGCATACCAATACATATTTTAAATTCCTACAGGGTGGTAACTGTATGAAGTCAATTTGTATTACCTGGAAAAGTCCGTCTGCAGGAGGAATATGGGATGGCTCTGTTGGTATTGTCTTACCAATGTTCTTCCTCAAGCAAGTAAGACTGGACATTGCTTTCCTGCTCGCCCGAGAAGAGAACCCTGGTGCACTCCAGTAAGCTCTTACCAATTTGCACATACCTTCCTTACCCAGGTGAGTCAGACCATGTGCCACCTCTGCTAAGCTTGGGAGGAATGTCCTGGGGGCTACTGGTTTACCTTGTATATCTCTCCAGAGTCAAGAGGACTCTTGGCCATATCCCTTAATCTTCCAGACCGCCTTTTCCTGTGGGGAACACAAATTTTGCATTTCGTTTAATATGTTCAATCTTTGCATGTCATGAGTGTCTCAGTATTGTTAGGCCCTTGTGTGGAGCTTGCTGCCCACTTGGCAGCCTTGTCTGCTCGGTTATTACCAAGTGACGCCAGGTCTTTTTCGTAGGTGTGGGCCTTGCACTTGATAACAGCCACTTTGTTAGGTCATTGTATTGCGATCAAGAGTTTCTTAATCTGTGTTGCATGCGCTACTGGTGTGCCTGCCACTGTCATGAAATTTCTGAGGCACCATAGGGCCTGAAAATCATGAGCATACCTAGAATCCGTGTATATATTGGCTGACTTGCCCAAAGCCAACTCACATGCCCTCGTCAGTGCTACTAATTCAGGCACTTGTGCTGAGTGAGGTTGTGCAAGGGGTTCAGCCCCTATGATACCTTCATCATCTACAATAGCTAGTGCACAAGTCCCCTGAATCTGTCTGTCTGTGACAACTACCGTCTGTGAAGAAAGTTACATATGCATTTTCTAACGGGCTGTCCCATATGTCAGCTCTTGCTGTGAAGGTCTGGTTCAAGTACTTCATGCAATCATGCTTCTCAGTGTCCATTCTAAATCCTCTCTCACCAGCATTCTCATCCTCATACCCAACTCTTTGTGCCTTACAAGGCTAATGAGGTAAAAATGTAGCAAGGTTTAGGGTATTATGGTGATGTTTAATGGAGCCATCAATAATAGCTCCCACTTCGCAAACCTTGCGGATGAGACATACCTGGTTTGGGAAGAATTTAGAAGGGCCGATAACAATCAAGTAGGGAGTGACCTTGACACAGAGTGCAATTGTGCACTGTAGTATGCTACAGGTCGGCTGGCATCACCATGTTTCCGTGTCAAGACCCCTGCCGCACACCCAGCAGTTTCAGTATCGTACAAGTCAAAAGGTTTCTCATAATCAGGCATTCCCAATGCAGGGGCTTTTGTCAAGCACTCCTTGAGTTTCTCAAACTCCAGTTCGGATGACTTGGTATGAAACACCCATTCAGGTTTTGTTAATGAAACCATCTCCTACAATGGAAATGCCAAAACGAAACCTGGGATCCAGTTTTGGCAGAATCCACACATTCCTAAAAATGTATGAATTTGCTGCTGGATCTGTGGCAGTGTCATGTTCTGGATGGACTTTATCTGGTCAATGGTCAAATGTCTTTGTCCTTGAGAGAGACAATGTCCCAAATATTTCACCCTGGTCTGACACAACTGCAGTTTATCTTTTGAAACCTTGTGCATGTCTGTGAAAGGTGAACCAACAATTGTTTAGTATCAGCCACAGAGGACACAAATGAATTGGAACATAACAATAAGTTATTAACATATTGAATTAGAATCAATCCATTTTTAGGATGAAAAGACTGTAAGCAATCATGCAAGGCTTGGCAGAAAATACTTGGGCTGTCAGTGAACCCTTGAGAAAGTCGGGTTCAGATGTACTGTACACCTTTGTAAGAAAAGGCAAACAGGTACTGTCTGTCGGGGTGAAGGGAAATAGGAAAGAAAAAACAAAGCAGAAGTTGATAAAGTAAAGTTTATAGATTTGCAACAGAATAACAACCGGATTAAGCACTATGGGGCATTGGCTCTTTTATTAACTCCTCTTAGCTACTATATTCTATAAACCCCTCCCACCATTAAAAGGGTTTACATTAGCTATTAATCCAGTGTCTTGTCGATCTTTGGTCCAAAGGGAACCCAGTATCTGCGAGATCATTTCCTCTAGCTGTGATGAGCATGAGTCTAGAACAGTGGAATGCAACATTAGTCTTTGAGGGGTATCTAACATATCTTGTACTTCTTGAGCATGGTTTTCAGAGATATCTAAAAATACATCATTAGGGGTACAATATATTACACATCTTAATTTGCACAACAAATCTCTGCTGAGTAAGTTAGTCGGGCCGCTGATGCCAGGAGAAAAGAATGTTTGGCACGCAGAAGCCCAATGGGTAATGTTGCACTTCTCCCGTTTCTCCCATTGCCGAAATAGTTTTACCTGTGGTTCTTAAACCAAACGGAGAATGTCCTAGTTCTACAAAAAGCTTCTAAGTCTGAGAAGTACTCATTTAGTCCTTCTCATCCTGTATTAAGGGTCTATAAATGTTCATACAAACATACCAAGCTTTTTACAAAAGGGCATTTCTAGCTGCCCACATCTTGTTTATTTATTTCCTAGAAATTAGTACCTCATAAGTGATAGCTAAAAGAAGCAGCCTGGGGGTTACCCCTTCTCTGTCTAGTTTCCCATGAGGACTTGCTAAAGTGCGGACCGGGTGTAATCCCTCCATCTCACTGCTTATGGTGTCAATTGTGGGTATCACTGTTTCTAAGGAATGGATAGTCCCATACTTACCAGCTTGGTTATTTCTATCTCCGCTGTTTGTGGGGCATTCCCTCCTTTCTGCTGTCCCTGTCGACCTAAGAGGCTGATGGCATGAGAGAGGGTTGCAACCACACTGGGTTCATCTTATGCCTCCGAACTGGCACCTTGATTACTTAATACAGGATAAAGATTACAAGGGTTAGGTTTAATCATTTTGATACCAGCTGTAACTCTGTCGCCATCTACATATGGTGGTGGTGGTGCACTTGCTGTTACCTGTTTGCGCATATTCACAGCTGTTGCATATGCTTTTTGCCTTTGTGCTTCACCCTCTTGTTGCCATAAGTTTAAATAATCATTGTGCTTTACTCTCAATTTGCATGATTTTATCAAGCAAATTTTTACTTCTCACCGTATTCAATACCTCAGGATCAAAACTACCAATCTTGGGAAATTAAGTTTTACACTCGTCAGTCATACATTCCCAATCATCACCAAAAGCCACGGCATATGCACCGTACTTCATACGCATAACAAAACGAGCTGACCCTTTTGCGCCCTCAGCAACTTAAACCTCAGTTGCCTTCTCAGTCATTTCACATATGCACTTAGCCCCCATTGCAGCTTTTAGCAACCCTAAATGCACCTCCTTTGAAATAAAGGTGAGAAACTTTCCAAGTAGCTCTCACTCGACTCCTTCTCAGCTGCTATACCACTTACCAGCAATCAAGTGATAAATGTATCCAAAGAGGTTCCTAACATGGTCACTTACAACCAGGAATATGGAAATTGATCTGAATTTGGAATGGTATACTCTTCACTCCCATTCCAATTATCTATCTCCTCCTAGGTAGAAGCTATATGACCTGTACTCTACACTGAGAGAACGAGCATATTTCCTACAAGTATCAGACTCGAAAAAGTATTGTTCTCTAATTTAGTGTTACTTGTGGTATGCCTCTCTGGTTCAACAATCATATGTTTACTTTCAATGCCCACACTTGCACACTTAATTTTTTCTGTACAGAAAAGTCACTTTCCAGAAATTGACAATAATTTCCCAGAGGCTGTATCATACAGTTCGCTAAACGTATTTAAAATAATCATTTTCCGTTTGTATTGTTACCCTATAAAGCTTACAATAATAACCTTTATTCCCTTGTGTACTTATTTCCGGACACATGTGCATATAGGCGCGTGAGATTAAACACGTGCAATTGAGCGCCTGCTTGTGTGTGCCTCGTGCGTGATTATGCTTGTGCGTGTCCAACAACCACGTGTCAGAGGCCCAGGCTGCACCACAAAAGCATACTCACTTATGGCTTTAAACTTAAAAGCCATCACAAATCTATATATATTACTCCTTTCAAACAAAACAGCATAATATTCAAAGTCCCGCTGCATTTCAATAAATCTCTACAACCACAGAGTCTGGTTGCTATATACACTTATTATCTATGCTTATGCGCCTAAACGCTCACACCGCTTCCCGCTAAAACACAATCCAAACTGAAAGAGACCCACTCTATCAATATGCACTTATTCAACTTATGGCAACAATACAACAATATACGTCCTGTTTAAAATATATATATGTTTATACGCGATAGAGAAAGAAAATTTCTTTATCATCCCTAAATTCACACTAGCGCCTATTCAGAGCACACAAACGGATGCTGTTTCTCAGCATCAGATGCTAACTTTAAAATAAAACTAAAATTGTTTTTACCTCTTTATGACGTCCACCCTCTGCTGATAAACCAGAGTTCGTTTGATTTGTGCACTCCTTTCGGTCGTAGTGCCCTTCAAGAGCCCCCAACTGTTAAGTTCAAAAATATTAATAATAAAGCAAAGTATATTGTTGCAGATGCGGTTAGCATAGAAATATGAAGTGCACCTTAATTGCAGTTATGCGCATGCAAATACCTTAAAGAATCCCAATATGAAACCATATACATTTGTAATGTGATCCAACGCACATACAGATTTAATAGTTACAGAAAAAAGGTAAAATAACACAAGTACAGAAATACAGGTAAACAGCAAGTATTATACACACCGTCAGAGTAAGTTACAGCCGATATACATACGCAAGCACCACCCTGGATCCAGGCAACAGTCGTTAGCAGATAACCATGATAGTTCTGAGATAGAAGATCTCTGGAATGGATCCAAGCAACTGTATTTATACAATACCTTCTAACACACACAATACAATAATAAACACACTGGGGTATATTTACTAAGCTCCCAATTTTGACCGATTTTGTGTTTTTTCTTCAAAGTGTCATCTCGGGAATTTACTAAACTAAAATCTCGGCATTGATGGGATTTGTATTTTTTTGGAAGGCAGAGAAAAAAATATGAATGAATACACCATCGGTCAAACATGCCTGTTATTTTATACAACGCAGTAATTTACTAAAAAATTGTATTCACAATCACTGCCAGCAATAGCCAAACACTGCCGTGAAAAAGTACAAATTGTAAAAAAAAGCAGTTTTCAAATAGACCTGCTTTTTTTTTACCGTATTCTGATAGGCATGCACGGATCACTGAGATCCGTGCATGTTTATGAGTGACAAAGGGTGTGAAAGAGTTAAAAATAAAAAAAATAAAAATGCGTGGGGTCCCCCCTCCTAAACATAACCAGCCTCGGGCTCTTTGAGCCAGTCCTGGTTATTTATTATTTATTTATTTATTAACAGTTTCTTATAAAGAGCAGCATATTCCGTTGTGCTTTACAATTAGAACAACAGTAATAGAACAAAACTGGGTAAAAACAGACAGACATAGAGGTAGGAAGGACCTGCTCGCAAGCTTACAATCTCTAGGGAAATAGGCATAGATACACAAGGATAGATGCTATCTATTGCATAATGGTCCACCAGATTGCTAAGTTCTTAATGGGTTGTATGAAGATACCCCGCAAAGTTGGCCAAGTGTCACGAGGGTGTGAGACTAAAGAAAGACAAGATATGTGGTGTTATGAATACTGTATAGAGGATGTAATTAGATAGGGAAGCACTGAAGGTTATGTGGGTGGGTCTGGAATTTGATAGGCTTGTCTGAAGAGGTGAGTTTTCAGGGAACGTTTAAAGGTTTGTAGACTAGAGGCGAGTCTTACTGTGCGTGGGAGGGCATTCCACAGAGTGGGTGAAGCCCAGATAAAGTCTTGTAATTTTGAGTGTGAACAAGTAATGCATGTGGATGAGAGACGTAGCTCTTGTGCAGAGCGGAGAGGTCGGGTAGGGAGATATATTGCGATGAGTGAAGAGATGTATGTTGGTGCAGTTTGGTTAATAGCCTTGTATGTGAGTAAAAGTATTTTATATTTAATACGGTAGAATACCAGTAACCAATGGAGGGACTGACAGAGCGGATCTGCAGACGATGAATGTCTGGCGAGGAAGATCAGCCTCGCAGCTGCATTTAAAATGGATTGTAGTAGCCTATGTTTGGGAAGACCGGTCAGGAGACTATTACAATAATCAATGCGGGAGATAATGAGAGCATGGATTAGAATTTTTGCTGTGTCTTGTGTAAGATATGGTCGTATTTTGGATATGTTTCTTAGATTTATGTAACATGATCTTGAGACAGATTGAATGTGGGGAACAAAGGACAGTTCAGAGTCAAGAATGACACCTAGGCAGCAAGCTTGTGGGGTAGGGATGATTGCCGAGTTCTCAACAGTGATAGAGATATCAGGTTGGAAACTACTATTGGCTGGTGGAAATATAATTAATTCTGTTTTGGAAATATTAAGTTTGAGGTGGCGAGATGTCATCCAAGATGAAATGGCAGAAAGGCATTCAGTGACATGGCCCAATACAGATGGTGACAAATCAGGTGAGGATAGGTAGATTTGAATATAATCTGCATACAGATGGTACTGAAATCCGAAAGAGTTGATTAGTTTGCCAAGAGATGTGGTATAGATAAAGAAAAGCAGAGGACCTAAGACTGAGCCTTGCTGTACTCCAACTGAGAGAGGTAGCGAAGAAGAGGTGGAATCAGAGAAACGAACACTGAAGGAGCGATTAGATAGGTAGGATGAGAATCAAGAAAGGGCTGTGTCCTGAATACCTAGGGATTGTAGTGTTTGTATGAGAAAAGAGTGGTCAATAGTGTCAAATGCAGCAGAGAGATCAAGGAGAATAAGTAGAGATTAATGGCCTTTAGATTTAGCAGTGACCAAATCATTCAATTCCTTAGTCAGTGCTGTCTCTGTGGAGTGTTGGGCAAGAAATCCTGACTGAAGTGGGTCCAGTAGGCTGTGAGAGATAAGAAAGTGTGTGAGACGAGTGTAGGCAAGTCTCTCAAGTAGCTTGGAGGGGCATGGGAGCTAAGAGATGGGACGGTAGTAAGAGAGAGAGTTCGGGTCAGAGTTTTGTTTTTTCAGAATGGGAGTAATCACTGCATGCTTGTATAGAGAAGGAAATATACCAGTAGACAGGGAGAGATTACAGATTTTCGTTAAGGTTGGGATGAGCACAGTAGACAGAGCTTTACTAATTTGTGAGGGTATAGAGTCAAGGGGAGAGGTACTGGAGTAGGCAGATGAAAAGAGTGCAGATACTTCATCTTCATTTGTAGGATCAAAGGAAGAGAAGGTGTTAGAGGGTTCAGGCAGGGAATTGAGCAGGTCACTTGCTCTGGAAGAGCATACCATTTCTTGTTAATCTTGTCCTTAAATTAGGAAGCAAGATCTTGCGCACTGATAGTGGCTGGTGGGTTGGGTGAGGGAGGGACATGAAGCTATTTAAATGTATTAAAAAGTCGCTTGGGGTTAGAGGCTTGAGCAGAGATGAGAGATTGAAAATATGTTTGCTTGGCAGTGTCCAGAGCATTATGATAAGAGTGGTAGGTGGTCTTATATGTAAGAAAGTCACTTGAACTATGAGATTTAAGCCATTGGCGTTCTACTTTACGTGAGAGTTTTTGTAAGTGTCTAGTGTATTTAGAGTACCACGGTTGACATCAAAGTCTACGTGGAGTGTGATGGGTAGCTGGAGCCACTTCATCAAGTGCTGTTTCTAGAGTTTGGTTAAGGTGTGACACAGCAGTCTCAGGAGAGGTGAATGTAGAAATTGGTGAGAGCAGTGGTTGCAGACAGGAAGATAGTTGTTGAAAATTAATAGCGTTAATATTTCTGCGGGTTAGAGGTATCCTTGTAGACTTTAGGGACATTGAGTTTGAAGGAATGGAGTAGAGCATGCAGGTGATAAGGTTGTGATCTGAGTGAGGGAAAGGAGTGTTAGTGAGTTCAGAAACAGAGCATAGTCTGGTGAATACAAGATCAAGGCAGTGGCCCTCCTGATGAGTAGGGGAGTCAATCCATTGGGAGAGGCCAAGAGAGGAGGTTAGAGAGAGTAGTTTAGAGGCATGGGGAGATTGTGGACTGTCAATAGAGAGATTGAAATCACCCATAATGATGGTGGAGATGTTAGAGGATAGAAAGTGAGGGAGCCAAGTAGAAAAATCTTCCAGAAACTTCTTGGGTTGCCCAGGTGGGCGATAGATAGCTGCAACACGCAGAGAGAAAGGGGTGAAAGTCCTAATAGAGTGTACTTCAAATGATGTAAATGTGAGTGAGGGAATAGGTGGTAAAACGATGTGTGTGTGTGTGTGTGTGTGTGTGTGTGTGTGTGTGTGTGTGTGTGTGTGTGTGTAAGATTTGGACAGTAATATTCCAACACCACCTTTAATGTTACCAGGCCTGGGGGTATGTGTGAAGTGGAGGCCACCATGTGACAGTGCTGCAGGGGACACCTTGTCTGATTGGATTGTGTGAGCCATGTTTCTGTTATGGCTATCATAATGAATTTTTTTGCAATGAATAGGTCATGAATAGATGTTAATTTGTTGCAAACAGAGCATGCATTCCATAAAGCACATTTTAGTGACTTGGAGGTAGATGGGAGACATGTGATGTCGATAAGGTTTGTTGGATTTATATTCCATTGTGAATCAGCTGAATGTGAGCATGGTATGTGGATGGGACCTGGATTTGGGGATATGTCACCATCTAGTAGAAGCAGAAGAAGAGAGAGATAGGTATAGTTGGGGGAGGTGTGTGATAGTTTCTTATGGTGATAGGTTGAGGATGTGACAGTTAGTGTAAATAGATAGGTTAAAAGCTCATGAGTGTTAATAAGAGGGGAGTGGTTGTAAAAATACAAGGAAAAAATGACTGTGGTTCCCCCATATTTATACAACCAGCACCGGGCTCTGCGCCTGGTCCTGGTGCCAAAAATACGGGGGACAAAAAACGTAGGTGCCAAAAATACAGGGGGCAAAAATACGGTCCACCGTATTTTTAACACCAACCCCGGGCTCCACTAGTCAGAGAGATAATGCCACAGCCGGGGGACACTTTTATATTTGTCCCTGCGGCCCTGGCATTAAATCACCAACTAGTCACCCCTGGCCGGGGTACCCTGGAGGAGTGAGGACCCTTTAAATCAAGGGGTCCCACCCCTCCAGCCACCCAAGGACTAGGGTGAAGCCCGAGGCTGTCCCCCCCATCCGTGGGTGGTGGATGGGAGGCTGATAGCCTTTTGGGTAAAAAAAAGAATATTGTTTTTTGTAGCAGAACTACAAGTCCCAGCAAGCCTTACCCGCAAGCTGGTACTTAGAGAACCACAAGTACCAGCATGCAGGGGGAAAACAGGGCCGCTGGTACCTGTAGTTCTACTTAAAAGAAAAACCCAAATAAAAACAAAACACATACACCGTGAAAGTAAAAGTTTAATGAACATACATGCACACTTACATACACACATACTTACCTATGTTGACACGAAGCACTTGGTCCTCTTGTCCAGTAGAATCAATGGGGTACCTGTAAATAAAATTATACTTACAAAGAATCCGGTGTAGATCGGTCCTCTTCTTAAAAGTTATAATCCACATACTTGTTAAAATAAAAAAACAAAATACCTGATCCACGAACTGAAAGGGGTCCCATGTTTACACATGGAACCCCTTTCTCCGAATGTCGGGACACCCCGTGACTGCTGTCAAAGAGGGTCCCTTCAGCCAATCAGGGAGCTCCACATCATGGCACTCTCCTGATTGGCTGTGCGCTCCTGCACTGTCAGTCAGCCGGCACACTGTAGATACAATGTAGCGCAGCGGCGCTACATTATATCCAATGGTGGGAACTTTGCGGTCTGCGGTAGATCGCGAGTTTAAGTGGGGCCAACCACAAGAGTGACCGCGAGTTTAAGTGGGGCCAACCACAAGAGTGACCCCACTTAACCTCGCGGTCTACCGCAGACCACAAAGTTCCCACCATTGGTTATAATGTAGCGCCACTACGCTACATTGTATCTACAGTGCGCCGCCTGACTGACAGTGCAGGAGCGCACAGCCAATCAGGAGAGTGCCATGACGTGGCGCTCCCTGATTGGCTGAAGGGACCCTCTTTGACAGGAGTCACGGGGGTTCCGACATTCGAGGAAAGGGGTTCCATGTGTAAACATGGGACCCCTTTCAGTTCGTGGATCGGGTATTTTGTTTTTTTATTTTAACAAGTACGTGGATTATAACTTTTAAGAAGAGGACCGATCTACACCGGATTCTTTGTAAGTATAATTTTATTTACAGGTTCCCCATGGATTCTGGCACTATACTATATATCCCGCACCAGACTGAGTGATTCAAATACAATAATAATAATGGTATATTCAAGAAAACCAGCTGGTATACCTTCCTTTGCTAGATTACACCTTGTTTATGCTGGAGGTGCTCCTGCAATCAAAATATACAGAACATTAGAGAATGTGTTTGTTGCAAAGAGGCAACAAAGAGAATGGATTGCTTTTTGGAGCACTCTTTTTTAACAATTTTTATGCAAATCAGTTTGATATGATTATAAGAGTTAAAACGTAACCTTTAATCAATACTCCTAAAATGAAAGGGGGTTATTAATCAGTAACATACATTTCCAATGAAAGTGTCAATCCATAATTATATCAACATCCCCTTATAAACAAAAACAATTCTTTTATAACATTGTTTTAAATTCATTAATGATCCAAATAATGATGAAGATCTAATTTTAATTAAAATCAATAGTTCATGTGTGGTGAGATATTCTTTTATATTCAAATTTAAGATTATAAATCTCAATTCATGCAAATATTGCAATCAAAAGGGAGAATGTGTTTACGTAAATGTACTTAATGTAGTTGATGTCGAAAACCAACAATGGTAATCAACTTTTCTGCCATCTGCACCTGTGAGCTTAGAGTCTATGCAACAGACAGTATCTCTTAACTGGTCTATTTCATTATCTGCCAAGTTCTTGGATACAAGTGTGAACAATGTTGCCTTTCTGGCTCTTACAATTCACTCTGCAGTTTTCCAAGCCTGTGTGTCATACAGGCTGCATAATATTTTGAGTGGCCCTAAATTGTGCTTCTCATAAGGACATAGACAATTTCTCTCTGTCTTTATGCGTGATTGCACATGCCCATAAGGTTGGGCCCAGGTTCCTGCTAATTGTTATTCATAAATATATACAAGCACTGTGGATTAATTGCAAATGGTGTAAGTGTGTCCTTTGTGTGACAGACTGTCACTTAAATGGTATATGTTTCAGTTTATTGTCCAGAGAGTGTCAGACATATCATACGAGAAAGCAAGATATAGCACACTGATTTCCATAGCCATAATATAAAGAAAAGTACAATCCAAGATGCCGTCTTCCTCATCTACTGCCCATTATCATCATGGAGCGGATAATGAGTGAGAGTAAGGGTTATTGCCAGATTGATAGAGTGGATAGAATCGGCGTTACTCTGTTACTCTGTGTCTGGTGTTAGGTGGACCCTGATACCTTTTGGCATTGCAAGATCCAGATTCGCCAGCAGAAAACAGGTAGACGCTAGAAATAGCAGATGGATAATGCAGGATATCTGGTTTATGCGTGATTGCACATGCCCATAAGGTTGGGCCCAGGTTCCTGCTAATTGATGTTCATAAGTATATACAAGCACTATGGATTAATTGCAATGGTGTAAGTGTGTCCTTTGTGTGACAGACTGTCACTTAAATGGTATATATTTCAGTTTATTGTCCAGAGAGTGTCAGACATACCATACGAGAAAGCAAGATATAGCACACTGATTTCCATAGCCATAATATAAAGAAAAGTACAATCCAAGATGCCGTCTTCCTCATCTACTGCCCATTATCATCATGGAGCGGATAATGAGTGAGAGTAAGGGTTATTGCCAGATTGATAGAGTGGATAGATTCGGCGTTACTCTGTTACTCTGTACCTGGTGTTAGGTGGACCCTGATGCCTTTTGGCATTGCAAGATCCAGATTCGCCAGCAGAGAGCAGGTAGACGCTAGAAATAGCAGATGGATAATGCAAGATATCTGGTTGATTTAGCAAGAACCATTTATTAGATGTCTGTATGAAATATCAGGCACATAGCTCCCATACTGTCTAAATGATCAATACTATTCTGGTTAGCCTTCTGTTAGTATAGTTGTGACACACGGCTACTGCAATTAATTAAGAGAGCTGATATGGAGTAAGTGTGAACCACAGCCTAAACTTATTATGGTTCTAATTGATCGTAAATTGGCAAGTTATTCACACATTGCTGAATTAACAAACTATTCACACATTGCTATAGCGATTAAAAACTAAATCTAGGTACAGATGGATATTATGGGGATATCAAATGACCCCCTGCTGATTAACCATTAATTGCTGGTTATTCACGGGTAGCTGTAATAGCTACCTGATTGGCTGAAGGGACCCTCTTTGACAGGAGTCACGGGGGTTCCGACATTCGAGGAAAGGGGTTCCATGTGTAAACATGGGACCCCTTTCAGTTCGTGGATCGGGTATTTTGTTTTTTTATTTTAACAAGTACGTGGATTATAACTTTTAAGAAGAGGACCGATCTACACCGGATTCTTTGTAAGTATAATTTTATTTACAGGTTCCCCATGGATTCTACTGGACAAGAGGACCGAGAGCTTCGTGTAAACATAGGTAAGTATGTGTGTATGTAAGTGTGCATGTATGTTCATTAAACTTTTACTTTCACGGTGTATGTGTTTTGTTTTTATTTGGGTATTTTTTTTGTAGTAGAACTACAGGTACCAGCCGGCCCGTTTCCCCCCGCATACTGGTAATTGTGATTCTCCAAGTACCAGCTTGCGGGGGAGGCTTGCTGTCCAGGGGCCCATGTGTACCACACATCCAGCTCCCATTGTAGATTTGTCACTGCATATTACAGGTTTTGGGTATGTAGCAATACTGCAAACACCATACTGTATGTATAAACATTCAAGCTCAAGCATACTAAGATTAAGAAACAAAGTGTTTCTAGTAGCAGCAGCAGCAATCAAAGCTGAGAAGCTACATTTGAGTGCACCTCATATATTTCCATTATTTAGTCTCCAATCCTTTGACAATACCCTATGTACTCCACTATTCTGCTGTCGCCAGCTCTTTAACCATGAAATCGACCATCACTACTCATTCTGCTGGGAGAAAGTATTGTTCAATTAAAGTGTAAAGCTTGATACCCATGATCAGGATTCTCCTTTTAGGAATAGCAAACCCTCATTCCAGTAGCCTGTAACCAGAACTCAAGCAAAGCAGCTTCATGACAGTAACTATTTCTAGATTTAATAGAAAAATTATTCCCAGGTTAATTATTACGTTATAAATAATTAAGATCTGCATGAACTCTGCATTGTGAACTGCACCAATCAGAGGTGGAACTCCCAGAGGCAATGGAGATGCCTGCCTCCAGACTCCAAGCCCTGAAGGAGCACCTGCATGTACAGCACCACCTGTGTGGGTTACAACAGGATCCAAGTATGACCGCTGCTCTTACAACAAAGATCTGTGATGCACCCACTGTTGCTGCAGCTACAGAGATTATTAGCTCTGACCCAGTAGCCATGATAACATCTGCAATAGGGCACAGGATGGCACCTGGCCGGTACCACTCAGCCTGTGCTGAAGTATCCTGCAGCCGCTGCTGGACTGTGAGATGGAACCCACTGGTGAACTGTGATTCACAGCATAGCTGGAGTCCTGCCAATTCACTGCGGGCTCCGGTCCCTATAGACCAGCTGAGGACTCTATTTAATTGTGTAAGTCATGTATTTTTACACACACACACACACACACACACACACACACACACACACACACACACATATACACATACATTTGTTTTCCCTTTTTATTAAAGAGGGGGTGAGGGCACCAAACTCCAACTTGCCTTCGGGAGACTGGGATGAACTTACGCCTCTGGCACCAGTGCCTCTAATTTTACATTTATCTACTTACTGTTAGCGTATTTCACATGCCATACATCTCTCAGTGTGTACTGTACATACTGTATGATTTATTCATGTACTGTTGATCAATAAACCTAGTCAGCATTTAGATGTTTTTAAGGGAATTATTAATCTTTTTGGCTCATTTTCAGACTGTAATCTAAAAGAAATCCACAGAAATCAGAAACTCTTTAATTAGGGACTAAAATATATAGTAAAACAAATGCCTCTTTCACTTTTAAGTATTGGGGTAAAGTATTTTGTTTTATTCAGCTATCATTGTAGTAACTATATATGAAATAAATGTTGACATTACTGTTAAGAAGCTTTTAGAGAAAGCTTTTGAGAGAAAACTTTTTAGAGAAATGACACAATATGGTGCTTTGTTTATAACAGAGGATTGCATTAATAAAGTTTCATTTGTTACCATGTAGTAGGCATTTATTGCACACACTGACTTAGCCTTGAAAATATAATTTATTACATTTGATGTTTTAAAATTAATTTCTATGGAAAGCAAAATGTTCTCGGATAGAGAAAACCGTTATATGTAATTTAAAAAAATAGTGTTATGTCTCTGAGGAAGTGGTAGTGGTATAAAATCATCACTTTGGTTAGATATATATAATATTCAATACAGTGCATCCAGAAAGTATTCACAGTGCTTAACTTTTTCCACATTTTGTTATGTTACAGCCTTATTCCAAAATGGAATAAATTAATTTTTTCCCTCAAAATTCTACACACAATACCACATAATGACAATGTGAAAAAAGTTTTTTTTGCGATTTTTGCAAATTTATTAAAAATAAAAAAAATTAAAATAACATGTACATAAGTATTTACAGCCTTTGCCATGAAGCTGAAAATTGAGCTCAGGTGCATCGTGTTTCCACTGATCATCCTTGAGATGTTCTTAGAGCTTAATTGGAGTCCACCTGTGGTAAATTCAGTTGACTGAACATGATTTGGAAAGGCACACACCTGTCTATATAAGGTCTCACATTTGACAGTGCACGTTTGAGCACAAACCAAGCATGAAGTCAAAGGAATTGTCTGTAAACCTCCGAGACAGGATTGTCTCGAGGCACAAATCTGGGGAATGATACAGGAAAATATATGCTGCTTTGAAGGTCCCAATGAGCACAGTGACCTCCATCATCCATAAATGGAAGAAGTTCAGAACCACCAGGATTCTTCCTAGAGCTGGCCGGCCATGTAAACTGAGCGATTGAGGGAGAAGGTCCCTAGTCAGGGAGGTGACCAAGAACCTGATGGTCACTCTGTCAGAGCTACAGCATTCCTCTGTGGAGATAAAAGTACCTTCCAGAAGGACAAACATCTCTGTAGCAATCCACCAATCAGGCCTGTATGGTAAAGTGGCTAGACGGAAGCCACTCCTTAGTAAAAAAGCACATGGCATCCCACCTGGAGTTTGCCAAAATGCACCTGAAGCACTCTCAGACCATGAAGATAAAAATTCTCTGGTCTGATGAGACAAAGATTGAACTCTTTGGCATTAATGCCAGGCGTCATGTTTGGAGAAAACCAGGCACCACTCATTACCAGGCAAATACCATCCCTACAGTGAAGCATGATGGTGGCAGAATCATGCTGTGTGGATATTTTTCAGCAGCAGGAACTGGGAAACTAGTCAGGATAGAGGAAAAAATGAATTAAGCAATGTACAGAGACATCCTGGATGAAAACCTGCTCCAGAGCGCTCTTGACCTTAGACTGGGGTGATGATTCATCTTTCAGCAGGACAACGACCCTAAGTACGAAGCCAAGGAGAGGCTTCAGGACAACTCTGTGAATGTCCTTGAGCCCAGCCAGAGCCCAGACTTGAATCCGATTGAACATCTCTGGAGATATCAGAAAATGGCTGTGTACTGACACTTCCCATCCAACCTGTTGGAGCTTAAGAGGAACACCAAAGAGGAATGGGCGAAACTGCCCAAAAATAGGTGGGCCAAGCTTGTGGCATCATATTCAAAAAGACCGAGGCTGTAATTGCTGCCAAAGGTGCATCAACAAAGTATTGAGCAAAGGCTGTGAATACTTATTTACAAGTAATTTCTTAGTTTTTTTATTTTTAATAAATTTGCAAAAAAACTCAGAAAAACTTTTTTCATGTTGTCATTATGGGGTATTGCGTGAAATTTGAGTGAAAAAAATGAATTTATTCCATTTTGGAATAAGGCTGTTACATAACAAAATGTGGATAAAGCGAAGCGCTGTGAATACTTTCCGGATGCAATGTATATACAGTGGTGCTTGAAAGTACGTTAACCCTTCAGAATTTTCTATATTTCTGTTGAAATTTGGCCTAAAACTACCTCAGATTTTCACACAAGTCTTAAAAGTAGATAAAGTGAACAAAACCAAACAAATGAGACAAATTAGACATGCTAATTTTTATTATTGAGGAAAATGATCCAATATCGCATATCTATGAGTGGCAAAAGTATCTGAACCTTTAGGCTTAGCAGGTATTTTGAAGGTGAAATTAGATTCAGGTATCTTCAATCTATGTGATTACACAACCTGTCTTTTTTAAAAGAACAGGGATCTATAGTATCAAAGTCTGATGTCCACAACACAATTTTGTGGAAGTGTATCATATCAGGAATAAAGGAGATTTCTGAGGACTTCAGAATAAGAATTGTTGATGCTCATCGGGCTGGAAAAGGTTACAAAACTATCTCTAAAGAGTTTGGACTCCACCAATACACAGATTGTTTACAAATGGAAGAAATTCCAGCATTGCAAGGAGAAAGCCGCTGCTCCCCAAAAAAGAACATTGCTGCCCATCTGCAGTTTGTTAAAGATCACAGGGACAAGCCAGAAGGCTATTGGAACAATGTTTTGTGGACAGATGAATCCAAAATTGAGCTTTTGGATTAAATGAGAAGTGTTATGTTTGGAGAAAAGACAACACTTCATTCCAACATAAAAACCTCATATCATCTGCGAAACACGGTGGAGGTGGTATCATGGGTTGGGACTGTTTTGCTACATCTGCTCTAGGATAACCTGCTATCATTGATGGGACAATGATTCTTAATTATACCAGAAAATTCTAAAGGAAAATTTCAGGACATCTGTCCATGAGCTGCATCTGAAGAGAATGTGTGTCATACAGCAAGACAATGACCTAAAGCACACAAGTCAAAGTAATTCGACCAAAGAATGGCTAAAGAAGAATAAATTTGAAGTTTTGGAATGGCCAAGTCAAAATCCTGACATTAATCCAATCTTAATGTTGTGGAAGGGCCTGAAGCGAGCAGTTCATGGGAGGAAACCCACCCAACATAACAGAGTTAAAGCTGTTTTGTATTGAGGAATGGTGCAAAAATTCTCCAGGCTGATCATCAGTTAACAGAAATGTTTTTATGCAGTTGTTGCTGCACAAGGGGGTCATATCAGATACTGAAAGCAAAGGTTCACTTTACTTTTGCTACTCACAGATATGTGATATTTGATAATTTTCCTCAATAAAAAAAATGAGCATGTATACTTTTTTTGTCTCATTTGCTTGGATTGATTCTTTTTATCTACTTTTAGGATTTATAGAAGGTAGTTTTAGGCCAAATTCCAGCAGAAATATGGAAAATTCTGTATGGTTCACAAACTTTCAAGCACCACTATACAATGTGGCAAGAGACAGTTATTATTTAATTTATATATACCTGGAACAACAATTATATCCTGATATCTATAGTATCTTAATATAATTTACTACATAATTAAATTGGCTTCATTAACTTTTTATACCATGAAAACTTAGTATTCTTTCAAAAAACAAATAAATATTAGAACGTTTCTAGGGACATACACTCTAGTAATGTAATTTGAAGGGTTTGGACTATAAAAATGATATATTTTAAATAAAGAGAAAATTTTATAAAGCTAGAAATAAAGGTCACATAAAAAAAGTAAAAATAGTGTCCCATTATACTAATCTGGGTAGAATATTAAATATTTTATTATATATTAGGGGTTGGGTTCAATTTGCTGGAATTCGGGATGCCGGCAGTCAGAATACTAACTGTGGCATCCTGATGTTTGGAATCCTGACAGGGAAAGGTAAGTATACTTACCTTTCCCCCAGGGCCCCATAACCCATCCTCCCTGCAGCCTAACCCTAACCCTCCCCGGTGGTGCCTAAACCTAAACCCCCCTCCCCGTATACTAAACCTAACCCTCCCTGGGGGGTGCCTAACCCCACCTCACTGCATCCTAAACCTAACCCCCTCTCAGGTGCAGCCTATCCCTAACCCGCCCCCCACAATATACATCTAACCTCCCCCCAGGCTTGCCTCTTCAGTAGGCCGGTGTCATATTGTTTAGAATTCTAGTGCTGGGATGTTGAACCAATTTGGGATGCCGGTGTCAGCATTCTAAATAGTATCAGGATTCCCAGCATTGGTATTCTGATTGCTGGGTTCCTGACAGCTGGGATCCTGACCGTATCCCTATATTAGATGCAATTATCACGTTTCAATAATCAATTGTAAAAAAAATATAAACCATGCATAAGTGTTCTCCATCCATAATACTGTTGACTAGTTTTACTTGGACATGCTATATGAAATGCAATATTTATTTCCTTTAAACCGAGGGGTATAGCCAGAAATGTGTGGGTCCCTTAGGAGCATTTTGAAGGGCCCAATGCCTCTCAGTTGTTCATTTTATTTCCTGTAGTAGTTTCCTAGTTCATGTTATACCCGTTAGTAATTAGAGATGAGCAGGTTCGGTTCCTTGAGAACCAAACCTGGCCGAACTTCACCACCCGAGCCCGGATCTGAGTCAGGCTTGGGTTTTCCCGCCTGACTTGGAAACCAGAACAAGGCAAAATGTCATCATCCCACTGTCGTATCCTCACGGGGTTTGGATTCCATATAAGGAGCCGCGCGTCCCCGCCATTTTCTCTCCGGCATTTGAGAGTGTAGAGAGAGGACGTGTCTCTGTCCTCAGTGTCCTGCATCTGTTCAGTGGTGGTGTCTTGTGCTACATCATTCCAGTCACAGTGGTTGTGTCCTCTGTTGCCATATGTCCAGTGCTGCTGTATAAGTCCAGCCCAGTGGTGCTGTCTTGTGCTGCATCAGTCCATTGTTGGTGTCTTGTGCTGCATCAGTCCAGTCACAGTGGTGGTGTCCTCTGCTGCCATATGTCCAGTGCTGCTGTATAAGTCCAGTCCAGTGGTGCTGTGTTGTGCTGCATCAGTTCAGTGGTGGTGTATTGTGCTGCATCAGTCCAGTCACAGTGGTGGTGTCCACTGCTGCATTATGTCCAGTGCTGCTGTATAAGTCCAGTCCATTGCAGTGGTGCTATGTTATCCTACATCAGTCCAGTGGTGGTGTCCCTGTGCTGCTGTATATGTCCAGTGGTACTGCCGTATATGTCCAATGATACTGTCGTATATGTACAGTGGTACTTCCGTATAAGTCCACTGGTACTGTCATATAATTCCAGTGTTCCTGCCATATAATTCCAGTGGTACTGGTGTATAAGTCAAGTGATCCTGCCGTATATGTCTAGTGGTACTGCCATGTAAGTCCAGTGTTACTGCCGTATAATTCCAGTGATCCTGGCGTATAATTCCAGTGCTACTGGCATATAAATCCAGTGATCCTGCCATATAATTCCAGTGGTACTGATGTATAAGTCCAGTCCAGCGATACTGCCGTATATGTCCAGTGATCCTGCTGCATAATTCCAGTGGTACTGGCGTATAAGTTTAGTCCAGTGATACTGCCGTATATGCAGGCCGTATTTTTGTATGGGCTCAATTGGCTCTTGCCCAAGGGCCCCATGAGTGTAAGGTTGATAGCTGAGGGTCCCCTCTTTCCAGGGGTACCAGATTTTTGAAAATCGGCTCTGGGGAACTGGAGATATCCGACTTGAAAGCAGTGGTCCCCATCTAAGCCTTCCGAGCCAGATATCTTGGGTTCTCTCTGACTTAGAGTTTTTCTGAGGATACAATCCAAAAGCTGGGACTCTACCCTTTCACTGGACACTGGCAGCTTGTCTCTACTATGCCCATAACCAGAGATATCAGCCTTCTAGCACCTGGTCCCTGCTCCAGACTGTCAGGGCCAAGTGTTTTTTGTGAATCCTCTAACCCTGGACCAACCAAAGGTGTAGGTACTGGGGTATCATGAAAGCAGGGAGGACGAAGAAAGTTCAGTGTCATATATTTATTAAAGGCAATAATTCCAGTAAGGAGTTAAATGACAAATTATTAATCACCATATATATATACTGATGTATTGCAATAATTGGTAATATGATAAGCAGGAATAGTCTTAAAGATGCATTGAAGAAATGTTCATATAACTGAGTTTTTAAACAGGCTTGTGAAAGAATGACAAATTGTCCAAATGAAGCAATAATTGGTGCCAAACTGTAAGGAGTGTTAACTGGATATTGCAGACATAAATGAATAACTGTAGTGACTTGTACTGAAGCTTAAAGATTAAACTGGAAGCCTGTGAAGAATTTTCCTTGATTGCAGCAACAATGAAAATACAACACTGAATGGAATACTTGCAAGTGGTGAAGATAACACAGCATTGTGAAACTGCAGCAGACGGCAATGGTGATGAATGGGTTAAGCTGATAGCTGATTAAACGAGCACCAGAGTTTAGTAAAATCTTACAAAGGCTGTGTGATTGAAGCAGGTAGACAGGGAAACCTCTCACAATACTCTGAAATTTCACTTGTTGCCACTGGGAGAGTGATTGACTGAAAGCACAGCAGGGAGCTAGTGGATCTTTTGCAGTGAAGGCTGCAGGCAGACCTCTGGGAACAGAGGCGATATCTGGACCACTAGAATCACACGGAGAGAGCACAGAGCTAGGGCATAGAGTAGATACAAAAAAGCACTGGCTCAGAGTGACATAATCCCAGCCTACTTAAAGGCAGCACAAGCACGGAATTGGCTAACACTTACCCACAGGTGTTTCACAAGTGCTTTTAGGTGCTCATTTGGTCTCAACATGGCTGCCTCCTATACTGCAGACACACAGCGGTGCCTTTGGCCATTTGGTCCCCGCACTCCCGGCTCCCAGAACCTGTATCACCTCTGCCGCTGACCACGCCACATCCCCAAATGGCCGCGCAGCACCGCGAGCAACCACGCCAGCAATGGGCGGACCCCAGAACCCACAGAGGTGAGTGATCGGTTCATGACACAGACCAACACACCTGGTATGCAGTTTTACATTTTCATCTGTGTATTACTCTGGCTCCTGAACTCTGATCCCCAAGTCCCCAGTACCTTCTGAAAGGTGGAACTCTCTAGATTTGTATCCCATTGAATGCTTTGAAATATATTTTCAGGAACTTGAGATATCTGCAGTCAAGCAAACTGCCATCCCCCCGGAAAATAAAAAATATTAAGCCCAATCCACTATCCACCCCTCCCCTACATATTAAACACCCCCTACAACCCTGGAAGTCATGTACCAGGGCTTCTTCATTCATCCCAATGCCCCCTTATACAGTGGAGCCCTATCTGTGCAGTAAAGGAGTAATTAGCAGAAATTACTGCCGCAGGTCCTACATGCTGAGCGGAAAATAGAACACCCCCTACCACCTGCAGGACATCAAAGCTACCGCTGATAGCACCCCTCTCCCCTACCGCTGGAGGATGGGTAGAGGGCCCAGGGGCCTACACTGCTGTTAAGATGGCCCTGCGTATATGTCCAGTAGTACTGCCGTATCAGTCCAGTGGTACTGCCGTATAATTTCAGTGATCCTGCCGTATAATTCCAGTGGTACTGATGTATAAATCCAGTGATCCTGTTGTATAATTCCAGTGGTACTGGCATATAAGTTCAGTTCAGTGATACTGCCATATATGTCCAGTGGTACTGCCGTATAAGTCCAGTGGTACTGGCGTATAATTCCAGTGATCCTGCCATATAATTCTAGTGATACTGCCATATAATTCCAGTGGTACTGGCATATAAATCCAGTGATAATGCCGTATAATTCCAGTGGTACTGCTATATAAGTCCAGTCCAGTGGTGCTGCCATATAAGTTCAGTGGTGCTGTCCTGTGCTGTATATTATTTACTTCAAATAAAGGGGTTATTAATATTTAATCCAAATAATTTTCACAGGGTTTGCCCTGTGTGGTATAGAGGTATGCTCTCCTGTACCGCATATTGTGTTATATAACTCAAGAAAAATAATGGAGAACAAAAATTTGGAGGATAAAATATGGAAAGATCAAGAACCACTTCCTCCTAGTGCTGATGCTGCTGCCACTAGTCATGACATAGATGATAGAATCCCATCAATGTCATCTGCCAAGGCCGATGCCCAATGTGATAGTAGAGGGCATGTAAAATCCAAAAAGCCAAAGTTCAGTAAAAAGATCCAAAAAAAGAAATTGAAATGGTCTGAGGAGAAACGTAGACTTGCCAACATGCCATTTCCGACACGGAGTGGCAAGGAATGGCTAAGGACCTGGCCTATGTACATGACTAGTGGTTTAGCTTCACATGATGATGGAAGCCCTCATCCTCCCGCTAGAAAAATGGTAAGAGTTAAGCTGGCAAAAGCACAGCAAAGAACTGTGCATTCTAAGATGATATCACAAATCCCCAAGGATAGTCCATGTGTGTCGGTGGTTACGATTCCTGACCTTCCCAACACTGGAAGGGAAGAGGTGGCTCCTTCCACCATTTGCACACCATCTGCAAGTGCTGGAAGGAGCACCCACAGTCCAGTTACTGAAATTCAAACTGAAGATGTCACTGTTGAAGTACTCCAGGATGAGGATATGGGTGTTGCTGGCACTGAGGAGGAAGTTGAAGATGAGGATTCTGATGGTGATGTGGTTTGTTTAAATCAGGCACTGGGGGAAACACCTGTTGTCTATGGGATGAATAAGCCCATTGTGATTCCTGGGCAAAATAACAAAAAAGCCACCTCTTTGGTGTGGAATTATTTCTCCACAAATCCGGACAACAGGTGTCAAGCTGTGTGTTGCCTCTGTCAATCTGTAATAAGTAGGGGTAAAGACGTTAACCACCTAGGAACATCTTCCCTTATACATCACCTGCTGCGCATTCATCAGAACTCATCGTCAAGTTGTAAAACTTTGAGTAAGAGCGTAAGCAGTCCACTGAGACCTAATCCCTTCTTCCTTTTGCACCCAAGCTCCTGCAAGCCACACCACCAACTCCCTCAATGTCAACTTCCTCCTCAGTCAGGAATGTCAGTAGTCCTGCAGGCCATGTCACTGGCAAGACTGAGGAGTCCTCTCCTAACCGGGATACCTCCAGAGGATCCTTGAGTGGTACGCCTACTGCTGCTGTTGCTGCTGCTGCTGTTGTTGCTGCTGGAAGTCGATCGTCACCTCAGAGGGGAAGTCGGAAGACCACTTGTACTACTTCAACTAAGCAATTGACTGTCCAACAGTCCTTTGTGAGGAAGACGAAATATGAAAGCAGTCATCTCTTTGCAAAGCGGATAACGGAGGCCTTGACAGCTATGTTGGTGTTAGACGTGCGTCAAGTATCCTCCATTAGTTCAGTGGGACTTAGAGAATTGTTTGAGGTAGTGTGTCCCTGGTACCAAATCCCATCTAGGTTCCACTTCACTAGCCAGGTGATACCAAGAATGTACAGAGACGTCAGAAAAAGTGTCCTCAGTGTCCTAAAAAATGCAGTTGTACCCACTGTCCACTCAACCACGGACATGTGGACAAGTGGACCAGGGCAGAATAAGGACTAATGTATATGACTGTGACAGCCCACTGGGTACCTAAAACAAAAAGTGTTCAAATAGGTGCAAATGAACAACTTCTCCTAAACAAATGAATGTGGTGCTTACTTTTTAAAAAAATCCTTTTTCAGGAATCAGTTCCAGACTTTTTGCACTATAATCTCGTGGTATCCTTAGTATCTCGAGAAAAGAGAAAAATGAACGTGCAATATTGCTAGAATGTCATTCTAGGTTTCCGGGAGGAGCCACAAAATGGCGGGAAGCGGGAGTCACACCTCTAGGGTGGGTTATCAATTATTGAAGGTATAAGTAGGGAAATTTGTGATGATGCCACTATGCTTCTGACGAAGGACGCAGTTCCGAAATGCGTTAAGCATACAGTGGCCTGTTCAATGATTTTGGGGACTTCTCCAGAGACCTGCACCTGTGAAAGACTGGTTGGACATTCATTTAAGGAACATCCAGAAGGTGTACTTGGCCTAGAGGGAGAGATGCACCCCACCTACCACTTAAGTGGTGATATGCTTGTCTTTATTGTGAATGTGATGTGAAAATAAATCTGTTCCAGTTTTAAAAAGCAATATTGCACGAACATTTTTCTCTTTTCTCAAGATATTAAGGATACCATGAGATTATAGTGCAAAAAGTCTGGAACTGATTCCTGAAAAAGGATTTTTTTAAAAAGTAAGCACCACATTCATTTATTTAGGAGAAGTTGTTCATTTGCACCTATCTAGACACTTTTTGTTTTAGGTATTCTTTAAGGAGATTTGTAGAGCCTTCTTTTTGTCACAGAGGCAGCATTATAACTTTGTCTATGCGCAATTATAATTGACAACTTTGGAAATCAGCCCAATGGGTAGATGTATTGCCTCCCGCAGCAACAACAGCAGTGGCACCAGTAGCAACATCTCGCAAATGCCAACTCGTTCCTAGGCAGGCTACGCTATGTATCACTGCTTTCCATAAGAGGCACACTGCTGACAACCTATTGCAGAAACTGAGGGACATCATTGCACAATGGCTTACCCCAATTAGACTCTCCTGATGATTTGTGATATCGGACAACCCCACCAATATTGTGCGCGCATTACATCTGGGCAAAATCCAGCACGTCCCATGTTTTGCACATACAATGAATTTGGTGGTGCAACATTTTTTGAAAAATGACAGGGGCATGCAGGAGATGCTGTCAGTGGCCAAAAAAATTGCAGGCCACTTTCGGCAATCAGCCACCGCGTGCCGAAGACTGGAGCGCCATCAAACACTCCTGAACCTGCCCTACCATCACCTGAAGCAAGAGGTGGTAATGAGGTAGAATTCAACACTCTATATGCTTCAGAGGATGGAGGAGCAGCAAAAGGCCAAAGATATAGGCAAAGGAGGGGGAATGCACCTGACTCAAGCACAGTAGAGAATTATTTCCATCTGGAATGATTTCCATCTTGTGCAAGGTTCTCCAACCCTTCGAACTTGCCACACATGTAGTTAGTTCAGACATTGCCAGCTTGAGTCAGGTCATTCCCCTCACCAGGTTTTTGCAGAAGCAGCTGGAGAAATTGAAGGAGGAGCTAAGAAGGATCGATTCTGCAAAGTATGTGGGACTTGTGGATGGAGCTTTTCATTCGCTTTGCCAGGATTCAAGGGTGGTCAATCTGTTGAAATCTGTTTAAATCTGCCATCCTGTCTGCCACTGCAGTGCCACTCCTAGATGGGCCAGGTGTTTGTGCTGCACACTTGTGTCATTTAGCTTAGTCATACAGCTACCTCGGTGCAACTTTTAGGCCTATAAACAATATTGTGAGGTGTTCAGAATAGACTGAAAATGAGTGGAAATGAATGTTATTGAGGTAATAATACTGTAGGATCAAAATTACCCCCAAATTCTGTGATTTTAGCTGTTTTTATGTGTTTTTCAAAAATCATCCAGATCCAAAACCAAAACACGAAAGGGTGGTTTTGCCAAAACCAATCCAGATCCAAAACACGAGGATGGAACCTGAACCAAAACCAAAAAAAGCCACAAAACACGAAAAGTGCCCGCCGCACATCTCTATTAGTAATGCACTAGTTCATTTTATGCCCCATTGTTGTGTATTTAATAGTTAAAAATAATGAAAGTTAAAGGATAAGAAAGTGCATGTAGTAAAAATGCAGATGGTGTAGCAGGGTATAGTTACCAATGCTAAAATTAGTGGGCATCATGACAGCACATCTTACTACTTTATTCACAACATAGTAGACTTAAATCACGAATAGTTTTGTTTACAAGAGAGCTGAAACACTTGTTTTCTGGGATTGCCACTCTTTCTTTCTCACTGTCTCTTCATCATCCTATACAGAATATTCTGTCTCCCTGCAGTTCAGTGCCTCTCAATAAAGTCTGGATTCAAGCTCACATGGTTGCCTTTTGGAAACTTTCAACAAAAAGCTCAAACATTGCTCACTCTCAGATCCTGCAACATGCTTTTACATGTCCCTAGAGTCTGCACACAAACCCAAGCTTCACAAGGGACTAGTGCTCATTTCACTCACTCACTCACTCACTCACTCTTCAGATGGTGTTACACAGATACTGTGTACATTTTCTCCAATTGTGCTGATATGGCTGAGATCTTCAGTATCATTGCTTTAGATTACCTGACCTAATTATTAACGTAGACAGCGGTAAACACAGGATTTCTAGAGGATAGCTTCCCAATGCAAAATAACAATCTTCTGTTTTGCAGAACACTGGCACACTTGCAGGAGTCAGGGCATAGCCAGATTAAGGGGGGATGCAGGGCATACTATACCCCGCCCCCTCCTTTGTCATGGGCTCCCAAGCCAAAGCACACTGATATCACTAGCTTTCCCTCTGAATGTTAGAGCCAGAATGAGAGGAGGACAGTGTGCAGTGCAGTCAGAGACACAGGAATATCATTTTTTATGGGGATCCGGTCTCTAAGTCGACTGTAACTAGGTCGACACTATCTAGGTTGACCACTATTGGTCAACAGCAACTATGTTGACAGGGTTTCTAGGTCAACAGAGTCTCTAGGTCGACAGGTCAAAAGGTAAACACGAGTTTTTCATGATTTTTTCTTTTTTTGAACCTTTTCATACTTAACGATCCACGTGGACTATGATTGGAACGGTAATCTATGCCGAGTGAAGCGATAGCGGAGCGAGGCACCTTGCCTGAAGCATGGCGACAAAGCAAGCCATGCGAGGGGACACAGTGCACTAATTGGGGTTCCCAGTCACTCTACGAAGAAAACGACACCTAAAAAATATAAAAAACTCATGTCGACCTTTTGACCTGTTGACCTAGATCATGTCGACCTAAAGACCCTGTCAACCTAGAGACCCTGTCGACCTAGTTAATGTCGACCAATAGTGGTCAACCTAGACACTGCCGACCCAGTTACTATCTACCTTCCATATCACACCCGTTTCATGAGCTAACCACAGAGCTTTCTGACCAGATTAGAGATAGGAGGTTGGAAAGAGCTGTAAGTGACACAGGGATCTCAACTTCTCCTCCACTCTGGGTGTCTTGAGTCATGTGTAAACTTTTATGCAACTAAACCATTTGGGTCTAGAAATAGAGACACACACAGATAGTGCTCCTGAGTCCTGTCCAGTATGTAAGTAGTACAGAGGCTGCTGCTATCATTGCATGTGACAAGATAAATTATAGATTTTATTTTTCTATGTGTATTTTAAGGTTGTTTAAGTTGTCTTTGTTCTACTACAAGAAAAGTTTATACAATAGTTGTCTTTCAATTAGGTGGAACTACTGTATAAACAGTACCCAGGCATTAAACTATTAGTTTAAAACTAATATACACCATTGGTTTAAATGTAACAATATACACAATCTATACCTCCCACCATGACCCATTCCAGGAGGGACAAAATGCTTTCTACCTGAACTTCCTTCTTAATTTATGATTGCAAACACCTGTGTTGAAGTATCTTTCTTATCAATTAAATAGTTCAAAACAGATGACATCAATCATATATTAAGAGGGCAGTCCAGGTAGAGAGCATTTTGTCCCTCCTGGAATGGGTTATATAGGGAGGTATGCACAATCTAATATACACTTCCCCGCCTTCCACCGGGTCCCACCTGTCTTAAGTGCCCCAAGCACCCCCAAGGCTTAATCCGGCCCTGAGTCATGGAGAGCGGTAGAAGAACCTAGGACTGACCCTGGACATATACTATATATACACGTTGGTCTTTTTATACACTGGATAATGTATGGAATACAGTATTAATAATTAATACTACAGCTGGTGTACATTGTATAGGTCAGTGTTTCCCAACCTCGGTACTCAAGGCACATTAAGAGGTAGATTTACTAAATCTTCTAAATGGGCAAAGCAGTGGCATTCCCTATAGCAACCAATCATATTCCAATGCATTATTAAAAAAAATACAGACAGAATCTGATTGGTTAACATAAGCAACATTTCCACTTCTCTGTTTTAGAAGCTTTAGTACATTTACCACTAACAGTCCAAGTTTAAGTGATATCCATGCTTGAGCACAGATGATTAAATCAAAGTAACTGAGGTACTATTTAAGTCATCATGCTCAAGTTTGGCTATCTTTTAAACCTGAACTGTTAGCGTACCTTGAAAACCATGATTGTGAACCCCTGGTATAAAGTTTATAAAAAATATTTAACTAATATAAACATGAGTTTTCAGGAAAAGTTTAAGCTTTCCATAATAAGTAAACTACATAATAGAACCTTAGGAGACAGTACTGCACTTTCTAAGCACATATTCTCCCACCTCATGGAAAGGCACCTGTCTCTTCTTCCTAGCAATTAATTTCTGGTCCAGTGTACTGATTGTGCACTCATATCTCCGTACACAGCAAACTTAGTAGAAGAAGCTGCTACGCTGGGCTTGTGCAGCAGCTCCACTTTGTCCCTTACACTGCATGTTGTGGCAGCAGCTGTAAAAATTGTACTATATACTATTGATACAGTAGTCATAATTTGAGGTACTGGCTAAGAAGAGGGTGGTTTCCAGGCAACCGGAACTAAGCCGTAAAAAGTGATAAATTGCACGATAATAAAGTACCAATCAACCAGCTTCTGTCATTTTTTCAAACCCAGCCTGTAACATGGCAGTTAGGAGCTTTATAATTGTGAAATATATCACTTTTCAAGGGTTGCCGACAGGGGAGAGCGTAACAGAACCCCTTGTGGGCTCACTGCGCTTGCCACATGGACACCCTTGAGAGGTGGAGAATGGCCCCTCGTTGCAGGCATTCTGGCTGCCGGCATTGTAAGCGGTTGGGATTCCGGCACTGGTATCCTGACCACTGGGATCCGGACTGCCAGTAAAGCCACTACATCCCCTTTTCAAAGGCTTAGTACATCTTCCCCTATGTGCCATCCATGTTAATTGGTGTAAAGTGAGTATTCTTCTTATATGCCACCTAAAATGTCTTAACATGGATTTGTGCAAAGTGAGTTTTAGATCTGCCAGTTTTAGACCTGTACATGAGCTGTGATGAATTGTTGTCCACTATTAATTAGTGGCATCACAGTACACACAATACTATTCAGTATCTTGGAAAGCAATGGCAGAAAAGAGGCGTACCGAGAGCAGAATGCTGTATCAAAACGGCTCACCAAGGATCCACTTTTGGTCCATTTATGCTGGAACAATGTTAAGTGGCACCCGGTTCTCTGCACTCGAACCTGCAATCACCTTGTGTGATGGTAGCATTGCAGGTAGTGGGTGTAAAGAGTCGGGTGCGTCTAAACATTGTCCCGGAATAAATGGACTGGAAGTGGATGCCTGGTGAGCCAGCCCGATGGTGTCAGGATGTAGTATGCATCAAATTGTGTATGTGATATACCCCGTAATGCTGGTATCACGTACAAATGTGATTAAAATTGCAAAGGGCAATGCCTCCGAAAAGAGTTGCCCTTTGCGATGATTAGACTTTCCTGTTTATGACCTGGGAGTTCTTTTGTGCATGCTCCAGATGACGAGCTGCCGCAGAGGACACTAGAAGAGATCTGATTGGATATTACTTAGAAAGAATGTGATAAGCTGTCCTAAGGCTTTGTGATGATGACGGACCCATTCACACCTAAAATATGATCTGCATGATGATTAGTGTATAATAAATGCCTGGGAGTATGTCATCTGGATTGAGCTGCCCTGCCCTTATACCGTATGTGCAAATGGTCAGTTTATACTTTATGGAGATACCGTTCAAAGGACCAGTTTGGACAGAGTTTTGTTTACAATACGGGGGGAGGGATGTCAAACATACAAACCAGAAAAGACATAATGTCTAATCTCTTTCTGACCTGGGCCCTAAAGCTGCCCATTTTGAACAACCTCTCCTGTAGTTACAAAGTCACAATTACCTGGAATGAAGGATGTGTTTATTTAATCTGGCAACCAGATAGTTGGGAGTAACTTCCAGCTGGTGTAACTACCAGGGACACTCAATACAAATTGTTTGTTTTCGTGAGGAGATTCATCGATCAAAATGCAACCTAGCTTTAGGAAGATACCTCACTTCCACCATTATTCAAAACCTGTCCAGGTGATCTGAATTTTGTTTTTCGACATTTGTTTTTTTTCTTGAAATTGTCGTAACTTGTATGAACTTTTAATACTTATTAAAATCTGTGTAAACTTTTGTAGCCATACGCTTAGAAGTGATTACTTAAAATTAAAACCTGTTAAGCTTATTAAGCCATAAGCTACTGATTCAAAGGTATATTTTTCTGTTAAAGAGGAACTGAAGAGCTGCAGTGGGAATTGCATTGGTGGTTTAATAATAAGGTAATTGGTAGACATCACCCATCACGACTTTCCATCTTAGCCCTCGATCTGAGTGCGGATGCAATCGTGCCAGGCTTCTACAGATGGCATTGTCTACCAGGTTCAAGCTACATAATAGCTTTATTGAGCTTGGTACAGTACATGGAAATTGGAAATGCGTACAAAACTTTGGATGTATTTTCACTTTAGTACAACACACTCCAGGAGCGAAGAGTATAGTTCACTCTGAGTATGAACTTGCCACAGCATTGTCCTAAATCTTGTTAATTACTGTATTTTTATTTGCCATGCATTGTCAATTTAAAAGAGAATTTTTTTTTTATTTTGCATCTATGTGAAATTTTTATATTTGTCACACGCCAAACTGTGGCTGAACTTACCTGGTTCGGTGTATTAGGTGTTCCTTTGCTGGCTGAAGTCCAGTGGTTCCCAAACTTTTTTGAACCATAGCGCCCTAGAGCACCCCTATGGCAAAAGTTTCTTATTGAGAAATTTAGAAAGAAATATTAAATTAAGTAAGTTGTGTTTATATGTCATCCTTAGGTTAAATTATGTGGTGAAGAACAAGATTTGTTTCTGTTTGTCCACATATTTTATAACTGACAGTCACCAGCACTGGTTTTGCCTATTACATTGAACATAACTAATTTTAATGGGGCCTGGACCGCCAATCCAAGGAACCCCTGCAAGTGTCTCGAGTCACCCCAGGGTGCCTAGGCACACAGTTTGAGAACCACTGATCTAGCCAATCCTTCAGCTCATCACAGAATGAGAGTCATGCAGGCTAACATTTTCCCACATACTATAACCTGTGCATACTTCCTTCCTGCATGCTTTGGTCATGTGATTGACTGAGCCAATAATCAGCCTTTCCTTAGTTTGACACACTTTTCAAACCTGCCTAGATTGTTTTTCAGTGTCAGATCTTCATTCTACCCTCTAAGATGCTGTCTTCTTGGCTCCCTAAGATTCATGCCATCTCCTAGCTTACTGTGGTGTATATAGGGCTGGAAAGAGAGAAGTGTGGATGGTGCCATTGCACAGGGCGGAATGCCCTAGGGGCAACAGGGGCAACATCTTTGCCTCTGCATCTAGCTAGTAGTTTCACTGCTGCAGTGCAGGCCGGTGTGTCCTTTGGACATTCTGGCCATGCACCCTGTAGTCTGTACAGCTGCTCTGAGTGTTCTTAGGGCACGGTGCAGTAGTGTCCCGGCTATGGTGGTACTTGTGATTACCTGCTTCATGCTAGACTGCCTACCTCTGCTAAACCAGTACTTACCGAATTTGATCCAAAACATCCCTGTGTGACTGTGTTGTGACAATATTAAGTTGTGTGCTATTCAAGTACTCCTTACAGATGGACACTAAATATCCGGGGCAGCACTAGGAGAATCAAGAACAATCAATATTATCAATCAAGTTTAAAACTTGCAATATAAAGTGGGAATGACACATGCACTAAAGGTCCAATTCTTATTTGTACGTAATTGCAGTTGCGATTCTCTAGCCTATGTATTTGCTAATATTAGCAAGTAAACCTGCAACCCAGAAATGAAAAGAGATGCCCACCGGATCCATCACAGGCCCATTTGCAATTGTGTACACATTTGCAGCCTGAACGCAAAAACAAGGAAAATCGAGGTTAAGGGTTGGCCTATGGCTACACAGACTGAACACAGCGGCAGTGACGCAGGTGCAATGTTTTTGCATGTACGAGCTCAAAGTCAATGACAGATACATGCCTCTGAAAATGGCCATGATACTCATGCATTTTTACAGCCACTCCCCGTTATCACCTCCAAATGGTCACTTCCTATCAGTCACTTCTTGATCAAATCCTCATTGAGAGCGGGATTGCAGCAGCACCTTGACGTGTGTGCATTGTGATCGCAGCACATGCATAGGCTGCAGATAATCGCTCTGTCAGCATTGTGTACAAACATCAATTATGCCCTGAGACCAATGTGTTGCTAGTAAAGGTAAGCAAGCTGCTTGCTATAGAAAGGTGTCGAGCATTTTATAAAAAGTATTGCAAGAAAATGATTGCTCAACCCTTAAGATATAATAGGTGGAGATTTATTACAGTTTGGAGAGATATACAGTAGGCCCTCATTCCGAGTCGTTCGCTCGTTCTTTTTTTTCGCATCGCAGTGAAAATCAGCTTAGAGCGCATGCGCAATGTTCGCACTGCGACTGCGCTAAGTAATTCTGCTATGAAGAAAGGATTTTTACTCACGGCTTTTTGTTCGCACCGGCGAACGTAGTGTGATTGACAGGAAATGGGTGTTACTGGGCGGAAACACGGCGCTTTATGGGCGTGTGGCTGAAAACGCTACCGTTTCCGGAAAAAACGCAGGAGTGGCCGGAGAAACGGGGGAGTGTCTGGGCGAACGCTGGGAGTGTTTGTGACGTCAAACCAGGAACGACAAGCACTGAACTGATCGCACAGGCAGAGTAAGTCTGGAGCTACTCTAAAACTGCTAAGTTTTTTTTGTTCGCAATATTGCGTAAACTTCGTTCGCACTTTTAAGATGCTAAGATACACTCCCAGTAGGCGTAGACTAAGCGTGTGTAACTCTGCTAAATTCGCCTTGCGACCGATCAACTCGGAATGAGGGCCCTAAAGTAGAGATGTGCACCGGAAATTTTTCGGGTTTTGTGTTTTGGTTTTGGGATCGGTTCTGCGGCTGTGTTTTGGGTTCGAACGCGTTTTGGCAAAACCTCACCGAATTTTTTTTGTCGGATTCGGGTGAGTTTTGGATTCGGGTGTTTTTTTCAAAAAATCCTAAAAAACAGCTTAAATCATAGAATTTGGGGGTCATTTGATCCCAAAGTATTATTAACCTCAGTAACCATAATTTCCACTCATTTTCAGTCTATTCTGAACACCTCACACCTCACAATATTATTTTTAGTCCTAAAATTTGCACCGAGGTCGCTGGATGACTAAGCTCAGCGACCCAAGTGGCCGACACAAACACCTGGCCCATCTAGGAGTGGCACTGCAGTGTCATGCAGGATGGCCCTTCCAAAAAACACTCCCCAAACAGCACATGACGCAAAGAAAAAAAGAGGCGCAATGAGGTAGCTGTGTGACTAACCTCAGCGACCCAAGTGGCCGACACAAACACCTGGCCCATCTAGGAGTGGCACAGCAGTGTCAGGCAGGATGGCCCTTCCAAAAAATACTCCCCAAACAGCACATGACGCAAAGAAGAAAAAAAAGAGGCGCAATGAGGTAGCTGTGTGAGTAAGCTAAGCGACCCAAGTGGCCGACACAAACACCTGGCCCATCTAGCAGTGGCACTGCAGTGTCACGCAGGATGGCCCTTCCAAAAAACACTCCCCAAACAGCACATGACGCAAAGAAAAAAAGAGGCGCAATGAGGTAGCTGTGTGACTAAGCTCAGCGACCCAAGTGGCCGACACAAACACCTGGCCCATCTAGGAGTGGCACTGCAGTGTCAGGCAGGATGGCCCTTCCAAAAAATACTCCCCAAACAGCACATGACGCAAAGAAAAAAAGAGGCGCAATGAGGTAGCTGTGTGAGTAAGCTCAGCGACCCAAGTGGCCGACACAAACACCTGGCCCATCTAGGAGTGGCACTGCAGTGTCAGGCAGGATGGCCCTTCCAAAAAATACTCCCCAAACAGCACATGATGCAAAGAAAAAAAGAGGCGCAATGAGGTAGCTGTGTGAGTAAGCTCAGCGACCCAAGTGGCCGACACAAACACCTGGCCCATCTAGGAGTGGCACTGCAGTGTCAGGCAGGATGGACCTTCCAAAAAATACTCCCCAAACAGCACATGACGCAAAGAAGAAAAAAAAAAAGAGGCGCAATGAGGTAGCTGTGTGAGTAAGCTCAGCGACCCTAGTGGCCGACACAAACACCTGGCCCATCTAGGAGTGGCACTGCAGTGTCAGGCAGGATGGCACTTCCAAAAAATACTCCCCAAACCGCACATGACACAAAGAAAAAAAGAGGCGCAATGAGGTAGCTGTGTGAGTAAGCTCAGCGACCCAAGTGGCCGACACAAACACCTGGCCCATCTAGGAGTGGCACTGCAGTGTCAGGCAGGATGGCCCTTCCAAAAAATACTCCCCAAACAGCACATGACGCAAAGAAAAAAAGAGACGCAATGAGGTAGCTGTGTGAGTAAGCTCAGCGATCCTAGTGGCCGACACAAACACCTGGCCCATCTAGGAGTGGCACTGCAGTGTCAGGCAGGCTGGCCCTTCCAAAAAACACTCCCCAAACAGCACATGACGCAAAGAAAAATGAAAGAAAAAAGAGGTGCAAGATGGAATTGTCCTTGGGAATTGTCCCACCCACCCTTATGTTGTATAAACAGGACATGCACACTTTAACCAACCCATCATTTCAGTGACAGGGTCTGCCACACGACTGTGACTGAAATGACGGGTTGGTTTGGACCCCCACCAAAAAATAAGCAATTAATCTCTCCTTGCACAAACTGGCTCTACAGAGGCAAGATGTCCACCTCATCATCATCCTCCGATTCATCACCGTGTACATCCCCCTCCTCACAGATTATCAATTCGTCCCCACTGGAATCCACCATCACAGCTCCCTGTGTACTTTGTGGAGGCAATTGCTGCTGGTGAATGTCTCCATGGAGGAATTGATTATAATTCATTTTAATGAACATCATCTTCTCCACATTTTCTGGAAGTAACCTCGTACGCCGATTGCTGACAAGGTGAGCGGCTGCACTAAACACTCTTTCGGAGTACACACTGGAGGGAGGGCAACTTAGGTAGAATAAAGCCAGTTTGTGCAAGGGCCTCCAAATTGCCTCTTTTTCCTGCCAGTATACGTACGGACTGTCTGACGTGCCTACTTGGATGCGGTCACTCATATAATCCTCCACCATTCTTTCAATGGGGAGAGAATCATATGCAGTGACAGTAGACGACATGTCCGTAATCGTTGGCAGGTCCTTCAGTCCGGACCAGATGTCAGCATCAGCAGTCGCTCCAGACTGCCCTGCATCACCGCCAGCGGGTGGGCTCGGAATTCTGAGCCTTTTCCTCGCACCCCCAGTTGCGGGAGAATGTGAAGGAGGAGATGTTGACAGGTCGCGTTCCGCTTGACTTGACAATTTTCTCACCAGCAGTTCCTTGAACCCCTGTAGACTTGTGTCTGCCGGAAAGAGAGATCCAAGGTAGGTTTTAAATCAAGGATCGAGCACGGTGGCCAAAATGTAGTGCTCTGATTTCAACAGATTGACCACCCGTGAATCCTTGTTAAGCGAATTAAGGGCTCCATCCACAAGTCCCACATGCCTAGCGGAATCGCTCTGTGTTAGCTCCTCCTTCAATGTCTCCAGCTTCTTCTGCAAAAGCCTGATGAGGGGAATGACCTGACTCAGGCTGGCAGTGTCTGAACTGACTTCACGTGTGGCAAGTTCAAAAGGTTGCAGAACCTTGCACAACGTTGAAATCATTTTCCACTGCGCTTGAGACAGGTGCATTCCACCTCCTATATCGTGCTCAGTTGTATAGGCTTGAATGGCCTTTTGCTGCTCCTCCAACCTCTGAAGCATATAGAGGGTTGAATTCCACCTCGTTATCACTTCTTGCTTCAGATGATGGCAGCGCAGATTCAGGCGTTTTTGGTGTTGCTCCAGTCTTCTGTACGTGGTGCCTGTACGCTGAAAGTGCCCCGCAATTCTTCTGGCCACCGACAGCATCTCTTGCACGCCCCTCTCGTTTTTTAAATAATTCTGCACCACCAAATTCAAGGTATGTGCAAAACATGGGACGTGCTGGAATTTGCCCAGATTTAATGCACACACAATATTGCTGGCGTTGTCCGATGCCACAAATCCACAGGAGAGTCCAATTGGGGTAAGCCATTCTGCGTTGATCTTCCTCAGTTGCCGTAAGAAATTTTTAGCTGTGTGCGTATTCTGGAAAGCGGTGATACAAAGCGTAGCCTGCCTAGGAAAGAGTTGGCGTTTGCGAGATGCTGCTTCTGGTGCCGCCGCTACTGTTCTTGCGGCGGGAGTCCATACATCTACCCAGTGGGCTGTCACAGTCATATAGTCCTGAGTCTGCCCTGCTCCACTTGTCCACATGTCCGTGGTTAAGTGGACATTGGGTACAACTGCATTTTTTAGGACACTGGTGAGTCTTTTTCTGAGGTCTGTGTACATTTTCGGTATCGCCTGCCTAGAGAAATGGAACCTAGATGGTATTTGGTACCGGGGACACAGTACCTCCAACAAGTCTCTAGTTGCCTCTGCAGTAATGATGGATACCGGAACCACGTTTCTCACCGCCCAGGATGCCAAGGCCTCAGTTATCCGCTTTGCAGCAGGATGACTGCTGTGATATTTCATCTTCCTCGCAAAGGACTGTTGGACTGTCAATTGCTTGGTGGAAGTAGTAAAAGTGGTCTTACGACTTCCCCTCTGGGATGACCATCGACTCCCAGCAGCAACAACAGCAGCGCCAGCAGCAGTAGGCGTTACACGCAAGGATGCATCGGAGGAATCCCAGGCAGGAGAGGACTCATCAGAATTGCCAGTGACATGGCCTGCAGGACTATTGGCATTCCTGGGGAAGGAGGAAATTGACACTGAGGGAGTTGGTGGGGTGGTTTGCGTGAGCTTGGTTACAAGAGGAAGGGATTTACTGGTCAGTGGACTGCTTCCGCTGTCGCCCAAAGTTTTTGAACTTGTCACTGACTTATGATGAATGCGCTGCAGGTGACGTATAAGGGAGGATGTTCCGAGGTGGTTAACGTCCTTACCAATACTTATTACAGCTTGACAAAGGCAACACACGGCTTGACAAATGTTGTCCGCATTTCTGTTGAAATACTTCCACACTGAAGAGCTGATTTTTTTGGTATTTTCACCAGGCATGTCAATGGCCATATTCCTCCCACGGACAACAGGTGTCTCCCCGGGTGCCTGACTTAAACAAACCACCTCACCATCAGAATCCTCCTGGTCAATTTCCTCCCCAGCGCCAGCAACACCCATATCCTCCTCATCCTGGTGTACTTCAACACTGACATCTTCAATCTGACTATCAGGAACTGGACTGCGGGTGCTCCTTCCAGCACTTGCAGGGGGCGTGCAAATGGTGGAAGGCGCATGCTCTTCACGTCCAGTGTTGGGAAGGTCAGGCATCGCAACCGACACAATTGGACTCTCCTTGTGGATTTGGGATTTCAAAGAACGCACAGTTCTTTGCTGTGCTTTTGCCAGCTTAAGTCTTTTCATTTTTCTAGCGAGAGGCTGAGTGCTTCCATCCTCATGTGAAGCTGAACCACTAGCCATGAACATAGGCCAGGGCCTCAGCCGTGCCTTGCCACCAGGGATGTGCGTTGAGCTAAAAGGCTAAATAGGCACTAGCTAGCACCAGAGCCAGATTTACACACAAAATACAAAATATGAGCCAAAGGGTACATATGGGCATTATACACAGGTGCAGCAGTATAAACTCCTGGAAATTTGGTGAGTTTTGATCAGAGATGGGCAGAAAAGATACACAGGTGAGGCACTGCCTCACCTGCCATAGACTTTTTACTCCAGAGTTTTGGCTATAAAAATGATTAGAATAATGCAAAGAAGATATTTCAAACATATTCTTCATATTTTTCATATACTTTATACAATCAAAACTCTGATACAAACGTAAGTATGACAGGAAAGGCTCTGCCTCACCTGCCTCACCCCACCGCACGTCACTGCTTGCCACTCCATGTGGTAAATGGCATATTGGCAAGTTTACACTTCTCCTCCGACGATTTTATTTTAGATTTTTGAGTCCTTTTTTTACTGATATTTTGTGTTTTGGATTTTACATGCTCTGTACTATGACATTGGGCATCGGCCTTGGCAGACGACGTTGATGGCATTTCATCGTCTCGGCCATGACTAGTGGCAGCAGCTTCAGCATGAGGTGGAAGTGGATCTTGATCTTTCCCTATTTTTGGAACCTCAACATTTTTGTTCTCCATATTTTAATAGGCACAACTAAAAGGCACCTCAGGTAAACAATGGAGATGGATGGATACTAGTAAACTTATGGATGACGAGCGACTGCCGACACAGAGGTAGCTACAGCCGTTGACTACTTTACTGCGTCTGCTAGTATAGACTGGATGATAATGATATAACAAATATATATATATATATCACTACTGCAGAACAGGTATATATTGTATAATGACGGACCTGCTGGACACTGTCAGCACTGCAGACTCCTAAACTACTAGTATGAAGAAGATGGAAAAAAAAACAACCACCACAGGTAGGTATACAATTATGGACGAGCGACTGCTGACACAGAGGTAGCTACAGCCGTGGACTACTGTACTGCGTCTGCTAGTATAGACTGGATGATAATGATATAAAAAATATATATATATATCACTACTGCAGGACAGGTATATATTGTATAATGACGGACCTGCTGGACACTGTCAGCACAGCAGACTCCTAAACTACTAGTATGAAGAAGATGGAAAAAAAAAAAAACCACCACAGGTAGGTATACAATTATGGATGAGCGACTGCCGACACAGAGGTAGCTACAGCCGTGGACTACCGTACTGCGTCTGCTAGTATAGACTGGATGATAATGATATAAAAAATATATATATATCACTACTGCAGGACAGGTATATATTGTATAATGACGGACCTGCTGGACACTGTCAGCACTGCAGACTCCTAAACTACTAGTATGAAGAAGATAGAAAAAAAAAACCACCACAGGTAGGTATACAATTATGGACGAGCGACTGCCGACACAGAGGTAGCTACAGCCGTGGACTACCATACTGCGTCTGCTAGTATAGACTGGATGATAATGATATAAAAAATATATATATATCACTACTGCAGGACAGGTATATATTGTATAATGACGGACCTGCTGGACACTGTCAGCACTGCAGACTCCTAAACTACTAGTATGAAGAAGATAGAAAAAAAAAAAACCACCACAGGTAGGTATACAATTATGGACGAGCGACTGCCGACACAGAGGTAGCTACAGCCGTGGACTACCGTACTGCGTCTGCTAGTATAGACTGGATGATAATGATATAAAATATATATATATATCACTACTGCAGGACAGGTATATATTGTATAATGACGGACCTGCTGGACACTGTCAGCACTGCAGACTCCTAAACTACTAGTATGAAGAAGATAGAAAAAAAACCAAAACACCACAGGTAGGTATACAATTATGGACGAGCGACTGCCGACACAGAGGTAGCTACAGCCATGGACTACCGTACTGCGTCTGCTAGTATAGACTGGATGATAATGATATAAAAAATATATATATATCACTACTGCAGGACAGGTATATATTGTATAATGACGGACCTGCTGGACACTGTCAGCACTGCAGACTCCTAAACTACTAGTATGAAGAAGATAGAAATATAATGAATGACGGACCTGCTGGACACTGTCAGCAGAATGCGTTTATAGAATAAAAAAAAAAAACACCACACGAGTGTTTAACTTTTTCAGGCAGACAATATACTGGTGGTCACTGCTGGTCAGTCACACTGGCACTCTGGCAGCAAAAGTGTGCACTGTTAAATATGTACTCCTGCTATAACTGCTCCCCAGTCTCCCCCACAATTAAGCTGTGTGAGCAGTGAGCACTACTCAGCACAGTCAGATATACATAGATGATATTATCATGCAGCACACTGAGGCTGAGCACAGATATGGTATGTGACTGTGTATCGTTTTTTTTCAGGCAGAGAACGGATTATATTAAATAATAAATAAAACTGGTGGTCACCACTAGTATAACTATCAGCAAAACTCTGCACTCTCTGAGTACTCCTAATGCTCCAGTAAATCAAGTGTCTCACTCTCTATCTAAACGGAGAGGACGCCAGCCACGTCCTCTCCCTATCAATCTCAATGCACGTGTGAAAATGGCGGCGACGCGCGGCTCCTTATATAGAATCCGAGTCTCGCGATAGAATACGAGCCTCGCGAGAATCCGACAGCGGGATGATGACGTTCGGGCGCGCTCGGGTTAGCCGAGCAAGGCGGGAAGATCCGAGTCTGCCTCGGACCCGTGTAAAAAGCGTGAAGTTCGGGGGGGTTCGGATTCCGAGGAACCGAACCCGCTCATCTCTAATATAAAGTACTAAGCACTCAGCTTCTCTTAGCTTTGATAAGTGTCCCCCACCCCTTCCCCCTTCCCCCTTCCCCAGTGTTGGTGTGATAAACACAAACATTGGTTTTGCACAGTCCATGGATTGTGTTTATTTACCACACCAGTATTACATTTTAAGGGTTGAGTGCTCACTACCTAGTAATAGTTTAAAACTTGACATACAGTGCATTGTCCCTGGCAGCAGCATACACTGTACATCATAATAATTAAGGTTAGGACAACGACTGTATTTATGCTTACCTCTTAATGGACATAAATTGTCCTGAACTCTTTTCTTTTCAATGTGATTTTCTTTATCACTTACAATACTTATATGTGAGCAGAGTGACCTTTTCTACCGCTTACAGATGGCTGCTGAATGTCATGAGAAAAAAAGTAGTGACTGTACGTATAGAATTCTATTTTCTGTCCTTTTTCACTTAACCCTTTATGACCACTTGTCCATTTAAATAGACTTTGTTAAAAAAAAAAATGTATTGCTAGACTGTATTGTGATAACGGTTTCCATTCAAATCCCAATGTCTATTTAAATGTACGAAAAACACAGAAAATTTTCCAGCAGGTGGCAGCACTGTCCTCTGCGAGTCTGAAAGATGGATTCACCCAGAAAGATAGGCACAAGGTGAGTATACCACTTTTTTTTATAGAATATTTTTATTCAAAATAGAATGTCATATACAGATATCGCATAACAAACATGGAACACGTGCATTACACATATGAACCACAAAATAGTAAACATAGAAAAAATGTATTAAGCAGGAAGCACCATGTACAATACAATATATCAAGTTTGGAACAGAGTGCCGAGATAATAATTACATGTCACGAAACTCACTATTATAAATGCATAAATGAACAGACAAATATTCATACCGAATAAAATTGCGAAATCCATAAACAGTATAATAGCCATCATTAATCTTTTACATAATAATTAGCATTTCCATAGAACTAACTAACCTATAAAAACCATGTAGATAAATAAAAAAATAAAAACTGAAAAAGACGAACAGGAAGTAAAAGCACAATTACAAAACACTCAAAGCACAGCATCCACCCAGGGCCCAGCAAAACCCAACATCCTGTTAACCACTATAATTGAAGATCGGGGGAGGAGTATGGAGATTCGAGCCATGGGGACCAGATTTTGTCAAATTTAGAGGAAGCATTATTTTTCATATAGATGTAGCGGTCTTTGGAAAGAGTATTATTCACCAGGATCTTGAATGCAGAAAGTGAAGGACTATTAGGAGCCATCCATAGTCTCGCAATGCATACATTAGCTAAGGCACATACATTGCAAGCATACAGGCTCTTCCATCTGGACACAAAAGCAGAGCCTCCCATCCCCAAAAGACAAAACTGTGGGGTGAGGAAGTCCCCAGATATACCTGTTCCCTCCAAAATTTACCTGATCCCAGACCAAAACACACACACTGACGGACAATCCCACACAAGATGCCAGAAGGAACCCACAGCAACACCACATTTAGGGCAAACGTTGGAATGACCAGTTCCAAACTTAGCCAGCCAAACCGGTGTCATGTATGTTCTATGTAAAATAAAAAACTGAATGGCAAGAGCCCAGTCTTCTTCATCTATAGGGCCTAGATCACCCTCCCATTTCTCATGAAGACAAGATAGAGGGTCCGTATTAAACTTAGCAAGGAGATATATACAGGTGAGGGAAATCGCCTTAACTCAACCCAATTTGCTTACAAAGGTCTTAATGGGAAATGGGAGGATAGTAGGGGGCGATCCCAGGAACTGAGTCTGTAAAGCGTGCCAAAGTTGTAAATATCTATAGAAATGTATGTATGGTAAGCAATTTATGTACAGGCGCTAACTCTATTCAAAATGGGAAACTTCCCTTTGTTGTTATGTATCAAGGCAATGTATCGTCATCCAAGGGCTCCGTCCTAGGAAAATCTTCTGTCCGATGAATCTCCGATGTTCCACAAGTTTATATGAAAAATAGAAAACTATATGGTATAGTACGTTTGAAATGGATTTCCTATATGCTCAAATGAAAGTGGATGAGCCACACCCTTTAGGAATCCTTAATGTGAGATTTTACGTAATTACCAAAGAAAAAATGGTCAGTGAACAAATCGGTGCCTCGTGTCTCCTCCCGGGAGTGACACTGAAACGTTAGTGCAAAGGATAGTAGAAATGGCTCAATTACCAGAATGAAGAGAAAAAAACAGCATGTAGCTAATCTCTTTTCAGTCTTCCCAAGTGGTCACTCAGAAAAGCCCACACCTAGTTGTTTTCAGTGCCTCGTACCTCTTCCAAAGAACTAATATCCATGTATGGATCACAATTAAATTAGCTTAATTACCAGACTGAAGTGTCAATCAGCATATTCCATAATCTCTTTATGGTAGTCACAAATGGGACCTCTTCAGTCAAACATATCCCGATGTATCATGGGGTTATATGGAAAAATAGGGGGAAAAAAAAAACGCATAGCATAATACGTTTTTATTTTTTTCCCATAAAAGATTAATACACTGATCCCTTGCAGGAATCCTGAATATAAAATATAAACAATTACCAGATGACAATGAGTATAAGACCGTTTAAAACCAAATTCTTAATATCCCAGACAACACTCAATGGATGGCATAAGTAATAACAGAGTTGAACCAATTACCAGAGAACCAGAGTATCTGTGCATTAACACTCTGGAGGGTGTGGAGAAAGTTGTAGTCCCAGTGAGCACTCCGGATCGCTCCCCGGATCCCTCACCTTTCCTGGTAGTTTATGTCCGCTGTATCACCGTGGCTGTCCCTCCACCAACGCGTTTCAACCCGTAACTGGGTCTTTTTCAAGGTGATGAGTGTGCCTTCCCATGATCCCATATTTAAATCCCTTTTGTCCAATCAGGGACAGTCTCCATTCCAGATGATTATGTTCAGCTGTATACAATTCCCCTATCAATACGGGCCCTTCTTCCATTGTCATGGATACAGACCCAAAACTTCCTGTCAGCTCGCTATGACACTTATCTTTGCTCCTTCCGGTGATCGGTTCCCATGGTTACGGGTCCGCATAACTACGTTCCTTACTCCGGACTGGTGCTACCCGTAACTTCTACCTAACTAGTCTTGTTGCCCGCATCACTTCCTGCTGACGGTTTCCATAGTTACGGGTCCGCGTGTTGTGATTCCTGGCATCCAGCTACTGCTCTCCGTCTTCCCCGTCTCGCCGCTGCTCACGGTCTCGTCACTTCCGGTTACCGATTTCCATGGTAACCGTTCCGTACATTGTAGTCTCTTTCTTCTCGTTGTTATTAGGAGTCTCTAGTTGCCGGAATCTTCTCCTTTCACAAGAATTTACCACACAAATCTTTGTAAAGTTAATGCCAAAGGACAATTTCTTTATGGCTTCTTCAGTATTTTACAGTTAATGTTCCATTGTTTTTGTATTCTTTTTCTTTCTTCCTCCTTTTGTACATGTCTAATTTGTCCTTAAAAAGAGGCAAAAGCATATAGATGAGTGAAACATGTACCCTACTCTGTATAGATTGTAGACCTATAGTGGAAGTTTGAATGTAGGAATAACGGTAAGCTTAATATGTATGTCAATTTAGTATATATAGTTACAAGAACCACTTGAGTTCAAAGTCTAGGTTGAGACCATGTGGTTTGAGTGTATTGAATTCATAAATAAGTTTCATCTCGGCCTTCGCCAGTTGTGTACCTGTATCTTTTCGGCGAGTGTGTGCCTCAACGAGTTTAACCCCAACAAACTGTTTAACATGATTAGTGGAACAATTATGTGTATTCTTGAAATGACTTGACAGAGAGTGTGTATCCAATCCCTTCCTGATATTGCGGAGGTGCTCCCCCAGACGAGTTTTTAATGGTCTGGAGGTCCTCCCCACATACAATAGATTACATGAGCATTCTATTATGTAGATTAGATTGCGACTATTGCATGTGATGAACTCGTCCACTTTATATTGTATGCCATTAATTTCCACTTTCTCTATTTTCCTCTGTTCGCCTTTTATATTCCTGCACCCTGAACACATGCCACAACGGTGGAATCCTTTTGTCCGGATGCTTCTCTTTATTTGAGGTCCCGAATGTAGACTTCTCACCAGCTTAGAACCTATATTAGCTGCTTTTTTATAGATAAAAACTGGTTTCTCCGGTATAGCTCCCCCTATAACCGGGTCCTTCTTCAAAATGTCCCAATGTTTACGGAAGGATTTTTCCACTATTTTGTGCTGAGCTGTGTATCCTGTAAGGAATGCCCATTGAAATTTATTCTGTTCCAGTTGCGTATTATGTGTTTGCTTCTCCAAAAGTGTATTTCTACCGATTGCTTTTACTTGGTCCAGTGCTTTATCTATAATAATTGGGGCATACCCACTTGTTTTGAATTTCTGGGATAGTTGTTCAGCTTGTTGATAATAGACATTCTCGTCAGTGCAGTTGCGCCTAACACGTTTCAGTTGGCCTCCTGGTATGGAATTGAGCCAGTTGCTGTGATGGCAACTGGTGGAATGAATATATGTTTGTGAATCTGTCGGTTTTGTAAAAGTTTTGGTTTTTATTCTGTCACTCTCTATATAGATTGTGAGATCCAAAAAATTAACTGATAGTGGACTACTTTCAAAAGTAAACTGTATATTGAGCACATTGGTATTCAGGTAGTCGAAGAATTTCTCCAGGTGATTTCTACCGCCCTTCCAAATGAAAAGCACATCATCTATATAGCGAACCCAGGTCACCAGGTTCGCCCCATATGGATTATTATTCCAAATATGGTCCAGTTCCCACTGGCCCATAAAGATGTTGGCGTAGCTTGGGGCGAACCTGGTGCCCATCGCTGTGCCAACCTTCTGCAGAAAGAAATCTCCCAAAAACATGAAATAATTATTATTGAGAATGAAGGAAATACCTTCAATGATAAGATCTTGTAATCCCTTCTCAATACTGCTTAACTCCAAAAAATTTTTTACGGCCGCCACACCTGCTGTGTGGTCTATTATGGTGTAGAGAGATTTCACGTCTCCCGTAACTAGGAGGTATTCTTCTTCCCATTGGACTCTAGGTAATAATTGGAGTAGGTCCCTCGTATCCTTTATATGAGATTTATTGATGAGTACTAATGGTTGGAGATGATGATCTATAAACTCAGAGAGGTTGGCGGTAATAGATTCTATACCCGCCACTATAGGTCTCCCCGGCGGTTGTATTGGGTCTTTATGAATTTTAGGGAGAACGTAGATCACTGGTATCGTCGGTTCCGGATTCCATAAGAATTTGGCCTCTCCATCTTTAAGGATTCCTTTTTGATGGTAGCTGTTGATCAGACTCTGTAGTTCCATCATGATCTTTTTGGTGGGATCACTTCTCAATTTTTGATAGGTGATTCAATCATTCAATTGTCTGTAGACCTCATTCTCATACCAGCTTTTATCCATAAGGACTATTCCACCCCCTTTATCCGCGGGCTTCACTACTAACTCGACGTTGGATTTGAGTTCTTTAAGGGCTTTTCGTTCTTTATTTGTTAAGTTCTGTTTAACCCCTTTATTCTCAATTTTCCTAATGTCGTCGTGTACCATAGTGTAGAAGGTATCAATATGACTTCCCTTAATATGAGAGGGATAAAAGATGGACTTTGGTTTGAAGGTGGTCGCCTCCTGACAATCCGTATTGGATGCTTCCCCCTCTTTTGATAAGAAGAATTTTTTTATGCAAAGTTTCCGGATATATTTGTTGATATCTATAAACAACGTAAATTTGTTTATAGTAGCTGTCGGTGCATACTTGAGACCCTTCCCTAACAAACTAGTCTCCACCTCTGTTAACACATGTTTACTGATATTGAAAATCTTGACATGTTCTAATTGTCCTTTGGTGGATGTTTCTGCATCCTTCTTCTTTTCAGTTGAGGTGCCGTTTCTTATTTTTTTCCTATGTTGTCTCCTTTTCTCTTTTTGCCTATTTTTCTTTGTCTCAGCTCCTCCCCTTCTTCCCCTTTTGGGTTTACTTTTTGTTATTAAGCCCTGTAAGGAGGTCTTCTGTTCTGTATCCCTAAAAAAGGAGACCTATCCCTAAAGCTCTCCAGGGGTGTGTATCTATTGTTCATATCTCTCCTATCGTGATGGACATAATGGTCGTTCATTCTATCCCTAGTTATTCTTCCCTCCCTCCATGCTGGTCTATCTCTCCAATATGTTCTTTCTCCTCTATTGTTCCTTCTCATATCGATTCTTGGAGGGTGTCTATGTTGATTGTATGTGGAGAAGTCTTCCCGTCTCCTATTTTGTCGATTTGGGGGTGTTCTTCTTTCCCTGAAGTTCCTTACTGTATTCCATTCCAAAGGCTCCCAGTGTACATGGTTTTTTCTTTTTGGAGTGGTATCCTGTCTCGTATCCTGTATTGTTGATCTCGGGATGTCTTCTTCATCCTCTGATATCGAATCGTACTGGTCTTTTCCCATTTGTTCTTGTTGGGTCATTTCTTTCTTATCCCTAATGAATTTTCTAACTTTTCTGTCAATAAGTGATTTTTCATTTTTCTTAATCGTGTGTTCGATTCTACTCTCCAATTCTTTATATTCACTCATATCCTTATAGGGAGTGGTGAGATCCCTATATAGTAGAATCTGTTCATCCAATTTAGTTACCGTATATACTCGAGTATAAGTCGACCCGAATATAAGCCGAGGCACCTAATTTTCCCCAAAAAAACTGGGAAAACTTATTGACTCGAGTATAAGCCTAGGGTGGTAAATGCAGCTATAGCTGGACACGGCCCTCATACTGCCAGATATGCCCCCCAGTGCCAGATATACCCCCACAGTGCTAGAGATATGCCCCCATGGTGCCAGATATTTGCCCTCATAGTGCCAGATATGCTCCCACAGTGCCAGATATGCCCTCATAGTGCCAGATATGCCCCCACAGTGCTACATATGCCCACAGTGCTACATATGCCCTCATAGTGCCAGATATGCCCCCACAGTGCTAGATATGCCCCCATGGTGCCAGATATTTGCCCTCATAGTGCCAGATATGCCCCCACAGTGCTACATATGCCCCCAGTGCCAGATATGCCCTCATAGTGCCAGATATGCCCCCACAGTGCTAGATATGCCCCCATGGTGCCAGATATTTGCCCTCATAGTGCCAGATATGCCTCCACAGTGCATCATATGCCCCCACAGTGCCAGATACCATATGCCCTCACAGTGCCAGATATGCCCAGCCCCCAACTACCCCCCCCCCACGACACACCCGCGCTCCCCCCGACACACCCGCGCTCCCCACCCTGCAGCCTGTCTCTACTAACCTTCAATGACGGGGCACGAGTGCAGGCAGCAGCAGGCGGTGCGGGCAGCGGTGGCCGGCCTTGGGACAGAGCGCAGCGGCTGAGGAGGCGGGCGGCGCGGCAGTACTTCGGTGAGCATGGAGAGGGATGGCTGCAGCAGCGTCACTGGTCGATGCACCAATTACAGTGCGCTGCTGCGGCTCCCGAGTCCCCCTCTCTCCTCCTCCTCCTTCTCTCACGGCTGCTTCCTGTGCTCTGCTCCTGCACAGGGCTCCGGGCGCATCACTCGAGTATAAGCCGAGGGGTGCTTTTTCAGCACAAAAAATGTGCTGAAAAACTCGGCTTATACTCGAGTATATACGGTAACTCCTTTTTCCTTTCTTCTATTATGAGGCCCATCAGGGACATCGAACATTCTTTTATAATCCTATCCCATTCCTCCTTAAAATGTTCAGATGATGTTTCAAAGGATGCCTTCTTATGGATCTGTAGGCCCCTTGGTATAATTTGGTTGGAAATGTATTTCTCAAGAGTCACCGTTTCCCACCAAATTTTATTTTCTTTAAGGAGGGTCTTTTCTAACTTCCCCATGATATCTCCAAGACTTTCGTCCAGGAGTTCTATATGGTTTCCCTCATTCACGAATAATTTCTCTAATACTGATTTTCTGTGTTCTCTGTATTTAAACATACTAGCAGCACGTCTGGACACCCCTTTAGGAGAAATGAAGATATAAATGTATGGAGTGGTGTTGGTGTGTCCTAATGTGCGCTTTTGTTGGCTGCCCGTAGAAAAATGCTAGTAGGGAAATTTCTCCAAAAACCATGATTCTGAAAGTGTATGTATGGTAAGCAATTTATGTACAGGCGCTAACTCTATTCAAAATGGGAAACTTCCCTTTGTTGTTATGTATCAAGGCGATGTATCGTCATCCAAGGGCTCTGTCCTAGGAAAATCTTCTGTCCGATGAATCTCCGATGTTCCACAGGTTTATATGAAAAATAGAAAACTATATGGTATAGTACGTTTGAAATGGATTTCCTATATGCTCAAATGAAAGTGGATGAGCCACACCCTTTAGGAATCCTTAATGTGAGATTTTACGTAATTACCAAAGAAAAAATGGTCAGTGAACAAATCGGTGCCTCGTGTCTCCTCCCGGGAGTGACACTGAAACGTTAGTGCAAAGGATAGTAGAAATGGCTCAATTACCAGAATGAAGAGAAAAAAACAGCATGTAGCTAATCTCTTTTCAGTCTTCCCAAGTGGTCACTCAGAAAAGCCCACACCTAGTTGTTTTCAGTGCCTCGTACCTCTTCCAAAGAACTAACATCCATGTATGGATCACAATTAAATTAGCTTAATTACCAGACTGAAGTGTCAATCAGCATATTCCATAATCCCTTTATGGTAGTCACAAATGGGACCTCTTCAGTCAAACATATCCCGATGTATCATGGGGTTATATGGAAAAATAGGGGGGAAAAAAACCGCATAGCATAATACGTTTTTATTTTTTTCCCATAAAAGATTAATACACTGATCCCTTGCAGGAATCCTGAATATAAAATATAAACAATTAACTGATGACAATGAGTATAAGACCGTTTAAAACCAAATTCTTAATATCCCAGACAACACTCAATGGATGGCATAAGTAATAACAGAGTTGAACCAATTACCAGAGAACCAGAGTATCTGTGCATTAACACTCTGGAGGGTGTGGAGAAAGTTGTAGTCCCAGTGAGCACTCCGGATCGCTCCCTGGACCCCTCACCTTTCCTGGTAGTTGATGTCCGCTGTATCACCGTGGCCGTCCCTCCACCAACGCGTTTCAACCCGTACCTGGGTCTTTTTCAAGGTGATGAGTGTGCCTTCCCATGATCCCATATTTAAATCCCTTTTGTCCAATCAGGGACAGTCTCCATTCCAGATGATTATGTTCAGCTGTATACAATTCCCCTATCAATACGGGCCCTTCTTCCATTGTCATGGATACAGACCCCAAACTTCCTGTCAGCTCGTTATGACATTTATCTTTGCTCCTTCCGGTGATCGGTTCCCATGGTTACGGGTCCGCATAACTACGTTCCTTACTCCGGACTGGTGCTACCCGTAACTTCTGCCTAACTAGTCTTGTTGCCCGCATCACTTCCTGCCGACGGTTTCCATAGTTACGGGTCCGCGTGTTGTGATTCCTGGCATCCAGCTACTGCTCTCCGTCTTCCCCGTCTCGCCACTGCTCACGGTCTAGTCACTTCCGGTTACCGATTTCCATGGCGACGATTGCGACTATTGCATGTGATGAACTGGTCCACTTTATATTGTATGCCATTAATTTCCACTTTCTCTATTTTCCTCTGTTCGCCTTTTATATTCCTGCACCCTGAACACATGCCACAATGGTGGAATCCTTTTGTCCGGATGCTTCTCTTTATTTGAGGTCCCGAATGTAGACTTCTCACCAGCTTAGAACCTATATTAGCTGCATTTTTCTACGGGCAGCCAACAAAAGCGCACATTAGGACACACCAACACCACTCCATACATTTATATCTTCATTTCTCCTAAAGGGGTGCCCAGACGTGCTGCTAGTATATTTAAGTACAGAGAACACAGAAAATCAGTATTAGAGAAATTATTCGTGAATGAGGGAAACCATATAGAACTCCTGGACGAAAGTCTTGGAGATATCATGGGGAAGTTAGAAAAGACCCTCCTTAAAGAAAATAAAATTTGGTGGGAAACGGTGACTCTTGAGAAATACATTTCCAACCAAATTATACCAAGGGGCCTACAGATCCATAAGAAGGCATCCTTTGAAACATCATCTGAACATTTTAAGGAGGAATGGGATAGGATTATAAAAGAATGTTCGATGTCCCTGATGGGCCTCATAATAGAAGAAAGGAAAAAGGAGTTAACTAAATTGGATGAACAGATTCTACTATATAGGGATCTCACCACTCCCTATAAGGATATGAGTGAATATAAAGAATTGGAGAGTAGAATCGAACACACGATTAAGAAAAATGAAAAATCACTTATTGACAGAAAAGTTAGAAAATTCATTAGGGATAAGAAAGAAATGACCCAACAAGAACAAATGGGAAAAGACCAGTACGATTCGATATCAGAGGATGAAGAAGACATCCCGAGATCAACAATACAGGATACGAGACAGGATACCACTCCAAAAAGAAAAAACCATGTACACTGGGAGCCTTTGGACTAAGAATGGAATACAGTAAGGAACTTCAGGGAAAGAAGAACACCCCCAAATCGACAAAATAGGAGACGGGAAGACTTCTCCACATACAATCAACATGGACTCTCTCCAAGAATCGATATGAGAAGGAACAATAGAGGAGAAAGAACATATTGGAGAGATAGACCAGCATGGAGGGAGGGAAGAATAACTAGGGATAGAATGAACGACCATTATGTCCATCACGATAGGAGAGATATGAACAATAGATACACACCCCTGGAGAGCTTTAGGGATAGGTCTCCTTTTTTAGGGATACAGAACAGAAGACCTCCTTACAGGGCTTAATAACAAAAAGTAAACCCAAAAGGGGAAGAAGGGGAGGAGCTGAGACAAAGAAAAATAGGCAAAAAGAGAAAAGGAGACAACATAGGAAAAAAATAAGAAACGGCACCTCAACTGAAAAGAAGAAGGATGCAGAAACATCCACCAAAGGACAATTAGAACATGTCAAGATTTTCAATATCAGTAAACATGTGTTAACAGAGGTGGAGACTAGTTTGTTAGGGAAGGGTCTCAAGTATGCACCGACAGCTACTATAAACAAATTTACGTTGTTTATAGATATCAACAAATATATCCGGAAACTTTGCATAAAAAAATTCTTCTTATCAAAAGAGGGGGAAGCATCCAATACGGATTGTCAGGAGGCGACCACCTTCAAACCAAAGTCCATCTTTTATCCCTCTCATATTAAGGGAAGTCATATTGATACCTTCTACACTATGGTACACGACGACATTAGGAAAATTGAGAATAAAGGGGTTAAACAGAACTTAACAAATAAAGAACGAAAAGCCCTTAAAGAACTCAAATCCAACGTCGAGTTAGTAGTGAAGCCCGCGGATAAAGGGGGTGGAATAGTCCTTATGGATAAAAGCTGGTATGAGAATGAGGTCTACAGACAATTGAATGATGGAATCACCTATCAAAAATTGAGAAGTGATCCCACCAAAAAGATCATGATGGAACTACAGAGTCTGATCAACAGCTACCATCAAAAAGGAATCCTTAAAGATGGAGAGGCCAAATTCTTATGGAATCCGGAACCGACGATACCAGTGATCTACGTTCTCCCTAAAATTCATAAAGACCCAATGCAACCGCCGGGGAGACCTATAGTGGCGGGTATAGAATCTATTACCGCCAACCTCTCTGAGTTTATAGATCATCATCTCCAACCATTAGTACTCATCAATAAATCTCATATAAAGGATACGAGGGACCTACTCCAATTATTACCTAGAGTCCAATGGGAAGAAGATTACCTCCTAGTTACGGGAGACGTGAAATCTCTCTACACCATAATAGACCACACAGCAGGTGTGGCGGCGGTAAAAATTTTTTTGGAGTTAAGCAGTATTGAGAAGGGATTACAAGATCTTATCATTGAAGGTATTTCCTTCATTCTCAATAATAATTATTTCATGTTTTTGGGAGATTTCTTTCTGCAGAAGGTTGGCACAGCGATGGGCACCAGGTTCGCCCCAAGCTACGCCAACATCTTTATGGGCCAGTGGGAACTGGACCATATTTGGAATAATAATCCATATGGGGCGAACCTGGTGACCTGGGTTCGCTATATAGATGATGTGCTTTTCATTTGGAAGGGCGGTAGAAATCACCTGGAGAAATTCTTCGACTACCTGAATACCAATGTGCTCAATATACAGTTTACTTTTGAAAGTAGTCCACTATCAGTTAATTTTTTGGATCTCACAATCTATATAGAGAGTGACAGAATAAAAACCAAAACTTTTACAAAACCGACAGATTCACAAACATATATTCATTCCACCAGTTGCCATCACAGCAACTGGCTCAATTCCATACCAGGAGGCCAACTGAAACGTATTAGGCGCAACTGCACTGACGAGAATGTCTATTATCAACAAGCTGAACAACTATCCCAGAAATTCAAAACAAGTGGGTATGCCCCAATTGTTATAGATAAAGCACTGGACCAAGTAAAAGCAATCGGTAGAAATACACTTTTGGAGAAGCAAACACATAATACGCAACTGGAACAGAATAAATTTCAATGGGCATTCCTTACAGGATACACAGCTCAGCACAAAATAGTGGAAAAATCCTTCCGTAAACATTGGGACATTTTGAAGAAGGACCCGGTTATAGGGGGAGCTATACCGGAGAAACCAGTTTTTATCTATAAAAAAGCAGCTAATATAGGTTCTAAGCTGGTGAGAAGTCTACATTCGGGACCTCAAATAAAGAGAAGCATCCGGACAAAAGGATTCCACCGTTGTGGCATGTGTTCAGGGTGCAGGAATATAAAAGGCGAACAGAGGAAAATAGAGAAAGTGGAAATTAATGGCATACAATATAAAGTGGACGAGTTCATCACATGCAATAGTCGCAATCTAATCTACATAATAGAATGCTCATGTAATCTATTGTATGTGGGGAGGACCTCCAGACCATTAAAAACTCGTCTGGGGGAGCACCTCCGCAATATCAGGAAGGGATTGGATACACACTCTCTGTCAAGTCATTTAAAGAATACACATAATTGTTCCACTAATCATGTTAAACAGTTTGTTGGGGTTAAACTCGTTGAGGCACACACTCGCCGAAAAGATACAGGTACACGACTGGCGAAGGCCGAGATGAAACTTATTTATGAATTCAATACACTAAAACCACATGGTCTCAACCTAGACTTTGAACTCAAGTGATTCTTGTAACTATATATACTAAATTGACATACATATTAAGCTTACCGTTATTCCTACATTCAAACTTCCACTATAGGTCTACAATCTATACAGAGTAGGGTACATGTTTCACTCATCTATATGCTTTTGCCTCTTTTTAAGGACAAATTAGACATGTACAAAAGGAGGAAGAAAGAAAAAGAATACAAAAACAATGGAACATTAACTGTAAAATACTGAAGAAGCCATAAAGAAATTGTCCTTTGGCATTAACTTTACAAAGATTTGTGTGGTATATTCTTGTGAAAGGAGAAGATTCCGGCAACTAGAGACTCCTAATAACAACGAGAAGAAAGAGACTACAATGTACGGAACGGTTACCATGGAAATCGGTAACCGGAAGTGACGAGACCGTGAGCAGCGGCGAGACGGGGAAGACGGAGAGCAGTAGCTGGATGCCAGGAATCACAACACGCGGACCCGTAACTATGGAAACCGTCGTCAGGAAGTGATGCGGGCAACAAGACTAGTTAGGCAGAAGTTACGGGTAGCACCAGTCCGGAGTAAGGAACGTAGTTATGCGGACCCGTAACCATGGGAACCAATCACCGGAAGGAGCAAAGATAAGTGTCATAGCGAGCTGACAGGAAGTTTGGGGTCTGTATCCATGACAATGGAAGAAGGGCCCGTATTGATAGGGGAATTGTATACAGCTGAACATAATCATCTGGAATGGAGACTGTCCCTGATTGGACAAAAGGGATTTAAATATGGGATCATGGGAAGGCACACTCATCACCTTGAAAAAGACCCAGGTACGGGTTGAAACGCGTTGGTGGAGGGACGGCCACGGTGATACAGCGGACATCAACTACCAGGAAAGGTGAGGGGTCCAGGGAGCGATCCGGAGTGCTCACTGGGACTACAACTTTCTCCACACCCTCCAGAGTGTTAATGCACAGATACTCTGGTTCTCTGGTAATTGGTTCAACTCTGTTATTACTTATGCCATCCATTGAGTGTTGTCTGGGATATTAAGAATTTGGTTTTAAACGGTCTTATACTCATTGTCATCTGGTAATTGTTTATATTTTATATTCAGGATTCCTGCAAGGGATCAGTGTATTAATCTTTTATGGGAAAAAAATAAAAACGTATTATGCTATGCGTTTCCCCCCCCCCCCTATTTTTCCATATAACCCCATGATACATCGGGATATGTTTGACTGAAGAGGTCCCATTTGTGTCTACCATAAAGGGATCATGGAATATGCTGATTGACACTTCAGTCTGGTAATTAAGCTAATTTAATTGTGATCCATACATGGATGTTAGTTCTTTGGAAGAGGTACGAGGCACTGAAAACAACTAGGTGTGGGCTTTTCTGAGTGACCACTTGGGAAGACTGAAAAGAGATTAGCTACATGCTGTTTTTTTCTCTTCATTCTGGTAATTGAGCCATTTCTACTATCCTTTGCACTAACGTTTCAGTGTCACTCCCGGGAGGAGACACGAGGCACCGATTTGTTCACTCACCATTTTTTCTTTGGTAATTACGTAAAATCTCACATTAAGGATTCCTAAAGGGTGTGGCTCATCCACTTTCATTTGAGCATATAGGAAATCCATTTCAAACGTACTATACCATATAGTTTTCTATTTTTCATATAAACTTGTGGAACATCGGAGATTCATCGGACAGAAGATTTTCCTAGGACGGAGCCCTTGGATGACGATACATCGCCTTGATACATAACAACAAAGGGAAGTTTCCCATTTTGAATAGAGTTAGCGCCTGTACATAAATTGCTTACCATACATACACTTTCAGAATCAGGGTTTTTGGAGAAATTTCCCTACTAGCATTTTTCTACGGGCAGCCAACAAAAGCGCACATTAGGACACACCAACACCACTCCATACATCTATAGAAATGTGAGTTAGGTAAATTGAACTCATCTTTCAATTGCTGCAAAAGATTTTAATGTGTCAGCTTCGTATAGGTGGGATATGGAAACAATGGATCTAGAAGCCCAAACCTTCCACCCATCAAGAGTATTTAATTCAGGGAGCCAACTAGAGTACAGGAGGGGAGTGTCCGGATCTAAGCCGTCGAATTTGAGGAGAACCCTCAGGGCCTGCCAGATTTTTGTAGCCTGAGAGACAATAGGAGGAAAAAACTGAGATATGTTCCCACTCAATAAAACTTGCATGGGGAGAGGCCAGGAAAGTAACATTGGATAAACACCCAGTGTAAAGAATTGACATTAGCATCTTGCACCTAAGCACAATGGAGTGCCAACTGAGCGGGATAATAATACATTTGAAAATTAGGAAGTGCCAGTCCACCATCACATTGCTGCCTGATGAGAGTATTCAACTGTATTCTGGATCTTTTATTAGCCCATATTAAAGATGATAAATACTGTTCAGTTTCCAAAAAAAATATTGGAAAAATATATACAGGAGATTGCACAATAATATACAAAATTTTAGGCAGTAATAACATTTTGATGAGGCTGACCCTGCCAGTCACCGTCAATGGAAGCTTTTACCAAGTTTTGGATTTACGAGAAATTTGTTGCATGAGTGGGTCAAGGTTCAAAGGTATGAAGTCAGAAGGGTCATTTGTAATTTGGATACCAAGGTACTTAAATTGTGCCGGCCAGCAAAGCAGCAAATAAATTTTAGGAACAGTAGGAGGGGGACCAATAACTGGCATTATAAACGATTTAGTCCAGTTAAGATGGAGACCAGAATAACAGCCAAATTCCTCAATGACCTGCAACAGAATAGGCATAGATGTTGCATAATCCTGCAAAAATAAAAACAGGTCATCAGTATAAAGGGCATCTTATCTGTGCGATGGCCGATAGAGAATCCTATAATACCCGGGAGCGATCTAATTAGACAGGCCAAAGGCTTGATGGCTAGGGTAAATAACGTGGGGGAAAGGGGGCAGCCCTGCCTGGTGCCACGGGATAGTGTAAAGGAGGAAGAAACGTAACCATTTATTGAGATCCTGGCTCTCGGATGTTGGTACAGCAATTTGGTCCACTGTGTATAATTAGGCCCGAATCCCATACATTGCATGACCTCCCACAGGTAAGACCATTCAACACTGTCAAACGCCTTGGCCGCATCCTGAGAGACCATGACCAAATCAGAGTGAAACGCATGTGGGGCCTGTAGAATGGTAAGCAATCTACGCAAGTTGATGGAAGTGGACATCCCAGGCATAAAGCCGGTTTGGTATGGGTGAATGATGGAGGTGATAACTGTGTTAAGCCGTAGTGCCAAAATTTTTGCCAGGATCTTAGTATCGGTGGGAATCAGGGAAATTGGCCTACAGGAATCTGGACACCTAAGGTCCTTACCGGGTTTTGGTATCACTATGATAACAGCCTCAGACATAGAAGGGTGAAATTGATTGTTAGCAAAGATATCCAAATATAGGGTAAGTAACCTGGGGCCATAAAAATCAATATGGGTTTTGTAAACTTCAGTGGGGGTTCCGTCACAACCCGGTACCTTACCATTAGGAGATAAGCCAATGGCCACAGTCACCTCATCTAACGTCATAGGTGCCTCTAAAAAATCACGAGCCTCAGAGGAGAGTGTAGGTAGAGCAATATTCCTCAGGTAAAAGCAAAGGTACGCATCACCGCATGCCAGCCGAGACCTATAATCATCATTATAATAAGACAAAAATAATTGCACAATGGGGGTCATTCCGAGATTTTCGCAATGGAGTGATTAAGGCAAAAATGCGCATGCGCATGGTATGTAGTGGGCATGCGCTAAGTATTTTAGCACAAAACTTAATAGATTTACTCACGTCCGAATGAAGAAGTTTCATCGTTGAAGTGATCGGAGTGTGATTGACAGGAAGTGGGTGTTTCTGGGCGGAAACTGACCATTTTATGGGAGTGTGCGGAAAAACGCAGGCGTGCCAGGATCAAACGCGGGAGTGTCTGGAGAAATGGGGGAGTGGCTGGCCGAACGCAGGGCGTGTTTGTGATGTCAAACCAGGAACGAAATGGGCTGAGCTAATCGCAGTGTAGGAGTAAGTCTCGAGCTACTCAGAAACTGCTAAGAATTTTCTATTCGCAATTCTGCTAATCTTTCATTCGCAATTCTGCTATGCTAAGATACACTCCCAGAGGGCGGCGGCCTAGTGTGTGCAATGCTGCTAAAATCTGCTAGTGAGCGAACAAATCGGAATGACCCCCCATGTCCGGCGTGGTGTCAACAAGGGTGCCATCACTACCGGACATTTGAGCAACAGTGGTCCCAGGGAGGTCGTAATGCGCTAAGTGGTCCAGCAAGCTGCCAGGTCTATCTGCTTGCATATATATATTAGTAGCGCGAAACAGAAGAGAACATGAGTTTTTATCTGATAAGTGGGCTAACCAAGCTTACTGAGCTATCAACCAGCGCGTTTTAAGTTCAGAGGTACCATCTGACAAATATTGAGTCTCCAGGTTCCTATAATCATTTTCAAGGGCCTTCTCCTTTTCCCTGCAAGACATTTTATGCGCTGCTATTCGCCCAATAAACGTACCACGCAAGAAAGCCTTAAAGGAATCCCAGACCACGGGGCAGAACCTGTATTATCGGTGAAGTAACCCTCCCACTGTGTCTCCAGATTGTGACAGTCGCCCAACTGGGCCAGCCAGGAAGGATGTAGCTTCCAGTAGGACTGTCCCCTCTGGCACTCCACTTTAAGTGATAACAACAAAGGTGAATGATCAGAAACACCCCAGGCCTCATAATGGACATCCGTGATTTTAGGCAGAAGTGTGGGAGAAACTAGGATCAAGTCAATTCTAGAAAAAGAACCATGCATGCTGGAAAAACAGGAAAACTGGCGGAGCGTATTGTGCCAAGTTCTCCAAGCATCTATCCACTCTAAATTACTTAATAAATCAGAAAATTTAGTAGAGCCACCACCCACCATGGGGACAGGAGGAGACTTCCACCTATCCAGAGAAACACTGAGAACATTATTAAAATCCCCCAAGCAAATAACAGGAGTACGAGGGTAGGAAGCAATGAAAGAAACAGACTGCTGCAATACATCATAAGAGAATGGAGAAGGGACGTAAACACATAGAAGAAAATTAGGCTGAGAGCTCAATTTACATTCTATAAACACAAATCTACCATGTTGGTCAGTTTTAATCGATAGTTACTCAAATTGCACTTTTTTATCAGGACCGACACCCCACGAGAGATGGATGAGTGAGAGGCATGATATGCCCACCCCACATAGGGCCTGCGGAGTGACATCAATCTGTTACTCTGTAGATGAGTCTCACTGAGACAAGCAATATCCGGGTCATACTTCTTAATCATGTTTAGGACTAGGGAGCATTTTATTTTATTATTAATACCCCAGACATTCCATGGAAGAAATTTCAGATCAGGTATAACACCTGTGGGAACATATGAGTTACTACGGATAGAAACCATTAAAAATATATTTGCGGACCCATGGAAAAAAGAAACCAGGTATACAAGCATCGCACTGAACCAAATGAAGGGTCAAAACCACCCAAAGGAGGCGACATGTGCATTAGAGCAGGGAAATAATAAAACCCAGCTTCCCTAGAGACATACCATCCACTGTCCCTGAAACCTGAAACATAAACCGTGCCATAGAATACGACAAACATTCACTTCACAAATTGGAGTATACACATATGAAAAATAAAAAACTGATGAAAGAAAAAATACACAAAAACTAACAGTCCCCCGCCCCATACACCACCCTAAACACTAGCAAACTTATACCCCAAACAAAACCCTAACTCGGAAAGACTAAATTCCCAAGAGGAACCTGTAGACTAAGCTAATCTGTAAAGTCCAGAACCACCAAAGCAAGAAGGGGGGGGGAGCTCCCCGGACATATACTTGCATATCCAGTGCACAGAAGTATGGCAGTGTCAGCACAGGAGATCAGTCTGGAGCCAGCTGACGAGCGCCCAGTGCATATCTGTCCAACCAGGTAGCCGTCTCTCTAGGGGACTTGAAGAATTTGGTCTCCCCTTCCGCCATCACCCCTAGCCGGGATGGAAATAACATGGAGTAGGAGAAATTAAGGTGCCTGAGATGACGCTTGATAGGCATAAATTGGGCACAGTCTTTCTGAACATCGGCAGTGAAGTCCGGGAATGCTGACACCTTGATGCCATTCCTGAGGAGTGGGCCACTCGTATGGCCCAAGCGAAGGACTGAGTCACGATCTTTATAGTGCAGAAATTTAGCAATAAAGGTGCGCGGAGGGGCACCAGGAGGTAAAGGCTGGGAGGGTATTCGGTGTGCACATTCCACTGCAAACTGTGAAGTAAAGGAATTTGCACCATACAACTCTTTGAGCCAAGATTCAAGAAAGTCCTCAGGGTGAGAACCCTCCCCTTTCTCAGGCAGGCCCACAAATCGAACATTATTCCTGCGTAGGCGACCCTCCATATCCAGGAGCTTGTTTTGAAGTGATGAAACCTAATGGGACTTGTTGGAAACGGAAGGGGGGATCAGGATGAGCTGGAGAAGAGGACGGAGGAGGTGTCTGCGAGGCCTGACTGGCAGATTGTCTGGCAAACTTCTCCAATTTAGCCGCAGCCGCACGTTGGCTGTCCTTTACCATGGTGACCAAGGAAGAACTGGTAGCCAAACACCGAGGAGGAGCACAAGCATAGAATAGAATAGAATAGAAGTGTAGACAAATGCAGCAACAATGAGGTCACAAATAGTCAGTAGTGTTAGAGGCAGCCTGTGTCTGGGCAGCAGGGTATATGAGCAATAATCACAGAGGCAGAAAGGTACAAAATCAGCTCACTCAGCCAGACAGTCTCTGCAGGTGCACTAAACAGTTTGATGCAGGCTATTGCAGCTGCTCCCAAAATGGCCACCGTACCCTCAGCCCCCACTCCCTCTTCACTGTATATCAGCCACCAGATACTGGGCCCACGGAGGATCGATAGAAAGGTACCTGAGGGCAGCAGGGGGTCCGTCCACACTCAGGACACCCGGCGGCGGTGAGTATCCCACTTTACAGGTAAAACGACTGACTTTTTCAATCTGTTTTTGGCAAAATTGTTATGCAAATAGTAATTGGAGTGGCTAGAGTATCAACATATCAAATTATAACAAATCACAATGTTCTGGCGTTTATAGTTTAGAATATCTAAACACAGAGGAGGAGCACAGGCAGTGTCTCAGAATAGAAGTGTAGACAAATGCAGCAACAATGAGGTCACACATAGTCAGTAGTGTTATAGGCAGTCTGTGTTTGGGCAGCAGGGTATATGAGCAATAATCACAGAGGCAGAAAGGTACAAAATCAGCTCACCCAGCCAGACAGTCTCTGCAGGTGCACTGAACAGTGTGATGCAGGCTATTGCAGCTGCTCCCAAAATGGCCACCGTACCCATAGCCCCCACTCCCTCTTCACTGTATATCAGCCACCAGATACTGGGCCCACAGAGGATCAAGAGAAAGGTACCTGGGGGCAGCAGGGGGTCCATCCACACTCAGGACACCCGGCGGCGGTGAGTATCCTACTTTACAGGTAAAACAACTGACTTTTTCAATCGGTTTTTGGCAAAATCATTATGCAAATAGTAATTGGAGTCGCTAGAGTATCAACATATCAAATTATAACTAATCACAATGTACTGGCGTTTATAGTATAGAATATATATATATATATATATATATATATATATATATATAATTTGCAGAGGTGCGGCACTCATACCAAATAACGAGGATTCAGAGACGTAATACCTTTTGCATCAACGTTTCAATATTTACATATTGTCTTCAGGATACAGAATACAAATACAACATACCTTATAAACAGGTCCACCACACGTGAAATGCTGGCGTCAGGGCCGGGACTGCACACCCTCCCCGCCGTCGCGCTAATTGGTGACGTCATCCCAAACGGGCCGTACACCTGTGTGCAAAATCTTAACCATTCACCACACAGAAAGAATTGTAGTACCGCTACGGTAATTACAGTACAAATCATTGTAAAAAGGAAGCAGCGAAAAATGCATGGCAAAAACAGCAAGCAATTACATGATACATACTTAGTTAGCTAAACCATATGAAAGATGATGTTGTTTTAACAAAGTTAAAAATCATTCTACCTCCGATAGGGCGAACCATAATGTCACAAACCTATTTAGAATAAATTTAGCGTAGAGCTGCATAAGAAATAGTGTCATTTAACCCTTTGGGGTAGATGACATTCAAGCGATGAATCCATCGTGCTTCGCATCTTAATAGCTGCAGCGAACGGTTCCCACCTCGTCTGCTCAGTGGAACCGTATCTATCATCCTATACCTAAGGCTTGTTAAAGAGTGTCTAGCCTCTGCAAAATGACGTGCGACAGGTTGGTCGCTTGTGCCTGACACTAATGCTGCCCGTATGGCAGCTCGATGGTTACCCATACGCTCTTTAAATTTGGACTCGGTCTTACCGATATAGCAAAGCCCACAAGGGCAGAGGATTTGGTACACAACAAAAGAAGAATTACAAGTAAAATAGTGTAAAAATTTATATTTTTTACCTGAATGAGGATGACTAAACGAGTCACCTGTAAGCATAAATTGGCACGTTGTACAGGTGCATTTAAAGCAACCCACGCGGTTATTACTCAAAAAAGTGGCCTGCTTTATAGATTTCCTTGTGGTGTCTGTTTTAACCAAGATGTCTTTCAAGTTGCGGCCTCGTGCATAACTGGGCATCAATCTATAATCTTTCAAATTAAGTTTAGGATCGCTCTGAATCATAGGCCATAATGTTTTTGCTGTTGTAATAATGGCTGGTGTTGCCACGTTAAACTTATTTACCCAAGGTAACACTTTGGGACTTGTATTACTTGTGGATGTGGGGACATTCACAAGGGAATCTCTGTTCAAAGATAACACTTTTTGTTTACAAATAGCTAAAGCACGAGCGTTATAGCCACGTTCCAAGAATTTTTTTATCAGAATCGACCTCTTCAGGGGTTCAAGAATTCCGTAAAAAGCACCCTTTTTGGTTGCTTTAAAACGATTCCAACTTGTTTAAAAGTAATACATCTTCGAGTCTTATAGCCTTATTAGACTTAAAGCCAGATGGTACCAATACGGAACCTGTATCCGTTAATTGGGAGCAATATACTAAAATGGCCGTAGCAGACCTGGCGGCCAATTAATATTTAAAATCAGGAAATCAGACAGTCTTGTGTAGACAATAGTGAAGGAGACAAGTCATCTTAGTAGAGACAAATCAAACATTATGTTTGCTTTATTAGGTCGTATTCTACTAATATCAATAATTTGTCAGTTGACAAAAAATTTGTCCTCAGTATCTCCGAGGGGTTCACAGACAGTTTTTTAGGCAAGCTGTTCTCCGTATCTCAGAGCTATCGAAGACGATTCTAGAGTCTTGTAGTGTCTGTGTGTCTCTCTCTCCAAATTGTAAAATTATATATATATATATATATATATATATATATATCTCAAAGGCTAACACTACACACACACACACGCACACACGCACACACAGACAGACAGATAGACAGACCCACACCTGCTAAGAATGACAATGCCCCGGCTCACAGCAGCAGTACTTCCAGAAACCAGGCAGCTCCTTTGTGAGTAGTGACCTGATCACAGCAGTAAAATAGTTCTCTAGTGGGCAAAACCATGTGTACTGCAGGTGGGGCAGATTGAACTAGAGATGAGCGCCTGAAATTTTTCGGGTTTTGTGTTTTGGTTTTGGGTTCGGTTCCGCGGCCGTGTTTTGGGTTCGAACGCGTTTTGGCAAAACCTCACCGAATTTTGTTTGTCGGATTCGGGTGTGTTTTGGATTCGGGTGTTTTTTTCAAAAAACCCTAAAAAACAGCTTAAATCATAGAATTTGGGGGTCATTTTGATCCCATAGTATTATTAACCTCAATAACCATAATTTCCACTCATTTTCAGTCTATTCTGAATACCTCACACCTCACAATATTATTTTTAGTCCTAAAATTTGCACCGAGGTCGCTGTGTGAGTAAGATAAGCGACCCTAGTGGCCGACACAAACACCGGGCCCATCTAGGAGTGGCACTGCAGTGTCACGCAGGATGTCCCTTCCAAAAAACCCTCCCCAAACAGCACATGACGCAAAGAAAAAAAGAGGCGCAATGAGGTAGCTGTGTGAGTAAGATTAGCGACCCTAGTGGCCGACACAAACACCGGGCCCATCTAGGAGTGGCACTGCAGTGTCACGCAGGATGGCCCTTCCAAAAAACCCTCCCCAAACAGCACATGACGCAAAGAAAAAAAGAGGCGCAATGAGGTAGCTGTGTGAGTAAGATTAGCGACCCTAGTGGCCGACACAAACACCGGGCCCATCTAGGAGTGGCACTGCAGTGTCACGCAGGATGTCCCTTCCAAAAAACCCTCCCCAAACAGCACATGACGCAAAGAAAAAAAGAGGCGCAATGAGGTAGCTGACTGTGTGAGTAAGATTAGCGACCCTAGTGGCCGACACAAACACCGGGCCCATTTAGGAGTGGCACTGCAGTGTCACGCAGGATGTCCCTTCCAAAAAACCCTCCCCAATCAGCACATGATGCAAAGAAAAAGAAAAGAAAAAAGAGGTGCAAGATGGAATTGTCCTTGGGCCCTCCCACCCACCCTTATGTTGTATAAACAGGACATGCACACTTTAACCAACCCATCATTTCAGTGACAGGGTCTGCCACACGACTGTGACTGATATGACGGGTTGGTTTGGACCCCCCCCAAAAAAGAAGCAATTAATCTCTCCTTGCACAAACTGGCTCTACAGAGGCAAGATGTCCACCTCATCATCACCCTCCGATATATCACCGTGTACATCCCCCTCCTCACAGATTATCAATTCGTCCCCACTGGAATCCACCATCTCAGCTCCCTGTGTACTTTGTGGAGGCAATTGCTGCTGGTCAATGTCTCCGCGGAGGAATTGATTATAATTCATTTTAATGAACATCATCTTCTTCACATTTTCTGGATGTAACCTCGTACGCCGATTGCTGACAAGGTGAGCGGCGGCACTAAACACTCTTTCGGAGTACACACTTGTGGGAGGGCAACTTAGGTAGAATAAAGCCAGTTTGTGCAAGGGCCTCCAAATTGCCTCTTTTTCCTGCCAGTATAAGTACGGACTGTGTGACGTGCCTACTTGGATGCGGTCACTCATATAATCCTCCACCATTCTATCAATGTTGAGAGAATCATATGCAGTGACAGTAGACGACATGTCCGTAATCGTTGTCAGGTCCTTCAGTCCGGACCAGATGTCAGCATCAGCAGTCGCTCCAGACTGCCCTGCATCCCCGCCAGCGGGTGGGCTCGGAATTCTGAGCCTTTTCCTCGCACCCCCAGTTGCGGGAGAATGTGAAGGAGGAGATGTTGACAGGTCGCGTTCCGCTTGACTTGACAATTTTGTCACCAGCAGGTCTTTCAACCCCAGCAGACTTGTGTCTGCCGGAAAGAGAGATCCAAGGTAGGCTTTAAATCTAGGATCGAGCACGGTGGCCAAAATGTAGTGCTCTGATTTCAACAGATTGACCACCCGTGAATCCTTGTTAAGCGAATTAAGGGCTCCATCCACAAGTCCCACATGCCTAGCGGAATCGCTCCGTGTTAGCTCCTCCTTCAATGTCTCCAGCTTCTTCTGCAAAAGCCTGATGAGGGGAATGACCTGACTCAGGCTGGCAGTGTCTGAACTGACTTCACGTGTGGCAAGTTCAAAGGGCATCAGAACCTTGCACAACGTTGAAATCATTCTCCACTGCGCTTGAGACAGGTGCATTCCACCTACTATATTGTGCTCAATTGTATAGGCTTGAATGGCCTTTTGCTGCTCCTCCAACCTCTGAAGCATATAGAGGGTTGAATTCCACCTCGTTACCACTTCTTGCTTCAGATGATGGCAGGGCAGGTTCAGTAGTTTTTGGTGGTGCTCCAGTCTTCTGTACGTGGTGCCTGTACGCCGAAAGTGTCCCGCAATTCTTCTGGCCACCGACAGCATCTCTTGCACGCCCCTGTCGTTTTTTAAAAAATTCTGCACCACCAAATTCAAGGTATGTGCAAAACATGGGACGTGCTGGAATTTGCCCATATTTAATGCACACACAATATTGCTGGCGTTGTCCGATGCCACAAATCCACAGGAGAGTCCAATTGGGGTAAGCCATTCCGCGATGATCTTCCTCAGTTGCCGTAAGAGGTTTTCAGCTGTGTGCGTATTCTGGAAAGCGGTGATACAAAGCGTAGCCTGCCTAGGATAGAGTTGGCGTTTGCGAGATGCTGCTACTGGTGCCGCCGCTGCTGTTCTTGCGGCGGGAGTCCATACATCTACCCAGTGGGCTGTCACAGTCATATAGTCCTGACCCTGCCCTGCTCCACTTGTCCACATGTCCGTGGTTAAGTGGACATTGGGTACAACTGCATTTTTTAGGACACTGGTGAGTCTTTTTCTGACGTCCGTGTACATTCTCGGTATCGCCTGCCTACAGAAGTGGAACCTAGATGGTATTTGGTAACGGGGGCACACTGCCTCAATAAATTGTCTAGTTCCCTGTGAACTAACGGCGGATACCGGACGCACGTCTAACACCAACATAGTTGTCAAGGCCTCAGTTATCCGCTTTGCAGCAGGATGACTGCTGTGATATTTCATCTTCCTCGCAAAGGACTGTTGGACAGTCAATTGCTTACTGGAAGTAGTACAAGTGGGCTTACGACTTCCCCTCTGGGATGACCATCGACTCCCAGCAGCAACAACAGCAGCGCCAGCAGCAGTAGGCGTTACACGCAAGGATGCATTGGAGGAATCCCAGGCAGGAGAGGACTCGTCAGAATTGCCAGTGACATGGCCTGCAGGACTATTGGCATTCCTGGGGAAGGAGGAAATTGACACTGAGGGAGTTGGTGGGGTGGTTTGCGTGAGCTTGGTTACAAGAGGAAGGGATTTACTGGTCAGTGGACTGCTTCCGCTGTCGCCCAAAGTTTTTGAACTTGTCACTGACTTATTATGAATGCGCTGCAGGTGACGTATAAGGGAGGATGTTCCGAGGTGGTTAACGTCCTTACCCCTACTTATTACAGCTTGACAAAGGCAACACACGGCTTGACACCTGTTGTCCGCTTTTCTGTTGAAATACCTCCACACTGAAGAGCTGATTTTTTTGGTATTTTCACCAGGCATGTCAACGGCCATATTCCTCCCACGGACAACAGGTGTCTCCCCGGGTGCCTGACTTAAACAAACCACCTCACCATCAGAATCCTCCTGGTCAATTTCCTCCCCAGCGCCAGCAACACCCATATCCTCCTCATCCTGGTGTACTTCAACATCTTCATCTTCAATCTGACTATCAGGAACTGGACTGCGGGTGCTCCTTCCAGCACTTGCAGGGGGCGTGCAAATGGTGGAAGGCGCATGCTCTTCACGTCCAGTGTTGGGAAGGTCAGGCATCGCAACCGACACAATTGGACTCTCCTTGTGGATTTGGGATTTCGAAGAACGCACAGTTCTTTGCGGTGCTTTTGCCAGCTTGAGTCTTTTCAGTTTTCTAGCGAGAGGCTGAGTGCTTCCATCCTCATGTGAAGCTGAACCACTAGCCATGAACATAGGCCAGGGCCTCAGCCGTTCCTTGCCACTCCGTGTGGTAAATGGCATATTGGCAAGTTTACGCTTCTCCGACAATTTTATTTTAGGTTTTGGAGTCCTTTTTTTACTGATATTTGGTGTTTTGGATTTGACATGCTCTGTACTATGACATTGGGCATCGGCCTTGGCAGACGACGTTGCTGGCATTTCATCGTCTCGGCCATGACTAGTGGCAGCAGCTTCAGCACGAGGTGGAAGTGGATCTTGATCTTTCCCTAATTTTGGAACCTCAACATTTTTGTTCTCCATATTTTAATAGGCACAACTAAAAGGCACCTCAGGTAAACAATGGAGATGGATACTAGTATACAATTATGGACTGCCTGCCGAGTGCAGACACAGAGGTAGCCACAGCCGTGAACTACCGTACTGTACTGTGTCTGCTGCTAATATAGACTGGTTGATAAAGAGATGTCTATGTAACTATGTATGTATAAAGAAGAAAGAAAAAAAAACCACGGTTAGGTGGTATACAATTATGGACGGACTGCCTGCCGAGTGCAGACACAGAGGTAGCCACAGCCGTGAACTACCGTACTGTACTGTGTCTGCTGCTAATAATATAGACTGGTTGATAAAGAGATGTCGTAGTAGTATGTATGTATAAAGAAGAAAGAAAAAAAAACCACGGTTAGGTGGTATACAATTATGGACGGACTGCCTGCCGAGTGCAGACACAGAGGTAGCCACAGCCGTGAACTACCGTACTGTACTGTGTCTGCTGCTAATATAGACTGGTTGATAAAGAGATGTCTATGTAACTATGTATGTATAAAGAAGAAAGAAAAAAAAAACCACGGTTAGGTGGTATACAATTATGGACGGACTGCCTGCTGAGTGCAGACACAGAGGTAGCCACAGCCGTGAACTACCGTACTGTACTGTGTCTGCTGCTAATATAGACTGGTTGATAAAGAGATGTCTATGTAACTATGTATGTATAAAGAAGAAAGAAAAAAAAACCACGGTTAGGTGGTATACAATTATGGACGGACTGCCTGCCGAGTGCAGACACAGAGGTAGCCACAGCCGTGAACTACCGTACTGTACTGTGTCTGCTGCTAATATAGACTGGTTGATAAAGAGATGTCTATGTAACTATGTATGTATAAAGAAGAAAGAAAAAAAAAACACGGTTAGGTGGTATACAATTATGGACGGACTGCCTACCGAGTGCAGACACAGAGGTAGCCACAGCCGTGAACTACCGTACTGTACTGTGTCTGCTGCTAATATAGACTGGTTGATAAAGAGATGTCTATGTAACTATGTATGTATAAAGAAGAAAGAAAAAAAAACCACGGTTAGGTGGTATACAATTATGGACGGACTGCCTGCCGAGTGCAGACACAGAGGTAGCCACAGCCGTGAACTACCGTACTGTACTGTGTCTGCTGCTAATATAGACTGGTTGATAAAGAGATGTCTATGTAACTATGTATGTATAAAGAAGAAAGAAAAAAAAACCACGGTTAGGTGGTATACAATTATGGACGGACTGCCTGCCGAGTGCAGACACAGAGGTAGCCACAGCCGTGAACTACCGTACTGTGTCTGCTGCGACTGGATGATAAATGATATAAAAAATATATATATATCACTACTGCAGCCGGACAGGTATATATTATATATTATATAATGACGGACCTGCTGGACACTGTCTGTCAGCAGAATGAGTTTTATTTTTATAGAATAAAAAAAACAACAACACACAAGTGAAGTCACACGACGAGTGTTTAACTTTTTCAGGCAATCACAATATAAGTATACTACTAACTATACTGGTGGTCAGTGTGGTCAGGTCACTGGTCAGTCACACTGGCAGTGGCACTCCTGCAGCAAAAGTGTGCACTGTTTAATTTTAATATAATATTATGTACTCCTGGCTCCTGCTATAACCTATAACTGGCACTGCAGTGCTCCCCAGTCTCCCCCACAATTATAAGCTGTGTGAGCTGAGCAGTCAGACAGATATATAATTTATATAGATGATGCAGCACACTGGGCTGAGCCTGAGCAGTGCACACAGATATGGTATGTGACTGAGTCACTGTGTGTATCGCTTTTTTCAGGCAGAGAACGGATATATTAAATAAACTGCACTGTCTGGTGGTCACTCACTATATAATATTATGTACTCCTGGCTCCTGCTATAACCTATAACTGGCACTGCAGTGCTCCCCAGTCTCCCCCACAATTATAAGCTGTGTGAGCTGAGCAGTCAGACAGATATATAATATATATAGATGATGCAGCACACTGGGCTGAGCCTGAGCAGTGCACACAGATATGGTATGTGACTGAGTCACTGTGTGTATCGCTTTTTTCAGGCAGAGAACGGATATATTAAATAAACTGCACTGTCTGGTGGTCACTCACTATATAATATTATGTACTCCTGGCTCCTGCTATAACCGATAACTGGCACTGCAGTGCTCCCCAGTCTCCCCCACAATTATAAGCTGTGTGAGCTGAGCAGTCAGACAGATATATAATATATATAGATGATGCAGCACACTGGGCTGAGCCTGAGCAGTGCACACAGATATGGTATGTGACTGAGTCACTGTGTGTATCGCTTTTTTCAGGCAGAGAACGGATATATTAAATAAACTGCACTGTCTGGTGGTCACTCACTAGTAAACTCTCTGCACTCTCTACACTTCTACAGTACTCCTCCTAGTCCTAAGCTCCAGTAAATCTCTCTCTCTTATAATCTAAATGGAGAGGACGCCAGCCACGTCCTCTCCCTATCAATCTCAATGCACGTGTGAAAATGGCGGCGACGCGCGGCTCCTTATATAGAATCCGAGTCTCGCGATAGAATCCGAGCCTCGCGAGAATCCGACAGCGTCATGATGACGTTCGGGCACGCTCGGGTTAACCGAGCAAGGCGGGAAGATCCGAGTCGCTCGGACCCGTGAAAAAAAACATGAAGTTCGGGCGGGTTCGGATTCAGAGAAACCGAACCCGCTCATCTCTAGATTGAACATGGGCAGAGACAGTTAGATTTGGGTGGGTTATTTTGTTTCTGTGCAGGATAAATAGTGGCTGCTTTATTTCTACACTGCAATTTAGATTTCAGTTTAAACACACCCCTCCCATATATAACTCTCCCTGCACATGTTACATCTGCCCCACCTGCAGTACACATGGTTTTGCCCATTAGAGAACAATTTTGCTGCTCCGCTTTTAACTAGTATACACATAAAAAACAGTAGTCTGAAGGCCAAAAGCAACTCTAAAAGTGTGAAAGAGCATGCCTCCACTGTGATACAAATAATATAATGCCCCTTAGCACACAGGATTATCCACAGAGAAATCATGACGCATGTCCTATTAGTGCGCAGCAGTACTGAGAACATACTGTATGCTTATGTTGCTGCTGTTTGTACAGAGATGCTCACTTTTCTAAACCCTCGAGTGCCGCTGCCTTTTTTTGGAACTCTGCATTATCACCCCAGAAGGCACCGAGGTCAGTGATTCTAGTTAGGAGAGTGCCAGTCCATTTGGGATATATACATTTTGGCGAGAGCAGGCAATACCTGCCTGCCAGCAGGGGTCGAGGCACCTCCCCCCCTTTGAGACTTTTTCAACCACAGAGTATCCTGCCGCACCCTTTGACCTGGTGGAGTTTTCCAGTCACACACACCGTTTTGACCACTTTTCCAATTGCACCAGCACTTTCTACAGGAGCATCCACATTCACCGAACATGGAGGCTTCATCCACCCCGAGACATGACGATGATATACCAGGGTGCAGAGGGATGCAATCGGTTTTGGGAGAATCGTTCAGCTTTACGGACGATGACGCGGAACGTCTCCGATTCAAGGAGAAACTAGGAGCAACGGAATGTGCAGGGGGAATTGAGGATGTATACCATCAATTGCTGAAGCTGAAGCATCGCGAATGCGACTACCTACTACATGGAATCTCACTGTCGGAGTACCACCGTGAAAAACTGATACCCAGGGGGTTCAGAGGGAGGAACGTCCCCACCATTGGCCGGTACAACCCAGAGTTCTGTAAAAAATGGGTTGGCATACTCAACAAGTGCAGCCTCGACCTAATCCTGCTAGTGGTGGAGGAGGCGGGCCGTGAATTAAGGCACACTAGGGACAAGATCACTAAGATTGAGTCTGAACACAAGTCCGTCCTGCAGGCTGACTCTAATCATGATTGGCTCATGAAACTTCAAAAGCAATGTGAGGAATATAGAAGAGACCTCATTAAATTTAAGCGCAATAAACATCAGATAGTCAAGGAAGACTATGACCTTAATAAGGTATATAGATGGTTGATGGGAGGAGAAGGGGGTCAAAATACCACCTATAACCCTAAAGGCAGACAAAGCTGGCGACGAAGACGGGAGCAGAAATCGTACACCGCCGGCACGTCCAACAGCGACAGTGAGAGTGCCGTCTTAGACTCAGAGGGGTCATCCAGGGCGCAGTCAGTCCCTTTAGGGACACCAGTGGAAACCCCCGTAGAGAAAGGCAGAAGGGGACGCCCACCCGCCGGGGTAAGCAGTGCGCGCGGATCAAAAGGGCGCACGGCCAACAAGAATCCCTAATCTTCAATCTGTCTGATAGATCCTTCTCGGATATAGAACTGAGAGTTCTGGAGAAGGGTCTTTCATTCGTACCGACAAACCCGTTTAATAGTTTCCAGTGGCAAGTCGATCTGCATCGCTTCTCGCGGAAGCTGAGATTGCAGGAACATTTTCAATATTCCAAAACACAGGACAAAACAAATGAGTCAACACTTGACAAATTTTACCACACTCGACATAAATCAACTTTTGACCCCCCATCATCCAACCCCTCCATCCAATCGTTCACAAGACTCTTGGACGACTCGGTCATCAAATATACAGCAGCCTCACCGACAGTGCACCGGAACCTCACCAGGGCCGAACAGGCGGCTCTTAGACAACTGGGGGCATACCGTGATGTCATCTTTCGTCCAGCGGACAAGGGGGGAGGACTGGTCATCCTCAACCTCTCTGATTACATCAAAGAAATTGAGGGACAATTGGCGGAGCCCGACACGTATGAGGAATTGATGCATGACCCGACCGTCGAATATCAACGTGAATTGGCGCTCCTTTTGGATCAGGCCAAAGCGAATGGGCTATTATCCGGAAGAATGTGTGAAGTTCTCAAACAGGATCATCCACTGGTGCCGATCTTCTTTGTGGTACCCAAGATCCACAAGAGTGCCACAGCACCACCGGGCAGACCGATAATCGCTGCAAGGGACTCCATCTTTCAACCCATCTCGATATTTCTTGATGGGATCCTGCAACCGTTGATAGTCAAGCACCACAATTACATTAAGGATACCACCAGCTTTTTAGAACGTATCAACGGCATTGGACAGGTTCCCCCAGAGACTCTAATGTGCGTGATAGACGTTAAGAGCCTATACACGAGCATCCCGCACACAGAAGGCCTACAGGTGATGAAGGAATTTCTTGTTAAAGAGAAGATGGACACCCTTGACATCGGTCTCTTCATGCAACTCCTTACGTTGACATTGGAGAAGAATTTTTTCATGTTCAACGGCAGATTTTTTCGTCAGAGGACCGGGTGTGCGATGGGGAGCAATGTCTCCCCATCGTTTGCCAACGTCTTCATGTTTCAAGAGGAGCAGACAGTGTTTTTCGACGACAGGGCCATAGCCCAACATATCCTGATGTTTGTCAGATATATTGACGATCTGTTCTTGCTCTGGACTGGAGAAACCATCAAGTTTGAACAACTCATGAAAGACGCTAATGAGAGACCCTCTACCATCAAATACACCTACACCACCAGTAGGGAGTCCCTCAACTACTTGGATGTAAGGATAACAATCAAGGATGGCACATTAAACACTAGTCTGCATTCAAAACCTACGGACAAGAATGTCCTATTGAGGGCCAACAGCCATCATCCGAAACCCCTCAAGGATGGACTCCCCAGATCGCAAATGATAAGGGCTTCCAGGATCATCAGTGACCGATCCAGTTTGGATCAAGAACTAGAGAATATGGTGAGCAAATTCGTCCAACGGGGATATGACCATCGGAAATTGCAACTACAGAAAAAAGAGGTCATGGACATTCCCAGAGAAACCCTACTGAGACCGGTGATGCGGCAATCTAAAGCGGTTATTCCATTCGTCAATACCTTTAACACTGCTAGCCCGGTGATTCAGAGAGCAGCAAGGGCCTTATGGCCCATAGTGGCCTCAGATAAGAAACTTCCAGTGTTTAAAGAAAAACGCCCCATGCTTTGCTTCTCCAAAAGCAAGAGCATAAGGGATACTATCGTGCACTCTGATATCACGGGATTCCAGAATGAGATACAAAGGCCATCCAACTTTCTCACCAAAACACCGGGGTGCTACAGGTGCCCTAAATGCACCACTTGTAACAACATGATAGTAGGGTCGACCTTCAAACATCCCCATAAAGAGAAGATCTTTCAAATTAAGCAAGTTGTGACCTGCACGACCACGCATATTGTATACATTCTTACCTGCCCATGCCACTTGGTGTACGTGGGCAAATCCATTAGAACTTTCAGAGAGAGGATGGCCCTCCACAGATCCGTGATCAAGCAAGCTCTGATGGGCAAGCCCTCAGAACAACCCGTGGCAAGACATTTTGCTCTTATGGGCCACTCATTGAACGACATCAAGCACCAGATTATAGACCACGTACCGCGAAGCATACGAGGAGGGGACAGAGACCGCAAGTTACTTCATATTGAGTCCAAATGGATTTATGAATTAGGAACTATCAGTCCATGGGGACTGAACGAGAAGTTTTCCTGGAACATTTTCTTATGAGCCAGTGAAGGACTGCACGCATGTTTTACCCACCCCTTGCCCTTGTTCCTTCCATCCCTCTCCTTCTTTCTTCCCTTTCCATCCTTCCCTTTCCCTCCCTACCACCCCCATTTCCCGCCCCCCTTCCCCTCCCCTACCACCCCGCCACCCCTCCCCCCTCCTCCTTTCCTCCCCCTGCTTTTCCCTGTTTTCCCTACAAATGCCTGTAGCCAGTTCTCCCTGCACCTCGCATTAACAATCCTTGACAATATGCATGTCCCTTTTATGAGTATAAGGGGGAACACATTTTGGGCCTTCACCAGACATAATAGGTATTGGCGCTGGTACCATTACCCATCAGGGGTTTATATGTATACACCATAAAGGTCTTGTTTATACCCCTTCAGTCATGGGTACCATTAACACAAGCGCAAACCTGTATCATCAGACAGAGTCTGTTTGGTCAGGTTTGTTAAACAGTTACAGGAGTGATCTTTAGTTTTTGACTCCCGACCCATGTAATCCACGTACCACAGTGTGACCAGTATCCATTAATGTCTGGACCTTATACTCGTTAAAGTTCTGTTATGACCCAGATCTGTGTTGTTCAATCATGTATTCTATTGGTGGAGGGTCTCCAAAGTGATGTGGTTACAACTCCTCCACTCTCTTTCACACACGTCTGTTATAGGCACTGTACGTGTCACGGCATTGTCCAGCACATTGAGCAGCAGCGTCTTGGTTACCACCGCAACAGACGCACCAGCAATGATGTCATCACGCCGCGACCGGAAGTAAGACGGGCTTGTCACGTCTCCGGCCGCGCACTGTGCACTGGCGGGCTTCTCCGGGATATAAGGTATGTTTGTACACCTCACTCTTGTTACACACCTTGACAAAGGGGCATGTGAGCCCCGAAACGTCGGCTTCATGTAATTGTCTTTAAATACAAGTTTTTCTATTTTCTAAACCCTCGAGTGCCGCTGCCCTTTTTTGGAACTCTGCATTATCACCCCAGAAGGCACCGAGGTCAGTGATTCTAGTTAGGAGAGTGCCAGTCCATTTGGGATATATATATACAGGTTGAGTATCCCATATCCAAATATTCCGAAATACGGAATATTCCGAAATACGGACTTTTTTGAGTGAGAGTGAGATAGTGAAATCTTTGTTTTCTGTGGCTCAATGTACACAAACTTTGTTTAATACACAAATTTATTAAAAATATTGTATAAAATGATCTTCAGGCTGTGTGTATAAGGTGTATATGAAACATAAATTAATTGTGTGAATGTACAAACACTTTGTTTAATGCACAAAGTTATTAAAAATATTGGGTAAAATGACCTTCAGGCTGTGTGTATAAGGTGTATATGAAACATAAATGTATTCTGTGCTTAGACTTGGGTCCCATCGCCATGATATCTCATTATGGTATGCAATTATTCCAAAATACGGAAAAATCCGATATCCAAAATACCTCTGGTCCCAAGCATTTTAGATAAGGGATACTCAACCTGTATATATATATATATATATATATATATATCTCAAAGGCTAACACTACACACACACACACACACACGCACACACAGACAGACAGATAGACAGACCCACACCTGCTAAGAATGACAGTGCCCCGGCTCACAGCAGCAGTACTTCCAGAAACCAGGCAGCTCCTTTGTGAGTAGTGACCTGATCACAGCAGTAAAATAGTTCTCTAGTGGGCAAAACCATGTGTACTGCAGGTGGGGCAGATTGAACATGGGCAGAGACAGTTAGATTTGGGTGGGTTATTTTGTTTCTGTGCAGGATAAATAGTGGCTGCTTTATTTCTACACTGCAATTTAGATTTCAGTTTAAACACACCCCTCCCATATATAACTCTCCCTGCACATGTTACATCTGCCCCACCTGCAGTACACATGGTTTTGCCCATTAGAGAACAATTTTGCTGCTCCGCTTTTAACTAGTATACACATAAAAAATAGTAGTCTGAAGGCCAAAAGCAACTCTAAAAGTGTGAAAGAGCATGCCTCCACTGTGATACAAATAATATAATGCCCCTTAGCACACAGGATTATCCACAGAGAAATCATGACGCATGTCCTATTAGTGCGCAGCAGTACTGAGAACATACTGTATGCTTATGTTGCTGCTGTTTGTACAGAGATGCTCACTGGCTTTGTCTTTATTCCGCTGCTTGCATACAAATACACCCCATCGATCGCACCATCAGACATTTGAACACTCCTATGGTTACTCAGAACTATGGCCCTCATTCCGAGTAGTGATGAGCACCGGAAATTTTTCGGGTTTTGTGTTTTGGTTTTGGGTTCGGTTCCGCGGCCGTGTTTTGGGTTCGAACGCGTTTTGGCAAAACCTCACCGAATTTTTTTTGTCGGATTCGGGTGTGTTTTGGATTCAGGTGTTTTTTTCAAAAAACCCTAAAAAACAGCTTAAATCATAGAATTTGGGGGTCATTTTGATCCCAAAGTATTATTAACCTCAATAACCATAATTTCCACTCATTTTCCGTCTATTCTGAACACCTCACACCTCACAATATTATTTTTAGTCCTAAAATTTGCACCGAGGTCGCTGGATGACTAAGCTCAGTGACCCAAGTGGCCGACACAAACACCTGGCCCATCTAGGAGTGGCACTGCAGTGTCACGCAGGATGGCCCTTCAAAAAACTACTCCCCAAACAGCACTTGACGCAAAGAAGAAAAAAAAGAGGCGCAATGAGGTAGCTGTGTGACTAAGATAAGCGACCCTAGTGGCCGACACAAACAATTGGCCCATCTAGGAGTGTCACTGCAGTGTCACGCAGGATGGCCCTTCCAAAAAACACCCCCCAAACAGCACATGACGCAAAGAAAAAAAGAGGCGCAATGAGGTAGCTGTGTGACTAAGATAAGCGACCCAAGTGGCCGACACAAACACCTGGCCCATCTAGGAGTGGCACTGCAGTGTCACGCAGGATGGCCCTTCCAAAAAACACCCCCCAAACAGCACATGACGCAAAGAAAAAAAGAGGCGCAATGAGGTAGCTGTGTGACTAAGATAAGCGACCCAAGTGGCCGACACAAACACCTGGCCCATCTAGGAGTGGCACTGCAGTGTCACGCAGGATGGCCCTTCCAAAAACTACTCCCCAAACAGCACATGACGCAAAGAAAAATGAAAGAAAAAAGAGGTGCAAGATGGAATTGTCCTTGGGCCCTCCCACCCACCCTTATGTTGTATAAACAGGACATGCACACTTTAACCAACCCATCATTTCAGTGACAGGGTCTGCCACACGACTGTGACTGAAATGACGGGTTGGTTTGGACCCCCACCAAAAAAGAAGCAATTAATCTCTCCTTGCACAAACTGGCTCTACAGAGGCAAGATGTCAGCCTCATCATCATCCTCCGATATATCACCATGTACATCCCCCTCCTCACAGATTATCAATTCGTCCCCACTGGAATCCACCATCTCAGCTCCCTGTGTACTTTGTGGAGGCAATTGCTGCTGGTCAATGTCTCCACGGAGGAATTGATTATAATTCATTTTAATGAACATCATCTTCTCCACATTTTCTGGATGTAACCTCGTACGCCGATTGCTGACAAGGTGAGCGGCGGCACTAAATACTCTTTCGGAGTACACACTTGTGGGAGGGCAACTTAGGTAGAATAAAGCCAGTTTGTGCAAGGGCCTCCAAATTGCCTCTTTTTCCTGCCAGTATAAGTACGGACTGTCTGACGTGCCTGCTTGGATGCGGTCACTCATATAATCCTCCACCATTCTTTCAATGGGGAGAGAATCATATGCAGTGACAGTAGACGACATGTCCGTAATCGTTGTCAGGTCCTTCAGTCCGGACCAGATGTCAGCATCAGCAGTCGCTCCAGACTGCCCTGCATCACCGCCAGTGGGTGGGCTCGGAATTCTGAGCCTTTTCCTCGCACCCCCAGTTGCGGGAGAATGTGAAGGAGGAGATGTTGACAGGTCGCGTTCCGCTTGACTTGACAATTTTGTCACCAGCAGTTCTTTGAACCCCAGCAGACTTGTGTCTGCCGGAAAGAGAGATCCAAGGTAGGTTTTAAATCTAGGATCGAGCACGGTGGCCAAAATGTAGTGCTCTGATTTCAACAGATTGACCACCCGTGAATCCTTGTTAAGCGAATTAAGGGCTCCATCCACAAGTCCCACATGCCTAGCGGAATCGCTCTGTGTTAGCTCCTCCTTCAATGTCTCCAGCTTCTTCTGCAAAAGCCTGATGAGGGGAATGACCTGACTCAGGCTGGCAGTGTCTGAACTGACTTCACGTGTGGCAAGTTCAAAAGGTTGCAGAACCTTGCACAACGTTGAAATCATTCTCCACTGCGCTTGAGACAGGTGCATTCCACCTCCTATATCGTGCTCAGTTGTATAGGCTTGAATGGCCTTTTGATGCTCCTCCAACCTCTGAAGCATATAGAGGGTTGAATTCCACCTCATTACCACTTCTTGCTTCAGATGATGGCAGGGCAGGTTCAGGCGTTTTTGGTGGTGCTCCAGTCTTCTGTACGTGGTGCCTGTACGCCGAAAGTGTCCCGCAATTTTTCTGGCCACCGAAAGCATCTCTTGCACGCCCCTCTCGTTTTTTAAATAATTCTGCACCACCAAATTCAAGGTATGTGCAAAACATGGGACGTGCTGGAATTTGCCCATATTTAATGCACACACAATATTGCTGGCGTTGTCTGATGCCACAAATCCACAGGAGAGTCCAATTGGGGTAAGCCATTCTGCGATGATCTTCCTCAGTTGCCGTAAGAGGTTTTTAGCTGTGTGCGTATTCTGGAAAGCGGTGATACAACGCGTAGCCTGCCTAGGAAAGAGTTGGCGTTTGCGAGATGCTGCTACTGGTGCCGCCGCTGCTGTTCTTGCGGCGGGAGTCCATACATCTACCCAGTGGGCTGTCACAGTCATATAGTCCTGAGCCTGCCCTGCTCCACTTGTCCACATGTCCGTGGTTAAGTGGACATTGGGTACAACTGCATTTTTTAGGACACTGGTGAGTCTTTTTCTGAGGTCTGTGTACATTTTCGGTATCGCCTGCCTAGAGAAATGGAACCTAGATGGTATTTGGTACCGGGGACACAGTACCTCCAACAAGTCTCTAGTTGGCTCTGCAGTAATGATGGATACCGGAACCACGTTTCTCACCGCCCAGGATGCCAAGGCCTCAGTTATCCGCTTTGCAGCAGGATGACTGCTGTGATATTTCATCTTCCTCGCAAAGGACTGTTGGACAGTCAATTGCTTGGTGGAAGTAGTAAAAGTGGTCTTACGAGTACGACTTCCCCTCTGGGATGACCATCGACTCCCAGCAGCAACAACAGCAGCGCCAGCAGCAGTAGGCGTTACACGCAAGGATGCATCGGAGGAATCCCAGGCAGGAGAGGACTCGTCAGAATTGCCAGTGACATGGCCTGCAGGACTATTGGCATTCCTGGGGAAGGAGGAAATTGACACTGAGGGAGTTGGTGGGGTGGTTTGCGTGAGCTTGGTTACAAGAGGAAGGGATTTACTGGTCAGTGGACTGCTTCCGCTGTCGCCCAAAGTTTTTGAACTTGTCACTGACTTATGATGAATGTGCTGCAGGTGACGTATAAGGGAGGATGTTCCGAGGTGGTTAACGTCCTTACCCCTACTTATTACAGCTTGACAAAGGCAACACACGGCTTGACAAATGTTGTCCGCATTTCTGTTGAAATACTTCCACACCGAAGAGCTGATTTTTTTGGTATTTTCACCAGGCATGTCAATGGCCCTATTCCTCCCACGGACAACAGGTGTCTCCCCGGGTGCCTGACTTAAACAAACCACCTTACCATCAGAATCCTCCTGGTCAATTTCCTCCCCAGCGCCAGCAACACCCATATCCTCCTCATCCTGGTGTACTTCAACACTGACATCTTCAATCTGACTATCAGGAACTGGACTGCGGGTGCTCCTTCCAGCACTTGCAGGGGGCGTGCAAATGGTGGAAGGTGCATGCTCTTCACGTCCAGTGTTGGGAAGGTCAGGCATCGCAAACGACACAATTGGACTCTCCTTGTGGATTTGTGATTTCGAAAAACGCACAGTTCTTTGCTGTGCTTTTGCCAGCTTGAGTCTTTTCATTTTTCTAGCGAGAGGCTGAGTGCTTCCATCCTCATGTGAAGCTGAACCACTAGCCATGAACATAGGCCAGGGCCTCAGCCGTTCCTTGCCACTCCGTGTGGTAAATGGCATATTGGCAAGTTTACGCTTCTCCTACGACAATTTTATTTTAGATTTTTGAGTCCTTTTTTTACTGATATTTGGTGTTTTGGATTTTACATGCTCTGTACTATGACATTGGGCATCGGCCTTGGCAGACGACTTTGATGGCATTTCATCGTCTCGGCCATGACTAGTGGCAGCAGCTTCAGCACGAGGTGGAAGTCGATCTTGATCTTTCCCTATTTTTGGAACCTCAACATTTTTGTTCTCCATATTTTAATAGGCACAACTAAAAGGCACCTCAGGTAAACAATGGAGATGGATGGATACTAGTATACTTATGGATGGACGAGCGACTGCCGACACAGAGGTAGCTACTGCCGTGGACTACCGTACTGCGTCTGCTGCTAATATAGACTGGATGATAATGATATAAAATATATATATATATATATATCACTACTGCAGCCGGACAGGTATATATTATATAATGACGGACCTGCTGGACACTGTCAGCACTGCAGACTCCTAAAGTAAGCTACTAGTATCAAGAAGATAGAAAAAAAAAACACAACAGGTAGGTGGTATACAATTATGGATGGACGAGCGACTGCCGACACAGAGGTAGCTACAGCCGTGGACTACCGTACTGCGTCTGCTGCTAATATAGACTGGATGATAATGATATAAAAAATATATATATATCACTACTGCAGCCGGACAGGTATATATTATATAATGACGGACCTGCTGGACACTGTCAGCACTGCAGACTCCTAAAGTTAACTACTAGTATGAAGAAGATAGAAAAAAAAAAACCACCACAGGTAGGTATACAATTATGGACGAGCGACTGCCGACACAGAGGTAGCTACAGCCGTGGACTACCGTACTGCGTCTGCTGCTAGTATAGACTGGATGATAATGATATAAAAAATATATATATATCACTACTGCAGGACAGGTATATATTATATAATGACGGACCTGCTGGACACTGTCAGCAGAATGCGTTTATAGAATAAAAACACCACACGACGAGTGTTTAACTTTTTCAGGCAGACAATCACAATATACTGGTGGTCACTGGTCACTGGTCAGTCACACTGGCAGTGGCACTCTGGCAGCAAAAGTGTGCACTGTTAAATATATGTACTCCTGCTATAACTGCTCCCCAGTCTCCCCCACAATTAAGCTGTGTGAGCAGTGAGCACTCAGCACAGTCAGATATACATAGATGATGCAGCACACTGAGGCTGAGCACAGATATGGTATACTGTGTCACTGTGTATCATTTTTTTTCAGGCAGAGAACGGATTATATTAAATAATAATAAAACTGCACTGGTGGTCACTGGTCAGTCACTAGTAAACTCTGCACTCTCTGAGTACTCCTAAGCTCCAGTAAATCAAGTGTCTCACTCTCACTATCTATTTCTATTCTAAACGGAGAGGACGCCAGCCACGTCCTCTCCCTATCAATCTCAATGCACGTGTGAAAATTGCGGCGACGCGCGGCTCCTTATATAGAATCCGAGTCTCGCGATAGAATACAAGCCTCGCGAGAATCCGACAGCGGGATGATGACGTTCGGGCGCGCTCGGGTTAGCCGAGCAAGGCGGGAAGATCCGAGTCTGCCTCGGACCCGTGTAAAAAGCGTGAAGTTCGGGGGGGTTCGGTTTCCGAGAAACCGAACCCGCTCATCACTAATTCCGAGTTGTTCGCTCGCAAGCTGCTTTTAGCAGCTTTGCACACGCTAAGCCGCCACCTACTGGGAGTGAATCTTAGCTTATCAAAACTTCTTAGCAGTTTCTGAGTAGCTCCACACTTACTCGGCAACTGCGATCAGTTCAGTGCTTGTCGTTCCTGGTTTGACGTCACAAACACACCCAGCGTTCGCCCAGACACTCCTCCGTTTCTCCAGCCACTCCCGCGTTTTTCCCAGAAACGGTAGCGTTTTTTCGCACACACCCATAAAACGGACAGTTTCCGCCCAGAAACACCCGCTTCCTGTCAATCACATTACGATGACCAGAACGAAGAAAAAACCTTGTAATGCCGTGAGTAAAATACCTAACTGCATAGCAAATTTACTTGGCGCTGTCGCACTGCGGACATTGCGCATGCGCATTAGCGACTAATCGCTCCGTTGCGAAAAAAAAATAACGAGCGAACAACTCGGAATGACCCCCTATACCCGCTGGAGACATTACAACTGTGTACAAAGATGCAGCTGATGGCTGAGACATGCTGGCAAAATGGTCACAACAGGCTGCCGTTCAGTACAATATGGAATATTAGAATATAATTAGTAAAACAATCCAATAGTACACTTTTTGCTGACCAATTCTCCAAGCTTGTATGGTTTTCATCTCTTCATTAACTAATACTGCATCTGCTTGACTGTCTTCATTTGTTTTAAGAGAGTAATTAAACCTCTCACCCAAACCCAGATCCCTCAATGACAGCCTGCATGGCGTTTACATGAAATGTTTAATGTAAATAGAGACTTTTATCTTAATCACCAGCTTAACTTACTATATTGTACTGTACAATACATCTTCATATAAAAACACTAAATGATAGGAGTGCACTGTACTTTACAGTAATGCAGTGTCGGACTGGGGAATGAAGGGCCCAATGGGGGTATGCAATGGTGGGGGCCCATGCTTAGGGGTGTGGCATTACCAGAGTGGGTGTGGCCAGCCAACACAGAGGCTTGCCTAACCATTAGAGAGTGCATGGTCTGAGCCCCTTGATAAATATACATAGTAAGTACTGCTAGTGCATGCATTATAATGTGCCAGATTGCTAGCAGCAATGCACTGTAGAATATACACCATAGTCCTATGTAGAATACGGTAACATACAGTATGTTTAATTCAAGTGCACAGTCTGGAACCTGATCCCTAGAGGAGGAGGAGGGCCCCCCAGGCAGAAGGGCCCACCGGTGGTTTCCCCTGTACCCCTGTGGGCCAGTCCAACCCTGCAGTAATGGCAAATAACCCCCACATCTTATGCAGTTAACATTGCACTGTCACAGGGACAGAATAACCCTTTGCTCGTCTCAAGCCTCCATTGCCAGCAGCAGTGCAACAACTGCTGCTGCCAGGGGCTGGCTGGAAACTTTCAGCCTGGGGGGCAGCTGAAAGTAAGTGGCCCTGATTTTACTATTAGTACACTGCAATGGGAAACGGCCATGACAAAAAAACCTGTAGGCATGGGCTGTCTAATGTGAATGTGGTTCCAATAGACTATAAAATGAATGAAAATATGTTACAAATACATCATCTACCAAACCACCTGACATAGCAGAGACCATTCTAGTGATATCTATGAAATACATAGAGCACTACAAGGGACCATTCTAGTGACTGGTATACACTAAAGGGACCATTCTAGTAACCAGTATACACTACAGGGACCATTCTAGTAACCAGTATACACTACAGGGACCATTCTAGTAACCAGCATACACTACAGGGACCATTCTAGTGACTGGTATACACTACAGGGACTATTCTAGTGACTGGTATACACTACCTGTATGTGTAGGTGTGTGCTCCATATGGCATACCACCTACATTAACCACCACACATTCCGTGTTGGATCTGTAGATCCTGCTGAACTACGTACCTACTGCATTAACCCTGTGTTACTCTGCAATTCAGTCTGCCTGGTTAATAAAGCACAACCTGGCTAGTCATTCATCATGTGGACTGACCTGCATTACACACCATTGGCACCTACAGTATATCAACACCTTTAGGATCAATGCCAATAACTAAATATTATGCATTTTAATCTAAAATGAGTACAAGGTGTGTGGTGCACACAGTCCACACACCACACACCCTGAAACCATATAATCATACTTACCACTCAGTTGGCACAGTGCTGGCTGCAGAGCTGCAGCCATGGCAGCTGTTTTTCTGGTGATTCATGGACACAGAAGATATATCCCTAGGAGCAAGGTGCGGGCTCCATGTTTCTAGAGACCTGTGCATGCGCAGTAGACTCTACTGCACTGCTGGAAAGGAGGGGACCTGATTGGAGCCTGCACACAGGCTCTCTTAAAGCACCTCTGAGTTTGATCCAATTTAATTCAATAAACAGTTGTTTACACAAAAGCAGCATGAATCCGCAATGCCACCTAACACACCTAATCATGTACAATACACAGAAAAACCTAAGAATTTATAATGAATCTGTGAGTTAATAGTGACAATAAAAGCTAAAATCACATAATTTGGCTCTTTTTGTTCCTACAGTATTAGTAACCTCAATAACATTAATTTCCAGTCATTTCCAGTCAATTTTGACCATCTTATAGCTTACAAAATTGTTTTCATCAAGTTTAGGCCAAAAAAGCTGCAGCGAGTTAGCTGATTACTAAGCGACAGAGCAGTGGCACAAACAGACGTCAGTTTATAGCAAATCTATGAAACATTGCCACACAACAGTGGAAGAAAAGTGGTGTAAGATGGAATTGTCCTTGGGCTCTGCCACCCACTCTTATGTTGAATATTAAAAAGAACATGCACAGTTTAGAAAATCAAGCACTTCAGTGACAGGGACTGACACTTTTTTGGTAGAAGTACATGGTGTGTTTTGTGCCCTCACAAAACAAGATACCAATGGGCTTAAGGCAGCTAAGCTAACAGATCTGCAATGGCAATATGTCATCATCACTACCAGCCTCATCCTCATCAGTATGTACATCATCCTTACACAATATCAATTCATCCCCGCTGGAATCCACCATTAAAGCAGTGTCTGTGCTTTGATGTGATTACCAGTAAAGATCTTCTCTGTGGAATTTGTAGTTCATTTTGATGAACATCATCTTTTCCACATTTAGAGGAAGTAACCCCTACGCCGATCTCTGATAAGGGTCTCAGTTATGTTGAAAACTCTTTTTGAGTACATACTGGAGGGTGGGCAGCTTAAGTAACGCAAAGCCAGTTCGTACAATGGCCTCTAAATTGCCTTTTTTTAATTTCTATTACTCTAAGGGACTCATGAAAATAATCCTTCACGATCCTTTGGATGGTGACAATATCAGATGGAGTTATGGTAGAGGTGTCACTAATTTCAGGCATTTTTTAGACATTTGGAGCCCAGTAGGGTGTCTTTTGGACGCACCCCGCTTTTACATCTTAGTGGCTCCACATCCATACACCGGGTATGTTTTCAATGAACAGTATAAAAACTCATTGACTTTTTTGTGCAAACTTACTGTATCTATATGGGTGTATGCTCATCACCCTATTGCATATTGTTTTTATCCATTATGTATTTTGTCCATTTTAATCTGTTTTCAAATGTTATGAAGTTTTCATATTCTTCACATGTTTTAATTTCATTGTACCCAGCACACAGTGGTCCAATACCAACCAATATTTCTTAACTGACCCCTTGGGGATATAGGGAAATCCCAGGTGTCAGACCCCAGGCAGCAAAGAGAAAGGAACGCTCCAGATCCACACTAAATACACTTTTCCAATTCTTTGAGACACAGCCAGATATCAAAATGAAACAAAGATATATATTTTCTTTTTTACATTTTTAATTGACAGCTTATCTCACACTGTGTGGGGTCACAGGGCTTATATGAAGTGAACAAAGCGCATTGGGGTACAGAGTTATACAAATATATTTTGCTCAACTCGCGCTGTCAGGAGTCAGACTGCTTTTATGCATGTACAATGGGGAACAGAGTGTACCTGGGTAGGCAGAGTGCACAGAACAGTCCAAAGAAATTATACAACAATATATGGGGGTCATTCCGACCTGTTCGAACGCTAGCTATTTTTTGCAGCGCTGCGATCAGGTAGTCGCCTCCTATGGGGGAGTGTATTTTTGCTTTGCAAGTGTGCGAACGCTTGTGCAGCTGAGCGGTACAAAAAAGTTTTGTGCAGTTGCTGAGTAGGTCTGAACTTACTCAGCTGCTGTGATCACTTCAGCCTGTGCGGTCCCGTAATTGATGTCAGACACCCGCCCTGCAAATGCTTGGACACGCCTGCATTTTTCCAATCACTCCCAGAAAACGGTCAGTTGACACCCAAAAATGCCTTCTTTCTGTCAATCTCCTTGCGATCGGCTGTGAGAATGGATTCTTCGTTAACTCCATCGCCCAGCAACGATCCGCTTTGTACCTGTATGACGCGCCTGCGCATTGCAGTGCATACGCATGCGCAGTTTTGCTGAGTTTTGACCTGATCGCAGCGCTGCAAAAAATAGCTAGCAAGTGATCAGGTCGGAATGACCCCCACATCTTTATTTTAACTCACACTACAAATGTAGTCATGCTCAATGCTGCATGTTGCATCACAGCAAAGATGAGCATGGCTGCATCTATATGTGGAGTATCTTTTATGTACGCACACTGGTGTACCGAGCATCCTGGGATAGGTAGAGTGGACAGAACAGTACAGAGAAATGATACAACAATATATTTTTTTATTTTGTATATTTTTAACTGCCAGCTCTGCTTACACTACGTGGAGTCACAGGGCTTTTATGAAGTGAACAAACTGTGCAGTGTGCATAACAGTACAAACAAATTATACATTTTCTTTACTTTTTTTTCTATTTAACTTTTTTTAAACTTTATTGCAACTGACAAACAATATGGAGTCACACCACTTTTGTGAACACAGTGGGTTAGGCCTGCAGAGTCTGTGCAGTACCACTGTGTGATGGAATTAGACTAAGGGGACTAGATACAGCTTGTGGATGGACACAGCGAAGGCACTTGTAGATAGGTACAGCACAGCCACTTAGATGAACACAGCACAGCCACTTGTAGTAGATGGACACAACACAGTCACTTAGATGAACACAGCACAGCCACATAGATGGACACTGTACAGCAACTTAGATGGATGGACATAGCAGAGCAGAGCACAGCACACAGAAGCATGACTGGAGTGAAATGGCGCTGATTCACAGTCGCCGAGTCCTTACATGGAATCCAAAACATGTGAGAATCCAACACCGGGAGGATGAAGTTTTTCCTCTGTGACTCAGACTGACTCAGATCGGCAGAGTTCGGACGAGGCTCGGATTTTCTAAAATCGGAACTGCTCATATCTAATTACACTAATATTCAGTGACTAAGATAGAAATGTAGAATTGGCTGTATGGGAAATGTAAGTGAACAGAATTTGATAGAATTACAATTGAAGCTGTAGGAGAAGTGGCGTCATGAAAAACACTGTATACCTGCCCACTTCAGACATTATTAATATCACTGTATATATTGGTAGATGCTCAATTAGCTTAGTGATATCATTCATTTGCTCAAAAGGGAGGGGTATTTCTAAGCAAGAAAAAAAGGCATTTGTTTCCCCCAGCACCCTGAATGATAACCGTAACCAGATATAAATTCCACATAATAATAGAATTTAGAGATCTTTTTCACTGGTATGCTACGCTGGGCTTTCTGGCTTATGCTGGTGTTTTGGGGTGCCACATCCTGCACCTAGATATAGAGATAGGGACGCCTTGATGCGGCTTTGGGGCTTATTCACACATTTGTGCAAATATGTGTAACGAAGATCTCTGAATTCTATTATTATGTGGAATTTATATCTGGTTACGGTTATCATTCAGGGTGCTGGGGGAAACAAATGCCTTTTTTTCTTGCTTAGAAATACCCCTCCCTTTTGAGCACCTGAATGATATCACTAAGCTAATTGAGCATCTACCAATATATATGTTTGTTGTGAGAGACAGAGAGGTTCCTGCATTAGGAGGAGGTGCAGGCCATGACATGCCACATGGAGCATTATGGGGTTGCTCCAAGGTAGGTAGCTCTTAGCTTAGACATATTGTAGTAAGGAGCCATTATCATGTGGCTCCTTGCTGGTTAATCTTAGACCCAGATTGGGGTAATGGAGGTGTGAGGTGTGGTGCCTCTGGACTGGCTGAGCTGGATGGCCTTAGTGTGGCATACCTTTACATTCTACTAACACTTTTCACTTATTCATTTTTTAACACTATTTCTCTATTTTAATTGCATTTCATTTTTGTATCACTTTCTCTATAGCTTCGGCTTCCTAAATACTAATTTATTAACACTATAGTTTTTTCACTGGTATGCTACGCTGGGCTTTCTGGCTTATGCTGGTGTTTTGGGGTGCCACACCCTGCACCTAGATATAGCGCTAGGGACCCTAAATATACAGAGACCCCTTGATGCGGCTTTGGGGCTTATTCACACATTTGCGCAAATATGTGTAATGAAGATCTCTGAATTCTATTATTATGTGGAATTTATATCTGGTTACGGTTATCATTCAGGGTGCTGGGGGAAACAAATGCCTTTTTTTCTTGCTTAATATCACTGTATACAGATGACTGTGACATTGCATCTTACTATAGAATATCAACAGTAAGATGTCATAACACAGTGCAGTGCATCAAATATACAGTATGTTAGAGAATATGATTTGAAGGTATCAACAGAGATAAACTATTGTACTGGTATGCAGTATGATCTGGTAACATTGAATGACCAAAAAATGTGTATATCATTTAATATGCTATATTTTCAGAGGACAACATATGCAAGCAGTACTTTATATACAGTATAGTACAATGATTTATGCTGTATGTATGTATTTATGTACGTAGACGTATATGTGCTGTAAGTTGCTGTGCACAGTTGTTGACACAGTGTTCAGATCCATACTAAAGAAAATGTCAGCTTCTGTAATGACTATTCCTGCCTTAAAGTATAACACTTATTGCTGAATATAGGATCCCCATTCTCAAATATACATTGTATTATCTTATTATTGGACTGGTAAAGGAAGAATGGATATTATCCACAAAAGACTGTGAAATATCTCCCAACAAGACTGAGGTGTGATATAATATCATTGTTTTCTTTCATGTGCACACACATCATTTTTGGCAAAGACCAAGACACACTAACAGGGGAAGCTCATGCCTATGCATCAAACTACTTTTATGTGTTGTTGCACAATAGGTCTATACAGGTTCATTATTGCGGTTGATGTTATAACAGTGAATAGGTGTCCACTGGGAGGGGTGTCTCTGTGGCACCGATAATCATATCTACGTTGCCCAATGACATAGAACTATGATTTGCTGCTCTATGGGGGTAATTCAGACCTGATCGTAGCAGCAAATGTGTTAGCAGTTGGGCAAAACCATGTGCAGGTATGGCAGATACAACATTTGCAGAGAGAGTTAGATTTGGGGTGGTTATTTTGTTTCGGTGCAGAGTGAATACTGCCTGCTTTATTTTTACACTGCAATTTAGATAAAAGTATGAACACACCCCACCCAAATCCAACTCTCTATGCACATGTTACATCTGCCCCCCACCCCCCACCCCCCACCCCCCTGCAGTGCACATGGTTTTGCCCAACTGCTATCAAAATTGCTGCTACGGTCAGGTCTGAATTACCCCCCATGTTGTAGCGAATTTGGTGCCATGATGCAGTGATTCATGAGCCCCCCCCCCCACACACACACACACACACACACACACACACACACACACACACTTCATGGTCTGTATGGGTGGGATGCAGGAGACTTAACAGGGTAAATTTACTAAAGTTTCTAAAACATAGAATTGATGCCCATAACAACCAATCAGATGCTGTGTATAATTTTCTAATTGGCAATAGAGAAATGATAGACAGAATTTGATTGGTTGCTATGGCCAACATTACCAATTCTGTTTTAAATGCTTTAGTAAACTTACCCCAACTAGTATCTTACAGATCTTCCACAAATTTGTGTCTCCTGGAAATTCTGGGAGATTAGGAAAGTATAGTATTCAGTGAATATGCTCTGTATTTTCCACATGTTAGACAACATTTACTGAGTTGATAAAGAAGTTTAAAGAAAAAAAAAAAAACATGGACCATCTGAAAAACCTTTACAATTCCTGTAGAAAAGAGGCTAAACTTCATCCTTCAGAAAGAGCAACATTTTGGCAGCTCCCCATTTTCCACATTTATAATTTACCTTTCATGAGTCACAATTTTTGGCCTTCTAGTGTAAGCTCAAATTCATCACTAATTAAACAATACTGTTTCTAAGGTTTCCACATATTCTCTGCTCTCTCATCATGTACCAATAATGTTACTGTCTTTCACCAAACATTACTGTACATTAATATAAAATCCATTGGACCTAAGATATGAAGTCACTGCAGAGGTGTAGTAATGCTGGAGTAGGGCCTATGTGTTCAGAGGCTCTCCTTCACCCATGCAACAGGTTCCTCCCTAACTTCTGGCAGCACCATTTTATGCATGACATTCAAGAATATGGTGCTTGTGCAGAAGATAGAGAAGGCTCTGACATGGTGCCATAGACTTTGCTAAGGCTTGCTCTAGCTAAATCTTTCTGATGAGGTCAATTGGAAATAGAGCACAGCTGGTAAATTAAATAGAGGTGGACTCAGGGAGTCCATTCTGGGTGCATGGCATGTGGGGCCCATGTGTACTGTACAACCTTGTGCCTATTATAGATACAGTACCTAACAATGACCAATCTTGGAAACAAAATTCCACAATAAAGACCCTTAAGACTTGCTAACATCAGTATATGTGTGTAATTTATTGCATAAATAAATAATATAACAGCATGCAAAATATACTATATCTATCTAGAATATACTAATTGCTAACAGAGGTATATATGTGTAATTCATTGCACAAATAATATAACAACATGTAAAATATTGTATTTATACCCACAATGTAATAATTTAATGAATATGAAAAAAAGAATGCCTGTGTCAGATGTGAAGGTCTGGAACACTGTACAGTAGATTCTGTCACATACATACTTAAACATGTCTTATAGCTTAGCAGTATTGTACAGAAATTTAAAGTGACATTTCAAGGACACAATGAGCCAATATGTGTATTATCATATTAACTGATTCTATGGGAAGTCTTTCAGTGCCATTGTGTTATGGTTTGTGAGTTTAACAAGAGATGAGACAATTACCTCTCAATGCTTTACAACAAATTGGAGCCTGCATCACATGCCCTGTGCAAGATACATTGATTGTAGATGTTAAATTACACAGCAGGTGGTCAGTATAGTGGCCAAAGGTTATATACAATTAGAAGCTAAATATACTGTACAGTGGTTTTATATATATATATATATATATATATAAACAGGGTAATGAGGCGGCACTCCGGAGACTTTTCAAAGACTTTAATCAGGTGATCTACGTTTCGGGGACACAGCCCCTTCGTCAGGGGCACAGCCCCTTCCTGACGAAGGGGCTGTGTCCCCGAAACGTAGATCACCTGATTAAAGTCTTTGAAAAGTCTCCGGAGTGCCGCCTCATTACCCTGTTTGTATGACGGAGGACTCTCTCCACGAGGAGGGCACCAGGAGCGGCTGTTTGCTGGCGGAGGGGACCGCAGGAGTGCCGGGTCACTGTGCAGGTTATATATATATATATATATATATATATTTATTTATTTATTTATATATATATAATGTATATATATACACATAGGTTAAATTAAATTAATATGCTCATGATACTTTCCATTTTTAAATGTGAGTAGGATGGTACATAATTAATCCCTAGGTGAAAAAGGGCAACCTTGAATGGCGGAATCAGGAATCATTTTATTCTTTCATTCTACCTTTCTTATACCCATTTCACACTGCACAAATAACCCGCTATTGACCTGGTATATTGCCAGGTGTGGTGTGCGGTGTGAAAGGGTCACTCCAGAAATCATGGGTCTCCTGACCCGGTAATTCAACCCGGGTTATAAAAAGGATTATTCCAGGGTTATTACCGGGTCAGGCGCAGTGTGAGTGGGTTACTTGGGTTGATGCGACCCAGTATCCGTTCACTACATAGGGAGAGGCGTCACGGAGATGATGTAATCTCCCAGTGCTGCCTCTGCACCTTCCTCCGATGCTGGCTCCATCCCTGCCCCCAGATGGCAACCAGACCCGGCATACTGCCGGGTCGGGATTGCGGTGTGTAGGGTCCAATGCCGGGTCCCACCCAGGAAGAACCCATTTACAATTCCCAGGTGAGACCCGGAATTGCGATCTGAAAGCGGTATCAGTTGGATTTGGTCTTCTCATAGGGAATAGTAACTCCTAAATATGTGCAGAAAAAGAAAAACAGGAGGCAACCTTGGTACTCTAGATTAAATCTTCTTAATGCCTTATTGAGCAAGGTAAGTACATCCGGGTTGGGGCTGTGAAACCGGCGGTGGGGATCCCTGAGGTTAGCATGCCGACCCTGGGATCCCGACCGCAGAATGCCGGCTGGGAGTAAGCGAGCACAAGTTGTGGGCTCACTGCGCTCACCACAGGTTCTGTCTCCACTCTATGGGCATCGTGGATACCCACGAGTGGGAATAGTCCCTGTTAGTCAGCATGCCGACTGTCAGGTATCTGACCGCATCCCATACATCCATATGCATTTCATCACAATACTTATCTGCCCAATTTCCAAACATGTTTATAGTTACACATACAATTCATAAGGCAGGGCTGTATAGTTAGGGCATGCACAACATAAGCATACTACTGAGAGATACTTTCTACAGTATTTAGAGATACATTCTAAGAGGCATACCTTATGCTTGTCCATAAACACTGTGCAAGTTTACATGCTGATGATGATTTCTGATGATCATTGCATTGCTAAAAAAAGAGAAAGAAAGAATTTGATGAAAAAAGAGAGTGGCCCACCTTAAAAAAAAACTATAGCAGCACCTGTGCTGGCAAGTTATGTGGGTCACATTAAAACAAAGAAACCCAAAAAGTGGATACCCTAATCATATTTTGAACTAGAAATAGCCCAGTCACCCACTACATGCACCGCATGGCAGAAATTGCATACCAATCGCAATGACACGCCTGCACCACTCCTATTTATCATTACTAAATGCGATCACTACTCACAGATACCTACTGTAAGTAGGCACATGGAAAACAGACTTGCCGCATGCGCAATATCTTCTGTCTGGGTGTGTATGCTTGTGCAGTTTGCCGATAATTGCTAATTGCGTTATTTATTACATTTGCAACTGATGCTGAATCAGACCCAGTGTTACTTAGACAACATTCCGACTAATGTTAATATACAATACGTTAGTAAATAAAAACACAAACAAGTTACATTTGTTTGTAGTCATGATTTATTGGATGTTTGTAGATGAAACAAGTAAATAAATTAAAACTGTAAAATGCTACTTGCATAAGTATTCGATACCTGCAATGTGGATTCTACAAGTTAACATAGATTAAAGATATTTCTCTGACAATTGACTTTCAATTAAACTCAACCTTTGAATCACTAAAAATGTCAGCTTTTAATGGATAAAAAAACCCTAATTCCAATAACATTGGTCATATTATGAATCAGAAATAAAGCTGTGCAATGGAGACCAAAGAGCATTCTAAGTCAATGTCAAATAAAATTACAGACATGCACAAGATAGGAAAACTATAATATAGGGTTTATACCTGCACAGCTCCTGTATGTAAATTTAATATAGATAAGATTGCCTTTAGAGATATTTATCAAGGGTCCCCTAGGACATTTGAAGCTGAATTTAGTAAACAGCCTGTAGTGCCTCCGGTGCTCTTTGAGTAGGTGTCACCTGAGGCAATATGTAACCAATTGAAAAATAGCTGAAAAAATAGACAGATAATCAGAAAAACAGCAAAATTTTGATAAAAAGTGCCTACTTGTAAGTGCTGTGCACAGCTTAGATGTTCCTGAAGTATATATATATATATATATATATATATATATATTAGTGATGTGCACCTGAAATTTTTCGGGTTTTGTGTTTTGGTTTTGGGTTCGGTTCCGTGGCCGTGTTTTGGGTTCGAACGCGTTTTGGCAAAACCTCACCGAATTTTTTTCGTCGGATTCGGGTGTGTTTTGGATTCGGGTGTTTTTTTCAAAAAACCCTAAAAAACAGCTTAAATCATAGAATTTGGGGGTCATTTTGATCCCATAGTATTATTAACCTCAATAACAATAATTTCCACTCATTTTCAGTCTATTCTGAACACCTCACACCTCACAATATTATTTTTAGTCCTAAAATTTGCACCGAGGTCGCTGGATGGCTAAGCTAAGCGACACAAGTGGCCGACACAAACACCTGGCCCATCTAGGAGTGGCACTGCAGTGTCAGGCAGGATGGCACTTCAAAAAAATAGTCCCCAAACAGCACATGATGCAAAGAAAAAAAGAGGCGCAATGAGGTAGCTGTGTGACGACTAAGCTAAGCGACCCTAGTGGCCGACACAAACACCTGGCCCATCTAGGAGTGGCACTGCAGTGTCAGACAGGATGGTACTTAAAAAAATAGTCCCCAAACAGCACATGATGCAAAGAAAAAAAGAGCTGCACCAAAGTCGTTGTGTGACTAAGCTAAGCGACCCAAGTGGCCGACACAAACACCTGGCCCATCTAGGAGTGGCACTGCAGTGTCACACAGGATGGCCCTTCCAAAAAATACTCCCGAAACAGCACATGACGCAAAGAAAAAAAGAGGCGCAATGAGGTAGCTGTGTGACGACTAAGCTAAGCGACCCTAGTGGCCGACACAAACACCTGGCCCATCTAGGAGTGGCACTGCAGTGTCAGACAGGATGGCACTTAAAAAAATAGTCCACAAACAGCACATGATGCAAAGAAAAAAAGAGCTGCACCAAAGTCGTTGTGTGACTAAGCTAAGCGACCCAAGTGGCTGACACAAACACCTGGCCCATCTAGGAGTGGCACTGCAGTGTCAGACAGGATGGCACTTAAAAAAATAGTCCCCAAACAGCACATGATGCAAAGAAAAAAAGAGCTGCACCAAAGTCGTTGTGTGACTAAGCTAAGCGACCCAAGTGGCAGACACAAACACCTGGCCCATCTAGGAGTGGCACTGCAGTGTCACGCAGGATGGCCCTTCCAAAAAATACTCCCCAAACAGCACATGACGCAAAGAAAAAAAGAGGCGCAATGAGGTAGCTGTGTGACGACTAAGCTAAGCGACCCTAGTGGCCGACACAAACACCTGGCCCATCTAGGAGTGGCACTGCAGTGTCACGGAAGATGGCCCTTCAAAAAAATACTCCCCAAACAGCACATGACGCAAAGAAAAATGAAAGAAAAAAGAGGTGCAAGATGGAATTGTCCTTGGGCCCTCCCACCCACCCTTATGTTGTAAAAACAGGACATGCACACTTTAACGAACCCATCATTTCAGCGACAGGGTCTGCCACACGACTGTGACTGAAATGACTGGTTGGTTTGGGCCCCAACCAAAAAAGAAGCAATTAATCTCTCCTTGCACAAACTGGCTCTACAGAGGCAAGATGTCCACCTCATCATCATCGTCCGATTCATCACCCCTTTCACTGTGTACATCCCCCTCCTCACAGATTATTAATTCGTCCCCACTGGAATCCACCATCTCAGGTCCCCGTGTACTTTCTAGAGGCAATTGCTGCTGGTGAATGTCTCTATGGAGGAATTGATTATAATTCATTTTAATGAACATCATCTTCTCCACATTTTCTGGAAGTAACCTCGTACGCCGATTGCTGACAAGGTGAGCGGCGGCACTAAATACTATTTCGGAGTACACACTGGAGGGAGGGCAACTTAGGTAGAATAAAGCCAGTTTCTGCAAGGGCCTCCAAATTGCCTCTTTTTCCTGCCAGTATACGTACGGACTGTCTGACGTGCCTACTTGGATGCGGTCACTCATATAATCCTCCACCTTTCTTTCAATGGTGAGAGAATCATATGCAGTGACAGTAGACGACATGTCAGTAATCGTTGGCAGGTCCTTCAGTCCGGACCAGATGTCAGCATCAGCAGTCGCTCCAGACTGCCCTGCATCACAGCCAGCGGGTGGGCTCGGAATTCGTAGCCTTTTCCTCGCACCCCCAGTTGCGGGAGAATGTGAAGGAGGAGATGTTGACGGGTCGCGTTCCGCTTGACTTGACAATTTTCTCACCAGCAGGTCTTTGAACCTCTGCAGACTTGTGTCTGCCGGAAGGAGAGATCCAACGTAGGTTTTAAATCTAGGATCGAGCACGGTGGCCAAAATGTAGTGCTCTGATTTCAACAGATTGACCACCCGTGAATCCTGGTTAAGCGAATGAAGGGCTCCATCCACAAGTCCCACATGCCTAGCGGAATCGCTCTGTTTTAGCTCCTCCTTCAATGCCTCCAGCTTCTTCTGCAAAAGCCTGATGAGGGGAATGACCTGACTCAGGCTGGCAGTGTCTGAACTGACTTCACGTGTGGCAAGTTCAAAAGGTTGCAGAACCTTGCACAACGTTGAAATCATTCTCCACTGCGCTTGAGACAGGTGCATTCCACCTCCTTTGCCTATATCGTGGCCAGATGTATAGGCTTGAATGGCCTTTTGCTGCTCATCCATCCTCTGAAGCATATAGAGGGTTGAATTCCACCTCGTTACCACCTCTTGCTTCAGATGATGGCAGGGCAGGTTCAGGTGTTTTTGGTGGTGCTCCAGTCTTCCGTACGCGGTGCATGTACGCCGAAAGTGGCCCGCAATTCTTCTGGCCACCGACAGCATCTCTTGCACGCCCCTGTCGTTTTTTAAATAATTCTGCACCACCAAATTCAAGGTATGTGCAAAACATGGGACGTGCTGGAATTTGCCCAGATGTAATGCACGCACAATATTGCTGGCGTTGTCCGATGCCACAAATCCCCAGGAGAGTCCAATTGGGGTAAGCTATTCTGCGATGATCTTCCTCAGTTGCCGTAAGAGGTTTTCAGCTGTGTGCATATTCTGGAAAGCGGTGATACAAAGCGTAGCCTGCCTAGGAACGAGTTGGCGTTTGCGAGATGCTGCTACTGGTGCCGCCGCTGCTGTTCTTGCAGCGGGAGGCAATACATCTACCCAGTGGGCTGTCACAGTCATGTAGTCCTGAGTCTGCCCTGCTCCACTTGTCCACATGTCCGTGGTTAAGTGGACATTGGGTACAACTGCATTTTTTAGGACACTGGTGAGTCTTTTTCTGACGTCCGTGTACATTCTCGGTATCGCCTGCCTAGAGAAGTGGAACCTAGATGGTATTTGGTAACGGGGGCACACTACCTCAAGCAATTGTCTAGTTCCCTGTGAACTAACGGCGGATACTGGACGCACGTCTAATACCAACATAGTTGTCAAGGCCTCAGTTATCCGCTTTGCAACAGGATGACTGCTGTGATATTTCATCTTCCTCGCAAAGGACTGTTGGACAGTCAATTGCTTACTGGAAGTAGTACAAGTGGTCTTCCGACTTCCCCTCTGGGATGACGATCGACTCCCAGCAGCAACAACAGCAGCGCCAGCAGCAGTAGGCGTTACACTCAAGGATGCATCGGAGGAATCCCAGGCAGGAGAGGACTCGTCAGACTTGCCAGTGACATGGCCTGCAGGACTATTGGCTTTCCTGGGGAAGGAGGAAATTGACACTGAGGGAGTTGGTGGTGTGGTTTGCGCAAGCTTGGTTACAAGAGGAAGGGATTTACTGGTCAGTGGACTCTTCCGCTGTCGCCCAAAGTTTTTGAACTTGTCACTGACTTATTATGAATGCGCTGCAGGTGACGTATAAGGGAGGATGTTCCGAGGTGGTTAACATCCTTACCCCTATTTATTACAGCTTGACAAAGGCAACACACTGCTTGACACCAGTTGTCCGCATTTCTGTTGAAATAATTCCACACTGAAGAGCTGATTTTTTTTGTATTTTGACCAGGCATGTCAATGGCCATATTCCTCCCACGGACAACAGGTGTCTCCCCGGGTGCCTGACTTAAACAAACCACCTCACCATCAGAATCCTCCTTGTCAATTTCCTCCCCAGCGCCAGCAACACCCATATCCTCATCCTGGTGTACTTCAACAGTGACATCTTCAATTTGACTATCAGGAACTGGACTGCGGGTGCTCCTTCCAGCACTTGCAGGGGGCGTGCAAATGGTGGAAGGCGCAAGCTCTTCCCGTCCAGTGTTGGGAAGGTCAGGCATCGCAACCGACACAATTGGACTCTCCTTTGGGATTTGGGATTTCGAAGAACGCACAGTTTTTTGCTGTGCTTTTGCCGCAAGTCTTTTCTTTTTTCTAGCGAGAGGATGAATGCTTCCATCCTCATGTGAAGCTGAACCACTAGCCATGAGCATAGGCCAGGCCTCAGCCGTTCCTTGCCACTCCGTGTCGTAAATGGCATATTGGCAAGTTTACGCTTCTCCTCAGACGCTTTTAATTTTGATTTTTGGGTCATTTTTTTACTGATCTTTTGTGTTTTGGATTTTACATGCTCTGTACTATGACATTGGGCATCGGCCTTGGCAGACGACGTTGATGGCATTTCATCGTCTTGGCCATGACTAGTGGCAGCAGCTTCAGCACGAGGTGGAAGTGGATCTTGATCTTTCCCTATTTTTTTAACCTCCACATTTTTGTTCTCCATATTTTAATGCGCACAACTAAAAGCCACCACAGGTATACAATGTAGATGGATGGATAGTATAGTATTATATTACTTATGGACGACGAGTGCACTGACGACACAGAGGTAGGTACAGCCGTGGCCTACCGTACTGCTTATATATATAATATACTGTATATAACGGACCTGGTGGACACTGTCAGCAGACTGCTAAACTAGTATGAAGAAAAAAAAAACCACCACAGGTAGGTATACAATACAATGTAGATGGATGGATAGTAAGTATAGTATTATATTACTTATGGACGACGAGTGCACTGACGACACAGAGATAGGTACAGCCGTGGCCTACCGTACTGCTTATATATATAATATACTGTATATAACGGACCTGGTGGACACTGTCAGCAGACTGCTAAACTAGTATGAAGAAAAAAAAACCCACCACAGGTAGGTATACAATACAATGTAGATGGATGGATAGTAAGTATAGTATTATATTACTTATGGACGACGAGTGCACTGACGACACAGAGGTAGGTACAGCCGTGGCCTACCGTACTGCTTATATATATAATATACTGTATATAACGGACCTGGTGGACACTGTCAGCAGACTGCTAAACTAGTATGAAAAAAAAAAAACACCACAGGTAGGTATACAATAATGTAGATGGATGGATAGTAAGTATAGTATTATATTACTTATGGACGACGAGTACACTGACGACACAGAGGTAGGTACAGCCGTGGCCTACCGTACTGCTTATATATATAATATACTGTATATAACGGACCTGGTGGACACTGTCAGCAGACTGCTAAACTAGTATGCAGAAAAAAAAAACCACCACAGGTAGGTATACAATACAATGTAGATGGATGGATAGTAAGTATAGTATTATATTACTTATGGACGACGAGTGCACTGACGACACAGAGGTAGGTACAGCCGTGGCCTACCGTACTGCTTATATATATAATATACTGTATATAACGGACCTGGTGGACACTGTCAGCAGACTGCTAAACTAGTATGAAGAAGAAAAAAAAACCACCACAGGTAGGTATACAATAATGTAGAAGGATGGATAGTAAGTATAGTATTATATTACTTATGGACGACGAGTGCACTGACGACACAGAGGTAGGTACAGCCGTGGCCTACCGTACTGCTTATATATATAATATACTGTATATAACGGACCAGGTGGACACTGTCAGCAGACTGCTAAACTAGTATGAAGAAAAAAAAAAACACCACAGGAGTGTTTTTCAGGCAGACAAACGTATACTGGACTGGTGGTCACTGTCAGCAAAACTGTGCACTGTACTCCTGCTATAACTGCTCCCCAGTCCCCACAATTAGGCAGTGTGAGCAGTGCACTCAGCACAGATATATCATGCAGCAGTGCAGCACACTGAGCACAGATATGGTGGAGCGTTTTTTTAAGGCAGAGAAACAAAGGATTAAACTAACTCACTGGTGGTAAACCCTGCACTGTACTCCCTAACAGCTGCTCCCCGTCCCCAATCCTCCCCACATAACTAAGCCACTCAGTTTACTCTGTTCTTTTCTAAAATAACGGAGAGGACGCCAGCCACGTCCTCTCCCTATCAATCTCAATGCACGTGTGAAAATGGCGGCGACGCGCGGCTCCTTATATAGAATCCGAATCTCGCGAGAATCCGACAGCGGGATGATGACGTTCAGGCGCGCTCGGGTTAACCGAGCAAGGCGGGAGGATCCGAGTCGCTCGGACCCGTGTGAAAAAAAAGGTGAAGTTCGGGCGGGTCGGATCCCGAGGATCCGAACCCGCTCATCACTAATATGGGATCCGGATTGAAAGTCGACAGTGACTAGGTCGACAATGTCTAGGTCGACCACTATTGGTCGACAGTAACTAGGTCGACAGGGTGTCTAGGTCGACAGGGTCTTTAGGTCGACATGTTCTAGGTCGACAGGTCAAAAGGTCGACATGAGTTTTTCATAATTTTTTTCTTTTTTTTAACCTTTTCATACTTAACGATCCACGTGGACTACGATTGGAACGGTAATCTGTGCCGAGCGAAGCGGTAGCGGAGCGAAGGCACCATGCCAGAAGCATGGCGAGCGAAGCAAGCCATGCGAGGGGACGCGGTGCACTAATTGGGGTTCCCGGTCACTCTACGAAGAAAACGACACCAAAATAACATTAAAAACTCATGTCGACCTTTTGACCTGTTGACCTAGAACATGTCGACCTAAAGACCCTGTCGACCTAGACACCCTGTCGACCTAGTTACTGTCGACCAATAGTGGTCAACCTAGACATTGTCGACCTAGTTACTGTCGACTTTCAATACCACACCCCACTAATATATATATTAGAGATGTGCGGCAGGCACTTTTTGTGTTTTGTGTTTTGGCTTTGGATCTGGATCTCCGCTTGTGTTTTGGATCTGGATTGGTTTTGCCAAAACCACCCTTTCAGGTTTTGATTTTGGATCTGGAGGATTTTTAAAAAAGAAAACATCTAAATAGCTAAAAACACAGAAGTTGAGGGTAATTTTGATCCTATGGTATTATTAACCTCAATAACATTCTTTTCCAATCATTTCCAGTCTATTCTGACCCAATAGACCCAAATAGGTGGCACAAACACTTAGACCATTTAGGAGTGGCACTGCAGTGGCAGACAGGATAGCAGTTTTAAAAACTAGGCCTCTGAACTGCAGGTGATGTATAAGGGAGGATGTTCCAAGGTGGTTAACGTCCTTACCCTTATTTATTATGGATTGACAAAGGCAACAGATGGCTTGACACCTGTTGTCCAGATTTGTGGAGAAATAATTCCACACCAAAGAGGTGGCTTTTTTGGTATCTTGCCCAGGCATTACAATGGGCTTATTCATCCCACGGACAACAACTGTCTTCCCCGGTGCCTGATTTAAACAAACCACATCACCATCAGAATCCTCCTCAACTTCCTCCTCAGCGCCAGCAACACCCATATCGTAATCCTGATGTACTTCAACAGTGACATCTTCAATTTAAATATCAGAAACTGTACTGTGGGTGCTCCTTCCAGCACTTGCAGAGGGCGTGCAAATGGTGGAAGGAGCCACCTCTTCCCATCCAGTGTTGGGAAGGTCAGGCATCGCAACCACTGACATTATGGCTGTTCCAGCTGGACTTATACAGCAGTACTGCTGTACCACTAGACATATACGGCCGTTCCCCAGGACTTATATGGCAGTGCCGCTGGACTTATACAGCAGCACCGCTGGACTGGACTTATACGGCAATACCACTGGACTTATTTGGCAGTACCACTGGACTTATACGGCTATACAACTGGACTTATATGGCAGCACCCCAGGACTTATATGGCAGTACCGCTGGACTTATACGGCAGCACCACTGGACTGTACTTATACAGCAGTACCGCTAGACTTATACGGCAGTACCGCTGGACTTATACGGCAGTACCAGTGGACTTCTACAGCAGTACTGCTGGACTTATATAGCAGTACCGCTGGACTAACACAGCAGTAGTGCTGGACTTACATGGCAGCACCACTGGACTGGACTTATATGACAGCACTACTGGACTGGACTTATATGGCAGCACCACTGGACTGGACATATACAGCAGCACCACTGGACTTATGGCAGCACAGGACACCACCACTGGACTAATGCAGCACAAGACAGCACCACTGGACTGGACTTATACAGCCGCACCGCTGGACTTATGGCAGCACAGGACACCACCACTGGTGTGACTGGACTGATGCAGCACAAGACACCACCACTGGACTGATCCAGCACAAGACAGCACCACTGGACTGGACTTATACAGCAGCACTGGACTTATGGCAGCACACCACTGGACTCCACCACTGGAGTGATGCAGCACAAGACAGCACCACTGGACTGGACTTATACATCAGCACAGGACAACAACATTGTTACTGGACTGATGCAGCACAAGACACCACCACTGGACTGATGCAGCACAAGATAGCACCACTAGACTGATGCAGCACAAGACAGCACTACTGGACTGGACTTATACAGCAGAACTGGACTTATGGCAGCACAAAACACCACCACTGGAGTGACTGGACTTATGCAGCACAAGACACCACCACTGGACTGATGCAGCACAAGACAGCACCACTGGATTGGATTTATACAGCAGCACTGGACTTATGGCAGCACAGGACACCACCACTGGACTTATGGCAGCACAGGACACCACCACTGGATTGATGCAGCACAAGACAGCACCACTGGACTGGACTTATACAGCAGTACCACTGGACTTATGGAAGCACAGGACACCACCACTGTGACTGGACTAATGCAGCACAAGACACCGCCACTGGAATGATACAAAAGAGCAGGTCGCCACCCCACACCACTTTCCCGCACAGACACTGAGGAGACACGTCCCCTCGCTACACTCTCCAGGACTGGAGTGAAAATGACGGCGACATGCAGTTCCTTATATGGAATCCAAAACCAGCGAGAATCTGACAGCAGGATGATGATGTTTTGCCTCATTCTGGTTCCCGAGTCTGGTGGGAAAACCAAAGCCTGACTTGGATCCAGACTCAGAGCGTGAAGTTCGGGGAGGTTCGGTTCTCATATATATATATTGTTAAAAACTTCACTTTGCATCCCTCTATACTTATGGCACATCTCGCATTTCAACATAAGTGCATATTGCAGTTAAATATTTACATGACAGTGGGTACTGGGCCTCTTGTTAAAAAAGAATGATGGAAGGAGGTTGCAAAATACAGAGATATGCTGCAAGACAACCTGGTGGAATGTTTATCTTTCAACAGGAACATGATCCCAAGTCAATGGCCAAAGTAACATTTGCATGATTGGAAAAAGAAAAAGATAAATGTTCTACACTGGCCAAGTAAAAGAGCTCAATCCAATTGAGAAACTGTGCAACTACTTTAATATTGCATTTCACAACTGTTATGCAACCAACCCGAACAAACTGAGTAATGCTGCCAGGAGGAATCTCCTGCAGGGGTTGAACAATTATGCTAGCAGCATTTTTAGTTTTATTTAAAAAAATCTGCTGAAAAATAATTAATTATGAGTTTGAAAATGTAATTTAAGATCCTACTGGTTAACAGTAACAATTTTGTCTTGAAAAAATGCCTTTGTCACGGAGAAAAATTGTTGACTTTGTATTAGGACATTTGCTTTTTATATGAATTTGTACATTAATGTCAATTGTTTGTGGGGGGGGGGGTTTAAAGAAATTTTTAATTAAGCTGATTCTTTGAGAATTTAACATTAGCTAAAACAGTATTATTTCTTAAAATAAATATATTTTTTCTTTTTGTTTGCTTTTCTGGTATTTCAACTCTTTGGAGGGAAGTAGGAATGCTCCTTGACATGTGCAATGTTTATCCAAATACACATAGAAATAGAAATATATATTTCTATTAAATATGTGTTTATTTTACCCCTGGAATTCCAATTTCTCTTTTTCACATCATGGATGACATTTAACCCCTGGGGAAACTGGCTTTTCCAGAAGATTTCCGGGGCATGCCACTACTCCTCCTCTCTCGTACTCCACTCAGGGGGTGGTGTTTTGCGGAATTATCAGGTTGCGTCATGACATCATGACGTAACTGATGTCATTCTGCAAAACTATGCCTGAGCAGAGTACGAGGAGGGAGGGGGAGATAATTTCAGTGCAGGCGGGCTGGCATCTGCCAGCATAAGTACACCCACTTGTCATTGAGCATTCTCCTCGACAACTAGCATACCTCTTGGCAACAAACATTCCCCTTGGCAATGAGCATGAAACCCCTTGGCAATGAGCAGGTAATTCATTTAAAAACCAACCCTGGGAGGTGTGACATAGTAAAAATAAAGTCACCACTGAAGGGGTTAACTTTCTTGGGCTATTCCTGTCTTTAGCTAGACTTGTTGATTTACAGAGAGTCCTCATACCCTGCGATAAGGGTCTTTTTTCCTCAAAATGTGTATCTTATTTGCTATAATAAAACATCTCTAAATAACAAAACTACTTTTCTAGAATACAACGACACAACGCTTGTGTGCGAATGAGTCTGATTCTGTATACAAAGTGCTATGATCAGCGGCTATGGAATTTTCACATGCCAAGTTCCATTGTGCATTATCTATATCTACATTTTTAAAACTAATTCCTGTGCAGTTAAAGTCGCAGCCCAGTATCTTCCTAGGTGTATGGAGATACATATGTCCATCTCTTGTTTGTGTTACTATTTATCCTATCCTAGAAATAAGGTTAATTTGTATACTCTGTCATATTAACTCTATATATTTTCTAAGATAAATATTACTTTACCTTGCTGCAATAATGATAATAATAAATAAATTTTTACTTACAATCATCATAATTTAAAACTGCATAAGCATACACATTGTTTGGTCTATTTTCCACATAAATGTCTTTTTTCATATGTGAAAGTTACAGCCTTACTTGTAAATGGATGGCAATCCTGCTTAACAGCCATTAAAATGTATGAGAGTCTTTAAGAGCTACCTCTAAGCACCTATAAATAATGCCTGTCATGAATGTGACCTTGTATGACAAAACATGTTTTATGTCAGTGTGCATCATAATATATATAGCAATTTCACTGCCCTGAATATAAGCATGCTGGTGAATAGCCTGTTTGTCCTTTTCCCTTTTCAACCTTTATTATATGAAGTATAATATGTATGTATGCATATACTGTATGTATATATATATATATATATATATATATATACATAATCAAATATCTAATTTAAATAAGATTTTATTTAATTTACAGTACATATTGGGCCTAATTCTGAGTTGATCGCAGCAGCAAATTTGTTAGCAGTTGGGCAAAACCATGTGCACTGCAAGGGGGACAAATATAACATGTGCAGAGAGAGTTAGATTTGGATGGGGTGATGGTGCAATGTGTCTCAGTACTTTACCTGGTGCAATGTGTCTCAGTGCTCTACTTGGTGCAATGTGTATCAGTGCTCTACCTGGTGCAATGTGTCTCAGTGCAATACCTGGTGCAATGTGTCTCAGTGCTCTACCTGGTGCAATGTGTCTCAGTGCTCTACCTGGTGCAATGTGTCTCAGTGCTCTACCTGGTGCAATGTGTCTCAGTGCAATACCTGGTGCAATGTTTCTCAGTGCTCTACCTGGTGTGATGTGTCTCAGTGCTCTACCTGGTGCATTGTGTCTCAGTGCTCTACCTGGCGCAGTGTGTCTCAGTGCTCTAGCTGGCGCAATGTGTCTCAGTGCTCCTGCTGGCGCAAAGTATATAACGTGCTCTACCTGGCGCAAAGTCTATAACGTGCTCTACCGGGCGCAATGTGCCTCAGTGCTCTACCTGGCGCAATGTGTATAATGTGCTCTGCCTGGCGCAAAGTGTATAACGTGCTCTGCCTGGTGCAGAGTGTATAACGTGCTCTGCCTGGCACAAAGTGTATAATGTGCTCTGCCTGGCGCAAAGTGTATAACGTGCTCTGCTTGGCGCAAAGTGTATAACGTGCTCTGCCTGGCGCAAGTGTATAACGTGTGTGTTGAGGGGGGGGTTGGCCTTGCCTATTTTTTCAGTCCCGGGCCCCACAATTTCTGGTGGCAGCCCTGCTCTCTGCATATGTTATATATGCCCCCCCCCTGCAGTGTACATGGTTTTGCCCAATTGCTAACAAACCTGCTGCTGCGATCAACTCAGAATTACCCCCATTGTACACTATATTGCACATCATTTTGCACATACTACACATGTGAGGGTTTGGATTTTCTGTATCTCTATGAATATACTTAACTCCTTCATCAGATGGTTAATGATTTCAAATTCAGAGATGAAAATATTGTAATTGTTGCAATAATCATTTCATAATTAACAATTATATCTATTGCATAAAGAAAGCATGTATAAACTATTCTCACAGTTAAAAAATGCACATTTACAAGATAAATAATTAAATTCATGAATAATAATAATAATAATAATAATAATAATAATGTGATGTGCAAAATAGATTTATTTTTAATAAAGTGCACATGTATTCATCATCATCATCATCATCATCGTGTTATTATATAGTACTTATAGTACTTTTCTTACAAAGTGCTTTATATTTGCATTAAAAAAGTAATATACAAAATAAACGTTACAGAAAAGAGAAATACTGTAAGCATTTAGGTTGTATTCTGTTTTATGAACTAAGTGTACTGTTTGAGTAAACAGTTAAGTCTTCAGTCTTGAATACCACTCAAACTTTGCAAGGTAACAAGCTTTATAGAGTTAAAGTGCAAAGCTACAAGCTCAACCTCCAATTGAGTTAAGGGAGTCTAAGGGGGGAGATTGATAAATAACTGTATAATAATACTTTAAAGTGAATGTGATATTTAAAAATTGTAAATAATTCCAAAAACAAGTCAAGTTGGAGTAAGAGTGATGTTTTTTCAATTTAATGTTAGTTGCTTGTATACTGCTTATAATGTAATGTTCATACAGGGATATTTGCTGTTTTCATATATCCTAAATGAAAATACAGTATTTTAACTAATTATTTAATTAATAATGTAAATCTATATATAGTTAGGAATATATACAGCAAACATTTTTCAATTATATGATCATTTCTTTTTAATAAAATAACAAATTCTAGTATATATATAGAAAAAGAGAAAGTATGTATATTTGCTCATCCTAGGATACTACATGGCTTTATGGATATGGACCAAACCATTCATATCCAACTTAAAATACTGGTGGGGTTTAGATTAAGAAAATCCCCCTCTTCAGGGTCAGCGCCATATATATATAAAATTAACTGCTCAGTTTGTTTTCTGTCTGTTCAGTTATGCATTCAGACACCCCTGGACTGATTGAGCTGAAACCAATGCAAGGTGGTCCAGATTGGCCAGGTTTTAGGGGGTTGGGGTCCCAGTAAGAACTCCCAATAGTGAATGTTGGACAGAACTTTGACCCAGGGAGCCTGTTCTGGGCCGGCCACTGGATGGATTTAATGAAAACGTCACAGAGTGGTAACATTGGATACCAGAAGGCATACTAGGAAGTTGGGGTCCCGGTCAGACCTCCCATTGGTGTACACTAGGCAGAACTTTGCCATGGGAAACCTGTTCTGGGCCTGTCACTGGATAGATTTGGAAGAAAACATCACAGAGTAGAAGCACTGAATCCCAGACAATATACTAAGGGGTTAGGGACCCAGTCAGACTGACTGTTGGTGTATGCTGGCTAGAAAGTTGACCCAGGAATCCTGTTCTGGGCCTTTCACTGGATGTATTTTAGTGAAATCTTCACAGAGTGATAACATTGGATCCCAGAAGAAATACTTGGGGGTTGAGGTCGAGGTTTGACCTCCCATTGATGTATGCTGGTCAGAACTTTGACCCAGGGAGCCTCTTCTGGGCCGGCCACTGAATGGATTTGGAAGAAATGATCAAAGAGTGGAAACATTTTATCCCAGAAGACATATAAGGGTTTAGTATCCTGTACGGGCCTCCCATTGGTACACTGGGCAGAACTTTGAAGCAGGAAGCCTATTCTGGACTTTCCAGTGGATAGATCTGGAAAAAAAATAACAGAGTGGTAACATTGGATCCTAGTAGACATACTACATGATTGGGGACTCAGTGGCACCAGCTGTTGGTGTACGCTGGGCAGAAATTTGACCCAGGGAGCTTGTACTGAGCCTTTCACTGGATGGATTTTGAGAAAACAAAACCACAAAAAAGAGAGAGTATGCTACTTCAATCTGGTGTAGATATTTATTTATTTTTAATTTAAATATTGCACATATATATTACAAATACTGGCCAGCATTATAAGAAAAAATATATATAAAATAAATATAAAACACACATGTTTTAAAATTTATACACAAAGACCATATACTAAAAAACTCCTTTAGAGAAAAAAGTTCTTAATAGCTGTAAGAAGCTTGCTATACGCATCCTATACCAAATTATCTATTGCCTTATTTTGCTCATCAATTAACACATGCAAATGATCCTTAGATAGTCCAAATATCCAAACATAAGTTGATAATGAAAACAGTTTGTTTAGTATCCTTTTTCACATCTCTGATTAGTATACAAATGAATCAAGCATATTAGTTGTAATCATAAATGCACATGCAGCTGCTTGGTTAGTAAAAAAGCAAGTTATGCACAGTATAATGCTTATTGCATGCAGCAGTCCAATCCTCTTGTATGTTGTTATTAACAATACTGAATTCTTACTGATATGGGGTTGGCATGCATAACCTGTGGAAGTGCAGGCAATTAATAGATCTCCCTCCCGGCTGAATGACTCTCTCTCAGCCTCATCCGGAGTTGGAAGTTCACAGGCAATATCAGTGGTGTGCTCGCCTGATCCCCTTTGGCACTGAGGTTTCAAGTCATGGGGCCGGCCAAGGACCATCAGCTGCATTCAAAAAAGGTGTGCTGTTAGCATAAAGGATTCCCACTGACGCATTTCTCTGCCTCCTTTGCTGTCTGTGGCTTCCTCAGTGTAAGAGTGGGTTAGAGGATTTTGAAAAAAACTTCACAGAGTGGAAACATTGGATCCCAGAAGACATAATGCAGTATGGACCTCCCATTGGTGTACGCTGAAAATAACTTTGACACAGGGAGCCTGTTCTGGGCCTTCCACTGGATGGACTTGGATGAACTGTAATAACTTATAGAAATTACCATAATTCAATGACCTAAAATAACTGACTGAAATAACCATAACTCAATGATCTAAAATAAATAACAGAAATGGAGGTGAGAGGACAAAAAAAATTGTGTACCCAAAAGCCTTGGAATAGCAACATTGATAACAGAAAGAAAATCCATCTCACAATAGAAAAATGATTATAAAACTGAACAAAAAGAAAAGCTAAGTATCAGGGCTACCGGTGACACACCAAAAACAAAAACAATGTTGGTCAGTCTCCTGATGAGTGTGTTGGAAGAGCCACTAAGTTACTGATTATCATTATTAAATGTTGATAGTTACAGCCAACTCATTGATAACTTAAACAATTGAACATTTAAACCAGAGCTGAGCAATGTATTTTAGCTGATATATATATATATATATATATATATATATGAATTGTTTCTTTAGGGGGCACCTCATTTTTATGGGTTTCTAGGGGTTTATTCCCTTTGGATTTATATGTGTAATACACAGTTTTTCCAGTCACATATAACAGTTTATTTAGTGAGTACAACCACATTCCTCTTTTCCAAGATATATATATATATTTATTAAAATACTTTCTTAAAATGATTACAAAAAACTATTATAGCCTTGTTAACAGGACAATATTCAATACATAGGTACAGTTAGGTCTCTCAACTGGTTATTGGTAGACAGCTTTTTTCTTTAATTAAAAATCCAGATATAATAATATCACCCAATGCATTTTGTCATCTATGACTTCATCAGGGGTGTCACATTAGATATAGCCGGAACATAAAGAAGAACATAAAGAACTCAAAAAAAAACAGCACAGTATACAGAAATATACAGTATACAAAAACATTAAATGTTTACATATTTAGCCAATCTAGAAGATAAGGTGTACAATTGGTTCACAAATTTAATTCAAAGAATGTTGGTTTTATAAAATTCACTAGATTCATAGCGGGTATATTAACTTCAATATTTACAATATTTTTTATAATGTATATAGACTTAGATATGTTCTCTGTTTTTATTTTATTTTTAAATAAATAACAGCATTACAAAAGTCCAGCAGTGAGGAACAATCAAGATTGTTACAAAAAAATACAACAATGAGGAACAACAAAGATAATATCAATGTAAGGAACATTTAAGAGAAATATGCATAACAAATATTCAATTAATATTGTCTTTTCAACAGTAATTTAATGCAATTATTTTTACAACAATATTCATGTTTTTATCTCAATAAAAATATATGGCATAGAAAAAACTTTTATTTACTGATGATTAGTTATGAGACTAGAGTACCCGATGTTCATTATATATTTAGTAAATACTCAGTATGGGTGTGTTTTCATCTAATTATGTGGTTCTTTCAATCGGTCTTTTATTCTGGTTGATAACAAATGACTGATAGTGTCTCTGACCATTACCTTGATGATAGACATCAATTAGTTCCATATATTTTAAATCATACTGAAAGTAGAGGTCATTAAATTTAATAACTTACTCTATGGTATAAAATTCCTCCTATCCAATAATGGATGACAGGACTGCCTGAAGAGTTGTCTTTAGGGACCTGTTTCTCTTTCTGTGGACCTATCTAATAATGAGCTTAATTAGCATCAATTATAAATGATCATATATTTCCATAAATACTTGATCTATAGTTTATTACTTACTGGCTTTTAAAATCAGTATTCCCAGCCAATCTAGTATAGGAATGCAAAGTCACACTGTAGTATTCTTTGTACTATAAATGTTAATTAATTATTAAACACTTAATTAAATATATGTTTAGATATTCTCCAAACATAGATTGAAGTGAAAAATAAAAAATAAAATGAAAATAAAAACAAAAATAAAATAAAAATAAAAATGTAAAATAAAGTTGAAAATAAAACTTAAACTAAAAATAAAATAAAAATAACAATAAAATAAAATTGGCCTAAGTTAAAACTTAGCTAATAAGCTGATTGATTACCTTTAAAGTGATGTCCTCTCTCCTAGTCTTTCCTGCTCTGTTCTCTGTCAGATAATAAGGCCAGTGCCCTACTCTGTTCTATTTATACCCCTTTCACTGTTACATTATTTCCTCGTCAATTCTCATTGGTTAGTGTTAAGGGAACTTTTAAACTCCTATTTTATCTTTAGTTTATATTTATATTCAAAATGCCATCAGTATTGTTTATTTGTTTATTGATATATTTTAACATTGGTGGACTAGTATATTCAATCCCAGGCTTTTAAATGGACTTAATAGTCCAAAAAGAGTAGTATAGCGCCACTTGTGAGATGGGATAGATACTAAAAATATTGTAAAATCACTATTAAAAAGCACACATGACCTTACTAGTAGGTGTCAGCCACACCCTAAAAATTGCAATACTGGTATAGTACTGCCTAAAGCGTATAGAGAATGGAGGGATAGGGGTATCGGTGACAAGTGTTGCTAAAAAGGGTTATTATGCTAACCATCTAAGATTTTAAAAGCCAGAGAAATATATAAATATAATTTTTTTATACATATGAGAGTAGTAAAAAATCCAATAAAAAGTTTAACAATAAGAGTAAAAAAATTCCTATATAAAAAACTATGTGAAAACAAGGATAGGAGATCAGACTTAGCTTAAAATCAGTAGGGGGTAATTCCACCTATGGCTTATTTCTGCTTCCCTAATGTCTCATGCCTCGTTTAAATCCTCCCTAATCAAATCACATTCATGGATCAGTGTAAAGTATGAAATGCAAGCTAGCGGCTTGCGCTCCAATCACGGCTCTTTGCCACTACCTGATGACACTCCCAGCTTCCCTTCCACTTCATTGACGAAGAGGAACACAAGCTGACAGCTTGCACTCCATTACCCGGAAATGGTGCGGGACAGCGCTAACAGCTCCTATCCACAGTGTAAAGTGTGGAACGCAAGCTAGCAGCTTGCGCTCCAATCATGGCTCTTTGCCACCTCCTGATAACACTCCCAGCTTCCCTTCTACTTCATTTACAAAGTGGAATGCAAGCTGACAGCTTGCGCTCCAAGACCCGGAAATGGTGCAGGACAGTGATAACAGCTCCTAACCCGCTGAATCAATTGGCATTGTTATTGGTGTTATTAATATTCTTAAATCATTTTATAAGTGCTATCTAATTTGAGATACCTAATTTGTAAATCATATTAAATATAGTGAACTATGAGAGTTATGAATAATATATAGGTCACATATTGTCATTTATTGTGAATTTATCCATGATATAGATAGTGGTACAAATAGTATATATTTCCTAATAGCTTTAATATATATATATATATATATATATATATATTTACTTATTTTTAACCCTAAGTGGTACATTATTTTATCTATCAGTGAATGATCTGCCCAATCTTAGTTATTTCATATTTTAGTGCTTAAAGGAAAAAAACTTTTTGTGTTCTATCTTCATTTTAATATTAACTGACAGTGTATGTGATGAATTTTAGTGTTGGGTGTGTGTGCAGCATCCAGTCTCATCAATAACCTACACATAGAATGTCAAATTCTCCTATAACTTTAGTAGATACATTTAACAATAAAAGTAGATACATTTAACAGTACTAACTTTTCTTTATAAAACAGATACAGATAGCAAATATATGTTTACTTATTTTTGGCTGATACAAAACAAGTGACGACAATTGGCTTGTTTCACTGAGTTATATGACATGCATTATTTAAGTTATTTTTGGATATGCTATGGCCCTATAAAGTGAACATCTCTAGTTTACAGTTTAATGAAAAATTTTCTTCGTTTCCCTACATATACCATGTCACACTCACATGTGATTCTATATATGACAAATGTGGAGTTACAGTTAAGTATATCTTTAAGTTTAATTGGCTTTCTTATCTCTTTCTCTTTTATAGTTGGATTCTTCTCCATCTGTCTACAACATTTGCATTTCATGCAAGGGTAGCAACCTGGTTTTTTATTCAGAAATTGATAAGTACTATTTTTAAGATCTTCTTTCATATTTTTAAGGGAACTTGGGCTATAATGCTTTTCAAATTAGGGGCTTTCCTATAGATTATAGATGGTTTGTTGGGAGGTGTGGACCTAAAACTGGATCCTTAAGGAGTATGTTCCAGTGTTTTTCCAATATATTTTTTATTTTCCTATTTTCTTTATTGTACTGGGTAAGAAATGATCTTCCTCTGGATTCTTCTGCGCAGGTTTTCTGTCGTTGTTCTATTAATGGCAATCTTTCTTTCTTGAAGGCCCAGTTTCTATCAAAGTCCAGTTTTTACTCATTATACCCTCTTGTATAAATCTGTTGGCAATTATTTTTGACTGACTGGAATAATCTTCATCTTGATTACAGTTCTTTCTGATCCTTAAAAATTGAGCATATTGCACGTTGTTTTTCCAACTTGGTAAATTATAACTTTCGGCTGGTATATAGCTGTTTGTATCTGTTTCTTTGAAGAATGTAGATGTTCTAATTTGCCCTGTCAATAGTACTTCCAATTTTAGATCCAGAAAGTCGATGGTGTCCTTATTTTGATTGTGAGTGAATCTCAAGTTGTAGTTTTTCTTATTCATTAGTCCAAATTAATATCAAGTCATCTATATATCTTCTATAAAAGTTGATGTTTCTGTTTTCAAACCTGAGGATAGGAGCTGTTAGCGCTGTCCCGCACCATTTCCGGGTAATGGAGAGCAAGCTGTCAGCTTTGTCAATGAAGTGGAAGGGAAGCTGGGAGTGTCATCAGGTAGTGGCAAAGAGCTGTGATTGGAGCTAAAGCCGCTTGCTTGTGTTCCCTACTTTACACTGAGCCACCAATGTGATTTGATTAGGGATGATGAAAACGAGGCATGAGACATTAGGGAAGTGGAAGAAAGCCATAGGTGGAACACAAAAGGACTATTAAGTCCGTTTAAAAGCCTGGCGTTGAATATACTGGTCCACCAATGTTAAAAAATATCAATAAACAAATAAACAATACTGATGGCATTTTGAATATAAATATAAACTAAAGATGAAATAGGAGTTTTAAAGTTCCCTTAACACTAACCAATGAGAATTGAAGAGGAAATGATGTAACAGTGAAAGGGGTATAAATAGAATAGAGTAGGGCACTGGCCTCATTATCTGACAGAGAACAGAGCAGGAAAGACTAGGAGAGAGGACATCACTTTAAAGGTAATCAATCAGTTAATTAGCTAAGTATTAATTTAGCCCAATTTTATTTTATTTTTAGTTTTAGTTTTATTTTCAACTTTATTTTACATTTTTATTTTTGTTTTTGTTTTTATTTTTAATTAAATTTTTATTTTTTTATTTTTAATTTAAATCTGTTTGGAGAATATCTAAATGCATATTTAATTAAGTGTTTAATAATTAATTAACATTTATAGGACAAAGAATACTACAGTGTGAATCTTATATTCATATACTAGATTGGCTTGGAATACTGATTTTAAAAACCAGTAAGTAATAAACTATAGATCAAGTATTTATGGAAATATATGATCATTTAAAATTGATGCTAATTAAGCTCATTATTAGATAGGTCCACAGAAAGAGAAACAGGTCCCTGAAAACAACTCTTCAGGCAGTCCTGTAAACCATTACTGGATAGGATGAATTTTATACCATAGAGTAAGTTATTAAATTTAACATCCTCTACTTTCAGTATGATTTAAAATATATGGAACTAATTAATGTCTATCATCAAGGTAATAGTCAGAGACACTATCAGTCATTTGTTATCAACCAGGATAATAGACCAATTGAAAGAACCACATAATTAGATGAAAACACACCCATACTGAGTTATTACTAAATATATAACAAACATTGGGTACTCTAGTCTCATAAATCATCATCACTAAAAAAGTTTTTTCTATTCCATATATTTTTAATGAGATAAAAACATGAATATTGTTGTAAAAATAATTGCATTGATTTACTGTTGAAAAGACAATATTAATTGAATATTCGTTATGCATATTTCTCTTCAAATTTCCCTTTGTTGATATAATCTATGTTGTTCCTCATTTTGGATTTTTTTGTAACAATCTTGATTGTTCCTCACTGCTGGACTTTTGTAATGCTGTTTTTAATTAAAAAAAATGTAAAAACAGAGAACATATCTAAGTCTATATACATTATAAAAAATATTGTAAATATTGAAGTTAATATACCCGCTATTAATCTATTTTCTATATTTGTTTGTATATTGTGGGGTTAATCTTTGGTTAACTCTTATTAACTGTGGCCACAGGCCTTTTTCATGCACCCCTGTGTAAACTCATTTGTTCTAAACCTGTGTCAGCTGCTCTTTAGTAATTTATCAGCCAGTGTCAGGTGACTAGTGTACCTTTAAAAGCCATAAGATATTTGGCAGGTATACCTTAAACCTAGTGGGCATATTTGCAGTTATATTATGTATGATACAGTTGCCAGGTTTTAATTTCTAAGACTTTGTGATAGTGTAGGACCTGCAAGAAGGTGGGGTACCTTGGCGAGCGGTTTGCAGGCTTCCGTGCATTGGCCAATTCACTAACTAAACCCCCATCATTTATTTATTGATGTTGTGAGGACAAGTGAGCTTTTTATGGTGAGTGCTGAATTTCCTGTTTGCATGTATATATATATATATATATATATATATATATATATATATATAAAAGAAGAGACAATTCAGGTATCAGGCCAGTGTACAGAATGTGCAGAAACATTCCACAAAAAGACATTTTTAGCACAGGAAAATCCCCAATCCTGGGACAGCAAGGCTCCTTATCCTGGTATAAACCAACTCCAACCTATAATACCAAAAGGATCAGGACACCTCCTAGTACCAATAAAATATTGAGAACACCACAGTGTATACATTCACCAGTACAATATATGATACATAAAAAGGCTTATCTCAGGTTCTTTCAATGATCCACACAAAATCGGCAAACATGTAAAGTGTCAGAAATTTTTATACATATCCAGGATAAATAAATGATAAAATGCAAAAAACACAAACATAGTGTAATCCAATTTACATTACAAATACAGGAACATTAAGCGAATGCCCGTACATACATTTAGAGACTATAGTAGCTTATCTGAATACCAGCAGATATCACCCAACGCATTTAATGTTGGAGGAGCTGTGTCTCATCCTTCTTACTTCCTCAGAGATAATGGCTATTATACACACACAGACACACACACACACACACACACACACACACACACACACATACACACACTGTAGGACTGCATATAAAAAATATTCAACTGCAATAAAAATTAATTGTAATATTTTCCATTATCAATAGTTAAATTAACATATAGGAATGGGAATTTAAAAAATAAAACAAAATTCATGTTTTTGCTCAATTCTTTAGAAAACATAATTCCCATTTTTCTGTTAATTTAATTTAACTTGGGAAAGCAGTGTGATCATGAGAAAATGTAAAAAAAAATGTTTGTCCAAAAAGTTCCTTGTTTAAAGTAGAGATGTGCGTTCTCGGTTTTTAGAAGACCAGCTACAACCAAACTTCTGCTTTATGAGAGTACAGTGCCTTGTTCGGTCTTCCAAAACAAGGCAAAACATTATATTCCCAGCATTGGATCTCGAATATTTTGAATTGGATATAAGTCCCTCACACTGTGATTCAGACTCCATTTCACACAAGACCGCCAGAGAGCTGTGTGTTGATGCTGTGTGCTAATGACTGCTGAGCTGACCGCTGACCTATGTGACTATCCACTACTCACTGAGGCTCTTAGTGTTAATATTCTTGAGGAAATGTAGATTCATGATAAGCAGCAATCGATAGAAGAGCAGAAGCAGCAATAAAATACTAGTGTTGTAGCTGCTACCAGTCATGCTGATTATAATAAAGCACATAGTACTTCAACATCAAATAAAGTTTGTGCTCAAAGGCATAGAGGGTTTAAGAAAGGGCACCTGAAATCAAAACAATACTTTACAATGCTTTACAAAAATATAAACTCTAATAAAGGGAAAGTTTACTGACAAAAAATATAAAATTGCCAACATTGGAATCCACCATTACAGAAGTCTCTGTAGTTTGTTGCATTGGGTGGCAAAGGTCTTCCTCATAAAATTTGTAGCTCATTTTTAAAACATGATTCTTTTTCCACATTTCAATAGTTTTTACTACAAATGATTTCAGTAGCTTGCATAAAAACAGTGTACGAGGACAAAGTAGTGCCACCCACTGCTGTTGCTTAGCTTAATCAGCCACCTAGCTTGGTGTCACCTTTTGGCCTAAACTGGATGAAAACAATATTGTGAGGTAGAAATGACTGACAATGAATGTTATTGAGGTTAATAATATGGAGAAACAAGATTTTAGCTGTTTTAGCACTTTCTGGAAAAAGACATATCCAAAACCAACACACATGAGGGTAGTTTTGTCAAATTAGAACCAAAACCATAACAAAAAATTAATATAGTTTCAAAACCAAAAACAAAATAGAGGGGTCACCGCACATCTCTAGTTTAAAGTTAACTGAAGAATTTTTATTTTCACAGTTAATATTTCTGATCTACTCTGGTGTTCAGTTAGTCTAATTGTAATCTCATGGCTCGTTTGACCTACATTGGTGAACCGACATAAACATTTTAAAATATAAATAACATTTCTACTGTCACGTTCAGTATATGGAATTTGCTGCAGGCTAAACTAGTGCCTATGAGAATGATGAATGGAATTGCTGTTAATAATAACTTCCAAGATTAGCACAAAAGACACTGAAAAGTGCCATTAAAACCATATGAAAACAGATTGTGTATTCCTTTTTATGGTAGCAAATTAAATTCTTAATTTATAATTTATTATATTCATGCTCTCTTGTTTGATATAATTATAAATAATTTTCCAGATGTGGTAGATTTTTCTAATATATTCCTCATGTGATACACATATGAGTTTAAACTTTATGTATTATAGCTGCTGAGAGAAACCAGGATTGTGAGAAATACCGCACTAGAACTCTCCTTGCCCTGCTGGTCTCCCCAGAAAATGGAGGGAGGATATACCAGTTTCTAAATACTAAAGGAAATTCGGGAATAGTTAATAACCAAATTTCTCTTATGTTTTGAGTGATATAATGTCACCTGTCCCAATTAGAAATAGCGTATATCAACTAGAGAAAAATAAGACTCTTTTTTGGGGACATTCTTAATTTATCCATATAGATCAGGATAATTGGTATCAATATATAGCTTAACATTTAACTTTTAGTAATTATGTCCTAGAAATAGCATAGGGGGCTATATAACTTGTGTCTTACGTTATATAGCCACCTGTGCTAGTTTTAGGAAATATCTTATAAAAGTTACATTTGATACCAATTATCCTGATCTATGTGAATAAATTAAGATTGCCCCCCAAAGATAAGTCTTCTTTTTCTTCAGTTGATTTGTGGTATAGCTGCTGTCAGTGGTAAGGTTTTAGAGAGAGAGAGAGAGAGAGAGAGAGAGAGAGAGAGAGCAATTGTCAAATACAGTAAAAATGGGAGGCAATAGGGAATACACTGGATATGGTGTGCAATTGTAAATTTTGCCTAACACACTCATATGTCATATATTAGTCTCTGTTGTAGGGTGAGTTATAATATGCTACAATGACTGAAAAATGTGTGGATTTATCTGCAAGCCTTCAAAATGTTGCTACCACTGTTACTTCTGTGACTAATGACCCATCAGTGGATTAAGAAAACATGGTTGTTATAGATGCAGACTCCCTTCTTGTTGAGCCTAACATTGACTGTAATGTAACAGAGGTGAATGGCATGCCAAAATCCCTTCAAGCTAGTCTACTGATGCTATCTGTAAGTGTGAAATAGAGCATCGACAGCACCACCTCCTTTGTATGATAATTAATTGATCTACCATTTCTCAAGATAGTGCATGATTGGATTTGCAGCCTCAATGTAATATGGAAGTCCAAAGAGCCATCTGGGAACTATTGAAAGGAAATGAAAGTTTAAATCTGGCTATGGGTTTTTGGCACAATCCAGATGCCAACCTGCTCTACATGGATGTCCAGCACTTAAGATCTGCCACCAAGTGCTGACTTCTGCCTTCACCTGTTGCTTACTTTCTCATCAACCCTGCTATGGCAAGTTCCATTTGTGGGAATGTGGCTGCTGCACAAATGTGTACTTGTGCTCTTATGACCACCAGGTGCTCCATGGCAGCAAATGTAACCCCATTTTCCCAACAACATCAACTATGTGCACAAATGAGATTATAAAGTCCAAAATAGCTCAAGCATTGTTTTATATCATTATTGCTTTTCTGTAAGTAAATTCTCTGCCCATCCTGTCTCTGATCCTGTACTGTGGACTGGACTCCAGTTTGTTACACTGAACCTGAGCTTGTGCCACCTCGGTATACTGCTTATGAACCAGTGACTGTGCTCCTGACCTCTTGCTGTATTTGGCCATTCTCTATATCACATTTCTGTACAAAGCCAAAAATACCATACCGCCATACTCGCAGCTAGCCACATTAAGTAGGCAGTTAGAAGGCCATGACTGACAAATTCCCTCCATCAAATTCCATTACACTGCAATTCTCCAAATCCAGCACTAACTCCTAACTGGTTAATAGAAAACAGATATCCTGACTGCAAATTTTTATGGTTTTTCTACATTTGTGGAAAACATTTTTTTAGAAGTATTAACAGAATCCAGATGAGTGCCACTCTATATTATACTGCTATTTGTAAGTGGACCACCTTGTTGCTTTCTCCCAGTTAGAGTTGCAAGTGGTCATTTGAAACCCTCTCTAAGCACATAACCTACTTTTGTCTACACCTCCATCACTTCCTATTACTGAATCTCAAGATTCATCATATTGTTAAGAATGAATTTAGAAAACTTGGTGTGTGCTTAATTAAAGGTAAGCTCCTCTGTGTATCACACACCTTTCTGCCAATGACACCTATCCTTAAGAATCAAAATCATCTTACATATCTGTAGACACAGCAATAGCTATTAAGCTTATCTTATACATATACACACTAGGGCGTATACTTAATAAGAGTCGATTTTGTGTTTTAGTCGATTTTGAGTGACAGGTATTTACTGAAGTGAAGATAAACTCAAAATCAAATCAAAATCGACCCAAATAGTACTTTACACTGAAATAGAACTACAATAGAGGCTTCTATACTGAAAAATAGAGTTCAATTCCAAACCAATATTTAGTTTTTCAAAATTGACCCAAAATCACCATTTTCAATAGAACCATCAGAAACAGTTCTACTTGATTTTTTTTTTAAATATAGAATTGTCTGACACCTTAATATGCTAGAAAAAACATGGTAGAGAAGCATGTGGGGCACTCTGGCTGCATGAACCATGACATTGAAAGGCACAGTAAAGATTTAAAAAAATTGTAGATATGAAAATTAGGCCAGGAATGAAGGTGTTTGTGAGTAATACAGTGCATGTGACCGCAAAATTTGTAAGGATTCTGATTTCTGGAGAAGCTAACTGCACATCTCTAATACACACCAAGACATATGTGATACTGTACACACCTTATTAAATGGAGGGCTGAACACACCTGATGGTATATAAGCGTATCAGCCATTATGGAGATATTGTATTTAGCATGAAGTATTGAATGTCATGTTGGGGAACTAAGATTATTTGATTGTCAGAATTCTGGGGAGTGCATTAGCCTTTTGGACATTATAAGGTGGCTTGTCATCTAATATATAAAACCTGACAAAGGGAAGATTCTTCCTCTTTTCTGAAAGTTGTCTCCCTTGCTGCCACCTATCCCTTCATGTTTTTCTCCCATTTATTTATTTGTGCACTATTTTCTATGATGTTTGTTGTTTCATTTACTATTTTTAATTTTCTATTTTCTATCCTAATTAATAATACTGTAAATACTGTAGTATTTCCAAGAAAATGTTTTATTTTAGGCCTGTATATATTTATAGAATGCTGTCCAGAGAATTTTTCAAATTAAAATTTGGTAACTACAGGTACGTTCAACTAGAACAGCGGTGGCCAACCTGTGGCTCTTTATTTATTCAAATGTGGCTCCCAACACTCTAAATCATGTGACCACAACAGATACAGAAACCGCTGCACTCCAGCCAGACACGCAGCAGCACTACAGAGACTGAAAACTGAAGGAGCCAGATGCTAGAGGTGAGACACCCATAAGCAAACAGAGAACACATTAGGGACTGCTGCAATAGCATGAGTTGATGGGGGGGCTGTAGTGATACATGAAGGTGGGCTAGAGTGACACATGGCAGAGCTGGCTGGAGAGACACAGGAGGGTCCTAGCAGGAGTGATGCGGGAGGGTGCTGGTAGTAGTGACAAATGGGAGAGCTGGCTGGAGTGACATAGGAGGGTGGTAGCAGGAGTGACACATGGGAGAGCTGGCTGGAGTAACACAGGAGGGTGCTGGCAGGAGTGACACATGGGAGAGCTAGCTGGAGTGACATAGGAGGGTGCTATCAGGAGTGACACATGGGGGAGCTGGCTGGAGTGACATAGGAGGGTGCTAGCAGGAGTGACACATGGGGGAGCTGGCTGGAGTGACACATGGGGTAGCTGAAGTTATTATGTGAAAGAGGCTTTTTCAATGGATTTGGCTTACATTTTTTTATTTTATGTCCTTCTGGCTTTTTCGATGTATTTTATACCAGGGGCGTGGTCTAGCAGGCACAAGGCCACATTCCATTTTTGCATGCGCGTCATCAGCTCGATGTCGGCTCTTTGACGTACCCAACAAGGTTTTTTATCTCTTTGTCACTGACTGGTTGGCCACCCCTGAACTAGAATGTATAACAAATGATGCATTTTGAGTAATGTATGTATGTTGTTAGTGAAATTTGGGGAGTGACTTTTGTTAAATAGTCAACACCATCAAACAAGACTTTACACAACTCCAGGATTTCTTACCAATCAGTTTTTTAGCAAACATGCTAGCAGGCGATGAAATATTGCAAACTGATGAATCAATCAGCTACAAAAGGACAAAATATAAGGGAGCTTCACACTGAAGTAACCTGTCTAAAATGTTATTTCTACTTATTATTGTCTTTTTATGACATCATTTCTCTTGTTTACTGTACATTGTTAGACTGTGGAAATAGACAACAATTGTACCACATTATAAATTGTGGCAGTGGTATTTATTGTGCTGACAAATTTTATTTACATTTTCAAAATGATATGCGGTTGTAAATAATAAAGAGCAATTTAAAAGCAATAATCTCATGTTATTCACCAGTTTTATTTTTGCTTTTTAGCAGGTAATAACAGATCAGCATACAATGATTATAGCCATTACATTTCCAAAACTGAAATTTCTAGTATGTCCAAATAACTACTGGCTGCATTTCATCATCAGCCGTTTACTTCATACTATTTTATTCTCAGACAATGCATAAATAAATATTTTAAAACTTTCATAACATTTTTAAAATCCCAATTTTGTAACAAACTAATTTTTCATCTTGACAAACAATGTTTTGTCCGCAATGCTAGACACTTTATTTTTACACTGCAGTTTAGATTTGAGGTTAGACATGCCTGCCACAAATCTTAATCTTTCTGCATACTTAAATCTGCTTCAGTTTTTGCCAAGGTGCAAAGATACTTACTTTTGAATCAGCCCTCAGAGGTTTAGAAGAAGAATAATCAAATAGACTGAATTTTTTTTTTTTATAGAATTCTCATTAAACAGCAGCCTCTGGGAATTGTGAATAAGCACCAACAAATGACCTGTCATGTGTATTTTCTTGAACTGAGGAGTACAATCTAATAAAATAAGAAATAGATTAGACTGTAAGGCTAACAAAAATATGGTTTTGTGTGGTTGAGGCTTTTTGAGTTTTGGAAGATATAAAAGTTTCCTTAGAGAGTGTGTTTTTGTGAAAGATGTAAACAATTTAGGGGGATAATTGTCATTGTTTCATTTTTATTTATTTATTTATTTTTTGGGGGGTGATTTAAAGTTACAAACAGTTGTATTTAATAAGCCCATAAGTTACATGCAGTTTAAGGGAAACCACTATTACATAGGTTGCAAAAACACCTACATTACCTGTCTATAGCACGCTATTCTATTTACTGATCTTTGTGCCTCCAAAATTAGAAATGCCCACGCTAATGGTAAATAGCATTGGGTCACTCCTGATACCCCTTGCTGGTTGGTACCAGGGAAATAAAATAAATTATGTGACCATTTGTATTAAATAATAAATGATTGTTTCCCCGATTTTAACTTTTAGTGGAATGGCTGGCATACTGTCTTTTAAATTAATTGTTTAAACTTTTCTTAACACATTAATTGCAATTCAAGAAAGCAGCTGCATCATCATATTCTGAAAGCCTATTTGATGCACTTTACTGTAGCTGCAAGATGATGCATTTATATGTATCATGAGGTATGTACAACTCAAAATAAACATGTAAATGCACACAGTTTATGCCTGTGTTTTGGACATAAATGTGTCAAAATGTAAGTGAACTCCTTTATGTAGATTTTATTTATAAACTATATACTGTAGGGAGGTAGCATATTGTTTGTCTTATGAGAGGTAAGCTGACCTACAGAATTGTCCTTAGACAAAAAGAGTAACAGTAAAATATGTAAGGTGACAATAATACCGATCTGTATGCAGAGAGTACTGCAGCCCCTATGCAATTTCTAGGAAACATGTTTTATTTGATCTTTAATTGCAGATTTCACCTCAGACTATGTCATACTCTCAATCATTGACACTATTGTAAATTTTTTCTTCTAGATTTTTTTTTTTCTGTCTAGTGTGGAATGTTACTTAGCAGGGGAGTAGTAACTTTAGCTGAATTGCAGATACATATTTTATATAGGCCCAAGTTCGGAGGTACAGATATGTTATTGTAGGACTGAAGTGTATGCTATGCCTGGATGATGGGGATGGAGGCTGGAGACTAATGACTTGTTTCCTAATTGAATCATTATACTTTCTCTAAAACCCCTAAAGGCCTCCAGTTTCCAAGTGCCACACAGAGAATTGAGACTGTGGCCTTCAGAAAAACAGATTAGTTGCACATAGTTGAATGTACAGCCAAATGCCAAGTGTTTCTTGTGTGCTTTCACACTGCACATACTCTGGAATCAAGTGTAAGTAAATACTGTACAGTGTATACGAGATGAAGAATTTTTTGCATTTATATCACATCCCCAATTGCAACTGATGGGGAATAACTGGGCTGTAATGTAGGCAATGTTCTGTGGGGGCATAAAGAGCATAAATAAGTCTTTTCTGCATCATGCATACAACACGCTGGTGGAAATACACCCTAATGATGATGATTATGAAAGGAAGAGTAGGTAAGTCTCACTGAATAAATGCCCTGCTGGCTGCCCCATTCCACTTTTGAAGTGGTTTGATGAATCCATTCACAATGAATTGCATCATTATCCCCCTATCTCAAGATACAATGCAGGAAGTGAGGCTAAGCATAGTGAGAGGGTAGGGCCATGATGATGTTATCGTGCTGCCATGTCCCCCACAACACCCACTTCTCTGCACCACACTCCTCTCCACCTCCACTTACACTACCTACCTGGCTGCCCCGGCTGAAAGATTGGTCAGTACTATATGATATGTATATAAGAAAATATATGCATTTAGTTACATGCATGAAATGAAGGACCACATACTGTACATTCAATTTGCATTAAACTTTGCATCAGGCTTAGTCTGCATTAAAAAACACAATTGTGCATTTATTTTTATTTATTTATTAAAATGTTACTCTTTGCACATAACCATGATCTCTTTTTACAAGTTCAGTCAATGAAAAACAGCGAAATAAAAGTTATTGCAACCATAAATATTATACAACTGGTGACATCATTTATGCAAATATATCAACAATTTGTTTTTGTCATTCATGAAGTTTCAGAATAAAAATCCTCAGTATATTTCATAGAACCATAGACACTCTGGGGGTGGTAGTGCTTTTTTGTAAAGTGATGTGGTATTCAAATAGATTGGCTATGCTGTGGATTTAGGCAGACAATTAAAACCACATGGGAGAACAAGAGCAGCTTTCTCAGCATTTGGACTCTGCACCTACATATGGAAGGCTCATTGCTAATTAGAAACCATCTTCTTGCCTTGTTCTGACATAATCTATATGGGAAATAAAAATAAAACCTATTGATGGAACTGACCCCCATGAGGAGCACCCAATATGGAATTAGTGCATTTGCCAGATTGAGTGCCAGGTAGCTATTCAGGGGATGTCTCTTACACTTGTAATCTCTTACACTTGTAATCTACTCACAGTAATCTACTCACAGACTACTTATTTACATGGTGCTATATTCATTTATTCTTTCTGTGAGAGGAGCACTGCTATTTATTATTTATATAAAGGGGATGCTATAAATCTATTCTTTGTCTAATGGTGGTACTACTATTTATTATTAACAGTTACTTATATAGTGCCAACATATTCCATTGCACTTTACAATTGGGAGCAAACAGTAATAAAACAAGACTGGTTAAAAACAGACAGACAAAGAGGTAAGAGGATCCTGCTCACAATCTTACAATAAATACTATATTTATTCTTTATCTATAGGGGTTATTTCTATTTTTATTTATTTAGCAGTGATAACAGATAACTTAATAGAGTAAATAACCATTACAGCCATGATGGGACAGCACTTCATATAAGAAGATATAAAACAAATTACTGTCACTTATTTAGGGTCTACTACGATATCCTGGCTGTCCGTATGCCGACGCCAATCATACCGGTTCCGGGATCCCGACCACTGGAATGCTGGCAGTGGGGCGAGTGCAAAAGAGCAGTCACAGTGGCGTGCTATGCATGCCATGCTATTAATTCTCTCTCTAGGGGTGTCGTAGAAACCCCAAGAGGGAGAATAGTTGTCGGTATCCTGGTGGTCGGGATCCCGGTGCCAGTATGCTGAGCGCCAGGATCCCGACAGCTGGGATATCGAATGCTTCCCATTATTTACATTCCTCCGCTGTTAACCTTTTCAGAGCTTTATAAGTTGTTCCAGGTATCAGTCCCCATTGGTAATTATTGTGACTGTACTAATTGGAGCTATTTTTTCTATATCTCCTGCATTACATTTTTCTTACATAGTCCTGGTAACTAAACTTGTATATACCATGCAAAACAGCCATTGTTACATGGTTTCAGGCTTGATAATAGGCCCTTAAATAACCTTTAGACTTTGGTAATAAAAATATTCTGTATGTAAAGTGATTTTATTTCACATACCTTAATTTATGACAATTGGGAAAATATGATAATACAAAAATGTAATATAAATATAATTACACTGGTATGACAGGAGGCAAAGATGACCTAAGAACCTAGCAACTGAACGTAAGGCAGCTGGTCTCAGTTGAAATTAGGGAAGTGGAGGACTTTTTTAAATTTTTTGCATGAGATAGTGTAAAAGCAGATATTAATATTTTCTTTTTAGACAATCTAAATGAGAATTTAAGCATTTGTTATTGTAAATATAAAAATAATATTTAAAAATATTCATGTTATGGGCATTTGCATACAGTCCATATAAATTAGAGATTAGCGGGTTCAGTTCTCTGAGAACCAAACCACCCCCAAACTTCACGTCCTGAGCCCAGATCCGAGTCTGGCTCGGGACTTACCGCCAGACTCGGAAACAAGAACGAGGCAAAATGTCATCATCCCGCTGTCGGATTCTCGCAGGTTTTGGATTCCATCTAGGGAGCCGCGCTTCATGTTCACTTCAGTATTGGAGAGTGTAGCCTAGAGGACGCGTATTTCTCCTCTGTCTGTTTGTGTGGGAAAGTGGTGTGGTGACCTGCTCTGTCTTATGTGTGTCATTCCAGTGCTGTGTTGTGCTGCATCAGTCCAGTGGTGGTGCCTTGTGCTGCATCTGTCCAGTCACAGTGGTGGTGTCCTCTGCTGCTATATGTCCAGTGCTGCTGTATAAATCCAGTCCAGTGGTGCTATGTTGTGCTGCATCAGTCTAGTGATGGTGTCTTGTGCTGAATCAGTCCAGTCACAGTGGTGGTGTCCTCTGCTGCCATATATCCATTGCTGCTGTACAAGTCCAGTCAATTGCAGTGGTGCTGTGTTGTACTGCATCAGTCCAGTGGTGGTGTCCCTGTGCTGCTGTATAAGTCCAGTGGTACTGCCGTATAAGTTCAGTGATACTGCCATATATGTCCAGTGGTACTGCCATATAAGTCCAGTGATCCTGTCACATAAGCCCAGTGATACTGCCGTATTTGTCCAGTACTGCCAAATAAGTCCAGTGATACTTCCATATTAATCCAGTCTAGTGGTACTGCCATATAAATCCAGTTGTACTGCCGTAAAAATCCAGTCCAGTAATACTTCCATATATGTCCAGTGGTACTGCCGTATAAATCCATTGATACTGCCGTATAAGTCCAGTGATACTGGCGTATATGTCCAGTGGTACTGCTGTATAAGTCCAGTGATACTGCAGTATAAATCCAGTCCAGTGGTACTGCCATATAAGTCCAGTGATTCTGTTGTATAAGTCCAGTGATACTGCAATATATGTCCAGTGGTACTGCCGTATAAGTCCAGCGATGCTGCTGTATAAATCCAGTCCAGTGGTACTGCCATATAAATCCAGTGGTACTGCAATATAAATCCAGTCCAGTGGTACTGCCATATAAATCCAGTCAAGTGATACTGCCGTATATGTCCAGTGATACTGCCATATAAGTCCAGTGATACTGCCGTATATGTCCAGTGGTACTGCTATATAAGTCCAGTGATACTGCCGTATATGTCCAGGGTACTGTCGCATAAGTCCAGTGTTACGGACGTATAAATCAAGTCCAGTGGTACTGCCGTAAAAGTCCAGTGATACTGGCATATAAGTCCAGTGAAACTGCCGTATATGTCCAGTGGTACTGCTGTATAAGTCCAGTGATACTGCCATTTGAATCCAGTCCAGTGGTACTGGTTTATAAGTCTAGTAAAACTGCCATATAAGTCCAGTGATATTGCCGTATATGTCCAGTGGTACTGCTGTTTTAGTCCAGTGATACTGCCATATCAATCCAGTTCAGTGGTACTGTTGTATAAATCCAGTCCAGTGGTACTGCCGTATAAGGCAAGTGATATTGCCGTATAAATCTAGTCCAGTGGTACTTCTGTAATTATCCAGTCCAGTGGTATTGCCATATAAATTCAGTCCAGTGGTAATGCCATATAAATCCAGTCCAGTGGTACTGCCGTATAAATACAGTCCAGTGATACTGCCATATAAGTCCAGTGATACTACCATATAAATCCAGTCTAGTGGTACTGTCGTATAAATCCAGACCAGTGTTACTGCCATATAAGTCCAGTGATACTGCCATATAAGTCCGGTGATACTGCCGTATATGTCCAGTGGTACTGTAGTATAAGTCCAGTGATACTGCCGTATATGTCCAGTGATACTGCCATATAAGTCCAGTAATACTGCCGTGTAAGTCCAGTGTTAATGCCATATATGTCCAATGGTACTTCCTTATAAGTACAGTGGTACTGCCGTATAAATACAGTCCAGTGATACTGCCATATATGTCCATTGATACTGTCATATAAATCCAGTCTAGTGGTACTGCCGTATAAATCCATACCAGTGTTACTGCCATATAAGTCCAGTGATACGGCCATATAAGTCCAGTGATACGGCCATATAAGTCCAGTGATACTGCCGTATATGTCCAGTGGTACTGTCATATAAATCCAGTGATACTGCCGTATAAGTCCAGTGATACTGCCGTATATGTCCAATGGTACTTCCGTATAAGTCCTGTGATACTGCCGTATATGTTCAGTGGTACTGCTGTATAAGTCCAGTGATACTGCCGTATAAGTTCAGTGGTACTGCAAGAAATGTACAGTGGAATTGGCATATAAGTCCAGTGATACTGCCGTATATGTCCAGTGGTACTGCCGTATAAGTCCAGTGATACTGCCGTATATGTCCAGTGGTACTGCCGTAAAAGTCCAGTGATACTGCCGTATATGTCCAGTGGTACTTCCGTATAAGTCCAGTGATACGGCAGTAAAAATCAAGTCCAGTGGTACTGCCGTATAAGTCCAGTGATACTGGCATATAAGTCCAGTGATACTGCCGTATATGTCCAGTGGTACTGCTGTATAAGTCCAGTGATACTGCCATATGATGCCAGTCCAGTGGTACTGGCATATAATTCCAGTAAAACTGCCATATAAGTCCAGTGATACTGCCGTATATGTCCAGTGGTACTGCCTATTGGTCCAGTGATACTGCCGTATCAATCCAGTCCTGTGGTACTGCTGTATAAATCCAGTCCAGTGGTATTGTCATATAAATCCAGTCCAGTGGTACTGCCGTATAAGCCCAGTGATACTGCCGTATAGTGATAATGCTGTATAAATCCAGTCCAGTGGTACTGCTGTAATTATCCAGTCCAGTGGTACTGCCATATAAATTCAGTCCAGTGGTAATGCCATATAAATCCAGACCAGTGGTTCTGCCGTATAAATACAGTCCAGTGATATTGCCGTATAAATCCAGTCTAGTGGTACTGCCATATAAATCCAGTCCAGTGGTAATGCCGTATAATTCCAGACCAGTGTTACTGCCATATAAGTCCAGTGATACTGCCGTATAAGTCCAGTGATACTGCCGTATATGTCCAGTGGTACTGTCATATAAGTCCAGTGATACTGCCATATAAGTCCAGTGATCCTGCCTTATAAATCCAGTGATACTGCCGTATATGTCCAATGGTACATTCGTATGAGTCATGTGATACTGCCGTATATGTCCAGTGGTACTACTGTATAAGTCCAGTGAGATTGCCGTATAAATCCAGTCCAGAGATACTGCTGTATAAGTCCAGTGATACTGTCATATAAGTCCAGTGGTACTGCCAGATATGTCCAGTGGAACTGCCATATAAGTCCAGTGATACTGCCTTATATGTCCAGTGGAACTGTTGTATAAGTCCAGTGATACTGCTGTATAAATCCAGTCCAGCGGTACTTCCATTTAAATCCAGTAATACTGCCATACAAATCCAGTCCAGTGGTACAGCCATATAAATCCAGTCCAGTGGTACTGCCATATAAGTCCAGTGATACGGCCGTATAAATCAAGTCCATTGTACTGCTGTAAAAGTCCAGTGATACTGGCGTATAAGTCCAGTGAAACTGCCGTATATGTCCAGTGGTACTGCTGTATAAGTCCAGTGATACTGCCATTTGAATCCAGTCCAGTGGTACTGCCGTAAAAGTCCAGTGATACTGGCGTATAAGTCCAGTGATATTGCCGTATATGTCCAGTGGTACTGCTGTATAAGTCCAGTGATACTGCCATTTGAATCCAGTCCAGTGGTACTGGCATATAAGTCTAGTAAAACTGCCATATAAGTCCAGTGATATTGCCGTATATGTCCAGTGGTACTGCTGTTTTAGTCCAGTGATACTGCCATATCAATCCAGTTCAGTGGTACTGCTGTATAAATCCAGTCCAGTGGTACTGCCATATAAGTCCAGTGATACTGCCTTATATGTCCAGTGGTACTGTCGTATAAGTCCAGTGATACTGCTGTATAAATCCAGTCCAGTGGTACTGCCATTTAAATCCAGTGGTACTGCCATACAAATCCAGTCCAGTGGTACTGCCATATAAATCCAGTCCAGTGGTACTGCTGTATAAGTCCAGTGATACTGCCATATAAGTCCAGTGATACTGTCGTTTATGTCCAGTGGTACTGCCTATAAGTCCAGTGATACTGCCGTATATTTTCAGTGGTACTGTAGTATAAGTTCATTGATACTGCCATAAAAGTCCAGTGATACTGCCGTATATGTCCAATGGTACTGCTGTATAAGTCCTGTGATATTGCTGTACATGTCCAGTGGTACTACCGTATAAATCCAGTGAGATTGCCGTATAAATCCAGTCCAGTGGTACTGCCGTATAAGTCCAGTGGTTCTGCCAGATACTGTATGTCCATTGGAACTGCCATATAAGTCCAGTGATACTGCCGTATAAGTCCAGTCCAGTGGTGCTTCCATATAAGTTCAGTAGTGCTGTCCTGTGCTGTATATTATTTACTCCAAATAAAGGGGTTATTAAAATTTAATCCAAATATGGCAGTACGGATGGTATAATGGTTTGCATTACTGCCTCACAGCACTAAGGTCATGGGTTCGATTCCCACCATGGCCCTAACTGTGCGGAGTTTGTATATTCTCCCCGTACTTGCATGGGTTTCCTCCAAGTACTCCGGTTTCCTCCCAGAATCCAAAAATATACTGGTAGGTTAATTGGCTCCGAACAAAAAAAAATGAACCCTAGTGTGAATGTGTTTGCGTGTACATGTGGTAGGGAATATAGATTGTAAGCTCCTTTGGGGCAGGAACTGATGTGAATGGGCAAATATTCTCTGTAAAGCGCTGCAGAATATGTGTGCACTCTATAAGTAACTGGTAATATAAATATTTTTTACAGGGTTTGCCCTGTGTGGTGTAAAGGTACGCTACCCTGTGCTGCATTTTGTTATATAACTCCAGAATAATAGTGGAGATCAAAAATAGAGAAAGATCAAGAACCACCTCCTCCTACTACTGCTGCTGCTGCTGCTGGGAGTCGATCGTCATCCCAGAGGGGAAGTCGAAGACCACTTGTACTACTTTAACTACGCAAATGACTGTCCATCAGTCCTTTGTGAGGAAGATGAAATATGACAGCGGTCATCCCGTTGCAAAGTGGATAACTGAGGCCTTGACAGCTATTTTGGTGTTAGACATGCGTCTAGTATCGGCCATTAGTGCAGTGGGACTGCAGTGCCACTCCTTGATGGGCCTATTTTTTTTTATATGCCATCCTGTCTGCCACTGCAGTGCCACTCCTAGATGGGCCAGGTGTTTGTGCCGCACACTTGTGTCACTTAGCTTAGTCATACAGCTACCTCATTGCACCTCTTTTACTTCTTTGCATGATGTGCTGTTTGGGGACTAGTTTTTTTAAAGTACCATCCTGTCTGTCACTGCAGTGCTATTCCTAGATGGGCCAGGTGTTTGTGCCGCACACTTGTGTCACTTAGCTTAGTCATACAGCTACCTAATTGCATCTCTTTTAGTTCGTTGCATGATGTGCTGTTTGGGGACTAGTTTTTTTTTTTTTTAATGCCAACCTTTCTGCCACTGCAGTGCCACTCCTAGATGGGCCAGGTGTTTGTGCCGCACACTTGTGTCGCTTAGCTTAGTCATACAGCTACCTCATTGCACCTCTTTTACTTCTTTGCATGATGTGCTGTTTGGGCCTAGTTTTTTTCAAGTGCCATCCTGTCTGCCACTGCAGTGCCACTCCTAGATGGGCCAGGTGTTTGTGCCGCACACTTGTGTCACTTAGCTTAGTCATACAGCTACCTTGGTGCAACTTTTAGGCCTAAAAACAATATAATGAGGTGTGAGATGTTCAGAATAAACTGAAAATGAGTGGAAATGAATGTTATTGAGGTTAATAATACTGTAGGATCAAAATTACCCCCACATTCTGTGATTTTAGCTATTTTTATGTATTTCCCAAAAATCATCCAGATCCAAAACCAAAACCTGAAAGGGTGGTTTTGGCAAAACCTATCCAGATCAAAAACATGAGCAGGGACCCAGATCCAAAACCAAAATACAAAACACGAAAAGTGCCCGCCGCACATCTCTAAATTATAAATGTGTTACTCAGTCAGCTGGTCATTTAGTACAGTTATCCTTGTTTGTGTTTCTCCCCCACATTCCACATATCTCTCCCGTCATTATCCTACTCCCCTCAGAGCGCTCCTGCCAGGCTTTTATATGTGTGATAAACCTGTAACAAAACAACAGCCTGGATCATAGATTAGAATAAGGATATGACATAACTGGGAATAATTAGTGTGTGTTGTATAGTTTGGGTCTCCTGCTCTCATCCTATATAACCTCATTCAGTATTGCAGATTTACTCCCCTTTTAACATTGTTATTATGTTCAGGGTGAAAAACAAACAGATGAGAAACAAAACACAAATGTCCTAAAACTAGCATTTTATATGTCTATTTAATGTCTCCCTACCGGGTATCATAATTTGTTATTACAACTATGATTATCTTTAAGAATATTCTGGGCTTTATGCACATAACAAACATGTTACAAATCACATGCTTGATTGAATCAGGGAATTAAGAGAGTGTAATATCATTGGTATCTACTGTATATTAAAGTTTTGACTACTCTATGTAATATTGAAGTGATTGTGTTACTGTAGTAAAGCAATGTTAAATTATTTATTTAGTAATTTGTATAAGGAAATACACATTTGTTCACAGAGTAGCAACGCAGTCTCTTCTACAGTATATTCAGAATCATTATCATCATCATCATAGTCTTTTATAAAAAATAAAAAAAAGATTTGTAGAGTGCCATTTCAGATGCTAATCTAGAGTGGAACATAAATAAGTACTGTACTTACACAATATTATGGTACAACATTTTGTATAGAACTTATATATAATGTGGCACTACAAATATGTTTCTTCAGAAATGCAATCAAACATCTATGGGAATTTTTTTTTTTTTTTTGCCCCCACCATGAATATTCTACCAAGATGCTTCACAGGGTTCAGAATGGCTGAGAAGGTCATGACATACAGATGTAGCCATGTTCATCTTGCTGCGATGTGACACACTGCATCGTGGCATGCTTATTGGTATGCAGGTCTGTGACTATTTGCAACCGGCGATCGCTCCATTAATTCCATTAGGAAGCCGTGTTGCAGCATGCTGCATTGCAGCAAAGATGAGCATGGCTACATCTGTATGAATGACATCAGTGTCATTCTCCTCAAACATTGGGTAAACACATGTGGTCTGAGCATTTTCATGCCAAAAGACAACCCTCCTGTCAGGTAGGAAATGCTACAATATGGGTTTGTGTCAAAAAACACATGTTAGTATTGACCTTATCTTCTAAAGCACTCATGCTCTTTAAGTTGGTGCCACATGCACAGTAACTCTTTTGATATAGCAAGGATAATTCAACTTCCTCCACTGTTCAAGAGTACTGAATATTGCATGTGTTATTTATACCACTAAACATGCCAAGTGTGATGAGTGGCACATGCAATCCAATTTCCTGCTCTGGAAATCTTTCTAAATGGAACTTTATTAAACTGGCTACAGTTCAAGTGCTATAAGTTAAGATCTAGATCAAATTGATCTGTGGTTGCTCTCCTGTTCTGCATGATCTCTGTATAAGTATGTTAATGCATGGGCATGGTGACCTTGATGTATACCCTTGTGCCTACTACTGTCCATTGCTGCTGATGTTTTCCATCAGAATTCCATACTTATGTTGCCTTATATACAATTGTTTATGAAACAGTAGTTGAGCTATCTTCAACTACTAACAGCATCTCAGCATTCACTAATTTGCTAGCCATAATAATCATTATCTATATGTTAATAGCAGAAGGATGACTTTTATGAGTGGAATATTTCTATGATCTCTTTGTCTTAGCAGGGCACATCATATACCAAATAAAAAGTCTTGGTCCATAGAGTTGCAGAACAATATTGGTATTGTAATTGGTTGCTTCATTTCGGAGGTACATTACAGTATGTGGCAAAACGTCTGCTTGCCATTTGTAATACAACACCCTTGTGCTCTGGAAAACGTGACAATTGGTGAACTCTCCCTGTGCACCTCCTGGGTGACCTGGAACATGTGACCTGCTGGGTGGTCTGGAAACTGTGACCGTTATTTGCAGCCACCCACTAAGCAGGGATTTTTCAAAATTCGACCCCTAAGGGGGTGAAAAGGGGTACTGCTCAGCAAACCTCTGCTCGGTTGAAACTGGGCACATCAGATAGTTTTCCTTAATGGCATTTATTTTATGAAATAATTTTATGCCAGATAATTATAACTCCTCAGTTAAATGGTTTTGGAGAACCTCTTTTCTTTAAAATTTGTCTTTTCATGTAGTGGTTCAATGGAGCCTACACCTTGTAAAAAAAATGCAGTTACTGTATTTGATCAATTCCATAAAATAAAGAAGGAATTGACAAGTGTTTGAGATTTATTTACACATTAATTTTTTCCCACTATATTCCTACTGCTTCAACTCTCCATACATGCTTTCTGTACATAACAAAAACATTTACAAAATTAAGGCCAATATAAGCCCATGATTAATTTACTACATATAAATAACTGATTTTTAACATGCAAAATAAAATAACATTAAAAAGAACACTGTGCAAAATAAGTACAGTTGTACCCTGACATCTCTGCCCACTTAAGTCAGACCTGTATGCAGAGCCGGATTAAGGGGGGGGGGGGGCCCGGGGGATACGTACCCCGGGCCCCCCTTTCCAAAAGGGCCCCCTGCCACACCGCAGATCGGATCTCTCTTCCGATCCGATCTGCGGTGCTGTGCTCCCTGGCTCCCGTCCTCACTGCAGCAGCAGCTGCGCATAGACAGGACAGCTGAGCTGAGCGACGGCTCAGCTGTCCAATAATGTATCAATGAAACAGCCTGCGTGCCCAGCCAATGACTAAGCGGCAGGCTGCTTCATTCATACTTTATTGGACAGCTGAGCCGTCGCTCAGCTCAGCTGTCCTGTCTGTGCGCAGCTGCTGCTGCAGTGAGGACGGGAGCCGGGGAGCACAGCACCGCAGATCGGATCGGAAGAGAGATCCGATCTGCGGTGTGGCAGGGGGGACGGGAGTGCAGGGCACATACATCCCATAGCGCTCTACCTCCCAACATACCCTGCTCCAGTCCCCCCATACAATACACCCCATAACCCTCTACCCCTGCCACACACCCTATTCCCCCACATACACCCCATAATCCTCTACACCCCACAGCCTAGTCCCCGTGTTCACCCCACATACACCCAAATTCTCTAACCCCACCACACATCCTACTCCCACATTCACACCCCATAAACTCCCTCCTAACCCCCGCACCCGCACCTGGGAAGGGACCTCCTCTGGGATATACAGTGGAGGGACGGGGACCAAAGGGGTGTCAGGTACAGGAGGCACAGGGGAGTGGGTATGTGAGGCTGACAAAGGGCATGGTATACAGCCGGCTCTAGGCTTGTGTTGTACCCCACTAGTCCCTGCGAGGCCCTGGGTGTGTGTGTATATGTGTATATATATAAATATATATATTCTGCCTTCTCTATTAGGGGCCCCACTCTCTTAAGTGCCCCGGGCCCCCCATGGTCTTAATCCGGCTCTGCCTGTATGGTACTTTCACAAATCCAGGCATGTGCACACCTCTAGCCTTGTGGAACTCTATATCCCATGTAAGATAAATCATGTTGACATGGGATATTGATACACAAGTATGCAAGCACAGTTCTCCAGGATTATTATTTTTTTTTATATATAGATCCTCTTTATAAGAGCTTTATTATATTTATATATATATATATATATATATATATACACAGTATATATATCAAGTAGGTAGTGTGGTGGGTCCAGCTGCCCCTGAGGGGGCAACTTTCAGCAATTTAGGGATGCCACAATGAAATTATATCTTAAAAATGAAAATAATGACCAAAATTCACAGCACTGTCCCAACTAAAGCACACCTTATCGGGCTTAATTCCACCGTCATCTGCTCAACCATGAAACTAAAACCAACAGTTTACTGACTGATTTCTGGTGAGAGGGTGTGGCTAAGGGGACATGGTGTAGCCAGATGGCATGACAATATGGGAAGTAACTCAAAAATCCAAAGTACAGTATGTCCTTAATTATTAAGAGACTCTTATAAAATGCTTTGTCCCAAACCTTTACATCTGTTCCTGGACTGTTGGCTCTTCCACACACATATTGCAAGCTGTTTATCTAGTGACATACTGTACCAGTGACAAACAGCAGAGATTGAACACAGGTATTATTGAAGCCTATAGATCTGGTCAGCTGTACATTTTAGCCAACAGGCAATATTAATGTAATACCAGCAATATTTCCTTGCAAATATACATAAAAAATAAGTCAATATATATTTTTAACATTGAATACAATAATTAAAAAAACATATACAATGGCTACACATTCTAGCTATTGTGTATCCTCAGTCTGGTTTCATTTTTACAGTGTATTAAAAGTCTGGCTATTAATTCCAAATGCAATAACTTCAGCTGAATTAATAAACTAGAATTTAAGGATTGCTATATCAGTTAATTATTTCATCACAGGTTATTGCAATTGCAATATTACTGTAGAATAAAAATCAGAATCACATTAATCTCAAACTGTGAAGAAGAGTTAATATGTATTGCTTATTATATATAAACATCAATAATAAAATAGATCTAAGGACAGAAATGTATAACCCATGGTATTCCCAGGACATGACATGTATAGGAGAACAATATCAAATAATAATAATAATAATAATAATAATAATAATGATATTAGTTCTATTTAAATGGCATTACACAGCCATCCTGATCCATTGTTCTACATGGTTTTTCCAGGGAAATATATTTGTCAAGAATAAATATATATATATATATATATATACACACATACTGTATATCAGTGGTTCCCCAAACTGTGTGCTATGGCTCCCTAGGGTGCTCGGGAACACTTGCAGGGGTGCCTTGGATTGGTTGTCAAGGACCAATTCAAATTATTTGTGGTCAATATAATAGGCAAAACTAGTGCTGGTGGCTGTCAGTCATACAATATGGGGACAAACAGAAGCAAATCTTGTCTCTCACCACACAATTGAGCCTAAGGATGACATATAAATTAAATTTACCTAAATTAAAATTTCTTTCTATATTTCTCAATAAGAAATTTTTGGCCTAGGGGTGCCGTGAAAAAAATTCTGATACTCTAGGGCGCCGTGATTCAAAAAGTTTGGAAACCACTGCTGTATATGTTTCTCTTGATTGCAGATCAGTGCGAGTGGGAAGATGTAGTTGGCATCCTGACAGACAAGATGCCGGGGAGGGTTAGGCATGTACCAGCAATATTTCCTTGCAAATATACATAAAAAATAAGTCAATATATATTTTTAACATTGAATACAATAATTAAAAATACATATACAATGGCTACACATTCTAGCTATTGTGTATCCTCTGTCTGGTTTCATTTTTACAGTGTATTAAAAGTCTGACTATTAATTCCAAATGCAATAACTGCAGCTGAATTAATGAACTAGAATTTAAGGATTGCTATATCAGTTAATTATTTCATCACAGGTTATTGCAATTACAATATTACTGTAGAATAAAAATCAGAATCACATTAATTTCAAACTGTGAAGAAGAGTTAATATGTATTGCTTCTTAAACTGTATATAAACATCGATAATAAAATAAATCTAAGGATAGAAATGTATAACCCATGGTATTCCCAGGACATGACATGTATAGAAGAACAATATCAAATAATAATAATAATAATAATAATAATAATAATATTAGTTCTATTTAAATGGCATTACACAGCTATCCTGATCCATTGTTCTACATGGTTTTTCCAGGAAAATATATTTGTCAAGAATATATATATATATATATATATATTTATATACATATACACACACACATATATATATCTATATATATTTATATATATACACACACACACACACACACACACACACACACACACACACACACACATATAACCATATATGTTTCTCTTTTAACTAGTGATTGCAGATCAGTGGGAGTGGGGAGATGTAGTTGGCATCCTGACAGACAAGATGCTGGGGAGGGTTAGACTGCGGGGGGAAGGTTAGGGTTAGGCACTAGGTGGATGGTTAGGATTAGGCTGCGGGCGGAAGGTTAGGGTTAGGCACTAGGTGGAGGGTTAGGCTGCGGGAGGGGAGGGTTAGGGTTATGGCAGTTGGGATGCCGCTGTCAGTATTCTGACCACCAGCATCACGTAGTCTGTTCAGATTATGTGCATGACTTAATTTGTTGTTTGTTTGTTTGTTTCTTATAACCAGATAGACTTCAAGGCTGTCCTCCTATTCAGTGAGATATGATGAGCATGTTCTTTTTCTGTATGTTGTCTTTTAAGTGCGTTGCAGCAGTGGGAGAGACACACGGTTTCATGCCACTGCACATGATGCAGCACAGCCAACGGGATCCGGACTGAAAGTTGACATTAACTAGGTTGACAATGTCTAGGTCGACCACTATTGGTCGACAGTAACTAGGTCGACAGGGTGTCTAGGTCGACAGGGTCTTTAGGTCGACATGTTCTAGGTCGACAGGTCAAAAGGTCGACATGAGTTTTTCACAATTCTTTTTCTTTTTTTTAACGTTTTCATACTTAACGATCCACGTGGACTACGATTGGAACGGTAATCTGTGCCGAGCGAATCGGTAGCGGAGCGAAGGCACCATGCCCGAAGCATGGCGAGCGAAGCGAGCCATGCGAGGGGACGCGGTGCACTAATTGGGGTTCCCGGTCACTCTACGAAGAAAACGACACCAAAATAACATTAAAAATTCATGTCGACCTTTTGACCTGTCGACCTAGAACATGTCGACCTAAAGACCCTGTCGACCTAGTTACTGTCGACCAATAGTGGTCGACCTAGACATTTTTGACCTAGTTACTGTCGACTTTCAATACCACACCCCAGCCAATGATGATTACATTTTAGATGGGACTGTACTACTACTGCTGTGGGCGAGTCATGGTGCTGATCTGACCAGCATAAAGAGAGATTATTTGTAGTCACTGAACTTTGCAGTTTATAGTGCCTGTCTTCTGTTGAGGCTTACTCAGACCATTGCAGTTTCTCATCAGATATGGGGACAAGATCGAAATTGTCATTATTTTAATTTAATATGGGTTACATACAGATATGTCAAATATGGTTGTGTTAATGCAGTAAGCTTTCAGTCAGAAGGGAAGGAGTAATAATGGAAGTCGCAATTCAGTCACAGTGAACTGCCAGCAACACAGATGTACAGATGGAGCCATCTTTATCTTGGTCTTCAATCAGATTAATTGAGCCAGGGCAGTCAGACTTAATCCCCTGCTGTAATGACTTAACCCCCTGATGTATTGTTCTCTCTGTATTGTATTGCATCTGAGAACAATAGATGAAAGGTTTATACTAATAAACTGTGGTGTGCCTAGGTGCAGCAGAGAAGCCAAGATGAGCGTGGCTCCATCTGTATCTGTCAACAGCAAAATTAAAGAGAGATATAGAGACCTCATTCTAACACTAGAGGATGGCAACATCTTTCTGACTATCAAGTACTAATGATAAACTAATGGAGCTACTATATATTATATCTAATAAGGGACATTAAAATAGCTCATATCTCAGAAGTAGTCTTCAACTATTACAGGACAAGAATAACAGCATTTCTTCAGTGCATTGCTGTTATTAATATGGTACATTATCATGCATGCACTAACAGTATTTACTATATATTTATCAAGGGCCCAGACCATGCACTCGCTAATGAATAACCAGTTCTAAGCTTGGGCCCCTAACATTGCTTTCCCTGCTGGGTCCGTCATGCCCCTGTCCGCCTCTGGTTTGCTGGACCATTGATTGCTTGATTTCTGACATGAATCTCTTTTTATTTAGGAAATTTGCTGATATAGATCTTATTATTTCTATGCTCTCTTTAATTGCTTACTGTTTTATTATTGTAATTTCAACCTATAGAGATTTTGAGTTACTTTTGTATTTCTACAATTTATATGTTTCTATGGTATCACTTTGGTAGCCATGCCTCCTGAAGAATGTTTGTACAACGGCACCACAGTGCAATTGTGATGTCACTGAGACTCCACTGGGAAAGCTTACACTCCTTTCTGGAACTTATATAACCAAACTATTCCATTCCAGCTACTTAATAGATCAGGGATACACTAACCTGACCAGAGTTCCTTCAGCAGTTTAAGTAAGTACAGGCAACTTTTTATCTCATTTTCTGGACATAAGAGCAATGTCACTAAGGAAATATAAGCTATGGCATAGTGGGGCAGATGTGTTATGCCTGAAGAAGGCAAAGGAAGTGTTAAACCAGTGATAAGTGCAAGGTGATAACGCACCAGCCAATCAGATCCTAACTGTTAATTTACATATTGGAGCTGATTGACTGGTGTGTTATTACCTTGTGTTTATCACTGCTTTATCACTTCTTTATGCCTTCTCCAGGTTAATATATCTGCCCCAGTGTTCTACAGATGTGTCCACTTACATCTTTGCTTTTTTACCAATTTGGCACAACATGCAAAACACAGCTAAGCTATTTTTCACGAGTAGCGAGTGGATAAATGTTAAAATTTTTATTTGCCATATTAGAATATGTATAAAGTAATATATTAAAGAAGCAAATTAAGAAAAATCACAAGGCATGGATAAATCTCTGAGTCTAAGGCATGCAAAACTGTGCCATACATGGCGGGATATAGCAAAGATGTATGTGGACACATCTGTATATCAAGCCCTGGGCCTCACTCAGACATGTAAGCACTGCCAATGCTGGCAGGGCTGCCATCAGGGGAGACTACCGGGACTGGAGTCCTGGACCCTGACAAAGAGGGGCTCCAAAGTGGCCCATCCCTGGTTCCTAAAGCTGATACCTACTAATGTCAATGATTGCAGCATTGAATGCACCTGTTGTTAACGCTGGTGCACCTACTATCATCAGCGCCACTGATATGGTGGCCCAGAGTTCCTGTGTCTGTGTCAGATTAGAAGGTAGCCAGCTGGAAAGGGTTTTCCATCTCCCCGCCTGTAGTTGTGGAGCGGCAGCAGCACCATTAGGAGACTTCACTGCTCTCACGAATGCTTTTCTCGGCTGCCCCTCCTCATCTTTGGCTTGCAGTTGAGTTTGAGCTTCAGTGTCCTGAAGGCTGGCATCCTTGGGCTGTTGGAACTCTGCATGCTGCTCCTGTGTGTTTCTCCTGCACCTCCATGTTTTCCAGCACATGGCAGTTGCCCACTGTATGTCCTCTACCTGCTCTGCTGTGCTCTTTGCTGGTGGGTTGCACTTCAGCTGCCTTACCCATTGCTGGCTGCTGATGGGTGGTGTTTGTGTGGCTTGAGTCAAAGGGGGGCCCTGGCTGTGCCTGGCCACTTGCTGGTGTTGTTTGTGGGTGCACTTTCTCTGTTCCTGCCACCATACATGCAGTATGCCTTTGGCTCCCCCTTCCGTGTGTGTATGGTGCAATGTGGCTGAACCGTGGAATGACAGGTGAGCACAGTTTTTTTGTCGTGTTGAGTTGTCTGAGGCATATGAGCATGTTAGTACTGGTGGGGTTGTGGAATGTGTGTGGTCCATTTGGAGGGGTGGCTGCCTGTTTCATCTGTTCTGGGCCTGCAATTTCTGATGGCAGCCCTGTATGCTGGACATGGTGGAGCGATTTATTGCTACTGCACATACGTATAAGTTGCACTGTGCATGTGTCTCAATTGTGTCCATGCAGAGATGCAATTCTAATTTTAGGCACCCTGTTGGCGAAGTGCATTGAAAATATAGTAGGTATTCCTGGGCGGTACAGGGAGGTGGCTTAGTATATTCACAGAGATGGTCTGTCATATGGGTGAGTTACGTAAATGTCTCTAGCATATTATCGAAAGTGAAAATGTACATAGATGCTCAACAGCTCACATAGAAGGCCAAACTCAGATGGAGAAACTGCATCTGTGTCATAGGGCTTTTGCAAGTTTTAATAGTGTGACCAATGGTGGAATCTAAGGATGCACCAATAGGAATGGATGCTGGATGCTGAAAGTGGACATCGCAGTGCTTATATATTTGGATGCACGGATGTACAGAAGGGAAGGACTAATTAAGTCCTTAATTAACTAATTAAGTCCATAAGGGGGCCCCCTATGTTTTCTAATGCCATTTGCACCAGTCAGGATGTTTTTATCTTAAACAGATGTGTCTACGATTACCTTTCTGAAAACAGTGCCATGGAACTCAATTTAGCAGGACATAAATTCCATGTGTTGTTGTGCTATGATGTTGTGCCATAGCAATTTATAGTTTCACCACTGGGTGGTCAGTGCATCATGCAATGTAGCTTCAACCCACATTTGCTGTAGAACAGAATTTTTCCAAGTATAGAAAGAGGACAAATGAAGGATGTTTACTAGACACCAAGGTAGTCTAGTGGACTAATGCTTTGATTTAGTAAACCAAGCACCCAAGTTCAGATCCTGGAAAGCAACTTTATTTTATATACATTTTAATTCTTAAAAAAAGAGTTTAGATATAAGCAGTGGTTTTGTTCAAAGGAAATTATTTTTTTTCAGGAATGGCAAACGGTATTGTGATTACTTTCACAACACTTATGGTGGGGGAGGGGCACACAGAGCCACTGCTGGCTGTGATCAGGGAGGTGGTGTGGAGGAAGAGACCTGCTTTGAATTCATTGCTAAAGCTGTCCATACATTGAATGATATTGTTCCAACCAGCCAACTCTGACTCTGTCTCTCTCCCCTGACTCTCTCTCAGTGTCTGTCTCCCTCTAACTTTATCTCTCTCCCTTTGACTCTACTGTATTTCTCTCCTCCTGACTCTCTTCCTTGACTCTGTATTTTAGTGTCTCTCTAATTTTGACTCTCACCCCTCGACTCTATTGCTCTCCCCCTGACTTTGTGTCTCTCCCTCTGATTTTGTCTCTCTCCCTGCCTCTATCACTCTCCCATGACTCTATATATCTCCCTCTGATACTGCTGTATCTCTCTCCCCTGACTCTCTATCTCAGTGTCTCTCTCCCCCTGATTTTGTATATCTACCCGAATTTCTCTCTACCCCTTAATATCTCTCTCATATGACTGTCTCAGTCTCTCTCTCTCTTTAACTCTGTCTCTCTCCTTGACTTTATCTTTCTCCACCTGACTCTCTCTCTCACATGATTCTGTTTCATGATCTCACTCCATCTGACTTTGTCTCTCTCCCTCTAACTCTATCTCTCTTCTTGATTCTATCTATCTCCCCTTAACTATCTCTCTGTGTCTCTGTCCCCTGACTTTGTCTCTCTCCCCATGACTCTATCGCTTTCCCCCTGACTCTGTCTATCAGTGTGTCTTTCCCTGTACTTTGTCTCTCTCCACATGCCTCTATCCTTCTCCATATGACTATCTCTTTCCCTCTGATTCTACTGTATCTCTCTCCTCCTGACTTTCTCTTCCCTGACTTTGTCTCTCAGTGTCTCCCACTCTCTGATTTTGTCTTTCTCCTAGACTCTATCGCTCTCCCCTGACTCTGCCTCTCAGTGTCTCTCCCTCTGTTTTTGTCTCTCTCCCTGACTCTGTCTCTCTCCCTCTGACTCTACTGTTTCTGTCTCCTCTTGACTCTGTATCTCAGTGTCTCTTTCCCTCTGACATTGTCTCTCTCCCTCTAAGTCTATCTCTCTCATTGACTATTTATCTCCCTTGACTATCTCTCTATGTCTCTCCCCTGACTTTGTCTCTCTCCGCCTGACACTATTACTCTCCCCCTAACTCTCTCAATTTGTCTTTCCCTCTTACTTTGTCTCTTACCATATGACTCTATTCCTCTCCCTCTGACTATCTCTCTCCCTCTGATTCTACTGTATATCTCCTCCTGGCTCTCTCTTCCCTGACTCTGTCACTCAGGAGCAGATGTATTAATCCTGGAGAAGTGATAAAGCAGTGATAAGTGCAAGGTGATAATGCAACAGCCAATCAGCTCTTAACTGTAAATTTACATATTTCAGTTGATTGGCTGGTGCGCTATCACCTTGCAGTTATCACTGCTTTATCACTACTCCATGCTTAATACATCTGATTTCAAAAACTGAAAACAGTTTTCAACAATCGCTAGTATCAGATGGTGATAGCAGTTATAGTAGGACCTTTTACTGTACAGTATGTGTATGTAAAGTCTGCAGGCCATTTTATAAGCCTGGCTACCTAATTTGGACCTGATTGTAGCAGCAATTTTGTTAGCAGATGGGCAAAAACATGTGTACTGCAGGGGATTGCTTTACCAGCAATTGCCTCCAGAAAGTACACAGGGACCTGTAATGGTAAACTCCAGTGGGGACGAATTAATACTCTGTGAGGAGGAGGATATACACACTAAAAGGGGTGAGGAATTGGAGGATGCGGATGAGATAGACATCTTGCCTCTGTAGAGCCAGTTTGTGCAAGAAGAGATTGATTGCTTCTATTTTAGAGGGGGCCAAAACAAACCAGTCATTTCAGCCACAGTCATGTGGCAGACCCTGTCGCTGAAATGATTGGTTTGTTAAAGTGTGCATGTCCTGTTTATACAACGTAAGGGTGGGTGGGAGGGCCCAAGGAATGGCTCAAGGACAATTCCATCTTGCACCTCTTTTTCTTCTTTGCATCATGTGCTGTTTGGGGACTATTTTATTAAGTGCCATCTTGTCTGCAACTGCAGTGCCACTCCTAGATGGGCCAGGTGTTTGTGCCGCACACTTTTATCACTTAGCTTACTCATACAGCTACCTCATTGCACCTCTTTTAGTTATTTGCATGATGTGCTGTTTGGGGCCTAGTTTTTTAAAGTGCCATCCTGTCTGCAACTGCAGTGCCACCCCTAGATGGGCCAGGTGTTTGTGCCACACAATTGTGTCGCTTAGCGTAGCCATACAGCTACCTCATTGCACCTCTATTACTTCTTTGCATGATGTGCTGTTTGGGTCCGAGTTTTTTAAAATGCTATCATGTGTGCAACTGCAGTGCCACTCCTAGATGGGCTAGGTATTTGTGCCGCACACTTTTGTCGCTTTTCTAAGTCATACAGCTACCTCATTGCACCTCTTTTTCTTCTTTGCATGATGTGCTGTTTGGGGTCTAGTTTTTTAAGTGCCATCCTATATGCAACTGCAGTGCCACTCCAAGATGGTCCAGGTGTTTGTGCCGCACACTTGTGTCGCTTCGCTCAGTCATACAGCTGCCTTAGTGCAACTTTTAGGCCTAAAAACAATATTGTGAGGTGTGAGGTGTTCAGAATAGACTGTAAATGAGTGGAAATGAATGTTATTGAGGTTACTAATACCGTAGAATCAAAATTACCCCCAAATTCTGTGATTTTAGATGTATTTATGTATTTTTTTTTAAATCATCCAGATCCAAAAACAAAACACGAAAGAGTGGTTTTGTTAAAACAAATCCAGATCCAAAACACGAGGATGGAATTAGAACTAAAACCAAAACACGAAAGTGCCCGCCGCACATCTCAAGTTCAGATATGCTGGCACTCTCGGGACTTAATTTGCAGCAAAATAAATCCAGTAGATGGCGGTGCTTACTCCAACGTTTTAGTTTATTTTCAAACCATTTTCAAGGATACAAGAAAACAACCATACATGTTCTTACCTATATAGGATAACATCCAGTGATCTCTGACGTCATCGGGAGCAGACGCCGTTTGCAGGGACAGCGGCATGGAGATCACTGGATGTTATCCTATAAAGGTAAGAACATGTATGGTTGTTTTTTTGTATACTTGAAAATGGTAAGCACCGCCATTACTGCAGATTAAGTCCCGATAGTGCCACTTGCATATCTGAACTGTATATGTATGTGTGTGTGTATATATATATATATATATATATATATATACAGAAAATTCAGCACTCACCATAGCTCACTTATCTTCACAACATCAATAACTAAATGATGGGGGTTTAGTTAGTGAATTGGCCAATGCATGGAAGCCTGCAAACTGATCCCCAAGGTACCCCACCTTCATGCAGGTCCTACACTATCACAGAGTCTTAAAAATTAAAAACCTGGCAACTGCATCACACATAATATAACTGCAGATATGCCTACTTGGTTTAATGTGCACCTGCCACATACCTTATGGCTTTTAAAGGTACACTAGTCACCTGATACTGGCTGATAAATTACTAAGGAGCAGCTGACACAGGTTTAGGACAATTGAGTTTACATAGGGGTGCATGAAAAAGCTTGTGGCCACAGTTAATAAGAGTTAACCAAAGAGTAACCCTGCAATATACAAACAAATAAAAAAAACACAGCACTTGCCACCCCAGAAGCGGGGTGCAATGTCTGCACTCACCACTCATAGGGTGGGGTGCATGTATCCCATGGCCACCTACTTAAATATATTGTACTGTAAGCAGAGAGCTGCACACTTAGCTCTTACAAAGTTTGTCAAGTCATATTTGTAAACCAAGTACGTATGATACAGGTTTAAGCTAGTATAAATCCTGGCACATATGCTATTGTTTTCGCAAAACTGAAAAACATGCTAACTGGGCAGAGCAGGATGCATATTGAGATTTGTCTGTCAGAGGACAGTACATAAAATGCAGATTTTGGACGGTATCCTATTACAAGTGATAAAACATTGGGTGCGAAAAATATCATTTTTTCACACTTTTTCCCTTTTGTTTCACTGATGTGTTTTTTTTTACAGGCTATCCAATTAGGATCGCCCGTGAAAAACCGCTTTCCTCCAGAAAACACACAGGTTCATTGAAACCTGTATGTTTTCATGAGAAACAGCCCCATTTTCGCTTAAAAATGGGTCTGTTTCCGGGGATTTGGTTTCTCCTGCTGTGGAGCCGGCACCTGGTGCAGTACAGAAAAACCCTGATAAACCACAGCTATTGCTGATAGGATAATAGGATAGCCCTGGGAGATATCATTACCCACAGTAATGTACCGCAGGTAATTGTATATCCCCCTTTATTGGACGCACTTAATGTCAGATTTTTTTACTGCCAACACAAAAAAAGTCCTTACTGTAGTCTTTGCAAAGTCCATACAAAAGGTTCATTTCACTGTACAGGTTAGACATTTTTCAGTTCATATTTGCGCAATGACACCCATTCGTCTGCTTTCTTCTGTAGTTGAATCCACTGCATGTCACTCTGTAATGGGTTTTCTCCTGTGCACATTCAGTAGGTGAATATTCCTTCCTAGGAGCAGGAACAGTCTGATTCTGCGTAATTTCTTTAAATTCCCTTGCTGCTTTTTCATTTCGGAATTCTGCTTACTTGTCGGCTATGCAAACAATAAAACAAGCGTAAAAGCGCTGTTCCTGTAGACACAGAGGTGTATTTAAATTAATAGATGAATAGGGTATAATTTATGATTTTTACCATACTAGCTGCTGGTTTCCTTAAGGATAGACAACACACCATTATTATATTTTTTCTTTACTACATTTTATGTTATTTTGAGTTAAAATATTGATGTACTCCTTGAAACCACCTCTTGGGATACACTTACTAGAGGTTGAGATCCAAGGTTATCAAAAATATTACTCAGCACACTTAACAGCAGTTACAAACAACAAACAGCAATACAGTGATATACAGAATGTTACTAGTAAAATGAACCCAGCATATGCTAGGTCACCGCAGTCCCATTCAGCTCTGCTCCTGCCTTGCTGTAATACTAACCTATTTATTTATTTTATTTATTAACAGTTTCTTATATAGCGGAGCATATTCTGTTGCGCTTTACAACTGGGGCAACAGTAATAAAACATAACGGGGTAATAACAGACAGACCCAGAAGTAGAAGGGCCTTCTCGCAAGCTTACAATCTATAGGGAAATATGCATTGATACACAAGGATTTGTGCTACCTATTGCATAATGATCCTTCTAGATTGCAAAGGTTCTTAATGGGCTGTAGGATATGATCACTCAGCAATGTTGGCCAAGGGTCAGGAGGATGTGAAAGCAAACAAAGAAAAAATATGTGAGGTTTATGTTTGGACTGTACACAGAGGATGTAGGGCCTAATTCAGACCTGATCGCAAAAGATCTTTCTCTAATGGGCAAAACCATGTGCAATACAGGTGGGACAGATATAACATGTGCAGAGAAAGTTAGATTTGTGTGGGTTATTTTGTTGTTCTGCAGGGTAAATACTAGAGATGAGCGGGTTCGGTTTCTTTGAATCCGAACCCGCACGAACTTCACTTTTTTTTTTCACGGGTCCGAGCGACTCGGATCTTCCCGCCTTGCTCGGTTAACCCGAGCGCGCCCGAACGTCATCATGACGCTGTCGGATTCTCGCGAGACTCGGATTCTATATAAGGAGCCGCGCGTCGCCGCCATTTTCACACGTGCATTGAGATTGATAGGGAGAGGACGTGGCTGGCGTCCTCTCCATTAGAATAGATTAGAAGAGAGAGAGAGAGAGAGAGATTGTGCAGACAGAGTTTACCACAGTGACCAGTGCAGTTGTTGTTAAGTTAACTTTTATTTAATATATCCGTTCTCTGCTATATCCGTTCTCTGCCTGAAAAAAACGATACACAGCAGTCACACAGTGTGACTCAGTCTGTGTGCACTCAGCTCAGCCCAGTGTGCTGCACATCAATGTATAAAAGCTTATAATAATTGTGGGGGAGACTGGGGAGCACTGCAGGTTGTTATAGCAGGAGCCAGGAGTACATAATATTATATTAATTTAAAATTAAACAGTGCACACTTTTGCTGCAGGAGTGCCACTGCCAGTGTGACTAGTGGTGACCAGTGCCTGACCACCAGTATAGTAGTATATTGTTGTATACTATCTCTTTATCAACCAGTCTATATTAGCAGCAGACACAGTACAGTGCGGTAGTTCACGGCTGTGGCTACCTCTGTGTCGGCAGTCGGCACTCGGCAGGCAGTCCGTCCATCCATAATTGTATAATTATATACCACCTAACCGTGGTATTTTTTTTTCTTTCTTTATACCGTCGTCATAGTCATACTAGTTGTTACGAGTATACTACTATCTCTTTATCAACCAGTGTACAGTGCGGTAGTTCACGGCTGTGGCTACCTCTGTGTCGGCAGTCGGCAGGCAGTCCGTCCATCCATAATTGTATTATTATAATATATACCACCTAACCGTGGTTTTTTTTTCATTCTTTATACCGTCATAGTGTCATACTAGTTGTTACGAGTATACTACTATCTCTTTATCAACCAGTGTACAGTGCGGTAGTTCACGGCTGTGGCTACCTCTGTGTCGGCAGTCGGCAGGCAGTCCGTCCATCCATAATTGTATTATAATATATACCACCTAACCGTGGTTTTTTTTTCATTCTTTATACCGTCATAGTGTCATACTAGTTGTTACGAGTATACTACTATCTCTTTATCAACCAGTGTACAGTGCGGTAGTTCACGGCTGTGGCTACCTCTGTGTCGGCAGTCGGCAGGCAGTCCGTCCATCCATAATTGTATTATAATATATACCACCTAACCGTGGTTTTTTTTTCATTCTTTATACCGTCATAGTCAGTCATACTAGTTGTTACGAGTATACTACTATCTCTTTATCAACCAGTGTACAGTGCGGTAGTTCACGGCTGTGGCTACCTCTGTGTCGGCACTCGGCAGGCAGTCCGTCCATCCATAATTGTATTATAATATATACCACCTAACCGTGGTTTTTTTTTCATTCTTTATACCGTCATAGTGTCATACTAGTTGTTACGAGTATACTACTATCTCTTTATCAACCAGTGTACAGTGCGGTAGTTCACGGCTGTGGCTACCTCTGTGTCGGCAGTCGGCAGGCAGTCCGTCCATCCATAATTGTATTATAATATATACCACCTAACAAGTGGTTTTTTTTTCATTCTTTATACCGTCATAGTGTCATACTAGTTGTTACGAGTATACTACTATCTCTTTATCAACCAGTGTACAGTGCGGTAGTTCACGGCTGTGGCTACCTCTGTGTCGGAACTCGGCAGGCAGTCCGTCCATCCATAATTGTATTATAATATATACCACCTAACCGTGGTTTTTTTTTCATTCTTTATACCGTCATAGTCAGTCATACTAGTTGTTACGAGTATACTACTATCTCTTTATCAACCAGTGTACAGTGCGGTAGTTCACGGCTGTGGCTACCTCTGTGTCGGAACTCGGCAGGCAGTCTGTCCATCCATAATTGTATTACAATATATACCACCTAACCGTGGTTTTTTTTTCATTCTTTATACCGTCATAGTCAGTCATACTAGTTGTTACGAGTATACTACTATCTCTTTATCAACCAGTGTACAGTGCGGTAGTTCACGGCTGTGGCTACCTCTGTGTCGGAACTCGGCAGGCAGTCCGTCCATCCATAATTGTATTACAATATATACCACCTAACCGTGGTTTTTTTTTCATTCTTTATACCGTCATAGTCAGTCATACTAGTTGTTACGAGTATACTACTATCTCTTTATCAACCAGTGTACAGTGCGGTAGTTCACGGCTGTGGCTACCTCTGTGTCGGAACTCGGCAGGCAGTCCGTCCATCCATAATTGTATTATTATAATATATACCACCTAACCGTGGTTTTTTTTTCATTCTTTATACCGTCATAGTGTCATACTAGTTGTTACGAGTATACTACTATCTCTTTATCAACCAGTGTACAGTGCGGTAGTTCACGGCTGTGGCTACCTCTGTGTCGGCAGTCGGCAGGCAGTCCGTCCATCCATAATTGTATTATAATATATACCACCTAACCGTGGTTTTTTTTTCATTCTTTATACCGTCATAGTCAGTCATACTAGTTGTTACGAGTATACTACTATCTCTTTATCAACCAGTGTACAGTGCGGTAGTTCACGGCTGTGGCTACCTCTGTGTCGGCACTCGGCAGGCAGTCCGTCCATCCATAATTGTATTACAATATATACCACCTAACAGTGGTTTTTTCATACCACCTAACCGTGGCAGTCCGTCCATAATTGTATACTAGTATCCAATCCATCCATCTCCATTGTTTACCTGAGGTGCCTTTTAGTTCTGCCTATAAAATATGGAGAACAAAAAAGTTGAGGTTCCAAAATTAGGGAAAGATCAAGATCCACTTCCACCTCGTGCTGAAGCTGCTGCCACTAGTCATGGCCGAGACGATGAAATGCCAGCAACGTCGTCTGCCAAGGCCGATGCCCAATGTCATAGTACAGAGCATGTCAAATCCAAAACACCAAATATCAGAAAAAAAAGGACTCCAAAACCTAAAATAAAATTGTCGGAGGAGAAGCGTAAACTTGCCAATATGCCATTTACCACACGGAGTGGCAAGGAACGGCTGAGGCCCTGGCCTATGTTCATGGCTAGTGGTTCAGCTTCACATGAGGATGGAAGCACTCAGCCTCTCGCTAGAAAACTGAAAAGACTCAAGCTGGCAAAAGCACCGCAAAGAACTGTGCGTTCTTTGAAATCCCAAATCCACAAGGAGAGTCCAATTGTGTCGGTTGCGATGCCTGACCTTCCCAACACTGGACGTGAAGAGCATGCGCCTTCCACCATTTGCACGCCCCCTGCAAGTGCTGGAAGGAGCACCCGCAGTCCAGTTCCTGATAGTCAGATTGAAGATGTCAGTGTTGAAGTACACCAGGATGAGGAGGATATGGGTGTTGCTGGCGCTGGGGAGGAAATTGACCAGGAGGATTCTGATGGTGAGGTGGTTTGTTTAAGTCAGGCACCCGGGGAGACACCTGTTGTCCGTGGGAGGAATATGGCCGTTGACATGCCAGGTGAAAATACCAAAAAAATCAGCTCTTCGGTGTGGAGGTATTTCACCAGAAATGCGGACAACAGGTGTCAAGCCGTGTGTTCCCTTTGTCAAGCTGTAATAAGTAGGGGTAAGGACGTTAACCACCTCGGAACATCCTCCCTTATACGTCACCTGCAGCGCATTCATAATAAGTCAGTGACAAGTTCAAAAACTTTGGGTGACAGCGGAAGCAGTCCACTGACCAGTAAATCCCTTCCTCTTGTAACCAAGCTCACGCAAACCACCCCACCAACTCCCTCAGTGTCAATTTCCTCCTTCCCCAGGAATGCCAATAGTCCTGCAGGCCATGTCACTGGCAAGTCTGACGAGTCCTCTCCTGCCTGGGATTCCTCCGATGCATCCTTGCGTGTAACGCCTACTGCTGCTGGCGCTGCTGTTGTTGCCGCTGGGAGTCGATGGTCATCCCAGAGGGGAAGTCGTAAGCCCACTTGTACTACGTCCAGCAAGCAATTGACTGTTCAACAGTCCTTTGCGAGGAAGATGAAATATCACAGCAGTCATCCTACTGCAAAGCGGATAACTGAGGCCTTGGCATCCTGGGTGGTGAGAAACGTGGTTCCGGTATCCATCATTACTGCAGAGCCAACTAGAGACTTGTTGGAGGTACTGTGTCCCCGGTACCAAATACCATCTAGGTTCCATTTCTCTAGGCAGGCGATACCGAAAATGTACACAGACCTCAGAAAAAGAGTCACCAGTGTCCTAAAAAATGCAGCTGTACCCAATGTCCACTTAACCACGGACATGTGGACAAGTGGAGCAGGGCAGGGTCAGGACTATATGACTGTGACAGCCCACTGGGTAGATGTATGGACTCCCGCCGCAAGAACAGCAGCGGCGGCACCAGTAGCAGCATCTCGCAAACGCCAACTCTTTCCTAGGCAGGCTACGCTTTGTATCACCGCTTTCCAGAATACGCACACAGCTGAAAACCTCTTACGGCAACTGAGGAAGATCATCGCGGAATGGCTTACCCCAATTGGACTCTCCTGTGGATTTGTGGCATCGGACAACGCCAGCAATATTGTGTGTGCATTAAATATGGGCAAATTCCAGCACGTCCCATGTTTTGCACATACCTTGAATTTGGTGGTGCAGAATTTTTTTAAAAATGACAGGGGCGTGCAAGAGATGCTGTCGGTGGCCAGAAAAATTGCGGGACACTTTCGGCGTACAGGCACCACGTACAGAAGACTGGAGCACCACCAAAAACTACTGAACCTGCCCTGCCATCATCTGAAGCAAGAAGTGGTAACGAGGTGGAATTCAACCCTCTATATGTTTCAGAGGTTGGAGGAGCAGCAAAAGGCCATTCAAGCCTATACAATTGAGCACGATATAGGAGATGGAATGCACCTGTCTCAAGTGCAGTGGAGAATGATTTCAACGTTGTGCAAGGTTCTGATGCCCTTTGAACTTGCCACACGTGAAGTCAGTTCAGACACTGCCAGCCTGAGTCAGGTCATTCCCCTCATCAGGCTTTTGCAGAAGAAGCTGGAGGCATTGAAGAAGGAGCTAACACGGAGCGATTCCGCTAGGCATGTGGGACTTGTGGATGCAGCCCTTAATTCGCTTAACAAGGATTCACGGGTGGTCAATCTGTTGAAATCAGAGCACTACATTTTGGCCACCGTGCTCGATCCTAGATTTAAAGCCTACCTTGGATCTCTCTTTCCGGCAGACACAGGTCTGCTGGGGTTGAAAGACCTGCTGGTGACAAAATTGTCAAGTCAAGCGGAACGCGACCTGTCAACATCTCCTCCTTCACATTCTCCCGCAACTGGGGGTGCGAGGAAAAGGCTCAGAATTCCGAGCCCACCCGCTGGCGGTGATGCAGGGCAGTCTGGAGCGACTGCTGATGCTGACATCTGGTCCGGACTGAAGGACCTGACAACGATTACGGACATGTCGTCTACTGTCACTGCATATGATTCTCTCAACATTGATAGAATGGTGGAGGATTATATGAGTGACCGCATCCAAGTAGGCACGTCACACAGTCCGTACTTATACTGGCAGGAAAAAGAGGCAATTTGGAGGCCCTTGCACAAACTGGCTTTATTCTACCTAAGTTGCCCTCCCACAAGTGTGTACTCCGAAAGAGTGTTTAGTGCCGCCGCTCACCTTGTCAGCAATCGGCGTACGAGGTTACATCCAGAAAATGTGGAGAAGATGATGTTCATTAAAATGAATTATAATCAATTCCTCCGCGGAGACATTGACCAGCAGCAATTGCCTCCACAAAGTACACAGGGAGCTGAGATGGTGGATTCCAGTGGGGACGAATTGATAATCTGTGAGGAGGGGGATGTACACGGTGATATATCGGAGGGTGAAGATGAGGTGGACATCTTGCCTCTGTAGAGCCAGTTTGTGCAAGGAGAGATTAATTGCTTCTTTTTTGGGGGGGGTCCAAACCAACCCGTCATATCAGTCACAGTCGTGTGGCAGACCCTGTCACTGAAATGATGGGTTGGTTAAAGTGTGCATGTCCTGTTTTGTTTATACAACATAAGGGTGGGTGGGAGGGCCCAAGGATAATTCCATCTTGCACCTCTTTTTTCTTTTCTTTTTCTTTGCATCATGTGCTGATTGGGGAGGGTTTTTTGGAAGGGACATCCTGCGTGACACTGCAGTGCCACTCCTAGATGGGCCCGGTGTTTGTGTCGGCCACTAGGGTCGCTAATCTTACTCACACAGCTACCTCATTGCGCCTCTTTTTTTCTTTGCGTCATGTGCTGTTTGGGGAGGGTTTTTTGGAAGGGACATCCTGCGTGACACTGCAGTGCCACTCCTAGATGGGCCCGGTGTTTGTGTCGGCCACTAGGGTCGCTAATCTTACTCACACAGTCAGCTACCTCATTGCGCCTCTTTTTTTCTTTGCGTCATGTGCTGTTTGGGGAGGGTTTTTTGGAAGGGCCATCCTGCGTGACACTGCAGTGCCACTCCTAGATGGGCCCGGTGTTTGTGTCGGCCACTAGGGTCGCTAATCTTACTCACACAGCTACCTCATTGCGCCTCTTTTTTTCTTTGCGTCATGTGCTGTTTGGGGAGGGTTTTTTGGAAGGGCCATCCTGCGTGACACTGCAGTGCCACTCCTAGATGGGCCCGGTGTTTGTGTCGGCCACTAGGGTCGCTAATCTTACTCACACAGCTACCTCATTGCGCCTCTTTTTTTCTTTGCGTCATGTGCTGTTTGGGGAGGGTTTTTTGGAAGGGACATCCTGCGTGACACTGCAGTGCCACTCCTAGATGGGCCCGGTGTTTGTGTCGGCCACTAGGGTCGCTTATCTTACTCACACAGCGACCTCGGTGCAAATTTTAGGACTAAAAATAATATTGTGAGGTGTGAGGTATTCAGAATAGACTGAAAATGAGTGTAAATTATGGTTTTTGAGGTTAATAATACTTTGGGATCAAAATGACCCCCAAATTCTATGATTTAAGCTGTTTTTTAGTGTTTTTGGAAAAAAACACCCGAATCCAAAACACACCCGAATCCGACAAAAATAATTCGGTGAGGTTTTGCCAAAACGCGTTCGAACCCAAAACACGGCCGCGGAACCGAACCCAAAACCAAAACACAAAACCCGAAAAATTTCAGGCGCTCATCTCTAGTAAATACTGGCTTCTTTATTTTTATACTGCAATTTAATTACAGTTTGAACACACCCCACCCAAATCTAACTCTCTCTGCACATGTTATATCTACACTGCACATGATTTTGGCCATTAGAGAAAAGTTTGCTGTACAGGTCTGAATTAGTCCCATAATTAGATAGGAGACATTGAAGGTTACATGTGTGGGCCATGAATTTGATAAGCTTGTCTGAATAGGTGAGTTTTCAGGGAACGTTTGAAAGTATGGAGACTAGATATGATTCTTATAGTGCGTGGGAGGGCATTCCACAGAGTGGGTGCAGCACAGAAAAATTCCTGTAATTTTGAGTTTAATCAAGTTATGCATGTGGATAAGCGAGGTCGGGTAGGGAGATATTTTGAAATGAACGAAGAGATGTATGTTGACGCAGTTTTGTTAACAGCCTTGTATGTAAGTAGAAGTATTTTATATTGAATATGGTAGAATACCGGTAACCAATGGAGGGACTGAAAGTGGATCTGCAGATTATGAATGTTTAGCGAGGAAAATCAGCTGCTGCTGCATTCAAAATGGATTGTAGTGGTGAGAGCCTGTTTTTGTGAAGACCAGTAAGGAGTCTATTGCAAATATCAATACGGGAGATAATAAGTGCATGGATAAGAGTTTTTGCAGTGTCTTGTGTATGATATGATCAAATTTTAGATATGTTTCTTATATGTAACATGATTTTGAGACAGATTGAATATGGGGAAGAAAGGACAGTTCAGATTCATGAATGATACGTAGGCAGCGAGCTTGTGGGGTAGGGTTGATTGTTGAGTTATCAACAGTGATAGAGATACCAGGTTGGTAACTTTTATTGGCTGGTGGAAATATCATTAATTCTGTTTTGAAAATATTAAATTTGAGGTGGCGAGATGACATCCAAGATGAAATGTCAGAAGGCATTCAGTGACACGACCCAATACAGACTGTGACAAATCTGGGGAGGATAGGTAGATTTGAGTATCATCCACGTACAGATGATACTTAAATTCGAAAGAACTGATTAATTTGCCAAGAAATATTGTATAGATTGAGAAAAGCAGAGTACCTAAGACTGAGCCTTGCAGTACTGATAGAGGTAGCGAAGAGGAGGTGGATTTCGAAAAATGAACACTGAAAGAGTGATTAGATAGGTAGGTTGTGAACCAAAAGAGGGCTGTGTCTTGAAGACTTAGGGAATGTAGTGTTTGTATGAGAAGAGAGTGGTCAACAGTGTACAAAGCAGCAGAGAGATGAAGGAGAATAAGTGAGTAATGGCCTCTAGATTTAGCAGTGAGCAGATCAATCACTATCTTAGTCAGTGCTGTTTCTGTGGAGTGTTGGGCATGAAAGTCTGACTGAAGTGGGTCCAATAAGTTGTGTGAGTTAAGAAAGTGTGTGAGGAAAATATAGGCAAGTCTCTCAAGTAGCTTGGATGGGCATGAGAGCTAAGAAATGGGACAGTAATTTGAGAGAGAATTTGTGTCAGATTTTTTTTTTTTTTAATGGGAGTAATCACTGCATGTTTGAACAGGGATGGAAAGATACAAGTAGACAGAGAGAGATTACAAACTTTAGTTACAATTGGTATGAGCAAGGGAGACAGAGCTTTTCTTATTTCTGAGGGTATATGATCAAGAGGTTAGGTAGTAGAGTAGGCACATGAGAAGAGTGTAGTAGTGTAGTGTAGAGAAGGTGCCAGAGGGTTCAGGAAGGGAATTGAGCAGGTCACTGGCTGTAGAAAAGCATACCATTTCATTTTGGATCTTATCAATTTTGTCCTTGAAATAGGAGGTGAGATCTTGTCCACTGATAGTAGCTGGTGGGATTGGTGAGGGAGGGATAAGAAATGTATTTAAATGTATTAAAAAGTTTCTTGGGGTTAGAGGCTTGAGCAGAGATGAGAGATTGGAAATATGTTTGTTTGGCAGTGTCCGCGGCATTACAATAAGAGTGATAAATGGTCGTATATGTTAGGAAGTCACTTGAAATACAAGATTTCTGCCACTGATGTTCTCCTTTATGTGAAAGATTTTGTAGGTGTCTTGTGAATTTAGAGTGCCACAATTGAGATCTAAGTCTAAGGGGAGTGTAATGGGTAGCTGTGCCCAACCCTACTTCTGCTACACATGTCCATTTCAGGAATTCTATTCCTGATCATTATACAGATATACAATGAGCAACCCTCTGTAGGGATACTAGTCAGTTACTTACTGCTAATAGTTGAATATGTTTCTTTAATTGTAATCTTAGATTTATTTAATTACATCATGAGATTCTGTGCATTATTATTATCATCATCATCATCATCATCATCATTTACTTGTAGCATCAGCATATTCCACTGTTTTTTGTTTTATGCACACAAAGTGGGCTCACAAAAGAATACACATTTGTTATCTATCATACTAGAAATTTTAAATGTAGAGCTTGCAAAATATGGAATAATTTAAGTGATGTAAGCAAATTTCTTTTATATAATACCAGCAGTACCACTTAAAATATATATGCTCAATAGAGATGTGCACCGGAAATTTTTCGGGTTTTGTGTTTTGGTTTTGGATTTGGTTCCGCGGCCGTGTTTTGGATTCGGACGCGTTTTGGCAAAACCTCCCTGAAATTTTTTTGTCGGATTCGGGTGTGTTTTGGATTCGGGTGTTTTTTTACAAAAAAAACTCAAAAACAGCTTAAATCATAGAATTTGGGGGTAATTTTGATCCCATAGTATTATTAATCTCAATAACCACAATTTCCACTCATTTCCAGTCTATTCTGAACACCTGAACACCCATATTATTTTTAGTCCTAAAATTTGCACCAAGGTCGCTGGATGACTAAGCTAAGTGACCGAAGTGGCCGGCACAAACACCTGGCCCATCTAGGAGTGGCACTGCAGTGTCAGACAGGATGGCACTTAAAAAAATGAGCCCCAAACATCACATGATGCAAAGATAAATGAAAGAAAAAAGAGGTGCAAGATGGAATTGTCCTTGGGCCCTCCCACCCACCCTTATGTTGTATGAACAGGACATGCACACTTTAGCAAACCCATCATTTCAGCGACAGGGTCTGCCACACGACTGTGGCTGAAATGACTGGATGGTTTGGGCCCCCACCAAAAAAGAAGCAATCAATCTCTTCTTGCACAAACTGGCTCTACAGAGGCAAGATGTCCACCTCTTCCTCATCCTCCGATTCATCACCCATTTCACTGTGTACATCCCCCTCCTCACAGAGTATTAATTCGTCCCCACTGGAATCCACCATCTCAGGTCCCTGTGTACTTTCTGGAGGCAATTGCTGGTGAATGTCTCCACGGAGGAATTGATTATAATTCATTTTGATGAACATCATCTTCTCCACATTTTCTGGAAGTAACCTCCTATGCCGATCGCTGACAAAGTTACCGGCTGCACTAAACACTCTTTCGGAGTACACACTGGAGGGGGGGCAACTTAGGTAAAATAAATCCAGTTTGTGCAAGGGCCTCCAAATTGCCTCTTTTTCCTGCCAGTATACGTACAGACTGTCTGACATGCCTACTTGGATGCTGTCACTCATATAATCCTCCACCATTTTTTCAATGGAGACAAATTCATAAGCAGTGACAGCAGACGACATGTCAGTAATCGTTGGCAGGTCCTACAGTCTGGACCAGATGTCAGCTTTTGCTCCTGACTGCCCTGCATCACCGCCAGCGGGTGGTTTTAGAAATCTGATCCTATCCCGCACTTGTTTTCACCTTATCTCCCCTACTATTACTAATGAAGCATGTAGGTACATAGTAAATATGTCTTTTTTGTCTCAAATATTGTGACCCTTTTACACATCACTACAGGAAGTGATGTCAGACAGACTAATAATGTGCTATTACCACTTGAATGGTATAAATAGAGCATTATGGACACACTGGTCATATCCCCTTGAAGAAGTCCAGGCTTTTGACGGACGAAACGCGTTGGGACTGTTTTGCTGCTGAACTCCTCTAATGGACAGATAAGCGATTGAACTTTTAAATTCCTGTACGCATGTATTCTGGCTATTTTATTTTTATCAGGACGGTTTGCTGCTGAGTCCCCTTTTAGATGGACAGATAAGCCTCTAAATACTTTTTTATCTTGTACGTGTGTAGTGTAGCCATTGTATGTTTTTTATATTAAATTGTTACTATGTTTACTTCTAAATGTCTGGGCTATCAAATATGTTCAATTGGGAATAAGCATGTTCCCTAATTCATTGCCCTCCATTGCTAAATGACATTTTTTGTGAGAACGGTACACACTATGTTTTGTTATGTTTTTTCTTTACATGTAAATCCCAAATGATCAACAACCATTGGAAATTCTTGTAAAACCAGATAAGTGTTCTTGGTTATAATCATACCCACCTGGTTATTTCCCTTTTAATTTGTTGTTGCACTCCCAAGCGCTTATTTTCTCCACTACCTATCTTTGTTTATGTGTATACCATACACAAATTTTGTATTATGAGCGGCTACTCTTAAAAGAGTTAAGGAGTGTTACTCACAACATTCTATCACTATACACCTGTATTGAAGCGCCTAGGTCTCTGCTACTCTATATATATATATATATATATATATATATATACTGGTGGTCAGCAAAATTCTGCACTGTCCTCCTACTATTTACTGCGCACAACTACAATGCAGCACAGATATGAATAGTATACTTGATGACACAGAGATAGAGCAATGGACTACTGTACCGTAATGATATATATATATATATATATATATATACTGGTGGTCAGTAAAATTCTGCATTGTCCTCCTACTATACACTGCGCACAACTACAATGCAGCACAGAAATGGATAGTATACTTGATGACACAGAGGTAGAGCAATGGACTACTGTACCGTACTGCTATATACATATATATATACTGGTGGTCAGCAAAATTCTGCACTGTCCTCCTACTATATACTGCGCACAACTACAATGCAGCACAGATATGGATAGTATACTTGACGACACAGAGGTAGAGCAATGGACTACTGTACCGTACTGCTATATATATATATATATATATATATATACTGGTGGTCAGCAAAATTCTGCACTGTCCTCCTACTATATACTGCGCACAACTACAATGCAGCACAGATATGGATAGTATACTTGATGACACAGAGGTAGAGCAATGGACTTCTCTACCGTACCGCTATTTATATAAATATATATACTGGTGGTGAGCAAAATTCTGCACTGTCCTCCTACTATATACTGCGCACAACTACACTGCAGCACAGATATGGATAGTATACTTGACGACACAGATGTAGAGCTATGGACTACTGTACCGTACTGCTACATATATATATATATATATATATATGAATATATGGGTCGCACTCACGTTTTGATCACAGTCCATCCGCTGGGGTGTCATCCAAAGAGGCTCTCACGAGCATCCAATTGTAGAAAACAAAAGAGTGGAGCACTCACCAGTCTTAGTTTTAAACATGCACCAGATTTATTTAAATGACATCAAAATTCAGCTGTACCTTACAGCATAAGGGGTATCTCAGCATAATCCAGCTGTACCTTCCAGCATAAAGGATGTCTCAAACGTTTTCGGTCCCTTATAGACCATCATCAGGAGATTATCAACAGTTGTCCAAGAAAGCTGTCTTAACCATACCACAAATCATCAGCTGCATATTTAGCCAAGCCTCACCGGCTCCTTAAATGCCCTAGAATTAGAAAAACGTGCCAAAACGGCGTCATGGTGACATCACTGTGTGGGCGGAGCCACCAAGCCCGCACTCGATTAACACCAATAAATATGTATATCCAATCCATTGTACTTCACCTACTATTTACTACACCCAACAGTACCATTGAATACGCGGCTCATCAACACATCAAGCTCTAAATCCATCTTACCCTGTGATGTTATACTCGTCCGCGGATGCCTAAACCACCCGCCGGAAGTCACGTGGCTGTTTCCTGGATCCTATGAGCCGCAACACGTGACATCGTGTCACGTGATAGCGGAAATGACGTGCCGCAATCAGTTGCTAAGTAACCACCAACTCAATCTGAGAGTAAAGAGCCAGACTATAGCTCCACAATGTCACATGATCATTAGAGATACAACCCCTATTGGTTGCATAGCAACCCTACCGCTAAAATAGCACGGGTATATTCAAACCAATAAACCATGTCCGTGTTTTCTTGAAGGAAAAGAACACCTTCATAGATCACATGGAATTATAGTTTTAGATGCACAACCTTAATGGGGACTTAAAATTTCATTTACTATTCCCGCATACTATCTAAATACGCGGGCCAGGAGAAATATCACAACCTCAGATGGATGATACTATCGTGTTAAACATGTACTTGTTTGATCTTTAAAAGGGCAAGGAGCCGGTGAGACATTGCAGACAACATATAACACATATCAAGAAAAACACATTATTAGACAAAAAATTATCAGATGAAAAAACTATATCCCTTCACCTGCTATCCTATCTATAGATCAATACACATTTTTGTCTAATCCTTCAAGAAAATTTCACTAATATATTTTATATATATATATAGGATTTTCTTAAAGAAATCTTTTTTTAAAAAATATAAAAAGAAAAAATCCCTCCCTCTATATAAAAGAAAGAGATTCTTTCCTTCCCCCTTTCCTTTTTTTTCTTTTTTTGTGTGAAATTTTTTATATATTTATATATAAAAGAATATTTATTCTAAACATATTTTTAACTTAATTTTACTGTGCATTGGTCCACTTTCTATTATCTCAGAAAAACCCCTAATGGGTTATTTTCATTGAGTCCATGCGGGGCCAGTGTCCCCAACCTAAAAATCCATCTGGCCTCCAATTTCTTCAGGATCATCGCTCGATCACCTCCTCTTATGGGGTCTGGTACCCAATCAATCAATCTGCATCTAAGTGCAGACACCTGATGTCCCGCTGTCAAAAAGTGTTGGGCGACCGGTTTATCTGTCCGTCCTGAGAGCATTGCCTGGTGGATAGAACTCCTATGGTTCGCCATTCGTTCTCTAAAGCTACATGTCGTCATTCCGACATAAGCTAAGCCACAGGGGCATAAGAGCATGTAAACCACATAACTCAATCTGCAATGCAGTTTGTAGCGAATTTGAATAGAGCTGCCAGTGTGTGGATGTGGAAATGTGCTCCCAGGCAGCAGTGATCGACATGTTACACATCCCGCACATTTAAAGCATCCAGGTTTTCTAGAATTTAGCCATGTGTTGTCCTCTCGTGGTACAAATGATCTTGCCGGCTGCATCAAAATCTGCTTAAGATTCTTACCACGTCTATAGGCCATCATTGGTAACTTATTCATAGTGCCCTTGAACTTCGGCTCAGATTGAATAATCGGCCAGTGTTTTTTGATGGTTTTAGCAATCACGGGAGACATATCGTCATATTGCGTTACAAAGATCATTCGTCCTTGTTGACGATCTCGTTTCTGAGTAAGTCTCTTCCGTGCTTTGTTTAAACAGCTTTCTATGACACTCCTTTTATATCCCCTCTCAAGGAACCGCTCTTTCATCTGTACAATCTGCAACTCAGCCGTTGCTGGATCTGTATTATTGCGGAGTACCCTCATGAACTGGGATATTGGGAGACTTGCTTTAAGGGCGGGTGGATGGTTACTGGTTGCATGCAGGAACGTGTTTCTGTCAGTTTCCTTTTGGAATAACGTTGTACCCAGTTTCTTTCCCATACGAAAAACCGTCACATACAAAAAATTAATAGATTCGGACTCACATGCCCCAGTGAATCGGACTGTAGATTCTAAAGAGTTTAGCTCATCTAACATTTGAAAAAACTCTCCCTTGGTGCCATTCCATAAGAGGAATATGTCGTCTATATATCTTTTATAATATTGTATTTTACAACCAAACTTAGGGTGAATATTCATTGACTCATATTCATGCATGAATATACCTGCGTACATCGGGGCCACATTTGAGCCCATAGCGGTCCCCGAGCACTTGATATAATAATCACCTTGATATGAAAAATGATTATGTACTAATATCAATTCCAACAATTCAAGTATACATTCACAGGGGGGATTCTGAGACCTACGTTTTACCATAAGTCTCCTGACAGCATCAATGCCTGCTGAATGGGGGATTATAGTATATAACGATGACACGTCTAAGGTTGCAAAAAGGACGTTCTCATCAACTTCCCCTAACTCAAGGATATTCTCCAAAAAATTACTTGTATCTTTGAGGTAGCTCGGTATAAAAGGAATTAATTCCTGTAAGAAGCTGTCTACAAAAATAGCTAAAGGCTGCAACAGGGAACCCCTGGCAGAGATGATAGGTCTGCCAGGGGGGTCCACCAGAGACTTGTGGACCTTGGGTAGAGTATAAATCAGAGGGCAGATAGGGTGTTCAGTCTTCAAGAAAGATGAAATCTGCTCAGTCAACCACCCACTACGTACAGCCATATCAATCACGTTGGAAAACAAAAAATGAAACAATGACTTGCGCCCTAGCTGCAGCTTGATATACGTCCAAAAAGAACACCACTTCTCTCTACATACAACAATACACTGGTGGACGATCTCCAAGCGCTGCTAAGAAAATCTGGAATCCTTGTGTTTTAAGAGTCCTCAAAAAAACAGAGTGAGATTGTATTTACAAAGGAGTCTCTATAGTTGGCCGTTCACTTGTAATTTCACCAACGACTGACCTTTATTCAGTACCCTATGTTCCCATAAAGGTTTCTTTCTCACTCTCTTCAATTCAAGGCACTATGACATCCTCATCTATAGCATACAGGTCATTAGAACCAAGCTTACCTGAATGATAAGCCCTATGTGCATCCAAAGGTATCTTTAATGGGCCCTCCTTTTCTGGAGTCCTCTAACGATCTTGTATATGTTAATACCACTTCTTAAAAAAACTCCATCAGTCCGTATATATAAAAAACAATGGTTTCTCTTTAATTACCACAATCCACATAAAAGAGGTTTAAAACTCCATACAAAAAATGTATATAGAAGTACCCAATTAATGGACAGGCAGGACCACTTCCACTTACACCCCTAGGATGGAATGGGGGGTATGGTACAACCCACTACTGGAAAAAGATGTTAAAGCCAATCAAGTAGGTGTCCAACTAAGCGTTGGTTCAAGCCTGGGGTCTTCTCATCTAGTCACCAACGCGTTTCGGATATCAATCCTTCCTCAGGGTGTAGTATTGGTAGTGATCCTCTCGGTCCTTTATACCCACTATTCATATCACATGACAGTGTCAACCAATAGAATTACTCCATACTAAAAAACATATACTCCAATGCAAATACTATCTTAAAAACATATTGTATACATCCTTTATCGAACACTAAATACATACATCCAATATGATACTTATGGTATCAAAAGACAATATTAAAAATCTTCAATTCATATTTAATTGGTAAAATCTAAAATACGGACATAATTTCATAATCATTACTCCCTATTGCAGCGATATCCCTAATCCTGGATTAATGTGTCCATACATTATAGTAGCCGGATCCACCTTTCTTATTCCCAATAATCCCCTCCGATTTGTTTTCTCCTGTTGTCATAGATACTTCACGTCCGCAAGATGTAGCTTCCTTTCAGTGCGGGAAAATCAATGTTCCTGCATCGTCGTGGGTGCGGACCGCCCCTCCGGCATTCGAGGCGCACACGTCACATCCCCCTTCTCCTTTGTGAGCCGCAAACACTGAAAGTTGTGATACGTCATATCCGGCTTTTGGAACGCATACCGGAAATTCAATACGTCAGTATGGAACGCACAACCGCTATTCCACTCTCTCAATTGGCCATACAGGAAAAGATAAACAAACATTAGTGGTGTCCTTCTCCTATGCCCATAGTTATAATCACAAACAGTCTTTTGAGACCATAAGTATCATATTGGATGTATGTATTTAGTGTTCGATAAAGGATGTATACAATATGTTTTTAAGATAGTATTTGCATTGGAGTATATGTTTTTTAGTATGGAGTAATTCTATTGGTTGACACTGTCATGTGATATGAATAGTGGGTATAAAGGACCGAGAGGATCACTACCAATACTACACCCTGAGGAAGGATTGATATCCGAAACGCGTTGGTGACTAGATGAGAAGACCCCAGGCTTGAACCAACCACTTAGTTGGACACCTACTTGATTGGCTTTAACATCTTTTTCCAGTAGTGGGTTGTACCATACCCCCCATTCCATCCTAGGGGTGTAAGTGGAAGTGGTCCTGCCTGTCCATTAATTGGGTACTTCTATATACATTTTTTGTATGGAGTTTTAAACCTCTTTTATGTGGATTGTGGTAATTAAAGAGAAACCATTGTTTTTTATATATACGGACTGATGGAGTTTTTTTAAGAAGTTGTATTAACATATACAAGATCGTTAGAGGACTCCAGAAAAGGAGGGCCCATTAAAGATACCTTTGGATGCACATAGGGCTTATCATTCAGGTAAGCTTGGTTCTAATGACCTGTATGCTATAGATGAGGATGTCATAGTGCCTTGAATTGAAGAGAGTGAGAAAGAAACCTTTATGGGAACATAGGGTACTGAATAAAGGTCAGTCGTTGGTGAAATTACAAGTGAACGGCCAACTATAGAGACTCCTTTATAAATACAATCTCACTCTGTTTTTTTGAGGACTCTTAAAACACAAGGATTCCAGATTTTCTTAGCAGCGCTTGGAGATCGTCCACCAGTGTATTGTTATATCAATCACGTTGTCAACCTTCCTTTTAATACCCGGAATAGGGTTCATCTGGCATTTAAAGTATGTGGTGACATCCGCCAACTGACGTCTGATCTCTCTATCATAATCTACTGTCTTTTGTATAACAATGCCCCCACCCTTATCTGCAGGGCAGATCACAATTGCATCATTATCCCTCAAGGAATTAAGTGCCTGCCTTTGCTCCTTGTTCAAATTATCAAAACCCCTATATATATACTGGTGGTCAGCGAAATTCTACACTGTCCTGTTACTATATACTGTGCACAACTACAATGCAGCACAGATATGGATAGTATACTTGACGACACAGAGGTAGAGCAATGGACTACTGTACCATACTGCTATATATATATATATATATATATATATACTGGTGGTCAGCAAAATCTGCACTGTCCTCCTACTATATACTGCACACAACTACAATGTGCAGCACAGATATCGATAGTATACTTGATGACACAGAGGTAGAGCAATCGACTACTGTACCGTACTGCTATATATATATATATTTATATACTGGTGGTCAGCTATATTCTGCACTGTCCTCCTACTATATACTGCGTACAGCTACAATGCAGCTCAGATATGGATAGTATACTTGACGACACAGAGGTAGAGCAATGGACTACTGTACCGTACTGTTATATATATATATATATATATATATACTGGTGGTCAGCGAAATTCTGCACTGTCCTGTTACTATATACTGCGCACAACTACAATGCAGCACAGATATGGATAGTATACTTGACGACACAGAGGTAGAGCAATGGACTACTGTACCGTACTGCTATATATATATATATATATATACTGGTGGTCAGCAAAATTCTGCACTGTCCTCCTACTATATACTGCACACAACTACAATGTGCAGCACAGATATGGATAGTATACTTGATGACACAGAGGTAGAGCAATCGACTACTGTACCGTACAGCTGTATATATATATATATATACTGGTGGTCAGCAAAATTCTGCACTGTCCTCCTACTATATACTGTGCACAACTACAATGCAGCACAGATATGGACAGTGTACTTGATGGCACAGAGGTAGAGCAATGGACTACTGTACTGTACTGCTATATATATATATATATATATATACTGATGGTCAGCAAAATTCTGCACTGTCCTCCTACTATATACTGTGCACAACTACAATGCAGCACAGATATGGATAGTATACTTGACAACACAGAGGTAGAGCAATGCACTACTGTACAGTACTGCTATATATATATATATATATATATATACTGGTGGTCAGCAAAATTCTGCACTGTCCTCCTACTATATACTGCGCAAAACTTCAATGCAGCACAGATATGGATAGTATACTTGACGACAAAGAGGTAGAGCAATGGACTGCTGTACCGTACTGCTATATATATATATATATATATATATATACTGGTGGTCAGCAAAATTCTGCACTGTCCTCCTACTATATACTGCACACAACTACAATGCAGCACGGATATGGATAGTATACTTGATGACACAGAGGTAGAGCAATGGACTACTGTACCGTACTGCTATATATATATATATATATACTGGTGGTCAGCAAAATTCTGCACTATCCTCCTACTATATACTGCGCACAACTACAATGCAGCACAGATATGGATAGTGTACTTGATGACACAGAGGTAGAGCAATGGACTACTGTACCGTACTGCTATATATATATATATATATATATATATACTGATGGTCAGCAAAATTCTGCACTGTCCTCCTACTGTATACTGCGCACAACTACAATGCAGCACAGATATGGATAGTATACTTGACGATACAGAGGTAGAGCAATGGACTACTATACAATACTGCTATATATATATATATATATATATATACTGGTGGTCAGCAAAATTTTGCACTGTCCTCCTACTATATACTGTGCACAACTATAATGCAGCATGAATATGGATAGTATACTTGATGGCACAGACGTAGAGCAATGGACTACTGTACCATACTGCTATATATATATATATATATATGTGGTCAGCAAAATTCTGCACTGTCCTCCTACTATATACTGCGCACAACTACAATGCAGCACAGATATGGATAGTATACTTGACGACACAGAGATAGAGCAATGGACTACTGTACCGTACTGATATATATATATATATATATATACATGCACAGAAAGTCCGCAGCACACGGTCAATAATCAGAGCAAATACAGCAGATATACTGCAACGTTTCGATATTTTAATATATCGTCATCAGGCACAATAAAACATACAAACAAACAACTGACCTTATATCCCCTAGCACCCACATGGCGAGGGCTGCCTCCGGAAGCAGGGGGACGGCACCAATAAATGATGTCATCACCACCCGTCCGTTGCTAAGGCCACACGCCAAAATAAAACATTAAAAACAAACACTAAAAAAAGGAACATCGGCAGAGGGTACATGCAGGAGCAGCATATAGAACATCATATGTTACATTTAGAAACATAGTATTTATGTAAACTACAATAGATACAGAAAACACCACAATAAATAACAGTTGTAACCTTTAAATACATGCAGAGACACCAGAATACTCGTTCAAGCCCCTGGGTGATAGAGTTTGCAAGCAGGGAATCCATTGTGCTTCACATTTCAGCAATTTAGATGCACGGTCACCCCTCCTCAAATTAATCGGTACATGATCAATGATCATGTACCGTAATGTAGCCAAGCTGTGCCCCGCCTGCATGAAATGACGGGCCACAGGTTGGTCACTTTGTTTAGTAGAGATGGCCTGCCTGATAGCATACCGATGCGTAGCCATGCGCTCTCTTAAAGTGCGCTCAGTTTTCCCTACATAACTGAGTCCGCAGGGACATGTAATAAGATATACAATGTAACGTGTAGTACACGTTACCCGGTGTTTAATGAAGAATTTCTTACCGCTGTATGGATGGCAGAAACCGTCACCCACAACCAAGGAGCGACAGGTGGTGCAATCCAAGCAGCGATAACAGCCATTCCTACGTTTTAAAAAATGATCCTGAGTGGTTTGTGTCTGATCCATACCGGTGATATCAGTGCGCATCACCATGTCTCTAATATTACGTCCACGAGTATAACAACTCATGACTCCGGTTTGGGCTAAATTAAGAGTTTGATCCGATTGTACTATTGGCCACAGTTTTTTACTAATGTGTCCTATAGTACCACTAAATGAATTATAGTGATTAACCCAGGGCATGACTGAACCAACAGGTTCCTTCTTCCTGGATTGTAACAATTTGTAACGGGGAATGCTCAATGCCCTCTCTTTGGCTTTCTTGAGATAACATAATTCATACCCCCTCTGCAAGAAATCAATTATCTGTTTGTCTATATTCGCAATGGCTATCTCTCGATTGCTACAGATGCGGCAAGCCCGAATAAATTGAGAATATGGAAGACCATATTTAAGAGGTTTATGGTGAAAACTTTCAGCGTGGAGAATAGAATTCCTATCACTGGGCTTCTGATATATGGAAGTAATTAGTGTATCATTCTGTAGGGTAATCTGAACATCTAAAAAGTGTATAGTAGTCTCATCAATATCATACGTAAATTGAATGGGATGTTTAGATTCATTATGCATAGAAATTACAGTTTTCAAATCTACCCGCGAGCCGGTCCATAATTGATTTCTTGCAGAGGGGGTATGAATTATGTTATCTCAAGAAAGCCAAAGAGAGGGCATTGAGCATTCCCCGTTACAAATTGTTACAATCCAGGAAGAAGGAACCTGTTGGTTCAGTCATGCCCTGGGTTAATCACTATAATTCATTTAGTGGTACTATAGGACACATTAGTAAAAAACTGTGGCCAATAGTACAATCGGATCAAACTCTTAATTTAGCCCAAACCAGAGTCATGAGTTGTTATACTCGTGGACGTAATATTAGAGACATGGTGATGCGCACTGATATCACCGGTATGGATCAGACACAAACCACTCAGGATCATTTTTTAAAACGTAGGAATGGCTGTTATCGCTGCTTGGATTGCACCACCTGTCGCTCCTTGGTTGTGGGTGACGGTTTCTGCCATCCATACAGCGGTAAGAAATTCTTCATTAAACACCGTGTAATGTGTACTACACGTTACATTGTATATCTTATTACATGTCCCTGCGGACTCAGTTATGTAGGGAAAACTGAGCGCACTTTAAGAGAGCGCATGGCTACGCATCGGTATGCTATCAGGCAGGCCATCTCTACTAAACAAAGTGACCAACCTGTGGCCCGTCATTTCATGCAGGCGGGGCACAGCTTGGCTACATTACGGTACATGATCATTGATCATGTACCGATTAATTTGAGGAGGGGTGACCGTGCATCTAAATTGCTGAAATGTGAAGCATGATGGATTCACTGCTTGCAAACTCTATCACCCAGGGGCTTGAACGAGTATTCTGGTGTCTCTGCATGTATTTAAAGGTTACAACTGTTATTTATTGTGGTGTTTTCTGTATCTATTGTAGTTTACATAAATACTATGTTTCTAAATGTAACATATGATGTTCTATATGCTGCTCCTGCATGTACCCTCTGCCGATGTTCCTTTTTTTAGTGTTTGTTTTTAATGTTTTATTTTGGCGTGTGGCCTTAGCAACGGACGGGTGGTGATGACATCATTTATTGGTGCCGTCCACCTGCTTCCGGAGGCAGCCCTCGCCATGTGGGTGCTAGGGGATATAAGGTCAGTTGTTTGTTTGTATGTTTTATTGTGCCTGATGACGATATATTAAAATATCGAAACGTTGCAGTATATCTGCTGTATTTGCTCTGATTATTGACCGTGTGCTGCGGACTTTCTGTGCATGTATATTGGATTTTCGGCTGAAAACTCCTACCGCGGGCACTGGGACTATCATTTATTTCACCAGGTGTGCTCTCCCTTCTGCTGTGTATATATATATATATATACTGGTGGTCAGCAAAATTCTGCATTGTCCTCCTACTATACACTGCGCACAACTACAATGCAGCACAGAAATGAATAGTATACTTGATGACACAGAGGTAGAGCAATGGACTACTGTACCGTACTGCTATATACATATATATATATATATACTGGTGGTCAGCAAAATTCTGCACTGTCCTCCTACTATATACTGTGCACAACTACAATGCAGCACAGATATGGATAGTATACTTGACGACACAGAGGTAGAGCAATGGACTACTGTACCGTACTGCTATATATATATATATATATATATATATATATATATATACTGGTGGTCAGCAAAATTCTGCACTGTCCTCCTACTATATACTGCGCACAACTACAATGCAGCACAGATATGGATAGTATACTTGACGACACAGAGGTAGTGCAATGGACTTCTGTACCGTACTGCTATTTATATAAATATATATACTGGTGGTGAGCAAAATTCTGCACTGTCCTCCTACTATATACTGCGCACAACTACACTGCAGTACAGATATGGATAGTATACTTGATGAAACAGATGTAGAGCTATGGACTACTGTACCGTACTGCTATATATATATATATATATATATATATATATATATATATACTGGTGGTCAGCGAAATTCTGCACTGTCCTGTTACTATATACTGCGCACAACTACAATGCACCACAGATATGGATAGTATACTTGACGACACAGAGGTAGAGCAATGGACTACTGTACCGTACTGCTATATATATATATATACTGGTGGTCAGCAAAATTCTGCACTGTCCTCCTTCTATATACTGCACACAACTACAATGTGCAGCACAGATATGGATAGTATACTTGATGACACAGAGGTAGAGCAATCGACTACTGTACCGTACTGCTATATATATATATATATATATATACTGGTGGTCAGCTATATTCTGCACTGTCCTCCTACTATATACTGCGTACAGCTACAATGCAGCTCAGATATGGATAGTATACTTGACGACACAGAGGTAGAGCAATGGACTACTGTACCGTACTGTTATATATATATATACTAGTGGTCAGCGAAATTCTGCACTGTCCTGTTACTATATACTGCGCACAACTACAATGCAGCACAGATATGGATAGTATACTTGACGACACAGAGGTAGAGCAATGGACTACTGTACCGTACTGCTATATATATATATATATACTGGTGGTCAGCAAAATTCTGCACTGTCCTCCTACTATATACTGCACACAACTACAATGTGCAGCACAGATATGGATAGTATACTTGATGACACAGAGGTAGAGCAATCGACTACTGTACCATACTGCTATATATATATATATATATATATATACTGGTGGTCAGCAAAATTCTGCATTGTCCTCCTACTATATACTGTGCACAACTACAATGCAGCACAGATATGGATAGTGTACTTGATGACACAGAGGTAGAGCAATGGACTACTGTACCGTACTGCTATATATATATATATATATATATATATATACTGATGGTCAGCAAAATTCTGCACTGTCCTCCTACTATATACTGTGCACAACTACAATGCAGCACAGATATGGATAGTATACTTGACAACACCGAGGTAGAGCAATGCACTAATGTACAGTACTGCTATATATATATATATATATATATATATATATACTGGTGGTCAGCAAAATTCTGCACTGTCCTCACACTATACACTGCGCAAAACTTAAATGTAGCACAGATATGGATAGTATACTTGACGACAAAGAGGTAGAGCAATGGACTACTGTACCGTACTGCTATATATATATATATATATATATATATATATATATATATATACTGGTGGTCAGCAAAATTCTGCACTGTCCTCCTACTGTATACTGCACACAACTACAATGCAGCACAGATATGGATAGTATACTTGATGACACAGAGGTAGAGCAATGGACTACTGTACCGTACTGCTATATACATATATATATATATATATACTTATATATATATATACTGGTGGTCAGCAAAATTCTGCACTGTCCTCCTACTATATACTGCGCACAACTACAATGCAGCACAGATATGGATAGTATACTTGACGACACAGAGGTAGAGCAATGGACTACTGTACCGTACTGCTATATATATATATATATATATATATATACTGGTGGTCAGAAAAATTCTGCACTGTCCTCCTACTGTATACTGCACACAACTACAATGCAGCACAGATATGGATAGTATACTTGATGACACAGAGGTAGAGCAATGGACTACTGTACCGTACTGTTATATATATATATATATATATATATATATACTAGTGGTCAGCGAAATTCTGTACTGTCCTGTTACTATATACTGCGCACAACTACAATGCAGCACAGATATGGATAGTATACTTGACGACACAGAGGTAGAGCAATGGACTACTGTACCGTACTGCTATATATATATATATATATATATATATATATACTGGTGGTCAGCAAAATTCTGCACTGTCCTCCTACTATATACTGCACACAACTACAATGTGCAGCACAGATGTGGATAGTATACTTGATGACACAGAGGTAGAGCAATCGACTACTGTACCGTACTGCTATATATATATATATATATATATACTGGTGGTCAGCAAAATTCTGCATTGTCCTCCTACTATATACTGTGCACAACTACAATGCAGCACAGATATGGATAGTGTACTTGATGACACAGAGGTAGAGCAATGGACTACTGTACCGTACTGCTATATATATATATATATATATATATACTGATGGTCAGCAAAATTCTGCACTGTCCTCCTACTATATACTGTGCACAACTACAATGCAGCACAGATATGGATAGTATACTTGGCAACACCGAGGTAGAGCAATGCACTACTGTACAGTACTGCTATATATATATATATATACTGGTGGTCAGCAAAATTCTGCACTGTCCTCGCACTATATACTGCGCAAAACTTCAATGTAGCACAGATATGGATAGTATACTTGACGACAAAGAGGTAGAGCAATGGACTACTATACCGTACTGCTATATATATATATATATATATATATATATATACTGGTGGTCAGCAAAATTCTGCACTGTCCTCCTACTGTATACTGCACACAACTACAATGCAGCACAGATATGGATAGTATACTTGATGACACAGAGGTAGAGCAATGGACTACTGTACCGTACTGCTATATATATATATATATATATATACTGGTGGTCAGCAAAATTCTGCACTATCCTCCTACTATATACTGCAAACAACTACAATGCAGCACAGATATGGATAGTGTACTTGATGACACAGAGGTAGAGCAATGGACTACTGTACCGTACTGCTATATATATATATATATATATATATATACTGATGGTCAGCAAAATTCTGCACTGTCCTCCTACTGTATACTGCGCACAACTACAATGCAGCACAGCTATGGATAGTATACTTGATGACACAGAGGTAGAGCAATGGACTACTATACAATACTGCTATATATATATATATATATATACTGGTGGTCAGCAAAATTTTGCACTGTCCTCCTACTATATACTGTGCACAACTATAAGGCAGCATGGATATGGATAGTATACTTGATGGCACAGACGTAGAGCAATGGACTACTGTACCATACTGCTATATTTATATATATATATATATATATATATATGTATATAGGTGGTCAGCAAAATTCTGCACTGTCCTCCTACTATATACTGCGCACAACTACAATGCAGCACAGATATGGATAGTATACTTGACGACACAGAGATAGAGCAATGGACTACTGTACCGTACTGATATATATATATATATATATACTGGTGGTCAGCAAAATTCTGCATTGTCCTCCTACTATATTCTGCGCACAACTACAATGCAGCACAGATATGGATAGTATACTTGATGACACAGAGGTAGAGCAATGGACTACTGTACCGTACTGCTATATATATATATATATATATATATATATACTGGTGATCAGCAAAATTCTGCACTGTCCTCCTACTATATACTGTGCACAACTACAATGCAGCACAGATATGGATAGTATACTTGACGACACAGAGGTAGAGCAATGGACTACTGTACCGCACTTCTATATATATATATATATATATATATACTGGTGGTCAGCAAAATTCTGCACTGTCCTCCTACTATATACTGCGCACAACTACAATGCAGCACAGATATGGATAGTATACTTGACGACACAGAGGTAGAGCAATGGACTACTGTACCGTACTGCTATATATATATATATATATATATACTGGTGGTCAGCAAAATTATCCAGTGTACTCCTACTATATACTGCGCACAACTACAATGCAGCACAGATATGGATAGTATACTTGACGACACAGAGGTAGAGCAATGGACTACTGTACCGCACTTCTATATATATATATATATATACTGGTGGTCAGCAAAATTCTGCACTGTCCTCCTACTATATACTGCGCACAACTACAATGCAGCACAGATATGGATAGTATACTTGACGACACAGAGGTAGAGCAATGGACTACGGTACTGTACTGCTATATATATATATATATATCTATCCTGGTGGTCAGCAAAATTCTGCACTGTCCTCCTACTATATACTGCACACAACTACAATGCAGCAAAGATATGGATGGTATACTTGACGACACAGAGGTAGAGCAATGGACTAATGTACCGTACTGCTATATATATATATATCCTGGTGGTCAGCAAAATTCTGCACTGTCCTCCTACTATATACTGCGCACAACTACAATGCAGCACAGATATGGATAGTATACTTGATGACACAGAGGTAGAGCAATGAACTACTGTACCGTACTTCTATATATATATATATATATATATACTGGTAGTCAGCAAAATTCTGCACTGTCCTCCTACTATATACTGCGCACAACTACAATGCAGCACAGAAATGGATAGTATACTTGACGACACAGAGATAGAGCAATGGACTACTGTACCGTACTGATATATATATATATATATATATATATATACTGGTGGTCAGCAAAATTCTGCATTGTCCTCCTACTATATTCTGCGCACAACTACAATGCAGCACAGATATGGATAGTATACTTGATGACACAGAGGTAGAGCAATGCACTACTGTACCGTACTGCTATATATATATATATATATATATATATATATACATACTGATGGTCAGCAAAATTCTGCACTGTCCTCCTACTATATACTGCACACAACTACAATGCAGCACAGATATGGATAGTATACTTGACGACACAGAGGTAGAGCAATGGACTACTGTACCGTACTGCTATATACATATATATCCTGGTGGTCAGCAAAATTCTGCACTGTCCCCGTACTATATACTGCGCACAACTACAATGTAGCACAGATATGGATAGTATACTTGATGACACAGAGGTAGAGCAAATGACTACTGTACTGTACTGCTATATATATGAATATATATAAATATATATATATATATATATATATATATATATATATATATATGGTGCCGGGGGATGAGGTTATTGCAAGCGACCAAGGTGTCTAGTAAATGATGTAAAAACCAGGTGCTGGAAAAGGTATACAATTTAATTACATAAAGACAAAGCACTAAAAAAGGGTAATGTGTGGAATAGTAACAATATTCAAATGCAGCCTAGTCAAGAAATATTGTGTTTTTAAAAAAGGAAGAAGCAAAAGGCTGAGCTAAAAAAGTCAGAGACACATATGCCAAAATTCATAAAAAGGTACATAAAAACACAGAAAATAGGGTATAAAATACACAGGATAAAACATAAAAAAAGGTGGGAGAGTTAGCTTATCTTTAGAGGTTGAGGTAAAATCAGAATAGCACCCAACGCGTTTCGTCCCTCATGGACTTCATCAAGGGGTGGTGGAAGGCTAGAGACAGAACATATTTATACCTCATAGCTAGGGGAAGTGCTGGTGACATCACTCCCTGTTTGTTAATTGATGCAATGTTAACGTACATACAAAATGCCTATACATAAATAAATGTGAGAATGGTACTGTAGGGAGGACTGCTACTAAGCTCCTTACTCAAAAACGAGACACGCTTGTGCTAAAAAACATAAAATGCGGGTAGGTCCGTCTGCTTCCGGTCCGGACTGTATAGGATCGTCACATCCGCCCCACGTCCGCCCCGCTTCCGCCCCACTTCCGGTGGCGTCAAATCCATTCTGCGCATGCGCTGCTTGGGCACAATGCGTAGAGATGTCCATTTACTGTCATTATCAAGAGCGGCGGTCAGCAAAATTCTGCACTGTCCTCCTACTATACACTGCTCATAACTACTGTACCGTACTGCTATATATATATATATATATTCTGGTGGTCAGCAAAATTCTGCACTGTCCTCCTATTATATACTGCGCACAACTACAATGCAGCACAGATAGGGATAGTATACTTGATGACACAGAGGTAGAGCAATGGACTACTGTACCGTACTGCTATATATATATATATATATATATATTTGCAGAAGAAGCCGGCACTCAATTTCCGTAGGTGGTATTTGCCTGGGTGCCCTCCTCAAACGCCTTGCAGCGAGTGGTGTATAGCATGTAAACGGCGGCACTCCAAGGACTTATTAGTTGCAATAAATGTATGTGACAAACACCATGCAATGCTGTTAACGTTTCAGTTTATTAACTAAACTTTCGTCAGAACAATTTTACAAAAGAACAATTCTTACCTTTATAGAAGAACACCCTGTGCGTCTAGCGATGTGTGTCTTGTGCAGGGCGCCCGGCCGGTGACGTCACAATCCTGCGACGTGCGTCTCACGGCGCCCTGTCCGAACAGACTGTAACCATAACAACAGTATAAACAAATTGTGAAACCATCACCAATAGATAAAAGCCTGGAATATGCACAAGTTGGACACTGGAAAGAAATTGATGAGCCCACAGTGCGCCACCGTATTGGTGCAGAAGGTGAACAGACTGCATGTTGTTATGTATAGGACATGCAGACCATCAGCATCATAACAGTGTAGCACAGTGTTGGCCTCATAAATATAACTTAAGCAAAGGCGTAATCAGTATTTCTAAATAAATGTTAAACATGTAATATCACTGATCCGCTGTCCTAGAAGCATGCTCAATGGAATGACAACATGTATACAATAAATCATAATAAAAGGAAACAATTTAAATTAAGCTGCTCATTTAAACCCATAGGGGCAATCGTGTTCAGTTTGTGAATCCAAGTGGATTCCAATTGAAGTAACTTGCGTCCCCTGTCACCGCCCCCTGATGTTAGGGGGAACCTGATCAATCATTTTGTAGCGCAAAGTTGCTAAACTGTGGTTGTGAAGCTTAAAATGTCTAGCCACCGGCTGCTCAGAGTCCGTTCCCTCCAGGGCTTGGCGTATTGATAGTCTGTGGTTCGCCATTCGTTCTTTAAAGGTGCAAATAGTCTTACCTATATAGTATAGGCCACATGGACAGCGTATGTAGTTAACCACATACTGGCTGGAACAAGTCAGCACATATTTGATGGGAATACGTTTGCCAGACTGGGGGTGCGTGAAGAATGGGCCAGTTTCCAGATAGCTGCATGTGATGCAACCTGTGCATCGGTAGCAGCCAGATTTTTTGGTTAGAAAGTGAGTCTTAGTGGTAGTGGATCGTCCAGTAATATCATTTTTCACCAGAAGGTTTTTCAGACTTCTTCCTCTGGTGTAGCTGGGCATGATCTTTAGATTCTTGAACCCCTTGAGGTCGGGGTCCAGGGTGACGATTGGCCATAGTTGTTTAGCCATGCGCATATTGTATGTGCTGTGAGGGTGGTAATGTTGCACAAAAGGTACTTTATCCTTGATGTAATTTCTGTTGGCAGCCGGATTGAGCAATTCATCTCTAGGGAAAGCCAGTGCCTTACGTTTAGAGTTCAGCAGATCCCTGCGTCTGTAGCCTCTTTCTAAGAAGAGCGTAATCATGTCATCAATGGCCTCAACAGCTTTAGAGTGAGTGTCAGAAATACGACAAATGCGCAGGAATTGTGAGAATGGCAATCCACTGATACATGCAGGCGGGTGTTGGCTGGATGCATGTAAGTAGGTGTTATGATCCGTGGGTTTTTGGTATAGATTGGTTCGAAGAACTCCATCTTTAAGGGTGATCTGAACATCCAAATAATTTACGCATTCAGAGCTGATGGTAAAGGTAAATTTGATGTTATCATCCATACTGTTGATCTGCTGAATTGCTGAAGATAGAGCTTCCGAAGATCCATGCCAAAGAAGAAACAAATCATCTATGTACCTTGTGATCCAAATGATCCCTTGAGAGAAGGGGCCCTCTGAGAGTAGCAGTTGTTGTTCTTTCATGAACATGAAGGTATTAGCGAAGGTGGGGGCCACACAGGACCCCATCGCACACCCCCGTAGCTGCAGGAACCATTTTCCATCAAAAAGAAAATAGTTTTGTTTCAAGGTAAGTCCCAAGAGAGTAATAAAGAATGATATTTCGGGACCAGCATATTCCGGATCACTCAGTAAGAGGTTCTTAGTGGCTAGAATGCCCTCGTCGTGGGGAATGTTCGTATATAGTGAGACTACATCTAAGGTACATAAAATGCAGTCTGTAGGTAGGGAGGTAAACTGTTTGAGTTTCTGTAGAAATGTGGTCGTATATTTTAGTGATGAGCGGGTTCGGTTCCTCTGAATCCGAACCCGCCCGAACTTCAGTTTTTTCTTCACGGGTCCGAGCGACTCGGATCTTCCCGCCTTGCTCGGTTAACCCGAGCGCGCCCGAACGTCATCATCCCGCTGTCCGATTCTCGCGAGACTCGGATTCTATATAAGGAGCCGCGCGTTGCCGCCATTTTCACACGTGCATTGAGAGTCATAGGGAGAGGACGTGGCTGGCGTCCTCTCCGTTTAGACAAGAGAGAGACACAGTAGAGACGAGAGAGACACAGTATTTTGGGGAGCATTATTACTATTAGGAGGAGTACTACTATACTACTATACTACTTGCTGAAGTGATATAGATTAGATAGTGTGACTGTGTATTGTATTAATTATCTGACTTGTGGGGGAGACACTGACAGTGGGGAGCAGTTAGAGTCTGAGAGTCAGGAGTACATATAACGTACAGTGCACACTTTTGCTGCCAGAGTCAGTGCCACACTGCCATTGTTGTGATCACACTGACCACCAGTATAATAATATATTTTGTGATTGTCTGCTTAGGACTCGGAGTACTAGTTGCAAGTTGCAACGTGACCTGACCACCAGTTTAATAATCAATCACCACCAGTTTAATATATATATATATATATATATATATATATATATAATTGTATATAATATATATATATATATAATATTGTATACCACCTACCCGTGTTTTTTTTTTTTTCATTCTTCTTTATACATACTACTATAGTAGCTTACTGTAGCAGTCTGCGGTGCTGCTGACCTGACAGTGTCCAGCAGGTCCGTCATCAGTCATTACATAATAAATATATATAGTACCTGTCCGGCTGCAGTACTAGTGATATTATATTGATTTCATCTCATTATCAATAATGTATCATCCAGTCTAGACTCTATATTAGCAGCAGACACAGTACGTTAGTCCACGGCTGTAGCTACCTCTGTGTCGGCACTCGGCAGTCCATCCATAATTGTATACCACCTACCCGTGGTTTTTTTTTTCTTTCTTCTTTGTAAATACTACTATAGTATAGTAGCTTACTGTAGCAGTCTGCGGTGCTGCTGAGCTGACAGTGTCCAGCAGGTCCGTCATCAGTCATCATTACCTAATAAATATATTATCTACCTGTCCGGCTGCAGTACTAGTGATATTATATATACATACATATATATATTGATTTCATCTCATTATCAATCATCCAGTCTATATTAGCAGCAGACACAGTACGTTAGTCCACGGCTGTAGCTACCTCTGTGTCGGCACTCGGCAGTCCATCCATAATTGTATACCACCTACCCATGGTTTTTTTTTTCTTTCTTCTTTGTACATACTACTATAGTATAGTAGCTTACTGTAGCAGTCTGCGGTGCTGCTGAGCTGACAGTGTCCAGCAGGTCCGTCATCAGTCATCATTACCTAATAAATATATTATCTACCTGTCCGGCTGCAGTACTAGTGATATTATATATACATACATATATATATTGATTTCATCTCATTATCAATCATCCAGTCTATATTAGCAGCAGACACAGTACGTTAGTCCACGGCTGTAGCTACCTCTGTGTCGGCACTCGGCAGTCCATCCATAATTGTATACCACCTACCCGTGTTTTTTTTTTTCTTTCTTCTTTGTACATACTACTATAGTATAGTAGCTTACTGTAGCAGTCTGCGGTGCTGCTGAGCTGACAGTGTCCAGCAGGTCCGTCATCAGTCATCATTACCTAATAAATATATTATCTACCTGTCCGGCTGCAGTACTAGTGATATTATATATACATACATATATATATTGATTTCATCTCATTATCATCCAGTCTATATTAGCAGCAGACACAGTACGGTAGTCCACGGCTGTAGCTACCTCTGTGTCGGCACTCGGCAGTCCATCCATAATTGTATACCACCTACCCGTGTTTTTTTTTTTTCTTTCTTCTTTGTACATACTACTATAGTATAGTAGCTTACTGTAGCAGTCTGCGGTGCTGCTGAGCTGACAGTGTCCAGCAGGTCCGTCATCAGTCATCATTACCTAATAAATATATTATCTACCTGTCCGGCTGCAGTACTAGTGATATTATATATACATACATATATATATTGATTTCATCTCATTATCATCCAGTCTATATTAGCAGCAGACACAGTACGGTAGTCCACGGCTGTAGCTACCTCTGTGTCGGCACTCGGCAGTCCATCCATAAGTATACTAGTATCCATCCATCTCCATTGTTTACCTGAGGTGCCTTTTAGTTGTGCCTATTAAAATATGGAGAACAAAAATGTTGAGGTTCCAAAATTAGGGAAAGATCAAGATCCACTTCCACCTCGTGCTGAAGCTGCCGCCACTAGTCATGGCCGAGACGATGAAATGCCAGCAACGTCGTCTGCCAAGGCCGATGCCCAATGTCATAATACAGAGCATGTCAAATCCAAAACACCAAATATCAGTAAAAAAAGGACTCCAAAACCTAAAATAAAATTGTCGGAGGAGAAGCGTAAACTTGCCAATATGCCATTTACCACACGGAGTGGCAAGGAACGGCTGAGGCCCTGGCCTATGTTCATGGCTAGTGGTTCAGCTTCACATGAGAATGGAAGCACTCAGCCTCTCGCTAGAAAACTGAAAAGACTCAAGCTGGCAAAAGCACCGCAAAGAACTGTGCGTTCTTCGAAATCCCAAATCCACAAGGAGAGTCCAATTGTGTCGGTTGCGATGCCTGACCTTCCCAACACTGGACGTGAAGAGCATGCGCCTTCCACCATTTGCACGCTCCCTGCAAGTGCTGGAAGGAGCACCCGCAGTCCAGTTCCTGATAGTCAGATTGAAGATGTCAGTGTTGAAGTACACCAGGATGAGGAGGATATGGGTGTTGCTGGCGCTGGGGAGGAAATTGACCAGGAGGATTCTGATGGTGAGGTGGTTTGTTTAAGTCAGGCACCCGGGGAGACACCTGTTGTCCGTGGGAGGAATATGGCCGTTGACATGCCTGGTGAAAATACCAAAAAAATCAGCTCTTCAGTGTGGAGGTATTTCAACAGAAATGCGGACAACAGGTGTCAAGCCATGTGTTGCCTTTGTCAAGCTGTAATAAGTAGGGGTAAGGACGTTAACCACCTCGGAACATCCTCCCTTATACGTCACCTGCAGCGCATTCATAATAAGTCAGTGACAAGTTCAAAAACTTTGGGTGACAGCGGAAGCAGTCCACTGACCAGTAAATCCCTTCCTCTTGTAACCAAGCTCACGCAAACCACCCCACCAACTCCCTCAGTGTCAATTTCCTCCTTCCCCAGGAATGCCAATAGTCCTGCAGGCCATGTCACTGGCAATTCTGACGAGTCCTCTCCTGCCTGGGATTCCTCCGATGCATCCTTGCGTGTAACGCCTACTGCTGCTGGCGCTGCTGTTGTTGCTGCTGGGAGTCGATGGTCATCCCAGAGGGGAAGTCGGAAGACCACTTGTACTACTTCCAGTAAGCAATTGACTGTCCAACAGTCCTTTGCGAGGAAGATGAAATATCACAGCAGTCATCCTGCTGCAAAGCGGATAACTGAGGCCTTGACAACTATGTTGGTGTTAGACGTGCGTCCGGTATCCGCCGTTAGTTCACTGGGAACTAGACAATTTCTTGAGGCAGTGTGCCCCCGTTACCAAATACCATCTAGGTTCCACTTCTCTAGGCAGGCTATACCGAAAATGTACACAGACCTCAGAAAAAGACTCACCAGTGTCCTAAAAAATGCAGCTGTACCCAATGTCCACTTAACCACGGACATGTGGACAAGTGGAGCAGGGCAGGGTCAGGACTATATGACTGTGACAGCCCACTGGGTAGATGTATGGACTCCCGCCGCAAGAACAGCAGCGGCGGCACCAGTAGCAGCATCTCGCAAACGCCAACTCTTTCCTAGGCAGGCTACGCTTTGTATCACCGGTTTCCAGAATACGCACACAGCTGAAAACCTCTTACGGCAACTGAGGAAGATCATCGCGGAATGGCTTACCCCAATTGGACTCTCCTGTGGATTTGTGGCATCGGACAACGCCAGCAATATTGTGTGTGCATTAAATATGGGCAAATTCCAGCACGTCCCATGTTTTGCACATACCTTGAATTTGGTGGTGCAGAATTTTTAAAAAAACGACAGGGGCGTGCAAGAGATGCTGTCGGTGGCCAGAAGAATTGCGGGACACTTTCGGCGTACAGGCACCACGTACAGAAGACTGGAGCACCACCAAAAACTACTGAACCTGCCCTGCCATCATCTGAAGCAAGAAGTGGTAACGAGGTGAAATTCAACCCTCTATATGCTTCAGAGGTTGGAGGAGCAGCAAAAGGCCATTCAAGCCTATACAATTGAGCACGATATAGGAGGTGGAATGCACCTGTCTCAAGTGCAGTGGAGAATGATTTCAACGTTGTGCAAGGTTCTGATGCCCTTTGAACTTGCCACACGTGAAGTCAGTTCAGACACTGCCAGCCTGAGTCAGGTCATTCCCCTCATCAGGCTTTTGCAGAAGAAGCTGGAGACATTGAAGGAGGAGCTAACACAGAGCGATTCCGCTAGGCATGTGGGACTTGTGGATGGAGCCCTTAATTCGCTTAACAAGGATTCACGGGTGGTCAATCTGTTGAAATCAGAGCACTACATTTTGGCCACCGTGCTCGATCCTAGATTTAAAGCCTACCTTGGATCTCTCTTTCCGGCAGACACAAGTCTGCTGGGGTTGAAAGACCTGCTGGTGAGAAAATTGTCAAGTCAAGCGGAACGCGACCTGTCAACATCTCCTCCTTCACATTCTCCCGCAACTGGGGGTGCGAGGAAAAGGCTCAGAATTCCGAGCCCACCCGCTGGCGGTGATGCAGGGCAGTCTGGAGCGACTGTTGATGCTGACATCTGGTCCGGACTGAAGGACCTGACAACGATTACGGACATGTCGTCTACTGTCACTGCATATGATTCTCTCACCATTGAAAGAATGGTGGAGGATTATATGAGTGACCGCATCCAAGTAGGCACGTCACACAGTCCGTACTTATACTGGCAGGAAAAAGAGGCAATTTGGAGGCCCTTGCACAAACTGGCTTTATTCTACCTAAGTTGCCCTCCCACAAGTGTGTACTCCGAAAGAGTGTTTAGTGCCGCCGCTCACCTTGTCAGCAATCGGCGTACGAGGTTACATCCAGAAAATGTGGAGAAGATGATGTTCATTAAAATGAATTATAATCAATTCCTCCGTGGAGACATTGACCAGCAGCAATTGCCTCCCCAAAGTACACAGGGAGCTGAGATGGTGGATTCCAGTGGGGACGAATTGATAATCTGTGAGGAGGGGGATGTACACGGTGATATATCGGAGGATGATGATGAGGTGGACATCTTGCCTCTGTAGAGCCAGTTTGTGCAAGGAGAGATTAATTGCTTCTTTTTTGGTGGGGGTCCAAACCAACCCGTCATTTCAGTCACAGTCGTGTGGCAGACCCTGTCACTGAAATGATGGGTTGGTTAAAGTGTGCATGTCCTGTTTATACAACATAAGGGTGGGTGGGAGGGCCCAAGGACAATTCCATCTTGCACCTCTTTTTTCTTTAATTTTTCTTTGCGTCATGTGCTGTTTGTGGAATGTTTTTTGGAAGGGCCATCCTGCGTGACACTGCAGTGCCACTCCTAGATGGGCCCGGTGTTTGTGTCGGCCACTAGGGTCGCTTATCTTACTCACACAGCTACCTCATTGCGCCTTTTTTTTTCTTTGCGTCATGTGCTGTTAGGGGAGGGTTTTTTGGAAGGGACATCCTGCGTGACACTGCAGTGCCACTCCTAGATGGGCCCGGTGTTTGTGTCGGCCACTAGGGTCGCTTATCTTACTCACACAGCTACCTCATTGCGCCTCTTTTTTTCTTTGCGTCATGTGCTGTTTGGGGAGGGTTTTTTGGAAGGGACATCCTGCGTGACACTGCAGTGCCACTCCTAGATGGGCCCGGTGTTTGTGTCGGCCACTAGGGTCGCTTATCTTACTCACACAGCTACCTCATTGCGCCTCTTTTTTTCTTTGCGTCATGTGCTGTTTGGGGAGGGTTTTTTGGAAGGGACATCCTGCGTGACACTGCAGTGCCACTTCTAGATGGGCCCGGTGTTTGTGTCGGCCACTAGGGTCGCTTAGCTTAGTCATCCAGCGACCTAGGTGCAAATTTTAGGACTAAAAATAATATTGTGAGGTGTGAGGTATTCAGAATAGACTGAAAATGAGTGTAAATTATGGTTTTTGAGGTTAATAATACTTTGGGATCAAAATGACCCCCAAATTCTATGATTTAAGCTGTTTTTTAGGGTTTTTTGAAAAAAACACCCGAATCCAAAACACACCCGAATCCGACAAAAAAAATTCGGTGAGGTTTTGCCAAAACGCGGTCGAACCCAAAACACGGCCGCGGAACCGAACCCAAAACCAAAACACAAAACCCGAAAAATTTCCGGTGCACATCACTAGTATATTTAAGATACATGTTTTGCTTTTGTACAATGGGTTGAAGATAAATATCAAGGTACTGTGAGATTTTGTAATATAGTGAATTCCTAGCCGAAATGATGGGCCTGCCCGGGGGTTGGGTGACACTTTTGTGTAATTTGGGAATAGTGTATAGTATCGGAGCTACAGGATGTGATTGTAGTAGGCAATCACGTGTGGTCTCTGAGATGATATTATTCTGGCAAGCATCTGACAGAATGTTATCCAATTCAAGTTTGTACTGTGCAGTTGGATCTGAGGGTAATTTACAATATACTAATTCATCTGCCAGTTGTGTGTAAATTTCAGATTTGTAATCTTGAAGATTAAGTATTGCTATCCCTCCCCCCTTATCTGCTGGCCTGATCACTATATCTGTATATGTGCGTAAATTATTGATTGCTTTTCTCTCCTCTGGTGTAATATTATGTCGGATACATGGAGAATTTCTAGCATGTGTCAATGTTGTCTGGTCAAGAGTTTTAGTAAAACATTTGATAGACATGTTGTTAGAAAAAGGATCAAACCTGGATTTAGGTTTGATCTTAAGCAGGGCTTCTGAGGTGGAAGCTGGTATGGGGGAAACGGTTTTAGCAAAATGTTCCTTAATACGTAGCCTGTGTGCAAAACTATAGGAATCCACTTTCCACTGCATCTCATTAAAATGGCCCGTGGGTACAAAGGAAAGTCCTTTATTTAGTACAGAAAGTTCACTATTCGTGAGGGTTCGGTCAGAGAGATTAAAGACTGTGTCTATTTTTTTTATTTTGATGTTTTTTTGGAAGTCCCTCTTCCACTGGCCGCTGCGCCTCGTGCGGCTGCTTTTGGGGGACCGCGCTGAGCGCGGGTACGAACCCCTAAAGGGGGTTTACCTGTACTGGTGGAGGCAAATTCTTCTGTCTCATATGAAGAGGAGCCCTCTCCGCTGGAGGTGTCTGTTTCAAACGGGGGTCTATTCCTCTGTCTTTCTCTGAATCTGGTATTCCTGGGGCCAGCTGGATTTTGTACCCAGGAATAAACCCGACCTTCTTGGTAATCACGTTGAACTGTTGTTAATTTGTCCTTTTTGTACTTTACCAGTGCTCTGCGGTGTGAATCAATTTGCTCTGAAAGTTTGGAAATCCAGTCAGTGTCCTTATCGTTTTTGAGGGTCTCAAGATGTGAGGCTTCAAAGGTGGTAATGTTGTTTTTGATAAGGTTTAGTTCCCTGGTGGCTTCCTCAATTACTAGGAGTATCAGATCGAAGCTGCATTTATTGAGGATAGCCACCCATCTCCTGCAGAAGTCCTGGTTGTATTTCCCAATGGTGGGAATGTTTTTAATTCTAAATCCCCTGGGTATAAGTTTATTCCGATGATAATCAGTTAGGGTGACCCCATGCATGAAAAAGTCAAATTCTTTCTTTTTCAGTTTGAGGATGGTGTAATAAAGTTGCTCATTGGAATCATCGCCAAGTGATGACTGTAGATTTTCTTTGAAATAGATGTCCTGGGCCTCTGCATCCGAAAAACTGAGTATCTCCCCAGCCGGGAGAGGGATATTCCGATATCCAGTGAAATCCTGTGTCATAGCGAGCTAGGTCAGAATCCAAAAAGTGGAAATCACTGTGCAAGTGAGAACATGTAAACTCCACACCAGTAGTTCACAAGATGAAAGTTACAAGTGTAGGTGCCTTGCTGTGCAGGGATAAAGGGAAACCGGGGTCCCAATGTTCTTCCCTGTACTATCGATATTTGCAGAAGAAGCCGGCACTCAATTTCTGTAGGTGGTATTTGCCTGGGTGCCCTCCTCAAACACCTTGCAGCGAGTGGTGTATAGCATGTAAACGGCGGCACTCCAAGGACTTATTAGTTGCAATAAATGTAGGTGACAAACACCATGCAATGCTGTTAACGTTTCAGTTTATTAACTAAACTTTCGTCAGAACAATTTTACAAAAGAACAATTCTTACCTTTATAGAAGAACACCCTGTGCGTCTAGCGATGTGTGTCTCGTGCAGGGCGCCCGGCCGGTGACGTCACAATCCTGCGACGTGCGTCTCACGGCGCCCTGTCCGAACAGACTGTAACCATAACAACAGTATAAACAAATTGTGAAACCATCACCAATAGATAAAAGCCTGGAATATGCACAAGTTGCACACTGGAAAGAAATTGATGAGCCCACAGTGCGCCACCGTATTGGTGCAGAAGGTGAACAGACTGCATTGGTGATGGTTTCACAATTTGTTTATACTGTTGTTATGGTTACAGTCTGTTCGGACAGGGCGCCGTGAGACGCACGTCGCAGGATTGTGACGTCACCAGCCGGGCGCCCTGCACGAGACACACATCGCTAGACGCACAGGGTGTTCTTCTATAAAGGTAAGAATTGTTCTTTTGTAAAATTGTTCTGACGAAAGTTTAGTTAATAAACTGAAACGTTAATAGCATTGCATGTTGTTTGTCACCTACATTTATTGCAACTAATAAGTCCTTGGAGTGCCGCCGTTTACATGCTATATATATATATATATATATATATACTGGTGGACAGCAAAATTCTGCACTGTCCTCCTACTATATACTGTGCACAACTACAATGCAGCACAGATATGGATAGTATACTTGACGACACAGAGGTAGAGCAATGGACTACTGTACCGTACTGAGATATATATATATACTGGTGGTCAGCAAAATTCTGCACTGTCCTCCTACTATATACTGCGCATCACTACAATGCAGCACAGATATGGATAGTATACTTGACGACACAGAGGTAGAGCAATGGACTACTGTACCGTACTGCTATATACATATATATATATATATATACTGGTGGTCAGCAAAATTCTGCACTGTCCTCCTACTACATACTGCGCATAACTACAATGCAGCACAGATATGGATAGTATACTTGACGACACAGAGGTAGAGCAATGGACTACTGTACCATACTGATATATATATATCCTGGTGGTCAGCAAAATTCTGCACTGTCCTCCTACTATATACTGTGCAAAACTACAATGCAGCACAGATATGGATAGTATACTTGACGACAAAGAGGTAGAGCAATGGACTACTGTACCGTACTGAGATATATATATATACTGGTGGTCAGCAAAGTTCTGCACTGTCCTCCTACTATAAACTGCACATAACTACAATGCAGCACAGATATGGATAGTATACTTGACGACACAGAGGTAGAGCAATGGACTACTGTACCATACTGCTACATATATACTGGTGGTCAGCAAAATTCTGCACTGTCCTCCTACTATATACTGCGCACAACTACAATGCAGCACAGATATGGATAGTATACTTGACGACACAGAGGTAGAGCAATGGACTACTGTACCGTACTGCTATATATATATATATATATACTGGTGGTCAGCGTAATTCTGCACTGTCCACCTACTATATACTCGCACAACTACAATGCAGCACAGATATGGAGCGTTTTCAGGCAGAGAACGTTGATATTTGCAGCACACTGAGCACAGATATTTGCAGCACACTGAGCACAGATATTTGCAGCACACTGAACACAGAAACTGAGAGAACGCAGCCACGTCCTCTCGCTATCATCTCCAATGCATGAGTGAAATTGGCGGCGACGCGCGGCTCTTTATATGCAATACTAATCTCACGAGAATACGACAGCGGGATGATGACTTTCGGGCGCGTTTGTGTTAACCGAGCAAGGCGGGAAGATCCGAGACTGGCTCGAACCCGTGTAAACCACGTGAAGTTCGGGGGGGTTCGGAACTCGAGGAACCGAACCCGCTCATCTCTAATGCTCATTCAGATGTATTTCATTGACATAACTTATTCTGAATAGGCTAATGGACTGATGTGAGGTTAAATGTATGCTCACATGTTTAGTTAATCTTGCATTAACTTGTACTGTGTATGCTCAGAAAATGAGTGCGTGCAAATGTGGCAATACGGAGTCCAGCGTATTTTGATTGCATCTGCACTTATGACTGGAGACACATAACAAGGGTGTGAGTGGTTTTCGCTCATATGCAAAGTTCATTAAAGACATTTCTATGCAAATGTACAGTAGTCCATGCAGAGTAGACCAGTATGTAATTGTATAAATGCCTGAAGACATATCTTTTGCACAAAGTGCTACATAGTGGAGGTGCAAGTACAAGCTGATGAGGATGGCTTATAGTAAAATAAGTGCATATGCTGCGCTTGCAGAAATATATGCATCTTCGGATGCAGACAGCTCTGCATGGGTTGAGTATGTGCTGTTGTTAGAACTTTAAACATTCTGGTGGTAATTGGCATGTTTAACATTATAACCCCTGCACCGGTAAAATACACTGGAGGGATTCTAGCACCAGTATATTGAGATGGACAATATTCTCAATTTTTTTCACATTTAGACTACATTGAATCAAGGCAGAAAAAAAGATGTAAAGAAGAATTAATTTAACATTTGAAGTAGTGATGAGCGGGTTCGGTTTCTCGGAAACCGAACCCCCCCGAACTTCACGCTTTTTACACGGGTCCGAGGCAGACTCGGATCTTCCCGCCTTGCTCGGCTAACCCAAACGCGCCCGAACGTCATCATCCCGCTGTCGGATTCTTGCAAGGCTCGTATTCTATCGCGAGACTCGGATTCTATATAAGGAGCCGCGCGTCGCCGCCATTTTCACACGTGCATTGAGATTGATAGGGAGAGGACGTGGCTGGCATCCTCTCCGTTTAGATAGAGAGTGAGACACTTGATTTACTGGAGCATTAGGAGTACTCAGAGAGTGCAGAGTTTTGCTGATAGTTATACTAGTGACCACCAGTTTTATTTATTATTTAATATAATCCGTTCTCTGCCTGAAAAAAAACGATACACAGTCACATACCATATCTGTGCTCAGCCTCAGTGTGCTGCATGATAATATCATCTATGTATATCTGACTGTGCTGAGTAGTGCTCACTGCTCACACAGCTTAATTGTGGGGGAGACTGGGGAGCAGTTATAGCAGGAGTACATATTTAACAGTGCACACTTTTGCTGCCAGAGTGCCAGTGCGACTGACCAGCAGTGACCACCAGTATATTGTCTGCCTGAAAAAGTTAAACACTCGTGTGGTGTTTTTTTTTTTTTATTCTATAAACGCATTCTGCTGACAGTGTCCAGCAGGTCCGTCATTCATTATATTTCTATCTTCTTCATACTAGTAGTTTAGGAGTCTGCAGTGCTGACAGTGTCCAGCAGGTTCGTCATTATATAATATATACCTGTCCTGCAGTAGTGATATATATATATTTTTTATATCATTATCATCCAGTCTATACTAGCAGACGCAGTACGGTAGTCCACGGCTGTAGCTACCTCTGTGTCGGCAGTCGCTCGTCCATAATTGTATACCTACCTGTGGTTGGTTTTTTTTTTTCTATCTTCTTCATACTAGTAGTTTAGGAGTCTGCAGTGCTGACAGTGTCCAGCAGGTCCGTCATTATATAATATATACCTGTCCTGCAGTAGTGATATATATATATTTTTTATATCATTATCATCCAGTCTATACTAGCAGACGCAGTATGGTAGTCCACGGCTGTAGATACCTCTGTGTCGGCAGTCGCTCGTCATCCATAAGTATACTAGTATCCATCCATCTCCATTGTTTACCTGAGGTGCCTTTTAGTTGTGCCTATTAAAATATGGAGAACAAAAATGTTGAGGTTCCAAAAATAGGGAAAGATCAAGATCCACTTCCACCTCGTGCTGAAGCTGCTGCCACTAGTCATGGCCGAGACGATGAAATGCCATCAACGTCGTCTGCCAAGGCCGATGCCCAATGTCATAGTACAGAGCATGTAAAATCCAAAACACCAAATATCAGTAAAAAAAGGACTCAAAAATCTAAAATAAAATCGTCGTCGGAGAAGCGTAAACTTGCCAATATGCCATTTACCACACGGAGTGGCAAGGAACGGCTGAGGCCCTGGCCTATGTTCATGGCTAGTGGTTCATCTTCACATGAGGATGGAAGCACTCAGCCTCTCGCTAGAAAAATGAAAAGACTTAAGCTGGCAAAAGCACAGCAAAGAACTGTGCGTTCTTCGAAATCACAAATCCACAAGGAGAGTCCAATTGTGTCGGTTGCGATGCCTGACCTTCCCAACACTGGACGTGAAGAGCATGCGCCTTCCACCATTTGCACGCCCCCTGCAAGTGCTGGAAGGAGCACCCGCAGTCCAGTTCCTGATAGTCAGATTGAAGATGTCAGTGTTGAAGTACACCAGGATGAGGAGGATATGGGTGTTGCTGGCGCTGGGGAGGAAATTGACCAGGAGGATTCTGATGGTGAGGTGGTTTGTTTAAGTCAGGCACCCGGGGAGACACCTGTTGTCCGTGGGAGGAATATGGCCATTGACATGCCTCGTGAAAATACCAAAAAAATCAGCTCTTCAGTGTGGAAGTATTTCAACAGAAATGCGGACAACATTTGTCAAGCCGTGTGTTGCATTTGTCAATCTGTAATAAGTAGGGGTAAGGACGTTAACCACCTCGGAACATCCTCCCTTATACGTCACCTGCAGCGCATTCATCATAAGTCAGTGACAAGTTCAAAAACTTTGGGCGACAGCGGAAGCAGTCCACTGACCAGTAAATCCCTTCCTCTTGTAACCAAGCTCACGCAAACCACCCCACCAACTCCCTCAGTGTCAATTTCCTCCTTCCCAAGGAATGCCAATAGTCCTGCAGGCCATGTCACTGGCAAATCTGACGAGTCCTCTCCTGCCTGGGATTCCTCCGATGCATCCTTGCGTGTAACGCCTACTGCTGCTGGCGCTGCTGTTGTTGCTGCTGGGAGTCGATGGTCATCCCAGAGGGGAAGTCGTAAGACCACTTTTACTAATTCCACCAAGCAATTGACTGTCCAACAGTCCTTTGCGAGGAAGATGAAATATCACAGCAGTCATCCTGCTGCAAAGTGGATAACTGAGGCCTTGGCATCCTGGGCGGTGAGAAACGTGGTTCCGGTATCCATCATTACTGCAGAGCCAACTAGAGACTTGTTGGAGGTACTGTGTCCCCGGTACCAAATACCATCTAGGTTCCATTTCTCTAGGCAGGCGATACCGAAAATGTACACAGACCTCAGAAAAAGACTCACCAGTGTCCTAAAAAATGCAGTTGTACCCAATTTCCACTTAACCACGGACATGTGGACAAGTGGAGCAGGGCAGACTCAGGACTATATGACTGTGACAGCCCACTGGGTAGATGTATTGACTCCCGCCGCAAGAACAGCTGCGGCGGCACCAGTAGCAGCATCTCGCAAACGCCAACTCTTTCCTAGGCAGGCTACGCTTTGTATCACCGCTTTCCAGAATACGCACACAGCTGAAAACCTCTTATGGCAACTGAGGAAGATCATCGCAGAATGGCTTACCCCAATTGGACTCTCCTGTGGATTTGTGGCATCGGACAACGCCAGCAATATTGTGTGTGCATTAAATCTGGGCAAATTCCAGCACGTCCCATGTTTTGCACATACCTTGAATTTGGTGGTGCAGAATAATTTAAAAAACGACAGGGGCGTGCAAGAGATGCTGTCGGTGGCCAGAAGAATTGCGGCACACTTTCGGCGTACAGGCACCACGTACAGAAGACTGGAGCACCACCAAAAACGCCTGACCCTGACCTGCCATCATCTGAAGCAAGAAGTGGTAACGAGGTGGAATTCAACCCTCTATATGCTTCAGAGGTTGGAGGAGCAGCAAAAGGCCATTCAAGCCTATACAACTGAGCACGATATAGGAGGTGGAATGCACCTGTCTCAAGCGCAGTGGAGAATGATTTCAACGTTGTGCAAGGTTCTGCAACCTTTTGAACTTGCCACACGTGAAGTCAGTTCAGACACTGCCAGCCTGAGTCAGGTCATTCCCCTCATCAGGCTTTTGCAGAAGAAGCTGGAGACATTGAAGGAGGAGCTAACACAGAGCGATTCCGCTAGGCATGTGGGACTTGTGGATGGAGCCCTTAATTCGCTTAACAAGGATTCACGGGTGGTCAATCTGTTGAAATCAGAGCACTACATTTTGGCCACCGTGCTCGATCCTAGATTTAAAACCTACCTTGGATCTCTCTTTCCGGCAGACACAAGTCTGCTGGGGTTCAAAGAACTGCTGGTGAGAAAATTGTCAAGTCAAGCGGAACGCGACCTGTCAACATCTCCTCCTTCACATTCTCCCGCAACTGGGGGTGCGAGGAAAAGGCTCAGAATTCCAAGCCCACCCGCTGGCGGTGATGCAGGGCAGTCTGGAGCGACTGCTGATGCTGACATCTGGTCCGGACTGAAGGACCTGACAACGATTACGGACATGTCGTCTACTGTCACTGCATATGATTCTCTCCCCATTGAAAGAATGGTGGAGGATTATATGAGTGACCGCATCCAAGTAGGCACGTCAGACAGTCCGTACTTATACTGGCAGGAAAAAGAGGCAATTTGGAGGCCCTTGCACAAACTGGCTTTATTCTACCTAAGTTGCCCTCCCACAAGTGTGTACTCCGAAAGAGTGTTTAGTGCCGCCGCTCACCTTGTCAGCAATCGGCGTACGAGGTTACATCCAGAAAATGTGGAGAAGATGATGTTCATTAAAATGAATTATAATCAATTCCTCCGTGGAGACATTCACCAGCAGCAATTGCCTCCACAAAGTACACAGGGAGCTGAGATGGTGGATTCCAGTGGGGACGAATTGATAATCTGTGAGGAGGGGGATGTACACGGTGATATATCGGAGGATGATGATGAGGTGGACATCTTGCCTCTGTAGAGCTAGTTTGTGCAAGGAGAGATTAATTGCTTCTTTTTTGGTGGGGGTGTGGCAGACCCTGTCACTGAAATGATGGGTTGGTTAAAGTGTGCATGTCCTGTTTATACAACATAAGGGTGGGTGGGAGGGCCCAAGGACAATTCCATCTTGCACCTCTTTTTTCTTTCATTTTTCTTTGCGTCATGTGCTGTTTGGGGAGTAGTTTTTGGAAGGGCCATCCTGCGTGACACTGCAGTGCCACTCCTAGATGGGCCAGGTGTTTGTGTCGGCCACTTGGGTCGCTTATCTTAGTCACACAGCTACCTCATTGCGCCTCTTTTTTTCTTTGCGTCATGTGCTGTTTGGGGGGTGTTTTTTGGAAGGGCCATCCTGCGTGACACTGCAGTGCCACTCCTAGATGGGCCAGGTGTTTGTGTCGGCCACTAGGGTCGCTTAGCTTACTCACACAGCTACCTCATTGCGCCTCTTTTTTTTATTCTTTGCGTCATGTGCTGTTTGGGGGGTGTTTTTTGGAAGGGCCATCCTGCGTGACACTGCAGTGCCACTCCTAGATGGGCCAGGTGTTTGTGTCGGCCACTTGGGTCGCTGAGCTTAGTCATCCAGCGACCTCGGTGCAAATTTTAGGACTAAAAATAATATTGTGAGGTGTGAGGTGTTCAGAATAGACTGAAAATTAGTGGAAATTATGGTTATTGAGGTTAATAATACTTTGGGATCAAAATGACCCCCAAATTCTATGATTTAAGCTGTTTTTTAGGGTTTTTTGAAAAAAACACCCGAATCCAAAACACACCCGAATCCGACAAAAAAAATTCGGTGAGGTTTTGCCAAAACGCGTTCGAACCCAAAACACGGCCGCGGAACTGAACCCAAAACCAAAACACAAAACCCGAAAAATTTCCGGTGCTCATCACTAATTTGAAGTACAATGGACTAGGAGAGAAAGGAGCTTAATCTGAGTCACATGTTACTCAGCACTGTAGTGTCTTTAGCTGGAGTCGCATATGCGCAAATTAACACCTGTCCCATGATAGGTGTAGATTCAATGTACAGCCTCCAATTTAAGTAATTAAGATCCTAATTCAGCATGGATTGTTCATCTGAGAAATTGCAGTTGTCTGCGAGTAGAAAGGTGCCACCTTGACAGAAAGAAAAAACACCCAGTTCAAATTTGCAAATGCATCACAGATTGCTATACACTCGCAGATGTTCACACAAATCACGGATTATTGAAGAGTCATTGCCATCTGAGCAAATGTGAGTAGGGTTTGAGGCTGCCACTAATCTGTGACTGAGACAGGCTGGAAATGGTCTGCACTGACGTCAGACATCCTCCCCGAAAACACCTGAGCACACCTGCATTCTTTCTGACACACCCAGAAAACGGCAGGTTTCCACCCAGAAATGCCAGCTTCCTATCAAACAGTTGCTGCAATGCGTTTACGATCTGTATGCATTTTCTGATGCTATTACCCCACGTGCATCCACTATGCATTCGCGTTTGTTCGATAATCGCTTCCATATGAGATTTCTCTAATTAGTGATCCATGATGAATTAGGCCCTAAGTGTCTGACTTTGCAACCAGTTATCTGACACACCCCGGACCCTTTATGATAGTATGTCCATAAGAAGTGCACCTCCATACATCTGAATAGCCACCTCCCACTCACCACACAGGAACACCTAATACACTGTAAATACACTATGAATATCATGTGTCTCAGTTTAATGAAATTAGGCCTTATGTATGACTCACAAATAGAGATTTGATAGATAGTGTTTTGACTTGAGTCTAATTCATCATCTGGTTATTGTTTTAGTTTTTCCAAAACTGCCCTCACTGGTTTTGGTTATGGATCTGCAGTATTACTAACCTCAATAATAATAATTTTCAGTAATTTCCACTCAATTTTGACCACCTCATAGCTCACAATATTGTTTTCATCCAGTTTAGTCCAAAAGTTTGCACCAAGCTAGTTGTCTGACTAAGCTAAGCAACAACAGTGGGCAGTAAATACACTTAACTTCAAACAAGGCCCATCTGGGAAGCAGAGTGGAACTGCAGTGGCAGACAGGATAAAATTTAATAAACTATGCACCCACATTGAAAGTAACCAAGAATGTTTTCATTAAACAAGTACCAGATCAGAAGAAAGGATTTAAGGATTGATTTGTAAGTTAATTTAATGTAATTCTATGATAGCATTACATGTAATCAATGGGGGCATTGGAGACAGGATTGAACATTCTACTTGTATTGCCTTTTCTCTCAGTTTCAAATAAGACCTCAATCAATTAATCAATCAATCAATTAAATCAATCATTCTGGTATTCTGTTATGGCATTTTCTATCCTAAATTGCTGCAAAATAGTCCTTTTAAAAAAGTTGCACAGTTTAACAAACCAAGCACTTCAGCGACAGGGACTGCTACTTTTGTGGCTGAAATGCTTGGCTTGTTTGGGCCTCCCACAAAACAAACTACCAATGGGCAGCTAACATTGTTGTTAATGGTGGACTTAAGGCAGATAAAAGCCATAGAAAAAGAAAAGTGATGCAAAATGGAATTATCCTATTGCCCTTTTACCCATACTTATGTTATATATTAAAAAGGACATGCACAGTTTAACAAACCAAGCACTTCAGCCACAGGGACTGCCACCTTTGTGGCTGAAGTACTTGGTTTATTTTGGTCCCCATAAAATAACTTTTTGGAAGGTCTACCTCCGATGACTAATGAGGAGGTTGAATATGAGGTTTTTAATTACAACAAATCATTATAGTTTTGTCAAAAAAAATTGCATGACCTCACCAAAAATGACTCAATATTGAGGAAGTACCTAGATGGTTAATGTCCCTACCTCTACTAATTTTGGTCTCACAAATGGAGCAGATGACTTCACAATGTTGACAGGATTGTGGGCAAGAACTGCTGCCACTGGTACTTGACTTACACAAACAACATCATCAACATCCTCATCATCCTCAGTAGCATCAGATAGTACTAAATTTTCCAATCATCCTGTTCTACTTCCTAAGTAGCATTCTCAATTTCTATTATGTCATCATCATCATCATCATCATCACCATCTTTACTTCTACTGCTCATCTCCACCTTTGCAAATGGTGCAAAAATGGTGCAAGGAGGTAAAGGAGACTTCTCTTCAAGTACAGTCTGAGAAATGTCAGACTCACACATAGCATGGACATCCATAGACTCTAATCATAGATTTGTGAACACACAGTTTGTTCTTCAGCCTTTGTGTTCTTTTTGGAGCACTGATTTGTCAGTTTTTAATGTGACAACTTTGCCCCTTTTTAAAAGTGTGAAAGATTTTGATTTCAGAGCCTTACTAGATGTTGTAGTACTATCATGACTGGCAGCAGCCACAGCACTAGTACTTGAATGTTGCTCCTGCTCTTCTATGGATTGATCGTTATCCATACTGACTCAGTGTTTATATATTTATGTGAATACAGTGGGGTACAGCACCTACTGTACTGTATACACAAGTTGGGAAAAAAACAGTATTGAACTTTTTTGCTAAATATAACTTACATTGCAGACTCACAGTGCTTATATTTATGTGAAGTGAACAATGCTGTAGGGTACAGCATACACAAGTTCTATAAAAAAAACTATGGTATTTATTTAGTTGAACTTTTTTCACAAATGATAACTCACACTGTGGACTCACAGTGCTTATATGTATATAAGTTACACAGCACCTGCACCACACACCAGTTCTACAAAAAATATATTAGCACTGGGCTGCAGTTGCAATGTGGACAATGACAAAAAAATACCAGTGTGACACTTAGGGGTATGCAGCAACACCAGTGTGACACAGACACCAGAGTAGATGGACACTGGACAGGTAGGTCAGCTCAGCAACACTGGAGTGGATGGACAGATACTGTAGGTCAGAACTGGTCAGAACAGGCTGTCAGCAGCATACAACTCTCCAGGGTCTGCTGTGAAATGGCACTTGAATCACCGCTGCAGGGACTATTGGCTCCAAAACCGACGATATCCAAAATCGGGATAATTACATTTTGCCACTTTTGGAATCCGAGTGTGGTGTGAAAACCCAAGTCGGAGCTCAGATTTCCTTGAATCCATAAAGGTCAGGTGGGACCGGTTTTCTGAAAACTGAGTTGGCACATCTCTACTCAGATTTAGGCCCAAAATGAGTTATAGTTAACACAATAATGAACAATGGTTTTGGGGGGTCTATTATTAAATTCAAGTTTATTATGAAATTTGTTTGCTTATTTTTACATTGAGACCACTCCAATCTTGTTCATTAGCATTGCCCATGTGGGTTAGGAAGGTTACTTTTCAATAAAGTCTTTTAAAATCTGGGAGGCAGTCATACTGTTTTTGCAGCACTCCCCTAGTTTTCATTGTGGCAGGGAAAAAAATTATTTCAATGCGATCTGAACATGTAGAAAACAGGCTGTAACTAGACGTACCATTGAAATGAATGGGACATGTTAACTGATTTTGAAAACATAATTAGCTAAATAAAATTATTTAAAAAACAATGCAGATCACTACAAAACACATACATTTGAACTAAAACTGGCATCCAACAAACTAAGGTTTGCCAAATGAGCTTTGGGGTACATTTTAACAATTCTGCTCAATCTTGAAATATGTACATAATAATTCCCAAATGCATTCTGTATTGTGTATATAAGTACTTCACTTGCTGGGAAGAAACAGCTACTGGAAGAACTGGGAAAATGTTACTTTTAGTTATACAATTACCTCTTCTTATCTTATGCTTTTGTTTGATGCTTGATTTCTATACCAATAATTCTATAATAATCTTTTTTTAACTATAGACAATGTAGGATACTCCTGTCAAAACCATGTATTAGTGTATGCCATCATCTCTTTATTATCTTCTTTCAAGCCTCCAGGAGTAAATGTTATATCTGCCACACCTGCAGTGCACATAGTTTTGCCCAACTGCTAACAAATTTGCTGCTGCGATCAACTCTGAATTACCCCCATACTTAAGGGGGGAGGGAGCAAATTAGGCAGCATTGTGCGCAGAGATTTGCAGCCTGCAGCATCTGACCTAACTCACAGGTCCTCAGCACATGAGTTAATAGGAAACCTATCCCCTCTCCATCGTGAGGATCAGGCTGAAGCGCCCTGGAGAAGCCCCACAGCAGTACCAGGATGCAACCCGAGGGCCACGGCGGAAGGGGCATCCTAAGGCCCCCAGTCACCATAGCAGCATGCACACCAGCTGAGAGGAGGCCATCACACCCACGCCGCTGGAGACAGAGCCAGCTAAGGACAGGCAATAGAGACACTGGGGATCACACGTGGCCACCAGGAAGGAGCAGACACCAGGGATCAGCAGGTCGGAGTGGAGTCCTCGGGCTCCGGAACATCAGTCCAAGAGCTGGTAAATATGGACCTTCTCTTCCCCCCACATGCTGCTTAACCATCCACACCCCCCCTCAGCTGACAAATAATAGCTGCCCGCAGTAAACCCTGGATACGTCATGCCTCCCCTTTATCTATGCAGGCCAGCTGCAGCCCCCAACACCATCACTGCCGCTCACCATCTCAGGGAGTCAGCAATCCCCGGACCTATTGTCCACGCCAAAGTTGACCCTTCCCCCACGCCCACACACAGCCCACTGGCTTCCGGGACATCAGTCGTGGAGTGGGTAAATACTGACCACCAACCTCTCCCCTGTTACCTCCCCATCCGGGAACTTACATTTTGCATGCCACACCCGCCTCCTTAATAATGGCAGAGCAAGGTTGCCATGGCCTACTGTGATCTGGGCTACATCAGTCAGTACAGCCTGCAGTCAGGCCTCTCCCGGCGTTGGTCAAAGTCCATCCCCTCAGTTAGCAGTTCCCAAGCAGTGGGTATGCCGTGCTCCGGTGCTGCAACACACACAACAGCAAACTGCATTCACAGGAGCTCCAACGCATAAACAGGCAGTCCATACCACCCTCATACACAGCACAGGTGCATGCACCAAGCTGCAGCTCAGATGGCAAGCAGAGCTCATGGAGAGGCCCCGAAATAGGCTGGCATAGCAGGTCATTATGGCACGAGGAAATGAGCATACATCGCGCCTACAGGTCTAAGTAGGGATAGCACCCTTCACGAGATATATGGGGGTTATAGGAGAATCATCATATGGATTATAGTAGTTATTAAGGTAGCAAGCCAAGAAAACCCATACATCATTGCTATTCCCAGATGCTGGCTGCAATGCTTGGTTCAAGGCAGTATGGGGTGTTTCAGAAAGAAAAGTGTGAATCCGCACCAATCATAAAGAGTAATATCTTATTATAGAGACGAATATTAAAAACTGGTATAATGAATTAGAAACAGTAAGTTATTGGTGGTGCTCCCAAATAATTTGTAGATTAGGCTACAATTAAATATGGATGAACAAAGAAAAAAAAAAAAAAAGATTTTTGGGAGCACTCTTTTTGTAGAAAGGAGAAAAATAGATGTATGTATAATAATATGATGTAAAACTTAACCTTTAATAGTTCATTAAAATAATATTATTTATATGCTACATTAATAATTGCTTGATTGCCTTTTGAGCAAGTAAGGTTCAAGATCATAGAAACAAATATCAAGGTGAAAATATCATTGAATTGCGTTCAGTGATTCCTGTAATAAAATGAATATAAGGAATCGTGACGATCACTATATAATTTAGGGAATAGTTAATCTGTGAAACAAATCGGTATCATAAATGAAAGAAGGCCAAGAAAGAGGCCGACCTAAAAGTAAAGATTTGTTTAGTCTTCTATAAAAATTGTCCACTGCACCTAGTATTCCCAGGTGGTCTCCCATCCAAGTACTGACCAGGCCTTATCTGCTTAGCTTCCGAGATTGGACAAGATTGGGCGTATTCAGAATAGTGTGGCTGTGGGTAGATGTTCATAGAGGATGGAAGAAAGATAGACACTTCTTCTTTCTGCACTCACAAAAGGTCAGACCATCGTGAAAACCAGACCGTTGGTTTTCCAGATGAGAGAGTGTTTTGATAAGTATTAAGAGAAAAGGGGCAGATTGTGGTTTAGATTGCCAGAAATTAATAAAGTGGAATACACTTCTGCTTTCTGTTATAATAGCACATGGTTTGCCTGGAAAAAGCACAGTGCTTTAAGCCAGATCTGCTATCAGCCAGATGAGAGAGTGAAAAAATCAGAAATTTAATAGAAAAGTATTGGATAGTCAATTGCTTAGTATGATTATTATTATTATTGAACTGGTCATTCAATCATGGCCATTTTAATCCAAAACAAGGCTGATTCAAAAATTAAGTATGCAAACATAACCCCAGATATTGAATGTGTAGCAAACAAAATAGTATGTAGCAGCTTATTGAGAATACACTGTAGTTTTTCAGTATAAATCTAAAGGCTAACTCCGTTTGTATAGAGCAAAGTTAATTCCAGCAGAGGGGTGAACTCAGAATTGATCCTGAGATTTAAATATGCAGCAATAATTTAGTACATGTGTAACTGCTGAAACTAGTATTATATATAGAAGTTTTAAATCACGCTGCTGAAATTAACAGATTAGCACCCCAGATATTATATGCAGAATGTGGTAAGTAAATAAAACTGCTACAGTTTATAGGGCTTCACAGGTGTATTTGGTCCTGAGGTTATTAAATAGACAGTTAAAGTTTAGTAGCTGAGAGTGTTCCCGAGTGTTGTGTGTGAAAGTTTGACTTACACTGCTGCAAATAACTGTTAAGCTCAAGGCTCACACCCTGGAATTCATATGCAGGATATAAAAATAAATCAAACTGTTGCAAACTCTCTCTGCTACAAGTAACAGTTTAGCTCAGACTAACACCCCGAATAATATGACAGAATACAATAAATCACTGTTGCAATTTATAAAGCTCCACAGGTGTTCTCATTTGAAGAAAAGTAATTATTTTTGCTAGTAAGAATCAGTCTGATATCTGATATAGGAGTCAGAAACTGTGACTGGTGAAAGAAAGGGGGCCCTTTGGATCAGTATAATCAGCACAGAGTATCCTCTGCAATGATACTCTTGCTTTGTCTCTAAATATAGAAAAGATGTGTATTGTAACAGAAGGTGGACAATTGGAAGTGTCACAGTTTTTACCTAATTACAGCAGATTGAATATAACATAGACAATTCTTAGTTATATTAGGCAAGGGAAAAGGAGTGAGGTAGCGCTGTGTTTGTGTCTGGGTGGCCGCTCACAGCGTGTATAGTTACCGCTCCTTAGACACTAAGCATTGTTCTCTGTCCTTCATCATAGGCGTCCCTTGCTTCCCTATCAGTAGTGATTGTGCGACAGCCCATTTCCGGAGGGGGCGGAACCGCGATGACATCACCGATGACATTGGATCTCGACCTACGTTTCACTGCTGGGCTTGTTCACTTGATCCTCTGCTGGGGTGCTGCCTGGCAATGGTAGCCAAGGTATTGCTATTGTCTCCCAGGATAAGTATATGGATATGTTTATGTGTACGCATATGCACGTTTGAGATGGTACAAGCATGGTTTAATATATATAGAGCTAGGTAGGCCCTGCCTGCAAAATATGTATGCAAACGCGTGCTCAAAGTCCTCCTGGTATGATGAACCGGGTTGTAGGGCAGAATATGTACAGTTATTTGCTTATTTCGCTTTTAAGTCAGCTCCATACAGCAAATACACAAAAAATAAAAACATTAGGGTTTGCAGTATAGACATTATCCATAGCTAGATATCACATTGCTGTGAGTAGTTATGTCACCACTTTCTGTTCAGCATAGCAATATTACATATCGTGTATTGCCTAGAGTGGTGCTAACGAAATTCCATTCATGCAGATTTAGGGCAGGGGTGCACTAGTCTGAATCTGGTAGCCAATGGCGAGGTTCAGGATCTGACATACGCATGCATACAGGTCAGTGACATGCAGTGAGGTCAATGACTGGGAGGCCGTGGCTAACAAAACTGGATTTACACCAACATACAGCTTGGGGTGAGTAGAGGGTGTTCTACCCTCTCCCCAACCCCCTAACCCTCCCTGCCCATAGCCAAACCCTAACCTCCCCCTATAATGCCTAACCTTAACATTCCTGCGGCATTGCCCAAACCTAACTCTTTACTCCCCGCAGCCTAACCCTCCCCAGGGGTGCCCAACCCCACTTCCCTGTGGTCTAACACATCCACAGGCAGCAGCTGAGGTCTGGAAAACAAAAGGCAGGAGCAGACAGTGACAGTAGTGGCGGAAGTGCTGCGGGCCAGCCAATTGTGGTGCTAGCAAAACCCGAGGAGACACCCCGCCCCAGCAAGAGTGGCCGAGACACTCTGCAACACCCAGTTGGGGGGCCAGGCCAAAGCTCTGAGAAGGTGGCGGAGGTGCATTCTCCCGGGGCTATGCGTCGGCAGGAGAGGGTCCTTGGGTGGTTACTGGTTACAGTTGCAAGGAATGGACCCCCTGCCCCTGGGTTGGTGACCAGTCAGTTCCCGGTTTTAGTGGAGATGAGGGCTGGGGACTCACAGTGCTATTTAGGCCACCTAAAAATGAATCACTAAACTTATGGTCAAGTTTAATAAACTGTGACCTTTTAATTCACAATGTATAAAAGTCTCCATCTGCTTATTTCAGGTACAAGGAAACTGGGAAAGGGGGGTGGGGGAGGGAGGCAGCAGGAGGGAAGAGATGAAGGTTTTGGAGAAGTGTCAGGAGCATCAGACGATCACTGGTTTAACCAGATTTTCATTCTAACCAGTCAGAACTGGCAGATGATCTGCCAGATAATTGCATGGTGTATGCCAAGTTTAAGTAATACATTAATATTTATTGTTTCATATATGCACATTTTAGTCTTTCACCAACCACTGTGTAAAGTTTCTCAGCAACAAAAAGAGGACATATTACACAGTATAATCACAGAAAAACAGTAGGTAAATGTGTTCAAAAGTAAGCCAGTGTGCCTTACTCGTACTTTTATTCACTGTTAATGATTCCCAGTAATTAGGTAGGTGAAATGAGAGGCTAAAAGCTACAGCTCAAACCAAAATATTAATTTATTAAAATGGAACTCTTCAGCAAATATCTGATCTCAATAATTTTGCTCTGCAAATAAAAAATAATTTGTCTCAGTGCTCTGTAAATGTAGGCAAATCTGTATATCTACTGTGTTCTCTGTAAAAACACAGTCACTGCGCACAACTCTGTCCCTCTAGGCCAGTACAAATATCTGCTAATTTATAGTTTTATCTGTAGATTCAGAAGTATTGTAACTTGTAATATAGACTTATTATACTTTAGTTCCTATCACAAACTGTATTTGAATGTTTTAAATAAGCACGTATAATATAATAATAATTGGATTTATAGTGACATTATTTTAAAGTCTAATAAACAAGTCTTATAAGCAATAAACTTTTACTTGTAACCCTATTGTTGACAGTGCAGATGATAAAAACAAAAGGCTTGAAGGAAAAATGCATAGTCTTTGTCACTTTACAAAGCAACTAGCAAGTAAACCAGGTTTGTTTACTGCATTGCTAGAAGCAAACTGCCATTTGCTGGGAAAGCCATCAATTACGTGCATGGTCTTCCTAGATAAATATAGAAATGATTTCACAAACAATACAAAGGTTGAAATGTGAAGGTAACCAAACATAAACTAATAATTTCCTCTTGCTGAGGATTACAGCAGCTTTCAGTTTTCTATGTCAGGTTAAAGATTGAAGTACATATATAAGACCAATTTTGCCTCTGTGAGTTGTGACTGCAAATATTTTCGGTTAGAAGGATTACTTAATAGATTTCTAGCATCATGCTGTACTTTAAAATTGCAAAGGGATGAACTGAGGTCAGGCATTAAATATTCATTATATAAAATTGTATATATAATCTGTACATCCCATTAAATAATATGATGTTCTACTACTAAGGCAACAGCATTAGCACTGAAATGATTCATTTTGCAACTACAACCTTTAATAAACCAATATACAAGCAAATTATTTTAGTGAAAATCTATGAGCTATGTGACATCACATTGCATTGCAGTTTATCCATCTGTATAACAAACATTTACGAAGCTTAATGCCCAGCAATGAAATATCCCAGCTAACCAATATGGCATGGGGGCATAATTGAGCTGGTAATACCAGGGTCATATTCAGATTCAGTTAAGGGGCCACACATTTTGCATAAACACACATTATATGTTCTCTACAGCATGCAGAATGTCAACAGCACTTCTAGTATTGTTAACAACATGGGGCCTGATTCTGAGTCAGATACCGCCATTTACGAATTTGCATCCATCAGCTCTGGCTCCGATAGTGGTGCATGTGCTGCTGTGCCTGGAAATTAAAGCACAGGTGCACCAAACGTAACTCCACATTTCAATGGCGTGCGGTGAGGTTAGTGGCAGCCATAATGTCCGCCGAATCCTGCCGATGACCCCTACCACCGCCGAGCCAATGCCCGCTACTGCCTCTGAGCCGGTACCCGCTGCCACCGCCAATGGCTTACAAACTCGCCCACCATCAACTGACCCAGCCCTCCGCCACTAATTTCTATCTCAGTCCGATGCCGCCAATGCCCGCTGCCTGCTTATCATACTTGTGATATAGTGTACATTTTTATAGAAAAAAAAAATTAGTGTTTGGGACTGGGAAGGGAGTGGGAGGAGGACATGAATGCAATTTTGTTGTCCAGGGCTTCCATTAACTTAATGGAGAAGGATCTGAATGGGTTAAAAAAAAATGTGTGGGGTCCCCCCTCCTAATTATAACCAGCCTCGGGCTCTTTGAGCCAGACCTGGTTGTTTAAATACTGGGAAAAAAATTGGACAGGGGTTCCCTGTATTTAGACAACCAGCACCGGGCTCTTAGTCCGGTCCTGGTTCCAAAAATACGGAGGACAAAAGATGTAGGGGTCCCCCGTATTTTCTAAAACCAGCACCGGGCTCCACTAGCCAGAGAGATAATGCCACAGCCGGGGGACACTTTTATATTGGTCCCTGCGGCCGTGGCATTACCCCCCCAACTAGTCACCTCTGGCCGGGGTATCCTGGAGGAGTGGGGACCCCTTAAATCAAGGGGTCCCCCCCTTCGGGCACCCAAGGGCCAGGGGTGAAGCCCGAGGCTGTCCCCAGCACCCCTGGGCGGTGGGTGCCGGGCTGATAGCCATGTGTGTAAAAAAAGAATATTGTTTTTTGGTTGTGGAACTACAAGGCCCAGCAAGCCTCCCCCGCTTGCTGGTACTTGGAGAACCTCAAGTACCAGCAGGCGGGGAAATAACGGGCTCGCTGGTACCTTTAGTTCTACAACAACAAAAATAAAAACACAAACACACACACCGTGACAGTAAAATTTTATTAAAACACACTTACACACTCACACATACTTACCTACATCCCACGCCGGTCACGTCCACTTGTCCAGTAGAATCCAATAGGGGTACCTGTAAAAATGAGAGAGATTACTTACCTACATCCCACGCCGATCACGTCCACTTGTCCAGTAGAATCCAAAGGGGTACCTGTAAAAATGAACATTATACTGACATATGATCCACAGGAGGGGGAAAGGAGAGAGAGAGAGAGAGAGAGAGAGAAAACACGGAACTAACCTGCTGCTGCTGCTGCTGGAGCCGGCGGAGGAGGACAGCCGCACAAGCCACCACTGCTGCCTGTCAGATGATCGGGAGCCGGGAGGACGGAGCCAGAGGGGGAGGACGGGGGGGAGAGCTGCACACTCAGCAGGACCGCCGCTGGTAAGGTGAGCCGGAGGACAGGAAGGGAGGAAGCCGCAGACACACTGTCCACCGCTACTCCCGGCTATCATTAACGCCGGGACCCGCCGCCTCCAGCGCCGCATGTGGGTGATTGGACAAGCGGATCCAGCCCTGGATCCGCTGTCCAATCTCAGGTGCCTCACTGACATGGGGGTGGTGTCCCTGTCAGCGAGGCACTTGGAACAGTGCCGCTTTACCTAAGTTTTTTCATGGGATTTTACAGCCCAGTGCTAGGCTCCGCCCCCCGCACTGTCCCGTTCCCATTATCCACGGGAGGCACCTGCTGTCAGTGCCTCCCAAACTGCTTTAAAGCAGTAAAATGATTAGGATTCAATAAAGAAGATACTTATGACACAGAATATGTGTCATAAGTATCTTCTTTTTATTATTTTAATAATTAATCACAGGGGATGCACTGCCTCCCCTGCCTCCCCTGACTGCACGTCCCTGCCACATTTAGTGTCATATTAAAATCTCTTACCTATGAAAGGGAATCCATGAGCGCTGCTTACTGCCAGTGTATTAGGCTCCATAGCTCTGGCGTTTGTTCCCAGTGAACTCTCAGTGCAAGTTATTAGTGATTGATCCAGTTCATCTGACTACTCTTCTCACCTGCTCCCCTGGTACCACTCCTAGTGATCGCCTGATTATGATCTTGGCTATTCCATTGACCTGATTCTGCTTTACGCATAGCTTTTACTTGACCTGATTTTGCTCACTCCCTGGTGATGTATTTGCCCAACTGGTTCTGACTCATTAAGGCGCCCATAATTTTATTGCGATTGACATAAACACTTCTTTAAGCTAGCTTATCACTAAACTAACGACACCACTAAAATAACGACACGGACACGTTAGCTGTAGTTAAAGGCCAGACGATATTTATTGATCGCTGACCTGTTCTTTAAACTATAATTGTAATTGAATTGATTTTATATTGGAGGATGGCAAAAGGACCAGTCGCTACCAGACACCAGCTCCAGTCCGTTGGATGAAATCCAACCACCAAGGAGGGGAGTACCCAAACCCCGCCTCCTTCCTGCATAACCCGCATTGTGCAGGCCTCACCACTCTTTTCTCTGGCAAACGTTCGGTTCCCGCAGGGGAACGTCTAAATGTCCAACCGCAAGAGAAGGACACACCTGCCGTCCTTCTAAAGAGGGTGCCCCACAATGACCACTTATGCCCATCTGACCGCTGGTTGGTAGCGACTTCCCGCCAATCTGGCTGTCAAGAGCCCACCGAGAAAGACAAGATGTAGGAAAATAAAAATAAAAATAAAATTATGGTCAGGGCGGGCGGGAGGGCATTCCAAAATGGCAAGAGGAAGCTGAGTCATATGATCATGGCTTATATATTCTTCCAAGACCAACCCCTACACCCTTGATGGACAGCCCTATGATCCTATAGGAAAATACCCAAGAACACACTGATCTGCCTAGCAACTGCTTAGTCATCAACAACCAATCACAAAAAATTGGACTCTTATATGGCTTCAGGCTTATGCAGCCTTCAGCTTCTTTAAGGCGCCCATAATTTTATTGCGATTGACATAAACACTTCTTTAAGCTAGCTTATCACTAAACTAACGACACCACTAAAATAACGACATGGACACGTTAGCTGTAGTTAAAGGCCAGACGATATTTATTGATCGCTGACCTGTTCTTTAAACTATAATTGTAATTGAATTGATTTTATATTGGAGGATGGCAAAAGGACCAGTCGCTACCAGACACCAGCTCCAGTCCGTTGGATGAAATCCAACCACCAAGGAGGGGAGTACCCAAACCCCGCCTCCTTCCTGCATAACCCGCATTGTGCAGGCCTCACCACTCTTTTCTCTGGCAAACGTTCGGTTCCCGCAGGGGAACGTCTAAATGTCCAACCGCAAGAGAAGGACACACCTGCCGTCCTTCTAAAGAGGGTGCCCCACAATGACCACTTATGCCCATCTGACCGCTGGTTGGTAGCGACTTCCCGCCACAAAGGTTTAACAAACCGCCCCGCCATCCAAACCAATAAAAACCAGGAAAGGAGAAAGCTAACTAACAGGACCAGAACCCCAGGTAAGACAAAACCTGCAAAATTTCAGCCGGAGAAGACGAAACGCCTTCCCCCCTTGTCGAAACTGCGGCTGACGCAGTACCAGCAGAGGATGCCTGACCACCTAAAAGCCGTAACCCAAAACATCAGCTGTCCTATGCGCCAAGTAATGCCCTGCCGCCCAAAATTGTAAGAGTGGCCAAACCAGCCATTCCCATTCAACCTTTGACGGCTGCAAAAGAAAAACACCCTGAAATCATCACTGACAGACATCACATAGGAAAACTGTGTACAGTTCTGGGCACCGTACTACAAAAAGGATATCCTGGAGCTTGAAAAGGTACAGAGGAGGGCGACCAAACTAATTAAGGGCATGGAGACGATGGAATACAAGGAAAGGCTTGAAAGACTAGGCATGTTTACATTGGAAAAGCGGAGACTAAGAGGGGATATGATCAACATCTACAAATATATAAGGGGACAATACACAGAGCTTGCGCGGGACCTGTTTTTGGTTAGATCAACACAGAGGACTCGTGGACACTCGCTCAGGTTAGAGGAGAGGAGATTCCGCACAATACGGCGTAAAGGCTTTTTCACGGTAAGGACAATACGTGTTTGGAATTCCCTGCCCGAGGGAGTTGTAATGGCGGAATCTGTCAACACCTTTAAGAATGGGTTAGATAAATTCCTATTGGAAAAGGATATCCAGGGGTATGGTGCATAGTCATGCATTATAGTTACTATAAATAGGGATTAAATGCAATGGCTGACAGCAGCATCAGTCAGAAATTTTAGTCAAATCATCATGCATAGGACACCACAAATAGGTTGAACTCGATGGACAATTGTCTTTTTTCAACCTCAGATACTATGTTACTATGTTACTATGTAACCAAGTGACAGATAACAGAACTAACCCAAGTGAAGGAGAAAATTCAAAAAACCTCCCGTGGACCTTTGATGAGCCAATTGTAATTAGGCCCCCTCGGAGGAAAATTTAAAAATTCACTTCACACCCTCGATTCCTGAACGTTACTTGTTCAAAAACCGACAGGTAAACAAGTTTTTGGGTTAGCACAACAGGCACAACTAAACATTATCCACATGCAGAAGGCTTCTAGTAAGCCTCCCTCCACGGAGCACCTCCTGAATAGCTGCCGTGGAGGACCCTGTGGCTGCCGCACGGTAGCCACCCCCATCCGCAAGGAATAGGACCCAAAAAGTATACCTCCAACGGCCCACGTCCTGCATCGCCGCCATGGAGGAACCTGTGGCTTCCGCATGGTAGCCACCCCCATCCGTATGGAATAGGACCTAAGAAGTATATCTCCAATGAACCACCCCTTTAATAACTGCCGAAGGGGACCCTATGTCTGCCGCACGGCAGCCACCCCCCCCCCCCTCCACAAGGAATGGATCTGAAAAACAAATATACCTCCAGAGGACCCCCTCCTGAATAGCTACCGCGGTGGACCTCGTGGCTGCCGCATGGTAGACATCCCCATCCGCAAGGAATAGGCCTAAGAAGTACACCCCCAACACTCCAGGTCCTGGACCACTGCCGCGGGGGACCCTGTGACTGCCGCCCAGCAGCCACCCCAATCCAAAAAGAACAGGACCTATAAGGAGTACCCTCCAACTCCACAGCTCCTGAACAACCGCCGGGGAGGACCCTGTGGTTGCCGCCTGGCAGACTCCCCCCTCTGCACGGAACAGGACCTAACAAGTATACCTCCAATGTCCCAGCACTGGAACCGCTGCCGAGGAGGACCCCGCGGCCGCCGCATAGCAGCCACCCCAATCGGCCCGTAAACAGGATCTGCAACAAACATCCCCCCAGCGACCCTGCTCCTGAAACCGCTGCCGTGGAGAACCCTGTGGCTGCCGCATGGTCTGCCTCCCCAGGCCGCCGGGGATAGGCCCTATAATAAGCACACCCCAAAAGCTCTGCTCCTCAACAGTTGCCGAGGATGACCCTGAGGCTGCCGCAAGGTAGCCACCCCAACACCGCAAGGAATAGGACCTAAGAGTATACCCCCAATGGCTCAGCTCCTGAATAGCTGCTGTGGGGGCCCCTGTGGCTGCCAAATTGCAGCCTCCCTCATCCGTAAGGAATAGGACCCAAGCAGTATACTGCCAACGGGCCAGCACCTGAACAGCCGCCGTGGCGGACCCTGTGGCTGCCGCATGGCCAGCGGTCCCATTCCGCAAGGAATGGGTACCGAACCCAAACACAGCAGCAACCCTGTACCTTAGTGAGATAACCAGCGAGCGCCTGTATCAGCAACTGGTCGCCCCCCCCCAGAGGCCCATCTATACTCGTGCGCCAGGCGCAGCGGGCTGACACCCACAACCTCCTGGGCCTCCAAGGACACCCAGCGACCCCCCAGCTGCTAGATCCGATTTGGATCACACCATCCTGCAGAGCAACCGACCCCCCTGCAACCCGCGTTACAGATAGAGGTCCCAGCATCCCGAATGCATGCTGCTCGCCACCCCTCGCTCACCCGCAACAACCAGAAGAAAGTCAAAGCAAAGGCTAATCTAACCGGGGCCACCTCCCACATCAACTTGGCGACAGGAGGCAGCACACCCAGCAACACCGCCAAAATTTGCCAAGTAGCAGGCCTATGTGTATCCGCAGGCGCGGGGCGCACCCTAGCCCCAACCCTAAAGCGCTAATGAAAGACCAAGCAGGGCCCGCCAGCCCGCGCAGCCTAGAACGGAAGGAAATGCCCGCAAAGGCAGGATACATGGCCACCTAGGCCCTCCCTCCCAAATAACGCTCGAACAGGAAAACCAAGCAAAACGTCTACCAGGGACACCCCGCTGTATCCAACCTACTGAAAAAACACCGGGACGTAGCAGACGCCCCAAACGAGGAATGAGCCAACGCATGACCAGTCCAAGTAGCTAACCCGCCCGGACAATCCACCCGCCTGAAGACGGGCATGAGGAAACCTTATGACGCAACCCCGGAACCCACTCGCGGCACTCATCAAACTGCAAAGAGACAAAGCATCCGCCAACCCATTCCGACTCCGGAGCGGGATGGCAAAACTGCACCGCCAGCAGCCACGTAGCTGTCGCAACCGCCGCAAAGCCTGGGGGGACCGTAGGGAACCATGAGGAGGAGACCACAACCACCTCCCCGTAAAAAACTATAGGAATGAAGACCAAGTCCACCCAAACATCTCTGCTCCCACGGGAAAGGAAACCGCGGTACGCTACCTGGTCGACCCCGCATATTCTTGAAACCTATGCCACCCGTGGGGATAAACCTGCTCGCCCATGGGGAGGAGCTAACACTGCCCCGCTTAAACCCCAGCCGTCGTTAATAAAACCCCAACAGAGTCGGCACCCTGTCAGCGGGGAGGAGACAGCAACCCGCAATTGTGCCCAGCGCCAACCCCTGAAACCTCAGGAAACCGGTAAGGCCCTAGCCGTATACCGGGGCAACGGGATCCTCCAGGACCCTGACAAAAACCTGGCAACCTACTGCAGGATACCTGCAAACCAAAATGCCTCCCCGACCCATGAAGAGGAAATAGTCCCTGTAGCGAGAAACACCAAAAGGGCCGGATCCGTGTGCCCCAACGCAAGAAAGTGCAGAATTTCTCCAAAAAAAAGGCACATGAGCCAGAAAAACTCGGGGGCACCAACCTGTCGGCATAGAACAGGCCCCTAACCGAGGCCCGAAAAATTTGAGGTGATAGGGACGCAGGGGAAGCGGCGCAAACACTACCCAACGTATAAGTTAACCAAAATTGAGGTACCCGGCCCATATTCCTGGAACAAAACGCAGAGTCCCATAAAAGACTAATCTCACCCCGCGCGAGGTATCGGAAATGGACCTGTCAGCATAGCATGCAAAGAAAAAACCCCTTGAGGATACGACAAATGTAGGCTAAGGCGGCCCCAGCCCGGGGTCCCTGGCCATAACCCCACAGGGAAAAAGCACAAGCCGGGAAGAGATGAAAAAACAAAACGTCATAGGGCTCGCACGAGCCCTAAGCCGTTTCGGCGACCACCCTCCGCCGGACCTGATGCGGGATAGCGTGCGCGGACCTCCAACACCCGCTCCCGGCTGGGGCACCGTCATTAGACGGGAGACAGGCCTAGCAAATTCGCAGGAGTGATGAATACGGGAGTGGACCTATGGTGTACTAGCCCCTGCCATCAGCGACACCCCCCTTTTCTACCAAGGAGCACAAAAAACAGCAAAGCCAACTGCAAGGGACCCGCGATCTGGGACCCCACTGTGCGGTCCGGCCCGCCGGACGACCCCCATACATAACCCCAAGAAATTGACGTTACACCCCCGAACCCGATGGACTTCACGTCGTAATCACCTCGAGAAAACCGTAACCACAACTGAAAATCACGGAAAGCCGTCTCCCCAATCCCCCCCACTGTCCGCTTCCTCCGCGAACCGAAGGGGGCGGGGGAAAAGGTAGCCGCCGGCGCCCTGCCTGTCCGAGAAGCCGAACGCCACGCGCAGCGCCATGAGTCTAGCCAACTAACGCGGGCGCCCAGGAGAACCAGGGTAAAACGCTACAAGAAGGTACAAGAACTGTAAAGTAATAATAAACAACAGCATGCTCACCGGTGCCTGGAGGACGTGGAATACCATCATCCGGCTCCAACGCCACCGATCCTGTCGTTGCGTCATCCACTGTCATTGCAGCCGCATCCCTACTTTGTCACCGATCCCTCCACGATGAATCCACCGCTTCCCCGGACTCGCCGGCACCTGCGCGGACGAAACAGAGGGGACAACAAGCGCCGGCAGCGCCCGCGCATAAATACAGCAAACAGGAGGCACGAGCGGGGGCAAAGGACGCTGCAACCCTTGGACAGCGGGCTGAAGCGAGGGAAAACACCCAGATGGGAGGGAGGGACACGCGGCCGGAGGGGAAGCCCGTCTTAACGGGATGACCCAATGGTGTAGCCCGGCAGCCAGGAGGGCCAAAAACCGGGCACGCGGGTCCGCGGCCGTTGAGGCATAACCGAGCTATGACCCGTAAAGGACGGGGTGGAGACCCGAGACCCCTTGAAGCAACCTGCGGGTAAGAGCCCCGGACGCAGCAACCGCCGAGCTTGGCGCGAATTGTGGGAAGGAGGCAACAGGCAGACCCGTTTGCCGCACCCCGGGGGACACCCGTGAACTGTGCCACATGGGGAGGGGGCAATGAACCAAGCAGCCCCCAGAGAGCAGGAGCCCATGGGTGGGACCGCAGCTTGAGCCCCGCGGCCGGCGACCCCGATACGAAGTCGCCAACCTATCGCGGGCCCTGGAGGAAAACGTGGACACCCGTCCACCAAACCCAGGGCGTCCGGCCCCCCATACCCACCCTCGCCCAGGTCCCGGACACGGAGGAAGCTAGCTGAAACCCCGCGGGAGAAGCGTAGGTGACCCCACGTGGTACACAAGCGGCGGCCCTAGGACCGTGAGCGGCGACTACCTGCAGGGCGACCAGCAGGCGGCCCCCCATGCCCGACGATGGGGCCCACGGATTACGGCAGCAGGATCCGGAAATCCGGGAGCACACCCGAATTGATCCCTGCCATGCGGCTAGCAGCGTGGCAAAAAGGGGGGGGGGCACAGGGTGTGGCAGCAGTGCAACAGCCTGCCCATCTGAATACAGTACCCGGCTCCCCAGACATGCCGGAATACGGGGGCAGGACGGGCAGGTCCTCCGGCAGACAGGCACCCGCTTGGGAGCTGGCCGGTGACATACCCTTCCCAAAGCTGCCTGCGGCATTTCCGCGGGACCCGCTACCCGGGTCTCGCAATACAGGGCCAGCATGGAAGGGAGCTCCGGGAGACAGGGCCCTGCCCCCGGCGTGCGCTGCTCTAACGCCGCGTCGACCGCCAGATGCAGCCGCCACTGGGAAAGCTCGTCCGTCCGCGGAGAGCACTGACTGCTCTCCGGCGGGCGCATAAGGGGAGAAGACCACCCGCACAGGAGGCCGGAGGTCACCGGCCTCCCTGAGCGGGTGTGAGGCATCAGCTAGGCGGCGGGGAGGAGGGGTGGACCGCTGCGAACAGGGCATCCTCGGTGCTGGGACCCTGTAAGGCACCGCACACAATCTTGGAAGGCTGGAGGGGAGGGGGGGGGGAGGAGGAAGACACAACTACACAGTGCTGGGGGTGCAGGGGACGGAAGCACAAATATACATATAGCTGGGACAATACCACTATGAATACATAAAACAGCCATGACAATAAGTTTAAAATCTGATCACAGCTACTCACTGCATTCCAAAATGGCAAGAGGAAGCTGAGTCATATGATCATGGCTTATATATTCTTCCAAGACCAACCCCTACACCCTTGATGGACAGCCCTATGATCCTATAGGAAAATACCCAAGAACACACTGATCTGCCTAGCAACTGCTTAGTCATCAACAACCAATCACAAAAAATTGGACTCTTATATGGCTTCAGGCTTATGCAGCCTTCAGCTTCTTTAATAACCACTCCAGTTTGTTCTAATCTCCACCTGCCCTCTGTTCCTTTTACCAAGTCCAAAAATATAAATTAAACTCCATGGTGTGCTAAAATCCAGTGGCTTCCAATTGAGTTTATGTCCAAAAGGTAAAATGGCAATGCTTTTATTTGCAAAATATGTTTAAGTTTTAGAACCTGATGCTTAGATAAATATAGGGCCTCCGGTATTCTCCAACTCCAAGTGTACGGTCAGCATTCACATTATCCACACTAGAGTTGCGACGCAAACAATATACAAATCAACATGCGCTGTACACCTTGCCTGTAACTATGGATATAGCCACGCTCATCTATGCCGCGATGTGGCTGCACATGCGCATGCATCGCAGCATAGTGCAAATGCGCTGCTCTGCGACCGGCCACAGTGGGCGTTCGCTCCATAGGTTTTATTGGTATGCGCATGAGTATGCACGCATGTGCACACCTCGCGGACACACTAGTCGCACCATCGCGCAACGATGAGCGTGGCTACATCTGTACTGTCATTGGAATACTTATCTTTGGAATAATTATAGCAGGAACTTATATTCCTTCAAACATCTTACTTCAGAGTTTCCCAAACTCCATCACTGCAGTTCAGGTTTTAAGGTTATCCATCCAAGTCACCTGTGCTTAAGCATGGATATCCTTAAACCTGGACCGCAATGGTGGGATTTGGGAAACCCTGCCTGTCACAACTGAGGGCGGAGGCTGACCTGAGGAGGCCTCAGTTATAGGGGCTGGAGTGTAAGTGAACCATGAGGATAATATAGGGTTCCTGGACATACAGGAGGTTTAGCACCGTCTGCCCGAAGGCGTGACCACAACAACAGAGGAATAAGATCAAAGTCGGTTTATTGAACACACAGTATATCTTGGCAATGCGATGACTTCAATAATACTGTGCAGAAAAGAATACAGTACAGTTCCAAGAGGTACGGCGGTAATTAATGCTGTGGCAATGCAGAACGGAATGGCATGAGAGTCCTTGCAAAACCTGGAGTTTGGAAAGTCCGTGGCAACAGCTAACCGCTGTAGGGAGGAACAGCAGGTACTGCCCAGTAGATGGTGCACAGGAGTCTGGGATATGCACAAATAAGCAGGAGTAGAAGTGGAGTTGGTAAGATTGCCAGAAACAACTGGACGGAACCGGTGTGATGAAAGATGTACTAAACTCACCACTGAAGAGTCCGATGGTGAGTATCACTGACCTGGTTTGGGATTGTTGTGGACTCGGGGTATCTTCCGAAGATCGGGTAGAGGAACCGCAACTGGGCCGCAACAGAGATGGCCGAATGTAGGTTTTCCTCATACAGGATTCGGAGGTGTTTGAGGCACGGAGGTCTGGTGATCACCACTCTGGGGAACTGATGATACTCAGGCACTGATGCAGTGCCTGGCGCCTGAATTTATACTTCCCACCACCGTCTGGTTGGTGGGAAGTGCCTGATGACGTCACCCGCCCAGACGCCGGACAGAGCGCCGGGAGCCGCCAGCGAGGACGGCCGCAGAGAGGACCAGCGCGCCCGGAGAGGTAAGTATGGCGGGCGGGGCGGCGGCGTGACAGTGAGTATCGATGAAGACTGTGGTTCGATGTTGTGTGGCAGGATATGCAGAACGATATAGGAATACAGTTGGAGACGGAGAGTAGAACAGCTGATGACGTTAGGCACCGCTGTAGGCTGGTAGTGAGCAGGAGCACTGCTGGAAGCTGGAAGCGCTGTGGACGAATGCTGGAAGCCAGTGATGAACTCACTCTGAAGAATGGAGAGCGATGCGGCAGACAACGGGAGTGGAGCGATACCAGAACACCGCTGGAAGCAGAGCAGAGTCCAACGCTGGAAGCTGGAAGCCGATGTAAGTAACTATGGATGTAGGTAACCGGTGCGGACCTCTAAGTGGAGCTGAATCACTGGAGTTGAACACATGAGCTGGAATACCCAGAGACTCGAACTGTAGATTCCACAAACAGGAGAGATGTGTACAAGGATTGACAACCAAAGCACTGACTATTAGGAAGCCTTGATGCAGGATATTTATACCAGCTGGGAAGCAGGTATTAACTGAGTAATCAAGCAGAGTCCAGAGAGCAGCTGCTGGGTAATCAGGCAGAGTCCAGAGTGCAGCTGATAGGCTGTAAAGTAACATGTGATGAATCCAAACATGGCTGCGCCCATGTTTGAATCTGGAGGGAAAGTCTGTTTGAACTTTAGCATGTGAGAGACTGAGGCCATGTTACACAGCATGCTGCACGCAGACAGTGCAGGTGGACTCCAGGCTTGGAGCGCTGGGCCAGTCTCAGGATACACTTGGAAGGTAAGAAATACAGTAGTGATGAATTACCCGTATCGTGACACTGCCTTTATTTCTTTCAGTGAGTCTTCCTCTCTTAACGACTCTGAGTGCTCTGCTCACTATGCTTCTTGATGTAAAGTTCCACCCCTATGAATATTTGCCCCACTACCTATAACCTTCCTACCCCCATAGGTCTCTATGTGACTACCCCACTGCCCTGTAACCTACTCATACAGGACTCCGTTTCCAAGTCCCACTTACTCCTGCAAGATTCATGTTTCCTGGCTACACCATCAGACAATACTGTCTGGCTGCAGTTGAGGATCTAAGCCTCCCTTTACGGGATTCTGGTCGATTTCCCAATATTCCAAGTTTCCCAGATATGTCCGGAGGCTCGTTATTGCTTACAGTAGGAATTATCTACTATACAATACACAAATCCACACACACTGCACTCAATTATTGTCAACAGCCAATTAACCTACTAGTTTGTTTTCAGACTGTTACGGAAACCAAAACACCGGCAGATAACATAAACACAGAGAGCATACAGACACCACACAGACAGAGCCATGGTCAGACTGGAACCTATAGCTCTGTGAGGTGAAAATGCTAACCACTTTGTTAAAATGCTGACCAATGTATGTTGCCAAAACAGTACAAGTCTCAGTATGGTGTTAGTCATGGATGTTCACAGGAGAAAATGCTGTATTATACATTTTCATAAAAACATTTTTATTCTGTTTTAGTGAATTAGTATTTTTTACAGAATAAGCACATTTTTTAACTAATCTAATTGGAAGCCTTAGGCTGGATACACACCTGACCAATGTGTCTGTGGATCTGCCATTGTGCCAACTGAGCAACCAATCAAGGTAAGTACTGTATACACACTTTCCGATTGGCCACTTGACGTATCAGTCACAATATGTCTGTGAACGATGTCATACACAGACATAACGGGGATACACACCCACCAATGAGCTCACAGTATATGAGCCTTTCGATTGAACGGCCAATATATCATCTAGTGTGTACCCAGCTCAGGTCTTATTGCTGCTGGCTTGTCTTGTCAGGAAGCTGAGCATCACTCTGCTGCTCTGCTGAATTTTGTTCATATATAGCCAAAAAGAAAATACCAATTACTGCAATGAGCTGAAACAGAAAATATAAAAAAATTGTCACTCCAAGTCTGATATTTATTATGGTATATTTTGTTATCAGGGCTTAATATTTATAGTTAAGGTTATATATGCTATGTAAAAAAATAAAGCAGAGGACTTTATTTACACCACAATGTTACATGTTTTATTATACGTTATTGGTCTAGAATTGAAGTAAGCAATCATATTTTTGCAGCGGTAGATGTAGCATATAAAATACTAGAATTTTAATTTGACCTCTTTTCTTGCAGCACACTGTTGTAAATGCCTAATAGGATTTATGGCAAACTGATGTCATAAAACATAGAACATAACGTGCACATGCATTAGCTGGAATTGAGATTACTGGAAGATACTGCCTTTTTTGAAAAAGAAAAAAAGTATCCCAAATAACTGCAAAAATCATAACTTAGCTCATGAAAATATTATAAAAGTCATCAAAAATAGATTGGATCTCTCATCAGTAAGCATTTGCAGTCCTTAACCTGTAAAATACAAGTTTATATACACAGATATTACAATGGGAGACGTTAACTGAACAGTATATCACATGAAAAAATATCACAAAGCTGAAGACAAATAAACCCTGAGATGGAGTCCCAAATTACTAGGGAACAAACTGAGATACAAAGAGTTAATTGTGTGAGTTTTTGTGCATCCAATAGGAACTTAGGGGTAATTGTTTGTTTGTTGTTGTTGGTTTTTTTTTGGGGGGGGGGTAATTATTTAAGGAGAGGTTTAAAATTGTTAGGGCTCCTTGTCCTTCTGAACGCAGGGAGTATACTTTGTCATGTGATTGTACACTGTTGTATTTGTATCTGCTTTCTTTCTCTCTCCCCTCTGCCTGCTCTTTCCCCCCTCTCCTACTGTGTCTACTCCTCACCTGTCTTTCTGATTTTTCCTTTTGTATTTTTAATAAATTTGATAAAATGCAGACAACTAATGTAGGCAGAGGGTGAAAAGGGTGTGTGGCTTTGTGACAGGGGGTGTGACTTCATGGCAGGAGGCATGGCTTTGCATCCCGACCCCCGTTTTTGGCACATTGTGGGTACTGGGGATGCGGGCTTCGCCCGGAGACTGATGCATCTGCAGTGCTGGCTTCTGCACTATGACAGGAGCCGGGTTGTAGCACGTTATGATCTAGTGCAGCACCCGGCTCCCACCACTGAGCGGGAGCTGGCACTTTGGTGTCACCCCTCGGAGGGTAACAATCGGGTGTTGGACACACACCCCCGCACCCACCTTGTGACGCCACTGAATGTAGGGACTAACAGTGGATCAGCATGAGAACGTTTTATTAGGAAGATCAGTCTAGTTGCTGCATTCAAACTAGATGATGAAAATCTATTTAGGGGAAGACCAATAAGTAGATTATTGCAATAATTACATAATGAGTGCCATAATTAAAGATTTTTGCAATGCCTTGTGTGAGATATGGGCATATTCTGGATAATGTAGTCTGTAAAATGATTGGACGCAGAATGAAGTGTATGGATTATTAGATCTACACTGAAAAGGTCTAAAGTCAATAGGTAGACCACTAATGGTCAACATGCATTAGTCTGATAGGGTCAAAAGGTCAACATGGAATAGATAGACAGTAGAAAAGAAGCTATAGGCCAGATACCCAGAATGAATGTGTGGAAAAAAGCATGGTTCAGAGTCCAGCATGACACTTAGGCAGCAGCTTGAGGAGTAGGGTTTATTGTCATGATAGAAATAGAAATATTAGGTCAGGAGTCAGACTGAAATGGGTCCAATAAGTTAATATGCATGTTGTTCTCATTATTTTCGGTTCTAACTTTGTCACATCTGGGTGGTAACAATCTGAACAGGCGGCAGTCTGTCAATTTAATCTTGCCCATTAAGGCTGACATCCCTTGGCGGCATAAGTGTTGGCCTTGTACATGTGTAGTGTGGTCTGACATAATTCCAAGGTGGTTTTGAAGGTGCACAAAAGGCGGAATAGCTGTTAACAAGTTCAGGAAGATGGTGAATGCGGCTGCTAGTAATTATTTTACCCCCCAGGTAAAATCTTCCACCCCGACCAGTGTCAGTGAGCTAAATGCAGTCCATGACTTCACTGGCTTCACTGCGACTGGCAGTGACTTCCTATTGGAGTCCTACCCGTCCGTCACAGACACTACAAACAGTCCCATAGGGAGGTGTTTCCCTCTGGTAGTGCCAGACCAGGCTACGATATGCAGAGAGATGAATTCCTGTAGAATCTACTGCGCAGTTGCCAGGATCTGGGATCCCTGTCTCCTCTCCATGGGCACGGGGGTAGCAGCAGCCCCCTACTTAATGTAAGTAGAATCCGCCGCTGGTTATTAGATTAAAAACTGTTTTATAGGTACAGTACATACAGTAGCTTAAAGGATTTGTGTATAATGAATAAAAGCTATTAGAATCTAAAAGTGAACTTACTGTAAGTACAAACATGTACCTGACTGCCAGACACTAGGGTCAATAGATAATGTAGTTACATTTATTAAATGAACAAAGAGTGATTTTCCTACTTACAAGGAATTGTTATATCTCTTAAATCCAAATCATATCAACAAGATGATTAAAAGCAGAAATAAGTAAATGTAAAAATATTTATACTTACTTATATTTACAAAGAAGTGCAAATTAGCACAAGTTAAATACATGACCTCAGCGTTGTAAGTACATAGAGAAAACATTATTCAAAAGAAATGTGAATGGAAAAACAGTGTATTTTCATCTATATGCAACCATTTCTGCATTGGGAGTATATGCACCTGGTTTCCTACTAGCCCTTTTTACCAGCCTGTACTTCCACCTGCCCTATATGAGATGCAAAAGATGCATACACCTCTGAATAAGCAAAGCTCTGCATATATTCACGTCTGCATGGCCCACATTTGCGTCAATGGCCCTCATTCCGAGTTAATTGCAGCGAATCTTCGCATCACAAGCAGCAGGATTTGGCCAAATGCGCACACTCAAAGCACTGAATGCGCATGTGCCAAGTCTGTCGTATGATGAATGAGTAGAAATACACACGCTTTTTGAGTTTGCAGCCACGCAACGACAAAGAGGCATGTTGAAGGCGGTGCGGGGGTATGGCTTTGCTGGCTAGCAAAAAGGGGCATGAAGGTGGGTGTCTTGTGGGGGAGTATGCTGAGTGCTGGAGGCGTAGTTTTCGCACCGCTGCAGAGGTGATAGTTGTCAGTACACACCAGGCGTTCGCAGCTGCCGAGTAAGTCTAGGGCTACGCATAGCTAGCGAATGCTCGGCACAGGTGCCTGAAAGGGCACATCTAGCTAATCATTGGCAATGGAATGCATCAAGAGGCCATTGCAGCTCGGGCTCTCTCAGAGATGTTATGTACTTTAACACTCCCTGGCAGGGACAAACACAGGATTTTCCAGCGGGGGTTTCCGTTCATGTTTGTCAGGGACAAACACAAGATTCTTGGGTGGGGAGGGGGATTCCACATACACATACAGTACATACATATTTTATATATATATATATACACACAGAGTATACACACACATAGAACACATACACACCTACATATATACACACATAGAAAACATATAACACATCACAACTTACACTTACAAACCCGCTGGAATGCACTGTGCTGGTGCTGTTGCCGGGTTTGCAGGGGCTCACAAGCCGCAGCAACAGACACCTGCCTGTGCACAAAATAGGTACCCAGTAGTGAACACCCCGCCATCTACTGGCCATCAAACACAACAAGAGACTGGTCTTATTACCCTGGCTGAGGAAGATGTTGGCCAAACCTCATCCTCAAAGGCAACGGAGGCATGCAAGGCCTACTATATTCCATACCCGTGTCAGCCTTTTTGGTATGCCAGTTGATCAGAAGGTGCGGCGCTATAGGCTGCCCCCTCATGTCATCCTAGAAACTCTCTCAATAATAAAAAGTGATCTAGAGAGATCAATTCGGCATCCTACAGCAATACCAGCACTGACACAATTCCTTGCTGTGTTACATTTCTGTGTCACAGGTTCCTACCAGCATGTGGTTGGCATACTGGTAAGCATATCCCAGTCTGCATTCTCAAAAATACTCCGGCATGTAATTGGTGCATTTTTTAGGAGAGTTAAGCAGTTCATATCAATGCCATTGGATGTGGGGTCCCTAGCTGTGTTGAAGCGGCAATTCCAGGAAGGGGGTAGTCGCTTCCCACACGTTATTGGGGTTGTGGACACATGTTCCACTTGTGGCACCAAAACATAATGAAGAAATCTACAGGAACCAAAAAATGTTACACACTTTGAATGTGATGGTTGTTTGTGGCCCATCCCTCCAGATCCTTTCCCTGAACGCCAAATACCCAGGAAGTGCACATGATTCACACGTGATACGGCAATCAGGGATATGGCAAAAATTAAGACTGTTGGAAGGCCAAGACACGTGGCTATTGGGTGAGTTGTATTGGCATCATGTAGTAAAGTGTTGTTTGTTTTGTTTTGAACATATTTTATACTTATGAATGTATTGTGTTTTTACAGTAGATCATGGATATCCTTGCACCCCCTGGCTCATGACTCCTTACAGCACACCCACACAAGGGCCACAAATTACATTTCATTCCGTGCTTACATTCACTAGGCAGCCGGTGGAGCACACAATTGGCGTCCTGAAAGGACGCTTCCGTGTGCTCCACCGCACTGGTGGCGAACTCATGTATTCACCAGAACTGGTAAGTAAAATTGTGGTCCTGTGTGCAATCCTGCACAATATTGCTGTAAGGAGGCGTGTGGAGCTTCCTCAAAGTGAGGCGCAGCCCTTAGGTCACGAATAGTCAGACAATATTTTAGGTATGCTTATGTTCTGAATACATTAGACAAGTGTTTATGGTAGTAATTATAGTGATATTTGTGTAAGGTATAACATATGTTGTTCCAGATTTGATATTAAAAATAATACTATTAAAAAGTTTGTCATATAAATATTATATTTGTATGTGTTTTGAGTTGTAAATTAACTTAATGAGAATTTGATATGTATGTAAATGGGTAATTATCACCAGTATTGTTGTGGTGTTAATATATATCTTGGATATATCATATACTGTATATTGATTTTGATTTTGATACTAGTTTTTTATGCTTCCAATGAAAATGTTAGATTGGTCTATGTTATTGTTCATTTTACATGCAATCCTCAGTTTTAATATATGCTTTCGTTTTCTCACAACACATACACATGTACACACTGATACAACAATCCTGTTTTTTTTAGCTGAATGGTGCGGACAAATGTCGCGCGTTAACAATATTTTTGGAACATTGCGGTTTTTAGTAATGACAGTAGCAAATAGTTGCATATGCATACGCAAAAGGACTAGACAAAATAATGTCAACATACAGTAACATTAATAAAGTTTATCAATTAAGATGACACCATCATAGGTGTCCCCCAATCAACAGTTAGCACAGAGTGTAAATATTAGCCCCTGTGAATAAAATGCCATTGGCACCATGTGAGCTGCCGCTTTCTCCATGAGGGATCTGCGGCTGCTGGCAGCTTTAATGCACCGCCGCATAGGCCGTGAGGGGCTGTATGTCCCAAATGCACGGAAGTGTGCGGCCTATGCGGAGGATTGCAGAAGACTGCGGGCAAGGGTTCGCACCAGAAGGACCATACTCCAATTTGAGCGGCGGTGCTCTGACCTCCGCCGCTGTCAGTCCGAATTGCTGGCGCAACTACAAGTGAGTAATCCACACTACCATTTGTGTTTGCATGTGTGTTTTTTAGCATTGAAATGTTTAGCAATATTAGCAAATCTCATACCAATATATTTTAAAAGGCCTGTAGTGTATGTACAGTATATAGACTGTGTGGGAGTGGCCCATGAAGGACACACCGGGGAATGCAGTGGCAGGGGCCCATGTGTAGGGGTGTGGCCAGTCTCCCGAGAGGGTGTAGACAGACACCGCTTTGATTTACCAAACAAGTTTAGAGTGCATGGACTGTGCCCCTTCATAAATATATACAGTAAACATTCCAAATGCAAGCATGAAAATAACAATGTAATGCAGAAAAATGCCCATACTCCTGCGTAGTCTAAGTTTACATATGTATAATTCAAGTGCACAGCCTGGAGCATGATCCCTAGAGGTGTAGGTGGTGGGCCAAGGAAGAGTGGGCCACCCGTGTACTCTTGTGGCCCAATACATTCCTGTATATCAGAGCAATTTTAAAATTGAAATTTAACATTTGTTTTTTAAATTGTTGATACACTGTATATCACATAAGAACAGGTTACGAATGTATATAAACTACAAACAAGTTTTTAAAAAATCCATGTTTAAAAAGTTATTATATTTATTACACAATGGTACTATATGAGAAAATTAAAAGTTACCATTTTATTTTTGTTTATTAAAAAAACAACATAATTTCTGTGTTTAGCTCTCCTTAGGCAGAGCACAAAGGCAGGTGGCAAGTCCTGCACAAGAAACTTCCTCCCCCTCTCAACCACCCTCCCCCCATCAATCATCCCCCCTCTCAACCACCCTCCCCCCATCAATCATCCTCCCCCTCTCAACCACCCTCTCCCCATCAATCTGCCTCCTCCTCCTCTCAAGCAGCTGCCCCGCATCAATCAGTCTCCTCCTCCCCCTCTCAACCACCCTCCCCCAATCAAAACACCCTTGACATTTCCATAACCTCACAATCGGTTCCTCCTTCCCCCATCCAAGCTCCAACAACCTTACAAGACCCTACCCAACCAAACTACCATCCCCTTTCAAGACCCTTCCCCCATCCAAAGTTCCACACCCCCTTCTATGTGGACGAAGGAGAGTGGGGAGCTGAGGCACCAGAGGGAGTTGAGGGTGAATTTCCGCCATTGGTGGAGAGTAAGTCATTAGTACAATACAAATGTATTTGTAAATTGGTTTAATTTTATAGCCAACAACATGTGTTTTCAAACTGTATCCCTGCAACTGCTTTGCTAAAACACATTCCAACATTCCCTGTCACAATTTAGGTATTAAGGCATGCTATCATTGAGGAGGCAGGACAAGCTTGGATATATAGTTACAGAGCAGATGTAGATCCGCAGGTTGCTGATCCTGGACCTAGACCAGAAATGGTGAACCTTTGGCACTCCAGATGTGGCTGAACTACACATCCCAGCATGCCCTGCTACAGTTTTTGCATGGCCATTTTTTTAAAATGCAGGCCATGCTGGTATGTATAGTTCAGCACAAAAAATGGTGAGCTGCTCAATCAGATAGTGATGTCACTCAGGTGCTAAAAGGGAGGGGTAATTCTGTGTAGGAAAAAACAATGGTTCCCTAATGCACACCGAGTGTGCATTAGGGAACCATTGTTTTTTCCTACACAGAATTACCCCTCCCTTTTAGCACCTGAGTGACATGACTATCTGATTGAGCAGCTCACCATTTTTTGTATTGTATTGAGAGGCATGGAAGGGTCAGCATTAGGAGGGATTGCTGACTCTAGACTGCCATAGGAGAAGCTAGGGGTATCTCCAGGTAAGCTGGCTCTCAGATGCTGTAGGAGCCATTACCATGTGGCCTTACACTGGGAATTCAACCCAGACATATTTGTAATTATTTATGGGGTGGGTGTGGGGTGTGGTGGCCCCTGTGTCGGTGTGGCTGGGCTGCTTCAGGTCGGCACACCCTAACACTTTATTAACACTTATGATTTTCCCTATCACTTTGTATATAATTTTGTATTATTTTAATCACACCACTTACATAGCACTTCTGTGCTTCCTATTAACCCTTATTAATTTTCACCTGTGTGCTGACCTGGGGTAGCCGACCTGTGCCGACATGATGGTGTCCTGCACCCCGGACCCATACCTAGTATTAGGGACCCCCAGTGACGGAGAGGCCTTGTCGATCGGCCTGGGGGCTTAACCCTATATCTGCAGATATACGCAACCAAGATCTCCGTATAATCTGACTATTATGTAGTAATATTTTTCACTCGGTGTGCATTAGGGAACCATTGTTTTTTTCCTACACAGAATTACCCCTCCCTTTTAGCACCTGAGTGACATTACTATCTGATTGAGCAGCTCACCATTTTTTGTATTGTATTGAGAGGCATGGAAGGGTCAGCATTAGGAGGGATTGCTGACTCTAGACTGCCATAGGAGAAGCTAGGGGTATCTCCAGGTAAGCTGGCTCTCAGATGCTGTAGGAGCCATTACCATGTGGCCTTACACTGGGAATTCAACCCAGACATATTTGCAATTATTTATGGGGTGGGTGTGGGGTGTGGTGGCCCCTGTGTCGTTGTGGCTGGGCTGCTTCAGGTCGGCACACCCTAACACTTTATTAACACTTATGATTTTCCCTATCACTTTGTATATATTTTTGTATTATTTTAATCACACCACTTACATAGCACTTCTGTGCTTCCTATTAACCCTTATTAATTTTCACCTGTGTGCTGACCTGGGGTAGCCGACCTGTGCCGACATTATGGGGTCCTGCACCCCGGACCCATACCTAGTATTAGGGACCCCCAGTGACGGAGAGGCCTTGTCGATCGGCCTGGGGGCTTAACCCTATATCTGCAGATATACGCAACCAAGATCTCCGTAAAATCTGACTATTATGTAGTAATATTTTTCACTCGGTGTGCACTAGGGAACCATTATGTATAGTTCAGCAACAGCTGAAGGCCCAAATGTTCACCATCCCTGACTTAGCTATTGAACTGTTGAAGTGTGCTTTGTGCCTTTCTTGTATATTGCGCAATGTGTGAAATTAATTTTGATTTATTTACAAACATACATTACAGATTATACGGTTGGAGATCCCTATGAGGAAGTGTGGCGAGTGCTTGCCACCATGGGGCAGAATTACCGGGAGCTCCTGGATGGCATCATTATTTTGAAAAATATATTTGATTGATTGATTTTGGATTATATACATTTTTTTTTGTTTTGTTAATAAAAAATCATTAAAACCTTATAATGAACATTTTGTGTGTTGTGTTGTGTCAAAGGTAATTTACATATTATTAGAGATGTGTCATCACTTGTAAAGGGTTAAAATGAAGAGTGTAAAATTAATAGATAATCAACTACGAACTGACATTTAAAAAACAAAGCCACTGACGTGACTGTTAAGAGCTGATTGATACTTTATCACTCCCCATTTTAACACATTCAAAACAATGAAACATATGCTAAACTGTGTAATGTACAGTATGTCAGTCAGGGATTTTACGTTTTTACATTCTGGTGTATTGTGCAAATAGGCCAACAAATATGTTAAAGTTTGATATTTGTTGCCTTAATTGCTGATTGTTATTGTGCAATTAGGTTGTCAAACTCTTCATTTTGCAGACTTTGATCACTTAATTGTTCAATCACATTAGAAATCCTTCGGCTAATTGGTGTCTTAATTTACAAAGGAATGGGATGAAAAAACCCAAAAACAATTAATGGCCCTCATTCCGAGTTGTTCGCTCGCAAGCTGCTTTTAGCAGCATTGCACACGCTAAGCCGCCGCCTACTGGGAGTGAATCTTAGCTTATCAAAATTGCGAATGAAAGATTCGCAATATTGCGAAAAGACTTCTCTGTGCAGTTTCTGAGTAGCTCGAGACTTACTCTGCCAGTGCGATCAGTTCAGTGCTTGTCGTTCCTGGTTTGACGTCACAAACACACCCAGCGTTCGCCCAGACACTCCTCCGTTTCTCCGTTATCACACACTCCCATAAAACGGCCAGTTTCCGCCCAGAAACACACACTTCCTGTCAATCACATTACGATTACCAGAACGAAGAAAAAACCTCGTAATGCCGTGAGTAAAATACCAATCTTCATAGCAAATTTACTTGGCGCAGTCGCAGTGCGAACATTGCACATGCGCAATTAGCGTAAAATCGCTGTGATGCAAGGAAAATTACCGAGCGAACAACTCGGAATGACCACCTATGTGCGAATATTTGCAATCTAACGAAAGGAACAGCACATGTACGACTGTCTCCGTGTTGCTAGCAGTGCGCTTGGCAGCTCAGTGAATGCATCGCTAGCATGCAAAGCGAAATAGTAAATACCTACTTTGTGCATTGCTGCACACTCGTTTGCAGTTGTACATAGTGGGCAGTCGTTCACACGCATGCGATGTGTTTGCTACAGTGCGAATGCTGCTTGCGTGCGCATCGAGTAGCGATCAAGTTGGAATGACCCCCAATGTACCCTCAGTAAACCTTGCCTATGTGAGATTGCCTATTTGAAAATGAACCTCCCAATGCTAGTTCTGCTAAATGTCCCAAAATGCATATAACTTTGACTATAGCCCCTGCGCTACCCGCTCAGCAAAGGGACGCAAAGCAGCTAGGCACCAGGCTGGAGAGATGATCTCCCTGCTCTGCATCCCTGGCCCCCCTGCTGCTGCTGCAGTTTGAAGCTTTCCCCTATCCCCCTGCAGTGTCCGTCCGTGTCCTGGCTGGAAAGGGGCAGAGCTACACGACGCCGAGGGTCAGAGCTACATGGTGCTGAGGGGAGGAGCTACATGGTGCTGAGGAGTGGAGCTACAAAGGACCAGTGTGCAGGAGGAGGACAGAAACTACAACAGATCCAGCCAGCCAGATGGTATGTTGAAGGAGAGTGTGTGAGAAAGTGTGTGTGTGTGTGTGTGTGTGTGTGTGTGTGTGTGTGTGTGTGTGTGTGTGTGTGTGTATCTGTGTGTATGCGTATCTATGTGTTTCTATCTATTAGTGATGAGCGGGTTCGGTTCCTCGGAAACCGAACCCCCCCAAACTTCACCCATTTTACACGGGTCCGAGGCAGACTCGGATTCTCCCGTATGGCTCGGTTAACCCGAGCGCGCCCAAACGTCATCATCCCGCTGTCGGATTCTCACGAGATTCGGATTCTATATAAGGAGCCGCGCGTCGCCGCCATTTTAACTCGTGCATTGGAAATGTTAGGTAGAGGAACTTCATCGCAGGTTGGCTTACCCCAATTGGACTCTCCTGGGGTTTTGTGACATCGGACAATGCCACCAATATTGTGCGTGCGTTACATCTGGTCAAATTCCAGCATGTCCCATGTTTTGCACATACAATTAATTTGGTGGTGCAGAATTTTTTTTAAATGACAGGGGCGTGCAAGAGATGCTGTCGGTGGCCAGAAGAATTGCGGGCCACTTTCGGCATTCAGCCACCGCGTGCCGAAGACTGGGGCACCAGCAAACACTCCTGAACCTGCCCCTCCATCAGCTGAAGCAAGAGGTGGTAACGAGGTGGAATTCAACCCTCTATATGCTTCAGAGGATGGAGGAGCAGCAAAAGGCCATTCAAGCCTATACATCTGCCTACGATATAGGCAAAGGAGGGGGAATGCATCTGACTCAAGCGCAGTGTAGAATGATTTCAACATTGTGCAAGGTTCTGCAACACTTTGAACTTGCCACACGTGAAGTCAGTTCAGACACTGCCAGCCTGAGTCAGGTCATTCCCCTCATCAGGCTTTTGCAGAAGAAGCTGGAGACATTGAAGGAGGAGCTAAAACAGAGCGATTCCGCTAGGCATGTGGGACTTGTGGATGGAGCCCTTAATTCGCTTAACCAGGATTCACGGGTGGTCAATCTGTTGAAATCAGAGCACTACATTTTGGCCACCGTGCTCGATCCTAGATTTAAAACCTACGTTGTATCTCTCTTTCCAGCAGACACAAGTCTGCAGAGGTTCAAAGATCTGCTGGTGAGAAAATTGTCAAGTCAAGCGGAACGTGACCCGTCAACAGCTCCTCCTTCACATTCTCCCGCAACTGGGGGTGCGAGGAAAAGGCTAAGAATTCAGAGCCCACCCGCTGGCGGTGATGCAGAGCAGTCTGGAGCGAGTGCTGACATCTGGTCCGGACTGAAGGACCTGGCAACGATTACTGACATGTCGTCTACTGTCACTGCATATGATTCTGTCACCATTGAAAGAATGGTGGAGTATTATATGAGTGACCGCATCCAAGTAGGCACGTCAGACAGTCCGTACATATACTGGCAGGAAAAAGAGGCAATTTGGAGGCCCTTGCACAAACTGGCTTTATTCTACCTAAGTTGCCCACCCTCGAGTGTGTACTCCGAAAGAGTGTTTAGTGCAGCCGCTCACCTTGTCAGCAATCGGCGTACGAAGTTACTTCCAGAAAATGTGGAGAAGATGATGTTCATCAAAATGAATTATAACCAATTCCTCCGTGGAGACATTCACCAGCAATTGCCTCCAGAAAGTACACAGGGATCTGAGATAGTGGATTCCAGTGGGGACGAATTGATAATCTGTGAGGAGGGGGATGTACACAGTGAAAGGGGTGAGGAATTGGAGGATGATGATGAGGTGGACGTCTTGCCTCTGTAGAGCCAGTTTGTGCAAGGAGAGATTGATTTCTTCTTTTTTGGTGGGGGCCCAAACCAACCAGTCATTTCAGTCAAAGTCGTGTGGCAGACCCTGTCGCTGAAATGATGGGTTCGTTAAAGTGTGCATGTCCTGTTTATACAACATAAGGGTGGGTGGGAGGGCCCAAGGACAATTCCATCTTGCACCTCTTTTTTCTTTCATTTATCTTTGCATCATGTGCTGTTTGGGGACTATTTTTTGAAGTGCCATCCTGTCTGACACTGCAGTGCCACTCCTAGATGGGCCAGGTATTTGTATCGGCCACTTGTGTCGCTTAGCTTAGTCACACAGCGACCTTGGCTCGCCTCTTTTTTTCTTTGCATCATGTGCTGTTTGGGGACAATTTTTTTGAAGTGCCATCTTGTCTGACACTGCAGTGCCACTCCTAGATGGGCCAAGTGTTTGTGTCGGCCACTTGTGTCGCTTAGCTTAGTCTCACAGCGATCTTGGTGCGCCTCTTTTTTTATTTGCATCATGTGCTGTTTGTTGACAATTTTTTTGAAGTGCCATCCTGTCTGACACTGCAGTGCCACTCCTAGATGGGCCAGGTGTTTGTGTCGGCCACTTGTGTCGCTTAGCTTAGTCACACAGCGACCTTGGTGCGCCTCTCTTTTTCTTTGCATCATGTGCTGTTTGGGGACAATTTTTTTTGAAGTGCCATCCTGTCTGACACTGCAGTGCCACTCCTAGATGGGCCAGGTGTTTGTGTCGGCCACTTGTGTCGCTTAGCTTAGTCACACAGCTACCTCATTGCGCCTCTTTTTTTCTTTGCATCATGTGCTGTTTGGGGACTATTTTTTTTTTAAGTGCCATCCTGCCTGACACTGCAGTGCCACTCCTAGATGGGCCAGGCGTTTGTGTCGGCCACTTGTGTCGCTTAGCTTAGCCATCCAGCAACCTCGGTGCAAATTTTAGGACTAAAAATAATATTGTGAGGTGTAAGGTGTTCAGAATAGACTGAAAATGAGTGTAAATTATGGTTATTGAGGTTAATAATACCATGGGATCAAAATGACCCCCAAATTCTATGATTTAAGCTGTTTTTGTGGGTTTTTTAAAAAAAAACACCCGAATCCAAAACACACCCGAATCTGACAAAAAAAATTCAGGGAGGTTTTGGCAAAACGCGTCCGAATCCAAAACACGGCCGCGGAACCGAATCCAAAACCAAAACACAAAAACCGATCTCTAGTGTCTATGTGTATGTGTATCTACAGTGTGTGTGTGTGTGTGTGTGTGTGTGAAGGGGATTACTTTGTATAAAGGGCACTTATGAGGGCATTTATATATAACCGGCGCTACTACAGAGGCTATTATGTGTACAACCGGCACTACTGCAGGGGCTATTATGCATATAACAGGCTCTACTACAGGGGCTATTACGCATAAAACCGGCACTACTACAGGGGCTATTATGTGTATAAGCAGCACTACTACAGGGGCTATTATGCGTATAACTGGCGCTACTACAGGGGCTATGATATGTATAACCGGCGCCACTAATGGGGAACCTTATGAGTATAAACAGCACTACTATGCACAGGGTAATGTGAATAAGATTGTGCTACTGTGTGGCATAATTTGAAATGAGGGTACAATTGTGTGGCCACGCCCCTTCCGTGTGAGACCAAATCCCTTTTTGCTGCACGTTGTACCTTTGTAAAATATAGGCGGGCGCAAATTTATAGTTTGTAGGGGGTGCGCCGAACACCCAGGCACCAACCCTGTTTGGATACGTAATTTTATTTTCATGCTTTTATTTTCTAAGCATGCACATTGAATATTCAAGAATGTTACATTGCACAATTATTACTATTATCCTTTATTTATATGGTGCCACAAGAGTTCCACAGCACCCAATTACAGAGTACATAAACAAATAATCAAAACAGAAAAACAGGAACTTACAGTTGACAACAATATAGGACAAGTACAGGGTGAATAAACATAGCTACATCAGCAGATGACACTGGAATAAGTATCAGGTGGCAGAAGACTGCTGGATTTGGTGCAGTTGAAGATTATTAATGGAAGAAAAAGGATAAACACATGAGGGAAGAGGGCCCTACTCGTGAGAGCTTACATTCTAAAAGGGAGGGGTAGACAGACAGGGGTGACACAGATGGGGTGTATAGAGAACATGGAACAGAGGTTTAGGATGAGATTTTGCTGGGTTTGGTGAAGAAGTGGGTCTTGATAGCCCGTTTGAAGTGTTGTAGAGAGGTGGAGAGTCTGAAAGGGAGAGGTAGGGAATTCCAGAGAAATAGAGCATCACGTGAAAAATCTTGGAGATAGGAGTGGGATGAAGTAATCAGAAGACAGGAGAGTCGGCGTGCATTAGGAGAATGGAAAGGAAGGGTGGGAGAGTAAAGGGAGATAAGGTCAGAGATTTAGATGGGAGAGGAGTGGGTGAGGGTTTTGTAAGTGAGTGTGAGAAGCTTGAAATGAATTCTGAAAGGGAAGGGGAGCCAGTGAAGGTCTTATAATACAGGAAAGGTGGACATAGTGCGTTTGGTGAGGAAAATGAGCCGGGCAGCAGCACTGAGGATGGATTGGAGTGGAGAGAGGTATTTGTCAGGAATTCCTGTCAGGAGGAGATTACAGTAGTCCAGTCTGGAGATGACCAGTGAGCGGATAAGAGTCTTAGTAGCATCCGGGATCAGAAAGGGTCTGATCCTGGAAATATATATTTTTTTTAAACGGCATGTTTGCGAGAGGTGCTGAATGTGTAGTTTGAAGGAGAGGGAGGAGTGAAGGATTACTCCAAGGCAGCGCACTTGGGGGCTAGGGGAGATAGTAGTGCCATCAATGGATAATGAGATTGTAGGAGGTGAGGTTATGCGGGAGGGAGGGAAGATGAACAGCTCTGTCTTAGACATTTTAAGTTTAAAAAAGCGCTGGGACATCTAAACAGACATACTGTAGCAGAGAGACAGTTGGAGATACGAGTGGGGAGAGCAGGGGAGAGGTCTGGAGAGGGAAGATAGATTTCAGTGTCATCAGCATAGAGATTAAATTGGAAATCAAAAGAACTAATGAGCTTACCTAGTGAGGACATATAGAGAGAGAAAAGAAGGGGACCAAGGACTGAACCAGTTAGTGGAAGTGAGGGGGAGGTGGAGTCATGAGAGGAGACAGAGAATGAACGGTCAGAGAGGTAGGAAGACAGCCAAGAGAGTGCAGTATCATGCAGACCAATGGAGTGAAGGATTTGCAGTAGGAAAGGGTGGTCCACAGTGTCTAAAGCAGCAGAAAGATCAAGAAGAATAAGTAGAGAGTAGTGGCCCTTAGATTTAGCAGCATGGAGGTCATTGCAGACTTTTGTAAGGGCAGTTTCAGTGGAGTGGAGAGGATGGAAGCCAGACTGGAATGGGTCAAGCAGTGAGTGTGAGGAAAGAAAGGAAGTAAGACGGTTGTAGACAATATGCTCAAGGAGTTTGGAGGCACAATGGCTGTGTGTTTAAATCTGCATCAGCACATAAAGGAAAAAATGAAATGAATTATGAACATTCTAATAGAGAGGCATAATCGTGTAAAATCTAAATAGCCATTTGTAAAGAAATGTAACATCCTACTGAGTTCAGTGCTGTTAATTGTACAGAAGCCAAAGGAGTGTGGAAATGAAAGCACACTGCTTATGTATTGCCACTCTCCTAATCTTAACAGACAAATGACTGAAGCCAGTTGCTGTGTTGGAAAATAAAGTGCCTGAGGCAGCAATTGCAAAGGGGTTAATGTATCAAGCAATGGACCAGTGCAGAAGTCGCCCATAGCAATCAAACAGTTTTGAGGTAGCATTTATCAAGTGCATTTTAGGAAATGATGGGGATATTTGATTGGTTGCTATGGGCAACTATGGACAACTTATCCAGTGGTTCTGCACCAACGAGCACTACACTAAGTTAGTTTTTATTGAAGGACTGCAAGGAAGAAGCTGGAAAAAAAAATTGTAATTGCCTTGTAAAAGTTTGCTACAAGACACAGTATAGATGTGGCAAACAGTGTTGTAGTCGGAGACAACTGGAAATGTTTTGGCCAGAATACTAAGAGATTTCATTGACTTACCAGTCAGATAACATTAACCTCTCTTTGGTGATAGCATCAAGTCATTGGTATGCTGCTAGCATCAGTGATTAACCATCTTGTTGGGGTTAATGGGGAGATGAGCTTTGCCCATTATAGACAAAATCCTTGAATAAAATACTCTGCTACCTCCAAAAACTAAAACAGGACAATCATGATGCACAGAAGTCTGCAAGTGCAAATCTGGAATTGGTTAGAATGGAATACAAATTATATACATACAGACTGCGGCATCAAACCGCTGGAAATCCCGACATCTAAATAGTAAGGTACCTAACTCGAATTCCTAACCCCCTAACCCTCTCTTCCTGCAACCTAAAACCTGACCCTCCCACATCCGTATTGTGGCCACATCCAGTTAAAACAAAGAAATAGATGTCATTGAGTAGTGCAGAAAGAGAGTCCAGAACCCAATCCCATTGAAAACCTGAGGCACAAGCTCAGTCATGTTGCCTGTACCTGCTCCCCAAATAAACCTTAGTATCAGGAGTGTTTTGAATAGTACTCAAGGTAATTGTAAAGTTATTCAATTATATTATCAAACAGAAGATATATATAAATGACTGCGCTGAACAATAAATTCAGTAACAATATCCACCTGTTCACAAATAGAGACCACACGAATGGCTTCTCCTTTTAAATACAAGTAATTTATTACAAGACAGTTAAAAATATTGATAACATGACTTTGATGGCAGTTCAGTGTCTGATTAAAGAAGGTAGGACCCAGGTGGTAAGTACCCCTGGGCCCACCTTTCTAAGGGGTGCCCATCTCGGCCAAAACTGCTGTCCATGGACGATTCTGCCTGTCTCCAGGCTCCACTGCCAGCAGCAGCACTCCAGTAGGTGCTGGGAGAGTTGCTGTCCTGGCGGATCATAGAGAATTAGAATCATCCCCAACGTCTGCACCCGTGAATCTGTGCACGAGTATTTTGTGTGGGTCCGCACCAGTCTAACAAAATTATTTAAGGTACAAAATTAAATAGATACGATTGTAAAATAACCAATATACAGACTGTTATCAGATAGATTCTAAACAGTAACAATTGGCGGTGCTTCCTGGAATTTTGTAGATTGGACTACAGTGTAAGGAGAAAGAAAAAGCCTACACGCTTGCTCACCTCCATCTGCTGTGCAACTGACACTGGGGGATGAGAGTTCATGACATCTAATCCCCCAAGAAGGCAACGAGGAGCAGGACTCAGGAGGCTGCTGGATGGACTCTCAAGCTGCCTGACTGTCAGCAGAGATCAGTGAGTATATAAAAATATGGGGAGGAATCAATAAATATATTTCTTCTTCAGGGCCCATAGATATCCACAGGAATGGCTTGGATATGATGCTGGAGACCATGGATCAGAGCACCAAACAGTTAAGCTTTTGAAGCTCTCAGGATGCACTGGTCCTCCTCTATCATACCCCCGCCCTCAGCCTCAGGCACTTCAGTTTTCAGTTTGGTGCCAGCTGGAGCTGGTTTCCATTTCAATTGTATTATTTATTTTATTTCTATTTTTTACACAATATGAGCAGGCAGCGCTAGGCAATCCTCTGGATGCCAGTGCTGCTGCTTCATCACACCAACTGGTGACTTTGACCCCAGCAACTGCCGGGCAATTTTGGTGGGACCCTACAGCCTTCACTAGCAGGGGCACACAAGGGTACCCCGGACTGCAAACGGACACTGGGGGACAGTTAAGGTGCTATTGCAGCAGTCCATGCCTCCAGTCCCGTGAGATGGACCAGAGTTCGGTGGCGTGTAGCCAGACCATGGCAAGTCTTGGACTACACTAGACCACCATGGCTTAACATTACTGGCACTGGGGATCATTATTAAAAAGGCCATGGAACTGGTGGTTGATGTCAACAAGGAGAAATCAGAGCTTCCTCAGCAGCCCCTCCCCCAGCCCTGGGTGCCATTCTGCAAAGGTCTTCCCACCCTGGGCTGCTCCTCCTTCCCCCTCCTCCCTCACTGAGATGCTGGGATACCATTTCATGCTCTCCAGGTCTATGGGAATACTGGGTTCAGTCTCCCTGTATAATGTAACTCTGCCTAGAGCAAAGTTATACATAAGCGCTTGTCTTCTCCTACCACCTACTGATGGCTGTGTGAGCTCAGCTCCCATTGCAGTAAAAGTGAGATTTATTCTGTATTGTATGGTGACATATGGTAGTGCTGCTGTATGCTCTTTCTCTCTGTCAGCTATATATATATATATATATATATATATATAAATATATATATATATATATATATATAAAATTATTTTTCTCAGTAACCCTAAGATATTTGGTGTATATACAGGGCGTTCTGTGCTTCACTTACATAGCAATTGTAGGAGAGAGATGATCACATACAAAATTGTGTGACACACTGCCTATTGCCATACTGTGTGTTAAGAAACAGTTTGTCACATACTATATTGTTTTGCATACTGCGCATTACCATGTTGTGCACCTCTACAGCTCTGCCTAGCAAAAAGGTGACTAAACAAACAATGGTCCCTACCCTTGTGTCATGTAAATCATTATACACCACCGGGCCAATCAGCACCAACAGCTTCTACACAAGAGCCACTGTAGGCTGCTTTCTCACAAAAGCTAGCAATAATTGCTGACCATATTACAACCCAGGCAACAGCCCCCTCCTATGGGTTTGCGGTATTAGGTACCACATCAAGTACATACTGTATGTGGCTACAGCCCAGTGACGTGCTGTGAGGCCATAGGCTGGGGAGGCACTGATTATATATGTGTGTGTGGGGGGGATGGAGAGAAGTCATTGGGCTGCTGCTGGGTCCTAGTGGCTGCTGACTGCTGCGGCACTGGCTTCCCTTCCTTACAGAGGCAGTACAGAGATGGATGACTAGGGCACCTAGTACCCGCTGGCTGCCAATGAGTTTTAGTGCCTGCCGGCTGCTGAGGTGCTGGAGGGAGGACAGGAGCACTTCCAAGCCGACCAAGTTACCATATATGAATTGGCCTTGCATAGGGGGAGGGGAACACGGCCACTGCAGAGAGGACGGGGCCCGGCCTACTGGCGTGGTGCATGGGGGCAGGATGATTGTAGTAGTGGGAAGTAGGTGGCTTTAGGACATAAGTAGTAGACATAGGGGTAGTGGTGGTGAGGAGCAGGTGCAGGATGGGATTAGTACTGGAGAGTAGAAGGCAGAATGGGAGTTGTAGTGGACAACAAGGGGCAGGATGGGAGTAGTGGTGGGTAGTAGCAGGGAACAGGAAGGAGTGGAAGGGACTTACCCTAAATGCTGCAGTCTGTTTTCCCGCACTTCTCTATACACAAACTGCACATTGTAAAAGCTGTGGCTAAGGTCCATCTGTGTGTGGTCTCGAAGCCACTCAAGCAGCATTACTTCTATTCAGGTGCGGGAACACACGGGATGGAAGTCAAAGCAGCCAGGCACCAGCTGACTCCACTCATATGTGAAAGTTTGATGCCGATGCTGCCAGCGGTCACCTCCTCTCTGCTGCTCCCGGATCCCGAATGCTCTCCCTCACGTGTGGACAGCACTAACTGCAGCGTCACACATCACAGGAAGCCGGAGTCAGCGTGACGGCCCGAGTAAGTAGTCTCCAGCATGCTCCTGTTCCTGTCCGCCCTGCAGCAGCTCACCTCCAGCCAGCAGCCACAGCAAACAGGCGAGGACAGGGCCTAGCCCCTGCCAAGGCTAGTCACCACCGGTTCCCGCTTCCACCAGCCACGTATGGGTGATTGGACAGCGGATCCAATCACAGCTGCCTTGCTGACATTGGCGTGGTGTCCCTGTCAACGAGGCACTTGTAGAAGTGCCGTTTTCACCATTTTATTTAATGGGCTTTTACAGCCCAAGTCAGTGTTGTCAAATCATAAAACAATCTTTCTAATCATATAAGAGATGCTTTTTTACAAACAATTCTCTCCAAATAAATGAATAAAGAAAAATATTCTCCTACGTGTTTGAGAGGATGTATAATGCACCTTATTTAGGGTTTTAGAATTATAACACCAATCCACCTGATCACAGAAAGATAAGATTAGGTGGGAAATATATTCTTCCAAGTAATTTTCACCAGGCAAAAAGTCTCGTAACAATGAAGCTTAAAATGTCCAAAATAAAGTCAATCAGTCCAATAAAAATGAAATAAATCTCTTATCTGGTCTCCTCCTAAATGCTTGTGATAAGTCTTCCCCACCGTGTATGATTCTTTGTCAAGCTCCTCAGTAAAAGTACATGCAAAACAAATAATGGGGAATCATGGTGCAGACTTATATAAGTTTATTGCAGAAACATGATTTTTACACTTAAAATGCGTACCCAAAATGACCTTCCAGGAAGGCACAGTATATAGCATACAGGGGTATTTATGAAGCTCCCCCTATTGAGCTGTACCTTCACCGGCCGGTGATAGCTTCTGTCTAGCTGTATCCTGTGGCTTTGCCTGTGGCTGATCCAGTATCCTGCCTTGAAGCATTCCTGTCCAAGAGTCCTGTGGCTGTGCCTGTGTCTGCTCCATTGAAACGCGTTGTGTTCTTGACTGCCCAGGATTTGGTAAAGGTACAGCTCAATAGGTGGAGCTTCATAAATACCCCTGTATGCTATATACTGTGCCTTCCTGGAAGGTCATTTTGGGTACGCATTTTAAGTGTAAAAATTATGTTTCTGCAATAAACTTGTATAAGTCTGCCCCATGATTCCCCATTATTTGTTTTGCATGTACCTTTACTGAGGAGCTTGACAAAGAATCATACACGGTGGGGACGACTTATCACAAGCATTTAGGAGGAGACCAGATAAGAGACTTATTTCATTTTTATTGGACTGATTGACTTTATTTTGGACATTTTAAGCTTCATTGTTACGAGACTTTTTGCCTGGTGAAAATTACTTGGAAGAATATATTTCCCACCTAATCTTATCTTTCTGTGATCAGGTGGATTGGTGTTATAATTCTAAAACCCTAAATAAGGTGTGATATACATCCTCTCAAACACGTAGGAGAATATTTTTCTTTATTCATTTATTTGGAGAGAATTGTTTGTAAAAAAGCATCTCTTATATGATTAGAAAGATTGTTTATGATTTGACAACACTGAATTAGGTGTACTATATACCCTTTCTAGTGCGCAGGAACTTCTTTCGTTATTGGCATTGTTTTTTGTGATTGGTGTAGTCACTTGTAGTTCCAGCAGCCGGTTCACTAGCAAGGAGCGCAGGTGGTATTTTTCTATTTTTTTACAGCCCAAGTGCTTGGCTCCACCCCCCATTTAATCCCGTTCCAATTAGTGATGAGCGGGTTCGGTTTCTCGGAAACCGAACCCCCCCGAACTTCACCCTTTTTACACGGATCCGACCAATACTCGGATTCTCCCGTATGGCTCGGGTAACACGAGCGTGCCCGAACGTCATCATCCCGCTGTCGGATTCTCGCGAGATTCGGATTCTATATAAGCAGCCGCGCGTCGCCGCCATTTTCACTCGTGCATTGGAAATGTTAGGGAGAGGACGTGGCTGGCATCCTCTCCGTTATTGTTGAACTTGATTGTGCTGTGCACTATTGCTTAATTGTGGGGAGGGCTGGGGAGCAGCTGTATATAGGAGGAGTACAGTGCAGAGTTTTGCTGATCAGTGACCACCAGTTATCCGTTCTCTGCCTGAAAAAAGCGCTCCATATCTGTGCTCACAGTGTGCTGCATATATCTGTGCTCACACTGCTTAATTGTGGGGACTGGGGAGCAGCTGTATTATATAGCAGGAGTACAGTGCAGAGTTTTGCTGACAGTGACCACCAGTATACGTTGTCTGCCTGAAAAACACTCCATATCTGTGCTCAGTGTGCTGCTTTATTGTGGGGACAGGGGACCACCAGTATAATATTATATAGGAGGAGTACAGTGCAGAGTTTTGCTGACCAGTGACCACCAGTATATAATATATAGCATTACGGTACAGTAGGCCACTGCTGTACCTACCTCTGTGTCGTCATTAAGTATACTATCCATCTACATTCTATACCTGTGGTGCATTTTAGTTTTGCAGTTTGCTGACACAGTGACCACCAGTATACTATATATAGCAGTACGGAAGGCCACTGCTGTACCTACCTCTGTGTCGTCATTCATTAAGTATACTATCCATCTACATTCTATACCTGTGGTGCATTTTAGTTTTGCAGTTTGCTGACATAGTGACCACCAGTATACTATATATAGCAGTACGGAAGGCCACTGCTGTACCTACCTCTGTGTCGTCATTCATTAATATACTATCCATCTACATTCTATACCTGTGGTGCATTTTAGTTTTGCAGTTTGCTGACACAGTGACCACCAGTATACTATATATAGCAGTACGGTACGGAAGGCCACTGCTGTACCTACCTCTGTGTCGTCATTCATTAAGTATACTATCCATCTACATTCTATACCTGTGGTGCATTTTAGTTTTGCAGTTTGCTGACACAGTGACCACCAGTATACTATATATAGCAGTACGGTACAGTAGGCCACTGCTGTACCTACCTCTGTGTCGTCATTCATTAAGTATACTATCCATCTACATTCTATACCTGTGGTGCATTTTAGTTTTGCAGTTTGCTGACACAGTGACCACCAGTATACTATATATAGCAGTACGGAAGGCCACTGCTGTACCTACCTCTGTGTCGTCATTCATTAAGTATACTATCCATCTACATTCTATACCTGTGGTGCATTTTAGTTTTGCACTTTGCTGACACAGTGACCACCAGTATACTATATATAGCAGTACGGAAGCCACTGCTGTACCTACCTCTGGGTCTTCATTCATTAAGTATACTATCCATCTACATTCTATACCTGTGGTGCATTTTAGTTTTGCAGTTTGCTGATACAGTGACCACCAGTATACTATATATAGCAGTACGGAAGTCCACTGCTGTACCTACCTCTGTGTCATCATTCATTAAGTATACTATCCATCTACATTCTATACCTGTGGTGCATTTTAGTTTTGCAGTTTGCTGACACAGTGACCATCAGTATACTATATAGCAGTACGGTACGGAAGGCCACTGCTGTACCTACCTCTGTGTCGTCATTAAGTATACTATCCATCTACATTCTATACCTGTGGTGCATTTTAGTTTTGCAGTTTGCTGATACTGTGACCACCAGTATACTATATATAGCAGTACGGAAGGCCACTGCTGTACCTACCTCTGTGTCATCATTCATTAAGTATACTATCCATCTACATTCTATACCTGTGGTGCATTTTAGTTTTGCAGTTTGCTGACACAGTGACCACCAGTATACTATATATAGCAGTACGGTACGGAAGGCCACTGCTGTACCTACCTTTGTGTCGTCATTCATTAAGTATACTATCCATCTACATTCTATACCTGTGGTGCATTTTAGTTTTGCAGTTTGCTGATACAGTTACCACCAGTATACTATATATAGCAGTACGGTAGGGAAGGCTACTGCTGTACCTACCTCTGTGTCATCATTCATTAAGTATACTATCCATCTACATACTATACCTGTGGTGCATTTTAGTTTTGCAGTTTGCTGACACAGTGACCACCAGTATACTATATATAGCAGTACGGTACGGAAGGCCACTGCTGTACATACCTATGTGTCTTCATTCATTAAGTATACTATCCATCTACATTCTATACCTGTGGTGCATTTTAGTTTTGCAGTTTGCTGATACAGTGACCACCAGTATACTATATATAGCAGTACGGAAGGCCACTGCTGTACCTACCTCTGTGTCGTCATTCATTAAGTATACTATCCATCTACATTCTATACCTGTGGTGCATTTTAGTTTTGCAGTTTGCTGATACAGTGACCACCAGTATACTATATATAGCAGTACGGAAGGCCACTGCTGTACCTACCTCTGTGTCGTCATTCATTAAGTATACTATCCATCTACATTCTATACCTGTGGTGCATTTTAGTTTTGCAGTTTGCTGATACAGTGACCACCAGTATACTATATATAGCAGTACGGAAGGCCACTGCTGTACCTACCTCTGTGTCGTCATTCATTAAGTATACTATCCATCTACATTCTATACCTGTGGTGCATTTTAGTTTTGCAGTTTGCTGACACAGTGACCACCAGTATACTATATATAGCAGTACGGTACGGAAGGCCACTGCTGTACCTACCTCTGTGTCGTCATTCATTAAGTATACTATCCATCTACATTCTATACCTGTGGTGCATTTTAGTTTTGCAGTTTGCTGATACAGTGACCACCAGTATACTTTATATAGCAGTACGGAAGGCCACTGCTGTACCTACCTCTGTGTCGTCATTCATTAAGTATACTATCCATCTACATTCTATACCTGTGGTGCATTTTAGTTTTGCAGTTTGCTGACACAGTGACCACCAGTATACTATATATAGCAGTACGGTACGGAAGGCCACTGCTGTACCTACCTCTGTGTCGTCAAGTATACTATCCATCCATACCTGAGGGGGCATTTCAGTTGTGCGCAGTAAATATAGTAGTAGGCCATTGCTATTGATACTGGCATATAATTCAACACATTAAAAAATGGAGAACAAAAATGTGGAGGTTAAAATAGGGAAAGATCAAGATCCACTTCCATCTCGTGCTGAAGCTTCTGCCACTAGTCATGGCCGAGACGATGAAATGCCATCAACGTCGTCTGCCAAGGCCGATGCCCAATGTCATAGTAGAGAGCATGTAAAATCCAAAAAACAAAAGTTCAGTAAAATGACCCAAAAATCAAAATTGAAAGCGTCTGATGAGAAGCGTAAACTTGCCAATATGCCATTTACGACATGGAGTGGCAAGGAACGGCTGAGGCCCTGGCCTATGTTCATGGCTAGTGGTTCAGATTCACATGAGGATGGAAGCACTCATCCTCTCACTAGAAAAATGAAAAGACTTAAGCTGGCAAAAGCACAGCAAAGAACTGTGCGTTCTTCTAAATCACAAATACCCAAGGAGAGTCCAATTGTGTCGGTTGCGATGCCTGACCTTCCCAACACTGGACGGGAAGAGCTTGCGCCTTCCACCATTTGCACGCCCCCTGCAAGTGCTGTAAGGAGCACCCGCAGTCCAGTTCCTGATAGTCAAATTGAAGATGTCACTGTTGAAGTACACCAGGATGAGGATATGGGTGTTGCTGGCGCTGGGGAGTAAATTGACAAGGAGGATTCTGATGGTGAGGTGGTTTGTTTAAGTCAGGCACCTGGGGAGACACCTGTTGTCCGTGGGATGAATATGGCCATTGACATGCCTGGTCAAAATACAAAAAAAATCACCTCTTCGGTGTGGAATTATTTCAACACAAATGCAGACAACAGGTGTCAAGCCGTGTGTTGCCTTTGTCAAGCTGTAATAAGTAGGGGTAAGGACGTTAACCACCTCGGAACATCCTCCCTTATACGTCACCTGCAGCGCATTCATCATAAGTCAGTGACAAGTTCAAAAACTTTGGGTGACAGCGGAAGCAGTCCACTGACCACTAAATCCCTTCCTCTTGTAACCAAGCTCCTGCAAACCACACCACCAACTCCCTCAGTGTCAATTTCCTCCTTACCCAGGAAAGCCAATAGTCCTGCAGGCCATGTCACTGGCAAGTCTGATGAGTCCTCTCCTGCCTGGGATTCCTCCGATGCATCCTTGAGTGTAACGCCTACTGCTGCTGGCGCTGCTGTTGTAGCTGCTGGGAGTCGATCATCATCCCAGAGGGGAAGTCGGAAGACCACTTGTACTACTTCCAGTAAGCAATTGACTGTCCAACAGTCCTTTGCGAGGAAGATGAAATATCACAGCAGTCATCCTGATAGATTTCAGTGTCATCAGCATAGAGATTAAATTGGAAATCAAAAGAACTAATGATCTTACCTAGTGAGGACATATAGAGAGAGAAAAGAAGGGGACCAAGGACTGAACCAGTTAGTGGAAGTGAGGGGGAGGTGGAGTCATGAGAGGAGACAGAGAATGAACGGTCAGAGAGGTAGGAAGACAGCCAAGAGAGTGCAGTATCATGCAGACCAATGGAGTGAAGGATTTGCAGTAGGAGAGGGTGGTCCACAGTGTCTAAAGCAGCAGAAAGATCAAGAAGAATAAGTAGAGAGTAGTGGCCCTTAGATTTAGCAGCATGGAGGTCATTGCAGACTTTTGTAAGGGCAGTTTCAGTGGAGTGGAGAGGATGGAAGCCAGACTGGAATGGGTCAAGCAGTGAGTGTGAGGAAAGAAAGGAAGTAAGACGGTTGTAGACAATATGCTCAAGGAGTTTGGAGGCACAATGGCTGTGTGTTTAAATCTGCATCAGCACATAAAGGAAAAAATGAAATGGATTATGAACATTCTAATAGAGAGGCATAATCGTGTAAAATCTAAATAGCCATTTGTAAAGAAATGTAACATCCTACTGAGTTCAGTGCTGTTAATTGTACAGAAGCCAAAGGAGTGTGGAAATGAAAGCACACTGCTTATGTATTGCCACTCTCCTAATCTTAACAGACAAATGACTGAAGCCAGTTGCTGTGTTGGAAAATAAAGCGCCTGAGGCAGCAATTGCAAAGGGGTTAATGTATCAAGCAGTGGACCAGTGCAGAAGTCGCCCATAGCAATCAAACAGCTTTGAGGTAGCATTTATCAAGTGCATTTTAAGAAATGATGGGGATATTTGATTGGTTGCTATGGGCAACTATGGACAACTTATCCAGTGGTTCTGCATAGAGATGAGCGCCTGAAATTTTTCGGGTTTTGTGTTTTGGTTTTGTGTTCGGTTCCGCGGCCGTGTTTTGGGTTCGACCGCGTTTTGGCAAAACCTCACCGAATTTTTTTTGTCGGATTCGGGTGTGTTTTGGATTCGGGTGTTTTTTTCAAAAAACACTAAAAAACAGCTTAAATCATAGAATTTGGGGGTCATTTTGATCCCAAAGTATTATTAACCTCAAAAACCATAATTTACACTCATTTTCAGTCTATTCTGAATACCTCACACCTCACAATATTATTTTTAGTCCTAAAATTTGCACCGAGGTCGCTGTGTGAGTAAGATAAGCGACCCTAGTGGCCGACACAAACACCGGGCCCATCTAGGAGTGGCACTGCAGTGTCACGCAGGATGTCCCTTCCAAAAAACCCTCCCCAAACAGCACATGACGCAAAGAAAAAAAGAGGCGCAATGAGGTAGCTGTGTGAGTAAGATTAGCGACCCTAGTGGCCGACACAAACACCGGGCCCATCTAGGAGTGGCACTGCAGTGTCACGCAGGATGTCCCTTCCAAAAAACCCTCCCCAAACAGCACATGACGCAAAGAAAAAAAGAGGCGCAATGAGGTAGCTGTGTGAGTAAGATTAGCGACCCTAGTGGCCGACACAAACACCGGGCCCATCTAGGAGTGGCACTGCAGTGTCACGCAGGATGTCCCTTCCAAAAAACCCTCCCCAAACAGCACATGACGCAAAGAAAAAAAGAGGCGCAATGAGGTAGCTGTGTGAGTAAGATTAGCGACCCTAGTGGCCGACACAAACACCGGGCCCATCTAGGAGTGGCACTGCAGTGTCACGCAGGATGTCCCTTCCAAAAAACCCTCCCCAAACAGCACATGACGCAAAGAAAAAAAGAGGCGCAATGAGGTAGCTGACTGTGTGAGTAAGATTAGCGACCCTAGTGGCCGACACAAACACCGGGCCCATCTAGGAGTGGCACTGCAGTGTCACGCAGGATGTCCCTTCCAAAAAAAACCTCCCCAATCAGCACATGATGCAAAGAAAAAGAAAAGAAAAAAGAGGTGCAAGATGGAATTGTCCTTGGGCCCTCCCACCCACCCTTATGTTGTATAAACAAAACAGGACATGCACACTTTAACCAACCCATCATTTCAGTGACAGGGTCTGCCACACGACTGTGACTGATATGACGGGTTGGTTTGGACCCCCCCCAAAAAAGAAGCAATTAATCTCTCCTTGCACAAACTGGCTCTACAGAGGCAAGATGTCCACCTCATCTTCACCCTCCGATATATCACCGTGTACATCCCCCTCCTCACAGATTATCAATTCGTCCCCACTGGAATCCACCATCTCAGCTCCCTGTGTACTTTGTGGAGGCAATTGCTGCTGGTCAATGTCTCCGCGGAGGAATTGATTATAATTAATTTTAATGAACATCATCTTCTCCACATTTTCTGGATGTAACCTCGTACGCCGATTGCTGACAAGGTGAGCGGCGGCACTAAACACTCTTTCGGAGTACACACTTGTGGGAGGGCAACTTAGGTAGAATAAAGCCAGTGTGTGCAAGGGCCTCCAAATTGCCTCTTTTTCCTGCCAGTATAAGTACGGACTGTGTGACGTGCCTACTTGGATGCGGTCACTCATATAATCCTCCACCATTCTATCAATGTTGAGAGAATCATATGCAGTGACAGTAGACGACATGTCCGTAATCGTTGTCAGGTCCTTCAGTCCGGACCAGATGTCAGCATCAGCAGTCGCTCCAGACTGCCCTGCATCACCGCCAGCGGGTGGGCTCGGAATTCTGAGCCTTTTCCTTGCACCCCCAGTTGCGGGAGAATGTGAAGGAGGAGATGTTGACAGGTCGCGTTCCGCTTGACTTGACAATTTTGTCACCAGCAGGTCTTTCAACCCCAGCAGACCTGTGTCTGCCGGAAAGAGAGATCCAAGGTAGGCTTTAAATCTAGGATCGAGCACGGTGGCCAAAATGTAGTGCTCTGATTTCAACAGATTGACCACCCGTGAATCCTTGTTAAGCGAATTAAGGGCTGCATCCACAAGTCCCACATGCCTAGCGGAATCGCTCCCTTTTAGCTCCTTCTTCAATGCCTCCAGCTTCTTCTGCAAAAGCCTGATGAGGGGAATGACCTGACTCAGGCTGGCAGTGTCTGAACTGACTTCACGTGTGGCAAGTTCAAAGGGCATCAGAACCTTGCACAACGTTGAAATCATTCTCCACTGCACTTGAGACAGGTGCATTCCATCTCCTATATCGTGCTCAATTGTATAGGCTTGAATGGCCTTTTGCTGCTCCTCCAACCTCTGAAGCATATAGAGGGTTGAATTCCACCTCGTTACCACTTCTTGCTTCAGATGATGGCAGGGCAGGTTCAGTAGTTTTTGGTGGTGCTCCAGTCTTCTGTACGTGGTGCCTGTATGCCGAAAGTGTCCCGCAATTTTTCTGGCCACCGACAGCATCTCTTGCACGCCCCTGTCATTTTTTAAAAAATTCTGCACCACCAAATTCAAGGTATGTGCAAAACATGGGACGTGCTGGAATTTGCCCATATTTAATGCACACACAATATTGCTGGCGTTGTCCGATGCCACAAATCCACAGGAGAGTCCAATTGGGGTAAGCCATTCCGCGATGATCTTCCTCAGTTGCCGTAAGAGGTTTTCAGCTGTGTGCGTATTCTGGAAAGCGGTGATACAAAGCGTAGCCTGCCTAGGAAAGAGTTGGCGTTTGCGAGATGCTGCTACTGGTGCCGCCGCTGCTGTTCTTGCGGCGGGAGTCCATACATCTACCCAGTGGGCTGTCACAGTCATATAGTCCTGACCCTGCCCTGCTCCACTTGTCCACATGTCCGTGGTTAAGTGGACATTGGGTACAACTGCATTTTTTAGGACACTGGTGAGTCTTTTTCTGACGTCCGTGTACATTCTCGGTATCGCCTGCCTAGAGAAGTGGAACCTAGATGGTATTTGGTAACGGGGGCACACTGCATCAATAAATTGTCTAGTTCCCTGTGAACTAACGGCGGATACCGGACGCACGTCTAACACCAACATAGTTGTCAAGGACTCAGTTATCCGCTTTGCAGTAGGATGACTGCTGTGATATTTCATCTTCCTCGCAAAGGACTGTTGAACAGTCAATTGCTTACTGGAAGTAGTACAAGTGGGCTTACGACTTCCCCTCTGGGATGACCATCGACTCCCAGCGGCAACAACAGCAGCGCCAGCAGCAGTAGGCGTTACACGCAAGGATGCATCGGAGGAATCCCAGGCAGGAGAGGACTCGTCAGAATTGCCAGTGACATGGCCTGCAGGACTATTGGCATTCCTGGGGAAGGAGGAAATTGACACTGAGGGAGTTGGTGGGGTGGTTTGCGTGAGCTTGGTTACAAGAGGAAGGGATTTAGTGGTCAGTGGACTGCTTCCGCTGTCACCCAAAGTTTTTGAACTTGTCACTGACTTATTATGAATGCGCTGCAGGTGACGTATAAGGGAGGATGTTCCGAGGTGGTTAACGTCCTTACCCCTACTTATTACAGCTTGACAAAGGGAACACACGGCTTGACACCTGTTGTCCGCATTTCTGGTGAAATACCTCCACACCGAAGAGCTGATTTTTTTGGTATTTTCACCTGGCATGTCAACGGCCATATTCCTCCCACGGACAACAGGTGTCTCCCCGGGTGCCTGACTTAAACAAACCACCTCACCATCAGAATCCTCCTGGTCAATTTCCTCCCCAGCGCCAGCAACACCCATATCCTCCTCATCCTGGTGTACTTCAACACTGACATCTTCAATCTGACTATCAGGAACTGGACTGCGGGTGCTCCTTCCAGCACTTGCAGGGGGCGTGCAAATGGTGGAAGGCGCATGCTCTTCACGTCCAGTGTTGGGAAGGTCAGGCATCGCAACCGACACAATTGGACTCTCCTTGTGGATTTGGGATTTCAAAGAACGCACAGTTCTTTGCGGTGCTTTTGCCAGCTTGAGTCTTTTCAGTTTTCTAGCGAGAGGCTGAGTGCTTCCATCCTCATGTGAAGCTGAACCACTAGCCATGAACATAGGCCAGGGCCTCAGCCGTTCCTTGCCACTCCGTGTGGTAAATGGCATATTGGCAAGTTTACGCTTCTCCTCCGACAATTTTATTTTAGGTTTTGGAGTCCTTTTTTTACTGATATTTGGTGTTTTGGTTTTGACATGCTCTGTACTATGCCATTGGGCATCGGCCTTGGCAGACGACGTTGCTGGCATTTCATCGTCTCGGCCATGACTAGTGGCAGCAGCTTCAGCACGAGGTGGAAGTGGATCTTGATCTTTCCCTAATTTTGGAACCTCAACATTTTTGTTCTCCATATTTTAATAGGCACAACTAAAAGGCACCTCAGGTAAACAATGGAGATGGATGGATTGGATACTAGTATACAATTATGGACGGGCTGCCGAGTGCCGACACAGAGGTAGCCACAGCCGTGAACTACCGCACTGTACTGTGTCTGCTGCTAATATATAGACTGGTTGATAAAGAGATAGTATACTCGTAACTAGTATGTATGTATAAAGAAAGAAAAAAAAACCACGGTTAGGTGGTATATACAATTATGGACGGGCTGCCGAGTGCCGACACAGAGGTAGCCACAGCCGTGAACTACCGCACTGTACTGTGTCTGCTGCTAATATATAGACTGGTTGATAAAGAGATAGTATACTCGTAACTAGTATGTATGTATAAAGAAAGAAAAAAAAAACACGTTTAGGTGGTATATACAATTATGGACGGGCTGCCGAGTGCCGACACAGAGGTAGCCACAGCCGTGAACTACCGCACTGTACTGTGTCTGCTGCTAATATATAGACTGGTTGATAAAGAGATAGTATACTCGTAACTAGTATGTATGTATAAAGAAAGAAAAAAAAACCACGGTTAGGTGGTATATACAATTATGGACGGGCTGCCGAGTGCCGACACAGAGGTAGCCACAGCCGTGAACTACCGCACTGTACTGTGTCTGCTGCTAATATATAGACTGGTTGATAAAGAGATAGTATACTCGTAACTAGTATGTATGTATAAAGAAAGAAAAAAAAACCACGGTTAGGTGGTATATACAATTATGGACGGGCTGCCGAGTGCCGACACAGAGGTAGCCACAGCCGTGAACTACCGCACTGTACTGTGTCTGCTGCTAATATATAGACTGGTTGATAAAGAGATAGTATACTCGTAACTAGTATGTATGTATAAAGAAAGAAAAAAAAACCACGGTTAGGTGGTATATACAATTATGGACGGGCTGCCGAGTGCCGACACAGAGGTAGCCACAGCCGTGAACTACCGCACTGTACTGTGTCTGCTGCTAATATATAGACTGGTTGATAAAGAGATAGTATACTCGTAACTAGTATGTATGTATAAAGAAAGAAAAAAAAACCACGGTTAGGTGGTATATACAATTATGGACGGGCTGCCGAGTGCCGACACAGAGGTAGCCACAGCCGTGAACTACCGCACTGTACTGTGTCTGCTGCTAATATATAGACTGGTTGATAAAGAGATAGTATACTCGTAACTAGTATGTATGTATAAAGAAAGAAAAAAAAACCACGGTTAGGTGGTATATACAATTATGGACGGGCTGCCGAGTGCCGACACAGAGGTAGCCACAGCCGTGAACTACCGCACTGTACTGTGTCTGCTGCTAATATATAGACTGGTTGATAAAGAGATAGTATACTCGTAACTAGTATGTATGTATAAAGAAAGAAAAAAAAACCACGGTTAGGTGGTATATACAATTATGGACGGGCTGCCGAGTGCCGACACAGAGGTAGCCACAGCCGTGAACTACCGCACTGTACTGTGTCTGCTGCTAATATATAGACTGGTTGATAAAGAGATAGTATACTCGTAACTAGTATGTATGTATAAAGAAAGAAAAAAAAAACACGGTTAGGTGGTATATACAATTATGGACGGGCTGCCGAGTGCCGACACAGAGGTAGCCACAGCCGTGAACTACCGCACTGTACTGTGTCTGCTGCTAATATATAGACTGGTTGATAAAGAGATAGTATACTCGTTACTAGTATGTATGTATAAAGAAAGAAAAAAAAACCACGGTTAGGTGGTATATACAATTATGGACGGGCTGCCGAGTGCCGACACAGAGGTAGCCACAGCCGTGAACTACCGCACTGTACTGTGTCTGCTGCTAATATATAGACTGGTTGATAAAGAGATAGTATACTCGTAACTAGTATGTATGTATAAAGAAAGAAAAAAAAACCACGGTTTGGTGGTATATACAATTATGGACGGGCTGCCGAGTGCCGACACAGAGGTAGCCACAGCCGTGAACTACCGCACTGTACTGTGTCTGCTGCTAATATAGACTGGTTGATAAAGAGATAGTATACTCGTAACTAGTATGTATGTATAAAGAAAGAAAAAAAAACCACGGTTAGGTGGTATATACAATTATGGACGGGCTGCCGAGTGCCGACACAGAGGTAGCCACAGCCGTGAACTACCGCACTGTACTGTGTCTGCTGCTAATATATAGACTGGTTGATAAAGAGATAGTATACTCGTAACTAGTATGTATGTATAAAGAAAGAAAAAAAAAACCACGGTTAGGTGGTATATACAATTATGGACGGGCTGCCGAGTGCCGACACAGAGGTAGCCACAGCCGTGAACTACCGCACTGTACTGTGTCTGCTGCTAATATAGACTGGTTGATAAAGAGATAGTATACTACTAATATTATATACTGGTGGTCAGGTCACTGGTCACTAGTCACACTGGCAGTGGCACTCCTGCAGCAAAAGTGTGCACTGTTTAATTTTAATATAATATTATGTACTCCTGGCTCCTGCTATAACCTATAACTGGCACTGCAGTAGTGCTCCCCAGTCTCCCCCACAATTATAAGCTGTGTGAGCTGAGCAGTCAGACAGATATATAATATATATATAGATGATGCAGCACACTGGCCTGAGCCTGAGCAGTGCACACAGATATGGTATGTGACTGACTGAGTCACTGTGTGTATCGCTTTTTTCAGGCAGAGAACGGATATATTAAATAAACTGCACTGTGTGTCTGGTGGTCACTCACTATATAATATATTATGTACTCCTGGCTCCTGCTATAACCTATAACTGGCACTGCAGTAGTGCTCCCCAGTCTCCCCCACAATTATAAGCTGTGTGAGCTGAGCAGTCAGACAGATATATATAATATTATATATAGATAATAGATGATGCAGCACACTGGCCTGAGCCTGAGCAGTGCACACAGATATGGTATGTGACTGAGTCACTGTGTGCTGTGTATCGCTTTTTTCAGGCAGAGAACGGATTATAAATAAAAGTGGTGGTCACTGGTCACTATCAGCAAAACTCTGCACTGTACACTACTGAGTACTCCTAATGCTCCCCAAAATTAGTAAATCAAGTGTCTCTCTAATCTATTCTAATTCTAAACGGAGAGGACGCCAGCCACGTCCTCTCCCTATCAATCTCAATGCACGTGTGAAAATGGCGGCGACGCGCGGCTCCTTATATAGAATCCGAGTCTCGCGATAGAATCCGAGCCTCGCGAGAATCCGACAGCGTCATGATGACGTTCGGGCGCGCTCGGGTTAACCGAGCAAGGCGGGAAGATCCGAGTCGCTCGGACCCGTGAAAAAAAACATGAAGTTCTGGCGGGTTCGGATTCAGAGAAACCGAACCCGCTCATCTCTAGTTCTGCTGCACCAACGAGCACTACACTAAGTTAGTTTTTATTGAAGGACTGCAAGGAAGAAGCTGAAAAAAAAAATTGTAATTGCCTTGTAAAAGTTTGCTACAAGACACAGTATAGATGTGGCAAACAGTGTTGTAGTCGGAGACAACTGGAAATGTTTTGGCCAGAATACTAAGAGATTTCATTGACTTACCAGTCAGATAACATTAACCTCTCTTTGGTGATAGCATCAAGTCATTGGTATGCTGCTAGCATCAGTGATTAACCATCTTGTTGGGGTTAATGGGGAGATGAGCTTTGCCCATTATAGACAAAATCCTTGAATAAAATACTCTGCTACCTCCAAAAACTAAAACAGGACAATCATGATGCACAGAAGTCTGCAAGTGCAAATCTGGAATTGGTTAGAATGGAATACAAATTATATACATACAGACTGCGGCATCAAACCGCTGGAAATCCCGACATCTAAATAGTAAGGTACCTAACTCGAATTCCTAACCCCCTAACCCTCTCTTCCTGCAACCTAAAACCTAACCCTCCCACATCCGTATTGTGGCCACATCCAGTTAAAACAAAGAAATAGATGTCATTGAGTAGTGCAGAAAGAGAGTCCAGAACCCAATCCCATTGAAAACCTGAGGCACAAGCTCAGTCATGTTGCCTGTACCTGCTCCCCAAATAAACCTTAGTATCAGGAGTGTTTTGAATAGTACTCAAGGTAATTGTAAAGTTATTCAATTATATTATCAAACAGAAGATATATATAAATGACTGCGCTGAACAATAAATTCAGTAACAATATCCACCTGTTCACAAATAGAGACCACACGAATGGCTTCTCCTTTTAAATACAAGTAATTTATTACAAGACAGTTAAAAATATTGATAACATGACTTTGATGGCAGTTCAGTGTCTGATTAAAGAAGGTAGGACCCAGGTGGTAAGTACCCCTGGGCCCACCTTTCTAAGGGGTGCCCATCTCGGCCAAAACTGCTGTCCATGGACGATTCTGCCTGTCTCCAGGCTCCACTGCCAGCAGCAGCACTCCAGTAGGTGCTGGGAGAGTTGCTGTCCTGGCGGATCATAGAGAATTAGAATCATCCCCAACGTCTGCACCCGTGAATCTGTGCACGAGTATTTTGTGTGGGTCCGCACCAGTCTAACAAAATTATTTAAGGTACAAAATTAAATAGATACGATTGTAAAATAACCAATATATAGACTGTTATCAGATAGATTCTAAACAGTAACAATTGGCGGTGCTCCCTGGAATTTTGTAGATTGGACTACAGTGTAAGGAGAAAGAAAAAGCCTACATGCTTGCTCACCTCCATCTGCTGTGCAACTGACACTGGGGGATGAGAGTTCATGACATCTAATCCCCCAAGAAGGCAACGAGGAGCAGGACTCAGAAGGCTGCTGGATGGACTCTCAAGCTGCCTGACTGTCAGCAGAGATCAGTGAGTATATAAAAATATGGGGAGGAATCAATAAATATATTTCTTCTTCAGGGCCCATAGATATCCACAGGAATGGCTTGGATATGATGCTGGAGACCATGGATCAGAGCACCAAACAGTTAAGCTTTTGAAGCTCTCAGGATGCACTGGTCCTCCTCTATCATACCCCCGCCCTCAGCCTCAGGCACTTCAGTTTTCAGTTTGGTGCCAGCTGGAGCTGGTTTCCGTTTCAATTGTATTATTTATTTTATTTCTATTTTTACACAACATGAGCAGGCAGCGCTAGGCAATCCTCTGGATGCCAGTGCTGCTGCTTCATCACACCAACTGGTGACTTTGACCCCAGCAACTGCTGGGCAATTTTGGTGGGACCCTACAGCCTTCACTAGCAGGGACACACAAGGGTACCCCGGACTGCAAACGGACACTGGGGGACAGTTAAGGTGCTATTGCAGCAGTCCATGCCTCCAGTCCCGTGAGATGGACCAGAGTTCGGTGGCGTATAGCCAGACCATGGCAAGCCTTGGACTACACTAGACCACCATGGCTTAACATTACTGGCACTGGGGATCATTATTAAAAAGGCCATGGAACTGGTGGTTGATGTCAACAAGGAAAAATCAGAGCTTCCTCAGCAGCCCCTCCCCCAGCCCTGGGTGCCATTCTGCAAAGGTCTTCCCAACCTGGGCTGCTCCTCCTTCCCCCTCCTCCCTCACTGAGATGCTGGGAAACCATTTCATGCTCTCCAGGTCTATGGGAATACTGGGTTCAGTCTCCCTGTATAATGTAACTCTGCCTAGAGCAAAGTTATACATAAGCGCTTGTCTTCTCCTACCACCTACTGATGGCTGTGTGAGCTCAGCTCCCATTGCAGTAAAAGTGAGATTTATTCTGTATTGTATGGTGACATATGGTAGTGCTGCTGTATGCTCTTTCTCTCTGTCAGCTATATATATACAGGTTGAGTATCCCATATCCAAATATTCAGAAATACGGAATATTCCAAAATACGGACTTTTTTGAGTGAAAGTGAGATAGTGAAACCTTTGTTTTTTGATGGCTCAATGTACACAAACTTTGTTTAATACACAAAGTTATTAAAAATATTGTATTAAATGACCTTCAGGCTGTGTGTATAAGGGGGGTCATTCCGAGTTGTTCGCTCGGTAAAAATCTTCGCATCGCAGCGATTTTCCGCTTAATGCGCATGCGCAATGTCCGCACTGCGACTGCGCCAAGTAAATTTGCTATGCACTTAGGAATTTTACTCACGGCATTTTCATCGTTCTGGCGATCGTAATGTGATTGACAGGAAATGGGTGTTACTGGGCGGAAACAGGCCGTTTTATGGGCGTGTGGGAAAAAACGCTACCGTTTCCGGAAAAAACGCAGGAGTGGCCGGAGAAACGGGGGAGTGTCTGGGCGAACGCTGGGTGTGTTTGTGACGTCAAACCAGGAACGACAAGCACTGAAATGATCGCAGATGCCGAGTAAGTCTGGAGCTACTCAGAAACTGCTACGAGGTGTGTAATCGCAATATTGCGAATACATCGTTCGCAATTTTAAGATGCTAAGATTCACTCCCAGTAGGCGGCGGCTTAGCATGAGCAAATCTGCTAAAATACGCTTGCGAGCGAACAACTCGGAATGACCCCCCAGGTGTATATGAAACATAAATGAATTGTGTGAATGTAGAGACACTTTTGTTTAATGCACAAAGTTATAAAAAATATTGGCTATAATTACCTTCAGGCTGTGTGTATAAGGTGTATATGAAACATAAATGCATTCTGTGCTTAGATTTAGGTCCCATCACCATGATATCCCATTATGGTATGCAATTATTCCAAAATACGGAAAAATCCCATATCCAAAATACCTCTGGTCCCAAGCATGTTGGATAAGGGATACTCAACCTGTATATATATATATATATATATATATATATATATATATATATATATATAAATAAAATTATTTTTCTCAGTAACCCTAAGATATTTGGTGTATATACAGGGCGTTCTGTGCTTCACTTGCATAGCAATTGTAGGAGAGAGATGATCACATACAAAATTGTGTGACACACTGCATATTGCCATACTGTGTGTTAAGAGACAGTTTGTCACATACTATATTGTTTTGCATACTGCGCATTACCATGTTGTGCACCTCTATAGCTCTGCCTAGCAAAAAGGTGACTAAACAAACAATGGTCCCTACCCTTGTGTCATGTAAATCATTATACACCACCGGGCCAATCAGCACCAACAGCTTCTACACAAGAGCCACTGTGGGCTGCTTTCTCACTAAAGCTAGCAATAATTGCTGACCATATTACAACCCAGGCAACAGCCCCCTCCTATGGGTTTGCGGTCTCAGGTACCACATCAAGTACATACTGTATGTGGCTACAGCCTAGTGACGTGCTGTGAGGCCATAGGCTGGGGAGGCACTGATTATATATGTGTGTGTGGGGGGGGAATGGAGAGAAGTCATTGGGCTGCTGCTGGGTCCTAGTGGCTGCTGACTGCTGCGGCACTGGCTTCCTTTCCTTACAGAGGCAGAACAGAGATGGATGACTAGGGCACCTAGTACCCGCTGGCTGCCAATGAGTTGCCTGCCGGCTGCTGAGGTGCTGGAGGGAGGACTGGAGAACTTCCAAGCCGACCAAGTTACCATATATGAATTGGCCTTGCATGGGGGGAGGGGAACACGGCCACTGCAGAGAGGACGGGGCCCGGCCTACTGGCGTGGTGCATGGGGGCAGGATGATTGCAGTAGTGGGAAGTAGGTGGCTTTAGGACATAAGTAGTAGACATAGGGGTAGTGGTGGTGTGGAGCAGGTGCAGGATGGGATTAGTACTGGAGAGTAGAAGGCAGAATGGGAGTTGTAGTGGACAACAAGGGGCAGGATGGGAGTAGTGGTGGGTAGTAGCAGGGAACAGGAAGGAGTGGAAGGGACTTACCCTAAATGCTGCAGTCTGTTTTCCCGCACTTCTCTATACACAAACTGCACATTGTGAAAGCTGTGGCTAAGGTCCATCTGTGTGTGGTCTCGAAGCCACTCAAGCAGCATTACTTCTATTCAGGTGCGGGAACACACGGGATGGAAGTCAAAGCAGCCAGGCACCAGCTGACTCCACTCATATGTGAAAGTCTGATGCCGATGCTGCCAGCGGTCACCTCCTCTCTGCTGCTCCCGGATTCCGAATGCTCTCCCTCACCCTGTGGACAGCACTAACTGCAGCGTCACACATCACAGGAAGCAGGAGTCAGCGTGACGGCCCGAGTAAGTAATCTCCAGCATGCTCCTGTTCCTGTCCGCCCTGCAGCAGCTCACCTCCAGCCAGCAGCCACAGCAGACAGGCGAGGACAGGGCCTAGCCCCTGCCAAGGCTAGTCACCACCAGGTCCCGCTTCCACCAGCCACGTATGGGTGATTGGACAGCGGATCCAATCACAGCTGCCTTGCTGACATGGGTGTGGTGTCCCTGTCAACGAGGCACTTGTAGAAGTGCCGTTTTCACCATTTTATTTAATGGGCTTTTACAGCCCAAGTCAGTGTTGTCAAATCATAAACAATCTTTCTAATCATATAAGAGATGCTTTTTTACAAACAATTCTCTCCAATAGCTCAATAGGGGGAGCTTCATAAATACCCCTGTATGCTATTTACTGTGCCTTCCTGGAAGGTCATTTTGGGTACGCATTTTAAGTGTAAAAATTATGTTTCTGCAATAAACTTGTATAAGTCTGCACCATGATTCCCCATTATTTGTTTTGCATGTACCTTTACTGAGGAGCTTGACAAAGAATCATACACGGTGGGGACGACTTATCACAAGCATTTAGGAGGAGACCAGATAAGAGATTTATTTCATTTTTATTGGATTATATATATTCTTATATGATTAGAAAGATTGTTTATGATTTGACAACACTGAATTAGGTGTACTATATATACCCTTTCTAGTGCGCAGGAACTTCTTTCGTTATTGGCATTGTTTTTTGTGATTGGTGTAGTCACTTGTAGTTCCAGCAGCCGGTTCACTAGCAAGGAGCGCAGGTGGTATTTTTCAATTTTTTTACAGCCCAAGTGCTTGGCTCCACCCCCCATTTAATCCCGTTCCAATTGCCAGCGGGAGGCACTGCTATCAGTGCCTCCCAAACCAATTTAATATATTAAAATGATTAGCATAATATAAATATGATACTTATAACACAAATTATGTCATAAGTATCTTCTTTCTATTATGTTAATCATTAATCACTGCCTCCCCTGCCTCCCCTGACTGCACGTCCCTGCTACAGTCTCAGGTATCAATACAGATACATCCGGCTATAACACTCACACAGTTCCCCTCTTCGTGAATGGACATTTTTTTGGCATCTATGCAAAATGCTACAAGGACTGACACTGACTTCTGCTGCTAAGCATTCTGTGCCATCCTCACAGTTCACCCCGTTATTAGATTCAGAGGACTCTTATGATGATGCAGACAAGGCAGGTTTATCTGATTCTGATTTCCCCTCAGGGAGGTAGAAAAGCTCTAAACTCAATGTAGCTAGTTGGTAAGGGCAGTTAAATTCACTCTTCAATTAAAAAGTGATGAACCAGCACCTAAATCAAAAACCCTCTGCGTAAGTGCCAGAAGGTAGTGGTGGCAGAATTCCCAAACTCAGATCATTTTGCTGAAGCTTTGGATAAGTTTAGAAAGTTCCTAATAAAAAGTTCCATGTATCTAAAAGCCTAAGTTCCTTTTACCCTTTACCAACAACATACTGTGCTTAGCAGGAAACTCCCCCGACAGTGGATTCCCATTGAAAACATTTTGTAAGAACCTCATCTTTACCTATCACTACAGCATCTTCTCTAAAAGAAGTGCCAGATAGCCAGCTGGAGGCGTGTTTGAACACTCTATAGTCTTTTACTGCAGCTACCTCCTGGGCATAATACTGCCATGGCCTGGGTGGCTAAAGCAATAGAAAGCTGGGCTGATACCCTGGAAAATAACCTTTCTTTAGAGGTTAACCACTGACTTGAATCACCAATATTAAGGATGCAGCTTTCTATATTTGAAAAGTGGTTCAAGACACAGCCCTCTTAGCACCCAACACTTCAGTCACCTCAATGGTAGCACGTCGCATAGTTTGGCTCCGGTCATGGAAAATGGACTCTGATTCTAAAGTGGCACTAGAAGCTCTCCATTATGCAGGGGAATTTATTTTTGGAACTGAATTGGACAAAATTGACACTAACCTAGCGACCTCTAGATCAGCTTGCTTGCCTTTAGCCTTCACTATAAGGCCTTGGACTTCCTCCTTTCTGTCCTTTCACCCCCAGGGCAAGGCCAAAGGTCAAACCTTTCCCTATCTGTCACATACAGCAAAGACATCTAAGCCTAAGCTAAACAAGCCTGGGCTACCATACACACAGCTACCAAGTCTGAAAATAAACCTTCAGCCTGACAGGATGGACCTTCCCCTGGGAAATACCAGGGTGGGGGGATGATTCTTCAGTTTGCTCACATCTGACAGCATATTACAATGGAAGCTTGGGGGCAGGAATCAGTCTACCATGGGTGATTTCTCTCTCTCTCTCTCTCTCTCTCTCTCTCTCTCTCTCTCTCTCTCTCTCTCTTTCAAGAGACATCTTCCCAGACAGTGCTTTCATACCAGCCGTCCAAAAGACATCAACAAATTTGTAGCTCTAGAGATGGCAGTTTACTCTTTAATATTCTCAGAAGTGGTTATCCCAGTCCCCACTTCCCAACAGGACAAGGGCTTTTTCTAAACACTCTTTTTGTTTCAGGAACCTAATGGGTCTTATTGTCCTATCCTAAATCTCAAATTACTGAACAAATATCACAGAGTGCCCAGGTTCCGTATGGAAACCCTCCATTCCACTGTCCTGGCATTGCAGTCTGGGGACTTTATGGTCTCCCTGTACATTCAGGATGCATACCTACCTGTACATATTGTGTCCCCCCACCAGCAGTACCTCCAGTTTGCTGCCTGCCATCAACATTACCACTTTTGAGTATTGAGTATGACAGAAAGTGTAATGGCGCTATAAGGTGTCACAATAACAGCTAGATATTTTCAAGCGGAACCCACCCACTAGTGAAAGCAATACAAATTTTAATTGAAAACTCCATGGGTGCTACCTCATATAAAATGAAACAACAATCATTAGGATAATAAAATATATCTCAAGAATTTCCAATAAGTCCCAAATTTTGATCATATAACATCAGAAGAAAAAAAAAATTAAAAAAGCATCACCTGATTGGTCTTCATAAATTCATACAACCAAACAAAAATAGTTCTTGTTAAGATGATGGCCTTGCTTAAAAATGGTCAAATTTGTTTGTCGTGGTGTCAAATATGAAATAAGAATTATAAATAAATACAGTACCATAAACTTCTTTAAAAGCAATTAATCATATTTAATTAGTTATTTAAATTACGTTTTCCATATGCAGTTCAACATAACAATTACACTGTGATGACAAAGGTAATTGGAACTGTACCGTGTTTGGCTCCTAGTATAGGGCAATGGAGTGAGTTTTAATGTGAGGTTCCAGATGCCTTCCTTCCTTCCTCCATGCACATTACCAGTAGTCCAAGCGCGATGGTCCAAAAATTGTTTTTGGATACAGGTAGATATAGCCAGAAGCCACCAACGTGGTTTGATTTTTTTTTTTAACACTTCCTCAGGGTTGTATGGCTACTAACTGCATGCATCCACATATTTATAGTAAACATAACCTGAAAGTGATCTCCACCCCCTTCCAATTAGGCATAATAAAAATACAATACAGTACCATCAATTAGAAGAATCGTCATATCAAATAAAATCATCACTTCATATTATTAAAATGAACAAGATTTATCTTTCAGAGTTTTTACTTTTGAGTTGCCATTTGGTGGAATAAAGAATTAAATTAGATATCTCATAATCTGGATTGTCAGTGCATGCTTTTAATAGCATTTTCAGAAACCCAGATCCTGGACAAGCCTCTATAGAAGTCAGCTTTAAAAAAGAATCAATAATAACAGGTATCAGCTGCTAAAATATAAGAGAAGACACTCTGCATTCCACCGCGGCTAGACGGAAGTTCGTCATGCATTCCAGATTGTCCCAGTATGTGTTCCACTGCTGGGCTGCTAGAGCACGTCATGCGTTTCATAGACCCGAAAGTTGTGTCTCTACTGTATATGTATTATTCAGATGTGTTCCATATAAAGACAGTAAGTATAGGGCTTGTTCATTTTACAATTAAAACATATAGAAAATGTCTCAAATAATAAAATACAAGATACACCGATGATACATTTGTTTTCTTCGTGATGTGGTCACAAATAATAATAAAAATTACAATATTTTTTTTTTATATTTTGATAAAAATAGTAAAAACCATTTGATTTCAAATTCTTTATTCAACCCTTCAGGGAAAATTGTACTTAAGTTGTCTATCCAAAAATTTCAGCTCAAGTTAGCATGCTCTCTTTATCTCTGTCTTTCCAATTTATTTTCACTTGTTGGATGCCTACAAATTGTTTGATTGTCTTTATTGAGCAATTATGAGAGATCTTGAAATGACTAGCTAAATGATGCATTTCAAGAACCTTTTTCCTTTATATTTCTCGCATGTTTTGCCATGCAAATTTTTAGAGCTCTTGATGTGCGACCCACATAAAAGAAGCCGCATGTACATTGAATCAGATAAATGACAATATTTGTGTGACATAATAAAATTCTTAATTTTGTATTCTTTATTTTTGACAGAGAAACTTGTATATTTAGATGTTTTACTTGGGACTAATTTACATAACATAAAACTCCCACATCTATAGAAGCCCTCTGATCTGACTGGATTATTAGAGGTGGTTGGAAGTGCACTTTTAACTAATTGGAAGAATAGATTCCCTCGTTGTCCTCTATGGATTTTACAAGTGAGGCTGGCCATCTCACAGACTTTGGCTAGCGGACTTTGCGTGCACATTTTACAGTCTTATACACCCACTGACCTCCTTTTACCGGATACAGCAAAGGCTCAGTCACCACCACATGGTCCTCTGTCCACACATTTCTTAGGTTCTATGCCTTTGATACGTTTTCCTGTCAAGATGCATCCTTTGGCTGCAATGTTCTCCTTTCAGCTTAAGAGCGTTTCCTCCTAAATACAACTGCTTTGGGACATCCCAACGTCATTCCTGTGGATACCTCTAGAGCCTGAAGAAGAAAATAAGAGTTTTGGTAAAACTTACTGTGGCCGGAGAGCCCCAGCCACGAGGGGAATGGCCGCCTGCGGCACTGAAGGGGTTAACCCCTAGTGCCCGGCGCCATTTGCAAAGACAATGGGCGCTTGGCGCCAGATTTAAAAAATGTATTGTGGGCGCTAGGCGCCGTGTTTATAAATGGTAATAAAATGTATTTTAGGATGTGCCGTGGTCCCGGACCTCTCCGGAGACCACGGCAGGGAGGACAGCCCCCCGGCGCGCTCAGCAGAGTGTGCACGCCGGGGGAGAGGGCAGCCGTCGACCGCCGGAGTCCGGGAGCTCCGCTCCCTGCAGCGGTCGATGCAGCCCCGGGCGCACTGGAGTGTGCGCGCCGGGGAGAAGGGTGAGCGCTGCGGCTGGGAGCTCGGCTCCCGCTGCAGTGCTCTCTGTGAGAGCCGCCGCTGGGGGCCGGGAGCTCTGCTCCCGGCGCCTCAGCCCAGCACGGGTGGCCAGCCGCAGCAGCCGGGACGGACGTCCCGGGCTGCTAGCCGGCGAGGGCACTCACAATCAGCGCCGCTCATGGGGGACCGGGCTAGCCGGCTCCCTAGCGGTGTGGGGGACATTAGGCTGCCGAGCAGGATGGTGAAGCGCTGGGGTCCGGGAGCTACGCTCCCGGCGCCTCAGCGCTGAAACAAGCCAGGGTCACGGCGGCCGGGACAAGTGTCCCGGGCCGCCGGACTTCGGTACAGGGGGGTGCGCCGCTGCGTGCGGCGAGGCCACTGGTTAGTGCCACACTGGGGGGACAGGGAGAGCCAGCTCCCTGGAACCCCAGAGGCAGGAAGGCAGGCTGGAGGATGGGGGAAGCCAGCCCCATACCTCCAGCACTGAGAGAGAGCCCTAGCAGCCAGGCTGCAGGGCTAGGGCTAGTACACAGTAGCTACAGAACAGGACATTGTGTAAAACATGCAGTGCCTAGGTATGTGAAGCCTGTGCAGGCACAGAGTGTATTTAAATGTATAAACATGTACAGTGTGATTTAAATGTAATGTATTTAAAGATAAATTGCACTTACTTGATTGTGTGTCCCAGGAGGGGGGAATCCATAGCTGTGCAGGCTGATGGATTCTCCCAGACCTTTTCCCCAAAAACGGAATGTTTTCCCATCCAGCCTCACATTTCCAAGAGGCACAGGGAGAGAGAGAAGCAGCTTAGCTATGAAACAAGCTGAGTGGTTTCTTGGAGCTCCATGGAGATCAGCCGTAGTGCCAAGAAACCTGGACCGGGGAGCCAGGCTGCCCAGCTCTGGAGCCCAAATCCAGGCTGCAGGCAGTGAGAGGGGTCCCCGGGCAGGTTTCTGGAAGTCAGTTAAGGAGGGAAAACTTCCCCCCAGCCAGACTGAACGGCACCGGGGAGTATCCTGACTCTCCCAGATGGGAGAGTCCAAGGAGACCGACCACTCCCCACTGTCCATAGGGAACAATGTTAGGTGTGCATGAGACCAGAGCATGCACAGCTCATGGGTAAACATTGATTGGTTGTGCACCACAGGGCGGGCTTACCCCCTGTGGTAAGGGGTCTTGGAGAGGGATAAAAGAAGGGTAGCTGGCCCATAGGATTGGTAGTTGTACCATCTTTATTCTGCAGAAACATCTGATTGTATGCTGTTGCCCCTAGCAATAGGGAGGAGCCTTTTTAAAGGTTATTTGAGCAAATAAACATCTTTGCCTCAAGAAGACTGCTTCATCTTGTGACCAACAGGGTTAGGCCAAACCTAGCCCCGTCCTCCGGCTGTCCAGGGAAACACCTAGCGTCTCCAAGCTCCGCCTTTCGCCAGCTACCGGTAGAGGCCTAGCAAGTGGCTAGTGGGGATTCGTCAACACCACACAGGTGTGGTAAGGCAGTGCGTCGGCACATACAGAGCAGAACCGTGGTTCCAAACGCCACGGCAGGTTAGGAGTTTGGTGGTGGCAGCGAGAACCCGCCCACAGCGCAGTGGGTGGAGTCAGTAGCAGGCGGTTACTGACGGTAAGCGGGAATCCCCTATGTGGTCAGGCCTCGTGCGGCTTGACCTTCCATTCTGTGCGCAGTCGACGGGACGCGGCAAGCGGCGAGGGCTTCCGTACGGTACCGTCCTGTCACAGAAATTGGTGGCATAGTGGTGGGATATTCCCAGGCGGCTTTTCATCACCCGATTGGAGAAGCCGAGTTACTCAGGAGAGGAGTAACTGCAGCGCAGGAGAACGCACAAGATGGCGGAATTCAGCGGAATGTCCAAGGAGGATCTGGAGATCGTATGCCAGGGGAAGGGTGTGGATATCCCTTCCAACGCGTCCAGAAGCGTCATGAAGGCGGCGCTCAGGAGCTGGGAGGAGTCTCATCGGGTAGAGGTGGAAAACACTGACGGCGTCAGCATCGCAGAGGACGACCCAACAGTGGACCTTCGCACAGGACCGGTGAGAACCCCAAGCCCCGCCCTCTCTCACAACAGCCATGTTTCCCAGCAATCCCTAGCAGGGCCAGGATCCCAACGTCCCAGGGGGGGCGGCCCGGATACCCTAGCAGATCAGCTAGTGGAATTGGGGGAAAGGGCAACAGAACAAGAGCGCTTGATCATCATCCAGATGTGGCATGATGAGCGGGCACCACAGGCCGTGGCACCCCGGGAGCCGTTGTCAGCTGTTGTACACAGATCAGGACGTATACAGTTTGCCAAGTTTGCAGACAGTGATGGGGACATTGATGGACATTTGCAAGTCTTTGAGAGGACTTGTAAACTACATGATCTACCCAAGTCACAGTGGGTGAGACACCTTGTGCCCACTCTGCATGGAGAGGCCTTGGAGGCCTATCGAGGAGTGGCGACGGAGGACTGTGGGAACTACGACGAAGTCGCGAAGGCCCTCCTCCAGCGATTCTTCATCACTCCAGAGTCTTACAGGAAGAAGTTCAGAGACTTGCCCAAGAATCCTAGCAGCACCCATGAGCAGTTCGCCACCCAGCTGCGGCAGTACGTGGTGAAGTGGGTGAAGGATTCGGAAGCCACTACATGGGACGCACTGATCGACCTAATCTGCAGGGAGCAGTTCTACCGCAGGTGCGCCCAAGAAGTGAAGGAGTGGGTGCTAGATCGGGAGCCACCCAGCTTAAAAATGGCTGCCCAATTAGCCGACAAATATGTGGCAATTCGGCCACGGGGGCAGAAGCGCCCCGCCAGCAGCCAGCTCCAACAGACTGTACCACCAAGGGGACCCCCTCTTCAGCTCATCACCCCCAAAGACAAGCATCTTCCAACCCGGGTGCTCTTGGCCAGCAACCGCACCGCAGCGTCCCTGCAACTGATCAGAGATCATCGGTGCCACGACTGGAGAAGAAGTGCTACGGCTGTGGGAAAATCGGACATCTGAGGATGAACTGTCCTGCATCCCAAGCACCCCAGACTCGTGCCCCAAATCCGAGTGCTGGAGCCCGGCTTGCTTGTTTGACGAGAGGAGATGAGATTACAGAGACTGTTCCCCCTCCAGTCAGTCCGATGGAGTGTGGCGAGAGACAGGTGCACTCTGCGGAGAGAGTCACCTGCATGGCCAAACAGCCCCTACACAACATGTGGAGGCACCTGCAGCCAGTCCACGTGGGACCCCTGCAGGGAGAAGGCCTAAGAGACTCTGGGGCCTCAATCACTGTGGTGAGCCCCCACCTTATAGATCCTGCTGCAGTATTGCAGGGTCGCACTGCCACGATCACCCTGGCAGAAGGAACAGAAAAAGCGGTTCCCATGGCAAGAGTCTACCTGGACTGGGGAGCTGGACCAGAGTTGCGAGAAGTTGCCGTCATGGATGGTCTCCCAACTGATGTGGTCCTAGGAAATGATCTGAGTGGTGGGATCGTCACTACGTTTGTTGGCGCCATTCCCCGGAGTCAAGTTCCAAAACCACTGTTGACATCAGCTACTCCAGCACAGCCCAGCCCAGAGGAAAAGACTACAGCTGCTAGACAACTGCCAGCACAGCCAACCACAGCATCAACCAGCCCAGAGGAAAAGATTACAGCGGCTAGATCAGCACATCGACCCCGCATGCCTTTTGCCTCTGGTATGCCCACGTCCAGTAGCAATGCAGAGGATGTCGGTTCCAGCTCGTTTGATCCTGTGGGGGTGCCCAATGATGCTCCTGACCCAAGTGGTTTGCCAACTCCGGCGGTGAGTATGAGAAACCACACTGATTTTTCCACGACTGACCCCTACCAGACTGACCCTAGTAGTCCCCACCTAGATCCCCCTGTAGAGTGTCCCAATTTAGGAGAGATTGAGGGCCACAGGCAGGAGTTTAGGGAGGCTCAACTCTCTGACCCATCCCCGAAAGGCATGAGGCGCCACTCTGGCAGCGGCCTTGACAGGGTTGGGGCAGGAAGTTTGCCCTGGCGGGAAGGGTTAAGGTACAGGGTAGACAGGAAAGTGGGAGGGGATAGACCAGATAGGGAATGTGTCCAACTGGTCCCCTCAGGGAACGTTCCTGCGCAACCGGTGTCGGTTGCCAGCGAAACCCCTTTGGACAGCAACCCGGAGACAGACCGTACCCTGAAGTGCCTGACACAGAGCTTACCCTGGTCTGGAATGTCGGATGACGCCCAGACCAACTGTAAGGCTGGTGCCATGCGTTGGCAGCCGGGGCACTTCAGCGTTTGTGTTGTCTCTGGGCCTCTGCCCATAGGAGAACCCTTGCAGCAAGTTGCTGTGGACATAGCAGGTCCCCTGCCTGTGCACAGTAGATCGGGGAAGACACGCAGCCTCCCTGTAGTGGATGCCACACAGGATCCAGAGGCTGGTGGTCTGGCCGCCATCACTGTGGCCCAGGTAGCGGATGAGGAGGAAGGAGTAGGCCTAGGTGACAGGGTAGGTTTCCCGAGTCATAGGTCGACAGAAGAGGATTGGAGGGCAGGTCTGACAGTTAGGGCAGACAGTTGCCAGATAGGTATGACGGAGGTGCAGTGCCTGGGGCACCATGTGGGAGGAGACAGGGGTAGGCCCAACCCAGAGGGGGTGGAGGCAACCAGAGGCTGTCCCCGACCCACAGCACTCAGACCGGTACTGACCTTAGAACCTGTAAGGCCCTACGGACATGTTGTCATTGACTTTAGTCCTGTAGTGAACCCCTTGACAGAGATGGCTAGGAAGGGCATTCCCAAGTCAGTGGACTTTGTACCCGCTTGCGAGTTGGCATTCCAGTCATTGAAGGAAGCTCGGGTACCCGCTCCAGTGCTGATGGCGCACATTCTTGACCAGGACTGTGTGTTACGAACTATTGCGCCACTGCACGGACTGGGAGCAGTACCGAGCCAGAAAGAGCCATATGGGCAGGAGCACCCTGTGGCCTGTTTGAGCAGAAAACTGCTATGGTGGGAGGTGGGGTATGCCACAGTTGGGACACCGTGGGTGGCACTTGTTTGTAACCGGCCCCCCACCGTTGTGACTTATCACCTACCTGTTAGGTGGCTGCAACCTACCTTGGGGGAATTGGACAGACTTTTGTGGTGGAGCCTTGAACTTGGACTTCAGGCGGACTATTTGAACATTGTGCACCCACGAAGAGAGGCCCACTACACTATGGATGAACTGTCTAGGCCAGAGCCTACACCCCCCAGGTAGCGTCCCCTTCACCCCAACGGACTGCGGGACCAGGACCCAAATCGTTGGGACATGGGTCCCTGGTTGACCCGCTTGAATGGGGGGGGGGGAGTGTGGCCGGAGAGCCCCAGCCACGAGGGGAATGGCCGCCTGCGGCACTGAAGGGGTTAACCCCTAGTGCCCGGCGCCATTTGCAAAGACAATGGGCGCTTGGCGCCAGATTTAAAAAATGTATTGTGGGCGCTAGGCGCCATGTTTATAAATGGTAATAAAATGTATTTTAGGATGTGCCGTGGTCCCGGACCTCTCCGGAGACCACGGCAGGGAGGACAGCCCCCCGGCGCGCTCAGCAGAGTGTGCACGCCGGGGGAGAGGGCAGCCGCCGACCGCCGGAGTCCGGGAGCTCCGCTCCCGGCAGCGGTCGATGCAGCCCCGGGCGCACTGGAGTGTGCGCGCCGGGGAGAAGGGTGAGCGCTGCGGCTGGGAGCTCGGCTCCCGCTGCAGTGCTCTCTGTGAGAGCCGCCGCTGGGGGCCGGGAGCTCTGCTCCCGGCGCCTCAGCCCAGCATGGGTGGCCAGCCGCAGCAGCCGGGACGGACGTCCCGGGCTGCTAGCCGGCGAGGGCACTCACAATCAGCGCCGCTCATGGGGGACCGGGCTAGCCGGCTCCCTAGCGGTGTGGGGGACATTAGGCTGCCGAGCAGGATGGTGAAGCGCTGGGGTCCGGGAGCTACGTTCCCGGCGCCTCAGCGCTGAAACAAGCCAGGGTCACGGCGGCCGGGACAAGTGTCCCGGGCCGCCGGACTTCGGTACAGGGGGGTGCGCCGCTGCGTGCGGCGAGGCCACTGGTTAGTGCCACACTGGGGGGACAGGGAGAGCCAGCTCCCTGGAACCCCAGAGGCAGGAAGGCAGGCTGGAGGATGGGGGAAGCCAGCCCCATACCTCCAGCACTGAGAGAGAGCCCTAGCAGCCAGGCTGCAGGGCTAGGGCTAGTACACAGTAGCTACAGAACAGGACATTGAGTAAAACATGCAGTGCCTAGGTATGTGAAGCCTGTGCAGGCACAGAGTGTATTTAAATGTATAAACATGTACAGTGTGATTTAAATGTAATGTATTTAAAGATAAATTGCACTTACTTGATTGTGTGTCCCAGGAGGGGGGAATCCATAGCTGTGCAGGCTGATGGATTCTCCCAGACCTTTTCCCCAAAAACGGAATGTTTTCCCATCCAGCCTCACATTTCCAAGAGGCACAGGGAGAGAGAGAAGCAGCTTAGCTATGAAACAAGCTGAGTGGTTTCTTGGAGCTCCATGGAGATCAGCCGTAGTGCCAAGAAACCTGGACCGGGGAACCAGGCTGCCCAGCTCTGGAGCCCAAATCCAGGCTGCAGGCAGTGAGAGGGGTCCCCGGGCAGGTTTCTGGAAGTCAGTTTAGGAGGGAAAACTTCCCCCCAGCCAGACTGAACGGCACCGGGTAGTATCCTGACTCTCCCAGATGGGAGAGTCCAAGGAGACCGACCACTCCCCACTGTCCATAGGGAACAATGTTAGGTGTGCATGAGACCAGAGCATGCACAGCTCATGGGTAAACATTGATTGGTTGTGCACCACAGGGCGGGCTTACCCCCTGTGGTAAGGGGTCTTGGAGAGGGATAAAAGAAGGGGAGCTGGCCCATAGGATTGGTAGTTGTACCATCTTTGTTCTGCTGAAACATCTGATTGTATGCTGTTGCCCCTAGCAATAGGGAGGAGCCTTTTTAAAGGTTATTTGAGCAAATAAACATCTTTGCCTCAAGAAGACTGCTTCATCTTGTGACCAACAGGGTTAGGCCAAACCTAGCCCCGTCCTCCGGCTGTCCAGGGAAACACCTAGCGTCTCCAAGCTCCGCCTTCCGCCAGCTACCGGTAGAGGCCTAGCAAGTGGCTAGTGGGGATTCGTCAACACCACACAGGTGTGGTAAGGCAGTGCGTCGGCACATACAGAGCAGAACCGTGGTTCCAAATGCCACGGCAGGTTAGGAGTTTGGTGGTGGCAGCGAGAACCCGCCCACAGCGCAGTGGGTGGAGTCAGTAGCAGGCGGTTACTGACGGTAAGCGGGAATCCCCTATGTGGTCAGGCCTCGTGTGGCTTGACCTTCCATTCTGTGCGCAGTCGACGGGACGCGGCAAGCGGCGAGTGCTTCCGTACGGTACCGTCCTGTCACACTTACCTTTTGTTAACTCTTTTTCTTCAAGATACATGGGACACCCACCCTGATGCACCTAGCTTCAATGGGTTACACTTTCTGGTCACCAATTCCCATCTCCTACTAGTGAGAATGTGTTTCCTGTATGTACTATACTTCCTTCTCTTTTCTCCAGCTCCTGCTTTGGGCTTTTTAACTAAAACTGAAGTGCCTGATGCTGAGGGTGGGGTATGTCAGAACAGAAGCAGTGCATCCTGGGAGCTCCAATACCCAAGGTCATTCCTGTGGATCCTATGGACCCTGAAGAATAAAAATGAACAAAGGTAAGTTTTACCATAACTCTTATTTTTATAAGGGTTAGGTTACATAGAAACATAGAAATATAGAATTTGACGGCAGATAAGAACCACTTGGCCCATCTAGTCTGCCCCTTTTTTCATCCTTTAGGCAATTTCAACCCTTTTTGAACCTTAATTCTTTGTATGGATATTCATATGACTATCCCAAGCATGTTTAAATTGCTCTACAGTCTTAGCCTCTACCACCTCAGATGGGAGGCTATTCCACTTATACACTACCCTTTCTGTGAAGCAATTTTTCCGTAAATTTCCCCTGAACCTCCCACCCTCCAGTCTCAGTGTATGTCCTCGAGTTCTAATACTTCTCTTCCTTTGAAGAATGTTTCCCTCCTGAACTTTGTTAAGACCCTTGATATATTTGAAAGTTTCTATCATGTCCCCCCTTTCCCTTCTCTCCTCCAAACTATACATGTTAAGATCTTTTAGCCTTTCCGGGTAAGTTTTGTGATGTAGGCCATGCACCATTTTAGTTGCCCTTCTTTGTACACTCTCTAATGTATTTATATCTTTCTGGAGACATGGTCTCCAGAACTGGACACAGTATTCCAGATGGGGCAGCATCAATGACCTATACAGTGGCATTATCACTTCTTTTTTCCTGCTACTGATTCCTCTCCCTATGCAACCAAGCATCTTACTTGCCTTTCTCATTGCTTTGTTGCATTGCTTTCCTGCCTTCAAGTCACTTGAAATAGTAACTCCTAAATCCCTTTCCTCCTCAGTAGTTTCCATTATAGTACCCTTGATACTATATTTAGCCTTTGGGTTTTTGAGACCCAAGTGCATGATTTTGCATTTTTTAGCATCAAACTGTTGTTGCCACGTTCTTGACCATTTCTCAAGCCTAGCTAGGTCATCAATCATTTGTTTTACCCCTCCCACTGTGTCTACCCTGTTGCATATCTTTGTATCATCTGCAAAAAGGCATACCTTCCCTTCAATACCATCTGCAATATCACCAACAAAGATATTGAAGAGAACTGGACCAAGTACAGATAGATCCCTGGGAAACTCCACTGGTAACATGTCCCTCCATAGATTGCACTCCATTAACTACAACTGTCTGTTTCCTATTCTGCAACCAGGTTCTTATCCATTTAAATGTTTTATAATCCACCCCCATGCTTTCAAGTTTATTTAGCAGTCTGCGATGTGGGACAGTGTCAAATGCCTTACTAAAGTCTAGATATGCTACATCTTCAGCTCCCCCTTGATCTATTATTTTCGTCACAGAGTCAAAAAAGTAAATAACATTTGTTTGGCATGATCTCCCGCCAGTAAATCCATGCTGTTTTGGATCCTGTAAGTTGTTTGATTTAAGATATTCCACAACTCTTTCTTTCAATAGTTTTTCCATTACTTTCCCTACTACTGATGTAAGGCTTACTGGTCTGTAGTTACTTGCTTCTTCCCTGCTTCCACTTTTGTGCAGTGGAACTACATTTGCTCTTTTCCAGTCCTCTGGAATAGCACCTGTATTTAGTGACTGGTTAAATAATTCTGTTAAAGGCGTAACCAGCACATCTTTTAGCTCTTTGAGTATCCTTGGATGTATCCCATCTGGTTCCACTGATTTATCCACTTTTAATTTTGAAAGGTCTGTTAGGACATTCTCCTCTGTTAATGTACTTTCATCTACCTTATATTTATGAATGTCCTTGCAACTTAACTGTGGCCCCTTCCCTTCTTCTGTAGTAAATATTGAGCAAAAATAATTATTTAGGTGATCTGCTATTGCCTTGTCTCCCTCTACCAAATGCTCACTCTCTGTCTTAAGTCTTATTATTCCTCCATTTGATTTTCTCCTTTCACTTATATACTTAAAAAAAAAGTTTTGCCCCCTTTATCTACTGACTGGGCCATTTTCTCCTCAGCTTCTGCTTTTGCACGTCTAATCACTTAATTAGCATCCTTCCATCTGTCAAGATACACCTCCTTGTCGTTAATATTTTGAGTCTGTTTGCATTTCCTAAAAGCCATCTTTTTTGCTTTCACACTAGTTGATACTTCTTTTGTGAACAACACTGGCTTCCTTTTCCTGGTGCTTTTCTTAACCATTTTGATACAAAGGTCAGTTGCACTTAGTATTGCACTTTTCAGTTTTTCCCACCTCTCCTGCACTTCTTCCAAGTTCCTCCAGTCCACCAAAGAATCACTTAAACATCTCCCCATTTTTGCAAAGTCAGCATTTCTAAAATCCAACACCTTTGTTTTTGTGTGACAGGAGTTGTATCCTGTCTTTATACTAAATCATACTGCTTGATGATCACTAGATCCCAGGTGCTCGCCCACATATATGTCGGATATCCTATCACCATTTGTAAGAATTAAATCTAATATTGAGTCTTTGCGAGTGGGCTCCCTCACCAACTGCTTGAGAGATGCTCCCTGTAAGGAATGTAGAAATTTGCCACTTGTAGCTGAACTTGCAAAAGACCCCTCCCAATTTACATCAGGTAAATTAAAGTCTCCCATGATTATGACTTCTCCCTTTAAAGCCATTTTAGTGATGTCGAACAAAAGGTTCCTGTCCAAATCCTGCTCCTGGCCTGGTGGTCTATAGATCACCCCAATGAGAATAATGTCCTTTCCCTGGTTTCTATGGTAACTCAAAGGGCCTCAGTTTTGTCTTCAATATTTTGTATTAAAGTAGCATTTATGCTTTTTTTCACATACATTGCTACCCCTCCTCCTATTCTTTCTATTCTATCCTTTCTAAATAAATTGTATCCTGGTATAGTTATGTCCCAGTAATGATTTTCATTGCACCGTGACTCTGTAATTTGCCCAAAATCCAGGTTATCCCTTGTCATTATCGCAATTAGCTCTGGAATGTCGTCTCCTAAGCTCCTAGCATTTGCACACATAGCTTTAAGAATTTTGTCTGGGCATTTGTTCTTAGTAGCCATGTCTAGACCGTAAAACATAAATGACAAGTTTAAAGTTGAAATTACCTGTTTGGGGATGTTGATCTGTGGTTTTTTTTTTTATTAATCAGGAATCACATTCTGCCCTCTACACCACGACTACACCTCACTAAATGAAAAGATCTAGTACACCTGACCACAATGGCCAAATGATCAAAGGAGGTAGGGGGACACATTAATTATTTATAGGCTGGGGGATCATTGTACATATACAGATGGAGCCACACTCATCTAGTGCAGCTCCATCGCAGACGTGCACTCCCAGTGGGACTAGGCGATCCAGCAACTAGCCCCGCTTCAGGAGTGCACAGAGACAATCCCATTGTAGTGAATGGGGTGCATGCACATCACAGACATGTGTGTCGCCCAGATGCTGCAATGGGCACCCCTGGCAGGCACGACCAGGCACAGACAAATCCACGATTAGCGTGGTTCCATCTGTATAAGGGATGAGGAGGGGTCAATAAATATGGTATCCGGACTCTAGGTTGACACCAATTAGGTCGACACCCATTGTTTGACAGTGGGTAGGTCAACACAAGAAAGAGGTTGACACAGCCATTAGGTCGACATGAGTTTTTCACTTTTGGGGGGACTTTTTCATACTTTACGATCCATGTGGCCTACGAATGGGAACAGAAACCTGTGCCAAGCGCAGCGGCAGTGGAGCGAGGCACCTTGCCCACAGCATGGCGAGTGAAGCGAGCCATGCAAGGGGATACGGTGCGCTAATTGGGGTTCCCGGTCACTTGATGGAGAAAACGACACCAAAGAAATATAAAAAAACTCATGTTGACCTTTTTTCATGTCAACCTTGTTCATGTCGACCTAATGGCTGTGTCAACCTATTTATAGTGTCGACCTACCCACTGTTGACCAATGGGTGTCGACCTAATGGGTATCGACCTAATGGGTGTCGACCCTGAGTCCCATACCCAATAAATTTAGGGGTGGAGGTAATGAGTTAAGGGAAAGAGTGTGGATATGGGAACATTTACCACACATAATAGAATATATATCATACTTACCTACATTTATCTTCTCCTCTCTGGGAGATACCCGGGGAGGAGAAGCAGGTGGGAGGCGACGGGGGTGGGACCGAGCCAATGGCATCATTAGGCCCCACCCACTGCACAAGAAAATATAGCGATTGATTGGTGTTTGCATAGGGGCTGAGCTTCAATGATGCAATTTGCATATAATCATGTCATTAAGCTTGCCCCATCTGCCAGGTCCGCGATTTTGCCCTATTTAGCTACCAATTCTGCCCACTTCCCTTGGAAGTGGGTAGAATGCGGGAGGGGTGCCCACTCTTCTGGGGCTGCAGGGGACTACCCGAGAAATCGGGTGTCTCCCGCAGAATCCGGGAGAGAAGGTAAGTATGATATATATATATATACATATTTATAGTATCTCTCTCTCTTTCTCTATATATGTTTCTAGGACCTTCACAGGGCATGAGATACAGCCAGGCGTGCGGTGCTAACAGGATGGGGAAGGGTCCCTGTCTTAAGAGTGATCTGGGTCCCCCTGAAGGCTTAATCCTGTCCACTTGGCCCATCTAGTCTGCCCTTTTTTGGGGTATTGCATATTAGTATAACATATAAGTATTCACTGTTAAATTGTGATTTTTGTTTTCAATATAAATTCTGGATAATAGTCTGATTTAAATACATTTTAAGGTGCTTTAAAAGAACAGAAACCGCAGTGTTTTATCTACTGCTAAGGCCAGCAAGATTGTACACAGCACATCTTTATTTACGAGCCAAGAGATCATGACTACAATACATCAGGACAACTGAAGTGTGAATCATTCCCTGAAACCTCTCTTTTCAGTTCCATATATTAAGGATTTAATCTCAGAATTAAATTACATTGCATTCTCAATAAAAACATCACAAAGCTGGAAACAGACTATGAGACATACCAGGAAAATTAGAAAAGGAATCTATACTTGTAAGCTGAAACCAACTGTTTACTGCATCTAAACACAAGTCAAATTATCTTTAAAAATGTGGTCAGCGATCTAATGTATAAGAGCCATAAATGGATACTATATCACTTCCCACAACAGTTACTACTTAATCTACAGTTATTGCAGTAAGGGACTTATTCAGACCTGATTACACCTCTGCGAATTTGCAGAGGTTTGCGATCAGATAGTCGCTGCCCAGACAGAGTGAAAAACCGCTACGTGTAAGTCTGCGTACGCCGTGCGAAAAGTTTTGCAACTGCCGACCAGCTGCAAATCTGTTCACAACTCACTCAAGATCTAATGTTCTTTCCAGTGTGTGCAGTCTGTGCGTAGCCCAGGACCTACTCCTACAGTGCGAAAGAAACAGGCTGATCGGGACAGAGCTGATGTCACACACACTCCTTGAAAACAATTGGGAACACCTGTGTTTTTCCTGACACTCCCAGAAAACGTCCATTTACTATCTCCAAACATCTGCTTCCTGTCAATCAGCCTGCATTCGCCTAGAGATAAAAAAAAGAGGCAGGATTTTTTCAGTTTAGCCTTGCGACTGCACATTACAATCCATATGCATGCACAGTCTTTCGAAAATCGTCAATTTTGCACAACAGCGATCAGATCTGAATTAGGCCCAAAATCCAGAAGCAACTGCATGATATGTAACGGATGTATACAATGCATACAGGGCTATATCTTGGGGTTTGTTCTTGCAATTGCTGTTGCTATCTTTTGCCATATGCAATTGCGATTATAGGCTAATATAGGCAAAGGTAACTTGAGCATAGGGAAGCTCACTGCTGTCTCTTCATTCCTATCCGATAGCATACATCTGCTGATACATCGGTACCATCGTAGCAAATCGGGTCATGTCACAGAGTCTGATTGCCTCTGTAGACACGCAGGCTGAGCTTCTATCTTGGGATGCAGAGGGCTCTCAAATAGCAAGTAAGAGCGTAAATGCTAATTTATGCATGCCCAGAAAACACCATCAGAATGGCCAGGACATGCCTACGTGTTTTTGACAACTCCTCGTTCCCACTCACAAATGCTGTCTACCTGTCGATCACTTTGTATCTAATTCCTTGGTGTGACCACTATCGCAATTCAATTGCTGTGCATGCGCAGTGTGGCTCAGATGCACGTGCAGTAAGAGAACATTGACCAATTTACTTTCAATAGCTGCTTTGCTGCCACATATGAAAAAAAGCGCTGAGCCCTGTGGGCGGCTCTGTTGCTGCCCCACAACACCTGCATGTGACACGTTCCAGGCATCCTGTAGCCACTAGCACTACTACAGAGCCACCGGCAGCATATAGGGGCAGTGCTATACATACTAGAGACACCCGCAGTGCCTGCTCTACTTACCGGAGAGGGCTGTGGTGTTAGCAGCCCCTCCCACCTAGGAATGATGTAATGATCTATCTATCTATCTATCTATCTATCTATCTATCTATCTAACTATCTAGGTATATATATAAAGTAATGTAGGTGATTGGCAGTACTTGTGGTTAAGCTAGTAAGTTAAGGTCTTTTTCTAATTGGTGAACTGTGAGTGCCGTGATTTACTGTACCTACATTATTATTTTTCTCTTAGTGGAGGTTTGGTGGGCATATACTACTGTATATCAGAGGGCACTCGCCAAGCAGCACTGATGTGGGTGGGAGGCAGAGAGTAAAAGCAGAGTGTGACAGTTTTGCCTACTAAGCAGAATGTTTGTGGGAGCTGAATGTGTACTGTATACTGAATAGGGTAGATGTAGGGAATGAGAGGGATGTTGGAACCCAGTGGGGTGATTGTGGGAAGAGATGGACTGGTGGCTGAAATCGGTCCTGGCATGTGCGTGCACGTGCGTACCTTCGGAGCACACTCATGCCAGGGGCGCACGTGCCGTGAATGGGGGCGAATGGGCACTAATGATGGGGGCGTGCCATGAGTCAAGGGGCATGGACTCGTGGAACGCCTCCATTTCTATGGAGATGGGAGGCGGAGGAGTGGCCAGACCATAGAGCCGCGTGGCCTTCCTGTCTCTCTGTGGGACCGGACCAGCCCATTAGCCCTTCTAACATTTGCCAGAATGGCCAGATGGGCAGTCCAGCCCTAGTTGTGGGTACTGAGTGTGTCACATCTCATACCTTCAGTTGCATAAACTGCATGTGTGTATTCCAGTGAGCACACAAATATGTAAATTAGCAGCTCCACCATGAGAGTGCTGAATCTGCAGTTAACCACTAGGAACACATTCATTAAGGACTCAGCCTTAATGGTCTGAATTTCATTGATTTTTTTGAGTTTAAGTGGAAAAGTTACAACAGTTTTCTGAAATTTCAGATCATGTATCAGAAGTCAAGATATATGGCTGTAGGGCAGTGATGTCAATGCAGGATGCAAGGCAATGAGGAAATGATATGATAGATCACACCACTAGTAACAGGATATGGGTGGTGCAGGGCAGTGAAAAATATATCAGGATCATATATGTAATGGCAAGACATTGGCAGTTGCTCCACATTGATGGCAGGACATAGGGGCTTCAAAACGTGACAAAAGGATATAGGGCATGAACAGCGGCAATAAGAAATTACAATTATTGGGTTCAAAACTGATAATTGATAAATAATGTATGTCTCTTGGTCACAACATTAATAATACACTAAGCACCACTCACATAAGTATCAAGAAAGTGTTTAAACTGTACCATGACTATTTATTTATTACCAGTTATTTGTATAGCGCACACATACTCCACAGCGCTTTACAGAGAATATTTGGCCATTCACATCAGTCCCTGCTCCAGTGGATCTTACGATCTATATTCTCTACCACATGTACACACACATTCACGCTAGGGTTAATTTTGTGGGGACCCAGTTAACCTACTGTACCAGTATATTTTTGGAGTGCGGGAGGAAACCCACGCAAGTACAGGGAGAATATACAAACTCCACACAGTTAGGGTTATGGTAGGAATTGAACCCATGACCTGAGTGCTGTGAGGCAGTAATGCTAACCATTACACCGTTTGTACTGCCACATATAAGCCATGGCTGCAGGAGCAGCGTGGATCACCAACTCTTAGGAGCAGCCGATCATTAGTGTGTGTGCACCGTGGTATGAACTGCTGCTACACAATTCCAGATGGTGCTAATAAATAGTAGAGTAAGATTATATCATATTCTCATCAAGATGTTTCCTGCAGGGTAAGCCTCTTATACTGTATGTACAGTTCTTCTAATTAGTTCAGTCTTTATTCCAACAATGGAAGGAATCCTGTGAAAAACTCCCTCTCACCAAAATAGATCACCCAACAACAAAGTACTTTGGAGTTGGAGACCAGTACACATCATTGCAACATTTATCCAGGAGACAAATAGCAGTGAGGTGCTTTGATGTTTTTTGTGAGCTCCAATACATTTACATAGAAAAATAAAAGCTGGTATAGGTTATTTCCTCCACACCAGGGCTTTTTGAAGCCCAAGGAAGTCCCCCGTTCCATTAGTGAGGATATAGACAGAGGCAGAACTCTGGGAGGCAACGGAGTCATATAAAGGGGGAGGGGGGGGCAATTGATATGAACTTGCCTCCGGGCAACTGTGACGAACTTACGCCACTGGATATAGACATCAATTTTTGAATATATATTCAAAGGGACTATAGGATAACCCCATTATCTGGGTAATATGGAGATAAAATAAGGCTTATTCCATCTGTAAATGATTTAGCAATAGGTTGTAAAGGTTTTTGGACAAGAATACTAACTTTTTAACCAATATCTGATTTTATCTTTGAAGAAAACTTATCCAGCAGGACAAAAACCATATTGGAAATAGTCATATACCTACCATATGGATGTCCTTTGACACCTATTTATTATTATTATTATTATTATTATTTATTTATTAACAGTTTCTTATATAGCGCAGCATATTCCGTTGCGCTTTACAATTAGAACAACAGTAATAGAACAAAACTGGGTAAAAACAGACAGACATAGAGATAGGAAGGCCCTGCTCACAAGCTTACAATCTATAGGGAAATAGACATAGTGTATATACACAAGGATAGATGCTACCTATTGCATAATGGTCCACCAGATTGCTATGTTCTTAATGGGTTGTATGATAATACCCCGCAATGTTGGCCAAGTGTCAGGAAGTTGTGAGAGTAAAGAAAGACAAGATATGTGATGTTATGTATACTGTACAGAGAGGATTTAATTAGATAGGGAAGCAGTGAAGGTTATGTGGGTGGGTCTGGAATTTGATAGGCTTGTCTGAAGAGGTGAGTTTTCAGCGAAGTTTAAAGGTTTGGAGACTAGAGGCGAGTCTTATTGTGTGTGTGAGGGCATTCCACAGAGTGGGTGAAGCCCGGATAAAGTCCTGTAATTTTGAATGTGAACAAGTAATGCATGTGGATGAGAAACGTAGATCTTGTGCAGAGCGGAGAGGTCGGGTAGGGAGATATTTTGAGATGAGTGAAGAGATGTATGTTGGTGCAGTTTGGTTAATAGCCTGGTATGTCAGTAAAAGTATTTTATATTTAATACGGTAGAATACCGGTAACCAACGGAGGGAGTGACAGAGCGGATCTGCAGACGATGAACATCTAGCGAGGAAGATTAGCCTCGCAGCTGCATTCAAAATGGATTGTAGTGGTGAGAGCCTATGTTTGGGAAGACCGGTCAGGAGACTATTACAATAATCAATGCAGGAGATAATGAGAGCATGGATTAGAGTTTTTGCTGTGTCTTGTATAAGATATGGTCGTATTTTGGATATGTTTCTTAGATGTATGTAACATGATCTTGAGACAGATTGAATGTGGGGAACAAAGGACAGTTCAGAGTCAAGAATGACACCTAGGCAGTGAGCTTGTGGGGTAGGGATGTTTGCCGAGTTCTCAACAATGATAGAGATATCAGGTTGGAAACTAGTATTGGGCGGTGGAAATATAAAAAATTCTGTTTTAGAAATAATAAGTTTGAGGTGGTGAGATGTCATCCAAGATGAAATGGCAGAAAGGCATTCAGTGACACGGCCCAATACAGATGGTGACAAATCAGGGGAGGATAGATTGATTTGAGTAACTATCTACCCCTGAAGAATTGCGTAGGGTACAAAGGTTATTGTGCAATCCAGTGAGGATCCTTCTTCGAGCTCACACCTGAATAAGGTGGAGGAAGTACAGTAACAACTTCCCTGTACTGGCCACAATTCATTGTAATTCATTCATGTACAGTATGTAAAAAATACTATTTTAAAAGAAAACTTTGAACATTTTAAAATAAATATTTGGTATCTTTTTACTGATTGGCCATTTGGCTTTTTTTTTTGGGTGATCTATTTTGGTGAGATGGTGTTTTTCAAAGGATGGCCTTCCATTGTTGGAATAAAGACCGAAAGAATTAGAATTAGAATTACATATAAGAGGCTTACCCTGCAGGAAAATCCATCACCTTGATGAGAATACAATATAATCTCACTCTATTATTTATTAGCGCACTCTGGAATGGTGTTTTACTTATGTATTGTATTGGTTCCTACTAACAGAGGCACCTCCAAGAATTGCAGCTACAGTACTCCACTAGATGAGCCCGAGATAAGGGTATTTTTTTGATAGATATATATATATATATATAAATTGGCCATTATGTAATATCATCAAGGAGGCATCTGATTGGCTCCAAATTTATTCTGCAGCAGGACAACGACCCCAAACATACAGCCAATGTCATTAAGAACTATTTTCGGTGTAAAGAAGAAGGAGCCCTTTAAGTGATAATATAGGGGGCTGTTCAGAGGTGGATGCAGACGTCCGAAAATTGCAAACAGGCAATTTTCAGATATCTCTGCATGCACAGTAACTGCAGTGTGCATGCACAAGCTATCATGATGCCATCACATCCTTTTTGGAGCAGCCCGGTGACGTCGCCTGCGTTTCCTGCGATCAGAAACAAGGCAGCAGTGCACGTGCATTCACAGCCAGGCTGCATAGGAAGGTGTCAACCTTTATTTGAGGTGTTTGCAATGCAGTCACATTACTGGGTGGCCCCACACATGCTGGGTGGCCTTGCCTGTGCTGGGCAGCGCCAAACATGCAATTTTAGTAGTCACAGTTTTTGCTATTTTAGTAAAAACTGCAACCAACTCTGAATAACCCCTATAGCTTCCACAGAACCCTGATGTTGACATTATTAACTCTGTCTGGAATTGCATGATGAGACAGAAGGATTTGAGCAAGCCTACATCCACAGAAGATCTGTGGTTAGTTCTCCATGATATTTGGAACAATCTCCCTGCCGAGTTCCTTCAAAAACTGTGCAGATGTTCCTAGAAGAATTGATGCTGTTTTGAAGGCAACTCACCATAATGATAAATAATAAACAGTGGAGTTTGCTTCATGAATTGATCAGTGCATTTAAGCTTGCAGCCCCTACAAGGGACCCCACTTTACTGCAAGACTCTACTCTATTGTTCAAAATTATAACCATAGAAATAGCTATTACAGTAGTGTTAAACTTTATGCTTCCTGGATTAAAGCTCTTTTTGTTGATAACATAGTGTAATGGTTAGCATTACTGCTTCACAGCACTGAGGTCATGGGTTCGATTCCCACCATGGCCCTAACTGTGCAAAGTTTGTATATTCTCCCCGTATTTGTGTTGGTTTCCTCTGGGTACACTGGTTTCCTCCCACATTCCAAAAATATGCTGATAGGTTAATTAACTCCTAACAAAATTAACCCTAGTGTGATTGTGTATGTGTGTACATGTGGTAGGGAATATAGATTGCAAGCTCCACTGGGGCAGGGACTAATGTGAATGGTCAAATATTCTCTGCATAGTGATGCAGAATATGTGTGCACTATATAAATAACTGGTAATAAATAAATAAAATTTCTACATGGACATGCCAAATTTCAGCTTGATTTATCCAATAGCTTTTGTTGTGTAGCCACTCAAACACCATGTCTCCTTCTCCCAAAACTGCATTGGTGGAATGCTGTTTGTTCGATTCAGCCTTAATATAAGGACACGGCCGTATGTAGAGTACACACGCATATACACACAATGCATTGCAGCTGGTGACTTACTATGAACTCACAGCAAGACAGGACAATACACATGTCATGAGAGGAACATTCCACAAGCCAGAGCTGGCTGTGCTCAAAAGATCACTGAATAGATACCAGCTGTGGGTGGGCACCTGAAGGCATCTGGTGACACACTTCTGCATAACACTTGTGAGTGTCCTATCTTATCGAGTGTTAATGTCTGTGTAGTGAGCAGCAGAATGTCCACCACCCCAGGGCTGAAGAAAAAACTGGCGACTGAACTGGGAAGTTGCTGCTGCAGGGTTTGCACATCAGCTTCCCCTTCCTCCATCTACTCTGTGCTCTCTGAATGAAGAGCCCCAAGTAGCAGCTGTCATTGAATTCACAACACTCAGTGCAGAAGCGAGTCATTCAGATGTAGCCATGCTCATCCAGCCTGCAGCTTGGCGTATTCACGGCAATGCAGGTGCGGCAAATATGCCCGTGATGAGGATTTTAAATCTTGGAGAGAGGTAAAGTACCAGCTAATCAGCTTCTTTCATTATTCCAACACAGACCATAAAATGGCAGTTAGAAGCTGATTGGTTGGTACTTTATTTCACTCCACTTTATCTCTCTTAACCATTTGCCTGGCATGGTCACATCAGATGTGACCACACCAGCAAGTGCTTTATCTGACCTGGTCTCACAGGATGTTACCAGTCAGATACACTGTGTTTGCAGCGACGGGGAAAATAAATTTCCCTCTGCTGCCACTTTCAGAGGGAATGGAAGGTCCCGCTGTCTTCCCGCTCCTTCCCCCAGTGTTTGCCGTGCTGCCGATCATTACTGATCAATCAGCATGGCAGGACACCCCACCCGGCAGGTGCAGACAATAGCAGCCACTGGGTAAGTGACTGATGTTTAAAAAAACAAACAGATTTTTTTTTTACAAATATAAAAAAAAATATTTTTTTTAACTAAAATCATTTTTGGATAGGGTTAAATACATGTTCTTCACCTAATTCACTCATAAAAAAAACAGACAAGTCCTGAGTGGTTTTTGGAAAAAAAAATTGTCAGTTACGTGGTTATAGATGATAAGGCTCCCTCAAAAGGGATAGATTTGAGTTGCACGCAGATCCATGTGTAGTGGCAATCAGAATGTGAATGGATTGCATAAGTAACCCATATGCTTTATTATTACTCAAACTAGAACCATATACCTAGAAATAATGACACGGACAACTGTATAAATTGGAAAAAATTGAGGTCACAGCCAAATTTATTCAATTATAATCAGAATTGTAAATATTAATCACCGGTGGCGAAAAAAGCAGTGCCAACTCGGCCATGGCTTAAAACTCTTGAATCTTTAAACAAATGGGGCGGAGTTTCCTCCTCTTGCGCAATCCGTCCTGGGTAGAACCATCTCCCCTTAATTAGCACAGTGCTGGTCCCTCCTTAAGATGGTGACCTGGTCCTCCCCTGAGGTAGTGACCGACTCGCCTTTTCTCAAAGGGGAAATGCTAGCCAAGCTCTGCTGCGCTAAATTGAGCCGCCAAATAGCACTGCTTTCCGCCAAATTCGAAGGCTCCAGACTACGAAACCGCCACCATAAAACCAGCCTTCAAAATTCCTTTAAACCCTTTAATAATGCTGTGACAAATAAGTCCAAACTAGTCTCAGACAAATGCACCCCATCCAATCTATACAAATCTACCCTCTCATACCGCAGATCTGGGTGCTTAATAACTTTCCCTCCTAAACTAATAGCATATCTGGAGATCGCAGCATTGAGCTTCTTTCTCACTTTATCTAAAGCCACTCCCCCTTGGGTGCCCCTCCAAAATCTACGCGGTACCACTTCCGACCACACCACTTTAACCAACGGCCAATGCTCCGTAATTAGTTGGAAATCTCTCTTTATATTGTTAATTAGCTCTATACCCTTACAAGTACCTAAATCAGTGCCCCCTAAATGTATCAACAAACAATCAGGGGCACCCCACTTCTTTTCAAAATCCCAGAGCACACTCAATAAATTGCTCCATCTCATTCCCCTTAAACCTAACCATCTCATTTCAACGGGGAACGACTTAGATGTCTTGTGCCTACTGGCCCAATAAACATATGAATGACCCACAATCCACACCCGGCTTGACAATGTCAAGACACCTGTAGAAAAAACAGCAAAACAAAGAAAATTTTATTTAATATTATGATTCAACAACACCTTAAAAAAGGGAAGGAGAAAAACTTAGTTACTTAAGCGACCCAGATGGAGGTGAACAACACCAAACCTCAAAAAATGTTATGAGGAAAAAGGTGAAAAGAACTCCAATCCCCCTTTAACGGCGGGTAGCTTAGGGCCCTGGGTTTCCTAAATAACAAACTCGCAGGATGCCCCTATGAATGCAACTTATCACCCCTAACATAGCGCTTGTAAGCATCTGACTTCCACCGCCCTAACCTCTTAATCTCTTCTTTGGAAGAACCTGCCGATGCGGCACAAGTCGCTGCTCCTATCCTAAAAGAATGCGTCCCGTAATACTCTAATGGAAGGTCCAACGCTATTAAACACCTATTGAAAATACTTGTAAATTGAAATTTAGATAAAGGATTAAGATCACTATGTACCAACCATTGCTCCCCCCCTTTTGGACGAATTCGCCCGTAAGCGTCTGCTAATCTTACTGGGCAAATGCTCGGCTTACGAATGCACAGGAACAGAAACCCGTTTACCTTTTCCAAGCTGATCCGTTTTGGACCGGTGAATTTTAATAAGGAGCTTATTGCTCCTAACTACTACATTATTCAACAATATACCTGTATCAACTGAACTCTTGTTCTTTGCCACTAATTCACCTACTCTTAAAGCACCGAAAAAAGCTACTGTAAATTAGTGATGTGCACCGGAAATTTTTCGGGTTTTGTGTTTTGGTTTTGGATTCGGTTCCGCGGCCGTGTTTTGGATTCGGACGCGTTTTGGCAAAACCTCCCTGAAATTTTTTTGTCGGATTTGGGTGTGTTTTGGATTTGGGTGTTTTTTTACAAAAAACCCTCAAAAACAGCTTAAATCATAGAATGTGGGGGTCATTTTGATCCCATAGTATTATTACCCTCAATAACCATAATTTCCACTCATTTTCAGACTATTCTGAACACCTCACACCTCACAATATTATTTTTAGTCCTAAAATTTGCACCGAGGTCGCTGGATGGCTAAGCTAAGCGACAAAAGTGGCCGACACAAACACCTGGCCCATCTAGGAGTGGCACTGCAGTGTCAGGCAGGATGGCACTTCAAAAAAATTGTCCCCAAACAGCACATGATGCAAAGAAAAAGAGGCGCACCAAGGTCGCTGTGTGACTAAGCTAAGCGACACAAGTGGCCGACACAAACACCTGGCCCATCTAATGAATGATGTCGCCTGTGATCATACATAAACAGTACTGTTGTCATGACAACGGGGGAGTGACCATCGACGGAGCGCCGGCGAGCGGTGCGCCCGGGACTCCATTAGAATGACAAACGTTACCATGGCAATGAAGAAGCCACACAATTGGCTCACAGAATCATATGAATATGGGACGAATACTGGGATTGGCTATGCAGTACATGTGATTTAGGGATCCCCGCATATTGGACAGCGGGGAAAGCTTAAATAATATGCCGGGAGAGGCATTCGGGTTCAAGCCCTGACGAAGCTGTCAGTGGAACGGCGGAACACGCGTGTGGACAGCGTGTGTTCGGCGTCTTCTCTATGTCCAAATCCAATAACTAAATCGTTATCTAGCCAGCAAAGAATTTAATATATAGAATGGAAGTCAGATATTGATGTGAAATGTAGCTAGATAGTCAGACCACAGCACAAAAGAGAATTATTTGTATCACATTGAGTACTCAGCACCTAAGTAATAGAATGGGAGGAATATGTGAATAATGAGATAGACCTGTGGTATAGCTATCCCCATAAGGATGCAACAAATGTTTCAGCTCTAATCTCCTGCATTATTTTTTTTTTTTATCAAACTGATTTTTATTGAGGTTTTCCAATTATATGAAACAGTCGTTTGACAATAAAACATCAACATCTTAAGCATAATGTGACAATCCCTAGAACAAAAGGATCGTTTGAAGAATGGAACATTACAAGAATATCAAGTCAAACGACAATATGCTGTATGAGAATATGGAAATACAGTTAGGGGGGTGGGGGGGGGGGGGGGAGGATGAAAGGTCAGGGAGGGGGGGGGGGGGGGGGGGGGGGCTGTCCGCCCATTCAAGACAGTAACACCATATTAGGGTAGAGTCATGCATAAATAACCATACATCATTTAGCCTAGATCTTAATCAAGTTATTGTAGCTGAGCTGGTATAATATTATATTGTTAATTAAGGTGATAGGTTGGGAATGTATAGTATACAGAGAGAGTCAGAAATCTATCAGATTGGCGAGAAAATAAAGAGGGGAATAGGAAAAGGAGAAGAAGGAGGCCAGGTTATCTGGGCATTTTCCACTGAGAGTTTTCAAAAGCTGCATTTATTGTGGACTGGGTGGTTTGGTCTAAAGTATCCATATAAGGGCCCCATTTTTTGTTAAACCCGGCAAGGCCAGAGGGGCCTGTAAGGAGAGTGGACCTTCGGTCGAAATACAGATATTGTAACATAGTTTTCAGAACTTCGGCTAAGGAGGGGGTCGATCTGACAACCCAGTGCTTCAGAATTGCTTTTTTGGCTATGGTGAATAGCATGGTCAGCATAGGGAAAAGTAGGCTAATCTCTTTCCTCGATCTCCATATAGAGAAATTTATGCAGAGACAAGCCAGCGGATCGGGTCTTAAGGTCGTGTGGAAATTAGTGTTTATGAACATAAATATTTTATTCCAGAAGCGTTGGATCCTAGTACAGCTCCAGAGGCAGTGGTAGAAAGAGGCTCTAGCTCCTTTGCATTTAGGGCATCTATTGGGGATTGCAGGATCGGTGGGTATCTGTTCATAAGGAGGCAAGTATGCTTTGTGGATGGATTTTATGTGAACCTCTTGTAAGTACGCAGAGCTAAGAATTGACATGGTCCGTTGGTGGTGGTCTACAAGGAGGTCATAGGAGGTCATACTCGGAATGTCTGTTTGCCAGGAGGTAACCAGTCTGGGAATATATGACATGGAAGGGATATTAACAATGAGTGAGTAAATTTGCTTTAGTTTATAGGGATGGGATTCCCAGTGCTTTAGAATCTTTGCTAGTGGGGAAGGGGGAGATGAGAGGGTAGAGTCTAGGCGTAGTGAATGCAGGTAATGTCTCACTTGTAGGTACATATAGAAATGGGAGGACGGAATAGAGTACTTGTCTCTCAGTGTTGCAAATTGAGCAATATGACCACCCGGATCAAAGACCTGTGAAGCGGAGCACAGCCCCCTCTCCCGCCATCGAACAAAAAGAGCATTGTTAAGGGAAGGAGGAAAGGAAGGGTTTCCCCAAAGGGATATATAAGAGGAGACAGTGTGATCAGCTTTGAGTTTCTTATGTATTTTCACCCAGCTTAAATACGTGTCTCGGAATAGAGGGTGTTGCAGGATTGATGAGGGTATGTCGGCTTTTTTGGTGTGTAGGAGGGCGCATGGCGAGTACGGTTGGAAGGCGTCAGTATCTAGGGCCAAGTCAGTATACGTGCTTTTTCCCAACAGCCAGTCAGCTGCATATCTGAGAAAAATTGTAAGAGAGTAAGAAAGAAAGTCTGGGACCCCCAGTCCACCCATTGATTTGTCCATTATTAGTTTTGCAAAGGCCACTTTTGGTTTCTTCCCATTCCATATAAATCGGGTCATAGCTTTGCGTAATATTTCGCCATCCGTTTCTCTAAGGCTAAATGGGAGAGATTGCATAATATACAAAATTTTTGGAAATATTACAGATTTAAGGACTGCAATCCTCCCTAGCAATGAGAGCGGTAAGGAAGCCCAGCCTTCTAGTTTAGAAAGCACGGCTTTAATGGCCGGTGTGTAGTTTATCTCGTAGATCCGTGAGATATCTCGTGTGATATTTACCCCTAGATATTTGAAATGTGACTGAGTGATCGTGAAGGGTGATGCTTGAGTGAGAGAGGATAGTGTGGCAGGGGAAACGTGTATAGGAAGTAATTCTGATTTTGTGACATTGATTTTATAGCCCGCCGTTTCACCAAAGTCTGAAATCAAACGCAGGATTTCCGGGACTGATGTGAGAGGGTTCGAGACAAATAATAACATGTCGTCGGCGAACAGGGCGACTTTAAGCTCGTTATTGCCGACAGAGATGCCAGTAAAGGAAGGGGAGAGCCTAAGAGCTAATGCTAGAGGTTCAAGAGCAATGGCAAAGAGGAGTGGGGAGAGAGGACATCCTTGCCTAGTGCCTTTTTCTATATAAAAGGGGTTGGAAAGGAAACCGTTACAGGAAATTTGAGTGGCCGGGGATGTATACAGTGTACGAATAGCTTCAATGAACGCATCTGGGATCTTAAATCGTGCTAGGGTTGCGTAGAGGTGTGGCCATTCTACAAGGTCGAAGGCCTTTTCTGCGTCCAAGGATATGATGGCGTGTCCTGCAGTGGACACGTCACCATGACAGGCATGTAGGGCTGCTATTACCCTTCTCACATTGACCACTGAGTGTCTGCCTGCGATAAAGCCTGTCTGATCGGGGTGAACGATGTGGGGGAGTATAGGTTTCAGACGGTCGGCCAATATCTTGGCGAACAACTTGTAATCTAGGTTTAGCAAAGATATTGGTCGATATGAGCCTGGATGGGATAGATCTCTGCCTGGTTTAGGGAGCAATTTGAGGAGTGCCGAATTAAAGTGCGGTGGGGGAGTCTTAGCTGATAATAATGAGTTGAAAATGTCTACCAGAATGAAGTCAACTTTGAGGGAGAGGAGTTTATAGAACTCTCCACTGTAGCCGTCAGGACCAGGGGCCTTATTGGGTTTTAATTGTTTGATCGCTGATCGGACTTCAGTGATGGTGATCGGGGATAGAAGTTGAGCTGTCATATCATCTGTAATAGCAGGGTAAGGTAATGCTTCCCAAAAGGATGGGGGGTTGAGCGAGTTAGCTATGGGAGTGGGGGGAGTATGTGGCGGTTGAGAGCAAGCTGTCAGGGGGTGTGAAGCAGGCGAAGGTGGTTGTGGGGTGTTTGTGAGGGTGGATGAATATAGTTGGGAAAAGTAAGACTGCATAATGTGTGCAATCTGCTTATTTGTGGAAGTCAGTGTGCCTTGCTGCGTGCGGAGAGGGTGAACCACTGCAGGTGAGAATGAGCCACGTAGTAGGTTAGAGAGTAAGCGGCCAGACTTGTTCCCAAATTTGTGGAACTTGTAGTGGACAGAAAAAAGGTATTTATTTCCCATTTCGGAAATGTGTTCATCAAAGTGGGTTTTAGTAAGTAGATATGCTTGTTTAGTAGCTGGTGAAGGAGCTCGTTTGTATGTTTGATATGCTGAGGTGAGAGCGTTCTGGAGTTCCAAATACTGCTTTGAGAAATTCTTATTGGAGGCTGCGGTAAAGGACATAATCGCCCCTCTGAGTACTGCTTTCGCTGCCATCCAGAACAGAAAGGGATTCGTCTGGAGGTGTTCAGAATTGGTAGTGTAATAGTCGTCCCAAGCAGCCTCCAAGAAGGACTTGAAAGTATCAGAATGGCAGAGTCTAGTTGGGAATTTCCATAGCCTAGTCGTGTCTTTATCGTCTGGGAAGTGGATAGTCAATGATATCATAGCATGATCTGACAGTGAGATGGGGGCAATAGAGCAGTCTGTGACCTGAGGAAAAAGAGCGTGAGAGATGAAGAAGTAGTCGATGCGAGAGAGAGAGCCGTGCGCCGCTGAGAGACAAGTGTACTCCCTTTCTGTTGGGTATAGGGCTCTCCATAGGTCAATAACCTGTAGGGTGGAGGTCAGAAGGGGGATGCCTACCTTTGGGAGTGGAGGGGGGGTCCCTCGGGTGTTTGATCTGTCTAATAGGGAGGAAGAGATTAGATTAAAATCTCCACCAATAATCAAATTGTCTCCCATAAAGGGGGTCAGGAGGGCAATCAAACTCTGGAAGTATGACTTAGAGTAGGGAGGGGGAATATATACATTAGCCAGCGTGAGCCTCTTGCCCAGGATATCTACCGTGACCACCACGTATCTACCTGTATCATCAGTAACAATGCGGTGTACCTCATGAGCCAGATTGCGTTTTACCAGGATGACCACTCCTCTTGCCTTGGAGCCGTAGGAAGAAGATGCCAATACAGACCAACCCAGCATTCCTAGTTTCGCAGATTCAGAGGGAGTCAGGTGAGTTTCCTGGAGGAATGCCACGTCCACGCCAGATTTCTGTAAGAAAATCAGAATTTTCCTGCGTTTCGCTGGAGAGTTAATTCCCCCAACGTTCCAGGTTGCGTAGCGTAGACTAGGCATCCCTGCAGGAAACAGGGAGAAAAAGAAACAACATCTTAAACCCTAAGAAGACAAAAGGGGGAACTTTTAGTATAACAATGTCAGAGGGTGTCATACATTCTGGCCAGTTTGTATAGGGTAGGACAGCGCCCTCATGAGATGAGGTGGGATACCAGACAGTGAGGGAGGGGAGGGGGGTACGGGAGGGGAGATAGGGAACATGAATGAAAAGAGGCAAACAAACGCTAGCATTTGTTGCCAGACTTCCAAGCAATAGCACATAGAGTAATATGTCAAAAAGAACACTCATCCAGCACGGAGGGGCGTGTCCGTCCCCGCACCTCAAAGTGCTACAAGATACTAACGTGAAACTGTTTAACTGGGGCCCGTAGGTCCCGACAGCGAGTTACACCTAAGAACATTGAGATAACATGTTATATAGAGAATATGAGAATATGAGCCACTAAGTATGGAGAAAAAAGACATAGTGGTATAAATTCTGAGCTCAGTGTACAGACATGAAGTCATGTAAAGCAGAAAGAACTAAAATGAGGCAATTTTGAACAAGTAGCATAGTTCTTCATTTAGCTGAATCAGAGATGTCTGCATCCTTGGCCTGGGACAGCTCCTGGAGGTAAGCCAAAGCGTCAGGCGGGGTGGAGAAGTCCTTGAAAGAAGACCCATCATAGATGCGAAGCCTGGCAGGATATAACAGGCCAAATTTGCGCCCTTCAGCGACTAGTTGGGAGCAAACAGGTGAAAAGGATTTCCTGGCCCGTGATAGTTCAGCGGAGTAGTCTTGAAAGATATGAAGCTTATGACCTTCCCATGCTAGGGACTTAGCTTTGCGCGAGGCTGACCAAATCTCCATTTTGTGTAGATAATTTAAGCAGCGAAACAGGGTAACCCGGGGTCTCGGCCTGTTAGGGGTCGGAGTCGGGCCCACCCTATGGACCCTCTCTATTACCATGTCTTGGCAAACCGCCTCTATGCCTAAAAGCGAGGGTAGAGTGTTGCGGACAAAATGGGCCAAAGCGGGCCCCTTGATTGATTCAGGGAGGCCGACCAGCCTAATATTATTCCGACGCGATCTGTTTTCAATATCGTCTATCTTGTTCCACAGCTGGTAAGAGTCATTAGTGAGACGTTTCACGGTGTGTTGCAAGTCTCCTATATCATGGGAGGTCACGCTGATTTGTTGCTCTGCGCTGGAAACCCTGTGGGTTAAGTGTTGTAGCTGGCTAGTAATATCAGCCACTGCTTTGGTTAGGAGTGGGGTCATAGTAGCTGTAATGGCTGCCACTACCTCTGAGTAGGTCACAGGGGCATCGCAGCCCGCACTTACGTGTCCCCCAGGTCCTTCGGCCGCGGTTTTCTTGTGCAGGGGAGGTGCACTCTCTGCTGCCGAGTCTGCCTGCATGGTCCCTGCGGCCCGCCGCTTCTCCTGGCGTGGAGGCTGCGGCTGCTGCTGCTGCTGGTCCGTTTGGGATTGCGGCGTCGGCGAGGTTAGGAAGCGGTCCATATTGACTGCAGGGGTGTAGGGTCACTGCGGGAGGACTCCGGGCGCCAAACGAGGCTTGGAAAGCCTAGTAAAATGTATTTTTTGAGGAGCGGGGGACGGAGCTCAAAACGGAGCTCAGGTCTCCATGAAGCCGGAACCGGAAGTCTCTCTCCTGCATTATTTAAATGAATGTGTAGACACCACTGTTGCCAATATGATGGCAACAATGTCAGTGTAATATTGAGACATTGTTTGGATATAGGAGAAGTTTAGATAAACTGACATACACTGGTGACAGAAACAAAACTGATAGGTATAATAAATGTTTCAATACTATTGTGCATAATTATCGAATTAGCACGCAGCTGTGGCATGTGAGCAGTGATTAATAACAAAACCAAAACCTGAAAAGTACTGATAGATATAATGAATGTTTCAATACTACTGTGCATAATTATCTAACAAACACGCAGCTGTGGCATATGAGCAGTGATCAATAATAAAATCAAACAGCATATGATGCAAAGAAAAAAAAGAGGCGCACCAAGTTCGCTGTGTGACTAAGTTAAGCGACACAAGTGGCCGACACAAACACCTGGCCCATCTAGGAGTGGCACTGCAGTGTCAGACAGGATGGCACTTCAAAAAAATAGTCCCCAAACAGCACATGATGCAAAGAAAAATGAAAGAAAAAAGAGGTGCACGATGGAATTGTCCTTGGGCCCTCCCACCCACCCTTATGTTGTATAAACAGGACATGCACAGTTTAACGAACCCATCATTTCAGCGACAGGGTCTGCCACACGACTGTGACCGAAATGACTGGTTGGTTAGGGCCCCCACCAAAAAAGAAGCAATCAATCTCTCCTTGCACAAACTGGCTCTACAGAGGCAAGATATCCACCTCATCATCATCCTCCGATTCCTCACCCCTTTAACTGTGTACATCCCCCTCCTCACAGATTATTAATTCGTCCCCACTGGAATCCACCATCTCAGGTCCCTGTGTACTTTCTGGAGGCAATTGCTGGTGATTGTCTCCACGGAGGAATTGATTATAATTCATTTTGATGAACATCATCTTCTCCACATTTTCTGGAAGTAACCTCGTACGCCGATTGCTGACAAGGTGAGCGGCTGCACTAAACACTCTTTCGGAGTACACACTGGAGGGAGGGCAACTTAGGTAGAATAAAGCCAGTTTGTGCAAGGGCCTCCAAATTGCCTCTTTTTCCTACCAGTATACGTACGGACTGTCTGACGTGCCTACTTGGATGCGGTCACTCATATAATCCTCCACCATTCTTTCAATGGTGACAGAATCATATGCAGTGACAGTAGACGACATGTCAGTAATCGTTGGCAGGTCCTTCAGTCCGGACCAGATGTTAGCACTTGCTCCAGACTGCCCTGCATCACAGCCAGCGGGTGGGCTCGGAATTCTTAGCCTTTTCCTCGCACCCCCAGTTGCGGGAGAATGTGAAGGAGGAGCTGTTGACGGGTCACGTTCTGCTTGGCTTGACAATTTTCTCACCAGCAGGTCTTTGAACCTCTGCAGACTTGTGTCTGCCGGAAAGAGAGATACAACGTAGGTTTTAAATCTAGGATCGAGCACGGTGGCCAAAATGTAGTGCTCTGATTTCAACAGATTGACCACCCGTGAATCCTGGTTAAGCGAATTAAGGGCTCCATCCACAAGTCCCACATGCCTAGCGGAATCGCTCTGTTTTAGCTCCTCCTTCAATGTCTCCAGCTTCTTCTGCAAAAGCCTGATGAGGGGAATGACCTGACTCAGGCTGGCAGTGTCTGAACTGACTTCACGTATGGCAAGTTCAAAGGGTTGCAGAACCTTGCACAACGTTGAAACCATTCTCCACTGCGCTTGAGTCAGGTGCATTCCCCCTCCTTTGCCTATATCGTGGGCAGATGTATAGGCTTCAATGGCCTTTTGCTGCTCCTCCATCCTCTGAAGCATATAGAGGGTTGAATTCCACCTCGTTACCACCTCTTGCTTCAGATGATGGCAGGGCAGGTTCAGGAGTGTTTGCTGGTGCTCCAGTCTTCGGCACGCGGTGGCTGAATGCCGAAAGTGGCCCGCAATTCTTCGGGCCACCGACAGCATCTCTTGCATGCCCCAGTCGTTTTTTAAATAATTCTGCACCACCAAATTCAATGTATGTGCAAAACATGGGACGTGATGGAATTTGCCCAGATGTATTGCACGCACAATATTGGTGGCGTTGTCCGATGTCACAAATCCCCAGGAGAGTCCAATTGGGATAAGCCATTCTGCGATGATGTTCCTCAGTTTCCGTAAGGGGTTGTCAGCTGTGTGCCTCTTATGGAAAGCGGTGATACAAAGCGTAGCCTGCCTAGGAACGAGTTGGCGTTTGCGAGATGCTGCTACTGGTGCCGCCGCTGCTGTTCTTGCTGCGGGAGGCAATACATCTACCCAGTGGGCTGTCACAGTCATATAGTCCTGAGTCTGCCCTGCTCCACTTGTCCACATGTCCGTGGTTAAGTGGACATTGGGTACAACTGCATTTTTTAGGACACTGGTGACTCTTTTTCTGACGTCTGTGTACATTTTCGGTATCGCCTGCCTAGAGAAATGGAACCTAGATGGTATTTGGTACTGGGGACACAGTACCTCAAACAAGTCTCTAGTTGCCTGTGAATTAATGGTGGATACCGGAACCACGTTTCTCACCACCCAGGCTGACAAGACCTGAGTTATCCGCTTTGCAGCAGGATGACTGCTGTGATATTTCATCTTCCTCGCAAAGGACTGTTGGACAGTCAATTGCTTACTGGAAGTAGTACAAGTGGTCTTCCGACTTCCCCTCTGGGATGACGATCGACTCCCAGCAGCAACAACAGCTGCGCCAGCAGCAGTAGGCATTACACTCAAGGATGCATCTGAGGAATCCCAGGCAGGAGAGGATTCGTCAGACTTGCCAGTGACATGGCCTGCAGGACTATTGGCTTTCCTGTGTAAGGTGGAAATTGACACTGAGGGAGTTGGTGGTGTGGTTTGCAGGAGCTTGGTTACAAGAGGAAGGGATTTAGTGGTCAGTGGACTGCTTCCGCTGTCATCCAAAGTTTTTGAACTTGTCACTGACTTCTGATGAATGCGGACAAGGTGACGTATAAGGGAGGATGTTCCGGGTGCCTGACTTAAACAAACCACCTCACCATCAGAATCCTCCTTGTCAATTTCCTCCCAAGCGCCAGCAACACCCATATCCTCATCCTGGTGTACTTCAACAGTGACATCCTCAATTTGACTATTAGGAACTGGACTGTGGGTGCTCCTTCCAGCACTTGCAGGGGGCGTGCAAATGGTGGAAGGCGCAAGCTCTTCCCGTCCAGTGTTGGGAAGGTCAGGCATCGCAACCGACACAATTGAACTCTCCTTGGGGATTTGTGATTTAGAAGAACGCACAGTTCTTTGCTGTGCTTTTGCCAGCTTAAGTCTTTTCATTTTTCTAGCTAGAGGATGAGTGCTTCCATCCTCATGTGAATCTGAACCACTAGCCATGAACATAGGCCAGGGCCTCAGCCGTTCCTTGCCACTCCGTGTCGTAAATGGCATATTGGCAAGTTTACGCTTCTCATCAGACGCCTTCAATTTTGATTTTTGGGTCATTTTACTGAACTTTTGTTTTTTGGATTTTACATGCTCTCTACTATGACATTGGGCATCGGCCTTGGCAGACGACGTTGATGGCATTTCATTGTCTCGGCCATGACTAGTGGCAGCAGCTTCAGCACGAGGTGGAAGTGGATCTTGATCTTTCCCTATTTTAACCTCCACATTTTTGTTCTCCATTTTTTAATGTGTGGAATTATATGCCAGTATCAATAGCAATGGCCTACTACTATATATACCGCGCACAACTGAAATGCACCACAGGTATGGATGGATAGTATACTTGACGACACAGAGGTAGGTAGAGCAGTGGCCTTCCGTACCGTACTGCTATATATACTGGTGGTCACTGTCAGCAAACTGCAAAACTAAAATGCACCACAGGTATAGAATCTAGATGGATAGTATACTTGACGACACAGAGGTAGGTAGAGCAGTGGCCTACCGTACCGTACTGCTATATATACTGGTGGTCACTGTCAGCAAACTGCAAAACTAAAATGCACCACATGTATAGAATCTAGATGGATAGTATACTTGACGACACAGAGGTAGGTAGAGCAGTGGCCTTCCGTACCGTACTGCTATATATACTGGTGGTCACTGTCAGCAAACTGCAAAACTAAAATGCACCACAGGTATAGAATCTAGATGGATAGTATACTTGACGACACAGAGGTAGGTAGAGCAGTGGCCTTCCGTACCGTACTGCTATATATACTGGTGGTCACTGTCAGCAAACTGCAAAACTAAAATGCACCACAGGTATAGAATCTAGATGGATAGTATACTTGACGACACAGAGGTAGGTAGAGCAGTGGCCTTCCGTACCGTACTGCTATATATACTGGTGGTCACTGTCAGCAAAACTCTGCACTGTACTCCTCCTATATAATACTGCTGGTCCCCAGTCCCCACAATAAAGCAGTGTGAGCACAGACATATACAGCACACTGAGCACAGATATGGAGTGTTTTTCAGGCAGACAACGTATACTGGTGGTCACTGGTCAGCAAAACTATGCATTGTACTCCTCCTATATAATATACTGGTGGTCCCCAGTCCCCACAATAAAGCAGTGTGAGCACAGATATATGCAGCACACTGAGCACAGATATGGAGTGTTTTTCAGGCAGACAATGTATACTGGTGGTCACTGGTCAGCAAAACTCTGCACTGTACTCCTCCTATATAATACTGCTGGTCCCCAGTCCCCACAATAAAGCAGTGTGAGCATAGATATATGCAGCACACTGTGCACAGATATGGAGTGTTTTTCAGGCAGACAACGTATACTGGTGGTCACTGGTCAGCAAAACTCTGCACTGTACTCCTCCTATATAATATACTGGTGCTCCCCAGTCCCCACAATAAAGCAGTGTGAGCACAGATATATGCAGCACACTGAGCACAGATATGGAGTGTTTTTCAGGCAGACAACGTATACTGGTGGTCACTGTCAGCAAAACTCTGCACTGTACTCCTCCTATATAATACAGCTGCTCCCCAGTCCCCACAATTAAGCAATAAGCACAAATATTTGCATCAAGATTAATAAACGGAGAGGACGCCAGCCACGTCCTCTCCCTAACATTTCCCATGCACGAGTGAAAATGGCGACGACGCGCGGCTGCTTATATAGAATCCGAATCTCGCGAGAATCCGACAGCGGGATGATGACGTTCGGGCGCGCTCGGGTTACCCGAGCCATACGGGAGAATCCGAGTATGCCTCGGACCCGTGTAAAATGGGTGAAGTTCGGGGGGGTTCGGTTTCCGAGGAACCGAACCCGCTCATCACTACTGTAAATGCCAAACTAAAAAGCTTAACCTCAAAATTTCCTATTGCAATACCTGAAGCAGCAATAATTAAATCCTTCAACATTCCGATGTCAATTGGCCTACGCTCATCGCTTATATTTGCTTGCTCCCTAGCCCACCCCTACATCGCTTTTGACAGAATAAAAGATTTAGTTGGGTCGATCAACCCTTCTAAACGTGAAAAATACGAAATTCCTGCCAAAGCACCTGACATAGCCGCTTTAGAGCGGCCCCTTTCATGCCCTAACCATACAAACACCAAAATAGCATCCTGTACACTCTTACCCCTACCGTCGGAATTCATGTACGCCTGCCAATCATTCCAAGCTGTAGCATACGCTCTCAACGTTCCAGGGGCCAATGCCTTCTACGCTAAGGCTTTCATGCCGGTTTGATGATCTGCCATAAAAATTTAGGACATGTCGAACCTTCCAATATAGCTGCTGGAGCTAATGCTCTAAATCTATCCCATTGAAAACGGGACAAAGCATCCGCTATCTTGTTCTTAACCCCAGGTACATGCATAGCATTCAATTCTATATTCTTTTGCAGACACCTAAGGGTTAAATGCCTCAACAATTTCAACGCATGAGAACATGAAGACTTTTGATTGTTTATCGATTGAACTACCCCCAAGTTATCGCACCAAAACAAAATCCTTTGATTACTGAGCTTATAGCCCCAGATCTCAACTGCGACAATGATCGGAAACAGTTCAAGCAAAAGCATACTCCCAGCAAGCCCGTTTGCCCGCCATTCTTCAGGCCAAGCTTCCGCACACCATTCACCTTCAAAATATGCACCGAAACCTAACGACCCTGATGCATCTGTGAAAAATTGCAGTCCACGGTTGTTTACTTCTTCCTGCAACCAAATGCGGACCCCATTAAACTCTCTCAAAAATTCCAACCAAACCCTACAATCTTCTTTCAATTCCAATGAAATCCGTATAAAATGGTGTGATCTCTTAACCCCCGCGGTAGCTCTTTCTAACCTATGACTAAAAACCCTTCCCATTGGAATGACTCTACATGAAAAATTTAGCAACCCAAGAAGTGATTGGACCTGTTTCAAAGTCATCTTTTTTGCAGAAATAAAGTTCTCTAATAAACTCCTTAAATGACTTATTTTTTCCGCTGGCAATCTACAAAGGCCTGCTTCAGTATCATTTTCTATACCCAAATAAGATAAATGGGTCACAGGCCCCTCCGTTTTTTCCTTAGCTATAGGAACACCCATAACTGAAAAAAGCGCCTGAACTGAAAAAAGCAATTCATGACACGATGAGCTACCAGCAGGACCTGCTAACAAAAAATCGTCCAAATAAGGGCGACTCCTGTCTGACCAGTGCCAACCTGTACACACCACTGCAAAAATTAACTAAAACATTCAAAATAAGAACACAAAACTGAACAGCCCATAGGCAAACACCTATCAACAAAAAACTGACCATCTAGTTTGAAACCCATATACTTAAATGAATCTGGATAGAGCGGCAACAAGCTAAAAGCCGATTCTATATCCACTTTTGCTAACAAAGCGCACAAACCAAAACCTTTAACCATGGAAACGGCTTCTTCAAAAGACTGATATTTAACGCTACGGAAAGAAGGGTCCAGAGCCTCATTTATTGAGCCTCCCTCTGGGTAGGAAAGGTGCTGAATTATCCAAAATTTACCTGGCTCCTTCTTTGGAACTACACCCAATGGAGAAACACAAAATTCAGCCAAAGGCGGATTTTTAAAAGGTCCACACATACGCCCCAGACCGACTTCAGCAGCAATTTTAGCTCTTACCACTTCTGGGAATTCTCTTGCTGATTTGAGATTCCTTCTGGCTAGAACTAATACCGGCCTAACGACTGGCAAATTAAAACCGAACTTAAAACCTTGCAGTAAGAATGCTGCCTCCTCCCTAAGAGGATAGCGGCCTAACCATCGCTCTAAAACTACAACATTTACTGGTGACTCTGCTTTACCTAGTAACTGCTCTCTGTTCCCCTCTACCCACTGACTGAGTTGTGGGCCTGTTGCAATCCTTTGCCGCGTGACCTCCGCCACACAGCATACAGACGTGCCTATATCGACAAGTTGTTTCCCTACTACATTGTGCGTTATTAAACGCATAACATTTCCCTCTTCCTGCCGTATTAAACCCTGGTCTAACCTGAAAGGGCTGTCTTCGACCCGTCGACTCCAAGACAGTCCTATTAGCTTGAGTTACTTCTAGCCATACTTCCACGTCCTTAAAACCTAAACTTAGTAATTTCTGACCATCTTGTTTCTTCCTAAACAATTCATCGTACTGGCGCCAAACATTGTGCCTAGCCGTAAGAAACATATTATGCACGAGATGCAAATACTTAAGTACATTCAAAAACTCTGATGGACGAGATTCTATATAACAGGCCGCAAATATATACATTCCTGCAAGCCAATTAGGATAACTCCTCCTTGCCTCTTCGGCCGCCGGCCCCCCAGCTTTTGCTGTATCTAAAGCTTTTTTAGCGTCGTAATTGCGAACATATCTACGAAACGTCCCTTCTTTATTCGCTCCCTCACCTTAGACCTAACTCCTCTCAATATTGCCGTATTCGCACAATGCACACTATCGCCTGTCGCATCCGGAGCCGAACTGCCTGCTAAACTGCGCCCTCCCTTTGAACCCTTACGCTTCCCCCTAAGATGCTGAACAAATGTCCGCATAAATTTATGCGGATTCTCTAGCGAACTAGATGTATCTGATGATTCGTCGGATTGAGACAAAATTGCGCTAAGCTGCACCCCTAAATTTTTCTCACCAGTTCCTGATGTAGAAGGGCCTGCATCCAGATCTCCTGCGACCTCCTGTCCCACGTTGTATGACGCGCCCGTTGCAGCTTGACTCGATGAATGCGAACCATGTGGAACCACATCTGCTGCTGACGTTTCGACTGCATCTATATTAGAGGGTAAAACCTGCGGGCTTGACAAAACAGCGTTAATCCCTGTTTGATCAGTGAGAACCGGCCCGCCTGGCGCAACCGATAGTGACTGCACTTGCGAGGGCATGGGTGGAATAATCTCCCCCAACTGCAGTGGAGACGGAGGTCTGGTTGGTGGAGGAGCCTGGGGTAGGGGCGGTAAACCTACTTGTTGTGCGCTCAACACTTGACTCGGCAACCAATGGCCATATTGGCCGCATACTTGCGGAGCTGGTGCAAACTGGGTAAACTGCGGAAAAGCATAGGGCTGATAAAATTGCCCCAATTGCTGGTTAAAATGGGGGTTAAAAAACTGCTGCTGTCCAGCAAAAGGTAAATGAACTACGTTCTGTTGTGCCCTTGGTTAAAATATGGGGACCAAGACACTTGTGTTGGCTGTACGCTGCCTACTGCTTGTGACTGAAAAGAGGGGGAGGGGGGGCCTATTAATTGCCCCCAACGTATCTACCCCTGGTACAAAAGACCCTGGGGAATTCACAATTCTGGGGGACACCCCAACCTGACACCTAATGCCCACACCTAGACCTGGGGTGGGAGAGGCTAATCCAGTGCCTCTCCCCTGGAGCCCTGACTGGGTCCCCATTGCCTCTCCAATCACCCCCCCAGCTCCTAAAGCTGTGGGTGATGACTGGACTAAATTGTCCCTATTTAAAATGGGGTCCGGGGCGGGGCTTATGGCAGCGGGGGCTGATGTCCCTGACACGCTGCTATTAACTGATGGCCGGAGCATAGCGAGCGCCGGGGGCCGCGTGACTCGCTCCCCTTACCGCGAAGCGCCTCGCTCCCCTCACAGCCGGGGAAGCCGCCGCCGAGGAGAGAGGCTTACGTGCCTCTACCAAGCGGTGGGGAGGTGGGGCACTGCGCCGTGGACGGGGCATGACTGAAAATGAGGTGAAAATATTACTTAACTAAACTAAGCAAACTCAAAATTAAATAAGATTAACTAACAATAATAATCTAAGCAATTAAGAGGATTTTGAATGCTAAAATTATAGTGTAACTAAGGTTTATAAAGCAATTAAAGAACAAATACCTGCAGTGTGATACAAAAAACCTTACCAGTCCCTGGATCACAAAATGGCAAGAGGAATTTGAATTCCTCAGCCACACTTAAATAAACTAATATAACCCGCCTACCTAAACACTTCCTATTGGATAACTATTTGATTGACAAACGTCAACAACCTATTAATTAATATCAACACAAAAACCAGATCCAGCTAGCTTAGTTCCATAACAAACAGGGTGCTTATATTCGCTCTATCCTATACAGTCTCTCGTTCTTTTTAATGAAATAATAAGCATGCACATTTTTTCCATGCACAAGAACAAGCATCATCATTAGTACCGTCACTTACAGCTCCCCCATGATGGGTGCAACACATCGATTAAGCATCTTCCCATCATACGCATGACTTAGAATTTGACACAACTTGTGTGCACACCTGTGACACCCCCATGACACTCCCACCAAGTGGTTTTCTTCCAAGTTTCCACTTAGGTAATGCTTTGAAATGTCCCTTTTACATTTAAAGATGCTTACTGTATGTTTGCTACAGTGCATGATATTACGTTTGCTAAACCTCGCTAGATGCAGTTGCATATGGACCTTCATTGTACTCAGAATCAGGCCCAAAATATGGATTTCACTGTATGCGGCACACAGAAAATAGCTTTTGTAATGGTACTGTATTTGTATTCAGCATGTATAAAACTGCAATGGAAGGAAGCACAAGACAAACAGTATTAAGATGGGTACACACTGGGGGATAATAGTAAATGATGTCACTCATTTTGCCCTTCCTGAGCGACGTTGTTTACTATATTGGCCAGTGTGTATGCCGCCGCAGACGAGCAATGCGCGCCCCGGCTCAGTTTGGACTGTCATCCAAAAACTGCATGCACGGCCCTGCCGCGGCATGATGTCACTGGGCGATATGGTTGTCATATATTGCTCAGTGTGTACGCACTGCCACTGACCACATCAGCCCGGGAGAGGAAACACTAGGTGACGTCGCTCATAGAGCACATCGCCTAGTGTGTATCCACCTTTACTGTAGTGACATTTGTTTGTTTGTTGTTTTTTTAGCAGTTCCAACTTTTTTTTTTAATTAATGATGCATGTATACCATTGATAAAGTATTCAAGTGCATAATTATGGCTTGTTATAATGCAATCCACAGCACAACCATTACAATAAACAGCATGTTTTTGCCCCACGTACACACTGCATCCTGTGTAGTGATGCTTTTCTTTATGTTTTGATGATATTCATTCAGAAAGTGCTCTACATAAATGACTTGCAACTATATTCCCCCTTAAAGGGATCATTTATATCAGTATGTCTGTATTTTTAGTATAAGGCAGAAACTGAATGCAGGAGGAAACAACCACTTTTCAGCATAGAAGTCATTTGAATCATAAGTAACATTTGCACATTTCCTTTCCTTTATTTGCTACTTTTACTTGGGTCAATGCAGCTACGTTTTTGCAAACATAATGTAGAAGGAAAAGAAAGGGAAGTATGTAGGATGCACAAAAAGACTACTTTAAGGCATAAAACACTGGATACTAATATTCCAGCCCAAATACAGTAGATGTGTATGAAAGAAAAATACAGCGTTTACAGCAGATAGCATCTGTTTGATAGATGAGTGCTGTAGAAAACACAGTAAAAAGCTTATCATTAAAACAAGTTATTGCTTAATGATTGTACTGTTTTTGATAGAATATTATTTTTCTGGGGCTTTATGTGAGATATTCAGCCACTGTGTATGTAATCAAATATATAGCCGTTCTGGGCCCTTTTACGGACTTTATAAGACAAGATGATTTGTAGAGGTGAGTTAGATAGGTTGCAGTTTTTACAGTACAAGCAGACAACAGATAATTCCGAAGTCATGAACTTTGAATATGATTTATTTTGAGGGTAGAGAATTTCAATTACTTTTTTTGCAACACGGTATGTGGCAGGGCACCATGCATGATAAACTTTTACTGAAACAATTAAATCTTAAAGCGAATTTCATTTTCATAGTTGGGTGGCAGTATGAGGCATCGGCACTCTACCTGAGCTGAAAGCTTGTAATAATCAAATGCATAATTATCTTTATTAGGCCAAATATCTCTATGCTTTTATAATTTCTTCAAGCAACTGAATGTATCATCCTTAACTGAATATTATCATTATCATGAATGTTATCATTAATCATTCTTGAAGTAATATAAAGTAGTGCTCAAGGCATACAATACATTGGTATGTTTGCATTAGTATGTTTGAGAGGTTCATGGAACAGGTCAGTCTTGAAAATGTTCTTCAATAATTAGGGCATTTATTGCTTTACAGAAATAGAACTAACTGCAAATGTTCACATTTTTAATTTTGTACAAAGTTATACCAGTAATCAGAGGTAGTCATTTAACCTTTATTACTACTGTAATCTATCGAACCCATTAAATCTTAGTTGCTTTCACAGTTTTTGAAAATGATTGAATGGACATTGTATGGTGCTAGAATAAAACTATATTACATTTTTTTAACTATAATATGGTAAAAACTACTAACACTCTAAATAGGTATTTAGCAAATTATATTGACAAAATAAAAAAATAAAGTGCTTATGGTTAGTATAAGAATACAAATAAAAAAAATGCAGAAATAGTGAAATGTTGAATCCTTATACAGTATTTATTGCTCTTCCAATACAATGAGCCTGATGCATTGTGTACTTGGATAAAATGTGTACATTCACTGGCACTCAGAGCTGGTTGTCTACTAATCAGTCATTAGTTCGTACTTGCACCTGCCTTATGCTAAGTACAAAAATATGCCTCTAAACAGGCATGCACGATTACATGCTTAAATCAAGGTCCGCATAGATGGCAATTCCATTTACAAGCAGGGTCAGATTAAGGGCCACATGAGCCTGGGGATAAATATGTTCAAGGGCTTATAGTGGCCATACTGTGGGTGTGACCAGAGCCATGTGTCCGTAAATATGTAACATTTTAAAAATAACTTTTTGTAAGGAAAATAGAAATAAAATGTTAATAGTTATGATTTATGGCCATCCATGAGGTAAGCTGGACAAATGATAATGCTTATCCTTCATTATGATGGGCCTGTTTTTATGTGGAGGCCTGCAGCCATTGCACAATCCACCCCATTGTTAATCTGGCCCTGTCAACAAGCCCTCAGTGAACTAGGCCTAGGTGAATGAGCCCCATTTGATCTATACGTTCAACTCTGACACAGCATCAAAGCATTCAATTCTAATTGCATAAATGGTATTATGAACAGGGCCATGGCTTAGGGTAAGCCTTGTATATAGGCAGCACAACAGCAGGTCAACATGGTCATGGTCACTTTGGTGATGGTATTGATTCTTCCTCCAGCCGGACAAGTTGCTGACTCAGTAGCGCACGCAGGGGGGGGGGGGGGGGGGGTTCTGAGTACCCATTCCTGATTCATTGCTGCCTGTGCCACACTGATCAGACAGAAACCACGAGGAACAAATGAGGAGCATCCGTGTAAGCAAGTGCAGGACGCAGCTGCAGCTTGCATTACCGAAGCCTCTGTACACCAGAAGAGCCCAGCGCCACCGTCCTGTCCTCCCCCTAAGATGCACACCACAGTGGGCAGCCGGGAGACCGCGTTAGTGCCTAGATTACCCACAACTGCCGAGAGACAGGTTGATGAAGTTGCCCGGCAGAGCTGAGTGTGCAGTGAGTGTGGCCGGACTGCTACTGTGTGTAAATCCTGATGACAGATGTAACCCTCCCTTATGTCCCAGGGATGGATATCTAATAAATGGGCCTCCACCCAAGCCAATGTTACTATAATTAGGCCACTTGGGTAGCCCAATATATTTTTGTCAATAACTAACGACAGCTTTTATGTATTGATGTAAATACATGTGCATATTACCCATATACCTTTTCTTCTTTTGCAGATCTCACCAAGTAGCTTCCAGCGAGGCAGATAGTTGGTAAGTAAACAGCTTTAATACATATATTTAACTGGAATATACCCATAACAATACTATCATTCTGTAAATTCCCACAAATACCTATACATATAGATATTGCATGCAGTACAATATATATATATATATATATATATATTTATTTAACCTTCCTTAGTGTGAGTGACCCGGGTACTCATAAATCCTGAAATTGTGCAAGGTGGGGCCCATACAGATGATAAATGATAGTGTCCTGCTATATTCCAAATTTAAAAGTGTGTGGAAGTTCCTTTACTGCAGGGGTGGCCAACCCGTGGCTCTCGAGCCGCATGCGGCTCTTTCATTGTGTTAATGCGGCTCCCGGCTCCCTGGCTGCCACTGCTCACACATGAAGCCTCCTCTGACTAATGTTCAGTAGTTCAGAGGAGGATTCATGTTTTATCAAAGCTCATCTCCGCTCCGCTCTGTGTGCGCGACGGGACTTCCTGACGTCATAGCCGTACAGCGCATGAGAGGCGGAGCCGCGAGGAGGATGGATGCCAGCAGCCGGTAAAGAAGAAGGTGCAGCAGCAAGGACGGAAGGACTCCAGGAGCCAGAGGACGAATGCCAGGAGCAGGCAGAGCAGAAGGTGGACGCCCCAGGCCCAGAGAAGGGATACTGATCGTCAAGGAATGGTAAGTCAGCGTGTGGTGCTTTGCCCTGCACTGGCTACCCGAGACCTGCATTATATAAGAGGCGCAGGAAGGGGGGGGTGTCAGTCTATTGATCCGGAGAGCTGCTGTCTGAGAGCCGGGGTGAGAGGGAATAACAAAGGTGCTGTTTGAGAGCTGGGGGGGTGGGGGGTGGGAGAGGAGATGTGCTGTTTGAGAGCTGCGGTGTGGAGGAGAGTTGCTGTCTGAGAGCTGCGGAGGGGAGAGGAGGAGAGCTGCTGTCTGAGAGCTGCAGGGGGAGAGGAGGAGAGCTGCTGTCTGAGAGCTGCAGGGAGGGAGAGGAGGAGAGCTGAAAAGTGTGCATAAAAAAATGCAGCGTGACCTTGTGCCAGCTAGACCACACCCATTTTCCACTAGACCACGCCCAGTTTTGCGTGCCTACGGCTCGCGCATGATAACGGCTCTTCGGCTTTCTTAGAGACAATTCTGGGCTAGGACTAGTTGGCCACCCCTGCTTTACTGAGTCTAAAGCCACTGTAGAAAATCCTGCTTAGATTTGTAACTATGTATTGCTTTATCCTGGTTAACAGTGTAGTCCAAAATAAGTTACATTTCTCTGTGCTGAAGGTAAAGTTACACTACTTTGTATCCATCAGCCTGCATGTGGCTAAATAACTTGAGTTGAGGATAGTACCAGTTGTTGATTATTTAATAGTTACTTGTAACCAATACAGTATCCAAACAGACAGTCCTTTTTCATACAGCCTTTTATTTTACTGAATAAATATAACTATTCTCTTTAACTTTCCCTTAGTGTCTTTCTTGGTGGTTTCTTATAACAGGCAGTATTAATAGAATGCTAACCTTGTATAATTCAATTCTACTCTACCGTATACTCTGTTTCCTCTCCCCTGAGTGTGTGTGTGTGTGTGTGTGTGTGTGTGTGTGTGTGTGTGTGTGTATGTATATATATATATATATATATATATACATACAATTACGGCTTCCATATCCTTGAATTTAATGTATCTGACACAACAGTGTAAATAGTCTTTTCTTCTCCTTGTTATACTTATTTTACCCGAATATAAGGAGGTTTATACCAGTCAATAAAATAGAATGTGACTATTTGTAATGCTGGTATTATAATGAACTCTCACAATTAATGAGTAATTCCACTGTACTGTATAAGCCATGACACAATAGCCTTAGTAGTTAGTTCTTTTCCTGCAGCTAAACGTATTTGTTAAATACAGGTAACTTGTTCCAATATATTCTTATTAAGCTTTCACCTCTCCTAAGGCTTTTCTACTGAACATAAGAAGCATCAAACAGTTCAAATTCTATTGCATTCTCCTGTGGTATACAAATGCACTGTATTATCCTCAGCACTATAATATAATGTAGCCTCACTTAGCGTAGCCTTCTTTGGCATTTAAAGTCACTAAGGCTTCTTGTTGTATTTCTCTTGCTAAATAACTGTAGTTACTGCCGTCTATTATTTATATAGTTAATTCTGATTTTAGCATCTCCTACACTCTTTGTATAATTTTAGTGTAAGTGCAATACAAAGGGGTGTTTGGTACACTCAAACTTCTGCAGTTATTCGGTGCTGTGACTGGATGCTCCCCCCACTCTGCCACTTGCTTCCTGACAGGCTCAGACAGGGCTAATGAGTACTGCTGCAGGCGGCGCTTCTAATCTGCATGGCCCCTCTTCAGCTTACTAGATGCGGTCTGGCTCAGGCTTCCCCTCCGTTGCTATGGAGCCGCTACCCGCTTCCTGCTGCTTCTGCTCCTCATGGCACTCAGACCACCAGATCGGAGCGTCCTCTATATTGCCTCCCACTGCCGCCTCCAGCTTCAACACGGACTGTAGCACTGCTTCCCCTGCCTCTGCTCAGCAATCAGCAGCGCTTCTTACTCTGCCTCCGCCCCCCCTTGGGAACGGGTAAGCCTGGCGCTGGTGAAGCTACTCAGTCTCCAGTAGGGTTGTGTCTATGTTGCCTTCGTGCAAAGGACCTGGACGTGACAAAATGAGTGGGCAGGAGAGAACTTCCGCCCTTACAGCTCCTAAATGTTTTCTTCGTTCTCCATTCGTTTGGGGGAATTTTTTTCTCTATGCAGCATTGGACCCTCGCGGGCTCGCTTCACTAGCCATGCTTCGGGCTCGGTGTCTTGCTTCGCTTGCCACACTTTTCTATTCCAAATAGATTGTGACATGGACACAGGGTGTTATGGGAAAGGTCCTCTGCACGAAGAGAAACTAGACACTACCTCTCCGGTAGCGCCACCGTATATGTTCACAGCATACAGCTCTATGTAGCAGCGCACCGGAGAACTTGGTGCTCACACTGACCAGGGGAACAGCAGCCTAACGTCCGCCAGCAGGAGCGCCTTTTATATACACCTAGCTACCCACTCACGGACTCCCTATCTTGCACACGGCACTCTGTTACAGGCTCGTGGCCCTCTCCTCTGCACACGGCCCTCTAATCACCGGCATGGGGACCTCCTGCAGCAGCAGCACAGCACTAATAGTACCTTCTAGTGCTCTATCTGCTAACGTATGCAATAAACACACACCGCCTCACTGCACTAATACAATCCCTTTCTTGAGTTTAAACACATCTTCCCAATATTCATAAATAATACATTTCACCTACACTACAATATAGGCTATTTCATATATATACACTTCATTATTATATACACATTATTATATACTTCTTTTTATACAAAAACTAATTATACTAATTGATAACTCCATATTTATATTTACATATTTATAGGTTTAACCTAATATTAGGCTACAGAGAGTGAGGATGTTTACCGGTGAACACTCCGCCCCCTACTCCTGTATGCACTGCAGATTTCATCTGAGGCTCCCGGTGACCTGTATGATGTGAATCTGTAGGAATTTGAAAGATTGTCCGGCTGGCTCAGGTAGTACTATGCCATAATACCACAGTATGCTGCCTCTCTTCCTGTACCATTATTATTTAATCATTCTCTTTTTGGTTACTGCCCATGTCAGGCTCTTTTTGCACTTTTCTCTTCTGTACCAGCCTTCTGCTTTTTTCCTCTACTCTGTGCCAGCCTCTCTTCCCTTCCTTTGTCTGTATCAGCCTCTCTGCCCATCTTTCAGTGCCAGCCTTTCTACCATCCTGTCTGTGCCTACCTCTCTCCTCTTCTGCTGTGACAGACTTCCGGACCTTCCTCTGTCATTGCCAACCTTTCTGCCCATCCTGTCTTCCCTTCCACTGTGCCAGTCTTTCTGACCTTCCTCTGTCTGCACCACTGTTTCCACCCATCCTTTGTCTACCCCTGCCTCTCTGAGCTACGCTCTATGCCCATTATGTCTGCACCAGTCTCTTTTCTTCCTCTGTCTGTGCCAGCCTTTCTCCCCTTCTTCTACACCATCCTCTCTGCAAATCCTTTGTCTGTACCAGCTTTTCTGCTCATCCACTGTTTGCGCCAGCCTCTCTTCCATTCCCATCTTCTATGCACCAGCGTGTCTGCTTGTTATATTTCTGTGCCAGAATTTCTTCCCTTCCTTGGTGCCAGCCTCTATGCTCATCCTCGATCTGCACCAGCCTCTCATTCCTTCTATTTGCCATCCACTCTGCCCTCCATCTACTCTTCCTGTGTCAGTATCTTCCCCATTCCTCCCTTTGTGCCTTTTTCTCTCCATCGCTTTCCTATTTGTGTACAGTATGTCTTTTTCTTTCTTTCCCCCTCTTTGTGCCTTTGTTACTTTACAGTATATGTACAGCTATTTATCCATCTTGCCATTGTGTTTGTGTACAGCATCCCTTCATCGTATATATTCTTTAAATAAAATGCTTGGAAACCCCCCTTTAAAAATCCTGCATTTGGCCCTGTGACTGTTTCTCTTCAACCAGCCTTTGGCTTCATAAACATGGTTATTTTCACATTAATAGCCATGACATTCTAGGGATATGTCTCTACTGAACCCAACTATACAAAGTGAAGGTTTCCATTCTTATCAGTGGAATCCATATGAACTTCCCTTCCAGTCATTGTATTGGAGTGGAATTTGTCTTTTTTTAAATTAAAAAGGTCTTTACATATTATACTGGATTATTATTATTATAATTATCTACAGTATTTGAACACCATGCTTCATTTAAGATTAATAGTGGTCAGTTATGCTGCTTTTAGGGACAGTCATCTTAAATTCATTATTAAACATACATTAGTTCTCCATGAACCAAGTTATATACAATATACGTTTTATATTCCCCTAGTATTTAAATGAGTTTGCATCAAACATCTAGTTTTTGCTACTATAATATTCAAGCCTCAGTGCTGATAAGGTGTTTATAATTAAATGAATGCCCTATACAGTAGCTGTAAGATTTAATGCAGAATTGTTTCCAGGCCTTCAGTCCCCGGAGTGTAGTAAATTATTATAAGTCAATGTTATATAGCGTTAGAGTTATTCTTTAATGTATGAACTATTGTATATAATTATACTGTTAACAATTGTGAACCTACTACTGTAGGCCTGTGCACATCATATGCAGTAAACCAGAGCAGAGTTTTGTACAATGATTCAGACCCTCTATGTACAATGCAGTGATGCACCTTCAGATATTCCACAATAAAACACAGAACATAAAGTATTTCAGTGATCTGTAAACATTTTGACTGAGTTATAACATATAAAAAGGATATATATATATATATATATATATATATATATATATATATAGAGAGAGAGAGAGAGAGAGGTTAGTTTTAAGAAATTAAATCAAATAAACTCCACAAAAGTGCAGTTGGCCTTTATAATAGAAAATGGTTAACACATTATGGGTGGTATTCAAATGATACTGTATATCACGTCCAATCTCCCTTCTAAAGTGATCCCCGTTATCGCGCATATCAGGTACTGTATAAGAGCTAATCAACCAATCTGTGGGATGATTTTAAAAAACAAAATAGAAAATTGTCTTAATAAAAAAAAGCTGTTGAAACTATTAAATTGAATGTAATGTGGAGTTGTGTATGACTATAATTATATTGCTTGAGCTTATAAAGCTGACTGGTGTCTCTATTAAATGTAGGGACTAAAAATTTAATAATGGGGCTTATTAGTAGAGATGAGCGGGTTCGGTTCGTCGAGATCCGAACCCCCCCGAACTTAACGTGGTTTACACGGGTCAGAGGCAGCCTCGGTTCTTCCCGCCTAACACGCAAAACCCAAACGGGGGAAAACGTCATCATCCCGCTGTCAGATTCTCATGAGATTCGGATTCCATATAAAGAGCCGCGCGTCACCGCCATTTTCACTCATGCATTGTTGAGATAGCGAGAGGATGTGGCTACATTCTCTGCCTGAATAGCCCAATATTGCTAAATCTCAGCTCAATATCTGTGCTCAGTATCAGTGCTGCATTGTGGTGACCAGTATATATATAGTAGTACAGTACAGTAGTTCATTGCTGTATTTTGCTGCTCCGTGTTAGTTCTATTATAATAATGAGCACAGAACAGTGCTCAGTATCTGTGCTCATTATTATCATTGCTGCATTGTGGTGACCACTGACCAGTATATAGTAGTACAGTACAGTAGTCCAGTGCTGTATTTTGCTGCCCCGTGTCAGTTCTATTATCCAGAACAGTGCTCAATATCTGTGCTCATTATTATCATTGCTGCATTGTGGTGACCACTGACCAGTATATAGTAGTACAGTACAGTAGTCCATTGCTGTATTTTGCTGCCCAGTGTCAGTTCTATTATCCTGTATAGTGCTCAGTATCTGTGCTCATTATTATCATTTCTGCATTGTGGTGACCACTGACCAGTAAATAGTAGTACAGTACAGTAGTCCATTGCTGTATTTTGCTGCCCAGTGTCAGTTCTATTATCTTGAACAGTGCTCAGTATCTGTGCTCATTATTATCATTGCTGCATTCTGGTGACCACTGACCAGTATATAGTAGTACAGTACAGTAGTTCATTGCTGTATTTTGCTGCACAGTGTCAGTTCTATTATCCTGAATAGTACTCAGTATCGGTGCTCATTATTATCATTGCTGCATTGTGGTGACCACTGACCAGTATATAGTAGAACAGTACAGTAGTCCATTGCTGTATTTTGCTGCCCAGTGTCAGTTCTATTATCCTAAACAGTGCTCAATATCTGTGCTCAGTATCAGTGCTGCATTGTGGTGACTAAAAGTCCAGTGTCTTGTGCTGCATATTGCTGCTGTAGGGTGCTGTGGTAGTGTCCTGTCACTGTGTATAGGTCATCATCATTCCAGTCACAGTGGTATCTGGTATCTATCTAGTGGTATCTAATTCCAGAAATTACTGCCGGCTAATTCCAGATATATTACTGGCATATAATTCAACACATTAAAAAATGTAGAACAAAATTGTGGAGGGTAAAATAGGGAAAGATCAAGATCCACTTCCACCTAGTGCTAAAGCTGCCGCCACTAGTCATGGCAGAGACGATGAAATGCCATCAACGTCATCTGCCAAGGCCGATACCCAATGTCATAGTAGAGAACATGTAAAATCCAAAAAACAAAAGATCAGTAAAATGACCCAAATATTTAAATTAAAAGCGTCTGAAGAGAAGTGTAAACTTGCCAATATGCCATTTATGACACGGAGTGGCAAGGAATGGCTGGGGCCCTGGCCTAAGTTCATGGCTAGTGGTTCAGCTTCACATGAGGATGGAAGCACTCATCCTCCCGCTATAAAAATTAAAAGAGTTAAGCTGGCAAAAAGCCAGCAAAGAACTGTGCATTCTTCTAAATCACAAATCCCCAAGGAGAGTCCAATTGTGTCGGTTGCGATGCCTGACCTTTACAACACTGGATGGGAAGAGGTTGCTCCTTCCACCATTTGCACGCCCCCTGCAAGTGCTGGAAGGAGCACACACAGTCCAGTTCCTGATATGCAAATTGGAGATGTCACTGTTGAAGTACATCAGGATGAGGATATGGGTGTTGCTGGCGCTGAGGAGGAAATTGACAAGGAGGATTCTGATGTAGATGTGGTTTGTTTAAGTCAGGCACCCGGGGAGACACCTGTTGTCCATGGGAGGAATAAGGCCATTGACATGCCTGGTCAAAATACCAAAAAAATCACCTCTTCGGTGTGGAATTATTTTAACAGAAATGTGGACAACTGGTGTCAAGCTGTGTGTTGCCTTTGTCAAGCTGTAATAAGTAGGGGTAAGGACTTTAACCACATAGGAACATCCTCCCATATACGTCACCTGGAGTGCATTCATCAGAAGTCATTGACAAGTTCAAAAACTTTGGGTGACAGTGGAAGCAGTCCATTGACAACTAAATCCCTTCTTCCCTTTGTACCCAAGCTCCAGCAAACCACACCACCAACTCCCTCAGTGTCAATTTCCTCCTTAGATAGGAATGCCAATAGTCCTGCAGGCCATGTCAATGGCAAGTCTGACGAGTCCTCTCCTAACTGGGATTCCTCCGATGGATCCTTGAGTGGAATGCCTAATGCTGCTGTTGCTGCTGGTGGTGCTGTTATTGCTGCTGGGAGTTGATCGTCATCCCAGAGGGGAAGTCGGAAGACCACTTGTACTACTTCCAGTAAGCAATTGACTGTCCAACAGTCCTTTGCGAGGAAGATGAAATATCACAGCAGTCATCCTGTTGCAAAGCAGATAACTCAGGCCTTGACAACTATGTTGGTGTTAGACATACGTCCGGTATCTGCCGTTAGTTCACAGGGACTTAGAGAATTGCTTGAGGTACTGTGTCCCTGGTACCAAACACCATCTAGGTTCCACTTCTCTAGGCAGGCGATACCGAGAATGTACACAGACGTCAGAAAAAGAGTCACCAGTGAATGCAGTTGTACCCACTGTCCACTTAACCACGGACATGTGGACAAGTGGAGCAGGGCAGACTAAGAACTATATGACTGTGACAGCCCACTGGGTAGATGTATTGCCTCCCGCAGCAACAACAGCAGTGGCGGCACCAGTAGCAGCATCTCGCAAACGCCAACTCATTCCTAGGCAGGCTACGCTTTGTATCACCGCTTTCCATAAGAGGCACACAGCTGACAACCTCTTACGGAAACTGAGGAACATCATTGCAGATTCGCTTACCCCAATTGGACTCTCCTGGGGATTTGTGACATCGGACAACGCCACCAATATTGTGCGTGCATTACATGTGGGCAAATGCCAGCACGTCCCATGTTTAGCACATACAATGAATTTGGTGGTGCTGAATTTAAAAAAAAAATGACAGGGGCGTGCAAGAGATGCTGTCGGTGGCCCAAAGAATTGCGGGCCACTTTCGGCATTCAGCCACTGTGCCGAAGACTGGAGCACCAGCAAACACTCCTGAACATGCCCTGCCATCAGCTGAAGCAAGAGGTGGTAACGAGGTAGAATACAACCCTCTCTATGCTTCAGAGGATGGAGGAGCAGCAAAAAGCCATTCAAGCCTCTCTGAATGCACCTGACTCAAGCGCAGTGGAACATGATTTCAATGTTGTGCAAGGTTCTGCAACCCTTTGAACTTGCTACATGTGAAGTCAGTTTAGACACTGACAGCCTGAGTCAGGTCTTTCCCCTCATCAGGAAGCAGCTGGAGAGATTGAAGGAGAAGCTAAAAAGGAGCGATTCTGCTAGTCATGTGGGACTTGTGGATGGAGCCCTTCATTCACTTAACCAGGATTCACAGGTGGTCAATCTGTTGAAATCAGAGCACTACATTTTGGCCACCGTGCTCGATCCTAGGTTTAAAGCCTATGTTGTATCTCTCTTTCCGGCAGACACAAGTCTGCAGATGTTCAAAGACATGCTGGTGGGACAATTGTCAAGTCAAGCGGAACGTGACCCGCCAACAGCTCCTCCTTCATTTTCTCCCGCCACTGGAGCTGCCAGGAAAAGGATAAAAATTCCAAAACAACCCGCTGGCAGTGATGCAGGGCAGTCAGGAGCGATAGCTGACATCTGGTCCGGACTGAAGGACCTGCCAACGATTACTGACATGTCGTCTACTGTCACTGTATATGATTCTGTCACCATTGAAAGAATGGTGGAGGATTATATGAGTGACAGCATCCAAGTAGGCACGTCAGACAGTCCGTACGTATACTGGCAGGAAAGAGAGGCAATTTGGAGGCCCTTGCACAAACTGGCTTTATTTTACCTAAATTGCTCCCCCTCCAGTGTGTACTCCGAAAGAGTGTATAGTGCAGCCAGTAACCTTGTCAGCGATCGGCGTAGGAGGTTGCTTCCAGAAAATGTGGAGGAGATGATGTTCATCAAAATTAATTATAATCAATTCCTCCGTGGAGACATTTACCAGCAATTGCCTCCAGAAAGTACACAGGGACCTGTGATGGTTGATTCCAATGGGGACGAATTAATAATCTGTGAGGAGGGGGATGTACACAGTGAAAAGGGTGAGGAATTGGACGACGATGAGGAGGTGGACATCTTGCCTCTGTAGAGCCAGTTTGTGCAAGGAGAGATTGATTGCTTCTTTTTTGGTGGGGGCCCAAACCAACCAGTCATTTCAGTCACAGTCGTGTGGCAGACCCTGTCGCTGAAATGATGGGTTTATTAAAGTGTGCATGTCCTGTTTATACAACATTAGGGTGGGTGGGAGGGCCCAAGGACAATTCCACCTTGCACCTCTTTTTTATTTTTATTTATCTTTGCATCATGTGATGTTTGGGGCCAATTTTTTTAAGTGCCATCCTGTCTGACACTACAATGCCACTCCTAGATGGACCTGGTGTTTGTACCGCCCACTTGGGTCGCTTAGCTTAGTCATCCAGCGACCTCGGTGCAAATTTTAGGACTAAAAATAATATTGTGAGGTGTGAGGTGTTCAGAATAGACTGGAAATGAGTGGAAATTATGGTTATTGAGGTTAATAATACTATAGGATCAAAATGACCCCCAAATTCTATGATTTAAGCTGTTTTTGAGGGGGTTTTGAAAAAAAACACCCGAATCCAAAACACACCCAAATCCGACAAAAATTCTTAAGGGAGGTTTTGCCACAACGCATCCGAATCCAAAACACGGCCGCGGAACCGAATCCAAAACCAAAACACAAAACCTAAAAAATGTCCGGTGCACATCTCTACTTATTAGTGATAAGGTTTATTTTGTAAATGTGAATAGTATTACCATTATGTTATGAGTGTTGGGAATGATGTGTGTGCAGGTGGGGTGTGGATCATAAGATCGACAGTAACTAGGTCAACAGTCATTAGGTCGACCACTATTGGTCGACAGTGACTAGGTCAACACCTGAAATAGGTCGACACGGTCATTAGGTCGACGTGGAAAATGTCGACATTAGTTTTTAATATATTTTTTGTGCCGTTTTCTTTGTAAAGTGACTGGGAACCCCAATTAGTGCACCGTGCTCCATCACATGGCTCACTTTGCTCACCTTGCTTTGAGCAAGGTGCCTCGCTGTACTCGGCACAGGTTACTATTCCCAATCATAGTCCACGTGGATAGTAAAGTATGAAAAAGTTCAAAAAATAAAAAAAGTGAAAAACTTACATTGACATTTTCATGTGTCGACCCTGGCCATGTCGACCTAATGCATGTCGACCAATAGTGGTTGACCTAATGAGTGTCAACCTAAGTGCTGTCGACCTGAAGACCGGATACTGTGCATGTGTTTTTGCATTCAGGCACTAATATTGCTGTTGTGAAGGCAACACCATTGGCATAGCTACATTATAACACTTGCAAGGTGTGCAGTGCACATGGGCCCCTGGATCCAGAGGGGCCCACAATGCATACCCTGCATCCATATAATTATACTTTAGTTCCCTGTGGAGTCTCACAGTGGGTGGCACTGGAGACAGAAATCACCAGGAAAATGGTGTGGTACTTTCCTGATGTTTTGTGCATGCACTTTAGATATATCCCCTGCACTGAAAGGAGACATATCTGGGTATATGTCCCCTGTGCTGAAAGAGAGGAGGGTGCCCATATAGATCCTGCATATGGGATGTCTCCGGTCTTGAACTGCCCCTGGGTGACACACTAAGGGGGAATTCAATTGGGAGTAGGGTTCAGCAAGGTATAAAACATTGCATACCTCGCAATTTTTTGATTCCCATGGTATCCAATGGAAAAAAATAGTTGTGGGGTTTTCAGTACCTGAAAACCTGTGACGTAAGTAAAATAAAGAAAATTTTATTCACCCACCTGGTGATCCCTGTGGCTCTCAGTAGTCTCTTCTCCATCTCTGCACTAGGAAGGGGGCTGCTGGGAGATGTAGTCCCAGCTGTGCCTTCGTGGGGGGGGGAAATACACTACACAGGTGTCACTCACTCACTCACTCACTCACTCACACACACTCATGCACTTACACACTCACTCATACACATACTCACAGACACTCGGACACACTTAAACCCCTTTCAGACCGCCAGCTTGTAACCCGGGTTTATTGCACATGAGTGCACATAGGGCCTAATTCAGTTAGGATTGAAAATTCTGCTAATTATCAGAATTTGCAAATCTTTGGATCGCATGCTGGGGGCCACTCATCACAGGTCAAGGCTGCCCAACATGTTGACCACCGCCACCCCCTCATGTAACAAGCAATTTCTGCTTGTTAGCAGAAATTAAGGATGCCTCCTGTGTGTGCAGTTCAGCTGCACCCACAGGAGGCCCGCTGCCATGTTCACAAACATGGCAGCTACTTGTGACATCACGCAGACAATGCAATCATGCCCCCACCACACCCATGATTGCACCGCACCCCCCCGTCGTTTGGCCGCCTCCACCCCTGCAATGCTCTGTCTCCACCAGAGCCGGCCTTAGGCATAGGCAAACTAGGCAATTGCCTAGGGCATTTGATATGCCTAGGGGCATCAGCAGCTTCTGCTGATTAAAATGATATGTGGCATGCCAATATTCTGTGTGTAGCATTTCATATGCAGATACAGCCACAGTCGCACAAAGTATATAGGCATGCCACATATCATTTTAATCAGCAGAACCTGCTTGTGCATCCCAGCCACATAGCAATGCAAATAAGATGCATTTTCATTCAAAAAAGGTGCCAGACGTTAGCATTGAGGCAATATTTATGAGGACACATCTGTATCCAAGTAGAGGCAGAGGTCACAGTGTTAGTAGCAGTGTGAGTGCTGTGTGCATGTGAGTGGGTTGGTTGTGCAGTAGTGTTCGGAATATGTGTAAGGAGCATTATGTGTGTCATGTAAAAATGCATTAAAGGGTACTACTGTATGTGTGTCATTATGTGTATAGAGGCACTAATAATGTGCAGCAAATGTGTAGGGGGCACTATGTGTGTCATTATGTGTATAAGGGCATTAATAATGTGCAGCTTATGTGTAAGGGACATTATGTGTAAAAGGGCATTAATAAAGGTTGTCATAATGTGTAAGGCGCATTATGTTTATAAGGACATTATTAATGAGTTTCATATGTGTAAGGGGCATTACTGTGTGGAATTATGTGTATAAATGCATTACTAATGTGTGGCATTATGTGTATAAGGTACTCTACTACGTGGCGTTGCGTATAGAAAGGGCACTACTGTGTCGTCTAATTTGAATAAAGAGCAATAGGGTGTGATGTAATGTGAATAAGGAGCAATTCAGTGTGATGTAATGTGAATAAGGGGCTCTACTGTGAGGAGTAACGTATATAAGGTAAAGTGATACTACTGTGGGATGTAATATGAATTATGAACACTATCGCATGATCAAATGTGAATGAAGTTGCAGTACTGTGAGGCGTAATTGGAATTGGGGTTACTATTGTGTGGCCATGCCCCTTGCCAGCAAAAACACACCCCTTTTTGGGCTGTGCGCCAAATGTGCAACTGTTCCTATTTAAAATATAGGGGGTACAAACACCAAAATAAGGACTGCTATGGGTGAGGGATGATGGTGCCGGGAAAGAGGTGCAAGGTCAGAGGCGGAACCAGCGGTGGTGCTAGGGGGCACCAGCCAAAATCTTGCCTAGGGCATCATATTGGTTAGGGCCGGCTCTGGTCTCCACCCTGGAAATGGAGTGTTGCCGATTGCTAGCTGAGATCCAACCTGAATCTGCCCAATAGAGCCTAATTCAGACCTGATTGCAGCAGCAAAATCTTTCTCTAGTGGGAAAAACCATGGCCCTGATTCTGAGTTGTTCGCTCGTTCATTTCCTTCGCATCGGTGCGATTTTCCGCTAACTGCGCATGCGCAATGTTCGCACTGTGGCTGCGCCAAGTAAATTTGCTAATGAAGTTTGGTATTTTACTCACGGCATTACGAGGTTTTTTCTTCGTTCTGCTGACCGTTGTGTGATTGACAGGAAGTGGGTGTTTCTGGGCGGAAACTGGCCGTTTTATGGGTGTGTGTGAAAAAACGCTGCCGTTTCTGGGAAAAACGCAAGAGTGGCTGGAGAAACGGGGGAGTGTCTGGGCGAACGCTGGGTGTGTTTGTGACGTCAAACCAGGAACGACAAGCACTGAACTGATCGCACTGGAAGAGTAAGTCTCAAGCTACTCAGAAACTGCAAAGTAAAATCTTTTCGCAATATTGCGAATCTTTCGTTCGCAATTCTGCTAAGCTAAGATTCACTCCCAGAGGCGGGCGGCTTAGCATGTGCACTGCTGCGAAAAGCGGCTAGTGAGCGAACAACTCGGAATGAGGGCCCATGTGCCCTGCAGGTGGGGCAGATATAACATGCGCAGAGAAAGTTAGATTTGGGTGGGTTATATTATTTCTGTGCAGGGTAAATACTGTCTGTTTTATTTTTACACTGCAATTTAGATTTCAGTTTGAACACACCCCACCATATCTAGCTCTCTCTGCACACATTGGGGGTAATTCTGAGTTGATCGCAGCAGGAACTTTGTTAGCAGTTGGGCAAAACCATGGCCCTCATAAGTTGTTCGCTCGCTAGCTGCTTTTAGCAGCATTGCACACGCTAAGCCGCCGCCTACTGGGAGTGAATCTTAGCTTAGCAAAATTGCGAACGAAAGATTCTCTAAATTGCGAATAGAAATTTCTTTGCAGTTTCTGAGTAGCTTGATACTTACTCTGCCACTGCGATCAGTTCAGTCAGTTTCATTCCTGGTTTGACGTCACAAACACACCCAGCGTTCGCCCAGACACTCCCCCGTTTCTCCAGCCACTCCCACGTTTTTCCCAGAAACGGTAGCGTTTTTTCACACACACCCATAAAACGGCCAGTTTCCGCCCAGAAACACCCACTTCCTGTCAATCACATTACGAACACCAGAACGAAGAAAAAACCTGGTAATGCCGTGAGTAAAATACCAAACTTCTTAGCAAATTTACTTGGCGCAGTCGCAGTGCGAACATTGCGCATGCGCAATTAGCGGAAAATCGCTGCGATGCGAAGAAAATTACAGAGCGAACAACTCGGAATGAGGGCCCATGTGCACTGCAGGGGAGGCAGAGAGAGATAGATTTGGGTGTGGTGAGTTAAATCTGCAATCTAAATTGCAGTGTAAAAGTAAAGCAGCCAGTATTTACCCTGCATAGAAACAAAATAACCCACCCAAATCTAACTCTCTCTGCAAATGTTATATCTGCCCCCCTGCAGTGCACATGGTTTTGCCCAATTGCTAAAAAAAATTTCCTGCTGCGATCAACTTGGAATTACCCCCATTATACACTGTTACACATTCCTTTGATTGTATTGATTGTATTGATTGTATTATCAATTACTGTTATGTTGTGAATATTGTTTCTCTCCACTGTCACACATTCTTTTGAGTGTATTTTCAATTAATGTTCTGTTGTAAACATTTTTTTCCCCGCAGCTAGGCTATAGTATTGTATTGCATTGTTTGTATTGTTTATCTAAAGGTAACAGGGAGTTAGACTTTACAAACAAAATGGGTGGGGCCGTGATTGAGAATCTCACTCAGTGCATGTTGTGCAAAATGTATGTATGTATGTGTAAATGTATGTATGCGCACCTGGAGCAACAGTCCCATTGTGAATACATCTACACGAGGTGTGTGCGCATGGTTGCCCTGGAAGCCCAGGTAATTGATCTAGAGCAAACGGTTGTGCGACTGAGAGATATTCACAATCTCGAGCAGTTTAGCTAGAACCGATGGTGGAGTTGCATGGGGGGGTCACCGGTAGACGAGGACAACCAGGCAGCCAGCTGGGTCACAGTTAGAAGGAAGAAAAAGAGGGGTAGGCACGACATCTCTGAACTACTAATCCCTAACAAATTTGCCTGACTGGACAAAGATTCGATGGATGGTAGTGAGGAAATTATGGAGCTGGAGGAGACTGTTCCCTCTAGCAACTTGACGAGCGGTCCCTACGGCATTGATGGGTAAAAAGAAAGTGAGGTACCTAGTCAGATTGTGGTGGTAGGGGATTCTATTATCAGAAAGACAGATAGGGCAATCTGCAATCGGCACCGTGTTTGCAGAACAGTCTGTTATCTCCCGGGTGCTTGGGTAGGGCACATCGCGGACCGGGTAGAAAGATTGTTGGGAAGGGCTGGGGATGACCTGGCAGTCTTGGTGTATGTTGGCACCAACGACAAAGTTAGTGGTAGGTGGGCTGTCCTTAAGAAAGATTATAGAGACTTAGGCCAGAAACTAAAGGATATCTAAGGTAATATATACCTGTGCCACACGCTAGCCAAGTGAGGCAGAGGGAGATTAGGGAGGTAAATGTATGGCTTATAGACTGGTGTAGGAAAGAGGGGTTTGTGTTCCTGGAACACTGGGCAGACTTCTCAGTCAGGTGCCATCTTTTTTGTAGCGATGGACTGCATCTGGATGAGGAGGGGGCAGCAGTGCTGGGGGAAGGATGTTTAGAAGTTTGGAGGAGATTTTAAACTAGGGGCCTGGGGGGAGGGTTTAGCTAGAAACTACGGGTCATGCAGTGAGTATAGTAAGGATGGAGGTAGTGAACTAAATGGTGGTGGAGAAGGGCGGAGTAAAAGAGCAGCCGGCAAGGGTACTAACAAGGGTATTGGCAAGGGTACTGCAAAAACATTAACTAATGGTGATTAGGGGTCATCAATACTGCATAGAGAAAATGGAGTCCCTAGCACAGGGGGGAATACTTATCTAAATTGTATGTACAGTATATAAATGCTAGAAGCCTTGTGGGGAAAAGGGGGGAATTAGAAGTCCTTGCAGTAAGCGAACAGTATGATATTATAGGTATTACTGAAATTTGGTGGGACGAATCTCATGATTAGACAGTCAATCTGGAGGGTTATATGCTATTCAGGAAAGACAGATTAAATAAATTGGGTGGAGGGGTATGTCTTTACGTAAAGCCATTTTCAAAACCTGATATATGGGAAGATATTCATGAGAGGACTGTAAATACTGTTGAGACATTATGGGTAGAAATTGCATGTGGGGGAAATGGAACAAAAATGATAGTATTAGGGTTATGCTACAAGCCACCTGGTATTAATGTGTCTGATGAGGAATTGTTACTTAAGCAAATTGAAAAAGCGGCAGGACTAGGAGACCTAATACAGATGTAGCCACCATTAACTTGACCAATTCTCCGCCTAGACGGATGTTTAGTCACACTAAGGCGATAGCTTAGCTTGCTGAGTTTAATCACAGGCAGGCGTGTTGAGGCGATTCTAGATACTCAGCATACATTACACATCTACACCATTGGGTGGCTAATGCTCCACTAATCCAGTACTTTTGATCGTATAGCGGCGGATTGATCTACACCTCTGGCAAATGGTCAGTGACGACTGAAATGTTAATAGATGGTGACCAATGGTCAGACGGTGAGAGTTCTCAATATAAATAGTTTATACAGACACAAACGAACAAGTTAAAACACTTGTGTATGCAGACACAAGATTGTGTATGGAGATGCAACTAATTGTGTAAAAGGAAGTATGTACAATGCATAAACACCGTGCTTTTGAAATACACGTACAGTATGAGCGTCCGAGTTCCCTAAGGCATAATGGGGAGGGGTCGCTATTTGCAGTACTTTTAAACATGAACTTGTAAATCTCTCATGAAGTTTCGTGGTCTAACGATGAAGGCTACCACCTCCCACGCTGAGAGTCCCGGGTTCGAGTCCTAAAGTGTTTTTATGTGTTCCCGTGACATTCACTTTAATATTATTTTTTTTCATGCTAATACATTCTATGGAAGGGCGCACACAGGTTTCACATAAATCAGAGTAAATCTGCAGGAGCGATTCTTTACGCTAAATGCAAATGCAGAGGTAATGAGTATAAATTAGTGTATTCCGCTGCAATTAACTGAGCAACACAGTACTGTAGATCATCAGTGTTTGTGTATTGCACATGACCTGAACTCCTTCCCTGACTACTGCATGATCTGTGCAGGCTCCCAGGGGTGAAGGGCAATGGGGGTAGGGGGAGGCGGTGGAAAATACGTGCTTTTGAAATACAAGTATGAGCGTCCGAGTGCCCTAGGTCATAAACCAACACCAATGGGAAGGAAGTGACAACCTTTTTTTATGTGTTCCCGTGACATTCACTTTATTATAATTTTTTTCTTTGTTATACATTCAATGGAAGGGTGCACACAGATTTCACATAAATCAGAGTAAATCTGCAGGAGCGATTCTTTACGCTAAATGCAAATGCACAGAGGTAATGAGTATAAATTAGTGTATTCCACCACAACTAACTGAGCAACACAGTACTGTAGATCGATGGTGTTTGTGTATTGCACATGACCTGAACTCCCTCCCTGACTACAGCATGACCTGTGCAGGCTCCCAAGGGGGAAGGGCGATGAGGGTAGGGGGAGGCGGTGGAAAATACATGCTTTTTAAATACAAGTACTGTATGAGCGTCCCTAAGGCATAAACCAACACCAATGTGTTCCCGTGACATTCACTTTATTATATATTTTTTTCTTTGTTATACATTCAATGGAAGGGTGCACACAGGTTTCACATAAATCTTGTCTTGTAACCTGATCGGAACTCCCTACCTATCTACTGCATGAACTGTGCAGGCTCCCAGGGGGGAAGGGGAAAGTGGGATGGGGTAGGGCGAGGCAGTGGAAAATACCGTGTTCAAAGAATGGGCCAATGCTGAAGGAGCATCAGAATCCCCTAGTTATACTTAGAAAGATTACAATGGAGAGAGATAAAAGCTCCTCCCTAAGTTCCTGGATGCCAAATCACCGCACTTAGTATCTCTGTACAGTATGTTCTACTAGTGTACTAATTAGCACGAACAGCTTGTAACGTACAGTGGCAAGTTTAATCTTTCTATGTATAATGTAGAAAGATAAAAGCTCCTCCCTAATTTGCTGGATGCCAAATCACCATACTTAGTATCTCTGTACAGTATTTTCTATTAGGGTACTAATTAGCACTAACAGGTAATTAGTACCCTAATAGAACATACTGTACAGAGATACTAAGGATGGTAATTTGGCATCCAGGAACTTACAAAGGAGCTTTTATCTCTCTCCATTATACATAGAAAGACTAAACTTGCCACTGTATGTTACAAGCTGCTCGTGCTAATTAGTACACTAGAAGAACATACTGTACAGAGATACTAAGGATGGGGATTTGGCATCCAGGAACTTAAGGAGGAGCTTCTATCTCTCTCCATTATACTTAGAAAGATTACAATAGAGAGAGATAAAAGCTCCTCCCTAAGTTCCTGGATGCCAAATCACCGTACTTAGTATCTCTGTACAGTATGTTCTAATAGGGTACTAATTAGCACGAACAGCTTGTAACGTACAGTGGCAAGTTTAATCTTTCTATGTATAATGGAGAGAGATAAAAGCTCCTCCTTAAGTTCCTGGATGCCAAATCACCATCCTTAGTATCTCTGTACAGTATTTTCTATTAGGGTACTAATTAGCATGAACAGCTAATTAGTACCCTAATAGAACATACTGTACAGAGATACTAAGGGTTGTGATTTGGCATCCAGGAACTTAGGGAGGAGCTTTTATCTCTCTCCATTGTAATCTTTCTAAGTATAATGGAGAGAGATAAAGCTCCTCCCTAAGTTACTTTATGCAAAATCACTGTCCTTAGTATCTCTGTACAGTATGTTCTACTAGTGAACTAATTAGCACGAACAGCTTGTAATGTACAGTGGCAAGTTTAATATTTCTATGTATAATGGAGAGAGATAAAAGCTCCTCAGTAAGTTCCTGGATGCCAAATCACCATCCTTAGTAACTTTGTACAGTATATTCTATTAGGGTACTAATTAGCTGTTCGTGCTAATTAGTACCCTAATAGAAAAAACTGTAGAGAGATACTAAGTACAGTGATTTGGCATCCAGGAACTTAGGGAGGAGCTTTTATCTCTCTATATTATACATAGAAAGATTAAACTTGCCACTGTACGTTACAGGCTGTTCGTGCTAATTAGTACACTAGTAGAACATACTGTACAGAGATACTAAGGATGGTGATTTGGCATCTAAGAATTTACAGAGGAGCTTTAATCTCTCTACATTATACATATAAAGATTAAACGTGCCACTGTACGTTACATGCTGTTCATGCTAATTAGTACACAAGTAGAACATAGAGTACAGAAATACTAAGGACGATAATTTGGCATCCAGGAACTTAAGGAGGAGCTTTTATCTCTCTCCATTATACTTAGAAAGATTACAATGGAGAGAGATTAAAGCTCCTCCCTAAGTTCCTGGATGCCAAATCACCATCCTTAGTATCTCTGTACAGTATGTTCTACTAGTGTACTAATTAGCACGAACAGCTTGTAACGTACAGTGGCAAGTTTAATCTTTCTATGTATAATGTAGAAAGATAAAAGCTCCTCCCTAATTTGCTGGATGCCAAATCACCATACTTAGTATCTCTGCACAGTATTTTCTATTAGGGTACTAATTAGCACTGACAGGTAATTAGTACCCTAATAGAACATACTGTACAGAGATACTAAGGATGGTGATTTGGCATCCAGGAACTTACAAAGGAGCTTTTATCTCTCTCCATTATACATAGAAGGATTAAACTTGCCACTGTATCTTACAAGCTGTTCGTGCTAATTAGTGCACTAGAAGAACATACTGTACAGAGATACTTAGGATGGGGATTTGGCATCCAGGAACTTAAGGAGGAGCTTTTATCTCTCTCCATTATACTTAGAAATATTACAATGGAGAGAGATAAAAGCTCCGCCCTAAGTTCCTGGATGCCAAATCACCGTTCTTCGTATCTCTGTACAGTATGTTCTAATAGGGTACTAATTAGCACGAACAGCTTGTAACGTACAGCGGCAAGTTTAATCTTTCTATGTATAATGGAGAGAGATAAAAGCTCCTCCTTAAGTTCCTGGATGCCAAATCACCGTCCTTAGTATCTCTGTACAGTATTTTCTATTAGGGTACTAATTAGCATGAACAGCTAATTAGTACCCTAATAGAACATACTGTACAGAGATACTAAGGGTGGTGATTTGGCATCCAGGAACTTAAAGAGGAGCTTTTATCTCTCTCCATTGTAATCTTTATAAGTATAATGGAGAGAGATAAAAGCTCCTACCTAAGTTACTGTATGCAAAATCACCGTCCTTAGTATCTCTGTACAGTATGTTCTACTAGTGCACTAATTAGCACGAACAGCTTGTAACGTACAGTGGCAAGTTTAATCTTTCTATGTATAATGGAGAGAGATAAAAGCTCCTCAGTAAGTTCCTTGATGCCAAATCACCATCCTTAGTAACTCTGTACAGTATATTCTATTAGGGTACTAATTAGCTGTTCGTGCTAATTAGTACCCTAATAGAAAATACTGTACAGCGATACTACAGTGATTTGGCATCCAGGAACTTAGGCAGGAGCTTTTATCTCTCTATATTATACATAGAAAGATTAAACTTGCCACTGTACGTAACAGGCTGTTCGTGCTAATTAGTACACTAGTAGAACATACTGTACAGAGATACTAAGGACGGTGATTTGGCATCTAAGAACTTACAGAGGAGCTTTTATCTCTCCATTATACATAGAAAGATTAAACTTGCCACTGTACGTTACAAGCTGTTCGTGCTAATTAGTACACTAGTAGAACATAGAGTACAGAGAGACTAAGGACGATAATTTGGCATCCAGGAATTTAGGGAGGAGCTTTTATCTCTCTCCATTATACTTAGAAAGATTACAATGGAGAGAGATTAAAGCTCCTCCCTAAGTTCCTGGATGCCAAATCACTGTACTTAGTATCTCTGTACAGTATGTTCTACTAGTGTACTAATTAGCATGAACAGCTTGTAACGTACAGTGGCAAGTGTAATTTTTCTAAGTATAATGGAGAGAGATAAAAACTCCTCCCTATGTTCCTGGATGTCAAATTACCATGCTTAGCATTTCTGTACAGTATTTCCTATCTAGCCAGAAACCCTGCATCCTGTGCAAGCTAGGCGGATAACTGGAGGGGACTCGATACACAGTTGCTTCCCGTTTCCCTTTCCAGTGTCACATAAACTGGTGGTTGGTCTGCCCCGAAAGCCAAGAGTCTCCTCTTTTGTAGGGTATCACTCCTGAGTCTAGGACACCCAGAACCAGAGATATCAGTATGCAAAGTGGACCCATTTTCCCATAAACTATAATGGGCCCGTTAATTCAGACCCACCATGGGTTCCGACGCTTGCCATGAGCCTTGGGGGGGTCACAGAAACTTGGGGTTGGTACCCTCTGGTAGCTAATTGTCTCCCCTTCCATACCAACCTAGCGGTTAAGGCTCCCACCTCCCACGCTGAGAGTACCAGGTTTGAGTCCCAAAGTGCCAACCTTTTTCTTTTTTATATGTTCCCGTGACATTCACTTTATTATTATTTTTTCTTTGTTATACATTCAATGAAAGGGTGCACAAAGGTTTCACATAAATCAAAGTAAATCTGCAGCAGCGATTCATTCCGCTATATACAAATACACAGCGGTAATGAGTATAAATTAGTGTATTCCGATGCAACTAACTGAGCAACACAGTACTGTAGATCGTTGGCATTTGTGTATTGTACCTAACCTGAACTCCCTCCCTGTCCACTGCATGACCTGTGCAGGCTCCCAGGGGGGAAGTGCGATGGGGGTAGGGAGAGGCGGTGGAAAATACCGTGCTTTTGAAATACAAGTATTAGCATCCGTGTCCCCTAAGGCATAAACCAACACCAATGGGAAGGAAGTGCCAACCTTTTTTTAAATGTGTTCCTGTAACATTTACTTTATTATTATTTTTTTCTTTGTTATACATTCAATGGAAGGGTGTACACAGGTTTCACATAAATCAGAGTGGGCGGGGGATTTTCCTACATACAGTAGTATACTGTTGCACATGTCTTGTAACCTGATTGGAACTCCCTCCCTGTCTACTGCATGTACTTTGCAGGCTCCCAGGGGGGAAGGGGAAAGTGGGATGGGGGAAGGGCAAGGCAGTGGAAAATACTGTGTTCAAAGAATAGGCATAAACAAAACCATGGGGAACTTAGCGGTGTATTGTTATGTGCATAGACCTCACTTATCCCTATCACCCATGTGTATTTTAGCTAGGGGACAGCTTTACCCCGTAGCCTGCAAAACCTATGCCGTTGCTCACTCCATAGCTGAGTGCTGCCACAAGGCAGGGGTTCACGTGCCTCGGACATTTTGTCACTTTTCGATGCAATGGGGTCCAGTGTATCGTTATGTGCATAGACCTCGCTTATCCCTATCACCCCTGTGTATTTTAGCTAGGGGATTCTGACGCTCCTTCAGCATTGCCCTGTAGCCTGCAAAATCTATGCTGTTACTTGCTCCATAGCCGAGTGCCTCCATGGAGCTAGGAGTCACAGGCGGTAGCCATTTCAATGGAGTCTGCCCTGCTATAGAATTGTATGTGTACAGTACGGTGCATAGAACCTTGACAGTAGAAACTCTCCTGCAGCTTTGCCCTGATTTATGTAAAACTTGTGTTTTGTCAGTTTGCTATGCAATCGAGCCCGGTGTAATGTAATGTGCATAGACCTCGCTTATCTCTATCACCCCTGTGTATTTTGGCTAGGGGATTGTGACGCTCCTTCAGCATTGCCCCGTAGCCTGCAAAACTTATGCCATCTCTCACTCCATATCCGAGCGCTGCCTGCCATGTGGTGGGGGTTCAGGGGCGGCGGACATTTTGCCAGTGTGCTATGCGATCGAGTCCGGTGTACCGTAATGTGCATAGACCTTGCTTATTCCTATCGCCCCTGTGTATTTTAGCTAGGGGATTGTGACGCTCCTTCAGCATTGCCCCATAGCCTGCAAAATCTGGACTGTTACTTGCTCCATAGCCTAGGACCTCCGTGGGGCAAGGAGTCATAGGTGGTAGCCATTTCTATTGAGTCTGCCCTGCTACAGAATTGTATGTGTACTGTACGGTGCATAGAACCTTAACAGTAGAACCGCTCCTGCAGCTTTGCCCTGGTTTATGTGAATAAAAAAATAATAAAGTGTCTGGAAAAAACTAACATGCATTCGTACTTAAGAAATCGAACCTGGGACTCTGAGGATAGGAAGCGGAACACTTCACCACTTCGCCGCAGACAGATGAATAAATCCATTGGTTTTGATTATGCTGTAATGGCTACGGGATTAGGGCGCTAACATACTGTACAAAATTCCTAATTTCAAGAGGCAATAGTGAACTTCTAACACGTCCATTTGCGACAGTTTACACTACTGGTTTTATGTTGTTTTGTCTGCGGGACTTGGACGATCACATATTCATAAAGTACTGTAGATGGATCATATACTGTATGCTGTCTATTTGCATCTGTACCGTATATACTGTATTAAATAATGCAGCGTAATGAGTATTTACTGTAATAAATAATGCAGCGTAATGAGTATTTACTGTATGCAGCGTAATGAGACGCCTTAGTAAAGTAGTCCTTATTATATATTTCAGTATTGTATTTTACAGAAGACCACACGCATGCGCAGTGGTGATTGTAAAAAGCGACATCTGGTGGATGATCATAGGTATTACACTTAAAGGTAACGCCAAACGCTCTGTCTGCCTCCGTGCGATTAGGTACGTCTCTCTGTGACTAGGCGCGCCTCCCTACGCCCTGGTACGCTGCGTATGCTCGATCGGGACAAACGCCTCAGCCAGTCAAGATAAAGGTGGCTACATCTGTAGTTACGGGAGATTTTAACTATCCAGAGATTAATTGGACAAATGATTCATGTGATACTGCTAGGGGTAATAGGTATTTAAACACACTAAATGGTAACTACATACTTCAACTAATAGAGGAACCAATTAGGTACAATGCAATATTAGACCTGGTATTAACAAACAATGGGAAATTGATATCAAATATTACAGTAGGTGAGCCCATGGGAAATAGCGATCACAATATGGTCACATTAAATATCAGAATTTCATAAACAGTCCTATATAGGCTCAACTTGGACTCTAAACTTTAGCAAAGCCAACTCTGACATGATGAAGGAAGCTTTAAGGGACACTGAATGGGAAAACATTTTTAAGGAAAAAATACTATGGAGAAATGGGAGGTATTAAAAATGCTGCTCAATAATTATACTCATAAATTTATTCCCATAGGCAGCAAACAAAGGAGTAATCATTCCAAACCAATGTGGCTTAAGGAACTAATCAACAAAAAGAGGGTTAAAACATATAAATCAGATGGGAAAGCGTAGTCATTCCAGTACTATAAGGATTGTAACAAAATATGCAAAAAAGAAATGAACGGCTAAAGTAGAAACTGAAATGCTAGTAGCAAAGGAAAGTAAATCAAACCCTAAAAAGTTTTTTAAATACATCAACAGCAAAAGATTAAAGAAGGAGAGTATAGGAACTTTAAAGGACAAGTTGGGCATCTTAATCAAGGACGATAATGATATAGCAGAAAAAATAAATGTTTTTATCATATATATTCACAATTGAGGACCAGATGGTGGGATTAGCACATAACCTCAGCAATGATAATGTCCCACTAATAAGTGCTTATCTAAGGGAGGAAGTAGTGTGATTAAGATTAATAAATTACCTGGTCCCAACGGAATTCACCCAAGGGTTCTCATGGAACTACACTCTGTACTAGCAAGACCGCTATTTTTTGATCTTCAATGACTCACTTACATCAGTCATGGTTCCCAAAGACAGGCGTATAGCGGAAGTAGTGTCGATATTCAAAAAGGAAAGTAAATCTGAACAGGGTAACTATAGACCAGTTAGTTTTACATCCATAGTGGGGAAAGTAATGGAAGATATTTGAATGGGTAGTATACAGAAGTTCAAGACAATAAGGTTATTAATAGGAACCAACATGGATTTGTGAAGGATAGATCATTTCAAACAAACTTACTAGGTTTTTATGAAACAGTAAGCGCTAACCTTGATCAGGATAAGGAGGTGGATGTAATCTTTTTAGACTTTGTGAAAGCTTTCGACTCAGTAATGCACATGAGACTTATCTACAAGTTACAAGAACTGGGGCTAGGGAGCACAATATGCACTTGGGTTAGAAATTGGTTATATAATAGGGAGCAACGAGTTGTGGTAAATGGAACTTTTTCAAATTGGACTGAAGTACTAAGTGGTATGCCACAAGGGTCTGTACTTGGACCACTATTGTTTAACATTTTCATAAATAATCTAGCAGTAGGTCTAGAGAGCACGGTGTCAATTTTCGCAGACGATACCAAACTGTGTAAGGTTATAAATTTGTTGGGGGATGCTGAGTCTCTTCAGAACAATTTATTTAAACTGGAAGCATGGACAGCAAAATGGAGAATGAGGTTCACTACAGAAAAGTGTAAGGTAATGCACTTTGGTAGCAAGGAAAAAAAATACCACCTACATACTAAATGGGGTAAAATTAGCAGATTCTGTACTGGAAAAAGACTTGTGTTCACATAGATAACAAACTTAGCAGCAGTACCCAAAGTAGGATTGCAGCAAAAAAGGCAGACAAGGTATTTGCATGCATAAAGCGGGGAACTGATGCAAGTGATGAGAGTGTTATACTCCCATTATATAAATCCCTAGTGAGGCCACATCTTGAATATTGTGCATAATTTTGGGCACCATACTACAAAAAGGATATCCTGGAACTAGTAAAAGGTTCAGAGGTTTTTGACCAAACTGATTAAGGGGATGGAGACGCTGGAATGTGAGGAAAGACTTGCTAGGCTAGGCATGTTCACACTGGAAAAGAGGAGATTAAGAGGGGACATGATTAACATTTACAAATGTATAAAGGGACAATGGTGGTAATTCCAAGTTGATCGCAGCAGGAATTTTGGTAGCAGTTGGGCAAAACCATGTGCACTGCAGGGGGGACAAATATAACATGTGCAGAGAATTAGATTTGGGTGGGGTGTATTCAAACTGAAATCTAAATTGCAGTGTAAAAATAAAGCAGCCAGTATTTACCCTGCACAGAAGCAAAATAACCCACCCAAATCTAACTCTCTCTGCAAATGTTATATCTGCCCCCCCTGCAGTGCACATGGTTTTGCCCAATTGCTAACAAACTTGCTGCTGTGATCAACTCAGAATTACCCCCAATATGTAGAGATTGCAGAGGATCTGTTTTTGATAAGATTGAAAAGGTTTCTTCATAGTAAGGACAATACGTGTTTGGAATTCCCTGCCTGAGAGAGTAATAATAGCAGACTCAGTCAATACTTTTAAGAATGGGCTAGATAAATTCCTAATTGATAGGGATATACAGGGTTATGGTGAGTAGAACACGCACTATAGTTAAAAATAAAGACGAATAAACATAATGGCCATAATTCACAAAAGATAAAATTAGTTGTAAAAATAATACAGTGTAGGAGACCACAAATAGGTTAAACTCGATTGACAAATTGTCTTTTTTCAGCTTCAAAAACTATGTTACTATGTTATATCTGCCCCACCTGCATTGCACATGGATTTACCCATTAGAGAAAATTGTTGCTGTTGCGATCAGGTCTGAATTAGGGCCATAACCCATGTTGCTGTGCAGTCTAAATTAGGGCCAGGGGAAATACCCGGGGTTGTGCAACCCAGTATTTCAACACGGTTTCAACCCTGGTCGCTGTGCTGTGTGAACAGGAAAGCCTGGTCGATGCGACCCATTTCCAGTTCACACTATAGGGACAGGTGGCGCTTGGAGATCTTGTGAGCTCCAAGCGCTGCCCTCACCCGCATGATTTTGCACTTGAAATTCTTGCACAATTAAAAGGCCACTACTAGTAAATAAGGATGAGTGTGTTCAGATTTACTTGGTTCTTTTTTTTTTTTTTAAACACATTTTTATTCAAGTTAGAATAACAATACAACATAACACATTGATCGATATCATAGCAGCAGTTACATAGAACAGTAAAATTGAGTGTGAAACACATAGGTAGGCGATAGAGGACCTTACCTACAATAGTGTAGTCGGTATTACCATATATCAGATCACATTAGACTACAGACGAAGCCTTTTCAAAACCGTATAGATTGTAGGAAGTGCATATTGATCTTACTCTAAACAGATATACAGAGGAATATTCCAAAAATCAGAAGGGTCGGAGTAAAAAGATGTATAACCATAATTGAGATGATCCATAACCAGAATACACTAGGGGAGCAGAGGGGAAGGTCAAGTGGAAAAGTGTGTTAATAAACCATCTGATATGCTGAAAGTTGATATTACGGAAGTATATTCCTCATGAAAAATAAAGAATAAAGGGTAACTGATGCAATTGAAATCTGTGTATGAGTAAACTTCAAAACAAGCAAGTCCTAAAGGAGAGGGGGGGTGTGGGGAGGGAGGGGGGGGTTACACTTATGGGATAACTATGGATACGGCTAAAGGACAAGTCAGTAATAGACATGGTATGAGCAGACGACTGAGCACGTAAGAGGTATAAGGTACATGAAGAGGCATTACCCAGTAGTATCCTGGTAAGAAGAACGATAGTTAGTGATTTCAAAGGTAATCATGATGGCGTTTTGAGTTTGAGAGTCTAACGAGGCTATGAAGGGGTGCCATTTAACGTCAAATTTAGCTCTATGTCTGGTAATGTCAGAGGAGGCAGCTTTTTTTGTCAAAATATAAGAGTTGGAGCAGTTTGGATGTAAGTTCATTTATAGACGGCGATGAGGGAGAAGTCCAGTGGATCAGGATTATTTTCTTGGCTAGGGTGACTATAATGGTTAACAGTGGGAGAAGGGAGGATAGGTGTAGTGTTTTTGACCAAATCAAAAAATCTGCAAATAAACAGGCTAAGGGATCTAAATGAAGTGTAGTGTGTAGGAGCTGGTTGATATCATTCATTACCTTGTTCCAGAATTTTTTTATTTTCCCGCATTCCCAAAAACAATGAAAGAAAGTAGCATGAGAGTGGAAACATTTTAAACAGGAACTGGAAGTGTCCGGCATAAAGTGATGTGCAGGAGAGATATATGCTCGGTGTAGAGTTTTTATGTGCAACTCCTGTAAGTAGGAGGATTTAAGCCTAGTAAGGGCTCTGTCATATTGTGTGTGGAGGATTTGGGGAAGATTAAAATCTGACAGATCAGAGAGCCAGGTCGCCCTTAACTTTTGCCAGGATGTTGTGTCAGATTTCGGCATGATCAAATTATATAGGTATTTAAGATGAAAGGGGTTCTTTTTAAGTGAGCCGAGGAGAGATAGCAATGGGTCTGAGGTGAGCGAATGTCGAGTGTCTGGGGTTAAGGAGCAAGCATAATGTCGGGACTGGAGGTACATAAAAAATGTATTGTTTGGTAACTGATAAAGCTCCTGTAAGTTAGAAAAGGAGAGAAGGGAGCCGCCAGGATCAAACACCTGGGAAGCAAGCGATAGTCCCTTTTCTTTCCATGTGAGGAATTGCGAGTTATGTAGTGAAGGGATGAAGGAAGGATTCCCCTAAAGGGGAACATAGGGGGACGTAGAGGGGTCCCTGGAGAGTTTAGTATTAATCGACAACCAGGCTTTGTAAGTCCAGGAAAAAAGAGGGTGATGTAATATGTGTGAGGGGATGAAACGTCTTTTAGAATGTAAAAGGGCACTTGGGGAGTAGGGGGAAAAGAGTTTTAAATCCAGAGGCAACTGTGTGTAAGTGGAAGTAGAGAGAAGCCAATCAGAGATGTATCTGAAGTGGATGGCCAAGGTATAATTGCGAAGGTTGGGTAGGGATAGTCCACCTTGGGAACTATGAGTCTGAAGCTTGGATAATGCTATGCGAGGTTTTTTGGCTTGCCATAAGAATGTTGAGGTGAAACGGTCAAATTTCTGAAGGTCGTGTTTGTTTAAACCCATAGGTAGCATTTGGAGTAGGTACAACATTTTTGGAAAAATTATATTCTTAACAACTGCTATATGACCAAGTAGAGACAGGGGTAATTTAAGCCACGAGTCATATAAAGAGGAGATCTCAGCAAGGACGGGAGTAAAATTAAGAGACTATAAGGTCGAAATGTCTGAGGGAATGTGGACACCAAGGTATTTTATAGAGTTCATACTAGGAGGAAGAGCAGGAAGAGCAGGAGGGGATTGCGGGGTAAAATTGTGTCAGGATATGGTCAAAATTTCTGATTTGGAAGGGTTAATTTTATAGCCAGAGACAATGCCGAATTGGTTGATGAGGTGGAATAAATGTGGTAGGGAAGTGTGGGGGTCAGAAAGAAAGAGCAGCATGTCGTCTGCGTAGAGAGCTAATTTCAAAGTCTCATCACCAATGGGGATACCAATAATATCAGGAGAGAGTCTAATGTGTATAGCTAAAGGCTCCATGGCTAGGGCGAAAAGTAAAGTGGAGAGGGGACAGCCTTGTCTGGTGCCACGATATAGCTGAAAGGGAGCGGACAACAGCCTATTACAACAGACTTGTGAGGTGGGAGAGGAATAGAGAGTACGAAGGAAGGAGATAAAAATGGGGGGTAAACCAAAGCGTTGGAGAGTTGTAAAAAGATGTGTCCAGGTGATTAGGTCAAAAGCCTTTTCTGCATCCAAGGCTAAAACAATTTTAGTGTTAGAATCTGGGCTAGAGGCTGAGTGATAGATTGCTGAGAGTAGTTTACGGACATTGGATACAGAGTGACGCCCCAAAATGAACACAGTTTGATCTGGGTGTATAACATGGATATTCTTACTTATCGGTCAGTCTCTAGGGTCATATATGTTCATCGGCGCTTAGAGATAAACGGATCAATAAATCACAGTCTCCGCTTTTCCACAAAAACACTTCAACAGCTCCCCAATATAGGGATTTTATCAATCAGTGTGTGGGGTTATATAAGTTCATCAGCCTTAGGAGATGGGCGAAACTAACAAATCACAGATTCCTCTTCTCCACAGGACACTTCACCAATTCCACCAACATCAGGGTCTCAAAAAATATAAAGAGAAGGTTCGCATATGGTGAAGTACAGTAATGCTAAAATGCTAAAAATTCTTCAGTGCAAATGTGCTACCAATAATAGGGTTATCTAATGTGCAAAAATATGCTGTGACAAATTCTTCAATCCAAATGTGCTACAGGTAATATGGTTATCCAATGTGCAAATAGGCAAAACATATAACTCATATAGCAGCATATGAATAGAGCAGCATATAAATAATGAGAAGAATCCACCACAAATTATGTGGACCTGCGTACCAGATTGTGTGGGGTGTCAGATAGCCCACCCAGAAGCGCATGGAAGGTTACTTCCCGGGATTTGCAGCAACCAAAATAACCACTGCGGATTCCTTGAGGAAGGCTCACTTACAAGAGCTGAAACGCGTTGGTGATTGATTGGAGGGACCTTCCATGACCAGAGGGGAACAAGAACCAGCCGAGAATCCGCAGTGGTTATTTTGGTTGCTGCAAATCCCGGGAAGTAACCTACCATGCGCTTCTGGGTGGGCTATCTGACACCCCACACAATCTGGTACGCAGGTCCACATAATTTGTGGTGGATTCTTCTCATTATTTATATGCTGCTCTATTCATATGCTGCTATATGAGTTATATGTTTTGCCTATTTGCACATTGGATAACCATATTACCTGTAGCACATTTGGATTGAAGAATTTGTCACAGCATATTTTTGCACATTAGATAACCCTATTATTGGTAGCACATTTGCACTGAAGAATTTTTAGCATTTTAGCATATTTGCACATCTGTCGAATAAAATTACTGTACTTCACCATATGCGAACCTTCTCTTTATATTTTTTGGGACCCTGGTGTTGGTGGAATTGGTGAAGTGTCCTGTGGAGAAGAGGAATCTGTGATTTGTTAGTTTCGCCCATCTCCTAAGGCTGATGAACTTATATAACCCCACACACTGATTGATAAAATCCCTATATTGGGGAACTGTTGAAGTGTTTTTGTGGAAAAGCGGAGACTGTGATTTATTGATCCGTTTATCTCTAAGCGCCGATGAACATATATGACCCTAGAGACTGACCGATAAGTAAGAATATCCATCTTAACCCAGGGAGCGCACCACAGCAAAAACAAAAGAACATTTTAAAGCTATTCAAGGGACTGAGGTGACCGTCCTGTCTGTTAGGTTGCTGCACCATTGTATTGAAGCGCCATCTGTACATTTGTTTTTTATATCTGGGTGTATAACAGAAGGGAGGGAAAGTTTAAGGCGGTCTGCTAGGATTTTCGCTAGAATCTTAAAATCCATGTCTAAAAGGGATATTGGGCGATATGAACTAGGAAGGGAGGGATCTCGACCCGGTTTAAGGAACAGTTTAATAATTGCTGAGTTGAAGTAAAGGGGGAGAAAGTGGGATTCCATGATAGTGTTATATAGTGTCAGGAGGTGTGTGTCTATTTTGTCAAGAAGTAGTTTGTAAAAGTCATTAGTAAAACGGATGGTTTTACTAATGACTTTTACAAACTAGGTGCTTTGTGTGATTTGAGGTGTTTTATAGTGTGGCAAATTTCTTCAATTGTGATAGGAGCAGAAAGGGAGGAGACAAAGTCAGAGGGAATCTGGGGCAGTGGAGGTAGGGACCAGGTCGGTGAGGCAGGGGGAATTGAAGAAGAATAGTCCATAGGGGGGGGCAGAGTAGACAGTAGTGATTAGGTATTAGGAGAGTGAACTTCAGGGAGCAAAGGGTCCGAATACAGAGATTTATAATATGAAGCCAGTAGGTGTGACATCTGTCCAGGGTTGGAGGTTAAGGAACCATCTGGTTGTTGTAAGGGGTAAATAATCATAGGAGAGGAGGAGCCTTTCAGTAGGATAGTTAATAGTCTACCTGTTTTATTCCCGTACTTATGGAATCGAAAGTCTACATGAAACTTATATTTGTCACCAATAGAAGATAAAAGTTCATTAAATTGAAGTTTGAGATTTGTATACGTGTTTTTATGGGCCAATGTGGGATTAGTCTTAAATTGTTGATAGGTAAAATATAAGGATTGTTGCATGTCAAGATAAGATTTGTCGTATTGTTTTTTCAATGCAGAGGAATAGGACATAATATGTCCTCGCATCACTGCTTTTGCGGTTTGCCAAAATAGGGGGGGATCAGTTTCAGAGTGTGACTTGTTCGTGGCAACATATGAGTCCCAGGCATCCTGTAGGTAATCGCAAAATTTGGTAGAGGAGACCAGGTGGGAGGGAAATTTCCAAGAAGGAGGGGGAGGGTGGGCCGGGAGAATTGTCAGAGAAAACCAGAGCAAGGCGTGGTCAGAGATCGCAATGGGTTCTAACATGGAAGCAGAAATGGAAGGAAATAAGTGCTGAGCAATAAGTGCATAGTCAATTCGAGAAAAGGCATTGTGAGCCGCCGAGTGACAGGAAAATTCCCTGTCGAACGGATGCAATGCTCGCCAGACGTCAATAAGTTGCAGGGTGGATGCAAATAAAGGAATGCCTAATTTGGGGAGACGGATAGGAGTGTTGGGAGAATGGGAGCGATCTAAGTAGGAAGAGGAGATTAAGTTAAAGTCCCCTGTAAGAATTAAATTATCCGAGCTATAAGGGCTCAGTTTAGAGAGGAGATTTTGAAAGAAGGATTTGCAGTACGAATTAGGGGCATAGACTGTACAGAATACAAAGGGTTTATCGTCAATTTTGGTTCGGACTATGAGAAATCTGCCCTGGGGGTCTATTACAGTGGAGAGTATTTTGAGATTAAGACATTTTTGTGCTAGAAAAACCACTCCTCTAGATTTAGAATTATATGGGGCTTCCGCTATCAGGGACCATCCTAGGAATTGAAGTTTCAGGGATTCGGGTTGTGTAAGATGTGTTTCTTGAAGAAAGGCCAAGTCTATGTGTTGTTTGTTCAGATACAACAGTATTTTCCGGCATTTGGCAGGGTTGTTTATGCCTCCAACATTTAACGTACCAATTTTAATCTCAGTCATCTACTCACCCAAAGGAAGGAGCATCCGAGGAAGAAGGTCCATAGCCGTCGGGAGAATGTAGTGAAGTAACCAGAGTGGGATTGGGGAGAGAATGAGGAGGGACAAAGGAGGACACTAAATAAAACATAACAAAAATACATCAGTAAGTAACAGGTTTGGAATACAAACCAACTTCCACGCAACCAAGAAGAGAACCATTGCGACATGTTAAGTGTCTATATAAGAATCCGGCTGAGAGCTTCGGACATCAATTCGGCCAGAAATGAATGTGGAAATACAAATAAGGGGGCGCTAGCAATAGCCCGCAACCGAGGGGAAGCCCAAAAATTGAGCAGATAAGCGTGTATGTACAGCACGTCATGAACAGGACTTCGTACATCATAGGTAGGAGTGGATAGAAGAGGTGAGAAAGCCGGAAAAATAGACCCCAGTAGAGGAGAGAGGGGGAGAGGGTATACATATGAGAATATACCGGCATACATTTGTAAATAATTTCTTTCGAGAAGGCCGCCATATATAATTAGACACAGCTGTTTTAAGAATATATCATAATAGGCAGTAAACACGACATGTTGCATTAGTTGAAATGTGCAACCGGGTACATATACATAAAAGAATGTAACAAGACAGATAAGGGGGTTAATAGCGAGTTGATAGGAGAGAAGATAAAGATTAAAGCATGTAGTAGAAGAGAGTAAAAAAGAATGAGAACATAAGCAGACATCCAAGTACTGTATATGGTGGATCAGCTGAGTTCAAATATTCTGACCAGTATGGAGTGAGGAGGACCGAAATTCCATATTGTGCAAATAGGCGTGTATGTACAGCACATCTTAAACAGAACATTGTGTATACAGTTGTTATTAATTTCTCTTGAGAAGGCTGCCACAAATAATTCAAAACAGTGGGATTGTGAGCATTGCATAATAGACAATAAACACGGAATGTAGCATTAGTGAGCATATGCAGAAGGAATGTCATATGATGAATATGAAGGGTGAGTAGCGAGTGGATAGGAGAGAAGGTAAAGATTAAAGTATGTAGTAGGTGAGGGTAAGAAAGAATGAAAACATAAGCATACACCCAAGTATATGGAGGATCAGCAGAATACAAATAGCTAACTAGTATGGAATGAGGGGTACCGTAGTTCTGTAGGGGGGAGTGAAAACAGACAATGGGAGTGAAAACAGACAATGGAAACTTATACAGTATGCACATTCTCAATTCTGAGCTGTAACGGGACGATCAGCAATATCCTCTGAATCTGGGGAAAGGGTCTCTTGCAAATAAGCCTCCGCGACGGCAGGAGAAGTATAGTCAGCGTGGCTGTCTCCGTCAAATATACGTAGTTTGGCTGGGTAAAGAACCAAGAATTTCATTTTAGCAGCCACTAATCTGGAGCAAACAGGATTAAATGACTTGCGAGCTCTTGTCAGTTCGGCCGAAAAGTCTTGGAAGATATACAGACGGGTGTTTTCCCATAATAGGTTGCGGTGTTTCCGGGAGGAGGACCAAAATGCAACCTTATGTAGGTAGTTCAGGCACCTAAGCAAAGTCACACGTGGGCGACCATCAGGAGATCGCGGAGGGGGACCGACTGTATGGACTCGTTCAATGACTAAATCAGCGCAGACGTCAGTGATGCCAAGCAGAGAGTGGAGAGTGGTCTGTACAAAATGGGTGAGATCCGTCCCTTTCACCTTTTCAGGGAGACCCATTAACCGTATATTATTTCTCATGGATCTATTTTCTGCGTTTTCAACACGATTCCAGAGCTGGTAGTTTTCCTTTTCCAGCCGTTTCAGCTCGGTCTGTACATCAGCCATATCATGGCACAGATTCCCAATCCTGTTTTCATTGACAAAGACTTTGTGCTGCAGCTGCTGTGTGATGTCAGTGACAGCTTTTGTGAAGAGAGTGGCCATCACCCTTGTAATAGCGTCTGTGAGATCAGCGTGGGTGAGTGGGGCATTAGGGCTGCGAGAGGGCTGAGCAGCATCTGGGCGCTGCTGGGCAGGTGTTGGTTTCTTAGGTGCCAGAGACGCTGGAGGGGTAGTGATGCCGGGCGCCATATTAGAGTCAGCCTGGCACTTCACTTGGCGGGGAGCCGACGCTTGCGGGGTCTGCCTAGCCTGCTGTGAGGAGGACAGATACTTGTCCATACGTGCTGCAGGGAGCCGCGAGGTTAGCGGGCTATAGCAGCTGCAGTGGAGGCTGAAATCAAGCCTTTAAAAGAGATTCTGGGCTAATTACTGCGGAGCTCCGGTGCCACAAGGCCTCACACCATAACGCCGGAACCGGAAGTCCGAGTTACTTGGTTCTTAAAGGTAAACTGCAGTAATATTCGGATTCATCTATATTTTCCTTAGTGGTGATCCAAAATACATGACAGTCAGATAGCCAATAAGATGCTTTAAAACCGAGGAAAACAAAGTAAATGCAAACCGCACATCTCTAGTAGAAAATAGTGTCCATGGTCTGAGCCTTTCATTGCCACAAAAGGGGGTGTATGGGATGTTAGATATTTTCCTTTTGTTAACAAATCACAACATTTATCATACATTTTTCTTTAATACTTAAAGAGATCTTACATATATTATTCTTCTCAAATATATTTAGCCACTTGGATGGAGCATTTTTTTTTTTTGTAAAGAAGTTTTGTTGTTCTCTGTACCAGGGACGTGCAGGCAGGGGAGGCAGTGCCTCCCCTGTCATTAATGAGTAAAATAATATAAAGAAGACACTTATGACACATATTCTGTGTCATAAGTAATTTCTTTATATTATCCTAACCATTTTAATGCTGTAAAGTTGTTTGGGAGGCACTGATAACAGTGCCTCCCATTATCAATAGGATAAAGCGGGGGGGAGGGGGGGGGGGTTACAGCCCAAAACCAGAGGGGAAAGCGGCACTTAAACAAGTGCCTCGTTGACAGTGCTGGATCCGCTGGTCCGATCACCCGTATGCGGCGGGCGGGAGGAACGGTGGGACCTGGCGCTTCTGTGGAGCTGTCAGTACAGTAGCGCGGCAGGGTCAAGAGGCATCGGGACCCGGCATTAGTAATGAAGCTGCTTGTTGCTAGAGCAGCGACAGCTCCAAAGGCAGCAGGAACCGCTGAGCTGGAGAGCGGGTGGCAGCGGCGGCCAGCGCTCTTACATTCCTTCCTTTCCCTCCTAGCCAGCAGCATCATTGGCATCTATACTCTCACAGGCCAGGGGCCAAGGACCAAGTAGGTGAGAGAGGGGGGCAGCCATCTTATTTGAGATGGGGATTCACTGTTTTAATATAGTCGTTGTGTTAATGCTCAGCGGAAATACTTTCTCATGATTGGCCCGGAGGTGTCACGTGACCGTTGCTTAGGAACGAAAAGTCATCCATATACCGGGGTGACTAACTATATCATTTGATTAGTAGGATCCTTAAAAGTGACTACATTATATAAAAATTTGTTTATGTAAGAAGTGCAGAAGGACAGTACACATCGCCGCAGTTTGCAAATAGGTCACGTAACCGGGATAAAGGGAGAAATGCCCAGCTGAGTGTATATATTATTATTGTTTTATTTAGTATGTATAATAAAGATGTTTTTAAATTGATACTGTATTTGAACAACATTTTGTAATGGTCTTTTATACAAGTGGAGTCACAGGATTACAATAAAAAGTCGGAGGGACAAACAGAACATAAGTTATATAGTAATCGTGGGACTCCCTAGAACAAAAAGCCACTGTGAATATGAAATGAAGTGAGTATACAGTATGTATTTTATAAAATAATTTTGTTCATTAATTCATGCACATGGAGGACAATGAGTGTGAAATCAATTAGGTGAATAGATCGGATCAGGTATAAAAATCCGGGCTCAGGCTAGCAGCAGCACTTCTTGACAAAGGGGAGAGGGCTCCCTGAAACGCGTTGAAGCTGCCTGCTGTGTCTTCTATCTCCCAGGATTCGATGGTTTTGAGAACTGAGCACCACAGATGCTTTGCACTTACCTGTCTGCGGCCGGTATTTGTTAATATAGCACTGATAGCGTCGACCATCTGTACCTTGTGATGTTTATGAAGACTGTGCTCTTTCCATTGTGATTTTATGAATAAACCACGTTTCTCTGGACATTTGCCTGTCTACACTGCTTAATTGGGATTCGAGATGGGAGAGAAAAAGATACCTTTATCAGAATGCATGGTAGAATTTTAATATAAGTGTTTTTAATAGAAGAGTTTGCTTGATTGAAGCATTCATCTGTGAAAGATCTGTGATTGAAGCATTCACCTGTATATGTGTGTATCTATCTATCTATCTATCTATCTATCTATCTATCTATCTCTATATATATATATATATATATATATATATATATAAAAATCTCAGTGCCTCCCCAGCCAGTGACCTCACTGCACACCACTGCTCTGTACAGTATCTTTGTCATTTGCTCTGAAGTATTTGATACTGATCTTCACTCTATAATACATTAGAGAATTGAGACAGTATGATCTCTAGATTAGTGATTTTACCCCTATAACTTAGAATAATGTGTACTGTTTATTCTTTTCATTAATTTAGGCAGCAATGTAGATCAGAAAAGAAGGGGGTTACAAAGTGAGCTTCGGAATAAAAATTAACAATTGAACCATGAACAATATAGCAAAATTCATACAGTAACATCATAAAAGAACATGAGTAAACAAAGTGGAATATGTTTCAATAACATATTTAAAAAAAATAATTAAAAAATGAAAATAGTAACAATGAGCCTCTATTAAAATAATACAGTTATACGTCCATAAAAATCCAATTGTTAAGAAGCCACACTGCTAGACAGATGGAAATTATCTTTTTTATTGCAACTAGTCAACTTGCAATAAAGTGCCCACGTGCACGTTTAAAAGGCTACAATAACCCGCTTAGGTAACAGTATGTCCGTTGCCTACAAACATAAAAACTTGGAAAACACACAGTGGGATCCACATTAAAAGTATATAAAAAGTTCAAGACAAGTTTATAAATTTCAATAATGACTTTTTTACTAATTTAAAGTCAGTGGGTGTAACTTAATGCTAGAAATAGAGCTAATTAAAACCAGTGTATAATTAAGCAGTACCTTTATGAGTTATCCACGCAGGTAATCAGTGTCTCTCTCCTGGCTGTGTATGTGTTGTTATATGGCAGTGTGTAAGGTTGCCTGGCCGCTATACTAGGAATGGCCATCCGTGTGGTTACCACTGATGGCGATATGGTAAATGAGAAAAAACAACCCTGATCCAGGCGCTAATTTGTTAATTGAATTATTTATTCTTAATTTAAGATTTATAAATTTAGAGCTGCAATCTTTGTCCAGCTGTACCTGTGTACGTACAGCTAAAACTTGATCAAAACACTGATCAAGAAGCTACACAATAAAAAAGAAAAGTGACTGATTGCGCTATTTCTCCATGTGCGTATATGAATAAAAACACGTGTTTTTCACTTCTCTGGTGTTTATTTTAGTACAAATGTTATATCTCATACAACAATATAATAAAAAAATTAAGTATGCATACTCATTAGGGGCACATTATAAAAAATTATTTTATAATAATAAAAATGATGATATTTCTCTGTTTTAGACATCCAGTGCTCAAATCTATCAGAGACAATTAATAGTTACACTCCTGGATTAAAATGCAACATGATTTATGTATCCACAACGTTTAAACGGTGATTTTCCAAGGTGAAAACTCAGTTCTCTGTTTAAAGACACAGTTTCCACAACATTGAATACTGCTTATCTTCGTTGTATTAGAACTCAGTCTTTAGCATAGGACCACAGTTCTCATTCATATAATTGCAAAGTCCATAGACTGACAGTTTCTAAATTGAGCCGCTTACCACCGTGTCCGTGGATGCAGACGTGATGGGGAGATCCTCGCCGTGCACAGCGATGCTGGTTTGCTTTCCTTCTCCCCGTCCGTCCTCCGTGGTGGTAGCGGTGCTGGATGGTTTCTAACCCTCAACGTGAGTGGGGCCGCTTGTATGTGGACAATTTTCAGAATAGACTCTCCACCTTGCTAGCCGCGTCTCCTTTGATTGCAGTTCAGCTGGAGCGGCAGGTGTGTAGGAGGTCTCGTTGGTTGTCCTTAGCTCCTAATCCGGCAGGGTTGATCCCAAACAATGTCGCTGATCACTTGGCAGGGTGAAAGGCAATTCTCTAACGCGTTTCTCACACAGGTGCTTCCTCAAAGAGTAATGTACTTTCAAATTCCAAGGCTTTATATACCTGACCACCCTGATTGATGTTCCTCCCATTGGTCCAGATTGAATCACAGGTGCATTCTATTTCTAATTTTCTGCTATGTGCACTTTGCTCTAATTGCTACAACTGGAGCACTGATCGTTATTATCAATTCTATTAAAAAATGCATACGTTTGATATAGAGAATATATATATGTGTGTCCATCAAGGAGAGATATTCTTAATTACTCATATACCACATTCCGAATTGACAGATAAATTAAACAAATGGATAAATAAATAAATAAAACAAAATTATAATTAAACATCCAGCACTTCTTATCTCATATTTCTAACCCACCCCAGTATCGAACTCATAACCTCACTAATGGTAAACCAACACCTTACTCATTGAGCTATTAGGTATTCACAATATCCCTCTGGGTTATTTCTTATATGATGTATCTTAACTCCATTATTCAACAATCTCTATATAGCGGAGTATCCTTACGTTTGTAAACAGACATTTCTCATTAGTAGAGTAAACATTCTGTAATCAGCATCCCGTATGGCATACAGACCAACCCCACATTTAATCATATGTTTAACTTTGTTCTATAATCATTTTTAGCCCGATTAGCTATCGGACTTTTTTGTCTTAGTGCAGCTTTTAATCTATTCTCATCGAGCTCGTCATCCATAAAGACTATGATTTATTAATTTTATATATCATAATAAACATAATAAACACAAAAAAATGTTCAGCTAAAGGATTTTAATTACAAATAGCAAACCCGTTTATATATTTTGATAGGTAGGTATATCTGACATACTCTGGATTCGAACTCCACATATAATTATATAAGGATTTCGACCTTACCCACTCGGCTACAGCGTCCCCTATATTTAATGTAGATTTTTCTTTATTCTATATTTTGCATGATGTTATTTTATATAATGTATAAAACAACTCTTACCAAAAGATTGATCCATTCTTTTTAAACTACTTTTTTTATACATATATGTGAAAGAAAAATGATAAATGGCACCCACAATTAAATAATTCTTAAATTGTTTACTAGACTTTTCTTTCTCTCTTTTCTCTCACTTGCTCACTTTTCAACCACTTTTCTGTTTCTTCATTATTATAGCTAATATTAATATGTCCTAAGTGGTCAGTGAATCCACTAGACAACTGAGACATTTCAGCATAATTATCTAATTTCCAAGCTTACAGGTAGTCTGTCCTTTCTTCTCAAAATGAGGACTATTTTATACATATCCCTCTTCTTCCGAGGGGTTCTATCTATTATGTTTAAGGATACTCCGCTATATAGAGATTGTTGAATAATGGAGTTAAGATACATCATATAAGAAATAACCCAGAGGGATATTGTGAATACCTAATAGCTCAATGAGTAAGGTGTTGGTTTACCATTAGTGAGGTTATGAGTTCGATACTGGGGTGGGTTAGAAATATGAGATAAGAAGTGCTGGATGTTTAATTATAATTTTGTTTTATTTATTTATTTATCCATTTGTTTAATTTATCTGTCAATTCGGAATGTGGTATATGAGTAATTAAGAATATCTCTCCTTGATGGACACATATATATATTCTCTATATCAAACGTATGCATTTTTTAATAGAATTGATCATAACGATCAGTGCTCCAGTTGTAGCAATTAGAGCAAAGTGCACATAGCAGAAAATTAGAAATAGAATGCACCTGTGATTCAATCTGGACCAATGGGAGGAACATCAATCAGGGTGGTCAGGTATATAAAGCCTTGGAATTTGAAAGTACATTACTCTTTGAGGAAGCACTTGTGTGCGGAACGCGTTAGAGAATTGCCTTTCACCCTGCCAAGTGATCAGCGACATTGTTTGGGATCAACCCTGCCGGATTGGGAGCTAAGGACAACCAACGAGACCTCCTACACACCTGCCGCTCCAGCTGAACTGCAATCAAAGGAGACGCGGCTAGCAAGGTGGAGAGTCTATTCTGAAAATTGTCCACATACAAGCGGCCCCACTCACGTTGAGGGTTAGAAACCATCCAGCACCGCTACCACCACGGAGGACGGACGGGGAGAAGGAAAGCAAACCAGCATCGCTGTGCACGGCGAGGATCTCCCCATCACGTCTGCATCCACGGACACGGTGGTAAGCGGCTCAATTTAGAAACTGTCAGTCTATGGACTTTGCAATTATATGAATGAGAACTGTGGTCCTATGCTAAAGACTGATTTCTAATACAACGAAGATAAGCAGTATTCAATGTTGTGGAAACTGTGTCTTTAAACAGAGAACTGAGTTTTCACCTTGGAAAATCACCGTTTAAACGTTGTGGATACATAAATCATGTTGCATTTTAATCCAGGAGTGTAACTATTAATTGTCTCTGATAGATTTGAGCACTGGATGTCTAAAACAGAGAAATATCATCATTTTTATTATTATAAAATAATTTTTTATAATGTGCCCCTAATGAGTATGCATACTTAATTTTTTTATTATATTGTTGTATGAGATATAACGTTTGTACTAAAATAAACACCAGAGAAGTGAAAAACACGTGTTTTTATTCATATACGCACCTGGAGAAATAGCGCAATCAGTCACTTTTCTTTTTTCTTGATATGGTAAATGACAATAAATTGTTGTCAAGTATGCAATGGATGACCATCGATGGTTTCACCGACCTATGGTCATCCATGTTATTTCACTGACATGCCCATGGGCCAATCAGAACTCTGGGGTGGGGCTTTGTGGATGTCTGGGGCAGAGCTATGCTCAGTGTTTTGAGACCATGTAAAAAAAAATACAACAACATTCGGCTATGCTGTACCATCAATGAGGGAAACCATCTGGTTCTCCCCATCAGTGGCAAAAATATTCAACATTGGGCATAAACCATAAATGATTAAGAATTATCAATGGTCGATGGCTCTCCCTACACCACACAGCACTATTAGGTGTATGAGGTGACAGTGGTCACTATAGTGAATATGAACAGAGGTTACCACCAGGATTGTTGTTGTTTCTTCTCTGTGTAATATCCGGCACTGTGTATGGCTGAATGATGCCCTATTAACAGTCACAGCAGCAATAACAGAGATGAGTGGTAGCAGGATGAGCCACCAGGGTTGTTAGAATACAGCTCTGTTTGTGGTCTGTATGGGGCAGCAATCTATATGGAACCTGGCACTCACATCATTCTGTTCCATATTGAAATGTTGTATTATACTGCTTACTGTGTGCCTTATGCGGTAGCAGTCGCTACTGCAATGCAATCACATCTGGACAATTTTTGGGCCAGTGCGCTCACGCCAGGATATGCGATGGCATCGCAGTGGTGCAAATGCCTTTGCCTGATTGACAGGTAGAGGTGTTCGCAGGGCAGTCAAGGGCAGCGACATGGCATTGCAGGGGCACGTTGACGGGAACGCGGATGGGTCCGGGCCATTTTCGGGATGGCTGCGTGATGATACAGGTGGCCGCTGCAAGAAAAACATGGCCACGGTGTACCTGCCTTCGCAGCCAGACTGCGCAGGTAGGTGGCTACCCTTATTTTGCCGGATCTGTGATGAGATTGCATCGCTGGTAGCCATTTGCATGCTGGGCAGCCCTGCCCTGTGCTGGGCAGCCCCCATGATGTGAGTGCTGGCAGTAACTAATACTGAATAAGGTCCTGAAGACAGTCCTCTGCCTAGTTTAAAACTTGGGACTGGCACAGTACAGCAACGCGTTTCGTCAACAGCTCTGGACTTTTACACACTGAATGGTACTACGGTACTTTGACATCCCCAGATTTTATAGACGGATATTAATTAATTTTGGATCCAAAGGATCCAAATACTTATTTTCAATATTATGAAATAGCTGTGGTTTAAATATAATCACACTACTTTAAGTAAATAAATATAGATAAACCTCACATTTTTCCAGGATTGGGTAAAAAAAAACTAAACGGTCCAGACCCCGAAACACCTGACTGGAACAGCTCCATGCAGCAACCCCTGCCATGCTGCAACCTTGTCCCCATCCATCCCTGTCCGTGGGGTGTCCTGTCCTGGGAAAGGAGGGAGGCGGGGTCTGTGACTGCTGTCAACAGGAAGACGGGAAGGGAGATATAATAGCCTCCCCGTATGGTCCTGACAATACATGGACAGTTTTTACCCAATCCCTATGTTTTCCTCTTTTTGTCTATGGCCCAAAGTGTTCAGATATGGCAGAAGCATGAATTAAACAATAATACAATCAAAGAAAACATAAAAATAACATTAGCACACATGAATGTAACATGCATATAAATAAGTGTAGGAGAACATATCATTTTTAGTAGTGTTTCATTTTTGTCTTTTACTATTTGATGTACTGTATATCAGGTGATTTTTATAATATTTTTAATATATTGTTATTTTTGTGAATCTTTAATTAAATTTTTTTGTAAGATGAAGTAATTTGTTTTTAAACTTTGGTTACGCAATGTAGAATTTTTAAGTACCTTGTGGCCCATATAATAATCATTGACAGTTTATGTGCCATGTTGATTAATAAATTTTAGATTATTCCATAATGCACTAGGACCAGATTATCTGCAAGGTGCTACAGGAAGTTGCCCAGGGCTCGATAAATTCAAGGGTGCCCTTCTGCCACCAGCATGTGTTGAACAAAATGTTTTTGTGGATTTTTTTTATCTAGCTCTGGAACGGTGCTCTGAGAGACACCAGGGGAAAAGGGGACAGTGAGAGAGACTGCAGGGTAAAGGGACAGGGAGTACTTCTGTGGTTTGTTTAGTAGTTAGTTGCTACAGTGCCAGACCTAGCATTCTTGCTGTGCCAATGGAAGCAAAGAGGAAGAAAAAGCAAAGAGCAAGAGAGTTGGGAACAGTGCTACTGCAGAGCCAAGGAAGGAAAGTTGATCTTGTGGAGGGGCCTGAGGATGCTTTTGAGATGTGTTCCCTAGAATAGCTTTCTCATCACAATTTGGCACTGTGGCAGCACATTGATCCTAGCCACTGCTTTGTAGTCAGGAATACCTGACCCATGGGGCCCCCTCCATCTGCCTGTGTTCCATACAGACGTACCACCTGTACCCATCTGATAGTGGCCCTGTCTGTCAGTGGCGCAACTCCCCAACCCAAACAGTCTCTGGCACCCCCCTTTCCCCCCTTCCATTGCCATTTAAAAAGCAAACCATTTATGTGCACCACAGGCGCATCTGTTCCAAAAAGGGGTGTGGTCTCACTGGAAGGGGCATGGCCACGCTGTAAAGGGTATGGCATTGCAGGAAAAATCTACCCTGTACCCCAGTTTTGCAAACTACATGTCCAGACATTGGCCATGACAGGAAAAATAACCCTGAATTATGCCCCTTGCATTATTTGTAATTTTTCCTCCCCTACACATTATGCCACACACTGCAATGCCCATTACACATTATGCTACACACCACAATGCCCCTGATCAAGGGTGTATCTAGGGGTCTGAGCACCCCTGGCAAAGTTAGGGACTCGCAACCCCCCCCCCCCCCTCCCGCGCCCCTGATACTTGCAGTTACATTACAGCGGGAGAGTCCCAGATTTTATGTAGCCTATATAAACCGGAGGCCTTCTGGTACTTACAGTTCCACTATAGTTTAACAATCTCTATTATGATGTATATATATATATATATATATATACACACACACACACACACACACACACACACACACACCGTCAGAGGCATACACTCTATGGAGACTGACATGACTACACATCATATGTTATGATGGGGTGCTGTTACAATCTCACACAAGACACAAGCACCAGAATCCAGGCACACAATGGAATGCCGACACTGGGACACCAATGCTGGAATTACAACCGTCGGGATCCCTATCATCGAGACAGATGGGATGGGTCAGTACTACACAGAGAATGTATTTAGGTGACCCTGGGGGGACTTAGGGATAGGGTGTGTGTGTAGCGGAGGGGGTGGCACCACTGGGGGGAGGGGGGAGGTTTATACTGTGAGGGAAGATGGTTAGGTTTAAGGTGCGAAGAGGTGCAGGGTTAGGGTTAGACTGTGGGTGGGGAGGGTTAGGGTTAGGCACCTAAAAGGGAGGGTTGGGGTAGGGTAGAGGGAAGGTTAGACTACTTGCCAGCTCTTGTCGGGATTTCAACTGTCGGGATGTCGCTGTTGGTCTCCCGACTAGCGATTTCCCAACAGCCGGCATTTCATACGCAACTTGTTATGGGGACACAGCTAAGGAAATCTCCACAATGCAAATGCTGGAAATGCATATCTGTGGGTCTGTGGCTTACCCCGGTGTCTGTCCACAAAGCCGGTGATAGTGTTGGCAGACTTGGAGGATTAGAAGAAGCTAGCATTGAATGCGTATTTTAGCTGCAGAAAAAGTTTTGCAAATGGACAGCAGTGTGCTATCTCTGCAGTCACGGTGCCTTCTCAGTGCCCTCTGCTGCTGGTGGCTGTGGATGGATGTCTGCTGGCAGCAGGGGACATCCCAGAGAAAGAGGCAGAGCAGGAGGGCTGCAGGCAGGGTGCTCCAAGGTGCATCCATAGCAGTAGGCTGGTCACAGGGCTATGGGAGAGAGGTGGAAAAATGGCCAATTTGAAGCGATTCTCATCAGGCTCTGCTGCAAAGAGGCTGAGGAGCCCTAGAGCCAGGCGTGGGTACGTCACCTGTCCGGCACCGCACTGCACTATAATCAAGTAACTTGAATAAACTACAGTTCTCAGCAGCCCTTGCTGCCGTGAGCTCCCCACAGGAAGGACTGCTGGGAGATGTAGTTTATCTAGAGTTTCTACGGTGTATTGCGGTGGTGCCAGTAAAGTGGTTGCCGCTGCTGGGCATCACTGTGAGGGCTGCACTGCCCAGGGAGACATAGATGCTGTCATTACAAGGTGAATCTACCACCTAGCCAAGGGTGACACCACCAGGTGGAACCCCTCTTTGTCTGGCACTCCTACCAATGGGTAGATATGCCTCTGCCCCTGACACATTATGCCACACAGCACAATGCCCGTGAAACAGTATGCTCCACACCATAATGCCTGTGACACATTATGCCACACACTGCAATGCCCCTGAAACAGTATGCCACACACCATAATGCCCCTGACACATTATGCCACGCCCCACAATGACCCTGACACATTATATCCACACCACAGTGCCCCAGACACATTATGCTACATACTGCAATACCCATAGTACATTATACCACATACCGCAATGCCCATGATACATCATGCCACACACCACAATGCCCCTGACATATTAAGCCACATAAATAATTGTTGGTATCTGTTCCTTACCCATTACTGGTCACCAGAGCGGAAACATACTAAGCTAACAAAAACATTATGCCACACAGTAAGGCTTCTAATTACTTTTAAATTACCTGCTCATTGCCAGGGGTTTCATGCTCTGGGTTCCATGCTTATTGCCAGGGGTTTCGTGCTCTATAATGCTCATTGCCAGGGGTTTAATGCTCATTGGCAGAGATTTCATGCTTTGGGTGTAATGCTCGTTGCCAGCAGTGTAATGCAGATTGTCAGGGGTTTCATGTGCTGGGTGTCATGCTCGTTGCCAGGGGTTTCATGTTCTGCGTGTAATGCTCATTGCCAGGGGATTCATGCACTTGGTGTCATTCTCTTTGCCATGGGTGTAATGCTTATTGCCAGTGGTGAATGCTCATTGCCCGTGGTGAATGCTCATTTCCAGGGGTTTCATGCACTTGGTGTCATGCTCATGGCCAGGGTTTTCATGCACTGGGTGTGACGGTCATTGCCAGGGGTGTAATGCTCATTGCCAGGGTGGAATGTTTGTTGCCAGGGGTGTGACGGCACATGTAGTGGTTAGCACCACTGCCAGAGATCAGCGCTCCCGACACTTCCGGGTAACACTACATCACTGCACAGGAACAGGGGATTGAGATGCTAGAGGTCAAGTATGGCCTCTAGCATCTGTCTCCACCAAGACGGTGGGTCAAAGCCACCACAGTGGCTGTGGGGTCTGTAGTTTTGCCAGTGCTGTTTGTGTTGCCCCTCTCATGCTAGTGGCCAGACATAGCAGTGTGCAGCTGCCTGACACTGACAAGCAGGCAAAGGAACCTTTGCAGATGTCAGAAATATGTATACAGAATGCACTGACTATAGCTGTAGACCTGTACCAGCCCAGGGGTCATCTGACACTTTGCCCTCACATCTCCCTCCCCCCACCTTGTGACCCAGCCTGCCCCTGATGATAACTTTGTCGCCATCAGTATATCTATGTGTAAAATATTTTTTATTTTTTTTAACAAATTCCAGTTTCTTTCTTAAACGTCGGAAATAGTCCAGATTGAATGCTATATAACAGATACAATTATCCAATAGTATAAGATGTGTGGCGGACACTTTTCGGGTTTTGTGTTTTTGTTTTGGATCTGGATCACGGCTCATGTTTTGGATCTGGATTGGTTTCGCCAAAACCACACTTTCAGGATTTGGCTTTGGTTTTGGATCTGGATTATTTTTGAAAGAAAAAAACATAAAAACAGATAAAATCACAGAATTTGGGGGTAATTTTGATCCTACGGTATTATTAACCTCATTAACATTCATTTCCACTCATTTCCAGCCTACTCTGCACACCTCACAATATTGTTTTTAGGCCAAAAGGTTGCACCGAGGTCGCTGGATGACTAAGCTAAGCAACACAAGTGGGCGGCCAAACACATGGCCCATCTAGGAGTGGCACTGCAGTGTCAGAACGGATGGCAGGTTTAAAAACGAGGCCCCAAAGAGCACATAATGCAAAGAAAAAAAGAGGTACAATGAGGTAGCTGGATGACTAAGCTAAGCGACAAAAGTGGGCGGCACAAACACCTGGCCTATCTAGGAGTGGCACTGCAGTGTCAGACAGGATGACAGTTTTAAAAACTAGGCACCAAAGAGCACATCATGCAAAGACAAAAAAGAGGTGCAAGATGGAATTGTCCTTGAGCCCTTCCACCCATCCTTATGTTGTATAAACAGGACATGCACACTTTAACAAACCAATCATTTCAGCGACAGGGTCTGCCACAGGACTGTGGCTTAAATGATTGCTTTGTTTGGGCCCCCACCAAAAAAAAAGCAATTAATCTCTCCTTGCACAAACTGGCTCTACAGTGGCAAGATGTTGTCCTCATCCTCAGACCCCCCCCCCCTTCAGTGTTTACATCCTCATCCTCACAAAGAAATAATATTCAAACAAAACCACATCATTTAGGTGTCAGTGGACTGCTTACGCTATTACCCAAAGTTTCTGAACTTGACAATGACTTATGATGAATGCGCTGAAGGTGACATATAAGGGAGGATGTTCCTAGGTGGTACACGTCCTTACCTCTACTTATTATGGATTGTCAAAGGCAACAGACGGCTTGACACCTGTTGTCCGGATTTGCGGAGAAAAAAATTCCACACTGAAGAGGTGGTTTGTTGGTATTTTGCCCAGGCATGACAATAGGCTTTTTCATTCCATGCCCAACAACTGTCTCCACTGGTGCCTTATTCAAACAGACCACATCACCATCAGAATAATCATCATCAACTTCCTCCACAGCACCAGCTACATCCATATCCTCCTCATCCTGGTGTACTGCAACAGTGACATCCTCAATCTCAATATCAGCAACTGGACTGGTGGTGCTCCTACTAGCACTTGCAGGGGGTGTGCAAATGGTGGTTGGAGCCTCCTCTTCCCATACATTGTTGTGAAGGTCAGGCCTAGACATCGCAACCGCAGACAGTGCCAGCACCCCTGTATTTTCACAACACCCTTGTAATTTTACAGCATACAAGACAGGGCCAGTGTACATTGATTTTCACTGCACCCTTGTCACGATCCGGGTATCTGGACGCCATTTCTTACCCATCAGATGCCTCCTAAGGCTGGCTCAGCGCTCCAGGGCCGGATCCCATCTGTTATCCTGATGTTCACATTCCTGCGTCCTCTCCTGTCTCCCTGAGACGCTGTCACAGTCACGCCATATTACATCTGGCATGGCGTCTCCCGCGGCCTCCGCCGCCGTCCCTGAGCTTCTGCATGCAGAGTGTCAGAGTGGCGATTACGTCAGCCGCGGCCTCCGCTGTGTCCGCGTGGTTGGATGTGCACTTGTCAGCCTGGCGTCTCCTGTCTCCAGTGGCCGGCGCCGCCATTACTGTTTTCATTACCACATGGATTACAAACCAAACTTCCCTCCAAGTGTCTGCATGGGCGCAGCCATCTTGGATTCTGTCAGCTGATCATTTCCTCCAATCTGTTGTCAGTATTGTTAATCTGCATAATTGCCAAGCCAATCCCTTCCTTGCTGCAGGTATAAATACACTGTGCCTGTGCAAGGAAGGCGTCAGTGCTTTGGTTGTCAAACCTAGTTCCTGTTTGTCTCTCTCCTGTGATTGTCTTCCAGGTTCCAGCTCCTGTCTCAAGACTTCCACCATAGAGACCCGCACCAGCATTCCACCTGCGGTGTAGCCCGACTCTCCAATCCATTGTGGATTCATCTGTTTCCAGCTACAACATTACCTGCTTCCAGCCCAGCTTCCAGCAGAGTACAGCTTCTCTTAAAGGGCCGGTGTCCTTTCTACACTTTACCACTCTCCACCGGTATTATTATTTCTCCGCTCTCAAGTTCTACATTTCAGCTCATATTTCATCGCTCCCAAGTTCATTTATTATTTAACTGGTTCCAGCCAGTATCCACTCCGTGCTAACAACAGTCTGGTTCCAGCCAGTATCCACAGCAGCCGTTTTATCTTCAGCAACCCAGCTTTTCCTGGAACACCAGCTGGTACAATCCTGGGTTATCTCCATTGCTACAGTCGGGCCTGGTAAGGACTTTCCATCTAGAAGATTATAAGAACTGTCTCACACTACCAGTGCCCTGTGGCTCCTGCCATCCTGTAGTACCCAGGAACTGTATTTATTCTTTGCTGACTTTTACGTTTTCTTTTACTGCTGCTGTGTTGCGGAGTTGTCATAAATAAACATCATTGACTTTTATTCCTGGTTGTCGTGGTCACGCCTTCGGGCAATTCTTCTACATGTCTAGGGGTCTGATACAACCTGCCAGGTTCCATTACACCTCAGCCCCTACAACTGAGGCTGCCTCCCGTCAGCTCAGGCCCTCAGTTGTGACAGTCCCTACAACTGAGGCTGCCTCCCGTCAGCTCAGGCCCTCAGTTGTGACAGTAAGCACTGACCTAATGAATCCAGCCGGAGACCAGTATCAAGCGGCCAGGCCGATGCAAGAACTGGCAGCCCGACTAGAACATCAGGAGGCTGCACAGGGCCACATCATCCGCTGTCTCCAGGATTTCTCTACTCGGCTGGATGGGATTCAGACAACTCTCCGTGGATCAGGCGCGTCTGGTGCGTCAACCACAGTGACTCCAGCTATAACCCCACCCACCTTACCCATTTCTGCTCCACGTCTTCATCTTCCAACGCCAGCAAAATTTGACGGATCTCCAAGATTCTGCAGGGGATTTCTCAACCAGTGTGAGATTCAGTTTGAGCTACAACCTGGCAATTTTCCCAGTGACCGTACAAAAATTGCCTACATTATTTCTCTTCTCAGTGGCTCAGCCCTTGATTGGGCATCACCGTTATGGGAGAGGTCCAACACCCTGCTATCTTCCTACACTGCCTTCGTGTCAACATTCAGGCGCATCTTCGACGAGCCAGGCCGGGTAACCTCAGCTTCATCCGAGATTCTCCGTTTACGCCAGGGGTCACGTACTGTAGGACAATATCTGATACAGTTCCAGATCCTGGCATCCGAACTGGCATGGAACGACGAGGCCCTGTATGCTGCATTCTGGCATGGCTTATCTGAGCGTATTAAAGATAAGTTAGCTACCAGAGACTTACCCTCTAAGTTAGATGAGCTAATCTCACTCTGCACGAAAGTTGATTTACGTTTCAGAGAGAGAGCAACTGAGCGTGGAAGATCATCTGCTCCAAAATCTTCTGCTCCTCCTCCTCACCAACTGTCACCAACTAAAGATGAGCCCATGCAAATTGGCCGTTCCCGTTTAACTCCTGCTGAGCGCCGAAGACGTCTCACCAAGTCTCTCTGTCTTTATTGTGCAGCTCCGTCTCACACCATTAATGCCTGTCCCAAACGTCCAGGACTCCAGACCCTAGCTCGCCAAGGAGAGGGCCGGCTAGGAGTAATGATCTCCTCTCCATCTCCTCAAGATTGTAATCTCCCAGTCTCGCTTCAAGTTGCTCAACGTTATCGGAACGTCATTGCCCTCCTTGATTCCGGAGCAGCTGGGAACTTTATTACCGAAGCCTATGTTAAACGGTGGTCCCTACCCACCGAGAGACTTCCTGCGTCCATCTCCTTAACTGCCGTGGATGGCAGCAAGATCTTTGAGGCAGTTATTTCTTTAAGGACTCTACCAGTTCGTCTGAGAGTGGGAGTTCTTCATTCCGAACTTATTTCTTTTTTAGTGATTCCAAGAGCCACACATCCCGTGGTCCTGGGCCTTCCATGGCTCCGTCTTCACAATTCTACAATTGATTGGACGACTACGCAAATCCTGGCATGGGGTTCCTCCTGTGCTGAGACAAGTTTGTTCAAAGTATTGCCTGTCTGTTCTTCCTCCCCCAGGTCGTCTGATGTTCCACCTCCTCCATATCAAGATTTCACGGATGTGTTCAGTAAAGCTTCTGCTGATATCCTTCCTCCTCATAGAGAATGGGACTGCCCGATTGATCTCGTTCCAGGGAAGGTTCCACCTCGAGGCCGAACTTATCCGTTGTCTCTGCCTGAGACGCATTCTATAGAGGAATACATTAAAGAGAACCTAGCAAAGGGGTTCATTCGACCTTCTTCTTCTCCAGCCGGCGCAGGCTTCTTTTTTGTAAAGAAGAAAGATGGTGGTCTGCGGCCGTGCATCGACTACAGAGGTTTGAACGACATTACCATCAAGAACCGCTATCCTTTACCCTTGATTACTGAGCTCTTTGACAGAGTTAGCGGAGCTACCATCTTTACAAAGCTGGACTTGAGAGGTGCATACAATCTCATCCGGATCCGTGAGGGTGACGAGTGGAAGACCGCCTTTAACACCCGTGACGGACATTATGAGTACCTCGTCATGCCCTTCGGATTGAGCAATGCTCCAGCTGTCTTCCAGCATTTTGTCAATGAGATCTTCAGAGACATTCTATACCGTCATGTCGTGGTCTATCTAGACGATATCCTCATTTTTGCCAACGATTTAGAGGAACATCGTTTTTGGGTTAAAGAGGTTCTGTCCCGTCTCCGTGTCAATCATCTCTATTGCAAATTAGAGAAATGCGTCTTTGAAGTCAAGTCCATTCCGTTTCTAGGGTACATTGTGTCCAGTTCCGGACTAGAGATGGATCCTGAGAAACTACAAGCAATCCAAAATTGGCCGGTACCCTTAACCCTCAAAGGGGTCCAGAGGTTCTTAGGATTCGCCAACTATTACCGAAAGTTTATACGAGACTTTTCCACCATTGTGGCGCCTATTACTGCTTTCACTAAGAAGGGTGCTAACCCGTCCAAGTGGTCTGAAGAAGCCATGCAAGCATTTCATCTTTTAAAACAAAGGTTCATCTCTGCGCCTGTTCTGAAACAGCCTGACATCGACTCTCCTTTCATCTTAGAGGTGGATGCCTCCTCCGTTGGAGTAGGAGCGGTGTTATCTCAGAGGGCTAAAGATGGCCATTTACACCCTTGCAGTTTCTTCTCCCGGAAGTTCTCCCCAGCTGAGCGCAACTATGCCATTGGCGACCAGGAGTTGCTAGCCATCAAGCTCGCTCTAGAAGAGTGGAGGTATCTGTTGGAGGGAGCTTCTCATTCAATCACCATACTTACAGACCACAAGAACCTTTTATATCTGAAAGGCGCACAATGTCTCAACCCTCGTCAGGCCAGATGGGCACTTTTCTTTTCCAGGTTCGACTTTAAACTCCAGTTCTGTCCGGGCTCTCAGAATCGCAAGGCCGATGCCCTTTCCCGCTCATGGGAGCAAGAAAATGAGTCAGAGTCTTCAGACAAGCATCCTATTATAAATCCGTTGGCATTCTCCACGGTAGGGATGGACTCTACGCCCCCATCAGGGAAAAGTTTTGTGAAACCGATGCTAAGGAAGAAGCTCATGCATTGGGCCCATGCTTCCCGTTTTGCCGGACATACAGGTATCCAAAAAACCCTGGAGTTTATCTCTAGGTCCTATTGGTGGCCAACTCTGAAAAAGGACGTCTTGGAGTTTATTGCATCTTGCCCAAAGTGTGCTCAACATAAGGTATCCCGCCAGTCGCCTGCGGGGCAACTGGTTCCACTATCTGTTCCCCGTCGACCTTGGACCCATTTGTCGATGGATTTTATTACAGATTTACCCATGTGCAACAAGTTCAATACCATCTGGGTGGTAGTTGACCGGTTCACCAAGATGGCACACTTCATTCCTCTCACCGGTCTTCCGTCAGCTTCCAAGTTGGCTCAAGTATTCATACAAGAGATCTTCCGACTCCACGGTCTTCCTGAAGAAATTATCTCAGATCGAAGAGTTCAATTCACAGCCAAATTCTGGCGAAGTTTATGTCAAGTCCTCCAAGTCAAGCTAAAGTTTTCCACGGCTTACCATCCTCAGACCAATGGTCAAACCGAGAGGGTGAATCAGGACTTGGAGGCCTTCCTCCGCATCTATGTGTCCTCCTCTCAAGATGACTGGGTTCAATTACTTCCCTGGGCCGAGTTCTGTCATAACAACCAGTATCATTCTTCATCTGCTTCAACACCATTCTTCACTAACTTTGGATTCCACCCTAAAGTCCCTGAGTTCCAACCGCTTCCAGCAACTTCTGTTCCCGCAGTGGATATCACCTTGCATCAGTTTGCCAATATCTGGAAGAGCGTATGATCAGCTCTGCTCAAGGCATCATTCAGGTACAAGAAGTTTGCGGATAAGAAGCGTCGAGCAGTTCCTGCTCTCAAGGTGGGTGATCGGGTATGGTTATCCACGAAGAATTTGAGGTTAAGAGTTCCCAGTATGAAGTTTGCACCTCGCTATATCGGTCCTTTCAAGATTGAACAAGTCATCAATCCTGTTGCTTACAGACTCCAGTTGCCTCCCTTCTTAAAAATACCCAGGACATTCCATGTTTCCCTGTTGAAGCCACTGATCTTGAATCGGTTTCATTCCTCACTTCCTCCAACTCCGAAAGTCCAAACTCAACGAGGCGTTGAGTATGAAGTGGCCAAGATCCTGGACTCACGTCACCGTTACGGTCAACTACAATATCTTATTGACTGGAAGGGTTATGGTCCTGAGGAACGTTCATGGACCAATGCTTCTGATGTCCATGCTCCTGCCTTGGTTTGGAGATTCCATTCCAAGTTTCCTCAAAAGCCAAAGAAGTGTCCTGGGGCCACTCCTAAAGGGGGGGGTGCTGTCACGATCCGGGTATCTGGACGCCATTTCTTACCCATCAGATGCCTCCTAAGGCTGGCTCAGCGCTCCAGGACCGGATCCCATCTGTTATCCTGATGTTCACATTCCTGCATCCTCTCCTGTCTCCCTGAGACGCTGTCACAGTCACGCCATATTACATCTGGCATGGCGTCTCCCGCGGCCTCCGCCGCCGTCCCTGAGCTTCTGCATGCAGAGTGTCAGAGTGGCGATTACGTCAGCCGCGGCCTCCGCTGTGTCCGCGTGGTTGGATGTGCACTTGTCAGTCTGGCGTCTCCTGTCTCCAGTGGCCGGCGCCGCCATTACTGTTTTCATTACCACATGGATTACAAACCAAACTTCCCTCCAAGTGTCTGCATGGGCGCAGCCATCTTGGATTCTGTCAGCTGATCATTTCCTCCAATCTGTTGTCAGTATTGTTAATCTGCATAATTGCCAAGCCAATCCCTTCCTTGCTGCAGGTATAAATACACTGTGCCTGTGCAAGGAAGGCGTCAGTGCTTTGGTTGTCAAACCTAGTTCCTGTTTGTCTCTCTCCTGTGATTGTCTTCCAGGTTCCAGCTCCTGTCTCAAGACTTCCACCATAGAGACCCGCACCAGCATTCCACCTGCGGTGTAGCCTGACTCTCCAATCCATTGTGGATTCATCTGTTTCCAGCTACAACATTACCTGCTTCCAGCCCAGCTTCCAGCAGAGTACAGCTCCTCTTAAAGGGCCGGTGTCCTTTCTACACTTTACCACTCTCCACCGGTATTATTATTTCTCCGCTCTCAAGTTCTACATTTCAGCTCATATTTCATCGCTCCCAAGTTCATTTATTATTTAACTGGTTCCAGCCAGTATCCACTCCGTGCTAACAACAGTCTGGTTCCAGCCAGTATCCACAGCAGCCGTTTTATCTTCAGCAACCCAGCTTTTCCTGGAACACCAGCTGGTACAATCCTGGGTTATCTCCATTGCTACAGTCGGGCCTGGTAAGGACTTTCCATCTAGAAGATTATAAGAACTGTCTCACACTACCAGTGCCCTGTGGCTCCTGCCATCCTGTAGTACCCAGGAACTGTATTTATTCTTTGCTGACTTTTACGTTTTCTTTTACTGCTGCTGTGTTGCGGAGTTGTCATAAATAAACATCATTGACTTTTATTCCTGGTTGTCGTGGTCACGCCTTCGGGCAATTCTTCTACATGTCTAGGGGTCTGATACAACCTGCCAGGTTCCATTACACCTCAGCCCCTACAACTGAGGCTGCCTCCCGTCAGCTCAGGCCCTCAGTTGTGACAGTCCCTACAACTGAGGCTGCCTCCCGTCAGCTCAGGCCCTCAGTTGTGACAACCCTAGAATAATTACAACATACAAGACAGGGCCAGTGTACATTGATTTTACTGCACCCTATAGTAATTACAGCACACATGACAAGGCCAGTGTACATTGATTTTCACTGCACCCTAGAATAATTACAGCATACAAGACAGGGCCAGTGTACATTGATTTTCACTGCACCCTAGGATAATTACAGCATACAAGATAGGGCCAGTATGCATGGATTTTCACTGCACCCTAGAATTATTACAGTATACAAGACAGGGCCAGTGAACATTGACTTTCACTGCACCCCTGAATTTTTACAACATACAGGGCCAGTGTAATGTTATTTGAACAGCAACACCCCAATATTTTACAGCATACAGCAGTGTGGTTTTAATTTTTAACAATTGCACCCCAAAATTTGTATAACATACAGGGTCAGTGTAATGTAATTTGAACAGCAACACCCCTATATTTTACAGCATACAGCAGTGTGCTTTTATTTTTTAATTGCACCCCTGAATTTTTACAACATACAGGGCCAGCAGCACCCAATATTTTACAGCATACAGTAGTGTGCTTTTACTTTTTAACAACTGCACCCCTGAATTTTTACAACATACAGGGCCAGTGTAATGTTATTTGAACAGCAACACCCCAATATTTTACAGCATACAAGAGCAGTGTGCTTTTAATTTTTAACAACTGCATCTCTGAATTTTTACAACATACAGGGCAAGCAGCACCCCTATATTTTACAGCATACAGCAGTGTGCTTTTAGTTTTTAACTGCACCCCTGAATTTTTACAACATACAGGGCCAGCAGCATCTTAATATTTTACAGCATACAGGAGCATTGTGCTTTTCATTTTTATCAACTGAACCCCTGAAATTTTTACATACTAGCATACAGGAGGACGGTGCCCCTGCACCCTATACAACACAGTGACAGCCATGACAGCAACATCCATGTATAGCTGAAGCACATGAAACACCAGTGACAGCCAGTGACAGCCAGGACAGCAAGGACAGCACCCCTAACACAGCACAGGTACACCACAGTGACCACAGCAGCACTCCTACAGAGCACACACTAACCCCACCCGACACCACCACCCACAGAGAGACAGAGGTCTGTCTCCCTCACTCTCCAAGTCCAGAGTGAAAATTGGGATGACGCGCGGCTGTTTATATTGAATACAAAACCTGCGAGATTCCGACAAGCGGGATGATGACGTTTTGCCTCATTCTGGTTTCTGAGTCTGGCGGGAAGTCCAGAGTCAGACTCGGACCCGGACTCGGAGCATAAAGTTCGGGGGGGTTCGGTTCTCAGGGAACTGAACACGCTCATCTCTATGTAATACACAATTTTACATACTGTACTGTATTTCAATTTCAGATCTTTTACAGATTTATAGCATTTTTTTTTTAATTATTTTTTTTGCTCATGTTCTGCTCAGTTTTGCCTTGACACTTTATATTCGGATTTATTTTTAATCATTTTCAAGATTCCAACAGAGAAATAAAAATAACATAACAAGAAATATCAACACTAGCAAACAAATAACACAAAAATAATAGGTTAAATGTGGCTAGTGAGATGTAGAGAATATCATTTTATTAATATGACTATGACCTAAAATATAATTTATCTCATCAGGGGGTGTTGAGTATAGTCATTTTCAGTACGCAGCAACAACAATAACCAAATAGGATTTATGTTCAGTCGATCTATATTTGTTTCCAAAGCAAAATGTATTTATAGTGGAGAGGACTCGGAAGGGTGGATGGAGTACTGTGTTTTGGCAATAACCACAGGTGGGGTAGATGGAGAGATCCATTTTGCGAACCTTCATAAAAATACATAGTTTAATAAATAAACAAACTTCAAACCACTATATGCTGTAGAAATTATATTGACAAAAAGTAGTGCGGAAATATAATTAATCACAACTCCTGTATATTAATATTTTACATAGTTTAATAAATAAACAAACTTCAAACCACTATATGCTGTAGAAATTATATTGACAAAAAGTAGTGCGGAAATATAATTAATCACAACTCCTGTATATTAATACTTTTACCTCATTAAGACTTTATATTCTTTTTATTTATTTATGTTAAACTATTTCAACAGAAAAATTAAATAACATAAAGATAGGAGATATCAAAATTAAAATAACAAACAACAATGAATGTATGTTAAATGTGGGTAGTGAAATGTAGTGAGTATTGTTTTTTTCAATACACTATTAAATATATTAAAATTAGTGATGTGCACCGGAAATTTTTCGGGTTTTGTGTTTTGGTTTTGGATTCGGCTCCGCGGCCGTGTTTTGGATTCGGACGCGTTTTGGCAAAACCTCCCTGAAATTTTTTTGTCGGATTCGGGTGTGTTTTGGATTCGGGTGCTTTTTTACAAAAAACCCTCAAAAACAGCTTAAATCATAGAATTTGGGGGTCATTTTGATACCATAGTATTATTAACCTCAATAACCATAATTTCCATTCATTTTCAGTCCATTCTGAACACCTCACACCTCACAATATTATTTTTAGTCCCAAAACTTCCACCGAGGTCGCTGGATGACTAAGCTAAGCAACCCAAGTGGCCGACACAAACACCTGGCCCATCTAGGAGTGGCACTGCAGTGTCAGACAGGATGGCACTTCAAAAAAATAGTCCCCAAACAGCACATGATGCAAAGAAAAAAAGAGGCGCAATGAGGTAGCTGTGTGACTAAGCTAAGCGACACAAGTGGCCGACACAAACACCTTGCCCATCTAGGAGTGGCACTGCAGTGTCAGACAGGATGGCACTTAAAAAAAATAGTCCCCAAACAGCACATGATGCAAAGAAAAAAAGAGGCGCAATGAGGTAGCTGTGTGACTAAGCTAAGCGACACAAGTGGCCGACACAAACACCTGGCCCATCTAGGAGTGGCACTGCAGTGTCAGACAGGATGGCACTTCAAAAAAATAGTCCCCAAACAGCACATGATGCAAAGAAAAAAAGAGGCGCAATGAGGTAGCTGTGTGACTAAGCTAAGCGACACAAGTGGCCGACACAAACACCTGGCCCATCTAGGAGTGGCACTGCAGTGTCAGACAGGATGGCACTTCAAAAAAATAGTCCCCAAACAGGACATGATGCAAAGAAAAAAAGAGGCGCAATGAGGTAGCTGTGTGACTAAGCTAAGTGACCCAAGTGGCCGACACAAACACCTGGCCCATCTAGGAGTGGCACTGCAGTGTCAGACAGGATGGCACTTATAAAAATAGTCCCCAAACAGCACATGAAAAATGAAAGAAAAAAGAGGTGCAAGATGGAATTGTCCTTGGGAACTCCCACCCACCCTTATGTTGTATAAACAGGACATGCACACTTTAACAAACCCATCATTTCAGCGACAGGGTCTGCCACACGACTGTGACTGAAATGACTGGTTGGTTTGGGCCCCCACCAAAAAAAAGAAGCAATCAATCTCTCCTTGCACAAACTGGCTCTACAGAAGCAAGATGTCCACCTCCTCCTCTTCCTCCGATTCCTCACCTCTTTCACTGTGTACATCCCCCTCCTCACAGATTATTAATTCGTCCCCACTGGAATCCACCATCTCAGGTCCCTGTGTACTTTCAGGAGGCAATTGCTGGTGAATGTCTCCACGGAGGAATTGATTATAATTCATTTTGATGAACATCATCTTCTCCACATTTTCTGGATAGTATACTTGACGACACAGGTATGGATGGATAGTTTACTTGACGACACAGAGGTAGTTAGAGCAGTGGCCTACTGCACCGTACTGCTATATATTATATATTGGTGGTCAGCAAACTGTGCAAAACTGAAGTGCACCACAGGTATGGATAGATAGTATACTTGACGACACAGAGGTAGGTAGAGCAGTGGCCTACTGTACCATACTGCTATATATTATATACTGGTGGTCAGCAAAATGTGCAAAACTGAAATGCACCACAGGTATGGATGGATAGTATACTTGACGACACAGAGGTAGGTAGAGCAGTGGCCTACTGTACCGTACTGCTATATATTATATACTGGTGGTCAGCAAACTGTGCAAAACTGAAATGCATCACAGGTATGGATGGATAGTATACTTGATGACACAGAGGTAGGTAGAGCAGTGGACTACTGTACCGTACTGCTATATATTATATACTGGTGGTCAGCAAACTGTGCAAAACTGAAATGCACCACAGGTATGGATGGATAATATACTTGACGACACAGAGGTAGGTAGAGCAGTGGCCTACTGTACTGTACTGCTAAATATTATATACTGGTGGTCAGCAAACTGTGCAAAACTGAAATGCACCACAGGTATGGATGGATAGTATACTTGACGACACAGAGGAAGGTAGAGCAGTGGCCTTCTGTACCGTACTGCTATATATTATATACTGGTGGTCAGCAAACTGTGCAAAACTGAAGTGCACCACAGGTATGGATGGATAGTATACTTGACGACACAGAGGTAGGTAGAGCAGTGGCCTACTGTACCATACTGCTATATATTATATACTGGTGGTCAGCAAAATGTGCAAAACTGAAATGCACCACAGGTATGGATGGATAGTATACTTGACGACACAGAGGTAGGTAGAGCAGTGGCCTACTGTACCGTACTGCTATATATTATATACCGGTTGTCAGCAAACTGTGCAAAACTGAAATGCATCACAGGTATGGATGGATAGTATACTTGATGACACAGAGGTAGGTAGAGCAGTGGCCTACTGTACCATACTGCTAAATATTATATACTGGTGGTCAGCAAACTGTGCAAAACTTAAATGCACCACAGGTATGGATGGATAGTATACTTGACGACACAGAGGTAGGTAGAGCAGTGGCCTACTGTACCGTACTGCTATATATACAGTTATACTGGTGGTCAGCAAAATTCTGCACTGTCCTCCTACTATATACTACAATGCAGCACAGATATGGAGCGTTTTTCAGGCAGAGAACATATAATACTGGTGGTCACTGGTCAGCAAAACTCTGCACTGTCCTCCTACTATATAATACTGCTGGTCCCCAGTCCCCACAATAAAGCAATTAGCACACTGAGCACAGATATTTGCAGCACACTGAGCACAGATATGGAGCGTTTTTCAGGCAGAGAACATATAATACTGGTGGTCACTGGTCAGCAAAACTCTGCACTGTCCTCCTACTATATAATACTGCTGGTCCCCAGTCCCCACAATAAAGCAATTAGCACACTGAGCACAGATATATGCAGCACACTGAGCACAGATATGGAGCGTTTATCAGGCAGAGAACGTAGATATTTGCAGCACACTGAGCACAGATATTTGCAGCACACTAAGCACAGATATTTGCAGCACACTGAGCACAGATATTTGCAGCACACTGAACATAGAAACTGAGAGGACGCCAGCCACGTCCTCTCACGATCATCTCCAATGCACTAGTGAAAAATGGTGTTGACGAGCGGCTCCTTATATAGAATACGAATCTCGCGAGAATCCGACCGCGGGATGATGACATTCGGGCGCGCTCGGGTTAACCGAGCAAGGCGGTAGGATCCGAGTCTGCTCGGACCCGTGCAAAAAAGGGTGAAGTTCGTGGGGGTTCGGATCCCAAGGAACCGAACCCGCTCATCACTAGTAGTGACCAGGTGGAATTGCACCCTTTATATGCTTCAGAAAATGGAGGAATAGCAACACCTACTCAAGAAGCTACAGTATAACATAGGGAGAGGAGAGAGAATATTCCTTACTCCAGCAAACTGGAGAATACGCTCTGTTTTATGCAAGCTACTGAACTCATTTAAAGTAGCAACCAATGAAATATGGTAAAAAACTCATGTTCATAAAAATAAAATACAAATTCCATGAGGAAGTCCTTTGTTGCTCAATGCAACAATGTACAAATACTTCTGTAATGGTGGATTCCAGTGTTGCCAATTTTATATTTTTCGGCAGTAAACTTTCCCTGTATTAGAGGTAATGGTTTTTTTTTTTTACATTGTAAAGTATTGTTTTGATTTCAGATGCTCTTTCTTAAACACTCTGTGCCCTTAAGCACTGGCTTTAGTTGATGTTGAAGTACTGCATACTAATATCACGATCATCATGACTGACAGCAGCCACAGCACTGCTACTTGGTTGCTGCTTCTGCTCTTCTATCAACTGATTGTTATCCATACTGACTCTGTGCTTATATTTACTAATGCAGTGGCCCGGCACCTACTGAGCTTTATTGAACACATATACAGATGTAGCCATGCTCATCTTTGCTGCGATGCAGCACACTGCAAGACGGCTTTATGCATGGCATGCTGGACTTTGATTATTGGCAGCAGGCAATCGCTCCATTAGCTACTTTAATACCATTAGGAATTAAAGGAGCAATCGCCAGCTGCAAATAGTCACAGCCCAGCGTGCCATGCAGAAAGCCATTTTGCAGCATGCTGCATCGCAGAAAAGATGAGCATGTCTATATCTGTAAGTTATACAAAAAATAAATAAGAAACAGCTTTTTTGTAGAGATGAGCGGGTTCGGATTTAACGCCAGAATTAACGCCTGTTCGCTTTTATCCGGATTTTTCCTATTGGCTATCCAAGACACGTGACATCTGTGAGCCAATAAGATGCCATCTTTTGAACCAAGTAAATCCGAGTAAAACCAAACCCGCTCATCTCTACTTTTTTGTTGTTTTTTCACAAATGACAAAAACTTCACAAAAAATATTTGCGGGTACCAGTGGGCACTGTGCAGCAATAAAGGGTTAATGCTGCTCTGTATTATTAGCTCTGAGGTGCAATGTAGGTAATGGGCACTCACAAAAAACACTAGTGTGCACCAAGGGTTAATGCTCAGCACCAGTATAACACACTTATACCCCTTTTCCACTAGCTCTAAAAACACGGGTAAATGCGCGGGGGCACGCATTTACCCATGTTTTTTTTCTAGTGGAAATGCCCCCTCCCCCCTGCAAATTCCAGGCAACCTACCCGGGTAGCTTGCCGGGTTGAACACGTGTTCAACCCGTTAAGCTGTGTAGTATAAACGGAAGCCGTGTCGATGCGACATGGCTCCCATTCACAGTGTATGGAAGGGCGGTGCTGGGAGATCATGTGATCTCCCAGCGCCGCCCCTGCCGCGTCAGCAGCAGCATCACCAACCCGGCAATATGCCGGGTTGGTGAGCTCAGTGTAGAAGGGGGCTCTAGCACGGGTTGCAGCCGTGTCAGGCTCCTGGCTGCGACCTGTGCTAGGAAGTAGAAAAGGTGTATTAGACAATACAGATGTAACTTCCTGCACTATAAAAATGAAAAAGAGCCTCAGTGAGGAGTGGACAGTCACATAGGTCAGCTCAGCAGTCATCAGCACGCAGCACTCCTGTGTAATATGGCACCCGATTCACTGCAGGAAAACATGCAAGATCTGCTGCCGGGAATATTACGTTTTGTCTCGTTTTGGAATATGAGCAAGGTGGGAAAACCAGAGCCAGCACTCTGATTCCCTATGAAAGTAGAAGCTGTGGTGGGCTCAGTTTTCTGTAAACCGAGCATGCACATCTCTAAACACAAGATACATTTGCCAAGGACCTGACTGATACCCATACCTCCCAACTTTGGCATCAGCTGAGGAGGGACACAACCGCGCACAGAAGAGTGCGCCCTATTTTAGGGTGCGTGACCTAACAAAAAGGGGGCGTGGCAAGTGCCGCGATCGCAAGCCACGCCCTCGTTTTTGTCATTATGGGGGCATGAACAGCGCTATGAGAGCTGCTGGTCATGCCCCCTGTCCCTCTCTGCCGTGAATAGATGCTGTGCTCATGCGCACAGCATCTATTCACCGCTGCTCTCCTCAGAGAAGCGAGTGACAGGAAGGGATCTCCCAACTGCCCCCCACCTGTGGGACACTGCGACCCGCAGGTGGGACAGCGGGACAGACCATGCAAAACGGGACTGTCCTGCCAACATCGGTACAATTGGGAGGTATGCTGATACCTATCAGGCATATTGAATCAAGAGCCTGATGAGGAAACATTCCTCTGCATAAATAGTAAATGTGTATTTTGAAAGCAAAACAAAATTTTAAAAACATTGGTGCACTGTAAGTTAATGTGAGGCAAATGGCAGATATGCCACTCATGCAGACCACCACGCAGCTTGTGACGATTGCCACTTTCGCACATGCTTGCATTTTATGCCTTCAATTTCAGATAAAATTGCTTTTTCAGCCCCTTAGTGTTCTTTGACAGGATTTCTGTAATAATAGTAATTCAGTGTGTACTTTATGGGATAATAAAAATCCATTATTCTATAATAAAGGAATTTAAATAAATAAAGTCAAATAAAATAGAAGACAGGAATAAAAAAGACATTAGCGCAGTAAATCCTTATACACAATGTATAAGGGAGGAGCATTCAAATTTAAGTAGAAGGAAAATCACTCTGGATGGTGTCTTTTGATTCTGGGAAAGTCTAAATGACAGCACAAGTATAGTAAGCTGATCCTCATAGCACTACCTCTGCAAGTGTTTCTGGTCACAAGTCCACAGCACAGGTTATAAAGCAGGGATGGGGAACCTTCGGCCCTCCAGATGTTGTTGAAATACACATCCCAGCATGCCCTGCAACAGTTTTAGCATGGCCAAATAGCAAAACTGTAGCAAGGCATGCTGGTATGTGTAGTTCAACAACAGCTGGAGGGCCGAAGGTTCCCCATCCCTGTTATAAAGGGTCCGACTCCCAACGTGTCTGATTGGAGCAATTTTAAATACAAACTGAATTCTTACACAAAGTCCAGCATAGAAAATAAAATATATTTTCATTAATCAAAAAAATATACTGTATGAATAAAAACAGTATTTGTTAAATATATATATGTAAGACAATTGTGTTCTTTCAAAAATGCTTAATGGGGATTACTAATTAAAAGAGTACTGTAAACTGCTATCATGTTCATGGGCCGCTAATTAGCCCCAGTAATTCAGCAATAACTAGTGATAGGAGGCTTTCTTTCATTAACAGAATCCATGTCATTAAGGGGTCTATTCATCATTATATAATTATCACTAGTGATAATTATATTTTAAACTGGCGTGTTTAAACAGACTTTCGGAGGCATTGATCATGCCTCATTGCCTAAAGTTTCACTTCCGAATGCGCAGAGCGGACCTGACTGGCGGCTTCGCAGAGGACCGCAGGAGAAGACAGCATCACCAGAACTCTGGATTCCAGATCGCTTCACCGGAAAGTTAATGAATTCTTTATCATAAAATTGCTTTCTCATTTATATTTGTTCTTTAGCTATTTAACGAATAGGTTTGAGTGTAAAGCGTCTGTTTTTTCCTTTGTTGCTCCTCTCCCTGATAACACATCGAGATCATTCATACCTCATTATCTTTCTAGATCACTAAGATATACAATACTGAAAATGCGATTCAAATTAATCCAGTAGTTTTTGCGTGATGCCAGACAAACATATAAACAGACCAAAATTCAGAAAAAAATTATTTAGTCTCAATGCTCATAAACAGTCCCTAGATTTATATTTCTCAAGAAAAATTGCTACGTACAGACACAACCCTTACAGTTTAATGACATGATGATGATAGATAGATAGATAGATAGATAGATAGATATAGAAACAGTAGGGTAGGGAACAAGCACCTAATAATGTAGTATCTTCATATTCAATGGCAACACACAAATATAATATAGGTGGTACCCATACCAAGTACTCCTAATGTCATAAGCCTGTAGTCAGATCTTTACTGAAACAGCTTCCACAACACATGTCCAATATCAGAAGAAACACAAGAAGGCACAAAAATAGTGTAATATAGTTACAAGAAGGTGGCCAATAAGGGAAACAGTTGTCTGTGTACCTTATAATAATAATTATCTCGTATATAACAGAATTGGTCCTTTTTGAAATATGGCTCTTTCAGCAAAACCTCTTATTCTCTGTATACATGAAAAACCATATGTGGAAATCTCTCCTCAATAGATATAATCCCAAACTACACACACCATTACCATTACAAGTACTTCTCTGAGGAAGCCGCTGAACTTGCTAAAGGTGGAGAAACGCGTAAGAGGCTATCACCACTCATCCGGTACCGGTCTGAATTTCCAACTTCCTGCAAGCACCTTCACCTCTGTTTGGACACTCCAGATATGGCACCTATAATGGGATAATTAAAGCATCAGGAGCCAGGAAAAACCATTACATGGGACTAAAGGAATAAGCAGGTTTTTTCATCTATATATCAGTGAGGATCACTGTTACTGTTTTTTAAACCAAAATATTAGAAACAGCATGCTGTACTAACCACTAACATTACCTCTGACGGCTGTTGCAAATAGTCAGCCACTAATAGTGACATTAATCACTGCTCTGCTAACTCTTTCTAATTATAAAAAGTCAAGAGACTAACTAATTAGTTGAACTGGAAAAGCTTGCGTTTTAACCATTAATAATACGGCTTGGAATTAAAAGGGCACTTTATTATATGCTTTGCAGGACTGACCGGCACGTACAATGAGATTTGTTATTAATTACTATTGAAATAATTTTTTCTTTTAAATTAAGAAAGGTACATATCTTTTTAATAAGTGCTGATATTGGTGTGTGTAGTTTGTGTTTTGAGGGTAGAGTACTCTCCCTTTGTAACAGCTGCTATTAATCAGTGTGTTCCTTTTTGGTAATTTATGTGCACCTCCTATACCTGGCAACCAGCGCCGAGACATTCTGTTTGTTCACAGATATAATCCCAGCATAGATTCTCGATCTCAAAATAAGAAAGAATATTGCATAGTGTAACACTGTCGTCATGAGAGATGCACCATGCAAGCAGTCATGTGCGTACCTTTATAAATATAAAAACCACATGTAGAGGTATTTCCTCAAATGATGTACTCTGTACAATCCTCCATATTCTCAGATCAGCAAATTCATCCCAAATAATAGGAGGGCAGACTTCATATAAGTCAAAGATAACCAAAGTACCTCTTTGATTTGTTTGCAAAAATTTGTAATACATTTTTTTAAACAATAAACAAGATAAAAATATATTAAAAAAAGTAATAATTAGCTTAAAAGAAGTTTCTCAATTGAAAAAGACTTAACGCATTTCACCAATAAATGGCTTCCTCAGGAGTACAATTTGTATGCAGAGGGGGTATTTTTATACCTACTAGTAACATTGTTAATTAAAAAATTATTGAATCATTGACACTTCCTGTCCGCGCTCCCGCCGGAACTGGAAGTTCAGGCGCGTCAGAAGTCCACCCCTCCCATGTAATGCACAGAGAAACAGGCCTACAATAGACGGGGGACTCCCGGGCGGAGCCATTATTCTGGTTTGATACCAGGCCATCACTAGTTTGTAATACTACAGTACACCAAAGGGAACATAATAAATACTCACTACAGCCTAAAAATACTTTTAACTAGAGATGTGCACCGGAAATTTTTCGCGTTTTGTGTTTTGGTTTTGGGTTCGGTTCCGCGGCCGTGTTTTGGATTCGGACGCATTTTGGCAAAACCTCACCGAAATTTTTTTGTCGGATTCGGGTGTGTTTTGGATTCGGGTGTTTTTTTTTAAAAAACCATAAAAAACAGCTTAAATCATAGAATTTGGGGGTCATTTTGATCCCATAGTATTATTAACCTCAATGACCATAATTTCCACTCATTTCCAGTCTATTCTGAACACCTCACACCTCACAATATTATTTTTAGTCATAAAATTTGCACCAAGGTCGCTGGATGGCTAAGCTAAGCGACACAAGTGGCCGACACAAACACCTGGCCCATCTAGGAGTGGCACTGCAGTGTCAGGCAGGATGGCCCTTCAAAAAAATTGTCCCCAAACAGCACATGATGCAAAGAAAAAAAGAGGCGCACCAAGGTGGCTGTGAGACTAAGCTAAGCGACACAAGTGGCCGACACAAACACCTGGCCCATCTAGGAGTGGCACTGCAGTGTCAATAAAGACAGGATGGCACTTCCAAAAAATTGTCCCCAAACAGCACATGATGCAAAGAAAAAAAGAGGCGCACCAAGGTGGCTGTGTGACTAAGCTAAGCGACACAAGTGGCCGACACAAACACCTGGCCCATCTAGGAGTGGCACTGCAGTGTCAATCAAGACAGGATGGCACTTCCAAAAAATTGTCCCCAAACAGCACATGATGCAAAGAAAAAAAGAGGCGCACCAAGGTGGCTGTGTGACTAAGCTAAGCGACACAAGTGGCCGACACAAACACCTGGCCCATCTAGGAGTGGCACTGCAGTGTCAGGCAGGATGGCCCTTCCAAAAAATTGTCCCCAAACAGCACATGATGCAAAGAATAAAAGAGGCGCACCAAGGTGGCTGTGTGACTAAGCTAAGCGACACAAGTGGCCGACACAAACACCTGGCCCATCTAGGAGTGGCACTGCAGTGTCAATCAAGACAGGATGGCACTTCCAAAAAATTGTCCCCAAACAGCACATGATGCAAAGAAAAAAAGAGGCGCACCAAGGTGGCTGTGTGACTAAGCTAAGCGACACAAGTGGCCGACACAAACACCTGGCTCATCTAGGAGTGGCACTGCAGTGTCAGGAAGGACAGGATGGCACTTCCAAAAAATTGTCCCCAAACAGCACATGATGCAAAGAAAAAAAAAGGCGCACCAAGGTGGCTGTGTGACTAAGCTAAGCGACACAAGTGGCCGACACAAACACCTGGCCCATCTAGGAGTGGCACTGCAGTGTCAGGCAGGACGGCCCTTCCAAAAAATTGTCCCCAAACAGCACATGATGCAAAGAAAAAAGAGGCACACCAAGGTGGCGGTGTGACTAAGCTAAGCGACACAAGTGGCCGACACAAACACCTGGCCCATCTAGGAGTGGCACTGCAGTGTCAGGCAGGATGGCCCTTCCAAAAAATTGTCCCCAAACAGCACATGATGCAAAGAATAAAAGAGGCGCACCAAGGTGGCTGTGTGACTAAGCTAAGCGACACAAGTGGCCGACACAAACACCTGGCCCATCTAGGAGTGGCACTGCAGTGTCAATCAAGACAGGATGGCACTTCCAAAAAATTGTCCCCAAACAGCACATGATGCAAAGAAAAAAAGAGGCGCACCAAGGTGGCTGTGTGACTAAGCTAAGCGACACAAGTGGCCGACACAAACACCTGGCTCATCTAGGAGTGGCACTGCAGTGTCAGGAAGGACAGGATGGCACTTCCAAAAAATTGTCCCCAAACAGCACATGATGCAAAGAAAAAAAGAGGCGCACCAAGGTGGCTGTGTGACTAAGCTAAGCGACACAAGTGGCCGACACAAACACCTGGCCCATCTAGGAGTGGCACTGCAGTGTCAATCAAGACAGGATGGCACTTCCAAAAAATTGTCCCCAAACAGCACATGATGCAAAGAAAAAAAGAGGCGCACCAAGGTGGCTGTGTGACTAAGCTAAGCGACACAAGTGGCCGACACAAACACCTGGCCCATCTAGGAGTGGCACTGCAGTGTCAATCAAGACAGGATGGCACTTCCAAAAAATTGTCCCCAAACAGCACATGATGCAAAGAAAAAAAGAGGCGCACCAAGGTGGCTGTGTGACTAAGCTAAGCGACACAAGTGGCCGACACAAACACCTGGCCCATCTAGGAGTGGCACTGCAGTGTCAGGCAGGATGGCCCTTCCAAAAAATTGTCCCCAAACAGCACATGATGCAAAGAATAAAAGAGGCGCACCAAGGTGGCTGTGTGACTAAGCTAAGCGACACAAGTGGCCGACACAAACACCTGGCCCATCTAGGAGTGGCACTGCAGTGTCAATCAAGACAGGATGGCACTTCCAAAAAATTGTCCCCAAACAGCACATGATGCAAAGAAAAAAAGAGGCGCACCAAGGTGGCTGTGTGACTAAGCTAAGCGACACAAGTGGCCGACACAAACACCTGGCTCATCTAGGAGTGGCACTGCAGTGTCAGGAAGGACAGGATGGCACTTCCAAAAAATTGTCCCCAAACAGCACATGATGCAAAGAAAAAAAGAGGCGCACCAAGGTGGCTGTGTGACTAAGCTAAGCGACACAAGTGGCCGACACAAACACCTGGCCCATCTAGGAGTGGCACTGCAGTGTCAGGCAGGACGGCCCTTCCAAAAAATTGTCCCCAAACAGCACATGATGCAAAGAAAAAAGAGGCACACCAAGGTGGCTGTGTGACTAAGCTAAGCGACACAAGTGGCCGACACAAACACCTGGCCCATCTAGGAGTGGCACTGCAGTGTCAGGCAGGATGGCCCTTCCAAAAAATTGTCCCCAAACAGCACATGATGCAAAGAATAAAAGAGGCGCACCAAGGTGGCTGTGTGACTAAGCTAAGCGACACAAGTGGCCGACACAAACACCTGGCCCATCTAGGAGTGGCACTGCAGTGTCAATCAAGACAGGATGGCACTTCCAAAAAATTGTCCCCAAACAGCACATGATGCAAAGAAAAAAAGAGGCGCACCAAGGTGGCTGTGTGACTAAGCTAAGCGACACAAGTGGCCGACACAAACACCTGGCTCATCTAGGAGTGGCACTGCAGTGTCAGGAAGGACAGGATGGCACTTCCAAAAAATTGTCCCCAAACAGCACATGATGCAAAGAAAAAAAGAGGCGCACCAAGGTGGCTGTGTGACTAAGCTAAGCGACACAAGTGGCCGACACAAACACCTGGGCCATCTAGGAGTGGCACTGCAGTGTCAATCAAGACAGGATGGCACTTCCAAAAAATTGTCCCCAAACAGCACATGATGCAAAGAAAAAAAGAGGCGCACCAAGGTGGCTGTGTGACTAAGCTAAGCGACACAAGTGGCCGACACAAACACCTGGCCCATCTAGGAGTGGCACTGCAGTGTCAGGCAGGATGGCCCTTCCAAAAAATTGTCCCCAAACAGCACATGATGCAAAGAATAAAAGAGGCGCACCAAGGTGGCTGTGTGACTAAGCTAAGCGACACAAGTGGCCGACACAAACACCTGGCCCATCTAGGAGTGGCACTGCAGTGTCAATCAAGACAGGATGGCACTTCCAAAAAATTGTCCCCAAACAGCACATGATGCAAAGAAAAAAAGAGGCGCACCAAGGTGGCTGTGTGACTAAGCTAAGCGACACAAGTGGCCGACACAAACACCTGGCTCATCTAGGAGTGGCACTGCAGTGTCAGGAAGGACAGGATGGCACTTCCAAAAAATTGTCCCCAAACAGCACATGATGCAAAGAAAAAAAGAGGCGCACCAAGGTGGCTGTGGGACTAAGCTAAGCGACACAAGTGGCCGACACAAACACCTGGCTCATCTAGGAGTGGCACTGCAGTGTCAGGCAGGACGGCCCTTCCAAAAAATTGTCCCCAAACAGCACATGATGCAAAGAAAAAAGAGGCACACCAAGGTGGCTGTGTGACTAAGCTAAGCGACACAAGTGGCCGACACAAACACCTGGCCCATCTAGGAGTGGCACTGCAGTGTCAATCAAGACAGGATGGCACTTCCAAAAAATTGTCCCCAAACAGCACATGATGCAAAGAAAAAAAGAGGCGCACCAAGGTGGCTGTGTGACTAAGCTAAGCGACACAAGTGGCCGACACAAACACCTGGCTCATCTAGGAGTGGCACTGCAGTGTCAGGCAGGACAGGATGGCACTTCCAAAAAATTGTCCCCAAACAGCACATGATGCAAAGAAAAAAAGAGGCGCACCAAGGTGGCTGTGTGACTAAGCTAAGCGACACAAGTGGCCGACACAAACACCTGGCCCATCTAGGAGTGGCACTGCAGTGTCAGGCAGGACGGCCCTTCCAAAAAATTGTCCCCAAACAGCACATGATGCAAAGAAAAAAGAGGTGCACCAAGGTGGCTGTGTGACTAAGCTAAGCGACACAAGTGGCCGACACAAACACCTGGCCCATCTAGGAGTGGCACTGCAGTGTCAATCAAGACAGGATGGCACTTCCAAAAAATTGTCCCCAAACAGAACATGATGCAAAGAAAAAAAGAGGCGCACCAAGGTGGCTGTGTGACTAAGCTAAGCGACACAAGTGGCCGACACAAACACCTGGCCCATCTAGGAGTGGCACTGCAGTGTCAGGCAGGATGGCCCTTCCAAAAAATTGTCCCCAAACAGCACATGATGCAAAGAAAAAAAGAGGTGCACCAAGGTGGCTGTGTGACTAAGCTAAGCGACACAAGTGGCCGACACAAACACCTGGCCCATCTAGGAGTGGCACTGCAGTGTCAATCAAGACAGGATGGCCCTTCCCAAAAATTGTCCCCAAACAGCACATGATGCAAAGAAAAAAAGAGGCGCACCAAGGTGGCTGTGTGACTAAGCTAAGCGACACAAGTGGCTGACACAAACACCTGGCCCATCTAGGAGTGGCACTGCAGTGTCAATCAAGACAGGATGGCCCTTCCAAAAATTTGTCCCCAAACAGCACATGATGCAAAGAAAAAAAGAAGCGCACCAAGGTGGCTGTGTGACTAAGCTAAGCGACACAAGTGGTCGACACAAACACCTGGCCCATCTAGGAGTGGCACTGCAGTGTCAGGCAGGATGGCCCTTCCAAAAAATTGTCCCCAAACAGCACATGATGCAAAGAAAAATGAAAGAAAAAAGAGGTGCAAGATGGAATTGTCCTTGGGCCCTCCCACCCACCCTTATGTTGTATAAACAGGACATGCACACTTTAACGAACCCATCATTTCAGCGACAGGGTCTGCCACACGACTGTGACTGAAATGACTGGTTGGTTTGTGCCCCCACCAAAAAAGAAGCAATCAATCTCTCCTTGCACAAACTGGCTCTACAGAGGCAAGATGTCCACCTCATCATCATCCTCCGATTCCTCACCCCTTTCATTGTGTACATCCCCCTCCTCACAGATTATTAATTTGTCCCCACTGGAATCCACCATCTCAGGTCCCCGTGTACTTTCTGGAGGCAATTGCTGCTGGTGAATGTCTCCACGGAGGAATTAATTATAATTAATTTTGATGAACATCATCTTCTCCACATTTTCTGGAAGTAACCTCGTACGCCGATTGCTGACAAGGTGAGCGGCTGCACTAAACATTCTTTCGGAGTACACACTGGAGGGAGGGAAACTTAGGTAGAATAAAGCCAGTTTGTGCAAGGGCCTCCAAATTGCCTCTTTTTCCTGCCAGTATACGTACGGACTGTCTGATGTGCCTACTTGGATGCGGTCACTCATATAATCCTCCACCATTCTTTCCATGGTGAGAGAATCATATGCAGTGACAGTAGATGACATGTCAGTAATCATTGGCAGGTCCTTCAGTCCGGACCAGATGTCAGCACTCGCTCCAGACTGCCCTGCATCACCGCCAGCGAGTGGGCTAGGAATTCTTAGCCTTTTCCTCGCACCCCCAGTTGCGGGAGAATGTGAAGGAGGAGATGTTGACGGGTAACGTTCCGCTTGACTTGACAATTTTCTCACCAGCAGGTCTTTGAACCTATGCAGACTTGTGTCTGCCGGAAAGAGAGATACAACGTAGGTTTTAAATCTAGGATCGAGCACGGTGGCCAAAATGTAGTGCTCTGATTTCAACAGATTGACCACCCGTGAATCCTGGTTAAGCGAATTAAGGGCTCCATCCACAAGTCCCACATGCCTAGCGGAATCGCTCTGTTTTAGCTCCTCCTTCAATGTCTCCAGCTTCTTCTGCAAAAGCCTGATGAGGGGAATGACCTGACTCAGGCTGGCAGTGTCTGAACTGACTTCACGTGTGGCAAGTTCAAAGGGTTGCAGAACCTAGCACAACGTTGAAATCATTCTCCACTGCGCTTGAGTCAGGTGCATTCCCCCTCCTTTGCCTATATCGTGGGCAGATGTATAGGCTTGAATGGCCTTTTGCTGCTCCTCCATCCTCTGAAGCATATAGAGGGTTGAATTCCACCTCGTTACCACCTCTTGCTTCAGATGATGGCAGGGCAGGTTCAGGAATGTTTGGTGGTGCTCCAGTCTTCTGTACGCGGTGCCTGAATGCCGAAAGTGGCCCGCAATTCTTCGGGCCACCGACAGCATCTCTTGCACGCCCCTGTCGTTTTTTAAATAATTCTGCACCACCAAATTCAAGGTATGTGCAAAACATGGGACGTGCTGGAATTTGCCCAGATGTAATGCACGCACAATATTGCTGGCGTTGTCCGATGTCACAAATCCCCAGGAGAGTCCAATTGGGGTAAGCCATTCTGCGATGATCTTCCTCAGTTGCCGTAAGAGGTTGTCAGCTGTGTGCCTATTCTGGAAAGCGGTGATACAAAGCGTAGCCTGCCTAGGAACGAGTTGGCGTTTGCGAGATGCTGCTACTGGTGCCGCCGCTGCTGTTCTTGCTGTGGGAGGCAATACATCTACCCAGTGGGCTGTCACAGTCATATAGTCCTGAGTCTGCCCTGCTCCACTTGTCCATATGTCCGTGGTTAAGTGGACATTGGGTACAACTGCATTTTTTAGGACACTGGTGAGTCTTTTTCTGAGGTCTGTGTACATTTTCGGTATCGCCTGCCTAGAGAAATGGAACCTAGATGGTATTTGGTACCGGGGACACAGTACCTCAATCAAGTCTATAGTTGCCTCTGAATTAACGATGGATACTGGAACCACGTTTCTCACCGCCCAGGCTGCCAAGGCCTGAGTTATCTGCTTTGCAGCAGGATGACTGCTGTGATATTTCATCTTCCTCGCAAAGGACTGTTGGACAGTCAATTGCTTACTGGAAGTAGTACAAGTGGTCTTCCGACTTCCCCTCTGGGATGACCATCGACTCCCAGCAGCAACAACAGCAGCGCCAGCAGCAGTAGGCGTTACACTCAAGGATGCATCGGAGGAATCCCAGGCAGGAGAGGACTCGTCAGACTTGACAGTGACATGGCCTGCAGGACTATTGGCTTTCCTGGGTAAGGAGGAAATTGACACTGAGGGAGTTGGTGGTGTGGTTTGCAGGAGCTTGGTTACAAGAGGAAGGGATTTAGTGGTCAGTGGACTGCTTCCGCTGTCACCCAAAGTTTTTGAACTTGTCACTGACTTATGATGAATGCGCTGCAGGTGACGTTTAAGGGAGGATGTTACGAGGTGGTTAACGTCCTTACCCCTACTTATTACAGCTTGACAAAGGCAACACATGGCTTGACACCTGTTGTCCGCATTTGTGTTGAAATAATTCCACACCGAAGAGCTGATTTTTTTTGTATTTTGACAAGGCATGTCAATGGCCATATTCCTCCCACGTACAACAGGTGTCTCCCCGGGTGCCTGACTTAAACAACCCACCTCACCATCAGAATCCTCCTTGTCAATTTCCTCCCCAGCGCCAGCAACACCCATATCCTCATCCTGGTGTACTTCAACAGTGACATCTTCAATTTGACTATCAGGAACTGGACTGCGGGTGCTCCTTACAGCACTTGCAGGGGGCGTGCAAATGGTGGAAGGCACAAGCTCTTCCCGTCCAGTGTTGGGAAGGTCAGGCATCGCAACCGACACAATTGGACTCTCCTTGGGGATTTGTGATTTTGAAGAACACACAGTTCTTTGCTGTGCTTTTGCCAGCTTAAGTCTGTTCTTTTTTCTAGCGAGAGGATGAGTGCTTCCATCCTCATGTGAAGCTTAACCACTAGCCATGAACATAGGCCAGGGCCTCAGCCGTTCCTTGCCACTCCGTGTCGTAAATGACATATTAGCAAGTTTACGCTTCTCCTCAGACGCTTTTAATTTTGATTTTTGGGTCATTTTACTGAACTTTTGTGTTTTGGATTTTACATGCTCTCTACTATGACATTGGGCATCGGCCTTGGCAGACGACGTTGATGGCATTTCATCGTCTCGGCCATGACTGGTGGCAGCAGCTTCAGCACGAGGTGGAAGTGGATCTTGATCTTTCCCTTTAACCTCCACATTTTTGTTCTCCATTGTTTAATGTGTGGAATTATATGCCAGTATCAATAGCAATGGCCTACTACTATATATACTGCGCACAACTGAAATGCACCACAGGTATAGAATGTAGATGGATAGTATACTTAATGGATGATGACACAGAGGTAGGTACAGCAGTGGCCTACCGTACTGCTATATATAGTATACTGGTGGAAACTGTCAGCAAACTGCAAAGTTAAAATGCACCACAGGTATAGAATGTAGATGGATAGTATACTTAATGGATGATGACACAGAGGTAGGTACAGCAGTGGCCTACCGTACTGCTATATATAGTATACTGGTGGACACTGTCAGCAAACTGCAAAACTAAAATGCACCACAGGTATAGAATGTAGATGGATAGTATACTTAATGGATGATGACACAGAGGTAGGTACAGCAGTGGCCTACCGTACTGCTATATATAGTATACTGGTGGACACTGTCAGCAAACTGCAAAACTAAAATGCACCACAGGTATAGAATGTAGATGGATAGTATACTTAATGGATGACGACACAGAGGTAGGTACAGCAGTGGCCTACCGTACTGCTATATATAGTATACTGGTGGACACTGTCAGCAAACTGCAAAACTAAAATGCACCACAGGTATAGAATGTAGATGGATAGTATACTTAATGGATGACGAGTGACGACACAGAGGTAGGTACAGCAGTGGCCTACCGTACTGCTATAAGTATATATATAGTATACTGGTGGACACTGTCAGCAAACTGCAAAACTGTCTAAAATGCACCACAGGTATAGAATGTAGATGGATAGTATACTTAATGGATGACGAGTGACGACACAGAGGTAGGTACAGCAGTGGCCTACCGTACTGCTATAAGTATATATATAATAAACTGGAGGACACTGTCAGCAAACTGCAAAACTGTCTAAAATGCACCACAGGTATAGAATGTAGATGGATAGTATACTTAATGGATGACGAGTGACGACACAGAGGTAGGTACAGCAGTGGCCTACCGTACTGCTATAAGTATATATATAATAAACTGGTGGACACTGTCATCAAACTGTAAAACTGTCTAAAATGCACCACAGGTATAGAATGTAGATGGATAGTATACTTAATGGATGACGAGTGACGACACAGAGGTAGGTACAGCAGTGGCCTACCGTACTGCTATATATAGTATACTGGTGGACACTGTCAGCAAACTGCAAAACTAAAATTCACCACAGGTATAGAATGTAGATGGATAGTATACTTAATGGATGACGAGTGACGACACAGAGGTAGGTACAGCAGTGGCCTACCGTACTGCTATAAGTATATATATAATAAACTGGTGGACACTGTCAGCAAACTGCAAAACTGTCTAAAATGCACCACAGGTATAGAATGTAGATGGATAGTATACTTAATGGATGACGAGTGTTGACACAGAGGTAGGTACAGCAGTGGCCTACCGTACTGCTATAAGTATATATATAATAAACTGGTGGACACTGTCAGCAAACTGCAAAACTGTCTAAAATGCACCACAGGTATAGAATGTAGATGGATAGTATACTTAATGGATGACGAGTGACGACACAGAGGTAGGTACAGCAGTGGCCTACCGTACTGCTATAAGTATATATATAATAAACTGGTGGACACTGTCAGCAAACTGCAAAACTGTCTAAAATGCACCACAGATATAGAATGTAGATGGATAGTATACTTAATGGATGACGAGTGACGACACAGAGGTAGGTACAGCAGTGGCCTAACGTACTGCTATAAGTATATATATAGTATACTGGTGGACACTGTCAGCAAACTGCAAAACTGTCTAAAATGCACCACAGGTATAGAATGTAGATGGATAGTATACTTAATGGATGACGAGTGACGACACAGAGGTAGGTACAGAAGTGGCCTACCGTACTGCTATAAGTATATATATAATAAACTGGTGGACACTGTCAGCAAACTGCAAAACTAAAATGCACCACAGGTATAGAATGTAGATGGATAGTATACTTAATGGATGACGAGTGACGACACAGAGGTAGGTACAGCAGTGGCCTACCGTACTGCTATAAGTATATATATAGTATACTGGTGGACACTGTCAGCAAACTGCAAAACTAAAATGCACCACAGGTATAGAATGTAGATGGATAGTATACTTAATGGATGACGAGTGACGACACAGAGGTAGGTACAGCAGTGGCCTACCGTACTGCTATATATAGTATACTGGTGGACACTGTCAGCAAACTGCAAAACTAAAATGCACCACAGGTATAGAATGTAGATGGATAGTATACTTAATGGATGATGAGTGACGACACAGAGGTAGGTACAGCAGTGGCCTACCGTACTGCTATAAGTATATATATAATAAACTAGTGGACACTGTCAGCAAACTGCAAAACTGTCTAAAATGCACCACAGGTATAGAATGTAGATGGATAGTATACTTAATGGATGATGAGTGACGACACAGAGGTAGGTACAGCAGTGGCCTACCGTACTGCTATAAGTATATATATAGTATACTGGTGGACACTGTCAGCAAACTGCAAAACTGTCTAAAATGCACCACAGGTATAGAATGTAGATGGATAGTATATTTAATGGATGACGAGTGACGACACAGAGGTAGGTACAGCAGTGGCCTACCGTACTGCTATAAGTATATATATAATAAACTGGTGGACACTGTCAGCAAACTGCAAAACTGTCTAAAATGCACCACAGGTATAGAATGTAGATGGATAGTATACTTAATGGATGACGAGTAACGACACAGAGGTAGGTACAGCAGTGGCCTACCGTACTGCTATATATAGTATACTGGTGGACACTGTCAGCAAACTGCAAAACTAAAATGCACCACATGTATAGAATGTAGATGGATAGTATACTTAATGGATGACGAGTGACGACACAGAGGTAGGTACAGCAGTGGCCTACCGTACTGCTATATATAGTATACTGGTGGACACTGTCAGCAAACTGCAAAACTAAAATGCACCACAGGTATAGAATGTAGATGGATAGTATACTTAATGGATGACGAGTGACGACACAGAGGTAGGTACAGCAGTGGCCTACCGTACTGCTACTGGTTGAGTATCCCTTATCCAAAATGCTTGGGACCAGAGGTATTTTGGATATGGGATTTTTCCGTATTTTGGAATAATTGCATACCATAATGAGATATCATGGTGATGGGACCCAAGTCTAAGCACAGAATGCATTTGTTTCATATACACCTTATACACACAGCCTGAATGTCATTTTAGCCAATATTTTTTATAACTTTGTGCATTAAACAAAGTGTGTCTACATTCACACAATTCATTTATGTTTCTTATACACCTTATACACACAGCCTGAAGGTCATTTAATACAATATTTTTAATAACTTTGTGTATTAAACAAGGTTTGTGTACATTGAGCCATCAAAAAACAAAAGTTTCACTATCTCACTCTCACTCAAAAAAGTCCGTATTTCGGAATATTCCGTATATCGGATATTTGGATATGGGATACTCAACCTGTATAAGTATATATATAGTATACTGGTGGACACTGTCAGCAAACTGCAAAACTGTCTAAAATGCACCACAGGTATAGAATGTAGATGGATAGTATACTTAATGGATGACGAGTGACGACACAGAGGTAGGTACAGCAGTGGCCTACCGTACTGCTATATATAGTATACTGGTGGACACTGTCAGCAAACTGCAAAACTAAAATGCACCACAGGTATAGAATGTAGATGGATAGTATACTTAATGGATGACGAGTGACGACACAGAGGTAGGTACAGCAGTGGCCTACCGTACTGCTATATATAGTATACTGGTGGACACTGTCAGCAAACTGCAAAACTAAAATGCACCACAGGTATAGAATGTAGATGGATAGTATACTTAATGAATGACGACACAGAGGTAGGTACAGCAGTGCACTCTGCACTGTACTCCTCCTATATAATATTAATTATACTGGTGGTCCCCACTCCCAGTCCCCACAATAAAGCAGCACACTGAGCACAGATATGGAGTGTTTTTCAGGCAGACAACGTATACTGGAGGTCACTCTCAGCAAAACTCTGCACTGTACTCCTGCTATAGCTGCTCCCCAGTCCCCACAATTATGCAGTGTGAGCACTCAGCACAGATATATTATGCAGCACACTGAGCACAGATATGGTATGGAGCGTTTTTTTCAGGCAGAGAACGGATAAAAAAAACTGGTGGTCACTTATCAGCAAAACTCTGCACTGTACTCCTAACAGCTGCTCCCCAATCCTCCCCACAATTAAGCAATAAACAACCAATGAATCAAGTTCTGTCTTCTACAATAAACGGAGAGGACGCCAGCCACGTCCTCTCCCTATCATCTCCAATGCACGAGTGAAAATGGCGGCGACGCGCGGCTGCTTATATAGAATCCGAATCTCACGAGAATCCGACAATGGGATGATGACGTTCGGGCGCGCTCGGGTTAGCCGAGCAAGGCGGGAAGGCTCGAACCTGCCTCGGACCCGTGTAAACAGGGTGAAGTTCACTACAAGTTTTAACACAGAAAAAATACACTTATTCGAGACGATCATAATGTAAATAAAAATACTAAATCTAGGATAGTGCTAAATAAATTCATATATAGATTATATTTAAAAAGTGGAATATGTGATAAAGAATATGTTATAAAAATATATCTATATTAAAAATATTTTTCATACACAGACTATTAATTCATTCATTATTTATATATATATATATATATATATATATATATATATATTAATATATATTATCACCACACCGCTTTCCAGAATTTAACTCAAAATGCTTACAGTATACTAGCATCAATGCACAGTGTATGAACCATACAGAGTCTGCTTTTTCCTGAAGATAGTGCCCTGTGTGACCCAAGAATATTGGATGATAATATTAGTCCTGGAGTATCATGTGGTGATTACTGCCCATGTAGCTATCAGAAAGAGTGTGTGTGTGTGTGTGTGTGTGTGTGTGTGTGTGTGTGTGTGTGTGTGTGTGTGTGTGTGCGTGTGTGTGTGTGTATACACAGTATATTATCTCTCTCTCTCTCTCTCTCTCTACTCATATATATATATTTATATATATAATCTCATTATAAAATTTAGTATTAATCATGAATATAAGTACAAATATATTTGACAATAAGTTACAGGTGTGTCCTCATACACCAGGTTGCAATACACCATGCAGTGCGAGATGCCTGGTGCGAATCTGCTGCGCCATGTGGTGTACCATAGTGATTTTTTACCTAAATTTGCATTTTATTCACATTGCAGATGCAGTGAAACACCTCTCATGGGGGGAAGTAACAACTTTTTGTCTTACATCCCGCCACACTTCTTGCGCCAACACTAATCGCATATGTACTAACATATATGCAATTAGTACCAGAAAGGACAGCTCCCTGGATAAGAGCTGCCCTTTGCAATGGCCGCCGGTCCCTGGAATTTCAGGTTTATGACCCAGGAGTCCATTTGCGCATGCACAGTGATGCGGCTGCTGCAGGGTGTGCTGAGAGGTATACGATAAGATCCCTCTGACAACACTAATGTGGAAAGAAGCCCATAGACTTCTGTAGGGTAATGTGAGCTATTACTGTCCATTATCTTTCGCATCGGAAACCCAGTGGCGGGGCTTTAGTACATATGGAAAATGTGTTAAATCCCCAAAACAGTTTTTTTACCACATTTTCTCCTTAGTACATCCTGCCCTAATGCTGGGCATACACTATACAATTAACTGGCAGATTATCTGCCAGATCTGGCTGGTTGGAATGAAAATCTGGTAATGGATGAGGGCAAATGACAATGGACGATTTGCTCCCAGATACTTGAAAATGGATAAAGGTGGTCATTCCGAGTTGTTCGCTCGTTGCCGATTTTCGCTATGCTTCGATTTGTTGCTAAATGCGCATGCGCATGGTAAGCAGAGCGCATGCGCTAAGTTATTTTACACAAAGCTTAGTGGATTTGCTGGTGTTCGTGTGGCGCTTTTCAGTCACACTGCTGATCGGTGTATGATTGACAGGAAAGGGGCATTTCTGGGTGGTAACTGAGCGTTTTCCGGGAGTGTGCTAAAAAATGCAGGCGAGTCAGGGAAAAACGCGGGAGTGTCTGGAGAAACGGGGGAGTGGCTGGCCGAACGCAGAGCGTGTTTGTGACGTCAAACCAGGAACTAAACGGACAGAGCTTATCGCAATCTAGGAGTAGGTCTGGAGCTACTCAGAAACTGCAAGAAAATATTTAGTAGCAATTCTGCTAATCTTTCGTTCGCTATTCTGCTAAGCTAAGATACACTCCCAGAGGGCGGCGGCCTAGCATTTGCAATGCTGCTAAAAGCAGCTAGCGAGCGAACAACTCGGAATGAGGGCCAAAATCTGTTGTTCATGTAAATTGGTTAAAGCCGCGACTTTAAGTGCACAATAATTTGTTTTAAACATGTACAGTACAATATCACAGAGAAAGTACAACTGGATTTGCCTGAAAAAAACAAAAACAGCCGTTGCTGCACCACAGCACTTCATATACAGATTCAGACTCAGTCGTATGAGTGTCACATATCAGTGAAGTCTTGTTTAGCAGTTTTGTCACATCTAATAGATGCTTGGTGCAAGCTGAGTTGCACATGACCTTGCTTCCCAAGAAGGGCTGTTTGGTACAACTGTGTCCATGCCGTATCTATAGTGGGTGCAAAGGATGCCATTGCTATAGGGCCCAAGGCTTGGGGGGGGGGAGGGGGGGGGGGAGGATGAACCCAAGTTATAAAGTTGTAAATCAATTTCCCAGACTTGCCTGTTAAGCAATTGGGTCTGATCCATTGCCCAGCCTGAATTGTGTGACATTACATTTTCAGTGTGTGTAGTGGATGTTATAATTTTAAGGGGGCACTGTAATTTGGCTTAATTTGAACTGGAGGCCACTCTAATGTGGCACAATATAAACTGGAGGGCACTGTAATATGTCATAATCTGATCTGCTTAGTGTAATGTGGAGAGCACTATAATGCTACATAATAAGAAATGGGGAACTGAAATGTGGCAGAATATGAAATGGAGGCACTATTATGTGGCATAACATGAACTTGGGCACTGTAATATGCAGAGGTGGATTGGCCATAGGGTTTACAGGGAAGATTCCAGGTAAACGACGCACCCGTGGGGCCTGTTTTGTTTAAGGACATGTGGTCCTTTTTATAGACATAATGAATAAGATGCAAAATAATTTGCATATATGAAAATTACTGCCACTTAGCCTGTGATTGCACATGATCTAGTGTATGCTCTGTCTGCCTGCTTGGCTGACATATTAGATTGAGTGAATAGTGATTGGTATATGGTTGGTGTAATAAGCAGGAAAATATCTTTCTAAAGAATGATATAGTTTCCTAAATTCTGTAGGTGTATCATATAATGTGCTCATAATATGTAATTTTATTTCTTTTTAACTTCCCCCTTGATGCTGGACATGTCCACTATCTGGAAAGTCTTGGGGGGAGGATGCAGCTGCCATGGCCCATGGCTAGACCTTACACCTCTGGGGCCACTAGTACAAATTTTTCCAGGGCCGCTTTTTGCTCCCAATCCGCCCCTGGTAATATTGCATAATCTGATCTGCTTATTGTAATGTTTAGAGAACTACAATGTTACATAATAAGAAATGGGGAACTGAAATGTGGCAGAATATGAAATGGAGGCACTATTGTGTGGCATAACATGAATTTGGTCACTGTAATATGGCATAATTTAAACTGGAGGACACTGTAATGTGGCAGAGTATGAAAAAGGAGCAATCTTATGTTGCATAATATGTACTGGAGGCAGTGGCAGAACTTGAGAGTGTTGAGCCCAGGTGTAAAAATATAATTTGGGCCACCCTACTCCACCTCATTCCAAGTTTGCAAAATGCACATGGCATTGGGTGACAGGGAAAGGCAGAGAGTGTTAGCGTAAGTCAGGGGAATGCAGGATCCTTGACATGGGGAGTGTGACGGGGAGGCAGTGGGGGACAGTGGATGCAGGGGGGAGGCAGAGGGTGACAAGGGGAGGGTGACAGGGATAGACAGTTGGTGACAGGGGTATAAGGACAATATCCTGCATGGTGCAAAGAACAGGAGCATGTACCTTGGTGAAAGCAGGAATGCAGCGGGGTCTGCCTTTTTATTAGAGGCAGTATGTGGCTCTGATCATTAGAGCTGATAGGTGGCAGGACTCCACCATCAGTCCAACCCACACAAGCTCATCCCCACTTCCCTAAGGTAAGGGGCAGGTTCATCAGACAGTGGGGCCCAAACTGCTCTCTGCACTGGACCATTCATCCAACATTACTCAAAATGGTCTGTGGGGGGGTTTGGGGATAACTCATTGCTGGCCTAGGCAGCAGTGGGCCCTTTTGTCCTCAGGGGAAGGTGCAATGCCCATGCTGCACCAACGGTAGTTCTGACTCTGGCTGGAGACACTGTATGTCATAATGTGAATTTGGGGCTACTGTGTGGCATAATGTGTACTGCCAGCCCTACAATGTGACATAATGTAAACTAGGGAACTATGATAGTTCATAAAATAAACTGGGGCACTACTAAGTGAAATAATATTAACTAGGGCACTACTATAGTCCAGAAATTGAACTAGGGCACTATTATGGGGCATAAAACCCATAACTGCTGTGGAGAGGTGTCTCTAAAGAATCACTGGGATAGGAATCCCTTCAAAATGATGCTATGGAGCACACAAAGTTCTGGTTATGCTCCTTACTGTGGAAATAGTATATGAGTACACATCTGTAAGATGAAGATTCATGATATCTAGTACAAGGAAAACCGCCTGTCTTCTACATAAAGATACTGTATATGAGATTAAATTGAAGTGAAATGCTATTTCATTATGATGAAGTTCCTGAGATGCAAAACCACTTCTAAGATCAAAAGATATATGCGTCAAGAAAAAGATGAATATAAAATAAGCTTTATGGGGGTGAACATAATTATTTTTAACTTATTATTCTTCAGAACAGTCCATGTAAAATTAGATGGTTTTATGATTGCAACATCACATCTTACTTAGGGATCTATAAATGTTTATTAATGAGTTTTCACCAGAGAAGGGGCTTTTGTCAACTTTTTCAATTTATTAATAGGTTACCACCAGAGAATAAAAGTGAGCGCAAACAGGTAAATAATATAGTTTATTAAAAATAAAATCTATTAAAATATGCAGAATTTCTATCACTTATGTAAAATCACTTATGTAAGGTTACTCTATTTTTTTTTGGGGGGGGCAGCGATTAGCATGTTGGGCATACGCCATGCGAAAACTTCGCCAGACAGCGGACATCTGCAAATCCGTGCGCAACTCACTCACCATCTAATTATTTTTCTAGTGTGTGCAGTCTGTGCGTAGCCCAGGACTTACTCCTAAAGTTTGATATAAACAAAATTTTTGAAAAATATCACCAAATGGTCCCAAGGTGCAGATGAATCAACTTTGAATAAGATACTCCTAAATAGGAGTATCTCCTATTTAGGAGTATCTTTTTCAAAGTTGATCAATCTGCGCCTGTGGACCGTTTGGTGATATTTTTCTAAAATGTTGTTTATTTGGTGTGTGGTGACACGCTATTTTTCACTGTACAGTTCATGATTGGCAGCTTATTCTGTGCGCACTGATTTTCTCCAGATCACATTTTGTACTGAAGTGCGATACAAACAGGCTGATCGGGTCCAGAGCTGACTTCACACACCATCCCAGAAAAAGCTTGGGAATGCCTGCGTTTTGTATCATGTTAATATCCCGCACCGGACATACAGTAATATTTTATTAAAATGTTGACACATTTCTTTTCTTAAACGACAACCTGCTTACATGTTTTGCAGAAATATCATATTGCAGCCTATGTATTCAGTGGATTATTTTCTGATGTGAAATCTCTTGTTTAAAAACAGTCATTTGTGCACAGTGAGCTATGTTTTGTGGATACACTGCTTATTTAGCAAACAACAATTTGTTGACATGTCCCAAAAGAATAATTAGACTGCTGCCAAGGTGTTAAAAGGTATACCCTGTGTGCAATTCTTCACCTAAGGCAGTTTTTTTGTGTCCTCTGTACTATGCCTTGTGGATATAGTTGTAAGAGGGTGGCGGCGGTGCGTGTAGTGCCTGCTGCCGTGCAGGTGTAGGTTCACCACTTACCAGGCGCCGCACTCTCTCACCTTCAGGTACCGAAACCTTCAACGGACCTGGAATTCTTCAGTCGGACCCGGACACAATGACCTAGGAGGAAGGAGATTGCTGAGTGCCGTCCTCCTGACTGTGGACCGAAACGCCCTCCGGAACCCAGAAAAATAACGCTTTCGGGCTAGGTGAGGGTCATACCAGGCGTACGCCTCAGAGCCCGAATTTCACCTATTGGCACTCTCGCACCAGGTGGAAATTCTACCTTGCACCGGCGTGCAAAGCTCACCGTTCGCCCTGAAGGAAGGGAGATGGGTAGGGACAAACACGGAAAGAACACACAGACAGATGGCACTCACCGTCCTATGTTTTGTACTCCAATCTTCTCCACTTACAGGTCCCTGTAAGGAGGCAAAAGAGAGAAACAGCCGTGCAGGGCCTCACTCTAACCTAGTGTGCATCCGCTACACTAGCTACATAAACAAAGCCCTCAAACTGGCTCAAGTGTGGGTGGTGCAACACAAACTATGCACAAACTCTAAAACAACATTTTGCCCTGCTCCAGGGCCGAAACTAGGATTTTTGTCACCCGGGGCAAGGTAGTCATTTGACACCCCCCCCCCCCCGCAAAAAAAAAAATATATTTTACAATAAATAAATACAAATAATAAAATAAAATTAAAAAAATAAATGAATAAAAATATTATATATATATATATATATATATATATATATATCTCTCTCTTTCAGAACTTTTTTACCTGAGAAACTGCCTTTTCTAACATACATTTCATATCCAGGAAAAAGTGTCCCCATTTTACACAGTACGACAGGCAAGTGTCCCCATTCCCCATTTTACACATTGCGGCAGACAGGTGTCCCCATTTTACACATTGCGGCAGGAAAAAGTGTCCCCATTTTACACATTGCGGCAGGAAAAAGTGTCCCCATTTTACACATTGCGGCAGGAAAAAGTGTCCCCATTTTACACATTGCGGCAGGCACAGGTCCCCATTTTACACAGTACGCTGGCAAGTGTCCCCATTTTACACATAGCGGCAGGCACAGGTCCCCATTTTCCACAGTACGCTGGCAAGTGTCCCCATTTTACACATTGCGGCAGGCACAGGTCCCCATTTTACACATTGCGGCAGGCACAGGTCCCCATTTTACACAGTACGCTGGAAGTGTCCCCATTTTACACATAGCGGCAGGCACAGGTCCCCATTTTACACAGTACGCTGGCAAGTGTCCCCATTTTACACATTGCGGCAGGCACAGGTCCCCATTTTACACATTGCGGCAGGCACAGGTCCCCATTTTACACAGTACGCTGGCAAGTGTCCCCATTTTACACATAGCGGCAGGCACAGGTCCCCATTTTACACAGTACGCTGGCAAGTGTCCCCATTTTACACATAGCGGCAGGCACAGGTCCCCATTTTACACATAGCGGCAGGCACAGGTCCCCATTTTACACATAGCGGCAGGCACAGGTCCCCATTTTACACATTGCGGCAGGTGGTGGAGGGAGAGAGAGAGAGAGGAAGGGAGAGGGGCTGACTTACATTTGAAGCGGTTCTCGCCGCTCTTCAGCCGCCTCTCCCTCCTCGTCTGCGCGGCTCCGGGCTCCCCCTTCTCCCTCCTCCGGCGGGGTTTCATGGAATGACGCGTTTGCGCCGTGACGTCACGACGCAATCGCGTCATTCCGCGAAACCCCGCCCCCCGAGCTGGGAACTCGGGAGAAGGGGGTTTAAAAGTATGTACCGCGGCGGGTGTTAGGGGGTCTCGGCGCCCCCTCCAATCTGGCGCCCAGGTCGCCTGCCCCCCTAGCCCCCCCCTAGTTTCGGCCCTGCCTGCACGGTAACAATACACTTAACATCATCAGAGTACAACATGAGACGGTGCTGCTCCTTTATATCCCAACCTGCACTCTGGGGGTAGACGCCGCACAGCCTTCCCACCTCCTATACCCTCTCTTCTGTGGGGCTCAGACCCAGCGAGCCTGCTTACCTATCCTCCTTGGGGTGGTCCAGGCCTAGTGCCCAACGCCACCTTTATTCACCTAAGGGGGGCACTTATTTACTGGGCCTAATGCCCCTAACTGTCCACAGGCCGGAGACCTGACTTTGTCCCTCTGGCCTACCGCCCGCCTAACTTGCCACCCGTTGGGTGACCTGGGCCTAATGCCCTGGGTCACCTTCTATATATCCCTAGTGGCCGCCAACTGAAGTAGGGCCTAATGCCCCCTACTGCCCCCTCAGGCCTATTGCCTGTACTTGCCCCTCGGGCCTAATGCCCGCCTAACTGGCGCTGGAGAGGTAGCTTGGGCCTAATGCCCAAACCACCCACCCAAATGGTGACCCTCAAACCTTTAGCAGGGCCACGGGCCGTGGGGAACCCCGACTGCGTGTAGCCACGGGCCTGGAGGGCCCGTCTAAAGATGCCCACAGGCCGGAAGGGCCTGACTGTGCCCACGGGCCGGGAGGGCCCGACTGATCGCCCACAGGCTGGGAGAGCCTGACTCTGCTCACGGCCCGGGAGGGCCCGACTGATCGCACACAGGCCGGGAGGGCCTGACTCTGCCCACGGGCCTAATGCCCGAACACCCGGTGGTCTAGGGAGGAAAGAGGGGAGGGGGTGAGAGTAGCCTCAGAGGCCTCACCTGATCCGGGGGTCTCCGGCGCCCTCTTCTGCCGCTGACCCGTCCTGGCCAGCGGCGCCGCCTCCGCTCCTCAGCATCCAGCCGCCGCTGGACATCTTCTTTCCTCTGGAGCTTGACGTCTTCTGGCCTCTTCAACGGCCACTGGAGCTCTTCTTCCCGCGGCCGACGTCTTCTCTCCCGCGCCGACTTCCTTCTCCGGGTCCCGGCCGCTTCTTCTCCTTCCGCGCTCATCCGCGCGCTTTTCGTCTCCTCTTCCCGCCCGGCGTCTGACGCCGGGGGCGGTGCCTGTGATGCGGCGAGCGCCGATTGGCTCGCCGCGCCCGCTTCTGATTGGCTGGCACCCCGCGAGCCGCGATTGGCTCGCGGACGGCGCCGGATTTCAAATACCGCCGCCGCTGTAAGTCTGGTGCAGGGAAAAGTCTAACCCCTGCACCGGACACCCGCCGCCGTTGTACACCCAGCGCTGGGGACAGACAAGCTGCCCCAGCGCTGTCCACAGCCAGGGACTGCACCTCTGATGTGCCCACAGGGCACATCTCTACATTGTGCTTACAAATATTAAGATAATAATAAGAAAGCAATTAGACTGCAGCCAAAGCGTTTAGTTATTTATTTTTATTTCATGTGCAATCCTTTGCTGAAGGCATATTATTAAGTACGACAGAGATAGTGGATTCTGGCATACATTGTGGGCATAAGTAGAGACCCTCAAATATCGGCCAATATAAGAGTTCACAAGAAAATATTTATCAGTGTTAATTAATGTTAGAGGTAGTATATATTCTCTGCCAAAACCAGTTATGATGGTATAAGTGTATATACTGGCTGACTGGAACAGTGTGTTCTCATAAGAATTGTTACATGTGGACACAAGGCAGTATAATGAAACAAACTTGATACATGTGTTTAGATCCGGCTGAGTAATAACACAAGAGAACTTTTCATGTGGACACCAATCAAGGTAGTGACATGGGCCCTCATTCCGAGTTGTTCGCTCGGTAAAAATCTTCACATCGCAGCGATTTTCCGCTTAATGCGCATGCGCAATGTCCGCACTGCGACTGCGCCAAGTAAATTTGCTATGCACTTAGTAATTTTACTCACGGCATTTTCATCGGTCTGGCGATCGTAATGTGATTGACAGGAAATGGGTGTTACTGGGCGGAAACAGGCCGTTTTATGGGCGTGTGGGAAAAAACGCTACCGTTTCCGGAAAAAACGCAGGAGTGGCCGGAGAAACGGAGGAGTGTCTGGGCAAACGCTGGGTGTGTTTGTGACGTCAAACCAGGAACGACAAGCACTGAACTGATCGCAGATGCCGAGTAAGTCTGAAGCTACTCAGAAACTGCTACGAGGTGTGTAATCGCAATATTGCGATTACTTCGTTCGCAATTTTAAGAAGCTAAGATTCACTCCCAGTAGGCGGCGGCTTAGCGTGAGCAACTCTGCTAAAATCGCCTTGCGAGCGAACAACTCGGAATGACCTCCATGGTTTCGATGTAGGCTTTGTGTCATAAATGTATTCAGTAGAAAGCTCATTTTGAGTCAAATCATGACTGCCAAAGGCACATACTGAAGCGCTGATTCAATATGCTTCATTAATTACTATTTCAACTATTTTTTACTGGCTACGATTCATTAATACCAGAATTCATTGATATTTATATTTTTGTCATCACTTTAATTAAGTTTATTAATATATTCACCACTTACAATTTATTGTTCTAATTAAGATATTTATAGTTTATAGGGGGTGCAATAGAATGAATGCACTTATTGAGTGGCATATACATATAGGTTCTGCCACTTAAATTACCCCATTTATTTTACGGAAGAATATTAAAGGTTACGTTTTAAATTATTACAATCATATCATATTCATATATAATATTTTTTTGTTTAAAAGAATGCTCCAAAAAGCAATCTACTTCTTTTGTTGTTTCTTTTCAACAAACACTTTGTTATAATGCCTGCGTTTTTCCTGACACTCCCAGAAAACGACTAGTTACCACACAAAAATGTCCACTACCTGTCAATCACCTTGCGTACACCTAGCGATCGACATTTTGGCACCATTCTGCAATATTGTGGTGCATATTCATGCACACTCACTCGATAATCAGCTGCTGTGTGATTTCGCACAGCAACAATCACGTCTCAATTAGTCCCAGAGACTGGACGGAACATCAGAATACCTCCCAACATTGGTGATCACCGATGTGGGACAATGCGTGTACCCAAAAAAAGGTACTGGGCCTCTGTGAAAGGGGATGGAGCCTCAAGACACCCCCATTCGCATCAGTGTGGGGGCATGCTTTGCACTCACTGAAATGCAAGGCTGCCCCAGGCTCTCCTAGCACCGTGAATAGATGCCGTGCACATGCACACAGAATCTATTCACCCGCTGCTTATTCACTGCTCTGCAAGAATTTTGGAATAAGCCTGGTAATTCTCCCAGACCTTGTGACAATTAAATGGGCTGATTGAGTGTCTGAATAGGCTCCCTATTGGGCAAGGGTATGGGACTATCCTGAGTGTCTCTGTCTGAATAGGCTCACTATTGGGCAAGAGTATGGGACTATCCTGAGTGTCTCTTTCTGAACTTGACTCACTATTTGGCAAGGGTATGGGACTGTCCTACGCCCCAATATTTGCTTTTTCAGGTGACTCATTGTTCCTGAATCAGTGTCAGGTGAAGTGGAGTTATTGGCTCATACTAACCTAGGAGGTGGTGCCTGTTGCACTCCTTTAAAACACTGTCAGATTGCAATAAATAGCTGTTGGGCCTATTGAAAGATGCTTGCTTAGTCCTGACAGGTGTCTGGATGTGGATGTGGATTGGTCAATGGTTTTAAGTGATGGGATGTTTTATCATGAGTTGCTTTGAATCACAACCTGCAGAGCATCTTGCTGTCTAAGGGCCTAATTCAGAGCTGATCGCTGTTGTGCGAAATCACACAGCGGCGATTATCGAATGACTGTGCATACGTATGCATCGCAATGCACATGCGTGAGCCCAAACAGTGACAAAATGGTGTGAAAATTTTGATTGCTAGGCATAAGCAAGATGACTGACAGTAGTAGACATTTGTGGGTGGTAACTGACCATTTTTTGGGAGTGTCAGGAAAAACGCAGTCATTCCCAAGCATTTTCTGGGAGGGTGTGTGACGTCAGCTCCGGCCCCGAACAGCCTGATTCTGTAGCACTGTAGGAGTAAGTCCTGTGCTACGCACACACTGTAAAAATCATTAGATGCATACGCGCACGCAGGGGGGGTTTCCAAGTACCTAGAAATCCCCCCTGGCCACGATCTATCGCGCAGAAGCTGACCGTTTTTTTATTTATTTAATAGTGCAGTCCACCGGAGCTCAGCCTCAGGCAGTGTGGCTGGCTCCCTGCGTGGCTGTAGCAGCTGCCTCCGTTATGTACATGCTCAGAGGCTGGCAGCTGCTGGCATGTAGTAGGATCAGCTCCTCTCAGCCTGTTCACTCGTGGACTGGTGGTGTGGTTTCAGAGGTGAGTCACTCCTGTGCAGAAGCGCAAAGTGGCTGAATATGCTGGGAGCGGGCTGGAGCTGTTTTTTTGTAACAGAGTATGCTCTTGGACTAGCATGAGTGCGGTGAGAGGAGAAGCGTGAGGGAGGGAGGGGGGTCTGGAATGATCATAGTCGGTCTGTCTGTTGTGTGTGTGTGTGTGTGTGTGTGTGTGTGTGTGTGTGTGTGTGTGTGTGTTATCTGTTTGTCTGTGGGGGAGTAGGGGGGATAATGGTGATTTTGCTGTCTGTCTATGGAGGGTGGGTGCTGGTAGGAATGATCATGTTACCGAAGCATTCTGTCTTGGAAAGGGGTGGATTGGGGTGGATGATGGTATCTATTTGTGGAGGGGGGCCAGTAGCGCACTCAGACGGGGACCCTCTCATCATGTCTCTCTTTCTCCCCATGAGTCTCTCCCTCTCCCTTCCCATGTGTCTCTCTCTACCTCCCTTCCCATGTCTCTCTCTCTCTCTTCTGCTCTGTCTCTCTTGCTGTGCTCATCAGCAGTATATACTTGCTCTGGCCCTCCATGGGTTGGGACTGTTTTGCCGCCAGGCTGGAATCCCGGCAGTCAGCATTCTGACGTCGAGATCCCGGCCACAGAATGCTGGCGGGGTGTGTGTGTGTGAGCGCAACAAAGCCCCTTGGGGGCTCGCTGTGCTCGCCACGCTGTGGGCTTGGTGGCGAGCTTAGCTCACCACAGTTTCTATGCCCACTCTATGGGTGTCGTGGACACCCACGAGTGGGAATAGTCCCTGTTAGTCGGCATGGAGGTGTCGGTATTGTGACCGGCGATCTTCTGACCATGGGTCACATAACTACATCCCGGAGTAATGTCCCCCAAAATATCAATATAATTGATAAACTGGAAAAAGTTGCTATTTATATCAATAAACAGCACCGTTTTGCACTTTAGCAAGTCTCTGAGTGCCGCCATATTTCTATATATATATATATATATATACATTTTTATATATATATATATATATATATCATAGTGAATGAATCAACACTCCCTATCAGTCAGGCAGATCCGCTCTGGTGCCCTCTGAAACTAGTAGTACAGCAATGGTAAGAAGGCAGCGGCACTTGGAGGCTTTTTAGAATAGAAACGTGTATTCAATAAATCACAATAAACTTTTGTATTTTCATATATATATATATATATATATATATATATATATTCACATCTGGAAACCCCCCTCTAAAAATCCTGCCTTTGCCCCTGAGATGGTGAGTGAATTGCAAATAGATTTGCAGCTGTCTGGCAAAGTTTTCGCATGGTGTACGCATGCATTCGCACACTTGCACGGTGCGGGTTTTCACTCTCTATGGGCGGTGACTATCTGATCGCAGAGAAAAGTCCATCTCCCAGAAAATATGCATCAGAACCATCTTTATAACATTTGTCTAACAGGTGCTTCACCTAGTCCATTGGGCTCAGGATAATTAATGCAGTTCGCCTCTCACCTCTATCATTTTCAGTGCAGAAATTTAAGTAGAGACTTATGGGTTCCAATGTAAAATAGACAATGTCTAGAGAGACAGTCAATAGGTTAACACCATATTGGCGACATAGTCAAAGGTCGACAGGGTCAAATTGTCAACAGTGCTTAAGGTCAACAGGTACAAAAGGTCAACATGACAATGGTCAACACATATAGGGATTTTCACATATTTTTCAACTTTTGCTTGATTTACCATCCATGTGGACTACAATAGTAACCTGTTCTCAGCGCCTTGCCTAAAGTATGGTGAGCAATGCAAGCCCGCTAAGGTATATGTTTGCAATAATTATGGTTGCATATGATGAAACATAGAAAATTACTGTACATCCAAAAATCTTAAAAAAACTTTTAGCAACTTTTTTGTCAACCATTTCCATGTTGACCTTTTTTGACCCTATCAATCTTTTGTAGCTGTCAACCTTTTGATTCTGTATACCTACTGCACATCGACCCTATGGGGTTGACCTAATGACTATCTTATTACTTTAAATCTTCTATACCACACCCGAAACTTATTGGGCCATCTCTACAGGGACCTGCAGCTGTCCAGATATTGCTTAGAAGCGAGTGCCTCGTCACCGTATTGTCTCTATATTAGATGTGTATTGAAATTATTGGGTATAATATATCAGCGTTTGGGATGCCGGCAGTCAGAAGACTGACCGTTGCATCCCGATGTTTAGAATCCCGTCAGAGGCTAGGTAAGTATACTTTCCTTCACCTAATGCCTACTTAACCCTAACTCTCCCTTTCTGCAGCCTAAACTTAACCTCCTTTCCCTCAGCCCAACCCTAAGCCTTCCCGGTGTTGTCAAAACCTATCCCCCCTTCCTGCAGCCTAAACCTAACCCTCCCTCCCCTGCAGCCTAACCTTCCCTAGGGGGTGTATAAACCTAACCCCCCCACATCCTAACCCTAACCCTTCCACATTGCAGCTCTGCAAACCCATGCCCATGCTGCCCAGAAGTCATTCCAAACATGGATTCTGGGTGACAGCATTTCCTGAGATACAGCACAGCATGGCGCCACCATGACACCACTGATCATCTGACCTTTCTGCTCCTGTCCTGGACCTTATTATTCCACATGGACAATTTAGCATATCCACTCCATGAGCACCCTATTTAAGTTCTGCAGGTTGACTAACACATTGCCAGTACAACTTGTCTCACCTCTTGTTCCTGGTTCCTGGTCAGTTAGCTCTGTCTTTTGACTTAATTTGCATGTCACTGTCCAAGAGTATCGGTGCTTCTGTGCATACGTTACTTCCCAGCATGTGCTGGTGTTTAGAATTACCATACTTTACTGCACACCAATGTGCTACTGCCTGCATTCTTCAAGAAGCCTCTGCCAACATCTTGGGACTTCCTGCTCCTATCAACCTGCAGATTTACCAATCCCCTGTGCACAGTCTTCACCAGTATATTCTTGCAAACAGCTACCATTGTCTGCTAATCCAGTGCAAGTCCATTTCAGCTGGCTGATTTCATCTCAGCACCTGTTTACAGACATCCAACGTCCATTACTGATCCTACTGTACCTGCAGAGGACACATGTATGAGAGTGTATCCTATCCATCACCGTGTTCTTTACACAGCTCTTAAAGGGCCGCATTTCATCATGTTCCAGTGTTCTAGGATTTGGCAGTGTTCAGCCACAGTCAGGAAGTTCACCAGTACCTCTTCCTTGTTTCAATCTGTCCTGCCTCACTGTTCCTGCATATTCTGACTGATGAGTAAAAGCATTATTCGTGCACCCAGCTTCACTCACACCAGTTCTCATCAACAATGCCCAGTGGTCCCAGTTCTGTGCCCACAAGAAATGCAGAATATGACAATCAGTTTCTTGTCACCTCCTTCTTCAATACATTGACTTAATATGCTTGTTTCTCACATATGAAATTACTACCTTAAATCCCTTATACTGTTCATTCTCTCATTATCCTAACCTGCCTAATACTACTGTACTCTCTCTGGGAATATTACCAGCTCAGATAAAATCATCACACCACATCTTCCTAATCTATCAGTATTGCTCTCTCTCTCTCGCTCTAGATTTTAAGCTCTCACAAGAAGAACCCTCTCTGCTGGATGTCTCATATCCGCACCATTGACATCATCCTTATATGATTTGTCATTCCTTTAGAATGTAAGCGCTCATGAGTAGGGCCCTCTTCCCTCATGTGCTTATCCTTTTTCTTATTTTAATCATCTTCAACTGTACCAAATCCAGCAGTCTTCTGCCTCCTGATACTTATTTCAGTGTCATCTGCTGATGTAGCTATGTTTATTTACCCTTTACTTGTCCTATATTGTAACATAGTAACATAGTATCTGAGGTTGAAAAAAGACAATTGTCCATCGAGTTCAACCTATTTGTGGTGTCCTATGCATGATGATTTGACTAAAATTTCTGACTGATGCTGCTGTCAGCCATTGCATTTTATCCCTATTAATAGTAACTATAATGCATGACTATGCACCATACCCCTGGATATCCTTATCCAATAGGAATTTATCTAACCCATTTTTAAAGGTGTTGACAGATTCCGCCATTACAACTCCCTCGGGCAGGGAATTCCAAACACGTATTGTCCTTACCGTGAAAAAGCCTTTACGCCGTATTGTGCGGAATCTCCTTTCCTCTAACCTGAGCGAGTGTCCACGAGTCCTCTGTGTTGATCTAACCAAAAACAGGTCCCGCGCAAGCTCTGTGTATTGTTCCCTTATATATTTGTAGATGTTGATCATATCCCCTCTTAGTCTCCGCTTTTCCAATGTAAACATGCCTAGTCTTTCAAGCCTTTCCTTGTATTCCATCGTCTCCATGCCCTTAATTAGTTTGGTCGCCCTCCTCTGTACCTTTTCAAGCTCCAGGATATCCTTTTTGTAGTACGGTGCCCAGAACTGTACACAGTATTCGAGGTGTGGCCTCACTAGTGATTTATATAACGGGAGTATAATACTCTCGTCCCTAGCATCAATACCCCGTTTTATGCATGCTAATATCTTATTAGCCTTCTTTGCTGCAGTCCTACTTTGGGTACTACTGCTTAGCTTGCTATCTATGAGGACACCTAAGTCCTTTTCCAGTACAGAATCCCCTAATTTTACACCATTTAGTAGGTAGGTGTAATTTTTGTTCTTGCTACCACAGTGCATTACCTTACACTTGTCTGTGTTGAAGCGCATTCTCCATTTGGCTGCCCATGCTTCTAATTTAACTAAGTCGTTCTGAAGAGACTCGGCATCCTCCTCTGTATTTATAGCCTTACACAATTTGGTATCATCTGCAAAAATTGACACCATGCTCTCTAGACCTTCTGTTAGGTCGTTAATGAAAATATTGAACAATAGCGGTCCTAATACTGAGCCTTGCGGCACACCACTTAGCACTTCAGTCCAAGTTGAAAAAGATCCATTAACCACAACACGCTGCTTCCTATTATCTAACCAGTTTTTGACCCAAGTGCATATTGTGCTTCCTAGCCCTGATTCTTGTAGCTTGTATATAAGTCTCATGTGTGGTACAGTATCGAACGCTTTGGCAAAGTCTAAAAAGATTACATCCACGTCTTTACCCTGATCTAGGTTTGTGCTTACTGTTTCATAAAAGCCAAGTAAGTTGGTTTGACAGGATCTGTCCTTCATAAACCCATGTTGATTCCTTTTAATGACCTTATTGGTTTCAAGGAACTTCTGAATACTATCTCTTAGAATACCTTCCAATACTTTCCCCACTATAGATGTAAGACTAACTGGTCTATAATTACCTGGTTCAACTTTACTTCCCTTTTTGAATATAGGCACTACTTCCGCTATACGCCAGTCTTTGGGAACCATACCTGATATAACTGAATCCTCAAAGATCAAAGATAGCGGTTTTGCCAATTCAGAGTGAAGCTCCATTAGAACCCTTGGATGAATACCATCGGGCCCTGGTGATTTATTAATCTTTAAATGTTTTAATCGGTCACAGACTACTTCCTTGCTTAAATAAGTACCTATCAGTGTGATATTGTCATTATTGAGATTGTGTGTCAGTCCCTGAATTGGGTCCTCTCTAATGAATACTGTTGAAAAAAACTCATTTAGTGTGTCCGCTATGTCATTATCATTTTTGCTTAAGACTCCCAACTTGTCTTTCAAAGGGCCTATACTCTCCTTTTTTAATCTCTTGCTATTAATGTATTTAAAGAATTTTTTGGGATTCGCTTTGCTTTCCTTTGCTACTAGTTTTTCAGTTTCTACTTTAGCCGCTCTTATTTCCTTTTTGCAATTTTTGTTACATTCCTTATAGTGCTGAAATGACTCTGCTTCCCCGTCAGATTTGTATTTTTTAAATGCTCGCCTTTTCTTGCCCATAAATTCCTTAATCTTTTTGTTAAGCCACATCGGTTTATGATTTTTAATCCCTTTTTTGCTACTCATAGGAATATATTTGAGTGTATTTTTAGCTAGCAGGAATTTTAGTACCTCCCATTTCTCCGTAGTATTTTTTCCTAAAAACAAACCTTCCCATTCAATATCCCTGAAAAATACCCTCATCTTTTCAAAATTTGCTTTGCTAAAGTTTAAAGTCCTAGTTGAGCCAGTATAGGGCTGTTTGTAGAAACTGATATTGAATGTGACCATATTGTGGTCGCTGTTTCCTATGGGTTCCCCTACTATAATACCCGATACCAAATCCTGATTGTTTGTTAATACCAGGTCTAAGATTGCATTGTACCTAGTTGGTTCCTCAATTAGTTGGACTAGGTAGTTATCATTTAGTGTGTTTAAAAACATACTGCCCCTAGCAGTATCACATGAATCGTTTTTCCAGTTTATCTCTGGATAGTTAAAATCTCCCATCACTACTATGTCTCCTACTCCTGCTGCTTTTTCAATTTGCTTTAGTAACAATTCATCATCAGATGCGTTGATACCAGGCGGCCTATAGCATACACCCAATACTAACTTTTTTGTTCCTTTTTCCCCACATGCAATTTCTACCCATAATGTCTCAACAGTGTCTACAGTCCCCTCCTGAATAGCTTCCCATATATTAGGTTTTAAAAACGGATTTACGTACAGACACACCCCTCCACCCTTTTTATTTAGTCTGTCTCTCCTAAACAGTGTATAGCCCTCTAGATTGACTGTCCAATCATGAGATTCATCCCACCAAGTTTCAGTAATGCCTATAATATCATACTGTTTGCTTGCTGCAAGTATTTCTAGTTCACCCTTTTTACCAGTAATGCTTCTGGCGTTTACATACATACAACTAAGATAAGTATTTTCCCTTGCGTTAGGGACATCTTTCACCTTATGTGGCAAGGATGACCTGTAATCGTCATTGGTTAGTGCTTTGGTAAAATCCCTTTTAGTACCCATGTTAGTAACCTTTCTGCCTGCTCTTACCCTCCCCCCAACTTCTCCCCCATTTCGTTTACTACCGCCATCCCCACTATTCTCACTGCATGACCCGTAGTTTCTAGCTAAACCCTCCCCCCAGGCTCCTAGTTTAAAATCTCCTCCAACCTTCTAACCATCCTTCCCCCCAGCACCGCTGCCCCCTCCTCAGTCAGGTGCAATCCGTCACAACAATAGAGATGGCGCCTGACTGAGAAGTCCGCCCAGTGTTCCAGGAACACAAACCCCTCTTTCCTGCACCAATCCCTAAGCCACACATTTACCTCCCTAATCTCCCTCTGCCTCCCTGGACTAGCGCGTGGCACGGGTAATAATTCCGAGAATATTACCTTAGATGTCCTTGCCTTCAGTTTCTTTCCTAAGTCCCTATAGTCTTTCTTAAGGACATCCCACCTTCCGCTAACTTTGTCATTGGTGCCAACGTGCACCAAGACCGCCGGGTCTTTGCCAGCCCCTCCCAACAATCTATCTACCTGGTCCGCGATGTGCCGTACCCGAGCACCCGGGAGACAACAGACTGTACGGCGATCACGGTCCCGGTAGCAGATTGCCCTATCTGCCTTCCTGATGATAGAATCCCCTACCACCACCATTTGACTAGGTACCTCTCTATCTTTTATCCCAACCGCGCCAGAGGGACCGCACCTCTGGATGCCAGAGGGAGCAGTCTCCTCCGGCACTGTCATTTCTTCACTATCATCCTCCGATTCCTCGTCCAATCGGGCAAATTTGTTCGGGTTTGATAGTTCGGAGATGTCGTGCCTCCCCCTCTTTTTCTTCCTTCTAACTGTGACCCAACTGGCTACCTGATCATCATCCTCTTCTACCAGTGACCCCTCCCGCAACTCCTCCACCGTTCTGTCTAAACTACGCTCGAGATTGTGAATCTCCCTCAGTCGCGTAACGGTTTGCTCTAGATCAGTTACCTGGGCTTCCAGGGCAACCGTTCGCACACACCTCGTGCAGATGTATTCACACTGGGCCGGTAGCTCCAGGTGTGCATACATCTTGCACGACATGCACTGAGTGAGGTCCTCAATCACAGCCCCTCCCATATTGTTTGCAAGGTCTAACTCCCTGTTACACTCAAAGAAAAAGCAGCAAAAATAAAAAATAGAAGACAAGCAATATCACTTATACAATAATTAAGCTGGCTTATACTTATCTATCTTTGTGCGGTTCTTGGTCCTTCACTTTTATGCAGCCGTAGTACTCTCTCCTGCGGCACCTATACTCCACTTAGCAGTTGCAGTTGTTCCAGCTCACTGCTCCTCCTTTTCACTCGGCTTCCAGCTCCTGCTAAGAAAAAAAAAAAAAAATTGTCTTCAACTGTAAGTCACTGTTTTCCTGTTTTGATTATTTGTTTATATACTCTGTAATTGGACGCTGCGGAACCCTTGTGGCGCCTTATAAATAAAGGATAATAATAATAATAATTCATAAGGTCTAATGTTGTGGCTTTTTTGGCACATTAATCAGCTCCTGTCATTTTTCAAATGTAACCCTCCTTTCAGTGAGTGTTTCAGAAAAGTAATAGATTACGTTAGTATGAAATATGAGTGCCTCCACCCAAGCATTACTATTCAAGGGCTTGCTTGGGAGAGCCCTTCCTTAAGAATATTTATCCTTAAGCAAGTAATAAATGAGCCACCAACCTTTTGTCTTTCAGATCTGTCAAACACTTCTCCGTGGGACTTCCAGTTAACGGTAAGTAAATGAGTAAATATTTTACTAAAACTCCAACCCTATATCATTATATAGACACCACGTTATACATGAGATAATAGGTTACAATTAATAACCAAACAATACATTAATACAATTACTCCCTATTATTATTACAAAATAAATTGCATGCATAAAAAAAAGGTGTTTTAGAACCGGTTCTAATTAATAACCCACACCAACCCACTGGTTACCATAAATTCTAATCCCAGTCCTGACCATAACCCTTAGAGTGGTATATATATAATAGGGGTGCTGTCCAGGTGCTTCCCCTGAGTATTCTGAAGTAATCGTTGGTGCACTGTTGGGGCCCTTGAAGTAGATTCCTATCAAATGATAAGTAAAGGAGCCCCCAATGAGTAACTCGGAACTTGGATTATATCAATATGGGGCTAGATAATAACTTAGTCCTCCTTTATTTATTGTCTGACGACCTATTAGCCAAAGAGGTAAATCCTCCATTACTGGATGTCAGTTGATCATACTGCAGCAGTGCTCCCCCAACTCTAAAGTTACTAGAGAACGAATAGTCGCCCCAAATAAGTGAGGCTATGAGCAATCGATGTACCCATTCTCTCCAGGCATTGGGATAATCTATCGCAACAGTATATATATCTAGTTTATGTCGTACGCTATTGGGGTATCACAGCTTGGTGTTTTTTTTTAACTAAGAATATCACTTAAAGCTGTCTGTACAATGATCCTCAACTGACCCTCTATATGGTTGGGGGCAGAGGACTACACTGTATGTAAATAATCCCACCTTAAGGTACTTTGTTAGATTTCCATTAGAGAGATCTCCCAGGAGGGCGGCCCCAAATTGTGTCACTCCCATAAAGGAGAGATCTTCATGAGGGCGGACCCAAAGTGCGTCACTCCTATCTAGATCCTTCAATACCTTTTTATCATACCGTCCCTAGGAGGACCCGGAGTCCTGGCCAGCTCATATGCAGTAGCAGTACCGGTCTATACAGCGTCAGGGTTGTCTTCTCCATTGGATTAGAGGTGTCCCCGGGGGGAAGAGTTAAAGGCGGTGCTGTCTCCAGGTGCCCCGCCGGCCCTGTTCCGGTACGATCTCTCTCCTCGGCATATGGTTCTACCTTAGGGAGGCCGCCTCTTATCCCCTATGTCCGGTCCTCTGATCGGGTCTTTCCTCCGGTGGATTAATAGCTGTGTCGGCTGGGGGGTCTAGAGTAGCGGACTCACGTAGTTGCCGTTCCGGTGCCGGGAGTCTCTCTCTTCTCACTCTCTCTTCTCCTTCCCCTTCCCTCACTTCCCCCGCATGAGCTGGCTAACCATCCTTTTTTTCTCTCTCGTGACCCTCCTAGAAGCTTCTCTCTAGTTCACGCTCTCCCTCACCACCAGATAATAATGCCACGAGCCCCTCTAATACCTTTAATATTACTATAACATGCTCTTTATATTGCAATATTATATATATAACTATGAACAATTATTATCATAACTACTAAAACATTATAAATATCATTACTCTAAAACCTCCCTTTTTACAGGGGGAAAGGCCATTTATTTCAATACATATATGCATACAAAGGGCTGCACAAGCACAGCCTGTAACATGGCAGTTAGGAGCCGATCGGCTGGTACTTTATCTCCACTGACTTCATCTCCATCCAAGGCTTAGTAAATAGACCCCTTAGTTCTAGAACAGCAGTGTCCTCATAAGGAGTAGACCAGCAGCACTACACTGGGAATATAATCGGGAAGAGGTACGGGATGGCAGGCAGGGAATTGTAGTCTCGGAGAAGCATAAATGCTGGAGCCACAGACCCGACCAGTAGGCTGTTACACCCAGCAGGACGCCGCTGGTGAAGAATCAGACTATATTAGTGAATTTTGGCTTAACTGACTGCTATAGAACTGTGACCACCAAGGAATTTAGATTTGGTGCAGCATTTCCTGCTGCACACCACACTCCATTCAATGAACCAGCAAGTTAACATCGGCAGCATCATTGACTATCTGTCACTTTTGAATCAGTACCTCCTATCAGGAATAGAGGATAGGAAGGACTGGTGCTCTGCAGCACAGCTCATCTACCCTGCTAGTTGCGGCAAATGCGTGACTAGTGGGCCTGCGCCCGTGCCCATGCACTGCGCATGCACCCACGATCCATAGATCACATGGGTGCGAAATGCGAATGCTTTCATGAACATGTCACATGCGGATGTGGCAAGTTGCAATCACATTGCGGATCCATGTTCAAGGCAACAATGAGCAAGGACACATCTGTATATGATAGGCATATGCTTGTTTCTAAGATGCTTGGTTTAAACGTACTGTTGAATACAGTCAACAGGACAAGAATGTACTATGTATATGTTTCAATGGGATCTGTATGGGATCCCGGTGTATGGAATGCCAGCTGTCACTATATCGACATTGGCATCCCGTCTGCCACAATGCCGGCAGCATTGCAGGTTCTATGCTTCCTCTATGGGCGTCGTGGACACCTATAGAGGGAGAATCACCTACCTTGCCGGTATTCCGGCGGCGGCATTGCACCCCTGTTGGGATTTCAGTGTTGGTATTGCAACCGCTGGAATCCCGACGATCAGTATTTTAAACGCATACCATTTCAACATAAGTGTTCAGCATAAGGTTGAATTAATGCATATTATTGTGACTATATTAGCATATACAACTGTGATACAGGTTGAGTCTCCCTTATCCAAAATACTTGGGACCAGAGGTACTTTGGATATGGGATTTTTCCGTATTTTAGAATAATTGCCTACCATAATAAGATATCATGGTGATGGGACCTAAATCTAAGCACAGAATGCATTTATGTTTCATATATACCATATACACACAGCCTGAAGGTAATTTTAGCCAATATTTTTTATAACTTTGTGCATTAAACAAAGTGTGTGTACATTCACATAATTCATTTATGTTTCATATACACCTTATACACACAGCCTGAAGGACATTTAATACAATATTTTTAATAACTTTGTGTATTAAACAACGTTTGTGTACATTGAGCCATCAGAAAACAAAGGTTTCACTATCTCACTCTCACTCAAAAAAGTCCGTATTTCGGAATATTCCGTATTTCGGAATACTTGGATATGGGATACTCAACCTGTAGTAGATAAAGATATATATTATATTTTATGTTGACATTTATTATTTTCCATTCTTTTGAAGAGAACTGTTCTAACAAGAATATCTGCTTTTCAATATAAGTGTGATTAAGCTACCACCTACGCACTATTAATAATATTGCATTTGAGATACCTGCTCAGTGCCAGTACTCCTACGTACACACACTTTGCTGTCCACATAAATTTATATTGTATTGTTTGATAAACATTATGAATTAAATCCTAACCATTATGTGCTTAGTGACCTTATTCAAAACATACTGTTTTCCTGTCTTAGTAAAAATAATCTGGATCATTCCTTGGAACACATATTGAGACTAACAGTTAATGTGCATAGTGTGAGGAAACATACTGTACTGAAGATTTCCAGTGGCAAAAATAACCAATATTAAAAACTGGCACTGTACCAGTATATTAAAAGCAGTTGGCAACCATGCAATTCCTCAGGAAAAAAATAGAAGCAATATTACAGAGTTGGACATTTGCAAAATATCAATTTTCAACACACTTCCATTAAAACCAGGGGTGTATTAAAAGAGGAGGGGTCGCATGTGCAGTCTCTGTCCGACCCTCTCCTCTAGTAGGCAGCAAACTATACTCAGCACTAGGAACACTAGTATACTCCAGTGCTGTGTTAGATTCTAAAGCACACTTGCAGGTCTTCGGAAAAATGGTGTGGCGCCCATTTTCCTGGTGATTTCCCTACTGCAAATGCGCAAAATGCTGGAAAAATGGCCATGCCACTTTCCCAGTCATCTGTGCTGTGCTGCTCAAGTTTCATGAGAGGTAAGTAATGAACAAATGGTTGCCGGGTGTGAAGTGTTGGCCTCCCTGCCCCCAGGGGTATACACTGCACACATTGTACAGCTAAAGCCATGCTCAACTTTGTGCAATGCAAACACATTGTGGCATAGCTGGCAACTAGGACTCACACGTCAAAAGGAATTAATGGATCGATCTCTGGCTGCAAAAAGTTGTGGCCTGGTGCGCCATACAGCAAGCTGCTATGCAGTATGCAGCATGGTGGCAAAGCTGAACATGGCTACATCTGTAGTTACGCAACTGTGTACGTTTGTAAAAATAGGATAAATGTTGAATTAGATTAAGTGAATATGGCATGCAAACATTACAGAATCAGAGAGTAAACAGAACTGGATTTTCCTAGAGACATTAGTACCATATATACTTATTACAGAAAAAAAGGATGACGATCAGCAGAGTCTTGCTTAATAATGGTTGAATGCACAAATTACAAATTAAAGTTCACATAAACTCTTAGTAATGAGAAACTTAATTTTAAATACTTCCACATACGGTATGCTGCAGATGGAAGATACATCATTAAGTTTAAAACTATTAACTGTTGTATTACTTCTGTGACTCACAGGTTATGCTCTGTTCATATGAAATATGCATTGCCACGGTTAAGTACAGTAAATATATTGAAATTATTTGAACTGTACACAATTTAATCAAGTTTGGCTAATTATAAAAACTTGTTCTCGGTAACCTTGAATTGATGTGAAGTTAAAGTTTGCATATGGCTGTTAAAAATCACATATAAATTGAGAAAATTTGAGCACAAATTTCGTTTTTTATTCCGTAGAAAAGTGAACATGACTTATTTTGAATATGAAAACTTATTTTCCCATGTATTGTAATCATTTACACACAAACAAGCTCCAAGATTTTCAGACCAGCGCAATATATTGAAACCTCTATGCTTTGATCAGATTTGGCTCCAATATATCCCAAAAAAAATTATACTGTATATATAAACTATTAAACTAGATGTACAGTATGTCTGACTTGCTGTCTTTCACTTCATGATCGGCTGACAAATAATGTCCAGTGTGCTGAGACAGATCAGATGTGTTAATTTCTTTCAATGTTAATTTCAATGTGGGGGTGCATGGAAGGATAAATACTTTGTGAGTGGGTAAAGTTTTTTTTAGGGACTGATGGCATAAAAGAGGCATATTTGAATGTCTGAGGGGCATTTAAGGGGGGTGCACCATACATTAATGTATATTAAGGATAGACAACAACCCCCCCCCAGCTTTTCTTTTATTGGACACTCAAAGAACGGTTTATTGTATCTATAAAAATATATTATACGGGTTTTTGGAAGTGCAGATGTTGCCCATAGCAACCAATCAGATTCTAGCTATTATCTACTAGAAGGTGCTAGATAAATAATAAGTAGAATCTAATTGGTTGCTACGGGCAACATCTCCACTTCTAAAATCCCACACCTTAGAAAATGTACCCGTAAAATCCTCTACCTTGTTTAAAAAATTTTTTAAAGAAGCATGCAAATGATTAAGTGAAAATGTAATTAAATGTGCAAATGTTTTAATTATTTATTAGTTATCACAATAGCTGCTGAATGCATTTTTTAAAGGACTTTCATGGTGTTATAATTGGGAACAGAGAGGTTGAATTAATGACGGTTGAATTAATGACTTTTGAAGATGTCTTACTTTTGAAGATGTCTTACTGCTGCTCACCTCTAAATCCAGAATAGCCCTACCCACCATAATCACTACAAATAAAATATTTGCATGATTTGCTTCACTCACGATAAACTTTAAGCAGTCAGGTGCCCTGGCGATATTTGTTAGAGGTTGGTTGAGTTGACAGAACATGTTTCCAGTTCACTGGGCCCAAAATCATATCACTCATTTGGGGGTAAAACTGCCTGCACACTAGAGATGTGCATCCGGCATGTTTCGTGTTTTGTGTTTTGGTTTTGGTTCTAATTCCACTTTCGTGTTTTGGTTTTGGCTTGGTTTTGCCAAAACCACCCTTTCGTGTTTTGGTTTTGGTTTTGGATCTGGATGATTTAAAAAAAACATAAAAACAGCTAAAATCACAGAATTTGGGGGTAAATTTGCTCCTACGGTATTATTAACCTCAATAACAATCATTTCCATTCATTTCCAGTCTATTCTGAATACCTCACACCTCGCAATATTGTTTTTAGGCCAAAAGGTTGCTCCGAGGTTGCTGGATGACTAAGCTAAGCGACACAAGTGTGCGGCACAAACACCTGACCCATCTAGGAGTGGCAGTGCAGTGTCAGACAGGAGGGCAGATATAAAAAAGACCCCAAACAGCACATCATGCAAAGATGTAGAAGAGGTGCAATGAGGTAGCTGTATGACTAAGCCAAGTGACACAAACAATTGGCCCATCTAGGAGTGGCACTGCAGTGGCCGACAGGAGGGCAGATATCAAAAAAAGGCCCCTAACAGCACATGATGTAAAGAAGAAAAAAAGGTGCACCGAGGTTGCTGTATGACTAAGCTAAGCGACACAACCACCTGGCCCAGCTAGTAGTGTCACGCAGTGGCTGAATGTTGAGAGTGGGCCGCAATTGACCGGTCCACTGACAGCATCTCCAGCACGCTCCAGTCATTTTAAAAAAATTCTGCAAATGGTGTACTTATATGGCAGTACCCCAGGACTAATACAGCAGTACACCTGGACTCATACGGCAGTGTCAGACAGGATGGCACTTTTCAAAAACTAGGCCCCAAACAGCACCTCATGCAAAGATGTCGCAGAGGTGCAATGAGGTAACTGTATGACTAAGCCAAGCGACACAAACAATTGCAACTGGAATTATACATCCAAATCACTGGAATTAATTGGCAAGATCACTGTAATTAATAATTATACGTCCAAATCACTGGAATTAATTGGCAAAATCACTGGAATTATACGTCCAAATCACTGGAATTAATTGGCAAAATCACTGTAATTAATAATTATACGTCCAAATCACTGGAATTAATTGGCAAAATCACTGTAATTAATAATTATATGTCCAAATCACTGGAATTAAATTGCAAAATGTCGGTATTGCCTGCCTAGTGAAGAAGAATCTAGATGGGATTTGGTACCGGGGACACAATACCTCCATCAATTGTCTAAATCCCACTGCACTAATGGCGTATACCGGATGCACGTCTAACACCAACATAAGTGTCAAGGCCTCAGTTATGAGGGCTTCCATTGTCATGTGAAGCTGAACCACTAGTCATGAACATAGGCCAGGGCCACAACCGTTTCCTGCCACTCCGTGTCGTAAATGGCATATTGGCAAGTTTACGTTTCTCCTCAGACCATTTCAATTTCTTTTTTTGGGTCTTTTTACTGAACTTTGGCTTTTTGGATTTTAATGCCCTCTACTATCACATTGGGCATCGGCCTTGGCAGACGACGATGGCATTTCATCGTCTATGTCATGGCTAGTGGCAGCAGCTTCAGCACTAGGAGGAAGTGGTTCTTGATCTTTCCCTATTTTATCCTCAAATTTTTGTTTTCCATTATGTTTTTGGAGATATTTAACACAATATGCGGCACAGGAATGACTGATGGCTGATGGCCAGGACACTACCACTGGTCTGATGCAGCACAACACAGCAACCCTGTAAGGGACTTGTTGTTGTGATGATGATGATGATGATTATTATTATTATTATTATTATTATTATTATGCAGCAGCAGCAGCAGTGGACATATAGCAGTAGCATATACCACTGTGACTGCCTGGTCACTGTAATGACTGATAGCCAGTACACTACCACTGGTCTGATGCAGCACAACACAGCAACACTGTGAGGGACTTGTTATTATTATTATATGGTAGCAGTGGACATATAACAGCCGTGTATACCACTGTGACTATCTGGTCACTGGAATGACTGATGGCCCGGACACTACCACTGGTCTGATGCAGCACAACACAGCAACACTGTGAAGGACTTGTTATTATTATTATACGGCAGCAGTGGACATATAGCAGCAGCGTATACCACTGTGACTGCCTGGTCACTGGAATGACTGATGGCCAGGACACTACCACTGGTCTGATGCAGCACAACACAGCAACACTGTGAGGGACTTGTTGTTGTTATTGTTATTATACGGCAGCAGAGGACATATAGCAGCAGCATATACCACTGTGACTGCCTGGTCACTGGAATAACTGATGGCCAGGACACTACTACTGGCCGGAGCAGGACAACACAGCACCACTGAAAGGGACTTATACAGCTACACTGGATATATGGCTGCAGAGGACACCACCACTGTGACTGGTCACTGGACTGATGCTGCACTAGACACTTCCCCTAGTCTAATGCAGGACAACACCACACCATTGAAAGGGACTTATACAGCTACACTGGATATATGGCAGCAGAGGACACCACCACTGTGACTGGTCACTGGACTGATGCTGCACAAGACACTACCCCTGGTCTGATGCAAGACAACACAGCAAAAATGCAAGGGACTTATACAGCAGCCAGCAGCACTGGGGACATATAGCAGCAGAGGACACCAACACTGTGACTGGCTGGACTGATGCAGCACAATACACTGACTACACTGGACTGGACTGAGCAGCACAACACAGCACAAGACTCGCCACCCCACTTTCCCGTCCCCACACAGACACTGAGAATGGAGACACGTCCTCTCACTACACTCTCCGAGACAGGAGTGAAAATGGCCGTGACGCGCGGCTCCGTATATGGAATCCAAATCCCGCGAGAATCCGACAGCGGGATGATGATGTTTTTCTTCGTTCGGGTTTCTGAGTCAGGCGTGAAAACCCGAGCCGGTCTTGGAACCGGACTCGAATGGTGAAGTTCAGTATGGTTTGGTTCTCTGATAGCCGGACCCGCTCATCTCTACTGCACACCCTAATCATCTTTGCACTCTTAATGTCACACCTATTCCTGTACTGTACATGAAGAACTGCGGACATGACAGGACCTCCCTGGTCACTGCAATTTAGTCAAATTGGCCAGCTTTCCAAAAATCCTGAATATTGTATGCTTCAAATGGCCCTGATTTTCCTGAGGAAGACTAACTTACAGTAGGAGTATTACTCATTTCATATAGAATGGGAAAAAGCAGGATTAGTTCAGCAAAGCTGTAACAATCAGTTAAGCGAGGTGGCATAAAGCTACCAAATCTTAAGTTTTCTAATCTTAAGTATGACAATCATAGCACTGGCGATTAGGCAGTACTTACCCAGCATTCTTATAGGAGCCAGTGTGCAAGAATTGGCTGGGATGATCAGCTGGACAGCAGGATGCTCAGGGTAGGCTCACTGGAATCAGATGACTGAACCAAACATGACAGCACCCATTTTTGGTTTAGGAGGGAAACTATGTTTGTGTCACATGTGGCTGCAAATCTGCCACACTATTCAGTGGACGCAGACCACGTTGATAGCAACCGGACCTGGAGCATAGTGGCAGCTTGGACAGGTACTTGAGAGGAAAGAATGTCTGTTTAATTATCCGGACCGTGACACTCTCTGTCTACGGTATCTGAAAAAGTAGTTCTCTTTCTGTCTGATGAATCTGGAAAAGGGTTGCTCTCTCTGTCTGCTGTATCTGAAAAGGGGTGCTCTCTCTCAGCTGTATCTGAAAAAGGGGTGCTCTCTGTCTGCTGTATCTAAAAGGGTGATCTGTCCGTCCATCCATCCAGGGGCTCTGCCCCAGTGTAAAATTAAAAACAAAAAGCTAAAAATCAGAAAGCCTAAAATTATAAAAATATATATATTTTTGGTTTGTACTGTACCCCAGTGTACTATACAATTTTTATTTTATTTTCAAAAGTACTGTAACACTGCTGGTCATACCGCAGTATATTATTTCCTACTCAAACATGTATTGTGCAATGCTGTAATAATTATTGTATATATTTCAGTTGTGCAATGCTATTGGTGAAGTCAATCGTAGTGTGTAATTATTATTATTATATATATATATATTTCTTATTCATTTGTGAGACGCTGTCAGTGAAGTTAACCACAGTGTGTAATTATTATAATATATATTTCGGACTCAATTGTGCAACGCTGTCAGTGAAGTCAACCACAGTGTGTAATTATTATACATATTTCTGACTCACTTGTACGACGCTGTCGGTAAAGGTCAACCCCACTTTGTGTTGATTGAAATGGAGGCTACTACTAGTGCTGAAGCTGCTGCCACTAGTCATGACATTGATAATGCAAGTCCATCAATATCATCTGCTAAGGCAGATGCCCAGGGGCATAGTTGGCTTAAGTCAGGGTATGTAAAATAATTTAATTTTAGAGTGGTAAAGACAAATAAAATCAAAAGGAAAGTTAGCTGCAGATGCAGTTAGACAAACTGCGCATTCAGTATCAGAAACATCAGACATTCTTGAGGAACATTTAGGGGTATTCACGTCAGCTATGTGTGAGTCTGACATTTCTCACACTGTCCTCATAGAGAAGCCTCTTTCACCTCCTTTCACCATTTCTGAACCATCTGCACATGTGGGGAGCAGTACAAGTAAAGATGAGGATGAAACTGATGAGGAGGACATAATACAAATTGAGGATTTATGTGTGGAAGTGGGACAGGATGAGGGGGATATGTGTGTTGTCGAAGTCAAAAATATTACATAGAAATAACATACAGACTCCACACATATAAGTCTCTATGCTTGCAAATACTCGCAGCGAGCACAGCAATATATGGTAACATATGCATTTACACGGACATGCCACAGAGATGGATTCAACACATATTTCATACAGCACATAATTATAATAATATCAAGCGCCAGACATCATAATGATTTAAAATTATACAATGGAGTAATGTCATGTACAGTATGTGTATTATTGGAACGAAGCAAGATAGTCCTGTCATATTTGGTATTAAATCAACCAGATTAATGTGTAGATTCATTTGATACTTGTTATTAAGTTGTAGGACATTGCAACTAATAGTTATGATTAAATGTATGAAAGCTAAAGTCACTTTTATTAGAACAATAGACATTTCCAAACAGGTGATGGACAGGAAACTCAAGCCAGCCCTTTTGATGTCTTGTAGGCTGAACCTGGTTAGCCTACGAACAAACCAGTGACTCATCATGAATGAGAAAGTTCCCTCCCTTAGACTAGATGTCTGCACTCCCCCAAACTATATAACACATTACAGAGACACACAGGAGTTAGTTGCTGTTTTGTCCCAGACGATGGTGGAGATGTTGCCAGACCAGTTCCTGTAGTTATTTACAGAGAGAGAAAGAGTGATATGGAGGGAAGAATTTATATGAGAAAGATATGGTAATTGTATCGCTGGCCTGTAACTGTATGTATTAACTGCTTACTGTATAAATTGTAACCATGTAACTATATGTATACTGTACATTGTGATATATTGAATATATATCCTTTTAATAACAAATATATACATCAATGAGCTTTGGAACTCAGATAATGTGTGGGTGCATTCTTTTCTCTTAAGGGATGTAGTGTTTTGAGATGTACAGCGCACTTTTATCGTATATGGTAATAAGATGCGCCTGGCGTCTGCAGTATATATTAGAGCGGGCATTTTAAATATTTGTTAGAAAGCAATTTGGTATTCACAGAGTACTATCTGACAGTGAGGATGTTAATGATAATGTTGTTTGTGTAAGTCAGCCACCGGTCGCTGCAGTTGTTGACCATGATAAAAAGAAAGCCATTGCGATGCCTGGGCAAAAGACCAAAAAAGCCACCTCTTGGGTGTGGGATTATTTTTTCCCCAATCCTGACAATGTTTATGAAAACATCTGCTCCATTTGTGAGGCCAAATTTAGTAGAGGTAGGAATGTTAGCCATCTAGGCACCTCCTCCATGTTACATAATTTGCAGCGAAGACATGAAATTTATTGTACAAAATTATAATGTAATTAACACCTCAACATCAACATCCTCAGAGTAATTACTTAACGAAAGAAGTACTTTAAAAAAAAAATTGTTGGTGGCCAAACAAACCAATAATTTCAGCAACAAGTGATGGTCCCTGTCGCTGAAATGATTGGTTTGTTAAACTGTGCATGTCCTTTTAATATATACAACATAAGGGTCGGTGGGAGGGCCCAAGGACAATTCAAACTTGCACATCTTTTCTTTGCATTATGTGCTCTTTGGAGCATTTTTTTTTGTCATAGTTAATAAACAGATATCCTATCTGCCACTGCAGTGCCATCTACTTCTGTTACTTATATAAAGGAAGGATATATAGTATATAAATATATATCAGGAAGCGCTCCAATCAAAAATTAATAATTTATTACATAATATTTTAAAACAATAATAAACAATTTAATATATCAATGGGGTAGATATATAATTCATGTACCTATGGTAAATATCTCTCTCATTCGTGTCTCCAATATTACATGAGTCCGTAATAGCAGTGTTCCTTGTAATCAAAAATGATATTGTATGCTGTGAAGTCTTGATAAGATAAATAGCCCGTATTGCACTTGTCTCCTTTGATCTTGTCAGTCTAGCAGCAACGTGAGGATTGTAGTGGCAGGCACACCAACATGCAGTGTTTCCTCCGTAAATTGATGCTGTATGCACACTGTGGGAACAGGCGGAGGGAGGGCTCCGATTCGGTGATGTCCCAGTGCTATGCTACACCCCCGTCTGATCTCGGCTGACAGTGTCCTGTGTCGTATAGTGCAGAAAAAGAGGGTCACTCTTACCAGACTTGAATCATTCACAAGCGCCGTGGAGTTTTAGCAGCGAACTCCCGTATCAGCGGCGGCACTGTAATGTCCGTAATCGGCTTTCCTTGAAGCACAGCCGTGGAGACAACTTCACTGGATGGGTTATTTGGAAGGTCCTTACGCGTTTCTGCGCCACTATCTCACGGCGGTTTCGTCAGAGGATGTAATGTCTGCCATTCTGGCTGTCTATTTAAACCCATATGAACCAATCATGGTTAGCTAATTAGTACAAACACCTGCAGTATTAACCGCAGTTGGAGATAAATGCATATGAGAATCATATGTCCACCTACATAGCACAATCAATTTAGAAATGTTTAAAAATGTTTAAAAAATGTTTAGACCAAAACGAGCAGAATAATGACTCTTAATATTTTTATCAAATGACACAATATAATTTAGTGATACAATTTAAACACATATTTAAAGTTTCTAATACTTAATTATCAATGGAAGCACATGGAGATATCATCTGAATTAATAGCCTAATGGTTAACAAACCAGGCTAACACACATTAAGACCTTGGTTCGAATCCAAGCCAAATACACCACACGGGGGTGTAGCATAGCACTGGGACATCACCGAATCGGAGCCCTCCCTCCGCCTGTTCCCACAGTGTGCATACAGCATCAATTTACGGAGGAAACACTGCATGTTGGTGTGCTTGCCACTACAATCCTCACGTTGCTGCTAGACTGACAAGATCAAAGGAGACAAGTGCAATACGGGATATTTATCTTATCAAGACTTCACAGCATACAACATCATTTTTGATTACAAGGAACACTGCCATTACGGACTCATGTAATATTGGAGACACGAATGAGAGAGATATTTACCATAGGTACATGAATTATATGTCTACCCCATTGATATATTAAATTGTTTATTATTGTTTTAAAATATTATGTAATAAATTATTAATTTTTGATTGGAGCGCTTCCTGATATATATTTCTATACTATATATCCTTCCTTTATATAAGAACAATTTTGGTATTTCAGCAGTACCTTTTGGGAGCAGCTGTAATCATATTGATATTATAATTGTAGAAACGAGCAGGATAATTGACTATACAAGCGCCAGGGAATTTTTTATATTGTTTACTTCTGTTACTTAGCTTAGTCATCCAGCTACCTCGGTGCAACCTTTTGGCCTAAACTTGATGCAAACAATATTGTGAGCTGTGAGGTGTGAGGTGTTCAAAATAGACTGGAAATGAGTGGGAATGAATGTTATTGAGGTTAATAATACTGTAGTAACAAAACACTCCCACATTTTGTGAGTTTAGCTGTTTTTGTGATTTAAAAAAAAATACAGATCCAAAACCAAAACCTGCAAGGGCGGTTTTGGCAAAACCAATACAGATCCAAAACACGAAGGAGATACACATCCAAAACCAAACACAACACCCGGTCTGTTTGTTTGTTTGTTTGTCTGTCCAGTTGTGCATTCGGACACCCCTGCAAAGATTTGGTTGAAACCAATGCAAAGTGGTCCAGTTGGATCCTGGCCAGGTTTTAGGGGGGTTAGCGTACCGGTTGGACCTCATGGCAGAATGCGCCGGGCAGAACTTTGACCCAGGGAGCCTGTACCGGGCCTTCCATTTTATGGATTTGGAAGATACTTCACAGAGTGGTAACACTGGATCTCAGAAGACATACTATGGGATTGGGGGTCAGTGGTGCCAGAGGGCGGAATGCGCCAAGCAGAACTTTGACTCAGAGAACCTATTCTGAGCCTTCCACTGGATGGATTTGAATGAAAACTTCAGAGTGGTAACACTAGATCTCAGAAGGCATTCTATGGGGTTGGGTGTCGGTCGGTCCTCATAGTGGAATGCGCCGGGAAGAACTTTTACACAGGAAGCCTGTTCTGGGCCTTCAACTGGTAGGATTTGGATGAAAACTTTACAGAGTGGAAACATTGTATCCCAGAATACATACTAGGGAGTTGGGGTCATTCAGACTTCACAGTGAAATGCACCAGTTCGAACTTTGCCCCTGGGAGCTTGTTCTGGGCCTACCACTGGATGATTTTGGAAGAAAACTTTACAGAGTGGTAACACTGGATCCCAGTAGACATACTAGGGGCTTGGGGCCCAAGGTGGGAGATGGTTTTTCTGCTGGTCTCAAGGTTGTTCCTCATCAGCAGCAGCAGCAGCAGCAGCAGCAGCAGCAGTAACAGACAGGTAAGGGCCAGTACAGTGTCATGCATAATGATGTCACAATGTGTGCAATACAGCACGGACCACCTGGGCCTGACCAAGTGACTGTGTAACAAGGGAGTGAGGCTGGTTCATCTGGTTACTTGTTTTTTTAACTTAATTTGCGGGTGGGCGGAGTGGACAGTTTTAAAATAATTATTTGGTGCTGTGGGCCTATCTCTCTGTGTCCTCGATCTTCAGTTCCCAGAACAGGTGTCTCTTTTGCTGCCACAACTGTCACTGGGCCTACATACTGTTGCACCGGGTGTGGTATGCTAGATAGACTAGACTAAGGTCGACAGTGTCTAGGTCGACCACTATTGGTTAACAGTAAGTAGGTCGACATGGTTTTTAGGTCAACAGGGACTCTAGGTCGACATGAAAGAAGGAAATTTTTATTTTTATTTTTATTTATTTTTTGTGTCGTTCTCTTCACAGAGTGATCGGAAACCCCAATTAGTGTACCATGACTCACTTTGCTCGCCATGCTTTGTTCCCAATTGTAGTCCACGTGGATCGTAAAGTATGAAAAAGTTAAAAAAATGATTTTTTTTTAAAATAACTCATGTCGACCATTTGTCATGTCGACCTAGTATATGTCAACCTAGAGTCCCTGTCAACACAGAAGCCATGTCAACATACTGCCAACCAACAGTGGTCGACCTAGACATTGTTGACCTAAGTCTTGTCGACCTAGAGACCAGATCCCATTGCACCTGGGTCCACCACTCGCTATTTCTGCTACTGCCATGGATAGTATGTGATGGAGCAGTATGTGGTGCTGTGAGCTTGACATTGAATGGCAGGGATGTTGGTGAGAAATGAACATTGAAGAAGGGGTGTTATGAGAGACAGACATTGAAGGGACTAGGGGAGATGCTTCAAGGTAGTTATTGTATTTTCCTTCCTACAGTATATTTTATATAAGTCACTAGAATAGTCTCTGTCAGACAGGGATGGTAGTTGGTTTATTTGACTACAGTTCCTTGACATATTATTATTTTTTTCTTTGTAATCCATTCTAATACATTCAATGGTTTCACATAAATCAGGGAACATCTGCATGAGCGTCTGATTCCGCTATCTAAAATACACAGCGGTAATGAGCACCTGTAGACATACAAATAAATATAAATGAGTGTATCCTAACTCAATTAACTGTTCGAGCAACACAGTACAACCTGGAACACCTGGGACACACGACGTCTGAGACGCACGACGTCTGAGACGCTCATTGTGATTGCTGTATATAATGGCTGCCAGGGACCGTCCTAACTCACTTGGTGAGCTCAGTCTCCTCATTTGCTGGCGGGACAAAGCTCTCGCCAGCAATGAGGAGAAGGTCAGGGCATTCTGAAGGTTGTCAGTTTGCTATACGATTGAGTCCGGTGTACGGTAATGTACATAGAGCTCGCCTAGTCCTATCGCCCCTGTGTATTTTAGCTAGGGGATTGTGATGCTCCTTCAGCATTGCCCCATAGCCTGCAAAACCTATGCTTTCACTCGCTCCATACCCAAGCGATGCCACGAGGTGGGGGTTCACGGGCAGTGACCATTTTGTCAGTTTGCTATACGATCGAGTCCAGTGTACCGTAATATGCATAGAGCTCGCCTAGCCCTATCGCCCCTGTGTATTTTAGCTATGGGATTGTGACGCTCCTACAGTATTGCCCCATAGCCTGCAAAACCTATGCCGTCACTTGCTCCATAGCCAAGCGCTGCCATGAGGCGGGGGTTCACAGGTGGCGGCCATTTTGTCAGTTTGCTATGCGATCGAGTCCAGTGTTCCAAAATGTGCATAGAGCTCGCCTTGCATTACCGTCCCTGTGTATTTTAGCTAGGGGATTGTGATGTTCCTTCAGCATTGCCCCGTAGCCTGCAAAACCTATGCTGTCGCTCGCTCCATAGCCAAGTGCTGCCACAAGGTGGGGGGAGTCGGACGGTGGCCATTTTGTCAACTTTCTAGGCCATCGAGTCTGGTGTATCCGTACTGTGCATAGAGCTCGCCTAGCCCTGTCGCCCATGTGTATTTTAGCTAGGGAATTGTGATGCTCCTTCAGCATTTCCCTGTAACTTGCAAAACCTATGCCATCGCTCGCTCCATAGCTGAGGCTGCCAAGGAGTCACAGGTGGTAGCCATTTCAATCGAGTCTGCTCTGCTACAGAATTGTATGTGTACCGTACGGTGCATAGAACCTTATCCTCATAGCTGCTGTGTATTTTACAGTAGAAATGCTCCTGCAGCTTTGCCCTGCTTTATGTAAAACTTGTGTGCACACTTCTATTGAATGTGAAAGTATAGTAGATTACAATAGATACAAAAATAAAAAAAATAGTAAAGTGTCTGGAAGAAACTAACATGCATTCGTACATTACTTTAGGAATTGAACCCGGACTCTAATCATGGGAAGTGGAACACTTCACCACTCGGACATGTCGCCGCCGACAGATAGATGAATAAGCCCATTGGTTTTGATTATGCCATAATGGCTACAGGATTAGGACGCTAACATACAACATCCCTAACATCAGTAGACCACAATGTACTTGTAACACGTCCGTTTGCGTCTGTGTACACTACAGGTTTTATTTGTTGATTTGTCTGCGGGACTTGGACGCTCACATATTCATAACGTAATGTAAATGGACTAAACTGTGGCTTTATCATGTTCGTTTGCATCTATATATACTGTACTACTGTATTTACAGTACATCTGTACACTGTAATATACTGTATGGCATACTGTAAAGTTGTTCTTACTATGTATTTCGGTATTGTATTTTACTGGAGACCACACGCATGCGCAGTGGTGATTTTAAAAATGACATCTGGTGGATGATCGCAGGTATTACACTTAAAGGTAATGTCAAGTGCTCTGTGTGCCTCCCTATGACTAGGCACGCCTCCCTACAACTAGGCACGCCTCCATGCGTCCAGGCACGCTGCGTATGCCCGATCGTGACAAATGCCTCAGCCAGCCAAGATAACAGAGGACACATCTGTATTTCATTTGACACTTATCGCATTTCCATCAGATAAACCATGCCAGCAGGCTTTCTTGCCATATCCATCTTGCCATTGCTATGCACTGATAGAAAAGTTGGGGCCACTCGGTTACATTTGCCCTCCAGACTAAAAGTTTTCAGCCAGCACCTGCTTATGTTGTACAATGTTTTGTGTTCGTGGCTTACACGTAAGCTGTAGAACTGAGAAATGTGGTCCCCTCTGCTCTTCCCACCTATCAGGGGTCCAGGTCATACTCAGCTGCTTTATTTTACCACTGACTTTTCCCATCTTGGGGGCATGGCCTAATGACATGACAGTCCGCCCCACCCACCGAAATCTCCTGCTGCATCTCCTTTCCAGGGTTCTCACAAAGAGGAGACAAAATAAGTAGGCCAGCATGCTTCATGTGACTCCTTGCTTCTGTGGATGTTTGAAACTTTCTGTACTTCTTACAGTGCAGGGTTGTAGACTCCTTTTTTGCAATGTCCCATCTGTAATCACCGATGACTTACACTGCTTACTTTCAGGTGGGTTCGGAGATGCAAAGCAGGTCTCAGAGGTACTTTGCTGGGACAGACCTTTAGCACTGGAGGTCTGTCCTGGCATCAAGTTTTAATTAAATAAGGCAAAAATAGTATGGAGATATGACATGAAAACAAACAGTATATTTAGAACTATTTTCACCATTTTTACTAACTAGAGCTTGAAATATGATGGTGCAGGTGTTTCTCAAGTTGCTATACCTGTTCTTTTCAGTTCCTGCTTTTCACCTCCTAGTTGACTGCTTACAGTATTCGAAAATCAATAAGAAGATAATACAGGTTGAATATCCCATTTCCAAATATTCCGAAATATGGAATATTCCGAAATACGGACTTTTTTGAGTGAGAGTGAGATAGTGAAACCTTTGTTTTTTGATGGTTTAATGTACACAAACTTTGTTTAATACACAAAGTTATTAAAAATATTGTATTAAATGACCTTCAGGCTGTGTGTATAAGGTGTATATGAAACATAAATGAATTGTGTGACTGTAGACACACTTTGTTTAATGCACAAAGTTATAAAAAATATTGGCTAAAATTGCCTTCAGGCTGTGTGTATAAGGTGTATACAGGGCCGTCTTTTCGTATGGGCTCAATGAGCTCTTGCCCAAGGGCCCTAGGAGTATAAAGGCCCTAGGCTGATAGCTGAGAGTCCCCTCTTTCCAGGGGTACTAGATTTTTGAAAATCGGCCTTGGGGAACTGGAGATATCCAACTTGAAAACAGTGGTCCCCATCCAAGCCTGTTAATTGCTCTTCCCAGCCAGATATCTTGGGTTCTGTCAGACTTTGAGTATTTCTGAGGGTATACTCCTAAAGCTGTGTCTCTCCCCTTTTGGTGGACACTGGCAGCTTGTCTCTACTATGGCCAGAACAAGAGATATCAGCCTTCAAGCAGCTGGTCCCTGCTCCAGCTCCACACGCCTGGTATGCAGTTTTAGATTTTTGTTGGTGAATTGCTCTGGCTCCTGAACTCTGATCCCCAAGTCCCCAGAAACTTCTGAAAGGTGTCCTCAGTACCTCCTGACAGGGGGGACTCTCTAGTTTTTTTTATCCCATACAAAGCTAGGAAATCTATTTTCAGGAACTTGAGATATCTGCAGTCAAGCAAGCTGCCCTCCCACCGGAAATTGATAAATATTAAGCCCACTCCACTTTCCACCCCTCCCCTGCGTATTAAACACCCCTATCACCCTGGAAGTCATGTACTAGGGCTTCTTTATTCAGCCCAATGCCCCCTTCTACAGTTTAGCCCCATCTGTGCAGTAAAGGCGTAATTAGTAGAAATTACTGCTCCAGGTCCTACATGGTGAGTGGAAGATAGAACACCCCCTACTGCCCGCGGGACATCAAAGCTGCCGCTGATAGCACCCCCCACCCCTACCGCTGGAGGATGGGTAGGGGGCCCAGTGCATTGCTAGGCCCAGGGGCCTACACTGCTGTTAAGATGGCCCTGGGTGTATATGTAACATAAATGCATTCTGTGCTAAGACTTAGGTTCCATCACCATGATATCTCATTATGGTATGCAATTATTCCAAAATACGGAAAAATCCGATATCCAAAATACCTCTGGTCCCAAGCATTTTGGATAAGGGATACTCAACCCGTAATGAGTCACTTAGATGCTGTGAATCAGTCTTTTTATTCTGAGGCAACATTCAGCGCAACAAGTAGTGTATAAGAGAGCAGCTCTAGATGCAGTAATCACTCACAGCATTCAAGCCCTGCACACAGAACACTGTTCCTAAATTCTATACACCATTTTAGATAGTTAAACTAGTTATACAATCTATGTATAGTCTATACAAAAAGCAAGTCAGAGTAATTTGGTACAAAAATCATTAATGATGCACATGATTTCTTGGATACAATATACATCTAACAACCTGTCACTTTTGGTTACAGCATCTTGTTATATGGCTTAGGAACACATAGTAGATCAGTTAATATGTTTTTCAGTGTTCTGTCTTGCCTACAGCATTGCATTTACATAAAATAAATTGCAAATGCAAGACGGCTTGAATTTACAAAAAAGGCATTATTTTGTAACATTTCCTCTAATTCTTTGTATTGCCTACTTTAGCAGATGACGGATAATGGATGAATGCCGTTGAGCGAGCTCCTATACATATATAAATTATACAGTAATGTGCAAAAGTTTTAGACAGATGTGGAAAATAATGCTGCAAAGTAAGAATGCTTTCAAAAATATAAGTGCTAATAGTTTATTTTTATCAGTCAAGCGAATGTACAGAAGAGAAAGCTAAATCAAATCAACATTTGGGGTGACCACCCTTTGCCTTCAAAACAAGATCAATTCTTCTAGGTACACTTGCACAGTTTTTGAAGGAACTCGGCAGTGAGGTTGTTCCAAACATCTTGGTGCACTAACCACAGATCTTCTGTGGATGAAGGCTTGCTAAAATCCTTCTGTCTCTTCTAGTAATCCCAGACAGACTCAATGATGTTGATATCAGGGCTCTGTGGAGGCCATATCATCACTTCCAGGACTCATTGTTCTTCTTTTTGGCTAAGATAGTTCTTCTTAATGACATTGGCTGTATGTTTGGAGCCACTGTCCTGCTGCAGAATACATTTGGAGCCAATTAGATGCCTCTCTGATGGTATTGCATAATGGTGTTTTGAAAGCAGAGAGTGGTTACACCAAATTTTGTTTTAATTTAGATGTCTCTTCTGTCCATTTACTTTCCATTGTGTTAATTGATAAAAAATACTATTAACACTTCTATTTTTGAAAGCATTCTTACTTTGTAGAATTTTTCCCACACCTGCCTAAAACTTTTGCACATTACTTTAAATTATCAATTGTCTTGACTGCTAGTCCTAGTATTACAGTTAGAGAAAAAAGAGGCATTTTAAGACTGCAGGGAACCCTTGTGCAGATGTCGGTGGACTTCCTACCCCCTGAAAAAAATTGAGCCTGCAGCCAGCAGCAATCGGGCAGGCAGCCCAGCATCAGCCTCTCCTGCCAGCATTTCAAGAAAATATAAATAAAAACCACAGCTGTGGCTCTGCACCCAGCCCCCCTGTCCCAATCACTGTGGCATGCAGCCCAGGGTCATCTCCCCTCACCCCAAATCTCTACCCCACGCTTACTGGCATAAATTGTAATGTTTAACGATGTTCTGATGTTTACTGATGTTCCATTGTTTGAAAAACTATTTTATGAAATATTAAAAAAAATCTATATATTTTTTTATATATTTTTGTGATAAAATCTTTGTGGAGAACTATAAATACATGTTCTTCACCTACTTCACTCATAAAAACCCTGAAATTTTCGGAAAATAAAATCGCCAGTTAAGTGGTTAAGGGGGTATATGACTAGAGCCTAAGCACATTAATGTATGTAGGGGGAGATGTACTAAGCAGAGATAAAAGTGGAGAAGTGAGCCAGTGGAGAAGTTGCCCATGGCAACCAATCAGCTGCTGCTGTAAACTTTTATAGTATGCATATTAAAAATGTTGCGTCAATGCTGATTGTTGCCATGTGCAACTTCTCCACCGGCTCACTTCTCTGCTATTATCACTGCTTAGTACATCTCCCCCTTAGGGCCTTACTCAAGTTTGTTAGCAACCAAAAAAGTGCACTAATGGCCAAAACCATGCTGCAATGCTGGTGGGGCAGATGTAACATGTGCAGAGAGTTAGATTTGGGCGGGGTGTGTTCAAACTGAAATCTAAATTGCAGTGTAAAAATAAAGCAGCCAGTATTTACCATGCACAGAAACAATATAACCCACCCAAATTTAACTCTCTTTGAACATGTTACATCTGCCCCACCTGCAGTGCAACATGGTTTTGCCCATTAGTGTGCTTTTATTTTTTGCTAACAAACCTGAATAATCCCCATAATCTACAACTCCATTGCCTGATGATGAAGTGGTCTGTTGCACCGAAAAACATGCTGTAGAGACACAAGCACTTTCTTTCATGTAAGAAATCTGTTTTTATCTTTTATTTATTTTACTTTATTCACTTTATGATTTAATATAATTTTTTTTACTACCTATGTTGTTGTAAAATATGGATTTCCTGTGCTGTCATATATTTTTTTTATTTCGGAAGCATTTAAAAGAACCTGGCTCTTAATAGACTTGTTTTGTATTGCCTATTATTTACTTATTTATACACTATGAGATGGACTACAGGTTTAACACCCTAAATACAACCTGATTTATATCTTTGTACACTATTGGTTTCTGGGAGAGAAGGAATGAATACCCCAGACATATGTTCTTCTATCATTTAATTCAATAAAATGTATTTATTTTGCTAACCCATTGGTTCATCTTTTCTATACTGTATATCTAATCATCATTATCATATGAGTAAGAAATTAGATCTCTGACCACAAATAGAGCTCACCAAATATTTTTTTTATTAGGCCTTGCACATTGATGGTCTAACTATTTTTAAAGAAAATGTACAGTATGTAATATTCATCGCCAAAGGTACATACAGAAACCTACCTCTTAAGCCCTTGTGACTTTTTGTGAAGTCCCTCATTCTCTCAGACTGCATGATAATCCTTTTTAATTTATTTATTCTTTTATTAAATTTTCTATTATTCAGGTGGTGTCAGTCAGAACTTCTGCCTATACAGAAAATCATTCAGTTGGTTAGTTGGAAGAAAAGTTGCATAATGTATGGCAAGCTTAAGACATGCTACAACAGAGAGTGGATAGACAGAAGACCATGGAGGGCAAATGACCCTGCCCATGAGATCTTATGTTCTAAAAGATCTATAAGACAGATGAGAGACATTAGGGAGAGGAGAAACAGTGGATTTAGTAGTCTACAGTATTTGGGAAGCTTAGGAGGATGAGGTTAATATAAAAGAATATTTGTGTATCTGCAAATAATAAATTATGTCCCTACAGTATGTCTTACTCGACAATTCCTAATTACTGCAGGGGATGTCACCAACTACAGTAAATAATACAATTGTTTAAGAAGCAAAAGAAAGGTAGGTACTGTTTTGTGGGTGCACAAAGAGAAAATTTGATGATAAAACGTAACTTTTAATATGATATACAATTAAGTTATTGTGATTAACGATCATGTTTGTTTAATAATTATAGTGAAAAACAGAGGTTAAATTCACATACAGATGTGTCCACATACATCTTTGCTATATCCCGCCATGTATGGCTTGGTTTAACATACTATAGAGTCAGAGATTTAGCCATGACTTGTGATTTTTCTTAACTTGCTTCTTTAATATGTTACTTTATACATTTTCTATTATGGAAAACAAAATTTTTAAAATCCATCCACTCGTTACCCGTGAAAAACAGTTTAGCCATGTTTTCCATGTTGTGCCAAATTTAGCAAATTAGCAAAGATGTAAGTGGACACATCTGTATATATGACCTACACATAAGTGAAGAATTAAAAATTATGGTTGTGTTATAAAGATTAAAATGGTGTCCATATGTCGTTATTATTAAAAATAATAACTTATTATTTCCAGTTGTTCATTATACCTATTAATATGCCGTGGCGTTACAGGTGGGTTAAGTTCAAGGAGACCCAGATGGGTGGATTCCCAGAAAAGTACTTCAACAATTAACTTGAATATATATAATTATGAATTTATTGTATGCTTTCCTAAGGTTATTGATCAATTCTGCAGATGTTCAATACAGCAATCACATCAGCATACTCAGGAGCCTCGCCCTCTGTGTCTAGAGGCTGAGTTATATTCAGATCAAGCCAGCACTTCTGCAGTCCGTGTTTCATCCAGGTTGTCTAGGCTGCTTTAACATTGAAAATGTCTATTTTATATAGGCTGAAGAACTCCTGAGTAAATATATTTCATATGTACAAAGTTCATATTACGACATATACATAAATGCTAAGAAACAGTAGGGGGCACTGTTGCCTCAATTTTGAGTGTAATAAATAACATAAAAATACCAATGTGTAACATGGATTATATAGATTAACACACAAGGTGAAACACCATTGTCTCCAAATGAAGATGCAAACATTCCAATGTTGACATATGTCCAACGCCAAACACTTGTCTTGTTTTGGTCTCATATAACCAGACAATGGACATTGCCCTTGCTTCTGAAATATACCCCTGTCAGGAATAGTGACACACACAGAACATATCAGTTTCTATATAATATATATATATATATATATATATATATATATATATACATATATATATATATATATATATATATTTCCCTTGTATTAAATATATATTTCCCCCTTCTTGTCATATTAAAAACACCATATTATATTCATAACAAACACAACCCACCTTTCTAAAGATAGAACATAAAGCACTCATATAATTCTTTGTATTTGGTGCTAAAAACACATGAGAGCATGACATTGATAATAGTAAACTTATATTTTTGTATCACTCCTTACATTCCACCCTCTGCTCTCAGTGGTTTTGCACCATATACCTTGCACGTTATAATAACCTGTATCAGTTATCATCTTAACATTTTCCAAACTAGAACAAAATTTACCTATTAACTGTATACCACATTTAAATCACCAAATATAATGTTAAAAACATAAACAAAGCATCCTTTTAGATGTAGGATTCCTATGAGCAACCATCAAGTTGTTGTATTAAACCAGGATATCATATTCTGGATTATTGTGAGATTTCCTTTATTCCTCCTTTAACTTCAGTACTCGCTTGAAATGGGCCATCATAAGGTAAATAATGTCTGTAAAGTCTAGTTCAATAAAGTCTTGGGATATTGCTGAATGTATGTATCCAAGCAATATATGGTTCAAGTTCAATTTCACATAATAACGTAGATGGAAATGCTGTGTCATCCATCTTGTGCAAATTTCTTATCTTCATGGGCTCTTTCTTGTACAAGAAACTTCTCTCTAGCCATAGTCATCACAGGCACATCTCGAGTGAAGTCCTCTCATCTCCTCTTTCAACCAGTGTAGAAGTAATTGGCCTGTTGGCTTAAGAACAATAGACAGTGTGAGATAAACCATTACATTAAAACAAAATAAACATTTCTTTATCCTACTGCTAATATCTCTTCTCAATGTTTCTATTTCTAAACATTTCTACAGAACAATATTATCATAAATGTGTTTGTGTTCCAGAAAATATTCCCAAAAAGTTCAAACTTTTACCACCCTCCGGTTGATAAAAAAAAACCAATTTGTATATGCATGAACATTCCTGTTTCCGAAACAACACATCCATTCCTTCAGTCATACTGATATCAGTTTTGTGAATGGTATGAATCATTAAGAGAACCAATATACTCTTGTTGTGTCTGTTAATCGGGTGTCTGTCTGTTTGAATCTTCTTGGCAGCAAACAAATAATTCTTTAATTCTTTGTCAAAATCAGGATAGTCTCTTAAATTATATCTCTCTGCTTGAGACAACTTCACTCCTGGATTAGGATGTTCTGTAGTTGTTAAATACAGCATTTTTCTCCTTCTTGGCAGCAAACAATAAATTCCAAATTGCCATACTTGTGCGTGCAGTTTATATCTTAAAGTTCATGTGCCCTTTTTCAGTATCAGGGAAGATACTACACATTTTCAACTGCTGGTAAACTTGACAGTTCTCAGTAATATCAACCATGGTCTGGATATAGGCAATTCCCCTGAGTTAAGTTTGCTGGAATGAAGCTTCCATTCTTTCATGGCTTGACAACAGCATCGGAATTTGAACCCAGCATCCTAGCACCATCAGTGCTGTATCTGTGATGACTTGCATACCACGCTTTGCATTCAGTTCTTGTGTCTGCACACCATTCAAGACATAGGCATGTATGTTAGCATGTTCCATGTCAGCAACTGTCCATATATATTCCATGTCAGCAACCATCCGCATAGGCTTGACAATTGTCCAGTTTTCAAATCAAAGATTTACTGGGTTTATTGTCTTTGCAACGGCTTCTGTCTGATGTCAGACAGTCTGTAAAGGTTGCTGCAACACTGCAGCAGCAGTCCACACTTGGTCTTCATCTGTAAATGTGGCAAAGTTATGCATAAACCAGTATTTCACTCCATCTTCCAATGTTTCCTCCCTCCGTTGAGCTGTGCTCATGAAGAAACCCAATTTAGATGGTTCTGTTATCTCTGACAACACTGGTTTAAATTTGACAAGTCCAGCAAGAAGATTTGCGGTTGCCATTAGTAACTGTGCATCTTTCAACAGTTCCAATACAATTGAATACATTGGGGTTTGAATTTCAGTACCAAACACAAAATCTGAACTATATCTCCAAATCAGTTTGTTTCTAATTGTCTGTTGCTTTCTGTTCTCAGACAGTTTGTCTGTAATGGGTTGCACATCGTAAAACTTAATCAGTGTGTTACCAACCTCCTTGTTGAATGTGTAACTCCCAGCCCCTGTGTCATCATCAGCTGGTATACAGGTATCAGGTAACCAGTTTACTTTGCATGTTTGCCCATAAAACACATCTTGTTCATTTTTTTCAGCAAGAAACTCAAAATCATTCAGTATGTGTTCACATGTAACTTTCTTAAAAGAATTTTCTACCACCCCAGGTTCACACTTCTGCTCAGATTCATTGTTGTCCTTATCTGTAGTGTAAATGTGCAGGGTCATTTCTGTCTGGCAACTTTGTATCACAGTTTGGGCTGTGTCTGTGATTTTCTGCACTGAGAAGCAATTCTCTCCCCCCTATGTGTTGTGTAAATCAAACCACTCTTTCACACATGCAGTTTGTGAAATCTTGTGGGTATCATCATCAGTCCCTCCTAACTCTGAACAGCCCCCTTTGATTTAATCTCTATCTGGGCTGAAACTATGTGAGGGTGCTAAAACTTCACACTGTTGTTTGTGAATTTCAACCTCCTTTGTTACATCTGCAGGTTCAACAACATTCTTATCATCTACTGTGGTTTGTATATAGTTAGTGCAAATAAACTGATTAGGCATCCCATCATCAATTTGTCTATACTCTAGTGTGGAAGTGCAAGTAGTGTGTCTGACAGGGTGCAGCTGCTCTGTTACATCTTCCTCATATTCTACCTTAGAATCACTGTCTAACTGTTCCCAGTTTTGTGAGGTAATCAATGTGCGTATCTACACAGAATCATGTTTGGGCTTTTAACCCAGCAGTTTCTTATGGTTCACTCTTTTTACAACATAATTTTCGAACTGCATCTGCAATTCACTGATACACTGTTCCAGGAACCGTACACAGGTTCACAGGACATCATTTTGCTTCCTTAGTACGTCTCGCTCTATTTGTATTTCCTTAACCTGTAAGTCCAGCTCACAGAAAGCCTGTGCTGCAATATTTAGGATTGCAGCCGCAGCGCGACACTAATTTTTTTTAATAAATACTTAAATTAACATTCTGTAAATCTTCTATAGGAGTTACAGTTCTGATTGGTTGCATGTATTTTCAGACAGTTTCCATCATGTCAGCCCAGGGCCCGGGTCTAGTCAGCCATGACAGAAAACTTGCCCCCTTTTTCTTACTGAATAACCTTTTAAACATTTTTCTACTCTCTCTCTCTCTCTCTCTCTCTATATATATATATATATATATATATATATAGAGAGAGACAAAGAAAAACAATTAAGACACGTTTATGCGCTAAATTCAAATGGGCTCAAACCACTGAGAAATACCACCTGTCAGAAAAAGTTACTAAGAATAGAAAAAGAAAGTATGTAGAGTATGGGAGCTTACACCAACTTAAGAATCACAATATACAATAAAAGATTTTTTATTCATAAAATTTACAATGAATTCTAAACATTGTCTTAAACGTCTTTGACGTAAATACATAAAAAGTTTTTCTTAAGAAAAAAAGTGCTGTTTTACAATGGTTTGGTGAGTTATACTCTGATGATATCTACTATTGATAAAGCTAAATATTTATCTTACTTAAAACCCTTTAAGAGGTCAAAGAACACAGTACGCTATTGGCGTATGGTATACCGTAAGGGTACGCACGTTGCGTAACAATCGCTCTGCCGTAGTCGAGACGCTCAAGCGTCACGTTCGCTCACGGCCAAGAGATCACAGGCAGGCACGCTATTGGCTGCCGACTAACGTAATGATACGCTATTAGCGTAGCGGACCCTCGGGACCACGAGGAGATCACAAGCGGCGCTGAAGCTCACAGTATAAAACCTTTATAACTATACCATAAAACAATGTATTATGCAGTAAACCTTGGTGTAGTGATAGGGTGTAAATGTAACACAGTGTAACCTTATTAACTTAAAGCTGTACGAGCGTCTCCGACGCTCAGAGAATACTTAGAAATATAAGAAATACACAGATACCGATCTTAGGTTCTAACACCTTATATGAACGTTCTATTTGCAAAAGAATAATACAATACAAGTCATACAATACCAATATAACATAGACTAACTAACCAGATAACTACACATGAAATACAATAACAGTACAATAACAATTTAAGAGGAAAAGAGAGAGAAAGAGGAGAAGAGAGAGAGAGAGAGAGAGATATGGCTCACAATAACAATAAAGACAATATGATTGCGGAGAAACTTACGCACAAGGGGAACAATCGCATGCGCCTTTCTGAATATCCAGCTCCCGATTATCAGTGATGAGAACCGTTGAAGAGAGTAGAGTGGAGCTGGATCAGATCGGCTCGTCTATATATACACCACTCACAATACAATACAATGGTCCCTACAATCTCATTGTTCATTGGACACAGGAATTCGTCTTCGCATTATAACAAAAGGTCATAGGTTGATTCATACAGGTGGGCTGTGACTATTTCCAACTGCTCAGGTGGGTGGGAAACTAGGTTTCCCGCCGCATGGATAATAAAGTGCAAATAATAGCAAATGTCCATAAACTTCTTATGTCCATAACTATTCGCACGAGCGATTAATCTGCTTCAAACCAACACCGGAATATTGCTAATTAAATACTCTTCCGATGGATACTAAACACCACTGTATAACCTCTGTCTGACCCTTCGTATCAAACAAAGAGGGATCTCTTTGTCTATGAACATGCTACATTAACTAAACTTTCAGATTCTATCAAAGGGACCATAATCTACAAAATACATTATATGGTTAAAATATGTAACGATCAAGTCGCCCGCTAGACGCACACAAACTCTACCGTAAATGCGCATACCGTGCGCCTGCGGGTGCACGCACCAGCGGGTATGCGTACGCACGGGAGAGCGTGGGCACGCGCTGCGGGGACACGCATGAGGTGCAAATATGGTAGTGTGCATCATGATATTTTTCTGACTTTGACAGTCCACCCTTTGGCAGTCACCAATAACTGCCACTTCCTAAAACATTTCAAAAAGAGAAAAAATATATGTCATGTGTAAATATTTCTATGGTTGGGTAGGGGAGGAGAGGAGAAGGTGAGAAAAGGGTATGACCTAGTGAGATAGCAGAAGCATGTGTGTATGAATCCATGTTTGGGGGGTCATGTATCATCGTGCCGTACGTGTCTTAAATCAAGCTTCGAGGTATTGCGAAGTATACATTTGAATTCCTTCTTATCCCGTGGTACGGGTCTGTGGATGGGCTGTCAAACGTTACCGAGCTCTTTTCGGCTTTTGGTTGCAACAAAATGGGGGAGCACATTTTAGTTGATGATACATGAATGGGGGGGGGTATGTGATTGCTGATATCTGTGCCTGTATTCCCTATCGACTATGTGTGTTGTTACCTGAAGGTTGTAGAGATGAAGATAAAGAACACTTATGGTAAATGCATTGATAAACTATGTGAGTTTAATATACATTTGCCGATTGAGGTCTTGTCTGAAGTCTTGTCTGAAGTCTTGTCTGAAGTCTTGTCTGAAGTCTCCTTTGGGCTTTTGCTATTAACGGTATGCAAAAAGCCTTGTCAATGTCCATAGACTTACAAAAAAAGTTGGGCTAGCGTAAATTTAAAATTTCTAGGGAAACTGGGGGTCTATGGCATAGTCCATCTGTTGTTTGTGTACAAGGTTGTCAAACTTCTTCTTTAATCCATCTGTTGTCTGTATATAAGGTCATCAAATTCCTCTTCCAAGCGGGTCTTTTTATCTTGGAGAAAAGGAGAAACAGGTGAAAGAAACGGACCGTAGAATCACATTTTCATCACATTTTTGTCTCTATCGTTGGGTCATAGATCAAATCCATTGGAATTACAATTTCCTCACTCCTTAGACTCATTACCCTGGTACTCCGTTTGCACTTCGTTAAAGCCTGACCGCATCTAAATATCAAGCCAATCGATATGACAACACCTAAGATACATAGAAGAAATTTCCCTACATCCATTATGACTCCTTGAGCCCATTCTCCTAAACCAGAGAACCAATTTCGCGGGTTCAACCATGACACCCAACCAGTCAGCTCATTACCCACAGCAGCAAGGGTGAGATTGTGTCTCCTGCGAAATTCCCACTTTAATTGGAGAATATCGTCCATCTTTTGGTCTATGACCTCGACCGGGTCCTCGGTGCTATTCGTAATATAAGTGCAGCATTTCACGCCGTACTGCGTTGCCAGTGTGACACAATATCCACCTGTCACTGCCGTGAGATAATTAAGAACCATCCTATGCTGAACCAGTTCTGTTTTATAAGCTTGGAGCTCTCTTCCGGTATATCTAAAAGTGTTGTCATACATTTCTGTGATATTGTCTAATAAATTTGCAAGCGCAGATATATATCTATAGTTCAGCACTCCTCTAGCGGTGCGAGTGAAATCTAACGCAAGTAGAACCTGAATCCCGGTGGATTCATGGATCAGATCAGAGGCCGGGTGCTCTGTCCTTTCTGTCAGTTGCCTTTTAACGACGTGCTCGTAATGAGTGTGAGTATAAGGAGCTTGGGCACCACGGTGTATATCTTTCATTTTGGTATGTGATACAGTCATTACCTCAGGCAGTACTTTTCCAATATAACACAATCCTTCAGAGTTTGGGGCAAGCCACTTATACGCCTTCCTCCCGCATATGAAATATGCATCATCGGGGAGAACATATGGGACGGAGTAGGACATAACCATATTACACATCTTCCATGTGAAATCTCCTAACCCTAATTCTCCCATCTGTCTAGTACACGTATCTGTTTGTATGATATGTGCACAGTATCCTGGTGATACCTCTCCAACTCTCATGATCCTATTTCCTAGGGTATACCTATATCGGAAAGATTTTTCCCTATCGGCTATGTGGCGTATAAGCTCTGTATCTGTAGGCATTCTATCTGCTCTATATGAAAAGGTCATGGTTTGGTTACTCCATGACACTTCCCAATTTCCCGGCTTTCGGGGATTGGAAATGTTGAAACATATTAGGGACCTATCCACATGATATTGGTGGAGCTTCAAACTAGGAGGGCTGGAGATATTAAACCTCCTGTCCACCGGGCTCCCACCCTTTAGCTCAAGTACCTCCCCTATCGTTAAAGGAAATGGTACTAGCCCTGATTTGCTATGGCCTTGAGGTACTTGAGAGCATACCCAACAATCTGTCTGATTTAACACATTACCCACTAAGGAGTGATAGTCACTCAATGGATGCCGGTCCATGTGGATATTAAAACTGGATTGGCATTTCTTGATGCACCCATCCTCAACTACATTGTCACAGAGCCTACAGATACAGTTTTCTTCAGCTAACAATCCTTCACAATTCCTTCTATTGTCAATGCTATCGGATCGTTTTCTGATACTCGCCTTTACTTGTTGGTTAAGTTGCTCTTGGAAAACTACGCCTCCATCTTTGTCATCAGAACCCATTCCAGAACCTCTCTCGACCTCCATGGTACTCTCGCCGGAACAGACTGCTCTGGTCAACATCATGGTCAACAGGAAAATCCGGATCACAGTCTCTTGGGGCAAGTCCATCTTATAGGAGGAAACGGAGAAGAGTAAGAAGGGGGAAAAAATAATTGAGGGAGATGGGATGGGAAGTGGAGAAAACAATAAAAGGGAACAGGGGATCGACAACTTCTTCCGATCTTATGATTTTCAAAGCTCAGGTGCCGCCTCAGTCCTCCTGAGACAGACACTCCAGTGATACAACTTCCTCTACCGTCTGTTCTTTATCACGGGACCTCTCTGGATCAGCAACCTTCTTACAATGGGACGAATGAACCCAAGTCTCTCTCTCGGCAACCTTCAATGCTGTAGTGCTAGTCAATAAGACTTGGTATGGTCCTTCCCATCTGTCAATAAGGCAACCTGAGCGTAGAAAATTCCGTATCATTACATAATCCCCAGGTTCAATGTCATGACAATTACTATCTGGCAAATCAGGAATCACTAATTTCAAATTATCATTTTGATTCCTTAGCTGTTTACTCATGTTAACCAGGTATTTTACAGTCACTTCATTGTTACACTTCAAATCATCCTGAGGGTTAATCATAACATGCGGTTGTCGACCAAACAAGATTTCAAAAGGGGACAGATTAAGAGGGGACCTGGGAGTGGTTCTGATGCTGTATAGTACAATGGGTAAAGCTTCTGGCCATGTCAATCCTGTTTCTGCCATAACTTTACTCAGTTTATTTTTAATAGTGCTGTTCACTCTTTCCACCTTCGCACTCGCCTGGGGGCGGTATGGAGTGTGCAGCTTACTATCAATTCCCATCAACTTACACATTACTTGAAAGACATCACCTGTAAAATGGGTACCCCTATCACTTTCAATTATTCTAGGGATACCGTATCTACACACAAATTCCTGCACAATTTTCTTAGCAGTAGCACATAGCGGTATTTGTGGCCGCAGGAAATGCTTCGACCCAATTTGAGAATACATCTATACAAACAAGTACATATTTCAAATTTCGACAAGGGGGTAGTTGTATAAAGTCAATCTGTATTACCTGAAAAGGGCCGCCTGTAGGTGGGATATGAGATGGTTCTGTTGGTATTGCCTTTCCGATATTCTTCCTCAAACAGGTAAGGCATGACATTGCTCTCTTACCTGCATGAGATGAAAATCCTGGGGCGCACCAATATGCTCTTACCAACTTGCACATTCCCTCCTTGCCCAGATGAGTCAGCCCGTGTGCTGCCTCAGCTAAGCATGGAAGATATGCTCTGGGGGCCACTGGTTTACCTTGTCCATCCGTCCAGAGTCCTGAGGACTCCTGGCCATATCCTTTTGCCTTCCAGACTGCCTTTTCCTGTGTGGAACACAAATTTTGCATTTCACACAACTTCTGTGTGTTGATGGTATTAAATACCATCAGTTGTGTGGTGTCTGTCTGTCTGGGGGTACCGGCTGCTAACTTAGCAGCTTCGTCTGCTCGGCTGTTACCAAGTGATACTGGGTCCTGGCTATATGTGTGTGCTTTACACTTGATAACAGCCACTCTGTCGGGTTCCTGTATCGCTGTTAGAAGCCTTTTGATGTGAGCTGCATGCGCTACCGATGTACCAGCTGCCGTCATGAAATTTCTGAGGCGCCATAGGGCTCCGAAATCATGGACTACCCCGAAGGCGTATCTAGAATCGGTGTAGATATTGGATGACTTGCCCTTAGCCAATTCACATGCTCTGGTTAGGGCAACCAGTTCAGCAACCTGGGCTGAGTGAGGTGGGCCTAGCGGTTCTGCTTCTATGGTGCCTTGGTCATCTCCGACTGCGTATCCAGTACACAAGTCTCCCGAGTCCGACTGTCTGTGACAACTACCGTCAGTGTAGAAAGTAAGATCTACATCTTCCAGTGGGTTGTCACTGATGTCAGGCCTTACCGTGAAATTTTGGGTCAAATATTCCATACAATCATGCATGTCATCCTTTGTATTAAATCCTCCTTCCCCATAGCTCTCATCCTCCACCCTTTGTGCCTGTGCAGGCACACCTGGGAGATATGTTGCAGGATTTAATGCACTGCATCTCCTTATGGTGATGTTTACGGGGGCCATTAGTGCCAATTCCCATCTTGTAAACCGCGCTGATGAGACGTGCCTGGTTTGTGCAGAATTTAGCAAGGCTGACACTGCATGTGGTGTATGGATTGTGAGGTTGTGTCCTAGCACTACATCTTCGCTTTTCGTTACTAGCAATGCTATCGCAGCAACGCTTCGCAAGCATGTGGGGAGGGATCGCGCTACCGTATCTAGCTGAGCGCTGTAGTATGCTACCGGCCTGCTGGCATCACCGTGCTTTTGGGTTAGGACGCCTGCCGCGCAACCAGCACTTTCTGTTCCGTACAGCTCAAAGGGTTTCCCATAGTCTGGCATACCTAATGCTGGTGCCTGCGTTAGGCACTGTTTGAGTTTCTCAAATGCCATCTCGGATTCGTCTGTATGCGAAATCCGATCAGGTTTGTTTGATGAAACCATCTCCTGCAAAGGTAATGCCAGAATGGAAAATCCTGGGATCCAGTTACGGCAATACCCACACATTCCTAAAAATGTTCTGATTTATTGCTGGGTTTGTGGCAGAGTCATGTCTCTAATTGCTTGGATTCTATCAGCGGTCAGGTGTCTCAGTCCTTGTGTTAGACAGTGTCCTAAATATTTTACTTTAGTTTGGCATAAATGCAACTTGTCTTTGGAAACCTTGTGTCCTGTGTCTGAAAGATGAAACAGGAGCTGTTTCGTATCCTTCAGGGACGCTTCCAATGAATCTGAACACAGTAGTAAATCATCCACATACTGTATCAATATTGATCCACTCTCTGGTTGGAAAGACTGTAAACAATCATGCAAAGCCTGGGAAAATATGCTTGGACTGTCTATGAAACCTTGTGGTAATCGAGTCCATGTGTATTGGACTCCTCTGTATGTAAATGCAAACAAATATTGGCTGTCAGGGTGCAGAGGTACCGAGAAGAAAGCGGAGCAGAGGTCAATAACAGTGAAAAATTTCGCAGTGGGAGGGATCTGCATAAGGATGACAGCTGGATTTGGCACTACGGGGAACTGACTCTCAACTATTTTGTTAATCCCCCTTAGATCCTGCACTAGCCTGTAACCCCTCCCCCCACTCTTTTTCACAGGGAAGATGGGACTATTGGCAGTGCTGGATGTTCTTACCAGAATGCCCTGTTGTAGCAAGCGCTCTATTACGGGATATACTCCTAACTCCACCTCTGGCTTCAGAGGGTATTGTGGGATTTTTGGAGCTATCCTACCATCTTTTACTTGTACAACTACCGGAGCTACGTTTGCCATTAATCCAGTGTCTTGTCCATCTTTTGTCCAAAGTGACTCTGGTATTTGGGATGTCATTTCTTCTACTTGGGATGGAGTCCTATTTGTCATAACGGTATGTGTCATTAATTTTGATGGGGAGTCTAACATGTCTCGTACTTCCTGAGCGTTATTCTCAGGTATGTCTAAGAATACACCTTCAGGAGTACAATAAATGACGCACCCCATTTTACACAATAAATCTCTTCCCAGGAGATTAGTCGGAGCCGATGCAGCCAGCAAAAAGGAATGCTTGGTATGTAAAGGCCCTATTGTAATCTCGGCTGGTTTGCTAACAGGGTAGTGCTGGACTACTCCCGTTACTCCCATGGCTGGAATTGTCTTACCAGTGGTTCTCATGCCCACTGTCGAATTTATCACTGATTTGGCCGCCCCCGTATCTACAAGAAAGTTTAATGATTTACCAGCTACATTAATTGCAATTTCGGGTTCACTTCCAAGACTTGCAATCAATTTTACTGGCTGCAGATTACAGGTGTGGCCACACCCCTATTGGGTATGGTGACCTCCCTGAATCCCGCTGGCAGCAACTACTTGAGAAGGGGTTAAATGGTAACTGCCAGAAGCTTGCCAGTCTCGTTTTGGGGGATATCTTTTTGTTTCCCCTGTATGTGGCTCATAACTCCGTCTCTGCGGACCCTGATCCCAATTTCGTGTGTCATGTCGTTGTCTAGGGGGTTGGTATGATTTTTGAGAATTTTTCGCTCTACAGTCTCGTGCCATGTGTCCCTGTCTATGACAAAAATAACAAGTTACCACATTTGACTTACCCACAGGGGTCAGAGGTTTATACGAAGGTTGCCTTGTGGTCAAAGCCTGTATACTTACGGCCATTAACTTATCACCTTGTGACTCCCTGTGTCTGGTGATATTCCGATCGTGATCAATAGCAGCCTCTCTCAAAGTAGCCACCGACAGACCTCGCCAACATGGTTGCGTGGTCTGTACCCTTGCTTTCAATACCTCTTTTAAACCATCCATTAACACAGATACTGCTACTTCTCTATGATTTGCATTGGTCTTAATGTCTTCTATGCCTGTGTATTTTGCCATTTCTAGTAGTGCCCGATGAAAATAATCAGCAGCTGTTTCTGTCTCTTTTTGTTTAATGGAGAAAATTCTATTCCATTTGACTACAGCTGGAAAATACTCCTTCAACTGTAAATTTATCCTCTTTACATTGTCTGAGTTGTACACATCCGTAAGGGGTACCTCTCCATCTAATTTACAGTCAGCTAAAAACCTTTCTGGGTCGACATTGGAGGGTAAACATGCCCTCAGCAATATCTGCCAGTCTTTGTTATTGGGCTCTACAGTGTTCCCTAGGTCTCTGATGTATTTCTGGCTAGCAACTAGATCTTTCCTAGGATCAGGGAATTCAGACACTATTGCTCTTAATTCTATTCGGGTAAACGGGCAGTGCATGGCAATGTTTCTGACAGGAGTGACTCCTGTAGTGTCCGTTTTCCCATTTGGCACTGCTATTATCCTAACGGGATTAAGTTTAATAATATCATTCTGAGTAGATTCTACAGCCTGTGGTGAAATGGTTTCAGCATAGTGTATGGTGCCGTACTTACCCGTTGATACGACCTCACCTGTCCCTCTGCTAGGGGCCTTTGATACTAATCTTACGGGTTGGGCCGTGCCTACTGTTGTTTCTGATATGGTGGCTGCTAGAGAGAGCGCCGATATTGTTGTCGATTCGTCCTCTTGATCACACTCCTGGGGAAAGTTTAAAACAGGGTACAACTTGCATGGGTTAATACTTGTATTAGTTAACTTATTAATATTATCCTTAACATTTATACAGTTGCTAAGTGCCTGTTTATTGCACCCTAGTGCATCATTCTCCGCAACCAATTTCTCTCCTGATATATATGGTGGCGGTGGTGCCGTGGCTACCAGTTTCCTGATAGGGTTAGATCCCGCCGCCTGAGCCAATCCTCTCTGTATTTCACCCTCCTGTTGCCATAACTGTAAATAATCATAATGTTTGATCCGTCTCTTTGTTGATTTAATGAGACATATCCTCCTCCTTAGATTTAGTAACACATCTGGGCTAAAGCTGCCTACTCTTGGGAACTTCTCCCCGTCATGTACAGTCATTCTTTCCCATTCATCACATAAAACCTCTGTGTGTGAACCGTATTTTTCACACATTACATACCTTGCCGACCCGATTGGTCGGTTTACTAAATCAACCCGAACCGAGGTTGATCGCCCCCCTACCTGAACAACTGGCCCCCATAGCTTGCAGGTGTTGCTTGCACTACCTCTGACCTTTATATCAGGGTCTTCAGCGAACCCTTACAAAAACCAAGATGTTCAAGATAGGCTGACGGTGGCGGTTTACCGAGTACCCCACTCACTCGCCCACGCCGACCAATACGCCCACACACTGTTTTAGCGCTGGCGTACTCGACCCAGGGCCCCTATGAACCTTTGTTTACTGGAACATGCGAGTGTGATCCGAAGAGCATTAACCCTTTCCAGTAACTGTTGGTTGTGGGATAATTCCTGAGTGACCAGCGAACTTCCCTTAAAAAAAATAAAAAATTACACAAATCACGTTAGAATGTACAAATAGCGTTTATGACCCCTTCCTTACGCAAATGGTACTGGGTCAGATTACTAACTAATGCACACAATTACGTGCGGTACAATCGTTCAGCACATAAGCAACTAATCTTATGTGCGGAGCGACCAGTGGAATCGAAATTTAGCAGCTGCAAATTCCTTCAGCCTGAGCTTTATGGCCTATATGGGTTCCGCACCAACCATTCCTGGTGTTGGGCTACTTGTCTCTATAGCGGACTTCTTTGTCTGCTGTACCTAGACCTCCTGGTCTGTTCCGGACCTCCTGGTCTGCTACAGTATGACCTCCTGGTCTGCTACACTCTAATGCTCTTTATATGTTTAACAAGGGATGCCTCCCTAGCCACCATGTATGTCACTTACACGTATGTACTTCACGAGAACTCGATGATTTCCTGTGGTTCAATCCCAAAAATTGTAGAAACTTATATAATTGCACTCACTCACCACATGTACACTTTTACTTTTGTTTCTATTTCTTTCTATTTCTGCGCAGAAATTTCTTCCCTTTAGACCAGATGAGTCGTAAATTGGAGAAGGATCTATTAGCTTAAATTTCGGACACTAAAATCGATTTGCGCTATTTATCGCGTTGCCACCTTTTCGCCTGTTTAAAATAACACTATCGTGTGATTTGTTACGTGGGCGTACCCAGACGCTCCGTTGCGTAATATACGCTGCGTGCGTCGGCCTTTGGGTTGCGCACGCGGGTCTCAGCCTTTTGTTAGAGACACGTGTACGCAAGGCAGATATCCACCGTAACACAATTAACACGTTTATCAATGTAGGTGATCCTCGATCATCTACCGAGCACCACACCGGTCTCTCCTTGTATCCTTAGGCAGAGCTGTGTGCGTGCTTTACAATTTACCCCTTAATGTATTACTTTTACTTTTTAACTGTTAATAGCGACAAATCTCTCTTAGCACGTTTATCAATTATAAAATGGCAAACAGGAGAGTGATATGAAAATACACGAATAAAAAAAAAATGCAGATATATGCGTGCGTGTGTACGTAGGACAGAAATAAACAGTTTTAAAAGACACTATTGTGTTGTTCTTACCTCCGGTTCCGGATTCCCTCAGCACCCTTTACTAAGCGAAGCAGACGCTTATCCAGTCAGCACTACGAGGAATATGATCTCCCGCCCTTTGCTGATGGATAATGTCTGCTGAAATTACCTAGTACAGATATGTGAAGGACGGACGAGCCGCCAATTGATAAAGCTAAATATTTATCTTACTTAAAACCCTTTAAGAGGTCAAAGAACACAGTACGCTATTGGCGTATGGTATACCGTAAGGGTACGCACGTTGCGTAACAATCGCTTAGCCGTAGTCGAGACGCTCAAGCGTCACGTTCGCTCACGGCCAAGAGATCACAGGCAGGCACGCTATTGGCTGCCAACTAATGTAATGATACGCTATTAGCGTAGCGGACGCTCGGGACCACGAGAAGATCACAAGCGGCGCTGAAGCTCACAGTATAAAACCTTTATAACTATACCATAAAACAATGTATTATGCAGTAAACCTTGGTGTAGTGATAGGGTGTAAATGTAACACAGTGTAACCTTATTAACTTAAAGCTGTACGAGCGTCTCCGACGCTCAGAGAATACTTAGAAATATAAGAAATACACAGATACCGATCTTAGGTTCTAACACCTTATATGAACGTTCTATTTGCAAAAGAATAATACAATACAAGTCATACACTACCAATATAACATAGACTAACTAACCAGATAACTACACATGAAATACAATAACAGTACAATAACAATTTAAGAGGAAAAGAGAGAGAAAGAGGAGAAGAGAGAGAGAGCGAGAGAGAGAGAGATATGGCTCACAATAACAATAAAGACAATATGATTGCGGAGAAACTTACGCACAAGGGGAACAATCGCATGCGCCTTTCTGAATATCCAGCTCCCGATTATCAGTGATGAGAACCGTTGAAGAGAGTAGAGTGGAGCTGGATCAGATCGGCTCGTCTATATATACACCACTCACAATACAATACAATGGTCCCTACAATCTCATTGTTCATTGGACACAGGAATTCGTCTTCGTATTATAACAAAAGGTCATAGGTTGATTCATACAGGTGGGCTGTGACTATTTCCAACTGCTCAGGTGGGTGGGAAACTAGGTTTCCCGCCGCATGGATAATAAAGTGCAAATAATAGCAAATGTCCATAAACTTCTTATGTCCATAACTATTCGCACGAGCGATTAATCTGCTTCAAACCAACACCGGAATATTGCTAATTAAATACTCTTCCGATGGATACTAAACACCACTGTATAACCTCTGTCTGACCCTTCGTATCAAACATGAACATGCTACATTAACTAAACTTTCAGATTCTATCAAAGGGACCATAATCTACAAAATACATTATATGGTTAAAATATGTAACGATCGAGTCGCCCGCTAGACGCACACAAACTCTACCGTAAATGCGCATACCGTGCGCCTGCGGGTGCACGCACCAGCGGGTATGCGTACGCACGGGAGAGCGTGGGCACGCGCTGCGGGGACACGCATGAGGTGCAAATATGGTAGTGTGCATCATGATATTTTTCTGACTTTGACACTATCAAGTAGGATATCCAATCTTCAACCAAGAAGAAGATGTATGATCTGATCCACAAACTCGTAGAAACCCAACACGTTTCGTCCATTAAGACTTCATCAGGGGTTAAAAATCAAATTTTTATAGTGGAAATGATTACCACAAGTTGCAAATTTCAATGTGTTATATCCAGACAGTGCCGTGGAAATGGGCAATGTTCAGAAAGATATTGATTAAGCTTCAAGCTATAGCTGTGAAGTGAATCCTGATACAGTGTAAGGGTATCCTTTTCACTTTCACTCATAATTGTGAGGTGAACTTTGATGCATTGAAAAGCAATTATTCACAGCACTCCATCCCACTTTTTATATTGATACATGTTGGTGAAGCTTAATCGATATCTTTATGAACATTCCCCTTTTCCACGGCACTGTCTGGATGTAACACATTGAAATTTGCAACTTGTGGTAATCATTTCCACCATAAAAAATTTGATTTTAACACCTGATGAAGTCCTAACAGACAAATCGCGTTGGGTTTCTACTAGGGATGAGCGGGTTCGGTTCCTCGGGATCCGAACTTCCCCGAACTTCACCTATTTTACACGGTTCCAAGGCAGCCTCGGATCTTCCCACCTTGCTCGGTTAACCAGAACGCGCCCGAACGTCATCATCCCGCTGTCGGATTCTCGTGAGATTCGTATTCCATATAAGGAGCCGCGCATCACCGCCATTTTCACTCGTGCTTTGGAGATTGAACGGAGAGGACGTGGCTGCGTTCTCTCCCTGAAAAGCTCTGTAATTTGTGCTCAGTGTGCTGCAAATAATCTGTGCTCAGTGTGCTGAAAATATCTATGTTCTCTGCCTGAAAACGCTCCACATCTGTGCTCAGTGTGCTGCAAATATCTGATCAGTGTGCTGCATTGTGGTGACTGGGGACCACCAGTATATAATATATACTTTTCTATAGCTTCTATACTGCTTGTCAGGACACATGGTCACAGTTACACCGCTCTGTACTGATATATACAATAATATATATACTTTTCTATAGCTTCTATACTGCTTGTCAGGACACATGTTTCACAGTTACACCGCTCTGTACTGATATACAGTAATATATATACTTTTCTATAGCTTCTATACTGCTTGTCAGGACACATGGTCACAGATACACCGCTCTGTACTGATATATACAATAATATATATACTTTTCTATTGCCTCTATACTGCTTGTCAGGACACATGGTCACAGTTACACTGCTCTGTACTGATATATACAATAATTTAAATACTTTTCTATAGCTTCTATACTGCTTGTCAGGACACACGTGTGTCACAGTTACACTGCTCTGTACTACTACTGATATACAGTAATTTATATACTTTTCTATAGCTTCTATACTGCTTGTCAGGACACATGGGTCACAGTTACACTGCTCTGTACTGATATATACAATAATATATATACTTTTCTATAGCTTCTATACTGCTTGTCAGGACACATGTGTCACAGTTACACTGCTCTATACTGATATGTATACAATAATATATATACTTTTCTATAGCTTTTATACTGCTTGTAAGGACACATGGGTCACAGTTCCACTGCTCTGTACTGATATATACAATAATATATAAACTTTTCTATAGCTTCTATACTGCTTGTCAGGACACGTGTCACAGTTACACCGCTCTGTACTGATATATATAAATTAATATATATACTTTTCTATAGCTTCTATACTGCTTGTCAGGACACATGTGTCACAGTTACACCACTCTGTACTGATATGTATACAATAATATATATAGTTTTCTATAGTTTCTATACTGCTTGTCAGGACACATGTGTCACAGTTACACCGCTCTGTACTGATATATAAATACAATAATATATATACTTTTCTATAGCTTCTAGTATTACAGTGCAGCATTTTGGTGACCAACAGTATACATATATAGTACAGTACAGTAGGCCATTGCTATTGATATATTACTGGCATATAATTCCACACATTAAGAAATGGAGAATAAAAATGTGGAGGGGGAAAGATCAAGATCCACTTCCACCTCGTGCTGAAGCTGCTGCCACTAGTCATGGCCGAGATGGTGAAATGCCATCAACGTCGCCTGCCAAGGCCGATGCCCAATGTCATAGTAGAGAGCATGTAAAATCCAAAAAACAAAAGTTCAGTAAAATTACCGAAAAATCTAAAGTAAAGCGTCTGATGAGGAGCATAAACTTGCCAATATGCCATTTACGACATGGAGTGGCAAGGAACGGCTGAGGCCCTGTCCTATGTTCATGGCTAGTGGTTCAGCTTCATATGAGGATGGAAACAATCATACTCCTGCTAGAAAAATGAAAAGACTTAAGCTAACAAAAGCACAGCAAAGAACTGTATGTTCTTCTAAATCACAAATCCCCAAGGAGAGTCCAATTGTGCCGGTTGCGATGCCTGACCTTCCCAACACTGGACGGGAAAAGGTGGCGCCTTCCACCATTTGCACGCCCCCTGCAAGTGCTGGAAGGAGCACCCACAGTCCAGTTCCTGATAGTCAAATTGAAGATGTCACTGTTGAAGTACACCAGGATGAGGATATGGGTGTTGCTGGTGCTGATGAGGAAATTGACAAGGAGGATTCTGATGGTGAGGTGGTTTGTTTAAGTCAGGCACCCGGGGAGACACCAGTTGTCCGTGGGATGAATATGGCCATTGACATGCCTGGTCAAATTACAAAAAAAATCACCTCTTCGGTGTGGAATTATTTCAACAGAAATGTGGACAACAGGTGTCAAGCCGTGTGTTGCCTTTGTCAAGCTGTAATAAGTAGGGGTAAGGACGTTAACCACCTAGGAACATCCTCCCTTATACATCATCTGGAGCACATTCATCAGAAGTCATTGACAAGTTCAAAAACTTTGGGTGACAGCGGAAGCAGTCCACTGACAACTAAATCCCTTCCTCTTGTACCCAAGCTCCTGCAAACCACACCACCAACTCCCTCAGTGTCAATTTCCTCCTTAGACAGGAATGCCAATAGTCGTACAGGCCATATCACTGGCAAGTCTGATGAGTCCTCTCCTAACTGGGATTCCTCCGATGGATCCTTGAGTGTAACACCTACTGCTGCTGGCACTGCTGTTGTTGCTGCTGGGAGTCGATCGTCATCACAGAGGGGTAGTCGGAAGACCACTTGTACTACTTCCAGTAAACAATTGACTGTCCAACAGTCCTTTGCGAGGAAGATGAAATATCACAGCAGTCATCCTGCTGCAAAGCAGATAACTCAGGTCTTGGCAGATGCGGTAGTGTTAAACGTGTGTCCGGTATCCACCGTTAATTCACAGGGATTTAGAGAATTGCTTGAGGTACTGTGTCCCCGGTACCAAATACCATCTAGGTTCCATTTCTCTAGGCAGGTGATACCGAGAATGTACACAGACGTCAGAAAAAGAGTCACCAGTGTCCTAAAAAATGCAGTCGTACCCAATGTCCACTTAACCACGGACATGTGGACAAGTGGAGCAGGGCAGACTCAGGACTATATGACTGTGACAGCCCACTGGGTAGATGTATTTCCTCCTGCAGCAAGAACAGCAGCGGCGGCACCAGTAGCAGCATTTTGCAAATGCCAACTCGTTCCTAGGCAGGCTACGCTTTGTATCACCGCTTTCCATAAGAGGCACACAGCTGACAACCTCTTACGGAAACTGAGGAACATCATCGCAGAATGGCTTACACCAATTGGACTCTCCTGGGCATTTGTGACATCGGACATCGCCACCAATATTGTGCGTGCATTACATGTGGGCATATTCCAGCATGTCCCATGTTTTGCACATACATTGAATTTGGTGGTGCAGATTTTTTTTAAAAATGACAGAGGCGTGCAAGAGATGCTGTGGGTGGCCCGAAGAATTGCGGGCCACTTTTGGCATTCAGCCACCACGTGCCGAAGACTGGAGCACCAGCAAACACTCCTGAGACTGCCCCGCCATCATCTGAAGCAAGAGGTGGTAATGAGGTGGAATTCAACCCTCTATATGCTTCAGAGGATGGAGGAGCAGCAAAAGGCCATTCAAGCCTATACATCTGCCTACGATATAGGCAAAGGAGGGGGAATGCACCTGACTCAAGCACAGTAGAGAATGATTTCAACGTTGTGCAAGGTTCTGCAACCCTTTGAACTTGCCACACGTGAAGTCAGGTCAGACACTGCCAGCCTGAGTCAGGTCATTCCGCTCATCAGGTTTTTGCAGAAGCAGCTGGAGAGATTGAAGGAGGAGCTAAAACGGAGCGATTCCGCTAGGCATGTGGGACTTGTGGATGGAGCCCTTAATTCGCTTAACCAGGAGTCACGGGTGGTCAATCTGTTGAAATCAGAGCACTACATTTTGGCCACCGTGCTCGATCCTAGGTTTAAAGCCTACATTGTAACTCTCTTTCTGGCAGACATAAGTGTGCAGAGGTGCAAAGACTAGCTGGTGAGACACTTGTCAAGTCAAGCGGAACGTGACCCATCAACAGCTCCTCCTTCACATTCTCCCGCAACTGGGGTTGCGAGGAAAAGGCTAAGCATTCCGAGCCCACCCGCTGGCGGTGATGCAGGGCAGTCTGGAGCGAGTGCTGACATCTGGTCCGGACTGAAGGACCTGCCAATGATTACTGACATGTCGTCTACTGTCACTGCATATGATTCTGTCACCATTGAAAGAATGGTGGAGGATTATATGAGTGACCGCATCCAAGTAGGCATGTCAGACAGTCCGTACGCATACTGGCAGGAAAAAGAGGCAATTTGGAGGCCTTTGCACAAACTGGCTTTATTTTACCTAAGTTGCCCCCCCCCCCCTCCAGTGTGTACTCCGAAAAAGTTTTTAGTGCAGCCGCTCACCTTGTCAGCAATCGGCGTACGAGGTTACTTCCAGAAAATGTGGAGAAGATGATGTTCATCAAAATGAATTATAATCAATTCCTCCGTGGATACATTCACCAGCAATTGCCTTCAGAAAGTACACAGGGACCTGAGATGGTGGATTCCAGTGGGGATTAATTAATAATCTGTGAGGAGGGGGATGTACACAGTGAAAGGGGTGAGGAATCGGATGATGAGGAGGAGGTGGACATCTTGCCTCTGTAGAGCCAGTTTGTGCAAGGAGAGATTGATTGCTACTTTTTTGGTGGGGGACCAAACCAACCAGTCATTTCAGCCACAGTCGTGTGGCAGACCCTGTCACTGAAATGATGGGTTTGTTAAAGTTGCATGTCCTGTTTATACAACATATGGGTGGGTGGGAGGGCCCAAGGACAATTCCATCTTGCACCTCTTTTTTTTTATCTCTGCATCATGTGATGTTTGGGGCTAATTTTTTTAAGTGCCATCCTGTCTGACACTGCAGTGCCACTCCTAGATGGGCCAGGTGTTTGTGCCGGCCACTTGGGTCGCTTAGCTTAGTCATCCAGCGACCTTGGTGCAAATTTTAGGACTAAAAATAATATTGTGAGGTGTGAGGTGTTCAGAATAGACTGGAAATTAGTGGAAATTATGGTTATTGAGGTTAATAATACTATGGGATCAAAATGACCCCCAAATTCTATGATTTAAGCTGTTTTTGAGGGTTTTTTGGGGGAAAAAACACCCGAATCCAACAAAAAAATTTCAGGGAGGTTTTGCCAAAACACATCCGAATCCAAAACACGGCCGCGGAACCGAATCCAAAACCAAAACACGAAACCCGAAAAGTGCACATCTCTAGTTTCTACGAGTTTGTGAACTTCTTGGTTGAAGATTGGATATCCTACTTGATAGTAGATATCATTAGAGAATAACTCACCAGACCATTGTAAAACAGCACTTTTTTCTTAAGAAAATCTTTTATGCATTTACGTCAAAAACATTTATGACATTGTTTAAAATTCATTGTCAATTTTATGAATACACAATCTTTTATTGTATATTGTGATTCTTAAGTTGGTGTAAGCTCCCATGAGAACTCTACATTCTTTCATATATATATATATATATATATATATGTATATATATATATATATATATATATAGCAAACAGCGATGGATGGCGGCACTCACTCAGGACTTAGTATAGGAATGAAAACTGCAGAGACCAGCTGCTGTTAACATTTCAGTTCTATTATGAACTTTCGTCAGAACAATATAACAGTATACAAAACACATACCTTTATAACCTTCACCCTGGTGTGCACTGTGTTCCTGGCTGCTGGGACAGGTCGGGAGTAGATGATGTCACTGACCCATGTCTGAGCTGTGGTCACTCGCCCTGCTGCATTCCCGGTTGCCATAGGAACCTGATAACAAATGTGAAGTGAATAAATTAAAAAGGAAAACCTTCACCTGCATGTGACACACACTGAATCTTATGTAAACAATGCAGATTACATTTTCTTTGAGTTTTCTATATAGACAAATAACACAGAAGCTGTCTGATGCCTTGGATGCCTTGCAGCAACATAGAGGGACTTGTTACAATGTATATACTTAGGCAAAGCAGTTAAGACTGAAATGCTCATTTAACCCCTTAGGTGCAACGGTGTTTAGACAATGAATCCACCGTGTTTCTCTTTGCAACAGTGCCCTATTATGATCACCCCCCCTAATATTGAGGGGCTGTTGGTCAATTATTTTATATTTTAATGATGATAAATTATGTCTCATCATTTGAAAATTTTTGGCAACAGGTTGTGATTGAGTTTCTCCACCCAATGCTGCCAGTATTGCAGACCTGTGTAATGCCATCCGTTCACGGAATTGGCGGCTGGTTTTGCCTACATACAGTAGACTGCAGGGACATCTGATGTAGTAAATTACAAATGTACTGGTACATGTTAAAATTTTGTCAATTTTAATGAGCTTGCCGGAGTGTGGAGTGATGTCATCTACCCCCGACCTGTCACAGCAGCCAGGAACACAGTGCACACCAGGGTGAAGTTTATAAAGGTATGTGTTTTGTATACTGTTATATTGTTCTGATGAAAGTTCATAATATAACTGATACGTTAATAGCAGCTGGTCTCTGCAGTTTTCATTCCTATACTAAGTCCTGAGTGAGCGCTGACATCCGTCGGTGTTTGCTATTTCTGCTGTAAGGTAATCGGAGGGCACCCGGGCAATTAGTTTGGAGGCATTTAGTGCCGAGCATTACTGACATATATATATATATATATATATAGCACTTTCTGGGGGTCCAAATGGGGTCTCCTGGCTGGCTTGCCAAATGTTACAGGTCGGTTAAGTTTGAGGAGACTCAGATGGATGGATTCCCAGAAAAGTACTTCAACAAAAACTTGAATATGTATAAATATGCTAAGGTATTGATCAATTCAGCAGATGTTCAATACAGCAATCACATCAGCATACTCAGGTGCCTCGCCCTTTGTTTCTAGAGGCTGAGTTATATTCAGATCAACCTAGCACTTCTGCAGTCCGTGTTTCATCCAGGTTGTCTAGGCTGCTTTAACATTGAAAATGTCTATCTTATATAGGCTGAAGAACTCCTGAGTAAGCATATTTCATATGTACAAAGTTCATATTATGACATATACATAAAGTCTTAGAAACAGTAGGGGCATTGTTGCCTCAATTTTGAGTGTTAGAAATAACTTAAAAATAACAATGTGTAACATGGATTATATAGATTAACACACAAGGTGAAATGCCATTGTCTCCAAATGAAGATGCAAACATTCCAATGTTGACATATGTCCAACTCCAAACACTTGTCTTGGTCTCAAATAACCAGACAATGGACATTGCCCTTGCTTGTGAAATATACCCTTGTCAGGAAGACTGACACACACAGAACATATCAGTTTGTAATTAATATATGTGACAATAAAAGAATGTGGAGGAACTTGTTGGGTGCTAGAAAGGGAGTGGGCCGCCTTGGATAAACACAGGGGTTTTCCTTCTTCCCCCAATGAAACATATGTAGAAATGTAAAGTGGTGTAGCCTGGGCACCCTCTTTCAGTGGCTAAGTACAGAAACCAAGGCAATGGTTTCCTTTACAAACAGGTATTTAGACTTAGAGGGTCATGAATTAATACCTCCAATAAATACAGTTATAGTATTAAAGCAATGAAACATGTAAATTTAATATAACATAATAAACATAAAACACTTTAGGGATATATGTCCCAATTTCTTGATAAAACAAATCGTACCTAAAAGGTAGCAAAGGAACCGCAGTTGGTATGTATGGCAGGCACTTCCGGCCACTCGGCCGTCTTTTCAATGCCGTATTTTTATGGTGAATCAGTCTCTAGCATAGACTTACAGCTAGTAGGATGTTTATCTTTATAATTACCTCACACCAGAGTTATAAATAAAGCTATTTAGCCACTCAGTATCCCGAGCTCACACTTCAGGTTCCGGTGAACCCCGAACCGGAAGTACTTACCCACCATCTTTAAAAATTTTGTTTGGACAATCAGAGAGACTATCAAGCCCTGAGGAAGAGATTGCAGATCTTGAAATGTGTTGGTTACTGGACATTTGCACGTTGGGACTACAACCTTTTACCCACTGAATTCGACTGCTGACGAACCTTTATTGGTAAGCTCAGGAGCCAGAGCAGGATGAATTCTGGACCACGCTGCCATACATACCAACTGCAGCTCCTTTGCTACCTTTTTGGTACGATTTGTTTTATCAAGAAATTGGGACATATATCCCTAAAGTGTTTTATGTTTATTATGTTATATTAAATTTACATGTTTCATTGCTTTAATACTATAACTGTATTTATTGGAGGTATTAATTCATGACCCACTCTGTCTAAACACCTGTTTGTAAAGGAAACCATTGCCTTGGTTTCTGTACTTAGCCACTGAAAGAGGGCGCCAAGGCTACACCACTTTACATTTCTGTAATTAATATGTATAAATATTAGTGATGAGCGGGTTCGGTTCCTCGGGATCCGAAACCCCCCGAACTTCACCCATTTTACACGGTTCCGAGGCAGACTCGAATCTTCCCGCCTTGCTTGGTTAACCCGAGTGCGCCCGAACGTCATCATCCCGCTGTCGGATTCTCCTGAGATTCATATTCTATATAAGGAGCCGCGCGTCGCCGCCATATTCACTCGTGCTTTGGAGATGATAGTGAGAGGACGTGGCTGCGTTCTCTCAGTTTCTGTGTTCAGTGTGCTGCAAATATCTGCTCAGTGTGCTGCAAATATCTGTGCTCAGTGTGCTTGCAAATATCTGTGCTCAGTGTGCTGAAAATATCTACAGTCTCTGCCTGAAAAACGCTCTATATCTGTGCTGCATTGTAATATATAGTAGGAGGGGACAGTGCAGAATGTTGCTGTGACCACCAGTATATATATAGCAGTATGGTACAGTAGTCCACTGCTCTACCTCTGTGTCGTCAAGTATACTATGCATCCATACCTGTGCTGCATTTTAGTTGTGCGCAGTATATAGTAGGAGCGGACAGTGCAGAATGTTGCTGTGACCACCAGTATATATATAGCAGTACGGTAGAGTAGTCCACTGCTCTACCTCTGTGTCATCAAGTATACTATGCATCCATACCTGTGCTGCATTTTAGTTGTGCGCAGTATATAGTAGGAGGGGACAGTGCAGAATGTTGCTGTGACCACCAGTATATATATAGCAGTACGGTACAGTAGTCCACTGCTCTACCTCTGTGTCATCAAGTATACTATGCATCCATACCTGTGCCGCATTTTAGTTGTGCGCAGTATATAGTAGGAGGGGACAGTGCAGAATGTTGCTGTGACCACCGGTATATATATAGCAGTACGGTATAGTAGTCCATTGCTCTACCTCTGTGTCATCAAGTATACTACAAAAGTTCAGTAAAATGACCCAAAAATCAAAATTAAAAGCGTCTGATGAGAAGCGTAAACTTGCCAATATGCCATTTACGACACCGAGTGGCAAGGAACGGCTGAGGCCCTGGCCTATATTCATGGCTAGTGGTTCAGATTCACATGAGGATGGAAGCACTCATCCGCTCGCTAGAAAACTGCAGTGCCACTCCTAGATGGGCCAGGTGTTTTTGTCGGCCACTTGGGTCGCTTAGCTTAGCCACACAGCTACTTCATTGCACCTCTTTTTTTCTTTGCATCATGTGCTGTTTGGGGACTATTTTTTAAATCTGCCATCCTGTCTGACACTGCAGTGCCACTCCTAGATGGGCCAGGTGTTTGTGTCGGCCACTTGGGTCGCTTAACTTAGCCATCCAGCGATCTCGGTGCAAATTTTAGGACTAAAAATAATATTGTGAGATGTGAGGTGTTCAGAATAGACTGGAAATTAGTGGAAATTCTGGTTATTGAGGTTAATAATACTATGGGATCAAAATGATCCCCAAATTCTATGATTTAATCTGTTTTTGAGGGTTTTTTGTAAAAAAACACCCGAATCCAAAACACACCCGAATCCGACAAAAAATTTTCAGGGAGGTTTTGCCAAAACGTGTCCGAATCCAAAACACGGCCGTGGAACCAAATCCAAAACCAAAACCCAAAAAATTTCCGGTGCACATCACTAATAAATATATATATTTCCCTTGTATTAAATATATATATTTCCCCCTTCTTGTCATATTAAAAACACCATATTATATTCATAACAAACACCACCCACCTTTCTAAAGGTATAACAAAGCACTCATATAATTCTTTGTATTTGGTACTAAAAACACATGAGAGCATGGCATTGATAATAGTGAAACTTATATTTTTGTATCACTCCTTACATGCGGTATCAATTCTGTCTATGTATTAAGTGTGGCTATGCCATCAACACACTTACCCTTTAATATCCTAAGTATATACACTTTAAGGTGTCGGTTTTCTATCTTATCATACCTTCTACCCTTAAAAATCAAACTTACTCAGTCTTAACCCACACCTGCCTTTAGAGTGAAATAGTACTTCTGTTAGATATTGAATCCAATTAGCTTGAGATAGGTAATGCTATATTATGGTCACCTACCTCACACTCAATAATTAATACCCAAAATAATTATATACTGTATTTGTATTCAAGGGCTTTGGGTGTAGGTTATGGTTGCTCCCTTATGCTATTGAATTAAGCTCTATTTTTGTGCAACAATATTCACATAGATCGTATTCCCATATGTTGGTCATTTGAGCCAAATATAGATGTATATAAGTCTCCTACCTCACACTCATTGATTATTACACCGCCCCCCCCCCCCCCCCAAAACAAAAATTATACAAAAATAATTGTTTTTGTCTCTGAGCTGTGAGTGTAGGTTTTAGGGTGACTTCTTTATTATACCCGATTCAGTGCAAATAGTTCAGCATCAATGCACATGAATTACAGGGGACTTTAAACTGAGCAAATGCATGTCCTATATAAGATAGTTTTGCAAAGAAAAATCTTACAGGTATGTAAGAAAGACAGAATGAGATCTTATTTTAGCTTAATTGATACATATGCCACTGTACATTATAGACTATCTGGCAGGAAGTGTCAGCCTAAGGCATAATTCTGCAGTTCCATCTAATCTGTATGAATATACTTTTATTAATTTATTGCTCAGACAGTTCATGCTTCAATGTAGTTAATTTATTTGCATGCTGCAGTTGAAAATTACACTAGATGATTTAACTGTGTACAAGATGTAAGTATTTTATGAATGTCAATATTAATATACTGCACACTGCATTGCCTATAAGTAGAATGTTATATATCAATATATACATAAGGCTCCTTGGAGAATATGTTTGTTTTCTATGAGCAGACATTTGGCTATTGTAACAAATGACTCACATTTGTATCACTTTTGAAAAGGTCTCCTTTGCAGCTGTGCAACAGTTATAGTTGCCTAGAAATAATACAATGTAGTGATATAATGATTGTATTTAGTTATTACATAATATCCTTTATTTAAGAGTCCACGAGGTCTGGGAAGATCGTAGATGCTACAAACTCCTATTATGCTGGTGTATTATTTGCAGATGGCCAAATATCTTAATGCTTATCAGATCAAAAAAGTAACATTTGTGTATCAGATCAGATTCCTAATGGATGAGGTTAAGTAGAGGTTACGGTGTTGGAGGCGGTGAATACAGTGGTAGTCAGGATGAGGAGGGGTGTGAGGAGGAAAAGAAGAAAGAAGAAGAAGGTAGAAAGAAGAAAAAGAAGAAAGAAGAAGAACTAGGTCAAAGAGGTATAAAGCTGGAGAAGTACATTCAAGTTAGGTGAGATTATGAGGAAGGTGAGAGTCAGAGTAAAAATGATATGTCTAGAAGTGTGGGTGGGCTAAACTCCATAGTAACAGAGTAGTTGAGGGTGGTTGAGAGGTGCTTAGGGAGAGCAGTTGGTTTAGAAGTATACACCTATTATACTGTAAGTGAATATTAAATACTTGCAGTAAAGGAAAAAAATCTAAGTTAATGTTAGACAAGTCAAACTACAGCAACACTCTAACTATCAGAGCAAATGCACACTATTACTTAATTTTCAAATAAGATGTGCAATAATATCTGAATATAATTAAATGGGAGACTGTGTGGTGTATGCTGGATGGTTCATAATTTTACCTTAGTTCAAGATACTGTACTGTAGGTCAGATCTGGGCAATACAGAGGCCTACAGAGATGAGCCAGCAGTCCCTTTAACATCACATTTTGTGGTTAATACAGAGTGGGGAAGGAAGGTTAGAGAGAGGATTATCTGCCAGCAATTCATGTGCAGGTAATTTATATAACATCTAAGTAATTGGTGTTATGTTGACCTAAAAGTGTAGTAATATACTTTTATATATATATATATATATATATATATATATACCAGATTATCTTCAAGACCCTGCTGAGGGTCTCAAATAGAGGGCACTCACCAATCACTTTCCAAAGATAAAAAGTTTTATTTAGACCATTGAAGTCATCACATACATGTCGACGTTTCGGCTTCGCAGAGCCTTTTTCAAGACCACCACAGGAGACATCTGTTCAGCACGCCAGAGAGCAGTATACTGACATCTGCCTCCCGGGCTCCCTTATATAGCACAAACCCAATCACCTTAATGATTTAATTACCTGATTGCCTAGAGCAGCCCTGTCCCAGTGTTCCATATAATCACTGGAGCAGGTAACCAATTAGGACATAAATAACAACCGATACTGATGTACTGCAATACAGGGGGCTTTATTAAATACCTGTACTGAAAAGACTGACATATCACATACTTACAGCACTGTGTTTAATGTGTAAAACTCGCGGTATGACCGGAAGTGCATCATATGCGCTCCTCTGTTCACCGCTGTGCGTTCCACTGACATTGACCGGAAGCGCGTCATACAGTATGCGCTCAACCGGTAAGCACTGTGCGTTCCATCAGTACTTCCATCTAGGCACAAATCGTGTGTCTCATAGGGGAATAATGAACATAGTCATCATCTCCATATTTTAAGCTAATGGTTATACTCATAAATCATAGTCTGACACATTGGACTCGCCATCACATAGGCTGCGGTCTCATAGACTAACTATATATAGGAGCCCGGAAGACAATGCACACATAGTCCCTTTAGGAGTATATACATACAAATATACCAGTGCATCAGAAAACCTGTCATGCTGATGCACAATGGTAAATACCTACATAGAAAAAAAAAACAAAAAACAAACAAACAACAAACAAAGGTTTAAAATTGCATAGAGAAAAGAGTATTACTATTTCTAAATATTCAATTATTTAAATTAGACACTTCTTGCTAAGACTATATCAGGATCGAAAACGATCCCCGTCTAATGTATGAAGATCTTTAGTGGATTATTTTCATTGAGTCCACGAGGTGTGATGGTGTCCAGTCTGTATATCCACTGTGACTCAAGTTTTTTTAACACTAGGACCCTATCATCACCTCTTGTTCATTCCAGTACCTGATCGATGATCATACACCGCAGAGTTGAAACCTGATGATTATGGAGAAGAAAATGTTTGGCAACAGGTTTATCGGTAGTATTTGTCTAGATCGCAGCTCTGATTGAGTAACGGTGGTTTGCCATTCTATTCCTGAATGGTCTACTCGTCATACCCGTGTAGTAGAGACCACACGGGCATATTATCACATAGATGACGAAGGCACTCATACAGGATAGGTTATAACGGATACGAATTTTCGTACCGTTATGTGGGTGCCGGAATTCCTTACCACTCAACATCGAATTACAGGTGGTACAGCCTTTGCACTTGAAACAACCCGTCCTGCCAGACCTTAGCCAGTGCGTTGGCGCATGTGTCGGCTGCATAGTTGGACGCATCAGCAATTGACGTAAGTTGGGTCCCCTCCGGTATGCACTCATTGGAGGTTTGGTGCCACCGAGACCAAGCTGGGGATCAGTCGTCAGCAATGGCCAATGCTGACCATAGATGTTTCTTGCTGTGCATGAGGTGTGATCATATGTACTAACATGTACAATTCGATTGTCCTTCTTTGATTTCGCAACATTATCAATCGGGTGTTTAAAGCGATGACGTGCTTTTTTAATGCATCTATTCAATGTTGTAAGTGAGTACCCTCTCTGGAGAAACCTGGATTTCATCTCCTCTATTTGAATTTCCGCAAGTTCATCTGTGGAGTTTATCCTCAGTACACGCAGGAATTGGGATATTGGCAAGCTTTCCTTGAGCATAGGTGGATGCTGGCTTGTAGCCTGTAAGATGGTATTGCGATCCGTTGTCTTGCGGTATAGCGTAGTATCAAGCTTCCTACCATTCCGCCATAACGTCACATCAAGGAAGGTTATTGTACTTAGATCAATCGTATAGGTGAATCTGATGGGTCCCTCAATGCCATTAAAGTTATCAATCATAGCTACCAGCTCGTCCCTAGTGCCTGACCAGAGCAAAAAGATATCATCGATAAACCTCATATATCTTAACAATCTATGTCCAAATTGTGAAAATATATATTTACGCTCATAGTCAGCCATGTATAAATTAGCGTAAGCTGGAGCAAGGTTGGAACCCATGGCTGTCCCCTGTATTTGAGCATAATAGTCTGCACCATACATGAAATAATTTTTTTTTTGAGGACTAACTCAATAAGGTTTATCAGAAATTCTACAGGTGGTTTTATATGTTGAGCCTCCACAAGTTGTTTTCTGATTGCATCAATACCATCATAGTGTGGGATTACTGTGTATAATGATTGTACATCGAGGGTCGCAAGCCATACATCAGAATCCGGTAATTCAATATCTCTGAATTTAGAGAGGAAGTCAGTGGTATCACGTATATAACTTATTGTATTACACATTAGAGGCTGTAAAAATTGATCAACATAGATGGCCAGTGGTTGTAAAAGGGACCCCTTTGCCGATACAATAGGCCGACCTGGAGGATTGTCCAATCGTTTGTGGACTTTCGGCAGTGTATACAATATTGGTACAACAGGATATTCCACTTTAAGGTATTCCGCTACCGAATCATCAATCCATCCCCCCTGAAGGCCTAGATCAATGACCTCATCGATAATTTTTTTATACATCTGAGTCGGGTCAGTTTTTAATTTGACATATGTGAGTTTATAAAACAATTGGTATCTGATCTCTCTATCATATTGGCTCCAATCCTGGATAACCACCGTCCCTGCCTTTATCAGCGGGGCGTATCACAATATTTTTGTTATCCTTAAGAGATTTCAACGCACTTCTCTGTTCAATAGATAAATTAAAGTATTGAGGCTTTACATCAGCCCTCGCCACCATATCTGCTTCTGCTATGCGTACAAATGTTTTAATACTTGCATTGTGTGATATTGGATCATAATAGCTAGGTTTTTTACATACAACTGGCTCACCCTGGTCATTCTTGTTACCAAATTGTTCTCTTAGTCGCAACTTTCGCCCCAATCGAAAGTTATCAACACTCCAATCAAATGGATTATGTGTGATGGTGGGGACAAAGGATAGGCCGAGGGACAATACTGACGATTCAGCTGTACTTAAGATGTGTGAAGATAGATTAAATATAGAGATTACTTCCGGGGTCGCCGACCCCTTCTTCCTATATTTACCCCCCCCCGCCTCTGCGAGTTCCTCGGGCGCCTCCTCTTCGGAATGGTGGATATAGGTACGTCCCTGTCTCTAAAAAATGTTCCTGTCTGGTGTCATTGGAATCTGTATTTTCACCTTGTGATGATGTTTGTACTGGGGAACTACCCTCTTGGCTGAAAGGTCTCTGTCTGCGATACCTATATGGCCGTCTACTCTGACCCTCATTAGAATTACCCGTTAACCATCTATAAACTGTGTGTAATTTGTAATCCATATTAACTGTTTCCAGTTTTTTCCGTTTAAATTTTAATAATTCCTGTTGGTAAGAATCTATTTGTCCCATAAGTCTATCCAACCAAGGTTCTGTTTTGTCATTAATTAACTTTTTCAAATATAGACCCTTAAAAGTCTCAATTTCTGACCGTAATTTCAATAGTTCATTGGTAACCTCTACAATAACAAGCAGGATCAGATCTGACGAGCATTTATTGAGGACAGAACACCATTTGGTGCAAAATGCTGGGTTGTTCCTCCCAAGGGTGGGCACATTATGTACCCTGAATCCCCTGGGGATTTTTTTGGAGCGGTGATACTCACTGAGAAATTGGCCATGTAACACCAGATCTGTTTCACGTTTTCTCATCCTTAGTAATTTAGTATATAGGACAGGTATTGTTTCAGCCGGTAATTCTGAAAACTCAATCTGACCAAAGTATATTTTCTCTGCATCGTCATCAGTGAGGGATAGAAAATTGCTTTCTGCTGCTCTCAATAAATCCTCGTCAAACACATTAACCCCTGTCTGCGTCATCATAGATGTAGAGTCAAATTACAACAAACAAAAAATGCTTCATATACAATTCTATTGCTCTGATCAGGTACATGTATGGACAAACGCAAGAAGTATCCACTATGCAAAAACACTAAAAATACCACAGCTTGTGTGATCAATTATGTCAGCATATCTGTCAGGCATGAGGACCAGATATCCTGGGATAAAGAAAGTTATTCATATACACAAGCAGCATTATTCACCAAGGTAGCCAAAGTTCATTTTAGAAAAGCGGGTGCTTGACAAAGGAACCAAAGAACCAGTAAGGCCTTGATCCACTAATATTGCATTGTATAAGTCCGCACTCACAGCTATATCACAGTCATCAGTGGGGTGCTCCACAAGGAGGCCTGTATAGACTTCCACATATACCAGATTATCTTCAAGACCCTGCTGAGGGTCTCAAATAGAGGGCACTCACCAATCACTTTCCAAAGATAAAAAGATTTATTTAGACCATTGAAGTCATCACATACATGTCGACGTTTCGGCTTCGCAGAGCCTTTTTCAAGACCACCACAGGAGACATCTGTTCAGCACGCCAGAGAGCAGTATACTGACATCTGCCTCCCGGGCTCCCTTATATAGCACAAACCCAATCACCTTAATGATTTAATTACCTGATTGCCTAGAGCAGCCCTGTCCCAGTGTTCCATATAATCACTGGAGCAGGTAACCAATTAGGACATAAATAACAACAGATACTGATGTACTGCAATACAGGGCTGTATTGCAGTACATCAGTATCGGTTGTTATTTATGTCCTAATTGGTTACCTGCTCCAGTGATTATATGGAACACTGGGACAGGGCTGCTCTAGGCAATCAGGTAATTAAATCATTAAGGTGATTGGGTTTGTGCTATATAAGGGAGTCCGGGAGGCAGATGTCAGTATACTGCTCTCTGGCGTGCTGAACAGATGTCTCCTGTGGTGGTCTTGAAAAAGGCTCTGCGAAGCCGAAACGTCGACATGTATGTGATGACTTCAATGGTCTAAATAAAACTTTTTATCTTTGGAAAGTGATTGGTGAGTGCCCTCTATTTGAGACCCTCAGCAGGGTCTTGAAGATAATCTGGTATATGTGGAAGTCTATACAGGCCTCATTGTGGAGCACCCCACTGATGACTGTGATATAGCTGTGAGTGCGGACTTATACAATGCAATATATATATATATATATATATATATACACAAAACAAATACTCTCCCTCTGCGCTTTTACACGACAAGATAAATGGGAATTAAATTAGGCTGCCCAAATTCTGCTAAGTCCCTTGTTAGGAGGGACTAAAAATAGAAATATATAGCAATAGAGGAATAGGCGCCCTTGGGTTATACTTCCTCCCAATAGTAAAATAGGATTCAACAGAAATCTCTAAACATGTATACATATATAATTGCTCAATATTTTAGAGTATAAAAATCACATTAACATGTTCCATATAAAATTTATTAAAGCATAAAAACATAAGCAATGGTACAGAGAGTTAAGTATCCATCCTTGACCTGATAAAATTATTGATATTAACCAATTAGGGACATAACCTCACTGTTCTGCATAAACTCAAGAGGCTTACCAAATATATTTATATTCCCCAAAACGTTAATAAAATACAGAATTTTTAATAGGGAATATCCTCACCAATCTACACAGCATTAACCCAAATATTGGACTCAAAAATGTTATATCCCTAATTGGTTAATATCAATAATTTTATCAGGTCACACACCTATATGAACCTTTGTTAGACCTGTGTATTCGAACTTGTCATTCAAGCATTTGAACCACAAGGTATGTGTTCTTACTCATCAGCACACTGATTGATTTATAAATCAGTTATTATGTATAAATCATGTGGCTTTTTTAAGTTAGTAAAATTAATATTTTCCTAATTAGGCCTAATCTAATTTTCGCCTATATATCCCACTGATGTGTGGGTGGTATTCAAGTATCCTGAATGCCTATTTGCTATTTCATTGACACACTGTCAGTATTTATCAAACATTTGAGGTATGTCATATGAAGTTACCATGACATGTTCTGGTGTTCTTTCTTCTTCTTTCTCTCTTCTCTTTTTTCTTCTGTGCATAATCATTAACCTTTTTGACTCGTGGTTAACTTATTTGAAAGTACTTTACTGTAATAAGTGTACCTGATTGATGTAGGTTTACACTTTTTTGTACAGCTCTGTTTTGCATGTTTTCTTTGCTTTTTTGTTCATTGACATGTTCCCTTATTTTTATTTATGTATAATTAGTGGAATATTCTGAGAAATTATTTTACGTTTATAGATGTACCCCTGATGAAGTCTTTGAGCAAGACGAAATGCGTTGGGTTTTTCTATTTATAACATCAATCTCCAAACTTGCTATAAGGAGAAGGAGGAGTCTGTAAAAATTATTCTACTTGTCCTCTGTATAATTGTTTGGTGTCATTTGTCAAGGATGGATACTTAACTCTCTGTACCATTGCTTATGTTTTTATGTTTTAATACATTTTATATGGAACATGTTAATGTGATTCTTATGCTCTAAAATATTGAGTAATTATATATGTATATATGTTTAGAGATTTCTGTTGAATCCTATTTTACTATTGGGAGGAAGTATAACTCAAGGACGCCTATTCCTCTATTGTTTTATATATGTATATATATATATATATATATATGTATATATATATATATATATATATATATTTTTTTTTTTTTAAACATTAGAAATTATATACTGTACACCTACTGTACCTACTGTTTGTGAGGTGCTGGCATCATTCAATTTTCCTTGCAATATTTTAAGTGTGGTCTAAATATTTGCTCTTAACACACAGCTGTAGCCAGCTTCATCCAGAGTGTGAACAGTCGCACCCGTGATTAGGTTTTTGCGGGTAGTGTGTCTGGGAACGGCCACGTGCATATAATTGCACCTGCAGACCATAGACACTGTACTGTTTAATTGCAGTTGAAACTATTCACACCCATGCGTGGCAAGTTGCTCCAGTGATACATGTGTATACATCCCGGGATAGATGAAGGCGGCTACATCTGTATGTGTTAATCAACACAATATGCTTCATTACTATTTTTCAGTTGTAAGTTGATGTTCCCAATGTGGATGAATTCATGTGTTATTTTGTCACAAAACACGGACATGCAATTAAAACAAAATGGGGAAATGTTAATAGGGTGTGAGAATCAGAAAGTGAGAGATTTTAAGAGAATTCTCCTGTGTTTTTTTTTTTTTAAGTAGCAATCATTTACATGGCACAACCAGGTTGATTTTGCCATGTAAATGATTGTCACTTTAAAACAAACAGGAGAATTCTCCCAAAATCTCTCACTTTCTGATTCTCACACCCTATTACATTCCCCCAGTATACTGTATGTAGATAAACTGTATACTATAGCGAGATATCATAACCAAAGAAAAATGGAGCATTTTTAATTGATTATTAGTAATAATACACATGAATCACACAAATCAGATTAATTTTTCATTTTTCTTAGATTGTTTGTCCCTACCCATCCCTTTTATTCATGCCAATACATGTGCGCACACTACGCCATGGTGGAATTGAGCTGAAGTTGGTGGTGTGATGGTCTGGCTACTTGCTGTGGAAGTTGGTGGAGCAAGTAGGCACGACAACTCCAGGTACAGCATCGTTATGGCTTGGGAATGTTTCCTTATTGCTACACTTATATCTTATACCCATGTATATATTGTATTCTGGTTCAGGTACAATGGGCTCTTGTAGTTTTGGCTCTTACAGTTTTCTGCAGTTGTGATGTAATGGCTGCAAACTGAACAGATATTTTGCTTCATAAATTCCACCTGCATCTTGTGATACTCCAGCAGTGACTGTGATATTTCACTCATGGTCGAAATCCCGGGTGGAATACCGGGTCAGTGGCAGCGTAAATGGGCTCCCGGGTCGATGAAGCCCGGGACCCATTCACTACAACAGGAAGAGGCGGTGCGGAGATGATCTCATCTCCCAGCGCCGGCTCCACCTCTGCTGCCGGCTCCGCCCCTACGCCGCTATGGCAACCCGCCCGGCATATTGCCGGGTCGGGGAAGCCAGCAGTAGCGTCCAATGCCGGATCCCACCCGGGAAGGACCTGTTTCCAATTCCCGGGTGGAATCCGGCATTGGCGGTGTGAAAGGGGTAATAGAGAGAGAGAGAGAGAGACGGAGGCACAGGGAGAGAGGCGTGGGGAGAAAGAGAGAGAGGCATGGTTTGAGAAAGATAAACATTGGGAGAAAGAGCGAGAATGAGGAATATATGGATAGAGAGAGAGAGAGGGCTTCCGGGCCATCACACACCTGTAACAGGGGCGCCACTCTTTAAGCTGCCTGTCAAACATTTGGTAGGTGCAGGCTGCGGCAGCAAACGTATTGTGCACAGTGACGAGTGGGGGGAAGGGTGGGCGGTACATCAGTACATAGGCAGAGAGGGGGACCCGACCTGCTCTTCAAGCTGCCGGCACCACACACACACACTACACATTCATACATAGATACATATATAAATACATACATACATACATACATACACATATACTTTCTCTTACTCTTATTGATGGCTGGCTGGCTTGCAGGCATCAGGATCTGTAGCCTTGTCCAGTGTAGCTCCACCCGCTTATGTCCCATGTAGCTCTGCCCCCTCCGTGATGTGAAGCCCAACCACCTTTTCAGCTTGGTGCTGCCGCTGTCACAGGGAAGGGAGGAGGAGGAGCCTACAAGCTGCTGGCGCCGCTGCCTGTCAGTGTGACGGGCACAGCAGCTGGCAGCAGCAGCAGGGAGGCCAGGTGCAGAACGGGAATGCAAAGCAGGGAGAGCGCCTCTCCGGTCCAGCGCCTACCTGCTTTGCTTCCCTTTGCTGTGCGGAAAGTGCCGGGCCTGAGTATGTGCAATCTTGATTTAATACAAATCTCCTTGACTTCACTATTAGCTTGCACAGTTGTCTTGTAGTTTGCTATGTGTGGTGTATAGTCATCACAACCATTACTATAGAGCATATGATGTAATAGGATTATTTTACATAGGAATTTGAAAAAAAAAATCTTTAATCATATTCATTTGACCTTTTTCTAAAGTCTACTCACCTGCTACTTCATAATCATCCTCTACTGCTTAAAGGCATTTTTTGGCTGGTGGCTTCTTCCAGGCCTGTGCAGCTATGGAAAAGTGGAATACAACATTGTATAAGACTTGACATTTACATGCCAATTATTTGGTATATCAAGAACAAGCATAATAATACTACCCCAATTTCTCAGAAACTACCCTGGACAAAACTGTGTCATAATTGGTTCTGTCTCCTTTGTTTCGGTGTTGAAAATATACTCAACCAAAACAGTATACTGTAAATTTATTTATTTTTGTTTTGGCTCTAGTGTAGTAAAGTTATTTTATACTAGTCTATTATATACAGGTGTCAAAGTCTGTTTTTGTATATTGAAAAACAGTATATTATGCATTCATGTGTCTATATCTAAAATAACAATAGTGAAAAAAAGTTTTTTACTCAACAGGTTCAGGTGGAGAGGAGCATGCCAGGGAGAAAATCAAGTGGAAACAGTTACCACAGCTTCTTTGGCTGCATTGAGTTCCTCTGCCAACTTCTCTGGCGGAGAAGCATCTGGCTATGATATAATTATAATGTGCAACATAATTGCTTTTGATCTGGTTGCTCACAAGCACTAACATCTATGCTCTTGATTTACAACAATTCATGTTATTTTAAGCTTGTGTATGAAATCATATACATACTGCATTGTTGCTTTTGGTTACTACTTGCGTCAGTGACGGTTACTCATTCTTTCTGATATTGGATCTCCATTGTGAGGTGAGTCCACTACCCCCTCTGCTCCAGTTTTTATTAACAGAGAGCGTGTAAGCAGATTCCGTCTCTTTACTTTTTTCTATCAGAGTCTGGAATCCCCTGCACTCTCACTCACTGCTTGCACAGCACACATGTGAGCAGCAGAATTAGGAGGATAACCACCTAGACTCTGACATCTCTCATTTCTGGGTCATTCTGACCAACATTTCTGAAATAATGCTGCAAATATATACTTGATGGTATATTTGGGACTTCTTTAACCCATTTATGAAAGCAGCAGCATGTTTAATTATGATTTGTATCAGTGATGTTTATATGTTTACACAGTGTTAAGATCTCACGCTTTACACTAGGATCGGGAGTTTCTACAATATGATTCAACATACAGTATGAAGTTTGTTTGTGACTATTTGTCAGTAAGAACCAGCTATTCAACAAATTACGGTACACAGATGGAGTCACACTAATCATGGCTCCGTCTGTGTCAGGGCGCGCGTGTCTGAGCACACCTATTGCAGCATCAGGGATGCGCATGTGTGTGAGATGTGCACGTGTCCCATTAACTGCAATGAGATGTGCAGAAAAGACAGGCACTAGAGGCACTGCCTTACCTGTCATAGACTTTTTACTCAAGGGTCTTGACTATAAAAATGATTAGAATAATGCAAAGAAGATATTTCTAACAAAACTCGGGCGCAAACTTTACTATAACAGGAAGGAATCTGCCTCACCTGCCGCACATCACAGGATGGAGAGTGGGACTTGGCCCCTCCTCTCCCCTCTGACCAAGCTGCACTCAGACTTCTGGTTACTGGGGACGCGGAGCTGGCAAGAGACGGACTGGTGGGTGGGCGGTGCTGCAACTCTGCTGGGCCTGCCACAGCATCCAGGGCACACACCCTACTCTTCCTGCCCTAGTTACGCCACTGGAACAGATATGCAGTTCGTACACAATCCATATTGGAATCATGTGCTGACTGTAGGGTTTACGGGAAGAAAATGTAAGAGCAGAGCATAACACAGCGGCACATCAAGTAGTGATTGAAGCAATGGACAGCATTAGAAATAAGTTCAGCAATATAAAGGTCAGAGTCCAGATTATAACAATGGGAGCCAATGTGGGGACGGAGGTGTTAAAATCTGGTAAAATTAAAATAGAATTACCTGCAAAAATCCCCATTGAGGAAGCTGCAGGCAGGACTGGATTAATAATGGGGCTGATGGAGCTGTAACGCCAGGCTCACAACCTTACATAGGCCTATCAACAGTGTGAGCAGCATAATTACAAACCAATTGTCTTTTGATGGGCTGGCGCAGGGCCGGCTCCAGGCGTACTAGCACCCTGAGTGGGAAATTTTGAAGCACCCCCCCCCCCCTCTCAATGCGTGTGCCTTTGGCATACGCACTTCTGGGAAAGTGGGTGTGGCCACGCAACTTTATATTATGATATCAAACTATAAATATGTATATTTTGACCCCACCCTTAACACTAACAATTAGCATCCTTACACATAACGTCCACAGTAGTGCTTCTTACACATAATGTACCCAGTATACTGTCAGATACACATAATGTTCTAGTTTAGTGCCAGATACACATAATGACCCCAGTAGAGTGCCAGAAAGGCATAATGACCCCAGTAGTGCAGTGCCAGATACACATAATGACCACAGTAGTGCAGTGCCAGATACACATATGCCCCCAACAGTGCCAGATACACATAATGACCCAAGTAGTGCATTGCCAGATACACATAATGACCCAAGTAGTGCATTGCCAGATATACATATGCCCCAAAAGTGACAGGTACACATAATGACCCCATTAGTGCAGTGCAGCAGATGATAACTGAAGTATGGTTCTATTGGTCTCCACAGAGTAATGCCCCTTGCACCGTACCATGTCCCACACAGTAATGCTCCTTGCACATTAATATGCCCACACAGTAATGCCATTTACACAAAGTAATGCCCCTTATACACGTTACACCACAGTAGAGCCACTTATACTGTACATGTTACGCCACATCAGAACCCTTAGACACTTTACACCAGAGTCACTTACACACATTATGCCATAGTAGAGCTCCTTATACACATTACACTACAGTAGAGCCGCTATGAAAGTAGCTTTGAATTGTGGACAAGAGAGAAAGAGAGAGGACAAAAGAGAGAGAGAGGGAGTGGGGACAAAAGAGAGAGAGAGAGGGAGTGAGGACAAAAGAAAGAGAGAGGGAGTGAGGACAAAAGAGAGAGAGAGAGGGAATGAGGACAAAAGAGAGAGAGAGGTAGTGAGGACAAAAGAGAGAGAGGGGGAGTGAGGACAAAAGAGAGAGAGGGGGAGTGAGGACAAAAGAGAGAGAGGGGGAGTGAGGACAAAAGAGAGAGAGAGAGAGAGAGAGAGAGAGAGAGAGAAAGGGGGATGAGTACAAAAGAGAGAGGTTAGGAAAAGAGAGAGAAGAGAGGAAGTGAGGACAAAATACAGAGAGGGGGCGAGGACAAAATACAGAGAGGGGGTGAGGACAAAATAGAGGGACTGATGACAAAAGAGAGAGAGGGACTGATGACAAAAGAGAGAGGGGTTAGGAAAAGAGAGAGAAGAGAAGGGGTGAGGATAATAAAAAGAGAGGTGAGGACAACAGAGAGAAGGGTGAACATGAGAGAGAGAGATGAGGACAAGAGGGAGAAGAGAGGGGGTGAGGACAAGAGACAGAGGTGAGAACAAGAGAGAGTGGGTAAGGACAAAAAAGAGAGGGGGGGTGAGGACAAAAAAAAAGAGAGGGGGGGTGAGAACAGAGGGACAGAGAGAGTGGGTGAGGACAGAGAGGGCATGTATATATCCGCACTCACCCTGGCCAGGGGGGCAGCACTCTCCCTGCAGTGCTGATGCCAGCTGTGTGCTGTGCTGCTGCTGGGTACCCTGACTGCATGGGTGGCTGGACTCCTCCTCAGGACCAGGGGCTCAGGCAGGCTGCAGACTGGGTGCTTGTGGGAAGCCAGCCATATACAGTACTACACAACATCGCTCAACGCCGTGCTGCTGCTCCTAGGACTCCTCTCCCTGCTGTGAGCTATGATGAGAGAGATAGAAAGAGAGGGGTAAGGACAAGAGAGAGAGAGGGATGTGAGGAAAAAATTGGGGGGGGGGGGGGGGTGAGGACAAGAGAGAGAGGTGAATACAAGAGCAGAGGTGAGGACAAAAGGAGGGGTGAGGACAAAAGAGAGAGGGTGAGGACAAAAAAAAAGATAGGATGAGGACAAAAGAGAGGGAGTGAGGATGAGAGAGTGGGAGAGAGATCAAGAGAGGGGGGTAAGGTCAAAAGAAGAGAGGTGAGGAAAAAAGACAGAAGAGAGGAGGTGAGGACAGGAGAGAAGAGAGGGGTGAGGGGGTGTTAGTACAAGAGAAAGAGAGGGTCTGAGTACAAAAGAGAGAGAGAGGCGAGGACAAAAGAGAGAGAGGGGGACTGAATACAAAAGAAAGAGAGGTTAGGAAAAGAGAGAGAAGAGAGGGGGTGAGGACAATGAAAAGAGAGGTGAGGACAACAGAGAGAAGGGTGAAGATAAGAGAGAGAGATGAGGACAAGAGCGGAGGGAGTGAGGACAAAAAAAGAGAGGGGGTGAAAACAGAGGGACAGAGAGAGTGGGTGAGGACAGAGAGAGTCATCCGGGGCATGTATACATCCGCACTCACCCTGGCCAGGGGGGCAGCACTCTCCCTGCAGTGCTGATGCTGGCTGTGTGCTGTGCTGCTGCTGGGATCCCGGGCAGCATGGGTGGCTGGACTCCTCCTCAGGACCAGGGGCTCAGGCAGGCTGCAGAACGGAGGCTTGTGGGCATCGCTCAACGCCGTGTTGCTGCTCCTAGGACTTCTCTCCCTGCTGTGTGCTATGATGAGAGAGATAGAGAGAGAGGGGTAAGGACAAAAGAGAGAGAGGGAGGTGAGGGCAAAATGGGGGAGGAGTTGATGACAAGAGAGAGAGAGATGAATACAAGAGAGAGGAGAGGTGAGGACAAAAGGGGGGTGAGGACAAGAGAGAGAGGGTGAAGACAAAAAATAGATAGGATGAGGACTAAAGAGAGGAAGTGAGGATGATAGAGAGGTAGAGAGATCAATAGAGGAGGGTAAGGACAAAAGAAGAGAGGTGAGGAAAAGAGACAGAAGAGAGGGGGTGAGGACAAGAGAGAAGAGAGGGGTGAGGACGAGAGAGATAAAGATGAGGTGAGGACAAGACAATAGAGAGAGTTGAGGACAAGAGAGAGAGGTGAGGTGAGGACAAGAGAGAGAGAGAGAGAGAGGTGAGGTGTGGACGAGAGAGAGGTGAGGACAAGAGAGAGGTACTGTAAGGACAAAGAGAGGCACTGTAAGGACAAATGAGAGAGGGGAGTGAGGACAAAAGAGAGAGAGAGAGGGGGTAAGGACAAAAGATAGAGGGTGGGATAAGGACAAAAGAGAGAGGGTGGGATAAGGACAAAAGAGAAAGAGAGGGGTAACGACAAAAGAGAGAGAGGGAGTAACAACAAAAGAGAGAGAGGGAGGTAAAGACAAAATAGAGAGAGGTGGTAAGGACAAAAGAGTGAGAGGGGGGTAACGACAAAGAGGGGGCTTAGTACAAGAGAGAGAGAGGGTCTGAGTACAAAAGAGAGAGAGGCAAGGGCAAAAGAGAGAGAGGGGGGAGAGAATACAAAAAAGAGAGAGAGAGGGTGAGGACAGAGAGAGAGATGACAGAGAGTGAGAGATGTATACATGTATACATCCGGAATCACCCTGGCTGGGGGGGCAGCACTCTCCCTGAAGTGCTCATGCTGGCCATATGCTGTGCTGCTGCCGGGATCCTGGACTGGCAGGATGCCTCTTCTGGGCCAGGGGCTCAGGCAGGCAGACTGCAGACCTGCTGGTGCTTGTTGGTGGATGGGTGGGCACCTGCTGTACAGGACGCACCGTTGCTGGGGCTGCCGCTGCTCCTCGATCTTCCCACTCCTCGGCCATCTCTTCTCGCACCAACGCTTCCTCTACCATACTGCCGAGCGCAATGACGTCGTCCCAGCACCGGCTTTCTGGGGAGGAGAAGGGGAGGATGAGAGCACAGAGGCTGGAGATAGGCGGTGGGTGTGTCAAGAGGGAGGCGGGGATGCTCGGTTTGGCCAGGCGCCACACACAAATTTACTGAGCCCGACCTTGGCCCACCCACAACACTCCCCCATCATTGTGGCCACTGCTGAGAGACGGGGCGGACAACTGTGATCAGGGCAGTGCCGGCTCCAGGTATGTGGACACAGTATGACGGCCACAAATAGCGGCGCCCATTAAGGACGGCGCCCTGCGCGGCCGCTCGAGTGGAACATGCCTGGAGCCGGCCCTGGGCTGGCGGAATAAAATGTATCTGCTATAACAGTGTTAGATGAGGAATAATCAGTTCCAGACTCAATAGGCTTCAGATGCCACGGGATCTGCTATTATGGAAGCTGTCTCTAAAGTCCTTTACTGGTTCTGCAGATGCCAAGTGTATTAACAGTTACTTTGATCCAACCTATTCTGTACTCCAAGAAGGCATCTATTTGTTACACTGCAGTGTCACAGCGGGGTTTCTAGCTGTAACTGATGGGCATACTTAAGGGATGACTGGCACTATAATTTAGCCCTGGTATCTACTGGTCTGTGCCTCGCTGCTACTGTACTATTACATGTGGTAAGATGTGGGGCCAACTATTTGTATATTTCCTGTGACTGCTCAGAACCACACACTCTATGAAGCAGTTCTAGTTCTGCCTCCCGGTCTGTCCACTCTAAGTCCCAATGCTGTTGAACTGAAGGCGATCCCGCATAGGGGTGTCACTCATGGTTTAGGGCCGCCTCCTCCTGATATCTAACCCAGGACAGCACCTCCTCCAATCTGCCCTGAAGGAGGTCTAGATGATGATGTCTCACTGCTGCCACCCACAGCCATGCTGCACACTGTTCAGGGCCACCATCTCCAGATGTATCAGACCAGGCAGCGCCGCCTCCAACACGCCCAGAGAGAATTTGTACTGCTGAGGTCTTGCTGATGTCACCGCCCCAGGCACTCAGGGACACCTCCTCCGCTCCACCCAGTGGGAGATACCGATGCCTGATCCCACTGCCACTCAGCGCAGATGTCCCCACTGAAGCCTTCGCAGCACACCACACCAGAGCCACTGGAGGTTTTCCAGGAGTCACTAGCACCAGGGGGTGTAGTATGGCAGGAGACCGCCAGTCAGCATACCGAAGCTGGGATCCCGGCAGCATACCGACGCCGGGATTCCAGCGGGGAGGGGCGAGTGCAGCAAGCCCCTTGCGGGCTCGGTGGGGACCTGCAGTTGCCACAGGTTCTATTCCCACTCTATGGGTGTCGTGGAAACCCACGAGTGGAAATAGTCCCTGTTGGTCAGCATGCTGACCATCGGGATAGTTAGGGGTCAGGATGCTGGAGGAGGTCATATGACAGCAGGTCTCCCGACCGCCAGTCACATGAATACCACCCAGCAACAGGTACCGGCTAGATTAAGGTGCACAAGCCTCTAGCATGACCCAGAGGCAGAACGCAGTCTCCTTCTCCAATTCTTTTCCTCAGACGCCACGAACTAACGGTTTTCCATCCTCTATATATGTCTTCTTTTAGGGTGCCCGGATGAGTCCCGCCAGATGCCCCCTGTACAAGCTGGGCTGTGCACCAATCACCTCACATCAGCCCACCTTTTCTTGTAGGGTATTGTAATAGACACTATCAATAATTTCTAAAAAAAACACAGCGCTTACAAAACCACTAACAAATCCATATATATTAGTAACCACTTTGTTTGATATCTAGTTTCTGCAGCTCCTAATGGTGGTACTGGTCCACCAACTAAATACTAGAAATACAATATACCTTATCAAAGGAGCGCTGAACCCAGATACAGTACATGATAAAATATATACAGCTTTATTTTAATACATTCCACACATATATCAGCATAGAAAAATGTTAAAAAGTATTTAAACATGCAATTGCTTCAATCCCATGCCCTTGACTCCATGTAAATGTCCGTTAAAGACTTTCCTATATATCCATCCATAGATTCAGTGTGGTAAGTTTGTATCAACAGTTCTTACGTGGATACAATATTTAAACGGGTTGTTACAGTCTCTGTGGTACCACTCATGCACTTATATCCAAAAGGGGGAGAGCGCTGTGTTAGCTGAATGTCCCCATGGGTATGCTACGACCCCAGGATATTGCAGCCACAGTGTGAGATGTTGAATACTCATGGCCATCGCGGCTTCTGTTAGATGGGGAGCGGACCTCCTTAGCCAGGTCACGCTTCAGCTGTATCCCCGGCTGGCGGCTCGCTGGCCCGTCGTGCGGTTACAGAGAGGAATGGAGAGTCTCCGAGCAACGGGATTCATACAATGGTGCCCTCCTTACGCGTTTCTCTGCCAGTAGGGCAAGCGGTTTCATCAGAGGATTGTCTCAGCAGTGTTGCTGGTTCTTTTTTCAACCAGAACCAACCAATCATTATGCTGATTAGCTTAATCATACACAGTTGTTTAGCTCTATGTCTGTGGCTTGTTAATATATCATCTCAGCACATGAAATCACTGCTATTTCCAAACAACAGCCGTATATCAATTATAACAATATTTCACAATCATAAACAATACTTAGTGGTTTATAATAGATTATTTGGTGGTATATAAATTAACTTACAACAATACCTTACAACCATATAGGTTTTACTCAGTATATATTGTATTTTATATCACTACTAGAACTGACCAGGAGACTAAATTACATAACATATACAATGGTATATATAAAGAAACCCCCCACAACCCAGTGCAGCTTCTATAGCTCAGAAGGTTTATTCAATGCATATAACACCCGGAGTCGCCGGTTCAAATCCGTACAGGATCCAATATTTTAACATATTAATTCTAATTATTTATTATTATTATTATTATTATTATTATTACTATTTGTTTCAGTATGTTAAGAATTAAACTTAGTAAAATAGTTGTTCACATCATTCTCTAGCACATACATCTTTAAACAAAAAAATCTATATGATAATTTACTTATATCCTAAGGGACATTCTGATTATAATATAAACGTACACATCTAGTACTGTTCTATTCAAGCATATATAAACCAGTACAACAATTAAAAAATAAAAAATAAAAAGGAGAGAGGGAGAGAAAGAGAGAAGACACCCATTAATAGTAAGTGGAAAATTAATACCTTCAATCCTATTGTATGGGTATATATGGTGTCAACAGACCAAAAAAAATATATATTTATAGGGATAATCCCAAAACATTTTTATTTCAACATATCAAGAGAGGGATCAGTTTCATACAGAGACAGGAACTACCACATCGGACTAGCAACCTCCAATATTATTTAGTTCAACATTCTCATTGAGACCACCAGGAACAAAGGTACCCAATGAAAATATCCAAAAAGCTTCTATTGTACACAGGCGATTATATCTATCCCCACCTCTCGGTGTGGGGGCTTCATACTCAATCCCCTGAACAGTTAATACTTCAACATTTCCTCCATGTTGATAGACTACATCCTTGAGAGGCTATGTTTAATGTCACGATCCGGGTATCTGGACGCCACTTCTTACCCATCAGATGCCTCCTAAGGCTGGCTCAGCGCTCCAGGACCGGATCCCATCTGTTATCCTAATGTTCACATCCCTGCATCCTCTCCTGTCTCTCTGAGACGCTGTCACAGTAACGCCATAATACATCTGGCATGGCGTCTCCCGCGGCCTCCGCCGCCGTCCCTGAGCTTCTGCATGCAGAGTGTCAGAGTGGCGATTACGTCAGCCGCGGCCTCCGCTGTGTCCGCGTGGTTGGATGTGCACTTGTCAGCCTGGCGTCTCCTGTCTCCGGTGGCTGGCGCCGCCATTACTGTCTTCATTACCACATGGATTACAAACCAAACTTCCCTCCAAGTGTCTGCATGGGCGCAGCCATCTTGGATGTTGTCAGCTGATCATTTCCACCAATCCATTGTCTGTATTGTTAATCTGCATAATTGCCTAGCCAATCCCTTCCTTGCTGCAGGTATAAATACACTGTGCCTGAGCAAGGAAGGCGTCAGTGCTTCGGTTGTCTAACCTAGTTCCAGTTTGTCTCTCTCCTGTGACTGTCTTCCAGGTTCCAGCTCCTGTCTCAAGACTTCCACTACAGAGACCCGCACCAGCATTCCACCTGCGGTGTAGCCTGACTTTTCCATCCATTGGAACTCATCTGTTTCCAGCTACAGATCTACCTGCTTTCAGCATACAGCTTCCAGCAGAGGTCAGCTCTTCTTAAAGTGCCGGTACCCTTTTCTACAGATATCATTTATCACCGGTATTATTATTTCACCGCTCTCAAACTCCAAAACTTCAGCTTATTTCATCGCTCTCAAGTTCATTTATTATTTAACTGGTTCCAGCCAGTATCCACTCCGTGCTAACAACAGTCTGGTTCCAGCCAGTATCCACAGCAGCCGTTTTATCTACAGCAGCCCAGCTTTTCCTGGAACACCAGCTGGTACAATCCTGGGTTATCTCCATTGCTACAGTCGGGCCTGGTAAGGACTTTCCATCTAGAAGATATTAAGAACTATCTCACACTACCAGTGCCCTGTGGCTCTTGCCACCCTGTAGTACCCAGGAACTGTATTTATTCTTTGCTGACTTTTATGTTTTCTTTTACTGCTGCTGTGTTGCGGAGTTGTCATAATAAACATCATTGACTTTTATCTAAGTTGTCGTGGTCACGCCTTCGGGCAGTTATTCTTCATGTTACTTACATGTCCAGGGGTCTGATACAACCTCCCAGGTTCCGGTACATCTCAGCCCCTACAACTGAGGCTGCCTCCCGTCAGCTCAGGCCCTCAGTTGTGACAGTAAGCACTGACCTAATGAATCCAGCCGGAGACCAGGATCAAGCGGCCAGGCCGATGCAAGAACTGGCAGCCCGACTTGAACATCAGGAGGCTGCACAGGGCCACATCATCCGCTGTCTCCAGGATCTCTCTACTCGGCTGGATGGGATTCAGACAACTCTCCGTGGATCAGGCGCGTCTGGTGCGTCAACCACAGTGACTCCAGCTATAACCCCACCCACCTTACCCATTTCTGCTCCACGTCTTCATCTACCAACGCCAGCAAAATTTGACGGATCTCCAAGGTTCTGCAGGGGATTTCTCAACCAGTGTGAGATACAGTTTGAGCTACAACCTGGCAATTTTCCCAGTGACCGTACAAAAATTGCCTACATTATCTCTCTTCTCAGTGGCTCAGCCCTTGATTGGGCATCACCGTTATGGGAGAGGTCCGACATCCTGCTATCCTCCTACACTGCCTTCGTGTCAACATTCAGGCGTATCTTCGACGAGCCAGGCCGGGTAACTTCAGCTTCATCTGAGATTCTCCGTTTACGCCAGGGATCACGTACTGTAGGACAATATCTAATTCAGTTCCAGATCCTGGCATCCGAACTGGCATGGAACGACGAGGCCCTGTATGCTGCATTCTGGCATGGCTTATCTGAGCGCATTAAAGATGAGTTAGCTACCAGAGACTTACCTTCTAAGTTAGATGAGCTAATCTCACTCTGCACGAAAGTTGATTTACGTTTCAGAGAGAGAGCAACTGAGCGTGGAAGATCATCTGCTCCAAAATCTTCTGCTCCTCCTCCTCATCAACTGTCACCATCTAAAGATGAGCCCATGCAACTTGGCCGTTCCCGTTTAACTCCTGCTGAGCGCCGAAGACGTCTCTCCGAGTCTCTCTGTCTTTATTGTGCAGCTCCGTCTCACACCATTAATGCCTGTCCCAAACGTCCGGGAAACTCCAAATCCTAGCTCGCCAAGGAGAGGGCCGGCTAGGAGTAATGATCTCCTCTCCATCTCCTCAAGATTGTAATCTCCCAGTCTCGCTTCAAGTTGCTCAACGTTATCGGAACGTCATTGCCCTCCTTGATTCCGGAGCAGCTGGGAACTTTATTTCTGAAGCCTATGTTAAACGGTGGTCCCTACCCACCGAGAGACTTCCTTCGTCTATTTCCCTAACTGCCGTGGATGGCAGCAAGATTTTTGATGCAGTTATTTCTCTAAGGACTCTACCAGTTCGTCTGAGAGTGGGAGTTCTTCATTCCGAACTTATTTCTTTTTTAGTGATTCCAAGAGCCACACATCCTGTGGTCCTGGGCCTTCCATGGCTCCGTCTTCACAATCCTACAATTGATTGGATGACTACGCAAATTCTTGCATGGGGTTCCTCCTGTGCTGAGACATGTTTGTTTAAAGTATTGCCTGTCTGTTCTTCCTCCCCCAGGTCGTCTGATGTGCCACCTCCTCCATATCAAGATTTCACGGATGTGTTCAGTAAAGCCTCTGCTGATATCCTTCCTCCTCATAGAGAATGGGACTGCCCGATTGATCTCGTTCCAGGGAAGGTTCCACCTCGAGGCCGAACTTATCCGTTGTCTCTGCCTGAGACACATTCCATGGAGGAATATATTAAAGAGAACCTAGCAAAGGGGTTCATTCGACCTTCTTCTTCTCCAGCCGGCGCAGGCTTCTTTTTTGTAAAGAAGAAAGATGGTGGTCTGCGGCCGTGCATTGACTACAGAGGTTTGAACGACATTACCATCAAGAACCGCTATCCTTTACCCCTGATTACTGAGCTCTTTGATAGAGCTAGCGGAGCTACCATCTTCACAAAGCTGGACTTGAGAGGTGCATACAATCTCATCCGGATCCGTGAGGGTGACGAGTGGAAGACCGCCTTTAACACCCGTGACGGACATTATGAGTACCTCGTCATGCCCTTCGGATTGAGCAATGCTCCAGCTGTCTTCCAGCATTTTGTCAATGAGATCTTCAGAGACATTTTATATCGTCATGTCGTGGTCTATCTAGACGATATCCTCATTTTTGCCAACGATTTAGAGGAACATCGTTTTTGGGTAAAGGAGGTTCTGTCCCGTCTCCATGTCAATCATCTCTATTGCAAATTAGAGAAATGCGTCTTTGAAGTCAAGTCCATTCCGTTTCTTGGGTACATTGTGTCCGGTTCCAGACTAGAGATGGATCCTGAGAAACTACAAGCAATCCGGAATTGGCCGGTACCCTTAACCCTCAAAGGGGTCCAGAGGTTCCTAGGGTTCGCCAATTATTACAGAAAGTTTATACGAGACTTTTCCACCATTGTGGCGCCTATTACTGCTTTAACTAAGAAGGGTGCTAACCCGTCCAAGTGGTCTGAGGAAGCTACGCAAGCCTTTCATCTGTTAAAACAAAGGTTCATCTCGGCACCAGTTCTGAAACAGCCCGACATCGACACTCCTTTCATCTTAGAGGTGGATGCCTCCTCCGTGGGAGTAGGAGCGGTGTTATCTCAGAGGGCTAAAGATGGCCATGTACATCCTTGCAGTTTCTTCTCCCGGAAGTTCTCCCCAGCAGAGCGCAACTATGCCATTGGCGACCAGGAGTTGCTAGCCATCAAGCTCGCTCTGGAGGAGTGGAGATATCTGTTGGAGGGAGCTTCTCATTCAATCACTATACTTACAGACCACAAGAACCTTTTATACCTGAAGGGCGCACAATGTCTCAACCCTCGTGAGGCCAGATGGGCACTTTTCTTTTCCAGGTTCGACTTTAAACTCCAGTTCTGTCCGGGCTCTCAGAATCGCAAGGCCGATGCCCTTTCCCGCTCATGGGAGCAAGAAAATGAGTCAGAGTCTTCAGACAAGCATCCTATTATAAATCCGTTGGCATTCTCCACGGTAGGGATGGACTCTACGCCCCCATCAGGGAAAAGTTTTGTGAAGCCGATGCTAAGGAAGAAGCTCATGCATTGGGCCCATGCTTCCCGTTTTGCCGGACATACAGGTATCCAAAAAACCCTGGAGTTTATCTCTAGGTCCTATTGGTGGCCAACTCTGAAAAAGGACGTCTTGGAGTTTATTGCATCTTGCCCAAAGTGTGCCCAACATAAAGTATCCCGCCAGTCGCCTGCGGGGCAACTGGTTCCACTATCCGTTCCCCGTCGACCATGGACCCACTTGTCGATGGATTTCATTACAGACTTACCCATGTGCAACAAGTTCAATACCATCTGGGTGGTAGTTGACCGGTTCACCAAGATGGCACACTTCATTCCTCTCACCGGTCTTACATCAGCTTCCAAGTTGGCTCAAGTATTCATACAAGAGATCTTCCGACTCCACGGTCTTCCTGAAGAAATTATCTCTGATCGAGGAGTTCAATTCACAGCCAAATTCTGGCGAAGTTTATGTCAAGTCCTCCAAGTCAAGCTAAAGTTTTCCACGGCTTACCATCCTCAGACCAATGGTCAAACTGAGAGGGTGAATCAGGACTTGGAGGCCTTCCTCCGCATCTATGTGTCCTCCTCTCAAGATGACTGGGTTCAATTACTCCCCTGGGCAGAGTTCTGTTATAACAGAAAGAAAAAGAAAGATAACAACCAGTATCATTCCTCATCTTCTTCTACACCATTCTTCACTAACTTTGGATTCCACCCTAAAGTCCCTGAGTTCCAACCGCTTCCAGCAACTTCTGTTCCAGCAGTGGATATCACCTTGCATCAGTTTGCCAATATCTGGAAGAGCGTACGATCAGCTCTGCTCAAGGCATCATTCAGGTACAAGAAGTTTGCGGATAAGAAGCGTCGAGCAGTTCCTGCTCTCAAGGTGGGTGATCGGGTATGGTTATCCACGAAGAATTTGAGGTTAAGAGTTCCCAGTATGAAGTTTGCACCTCGCTACATTGGTCCTTTTAAAATTGAACAAGTCATCAATCCTGTTGCTTACAGACTCCAGTTGCCTCCCTTCTTAAAGATACCCAGGACATTCCATGTTTCCCTGTTGAAACCGCTGATCTTGAATCGGTTTCATTCCTCACTTCCTCCAACTCCGAAAGTCCAAACTCAACGAGGCATTGAGTATGAAGTGGCCAAGATCCTGGACTCACGTCACCGTTACGGTCAACTACAGTATCTTATTGACTGGAAGGGTTATGGCCCTGAGGAACGTTCATGGACCAATGCTTCTGATGTCCATGCTCCTGCCTTGGTCCGGAGATTCCATTCCAAGTTTCCTCAAAAGCCAAAGATGTGTCCTGGGGCCACTCCTAAAGGGGGGTGTGCTGTCACGATCCGGGTATCTGGACGCCACTTCTTACCCATCAGATGCCTCCTAAGGCTGGCTCAGCGCTCCAGGACCGGATCCCATCTGTTATCCTAATGTTCACATCCCTGCATCCTCTCCTGTCTCTCTGAGACGCTGTCACAGTAACGCCATAATACATCTGGCATGGCGTCTCCCGCGGCCTCCGCCGCCGTCCCTGAGCTTCTGCATGCAGAGTGTCAGAGTGGCGATTACGTCAGCCGCGGCCTCCGCTGTGTCTGCGTGGTTGGATGTGCACTTGTCAGCCTGGCGTCTCCTGTCTCCGGTGGCTGGCGCCGCCATTACTGTCTTCATTACCACATGGATTACAAACCAAACTTCCCTCCAAGTGTCTGCATGGGCGCAGCCATCTTGGATGTTGTCAGCTGATCATTTCCACCAATCCATTGTCTGTATTGTTAATCTGCATAATTGCCTAGCCAATCCCTTCCTTGCTGCAGGTATAAATACACTGTGCCTGAGCAAGGAAGGCGTCAGTGCTTCGGTTGTCTAACCTAGTTCCAGTTTGTCTCTCTCCTGTGACTGTCTTCCAGGTTCCAGCTCCTGTCTCAAGACTTCCACTACAGAGACACGCACCAGCATTCCACCTGCGGTGTAGCCTGACTTTTCCATCCATTGGAACTCATCTGTTTCCAGCTACAGATCTACCTGCTTTCAGCATACAGCTTCCAGCAGAGGAATAAATTACCAAGGTAATTTGTCCGGCGCTGTTAAGAGGATATGCTAATCCTTTTCAGCTGCTGTTTAAAGGGATAGTTAGTCCCTGAGTAATTGACAAAAATAAAGATATATACAGCGCTAATAAAAAACTGGATATGGGAAATTAATAATCACAATTTATTATAAAACATTGTTGCAACAACTAAATTCATTATAAAAAAGACATTATTTTGTCAATATAAAAATTAGAAAAATATCTATAGGGCAGGCACAGCAATTTTTGTTTTGATAATTTACCACACGAGGAAGCCGAATATGTACACTGGTACGAGTCCTTGGAATGGTAGCCACAGTCCTAGGGTGCAGTTTTCAGTGCTTAGCAGGTAAGGTCCAAATGCAAAGGCAGATCTTTAAGGTGTTTGATCCGGACTGGATTGAGTCCTGTTGGATTGCTGGATCTTTCTACGCCTTATGGACATCCGCTATTTTTCCCAATTTGCTGGTGGACTTCTAGGCTGGTTTCCAAGTATCAAGAGTAATTCCAGTGGTATATGGCTCCTCAGAACCAACGCGTTTCGCTGTATTCACAGCTTTTTCAAGGTGTGTGTGCCCCCTGTGTGGATGCCCTTTTTAAAGGCTGTGCTGATTGCCCATTGATGACAGCTGAGGACGATTTTAAATATCTCAATATATCACAAAACAAAACCATATCCAGTTTGTATTACTTGTATTTAATGGAGACAAATGTATATTCATTAAAAAAATGAGATTAGTTGATATAAAAGAAGATATTTTATAAAAGACAGGAACACTTCCTGTTTACATATATGCAGGTCACATGACCGCATGTCTACGCATCCTGGCATTAGTTTAGGCCTACCATGTGACCCGATCACGTGACCCGATCACGTGACTTGCTCCGGTCACGTGATCGGTACTATGTACGAACATCCGGCCGCTCGTCACAATTCCTATGTCGTACTTCAGTAAACTTCAGGTCACATGATAGATCTGAACATGTGACCGGCATTGGAGACCGGAAGTACATCATTCCCTCACTTTGATGCATATAGAGGGTCATGTGATAGGGTACAGAAATGGCTATATTGCCCTTAGTTGGCGATTTGCGTTCTTTACACAATATAAGCCCGTTGTCATGCTTATAAATACCCCATATTAACAATATAAGATCTTTAAATACACAGTTGTAAATATGTGCGTGAAGAATAGAGACATTGTGACAGAAATATTAACAACAGTCCAGAAAAAATTAATAATTCGATTAGATATGGTATATGTATATTAGTAAACATTTAAGATAAAATATTCCTTCAATTTATTTTGATCATAAGCTACAATCAAATGTAGAAAATACTCCAAGTGTATATCAAAAAGTTACTGGATTGTTCATTTAGAAAAAATAATAAACATACATATAGAATAAATCTTTTCCTCCCATTCCCTTTACTGACATCTTGTGGTGGATTGCCATAATGCATTTTCTAAGGAGGTACCTAGTAATTCCTACATAAACCATCAAGGATGTGATCTAGAAGGATGGTTTATTCCGCAAACAATTCGGGGGGGGAGATAGATTTACTAAATTGTGTCGTCAAGAGATCTTTTGGACCTTCCAGTTGAATTCATTACACCCCAGTGGTCTTAATGAAGCACTAGAACTAAATACAGTATTATAATTTTGGTAAAACAAATTGATCCTTTCACAAATAATCCACCCATTCATATCCCTGGTGATCAATATAGAACTGACCAGGTAGTCCTGTACAGATCAACATGGAATAATCAATGAAGAAGGGGAAAGAGGTCTTTCCATAGATACATATATCCTTTTCGATGGTTTCATAATAAACCATTTGACATATATATACAGATATATGGAGTATTGTGCTAGTGAAGTATATTAAAACTTCAAAATAATAAAATAATAAGAAAATAATGTACATATATATAAGAGATCTGTTTGTACAATATATATATATATTCTTTATACACGTGGTATAAACCATCCTTCTAGATCACATCCTTGATGGTTTATGTAGGAATTACTAGGTACCTCCTTAGAAAATGCATTATGGCAATCCACCACAAGATGTCAGTAAAGGGAATGGGAGGAAAAGATTTATTCTATATGTATGTTTATTATTTTTTCTAAATGAACAATCCAGTAACTTTTTGATATACACTTGGAGTATTTTCTACATTTGATTGTAGCTTATGATCAAAATAAATTGAAGGAATATTTTATCTTAAATGTTTACTAATATACATATACCATATCTAATCGAATTATTAATTTTTTCTGGACTGTTGTTAATATTTCTGTCACAATGTCTCTATTCTTCACGCACATATTTACAACTGTGTATTTAAAGATCTTATATTGTTAATATGGGGTATTTATAAGCATGACAACGGGCTTATATTGTGTAAAGAACGCAAATCGCCAACTAAGGGCAATATAGCCATTTCTGTACCCTATCACATGACCCTCTATATGCATCAAAGTGAGGGAATGATGTACTTCCGGTCTCCAATGCCGGTCACATGTTCAGATCTATCATGTGACCTGAAGTTTACTGAAGTACGACATAGGAATTGTGACGAGCGGCCGGATGTTCGTACATAGTACCGATCACGTGACCGGAGCAAGTCACGTGATCGGGTCACGTGATCGGGTCACATGGTAGGCCTAAACTAATGCCAGGATGCGTAGACATGCGGTCATGTGACCTGCATATATGTAAACAGGAAGTGTTCCTGTCTTTTATAAAATATCTTCTTTTATATCAACTAATCTCATTTTTTTAATGAATATACATTTGTCTCCATTAAATACAAGTAATACAAACTGGATATGGTTTTGTTTTGTGATATATTGAGATATTTAAAATCGTCCTCAGCTGTCATCAATGGGCAATCAGCACAGCCTTTAAAAAGGGCATCCACACAGGGGGCACACACACCTTGAAAAAGCTGTGAATACAGCGAAACGCGTTGGTTCTGAGGAGCCATATACCACTGGAATTACTCTTGATACTTGGAAACCAGCCTAGAAGTCCACCAGCAAATTGGGAAAAATAGCGGATGTCCATAAGGCGTAGAAAGATCCAGCAATCCAACAGGACTCAATCCAGTCCGGATCAAACACCTTAAAGATCTGCCTTTGCATTTGGACCTTACCTGCTAAGCACTGAAAACTGCACCCTAGGACTGTGGCTACCATTCCAAGGACTCGTACCAGTGTACATATTCGGCTTCCTCGTGTGGTAAATTATCAAAACAAAAATTGCTGTGCCTGCCCTATAGATATTTTTCTAATTTTTATATTGACAAAATAATGTCTTTTTTATAATGAATTTAGTTGTTGCAACAATGTTTTATAATAAATTGTGATTATTAATTTCCCATATCCAGTTTTTTATTAGCGCTGTATATATCTTTATTTTTGTCAGCTTCCAGCAGAGGTCAGCTCTTCTTAAAGTGCCGGTACCCTTTTCTACAGATATCATTTATCACCGGTATTATTATTTCACCGCTCTCAAACTCCAAAACTTCAGCTTATTTCATCGCTCTCAAGTTCATTTATTATTTAACTGGTTCCAGCCAGTATCCACTCCGTGCTAACAACAGTCTGGTTCCAGCCAGTATCCACAGCAGCCGTTTTATCTACAGCAGCCCAGCTTTTCCTGGAACACCAGCTGGTACAATCCTGGGTTATCTCCATTGCTACAGTCGGGCCTGGTAAGGACTTTCCATCTAGAAGATATTAAGAACTATCTCACACTACCAGTGCCCTGTGGCTCTTGCCACCCTGTAGTACCCAGGAACTGTATTTATTCTTTGCTGACTTTTATGTTTTCTTTTACTGCTGCTGTGTTGCGGAGTTGTCATAATAAACATCATTGACTTTTATCTAAGTTGTCGTGGTCACGCCTTCGGGCAGTTATTCTTCATGTTACTTACATGTCCAGGGGTCTGATACAACCTCCCAGGTTCCGGTACATCTCAGCCCCTACAACTGAGGCTGCCTCCCGTCAGCTCAGGCCCTCAGTTGTGACATTTAAGATTTTTCTTCACTGCATTCCTTCTATGCTCAAGGAACCTGGTGTCCAAACTCCTCGTGGTCCTGCCCACATATTGTTTCCCACACCTACAGCTCACTAGGTAGATAACATAAGTCTGTTGGCAATTATTGACAGTCTCTATGTCAAATGAAAGACCCAAATTCAGAGACTTAAAGCTCATACTTCTATTAATTATAAAGGGAAAGGTAAGGCAATTTTTTCTTCCACACTTATAACAGCCTCTCAAGGTTGTTAACCAGTTCTTAGTTGTGGAGATATCTTCTTTCTGTTCCCGAAAGAAGCTCGGAGAAATGAAGTTCTTAATATTCTTAGCTTTACGAACGACCACTATCACTGATTCCCCTAAAGATGATTTTAGGGTTGTGTCCAATTTTAGAATTTCTAAATTCTTATTTAATATACTTTTCATTTCATTGGAACATATATTATATTTGGTAATAAATGGAAGTATTTCTCCATCGTCTTTAATATTCTGTACCTCAACCCCTTTAGTTTAGATAGAAGAGAACTTCTATCTCTATTCTCTGCTTTTTCCAATGATTTCTTTAAGCAATCCTGAAGGGTACCCTTGGTCGAGGAAAGCCTCAGTGAGTATAGCAGCATGTTTATGAAACTCACTTAACTCTGTGCAGTACCTCTTCATCCTTAAATATTGCCCCACTGGTATGTTGTCTTTCCACTTTTGGTGGTGACAACTACTATAATTCAAATAACTATTACAGTCAACTTCCTTTATAAAAATGCCCGTTATTATCTTACCCTCCCTGACAGAGAGAGCTACATCAAGATAATTAATGTAAGTAGGGTGACAAGAATGTGTAAACTTAAGCCCAAAAGTGTTAGAATTTATATAAGATATAAAAGAAGAAACAAAAGAGACCCCATCCCAAATAATAAACAGATCATCTATGTACCCACCATATAGCACCAGGTTCGCCCTATATGGGCCCCCAAATGTATTCTTCGAAGAGCCCCATATATAAGTTGACAAAACTTGGGGTGAACCTGGTGCCCATGGTGGTACCGTGCACTTTAAGAAAGAACTGTGAATTAAATAAAAAATAGTTATGTGCTAAAATGTATTCTATTGACTCCAATACAAACTCACGATGTTCAGGCATCAAATGCACATCAGTAGTAAGAAAGTGGCGACATGCCTCAACACCCTCATGGTATGGAATGTTGGTATAAAGAGATTCGACGTCAAATGTCAAAAAGACATAGTCATGTCATCACTTAATCCCACCCACCAGATTTAAAAAGTGGGTGGTATCCCTGATGTAAGATCGAAGGCCCATGATGTGAGTCTGTAAAAAAGAGTCAACAAAAGCTGATAGATTAGAAGTGAGGGACCCAACATCTGAAATTATGCGATGTCCTGGAGGTGCTACCAAGGATTTGTGAATTTTTGGAAGGTGATAATAAGTGGGGATAATAGGATAAGGATTAAACAAAAACATGAACTCATCTTTGGTGATCGCTCTCTTCATCAGGGCTTTATCTAGAAGGATCCTAAATTCTTGCAGGAATTTCTCAGTAGGATTCATACCCAATTTTTGATAATAATCTTTACTATGTAATTGTCTCTCTGCTTCATCTAAATAGGCTGACCTGTCTTGTATTACGACCCCCCCCCCCCTCCCTTGTCGGCATTTTTAATAATGATGTCATTATCTTTTTTTAAGGAAATTAGTGCTCAATGTTCGTTCTTACTTAGATTATCTCTCCTTGTAGATCTTTTTCTCTGTCTATCACATAGGAGGTGGAGGTCATTTAATGTTGACGTATGAAACGTCTCAATATAGGCACTCCTGTGTTGCATTGGAGATCTTTTACGAAATTTCTTGTTCACTCCTGCATTCTCTGCTGTATTAAATATTTTAATTGGTTGGTTGCTTACAGGAAAATCACCTTCACCACTTTATAGTAACAGGGAATTCAGTATAGATAAACCCTTGTCATCTTCTTCTTTCAATATTATTGGTACTCCTTCAAATTCTTTATTTTTAAGGGTTTTATTAGTGAAGTATCTTTTACGGCACAGATCTCTTGTAAATCTATTAAGTGCTACAAATAATTCAAAGTTGTCAGGTTTTGTCGATGGGGCAAACTTCAAACCTTTTGCGATTATCGCTTTCTCATGTTCGCTTAGGGTCCTGGTTGACAAATTATAAATACCCTTATTTCTTATCCTAGTCTTCCGCTTTTGGCATTGTACCTTTTGTCCTCCTTGATCTTTTTGGGGTGGTGGAAGTTAATTGAACCTGTTCAAATCTGTTCTGTGTCTCCCACTTCTAGCTCTCTCTTTGCCCTAAAAAAAACCTGAGATGTCTTCTCTCTTTTCTTATGTATATTGTCTCTCTCCTTTCTAAGACTCTCCTTGGGCCTAGCCCCTCTATCTTCATAACCATTCCTCTCCCTCATGGTGGAACCTGTATTACCCCCTTTGTAGTTAGTGCGATGGTTACCTAAACTCTCTTTCTTCTCATGATGGCCATCTAATTCCACTTTCTGACTTCTATTGTTCTCATGATGTGAAAAATTCATGGAGCCTTCCCCTTGTCTATCATAATTGATTCTTCTATCAATAAAGGTGTCTCTAGAGATGGGCATCTTATCTCTTCTCACAGTTTGATATTTATGGTACCTATTGTGAGTACTCCTTGATCTGTTTCTGTTAGAATAGTGGTAATCATTGATCTCTGCTCTTTTATTATATGACCTTACTCTATCTGTTCTATAGTCATTGTTATCCCTTTCTAGTTTTTTCTTTTTAAATTGAATGTTCAAACTCATTGATTCTGTTATTAAGTATTTCATCTCGCTCCTTGAATTCTTTACTATTCTCATGGGGTTTTAATAATTCTTGTATCCTTTCTATCTCCTCTGAGACTCTTTGAACTTTTTCTTTCCTATATGTAAATAATAATTTAATCAAAGGAAAAGAACAACCATCAAGGATCTCGTTCCATCGGTTAGTTAGATCCTGGTCGTCCTTAAACAAACAGGATTTCAAAACCCGTAACCCTTTTGGAATTATTTTTATGTCTAGATATTTGCTAAGGGTTTCTTGATCCCACCAATGGCGTGTCTCTGCCTTTAGTAAAGATTCTAACTCATTAAATAGTTTCCCTATTTCTGGGGTTGCTACTGAGACATCAACATCATCCACATTATTATCATTTATCAACATTTTACTCTTGGTCAGTCTATCTGATATGCTTCTAAATGAAGCCATACTAGATAAAATATTGATTCTACTTTTAAAATATAATTAATCCTTATTATAGATACTTTAGTAAGCTGCTATGAAAAACCAGTACGTAAAAGACACTATCAATAATTAAAAAAAAAACCACACACCGCTTACAAAACCACCAACAAATCCATATATATTAGTAACCACTTTGTTTGATATCTAGTTTCTGCAGCTCCTAATGGTGGTACTTTTCCACCAACTAAATACCAGAAATACAATATACCTTATCAAAGGAGCGCTGAACCCAGATATATGATAAAATATATACAGCTTTATTTTAATACATTCCACACATATATCAGCATTTAAAAATGTAAAAAGGATTTAAACATGCAATTGCTTCAATCCCATGCCCTTGACTCCGTGTAAATGTCCGTTAAAGACTTTCCTATATATCCATCCATAGATTCATTGTGGTATGTTTGTATCAACAGTTCTTACGTGGATACAATATTTAAACGGGTTGTTACAGTCTCTGTGGTATTACTCATGCACTTATATCCAAAAGGGGGCGCTGTGTTTGCTGAATGTCCCCATGGGTATGCTACGACCCCAGGATATTGCAGCCGCAGTGTGAGATGTTGAATTCTCACGGCCGTCGCGGCTTCTGTTAGACGGGGAGCGGACCTTCTTAGCCAGGTCACTCTTCAGCTGTATCCCCGTTTGGCAGCTCGCCGGCCCATCGTGTGGTTACAGAGAGGAATGGAGAGTCTTCGAGCAACAGGATTCAAACAATGGTGCCCTCCTTACGCGTTTCTCCGCCAGTAGGGCAAGCGGTTTCATCAGAGGATTGTCTCAGCAGTGTTGCTGGTTCTTTTTTCAACCAGAACCAACCAATCATTATGCTGATTAGCTTAATCATACACAGTTGTTTAGCTCTATGTCTGTGGCTTGTTAATATATCAGCTCAGCACATGAAATCACTGCTATTTCCAAACAACAGCCGTATATCAATTATAACAATATTTCACAATTATAAACAATACTTTGTGGTTTATAATAGATTATTTGGTGGTATATAAATTAACTTACAACAATACCTTACAACCATATAGGTTTTACTCAGTATATATTGTATTTTATATCACTACTAGAACTGACCAGGAGACTAAATTACATAACATATACAATGGTATATATAAAGAAACCCCCCACAACCCAGTGCAGCTTCTATAGCTCAGAAGGTTTATTCAATGCATATAACACCCGGAGTCCCGGGTTCAAATCCGTACAGAATCCAATATTTTAACATATCATTAATTCTAATTATTTATTATTATTATTTGTTTCAGTATGTTAAGAATTAAACTTAGTAAAATAGTTGTTCACATCATTCTCTAGCACATACATCTTTAAACAAAAAAAAATATATGATAATTTACTTATATCCTAAGGGACATTCTGATTATAATATAAACGTACACATCTAGTACTGTTCTATTCAAGCATATCTAAACCAGTACAACAATTTTAAAAAAAAGAGAGAGGGAGAGAAAGAGAGTAGACACCCATTAATAGTAAGTGGTAAATTAATACCTTCAATCCTAGTGTATGGGTATATATGGTGTCAACAGACCCCCCCAAAAAAAATAAATATATATATATATATATATATATATATATATATATAGGGATAATCCCAAAACATTTTTATTTCAAAATATCAAGAGAGGGATCAGTTTCATACAGAGACAGGAACTACCACATCGGACTAGCAACCTCCAATGTTATTTAGTTTAACATTCTCATTGAGACCACCAGGAACAAGGGTACCCAATGAAAATATCCAAAAAGCTTCTCTTGTACACAGGCGATTATATCTATCCCCACCTCTCGGTGTGGGGGCTATATACTCAATCCCCTGAACAGTTAATACTTCAACATTTCCTCCATGTTGATAGACTACATGCCTTGAGAGGCTATGTTTAAGATTTTTCTTCACTACATTCCTTCTAAGCTCAAGGAACCTGGTGTCCAAACTCCTCGTGGTCCTGCCCACGTATTTTTTCCCACACATACAGCTCACTAGGTAGATAACATAAGTCTGTTGGCAATTAATGACAGTCTCTATGTCAAATGTAAGACCCAAATTAAGAGACTTGAAGCTCATACTTCTATTAATTATAAAAGGACAGGTAAGGCAATTTTTTCTTCCACACTTATAACAGCCTCTCAAGGTTGTTAACCAGTTATTAGTTGTGGAGATATCTTCTTTCTGTTCCCGAAAGAAGCTCGGAGAAATTAAGTTCTTAATATTCTTAGCTTTACGAAAGACCACTTTCACTGATTCCCCTAAAGATGATTATGGGAAAGGGAGCTTTACCTCATGGCAGTGCCGTGATCACAAGCCACGCCCCCATTTTCTGTCACTGTAGAGGCATGCCCAGCGCTCTTTGAGCAGCTGGCATGCCCCCAGTACCCCCTGTCTCACATGAATAGATGCTGTGCGCATCTATTCACCATTGCTCTGCTGACAGAGCAGCTAGTGACAGGAGCTTCCCAAATGCTCCCCCCCCCCCCCACCACCACTGCGGGACACTGCTGCCCGCCAGTGGAGCAGTCCCAAAAAAATGGGACTGTCCCGCGGGACAGTTGGAAGGTATGTAATAGGCCCTGAAGAAGTTTCAGCTCCAGGCCCATGAGGACCTTAATATGGTACTGGCTGCAGGCCAATAGTGAAATTACTACTTTATGTTAACTTTTATCTGTATTGATGTGCATCAAGCTGGCTGGCTACAGAATGCTTTAATGTCTTTGAACCCACGTGTTAGCCTCTGAGAGAATCATCACAAAACAACATGCTGCACTGAATGTTACTAAGAGAGGAAAAAGAACATTTTTTTTTTTTTTTTTTAATATACTATATGTACTTGCAGGTACACAGAGATTCCAATTTCGAGTTAAAAGTAAATCCAATTAGAAGGTACTATTATCTTTGCAAACCCATATTGCTCTGCAGGAGAGGGATTAAAATGTTGGACACAGGAGGTGCTTCCTGCAATAGCTCAAATAAATCACATTATGAAAATAAATCTGTCCTAAATGTGTGTGTTACAAGTACTATCGCGTCATGTAGAAAAAAAATAAAAAAAAATCCAACTAAACCAGCTTGTTTGGTTTAGCTGGATTTGCTTCTACTTGAAGAGGCACCAAGTGAATGTTATCTAATAAAAGAGTAAAGGAATCTACAACAGGTCACATTAATTGAACAGGCTTCAAAAAGAAGAACTCCCTAATGCAGTGGATCCCAAACTTTTTTTTCAATCAAGGCACGCCAGAGCATCAGATTTTTATTCACGACATTCCTAAGCCAAACGTTTCTGATTGAGAAATTAAGAATTAAGAAAAAATATCTTAAATTAAATGTGTTTATATTTCATTCTTAGGTTCAATTATGTTAAGAGGGACCAGATTCACTTCTGTATGTCCACATATTTTATGATTGCAGCCACCGACACTGGTTTTGCCTATTACAATGACCATAAATAATTTGAATTGGTCCTGGACCACCAACCTGGGGCACTCCTGCAAGTGTCATTCCAGGGTGCCACGACATACAGTTTGAGAACCACTGCCCTAATGTATTTACCTTTGCATTGAGCAATGTTAGTATAAAAGTGAGAATGTATATTGATATTACATACATTATGGGGCATAATCATTATGAAAAAATAGTGAAATAAGAAACTTCAGTTTTCAGTTATCACCCTTTCATTTCACAATTTTTTCGGAATTGATCATCTCTTTAAGAAAAATATCACTTACTAGAAATACTGTGGTGCTGGACCACTTGCAACTGCAGCCAGGGGTCAACCACAAATCGATGCATCTGCAATTAAATTGTGGATGCATCGTGATGCAGCGCAACACATATTGGGCGACCTTGCCCTGTGCTGGGCTCAGGGCTGTCTTAACAGCAGTGTGGGCCCCTGGGCACAACAATGCACTGGGGCCCCTACCTATCCCCCAGCAGTAGGGGTTGGGGGGGCTATCAGCGGCAGCTTTGATGTCCCGTGGGTGGTAGGGGGTGTTCTATCTTCAGCTCAGCATGTAGGACCTGGAGCAGTAATTTCTGCTAATTAATCCTTTACTGCACAGATGCGGCGGAAGGAACACTAAACTGTATAAGGGGGCATTGGGCTGAATGAAGGGGCCCTGGTACATGACTTCCAGGGTGGTAGGGGGTTTTTAATACGTAGGGGAGGGGCGGATAGTGGAGTGGGCTTAATATTCACCATTTTCCGGTGGGAGGGCAGCTTGCTTGACTGCAGATATCTCCAGTTCCTGGAAATAGATTTCTTAGCTTTGACTGGGATAAAAACACTAAAGAGTCTCACCTTTCAGGAGGTACTGGGGACTTGTGGATCAGAGTTCAGAAGCCAGAGCAATCCACCAACGAAAATATAAAACTGTATACCAGGTGTGTGGAGCTGGAGCAGGGACCAGCTGCTGGAAGGCTGATATCTCTGGTTCTGGGAATAATAGAGACAAGCTGCCAGTGTTCACTAAAAGGAGAGTGTCCTAGCTTTTGGAGTATAACTATAAGTCAAACAGAATCTGAGATATCTGGCTGGGAAGAGCAATTAACAGGCTTGGATGGGGACCACTGCTTTGAAGTCGGATATGTCTGGTTCCCCAGGCCCGATTTTAAAAAATCTGGTACCCCTGGAAAGAAGGCACCCTCAGCAATCAGCCTAGCGCCCTTATACTCCTGGGGCCCTTGGGCAAGTTCCCATTGAGCCCATACGAAAAGATGGCCCTGGCTGGGCTGCCCCCAGCGGGATCCGGTCTGAAGATCGACAGTGTCTAGGTCGACAATGTTTAGGTCGACCACTATAGGTCGACAGTCACTAGGTCGACATGGATGGAAGGTCAACAGGGTTTCTAGGTCGACATGTGCTAGGTCGACAGGTCTAAAGGTCGACATGAGTTTTTCACTTTTTTTTTCTTTTTTTGAATTTTTTCATACTTAACGATCCACGTGGACTACGATTGGAACGGTAAAGAGTGCCGAGCGAAGCGGTAGCGGAGCGAAGGCACCATGCCCGAAGCATGGCGAGCGGAGCGAAGGCACCATGCCCGAAGCATGGCGAGCGGAGCGAGCCATGCGAGGGGACGCGGTGCACTAATTTGGGATCCCGGTCACTCTACGAAGAAAACGACACCCAAAAAAAAAAATCCTCATGTCGACCTTTTGACCTGTCGACCTAGCACATGTCGACCTAGAAACCCTGTCGACCTTCCATCCATGTCGACCTAGTAACTGTCGACCTATAGTGGTCGACCTAAACATTGTCGACCTAGACACTGTCGATTTGATGAACCACAACCGCCCCCAGCATGTGAGGATATGTACGCAGATCTTGATGTGGATGCAACGATTTGCGTCCATCTCTGAATGATGTCCTTTGTGCCTTAGTCACATCACAGGTGCAGCAAAAAGCCGCTCACAGTGTGTTACTGATACTGGGCTGCAACTAACAGCACAGGAATTGGTTTTACATACTGTATGTACAAAGTCGCAGAGGCAGCACAATGGAACTTGACATGAGGAAAAATTGCAAAAAGATGTACTGTACAAATGTCCTAAGCCCCAGTGGTCTGTGTATGACAGCATTGCAGTTATGTCACTTCCAGTTGTTTTACTTATGCGAATAAGACAGATGTGGAGTGAAAAAGACACATGTCTAAGTTGCACAGGTCCTGTTGCACCGAGAGGGGCTATTCAGCAGTACTGAAACCACAGTATAAAAGGACCCACTTGTATATAATTAAGTGTTATTTTAAAAATGTGACAATAATAATATTAGACCCAGCCCACATCTCACAAGGTTTGGCTTCTGCTTTACCACTTATTTTTCAAATGCAAAAAATAAATGTAAAAATTAAAATACTTCTAAATGCAGCAAATAGTAATCTCTAAACTATACTTTCAGTATAAAATGGTGGGATGTACAAAAAACAATGGGGGTCATTACGAGTTGATCGCTCGCTGCCAATTTTCGCAGCACAGCGATCAGGAAAAAAAATGGCAAAACTGCGCATGCGTATGCACCGCAATGCACAGGTGTGCGTCGTACAGGTACAAAGAGGATCAGTGCTGGGCGATGGATTTAGCGAAAAATCCATTTGCACGGCCGAACGCAAGGAGATTGACAGAAAGAGGACGTTTATGGGTGTCAACTGACCGTTTTCTGGGAGTGTTTGGGAAAATGCCGGTGTGTCCAGACGTTTGCAGGGCGGGTGTCTGATGTCAATTCCGGCACCAAAAAGACTGAAGCGATCGCAAGGGCTGAGTAAGTCCAGAGCTACTCTGAAACTGCACAAAATGTTTCTGCTGCGCTTGGCTGCAAAGGCGTTCACACACTTGCAAAGCGAAAATACACTCCCTCATGGGCGGCGACTATGCATTTGCACAGTTGCTAAAAGTAGCTAGCGAGCGATCAACTCGGAATGACCCCCTATATGTAAAAGTTAAATTATACGACTAAGAATATGTAAATAAAACCTGATATGATACAACATATCTAGGGTCAAAAAGAGATCTCTAGTACCTTAGTATTAGGATCATGGCCAAGGTTGTAGGTTGTGTGCCCTTACCCTGTGCTTTTGGAACAGTTACAAATTTCTGTATACTATTATTATTATTATTATTATTATTATTATTATCCCTTATGGCACCACAAGGGTTCCGTAGCAACTACAAAGTACATAAACAAATGATCACAGCAAGAAAACAGCGACTTACAGTACAAGACAATGCAGGACAAGTTCATGGAATATACACATTCTGCCTCAGGGAACATGAGACTAAAATAAGGGATCCGGTCTCTAGGTCAACAGTAACTAGGTCGACACTATCTAGGTCGACCACTATTGGTCGACAGTGATTAGGTTGACAGGGTTTCTAGGTCGACAGGGTCTCTAGGTCGACAGGTCAAAAAGTCGACATGAGTTTTTCATGAGTTTTTTCTTTTTTGAACCTTTTCATACTTAACGATCCACGTGGACTACGATTGGAATGGTAATCTATGCCAAGCGAAGTGGTAGCGGAGCAAGGCACCTTGACTGAAGCATGGTGAGCGAAGCGAGCCATGCGAGGGGACATGGTGCACTTATTCGGGTTCCCGGCCACTCTACGAAGAAAACAACACCAAAAAAACATTAAAAACTCATGTCGACCTTTTGACCTGTCCACCTATACCATGTCGACCTAGAAACTAGAGATGAGCGGGTTCGGTTCTCAGAGAACCGAACCCTACCAAACTTTACCTTCCGAGCAGGTATCCGAGTCCGGCTCGGGTTTTCCCGCCTTACTCGGAAACCCGAACGCGGCAAAATGTCATCATCCCGCTGTCGGATTCTCGCGGGATTTGGATTCCATATAAGGAGCCGCGGGTCGCGGCCATTTTTACTCTCGGAGAGTGTATAGAGAGGACGTGTCCTCAGTGTTCAGTGTCTGTGTGTTGGGGCGGGAAAGTGGGGTGGCAAGTGTTGTGCTGCTCAGTCCAGTCCAGTGTAGTCACTCAGTGTATTGTGCTGCATCAGTCCAGCCAGTCACAGTGTTGGTGGTCTCTGCTGCCATATATCCAGTGTAGCTGTATAAAGTGGTGATGTGTTGTGCTGTCCAGTCCAGTGTAGTCAGTGTATTGTGCTGCATCAGTCCAGCCAGTCACAGTGTTGGTGGTCTCTGCTGCCATATATCCAGTGTAGCTGTATAAAGTGGTGATGTGTTGTACTGTCCAGTCCAGTGTAGTCAGTGTATTGTGCTGCATCAGTCCAGCCAGTCACAGTGTTGGTGTCCTCTGCTACTATATATCCAGTGTAGCTGTATAAAGTGGTGCTGTGTTGTGCTGTCCAGTCCATTGTAGTCAGTGTATTGTGCTGCATCAATCCAGCCAGTCACAGTGTTGGTGTCCTCTGCTGTCATATATCCAGTGTAGCTGTATAAAGTCAGTGGTGATGTGTTGTGCAGACCAGTGGTAGTGTCCTGTCTCATCAGTAATTCCAGTGATGATATACACTGCTGCTATATGTCCACTGCTGCAGTATAATAATTATAACAACAACCTGTTGTGCTGCATCAGACCAGTGGTAGTGTCCTGTCTCATCAGTTATCCCAGTAATGATATACACTGCTGCTTTATGTCCACTGCTGCATTATAACAATTATAACAACAACCTGTTGTGCTGCATCAGACCAGTGGTAGTGTCCTGTCTAATCAGTAATTCCAGTGACGATGGCCCTCATTCCGAGTTGATCGCTCGCAAGGCGATTTTAGCAGAGTTACACACGCTAAGCCGCCGCCTACTGGGAGTGAATCTTAGCTTCTTAAAATTGCGACCGATGTATTCGCAATATTGTGATTACAAACTACTTAGCAGTTTCAGAGTAGCTTCAGACTTACTCGGCATCTGCGATCAGTTCAGTGCTTGTCGTTCCTGGTTTGACGTCATAAACACACCCAGCGTTCGCCCAGACACTCCTCCGTTTCTCCGGCCACTCCTGCGTTTTTTCCGGAAACGGTAGCGTTTTTAACCACACGCCCCTGAAACGCCGTGTTTCCGCCCAGTAACACCCATTTCCTGTCAATCACATTACGATCGCCGGAGCGAAGAAAAAGCCGTGAGTAAAAATACTATCTTCATTGTTAAATTACTTGGCGCAGTCGCAGTGCGAATATTGCGCATGCGTACTAAGCAGAATTTTACTGCGATGCGATGAAATATACCGAGCGAACGACTCGGAATGAGGGCCGATATACGCTGCTGTTATATATATCCACTGCTGCAGTATAATAATTATAACAACAACCTGTTGTGCTGCATCAGACCAGTGGTAGTGTCCTGTCTCATCAGTAATTCCAGTGACAATATACGCTGCTGCTATATGTCCACTGCTGCAGTAAAATAATTATAACAACAACCTGTTGTGCTGCATCAGACCAGTGGTAGTGTCCTGTCTCATCTGTAATTCCAGTGACGATATGTGCTGCTGCTATATGTCCACTGCTGCAGTATAACAATTATAACAACAACCTGTTGTGCTGCATCAGACCAGTGGTAGTGTCCTGTCTCATCAGTAATTCCAGTGACGATATGTGCTGCTGCTATATGTCCACTGCTGCAGTATAATAATTATAACAACAACCTGTTGTGCTGCATCAGACCAGTGGTAGTGTCCTGTCTCATCAGCAATTCCAGTGACGGTATACAATGCTTCTATATGTCCACTGCTGCAGTATAATAATTATAACAACAACCTGTTGTGCTGCATCAGACCAGTGGTAGTGTCCTGTCTCATCTGTAATTCCAGTGACGGTATACGATGCTTCTATATGTCCACTGCTGTAGTATAATAATTATAACAACAATCTGTTGTGCTGCATCAGACCAGTGGTAGTGTCCAGTCTCATCAGTAATTCCAGTGACGATATACGCTGCTGCTATATGTCCACTGATGCAGTATAATAATTATAACAACAACAACCTGTTGTGCTGCATCAGACCAGTGGTAGTGTCCTGTCTCATCAGTAATTCCTCTGTAGGATCCTTGAGTGTTACACCTGCTGTTGCTGCCGCTGCTGTTGTTGCTGCTGGGAGTCGATCGTCATCCCAGAGGGGAAATCGGAAGACCACTTGTACTACTTCCAGTAAGCAAATGACTGTACAACAGTCCTTTGTGAGGAAGATGAAATATGACAGCAGTCATCATTTTGCAAAGTGGATAACTACGGCCTTGACAGCTATGTTGGTGTTAGAGGTGCGTCCGGTATCCACCATTAGTTCAGTGGCACTTAGAGATTTGGTGGAGATGCTGTGTTCCCGGTATCAAATCCAATCTAGGTTCCACTTCTCTAGGCAGGCGATACCGAGAATGTACACAGACGTCAGGAAAAGAGTCACCAGTGTTCTACAAAATGCGGTTGTATCCAGTGTCCACTTAACCACGGACATGTGGACAAATGGAACAGGGCAGACTAAGGACTATATGACTGTAACAGCCCACTGGGTAGATGTATGGCCTCCCGCAGCGGCACCAGTAGCAGCATCTTGCAAACGCCAACTCATTCCTAGGCAGTCTACGCTATGTATCACCACTTTCCATAAGAGGCACATAGCTGACAACCTCTTACGGAAACTGAGGAACATCATCGCAGAATGGCTTAACCCCAATTGGACTCTCCTGGGGATTTGTGATATCAGACAATGTCATCAATATTGTGCGTGCATTACATCTGGGCAAATTCCAGCATGTCCCATGTTTTGCACATACAATTAATTTGGTGGTGCAGAATTTTTTTAAAAATGAGAGAAGATTCCTGAAGGAGAGGAGATTCCAGAAAAATTCAGGAGATGCTGTCGGTGGCCCGAAAAATTGCGGGCCACTTTCGTCATTCTGCCACTGCGTGCCGAAGACTGGAGCACCAGCAAACACTCCTGAACCTGCCCCGCCATCAACTGAAGCAAGAGGTGGTAACGAGGTGGAATTCAACACTATATGCTTCAGAGGATGGAGGAGCAGCAAAAGGCCATTCAAGCCTATACATCCACCTACGATATAGGCAAAGGAGGGGTAATGCACCTGACTCAAGCGCAGTGGAGAATGATTTCCGCCTTGTGCAAGATTCTCCAACCTTTCGAACTTACCACACGTGAAGTCAGTTCAGACACTGCCAGCTTGAGTCAGGTCATTCCCCTCATCAGGCTTTTGCAGAAGCAGCTGGATAAATTGAAGGAGGAGCTAAGATGGAGCGATTCCGCAAAGTATTTGGGACTTGTGGATGGAGCTTTGCCAGGATTCAAGGGTGGTCAATCTGCTGAAATCAGAGCACTACATTTTGGCCACCATGCTCGATCCCAGGTTTAAGGCCTGCGTTTTATTTCTCTTTCCAACAGACACAAGTGTGCAGAGGTGCAAAGACCTGCTGGTTAGTATATTGTCAACTCAAGCGGAACGTGACCCGTCAACAGCTCCTCCTTCAATTTCTCCCGCCACTGGGGCTGCAAGGAAAAGGATAAGATTTCCTAGCCCACCCGCTGGCGGTGATGCAGGGCAATCAGGAGCGAAAGCTGACATCTGGTCCGGACTGAAGGACCTGCCAATGATTGCTGACATGTCTACTGTCACTGCATATGATTCTGTCACCATTGAAAGAATGGTGGAGGATTATATGAGTGACAGCATCCAAGTAGGCATGTCAGACAGTATGTACGTATACTGGCAGGAAAAAGAGGCAATTTGGAGGCCCTTGTGCAGAAGATGATGTTCATCAAAATGAATTATAAATTCCTCTGGGAAGACCTTTACCAGCAATTGCCTCCAGAAAGTACACAGGGACCTGTGATGATGGATTCCAGTGGGGACAAATTGATACTCAGTGAGGAGGATGTACACAGTGAAAGGGGTGAGGAATCGGAGGATGATGATGAGGTGGACATCTTGCCTCTGTAGAGCCAGTTTGTGCAACGAGAGATTGATTGCGGTTTTTTTTGGTGGGGGCCCAAACAAACCAGTTATTTCAGCCACAGTTGTGTGGCAGACCAGGTCGCTGAAATGATTGGTTTGTTAAAGTGTGCATGTCCTGTTTATACAACATAAGGGTGGATAGGAGGGCCCGAGGAAAATTCCATCTTGCACCTCTTTTTTTTATTTGCATCATGAGCTGTTTGGGGACTAGTTTTTTTAAGTGCCATCCTGTCTGTAACTGCAGTGCCACTCCTAGATGGGCCAGGTGTTTGTGCAGCACACTTGTGTCACTTAGCTTGGCCATCCAACTACCTCATTGCACCTCTTTTTCTTCTTTGCATCATGTGCTGTTTGGGGCCTATTTTTTTAAATCTGCCATCCTGTCTGCCACTGCAGTGCCACTCCTAGATGGGCCAGGTGTTTGTGCCGCATACTTGTGTCGCTTACCATGGCCATCCAGCTACCTAATTGCACTTCTTTTTCTTCTTTGCATCATGTGCTGTTTGGGACTAGTTTTTGAATAGTGCCGTCTTGTCTGCAACTGCAGTGCCACTCCTAGATGGACCAGGTGTTTGTGCCGCACACTTGTATAGCTTAGCGTAGTCATACAGCCACCTCAGTGCAATTTTAGGCCTAAAAATAATATTGTGAGGTGTGAGGTGTTCAGAATAGACTGGAAATTATTGTTATTGAGGTTAATAATACTGTAGGAGCAAAATTACCCCCAAATTCTGTGATTTTAGCTGGTTTTATGTTTTTTTCAAAAATCATCCAAAACCAAAACCAAAGCCAAAACACGAAAGGGTGGTTTTGGCAAAACCAAGCCAAAACCAAAACACAAAAATGGAATTAGAACCAAAACTAAAACACAGAACATGAAAAGGGCCCGCCGCACATCTCTACTTGAAACCCTGTCGACCTAGTTACTGTCGACCAATAGTGTCTGACCTAGACACTGTCGACCTAGTTACTATCTACCTTCCATACTACACCCCTAAAATAAGCAGCAGGGAGGAAGAAACTGAGGGAATGGGGAGTAGAAGGCAGAGGCAGAACTCTGGGAGGCAACGGAGTCAGCTGCCGCCGGGCTCCTGCTTTGAAGGGGGCACCTCTCCTCCTTTTCCATGTGTTCAGCGACATTAATCAATTAAGTTAATTGACAGCAGCGGGTACCTCTTCCATAGTCGACTAGATACTACACCTTACAAATCACACCCTCTTTATTATACATAATCTGGAAGCAGACAATTTACTGATGAAGCTATTTGCTCCTATAAAGGAAGCATGAGAATTCTAACTACAGTATATGAAGTTATTTCTCTGACAATTACAAGTAACTTCATATAGTTAGAATTATCATACTTCCTATGAAAGAGCAGATATCTCCATCAATAATAAGAATTTACTTACCGATAATTCTATTTCTCGTAGTCCGTAGTGGATGCTGGGGACTCCGTCAGGACCATGGGGAATAGCGGCTCCGCAGGAGACAGGGCACAAAAGTAAAAGCTTTAGGATCAGGTGGTGTGCACTGGCTCCTCCCCCTATGACCCTCCTCCAAGCCTCAGTTAGGATACTGTGCCCGGACGAGCGTACACAATAAGGAAGGATTTTGAATCCCGGGTAAGACTCATACCAGCCACACCAATCACACTGTACAACCTGTGATCTGAACCCAGTTAACAGCATGATAACAGCGGAGCCTCTGAAAAGATGGCTCACAACAATAATAACCCGATTTTTGTAACAATAACTATGTACAAGTATTGCAGACAATCCGCACTTGGGATGGGCGCCCAGCATCCACTACGGACTACGAGAAATAGAATTATCGGTAAGTAAATTCTTATTTTCTCTGACGTCCTAAGTGGATGCTGGGGACTCCGTCAGGACCATGGGGATTATACCAAAGCTCCCAAACGGGCGGGAGAGTGCGGATGACTCTGCAGCACCGAGTGAGAGAACTCCAGGTCCTCCTCAGCCAGGGTGTGCCCCTGACCAAGTAGCAGCTCGGCAAAGTTGTAAAGCCGAGACCCCACGGGCAGCCGCCCAAGATGAGCCCACCTTCCTTGTGGAATGGGCATTTACATATTTTGGCTGTGGCAGGCCTGCCACAGAATGTGCAAGCTGAATTGTACTACACATCCAACTAGCAATCGTCTGCTTAGAAGCAAGAGCACCCAGTTTGTTGGGTGCATACAGGATAACAGCAAGTCAGTTTTCCTGACTCCAGCCGTCCTGGAAACCTATATTTTCAGGGCCCTGACAACATCTAGCAACTTGGAGTCCTCCAAGTCCCTAGTAGCCGCAGGTACCACAATAAGCTGGTTCAGGTGAAACGCTGACACCACCTTAGGGAGAAACTGGGGACGAGTCCGCAGCTCTGCCCTGTCCGAATGGACAATCAGATATGGGCTTTTGTAAGACAAAGCCGTCCATTTCTGACACTCGCCTGGCCGAGGCCAGGGCCAACATCATGGTCACTTTCCATGTGAGATATTTCAAATCCACAGATTTGAGCGGTTTAAACCAATGTGATTTGAGGAATCCCAGAACTACGTTGAGATCCCACAGTGCCACTGGAGGCACAAAAGGGGGTTGTATATGCAGTACTCCCTTGACAAACTTCTGGACTTCAGGAACTGAAGCCAATTCTTTCTGGAAGAAAATCGACAGGGCCGAAATTTGAACCTTAATGGACCCGAATTTGAGGCCCATAGACACTCCTGTTTGTAGGAAATGCAGGAATCGACCGAGTTGAAATTTCTTCATGGGGCCTTCCTGGCCTCACACCACGCAACATATTTTCGCCACATGTGGTGATAATGTTGTGCGGTCACCTCCTTCCTGGCTTTGACCAGGGTAGGAATGACCTCTTCCGGAATGCCTTTTTCCCTTAGGATCCGGCGTTCAACCGCCATGCCGTCAAACGCAGCCGCGGTAAGTCTTGGAACAGACATGGTACTTGCTGAAGCAAGTCCCTTCTTAGCGGCAGAGGCCATGAGTCCTCTGTGAGCATCTCTTGAAGTTCCGGGTACCAAGTCCTTCTTGGCCAATCCGGAGCCACGAGTATAGTTCTTACTCCTCTACGTCTTATAATTCTCAGTACCTTAGGTATGAGAAGCAGAGGAGGGAACACATACACCGACTGGTACACCCACGGTGTTACCAGAACGTCCACAGCTATTGCCTGAGGGTCTCTTGACCTGGCGCAATACCTGTCCAGTTTTTTGTTCAGGCGGGACGCCATCATGTCCACCTTTGGTCTTTCCCAACGGTTCACAATCATGTGGAAGACTTCCCGATGAAGTCCCCACTCTCCCGGGTGGAGGTCGTGCTGAGGAAGTCTGCTTCCCAGTTGTCCACTCCCGGAATGAACACTGCTGACAGTGCTATCACATGATTTTCCGCCCAGCGAAGAATCCTTGCAGTTTCTGCCATTGCCCTCCTGCTTCTTGTGCCGCCCTGTCTGTTTACATGGGCGACTGCCGTGATGTTGTCCCACTGGATCAATACCGGCTGACCTTGAAGCAGAGGTCTTGCTAAGCTTAGAGCATTGTAAATTGCTCTTAGCTCCAGTATATTTATGTGGAGAGAAGTCTCCAGACTTGATCACACTCCCTGGAAATTTTTTCCTTGTGTGACTGCTCCCCAGCCTTTCAGGCTGGCATCCGTGGTCACCAGGACCCAGTCCTGAATGCCGAATCTGTGGCCCTTTAGTAGATGAGCACTCTGCAGCCACCACAGAAGAGACACCCTTGTCCTTGGAGACAGGGTTATCCGCTGATGCATCTGAAGATGCGATCCGGACCATTTTTCCAGCAGATCCCACTGAAAAGTTCTTGCGTGAAATCTGCCGAATGGAATCGCTTCGTAAGAAGCCACCATTTTTCCCAGGACCATTGTGCAATGATGCACTGACATTTTTCCTGGTTTTAGGAGGTTCCTGACTAGCTCGGATAACTCCCTGGCTTTCTCCTCCGGGAGAAACACCTTTTTCTGGACTGTGTCCAGAATCATCCCTAGGAACAGCAGACGTGTCGTCGGAGACAGCTGCGATTTTGGAATATTTAGAATCCACCCGTGCTGTCGTAGAACTACTTGAGATAGTGCTACTCCGACCTCTAACTGTTCTCTGGACCTTGCCCTTATCAGGAGATCGTCCAAGTAAGGGATAATTAAAACGCCTTTTCTTTGAAGAAGAATCATCATTTCGGCCATTACCTTGGTAAAGACCCGGGGTGCCGTGGACAATCCAAACGGCAGCGTCTGAAACTGATAGTGACAGTCTGGTACCACGAACCTGAGGTACCCTTGGTGAGAAGGGCAAATTGGGACATGTAGGTAAGCATCCTTGATGTCCAGGGACACCATATAGTCCCCTTCTTCCTGGTTCGCTATCACTGCTCCGAGTGACTCCATCTTGATTTGAACCTTTGTATGTAAATGTTCAAATATTTCAGATTTAGAATAGGTCTCACCGAGCCGTCTGGCTTCAGTACCACAATATAGTGTGGAATAATACCCCTTTCCTTGTTGTAGGAGGGGTACTTTGATTATCACCTGCTGGGAATACAGCTTGTGAATTGTTTCCAATACTGCCTCCCTGTCGGAGGGAGACGTTGGTAAAACAGACTTCAGGAACCTGCGAGGGGGAGACGTCTCGAATTTCCAATCTGTACCCCTGGGATACTACTTGTAGGATCCAGGGGTCCACTTGCGAGTGAGCCCACTGCGCGCTGAAACTCTTGAGACGACCCCCCACCGCACCTGAGTCCGCTTGTACGGCCCCAGCGTCATGCTGAGGACTTGGCAAAAGCGGTGGAGGGCTTCTGTTCCTGGGAATGGGCTGCCTGCTGCAGTCTTCTTCCCTTTCCTCTATCCCTGGGCAGATATGACTGGCCTTTTGCCTGCTTGCCCTTATGGGGACGAAAGGACTGAGGCTGAAAAGACGGTGTCTTTTTCTGCTGAGATGTGACTTGGGGTAAAAAAGGTGGATTTTTCAGCTGTTGCCGTGGCCACCAGGTCCGATGGACCGACCCCAAATAACTCCTCCCCTTTATACGGCAATACTTCCATGTGCCGTTTGGAATCTGCATCACCTGACCACTGTCGTGTCCATAAACATCTTCTGGCAGATATGGACATCGCACTTACTCTTGATGCCAGAGTGCAAATATCCCTCTGTGCATCTCGCATATATAGAAATGCATCCTTTAAATGCTCTATAGTCAATAAAATACTGTCCCTGTCAAGGGTAACAATATTTTCAGTCAGGGAATCCGACCAAGCCACCCCAGCGCTGCACATCCAGGCTGAGGCGATCGCTGGTCGCAGTATAACACCAGTATGTGTGTATATACTTTTTAGGATATTTTCCAGCCTCCTATCAGCTGGCTCCTTGAGGGCGGCCGTATCTGGAGACGGTAACGCCACTTGTTTTGATAAGCGTGTGAGCGCCTTATCCACCCTAAGGGGTGTTTCCCAACGCGCCCTAACTTCTGGCGGGAAAGGGTATAACGCCAATAATTTTCTATCGGGGGAAACCCACGCATCATCACACACTTCATTTAATTTATCTGATTCAGGAAAAACTACAGGTAGTTTTTTCACACCCCACATAATACCCTCTTTTGTGGTACTTGTAGTATCAGAAATATGTAACACCTCCTTCATTGCCCTTAACATGTAACGTGTGGCCCAAATGGAAAATACGTTTGTTTCTTCACCGTCGACACTGGAGTCAGTGTCCGTGTCTGTGTCTGTGTCGACCGACTGAGGTAAATGGGCGTTTTAAAGCCCCTGACGGTGTTTGAGACGCCTGGACAGGTACTAATTGGTTTGCCGGCCGTCTCATGTCGTCAACCGACCTTGCAGCGTGTTGACATTATCACGTAATTCCCTAAATAAGCCATCCATTCCGGTGTCGACTCCCTAGAGAGTGACATCACCATTACAGGCAATTGCTCCGCCTCCTCACCAACATCGTCCTCATACATGTCGACACACACGTACCGACACACAGCACACACACAGGGAATGCTCTGATAGAGGACAGGACCCCACTAGCCCTTTGGGGAGACAGAGGGAGAGTTTGCCAGCACACACCAAAACGCTATATTATACAGGGACAACCTTATATAAGTGTTTTCCCTTATAGCATCTTAATATATAATAATATCGCCAAATAAGTGCCCCCCCTCTCTGTTTTAACCCTGTTTCTGTAGTGCAGTGCAGGGGAGAGCCTGGGAGCCTTCCTAGCAGCGGAGCAGTGTAGGAAAATGGCGCTGTGTGCTGAGGAGAATAGGCCCCGCCCCCTTTTCGGCGGGCTTCTTCTCCCGTTTTTCTGACAACCTGGCAGGGGTTAAATACATCCATATAGCCCCAGGGGCTATATGTGATGTATTTTTAGCCAGCATAGGTACTTTCATTGCTGCCCAGGGCACCCCCCCAAGCGCCCTGCACCCTCAGTGACCGTTGGTGTGAAGTGTGCTGAGAGCAATGGCGCACAGCTGCAGTGCTGTGCGCTACCTCATGAAGACTGAGAAGTCTTCAGCCGCCGATTTCTGGACCTCTTCTCTCTTCAGCATCTGCAAGGGGGTCGGCGGCGCGGCTCCGGTGACCCATCCAGGCTGTACCTGTGATCGTCCCTCTGGAGCTAGTGTCCAGTAGCCTAAGAAGCCAATCCATCCTGCACGCAGGTGAGTTCACTTCTTCTCCCCTAAGTCCCTCGTTGCAGTGAGCCTGTTGCCAGCAGGACTCACTGAAAATAAAAAACCTAACAAAACTTTTACTCTAAGCAGCTCTTTAGGAGAGCCACCTAGATTGCACCCTTCTCGGCCGGGCACAAAAACCTAACTGAGGCTTGGAGGAGGGTCATAGGGGGAGGAGCCAGTGCACACCACCTGATCCTAAAGCTTTTACTTTTGTGCCCTGTCTCCTTCGGAGCCGCTATTCCCCATGGTCCTGACGGAGTCCCCAGCATCCACTTAGGACGTCAGAGAAAAGGTGCATGCTTCCAGTGTAATAGGTTGTGGATTCTAATCCTGGGTACGATACTTGCAAATTAATTGTCAGAGAAATAATCAGCATTGTGAGTGACTGAGCAGATCTATGTAGTGTGTAGCTGGACCCCTACATAGATCTGCCTAGTTGCAGGGTTTTTTAGTAGCTTGATATAGTTAGAATCTGCAGGCTTGCTATGCAGGAGCAAATGTGTGTGTGTGTGTGTGTGTGTGTGTGTGTGTGTGTGTGTGTGTGTGTGTGTGTGTGTGTGTGTGTGTATTTATATATATATAGGTGGGGCACCAATATTTTCCTTGCCTCCGGGCAACTGGGACAAACTTACGCCACTGGTAGAAGGTAGTCTAAGTAAAGAGAAGGGAAAGCATATGAGGGGAGAGGGCCCTGCATGTGAGAGGATACATTACACAGGGAGTGACTGACAGAGGTGACACAGATGGGGTAGACAGTGAGCATGGAACAGAGGACATAGGGGGTAATTTCAAGTTGATCGCAGCAGGAATTTAGTTAGCAATTGGGCAAAACCATGTGCACTGCAGGGGAGGCAGATTTAACATGTGCAGAGAGAGTTAGATTTGGGTGGGGTGTGTTCAATCTGCAATCTAATTTGCAGTGTAAAAATAAAGCAGCTAGTATTTACCCTGCACAGAAATAAAATAACCCACGCCTCCTCCCAGTGTCTCTGAGGAGAGACAGACCAAGCGGACTAAAGGGAGCTAGCCAGAGAATGGACAGACCTCTGACTGAAGTTGATAAAAAGTGGCAAAAGTCAAGGTACAGTAGTCTGGACTTTGGAGAGGTGAGCACCAACCCCACACAGTGACACACCAGTAGTATTTATTTCTGTGTGCAGCAGTGTGCTGTGGGGAAGGGGGGAGCATATCATGAAGGCTGTGTCCTCTTCTGTGTGAATGTATGTCATGAAGTGTGTATGTCAGTAAGTGTGTTTCTGTCAGTGTGTGTATAGGTGTCAGTGTGTGTATAGGTGTCAGTAAGTGTGTTTGTGTGTGTCAGTAAGGGGTATCGGTCAATAGGTGGTGTCTGTGTCAGACTGTCAGTAAGTCATATCTGTGTAAATAAGTGTTTTTTTGCATTGTGTGTGTATGTCAGTAAGGGGTATCTGTGTTAGTAAGTTTTATCTCTGTCAGTAAGGTGTGTCTGCAAGTATGTATGATAATGTGCCAATAAATAGTGTCAGTAAGTGGAATCTATGCCAATAAATATGTGTTTCAGTAAGTGTTTGTGTCAGTAAATGTTTGTATCAGTAACTTGTATCTGTATCAGTAAGGCATATCTGTCAGTAAGTGTGTTTGTGTCAGTAAGAGGTGTCTGTGTCGTTAAGTGTGTGTCAGTAAGCGGTGTCTGTGTCATTAAGTGTGTGTGTCAGTGTTTCTATCTAAGATATGTCTGTGTCAGTGAGGCAGATGTAAGAATGTGCGCTATGTGCCTTAAGTACTGCTGTCTCCGCTTCTCCCTGATGTAAGAACCGGCTGTCAGTGTAGTTTTAACGAATGCACACAGCGCTCAGGACTGTAACGTATCCCGCGCTGTGGGCATAGGAAGGCGAACCATACCTAATGTATGAAGGGGGACACTGCGCTTTTCACCACATTATGCTTCCCTGCACTCTTCGCCTCCCCCGGCCTGGCGTTGCAGGCATTTCCTCGTTCTTCAATCCAATACGTTTTTTTTTTTAATTGTGTTTGCTAAAACGTTATTGTATGTGCACTGCCTGGCCAGACACAGCGTCCTTCCCCGGCATCTTTCCCTGTCAAGCGCGCATGTGCAGAAACACAGGCGCGGGGACCACTTGGAAAGAAGCACATTGCACATGCTCCACAGTAGTACGAACGGCGAAGAGAGAGATGTGACTGCATCGCCTCCCCTGCCACATAACGAATCCTTTTACCGGCCAGAGGAGCGTTCATACATTTCAGCGAAGGATGAGTACAAAACAGCACGCTAATGTGGAGAAGTGACAGCCTGCACATAACAAACTTTTCTGATGGGATAAAACATCTGCCCCTTTAAGTGGTATATGTCAGTAAGAGGTATCGTGTCAGTGTCAGTAAGGCAGTGTGTGTGCAGCTATGGGTGCAATGTGTGTGTGTGTGTGTGTGTGTGTGTGTGTGTGTGTGTGTGGCTATAGGGGCAGTATGTGTGTATTGCTATGGGGGCAGTATGTGTGTGTGTGTGTGTGTGTGTGTGTGTGTGTGTGTGTGTGTGTGTGTGTGTGTGTGTGTGTGTGAAACTGCATGCAGTTGAAGGAGGGGGGACCCAAACTGATGGTCTAAATCTGGCTCTGGGTGTGGATACAGGGAATTGCTGTTGCGGGAGGAGGCGGCACACACACACACACACACACACACACACACACACACACACATCAAACATATAACCAGGGGGGTGGTCCTGACAAGAGGGCCCCCCGAAGGCTTAATCCGGCCCTGCCATTAACATATACTGTATGCAATGTCATTATCCTATTCTGTTTCTAAAGACTTTGCAGCACCCCCCCCCCCCCCCGACGCACAACCCACCACCCGCCACGGCCCCCCTCTGCTGCACAAGGTGCCGTGTTGTGAAGAGATTCGGGGGCAGTTCGCCATCTTAGGATGGCAAACAGTTTTTATTTCAAACTCTGAAAATAAAGCATTTTTGGAGTTTGATGAATGTCACAATTTCTACATCCCCTAGGAGTGTAGAAAATGTATCTATTAAATGGTGATGAATATGCCCCCTAGACTTTGATTTTTTATTTAGATACTGATGACCTATTGTTCATATTAACTAATGATTATTATACTACTCCATTTCACTTTCACACAAAATAAAAACTCTCAAATAACTTAGCAGCCCCCACACCCTCACATCATCCCTAAATGAACTAATGACACTAATACCAGTATAAAATATCACCCACCTGATGAGCCCTAAACTACTGCCACATCAACCCTAACATGGCTTAAACACCCCACATCATAATCTGATTAATATCTCCCGAGTAGTGAGATATAACTTGTTATCCAGATTGATTGCTGGGACTCAAATCTGTACTGTTGGCCTAAATCAGACCTGTTTGCTCGCAAGGTTTTTTTTGTTGCAATCCTGCGTTCGTATAGTCGCCGCCCACCGTGGAGTGTATTATTTCTTTGCAAGTGTGCGAACGCATGTGTTGCAGAACTGTACAAACAGATTTTGTGCAATCTCTACGCAGCCGAGGGCTTACTCAGCCGCTGCGATCACTTCAGCCTGTCCGGGACCGGAAATTGATGTCACGAACTCTCCCTGCAAATGCTTGGACATGCCTGCGTTTTTCCAAACACTCCTTGAAAATGGTCAGTTACTACCCACCAACGCCTACTTCCTGTCAATCAGGAGCGGAGTACTAATGATGAGGAAGAGAGAGAGAGCCAGGACATGGGTGGGCGGGCAACCAAGCCAGGAGGAGGGAGATGCGGTCAGGTGTGGGCCGAAGATCCGCAGAGCAGGGCGGGAAGCAAAATGAAGAGGCTAGCTGGCTGGTGGATGCCACTGCAAACGTAAGTATAACACTCTGTCTCCCTCTCTCCCCCCCTCCTTCCCTCCCTCCCTCTCTTTGTAGAAGGGGACTCTTACCTCCCATAATGTGTAAAATGGGGACTATTGCCTGCTGTAATGTGTGAAATTGGGACTCTTGCCTGCCATAATATGTAAAATGGGGACTCTTGCCTGCCATAATGTGTAAAATGGGGACTCTTGTCTGCCATAATGTGTGAAATGGGGACTCTGCCTTCCGTAATGTGTAAAATGGGGACTCTTGCCTGCCTTAATGTGAAAAATGGGGACTCTACCTGCCGTAATGTTTAAGATGGGGTCTCTTGAATGCCGTAATGAGTAAAATGCGGATTCTTGCCTGCCGCAATGTGTAAAATGGGGACCCTGCCTGCCGTAATGTGTAAAACGGGGACTCTGCCTGCCGTAATGTGTAAAATGGGGACTCTGCCTGCCGTAATGTGTAAAATGGGGACTCTTGCCTGCCGTAATGTGTTGGTGCAGGGTCAAAAACTGGACTGTAAGGTAGTTTTTTCAGATGAGCCCATTCCAGTGAGGCCACACACCCGTACCAGAAGTGCACGAGCGCAAATGTTTTAATTTTATCTATGGGGGCGCTTTTTTTTAATGTCAATGGGGGGTGCGCATTTTTAAATTTCGCACTGGGAGCCAAATTGTCTAGAAACAGCCCTGCGCACATGCACTATAGCCAGTGCATGTAAATTAATCCCCTGGATGTGTAAGCCAATCCAGGGGGTTATGGATGGAGAACCAGGGTTGGTTGTCCTTAGGTAGTGGATCTCATTTTTTGGTGGTCCCCACTTTCCTAAGGTTTCCAGTCCTGGACTGATGAGTCTAAAGCTGGTTGACATTATAGCAGAGAACACCAGTCCTGGCTGATTCAGCCTAATGCTGGCTAGTGAAAAATTATGGGGAGCCCACACCATCCTAGGGATCTGAGCAGCTTTTGAAGGCCTGTGTTGAATTTATGTTCCATTGTCATTTCTCTCTGGTTTTATGGTGTAATAGGGGCTTAGAAACCAATGGGCATCTACTGTATGTTTATGTACCCTTTTAGCTCATCGGACCACTAATTTCCGTAATGCATGACTAGAAATAGGTCCTTATTTGACTTAAATACTGATTTTTTAAAATTCATTTTTGCATTAATTCTATAGCCGAGCATGAAATGATTGCACATTCAAGCACAATTCCAATGTGTTCTGGCCTTATTATAAGTAATAAATCATTAAACTTATTATCTGATATCAGTTTGTATGGAATATATTGTAAATCTGCCAGGAGGAGTAGTTCAATCTTAGCAAAGGCCACAATTCAAATCAGAGGGAAGTGCTTAACTCATGACTTTAATAAATCATATCCTGTGAGATCACTCAGAGCATTTACTACAACGAATGGTAAATAGATATTTTTCATTCTAGCTATAATATAAATAACTAAAAGCAAGTAAAGGACACAGGCATACATATAAAGAAGATAACATAAATGCAATTAAAAAAATTATATTTAAATATGTTGGAATATTAATTTAAAAGCATTTCACATTAGTCTAATCTTCATGAAAATATTTGCAATATTCAAATGAAATTTGAAACATTTCCTTTAATAACAAAGGTGAAATAATTGATCGTAAAGCTACTTGAAATACAGTAGAATATCCGGAGTAACAAATGAAAGCTCTGGGCCAGACTGTCAAAATAAATCACATTTTTCTATTATCAAAATAAATGACAGCCTCATGAAAGTCACATTGATTCCTGAAAAAAATTTCATCCAAACAAAATAGTAACAATAAATAAGAACAACATCAATATGTGCATGCCATTTTTATTGTTTGTTTAGATTTGCACAGATTGCTATCTTTTATTTTCAATCAAAATTTAACTATGGAACAGGAAATGATCAATATGATGCATGGCTTAAGTTCTTCAGCATTAACGCTCTGTCAATAAATTCCTAAACAGATCACTGTACACAAAAATACAAAGAAAAATGTACTAGCAATTACAAAAACATATTTAAAATTACATATTGTTCAGAAACAGACCAAGCTTGCTCATTTCATGTAATACACCGGGGACTACTACATGTTCTTTTTATTTAAATATTACATTGTGTTATTAACCCTTTCAAATATTCTCCTTTTAACCTTTCTACTTTAATGGGACACTTAAGTTACCAAAATATTTTTGAGAAAAAGGATGTTACTGTAAGTGCAAAAAAAAAACGTAAGTGAAAAATACATAAGTAAAAATAAAACAATATCCACTGTTACTTATTCTTTATAATCAGATATCTCAATATATTGCAATAATGCCACTTGTTAACATTACCATATTTCAATCATACTATTCATATCACTTATAGGGGTTTTGATGATATGTATGCTCCACCTCTCTGAAATGTAATTGTGCAATTATTTATGTGTGTGTGTGTATATATATATATATATATATATATATATATATATATATATGTTTTACTTTCACAAGTATGTTATAAATCTTCATACAAAGAAAAAGGTTGCAGGTGCACAATTCAAACATTACCAATTTATTAATAATAATCATTGCAATAACATTTTGCATTTTGAGCAAGGTTCTTCGCATAGTTATGGCCATAAGTAACGGCTTGCCCACCGCGTCCAGGTGACCTCATTAGTCATGCAAGTCCCTAACATTTTGGGGGGTACAAATCTAGGGCACGGGACCCCCAAAATGAAGCAGCTGAGTGACCCCAGGGCAACACAAAAGTGAAAAAAGTTATAGTGAAAAAGTGAAAATAGGTTAGTGAGAGGGGCTGCTGAAAAGAGCAGGGGTAAATTAGTGAGAGGTGATGAAGAGAGAGATAAAGTAGTGAGAGGTAAAATGGTGAGAAGTGAAGGTAGGAAATGAATTACATTGAAACAAAACACACGATAGGGATGAAAGTAAATATGAAAATAAGTGTTAATATGTGTTGCTCCTGAGGAAAAACAGCCACAACAGTCCAGGGGGACCCACACCCCGGAAATGCACCCCCATCTGATAATCCAATATACATTTGTGCAGGACTCACCTTGCTCTGCATGCAGTCTAAGAAATGTCAGGAACCTAATTCAAACCAATATATAGGACAGGTGGGCGTGGGTGCTACCACCAGGCAGAAGGGGTCTCTGGCCTTCTATTGTGTATGTGAATACACAGCATTAGGTATACAGGGGAGGGGTCCTGGGGTGCACACCGGTAATGAGAGGTGCGACCTTGCGGAGACCTTTCAGTAGAACTGCATACAAAGAAAAAGGGTTGCAGCCGGTGCACAATTCAAACATTACCAATTTATTAATAATAATCATTGTAATAAAATTTTGCATTTTGAGCGAGGTTCTTCGCATAGTTATGGCCATAAGTACCGGCTTGCCCACCGCATCCAGGTGACCTCATTAGTCGGGCAAGTCCCTAACAAGTTGGGGGGTACAAATCTAGGGCGCAGGACCCCCCAGAATGAAGCAGCTGAGTGACCCCAGGGCAACACAAAAGTGAAAAAATATATAGTGAAAAAGTGAAAATAGGTTAAGTTAATAAGTATCTCAGTCTATTTGATTATACCATCTGTGCACAAGAAGAGATATCCCTAAAACCTGGATTGTTGGGGTTCCTTCAGGACCAAGTTTGGGAACCACTGATTTAACAAATTTCATCTGCATAAACAGTTTTTGTCCATTTACCAGTGTCATTTGCTCTCATCCATTACCACATTTTCATTCCAACCAGTAAATTGGTAGGTTGGTTGGTTGGTTGGTTGGTTGGTTGGAAAGAAAATCTTAAAGCAGAGGTTCCCAATCACTGTCCTCAAGGCACCTCAAGAGTCCAGGTTTTAGGTATATCCAGGGCTCAGCACAGATGGTTAAATCAAATTGATTAAGGTGCTAATTAGGTCACCTGTGGCCAAGCATGGATACAATTAAAACCATGACCGTTGGGGTGCCTTGAGGACCACGTTTGGGAACCTCTGTCTTAAAGTGTATGGCCAGCTGAACAGTGACGTTGCACCTACCCAGCAGGCTAGGTTGTGCACAGGTCACATGCACACTAGCAGCTGGATGGGGCTACTACTTTCCGAATCAGATTTCTCTAAGTACTCATAAAAGAGGACACGGGGCAGATGTACTAAGCCTTGGAGAGAGATAAAGTACCAGCCAATCAGCTCCTAACTGAAATTTTTCAAATGCAGCCTGTAAGATGACAGGAGTTGATGGGCTGGTGCTTTATCTCTCTCTACTTTATCACTCTCAAAGGCTTAGTACATATCCCCCTGTGGACAGTATCAGTCTCTGTCACAGACACATTGCAGTTTTCTCTTTTAAACAAATGTACCTTAGAAAGTCCCAGATAAAGCATATTACAGTCCCTCAACCTCCTCCTCAAATAAGTTATTAGGAGGTAGAAAGGAAAAATGTTTACAAATACTCTGTAAGATAAATTTCTCAGAGCTTCTGAGGTAAAGGGGGGACATGTACTAAGTAGTGATAAAAGTGGAGAAGTGAGCCAGTGGAGAAGTTGCCCATGGCAACCAATCAGCACTGAAATAACATTTATAATTTGCATACTTTAAATATATACAGAGCAGCTGATTGGTTGCCACGAGCAGCTTCTCCACTGGCTCACTTCTCCACTTTTATCACTGCTTAGTACATGTCCCCCATAATCTGATACGGATCACTTGGAATCTATTTCAGAGGTAGGAATAAGTAAAGAAAGATGTTTATTACCAAAATCAGTTCAAGCAGAACAAAAAAGATAATCTCAGGGACAGCCTGTTCAAAAAAAAAATTCATTCCCTCATATTGCCAGTAACAGGCAAGAAAAAACATATGTAAAGCAGACAAACCAGGTATGCCCATAATAAGCATAGCTCCTCTGCCTGTAGCAGACACCCTTCAGACAACTGTTTACAGGTGAAAGTTTCTCTGTCTCCACCATTACCCATCAGCAGGTCCCTCATCCTTGTACCTTCCATCTCCTACTACCTCTGAGTGTCGACTGAAAATCTGATGAGTTTGTTGGGGCTGCAGCATTGTCTATGAGGGGTTAATTAAGCAAACTGCAAATATTAAGGGTATATTTGGAAGGTAGTTTTCCCCTATAAAACTGTACTTGTCTCATTGGGCTCTTCAGGAAAATTTATAGGCATACAGATTTGCAAAACTCTTTCAAATGCTCTAGATTAAATAGGATGAATAGAGAATGCTCTTTTACTCCTGAGGTTGACCCAGCTCTAAAAGTGTGAGTGAGTAATAAAAATTTGACCGTTTCCTCAGATACAGCTCTGAAGAAAATATAATATAAATTAGTCGACGCTGTGGACCTACTGGTATACGTATAAGATAAAGTTGAGAAAGAAGGAGATTCAGCTTATTCCTTAAAAACTTAATGTGCTTCAAAATGTGCATTGCTTAAAGCCATTAGCAGAGCCCCATTGATTATTAGTCACTTGCACTAGAAGGTCCAAATGGCTTACTAAAGCAGGTTTTTTGGAGCTTGCTCCATGTCCAGATCTGTTTAGTCCAGAATTCATTTATGAGGTTAAAACTTATTATAAAGCCATAAAATCTTTTGCAGATTTAAAAAATGTAAAACCGGGATCACAACCAGCCCTTTCCACAGGGGAGGGTCATATGTCCAGAGCTAGAGGTACGGTATGGACCAAATATATTCAAACTTCTTCAGACCCCAGAGAGGAGTATTTGCATCTAGAGCAAGATGAGCCACACATGCAGACTGGAACAATTTGGCCTACTGTAATTACCATTAAAATTATTTCCTCACCAAAAATGTATATTGCTCAAAAATTGCAGTTGCATGTTAGATGATACACTAACCATAGCCATGGCACAAGGCAAAATTGAACATGCAAACTTTTTGCAGAAAGGTAGGACCAGTCACATATTTTTCATAAGGACAGTTTCTTCAGACCTGTATTAGATGTAAAAGCTTTAAATCGGTCTCTGAAACCCAAAATGTTTTACATGGAAGGCTTGCAACAAGTTCCATTTCTACTTTAGTACAATGGTCATTGCATTAAATATATCACAAAGACACTTTCCATTCTTTATCAATCCTCGCTAACCACAGGAATCTACTAAGGTTCCATCAAATACAGTTGCAGAAAATGGGTTTCTTTAAACTACACTTGCTATCAGGAATGAACTCGGGCCACTTTTCGACCCTGGCATGCACCTTCACGAGCGCGCCTTAGGCACATGCGCACATGTAAAAGGGGGCACATGCACCATGAAAAAGGTGCGTGGACACTGCTCACAGAGGCGTGCCATGGGTCAGGGGGCATGGACTCGTGGCACGCCCTCATATTTTTAAGAAACAGGCACTTCGGATGGGAGTGGGAACAAACAGAGAGCCGGGAGCTGCGCTGCACGTGGCCTTCCCAGCTCTCTCTATGACCGGACAGGCCCACCAGCCCAAAGGCCCTTCTGGCATTTGCCAGAAGTGCCAGATGGGCAGTCCGGCCCTGGCTGCTACCACACTCATGTACCAGACCTTCTAAGGAGGATAATTGGAGAAGTTGAATATGGCAGCCAATCAGATTCTAGCTATCATTTATCTAGTACATTCTATAAAATTATAACTACAATCTGATTGTTAAGGGCATTTTCTCGATAGTCCTCTTTAAAGGTTTGATTCACCTCTGCTATATTAAAAAGAGATTCCCCTGTAGTTGTTTAGGTAACAAAGTTGCTTTTTGGATGCAATCCCTGACTGCTGATTACTCTCATTGCAGGCAAACAGCGTGCTTGAATATTGGGGGTAATTCCAAGTTGATCGCAGCAGGATTTTTGATAGCAATTGGGAAAAACCATGTGCACTGCAGGGGAGGCAGATATAACATGTGCAGAAAGAGTTAGATTTGGGTGGGTTATTTTATTTCTGTGCACGGTAACTACTGGCTGCTTTATTTTTACACTGCAAATTAGATTGCAGATTGAACACACCAAACCCAAATCTAACTTTCTCTGCACATGTTATATCTGCCTCCCCTGCAGTGCACATGGTTTTGCCCAATTGCTAACAAAAATCCTGCTGCGATCAACTTGGAATTACCCCCATTAGGTAATTCTAAGTTGTTGTTCAGATGTACAGCAAGGTGAATTGTAATGGTATCCAGACTATAGATCTACACTAAAAAGGTCTACATTAAATAGGTCTACCACTAATGGTAGACATGCATTAGGTCGACAGGGTCAAAAGGTCATTTGGGGTCAAAAGGTTGACATGACAATAATCGACACACATAAGGTAGACACAAGTTATTTCTTTTTTTTCCATGTACATGTAAATGAAAAAAAGGTAGACACAATTTTTTTATTTTTGGGGGGCTGTTTTGTCACTTTTCTACCACAAACAAGCCCCATTAGTGTACCACGTCCCCTGATCGCAGCAGCAAAATGTTTCTCTAATTAGTAAAACCATGTGCACTGCGGGGGAAGGGGGGCAGATATAACATGTGCAGAGAGAGTTAGATTTGGGTGGGATATTTTGTTTCTGTGCAGGGTAACTACTGGCTGCTTTATTTTTACACTGCTTTTTAGATTTCAGTTTTAACACACTCCACCCAAATCTAACTCTCTCTGTACATGTTGTATCTGCCCCACCTGCACATGCACATGGTTTTGCCCATTATAGAAAAATTTTGCTGCCGCGATCAGGTCTGAATTAGGCCTTGTGTAACACAGTGCGGTGCCCTTGTGGTGCCATATAAATAAATAAATAAATTAATTAATTAATTAAATAATAATATATAATAAGAAATCGCTAATACACACACATATACTGTACATACTAATACCGTATAACCATGATAGACATACATTATGCATAGGCATTTTTATAATGGGTGCAGTGTGTGCAGTGCACAGGTGCCCCTGGTTCCAGGGTGCCCACACTGCACACACTGCACCCATATATTATACTTACCCCTCTGGAGTCCCGCGATGGCGGCCCTGCACTGCAGGCAGAAATCACTCGGAAAATGGCCACTGTGCCCATTTCCAAGTGATTTGCGCATGCACACCGGAGATGTCCTCGGGAACAAGGCGCGGGCGCATTGTTCCCAGAGACCTGTGTATGCACGTAGACTCTGGCATTATGCAGTCTACTGCTGCCGGAGAGGAAGGGGCCCGTGATGGAGGCTGCACATGGGTCCCCTCCTCTCTTAAAATGCCCCTGACATTATATATTTATAATTTGCATGAATAGTTTAAATCAGCCAATTGCATGAATCACTTAAATAAGAAGAAAGAAGAGTGGATTTCAGGAGTATATTAAAGTATATAAACTATACTATACTATATTATATAAAAATAGGCCAATTATCATATTTTGTAAACAAGGCCCACTGATTAGATACTCTATTCAGAACAAAGGGAACATAGAACTATATTATTTATTTACTTATTTATTAGGGGGGTACACTATATAAACAAAGGACAGGATTATCTAATATGTGACAGCTTCTTTTTAACATCCTGCCTTCCTAAGATTAACTATTGGCAAGAGTCTGGTGAGCAGGCTATTAATTGAGCACAGGTTGTGGGTAATTCCAAGTTGATCGCAGCAGGAATTCTATTAGCAACTGGGCAAAACCATGTGCACTGCAGGGGAGGCAGATATAACATGTGCAGAGAGAGTTAGATTTGGGTGGGGTGTGTTCAATCTGCAATCTAATTTGCAGTGTAAAAATAAAGCAGCCAGTATTTACCCTGCACAGAAACAAAATAACCCACCCAAATTTAACTCTTTCTGCACATGTTATATCTGCCTCCCCTGCAGTGCACATGGTTTTGCCCAATTGCTAAAAAAAATCCTGCTGCGATCAACTTGGAATTACCCCCGTTGTCTGTTAACAACACAGTGAAAAGCAGACATGACCGGATTTACATGTCATTAAATTATTTTAATTAAACCAATTATTTTATTATTGCAGGTTTGAAAACATAGCAAAGTGTTTTGTAATTTCTGTTGTAGTCTAATGGTTTTAAATTATTGTCATTGAAACAATTCTTTTACTGTTGCAGAATTGAAAAAAAGCACAGTGTTTTGTCATTTCTGTTGTAGTCTGATGGTTTTTCTTGACCCATGAACCAAGCTTACTTACCTTGTGGTGATATAAAGTAAACTCCTAACATAAAGGTGTTGATCAAATCAAGGGAATCTATGTTGCTTCTGTGTGTTACGGTATAAAAGAATAGTCTGAATTAATACAGTATATAATAGTCTGAATAATTCTGTGGAATCCGAACCATTCTGAACTTTAGGGATCCGGTGCGATCCGAGCAGCAGCTTGGATCTCCCTGCCTGCCCCAGACCCTATCTGAGGTAAAGCTGCGAGATCCTGCTGTCAGACCTTGCGGTATTGCCTCGAGCGGCAATTTTCAAACTCCCATTGGAAACAATAGGCTGAGCACTGATTGGCTGAGAGAACTGTCTGTCATGGCACTCAGCCAATCAGCGCTTCCTCACTGTCTTCAAGGGGCAAAATGGCGGCCCCCATCATGCCGCCAAGGACACCGCCGACCCGCACTGCCAATACCACCGACCCACATTGCCAACCTGCCGCCAGCACTACCGACACCAGCAACCACCGCACTGAGGACCCTGCTGACACCACTGCACTGCCGACACTGCTGGCACCACTGCCCTGAGGAAATCGCTGACACCCCTGCACTGCTGGCACTACCGGTAACATCGCACTAAGGACACCGTTGGCACCCCTGCTCTGCCGACACTGATGGCACCCCCGCACTGAGGATTCCACTGACACCCCCACACTGTTGGCATCACCGCACTGAGGACACCGCTGACAACCCAGCACTTTGGGCCCTCTGTCACAGTAAGTGCACTATTGGTGTATCTAACCTGCACTGTATCTGACCTGAACCATAACCCACGCTGTATCTGACCCACAGTGTATATGACCTACACTGTATTTGACCCACACTGTATCTGACCTGCATTGTATTTGACCCGCAATGTATCCAATCCACATTATATTTGACCACACTGACAGTGTATGCGACCCGTACTGTATCCGACCTACATTGTATACAACAAATTTAAGTGGAAATGGCTGGAAATTATTTATTATTACTATTATTATTATTATTATTATTATGTTATTGAGGTTAATAATACTTTATGGACAAAAAAAAAGGCCCAAATAAAGTGATTTTAGCTTTTTTAAAAATAAAAATAAAAAAATAAATCCAAATCCAAACCCAGTCACGGCGGTATGGCACATCTTAATACAAATCAGGACAAAAAATTAGAACCAAATCCAAATCCAGCAAAAATGGCCCGACGCACATTTTTACTTTATTACCATTCAATTTATCACTTACCAAGGCTTGATAAATCTGGGCAATGGTCTGATGTAAAAAGGGATGAGTAATATTGTTTCTAAAGTGATGTTTGACGGAATAGGAGTAGTGTTGAAAGTCTGAAGTGAAGATATAGTATAGGAGAGATGAATAAGGGATTGAAGTAAGAAGGATGAGGAAGGATGTTTGAAGAGTGATGTCAGGGATGAGGATTGATGGGAGTGATGGTTTTGGAGTATTGATTTTGGAGGTGCTGTATTTTTGGGGATGGTTAGTCCGAAATTCTGCGTTAGTGACAAGGCGCTCTGGGAGGCTCTGCAGCTGTGCTATTGGCGGCAGGGTGATGTTCAAGGCACCCTGAAAGCAACATGCAGTTCCTTGGAGCAGCAATGGAGCTGCCCCTAGGGCACTGAGCCCTAGGTAGCGAAATTACTCACGCACACCTAGTTATAGCCTTGGTCCCTGGCACTAAGAAAACTATTTAAACAGTTATGATGGGCTAGCCACATTGAAGATTGAATGTATATAAAATTGTGTATCTCTTGTCTTGTTGGATTTAGCTAAATCATGAATCTTGAAAGACGTATTGTGCTTAGCAGCGCTAACTAGACTGACAATAGAATTTGAGAGTCAAGTTTGATGATGGGCCCCACTCAGATTGTATTTAGATGATGATTTTTAATAGATATACAGTATTGGAATACTGGATGCAGAAACCCAAAGCTGAATATATAATAATAACTGATCGAAGGGCTGGATTTACCACTAGGCAACAAAGGCACCCATCTAGGGCCCGGCTGGTCCCATGGGGCCAGTGGTCAGGGTTTTAGGGAAGGCATTTCCAGCTGAGCACCACTCTAGCTGGATGAAGAAAGAATCCAGTTGCTGTTTGATTACTATGCTGACAGCCTTCTGGGTGCCTTCTCCAGGGGAATACACGCTTCTGTAGTACCTGCCGTGTGGTACATGTGACATGATGAACTAAACTGAAAAGAGGTTGAGGTGCATGCTGGCTGTGCCACCTGCCTTAAATATAGGAGACTGGGGACCTACTTTATACAACAAGGAAGGGGAAAGGAGGAGGCGAGTAACATGTGCTGCAGCATTGTGGTTGGTACAGATACAGCAGGGAAGGGGGTGCAGATAAAGCAAGGGTACAGGTACGGGGTGCAAATAAAAGCCAGGGTGCAGGAAATGGGGTTCAGAGATAACAGCCAGGGTGCAGGGAAGGGGGTGCCTGCTCCACAGGGGATGTGGCCACTCACCACAGAGGCTTGGCTAACCATTAGTGAGTTCATGGTTTGTGCCCCTTGATAAATATACACAGTAATTACTGCTAGCACATGCATGATAATGTACCAGATTAATAACAGCAATACATTGTAGAAAATACACCATAGTCCTGACCAGCATTACATATGTATAATGAACAATTAGTGCACAGTCTGGAACCTTATCCCTAGAGGTTGTAGCGGGGGCCCAGGTTGTGGAAGGGTTTACCCCTGTACCCCTGTGGGCCAGTCCGGCCCTGGATGAAGGGGAGGTACTGATATGCAACCCAGTACTACAGTATATTGTGCTGCAACGTTGTGGTCAGTATAGATGCAACCGGAAGGGGGTGCAGATAAAAACAGGATTTTAATACCTACCAGTAAATCCTTATCTCCTAGTCCGTAGAGGATGCTGGGGTCCACTTCATGATCATGGGGTATAGACGGTTCCGCTGGAGCCATGGGCTCTCTTAAGACTTTTCAATGGGTGTGAACTGGCTCCTCCCTCCATGCCCTTCCTCCAGACCTCAGTTATGGGAACTGTGCCCAGGGAGATGGACATTTTGAGGAAAGGATTTACTTTTATACTAATGGTGAGATACATACCAACTCACACCTCAACCATGCCGCACAACATGGCATTCAACATAACACACACCAACAGGCATGAACCAATTACAGCAAACATGCTGAACTAATAAAACATAACATGTGTAACTCTAATAAACAAAACTGCAGGTAAAGTACGCACTGGGACGGGCGCCCAGCATCCTCTACAGACTAGGAGAAAAGGATTTACCGGTAGGTATTAAAATCCTGTTTTCTCATACGTCCTAGAGGATGCTGGGGTCCACTTCATTACCATGGGGTTTATACCAAAGCTCCAGTACGGGAAGGAGAGTGCAGATGACCCTGCAGCACCGATTGACCGAACTTGAGGTCTTCATTGGCCAAGGTGTCAAACTTGTAGAACTTAGCAAATGTGTTTGACCCTGACCAAGTAGCTGCTCGGCAAAGTTGTAATGCCGAGACTCCCCGGGCAGCCGCCCAGGAGGAGCCCACCTTCCTAGTAGAATGGGCAGTCACTGACGTAGGTAACGGCAATCCATCCGTAGAATGTGCATGCTGAATCGTACCTCTGATCCAGCGCGTAATAGTCTGCTTGGAAGCAGGACACCCAATCTTGTTGGGAGCATACAGGACAAACAGAGTCTCTGTTTTCCGTATCCTAGCTGTTCTAGTGACATAAATCTTCAAAGCTCTAACCACATCTAGAGACTTTGACTCAGTGAACGTGTCAGTAACTGCTGGCACCACAATAGGTTGGTTTATGTGGAAAGATGAAACCACCTTTGGAAGAAAATGTTGTTGAGTTCTCAACTCTGCCCTATCCTCATGAAAGACCAGGTATGGGCTCTTGTGAGACAAGGCCCCCCAATTCAGACACCTGTCTTGCGGATGCCAATGCCAAAAGCATCACCACTTTCCAAGTGAGAAACTTCAACTCTATCTCTTGTAGAGGCTCAAACCAATCCGATTGAAGGAACTGCAACACCACATTAAGGTCCCATGGTGCCACTGGAAGCACAACTGGAGGCTGGATGTGCAGAACCCCTTTTACTAAGGTCTGAACCTCTGGAAGAGCGGCCAATTGTTTTTGGAAGAAAATTGACAAGGCCGAAATCTGGACCTTGATTGACCACAATCGAAGACCCGCCTCCACACCAGCCTGAAGAAAATGGAGAAAACGTCCCAACTCAAACTCTTCCGTAGGAGCCTTCTTGGATTCACACCAAGACACATATTTTCTCCAAATACGGTGGTAATGTTTCGACGTTACTCCTTTCCTGGCCTGAATAAGTGGGAATGACTTCCTTTGGAATACCCTTTCGGGCTAGGATCCAGTGCTCAACAGCCTTGCCGTCAAATGTAGCCGTCGCAAGTCTTGATACACGTACGGCCCCTGCTGCAGCAGGTCCTCGCGAAGAGGAAGAGGCCGAGCATCTTTCATGAGCAACTCCTGAAGATCTGGGTACCAAGCCCTCCTTGGCCAGTCTGGGGCAATGAAGATTGCTCGAACCCTTGTTCTTCTTATGATCCTGAGAACTTTTGGGATCAGCGGAAGTGGAGGGAAGACATACACTGACCGGAGTACCCACTGGGTCACTAGCACATCCACTGCTATTGCTTGAGGGTCTCTCGACCTGGAACAATATTTCTGAAGCTTCTTGTTGCAACGAGATGCCATCATGTCTACTTGAGGAACTCCCCAAAGACTTGTCACCTCTGCGAAGACTTCTTGGTGGAGGCCCCACTCTCCTGGATGGAGATCATGTCTGGTGAGGAAGTCTGCTTCCCAGTTGTCTACTCCCGGAATGAAAATTGCAGACAGAGCCGTTACATGTCTTTCTGCCCAGAGGAGGATCTTTGTCACATATGCCATCGCCGCTCTGCTTTTCATTCCGCCCTGCCTGTTTATGTACGCGACTGCTGTTACATTGTCCGACTGAATCTGAACGGGATGAACTTGAAGAAGATGTACCGCTTGTTGAAGACCGTTGTAAATTGCTCTCAATTCCAGCACGTTTATGTGAAGGCAGGTTTCCTGACTTGACCATTTTCCTTGGAAGCTTTCCCCCTGAGTGACAGCTCCCCAGCCTCGGAGACTTGCATCCGTGGTTACCAGGACCCAGTCCTGAATACCGAACTTGCGTCCCTCTAGTAGGTGCGAGCTGTGTAGCCACCACAGGAGCAAAATCCTGGCTTTTGATGACAGGATTATCTTCCGGTGCATGTGTAGGTGGGATCCCGACCACTTGTCCAACAGGTCCCACTGGAATACTCTGGCATGGAACCTGCCAAACTGTATGGCCTCGTAGGCCGCCACCATCTTTCCCAACAACCGAATGCACTGATGGATCGACACACTTGATGGTTTCAATGGGGTAAATTTACTAAGATTCGTAATTTCCGAAAAAAGGTCAAAGTTCAATCACGAATGACATCGACAGTGTAAAACTGCAACTTTTTGAATTGATTACGATGGATTTACTAAGCTGTCGTATTCGGGTTTTTCTTTTGTTCCGATGTCGATGTCATTCGTGGTTTTTTACCTATTTTTACGGCAGTGATTAGCAAAACACTGCCGACTTTTTTTACAATCAATCTCGGCCGGATCTGTGTGATCCGTGCTGGGGTTTTTTTTTTTTTTTTTTTTTAAATTAAACACTGTAAAATCATTAAAAAAATGCGTGGGGTCCCCCCTCCTAAGCATAACCAGCCTCGGGCTCTTTGAGCCGATCCTGGTTGCAAAAATATGGGGAAAAAAATGACAGGGGTTCCCCCATATTTAAGCAACCAGCATCGGGCTCTGCGCCTGGTCCTGGTCCCAAAAATACGGGGGACAAAAAGAGTAGGGGTCCCCCGTATTTTTAAAACCAGCACCGGGCTCCACTAGCTGGACAGATAATGCCACAGCCGGGGGTCACTTTTATATAGTGCCCTGCGGCCGTGGCATCAAAAATCCAACTAGTCACTCCTGGCCGGGGTACCCTGGGGGAGTGGGGACCCCTTCAATCAAGGGGTCCCCCCCCCCAGCCACCCAAGGGCCAGGGGTGAAGCCCGAGGCTGTCCCCCCCCCTCCAATGGGCTGCGGATGGGGAGGCTGATAGCCTTTGTTGTAAAAGAAAATATATTGTTTTTAGTAGCAGTACTACAAGGCCCAGCAAGCCTCCCCCGCATGCTGGTACTTGGAGAACCACAAGTACCAGCATGCGACGGAAAAACGGGCCCGCTGGTACCTGTAGTACTACTACTAAAAAAATACCCAAAAAAAGACAAGACACACACACCGTGAAAGTATAATTTTATTACATACATACACACATACATACATACTTACCTTAAGTTCCCACGCAGGTCGGTCCTCTTCTCCAGTAGAATCCAAGGGGTACCTGTTGAAGAAATTATACTCACGAGATCCAGGGGTCCAGGCTCCTCGGGAAATCCAGGGGTAATCCACGTACTTGCATAAAATAAGAAAACGGAAAGCCGAGCCACGAACTGAAAGGGGCCCCATGTTTTCACATGGGACTCCTTTCCACGAATGCCAGAAACCCACTCTGACTGATGTCTAAGTGGGTTTCTTCAGCCAATCAGGGAGTGCCACGTTGTAGCACTCTCCTGATCGGCTGTGAGCTCCTGTCCTCACTGACAGGCAGCACACGGCAGTGTTACAATGTAGCGCCTATGCGCTACATTGTAACCAATGATGGGAACTTTCTGCCCTGCGGTTGACCTAAAGTGACGTCACCGCTGAGCAGAAAGTTCCCAGCATTGGTTACAATGTAGCGCATAGGCGCTACATTGTAACACTGCCGTGTGCCGCCTGTCATTCAGTACAGGAGCACACAGCTGATCAGGAGAGTGCTACAATGTGGCACTCCCTGATTGGCTGAAGAAACCCACTTAGACATCAGTCAGAGTGGGTTTCTGGCATTCGTGGAAAGGTGACCCATGTGCAAACATGGGTCCCCTTTCAGTTCGTGGTCGGGACACCGTTTTGTTTTTTTTGTCAAGTACGTGGATTACCCCTGGATTTCCCGAGGAGCCTGGACCCCTGGATCTCGTGAGTATAATTTCTTCAACAGGTACCCCTTGGATTCTACTGGAGAAGAGGACCGACCTGTGTGGGAACTTAAGGTAAGTATGTGTGTATGTGTGTATGTATGTATGTAATAAAATTATACTTTCACGGTGTGTGTGTCTTGTCTTTTTTTGGGTATTTTTTTAGTAGTAGTACTACAGGTACCAGCGGGCCCGTTTTTCCGTCGCATGCTGGTACTTGTGGTTCTCCAAGTACCAGCATGCGGGGGAGGCTTGCTGGGCCTTGTAGTACTGCTACTAAAAACAATATATTTTCTTTTACAACAAAGGCTATCAGCCTCCCCATCCGCAGCCCATTGGATGGGGGGGGACAGCCTCGGGCTTCACCCCTGGCCCTTGGGTGGCTGGGGGGGGGGACCCCTTGATTGAAGGGGTCCCCACTCCCCCAGGGTACCCCGGCCAGGAGTGACTAGTTGGATTTTTGATGCCACGGCCGCAGGGCACTATATAAAAGTGACCCCCGGCTGTGGCATTATCTGTCCAGCTAGTGGAGCCCGGTGCTGGTTTTAAAAATACGGGGGACCCCTACTCTTTTTGTCCCCCGTATTTTTGGGACCAGGACCAGGCGCAGAGCCCGATGCTGGTTGCTTAAATATGGGGGAACCCCTGTCATTTTTTTTCCCATATTTCTGCAACCAGGATCGGCTCAAAGAGCCCGAGGCTGGTTATGCTTAGGAGGGGGGACCCCACGCAATTTTTTTTGTAAAAATAAGCACTTTCCCACCCCTTCCAACTGATATACATGCACGGATCTCATGGATCCCTGCATGCCTATCAAATCACGGGAAAAAAAAGCAGGTCTGTTTTTTTTTAGCACTTTTTTACGAGTTGTAATTTTTCACGGCAGTGTTTTGTGTTTTTTTGCTTTGCACTTCTTAGTAAATGACCGAGATTCATACTTAAACAGCCGCGTTTTGACCGATGGTGTATTCATTCGTAATTTTTTACCTGAACTTGGAAAAAATTACGAATGCCCTCATCACTGCCGTGATTAGTGCTTAGTAAATTACCGAGATGACACTTTGATGAAAAAACGCCATCTCGGTCAAAATCGGGAGCTTAGTAAATTTACCCCAATATCTGTTTTTCCATTTTCTGGATTTTCAGAGCCTTTTCCACCGGAATAAATACTCTCTGAACTTCTGTGTCCAGAATCATCCCGAGAAAAGACAATCTTGTCGTCGGTTCCAACTGTGACTTTGAAAAATGTATGATCCAACCGTGTTGTTGGAGTATGGACAGGGAGAGCGTGATGTTCTGTAGCAACTGCTCCCTGGATTTCGCCTTTATCAGGAGATCGTCCAGATAAGGAATTATATTGACTCCTTTTTGACGAAGGAGGACCATCATCTCCGCCATCACCTTGGTGAATACCCTCGGCGCTGTGGAGAGACCGAAAGGCAACGTCTGGAACTGGTAATGGCAATCCTGAACCGCAAATCTCAGATAAGCCTGGTGAAGTGGATACATGGGAACATGCAGGTAAGCATCCTTTATGTCTACTGACACCATGTAATCCACCTCCTCCAGACTGGAAATCACTGCCCTGAGTGATTCCATCTTGAACCTGAACCATTTCAAGTAGAGATTCAGATTTTTCAGGTTTAGGATCGGTCTGACCGAGCCGTCCGGCTTCAGAACTACAAAGAGGCTGGAATAAAACCCCTCCCCTTGTTGTGACAAAGGTACCAGGACTACGACCTGATCCTGACATAATTTTTGAATTGCCGCTGTTATTGCCTCTCATTCTGGAAGAGAAGCTGGCAAGGTCGATTTGAAAAATCGGCATGGGGAAACGTCTTGAAACTCCAGCTTGTATCCCTGGGATACTATCTGCAAAACCCAGGGGTCCAGGCCAGACTGAACCCAACCTTGGCTGAAGAGTTTGAGACGTGCCCCCACCCGAGCGGCCTCCCGCAAGGAAGCCCCAGCGTCATGTTGTAGATTTGGCAGAAGTAGGGGTAGACTTCTGCTCCTGGGGACGTGAAGCCGCTGCGGACTTCTTTTCCTTTCCTCTTCCCCTACCTTCAAAGAAGGTGGAACCTCTCACTTTTTTGTATTTATTGGGCCGAAAGTGAAAGTGATAAGTCCTTTTGGCCAGTGCAGGCGCAGAGGGCAAAAATGTCGACTTACTTACGGTAGCTGCCGAGACTAACACATCCAGTCCATCGCCAAATTAGGCCTCACCTTTATATGGGAGAGCCTCCATTCCACTGGCGAATCCACAACGCCCTCCGAGCCGATACTGCCATGGTAGCGGCTTGTGAACTCAAGATTCCAATATCTTTCATAACTTCTAGCATGCATGCGGCAGCGTCTTTGATATTCCCTAACTCAAGGAGTATCTCATCTTTATCAATCATGTCAATTTCTGATGACACGCTGTCTGACCATTTTTCAATAGCGCGACTCACCCATGCGCAAGCAATTGTGGGCCTGAGCAGCGTACCATTGGCAACATAAATGGATTTCAATGTAGTTTCCATTTTCCGGTCAGCCGGCTCCTTTAGTGAAGCTGTGCCAGGTGCAGGGAGAATTACCTTCTTTGTCAACCTGGACAGTGCACTGTCTAACACAGGGGGTGACTCCCATTTTTTCCTGTCCTCTACCGGGAAAGGATAAGCAATTTGAATTCTCTTGGGAATTCGAAATTTCTTTTTGGGATTCACCCACATCCCTTCAAAGAGAGTATTAAGCTCGTGGGAAGGAGGGAAAGTGACCTTAGATTTCTTTTCTTTATAGAAATAAGCCTTCTCCTGAGGTACCGGAGTGGCTTCCGTGACTTCTAGAACTTCTCTTATAGCCACAATCATATATTGTATATTTTTTGCCAATTTATGATCTATTTCCCTGGAGTCACTATCGTCGACACAGGAATCAGTGTCCGTGTCGGCATCAGTATTCACAATATTTGCAAATGGTCTCTTATGTGACCCAGAGGGGTCGCCTGCGGATGGAAGAACAGAACCCTGAAAAATCACATCTTCCACAGATTTTCTCCAGCATTCAGCATGAGAGTCAGACTTATCTAATCTCCTATTGATATGATGCATACTATCACGTATTTCTTTCACCCATGCAGGCTCTTGGTGTGCCGGCAGCACCACCATATTACACTTCTGTGTCCCTAAAATGGTTTCCTCCGGGGAAGAAATCCCTGCCTCAGACATGTCACACACGTGTACAACACCCACTCAGACACACTGGGTCTTGTAGGGGACATATCCACAGTAAAATCTGTCAGAGGGACACAGTTTAGGAGCAGCCAGTTCACAACCCCAGCGCCAGTATCTAATGCCTGTGAACACAGAATGCCCACTGACATGCAGCACTTTTTACACAGTAAAACCCACTTGTAAAGCACCAAATTCGCTTATGCCCCCCCCCCCCCGTTTTGCACCCTGATACTTGTAGTCAGAAGTGAAGGAGGACCAGCGATGTCTCTGCAGGCTGAGGAGAGAGAAAATGGCACTGAGCAGTGTGCTGGCTGCCTGAGGAAGAAGCTCTGCCTCCGCAATGGCGCGTTTTTACCTCAGAGACTTTGCATAATATTTATACTGGCAGGGGTGGGACTGTGCCAGTTTATAGAGATATTTTTGATGCCCAGGCCCCCCCCCCCCGCGCCCTGCACCCTGCAGTGCCTGTGTGAGCAGCAATGGGGCGTTGCGCTCCCGCTAGCCGCGCGGTACCTCAGCCGTCACTTGATAGAAGATCTGTCTTCTTCTACTCACTTGTCTTCTGACTTCTGGCTCTGTGAGGGGGGTAATGGCGTGCTGTGGGAGTGAGCATCTAGACGCGGCTAGCGTTCAGTATCCTTCAGGAGCTAATGGTGTCCTGTCAGCCAAAAGCAGAGCTATGAAACTCTTCAGGAAGTTGGTTCCTACTTCTGCCCCCTCAGTCCCACGAAGCAGGGAGACTGTTGCCAGCAGTTCTCCCTGAAAACAAAAAACCTAACAAGTCTTTTCAGAGAAGCTAAGTAGAGCTCCCCTAGAGTGCATCTAGTCTGCCTGGGCACATTTCTAAAACTGAGGTCTGGAAGAGGGGCGTAGAGGGAGGAGCCAGTTCACACCCATAAAAAAGTCTTAAGAGTGCCCATGGCTCCTGCAGAACCGTCTATACCCCATGGTCATTAAGTGGACCCCAGCATCCTCTAGGACGTATGAGAAATAAGATCATGCTAAAAACAATATACGGTAATGCTACAGATACAGCTCGACAGCACATAAACTAACAAAAAACAAACATATTCATCTTTATATAAGTAAATGATTTAAACAAATTTTAAAAAACAAAGTTAAGTCTTGATATTTATTGTCGAGTAACATCCCTAATACTGGAACATTATATCAATTTATTCAGCACTACCAAACATAACAGCAGCACCTCTGGTGAAACAGAGGTACTGCAGGCAGACAAAATATAATGACAACAATATTACCTGTGGTACGGATGTTAGGGTCCCATCTGATAAAGTTCACATTGATGTGGTATATGGGCATGCAGTTTTGGACTAACATGTACAGTACTAAGAACCTTATTTTTTATGACTATTGTAGTGTTTTTCATAACTGTTTTGATTATCAGCATTATTAGTGCTTAGAGTATGCACCTACAGTATATTTTATTGTGTTTGCATGGCACTACAAGTCTCACCATGGTATCATGTATTACTATGTTTAGGGTGTTCAGTCCAGCCCCCCATTTCTTTTGACAGTATAGACATACTCAGAAGTTCAATGGTCAATAAATGTGCTTCCAATGTTGGGGGAGATGCCAGCAGTGGGCGCCTTTATGCACAGGATGGTGTCTGAGTCATTAGCATATTTTCTCAATTGCATAATGAGCACAATCTGTAAATCAGGGGCAGATGAAGAGAGAGGAGGAACCATGTGCAGCCTCAATCTGGCCTTCCCCCATCTCTTTCACTGGCTTTTCCCACAGTAGGCCCTGTCAATAGCTATTATTGGGCACCATTTTCTCTGTTATTTCTATAGTAAGCACGAATAGATCTATGGTGCCTGTGACCTGTTTCCAGTGAGATCTCTGGAAGAATAGCACTTGCGCTATGTTCTTGGTGATATCTGTGGTGCTGTCGGAGAGGTAAGTGAGTGTAATGAATTGGTGCAGGGTGTGAGCTGTGGGCCCCCTTGACCCAGGGGCCCATGTGCACTGCACATCTTCCACCCAATATAAATACACCTATTGGCGTTTCTATCATGGCTGCACCCATGTTGTTTAAATATTACCCTTTTCGGAGTCCTGCGTTTGGTGCTGCAGCCTCTGCAAAACTCAAACCCAAAATGGCTGCCACCCATGCGCAGTACACAATTTGTTTATGGGCCATGGCAGGCCCGTAACAGAACTGTAACACTTGAAGGTGGGTTTGCCAAAACCAAAACATGATGATGAATTAAAACCAAAATGAAAACTCAGGGGTCCACTCACATCTCTAGATTAAACATCAGCGGTGTACACTCAACCACCACAAGGTCAGTGGCCACAACAGTGGGGGTAGCAGCGGTGATTTCAGCAAACGTTCACCATCAACCCACTTCCACATCTACCAACAAGTTGGTACTACAGAAATAGCATACATAAAATATTGCTGACAATTGTATTTATTAGTATCTAAGACAAGAGTTCCAGTGGATCTGTTGACAGCTGATTGCTGATATTTCTGATTGGAAACACTTTAGTAAGCTCTTAGCCACCTGTCATTTTGTTTTCTTTGATTACTGTAATGATTTTAATCATGCCATTCAAGAACAATCATGGTACATTCTGGTACTTTTTAAGCAGTCACATTAACTTTCTCTATACAGTCTTGCAAAGCTCTCCTGCTGGGAGGACTGGATGAAGTCTGTCTGGCAGAAAGCATACTGCATAAAAATCACATTGCTGAATAAAAAGCTCTCCATGTGTAACTGTTCCTAAAGAGATTATGCTCTGTTTTGTTCTTTGTTTGTATGTTGTTGTTTTTTGAGGGGTGTATGCATGTGCATTTGTGCGGAGGGAGGGTTGCTGACACCGTATTAAAAGGTATATTTCTCCTCTCTAAATTGTCTCTGTATAATAACAAGTAACAACCCACTGGTTTAATACTTTAATATGGTGATGATAATATTATTATTATTATTATTATTATTATTATCATCATTATTAGTGTCAGTTTTATTATTGTTGTTTTCTGATTCATAAGCTTTTTCATACCAACTCTAGAGCTTATTTAGCAAGCTGCTTTTTAAATTTATACCAAAAAATACACACTGAAGAAGCCGCCGACGGTACATCGAGGCGGTGAAACGCGTATGTGGAGGAGTGTATAAGTGAGTTTTTAGCCGGCCGGCTAAGTGAATTACCAAGTGATTACTAGGCATACTCTGCATGACGGCTTACTAACCAACTAATCAGCTCGACATCCGGACCCCAGTGCTAAGGGGGAATAGGGAGTGTGCTCCCAGACCTGAGGTATATTGCAGCCTAGATTGCATTCAGAGACAGCCTTGGTATCATAGGGCTAAAGGGAAGGACATTCACAAGCTTGCCATAACCGCATTATTAACATCACTTTGCTGACCTAAGGCTCATGGGACAGATATAACTGATGACGGACATTCAGTCTAACCCTGCAGATAAAGGGGTATTATAAGAATATTTCAATCCCTTTCTGCTATAAAACTAAACCATACGGATAGTAGACATAATGCTATATATTGCAGGGACGCCTGCAAGGTTATAGGAGTCACCTATGAGCAGTGGTATAGTCAGTAACACGACTATGTGTGCATTGAGTTTTTAATATATGTTTCTGAATTATGCTAATTATATACTAATTACGTGCTATAGAAGCGTTGTAGGTTTCTATTAGTATATTCATGTTATATTTTATAAAATCCGGCCGGTGATTGTATAAATATATTAATTTGTATTAGAGTGAATAAAATCTTTAATTGGATATTAAGCGCAGTCCCAATCTGTTTTTTCTTGCTTTTTAAATTAACTAAAAGCTGGCATAAAATGCATCTAAAACTCCAATGCAATTCCATGTGTAAGTTAAGATGGTTGCATCTCCAGATCTCACCGAATTGTATCATTGTGGCCTGCTTTGCCAAGCTAAGAATCACGGCTTTGTATAATGAGGGGCAAGACCACAATGACATGTTCATAGTGCCATGTCCCCATACCACTCGCCTGCTGCCCCCTCCTCTGGACCATCGCGACATGTTGGCAAGAACAAATATAATATCAAACATGAAGATGCTTGTAGTATGATACATAGAAAACCAATGTTTAGTGTACAATAAATAATGTCAAAATAAAGTCCAATTGTCCGCAATGATCTCGCAGGTGCGAGTCATCGCGGCAGTGGCCGCACATTATGCCACACAAAAATGCTCGCCACCCCATAGAGGTCAGAACAATTTTCAGCATGCGAATAGAGCGAGATTGGGTGCCATTGCCAGCATTGAAACGCTGCAACACCATTCTCAGCTAATTGGATTAACCCCATAGTGTATTCATTTTAAATTTTATAAATATTAATTTTATGAAAATCACATACTTGACAAACAGCGTAACAGTCAAAATGATTCACCTCTGTAACTCCATTTGGAATCAGTGGGAGCTCCCCAATAGCAGACGTCTTTCCTGGAATAGGGGTAGATACAACAAGTATGACATACATATTTTTAGGAGCAAAAAATTATTTCAAAGCATTGACGCTGCTTCCATTTCTGAATTAGGTCCATACTGTGGATGCCATTTTATGAGATATTGAAATAAAAGCAGAACTCAAACATTATATTCCTGGAATTTCACACTTCTGCATAAGGGCTTACTCCACCACCAGATTCTATTCATGCACAATCGTGCAAATTTGCTAATATTTGTGCGTCACTCCTTTCCACACATACGGGCATATCTATCAATGGGGCAGATGTATTAACCTGGAGAAGGCATAAGGAAGTGATAAAACAGTGATATGTGCAAGGTGATAAAGGCACCAGCCAATCAGAGCCTAACTGTTAATTTACATATTGGATCTGATTGGCTGGTGCCTTTATCACCTTGCACATATCACTGGTTTATCACTACCTTATGCCTTCTCCAGGTTAATATATCTGCCCCATTGAGTGAAATTTTTGTTATCACTCGTTACAAATGATAAAAGTTTCTCCAGCCAATCAGCTCCTAACTGTCATTTTTCAAATACATGAAAGTTAGGGGCTGATTGGCCATTTATCATTCATAAGGAGTGATAACAAGAATATCACTCATTGATAAATCTGCCTCATAATGTTTAAACCCTCCAGCAATCACCAGACTGTTATACCAAAGGCAACAACTGATTCACGGCTCTTCAAACTGGAATAAGATTGGTTTAATGTGTTTTGACCATTCTATTGTCATACTAAGTAATTTTTTACTTTTTGATGCATACATAAAAGAAATTATATTTATTACAGCATAAGTTTAGTTGTAGCAATTGATGATAATAGTTGACTAACATAGTATTTTGTAGCATGACAAGCTACAGCATATAGTGACAGAATCTTTTGAAGCTGTTTAAAATGAACTGATTTAAATACATCTCAGGAAGTGCTATCAACATTAAAAAAAGTGAATCATTATTAATCATATTGTTAGACATCACAATACATAATTTTTACACTAACATTTAAAATAGTTAATGATATGGGTGGGGAAAATTCCAACTTAAATATCCACTTTGCAAACACTGACTATGTTCCAAACCTCCTAGGGATATGGTTAGGGTGATCTCACATACACCAAAGTAATTAACTTTACTTTAGATGATAGCAATACAGTAAATGTTCCCGTAAAGGCATGTAATAAACAAGAAAGCCAGCATAAACTATGCAAAATATATTACTTTCCTGAAATAACATTTTATAAAAATATAAATAATGTTATTAACTGAAGGCTTTTATACAATACCAAGAAATCCATGGTAACTCTATTATCTGTAATAATTTACAGTTTGGGAAACATTGTTCATTATACAGTAATACACAATATTTCTCAATTGATATTGACATGATGACATTAGAGTTTACAAAATACAAATATAATTACAGAACTTGAACATACATTATTTATTTATTTATTAATTTAAGTATTATAATGTGCAATCAATAATTGTTAAAAGGGAAAAAAACTTTTAAAATATAGTTGTAATAGCATTACAAAAGATACATTATGTACACTAGCATGCAAAAGTCTTTGGCCAAAGCTTATATGTTTTAATTCATTAATTGCTCCCTAAAATCATTATCATGGTTAGAAATGAGACTTTAGGACTTTACTCCAAATATACTATACTTTTCACATCATTTGTAAACACAAGCGTATTTAATTTTCATCGCAGTCCCAAGAGTTTATTGATATGCTAAAGTACATAATTTAGAGCTGGTCATTACTAAGGGGGAGATGTACTAGCAGTGATAAAAATGAAGAAGTTAGCAAGTGGAGAAGTTGCCAATGGCAACCAATCAGCTGCTCTGTATACTTTTACAGTATGAAAATTATAAATGTTATGGCAAATGCTCATTGGTTGCCATGGGCAACATGTGCACTGGCTTACTTCTCCACTTTTATCACTGCTTAGTAAATATCCCCATAAATCTGGTATGTATATTGAATTTTACTCAATAATATTTTTTATATAAAATATATTTTTATTTATGAATATTTTATATTTTTTAATTTAATTCCTTGTTTACAGTGTTACAAATTACAACCAATAATAATAACCATACGTTTTTCAAACTTGTCGGTTGAAAACTCAAGCAACCCAGGTTCTGGGATACAATGGTGGAAATTTACTAAGGTCCTGATTAGTAGATTTCTGAGTTGCATTTTTGTATGAAAATGCAAACTCAAATCTAAACACAAATCACGGCAGTGTTGGGGCAATTCATATTGAGATACATTGCAGTCCACACAAATACAAATCAATAGACCATTGGTCAAACAAGGTTGTTTGTTCACATACACCTCATACAACACAGGAATTTACTAAGAATTCATATTCTCAATCACTGCCAACAATAGCCAAACACTGCCGGAAAAGCATGGAATTCATACAGAAATTGAACTTTCAAATAGACCTGCTTTTGGCTGGTGTGTTTGGAGAATCATGCACAGATCAGTGAGATCTGTGCATGAGTCTCTGTATAAAAGTGTGTGAAATAGTTAAAAATAAAAGAAAAATTGTGTGGGATCCACCCTTCAAAGCATAGCCAGCCCCGGGCTCTTTGAGTCGGTCCTGGTTGTTAAAATACCGGGGGGAAATTGCACAGGGGTTCCCCGTATTTTAACAACCAGCACAGGGCTCTTGGACCGATCCTGTTTCCAAAATGATGGCTTTACTACAGACTGTGTAATACAACCATCCACTTTCACTGTCTCGGGGAGGCTTCTAGGCTTCAATCACCGCCGGCCCCGCCTACACTCCCCTGGACCGCCTCTCACCAGCCAGCATCCTTTCACCTGCCTTGTGGAAGGGTGATTGGGGCTCCCTTGGCAACAGGTCAACGCTACATGCTGCAGTCTCTCTCCGCTATTACAGCTCTATGCGGTGAGAGATTGTGCTGCATCTCAGCGGGAGCTCCGTCTTCAATACCCCTCCACGGCCTCTGGTGACTTGCCTTATAACCCTGCTCTGGCACTTTCTCCTGTCTCCCCAACCGCCGCTGTGTTTACAGCTCGCTCTCTTGCTCAGCAGCGGCATAAGGAGCGGAGGTACGCACTGGTCAGGGGGATCTGCATACTGCCCGTCCGCTGGCTGAGAGCGTCTTTTATACGCTTCTCTTACCGGCCGCTCGGGTCTTCCTCTGCACATGGCTCTCCCCTGTTACTGGCGCGCGGTTCCTCTCTGCACACTGCTCTCCTAGATTACCGGCGTGCGGGTCCCCTCTGCACCCGGCTCTACATAGCTCCCCTGCTCTTTTTACCGGCACGCAGTAATCTTTCTATGCACATGGCTACCAGCGCGCGATGGGCACATTTTCCCTGCACTATCTCTTAATTGAACCATGCAAGTGTGGGGCATGCAACAATCACCCTATACCCATAACTCATTGTACATTACATTACATTACACCTTGCCTTCCTATAAATATATACATTTGATACAATAAATATACATGCTTTACCAATATTATATATACACACAATACACCTTTCATACTTATCATTTTATAAATATATATATATATATACATATACACAAAGCAAATAAAATCAATATTTCCACCACATATAGATAAAACTACCCACAGGTGCAGGGCTCCGTGATTGCAGGGGGAGACAGAGATGAGGCAGCCAGAGCTGAGCCTCATCTCACACACTGTCAGAGCCTGCCTGTACAGTGGGGCAGGGCTACACAGCAGCCAATCATGCTGCTTAGAAAGGAGAAATGAGAGGCATGCCTCAGTGTGGGGGCATACTTGTGCTCTGATGGAAAAGCTTGGATTGGTCATGTGACCAATCCAGGAAGTGCAGAAACACAGACACCGGAGCTGAGCAGCGTGACAGGGGAAGAGGGAGATGGGGATATGAAATGCCAGCAGCAGCCACCCATGCACAGTGACTGAGGTGAGTAGCAGTGTGTGTGTGTGTGTGTGTGTGTGTGTGTGTGTGTGTGTGTGTGTTCTGTAGTGAGTGATGGGACAGGACTCTGTGTTTGTGTGTGTATCACCTGTAGTGAGTGTGGGGACAGGATGTATGTATCTGTGTGTGTATGTGTGTATCATCTGTAGTGAGTGTGGGGACAGGATGTATGTATCTGTGTGTGTATGTGTGTATCATCTGTAGTGAGTGTGGGGACAGGATGTATGTATCTGTGTGTGTATGTGTGTGTGTATCATCTGTAGTGAGTGTGGGGATAGGATGTATGTATCTGTGTGTGTGTGTGTGTATGTGTGTATCATCTGTAGTGAGTGTGGGGACAGGATGTATGTATCTGTGTGTGTATGTGTGTATCATCTGTAGTGAGTGTGGGGACAGGATGTATGTATCTGTGTGTGTATGTGTGTATCATCTGTAGTGAGTGTGGGGACAGGATTGTTTGTGTGTGGCATCTGTAGTAGGACTGTAGTGAGTACTCTGTGTGTGTGTAGGTGTGCACCACGCAGTGGGGGAGCCAGTGTCAGAACCGGTGGGTAGCAGCACAATGGAGGGCGCAAACGCTCCCCTTCCTTTTATCACTGGAGAGAGGACTGGCCACCGCTGAGCTGCCTGTCACCCCAGCACACACCAGCATCTGCTGGGCTGGGAGAGAGGCTGCTGCAGCGGCTGCCAGTCCTCTCTCTCCCCACATGAAATGCGTCTGTCAGCAACAAGGAAGGAGGAGGGCAGCGGGACCAGGGCCCCCTCCGGACCCCTCCAATGGGCCAGGTAGAGAGTACCTTCCACTCCCTCTCGGAACCACTGTGTGTGTGGCATCTGTAGTGAGTGTGGTTACAGGACTGTGTGTATTTTACATTGAATAGGGGGTCACAGACTCCCAGCACCCAGACCCACCCCCATGTGTGCCTCCCCAGCCTCTGACCTCACCACATGTCACTGATCTGTATATGCATATATAAAGAGATACATATATCTTAAGTACTGGACTCAAGTCTAAACATGAAATGCATTTATGTTTCATATACTGTACACATAGCCTGAAGGTTATTTTATATATTTTTAAAAAAACATTTTTTTGCCGGAAACAAAGATTATGCACAAAATGTATTTGTTTCATAAATAAACACCTTATACACACAGCCTGAAGGTTATTTTATATAATATTTTTAATTATTTTGTGCATGAAACAAAGTTTATGTACTGTACATTGAACAATCAGAAAGCAAAAGTTGTCACTTTCTTAGTGCTCAAAAATTTGGGGATTTTGGAATTTAGTATATTGGAGACTCAACCTGTACATGCCAAAGGGCTAAGTGTGGTAGTACATCAGAGATGTTTATGAATTGTATTTGTTACTAGTGTTTGCCAGTGGCTTCACTCGCATGGATGTCTGTTATGGCTCAGCAGAACTAATATTACAAAGACAGAAGTGACATCTAATATTGATTGACATGTATATTTTATATTGTAGACATAAAGCACAAATGTCTTTTAAATAATATTTGCAGTTTTTCCTTCAGGGATTAACACAATGATGCTTGGGGAGAAGCAGCTAGTCCTGAAATCTACAACTGGAACTTTGAGTGTTTGTCCCTAGAATTTGTTAATCATCATAGCAAAGCAGACGCATACAGGTAACTGTAGGTGCTTGAATTGAAAAGGAAAATTGTATGGCATAAGGGGTATATAGTACGTGGTATAAACAAGTCTCACCTACGCCAGATACCAACAGAATCTCTGCATCAATTAAGTTCCTCTGCAGAACAGTCACAGTTCAGTCTAAGTTCAGTTTAGTCAAACAAATATTATCTTGTAGATCCCAAAACCATTGCAATTTAACCTACAGTAACAATAATAGGTTGTAAGAAACATAGCCAGCGACTCTGTTAAATGTAGTATTTGTCTTGGTACGCCATCTACTGGATTGACTTGTATACTGCAACTTTATGAGTCTAGATATGCTGCCTGAGTAGTGATTAATATGCCATTATCTTTGGATTTTCCTGCAAACTAGATCTTAAGACATAAATATATATCTACAGATGTGTCCTTTTACATTCTTGATGCAGTCATGCTAAACAGTCCTTCAAGTCACGACATGATGTGGTGGAACTTGGTAGCACTGAGCGTCTTTTTTAGAGATGAGCGGGTTCGGTTTCTCTGAAACCGAACCCGCACGAACTTCATGTTTTTTTCACGGGTCCGAGCAGACTCGGATCCTCCCGCCTTGCTCGGTTAACCCGAGCGCGCCCGAACGTCATCATGACGCTGTCGGATTCTCGCGAGACTCGGATTCTATATAAGGAGCCGCGCGTCGCCGCCATTTTCACACGTGCATTGAGATTGATAGGGAGAGGACGTGGCTGGCGTCCTCTCCATTAGAAATTAGATTAGAAGAGAGAGAGAGATTGTGCAGAGTCAGACAGAGTTTACCACAGTGACCAGTGCAGTTGTTGTTAGTTAACTTTTATTTATTTTAATATAATATATCCGTTCTCTGCTATATCCGTTCTCTGCCTGAAAAAAAACGATACACAGCAGCAGCCAGTCACACAGTGTGACTCAGTCTGTGTGCACTCAGCTCAGCCCAGTGTGCTGCACATCAATGTATAAAAGGCAAAGCTTATAATAATTGTGGGGGAGACTGGGGAGCACTGCAGGTTGTTATAGCAGGAGCCCCCAGGAGTACATAATATTATATTAATTTAAAATTAAACAGTGCACACTTTTGCTGCAGGAGTGCCACTGCCAGTGTGACTAGTGGTGACCAGTGCCTGACCACCAGTATAGTAGTATATTGTTGTATGTATTGTATACTATCTCTTTATCAACCAGTCTATATTAGCAGCAGACACAGTACAGTGCGGTAGTTCACGGCTGTGGCTACCTCTGTGTCGGCAGTCGGAACTCGGCAGGCAGTCCGTCCATCCATAATTGTATTACAATATATACCACCTAACCGTGGTATTTTTTTTTCTTTCTTTATACCGTCGTCATAGTGTCATACTAGTTGTTACGAGTATACTACTATCTCTTTATCAACCAGTGTACAGTGCGGTAGTTCACGGCTGTGGCTACCTCTGTGTCGGCAGTCGGCAGGCAGTCCGTCCATCCATAATTGTATTATTATTATAATATATACCACCTAACCGTGGTTTTTTTTTCATTCTTTATACCGTCATAGTGTCATACTAGTTGTTACGAGTATACTACTATCTCTTTATCAACCAGTGTACAGTGCGGTAGTTCACGGCTGTGGCTACCTCTGTGTCGGCAGTCGGCAGGCAGTCCGTCCATCCATAATTGTATTATTATTATAATATATACCACCTAACCGTGGTTTTTTTTTCATTCTTTATACCGTCGTCATAGTGTCATACTAGTTGTTACGAGTATACTACTATCTCTTTATCAACCAGTGTACAGTGCGGTAGTTCACGGCTGTGGCTACCTCTGTGTCGGCAGTCGGCAGGCAGTCCGTCCATCCATAATTGTATTATTATTATAATATATACCACCTAACCGTGGTTTTTTTTTCATTCTTTATACCGTCGTCATAGTGTCATACTAGTTGTTACGAGTATACTACTATCTCTTTATCAACCAGTGTACAGTGCGGTAGTTCACGGCTGTGGCTACCTCTGTGTCGGCAGTCGGCAGGCAGTCCGTCCATCCATAATTGTATTATTATTATAATATATACCACCTAACCGTGGTTTTTTTTTCATTCTTTATACCGTCGTCATAGTGTCATACTAGTTGTTACGAGTATACTACTATCTCTTTATCAACCAGTGTACAGTGCGGTAGTTCACGGCTGTGGCTACCTCTGTGTCGGCAGTCGGCAGGCAGTCCGTCCATCCATAATTGTATTATTATTATAATATATACCACCTAACTGTGGTATTTTTTTTTCTTTCTTTATACCGTCGTCATAGTGTCATACTAGTTGTTACGAGTATACTACTATCTCTTTATCAACCAGTGTACAGTGCGGTAGTTCACGGCTGTGGCTACCTCTGTGTCGGCAGTCGGCAGGCAGTCCGTCCATCCATAATTGTATTATTATTATAATATATACCACCTAACCGTGGTTTTTTTTTCATTCTTTATACCGTCGTCATAGTGTCATACTAGTTGTTACGAGTATACTACTATCTCTTTATCAACCAGTGTACAGTGCGGTAGTTCACGGCTGTGGCTACCTCTGTGTCGGCAGTCGGCAGGCAGTCCGTCCATCCATAATTGTATTATTATTATAATATATACCACCTAACCGTGGTTTTTTTTTCATTCTTTATACCGTCGTCATAGTGTCATACTAGTTGTTACGAGTATACTACTATCTCTTTATCAACCAGTGTACAGTGCGGTAGTTCACGGCTGTGGCTACCTCTGTGTCGGCAGTCGGCAGGCAGTCCGTCCATCCATAATTGTATTATTATTATAATATATACCACCTAACCGTGGTTTTTTTTTCATTCTTTATACCGTCGTCATAGTGTCATACTAGTTGTTACGAGTATACTACTATCTCTTTATCAACCAGTGTACAGTGCGGTAGTTCACGGCTGTGGCTACCTCTGTGTCGGCAGGCAGTCCGTCCATCCATAATTGTATTATTATTATAATATATACCACCTAACCGTGGTTTTTTTATACCACCTAACCGTGGCAGTCCGTCCATAATTGTATACTAGTATCCAATCCATCCATCTCCATTGTTTACCTGAGGTGCCTTTTAGTTCTGCCTATAAAATATGGAGAACAAAAAAGTTGAGGTTCCAAAATTAGGGAAAGATCAAGATCCACTTCCACCTCGTGCTGAAGCTGCTGCCACTAGTCATGGCCGAGACGATGAAATGCCAGCAACGTCGTCTGCCAAGGCCGATGCCCAATGTCATAGTACAGAGCATGTCAAATCCAAAACACCAAATATCAGAAAAAAAAGGACTCCAAAACCTAAAATAAAATTGTCGGAGGAGAAGCGTAAACTTGCCAATATGCCATTTACCACACGGAGTGGCAAGGAACGGCTGAGGCCCTGGCCTATGTTCATGGCTAGTGGTTCAGCTTCACATGAGGATGGAAGCACTCAGCCTCTCGCTAGAAAACTGAAAAGACTCAAGCTGGCAAAAGCACCGCAAAGAACTGTGCGTTCTTTGAAATCCCAAATCCACAAGGAGAGTCCAATTGTGTCGTTTGCGATGCCTGACCTTCCCAACACTGGACGTGAAGAGCATGCGCCTTCCACTATTTGCATGCCCCCTGCAAGTGCTGGAAGGAGCACCCGCAGTCCAGTTCCTGATAGTCAGATTGAAGATGTCAGTGTTGAAGTACACCAGGATGAGGAGGATATGGGTGTTGCTGGCGCTGGGGAGGAAATTGACCAGGAGGATTCTGATGGTGAGGTGGTTTGTTTAAGTCAGGCACCCGGGGAGACACCTGTTGTCCGTGGGAGGAATATGGCCGTTGACATGCCAGGTGAAAATACCAAAAAAATCAGCTCTTCGGTGTGGAGGTATTTCACCAGAAATGCGGACAACAGGTGTCAAGCCGTGTGTTCCCTTTGTCAAGCTGTAATAAGTAGGGGTAAGGACGTTAACCACCTCGGAACATCCTCCCTTATACGTCACCTGCAGCGCATTCATAATAAGTCAGTGACAAGTTCAAAAACTTTGGGTGACAGCGGAAGCAGTCCACTGACCAGTAAATCCCTTCCTCTTGTAACCAAGCTCACGCAAACCACCCCACCAACTCCCTCAGTGTCAATTTCCTCCTTCCCCAGGAATGCCAATAGTCCTGCAGGCCATGTCACTGGCAAGTCTGACGAGTCCTCTCCTGCCTGGGATTCCTCCGATGCATCCTTGCGTGTAACGCCTACTGCTGCTGGCGCTGCTGTTGTTGCCGCTGGGAGTCGATGGTCATCCCAGAGGGGAAGTCGTAAGCCCACTTGTACTACTTCCAGTAAGCAATTGACTGTTCAACAGTCCTTTGCGAGGAAGATGAAATATCACAGCAGTCATCCTACTGCAAAGCGGATAACTGAGTCCTTGACAACTATGTTGGTGTTAGACGTGCGTCCGGTATCCGCCGTTAGTTCACAGGGAACTAGACAATTTATTGAGGCAGTGTGCCCCCGTTACCAAATACCATCTAGGTTCCACTTCTCTAGGCAGGCGATACCGAGAATGTACACGGACGTCAGAAAAAGACTCACCAGTGTCCTAAAAAATGCAGTTGTACCCAATGTCCACTTAACCACGGACATGTGGACAAGTGGAGCAGGGCAGGGTCAGGACTATATGACTGTGACAGCCCACTGGGTAGATGTATGGACTCCCGCCGCAAGAACAGCAGCGGCGGCACCAGTAGCAGCATCTCGCAAACGCCAACTCTTTCCTAGGCAGGCTACGCTTTGTATCACCGCTTTCCAGAATACGCACACAGCTGAAAACCTCTTACGGCAACTGAGGAAGATCATCGCGGAATGGCTTACCCCAATTGGACTCTCCTGTGGATTTGTGGCATCGGACAACGCCAGCAATATTGTGTGTGCATTAAATATGGGCAAATTCCAGCACGTCCCATGTTTTGCACATACCTTGAATTTGGTGGTGCAGAATTTTTTAAAAAACGACAGGGGCGTGCAAGAGATGCTGTCGGTGGCCAGAAAAATTGCGGGACACTTTCGGCGTACAGGCACCACGTACAGAAGACTGGAGCACCACCAAAAACTACTGAACCTGCCCTGCCATCATCTGAAGCAAGAAGTGGTAACGAGGTGGAATTCAACCCTCTATATGCTTCAGAGGTTGGAGGAGCAGCAAAAGGCCATTCAAGCCTATACAATTGAGCACGATATAGGAGATGGAATGCACCTGTCTCAAGTGCAGTGGAGAATGATTTCAACGTTGTGCAAGGTTCTGATGCCCTTTGAACTTGCCACACGTGAAGTCAGTTCAGACACTGCCAGCCTGAGTCAGGTCATTCCCCTCATCAGGCTTTTGCAGAAGAAGCTGGAGGCATTGAAGAAGGAGCTAACACGGAGCGATTCCGCTAGGCATGTGGGACTTGTGGATGCAGCCCTTAATTCGCTTAACAAGGATTCACGGGTGGTCAATCTGTTGAAATCAGAGCACTACATTTTGGCCACCGTGCTCGATCCTAGATTTAAAGCCTACCTTGGATCTCTCTTTCCGGCAGACACAGGTCTGCTGGGGTTGAAAGACCTGCTGGTGACAAAATTGTCAAGTCAAGCGGAACGCGACCTGTCAACATCTCCTCCTTCACATTCTCCCGCAACTGGGGGTGCGAGGAAAAGGCTCAGAATTCCGAGCCCACCCGCTGGCGGTGATGCAGGGCAGTCTGGAGCGACTGCTGATGCTGACATCTGGTCCGGACTGAAGGACCTGACAACGATTACGGACATGTCGTCTACTGTCACTGCATATGATTCTCTCAACATTGATAGAATGGTGGAGGATTATATGAGTGACCGCATCCAAGTAGGCACGTCACACAGTCCGTACTTATACTGGCAGGAAAAAGAGGCAATTTGGAGGCCCTTGCACAAACTGGCTTTATTCTACCTAAGTTGCCCTCCCACAAGTGTGTACTCCGAAAGAGTGTTTAGTGCCGCCGCTCACCTTGTCAGCAATCGGCGTACGAGGTTACATCCAGAAAATGTGGAGAAGATGATGTTCATTAAAATGAATTATAATCAATTCCTCCGCGGAGACATTGACCAGCAGCAATTGCCTCCACAAAGTACACAGGGAGCTGAGATGGTGGATTCCAGTGGGGACGAATTGATAATCTGTGAGGAGGGGGATGTACACGGTGATATATCGGAGGGTGAAGATGAGGTGGACATCTTGCCTCTGTAGAGCCAGTTTGTGCAAGGAGAGATTAATTGCTTCTTTTTTGGGGGGGGTCCAAACCAACCCGTCATATCAGTCACAGTCATGTGGCAGACCCTGTCACTGAAATGATGGGTTGGTTAAAGTGTGCATGTCCTGTTTTGTTTATACAACATAAGGGTGGGTGGGAGGGCCCAAGGATAATTCCATCTTGCACCTCTTTTTTCTTTTCTTTTTCTTTGCATCATGTGCTGATTGGGGAGGGTTTTTTGGAAGGGACATCCTGCGTGACACTGCAGTGCCACTCCTAGATGGGCCCGGTGTTTGTGTCGGCCACTAGGGTCGCTAATCTTACTCACACAGCTACCTCATTGCGCCTCTTTTTTTCTTTGCGTCATGTGCTGTTTGGGGAGGGTTTTTTGGAAGGGACATCCTGCGTGACACTGCAGTGCCACTCCTAGATGTGCCCGGTGTTTGTGTCGGCCACTAGGGTCGCTAATCTTACTCACACAGTCAGCTACCTCATTGCGCCTCTTTTTTTCTTTGCGTCATGTGCTGTTTGGGGAGGGTTTTTTGGAAGGGCCATCCTGCGTGACACTGCAGTGCCACTCCTAGATGGGCCCGGTGTTTGTGTCGGCCACTAGGGTCGCTAATCTTACTCACACAGCTACCTCATGCGCCTCTTTTTTTCTTTGCGTCATGTGCTGTTTGGGGAGGGTTTTTTGGAAGGGACATCCTGCGTGACACTGCAGTGCCACTCCTAGATGGGCCCGGTGTTTGTGTCGGCCACTAGGGTCGCTTATCTTTCTCACACAGCTACCTCATTGCGCCTCTTTTTTTCTTTGCGTCATGTGCTGTTTGGGGAGGGTTTTTTGGAAGGGACATCCTGCGTGACACTGCAGTGCCACTCCTAGATGGGCCCGGTGTTTGTGTCGGCCACTAGGGTCGCTTATCTTTCTCACACAGTCAGCTACCTCATTGCGCCTCTTTTTTTCTTTGCGTCATGTGCTGTTTGGGGAGGGTTTTTTGGAAGGGACATCCTGCGTGACACTGCAGTGCCACTCCTAGATGGGCCCGGTGTTTGTGTCGGCCACTAGGGTCGCTTATCTTTCTCACACAGTCAGCTACCTCATTGCGCCTCTTTTTTTCTTTGCGTCATGTGCTGTTTGGGGAGGGTTTTTTGGAAGGGACATCCTGCGTGACACTGCAGTGCCACTCCTAGATGGGCCCGGTGTTTGTGTCGGCCACTAGGGTCGCTTATCTTTCTCACACAGTCAGCTACCTCATTGCGCCTCTTTTTTTCTTTGCGTCATGTGCTGTTTGGGGAGGGTTTTTTGGAAGGGCCATCCTGCGTGACACTGCAGAGCCACTCCTAGATGGGCCCGGTGTTTGTGTCGGCCACTAGGGTCGCTAATCTTACTCACACAGCTACCTCATTGCGCCTCTTTTTTTCTTTGCGTCATGTGCTGTTTGGGGAGGGTTTTTTGGAAGGGACATCCTGCGTGACACTGCAGTGCCACTCCTAGATGGGCCCGGTGTTTGTGTCGGCCACTAGGGTCGCTTATCTTACTCACACAGCGACCTCGGTGCAAATTTTAGGACTAAAAATAATATTGTGAGGTGTGATGTGTTCAGAATAGGCTGAAAATGAGTGTAAATTATGTTTTTTGAGGTTAATAATACTTTGGGATCAAAATTACCCCCAAATTCTATGATTTAAGCTGTTTTTTAGGGTTTTTTGAAAAAAACACCCGAATCCAAAACACACCCGAATCCGACAAAAAAAATTCGGTGAGGTTTTGCCAAAACGCGGTCGAACCCAAAACACGGCCGCGGAACCGAACCCAAAACCAAAACACAAAACCCGAAAAATTTCCGGCGCTCATCTCTAGTCTTTTTATGTGTGGTTTTATTTCCACAAAAATGAATCTCAATCGCACAATAATGCAATAGGATGCACAAGCAGATCCTGCTGATTAAAATGAAATGCAGCATGCGTTTTTACTCTCTAGCAGGTAATACGCAGCAGTCATAGTATTAGGAATTGGCTTGTCAGTGTATGTTAATGGAGGCCCCAGTTTACTTTCCCATCACCTCAGATAGCAAGATGGAGAAAATCCTCTGGCTTAAATTAATGTGGGCTCTACGCTGCAGGCTCAGCAGGGCCAAATGCAGGCCATTGCTGAGGCACAGGGAGAGAGAGAGAAATAAATTATTGTGGCTAGAGCACAGTTAGTGTCGACTGGGTGAACATGGGCCTGCCATGATGCAGAAGATGACACCCTCAGACGGTGTTGAGGCCTTTCTTTTGTCCTTTGAGTTGAGAAGACGGCAAATTGGCTTAAATGGCCAATGGATTAGTGAGTGTCAAAATTGGCTCCTTATTTGATGGGCAAAGCACAGAGAGCCTATGTGGATATGCCAGAGGACCAGGCCATGAATTATCAGCAACTTTAGACCACGATTCTAGTGCGGATAGGGGTGACATGGCCTGGGAAGGCACAAAGATATTACTACTGGTGATTTAGGCTGGGGTCTGCAGTGCATGCTCAGCTGGCCAACCTGGCAAAGTTAACGAAGAGCTGATTAGAGCCCAATTGAAATCCACCTGTCATAAACTTGGAGATTCTTCCAATTTACCATTATGTGTGGACCATAATCCAAAAGTTGCAAAAATGGGTTCTGTAGAGTGATCCACAGTCATTTGTGGGGCTTGTTATAGCCATTAACTGATATTAAGCCCTGGTAAATATGGCAAGAACTGATGGATTGTTCAGTGGGGTGACTAGGCCCCATGTTCCATGTTTGTTTAACCATGTCCTCATCCATGGGAAGCCCACTGCTGTTCTGGGTGCCTATCCTGATGCAGCAACAGGCGGTGTTGGTGTTAATGGATTCAGGCAGTGAAGTCATCTTGCTGTCCAGCAGTCTAGTTCCAGAGAGCCGAATAATCTGTCTACCATGAGTAAAAGTTTTATGCATACATGAGGCCACCAAGGAATATGACCATGACAATATTCCCATTACCATGAAAGGACAAATAGTGCAAGTGGTAGCAGCAATAGCAAGTGGGTAATTATACTCGACCGGATTGGTGTAGACATGCCAGCAACCGAATCACTGGCCAGACGTCTGACCCTACATGATCGTTTACTCACACTCCAAAACCGGAGGGAAAAATCAGGAAGCAGCAATATTTGGAGCATGGGTTTAAGGCTTTGGCTGCAATCAGACCAGCATTATGTTCCAGAAGACATTAGGAAGAAGGCCTGGTCAGAGAAAGATAATAGTAAACAGATACCTTGCCAGCTGGTGGAGAAGATTGGTTTCCTGTGTCCAGAACTGTAATATCACTTTGCTTGAGACTAATTAAAAGATTGTGCATTTGAGTATGCCTACAGATACAGTATGTTGTGAGAGTTAATGGAGTAAGGAAATCTGAAAGACCGTATGAGTGAGACCCATACTTTATAATAGAAAGGGACCTGTTATATAGGGTAGTGGTAGTACAAGAGAAAATAATCAGCTTTTGGTGCCACAGATACACATTTCTTTGGTGTTGGCAAGGCCTATATACACCCTAACGGACAGCAATTGGAAGAAGAAAAAACTCTCAATTGGGTACTCCAGAGGTTTTACTGGCCAGGCATCTGCATGGCAGTCAGGAGACACTGCCAAGCTTGTTCAGTCTGCCAACAGACTGTCCCTAAACTTGATCACTGAGTTTCCCCTGTATCTCTTCCTATTATCCCAGGTCCATTAGTAAAGCAACAATTACAGGAAGCACAGTGGTGGCAAAGGGGGGGTCATGACACCTTAGCCTCCATGTGCACCTTTAGTCCAGGTGACAAGGTGCTTGTCCTGGTACCTACCCAAGAGGTAAAATTGTGTGCACATGGGCAAGGCCCTTATTAAGTGATAGAGGCAGTAGAATTGGTAAATGATCAAGTACGGCAGATGGGTAGATTGCAAATAGAGCAATGGGTAGAGGAAGCATTTCCTCAGGAGAGTCTTCCACCAAGAAGGTTCCATCCCAGGTTCTACAGACCTTTCCATCCTCAACCACCACCTCAAGAGACCAGAGGGAGGTAACGGGAAATGAAAACTGTAGGCCTGATTCAGACTTGTATGCTAACCCAATGGTTAGCGAACAAGTCTGATGGTGGGAATACTGCATGTGCAGGACCTGTTCTGCAAATCTGCAGAACGGGTCCTGCATCCTCACATGCAGTGCCCCTTAAGCCCCAGCCTGATTGACAGACTGAGGGCATTTCAGGGCAAGGAAGAGGAGGCGAACACATCTGTATTACCTTTGTTTTGTGGAAGTGCCGAAGTCAGTGTCTGTGTCTGGATGCTGATTTACTGACCTCAGTTGTGGATCTGAGATAGAAATCTCAAACCCGCTCCTGCAAAGTGATCTGATGGTGCATCTTGAGATGCAACAGTGGATCACGAAAGCAGGTAAGCTTCTATTTACATCAGTTGCCTCCTGCTGCATTAGCAATATTAACTGTATGGTATTGCACAGCCCCTTCCCTGCGGCTGTGCAATATCGTACAACTCTGAAACAGGCCCTACACATGTGTACACTTGCATCTAGTCTTCCTGTATGTTACAGAGCTCTTCAAGTCATGCCATGCTGTAGTGTGACTCGGTAGCACCAAGCGTCTTTTTTCGTGCAAGTTTTTCCATTAAAATGAATCCTACTCGCAAAATGGACGAAAAAGCAGCTTTGCTTATTCTGTGTGTGACTGTGGCTGTTTTCCTAGAAAACACTGTAATGTACCATTTGGTATGCAGATACAGGTGCATTCGCAAACAGAATGCATGCCGTATATTGTTTTAATCAGCAGATTCTGCTTGTGTGTCTAATTTGCATAGCAATGCAAGTAATACATATTTTCTGCAAAACAAGACCTGTCAGCTCACTCACATCAGGCATATTGAGGCATTGAGGCATATTGAGGCAAGATATATGAGGACATATCTGCATATCTGATATAGGACCTCATTCTAAACTTCAGTACCAGCACAACGGCTCTTATTTCATCCTTGCAGTGGAACATAGAGCAAGAGCTCTATGTTCTAATGCCAATGCCTTGTCACGGAAATTTGTGCTTCCCACGACAGCCGTTTTGCCAAAGTTGACGAAGCTAAGAGAGGGGAAGTTGGGAAAAAAGAAAGGGTATGTATGCAAAGAGGGTACTGTGCTATGGTCCGATGTCCAGAACAGGAATTGCTCCCTAGAACAAGGAGGTGGTGACACCATGGGTGTATTTATAATTTCTAGCACACCCTGTGCCAGTAGATGAGACTTACCTGTCTGTCAGCAATGCAGAAATTTCCAGGTTTAGTTAATTTCTAAACACAAAATCTCAGACTTAAATGACATAATGGGACCTGTAATTGTACAGGAGCGAATGGATAACCACCTCTCATCAATATTAATACATTTAATTGTTACTATAGCATTCTTATAGACATATGTTCATTAGCATAATTTTATAAATACACAAACACACAAACAGAGATGTAATATTTTATGATTATTGTACTGATTTTTCAGATATCCGTTAAAGAAAAAAAAAAAAACAATAACAAGGGCTACCCCTGCCGAGTAACAGCAAAGAGAGGTGTCAGCATTGTTCAATTGTTTTTAAACTATGGGGGTAATTCAGAGTTGATCGTAGATGTGCTAAATTTATCACATCTGTGATCATTTACTCTGACATGCGGGGGGACACCCAGCACAGGGCTAGTCCGCCCCGCATGTCAGGCCCTCCCCCCTCCCCCCCACACAGGTCCAAAAGCATCACACGGCGGCGATGCTTTTGTACCTGACAAGTAGCTCCCTGCCAGTGCAGCTCTTGAGCGCTGGCAGGGAGCTACTGGCTGCGTACCACCCACACCCCAATGGTGCGGACATGCCTCCGTTGTCTGGACCGCGCCCCGCCAATGGCATTCTAATGCCGTTGGCATGCCCCCTCCCGCCCCACGACCGCCTCTGCCTGTCAATCAGACAGAGGCGATTGCAGCTAGTAAGATGCTGCTAGATCTCACTGGGCTCTCAGGGTGCTCTCGCGTAGTGCGGACGCTGCGCGTGCGCACTCCACACAGTAATTCAGACTGCGATCGCTGCCACTGCAGCGATCCAGTCTGAATTACCCCCCTATATGCATCTCATATTTAGCTCTGACATTTGTCAGCATCCTTAAATGGACACAGAAGCAGGGAAGAAGATTAGGTGTCAGTGGGGGTGATTCCGAGTTGTTCGCTCGTTGCCGAGTTGCGCTATACTGCGATTATCCGCTAACTGCGCATGCGCAATGTTCTCAGAGCGCATGCGCTTAGTTATTTTACACAAAAGTTAGGTATTTTACTCACGGCATAACAAAGCTTTTTCATCGCTGTGCTGATCGTAGTGTGATTGACAGGAAGTGGGTGTTTCTGGGCGGAAACTGGCCATTTTATGGGAGTGTGCGAAAAAACGCTGGCGTTTCTGGGAAAAACGCGGGAGTGTCTGAAGAAACGGGGGAGTGTCTGGACGAACGCTGGGTGTGTTTGTGACGTCAAACCAGGAACGAAACTGACTGAACTGATCGCTATTTGTGAGTAAGTCTCGAGCTGCTCAGAAACTGCTAAGAATTTTTTATTCGCAATTCTGCGAATCTCTCGTTCGCAATTCTGCTAAGCTAAGATACACTCCCAGTAGGCGGCGGCTTAGCGTGTGCAATGCTGCTAAAAGCAGCTAGCGAGCGAACAACTCGGAATCACCCCCAGTGTTCTGTGTTTCATTATATTCTGTGGGGCTGGTCTCTTCAAAGTGCTGCTGGGATTTCTAAGTGAGTTGGAAACAGTATAAAGGTGAGTTAGAATACAGATAAAGGTGAGTTTTATAATACACAATCAGGAACACACATTTACAGTACCATTAAACTTCTGGTGAGACTGCAAGGGGCTGTCCTTGTGAGTGAGTGAGAGGGTCTCTTACTTGGAGTAGCAGAGGGGCTGTGATTGTGCGGGTGTGAGGGGCATTTTTTTTTTTTTTTTGTCTTAGCAGGAGCTGGAAGCCGAGTGAAAAGGAGGAGTAGTGAGCTGGTACAACTGCAACTGCTAAGTGGAGTATAGGTGCCGCAGGTGAGAGCACTACGGCTGCATAAAAGTGAAGGACCAAGAACCGCACAAAGATAGATAAGTATAAGCCAGCTTAATTATTGTATAAGTGATATTGCTTGTCTTCTATTTTTTATTTTTGCTGCTTTTTCTTTGAGTGTAACAGGGAGTTAGACCTTGCAAACAATATGGGAGGGGCTGTGATTGAGGACCTCACTCAGTGCATGTCGTGCAAGATGTATGCACACCTGGAGCTACCGGCCCAGTGTGAATACATCTGCACGAGGTGTGTGCGAACTGTTGCCCTGGAAGCCCAGGTAACTGATCTAGAGCAAACAGTTACGCGACTGAGGGAGATTCACAATCTCGAGCGTAGTTTAGACAGAACGGTGGAGGAGTTGCGGGAGGGGTCACTGGTAGAAGAGGATGATGATCAGGTAGCCAGTTGGGTCACAGTTAGAAGGAAGAATAAGAGGGGGAGGCACGACATCTCCAAACTATCAAACCCGAACAAATTTGCCCGATTGGACGAGGAATCGGAGGATGATAGCGAAGAAATGACGGTGCCGGAGGAGACTGCTCCCTCTAGCATCCAGAGGTGCGGTCCCTCTGGCGCGGTTGGGATAAAAGATAGAGAGGTACCTAGTCAAATGGTGGTGGTAGGGGATTCTATCATCAGGAAGGCAGATAGGGCAATCTGCTACCGGGACCGTGATCGCCGTACAGTCTGTTGTCTCCCGGGTGCTCGGGTACGGCACATCGCGGACCGGGTAGATAGATTGTTGGGAGGGGCTGGCAAAGACCCGGCGGTCTTGGTGCACGTTGGCACCAATGACAAAGTTAGCGGAAGGTGGGATGTCCTTAAGAAAGACTATAGGGACTTAGGAAAGAAACTGAGGGCAAGGACATCTAAGGTAATATTCTCGGAATTATTACCCGTGCCACGCGCTAGTCCAGGGAGGCAGAGGGAGATTAGGGAGGTAAATGTGTGGCTTAGGGATTGGTGCAGGAAAGAGGGGTTTGTGTTCCTGGAACACTGGGCGGACTTCTCAGTCAGACGCCATCTCTTTTGTCGTGACGGATTGCACCTGACTGAGGAGGGGGCAGCGGTGCTGGGGGGAAGGATGGTTAGAAGGTTGGAGGAGATTTTAAACTAGGAGCCTGGGGGGAGGGTTTAGCTAAAAACTACGGGTCATGCAGTGAGAATAGTGGGGATGGCGGTAGTAAACAAAATGGGGGAGAAGATGGGGGGAGGGTAAGAGCAGGCGGTAAGGTTACTAACATGGGTACTAAAAGGGATTTTACCAAAGCACTAACCAATGACGATTACAGGTCATCCTTGCCACATAAGGTGAAAGATGTCCCTAATGCAAGGGAAAATACTTATCTTAGTTGTATGTATGTAAACGCCAGAAGCATTACTGGTAAAAAGGGTGAACTAGAAATACTTGCAGCAAGCAAACAGTATGATATTATAGGCATTACTGAAACTTGGTGGGATGAATCTCATGATTGGACAGTCAATCTAGAGGGCTATACACTGTTTAGGAGAGACAGACTAAATAAAAAGGGTGGAGGGGTGTGTCTGTACGTAAAGCCGTTTTTAAAACCTAATATATGGGAAGATACTCAGGAGGGTACTGTAGACACTGTTGAGACACTATGGGTAGAAATTGCATGCGGGGAAAAAGGTACAAAAAAGTTAGTATTGGGTGTATGCTATAGGCCGCCTGGTATCAACGCATCTGATGATGAATTGTTACTAAAGCAAATTGAAAAAGCAGCAGGAGTAGGAGACATAGTAGTGATGGGAGATTTTAACTATCCAGAGATAAACTGGAAAAACGATTCATGTGATACTGCTAGGGGCAGTATGTTTTTAAACACACTAAATGATAACTACCTAGTCCAACTAATTGAGGGACCAACTAGGTACAATGCAATCTTAGACCTGGTATTAACAAACAATCAGGATTTGGTATCGGGTATTATAGTAGGGGAACCCATAGGAAACAGCGACCATAATATGGTCACATTCAATATCAGTTTCTACAAACAGCCCTATACTGGCTCAACTAGGACTTTAAATTTTAGCAAAGCTAATTTTGAAATGATGAGGGTATTTTTCAGGGATATTGAATGGGAAGGTTTATTTTTAGGAAAAAATACTACGGAGAAATGGGAGGTACTAAAATTCCTGCTAGCTAAAAATACACTCAAATATATTCCTATGAGTAGCAAAAAAGGGAATAAAAATCATAAACCGATGTGGCTTAACAAAAAGATTAAGGAACTTATGGGCAAGAAAAGGCGAGCATTTAAAAAATACAAATCTGACGGGGAAGCAGAGTCATTTCAGCACTATAAGGAATGTAACAAAAATTGCAAAAAGGAAATAAGAGCGGCTAAAGTAGAAACTGAAAAACTAGTAGCAAAGGAAAGCAAAGCAAATCCCAAAAAATTCTTTAAATACATCAATAGCAAGAGATTAAAAAAGGAGAGTATAGGCCCTTTGAAGGACACGTTGGGAGTCTTAAGCAAAAATGATAATGACATAGCGGACACACTAAATGAGTTTTTTTCAACAGTATTCACTAGAGAGGACCCATTTCAGGGACTGACACACAATCTCAATAAGGACAATATCACACTGATAGGTACTTATTTAAGCGAGGAAGTAGTCTGTCACCGATTAAAACATTTAAAGATTAATAAATCACCAGGGCCCGATGGTATTCATCCAAGGGTTCTAATGGAGCTTCACTCTGAACTGGCAAAACCGCTATCTCTGATCTTTGAGGATTCAGTTATATCAGGTATGGTTCCCAAAGACTGGCGTATAGCGGAAGTAGTGCCTATATTCAAAAAGGGAAGTAAAGCTGAACCAGGTAATTATAGACCAGTTAGTCTTACATCTATAGTGGGGAAAGTATTGGAAGGTATTCTAAGAGATAGTATTCAGAAGTTCCTTGAAACCAATAAGGTCATTAAAAGGAATCAACATGGGTTTATGAAGGACAGATCCTGTCAAACCAACTTACTTGGCTTTTATGAAACAGTAAGCGCAAACCTAGATCAGGGTAAAGACGTGGATGTAATCTTTTTAGACTTTGCCAAAGCATTTGATACTGTACCACACATGAGACTTATATACAAGCTACAAGAATCAGGGCTAGGAAGCACAATATGCACTTGGGTCAAAAACTGGTTAGATAATAGGAAGCAGCGCGTTGTGGTTAATGGATATTTTTCAACTTGGACTGAAGTACTAAGTGGTGTGCCGCAAGGCTCAGTATTAGGACCGCTATTGTTCAATATTTTCATTAACGACCTAACAGAAGGTCTAGAGAGCATGGTGTCAATTTTTGCAGATGATACCAAATTGTGTAAGGCTATAAATACAGAGGAGGATGCCGAGTCTCTTCAGAACGACTTAGTTAAATTAGAAGCATGGGCAGCCAAATGGAGAATGCGCTTCAACACAGACAAGTGTAAGGTAATGCACTGTGGTAACAAGAACAAAAATTACACCTACCTACTAAATGGGGTAAAACTAGGGGATTCTGTACTGGAAAAGGACTTAGGTGTCCTCATAGATAGCAAGCTAAGCAGTAGTACCCAAAGTAGGACTGCAGCAAAGAAGGCTAATAAGATATTAGCATGCATAAAACGGGGTATTGATGCTAGGGACGAGAGTATTATACTCCCATTATATAAATCACTAGTGAGGCCACACCTTGAATACTGTGTACAGTTCTGGGCACCGTACTACAAAAAGGATATCCTGGAGCTTGAAAAGGTACAAAGGAGGGCGACCAAACTAATTAAGGGCATGGAGACGATGGAATACAAGGAAAGGCTTGAAAGACTAGGCATGTTTACATTGGAAAAGCGGAGACTAAGAGGGGATATGATCAACATCTACAAATATATAAGGGGACAGTACACAGAGCTTGCGCGGGACCTGTTTTTGGTTAGATCAACACAGAGGACTCGTGGACACTCGCTCAGGTTAGAGGAGAGGAGATTCCGCACAATACGGCGTAAAGGCTTTTTCACGGTAAGGACAATACGTGTTTGGAATTCCCTGCCCGAGGGAGTTGTAATGGCGGAATCTGTCAACACCTTTAAGAATGGGTTAGACAAATTCCTATTGGATAAGGATATCCAGGGGTATGGTGCATAGTCATGCATTATAGTCACTATTTAGTCAAATCATCATGCAGAGGACACCACAAATAGGTTGAACTCGATGGACAATTGTCTTTTTTCAACCTCAGATACTATGTTACTATGTTACTATCTCAAGCTGCAGCTGTCATAAAGAGCTAATTAAAACATTTCTTAGTAGGAAGATGAAGCAGAAGGATACAAATCTTGTCTCCTGGGACTCCTGTATTTATACATTTAGCATTTTTATATGTGAGAAAGTATTGACATTGAAATAGTACTTTGGTGTCTTCCATGTTGTGAGCAGATGAATTCACTACCTCAAACTACTGTAGGTATGGGGGTCATTCCAAGTTGATCGTAGCTGTGCTAAATTTAGCACAGCTACGATCATCTTCCCTGACATGCGGGGGAACGCCCAGCACAGGGCTAGTCCACCCAGCATGTCAGTCCGGCCCCCCCTGCACAAATACAAAAGCATCGCACAGCGGAGATGCTTTTGTATTTCTGGAGTAACTCTTGGCCAGCGCAGCTCCTGCAGCTGGCCGGGAGTTGTTCGTTGCTGCCGCTGGCCGCAGCGGCTGGCGTGAGACGTCATGCAGCCACCACGGACCGCCCCCCCCCCCCCCCCCCTTTGGTCCGGCCACGCCTGCGTTGGCCGGACCGCTCCCCCTAAACGGCAGCTTAACGCCGCCATCCACGCCCTCCCACCCAGCGACCGCCTCTATCTCAAAGGCAATCGCTAGGCAACGACAACTGCCATGCACCACCGCACTGTGGCACCGGCGCATGCGCAGTTCCGACCCGATTGCTGCGCTGCGACAAACTGCAGTGAGCGATCAGGTCGGAATGACCCCCATGGTGCCTCCATGGTCATTATGACATTAAGCTGCTACACAAGGGGTTAATGATGGGTGTGGATCATAGGGTCGACCATTATTGGTCGACAGTGACTAGGTTGACACCTGAAATAGGTTGGCACAGTCATTAGGTCGACATGAACAAAGTTGACATGGAAAAGGTCGACATGGGTTGTTGTTTTTTTGTGTTTTTTTGGTGTCGTTTTTTTCATGTGACCGGGAACCCCAATTAGTGCACCACGTCCCCTTGCCATGCTTCGGGCAAGGTTCCTCGCTCCACTACCGCTGTGCTCGGCACAGGATACTATTCCCAATCATAGTCCACGTGGATAGTAAAGTAGGAAAAGGTTAAAAAAATTAAAATAATGTGATAAACTCATGTCAACCCTTTTACATGTCGACCTAGTGACCATTTAGACCTAATGAGTGTCGACCTAAGTGCAGTCGACCTAAAGACCGGATCCTGTTAATGACAGTGTGTATGTGACTCTTGCTATATTCTGGTCATCTGTATAGGTCTCTGTACTGCTCAGAAATAGCTAAGCCTTGATAAGAAGATACTGTATGCAGAACATTACTCATTACATCAACTTACTTTATGACTTGTTGAATTCGTAAGTAATTGTAAAACATTTACTGATCATGCATTAATTTTGTGAAAGTTGTTATTGTGCAGAAAGTTGCAATTATGCTGATAGATGCAGTAAATGGTTTTGTGCATAAACAACTTGTATATGGCCTTGTTGTTTCTCTGACGTCCTAGTGGATGCTGGGAACTCCGTAAGGACCATGGGGAATAGCGGCTCCGCAGGAGACTGGGCACAACTAAAGAAAGCTTTAGGACTACCTGGTGTGCACTGGCTCCTCCCTCCATGACCCTCCTCCAGACCTCTGTTAGAATCTTGTGCCCGGCTGAGCTGGATGCACACTAGGGGCTCTCCTGAGCTCCTAGAAAAGAAAGTATATTTTAGGTTTTTTATTTTCAGTGAGATCTGCTGGCAACAGACTCACTGCTACGAGGGACTAAGGGGAGAAGAAGCGAACCTACCTGATTGGAGCTAGTTTGGGCTTCTTAGGCTACTGGACACCATTAGCTCCAGAGGGATCGAATACAGGACCCGACCTCGATCGTTCGGTCCCGGAGCCGCGCCGCCGTCCCCCTTACAGAGCCAGAAGCATGAAGATGGTCCTGAAAATCGGCGGCAGAAGACTTCGGTCTTCAACAAGGTAGCGCACAGCACTGCAGCTGTGCGCCATTGCTCCTCATGCACACCTCACACTCCGGTCACTGATGGGTGCAGGGCGCTGGGGGGGGGGGGGCGCCCTGAGCAGCAATATTAACACCTTGGCTGGCAAATGAATCACAATATATAGTCCTAGAGGCTATATATGTGAAAAATACCCCTGCCAGAGATCCATAAAAAGCGGGAGAAAGTCTGCCGAAAAAGGGGCGGGGCTATCTCCCTCAGCACACTGGCGCCATTTTCTCTTCACAGTGCAGCTGGAAGACAGCTCCCCAGGCTCTCCCCTGTAGTTTTCAGGCTCAAAGGGTTAAAAAGAGAGGGGGGGCACTAAATTCAGGTGCAAAATTGTGTATTATAGCAGCTATAAGGGAAAAATCACTGTGAGAAGTGTGAATCCCTGTATTATATAGTGCTTTGGTGTGTGCTGGCATACTCTCTCTCTGTCTCCCCAAAGGACTTTGTGGGGTCCTGTCCTCAGTCAGAGCATTCCCTGTGTGTGTGCGGTGTGTCGGTACGGCTGTGTCGACATGTTTGATGAGGAAGGTTACGTGGAAGGCGGAGCAGATGCCGATAAATGTGATGTCGCCCCCTGTGGGGCCGACACCAGAGTGGATGGATAGGTGGAAGGTATTAACCGACAGTGTCAACTCCTTACATAAAAGGCTGGATGACGTAACAGCTGTGGGACAGCCGGCTTCTCAGCCCGCGCCTGCCCAGGCGTCTCAAAGGCCATCAGGGGCTCAAAAAACACCCGCTACCTCAGATGGCAGACACAGATGTCGACACGGAGTCTGACTCCAGTGTCGACGAGGTTGAGACATATACACAATCTACTAGGAACATCCGTTGCATGATCTCGGCAATGTAAAATGTGTTACACATTTCTGACATTAACCCAGGTACCACAAAAAAGGGGTTTTATGTTTGGGGAGAAAAAGCAGCCAGTGTTTTGTTCCCCCATCAGATGAGTGAATGAAGTGTGTGAAGAAGCGTGGGTTCCCCCGATAAGAAACTGGCAATTTCTAAAAAGTTACTGATGGCGTACCCTTTCCCGCCAGAGGATAGGTCACGTTGGGAGATATCCCCTAGGGTGGATAAGGCGCTCACACGTTTGTCAAAAAAGGTGGCACTGCCGTCTTAGAATACGGCCACTTTGAAGGAGCCTGCTGATAAAAAGCAGGAGGCTATCCTGAAGTCTGTATATACACACTCAGGTACTATACTGAGACCTGCAATTGCCTCAGCATGGATAGTGCTGCTGCAGCGTGGTCTATTACCCTGTCAGGACAGGGATACTATTTGCTACCCATAGAGCATATTAAAGATGTCGTCTTATATATGAGGGATGCACAGAGGGATATTTGCCGGCTGGCATCCAGAATTAATGCAATGTCCATTCTGCCAGGAGGGTATTAGGGACCCGGCAGTGGACAGGCGATGCTGACTTTAGAAGGCACATGAAGATTCTGCCTTATAAGGGTGAGGAATTGTTTGGGGATGGTCTCTGGGACCTCGTATCCACAGCAACAGCTGGGGGAAAAAAAAAATTACCTCAAGTTTCCTCACAGCCTAAGAAAGCACCGTATTATAAGGTACAGTCCTTTCGGCTTCAGAAAAGCAAGCGGGTTAAAGGCGCTTCCTTTCTGCTCAGAGACAAGGGAAGAGGGAAAAAGCTGCACCAGACAGCCAGTTCCCAGGATCAAAAATCTTCCCCCGCTTCCTCTGAGTCCACCGCATGACGCTGGGGCTCCACAGGTGGAGCCAGGTGCGGTGGGGGCGCGTCTCGGGAACTTCAGCGACCAGTGGGCTCGCTCACAGGTGGATCCCTGGGTTCTGCAAGTAGTATCACAGGGATACAAGCTGGAGTTTCGGGGCGACTCCCCCTCGCCGTTACCTCAAATCTGCCTTGCCTGCTGCCCTCGAGGAGAGGTAGTACTGGCGGCAATTCACAAGCTGTACTTCCAGCAGGTGATAATCACGGTACCCCTCCTTCAACAAGGCCGGGGTTACTATTCCACAATGTTTGTGGTACCGAAACCAGACGGTTCGGTGAGACCCATTCTAAAATTGAAATCCTTGAACACTTATATACGAAGGTTCAAGTTCAAAATGGAATCGCTCAGGGCGGTTATTGCAAGCCTGGACGAAGGAGATTACATGGTATCACTGGACATCAAGGATGCTTACCTGCATGTCCCCATTTACCCTCCTCACCAGGAGTACCTCAAAATTGTGGTACAGGACTGTCATTACCAATTCCAGACGTTGCCGTTGGTCTGTCCCCGGCACCGAGGGTATTTACCAAGGTAATGGCCGAAATGATGATACTCCTTCAAAAAAAAGGGAGTTATAATTATCCCGTACTTGGACGATCTCCTTATAAAGGCGAGGTCCAGGGAGCAGTTGTTCGTCGGAGTAGCACTATCTCGGGAAGTGCTACAACAGCACGGCTGGATTCTGAATAGTCCAAAGTCGCAGCTGGTTCCTACGACGCGTCTACTGTTCCTGGGTATGGTTCTGGACACAGAACAGGAAAAAGGGTTTCTCCCGGAGGAGAAGGCCAAGGAGTTGTCATCTCTAGTCAGAGACCTCCTAATACAAATACAGGTGTCGGTGCATCAATGCACGCGAGTCCTGGGAAAGATGGTAGCTTCTTACGAAGAAATTCCATTCGGTAGGTTCCATGCAAGGATCTTCCAGTGGGATCTGTTGGACAAGTGGTCCGGGTCGCATCTTTAGATGCATCGGCTGATAACCCTGTCTCCAAGGGCCAGGGTGTCGCAGTTGTGGTGGCTGCAGAGTGCTCATCTTCTAGAGGGCCGCAGATTCGGCATACAGGACTGGGTCCTGGTGACCACGGATGCCAGCCTTCGAGGCTGGGGGGCAGTCACACAGGGAAGAAACTTCCAAGGACTATGGTCGAGTCAGGAGACTTCCCTACACATAAATATTCTGGGACTAAGGGCCATTCACAATGCCCTAAGTCAGGCTAGACCCTGCTTCAACACCAGCTGGTGCTGATCCAGTCAGACAACATCACAGCGGTCGCCCATGAAAACCAGCAGGGCGGCACAAGAAGCAGGATGGTGATGGCAGAAGCCACAAGGATTTTCCGATGGGCGGAAAATCATGTGTTAGCACTGTCAGCAGTGTTCATTCCCGGAGTGGACATCTGGGAAGCAGACTTTCTCAGCAGGCACGACCTCCACCCGGGAGAGTGGGGACTTCATCCAGAAGTCTTCAAAATGATTGTACACCATTGGGAAAGGCCACAGGTGGACATGATGGCGTCCCGCCTCAACAAAAAGCTAAAAAGATATTGCGCCAGGTCAAGGGACCCTCAGGCGATAGCTGTGGACGCTCTGGTAACACCGTGGGTGTACCAGTCGGTGTATGTGTTCCTTCCTTTGCCTCTCATACCCAAGGTATTGAGAATACTAAGAAGGAGAGGAGTAAGAACTATACTCGTGGTTCCGGATTGGCCAAGAAGAGCTTGGTACCCAGAACTTCAAGAAATGATCTCAGAGGACCCATGGCCTCTGCCGCTCAGACAGGACCTGCTGCAGCAGAGGCCCTGCCTGTTCCAAGACTTACCACGGCTGTGTTTGACGGCTTGGCGGTTGAACACCGGATCCTAAAGGAAAAAGGCATTCCGGAGGAAGTCATTCCTACGCTGATTAAGGCTAGGAAAGATGTGATCGCAAAATATTATCACCGCATATGGCAAAAATATGTTGCTGGGTGTGAGGCCAGGAAGGCCCCAACGGAGGAATTTCAACTGGGTCGATTTCTGCACTTCCTACAGTCAGGAGTGACTACGGGCCTAAAATTGGGTTACGTTAAGGTCCAGATTTCGGCTCTGTACATTTTCTTCCAAAAAGAATTGGCTTCAGTGCGTGAAGTTCAGACTTTCGTTAAGGGAGTGCTGCATATTCAGCCCCCGTTTGTGCCTCTAGTGGCACCGTGGGATCTCAACGTGGTGTTGGATTTCCTGAAGTCGCATTGGGTTGAGCCACTTAAATCCGTAGAGCTAAAATACCTCACGTGGAAAGTGGTCATGCTGTTGCCTTGGTGTCGGCCAGGCGTGTATCAGAATTGACGGTTTTGTCATGCAAAAGCCCTTATCTGATTTTCATATGGATAGGGCGGAATTGAGGACTCGTTCCCAATTCCTTCCTAAGGTGGTATCAGCTTTTCATGTGAACCAACCTATTGTGGTGCCTGCGGCTACGTGGGACTTGGAGGACTCCAAGTTACTGGACGTAGTCAGGGCCCGGAAAATATATGTTTCCAGGACGGCTGGAGTCAGGAAAACTGGCTCGCTATTTATCCTGTATGCACCCAACAAGGTGGGTGCTCCTGCTTCTAAGCAGTCTATTGCTCGCTGGATCTGTAGCACGATTCAACTTGCACATTCTGCTGCTGGACTGCCGCACCCTAAATCTGTAAAAGCCCATTCCACGAGGAAAGTGGGCTCTTCCTGGGCGGCTGCCCGAGGGGTCTCGGCTTTACAACTTTGCCGAGCTGTTACTTGGTCGGGTTCAAACATTTTTGCAAAAGTCTACAAGTTTGATACCCTGGCTGAGGAGGACCTTGAGTTTGCTCATTCGGTGCTGCAGAGTCATCCGCACTCTCCCGCCCGTTTGGGAGCTTTGGTATAATCCCCATGGTCCTTACGGAGTTCCCAGCATCCACTAGGACGTCAGAGAAAATAAGATTTTACTCACCGGTAAATCTATTTCTCGTAGTCCGTAGTGGATGCTGGGCGCCCGTCCCAAGTGCGGATTGTCTGCAATACTTGTATATAGTTATTGCCTAACTAAAGGGTTATTGTTATGAGCCATCTGTTAGTGAGGCTCAGATATATTTCATACTGTTAACTGGGTATAATATCACGAGTTATACGGTGTGGCTGGTATGAGTCTTACCCTGGATTCCAAATCCTTTCCTTATTGTGTCAGCTCTTCCGGGCACAGTATCCTAACTGAGGTCTGGAGGAGGGTCATGGAGGGAGGAGCCTGTGCACACCAGGTAGTCCTAAAGCTTTCTTTAGTTGTGCCCAGTCTCCTGCGGAGCCGCTATTCCCCATGGTCCTTACGGAGTTCCCAGCATCCACTACGGACTACGAGAAATAGATTTACCGGTGAGTAAAATCTTATTTTTGCCAGATAGAGTGCTAAAGCATTATTCTTCATATTAACCACTTAACTGGCAATTTTGCTTTTTCACATCCACATGCCAGAATGGATTCAGTATGATATCCTGATTGATGGGATGCCAGAGTCAGAATACCAACAGCGGCATCCCGACCATCAGAATACCGACAGCAACCCAGAAAGTACCCTAACCCTCCCCCGTCCCCTACCCTAACCCTATCCCTCCCTTGTGGATGCCTAACCTTAAGCCTCCCCAGTGGTGCCTAACCCTAACCCTCCCCAGTGGTGCCTAACCCTACCCAGTGATGTCCAAACCTAAACCTCCCTTCCCCACTGTCTAAATCTAACACTCCCCACTTGGTGCCTAACCCTAACCTCCCCTTGTAAGTGCCTAACTCCCTGTCCCTGGGACACCGTACCCTTCCCGTCCCTGCACCCTAACCCTAACCCCCCTTCTAATGCCTAAACCTAACTTCCCACCCCCACGGCAGGATGCAAGCGCATCCCGCTGAAAGAATGATCAGGATTCTGGGTGTCAGTATTTTGACGCCGGGATCCCGACCCCCATCAGTATTTAGGCCCCGGGCTTATGCAATCAGTCGGGATTCCGGCATTGGTATTTTAGATTGCCGGGATCCCATCTAGCGGCATTTTAACTGCATCCCACCAGAGTCCCGCTTTATTCTCTTCTTCCCCAGCCTATCCAGCATGTCACTAAAACAAAATAAAAACTTATTATACTTATTATTTATTAATAGACGATTCCACCCAGTCCATAGTGAACAGGAAGAGCAGTATAGAGGTAGCCATCGGGAGGGTAGGAGGAGTAGCATGGATCCATTGCTGGAGAATAGATTTTCTTCCAAGAGCTGAAAGAAGTACTGCCAGTTTTTTATCTGAAGAAGGAATGTTTGACTGATCAAGAAGGTGTACAAAGAGAGCCCAAGGGGCGGTGCAAGTGAAGTGTATACCCTGCTCAGAAGAACTATATGCCTGCAGCTCACTCCAAAAGGTTTGTACGTGGGGGCAGTGCCAGAAACAGTGCATAATGTCAGCTACTGGTGGAGAACATTTCATGCATTTTGCTGAGTCGGAAAGGCCCATTAAATGACTTCTTTTCGGAGATATGTAAGCCCTGTGCAAAATCTTGTTTGACATTTCTTGATAGATACTTGCTGGGAGAAGCTTCAGAGAAGTGGTAAAACTATTCATCACCATTTCAGGGGACATGGAAGGTATTTGAGAAGACCGTTTTTGGAGGGGGGCTAGGTTGGAAACAGGTGCGATACCTGTGCGGATGGTGATGGTGGATATGGAATATGTGCCGGAATGCAAAAGCGTATCCAAAGGGTTAAGGAAGTCCGGTTTTATAGAACAGACTGTATGTAATGAGAGGCTTGGAAGTAGTAGAATCCGTAAAGGGGGCTGATATTATATTTGGTTATTGCTTCAGCAAAAGTGAGTGGTCTATGAAGGGGATTTAGGAGATTGCGTATGTGTGTAATCCCTGCAGAGTGCCAGACAGTAAAAGGAAAGGAAGCCTGACCATTCTGAAAGTCTAAATTACCAGTAAGAGGAAGGAATAGCGAATGAGAGTAGTGTAAATTCAGTGATTTCCTAGACATTCACCATGCTTTAATTGTGGACGTCAGGAGTAGACTGCCAAAATAAGGTAATTTCAATGTAGTGTTATTGGCATGTAGAATATAGCTTAGGGATGGGGGGGGGCGCAAAGTTGGGAGTCCAGTGACGAGTCAGTGAAGACATTTGTGTCCCTAAGCCAGTCCATAGCAAAACGGAGGAGGCATGCCTTATTGTATTGCTCTATGTCCGGCAGATTCAGCCCTCCACTCTCTACTGTCTGAGACAGTTTGAGAAAACTAATTCTAGGCCGTTTATTTGACCATATGAATTTAGTAGTGATGAGCGGGTTCGGTTCCTCGGAAACCGAACCCCCCCGAACTTCACCCATTTTACACGGGTCCAAGGCATACTCAGATTCTCCCGTATGGCTCGGTTAATCCGAGCGCGCCCGAACGTCATCATCCCGCTGTCAGAATCTCGCGAGATTCGGATTCTATATAAGGAGCCGCGCGTCGCCGCCATTTTCACTCGTGCATTGGAAATGTTAGGGAGAGGATGTGGCTGGCGTCCTCTCCGTTTATTAATGTTGCTGCAAATATTTGTGCTTATTGCTTAATTGTGGGGACTGGGGAGCAGCTGTATTATATAGGAGGAGTACAGTGCAGAGTTTTGCTGATCAGTGACCACCAGTTTTATCCGTTCTCTGCCTTAAAAACGCTCCATATCTGTGCTCAGTGTGCTGCATATATCTGTGCTCACACTGCTTTATTGTGGGTACTGGGGACCAGCAGTATTATATAGGAGGAGTACAGTGCAGAGTTTTGCTGACAGTGACCACCAGTATATATAGCAGAACGGTACGGAAGGCCACTGCTCTACCTACCTCTGTGTCGTCAAGTATACTATCCATCTAGATTCTATACCTGTGGTGCATTTTAGTTTTGCAGTTTGCTGACAGTGACCACCAGTATATATAGCAGTACGGTACGGAAGGCCACTGCTCTACCTACCTCTGTGTCGTCAAGTATACTATCCATCTAGATTCTATACCTGTGGTGCATTTTAGTTTTGCAGTTTGCTGACAGTGACCACCAGTATATATAGCAGTACGGTACGGAAGGCCACTGCTCTACCTACCTCTGTGTCGTCAAGTATACTATCCATCTAGATTCTATACCTGTGGTGCATTTTAGTTTTGCAGTTTGCTGACAGTGACCACCAGTATATATAGCAGTACGGTACGGAAGGCCACTGCTCTATCTACCTCTGTGTCGTCAAGTATACTATCCATCTAGATTCTATACATGTGGTGCATTTTAGTTTTGCAGTTTGCTGACAGTGACCACCAGTATATATAGCAGTACGGTAAGGAAAGCCACTGCTCTACCTACCTCTGTGTCGTCAAGTATACTATCCATCCATACCTGTGGTGCATTTCAGTTGTGCGCAGTATATATAGTAGTAGGCCATTGCTATTGATACTGGCATATAATTCCACACATTAAAAAATGGAGAACAAAAATGTGGAGGGTAAAATAGGGAAAGATCAAGATCCACTTCCACCTCGTGCTGAAGCTGCTGCCACTAGTCATGGCCGAGACGATGAAATGCCATCAACGTCGTCTGCCAAGGCCGATGCCCAATGTCATAGTAGAGAGCATGTAAAATCCAAAAAACAAAAGTTCAGTAAAATGACCCAAAAATCAAAATTAAAAGCGTCTGAGGAGAAGCGTAAACTTGCCAATATGCCATTTACGACACGGAGTGGTAAGGAACGGCTGAGGCCCTGGCCTATGTTCATGGCTAGTGGTTCAGCTTCACATGAGGATGGAAGCACTCATCCTCTCGCTAGAAAACTGCAGTGCTACTCCTAGATGGGCCAGGTGTTTGTGTCGGCCACTTGTGTCGCTTAGCTTAGTCACACAGCGACCTTGGTGCGCCTCTTTTTTTCTTTGCATCATGTGCTGTTTGGGGACTATTTTTTTGAAGTGCCATCCTGTCTGACACTGCAGTGCCACTCCTAGATGGGCCAGGTGTTTGTGTCGGCCACTTGTGTCGCTTAGCTTAGTCACACAGCGACCTTGGTGCGCCTCTTTTTTTCTTTGCATCATGTGCTGTTCGGGGACAATTTTTTTGAAATGCCATCCTGTCTGACACTGCAGTGCCACTCCTAGATGGGCCAGGTGTTTGTGTCGGCCACTTGTGTCGCTTAGCTTAGTCACACAGCGACCTTGGTGCGCGTCTTTTTTTCTTTGCATCATGTGCTGTTTGGGGACAATTTTTTTGAAGTGCCATCCTGTCTGACACTGCAGTGCCACTCCTAGATGGGCCAGGTGTTTGTGTCGGCCACTTGTGTCGCTTAGCTTAGTCACACAGCGACCTTGGTGCGCCTCTTTTTTTCTTTGCATCATGTGCTGTTTGGGGACTATTTTTTTGAAGTGCCATCCTGCCTGACACTGCAGTGCCACTCCTAGATGGGCCAGGTGTTTGTGTCGGCCACTTGTGTCTCTTAGCTTAGCCATCCAGCGACCTCGGTGCAAATTTTAGGACTAAAAATAATATTGTGAGGTGTTCAGAATAGACTAAAAATGAGTGTAAATTATGGTTATTAAGGATAATAATACTATGGGATCAAAATGACCCCCAAATTCTATGATTTCAGCTGTTTTTGAGGGTTTTTTGTAAAAAAAACACCCGAATCCAAAACACACCCGAATCCGACAAAAAAATTTCAGGGAGGTTTTGGCAAAACGTGTCCGAATCCAAAACACGGCCGCGGAACCGAATCCAAAACCAAAACACAATACCCGAAAAATTTCCGGTGCACATCTCTAGAATTTAGAGATATGTGAGTTGAGGAGAGAAAGATCAGATTTTGTGAGAAGAATAGGAACCATCTGGAGGACATAGAGCAATTTTGGGAAACTGGCCATCTTAATACAGCGACCTAGTAGATCGATTGGTAAATTTCGCCAGAGACACAGTTCAGTTTGAATTTTAGTGAGAACAGGGTGGATGTTGTAGGAATAGTGGAGGTAAGGAGCAGATGGCAATAAAACACCAAGATAGGTGATGTGGGTAGGAGCCCATCGAAATGGAAAAGGGGTGTCCCATCCCAGAGTAGACACAGAAGGAGAAAGAAAATACTTTTGTGGGTGCACTCTTTGTATCAAAAGGAAATCAATGAGAGTAATGAATCATGAAGAGAATATAAAATTAATTAAGTTTTATTAAATTCCTAGTAAAATATATCGGTAGTTTGGTTGATTAAAGATAACACAATTAATGATAATGCCAAAAATTAACAATAAAGGTTAGTGAAAAAGATCAATCTGTGAACCTACTATATGCAGTATAATTTTCAATTAATTATCAAAGCATGGCAGACAGTAGTGATTTGTAAATTTTCACTAACCTTTATTGTTAATTTTTGGTATTATCATTAAGTGTGTTATCTTTAATCAACCAAACTACCAATATAATTTACTAGGAATTTAATAAAACTTAATTAATTTTATATTCTCTTCATGATTCATTACTCTCATTGATTTCCTTTTGATACAAAGAGTGCACCCACAAAAGAGTCTTTTCTTTCTCCTTCTGTGTCTATAAAGCTTTATACTGACTCAGGGTGCACCACCAAATGTAGATCTGTTAGAAAATATAATTTTCTCAGATTCCATTATTCTATCTTGGTATTTTGAATTCACAATCATGTTTAGCCTGTGCGGTATACTCCCCTTCCTAAACACCCATCCCAGAGTAGCCTGACTGAATATGGCTAGGGCTTCCGATTTGTCATAATTAATGGAAAAGCCAGCAAAGGAAGAGAAGCACGTTATAGCGTCCTGTAATGCTGTAACAGATTGCTTAGGGTTAGAGTTAAAAAGAAGGATGTATGATTTTTAATTCTTGAGTGCCTATTTTTTATACCCTGGAAAAAAGAGAGATTAACAATATACCGCAAAAAGGGCTCTAAAGCTAGGTTGAAGAGAAGGGGAGAAAGAGGGCATCCCTGTCTAGTTCCTCTTTCAAGAGTAAAGGGAGCTGAGGAGATATATTTTTCCATCACCTGCGCAGTAGGGTTGGTAAAAAGGGAATCGACAAGGTTACAAAATTTCTCTCTGAAACACTGATAATGTAATCTCTGTCAAGATGAGACCAAGCAATCTTGTCAAAGGCCTTTTCAGCGTCAAGGTTAATGAGAATGTTCTTCACAATGTTGTGAGTGTAAGAGTAGGTAATGGCAGCTAAGGCAGCTCTAATACTTCTCACCAATTGTCTATGTTTAATGAATCCCAACTGTGCAGGTGAGATAATGCGGGAGAGACATGGTTGCAAATGATTAGCCAATAGTTTGGTCAGAATTTTAAAGTCTTGATTGAGGAGAGAAATCGGCCTATAACTAGGTAAGAAAGGATCCTTTCTGGGTTTAACCAAGACAATTATCTTAGCTTCATTGAACTGAATCAGGGTCTGTTTGGAGGTGAGGATATGATTATAGAGGGATGCAAGAGTGGGAGCTAAATCGTCTCACATCATTTTATAAAATTCCGCACCAAAGCCATCGGGGCCGGGGCTTTTATTATTCGGTAGGATTTTAATAGTTTCAATGACTTCTTTCTTTTACATTCAGCAGCCTCTTTAATTTGCTTAACACTGATCTTTCAATCCTATCCTTTTTCTGTGTGATGCCCTGGGGTGGTTTGGCTGGGGTGGTCTGGGGGTGCTCTGCGTCCCGGAGGTGAACCCCTATAGTGTTAGGGACCTGTCCGATGAGGTCACCGTGAAGCAGGTGGGCAGGCTCATATACTGGCCAATATATGCCAAGTACCTCAAATATTATATTATGGTTATAATAATTTTAATGGTGTATGGTGCACCTGCACCCTTTGTTCCTATGTTGTAGTATTACAGTACTTAGTCCCAGCAAGGTAGCACATCCCATTATAATAAGATAGGGTGTGCAGTCCAGGCCCCGTTTCCATATAGTCTATATTATGTGTGTGTTTACACACCTGAGGGATTGGGACAGCCCTCATCTCTGGATTAGCACCCCACCCACTGCCTCTCAGGCTTTTAAACAGGGAACCAGCACATTCTGACTGCACAAAAGACATAGGTATGATCCTTTTAATTATATATAAAGTCAGTTTGGGGGTGAGCTTTTTGGGCTTGGGGCTCCCTGTATTACTCTGGCTGGGCCACCTTGGGGCATCACCACCTTACATTTACTTTTAACACTTATATCACATTGTGTTTGTTTTATATTTATGTAGCTTTTTTTCACATATTTTTTACACTTATAACACTGCTCAGCTTAATTTCACATTCTAACACTCTGACACTTTACTGCTGTCCTCTTCTTTTCTTTTACATTCACCAGCCTCTTTCATTTGCTTAACACTGATCTTTCACTCCTATCCTTTTTCTGTGTGATGCCCTGGGGTGGTTTGGCTGGGGTGGTCTGGGGGTGCTCTGCGTCCCGGAGGTGAACCCCTATAGTGTTAGGGACCTGTCCGATGAGGTCACCGTGAAGCAGGTGGGCAAGCTCATATACTGGCCAATATATGCCAAGAACCTCAAATATTATATTATGGTTATAATAATTTTAATGGTGTATGGTGCACCTGCACCCTTTGTTCCTGGGTTTAACCAAGACAATTATCGTATCTTCATTGAACTGAATCAGGGTCTGTTTGGAGGTGAGGATATGATTATAGAGGGATGCAAGAGTGGGAGCTAAATCGTCTCGCATCATTTTATAAAATTCCGCACCAAAGCCATTGGGGCCAGGGCTTTTATTATTCAGTAGGCTTTTAATAGTTTCAATGACTTCTTCAGCTGTGATCGGGCACTCAAGGAGGTCTCTTTCTTCCTGGGAGAAAATAGGAAGAGTGGCTTCCTCAAGAAAAGAGTGGGCAGTATCAATATCATCAGGACCCTTAGTAAAGAGGGAGAGATAAAACCGCATAAATTCGGCGCAAATAACGTTGGGGTCTGAGACCAAATTCCCTGAGACATTAATGGCGTTCACCCATGTATGGGACTTGGGTCCTTTAATCAAATTAGCCAATAATTTACCCGATTTGTTTCCCCATCTATGAAACCTATTCCGCTGGTAATCATAAGATAGTTGGGCTCGTTCAGTGAGAAAAGTGTCATAAATGAGCTTGGCTGAAATAAAGGTGTGGCACCCCACTATCCTGTGGTGTTCCCACTGCAGCACAGGCCCGTGCATATTGATGCCTCACAACGCAGTACTGCATAGGTTAACTATCCCCTAACTTTTAGTGATGTCAGCAGGAGCTGGCATGGGGTGCACTAGGACCCAGGGGAGTCAAGCCTAGAATCAGAGGAGCCCAACTGTCACAGCCAGAGAGCTGGGAGAAAAGTACCCTGTGATTGGCTGACCCCGTGACCTTTTTAGAGCGGGAAGCTGAGGAGGCAGGGTTACTACTCGGAGGAGAGTGTGTGAGGCTGCAGTGTGGAGAGTTGTCGTCCAGAGAGCCCTAAAAGGGGTGACCAGCGGCGAAAGGTGAGTGGTCGCAAGTGGAGCCGCCTGCACCCGACAATTGAGTGTGGCGCTAGGGAAGGAAGCATCGCAGCTACTGAGAGAAGTGCTGACAGGAATCATATCAGCGTGCGAGCCGCAAGTAAAGCAGCAGGGAGTCCCTGTCATCACAGCTGGGAAGCACTGAAGAGGCTGCCTGACAGTGAGAGGATGGAGTGCAGCTGCGGGTAACAGTGAGTAACCTTGCCCCTTCACATTGTGTCTGTGACAGTGCCTCAGCACAGCCAGCCATACCTCAGTGATAGTGCCTCAGCACAGCCAGCCATACCTCAGTGATAGTGCCTCAGCACAGCCAGCCATACCCCAGTGACAGCCAGGACCCCTTTTTGTGTCATCCTCCAGTCAGCCCTGTTTAAGTCTGTCAGCACAGCCTAAGACCCCTGTCACCCATCATCTGAGGCTGCCAGGGTCAGACAGACAGTTAGAGGTGTTGTCAGTCAGTGAGGCCATTTCAGCAGCAGCTCAACTTGACAGCCAGCCAACCCTTGCCAACTCAGCCAGGCACTTCCCTCATGCAGCAATATTCCCATTTGTTACTACAGACAGCGAGGGGAAGAGCCCTGAGATATATAACATCTGTCAGCCAGATACAGTAGTACAGCAGAAGCACAGCCGTGTCCGACAGGCAGAGCCCAAGGGGAGAATTTGATGCTTTTAAACTGCGCAAGGTCACCCAGGGACAGCGACAGTGTTGTGTTCAAGGAATGAGAAAAAGAGGTTACTGCCTATTAGGAGTTACCTTAAAGAAGGTGATATTAGTCAGCACTAGTACCGACAGAACCAGCCCGTGCGAACAGTATTGATCCCCCCTTACGCTAGATAGTGAGTGGCTATCTGACAGAATTGCATCCAGTTATCTTAGTCCGTATTTACCTCAGGATTTGTACTGAAAGTCTTCCTATAAGATATCTGAGATAATATACAAAACCCAGTTACTAGTCACTGCCGGATTGTACTCCTATACCCTCTAGTGGACACTTGAGATACTGTAAGGAACACCACGGTTAATAGTAATTCTACAGCAACTGTGTGGACACATGGGACACTAATTTGGACACCGTTCCTGGTTACTTGCTGCCGGTCAATTCGTAGACATTTAAGGTTATGGTTAATAGAGACGTAATTGTATACGATAAATAATTTGTGAGAAGTTCATTTACGACGAGTGTATGGAAGAAATACTTGCAATTGTGAGTTCTCCTAAAAGCCGTGAATTTGTTATATGTAACCAAAATGTTTAATGCTTGACTATATTACCTGTGATACCATATGATCTCGAACTGCTGATCTTCTGCATATTGATCTACTCCTATATATAGTGACATTGCTTCATTTCAATTCTACCCTACTAACCCGTGTAACCCAATAGCAGTGACACCTTATTGGTGATAATAAAATACCAGTCACTGTCCAAAAGTGTGGTGACTTGTTTGTCTGGGGTCTGTTCGGGGGTCCTCATCCTTCTGCCGGGTGTCCAGAGGTGACAAGAAAGCAGAGTCCAAGAAGACTGGGACCGACAGCATCAGGGGAAATTAAGGTACGAAACACCGCCACTTCACCACCCGGTGGCCTGTGACAACTTGGCGTCCACGAACAGGATCGAATCAGATTAAAGCAAGATGTCAGAACCACAACCCTCATCACCTGCGCCGGCCCAGGAGAAAGGATCAGGCCAGGAGGAACAACCCAGCCAGGCAAACCTGCCTCCACCAGCAGCAATGGCATCACCCATCACTATGCCATATTACATGGGGGCTCCATGGGTGTTGACGTATTCTGGAGATGACTGCTTCCCTGGCACGAGTACTTTCAGAGACTTCAGAGATAATATGCGGACCTTGTTTCAACTATACCCACTGAGTGAAGCATAGCAGGTGGCGATATTGATTGCCCAACTGAAGGGATCCGCTCTGCGCGAGGTGAAATCCTGGGAGAACGACCAGAGAGCAACTGTCGAAGGCATACTGGAAAAATTGAGGACCACCTTCGACTCACGGACAGTCACCGAGCTCAAAGAACTATTATATGCCCGGAAACAGAAACCTCACGAGTCATTGAGGGACTTCGCTCTGGGGCTGCATGAGGCGATGCAAGCTGTGATAGCTCTGGACCCAAATGAAGGACTGCAAAAAGATAAGATCCTTAGCGATCTTTTTATTAAGGGAGCAAGAGGAGAAGCCACTCGCGCACAGCTGAAGCTGTGGAAGGGGCAGAATGTTGGGTGCACTTTTGCCAAATTTAAAGAGACGATGATGGATGCTCTCGGAGGGGACCAGGTGAGACCAGGAGGTGACTTCTCGTCCAACTGCCTGACCGATGAAGAGCACGAGGACGTCCCACAGCCCATACAATGTATACCTCAGACCACCAAGGGTACTGTTACCCAGCAGTCCCGATCCGCACTTGCCCAAGATGAGGGCCTGGTCAACGCACTGGCAGAGATACGACAGGGTTTGTCTGGCATGGGTCGACAACTACAAGCACTTCAACAGAACCAACAGAGAGTCGGGTGCAGCGATTGGCACCAAGAGCGTGGAGGAAGGAACATTTCGCAATGGGGTTTCACAAGATCTTCAGGCCGACGCCCTACAGACCAGTTCGATTCACAGGGGCAGCCGATATGTAGACGGTGCCGTCAGAGCGGTCACATCGAAAGAAACTGCCAGAGTGAGGCTTTAAACGATGAGATCCCGAGGCGAGGGACCGACCCTCGGGAGGAACCTCGCCAATAGGTCCATCAACGCAGGAATGGTGGCCTCGATATGTTGGAAAGTGCCCTCACTTGAAGATTTGGGTCAACGGAGTCGAAATACCAGCTCTTCTGGATACTGGGTCTCAAGTGACTACGATTCAACTTGCAGAGTTTCAACGGCATTGGGATGAAAGCAAGATTGTGACGCCACCAAACACATGGCAGATAAAGTTCCGTGGCTACTGGGAGGCCAACTTAATGATCGGCAAGGCTAGGCTAAAGCAGCAAGGGTGTCTGGTGACCACAGCGAATAGTGGACACCTACCTCCCATCATACTCGGGATGAATGTTCTAAAGAATTGTCCCGATGAGTTGGTGGAGGCTCTCTGGTTCGAGATGCGATCTGCAGCCCCGCAGCAACGGAAGACGTTGCAGCAGACAATACGGCTGCTTGAGGGTCAGAAGAGGTTCGTTAATGCCAGGGGAGAAGTGGGCAAGGCAAGGATCGGCCCAGGTGGGCAGGACTACGAGGCAATGATCGAATCCTGCGATACTGATGGACAACAACCATTTGCGGTGGCGAGGACCTTGTCAAAGGTGGAACATGGAAGAGTTCCAGTCCATGTCTTGAACCCGCACAGTTTTCCTATTCAGCTGTTCAAGCATTGCCCGGTGGCTAAAGTGATTCAAGTGGACTTCCAAGACGTGATGGAGACAAGTGTGCCGGTGGTCCAGCAGAGGGCTATGACAGGGCACAAGGCTACTGAAGATGAAACCCCATGGTGGGAGGAGATCCGAATTGGCGATTCTGACACCCCTGAGGAAAGACGCCAGGGAGTGCTTCAGGTGGTAAAGAAGAATACCCAGGCCTTCAGTCAGTACCCATCCGACTTCGGAAAAGCAGAGAGTGTGTACCACCACATCCACACCGGGAACAGTCCCCCCATCAAGGAACGGCACAGACCATTGCCACCAGCTATGTACCAACCTGTACGCAACATGATCTCCGAGATGAAGGATGCGGGTGTGATTCATGAAAGCCACAGCCCATGGGCCGTCCCTCTGGTGATAGTGAAGAAAAAGGATGGCAGTTTGCGCTTTTGTGTGGACTACCGGAAGTTGAACGCAGTGACTCACAAGGACGCCTATCCGCTGCCGAGAATTGAAGAATCTCTGACAACGCTGAAGACGGCGACGTACTTCTCCACTCTTGACCTCACAAGCGGGTACTGGCAGATCCCGATGGTTGTGGAGGACAGGGAGAAGACTGCGTTCACAACGCCGATGGGTCTCTTCGAGTTTTACAGGATGCCATTTGAACTCTGCAATGCCCCAGCCACCTTCCAGAGGGTAATGGAGCACTGTTTGGGACACAGGAACTTTGAGATGGTCCTGCTTTACCTGGATGACATCATCATCTACTCCAGGAACTATGAGGAGCACCTCCAGCACTTGGATGAGGTGTTTGCCCAGTTGACCAAATGCGGGCTGAAGTTAAAGCCATAGAAGTGTCATCTATTGAAGCCGAAAGTGCAATACCTTGGGCACATCGTCAGTGCTGAGGGTGTGAAGCCAGATCCAGAGAAGATCCGTGTTGTGAGAGATTGGCCTGTACCGAAGACACTGAAGGATTTCCGAAGCTTCTTGGGCTTTGTTGGATACTACAGGCGCTTCATTGAAAATTTTGCAAAAGTGGCTACCCCATTACATGAGCTGCTACGAGGCAAGTCGGGTCAAGAGCAGAGAAGTGCATCCAGAGTCGAGTCTACAGAGGCACAACAGACCTCCTTTGATCAGCTGAAGGCATCATTGATTGAGGCACCGCTATTAGCCTATCCAGACTACGGGAGGCCTTTCAAGCTGTATACCGATGCCAGTCACCGTGGGCTAGGAGCTGTACTATCCCAGGAGCAAGATGGCCGAGAGAGAGTCATTGCGTATGCCAGCCGGGGCCTGAAGAAGACCGAACGGAATTGTGAGAATTACTCGGCCTTCAAGTTGGAGCTTCTTGCCCTTGTCTGGGCCGTAACCGAGAAATTCAAAAACTACTTGGCCGCCACAACTTTCGAGATTGTGACAGACAATAACCCATTGGCGCACTTGTCTACAGCACGCCTGCCGGCTCTGGAACAGCGGTGGATGTCCCGTCTTGCTGGGTTTCGCTACACGGTAGTCTACCGGAGTGGAAAATCTAACGGAAATGCCGACGCCTTGTCCCGCCTGCCCACTGATGACATAGCTGAAGAGGAGAAGGATTGGTCGGAAGATGTAGAGACCCCAACTTTCAAGCCACAAAGGAGGAGATACTGCGTCGTCACTTCTGACCCTGTTGCCGCCACGTTTGATGCGAGTCCTGATAGCCTACCCTGTGACAACTTAGGGTTCGTTTGGGCGAAAGTGCAACACGAGAGTCCAGTGATGCAAGAATTGATGGGCCACCTTCGTCGCAAGAGTCGACTGACCCAGACCCAGAGAGCCGTTGCCGATCCCGAGTTGGTCAAACTGCTACGACACCGAGACCGTATCAGCGTCAAGCATGGACTATTGGTTCGAACCAGTACCGATCCCAGTACGAACCAGACCATCGTACAAACCGTGGTGCCCAGACAACAAGCCCACTTCCTTCTGACCGCTTATCACAATCAGTCCGGTCACTTTGGCACCCAGAAAACGGAAGCCACCTTGAGGAGGAGGTATTTCTGGGTCGGCATGAGAGAGGATATCGGGCAGTGGTGCCGTGATTGCATGGCCTGCAACCTGAAGAGGAGGCCCGAAGCCAGCCAAAAGGATCCCCTGCACCCCATCAAAAGCCATCGGCCATTGGAGCTTGTGGCCCTGGACCATGTAAAACTCAAACCCATTCCCAGTGGGTACCAGTATGCCTTAACAATGACTGATTACTATAGCAAGTTCCTGGTTGTTGCCCCTGTTCGTGACTTGACTGCTAAGACCACCGCAGAAGTATTCCTCAAGAACTTTGCCAGGCCCTATGGGTCTTAACCGACCAAGGCCCAGCATTTGAGTCACAGCTGTTTCAGGAGTTGTGCACCCTATATGGATGTCGGAAGCTGAGGACGACGGCCTATCACCCTCAGTGTAATGGACTGTGTGAGAGGGCAAATCAGACGGTCATCAACATGCTGCCAAGCGTATCTGATGAGAAACGCTCACAATGGCCAACACTGCTACCTGAATTGGCCTACCTGTACAACAATACTGAGCATTGTTCCACTGGCTTCACCCCTTACTACCTTATGTTTGGACGTCAAGGAAAGTTTCCGAAGGACCTCGAGCTGATTCCTGAAGTGACTGAGCCAATGATTCCACAGAATGATTGGGTGCGGGAACACCAACACCGTATTGAATCTGCACGAGAAATAGTTAATCAGCACATGGAAGCAGCACATCACCGTCAAGAGATGGGCTATAACAGCAATATCCATGCTACGCCCCTGCAACTCGGAGATTGTGTATGGAAAAAGAAAAATCACTGTTCGAGTAAGCTTGATGCCATGTGGGAGGATACCCCATACATTGTGGTAGGAGTCCCCACTGATGGCCTGTATGCCTACAGAATTCAAAAAGGCAAAGAAGGTCCCATCAGCACAGTACCTCGTGATCAGATTAAAAGATGTAGCACCAAGGTGTGTGAATCCAAGCGAGAGGATGTACCTGTGGCAGAGGGATGGGGACCTTCAATGGGTGTCATACTACATGACCCCATAGAGCTACTTCTCTTCATGTGTGGCTCGGTTCCTTCAGGCCCGTCAGGGGTGATCACCCTAGAACAGCCAGTACCCAGGCCTGTTGAGAATCCAAGTGGTCCCAGTCATGCTGTTGAGCAATCTTTCAGTGATGTACCTGACCCTGCGGTCAGAAGGTCAGAAAGAATCACCCAAGGTGTCTTGCCCCTAAGGTATAGGGAATAAATGTGTATGTGTTCATTGTATACATACTTACCTGTGATTGTAAAAATTGCATTCTTGATGTACTTTGTATTCATGCCAATTGAACTCTTAAGTAATGCATGAAGGACTACTAAAAGTGTTTGGACATCTAATTTTAAAGTTAGATGTTGTGTATGTTGCTATGAGAAAGACTGTCAGGACATTGTACATAAATGTTGCTTTTGCGTGAGGACACGCAACCTTCAAGTGGAGGTATATGTGGCACCCCACTATCCTGTGGTGTTCCCACTGCAGCACAGGCCCGTGCATATTGATGCCTCACAACGCAGTACTGCATAGGTTAACTATCCCCTAACTTTTAGTGATGTCAGCAGGAGCTGGCATGGGGTGCACTAGGACCCAGGGGAGTCAAGCCTAGAATCAGAGGAGCCCAACTGTCACAGCCAGAGAGCTGGGAGAAAAGTACCCTGTGATTGGCTGACCCCGTGACCTTTTTAGAGTGGGAAGCTGAGGAGGCAGGGTTACTACTCGGAGGAGAGTGTGTGAGGCTGCAGTGTGGAGAGTTGTCGTCCAGAGAGCCCTAAAAGGGGTGACCAGCGGCGAAAGGTGAGTGGTCGCAAGTGGAGCCGCCTGCACCCGACAATTGAGTGTGGCGCTAGGGAAGGAAGCATCGCAGCTACTGAGAGAAGTGCTGACAGGAATCATATCAGCGTGCGAGCCGCAAGTAAAGCAGCAGGGAGTCCCTGTCATCACAGCTGGGAAGCACTGAAGAGGCTGCCTGACAGTGAGAGGATGGAGTGCAGCTGCGGGGAACAGTGAGTAACCTTGCCTCTTCACATTGTGTCTGTGACAGTGCCTCAGCACAGCCAGCCATACCTCAGTGATAGTGCCTCAGCACAGCCAGCCATACCTCAGTGATAGTGCCTCAGCACAGCCAGCCATACCCCAGTGACAGCCAGGACCCCTTTTTGTGTCATCCTCCAGTCAGCCCTGTTTAAGTCTGTCAGCACAGCCTAAGACCCCTGTCACCCATCACCTGAGGCTGCCAGGGTCAGACAGACAGTTAGAGGTGTTGTCAGTCAGTGAGGCCATTTCAGCAGCAGCTCAACTTGACAGCCAGCCAACCCTTGCCAACTCAGCCAGGCGCTTCCCTCATGCAGCAATATTCCCATTTGTTACTACAGACAGAGAGGGGAAGAGCCCTGAGATATATAACATCTGTCAGCCAGATACAGTAGTACAGCAGAAGCACAGCCGTGTCCGACAGGCAGAGCCCAAGGGGAGAATTTGATGCTTTTAAACTGCGCAAGGTCACCCAGGGACAGCGACAGTGTTGTGTTCAAGGAATGAGAAAAAGAGGTTACTGCCTATTAGGAGTTACCTTAAAGAAGGTGATATTAGTCAGCACTAGTACCGACAGAACCAGCCCGTGCGAACAGTATTGATCCCCCCTTACCCTAGATAGTGAGTGGCTATCTGACAGAATTGCATCCAGTTATCTTAGTCCGTATTTACCTCAGGATTTGTACTGAAAGTCTTCCTATAAGATATCTGAGATAATATACAAAACCCAGTTACTAGTCACTGCCGGATTGTACTCCTATACCCTCTAGTGGACACTTGAGATACTGTAAGGAACACCACGGTTAATAGTAATTCTACAGCAACTGTGTGGACACATGGGACACTAATTTGGACACCGTTCCTGGTTACTTGCTGCCGGTCAATTCGTAGACATTTAAGGTTATGGTTAATAGAGACGTAATAGTATACGATAAATAATTTGTGAGAAGTTCATTTACGACGAGTGTATTGAAGAAATACTTGCAATTGTGAGTTCTCCTAAAAGCCGTGAATTTGTTATATGTAACCAAAATGTTTAATGCTTGACTATATTACCTGTGATACCATATGATCTCGAACTGCTGATCTTCTGCATATTGATCTATTCCTATATATAGTGACATTGCTTCATTTCAATTCTACCCTACTAACCCGTGTAACCCAATAGCAGTGACACCTTATTGGTGATAATAAAATACTAGTCACTGTCCAAAAGTGTGGTGACTTGTTTGTCTGGGGTCTGTTCGGGGGTCCTCATCCTTCTGCCGGGTGTCCAGAGGTGACAAGAAAGCAGAGTCCAAGAAGACTGGGACCGACATCATCAGGGGAAATTAAGGTACGAAACACCACCACTTCACCACCCGGTGGCCTGTGACAGAGGCATCTTTGTGAGCAGGAGTGTCGTGCTGTTTATATTGCTGATAAGAGGAGGTGAGCGTCGAACTTAGTGTCTGCAATTGTGAGATTTTTTTCTGTTTGGAGTGAGTGTAGGACATAACACGTCCCCTAAGTACCACCTTGGAAGCTCCCCAAAATAGTGGCAGGTCAGAGCTATGGTCGTTATTATCCAAGGTGTAATTAAGCCAGGAGTGTTTGAGGTGCAGAAGGAAGTCAGTGGAGTGCCGTAGGTATGCAGGAAATCGCCAGCATGGGTAAGAACGATGAGGCAGAGCCAATTGGATATGCAAAGATATAAGGGTATGGTAAGAAATGATAATGTCAGCAATTGATGCGAGGGAAACTTTGGGAAAGAGGCCGGTAGAAGTAAAGATATAGTCAATACGGGAGTGAGATGAGTGAGGATGAGAATAGAAAGAAAAGTCTTTCTGGGTAGGGTGAAGTATACGCCATGGATCAAGTAAATCTAGTTGTGTACAGAAAGAAGGTAGCAGATGACAAAGAGGAGAAGCAGTGCGAGTACTTACTTTGGATCTGTCCATGGATGGGTCGACCACCCAATTAAAGTCCCCACCTACAATCAGATTCTTACCACCCCAGGTGAGGAGCGTCGTTAGAAGAGCTGCAAAAAAAGAATTTTTTGTGCTTTTAAAAGGCACAAAATACCTCTTGATTTCTGGGCAAAACTATTTAATCCAACAGAACAATGGTACTCCCTACTGGGGAAACAGTTATTGGGAGGCCAACACAATTTTGCAACATGATGAAACAACCACAAAACAGCAGCCTTTGACTTTCAGAATGGACTTACTCATTTCAGATTGGGTGAGACATAAGGGCTTAGAATACAGGGCTGCCTTTGCACAGGAAACTACTCTGCAGAATTGGAAGTGGTATCTATCAGAATCAGATGGGGTATCTTAAGAACCTACTGCTGAGAGCACATAACTTGCTGTAATGATTACTTTATAGGTTTCTGAATCTGACTTACAGTACTGTACCTGTTTACCAATAGGAGAGTGGAGGGGGGTCCTGTGAATAATGTAGAACCATATGCCAAGCTAAATGAAGAATAGAAGACACTTGATTGGTTTACAGATAGATCTTCACAGGTAATCCAAAAAGGCAGAAGCTGGACATCATTGAGACTGTCTTGCATGTAACAAGTGCCAAAGGGTCCAGTCAATATGCAGAGCTGTGTGCTGTGGCTACAGCGTGTGTTTGGTAGAAACTTACAGGGCACCCTATCCTGTACACAGCTGGGCAATCTTCAAGGGATTTATTGCTTGGATGTCTACCTGGAAACAATGCAGTTGGCAGGTGAAAGGCAAACCCATCTTGGGATGTTACGATCTGTTAGAGCACATTTGGACTCATTGTCATCTCAATCAGACACGTGAATGCACACACTGGACTCATTACAAAATGATAATGCAGATCACCTAACTCAGGTGTCCTCAATGGAACTGTCACCACAAGATGAACATGAACTGTTTCTTTTGGGACACTGAGTACAAGGGGCATCTAGTTGCAGAAAGTACTTATAGCTGGATTTAGCAAAATGGAAAAACTCCCAATCAGATTATTGCAAGGGATATTGGACCTGATTCAGATGTGCTCAAATTTTTTGGTAAGTGAATATAGATTTTGGTGCCCCTTGATGGGATGAACCAATATATACTTATATGTCCCATACATTATAAAGGGACAATGCGAAACATCCCCAAATATTGGCCACCACAGCTACCGCAATCTTCTGATTGCGGTAGCCTGCTGTAGCCTATGGACTACAATTCACTGGTTGTAGTTCCGGCAGGGTTTCCCAGTAATCCTCTGTTGGAAATGGCCCCTGTGCCTGGCAGTCACAGTGATCGCACATGCACTGAAGGCCTGGCACTGTGCTCAGTACATCACATGGATGGACTCCTTAGAGCCCCTGTCCCTGCAGGAGTCAGGTGATGCATTCAGCTTGATATGACATTGCAGAATGTGATCATATTGGTTGACTGTATCACTTTAGAATGTAGCTTTCATTCACACAACCTTTCTTCTCTTCCTCTGTTTTTTTTTCTCTTGAGTTCTGTTTATTTTCCTACTTATTTTCTTTATGTTAGAAATATTATTTTCTTTATTATAAAGTAACTATTTGCTATCTTATTGAATGCTGATGTTAAGAAGGTTATACCATTTCATAAAACAATATCTGCCTCGGCAATGACTTTTATACTGACTCCATGATACTGTAAGGAGATCAGGGTGTTGATAACTTCCAGTAATGTGTAACATCAGTATTTATGGATTTTACATGGCCTGACTGCTCCAAAGAACTTTAGTAGATAACATTGATTTACAATACACCGTTATTTATCACACTGACATTTTCACTGCTGAAATTGCGCATTAATCAAGTTGCTTAAAGTGACATATCACTAATTGATTTGTCATCTGTTTTGAGATTTTATAAAACAGTATTTATGTTTTTAATTTAAAGCAATTTCTACTATATTTAACACTTGGATGAAATAAAGCATCACAATATTTTTGAAAGTAGGACTCACATTGAAAAATGAACTACTGTATTCAAGTGAAATATTAGAATGGTAGGAGCAAAATGGGATCTTGTTGTATTAGAACATCTGTTAGAGATGGGAAACATAACAGAACAGACCATTTTCTAATAATTCAAAGTTCTTACAATATAGGGCCTAATGCAGGGATATATCCAAATGTTTAGCTACGCTTACACTCAACTCTGCATAAGCAACAGGACTTTGCTTTCATGAGAATATCCAGTAACACAATCGGAAGTGGAGATTTGCTCAAAATGAGCTACTCTACATTGCCTGTAGTTGCATGCACTCATTTCAAGATCATGCACAGTGTAAAAACATATGAGGTGCTCTGCAAATGTAAGTTCCCAGATTTGCACATTTCACTGAAAGTATACTGTAGCTTATGTTTCTGTCTACCCACTTTGCCTCCAAAACTGATTCTGTCCACCATGACATCCTCAAACTCCCATCATACCTTGTCAATAACCCCCCTCCCTTCAGTCCACTGCCCTTGTCTTTCTCCCCCAGCTTATGTGGTGAAGTCTACATGCTTTTCTTCTCTTCTGTTCTTTACACCTGCCACCTTTACTATATTCCCTCTTATATCATCTGATCCCACTCTCCTAAAGCTTGCTCACACCCCCTAAATGTATCCCTCTCATCTGGTGCCTTGTCGTTAGTCTTCAAAAGTCTACCCCATTCTAAATAATCCCTTCCTTGACTCCCTTTCTAATTAACACCCAATCTCTCTCCTGTCTTATGCCTCCAATCTCCTTGAGCAGGTCATCTACAACCAACTCACCTTTTCCCATCTCAAACAAAGGTGACTGCACACTATTTCCCCTCCCTTATCAATAATGTGACTATCTCCCCTCTGTTGACAATAACCCCCTTTCCCTGGACCCCCAAGTCTGCAACATTTGTGTCATCCTAGACTCTGCCCTGTATTTCACATCTATTTGCTTTCCCAATCTTACCACTTCCCCCTCCATAACTTTTCAATAATGCCCTTACTCATCCTAGAATTTTAAAAAAAAACCTCTCATGCCCATCTTTCCTCTTTCCTCTATTAACTTCTCCTAACCGGCCTACTGATCTTCTTAGCCCCTCTTCAGTCTATTCTCAACACTGATGCATGCCTAATTTCCTTTCCTCACAGATTTAAATCCCCAGACGCCCACTGACAGTCACTGTATTAGCTTACTGTCCTATCCATAATCAAGTTCAAACTACACTCACACACAAAGGCTTCAACCATTCTTCTCCTCTGTGCTGTAGATTAGGGTGGCCAATCCCGGGATCAGGATCAGCGGGATCCTGGCTTAAAATTGGCCATGATTCAATCCCGGGGATTTCGGAATTGGCCAGCAACTTAGATTTTTATATGCCGGACAGCGTTGAGCATCCTCCGGATGCTCAGACGCTGCCTGGCTCCCCCTGTTCGCCTTCCCCTGGCTCTGGCTGAGTGCACAGCACAGCGTGACTTGAAGTCAAAGGGCATGCTGCGCAGCCAGCCGCCCACCTGCTTGACCTCACCCCCACCCTGCACTTCTCGGCCACCAGATCTCACAGGAAGTGTCCCCCCCCCTGCCTCCCTTCCAGATTGCGGTGAGTTATCTGTGCGGGTCAGGGCAGGGGGGTGGGACACATTGAAAAGCAGCCAATACTGGGTATCCCAGGAATCCCGGGATTGATAATTTTTCAATCCTGATTCTCGGGATTGAAAAAAATGGCCAGGGATTGGACACACTACTGTAGATCTCCAGCCTCATTTCAACACACTAACAACCACATCACTCTGCTAATGACTGCTGCTTCACCTTCTTCCTGATCACCTCTTTCCACGACTGCCTACAGGATTCCTACTGTACACTCTCTTGAATACCACTGACATTGGGCAGTACGGATGGTGTAATGGTTAGCATTACTGCATCACAGCACTGAGGTCATGGGTTTGATTCCCACCATGGTTCTAGATGTGTGGAGTTTGGATATTCTTCCTAAACTTGTGTGGGTTTTTCCCAGGTTCTCTGGTTTCATCCCAAAGTCCAAAAATATGCTGGTATGTTTATTTGCTGCCAACAAAATTAGCTAGATTTTGAATCATAACAATTTGTTTCACAAAAATCTGACGATTGCCAAAAAAAAATGGCTGTGAAATAAGAGAAAGTTACAATGCAATCAGTAGTATTGCTATGGCATGCAGATTTTAATATTTTAATAAAATATGCACCAACATGATCCCATTAAAAAATGCTCTTCTCCCATATTTCTCAATTAATTTACTAGTGCAGTTATGTCTGATAAATGTACTAATTAAAATATAAAGACAAAAATACCCTAAACATCAATTAATTAATTAATTCAGCAACTGTAACTACCATAAGAACATATATGGGGTTTTCTGGAGCAGAACATTATACAGGTTGAGTATCCCTTATCCAAAATGCTTGGGACCGGAGGTATTTTGGATATCGGATTTTTCCGTATTTTGGAATAATTGCATACCATAATGAGATATCATGGTGATGGGACCTAAATCTAAGCACAGAATGCATTTATGTTACATATACACCTTATACACACAGCCTGAAGGTCATTTTAGCCATTATTTTTTATAACTTTGTGCATTAAACAAAGTGTGTCTACATTCACACAATTCATTTATGTTTCATATACACCTTATACACACAGCCTGAAGGTCATTTAATACAATATTTTTAATAACCTTGTGTATTAAACAAAGTTTGTGTACATTGAGCCATCAAAAAACAAAGGTTTCACTATCTCACTCTCACTCAAAAAAGTCAGTATTTCGGAATATTCCGTATTTCGGAATATTTGGATATGGGATACTCAACCTGTACCAGGCTGTGTGGAGGCTTACTAATGAATACTGTTTGCAGTAATTAGTAGTATTGGTAGTACTTCTGTCATAATACAGTAATTGCCTCTTTATGCTGGAAATCGTTGTTTCACACTTACTGTATTTTGTGTGTACTTAGTGTTCAGATAGATGGTTGATCCTTTGAACATGTCACCTTTTGTCAGATTCTGAAGAAATGCATGCAATTAAAACCCATTTCTCTTTTAAATCACTTAAGTTACTGTACATCATATTCAAATGACTCAGTCTGCATTTTGACCTGTTATAACACGGCAAAACGTTTCCTGTTACAGGCTTCCTGACTAACAATGAGGAGGTAAAATGCTAGGATACGGAGAAGCATAATTTTAATTTAGACCCCTGTAATTTATCTTTTATCAGTCATGTACAGTACATAGAGTAACCTTGAAGCTCCAGAAAAGAAGGAAACACAGTTTGTATACAAACATTTTAAAATGTTAGAAACATCCAGGGATGTTTTATAGAATTGTTAAGCAGTATATTAAATAATAGAATCAATATCATAAACGGACACATTCTAATAATTAATTACTTGTACAAAACTGTATAATGAAATATATAAACATGCTTTTTCAGGAATGAAAATTTGCCATTTTCTTTAGCTCATGCCATAAGGAGTACTAATCAGGAAATAAATACTATTCAATTTGTGAGTTGTCAAATGAAATGTATTGTATTCCTTAAAAATTAAACCACCTAAATGAAATGTAACAAATGACAACTTGATGGTAACTGTGTAATAGAAAACTCTAATTACACTGAAAGTTTAAACAAATATAATAATGAATATATTAATGCAGGACACCAGTGAGAGAATAGGAACAGGGAAAAAAAGGTCCACAGAACAAGTGAATAATTTCTGCAGTGCTCAGGTATAGAGGATGGTTTTATTGATTCTGTGGGGAATTTCCTGAGGGAGAAGCACAATATAGTCTTTCTAGTAAGATCAGCATGACTGATGTTAAGTAAAATTTTATTTTGAACTTCTTGGGTTCTAGTTGCATTTTGACCTGGCTGCGCTGTGATGTCACGTGGCCACCTCAAAAATGGTCCCTGTCTGCCCCCGTTCGAAATGCCCCACCCCCAAAGCCACGATGATGCCCCCATGATGGCCGCCGCTGTCAGTCACACTGCGACTGCATCCTTTCTGGATGCAGCTGCAATGTGTAAGGTCGCACACAACGGCCGGTGCACATGCGCAGACCACCTGGATGCGGCCACTGCGCACGACCACGCGGTAGCTTTCAGGTCTGAATTAGCCCCTTTGTTAAAATACCGAAAAATCTTATTGAAATTTTATTGTTTCTCCCATTTCAGCTTAGCGGAACAGTTACAAGAAGGGTCAGAATAGTTACTTATAGTTTAATGTTTCATTTTATGCTAAATGTTACAATGATTAAAGGCAGCCATATATGCAGATCTGGTCATTTGGTGATTCTGTGTTAGCTCCATCAGGGCATCACAATAGGTTGACCTCTAGGCATCCACTGCCACCAATAATAGAAATGGAGACAGTGGCAGAACCACAAATTCGGCACTCGGCAACTTCTGTGCAAACTCTGGCATCCAGTTAGGGATAAGTAATCTATAGTCTTAAAAAATATAATCATTATGTACTATATTTAGTCATGGATGTAAAGTCCTACCAAATGCATGCCAAAATACTCTATGTAGACATGTGCATTGCAAGGGCTATATTTTTTTTACTTTCTTTTACATATTTTTAAATGTTCTTGTTGTATTCACATTAATAACTGGGTTTTCATTCCTTAGATTTTGACAATTCACTCCTGGGTGAGGTATGTCCACCAGCTAGAAGACCAGAAGTGTCCCATGACTGAGACAAGATGGTGACAATTTCTCCACTACGTCAGGGTGTGGAAACTTCTCCAAATTTGTCCCCTCCACCATCACCACAACCTGAAAGAGATGCTGCTAGGAGTATCCTCAACACCATATCAGCTTTTGACAACAGGCAGGTTGAGATTTTAAAAATACAGATCCAACAAAATCGTCATATTCCAAGACAATTAGGACAGTTTTGACACACCCTTCTCACTACCAACTACAACAGCTGCTCAGCAGCACTGATTTGATAGCATGAGTCATAAATAAAATAACTACATTTATTAGGCTGGAAGAATAACAAATAAATGCCAGATGAATACTGCATGAGGACATACAAATCCATTGCGAGATTTAAGCAGCAGTATCACAATGTTAGGAACACAGGTACTAAGCTACTTTTACCAGAAGAAGAGTATCCACTTCTTTAAGCTGCTCATCTTAAAGCTTCCCAACATCATCTCCGCCCACGCATGTCTTTTGTGAGTGGACTGGCCCCACAGCCACAAACCCAAAGAACCATCACCTGCCACAGTTGGTAGTAGAAAAAAATATATTTTTGTTGTACAAAATCATCTTGTTAGTCTGCAAAAATATTGTTTGGAAATGGTTTGGTTAATTGCAAACATTTAGCACAATAAACAATATATATTGTAAAGTTTAAGAAATTGTGGATTACTGTTATCTGGTATTGGATTTACATGTTAAAAAATTAATAATTACTGATTGCCTAACCTGTGTTCCATTGTATGTGCTCACAGAGTTGCTAGATGCTAACAAGACATCTACCTGCTCACTGTCTATTGCACAATATGGGCTGTAGGTTGTTGCAAGGTCAGATTACACAATAGACAGCAGCAGAGCACAATACCAGATACTCTGTTTGAATTGTATAGCAAAATTCCACCAGATTTGTCAAGACATCTGAACAAACAGTAGTTTTTAATAGGCAAAATGTGTATTCTGCACTGATCTAGTGGTTATATGTACTTCATTATACTAATGCTCAGCAGGAGGATAAATCAATGGATAAATCAATGGAGTTAGAAGCTGGGAGAAACAGTCCTATCCAGAAGAACCTGGGCCTGCATAGGCTGTGGGGTTCCCTATGGTGCTGCTGGATGCTTCCTGGTTCCTCTCAGTCAGGTGGTAATGTGCACTGGTGGAAAGTGCTGAGCATTAAATAGCCTTGTACTGCCGTATTTTCTATATCCATAGTGCACCACATGGTTGTGTCCTTTTTTATGGGCATCATGATTAAGTTTTTACCCATATAATTTGTTTTGGATTTTAAAGCTGTGAGTTTTTTGGATGGGGAGAAGACAAAGTATCAGCCTCAATACTTTTTATGGGAGTGTGCCATCTTATCCATGGGTCAAGTTTCAACCCACAAAAATATTTAATAAGATCAGGCATTCCAACCCTATCAGAATTGTGGCGCATGAGGCAGAGGCACATTCTTACTCTAAGGTGCCCAGATAAAGTTAGTGAGATCGCCATGGAGGAGTTTCAACATCTTCATAGGGATTTGTATCAGATGCATCTTCTAAAAATAAAGCAGATGGGGTAGGACATTCATTTTAACTGCAGCAATATGACCAAACCATGATATGAATTGTTTGTTCCAAGCAGAAAGATCTGATCTTACTGTATAGAGGCAAACAGTTGATATAATTTAGCAGTGTATAATTGTGAGTATGATCTGGTGAGGGTGACCCCAAGATATTTAAACTGAAATTGTGAGTCAGCCACCAGAAGGGATACGAAGATTGGAGAAAGGTGAGATCTGCTAGAGAGATATTAAGCCCAATAATTTGGATTTATTGATGTTGACCTTGTTGTTCAACAAACCGCCATAGCAATCTATTTCTTTGAATATTCTCAGAAGTGAGCTTGGTGGTTCAGTTAAGATCAGGATTACTTTGTTGGCACACAAGGCTATCTTGTGATCTATATTACTGATAGAGATGTTGCTTTTGAGCCTGATTCTGTTAGGCAACAGTTCCATCACTTGAGGCAAATAGGAGTGGGGAGAGTGGACAGCCTTGATGTGTGCTGTTCACAATAGCGAAAAGGTCAGAGGATAGACCACTTACTAGAACAGAGGCGGAAGGATTGCAATACATGTATGTGATACCATTAAAAATGAGCCCTCAAAGCCCCTACAATGGAGTATTTGATGTATAAAAGGCCAAGCCACCCTGTTAAATTCTTTTACTGCATCAAGAGCCACTACCAGGGCATACAGAGAATGCTCTTAAGTAAGATTTATAAGATTGATTAGACACCTAGTATTATCAGGAGCTTGCCTATTGAGAATACTCCCCCTTGATTTGGATGAATCAAAGAGGGCAACAACGGTGCCAAATTGTTAGCATGTATATTAGCAAATAGCTTAATATCAATGTTTTAAAGCAAAATTGGTCTATAGTTACCCATGTTTAGAGGATCGTGATCTTGTTTAGGGTTAATGATTATATCAACCCTGACAGTAGCATGTCCAAGCAATTTCCCTTCTAAGAGTGAGAAAAGAGCAGCTGAAACATAGGAGAAGAGGTTTTTTTGCTGTTGTTTTATAGTAGAGGCTTGCGAAGCCATCTGGACCTTCTGGCAGCTGGACGAAGTTATTTAGTAGCCTCAGTAATTTCCTCCACTGTATTGGAGGAGTTAAGTTCAGTGACTTGAGCTGTAATACGTTTAGAAAGAAAACAAGAGTTTAGGTTTTCAGTGGGAGAGATGACCAAGGGCACAGGTGTTAAATTATAAAGAGATGCGTGAAAGTTCCATAATTGTTTAGCCATCTCTTGGGGGTCATGAGTGATAAAGTCATCTTAGCATTTTGAGGCATTGAAGTGGTTGTGGGTTCACTTGGCCTGAAACCTGTGTGCTAAGAGTGTGTCTGCTCTGTTAGATTTCTTAAAGAATCTACTGTTATTTTAAGTTAGATGCACCAGCTCCAGCCCTCCGCTCAAGAAAACCGTCATCATGATTTGCACCAGCCACTTAATTGGTGCAAATCAGACAGATCTCTGCATATGCACAGAATAGGACATATCTCTGTGTACACATCCATTGCAAGTGTGAGTAGCTTCAATCAGGTGGAGGGGGTTAGGATTCCCTTTAACACTTAATAAAGATACCATTTTTTTAAATATTTTTTTATTTTATCATAAAGGTTTAAATAAAGACATTAACATTCCAATTCATAACTACATACAGTATACTGTAACGAGGATGACATGTAATTACATCAGCACATCTTATCTCACAAACTCTAGACTGTTATTGCTTGAATACTTTACGCTGTCAAATTTCCCAACTCCTACAAATAAAGTAAGGCATAATGAAGATTTTGCTGGCTCCTTTTTACCAAACATTGTTAGTATATAGTGTATATTTGTAATGCCTTATAGCTTACAATGACCATCTACAGATGTTTCTCACATTAACGAGCGCATTCCTTATGATACAATGTTTAACAAATTAGCTATATCCGATACACAAGTAACTACTGTATTTATTTTCTACCTGACAAGTGTTTCTATTAGTTTAGTATAAAGTAGCAGTATTCTCTAAAGCTGATACTATAACAGTGTCTATATATCAATTATGCTATAAGCAAGCACATATAACCTACACGCTTTCTATAACGGGTGCTTATTCACTATCTTCTACATTAAAAGTACTTGTGTCTTATGTATTTTTCCACCAAGGGCCATTCTTTTGGTGGTGCACCTAATGAGTCTTGAATCCAGCTTCATATATATCAAGTTTATTTTTCTAAGCAAACTACTGCAATCTTCAAAAGGTGTTGCTGTAAAATACCTGAGGAGTATATTTATTGATAGATTACTTTTTTTCTTGTTTGAATGGACAGTTCATTGTGATAAAGTTAATTTAGTCTCTAGACATTAACTGCACATGTGCTATACTCTTGCTGAACTGGGTTGTATTTCAAAACTGCCACCCATCAAACTTAAGCATTTAAGGATCAGGCTGGGTCTGATAATTAATGATAATTAATGATTATTTCTGATTATTGTCAATTAAATAATTCAACACAGGTGATGCCAATCATATATTAAGAAGGAAGTCCAGGTAGAGGGCATTTTGTCCCTCATGGAATGGGTCATGTTGGGAGTTATGCACAATCATGCATACAATACCTCATTCCCTCAGGCCCCCTTGTCCTAAGTGCCCAGGGCCACCTGAAGGATTAATCCATACCTGCTCCTCTATCAGTTTGTCTTTCTTCATCTGTCAGAAGCCAGGGTTTAGCACCACCTTTTCCACCTCCTCCTGGTCTGGCTCTGCCTCTGATTCTGGGAGCACACACATTCTCTCAATTCAGTTGAGGCTGGAGGAATGGCAATGATTTCCATTTGGCACAGGCTTATATCTAGCCCAGCAAGCCACTCTGCCTCATTTCAACCATGGCCATTTTCTTTCACAGACACACTGCTAATTAATCTCCATTACCTTAAGCAGACCAATTGAGTGAGGAGGCAGCTCAGGGAAATTAATGGGCACACTGGAGTCTGGACTTTTACATATGTAGTGGCTTTCGAAATGAAGACTGTCTTGGTTCTCAGGTTGCATTTTTTACTACGCCACAGATGTAGCACCATGACACCTCAGGTACTGTAGATTAATTTTCCTTCCTCAGGGAGCAGCAGCTCTCAGAAACTTTCTGAACATTTGCAAACCTCCAAAGACTAGCTGTTGGAGCTGCCTTTTATAGTCCAGTTCACTGTTAATTTGCATCTAGCATGCTCAGATGCCTCCTGCTCTAATGTGCACAAATACCAGGGGCAAAAGCAGGATTTATAGAAGAGGGTTCCAAATGAATTCCACAATGTCCCACTCTGTGTAACATTGGCGCAAGTGCGGGAGTCTGGGGAAGTGGTTGACATTCCTAGTGCCGATCCTGGACATATATGTACACATTGGTCTTTTTATACACTGACTATATAGATGGCCTTTAGTATAGACTGTACCAAACATATTTAATATAAATAACATAACTGATAAGGAAAAGTTTAAACATCCCATAATATCTAAATGCACAAACATAATACAGGAGACCGTACTGCACATTATGAGCACCCATTCTCCCACCTTGTAGTAAGACTCACGTCTCTTCTTCCAGGCAGCAACTCTCTGGAGTGCTCAGATCCACACACAGCAAACGTGGAAACTGGGCATGTGCAGCAGCTCTACTCTGTCCCATAAACTGCATATTGTGGTTGCAACTCATGTAATCGTATTATATAGTGTTACTATTGTTGTCATAATTTGATCTGCTAGCCAAGGGAGGGGGTTAACAGACAACCAGAAACCCCCCGTGTTTGCCTATGAATACTTATATTCAGTATAAGTATATGAATGTTTACATCAGTGTATACACCTCATTTATACATATCCTCTCATGCTACAGACTAAGTGGGGTTATTACTCAAGTTTTTTTCTACATTCTCATTACCACCCCATTTCTATTTTATAATGCGCATCCATCCACAAGCAAGAAGTCACCAAGATACATACAACTCAGAATCGCTCATAATTAAGTACCTTAAGCTGTGTATGCAGCATAAGCTAAAAATCACTTGATCCATCTGCATTTGTAATGTGCTTTCTAACACTAGAACTAAGCACACAATATACCGTAAAGTGCAGTGACGTGCGGTGAGGTAAATGCCTGGGGAGGCACTGGCTAAACTGAGCAGCAGCACCTGTAGATACACAGAGATGGAACAGCCAGAGAGGTGACATGCCTCTTAGTAGCTATGACAAGAGGTGTTGTACTAAGCCTGGGAATGACACCCACAGTACATGCCTATAATAGAGACATAAACATGATCTGTGACCACAATCAGCTCCGCTCAGGATATTTAAAAATAAAGGAACAATTCGGTCTAATGTAACACAAGGGACAGATGTATAATACTGGATTGCTGCCCCCCACATGTCGGTGCCATGCACATGTCCTCACTGACTGCCCAGTGGGCATTCCTCAGCGACTAGCCACACACACACATCCCATAACCAGCACAACTAATGCTACAGAACAGGAGGCCCTACACTCTCCTGGCAGCGGCACACAATGGGGGTAATTCTGAGTTGATCGCAGCTGCAAGTTTGTTTAGCAATTGGGCAAAGCCATGTGCGGGGGGGGGGGGCGATATAACATTTGCAGAGAGCGTTAGATTTGGGTGGGTTATTTCATTTCTGTGCAGGGTAAATACTGGCTGCTTTATTTTTACACTGCAATTTAGATTTCAGTTTAAACACACCCCGCCCAAATCTAACTCTCTCTGCACATGTTATATTTGTCCCCCCTGCAGTGCACATGGTTTTGTCCAACAGCTAACAAATTTGCTGCTGCGATCAACTCAGAATTAGGCCCAATGTCTGCATCCTGAGCCCTCAGTTCCACCACTTTGCCCTTCCCTTCATCGATCCACCGGTCACTCAGCACCATGGTCACTCTGCTGCCCACAAGCACAAGTGTTCAAGCAGAGGGACACCCACAGCTGCAAGGAGCTGTCCGCAGCTGGAGAGGACTAGAGGGGGTCTCACTGCAGAGCCAGAGGGGAAGGGAGCCAAGCAGCTGCAGGTCCAGCTGCACTGGAGCTAAGGAGCTGCAGAAGCTCCGTGGTTGAGCTGCGCAAGCAGGCAGGACTGGCAGGTGGCGCAATGTAGTACTAGAAAGAGTACTCCAGGTACTGAAAATGCGTCTGTCCAGGGGGGCATCTGACAATCTGCCCCCCAGCCTAGCCCGCCCCTGTCCAATTGATAGGGGTGTGCTTTGATGTAGGCTGAAGGCACAGGGCCTGTCGATGAGGTAGATGTACAGGTGACACTTTTCATCAGTTATCAATGGGCTTTTAGCCCCCCCCCCCCCCCCCCCCGCTTCAGCCACTTTATTATTGTCAGTGGGAGGCAGAACTCGTGCTGCCTCCCATAGAGATTTGGCTCATTTTCACGACAAAAATTATAAGAATAATACAAAGAACAGAATATGTATTAAAATGTCTTCTTTGTATTTTTGAAATCATTATGACAGGTGAGGTGACTCCACTGACCCCATGTCCCTTGTAAGCTGCACTTGGAATGTGCTTTCTAACACTCTGACTCAGAACAGAATATAAGGTTTTATTTAAGCTTTACCTACTGTAGAACTGTTTTCTAACATCCTTGTGCATAATCCCTCAGGAATAGCGCTGTTATATTTTGTTAAAGAAAATCTATTTCTAATTGGTAACTATAATGGAACTGAATCAATTATTTGAAATATAAGATAAGTAGTGCTTAGGGGGAAATAAACTACACACCAGTGCTCACTATATAGGAACTGGGGCTATTTTATTGCATAGTGTATAAAGATTGGTAAAAAAAGGGAAAAGGGAAGGGAGGGAGGGAGCTGTTCTTCAGTACTGTATTACTATGGATAGAAGCAGAGAGCACAACTGCAGATCAGAAAATCGGCTTCTCTCCACTCACTGTTTCATCTGACTTCTGCCTAATGCAACCACAAGGCATCTGTAATCAGAAGAGAATAGAAATAAGTGAGAGAGAAGAGAAATAGGAAGGTAAGGACATTTTCACTGTTTACATAGTTATAACACTAAAGTGAATTCATTGATTACTTATCTAAGCACCAATAAGCTTTTTAGATAATTTATGGAACATTTTGCAGTGTGTCAGTCATGCAGTTTTACATGTCCACAGTATTTTTGCATTGCAGAAAATGTTAGTCAAATATGACACATGCAGACATGCAATTACACAGAGGAAATGCTGAGCACAATATACTGTAACAAAGAGCTAACAAATATGGGATCTGTACTTAAATTCTGGACATGCTTAGAGTAATGTATCTTTTTTTCTGTTTGGAAGATGGAAAACATATCTATGGATTTATTATTGAATTCATCAGGAACGTCAGAGTGGACGAATGGATCAATATCTCAGGTCATTCCTAAATTCTATCTGGCATTACCCATCATCTACTCTGTAATCTGCGCAGTTGGATTGACTGGAAATACTGCCGTCATATATGTCATCCTCAAGGCACCAAAAATGAAATCTGTCACCAACATGTTTATCCTGAACTTGGCTATAGCAGATGAACTTTTCACATTGGTCTTACCCATTAACATAGTGGACTATTTACTGTTGCAGTGGCCATTTGGAGAATTTATGTGTAAACTAATTATTTCCATAGATGAGTACAATACATTTTCCAGCATTTATTTTTTAACTGTTATGAGCATTGACCGTTACCTTGTGGTTGTTGCAACTGTAGAATCTAAGAAACTCTCCTTTCGTACCTACAGGGCTGCTAAGATTGTCAGCCTGTGTGTATGGAGTTTTGTGACCATAATCATTTTGCCTTTTGTTATTTTTGCCAAGCTTCACCAAGAACATGACCGTTTGCAATGTCTGTTTGTTTTTCCTCACCCAGAAGGTATGTGGTGGCAGATGAGTAGAATCTACACTCTCATTCTGGGGTTTGCCATACCAGTGTCCACTATCTGCATTCTATATACCATGATGCTTTATAAATTGAGAAGAATGCGGCTGAACACCAATGCAAAAGCTTTAGATAAAGCTAAGAAAAAAGTGACATTCATGGTTGCCATCATCTTAGCAGTATGTTTATTTTGCTGGACTCCTTATCATCTAAGCACTGTGGTGGCGTTAACCACAGACATACCACAGACTCCAGTAGTTATTGGGATTTCATTATTCATCACCAGCTTGAGTTACGCAAATAGCTGCCTCAATCCATTCCTGTATGCATTTCTAGATGACAATTTTAGGAAAAGCTTTCGGAAATTAGTAGAGTGCAGGTCATCATAAAAGACAGAAGAGTCATTTCAGCAGAGTCTCTCCGTCAGTAATTACCTACGAACAATAAGTTTGAAAGTTAACTGATTATTATGATGACTCTAAAAATGACCCATTTAAGATATCATAAGGGTTCTTTACACTCGAGATTATTGCAACATTGGCTCACATTGGTCTAATAAAACAGCCAAAGTGTGTAATAAGTTGTATCAGTCATATGATGAGATAAATCTTTGCCTAACAGATCTTTGTGAATGCTTTCTGGTTCACTTTGTTATAGTATGGAATGTATTTCAAAGAAGTGGCTTTGTCGTGCTTAATACTGTATGTACTATGCTACTTGAGTTGCATTAAACAGTGTAATATAAGATAAGTAATAGAGAAAATTTGGGACAAAGGGGCTTCTTAATTATTGCACAATTTAACTGATTCTGTATGTTGTGATAAAAGTGTATTGCTAAATAGTAATTTATTCTCATTATAGAACATGGAAATCATGTAGATTGCTTGATCATGTAAATACACATTTGTTCAAGTTATAATTATGTTATGTGTGATTTAAGGAAGACAATACCAAATAAATATTTTGAGTGCCTTGCTTGATTAAAATGCAGACGTTTTATTTTAATGTTTATGGATGTGTCTGTAAAATAAATAGCAACGGAATAGCAATTATTGTACAGTATGTGAATTTCATTATGTTGTGAAATATAAAAATGACTGCACTTACTAAAACTCATAATCCACTGTCTGCAAGAAAATATTTTATTATGTCATATGAAGTGTTCACCAGCATATAAAAAATGCAGCTTTAGTTAATATATTTAATTTTAATAAGAAGAAATATGAAATGTCATGAGGATTGACTACTGTATTTATACATTGCACAGAAAAAGTTATTAGTGTTGTACTTGCATGTAAGTTATACAAAAAATCTTGATAAAGTTAATAGAACAGAATATAGTATTAGCATATCATTTTGTAAACAAAACAAGTACTGTATTAATAAACTACTGTAAATCATCAGTACTGCATCAGAGGCTGCTTGCTAACTTATTAAAGCAGAGTTTGGCACCACCAGCTGTACAAATGAAAAATTGCAGATGATTTTTTGAATTTTGACAATATATATTGCAGAACGATAGAGACTCAGGAACAATATATATTGTTCTATCTATCTATCTATCTATCTCTCTATCTATCTATTTACATATATATATATATATATATATATAACAAAAAGTTCAGCATTCACCAAAATGAGCTCACTTATCCTCACAACATCAATGAATAAATGAATAAATGATGGGGGTTTAGTTAGTGAATTGGCCAATGCACGGAAGCCTGCATACCGCTCGCCAAGGTACCCCACCTTCATGCAGGTCCTACACTATCACAAAATCATAAAAATTAAAACCTGGCAACTGTATCACATAATATAACTGCAAATATGCCCACTTGGTGTAAGGTGTACCTGCCATGAACTGCATGGCTTTTAAAAGGTACACTAGTCACCTGACACTGGCTGATAAATTACTAAAGGGCAGCTGACACAGGTTTAAGATAATTGGGGTGCATGAACAAAGTTTGTGGCCACAGTTAATGAGTTAACCAAGGATTAACCCTGAAATATACCAACAAATAGAAAACCACAGCACTCGCCACCCCAGAAGCGGGGTGCAGTATCCGCACTCGCCACTAATAGGGTGGGGTGCATGTAGCCCATGGCCACCTACTCAAAAATATAGAAACAAAAATTTCAGCACTCACCAAAATGAGCTCACTTATCCTCACAACATCACACACATTATTTGTAGTTATATTATGTGATACAGTTGCCAGGTTTTAATTTTTATGATTTTGTGATAGTGTAGGACCTGCATGAAGGTGGGGTACCTTGGCGAGCGGTATGCAGGCTTCCGTGCATTGGCCAATTCACTAACTAAACCCCCATCATTTATTCATTTATTTATTGATGTTGTGAGGATAAGTGAGCTCATTTTGGTGAGTGCTGAACTTTTTGTTTCTATATTTTTGAGTAGGTGGCTATGGGCTACATGCACCCCACCCTATTAGTGGCGAGTGCGGATACTGCACCCCGCTTCTGGGGTAGCGAGTGCTGTGGTTTTCTATTTGCTGGTATATATATATATATATATATATATATATATATATAAAATGTATGTATGAAGACAAAAACTAGGGGCACACAATGTTGAAGTACATTTGATAAATCAACTTTACTGAAAATTCTATTTCTAAGGCACTCATATAGGGAATTGCGATATAGAATTTTATTATTCACTACGGCATCTCTCGTGTGGATGTCTGTTCTTTCTCAACAGAACTAATTTTACATAAGACGGTAGTGCCATCCAATATTGTTATGTATATTTTATATTGCACATGTGGCTCACAAAATTTCTTTACAAACAATATTTGCGTTTTTTCCTTCAGTGATTAATACAAAAACATGCTTGGGGCTACCAGCTCTTGAGTAAACCACTTAAAGCTGCACATAGGAGAAGCAGCTGGTCCTGAGGTCTACGCCTGCAGTCCTGAGCATTTGCCCCTGCGACTTGTTAATCGCCATAGTGGAGCAGGTGCTTACAAGAAACTTCGGGACCATGAGTTGAAAATGAAAATTGTTGGGGATAAGGGGTATACGTGGTATAAGCACAGTCTCACCTGTGCCACATCCTATTAGAATCTCTGCCTTAATTTGCTTCCTCTGCAGAGCAGTCACTTTAAGTCAGGTTATGTTGCATAACTTTGGTGGATTCAAGTCCCGCAGAAGCATGATTGGAACACCAACTGAGTGTCAAGCATCTGTTTTGCTCCTCTTCCTAATGTCACATTGAGATCATACACATCTCAGTTTTTTTCTAGGCCACTAAACTATGCATGTGATATCTGGAGGGGGTGACACCAAAATGTTGGCTTCTCCACAGTGACAGGAGCGAGGTGCTGCAGTGTGAAAGTCTCCTACAGCACCCGGCTCTTGTCATAGAAGCGGAGCCGGGGGAAGCCCAGTATATCCCAGCATCCCTGGAGATGCTCAGTACGCCTCCGGAGTGACAATATCGGGATCCTTGTGAGTCCATGTCCCCTGTATAAATGGTCACACCCCCTTTTCACTACAAGCTCGCCCCCAGCACATCGGGAGATCAAGGGTGCTCCACACCCGGTGACGCATCTGAACAGGATACTAATTCACCTAGTAGTTTTTGAATGATGCCAGAAAGAACAGACAGATAAACAGACAAAAATTCAGAAAAAAAACAGTTTTTTTCCATCTCCATAGTTCATAAACAGTCCCTAGAAATTTCTCTAAATAATTGCTATGTATAGAAACAACACAGTTTTATTATAAATACTGTATAAATGTACAGATAAAGCCTGAGAACAATGGGCCTGATTCAGATCCCGTGGTCATGCTGCCCATGTTGCACTGTCCTGTACAGCTCTTCGGTACTTTGCACATGTGCAGTACAGGTCCTGCATTGTTGGAAGCAGAACAGCTGCAGACGTCAAGTGATAGGCAGTCTCCGGCCATTTGGGATCAGGGAGGGCACAGCAATGGAGATTCGGATGGAGATTTCCTGGTCTCTTGATATTAGCTGAGGCAGCCAGCTAGTGTGAACCCTTGGGTCACTCAGCCAGCTGAAGGTGTTGCAGGTGATACAATTCTGCACCCTCGGATTCGATACTGGATCACAAATGCATGCAGGAGACATCGACTTATACCAGTTGCATTACCAGGCTTGCAATTAAGCAGCAGAGATGTACAATCCAACCACATCTGGCCCAGTGAATGCTACGTTCCATCAGTGATTCCTGGTAACCACAGAAGTCTTTTGCATTCCAAGCCTAGTTACTAGACCATCCCTGCTTGTCCTGCCCAAATTCATTTCGTCAGTCAATGCTATACGTAAGGACACGCTCACTGATTAAGTCCACTAGAGCTGAAACATGTTTGGGCAGGACAAGCCAAACATCTCAGTGACATCTCTGGTCCAGGAACAAGGCTTAGAACACAAAAGACTCCCATGGTTAATGGCTATCTATGTGAGTTAGACAGATGATGGTGCTGTCAAGAGATCATAGTGGGAGGTGAGTTTATTGGGCAGAATTATCGGGCACATCGTCTATTGTGTACCCATTATGTCACTGACGATACCCACTCACGAGGGTCGTCAGTGACCTCATCCATCGGCACTGCATGCATGGCCAACAGAAGACATCACTAGTGAGGGCCATGCTGCCGAATACAGCGTGGCCGCAGCTGTCATTTCATTGCTGATGGTATCAGCAAGTGTGTATGCACTTGCTTATTCCGCCCGCCCTGCCAGGTCCCGTTGCCTGTAATGTCTTGCTGGGCACACATCATTAAGTGTGTACCAAGCTTTAGACATGTTAAAGTTAAGAAAGCAGTGTGACATTCATGAGGAAATGGCAGAGAGACAGTTGAAGATTTGAGTATGGAGAGGAGAAATTTAGCAATTTCTGTTTAGCTGCTTATCTGTACAAAAGACTCTAGAGTATATCAGGGTCTGGCTGGCAAATTTTAGACTGGGAGGCAAGTACTTACACATGACCCATGAGCAGGGGCCCATAATCTTTTAGTTATAGAACACAGTGACTGATTTACAAAAAGTATGAAAAGCCCATTAGCTCTTTGTATATCATATTGGGTTACCACTGGTGATAATGTTTGGGGTAGATCCTAATTATTAAGCTGATAGCCCATACTAAGATGGCATTATCAGAAAAAAAACATTAAAAAAGGGTCCTTCTCCTTAAATAAATCATTTTATTTAATATAGTACTGTATAAATTATTTTAAATTATTTTAGAAAAAACGAACAAAAAAAACTACTAGTTTAATTATAATGACACCACAGTAGCTTACCAGCAGTCCTAGGCAAAGGAAATTTTGAAAAGCACAGCTAATGTGGAAAAAGTGGCTCAATGCTGGTGTGCTACAGTGGTGCCTGTATAATGGCATCCAAATAAGTATGTGCGGCCACCATAATGCAGAAGCGTGAACAGCCACCAATGCTAATCATTACATCATCTGTACTGCTGATAGAGCTACTGTAGGTACAAGGATGACATTTTTTTTGTGTGCCCATCATCTCTAAGGAACCCAGCACTCTAATACTGTACTTCATCACCCACCATGCACAGGTGTTAGGAGGAACCCACGGTTGAGGATGTACATTTTTTTTTACTCTGGAGTCTTGTTCTGATTGTATCCATTGTGAGAGCTCTGCACACTGTCACTCGGAAATTGTCATAACCTGCCCAGTCTATGAGCTCTGGGATCATCTTTGGTGGGATGTGCTCTCCATCTTCTTTTGTAATGTATTAATGTAAACCATTCATTTTACACTACAGATGTTCATGCTTCAGCTGATGATGATTTTTTTTAATAAGTCTAGCACTTGTAATAGATGCCTTCTAACAGGAATACATGTGGCTAGTTAAACCTATAACAACATTGTATTTAACTGATTTTGCAATATGCCCACTCCCCTGGAAATGCCAGGAGATTTTTGGTAAGGGGGAGAGTTTCCCAGTTCTAGAAAGGTTGGCCTCTCTCCAGCACCCTGCATTCACCCCTGGCCGCCCCGTCATGTGGATGGGAAAAGGAAAGTGATGATACAATTTACTACAAATCATGTCAAGAAATACAACATGTAAAAAGGGAGCAGGGTCATGATGGTGCAATTAATGATGCCCCACTCCATCCACCCTCCTGGAACATTCTCTCTAGAATTCATCCTGAGAGGATATTGGCGATGTCAGCAAGTTTGGTTTAAGCCTTTACTCTAATCTTCCCATATTTGTCTGTTCCTTCTCAATCCTATATTGCTCTTCCAGGAGTAAGAAGGCACAGGTTAGGGATATGTAAAAATCTTATTTTAAATGCAATCCTAAGTGCAATACAAAGCTCGAGTCCAACTCAAAATGCGCCTCAGTGAGGTTAAAGGCAATGGAGATCTCATCGTTAGAGAAATAAAAGTTGCAAGCTGATCCTGGTTTAATATAAGACAAAGCTGGCTCCAATGACAGAATAAGAGAGCTCATGTAGATGCTATGACCAAAGTAATGCTCTTTGTTAGTACAATCAAAAAACAAGCAAATACAGGAAGACACAAAGTATGAAGATATCAGTTACTATACATCAGCAGTTACAGACAGTACAAGTTAATTCAAATTAAAGGGATTTGAGGCCAAAATGCGTAGGTACAATTTGTGCATTTACATATTTATATTCTTTCTCACATATCATATATAAGACATGCAACTCTTAAAATAAACATGTTTATGGGTCTGTATGAAAATGTACAGTCTTTAAAGCTCATCAGATACGCTGTCAGCATGTCCTGATGTGGTAGTACGCTTGAGATGCTAGTCATCCTCATCAGCTTGAATGAACAGAATTAATGTGTACTTAAACAATAAAATAAAAACAAAATGTCACCAAGGATGTGACCAGTTTAAAGCCCTGTACACACGGGCAGAGATGTGTGCTGATCGATCCAGCAGGAACGCTCAGCACACATCTCTCTCCTGCTCAACACACAGCGCGATGTGTACTGAGCAAGGGGGGGTGGCGGGGGCACTAATTTCTCTCAGTGGTGAATTGAGCGACCTGCTAGATTGTGCCTACATGCAGGCTAATCTAGCACCGGTGATAGCAATGCGCGGGGCCGTGCATCACTATCGCTGTGGGGCATACACATGGAGAGATCCGTGCTTAACTTCTAAGCAATCTAGTCAGATTGCTTAGAATTTAAGCACGGATCTCTCCGTTTGTACCCCCCTTATGGATTCATGTGACGTGTGTGCCAGAGGACCTTCCTATAATTTATATTAAAGCTGTTGGCCTATCAGAGGGTAACTATTCACATTGTGTGTGAACTGAGTAAGATCAGACATTGGGGCAGATGTATTAACCTGGAGAAGGGATAAAGAAGTGATAAAGCAGTGATAAGCACAAGGTGATAACGCACCAGCCAATCATTAAGGATTTAAAAAATGACAGTTGGGAGCTGACTGGCTGGTGTATTATCACCTTCCTCTTATCACTGCTTTATCACTTCTTTATCCCTTCTCCAGACTTAATACATCTGTCCCATTGTGTGTGACCTACAGTACATCCATCTAATTGTACACTTTGCCACAAGGTACCCAGAGGTTCTTGTGCTGGCACTGATTAAACTAGGTAGGGTCTTCACAGTAATGGACTGTTTAAATTATTTATTGGGATTGCTAAACATCAGAGTGGTTAGACTGGGAGAATTCCCTACAGCAGCTCCTCTTCGCCTGTCTGTATGTGTCTCAGTGTTCTCCTCTTTGGAACTGCTGTATGGACAGGACATTTGTAGACTGCTTAACTTCCTGTAGTTCAACAGAGCTATGAGAAGAAGTTCAACCCAAGTGACACTCCTATTTTGGACAAGAGAAAATGGATGTGGTGTCATTTTCTCTGTGATTTTTCTAATTTGCATATTTACAGTTCTGCTGGTCTTTGTTGCACATACATGACCTTTTGGCTTGCGCATGTGCAGAACATTCCACGCTGGAGAAAAAGCAGTGTTACACTAGCTGCACAAGGTAAAGCTACACTGCAGAAGAGGTGGTCTAACCAGGGGTTTACATAGCATTGATAAAATGCAGTGGTAAAAGATTCTTTATCACCGCAGTAGGCAGTGGTACAGAATGAAAAACACCACTGCAAACTAGAGAAAAATAATAAATGGACCCCATTGTGTGTTTTGTACATATTCAGTATCTTTTCAACATACACTAGTAGATATCTTTAGCAAAAGCTGGGTGTTGTGAATATACAGTGTGTTGTGTACAGGTTAGGCGTGTTTGCTACATACTGGATATTATCACCAACAGACAAGTTAGGGAAACAAACTAATTAGACTAGTCTTAGAATGGTTTGTTGTTCACTGCCAAGTGAGATCTCTCCATCTTGGGAAACAGTGTGCCTTTAGTAATCACTGTTATAACTATTAGAATAAAATGATGTATTAACACAGATACTCTAATACAGTATATATAGATTAAATAAATGGCTGAGCATGACATTTGCAATTGCATCATAATACTATGACAGTCATTTGCATTTGTTGTCACATAATCAATAATCAGCACAAAGATTAGAAATATGTATCAAGTTGTAATTTAACCAATGTGACATTTTATGACATTTCCTGTGAAGAACAATTATAATTTCCATTTTATCAGAGTTGATATAAGGATGTCAACAACACTATGTAGATTGGTTATTACGGCATATTGCATACGCCTGCTGATATTTCTCACATGATTATATACTGTAGAGGACATTTCTTCACATGCTTACAGTATGTCATAATTCAGTAATCTTTCAGCTCTGAGAACACAATGACTATTTCCAGGGTTGCAAAAATGATCGGCTCCCTACCAAACCACCACAATCTAATATAGCAGTTCATTATACTTAATTATTTAATTGGTATTCTCAAAAACACCCTTCACATCAGTTGATGAATCAGAACATATAATTGCAGCTGTAAACTAAATGAGAATTACAGGAGCAGAGCAGGTTGTATGGGAGTGGACTTCCATAGGACCTGGGGGTGATTGAAATTCAGGAGTCTCCTGAACATTCCAGGAAAGTATGAATGTGTGGGTGGGGAGATGGACATCAAACGACATAGTCAAATTATGTGAGTTAGTAATCAGAATCAGGCTGAATCTGTTCCTGCACATGGGGAATGAAACCTCCGACACTGTCTGCAAGTGAAGCTCCGAACTGTGGCAGCTATAAATTGGCATGGCATAGCAGGTGTGTGTGTGTGGGGGGGATGGTGGCTGCAGTAAGCCACCGAGGGAGTGCCAGCTCATCAGAAACTGTCCAATGTTACCAGTGGTCCACTCTGCCCATGGTTATATAAACTTGTTGTCATTGTCAACCTCCAATATTAGCAGCTTATACTTTTGTATCTGAAAACATAGTATACAAATGAACTACAGTATATCTTGTTATTTTTCAAACTATTTCTTGCAGAACAAATCAGTCTATAATTCCCAGCCTGCATAGCATAGAAACAGGCTTGTTTCTGTACTTATTCCTAGCTTGTGTATTCAAGGTTTTAAACCTGTACCACATAGAGCTTTCTGTGCATCACATCAGGCGTCAGCAAGTTCAGCAGCTGACTGTAAACTGGTAAGAATGCAAAAAGGGACGAGATGTATTGCAATGTATTTGCAATACTTGATACATCCCAATAAAGTCTCATAAAAAATCCTTCAACTAACAGTATTTATCTCCAATAAAGCAGTAACCCCTTCTTCCACAATCTAAATATCGTCCCTTCACCTATACCATAACAGCAGCCACAAAACAGTGCTCAGGAAACAGGAAGCATGAAGCAGTGACCTGCCAGGTAGGTACCCCAGAGGGTGCTATTGTCAGTGAGTAGGCAAAGGGTCCATGCAGAGAATCAGGGGCTGTGCAGTCTTGGAGGGGATATCTGTGTACAATTGACCCCTCTCCATGTACACCCTGCTCTTGCTCCACCCAAAGCACATACCCCACCTGCCCAAACCCACCCATATCCTCACCCCTGAGTTACAAATACATATTTATACAATTGTTTTACCTTAATTGTGACCTAAAAGGAAGTATATTTTATGTACTCTCAGAACTGAAGGTCACAAAGATATCTTGGGCCTAATTCAGACCTGATCGCAGCAGCAAACTCATTCTCTAATGGGCAAAACCAGGTGCACTGCAGGTCAGGGCCGGCTCGAGGCATGTTCGACTCGAGCGGCCGCGCAGGGCGCATCCCTTATAGGGCGCCGCGCGCTGGCGCCGCCATGTCGGAGCCTGGAGCCGGCCCTGATCTCCCCTGCTGTCCTCCCGGCTCCCGCTGTGTGCGCCGCCGCTGTGAGCGCTATGCGGCGCCGGCGTCTGATGTCAGACACCGGCGCTGCACAGCGCGCACAGACAGCGGCAGACAGCACAGACAGCGGCCGCAGAGGCACGCACAGCAGCACTCCCAGCAGCACTCCCCCTCCCTCGGCACAGCAGGTACTGGGGGCATATGTGGCACTGTGGGGGGCATTTATCTGGCACTGTGGGGGGCATTCATTTATCTGGCACTGTGGGGGGCATTCATTTATCTGGCACTGCGGGGGGGGACATTTATCTGTGCACTGTGAGGGGGCATTAATGTATCTGGCACTGTTGGGGCATTTCTGGCACTGTGGGGGCATATCTGCGCTGTGGGGGCATTTATGTATCTGCACTGTGGGGGCATTTCTGTATCTGGCACTGTGGGGGCATTTCTGTATCTGGCACTGTGGGGGCATATCGGCACTGTGGGGGCATTTATGTATCTGGCACTGTGGGGGTATATCTGCACTGTGGGGGCACTTATTTATCTGGCACTGTGGGGGCATTTATTTATCTGGCACTGTGAGGGGCATTTATTTATCTGGCACTGTGGGGGGCATTTATTTATCTGGCACTGTGGGGGCATATCTGGCACTGGGGGCATTTAATGTATCTGGCACTGTGGGGGCATATCTGGCACTGGGGGCATTAAGGTATCTCTCACTGTGGGGGCATATCTGGCACTGGGGGCATTAAGGTATCTGGCACTGTGGGGGCATATCTGGCACTGGGGGCATTAATGTATCTGACACTGTGGTGGGCAATAATGTATCTGGCACTGTGTGGGCACTTATGCATCTGGCACTGGGGGCATTTATGCATCTGGCAATGTGTGGGCATTTATGTATCTGGCACTGGGGGCATTTATGTATCTGACCCTGTGGGGGCATATCTGGCACTGTGGGGGCATTTTTATATCTGGCACTGTGGGGACATATCTGGCACTGTGTGGGCATTTCTATATCTGGCACTGTGGGGACATATCTGGCACTGTGGGGGCACTTATGTATCTGGCACTGTGTGGGCACTTATGTATCTGGCACTGTGGGGGCATTTATGTATCTGGCACTGGGGGGGGCATATCTGCACTGTGGGGGCATTTATGTATCTGGCACTTTGGGGGCATTTATGTATCTGAACTGTGGGTGCATAACTGGCACTGTGTGGTCATTTATGTAGCTGGCACTGCTGGGGGGCATGTCACGTGTAGCTGGCACTGCTGTGGGGGCATGTCACGTGTAGCTGGCACTGCTGGGGGGGCATGTCACGTGTAGCTGGCACTGCTGGGGGGCATGTCACGTGTAGCTGGCACTGCTGGGGAGCATGTCACGTGTAGCTGGCACTGCTGGGGGGCATGTCACGTGTAGCTGGCACTGCTGGGGGGCATGTCATGTAGTGTTCCCGCTAGGCGTCTGTGGCTAGGCAATGTGTCTCAGTGCTCTCCCTGGTGCAATGTATCTCAGTGCTGTGCCTGGCGCAAAGTGTATAGGAGGTTCTACCTGGTGCAGTGTGTATTAGCTGCACTACTGTGTGGTGTAATGCAAATTGCCACTATTATGTGGCCACGTACCTTCCCCACGAAGTAACTCCCCTTAATTTTTGCTGCGCGCCTTCGCCGCGCACTGTCCATGCTTTGACATATAGGTATGGGAACAAGCAGTATGTACATCATTTTGCCCTCCTAACTTAAAAATGTGCCCTCCCTGTGATCAGCACCATGCCCTAAAAAGTGAACACTATCATGTGTAGCTGGCACTGCTGGGGGGCATGTCATGTGTAGCTGGCACTGCTGCGGGGCATGTCATGTGTAGCTGGCACTGCTGCGGGGCATGTCATGTGTAGCTGGCACTGCTGGGGGGCATGTCATGTCTATCTGGCACTGCACATTATGTGTATCTGGCACTATACTGGAGACATTGTGTGTAATGAACACTACTGTGGCTATGTGTAAGGCTGCTAATTGTGTGAAAATATATTTATAGTTTGAGGATATGAAGTTACGAGGCCATGCCCACTTTTCCAGAGGCCACACCCACTTTTACGGGAGCGAAGGTGCGCGCATGGGGGGGGGCTTTTACATTTTCTCGCTCAGGGTGCTAGTAGGCCTGGAGCCGGCCCTGCTGCAGGTGGCATAGCGTACCTACAAAGGGTGCAGTGTGTGCAGTGCACACGGGCCCCTGGGTCCAGAAGGGGCCCACACCGCACACACTGCACCCATAACTCTTATACTTACCCCTCTTCTCCCGAGTCCTGTAGCCGGCTGCGCTGTTAGTGCTCTGAGAGAGCAATAGAGACTCTGGCACAGTGCCAGAGTCTACAAAGCATACGCAGGTCTCCCCAAAAAATGGGTGTAGCTCAATTTTTTCTGAGACCTGCGCATGGGCCCACACACAGAGACCGCACACGGGTCTCCTCCTCCCTAGATACGCCCATGGCAGGTGGACCAGATATAACATGTGCAGAGAGAGTTAGATTTGGGTGGGTTATTTTGTTTCTGTACAGGGTAAATACTGGCTGTTTTATTTTTACACTGCAATTTAGATTTCAGTTTGAACACGTCCCACCCAAATCTAACTCTCTCTGCACATGTTATATCTGATTCCCCAAACCCTTCCCCCTCCCCCCCCCCCCCCCCCCAGCCCCACCCCACAGTGTAGAAGTACTGTTCTGTATTGTCTCTCATCAACTGACCTCAGAAATCAATAGTGCTTTTGGTTAATGTTATCAAACAGAAATGCTCATACAATGAATGAAAACAATTCAACTAGAAATATCACCTTGGAATTTTTAAAATGCAATATAAAATATGATTGCCAAGGTGAGTTTTTAATTACTTTTCAAGATTAAAACTCTATCTAAAAAAAAGTATACTAATTAATTCATGGAACACATAACAAAATCGCCTATATAAAAATTCAGCTATATTCCTGAGTCAAAATGACCGGCTTTTATATACACTATGTGTATCTAATGGGACATACTATATGAAGAGTGGTTGACTGTTTCAATGTTGAATTTTAAACTACTGTATATATAGCAATAGGGCTATGTGTGTAAACAACAAGTTGTTTTCTATTCCATTCTAATGCAGTAATGTTTACAAGGCTGCCACAATGAAATGTTCTTTAAAAGCATACTATGTAATGAGTCATGATTATTATACCTGTGATCAGTGTCGGGCTGGGGCATGTAGGGCCCACCGGGCGAATGCAGCGGTAGGGGCCCATGTTTAGGGGTGTGGCCAGTCTGCAGTGGGGGGGGGGGGGTGACCTGCCACCTCTTTGGTTTGACTAACCATTGGAGAGTGCAACGTCTGAGCCTCTTCATAAATATATACAGTAAATTCATCTGATGCATGCATGATAATGTACCAGATTAATAACAGACTAATAACAGCAATGCACTGTAGAAAATACACCATAGTCCAGTATAAGGTAACGTATCTATAATGTATAATCCAAGTGCACACTCTGGAACCTGATCCTTTGAGCAGGAGGTGGGCCCCCAGGCAGTGGGGCCCACCGGTGGTTTCCCCTGTACCCTGGTGGGACAGTCCAAGCCTGCCTGTGATTCATCTCTCCATGTATATGGATTGTCTTGTCAATGTGGCAAATAGTACAGATGTGACGTCATTCACGGTGGCTTCAGTCATGCCAAACAAGCCACTTAGCGTGCCAGGTCATGGTGACTTGTCCAACTAATTTGCACAAGTAGAACAACAAGTAGCAACAAAGCTATTTTGCAAGATTGCACCGTTAAATTTGATGTGCGACATTTGTACATGCACTGTGTGTGACTGAGGGGGTAATTTAGACCTGATCGCTCCTCTATGAATTTGCTGAGGTTTGCGAACAGATAGTCGCCGCCCAGACAGAGTGAATACCTGCCCCGTGCAAGTCCGTGTACGCCGTGCGAAAAGCTTTTCAGATGCCGGTCAGCTGCACATCCGTTCACAACTCACTCGCCATTGAATGTTTTTTCCAGTCTGTGCAGACTCCGCGTAGACCAGGACCTACTCCTTCAGTGGGTTAGAAAAAGGCTGATCGGGGCGGAGCCGATATCAATCACACTCCCTCAAAATGCTTGGGAATGCCTGCATTTTTGCTGACAGTCCCAGAAAACAGCCAGTTACCACCCCCAAATGTCCGCTTCCTGTCAATCAACTTGCGTACGCCTAGCGAAAAAAAAGACTCAGGATTTTTTTGCAGTTTGGCCTCGCGCGTACACACTACAATCCATACACATTGATAATCAGCCACCTTGTGAATTCGTACAACAGCGATCAGGTCTGAATTACCCCGAGTCTGAATCTGTATACAAAGTGCTACACTGCAGCAGCCATGGCTATTTCTCATGCCAAATTCTGTTGTGCTTCACCTGCAACTTTGTGCATGTTTAAAACTAATTCCTGTGGAGTTAAAGTCACAGCCCAACATCTCTGCTGCACTCTAAATGGTGGTTTTCTGTGCCTGCAATGTAAATAAGACACATTTAAAGAAACAGCGTCTTGCGCCATATGACGTCCTATGCCGTGAAGCTAGTTATATGAGGAAAAATCTGTCCATGGGGGAGACAATACAGATGATCATAAACAGTACTCAGATTTCGACCTACTATATTAATACTTTTAATATATGGTTATTTCGACAATATTCTGTTACTAAGTGATTGTAGCATATAAAAGGGAGCACTGTATTATAAATTATTAATACATAAAATATAAAAAAGATCTGCTAACTGCTATGCCTACAATACTGCCACACTGAGCTTGGCCCTATGACACTTTGCCTCACATTTTCTGCATCAAACTTATGGGAATGATACTCACTCTAGGGATAGCGGTAGGAAACCTTTTTTCTACCAAGGGCCATTTAGATATTTATAAAATCCTTCGGGGGCCATACAAAAATTATCAACTTAAAATTAGCCTGTCCCCAGTAGCTATGCCCCAGTAGTGCACTGCCAGATACACATATGCCGCCACAGTGTCATATACACATATGCCCCCACAGTGCCAGATACAGATATGCCCCCACAGTGCCAGATACAGATATGCCACCACAGTGCCAGATACAGATATGCCCCCACAGTGCCAGATACAGATATGTCACCACAGTGTCAGATACAGATATGCCACCAGTGTCAGTTATGCCCCCATAGTGCCAGGTACACACATGTCCCCATAGTGCCATATACAGATATGTCCCCACAGTGCCAGATACTGTATGTCCCCACAGTGCCAGACACAGTATGCCCCACACAGTGCCAGATACAGTATGCCCCCACAGTGCCAGATACAGTATGCCCCCACAGTGCCAGATACAGATATGTCCCCACAGTGCCAGATACAGATATGTCCCCACAGTGCCAGATTACAGATATGCCCCCATAGTGCCAGATACAGATAAGCCCCCATAGTGCCAGGTACACACATTCCCGCCCCCCCCCCCCCCCCCCCTGTGATGCTCACCGCTGCTACTCCTTCTCCTGCCTCTCCTGCCCCTTTGTGCGGCTGTGTGTGACAGGGGAGGAGAGCGCAGTGTGCTACTCCTTCTCCTGCCCCTTTGTGCTCAGTCCGGGTGCAGCAGCGTGTGTAATCTGCAGGAAGGAGAGCACAGCTATATCCAGCGGTGGCGTGTAGGACCTCAAACCAGCCACCAGATCGTAAGCCAATCAGAACTCGCAGACCAGCAGCGGCGGCTCCTGATTGGCTGCCGGTCCGCGAGCTCTGATTGGCTCACAAACCGGCGACTGGTTTGAGATCCTACACGCCGCCGCTGGACATAGCTGCACTCTCCTCCCTGCAGATGACACACGCCGCCGCGGCCGGACTGAGCACAAAGGGGCAGGAGAGGCGCAAGCTGCGCTCTCCTCCCCTGTCACACACAGCAGCGGATGGCTGGTCCAGATCAGTTGGCTTTGCGGGCCTTATACGGCCGCGGGGCCGAAGTTTCCCCACCCCTGCTCTAGAGGAATGCTGAAAAATAAAAAATAAAACAATTAAATATTAGCTTTTACTTTCCTACTGACAGCCAGAATAAGGGAAGCTCCCTTTAGCCATAGGGTCATTCTATGTCCTGTGATCCAATGCAAGTTTATATTTTACTTTTATTCTCTGAAAACAGTGAACACTAAGGTGATGATTTATCACAGTCCACATCTGAGGATGCAGATGTGTTGTGATAAAGTTGTCCCAATTCGCAATGCAATTATTGATTACATTGCATAGATCGGATCCGCTTTCTGTTGTGACCCTCGGTGCTGTAAAGTGAGCTGCTGCTTTGCAGCATCACTTTACTGCAATGGGGGTTACGCAGCAGCACAGGAGGACTCGATGACCAGCAGCACTCACCGGAGCACTGGTCACAAAAACTGCTCCAAAAGCACTTTAATACATTCAGGTAATATTAGAATAATGTAAAGTAAAAAGATGTGAAAACACTTTTTTTGACATTATGTTATAAAAAAAAAGTTAGTAAATCTGCCCGTAAATACTATAGGAGAGTATCTCGCAGGAATACATATGTATTCCCTATCTCACATATACATTTGTTAAAATGATCATGTTGTTTTTGAATGATAAGACTTTGGAAATGTAAAAAAAAAAATTGGGTCCTTTCTCAAGCCAGAGATCAAGATTTTTTTTTCTTTCCCCCGGAGCATAATGATCTTTAATTTGATATATATCTCATGACTAGGTTTAACTCCTTCACTGCTGAGTTTTCTCACCCTTGTGCTGAGGTAATTTTTTCACATTTGGCTCCCCACATTCCAATATCAATGACTGTTTTATGTGGTACCAACAGAATTTATACTGTGGTTTTCTTTTCAGAAGACTTTTATATGATATTTAATTAACTGTGGTAATTTACTGCTGCTAATAAACACCCACCTCCCCAGGGATATTCAATTGCCCCTGATGTCTGTAGTCATCATGGGTTGTTTATCTCACATGCCTGAGACAGGGAAAAACAAGCCCTAATAATCAACCCCAACAGCCCCGTTTTTTTTGTAAAAACACATAGGTCCGCAAACTCATTACGGATCCTACATGTTTTCGGTCAAAAAAATTCAATCAAATTCCAGGTATTATCTTCTAGAAGGTGCTAGATAAATGAGAAGTGGAATCTGATTGGTTGCTATGGACAACATCCCATCTGAAATAGAACTTCCATCTTAGTAAATTTACCCCCATGGGGCTGCAGAAGTAAGGTGATTGGTCCCTATGAAGGTGCCAATAACAAGGTGGCAGATATCTATTTGGGCTGACTATTAATAAGCCAGAGATAGATGGGCAGCCCTCACCATGGCATAAGCTCAGGTTAGAAATTGCATTGTTGTGCAAAAATTAATTTATGGTATGTAAGCTCTATTTTAAATTTGCAGATTTTAACATGCATTATAGTGTAGGTTATTGTTGATGTTTATAACAAGAATATTGTGGCACATAACTTTCTATTATTTGCTGTGAGCCTAGTTTAGTCTAAACCCAACCCCAGTTCAAACTATAAGTACAAAAAATAATTATTATTTAGTGTAAATCCCAATAACTGTAACAATATCAGAATCCCATCATACCACGGCAGAATTCTTCAGGAGGACAAATTCGTTTTTGTGTTTTTATTGTTTGTTTTTCAACAGAAACTGTACAAATTGATGTAAATATTAAAATCCCTTATTCCAATATTTTAATGAAAAAATGTTTACTTCAGATTGAATAGTAGCTGCAAGCAAAACATGAACTTTATATATATATATATATATATATATATATATATACATACATATGTAGTGTTGTAGAATATGTTTGGTAACTACAGGGTAATATGAATGCTAATTAGTTCAATGGGGTATATTTACTAAGGTCCCGATTTTGACCGAGATGCCGTTTTTTCTTCAAAGTGTCATCTCGGGAATTTACTAAGCAGAAATCACGGCAGTGATGAGGCCATTCGTATTTTTTTGCAAGTCCAAGAATAAAAATACGAATGAATACACCATCGGTCAAAACGCGGCTGTTTAGATATGAATCTCGGTCATTTACTAAGAAGTGCAAAGCAAAAAAAAAAAAAACACTGCCGTGAAAAAATACAACTCGTAAAAAAGTGCTAAGAAAAACAGACCTGCTTTTTTGAGCCGTGATTGGATAGGCATGCACGGATCCATGAGATCCGTGCATGTATATCAGTGGGAAGGGGTGGGAAAGTGTTAATTTTTGGAAAAAAAATTGCGTGGGGTCCCCCCTCCTAAGCATAACCAGCCTCGGGCTCTTTGAGCCGATCCTGGTTGCAGAAATATGGGAAAAAAATGGACAGGGGTTCCCCCATATTTAAGCAACCAGCATCGGGCTCTGCGCCTGGTCCTGGTTCCAAAAATACGGGGGACAAAAAGCGTAGGGGTCCCCCGTATTTTTAAAACCAGCACCGGGCTCCACTAGCTGGACAGATAATGCCACAGCCGGGGGTCACTTTTATACCGTGCCCTGCGGCCGTGGCATCAAATATCCAACTAGTCACCCCTGGCCGGGGTACCCTGTGGGAGTGGGGACCCCTTCAATCAAGGGGTCCCCCCCCCCAGCCACCCAAGGGCCAGGGGTGAAGCCCAAGGCTGTCCCCCCCATCCAATGGGCTGCGGATGGGGGGCTGATAGCCTTTTTGTAAAAGTGATTGATATTGTTTTTAGTAGCAGTACTACAAGGCCCAGCAAGCCTCCCCCGCATGCTGGTACTTGGAGAACCACAAGTACCAGCATGCGGCGGAAAAACGGGCCCGCTGGTACCTGTAGTACTACTACTAAAAAAATACCCAAAAAAAGACAATACACACACACACACCTTGAAAGTAAAGTTTTATTACATCCATCCACACAAACATACATACATACTTACCTTATGTTCACACGAGGGTCGGTCCTCTTCTCCAGTAGAATCCATGGGGTACCTGTTGAATAAATTATACTCACCAGATCCAGGGTACCAGGCTCCTCGGATAATCCTTTTGTAATCCACGTACTTGATTAAAAAAATAAAACGGATACCCGAGCCACGCACTGAAAGGGGACCCATGTTTTCACATGGGTCCCCTTTCCCCGAATGCCAGAAACCCACTCTGACTGATGTCTAAGTGGGTTTCTTCAGCCAATCAGGGAGCGCCACGTTGTAGCACCCTCCTGATCGGCTGTGTGCTCCTGTACTGTCTGACAGGCGGCACACGGCAGTGTTACAATGTAGCGCCTATGCGCTCCATTGTAACCAATGGTGGGAACTTTGTGGTCAGCGGTGAGGTCACTTTCGGTCAACCGCTGACCACAAAGTTCCCACCATTGGTTACAATGGAGCGCATAGGCGCTACATTGTAACACTGCCGTGTGCCGCCTGTCAGACAGTACAGGAGCACACAGCCGATCAGGAGGGTGCTACAACGTGGCGCTCCCTGATTGGCTGAAGAAACCCACTTAGACATCAGTCAGAGTGGGTTTCTGGCATTCGGGGAAAGGGGACCCATGTGAAAACATGGGTCCCCTTTCAGTGCGTGGCTCGGGTATCCGTTTTATTTTTTTAATCAAGTACGTGGATTACAAAAGGATTATCCGAGGAGCCTGGTACCCTGGATCTGGTGAGTATAATTTATTCAACAGGTACCCCATGGATTCTACTGGAGAAGAGGACCGACCCTCGTGTGAACATAAGGTAAGTATGTATGTATGTTTGTGTGGATGGATGTAATAGAACTTTACTTTCAAGGTGTGTGTGTGTGTATTGTCTTTTTTGGGTATTTTTTTAGTAGTAGTACTACAGGTACCAGCGGGCCCGTTTTTCCGCCGCATGCTGGTACTTGTGGTTCTCCAAGTACCAGCATGCGGGGGAGGCTTGCTGGGCCTTGTAGTACTGCTACTAAAAACAATATCAATCACTTTTACAAAAAGGCTATCAGCCCCCCCATCCGCAGCCCATTGGATGGGGGGGACAGCCTCGGGCTTCACCCCTGGCCCTTGGGTGGCTGGGGGGGGGACCCCTTGATTGAAGGGGTCCCCACTCCCCCAGGGTACCCCGGCCAGGGGTGACTAGTTGGATATTTGATGCCACGGCCGCAGGGCACGGTATAAAAGTGACCCCCGGCTGTGGCATTATCTGTCCAGCTAGTGGAGCCCGGTGCTGGTTTTAAAAATACGGGGGACCCCTACGCTTTTTGTCCCCCGTATTTTTGGAACCAGGACCAGAGCCCGATGCTGGTTGCTTAAATATGGGGGAACCCCTGTCCATTTTTTTCCCATATTTCTGCAACCAGGATCGGCTCAAAGAGCCCGAGGCTGGTTTGCCTTAGGAGGGGGGACCCCACGCATTTTTTTTTTAACATTTAAACTTTTTTTTTTTTTTTTAACAAAGTGCACAATGAAGCCCAGCACGGATCTCTCAGATCCGGCCGAGATTCATTGTATTAAAGTCGGCAGTGTTTTACAAGTCACTCACGTAAAACACTGCCTAAAAAAACGAATTACATCGACATCGGAAAACCCGAAAATGCAGAATACGGCAGCTTAGTAAATTAGTCGTAACAAATTCAAAAAGTTGCAGTTTTACACTTTCGATGTCATTCGTGATTATTCTCCCACCAAATCGGGAGAATTACGAATGTTAGTAAATATACCCCAATGACTGCTTTCCTTCACAGAATGTTAGACTATAGTACATAAGATCTTCAGCAGGTCTCTGGAGGTCAAGATATTGTTAGGTTGCTGGTATATTGTCTGGCAGACAGTGTTTGAAGCTTCTTTGCATCATAATATGGGATTGCAGGTGTGAATATCTGCTGTATGTTCAAGAATCATTTTGATAATGTCAAGCTCCTTAGGAATACATTGACCAGGTCACATATGTCTCCTTTATTTTGCCAAATCAACAATTGTATTTATATGCAGTTATCTCAAAATACAATAGAGGCACTTGTTTTTAATTTCAACTTCAGTCAAATTGTTTGTCAAATACTAAGCAATTTCTTCACACAATTTATAGTTTTAATCTGACAGCACAGAAAACATACAGTATACAGGGGATGCAGTTAATTTACTGGCTGATGGGATCCCGGCAGTCAGGAGACTGATGCCAAAATTGCGACAGCTGTTGAAATGCTGCCGGTCGGAATCCTGACCAAAGCTACGATTTCACACTCGGATGGAGGTCCACGCTACCAGCCGAGGGGGAATACAATAGTGTGTTGAGCAAAGCAATGCTCGCCAACGGGCCTGAAGCGTGGCGATTGCAGTGATCCCACAAGGGAACTAACTGCACTTGCCGCCGGTATAATGGCGGTCGGGATTCCGGCATCGGACTTCTAACTGCCAGGATCCCGACTGCCGGTATTACATACCGGACCCATATACTGTAGAGTTCATGTGTGAGATGTGTGGGCTTCTAGTGATGGTCTAGAATTATGGCAATGCTACACCTGCTCTCATCTTCAGGATCTGGATGTTCTGCAATGCAGTAATGCAAGTCACTCTAGGAAAGAGATAGACAGAGAACATATACAGCAGGGGACAGCCTACAGTACTTATTGCTCTTGTCGACACCACTGGAGCGGGTACCTCAGACACCCTTTTTCACATATAGAGTGCTGTACACTAAGGCAAAACTAATACAGGTCTAATCATTTTTGACAGTGTGCCAGGGGGCCTTACCTGGTCTAGCTACCTAGGCTAGGCTGACACATGAGGGCCAAGATGAGTGGATCTCTTCTGCATTGGACACCTCTTTTTGCTGACACTTACTCATAGGAGGCCAGCATTGCTCCTCACTTGGGCCGTGTCACCTTGGGGGAGATGTATCAAATCTTGGAAAGAGAAAAAGTGGAGAGAGGTAAAATACCAAGCAATCAGCTTCTAATTGCCATTTTTCAAACACAGCCTGTAAAATGACATTTAGAAGCAGATTGGCTAGTACTATATCTCTTTCCCTTTTATCTCTCTTCAAGGTCTGATACATCTTTCCTCTTGACATTTTGCAGCTTCTCTTGAGCAGTGGAGTGTAAGTGCTACCTCTCAGCTGAGCCCAGACTGGCGCCAGAGATTCTGTACCACCTCCTCATCATTGGCCTACTGACACTGCCCTGTTTCAACTGAGTGATTCTCCTGTTGATCATGGCATCAATTTTTGTTTTCTTCTGTGCAAAATCTATGTTTTTCTGGGTGAGAATCATTAGATCGACAGTATCTAGGTTGACAATGTTTAGGTCGACCACTATATGTCGACAGGGTTTGTATGTCGACATGTTCTAGGTCGACAGGTCAAAAGGTCGACATGAGTTTTTCATGTTTTTTTGTGTCGTTTTCTGTACAGTGACCGGGAAGCCCAATTAGTGCACCATGTCCCCTCGCATGGGCAAGGTGCCTAGCTCCGCTACCTCTGCACTCGGCACAGGTTACTATTCCCAATCGTAGTCCGCATGGATCGTTAAGTATGAAAAAGTTCAAAAAAAATGTGAAAAACTCATGTCAACCTTTCGACCTGTCAATCTAGAACATGTCGACCAAGAAACCCTGTCGACCTTGAAAACATGTCAACCTAGTCACTGTCGACCTATAGTAGTCAACCTAAACATTGTCGACCTAGACACTGTCGATCTTCAGACCGGATCCCGTTCTTCTTTTTGGTGTCTTTTTTCCTTGGCAGTAGCCTCTCTTCTATCTTTTGGAGGTCTTCTCTTCTCCCTCATCACAGTTGGGATGCCAAGATTTCACTCTCAGTGGCGACTATAAGTTGCTGCCAAGGGTCATGGCTATGATGTAGTAAACTGATTGGCTGACCTGTGGTGCACTGTGACTTACCAGACCTGCTCCAGAAGATGGCTACTTCTAGCAAACAAGTCTTTACTCCTTTCTAGGGATGTCAGACACCTTCTGAAAATAATTGCTGTCCTCTACTTTTATGACACTTCCATTATTTATGTATTATTCCTTTTCTTTCCCTTTTTACTTTGATTGTTGTTTTTAATTATTTACATTTTTATTTTAATGTTTTAAATGTATCACAGGTATATCTTTCCTTTTTTATATACAAAAATCATAACAATGTTCACATAAAATTGTACAAAACAATTTACACACTTATTATTACTATCATAATTTATGAGATACAACAAATTTCTGCAGCACAGAATATAGATACAAATCAGGGCAAACTAAGTAACAGTATAACAAATATACATAAGTACAGTGAGTGTAGGCAGTATTATAGTGTATAATGTACCTGTTGGCTGATACACTAGACTTAAAGGGAGGAGTGAAACCAGAGAAACAAGGGCTTGCTTATGAGGTGAAGCAGTTAGGATCCCAGCTGTCGGTATCCCGGCAGTCAGAATACCAACGCCGGAATACCAAACCTATACCAACAGGCGAGATCCTGAATGAGTAATGGCTATGGTGCACCGCAGGTAAGCCACGGGGGGAGGTTAGGTTTAGGCTGCGGGGGGGGGGGGAGGGTTAGGGATAGGCTGTGTCCCGGGGGGTTAAGGTTAGGCAGCTGGGAGGGGTGGTTAGGGTTAGGCACTCCCCTCAGCAGAGGGTTAGGCTGTGGGGGGAGGTTAGGTTTAGGAAGTGGGGACATGGGGTTAGGTTTAGGTACCTCCGTGAGGTGGTTAGGGTTCGGCACCAAGGGGGGATGTTAGTGTTAGGCTGCGGGGGGGGGGGGGGTTAGGAATAGGCTGTGTCCCGGGGGTTAGGGTTAGGCAGCGGGGAGGGGTGGTTAGGGTTAGGCACTCCCCTCAGAGGGTTAGGCTGTGGGGGGAGGTTAGGTTTAGGAAGTGGGGACATGGGGTTAGGTTTAGGCACATCCGTGGGGTGGTTAGGGTTAGGCACCAACGGGGGAGGTTAGTGTTAGGCTGCGGGTAGGGAGGGTTAGGGAGTTGGGTAAAGGGGAGAACACCCCTTACTCTTCCCTGTCGGCTTCTTCCACATCAGGTTCTCAGCATCTGTATTTCAAGCGCCGGGGTCTCATACTGATCCCCTTATGAGAGCTTACTGAAGATTCTAAAAGCAAAGGGGAAGGAGTGTAGAAGTGTAGACTGGATCTAGAGTGAAATAAGTAGGCAAGGCTGAATAAATGATATTTGAAAGATCGTTTGATTCAAAGGAAGTTGATGGGGAGTCATACTCTTAAACATTATTTTCTTATACCCCTCTAACCTAACAATTGGATGAATTTGGAGGGGTTGACTCCTGTCTCCTGGTGGGAAAAAATTAAAGGCGTATAACACAGCCACAGATTTTCTTTGTTACTGAAGCTCAGATATTATGTAGATCAAGCCTTTGTCTTCTCTCTTTCTGTCTTTCTATTTTCTCTCTACTTCCCATTTACACATTTAATGTATGCACATTTAATGTATTTTTTTTCAAACATGTGAAGTCTGATCAGTTATCTGCTCAAAGTTTTTTTCTCCTGAACCAAAAAGATTTACTCTGCTCGCAGCAGCAGTGAAACATGTAACTGGCTACCTGTAGTGGTTACCATCCAATTACTGACTCCTGTCTGATGTTTGTATTTCAATGTTTCATAGATATGTTTCCTACATTTTACATCATAGAAGAAAACATGCCATTTTATTACATGCATATTCCTGTTGATGAATTCATAAAACGTGAACAATAAAATTATCTTTATTAGTTCTTGTGCTTTAGGGATTTTTAGTTTATATACCTCTATATATTACTAGCTATAACACTGTTAAGTGAGATGAGATATTCTTAAAATGGTAAGTCACCTATACTGTAACTCTCTTTACAGTAACTGCTATTTTTTAGCAGGTAATGGATGAGCCTTTTTAATTGTGCAAAAAAATGTTTTGCACATGCTGAACATATTTAAAACAGCCAGTAGCATTTGTATGAAAAGCTCATTATAATATGCACATAAATCATTTTAAATAAAATGTAGATATATAAAAGATTAATAAAGGCTCCTATTGTGACCTTTGCTCCCATGACTTACAGTAATTATACTTTGTATAAGGCTCTAATAAAGGGGGGTACTCACGGGAGAGATGTGTGCTGAACGATCTTAACACAGACCGCTCAGCACACATCTCTCACCCCGCTCAGCACAGCGCGATGTGCTGAGCGAGGGGGAAAGCCGACGGGGGGCCGCTCACTTCACACAACGGTGAAGTGAGCGACCCGCTAGATTGCATGCAGCTCAATCTAGCATCGGCGATAGCGATGCGCGGGGCCGCGCATCGCTATCGCTGGAGGGCATACACACGGCAGATCCGTGCTTAAAATCTAAGCAATCTAGCAAGATTGCTTAGATTTTAAGCACGGATCTCTCCGTGTGTACCCCCCTTAAGGATCATTTTAGGAGCAGAGAAAGATTACCTACAATAAATACAGTTGTGATATAAGGTGTATATTGTAGTGACATTTTTACTGTTGCCATCATTTAGAGGGCAAACTACATCTGGCACAATGTTACACATAGCAGTGACACAGATGTACATAAAAAATAATGCACCAGCAGACTGGGCTCAAAAAGGTTCTCAAGGGTGTTACATTACACCGTCCCTCCCTCACCTTGCAGAATGAGAGATTTACTAAAGGCAAAACTGCACTTTCTAATTTGCACTATTCTAAACTGCCACATCAGTTTAATAATTTGGCAGATATACAAATCATATGATTTATGAACTTGCAGTTTGCAAAACCTCACATCAAATCACATGACTTTTTTTTTTTTTTAACCTGTCTCTAAAATAGGCACATGTGCATACTGGTAATCATTGTGCCACAATTTAGCATCAAGAAATAATAGGTGTTCTGTCTTCATATAAATACACAGTTGGGTCACATTATTATGACCACCAGTGAATAGCCAGAGTAAAAGTTGTGTGCAGCATGGATAGCAGCTAGACGGACTGGGAGTGACTCAGTATGGTGCTGGTAGGTTGGCACAGGTACATTTTGACGGTGAGCTGCTCCACTGTAGCTCGTTGGTCGACACTCAGGCACCTTTGTAGCTGACGTTCTCACATCAATGGCACATGGTGCTCCACAGTGTCCATGTCAGTTATTCGCAATGGTGCCATTTCTCCAATCATGATATACCTTCCGGTATGCAGTCACTAAGTAGACATTCACTATGTCAACTATGATAATGTTGACAGTTGTGATGTTGACATGATAAACGTAGATTTATGGGAAAATGTTGACTTAAACAGATGTTGACAACATGATATTGTTGACTTTAGGTTTAGGGGATAGAGCTAGGGGTTAGGGGTGGCTGTAGGCTTAGGTTTAGTGGTTAGGGTAGGGGTTAGAGTTACTGACAGGTTTAGGGTTAGGGATGGGGTTAGGCTTACTTTAAACAGACACTGTCCACATTCTGACCATGTCAACATTATCTTAGTGTTGACATGGTAAATGGTGACATTCACTGTCGACATAATGACCATTATAAATGTAGACACAGTTAACGCTGACAAAAGTTACCAACCCCTACTGCCCCACTTCAATATATCTAGAAAATTAATTTTGCCCCATAACATAAATATATGCTTATTGTACATACAATAATAATTAATTTGACCCTCATAAAAACAATAAATAATTTGCACCCCTTAATCTAACTATTGTGCCTCCTCCTGTGTTCTGTATGGCACAATAGCTCCATGTTTTGAGATGCTTTGAGTTATCTGGCCATTCAGAAAAAAATGCCTACTGTATGTTCTTGAGATTTTGGCATTATCAAACAGCCACACATTGCGTGCAGTGTCAGCCTACAAACAGCACAATAGTAAATCTGCATATGATGTGTGGTGGTTTTAAAACAACAGTTCATCACACATATCTACACATAACCACAGTTTGATACATTTCCCCTCTGATTTCTACCATCCTGATGGACATGGAGAAAACATAAAAATTCATGAGGAACTTTTAAGCTGTGTGTAAAGTGTGACACCTACTGGTTAGATCTGATAATGTTATTTAGCTGTCTCTTAAAACCCATTTTAAGTCAGATTAATACATTTTCTGTTTAAACAAGAAGTTGACATGGGAATTTAGAAGTGCTGTTATGCAAAATTAAAAAACAGAGAACATCTAGTAGCAACTAAGGGGGACATTTACTAAGCAGTGATAAGAGCGGAGAAGTGCCCATGGCAACCAATCAGCACTGAAGTAAAATCTATAATTTGCATACTATAAAATTATACAAAGCAGCTGATTGGTTGATGGGGCAGCTTTTCCACTGGCTCACTTCTCCACTCTTTTCACTGCTTAGTAAATGTCCCCCTATATCCCAGAAGTTTCAGTTTATATGGTACTTTATTACACAGGCCTGTATAATTTTATTCACTGAAATTTATCCGTGATTCCAAAGGTAAGTAGTGTGCTGCTGATCTAAAAATAATTACTATTTTTCTTATAGACATGATCATTTCTTACAAAATGTGTATTCTGGAGAAATGTTAATTTTATTACTTTACATTAAAAAAATATTCTGCTGTTAAAAAAATGTAGCAAAAAAAGCATTTTACAATGTTACTTTACTTACATTATACCTGTACTGCCTTTTTCTTTTTTCTTTAAAAGTTTGTATAATATTTTTCTTCTATATACTGTAGTGTTTGTAGAAATTGCAGGTCTTCTCTGTGCAGCACACAACAGTATTCTTCCATCATGTTGATGTTACATTTGTCCTGGTATCATTGATCCATCTGTTTTATGTCTTGGTGGAATCTAATTCCTCACTAACAGCTCCAAGATTTTCAAGAAAGTATTCCAAATGATCGTTCAGATACGGCACATTCATATTCATCGAACAAACTAGTGATTTATATTTCAGAGATGTGTGGTTGAGGAATCCAGAAATCCGAATCCAACCTAATTTTGAGGATCCAAATCGAATCAACATCCATTTCAGTTTCCCAAGGAGATCCAATCTGAACAAACTCCTGGTTCAAATCTTCCTACTGTTCGGAATTTGGAGTTTAAATGTGGATTTTGGTTTTTGGATTGCAGAAATTACATGATTTTAGCTGTTTTTATCAATTCTTATTTTTGTATCAATAATTATTTATTTTTTTATCAATATTAAACCGAACCAAAATCCAAGTCTGAACCAAAGGGTGGTTTTGCCAAATCCAACACCAAAACACTATGATGAACTAGAACCAAAACCAAAATACTGGGTTCTGCGCACATCTCTAGTATATTTATTGCATGATTTCCCCTATTTACTTGTAACTGGGATCTTTGAAGTTCCCCAAAGAACTTCTTTGCAACTTCCTCATACGCATTCAAAGCTTCTGTTTCTACACTTTCATTTTTTTTTTTTTATCAAACTCATTGCCTGTTGGGCATTTCTGATTTTCTGGTCCAAAAACCTGGCCACCCACTGTCACTTACCGACCCCAATATTTTCTATTTGTTCCAAAAAAATGCTTTTAGATTACATTTGTTAAATTATACTAAATTATGTAAAACAGAGGTGTTACTATTAAAATGTCTATCATAGACTGTTCTACATTCATACGCATACACCAACATCCATAAAAGAAATAACTGACACTGACACCAGAATAATGTTTGCCAATAAAATTGTCAGCTTTTATTAAACAAATGGTATGGTGGCAAGGAGGGACGGCCTATTTAAATAAAGTCCCTATTTATTCTAACCTTTTAAAACCTTTTTACTGTGGCTGACCATAACACAAGAGGGGGCAAGGGCCCAACTTCAGCCCGGCCTCCATCGCACAACAAGGGGGCTTTAAGGGCCCAATTTCAGCCCAGCCCCCATCACATCACAAGGGGAGGCTTTAAAGGGCCCAATTTCAGCCCAGCCCCCCCATACATCACAAGGGGCCATAATGGGCCATTTGCCACCCCTTGTGTTACTTGCTCTTTACTGGGAATACCGTGGCCAACTCTCCACTCAAGGTATTCCCCAACTCCAAACCAAAAGGTGCTCAGGTGTGTACCAACTCCACCGGAGACCGAAGCCCACCTGGTCCGATGGAACTCCGGCCCCGTAATGTATCAAACTCCACCACCTTCACATCTCCTGAGAACCTATAAAACTCTTTAAATTACAGCCACAATTTCAGGCCGTCCCAACCTGCCACAGTTTCAACGAAACCCCCGCCACCATACCTCAACCTTAAAACTCCTCTTACTACTCCTAAACTCCTCCTACCTATCAATAAAATTCCTGAGTACATACAGCGAACAACAGATCCTCCATAAAAATTTTCATACCCATCAAATTCAGATGGACACCATCTGCCATGTAAAGATGAGGGGCAGAAACTGAAATTGAGGGATGTGGGACCACAAACCCCCAATTTTCTCTAACAGCCCTGCCCACCACAGAATTGATCCAGCGCCGGACCAACTCTATGGCAGACGGTCTGTCCGCATCTCTCCAAACCAAACGTGGGATAATGTCTGACCATCCCACACCCAGAAAACACAACCTGTTCTGCAAGCTAACTAAGTCCCTGACTATAGTTTTGCGAAGATCGAGACCTGTCCTTCTGGTCAAATCATTTCCAGCAGCATGGAACACCACCCTCAGCAGGTATCCCGACCTCTCCGACTGTTGCCAAAATAGGGGCATGACTTGCTCCCAGCGAAGTCCCCTCACACCGATCCATCTGATAAGATTAGCTTCAGGGAACTGAAGGCACTCCACTCCAGACCTTTCACCATAGTAAACATATGAGTGCCCAATAATCCATATCGGACACTCGTCCAAGCGCAAATCTGAAAGTACTAAAAACCATATTCACAGAACCTTATCATACAAAAAACCCTTAGCACAAAATTCTTGAAACAACATTACCCAAAACATCCCATGAAAAACTTACTAAAATAGTTTTTTTTTTTTTTAATACTAATTTAATTTGGTCTTTTATTTGTTTTGTTTTTATACTAGTTTAATTTGGCTGAGAATTTTTTTAAGCAGGGATGAAAAGGGGGATGGGTATGAAGGATCAGACTTGACGAGAGGCAAAAAACACACCTGCCAAGCGGGCACGAACCCCAAGGCTTAAGGCACTTGACAGGATAAAAAATTCCTCAAGACCCCCAAATATGGCGAGTGGCTGAAATCTCAAGTCTGATTTTTAATCCACCAGGTCAAAACCTGATATATTTCCGAAATACATCAGACTTCCACCTCCCCAGAGTTCTAATTTGCCCACTCGAACAGCCTTCAGCGGCTGCTGTTGTCGCCGCACCTATACGAAACGAATTGGTACCGTATCTCGATACCGGCAAACCCATCGTGCAAATAAAACGTTCCAGCACCCATCTAAATTGAAACTGAGTAACCGGCATACCATCCATATGCTGCAACCATGGACCTGGCATATTAGCCCTTGTTCTCAAATAAACCTTCGCCAAGGACACTGGACAAATCTCCTTGTCGTCCACACATCTCAACATAACCCAACAACCTTTACCTAATTGGTCCGTTTTGGAACGTTGTACTTTGCACCATAAGCCTCCATCTTCCAGTGACACATGTTTACGAAGCATAGGTGACATTGCTGTTTTCGAAGCTGACACCAGTTCACTGACTCTAAAGGCCCAAAAAAGGCCATGGCGAAACACAATTTAAATAAGAGTGCTTCGTAATCAGATGCACAGACCTCATGCAACACGACCGCCATGCGCCGCAATATTGAAATGGTTATTGGCCTTTGTGCATCTTGTACAGGGGGTATCACTCGAGCCCACCCTTTTAGAATCTTTGCTAAAAAGAAAGATTTAGTAAAATCATGCCGGCCTTCAAGTCTCAAGAAATAAGAAAGAGCAGACAGTAAACGTGTTACAAACCCTCTTGACCTGCCTGCGCTAAAACATTCCCAAACGTAATTCAATAACATTGCATAATCAGTCTTACCTTGGTCCTGATGTAAACGGACATATCTCTCCCACTCTCCCATAGCGTTTCTGTACCCTCGAAGGGTGGAAGGTGCCAAGGATCGTAGAGCTAAGCCCTCCAATCCGGGCGTATCACCTGCCAGGCATAAGACAGGCAAGGGTCACCAGATACATTTGCATCCGGAGCTAGCACCCTAAACCTGCGCCACTCGAAACGCGAAAGCGCATCTGCCACACCGTTTTCAATGCCTGGAACATGCCTAGCGCGAAAACTTATATTCGATTGAAGGCAACGCAAAACAATCTGACCCAACAATCACAGCACAGGAAGGCCAGCAGCTTTCTGACTATTAATCGTATGGACCACACCCAAATTGTAACACCAAAAAACTACTGACAGATTGGCCAAGACCTCATGCCATAACTCCAGAGCTACCATGATAGGGAATAATTCTAATAAAAACATATTACTAGTAAGTCCCTCATCAAACCAGGTTTTAGGCCATGGGGAAGCACACCACCTACCCTCCAGGTATGCTCCAAAATCCATAGAACCTGCCGCGTCAGTGAATAATTGCAACTCTACATTGGATCTGGGTATAGACTGCCAAATGCAAACACCATTAAAAGTAGCCAAAAACTCATCCCAAATGAGCAGATCCCTACGAATTTCTTTGGATAATCTTATGAAGTGACTAGGTTTTTTAACACCCGCTGTAGCTCTCTCCAACTTCCTGCTGAAGACCTTACCCATAGGTATAACTCGGCAAGCAAAATTGAGAGACCCCAATAATGATTGAGCTTGTCTCAACATCAACTTGCCATTTGCCAATGCCACGATTATCTCTACTTTTAATTTATCTATTTTTTTCAATGGGTAAACGACAGCAACCCTCAATAGTATCAATTTCGATTCCCAAAAAAGTCAACACCGATATAGGACCTACCATCTTCTCCTCAGCTACTGGGACCCCAAATTCCTTAAACAATGACAAGGCATTTGATAAAATATTGCCACACATGTTAGACCCGGCTGGATTCATGAACAAAAAATCATCTAAATAATGAACAATTCCGGACTGACCTGAATTTTCAGAAATGCACCAATGCAAAAAACTGCAAAATTTTTCAAAATATGAACAAGATATAGAGCAACCCATTGGGAGACATCTATCAACATAAAAACCGTCATTCAGGCGGAAACCTAAATAACAAAAAAATTCCGGAACAATGGGTAAAAGCCGAAAAGCCGACTCTATATCAATTTTACTCACCAACGCCCCTCTACCGAATGATCTAACCTTAGCCAACGCATCCTCAAAAGACTGATAAATTACCATGGACAGATACTCAGGAATTAACTGAAGACCCTTTTGGACAGGATAAGTGCTGAATTAATCTGAATTTACCAGGAGTCTTTTTTGGAACAACCCCCACTGGGGACAAAATTAAATTAGACACTGGGGGACAACTGAAAGGCCCTACCATCCTACCCAAAGCAACCTCCTTATCTATTTTTTCTTTCAAAATTGCTGGAAACTCCTCAGCCGAGCATAAATTGCAAACTGTTTACTTGGCCTTTAATAGGCAACGGAAAACCCTTTGAAAAACCTAACCTTATCAACTCAGTGTCTTCTCTATTTGGATAATAATCCAACCAATGCAATAATTTGTCCAATTTCACTGGAGTAGGGGCCCTACTTAGCTCCAGCAGCTGCCGGGACTCGTTGCTGCTGCCTGTGCAAACCCCTTCTACCACCAGCAGTCTGCTGGCAGTTTTTGATGGGGTGGGATCCCTCACAGCGGATACAAACATGCCGAAAACGACACCTGAACCCTAGGGTACATTGACTATTATTAAAGGCATAGCATCTGCCTGGTCTATTCTTACCCACCATCCATCTGTTACTGGTATTGCCTCACTTCTCAGCCAAACCCTCTGAACCACTTTTTAGAGGTTGAGTAACATCTACAAAAATCTCTACATCTTTTTTACCAAAATCTATGATTTCCTTGCCATTCTGTTTTCTACGAAACTCCTCATCATAGGACCTCCATGCTGTTCCGCGCCCAGATCTGGCCAATTCGTGAAGCAAATACATGTATTTAATTATATTCATGTGCTCCTGAGGACTAGATTCCAAATAACAAGCCGCAAAGATGAGCATGCCCTTCTGCCAATTAAAGTAAGACTTATAAGCTTCCTCACCAATGCCCGATTTCTTTCTAGCCGCCACTAATGCTTTTTTCGCTTTACTAGTTAAAGCAAACATATTCACAAATTTGCCCTGTCGAATACGCTCCCTAATTCTGGGCCGTACCCCTCTCAAAACAGCAGTTTTAGCACATTGCAAAGAATCCTCGGGACCATCCTCCATGGACATGCTAGAGCTGCTGTGTCTGCGCTTTCTTTTATGTCTTTTCTTGTCACCACTGCAACTGCTGTCAACTGAAGATGAGTACTCAGAGGAAGTGGATGAACCCCTGTGACTTCTGCGCCTATGCTTATGTTTTTGCGAAGCTTTTTTCTTACATGATTTTTCCTTAACTGCGCCCATATTGCCTGAGCTGACCACTGCATCCTTTTGACGCGCTGCAGGGTGCACATCCGACTCACCGTAAAGACCTCCTTCGTCCAGGGCGGACTCTACCACAGCCGCCGACTCCCCAGAATCCTCCTGTAATTCAGGGGCTGCCAAGGACTCTGCTGGAGAAATGCAAGGGGAAACATCCACCAGACACTCATTAGGATTCATATTGCCCCTATTCCTTACACCCATTCTGGCCCGTGAAACAGCGGCCGCTAAATCACCTACGCCATCCCCATTAAAAACGGAGGAATTCTGCTCACCCAAAAAATTCCCTTCAGTATGATTAGCAGTCAGCACTGGGACCAGTGCTGATATAACTGAAGTGCATATAGACGCTACCTCAGACGAGTTCCATCCAGCGCCATTACGTCCAAAATGCACAGCATCAGCGTATGACCTCCCCGTCACTGTGCCCCTCATACTATGTACCTCAGGCACCCCTTTTTTACCCCTAATATTCACACTGGCGGGCCTTCCTTGCTGCCTTTCAGCATTTCTCATGCCCGAGGTACCAGCGCTCTGGCCCACTACGACCATGTCTGCCCCAGTATCTCTTGATCTAACCGGACCCCTGTTAATTCCTCTGTTAGGTGCTCCCTCTCCTTGTACCAACAATTGTTCTCTTGTTCCTCTTTCATTTTGCTCACCTCTAGAAAGAACAGTGCTGCGACGACCACTTCTGGCAGCCACGGTCCCCCACGGGCCCACGGGGCGACCGCGGCGTACCTCCGGCACATGCACTCCTGAGGTAACTCCCCGAGATGTTACCACTCTCCTCAACACCCTGCTCCGCGACTCCACCATAGCACCAACGCTTCGAGACATTGTACTATCGGTAATTAGTTCCATAGAATCAATTCCCACAGCACGAGTTGAACCAACAGCTCGTGACAGACACGCTGCTGACCCGACCTCTGAGTGACGCAGTTTCGCCCGCCAAAAGCCTCTCAGGCGGTCGAGCCCGACCCCTGGCGGCGGCATTACCCACATTATTCCTGGCTTGACCCCGTCCTTGTACTGACAAATGCTGTCCCCTACCTGACACTAACACAGCAGCGTCCCTGTCACTGCTTTCAATCAAACGGATAAGGGGATGCACAGCACGACTGGGCCTCGGCATGTTAGAAGGTAGAACAGATAGATAAAGAAAGAGTTAAAGAACAAAAGGGGTGAAAAGATTAAAGATTAGTAAAGATTGAAAAGAAATAAGAAGAAAAATACCACAAAATCACAAATAATACACAGTTCAGTAAAAAACAAACGCAGAGCACTTCACTGTTCAATTTTCTCTGAGGAAAAATAAGAATTTACTCACCGGTAATTCTATTTCTCGTAGTCCGTAGTGGATGCTGGGAACTCCGTAAGAACCATGGGGAATAGACGGGCTCCGCAGGAGACTGGGCACTCTAAAGAAAAGATTAGGTACTATCTGGTGTGCACTGGCTCCTCCCTCTATGCCCCTCCTCCAGACCTCAGGGAAACAGTGCCCGGAAGAGCTGACATTACAAGGAAAGGAAATTTGAATCCAGGGTAAGACTCATACCAGCCACACCAATCACACCGTACAACTTGTGATAACCTTACCCAGTTAACAGTATGAACAACAACTGAGCCTCACTCAACGGATGGCTCATAACAATAACCCTTATTTAAGCAATAACTATATACACGTATTGCAGAAAGTCCGCACTTGGGACGGGCGCCCAGCATCCACTACGGACTACGAGAAATAGAATTACCGGTGAGTAAATTCTTATTTTCTCTGATGTCCTAGTGGATGCTGGGAACTCCGTAAGGACCATGGGGATTATACCAAAGCTCCCAAACGGGCGGGAGAGTGCGGATGACTCTGCAGCACCGAATGAGCAAACACAAGGTCCTCCTCAGCCATGGTATCAAACTTGTAGAACTTTGCAAATGTGTTTGAACCTGACCAAGTAGCCGCTCGGCAAAGCTGTAAAGCTGAGACCCCTCGGGCAGCCGCCCAAGAAGAGCCCACCTTCCTTGTGGAATGGGCTTTTACTGATTTTGGATGCGGCAATCCAGCCGCAGAATGAGCTAGCTGAATCGTGCTACAGATCCAGCGCGCAATAGTTTGCATTGAAGCTTGCAGGATAAACAGCGAGTCAGTCTTCCTGACTCCAGCCGTTCTGGAAACATATATTTTTAAAGCCCTGACTACGTCCAGTAACTTGGAGTCCTCAAAGTCCCGAGTAGCCGCAGGCACCACAATAGGTTGGTTCAAATGAAACGATGATACCACCTTTGGGAGAAATTGGGGACAAGTCCTCAATTCTGCCCTGTCCATATGGAAGATCAGATATGGGCTTTTACATGACAAAGCCGCCAATTCCGACACACGCCTAGCCGATGCTAAGGCCAACAGCATGACCACTGTCCACGTGAGATACTTTAGTTCCACGGTCCTAAGTGGCTCAAACCAGTGAGATTTCAGGAAATCCAACACAACGTTAAGATCCCAGGGTGCCACTGGTGGCACAAAAGGGGGCTGAATATGCAGCACTCCCTTAACAAACGTCTGAATCTCAGGCAGTGAAGCCAGTTCTTTTTGAAAGAAATGGATAGGGCCGAAATCTGGACCTTTATGGACCCCAATTTTAGGCCCATAGTCACCCCTGACTGTAGGAAGTGCAGGAAACGACCCAGCTGGAATTCCTCTGTAGGGGCCTTCCTGGCCTCACACCAAGCAACATATTTTCGCCATATACGGTGATAAAGCTTTGCTGTCACGTCTTTCCTAGCCTTTATCAGCGTAGGAATAACTTCATCCGGAATGCCTTTTTCCGCTAGGATCCGGCGTTCAACCGCGATGCCGTCAAACGCAGCCGCGGTAAGTCTTGGAACAGAAAGGGCCCTTGTTGCAGCAGGTCCTGTCTGAGAGGCAGAGGCCATGGGTCCTCTGTGCGCATTTCTTGCAGTTCCGGGTACCAAGTCCTTCTTGGCCAATCCGGAACAACGAGTATTGTTCTTATTCCTCTCTTTCTTACTATTCTCAGTACCTTGGGTATGAGAGGAAGAGGAGGAAACACATATACCGACTGGTACACCCACGGTGTCACCAGGGCGTCCACAGCTATCGCCTGAGGGTCCCTTGACCTGCGCAATATCTTTTTAGCTTTTTGTTGAGGCGGGACGCCATCATGTCTACCTGTGGCAGTTCCCATCGCTTTGCAATCTGTGTGAAGACTTCTTGATGAAGTCCCCACTCTCCCGGGTGGAGGTCGTGTCTGCTGAGGAAGTCTGCTTCCCAGTTGTCCACTCCCGGAATGAACACTGCTGACAGTGCTTGCACGAGATTCTCCGCCCACCGAAGAATCTTTGTGGCTTCCGCCATTGCCATCCTGCTTCTTGTGCCGCCCTGGCGGTTTACATGGGCGACCGCCGTGATGTTGTCTGACTGGCCGGTTTCGAAGCAGGGGCTCTGCTTGACTCAGGGCGTTGTAAATGGCCCTTAGTTCCAGTATATTTATGTGTAGAGAAGTCTCCAGACTTGACCACAGCCCTTGGAAGTTTCTTCCCTGAGTGACTGCCCCCCATCCTCGGAGGCTTGCATCCGTGGTCACCAGGACCCAGTCCTGTATGCCGAACCTGCGGCCCTCGAGAAGGTGAGCACTCTGCAGCCACCACAGAAGAGACACCCTGGCCCTTGGGGACAGGGTGATCAGCCGATGCATCTGGAGATGCGATCCGGACCACTTGTCCAACAGATCCCACTGAAAGATCCTCGCATGGAACCTGCCGAAGGGAATGGCTTCGTATGAAGCCACCATCTTTCCCAGGACTCGCGTGCAGTGATGCACCGATACCTGTTTTGGTTTCAGGAGGTCCCTGACCAGAGATGCTAATTCCTGGGCCTTCTCCACCGGGAGAAACACCTTCTTCTGTTCTGTGTCCAGAATCATGCCCAGGAAAAGCAGACGCGTCGTAGGAATCAGCTGCGACTTTGGAACATTCAGAATCCAGCCGTGCTGTTGCAACACTTCCTGAGAGAGTGCTACGCTGATCAACAACTGCTCCCTGGACCTCGCCTTTATGAGGAGATCGTCCAAGTACGGGATAATTATAACTCCCTTCTGCCGAAGGAGTATCATCATTTCGGCCATTACCTTGGTAAATATTCTCGGTGCCGTGGACAGGCCAAACGGCAACGTCTGGAACTGGTAATGACAGTCCTGTACCACAAACCTGAGGTACTCCTGGTGAGGTGGGTAAATGGGGACATGCAAGTAAGCATCTTTGATGTCCAGCGACACCATAAAATCCCCCTCTTCCAGGCTTGCAATAACCGCTCTGAGCGATTCCATTTTGAACTTGAATTTCTTTATATAAGTGTTCAAGGATTTTAAATTCAGAATGGGTCTCACCGAACCGTCCGGTTTCGGTACCACAAACATTGTGGAATAGTAACCCCTTCCCTGTTGAAGGAGGGGGACCCTGATAATCATTTGCTGGAGGTACAGCTTGTGAATTGCCGCCAGTACTACCTCCCTTTCCATGGGGGAAGCTGGCAAGGCTGATTTGAGGTAACGGCGGGGGGGAGTCGCTTCGAATTCCAGCTTGTATCCCTGAGATACAATTTGTATAGCCAAGAGATCCACCTGTGAGCGAACCCACTGGTTGCTGAAGTTTCGGAGACGCGCCCCCACCGCACCTGGCTCCGCGTGTGGAGCCCCAACGTCATGCGGTGGACTTAGAGGAAGCAGGGGAGGACTTTTGTTCCTGGGAACTGGCTGCATGGTGCAGCTTCTTACCTCTACCCCTGCCTCTGGCAAGAAAGGTTGCGCCCCTGACCCTCTTGCCTTTCTGGGAACGAAAGGACTGCATTTGATATTACGGTGCTTTCTTAGGCTGTGAGGAAACCTGAGGCAAGAAAGTCGACTTTCCAGCTGTCGCTGTAGACACGAGGTCCGACAGACCGTCCCCAAACAATTCCTCACTCTTATAAGGCAAAACCTCCATGTGTTTTTTAGAATCAGCATCTCCTGTCCATTGCCGAGTCCATAAGACCCTCCTGGCAGAAATGGACATAGCATTAATTCTAGAGCCCAGCAGGCAAATGTCCCTCTGAGCATCCCGCATATATAAGACAACGTCTTTGATATGGCCCAGGGTTATCAAAACAGTATCTCTGTCGAGGGAATCTATGTCGTCTAACAGAGTATCTGTCCACGCTGCTACAGCACTACACATCCAGGCTGAAGCAAAAGCAGGTCTCAGTAGAGTACTAGAGTGTGTATACACTGACTTCAGGATAGCTTCCTGCTTTCTATCCGCAGGCTCCTTTAGGGCGGCCGTATCCTGAGACGGCAGGGCCACCTTTGTAGATAAGCGTGTCAGCGCCTTGTCCACCCTAGGGGATGTTTCCCAACGTAACCTGTCCGTTGGCAGGAAAGGGTACGCCATCAGTAACCTCTTAGAAATCACTAATTTCTTATCAGGGGAACTCATCAGATGGGGGAAAAGTCACTGGCTGCTTTTTCTCCCCAAACATATAAACCCTCTTGGTATTAACAGGGTTACTCTCAGAAATGTGTAATACATCTTTCATTGCAATAATCATGTATCGGATGGCCTTGGTCATTTTAGACTGTAAATGTGCCTCATCATCGTCGACACTGGAGTCGGACTCCGTGTCGACATCTGTGTCAACCATCTGAGATAGAGGGCGTTTATGAGCCCCTGACGGTTTCTGAGTCGCCTGGGCAGGCGCGGGCTGAGACCCCGGCTGTCCCAAAGCTGCAGCGTCATCAAACCTTTTATGTAAGGAGTTCACATTGTCATTTAAGACCTTCCACATGTCCATCCAATCAGGTGTTGGCCCCGACGGGGGTGACACCACACTTATCTGTCCTTGCTCCGCCTCCACGTAACCTTCCTCATCAAACATGTCGACACAGGCGTACCGACACACCGCACACACACAGGGAATGCTCAGACTGAGGACAGGACCCCACAAAGTCCTTTGGGGAGACAGAGAGAGAGTACGCCAGCACACACCACAGCGCTATATAACACAGGGATTTTCACTGATAATAAGTGATTTACCCAATAGCTGCTTTATATCTTATTTGCACCTAAATTTATGTGCCCCCCCCTCTCTTTTTAACCCGTCTTGTACCTGGATACTGCAGGGGAGAGCCTGGGGAGCTGCTTCCAGTGGAGCTGTGAAGAGAAAATGGCGCTGGTGTGCTGAGGAAGAAGGCCCCGCCCCCTCAGTGGCGGGCTTCTGTCCCACTTTCAGTGTAAAAAAATGGCGGGGGTTTTTACATATATACAGTGCCAGACTGTATATATGTATTTTTATGCCAAAAGGTACTTCAATTGCAGCCCAGGGCGCCCCCCCCCCCAGCGCCCTGCACCCTACAGTGACCGGAGTGTGTAAGTGTGCTGGGAGCAATGGCGCACAGCTGCGGTGCTGTGCTCTACCTTAATGAAGACAGGAGTCTTCAGCCGCCGATTTCATCGTCTTCAAGCTTCTGTTCTTCTGGCTCTGCGAGGGGGACGGTGGCGCGGCTCCGGGAACGGACGATCGAGGACAGGTGCCTGTGTTCGAACCCTCTGGAGCTAATGGTGTCCAGTAGCCTAAGAAGCACAAGCTAGCTGCAAGCAGGTAGGTTTGCTTCTCTCCCCTTAGTCCCACGTAGCAGTGAGTCTGTTGCCAGCAGAAGCTCACTGAAAATAAAAAACCTAATAAATACTTTCTTTTCTAGTAAGCTCAGGAGAGCCCACTAGGAGCACCCAGCTCTGGCCGGGCACAGATTCTAACTGAGGTCTGGAGGAGGGGCATAGAGGGAGGAGCCAGTGCACACCAGATAGTACCTAATCTTTTCTTTAGAGTGCCCAGTCTCCTGCGGAGCCCGTCTATTCCCCATGGTCCTTACGGAGTTCCCAGCATCCACTAGGACGTCAGAGAAAGAGGGAGAACCTAGTCAGTCCTCTCCTTATAAGGGCTAAGGCCCTTACATCACCAGATTCCTCAGTCAACTCATAGGCCCACTGTTCCCATGGACACCTCCACTTGTCACAGCTGCTTCATTCAGCCTGCTATTCAGAATTTTATGTCACTACAGCCATATAAAATGTCCTCCGTTCTCTAAATATAATTACAGTATAAGAATAGGCAAATTAATGGATAGCAAAATTTTTACTGAAATTAGCAACTATAAATCTTTTGAAAAGTGAACAATTATCAAACATTTTTATATTGCAGACCTGTATAAAGATATAGTAAGTAAAATCTTAAAAGCATATTAAGAGGTGTGCAGTTTCTGTCCAGGCAGCCTCCTCTCTAGCAGGCAGCACAGTTAAAGTATGCTGATTCTGAGCACTAGGTGATGGACAGGTAACCGGAAAAATGGTGCAGCAGACATTTTCCAAGCAATGTTTTTACTGGGCATGTGCAAAACACCGGGAAAGTGTCACCACAAGATGTCATCAGTGATTTGTGCAGGTACTTCAGAGAGGTATTGAAAAAATGGGTGGAGGGTGTGATGTGTGGGCCCCCTTGGATCCATGGCCCATGTGCACAGCACACACTGCACTCATTATAGAGCCTGATTCGTGTTTGTAACTAAAGCAAGAAAAGCAAGTAACTTTGTGTGTGGAACAAACCACATTGCCATGCAAAGGAAGCAAATACATTTATTTATTTATTTTTGTTCAGGGTAAATACTAATGGTGAGTGAGTTTGGTACTCTGGGAACCTGGCCCACCCTAATTTCACAATCCGAGTCCGGCTCAGGGTTTCTCTCCAGACTTGGATCCCAAAACAAGGCAAAACATCCAGAACCAGCGACAGGGGTGGACAAAGGAGACACCAGTATTGGGCTCCGAGGGTCAGAGGTGACCCCCAAGGTTCGGAGCGCACTATTACTGAACACAGCTGCGGCATTAAAAACAATCAGATCCCACTTGCCCCTCGCTGGCGTTACACAATACAAGTGCTGAGGCGCACGCCCCACCCGGAGAGATGAGAGGTGGTCAAAATTTACTATAAATTAATGTCATTGAGGTTAATAATACTATAGGAACAAAAACAGGCTCAAAGATTTTTGCTGTTTTTCTGCTGCGGGGTACACTGGGCTCCACAAGGATTCACATCGGGGTGTAGAGTAGGATCTTGATCCAAGGCACCAACAAGCTCAAAGCTTTTGACTGTTCCCAAGATGCACAGCGCCGCCTCCTCTATAATCCCACCTCCATGCACAGGGAGCTCAGTTTGTAAGTTGGTGCCATGCAGTATGCAGGCACTTAACAGGAGGCTGCCTTAAGCAGCCTTTTCAGAGCTTCATTTTTACAGACTGCAGAAGAAAATGTAAGAAGACTACAAGGGCTGCTGCAGGCAAAGTCTCATAGACTTTCCTGCGTGCAGCTCCATCACCCCCAGCAGCGCTGCATACTTCCACGCCCTGGTTGCCGGGTCACTGCAGCGGAGGCGCCGGCTTCTTCCTCTCTAACAGTGAGTCACACACACTCCGCCGTCTTCCGGATCGCGGGAGGTAAGGGGCTCCTGTGCCGCACTTTACCATGATCCAGCGCAGCCATGGGAGGTGGGCCGCACTTACGCTGGTATGGACGTTGAATACTGGGCAGCCGCTCCACTAGCCACCAGGGTTGAATTATGGGCACAGGTCAGGGGGATATTGTACCAAGTACCCTCCGTTTTGTTTTTACTGCCCGCACACCCGGAGGGGATGCCAGCAGAGGGAACAGGTCGGACCTGAGGCGCCTCCCCCCAGCCCCAGGGTGCCATTTCAGCAATGTTCCTGCCCTGGAGCTGCTTCCCTCTCCCTCACTCCCGGTCAGCAGCCATTACAGACAGAGCCTTGCTGTTCCTGGGACTGCTAGGGCATATCCTCCTCTGTGGAGCCGCTTGACAGCCAGTGCTGTGCTTCCTACAGGACACTTGAGTATTCTACCCATCACTGGGACTGTGTTAGTTAAGAAAGAGTGCATACATTCAGGGCTGTGTGGTACAAACACCCTGTGATATACATCCAGTGTTTACTGTGTTTGTTATACTAACAGTATAGTTATCACATATAGCCATAATGAGTATTACTTTGTATTGCTAGTCCAGTGCAGTTTATGGTACATAATTTCTGCATGGTACGCTTGTGACTATATACGTGTGTGTGTGTGTGTGTGTGTGTGTGTGTGTGTGTGTGTGTGTGTGTGTGTGTGTGTGTGTGCATGTAGCTGCTGCGTGATTGCCTTATTGCAGGGTATTTCACTCAGTGGGCTATTCCTATACTGCTATACCTGAGGGGGCCAAGTGTTTTCAGGATTTTCTCATTAATATAGGATTGTATGACAAGATATACTGTATAGATATACAAGTATTTATACTTGTGATTTATAGTCACCATATATTCTTTATCTATTGAACTCCCAGTCTGTGCTATCTTAGGCTTCTTTTCTGAGAGTTCTTACTAGATATAGTGCTGCTTCACTTTGTACCAGGTTGCCCATTACTGTGCACATAGTTATGTCAGCTACACGTGGCAATGACGTTGGGGCTTCTCCCACACTGCGTGGTTGTGAGGCCGCGGACGTAATGGAGGATAATTTAGCAGCTGAGAGTTCAGGTTCAGGGGGTTCCTTACCTTAAGGAGGCGGCCTCCGATGCCGGGGTGCTCGCAGCCAAGGCTGCTACTGCGTCCATCTTGGCCAGACGTATCCTTTGGTTGAGATCCTGGTCGGTGGATTTGGATTCCAAGAAAACCCTGGAGGTGCTTCCTTTCAAGGGAGACATTCTCTTTGGAGAAGACCTCAATAAGATTGTGGCTGATCTGGCTACTGCTAAAACAGGTTGCCTACCTAGTACGGCTCCGCACAGAAGGCTAAAAGAAGGCTAAAAGTACTTTCCCTCAGCCCTTTCGTACTCCAGGTAAAGCAAAAGGTCAGGCGTACCCAAAGCAAGCTCGTGCTTCCAGACCTGCCAAGCCCAGACCGAAGCGTGCCTGAGCAGCCCGTTAGCCAGCTTCCAAAACTGACAAGCCGGCCGCATGACGGGGCGGGCCTCCCTCTGGGGGATCCCAGGGTGGGGGGCCGACTTCTAGGTTTTGCCCAGGAATGGTTAAAGACCACTTCAGATACCTGGGTGAGGGAAGTTGTTGCTCGAGGTTACACCATACCCTTCAAGAATCGCCCCCCCTCATCGATTTTGCCTGACAGAGGTGCCTCTGGATCCAGCAAAAGCAAACACGTTGCACTCGGTGGTACATTCCCTCCTGTACACAGGAGTGGTGGTACAGGTGCCTCTGACTCAGAGGGGCAAGGGGTCCTATTCACTGCTGTTTCTAGTCCCGAAACCGAACGGGTACTTGCGGCCTATTCTCAATCTGAAGTCCTTGAACAAGCATGTGCGGATCTCCGTATGGAAACGCTGCACTCTATTGTTTTGGCCATGGAGCCTGGGGACTATATGGTCTCCCTGGACATTCAGGATGCCTACCTACATATTCCAATTGCGGTATCTCATCAGCAGTACCAGCAGTTTGCGGTGGGCAACCTTCATTACCAATTTCGGGTGTTACCCTTTGGTTTGACAATGGCTCTGCGAGTTTTCACGAAAGTTATGGCGGTCATGACGGCTGCTCTCCGCCATCAAGGTGTCAGGATACTACCATACCTAGACGGTTTGTTGATCCTGGCGAGCTCCCCAGAACTTCTCCTGTGTCATCTCGATCTGATGGTCCAGTGCATGAAAGCCCACGGGTGGCTGATCAACTGGAAGAAATCCTCCCTGGTTCCGGCTCGGAGCATGGTACACCTGGGAGCATTGTTGGACACTCACAACCAGTGGTTGTTCTTGTCTCAGGAGAAAGTCCTGAAACTTCAGGACAAGATCCATTGCTTCCTATCCTGTCCGCAAGCGTTGATTCATTCGGCGATGCAAGTGCTAGGTCTCATGGTGTCGGCTTTCGACATGGTGGAGTATGCTCAATTCCATTCTCGCTCTCTACAGTAATTGATTCTGTCCAAGTAGGATGGCCTGTCTCACTGGATCAGATCTCACATGATCTCCTTATCTCCAGAGGTCCGCTTGTCGCTGAGCTGGTGGTTTTAGGACCAACAATTGAGCAGGGGTCGTCCCTTCTGGATATCCAACTGGGTCCTGCTGACGACGGATGCCAGTCTGAGGTTGGGGCGCGATGTTGAACCAACACTCTCTTCAGGGTCGGTGGACCAAGGAGGAGTCACTACTCCCGATAAACATTCTAGAACTGCGGGCAGTGTTCAATGCATTGACAATGGCCCAGCATCTCATACAGAACAGACCTGTTCAAGTACAATCGGACGACACCACGGTGGCGTACATCAATCATCAGGGCGGCACTCGAAGCCGCATGGCAATGAGGGAAGTATCAAGGATTCTTCAGTGGGCAGAATGCCATCTGCCGGCCATATCAGCAGTGTCCATTCCGGGCGTTCTGAACTGGGAGGCGGACTATCTCAGTCGTCAGGATGTGCACGCCGGAGAATGGAGCCTGCATCCGGAGGTGTTTCAACTTCTCGTGGACAAGTGGGGCCTCCCAGATGTGGACCTGATGGCGTCTTGACACAATCTCAAGGTTCCGGTCTTCAGAACAAGGACAAGGGATCCTCAAGCAGCGATGCTCTGTCAATTCCGTGGAACTTTCGGCTGCCGTATGTGTTCCCTCCGGTGTCACTCCTGCCCAGAGTAATACGGAAGTTCAAGCAAGAAGGAAGAAACCTACTTCTAGTCGCTCCAGTGTGGCCCAGGCGGCACTGGTTTTCCGATCTACAGGCCTCTCCTTGGATCGTCCCCTTCTACTTCCACAACGACCAGACCTCCTCGTTCAGGGCCCTTGTTTTTTCCAGGATTTGGCCCATCTGGCTTTGACGGCATGGCTCTTGAAGCTTCCGTCCTGAGGGCCAAGGGTTTTTTTCTGAGGCGGTCGTTCAAACTATGTTGAAGGCCCATAAGCCGGCTTCTGCTCGGATATACCATAGGGTCTGGAATGCTTACTTTACTTGGTGTGCGTCTCACAATCATGACATTTTCAAGTTTAGTACGACCAAACTATTGGCTTTTATACAACAAGGCCTGGATTTGGGCCTGCGTCTGGCCTCCTTCAAGGTTCACATTTCGGCCTAGTCGGTTTGGTTTCAGAGAAAGATCGCTACCCTACCTGATGTCCATACATTCACTCATGCTGTGTTGAGGATTCATCCTCCTTATGTGCCTCCTGTGGCCCCTTGGGATCTGTCGGTGGTTTTGGAGGCCTTACAAGAGTCTCTGTATAGCCTCTTGCCTCTGCTGACCTTAAGTGGCTTTCCCTTAAGGTGTTGATTTTGATGGCTATTGCTTCAGCTAGAAGGGTCTCGGACTTGGGTGCCTTATCCTATAAGTTTCCCTATTTGATTTTCACTGTGACTAGGCGGTTCTTCGAACACGCCCAGGTTATTTTCCCAAGGTGGTGTCTTCCTTCCACCTTCACCAGGAGATTGTGGTTCCGGCCTTTAATTCTCCTGAGTTGTCTTCCAAGGAGCGATCTTTGGATGTAGTACGGGGTCTCCGTATCTATGTGAAGAGAACTTCCTCCATTAGGAAATCCGATTCTCTTTTTGTGTTGTTTGGTTTTCACAAATGTGGCTGGTCTGCTTCCAAGCAGACATTGGCCAGATGGATTAGAATGGTGATTGCACATGCTTATGTACAGGCTGGTCGTCCGGTTCCTGCTTCCATCTAAGCCCATTCTACTTGGTCAGTTGGACCTTCTTGGGTGGCCCACCGTGGTGCGACCCTTGAACAATTGTGCAAGGCGGCTACATGGTCCTCTGGGAACACGTTCATTAGGTTCTATGCCTTTGATACCACTGCTTCCCAGGATGCTTCCTTTAGATGCCGGGTTCTTGTGCCCACTACAGTGCGTTCCCTCCCATAAGAAACTGCTTTAGGACATCCCCGATGTGAATCCCAGTTTACCCTACAGCAGAAAACGAGATTTATGGTAAGAACTTACCGTTGTTAAATCTCTTTCTGCGAGGTACACTGGGCTCCACAAGGCGCCCACCCTGACGCACTTAGCTTCTTTGAGTTGGTATTAGCATAGCCGCTGACTCCCTCTCCTGTGCTGAGTGTGTGGTGTAATTGGCTATGAGCGGTTGTCGTCTCTGGTGCCTGCTACTGCATTGGGCTGGTTAACGAAACTGAGCTCCCTGTGCATGGAGGCGGGGTTATAGAGGAGGCGGCGCTGTGCATCATGGGAACTGTCAAAAGCTTTGAGCCTGTTGGTGCCTTGGATCAAGATCCTACTCTACACCCCGATGTGAATCCTTGCGGAGCCCAGTGTACCTCGCAGAAAGAGATTTAACAACGGTAAGTTCTTACCATAAATCTCATTTTATGATTTTTTTACAAAAATACAGATCCAAAACGCACAAGGGCAGTTTTGGCAAAACCAAATACAGATCCAAAACATGAGGGAGATAAAGATCCAACACCAAACCTAAAACATAGGGGTTTGGCGCACATCTCTAGTAAATACTGGCTGCTTTTGAATGTAGCCCACAAACACACTGCAATTTAGATTTCAGTTTGGACCCAGCCCACCCAAATCTAAATCTCTCTGCATGCTACAATACATGTGTCCCACCTGTACTGCAACGTGGTTTTTGCCCAGTTGCTGGCTTTTTCCTATACTTACAAACATGAAACATGCCACTGCTTAAAAGTTATAATATAAAACCTAATAAATGATATAAGGCTATTTACACTGTGTCCCCACACAGCTCCCCTATGTTTCCTGTTTTCTTTAATGTGTAATGTGTAAAAACTCCCAGCTCATCTCTCTAATGCCTCCTCTGTGTGTTTTTACCTCATTTTTTATGTCAGAGCTTGCAGAGAGAAAAAAACGCAGTTCTCTATAGCAGCTTGTTTACTCCTGCTCCTTTTTTTGCATCTACAGTAAATAGACCACAAATGTGTTTTTCTCTGATTTTAATTTAATTACGCCTGTGTCAGCTCAGTGACAGGGAGAAGCTGTGGGTGGCAGAGAGGAGCAGAGGTTGACCAGGAGAGGGTGATGCCTTTTAAAGGCAGAGGATGAAAGGATAGAGTGGGAGTTGGGGAAATAGTCACGCAGGGAAGGGGCAGAGAGTGACAGGGAGAGAGTGTACAAAGTAAATAGAATGGTGTATCTAGCACTTCCCTACTGCTGCTCAGTACCAACTGACAAGGACACCAATCCTCAATAGTACATAAACAAAAAATAGGGAGTGGTCCACAAACGCTGTTGGAATTAGTCCCCATAGATGGTTCTCTTGGTTCGCTCCCGGATTTCTTATAATCTCAACCAAATCAAGAAAGCAGGAAAACTTGATCAGGTACCAGGGAGTAATCAGTTGTTCATCAACATTATGTTCTGGGAGCCTCAGACCCACCTAGAATCAGTGAGGTGCATTCCTCAAAAGGTATGTTTGATTTTCACCCATTCAATACATCAGCGCACATAAACTCCCGATTAGGATAACACTTCAGTCGACGTCGAGACCATGTAGAAGTATTTTTTATATCACACATTGGTGGTTAGTGTTGAGTCAGATGAGTCAGAAATATATATTATTATTTTTTATATCACAAACCAACGGTTACAGTGTCGCACAAATGAGTCAGCAATATATATAATAATTACACGCTGTGGTTGACTTCACCGATAGCGTCACACAATACATGTATGAATAGGAAATACTATACTGTGGTCTGACCGGCAGTGTCACTGTATTTATGAGAGAAAATAATTGTATAGTACACCTGGGTACAGCACAAACAAAAAAATATATATATTTTTTTATAATTAGAATTTTAGGCTTTTTGCTTTTATTATTATTTTAATTTGACACTGGGGCAGAGACCCTGGATGGATGGACAGATCACCCCTTTCAGATACAGCAGACAGAGTACCCCTTTTTCAGATACAGCAGGCAGAGCACCCCTGGACTGATACGCAGATAGGGCACCTCTGGACTGATACGGCAGACTTATCAGCACCCCTGGACTGATACGGCAGACAGGGCACACCTGGACTGATACGGCAGACCAGGCACCCTGGACTGATATGACAGACAGGGTACCCCTGGACTGATAGGGAAGAATTAGCAGCACCCCTGGACTGATACAGCAGACTTAGCAGACCCCTGGACTGGTTTGGCAGACAGGGCACCCCTAGACTGATTATGCAGACTTAGAAGCACCTCTGGACTGATATGGCAGACTTAGCAGCACCCCTGGACTGATAAAGCAGACAAAGCACCCCTAGACTGATATGACAGACAGGACACCCCTAGACTGATATGGCAGACAGGGTACCCTTAGACTGAAAATGGCAGACAGGGCACCCCTGGACTGATACAGCAGACTTAGCAGCACCACTTGACTGACAAAGCAGACTTAGCAGCACCCCTGGACTGATACGGCAGACTTAGCAGCACCACTTGACTGATACGGCAGACTTAGCAGCACCCCTGGACTGATATGGCAGACAGGTCAACACTGGACTGATACGGCAAGCAGGTCACACCTGGACTGATACGACAGACTTAGCAGCACCCCTGGACTGATACAGCAGACAGGGCATCCCTGGGCTTATAATGCAGACAGTGCACCTCTGGACTGATACAGCAGACATGGCACCCCTGGACTGATATGACAGACTGGGTACCCCTGGACTTAGACAGCAGACAGGGAACCCCTGGATGATACAGCAAACTGGACACCCCTGGACTGATACGGCAGACTTAGCAGCACCACCTGACTGATACGGGAGACTTAGCAGCACCCCTGGACTGATACAGGAGACAGGTCACCCTGGATTAATACAGCAAACTTGGAAGCACCCCTGGACTGATACAGCGGACTTAGCAGCACCCCTAGACTCATACGGCAGACAGGGCACCCCTGGACTTATACAACAGACAGGGCACCCTTGGCTAATACAGCAGACTTAGCAGCACCCATGGACTCATATGGCAGACAGGGCACCCCTGGACTGATGCAGCAGACAGGGCACCCCTTGACTGATACGGCAGGCTGGGTACCCCATGACTTATACAGCAGACAGGTAATCCCGGGCTGATACAGCAGACAGGGCACCCCTGGACTGAGACAGCAGACAAGGCACCCCAGGACTTATACAGCAAACAGGCCACCCCTGCACTTATACAGCAGACAGGGCACCCCTGGACTTATACAGAAGACAGGGCACCCCTGGACTTATACAGAAGACAGGGCACCCTTGGACTGATACAGCAGGGAGAGCACCCCTTTCAGATGGGAGGCATTTGATATGCCGGCTGTCGAGATCCCAACAGCCAGTATACAACAACTATTCTCCCTCTAGGGGTGTCCACGACACCCCTGGAGGGAGAACAAATAGTGTAGCGTGCTTAGTTCGCCACCGTGCCCACAGCGTGGCAAGCGCAGTGAGCCAGCAAGGGGATGTTTTGCGCTCGACCCACTGCCTGCATGCCGGTAGTTTGGAACCCGGCACCGGTATGCTGGGCGCCAGGATCCCAAGCACCGGCAAAACCTAGTAGACCCCTTTCAGATACAGCAAACAGAGCACCCGCCCAGCACCACACTCTGCCACACATCCGTCCAGTACACTCTCCAATGCCAGAGTGAAGACGGCGCTGATCACCGGGGACTTATATTGAATCCAAAATCCGTGAGAATCCGACAGCAGCAAGATGGCATTCGGCCTTGCTTTTGAAATCCCGAACCTGACTTGGATCTTGTCACGGATCACAATGTTAGAGGGGGGAAATCGGTTCCCGGGGAACCGAACCTGGTCATTCCTAGTTATAATAAGTAACACATTGGAGGTATGTTTGTGAGCACAGACGGGGCAGCCCAAGCCTAATTTTTTTGTTAAGTGGAGATAGAATTTGGCGCCCCTCGATGGAATAAACATAATAATAATATATTTGCATAACTGTCATTTACTCAGTGTATGAAATAATTAAAGTACATGTAATAATGTAACAATGACACAAGGGAATCTGTAGATCAAATAAAAATAAAGAAATAAAAGACATGATTCACATGACAAAAAACACACACTCATAGGCCCCCACAGGAAAAACTAAAACACAAAATATTGATATGTGAAATATTTTTTTATTTATTCTTTACTGTAGGTCTTTGTAAGGATAATCATATGTCTATCCCAAGTTCGGTATGTTGAAATTACTCTATTATATTAGCATCTACCACCTCTGATGGGAGGCTATTCTTCTTATAGACTACCTTTTCTGTAGTATTATTATTATTATTATTTATTATTATTATTATATACTGTAACACAGGCAGGGTGAGCTATATAATTATATACACTGTATTATTTATATTATTATTACTACAGTATATATAGGGCCGGTTCTAGACCTTGTGGAGCTGAGGGTGAAAGTTTCCTTTAGTGCCCCCATATTTAAAACAGTGTAGGCCTACCAAAAATATAGGGGCGTGGCTACAGAATAGTACTAATTCATATTACACCACACAGTAGTGTACGTTATTCACAATACACAACACAGTAGTGTCCATTATTCACATTACATCACACAGCAGTGCTCCTTATCAGTGCCGTAAGTAGACATTTTAGTGCTGTGTGCAAGAAACAGCATCGGCGCCCCCCCATATTTAAAACAGGACCAATGCGCAATGTATAGGGGCATGGCTTCATGTGGAAGGGGCGTGGCCTCAAAATAATACCAATTCATATTACGCTGCACAGTAGTCTCCATTATTCAAATTACGCTGCACAGTAGTGTCACTTACACACATTACACCAGGTAGAGCCCCTTTTACACATTATGCTAGGTAGAGCCACTGTCACACATTAAGCCAGGTAGAGCCCCCTTTTACACATTACGCCAGGTAGAGCCCACTTTTACACATTACTGCAGATAAAGTCCCCTTTTACACATTATGGCAGCAGAGTCCCCCTGTTACACATTACAGCTGCAGAGTCCACTCTTTACACATTACGGCAGCAGAGTCCCCTTTTTACACAATACATCAGCAGAGTCCCCCTTTTAACACATTACAGCAGCAGAGTCCCCCCTTTTTACACAGTAAGGCAGAAGAGTCCCTTTTTACACATCACGGCAGCAAAGTTCCCTTTATTACACATTACGACAGTAGAGTCCCCCTTTTTACACATTACGGCAGCAGAGTCCCCTTTTTACACATTATGGCAGCAGAGTCCCCCTTTTTTACACAGTACGGCAGCAGAGTCCCCTTTTTACACATTACGGCAGCAGAGTCCCCTTTTTTACACATTACGGCAGCAGAGTCCCCTTTTTAGACATTACGGCAGCAGAGTCCCCCTTTTTAAACATTACAGCAGCAGAGTCCAGGGATGGAGGGGAGGAGAACATGAGAGAGCTACAGCACTTGCAGCTGTACTCAGCTGCCAGCTTCTGTGTTCCCTGGTAGTCCATCTCCAAACACTGCAAGAGGGAAAACACGGGTGGAGGGGAGGGAGCGGAGCAAATGGTAAGCACATTCCATCCATGATGCCTGCAGCTGTAATCAGTACAGACAAGGGGGAGGGCATGAGTGAGTGGGTGGGGTCTCAGACGGCTACAGAAGGTGACAGGAGCAGCTGCAGAAAGAGATGGGGAGCCAGGAGGAGGCTTTCAGCTGCAGCGCTGCCTGGCTAGGTCTGCAATGTAGGTAATGTAGTGGTGAGAGAAGGAGCCAGGTAGAGCTGCAGCTAACAACGGTGGTTGTGGCCCTGCGTGTGTTGCCAATGGTCCTGCTCCCACAGTGCAAATTCGCTGTGTGCCAGGCACCACTGGCACACACCTAGTTACAGACCTGCTCCTTATACATGTTACATAATGCAGTAGAGCCCCTTATACACGTTACACCACAATAGAGCCCCTTATACAGATTATACACCAGTACAGCCGATTATACACATTATGCCATGATAGAGCCCTTATATTTACATTACACCACAATAGAGCCACTATGGAAATAGCTGTGAGGTAAGGACAAGAGAGAGTACAAAAGAGATAGGGAGGAGGGAGGTCGAGAGAGAGAGAGACATGAGGACAAGAGAGAGATAGGGGATGACAAGAGAGAGAGAGGTGTGGACAAGAGAGAGAGGGTTTAGGACAAAAGAGAGAGAAGTGAGGACAAAAAAGAGATGTGAGGATGATAGAGAGAGGAGGATGAGAGAGATTGAGAGAAAGGTGAGGACAAGAGAGAGAATAAGAGGGGTGAGCACAAGAGAGAGAAGTGAGGACAAGAGAGAGAGGAGAGGACAAGAGAGACGGAGGTTAGGATAAGAGAGAGTGAAGTGAGCATGGGAGAGAGAGGAGGAGGACAAGAGAGAATGAGAGGGAGGTGAGAACAAGAGAGAGAGAATGAAAGAGGGGTGAGGACAAGAGAGAGAAAGAAGGCAGGTCAAGAGAAAAAGAGAGAAAGGTGAGGAAAAGAGAGAGAGAGAGAGAGAGAGAGAGGTGAGGAAAATAGAGACAGAGGTGAGAACAAGAGAGATGAGGATGAGAGAGAGAGGTGAGGACAAGTGAGAGAGGTGAGGACAAGAGAGAGAATGAGAGGTGAGGACAAGATAGAAAAGGGAGGACATGAGATGTTAGGATAAGAGACAGAGAGGTTAGGACAAAAGAGAGAGAGGTGAGGACAAGAGAGAGAGACAGCCAGCCAGTATACACACACATGCACCGTGGCTGGGGGCCGGAACACAGATCTCCTTATCCCCAACTGATATTGCACTGTTCCAGGCTGCTTCTGTCTCCCTGCTGTGCTGCTGCTGTGGCTGGGATCTGGGACTGCCTGGGTGACGGGTCTCCTCATCAGGGCCAGGGGCTCAGGCAGGGACCTGATCGCTCGCTAGGGTTTTTTGCACTGCTGCGATCAGATAGTCGCCACCCATAGGGGAGTGTATTTTTGCTTTGCACGTGTGCGAACGCATGTGCTGCCGAGTGGTACAAAAAAGTTTACACCAGGTAGAGCCCCTTTTACACATTATGCTAGGTAGAGCCACTGTCACACATTATGCCAGGTAGAGCCCCCTTTTACACATTACGCCAGGTAGTGCCCACTTTTACACATTACTGCAGATAAAGTCCCCTTTTACACATTATGGCAGCAGAGTCCCTCTGTTACACATTACAGCTGCAGAGTCCACTCTTTACGCATTACGGCAGCAGAGTCCCCTTTTTACACAATACGTCAGCAGAGTCCCCCTTTTTACACATTACAGAAGCAGAGTCCCCCCTTTTTACACAGTAAGGCAGAAGAGTCCCTTTTTACACATCACGGCAGCAAAGTTCCCTTTATTACACATTACGACAGTAGAGTCCCCCTTTTTACACATTACGGCAGCAGAGTCCCCTTTTTACAGCATGCGCAGTTCTGACCTGATTGCAACACAGCGGAAAATCCTAGCGTGCGATTAGGTCTGAATGACCCCCTTAATACCACACACTGTTGCCCAACACCGTGCTGCTGCTGCGCTGAGAGGGAAAGAGAAAGATGAGTACAAGAGACAGAGGGGTGAGGACAAGTGAGTGAGAGAGAGGTGAGGACAAGAGAGAAAGATGAGGACAGAGAGGACAGAGAGAGAAGTGAAGATAAGAGAGAGAGGTGAGGACAAAAGAGAAATAGATGAGGACAAGATAGAGAAGATGTGAGGACAAGAAAGAGAGATAGAAGGAGAGGTGAGGTCAAGAGAGGGAGGGCAGGATGTACCAAGAATATGTGGTACATCCCGCCACTTACTGCACCAATACTTATCGCATATTTACTATGAGAGCTGCCCTTTACGATGGCTGCTGGTCCCCGGGCTCACGGGTTCATGAACTGGGAGTCCATATGTGCATATGTAGAGTGCCGCAGTGGCCGCATAGAGTCAGTGATGAATGGAGGCAGCCTGTGATCCATAGAGGCAAGAAGGGAGTAGTTAATATCCTTTTCTACACCTTCCAATGTCTGGACGGGAAGCAGTTAGCTTCCCGACAGACGGGATCCCAACGGTCGATATACCGACGCTGGGATCCTGAAGTAGGAGGCAATTCCGGCATCAAGTTACTGATGTAGCACGGGATACCAGCCTCATCTTACCGACAGGTTTAGGCAGGAGAAGTGACGATAGCGTTCGGGAGCAGGGGCGGTAAGGTTAGGGTTAGGGACCGGGGAGTGAGGGTTAGGATTAGGCACATAGAAGGGAAGGTTAGGGCTAGGCATCAAGCGGGGAGGGTTAGGTTTAGTCAGCTTGGAAGGGAAGGTGAGGGTTAGGCACAAAGCAGGTTGGGTTAGGGTTAGGCACCACCAGGGAGGGTAGGTTTAGGCACCCACAAGGGAGGGTTACGGTAGAGGGCAGAGGAGGGTTAGGAGACTTACCGGGGGCTGTCAGGATTCAACAAGATGGTGGCTGCAACGCTGTCCCAGCACTCTCTGCCCTCAGCACCCAGCTCAACTAAAGTAAATAATGGGTATCCACAGTCCATGCCAGGTGACCTCAACCAAAGTATCTGTCACCAGCCTCCAGCTTGTGCTTAGGAGGGTCTCTGAAGGCAGTGCTCCTGGGGAGTGCACCTCAGCGCTGCCAGGGCATACATATCAGGGGTAGAAGGTGGTAGAGCTAAGACTCAGGCAGGGAGCCCACAAAGCTGCTGCAGGCAGAACACCCATGACCATCTATAAGAACTTTTACCTAACTACTTTTTGCGGATCATTGCACATCCTTAATTGAACCAAGGACACTCTGGTTGCTCGTAATATTCATCTGCCAAGCTCACATGTGGATTCCATATATCTAATGAGGTCTGAGGACCTACTACTCATTACGGACACAAAAGCAGGACTATTCCTCCAGCGTTTCATTGTGGTAAACACAATGCCTTCTGCGCTTTGCCCCATTTAGTGGAGTCACTAATCTAACACTGTCCAGATGTCTGGGCTGTAACCAGAGAGACCAACATGGTTTTGCACACCTAATTTTTGGTTGATGTGGTTATTGAAAATGAATTACTCATACAGTATTTAATGCTTACATTTTAACCAGTTGTTGCCACTCATTTATTTATATATATTTTTTATTGAACTCTATTGCATTTTATTTGATTCTAAGTGCTGTTATATGTGTATAGAATTTTCTTGTTGTTTTGTTAAGAACTGACAATTCCAGAATTTTAAAAGCTCAAAAAGTACCTAAGTTATATGAATTTTTTAATTACAAATCCTGACAGCCTGCAGAACTTCTCTTTGTTACAATCCCAGGAATGGCAGAGCCTTAGAGGGCATGTCCTAGGAAGGAGGCTGGGAGCAATGAAAAGTGAGAATAAGGTAATTTTTCCAGTGCTGAGCAGTGTGTACTCTCAGGTGTTTATTGAACAGAGTGGGAGGTGGGGAGTTCTGTGAGGTGATTAATGAAGGGGGGCAGTGCTGTGATAGGTAGACATTGAAAGGGTCAGATGGTGGTGGTGATGAAACTGAGGAAGGGGCTCACTGTATGGCCCATTTTCAAGGACTTCACCGAACCACCCCGTTCTCTCACATTTGGGCATCCAGGTCCTTGCACCTTGTTTTGGTGTTGTGCTATTGTTGCTTGTTGTAAAGGAGCCCCCATATAAGTTCAAGTTGCAGGGATCCAAAAATGTAGGCCAGCCTCTAACTGTGCTGCACCATCCAGCCCCTGTCATAATTTTCCAGCATACCACTAGTTCCTGTCATCACTCTCCTGCATCCGCCCAGCTGCTGTTATCACTCCCAATGTTCAGGTAGCTCTTCTGCACAGCCCCATGTCCTGTCATTACTCTTTTGTACCCCCCATGTCTTGTAGTAACTCTTCTGCACAGCCCCATGTCCTGTCATTGCTCTTTTGTACCCCCCATGTCTTGTAGTCACTCTTCTGCACAGCCCCTATGTCCTGTCATTGCTCTTTTGTACCCCCCCATGTCTTGTAGTCACTCTTCTGCACAGCCCCATGTCCTGTCATTGCTCCTTTGTACCCCCATGTTTTGTAGTCACTATTCTGCACAGCCCCATGTCCTGTCATTGCTCTTTTGTACCCCCCATGTCTTGTAGTCACTCTTCTGCACAGCTCCATGTCCTGTCATTACTCTTTTGTACCCCCCATGTCTTGTAGTAACTCTTCTGCACAGCTCCATGTCCTGTCATTGCTCCTTTGTACCCCCATGTCTTGTAGTAACTCTTCTGCACAGCTCCATGTCCTGTCATTGCTCCTTTGTACCCCCATGTCTTGTAGTCACTCTTCTGCACAGCCCCATGTCCTGTCATTGCTCCTTTGTACCCCCATGTCTTGTAGTCACTCTTCTGCACAGCCCCATGTCCTGTCATTGCTCTTTTGTACCCCCCATGTCTTGTAGTCACTCTTCTGCACAGCCCCATGTCCTGTCATTGCTCTTTTGTACCCCCCATATCTTGTAGTCACTCTTCTGCACAGCCCCTATGTCCTGCCATAACTCTTCTGCACCCCTTCATGTTCTGTCATCACTTTTCTGCGCCCCTCATATTCTGCTGTCGTTCTTCTACACCCCACATGTCAGTGTCACTCTTCTGCACCCCCATGGTCAGTTCACTCTTCTGGAACCATCCATGTCCAATTCACTCTTCTGCACATCATGGCCTTTTGGCCTTCTTCTGCTCTACCCTACTCCCCTTGTCTCTCTTCTATACTTCCCATGTCCTGTTATCACTCATCTGCAAACTCCATGTCCTGTCATCCTATTCTGCACCCCTGTGCCCTGTCATCAATGTGCGGCAGATCATAATGTCTTGTTATCAATGGTGGTAACTCACAATGTCATGCCTTCAATTTGCAGCAATTCACAATGTCCTGCTTTCAAACTGCAGCAATTCTCATTGTTCTGCTGACAATATGTAGCAGCTCCAAAATATTCTGCCATCATTGTGTGGCAGCTTCCAATGTTCTACTATAATATAACAGCTCTAAATGTCCTGTAATCACATATAAGGGGGCTTATGTAATAGTCTGCAAGTCGCAAGCTGTGTGAAAAGTCTGCCCATATCTTTAAAACAGCAATCATTTACCAGGCAAAACCAGGTTGGTTTTACTTTGTAAATGATTGCCACTTTAAAAATGTGAGCAGACTCGCAAGAACTCCCGCATAGTCACAGGCTATTACAAAAGCCCCATGACCTCCAATATCCAGCCATCACTTTCCTGCACCCATATCCACCCATTTGTTTTGTTTTTTTCTGGGCTCTGGGCTTTATTCAGAGATGGACGCTGTGATCACACAAATTGGCGATTATCGATCATCTGTGCATGTGCTGTGAATGCAAAGTGCATGCGTGAACACAGCACTGCGTACACTACCAGAAGAATCGCATGAAAACCGCAATAAATAAAATCGCTATCTGCAACTCCAGAAAAGAGAAGGAACAGTGAGTAACCAGGGTGTGTGCACATTAGCATTGCAAAAGTGGGCGTTCTCAGGGACGTATGCAGCTGTAGTAATGTGGGCGTGTATACATTAGCAACTGCTATTTCAGGCGCAGAAGTTGGTGATGAGAGGTAAGAATAGCAATGTGTTTTCTGAGTAACTGCTGGTCTTCCACAATCTCCATGGTTTGATGATGCATACTTTGACAACGTCGATGTTGGAGAAAGACTGCACATGCATTATTGCCTTTTATCAATAAATTCACACATACATTTCTATTATTTGAAAAAAAAAAATAATGTTAAATTGGGACCAGAAGCATTGAAGGAAAAACACATACAGTACCTTTCAAATTAAATCAAACCATGTAGCAGTGAAAGGAGAGGCAAAAGATGTATTATTTTGTCTTCTGGATTTATTCATAATAGTAATACTTATATTGGGGGTCATTCCGAGTTGTTCGCTCGTTGACGATTTTTGCTATACTGCGATTAGTCGCTTACTGCGCATGCGCAAGGTTCGCAGAGCGCATGCACTTAGTTATTTTACACAAAAGTTAGGTATTTTACTCACGGCATAACGAAGCTTTTTCATCGCTGTGCTGATCGTAGTGTGATTGACAGGAAGTGGGTGTTTCTGGGCGGAAACTGGCCGTTTTATGGGAGTGTGCGGAAAAACGCAGGAGGTCGAGTTGCAAAACGCAGGAGTGGCTGGAGAAATAGGGGAGTGGTTGGGCAAACGCTGGGTGTGTTTGTGACGTCAAACCAGGAACGAAAAGGACTGAGCTGGTCGCAATGGCTGAGTAAGTCTGGAGCTACTCAGAAACTGCTAAGAAATTTCTATTCGCAATTCTGCTAATTTTTCGTTCGCAAGCTAAGATACACTCCCAGAGGGCGGCGGCTTAGCATGTGCAATGCTGCTAAAAGTAGCTAGCGAGCGAACAACTCGGAATCACCCCCATTGTCTTTATATTCTGATTAACTGATTCAACATGCGGGACTTCCATAGTAGGTGCAGTCAATTCCAGTGATGGATTAACCACTCTCACTGGTTTTCCCACTTCACATTTGCACCATGAACCTCTCTCCCAGTGACCCCATTAGAAGCTGGCCTCGTGGGATCAACGCCAAAGACTGAGGGATAAACCCTCCACCACCATTGGCAGCAACAAGCTCTGCCCACTCCTTAATTTCAACCTCAGCTTGCATCGCAGGTCATTCCATCTAAAATTACAAGTACACATATTTAGAATGTTTGGATTTCAAATGCAAAAAAATGCAAAAAAAAAAACCCCATCAGCATGTTTGTTAATAAAGTGCATTTGTTTGTTAAAAAATTACCTTCTCTGTGCACATGTTGGTTTCCTGGGCATGGTGCCACTTTGTTGATTCTTTGTGCAATCTTATGCCAGATCTTGACTCTCTTATTTCTACTCCTGACCTTTCAATCACCATGAAATCTTGCCATTGCCTCTCGTAGCAGGTTGCATTTCCCCTGCTTGTGATGCATGGCATTCGTCTAACAGGAGGTTCATCTTCTATTGAATCAGAGTTGTCTTCAGACTGTTGTTCATCATCATTGGGAGTGTGTGCTTGAGGTGCTTCATCTGTAGCAGGCTGTTGGAGCCCATTTGGCTCCTCAACCTCTTAAAGAGAAGATTGGGGACACTCCAACAGGTGATGTAAAAGCAGCTACAATCACCTCCTCCATTTCCTCTAAACAATGCAGAGTCAATCCCCTGATTTACCAAAAATTCATCCAGAAAGTCCATTGAGTCAAAGTCAATGGAGCACGGTTCCATTTTGACTTTGAATATGGTGCCCCAGAGGGCCTTTACACCCATTTCCTGCGTGCATCTGCATGCACTGTGCATCTTTACGCACAAGGCCCTTCCGGAGCCATCGCTATATATAGGCTGCTCAGAAGCATTGACAAACATTTGCCTGAATTGCCATTATTGTTGTCTTATGGTTGTCACAACTGAGGGACTGAGCTGACGGGAGGCAGCCTCAGTTGTAGGGGCTGAGATGTAACGGAACCTGGGAGGTTGTATCAGACCCCTAGACATGTAAGTAACATGTAGAATAACTGCCCGAAGGCGTGACCACGACAACCAGGATAAAAGTCAATGATGTTTATTATGACAAACTCCGTAACACAGCAGCAGTAAAAGGAAACATAAAAGTCAACAGAGGATAAATACAATTCCTGGGTACTACAGGGTGGCAAGGGCCACAGGCACTGGTAGTGTGAGACAGTTCTTATAATCTTCTAGTTGGAAAGTCCTTACCAGGCCTGACTGTAGCAATGGAGAGAACCCAGGATCGTACCAGCTGATGTTCCAGGAAAGGCTGGGCTGCTGAAGATAAAACGGCTGCTGTGGATACTGGCTGGAACAAGACTGTTGTTGGTACGGAGTGGATACTGGATGGAACCAGTTAAATAATAAACGAACTTGAGAGCGATGAAATAATAATGAAGTTTGGAGTTTGAGAGCGGTGAAATAATAATACCGGTGGAGAGTGGCAAACTGCAGAAAAGGACACCGGCCCTTTAAGAGAAGCTGTACACTGCTGGAAGCTGGGCTGGAAGCAGGTGATTGTTAGAGAGCGGTGAAATAATAATACCGGTGGAGAGTGGTAAACTGCAGAAAGGACACCGGCCCTTTAAGAGAAGCTGTACACTGCTGGAAGCTGGGCTGGAAGCAGGTGATTGTTGTAGCTGGAAACAGGTGAGTCCAGAATGGATCGGAGAGTCAGGCTACACCGCAGATGGAATGCTGGTGCGGGTCTCTATAGCAGAAGTCTGGAGACAGGAGCTGGGACCTGGAAGACAACCACAGGAGAGAGACAAACTGGAACTAGGTTAGACAACCAAAGCACTGACGCCTTCCTTGCTCAGGCACAGCATACTTATACCTGCAGCAAGGAAGGGGTTGGCTAGGCAATTATGCAAATCAACAATACAGACAGCAGATTGGTGGAAATAATCAGATGACAAAATCCAAGATGGCTGCGCCCATGCAGACACTTGGAGGGAAGTTTGGTTTGTAATCCATGTGAGAATTGAAACAGTAATGGCGATGCCGGCCACAGGAGACAGGAGACGCCAGACTGACAAGCGCACATTTAACCACGCGGGCACAGCGGAGGCCGCGGCTGATGAAATCACCACTCTGACATTCTGCATGTGGAAACTCAGGAACAGCGGGATCCGGTCCTGGAACGCTGAGCCAGCCTTAGGAGGCATCTGAAGGGTAAGTAATGGCGTCCAGATACCCGGATCGTGACAGCACCCCCCCCTTTAGGAGTGGCCCCAGGACACTTCTTAGGCTTTAAAGGAAACATTGCGTGGAAATTTCGGACCAAGGCAGGAGCATGGACGTCTGAGGCATTGGTCCAAGAGCGTTCTTCAGGACCATAGCCCTTCCAGTCAATGAGGTATTGTAACTGACCGTAACGGAAACGTGAGTCCAAAATCTTGGCCACCTCGTACTCGACTCCCCGTTGAGTCTGAACTTTGGGAGCTGGAGGAAGTGCGGAATGAAACCGATTCAGGATCAGCGGTTTCAACAAAGAAACATGAAATGTCCTGGGTATTTTCAAGAAGGATGGTAACTGTAACCTGTAGGCAACAGGATTGATGACTTGTTAAATCTTGAAGGGTCCGATGTAGCGAGGTGCAAATTTCATGCTGGGAACTCTCAACCTCAAATTCTTCGTGGACAGCCACACACGATCACCCACCTTGAGAGCAGGAACCGCTCTACGCTTCCTATCGGCAAACTTCTTATACCTGAATGAGGCTTTAAGCAGGGCTGCGCGGACGTTCCTCCAGTTATTTGAAAACTGACGCAAGGTGACATCCACTGCTGGAACAGAAGTTGCGGGAAGCGGTTGGAATTCTGGGACTTTAGGGTGGAATCCATAATTAATGAAGAATGGTGTAGAAGAAGATGAGGAATGGTATTGATTGTTGTGGCTGAACTCGGCCCAAGGAAGGAGTTGAACCAAGTCATCTTGAGAGGAAGACACATATATACGGAGGAAGGCCTCCAAGTCCTGATTCACCCTCTCGGTTTGACCATTGGTCTGAGGATGGTAAGCCGTGGAAAACTTTAACTTGACTTGGAGGGCTTGACACAAACTTCGCCAAAATTTGGCTACAAATTGTACTCCACGATCCGAGATGATCTCTTCAGGAAGACCGTGAAGTCGGAAGATCTCTTGTATAAACACTTGAGCCAACTTGGAAGCTGACGGAAGACCGGTGAGAGGGATGAAATGTGCCATCTTGATGAACCGGTCAACTACCACCCAGATGGTATTAAACGTGTTGCAGATAGGTAGATCGGAAACAAAGTCCATCGACAAATGGGTCCAAGGTCGACGGGGAACAGATAATGGAACCAGTTGCCCCGCAGGCGACTGGCGGGAGACTTTGTGTTGGGCACACTTTGGGCAGGAGGCAATAAATTCCATAACGTCCTTCTTCAGAGTTGGCCACCAGTAGGACCTAGAAATAAATTCAAGGGTTTTCTGAATGCCTGTATGTCCAGAAAAACGGGAAGCATGGGCCCAATGCATGAGCTTCTTCCTTAGAACTGGCTTAACAAAACTTTTCCCTGGTGGAGGCGTAGAGTCCATCCCTACCGTGGAGAATGCCAACGGATTAATAATAGGATGCTTGTCTGCAGACTCGGACTCATTTTCTTGCTCCCATGAGCGGGAAAGGGCATCGGCCTTACGATTCTGAGAACCCGGACAGAACTGGAGTTTAAAGTCAAACCTAGAGAAGAAAAGTGCCCATCTGGCCTGACGAGGATTCAGACATTGTGCGCCTTTGAGATATAAAAGATTTTTGTGGTCGGTAAGTATGGTGATTGAGTGGGAAGCTCCCTCCAACAGGTATCTCCACTCCTCCAGAGCGAGCTTGATGGCTAGCAACTCCTGATCGCCAATGGCATAGTTGCGCTCAGCTGGGGAGAACTTCCGGGAGAAGAAACTGCAAGGATGTAGATGTCCATCTTTGGCCCTCTGGGATAACACTGCTCCTACTCCAACGGAGGAGGCATCTACCTCTAAGATAAAAGGAGAGTCGGTGTCGGGCTGTTTCAGAACTGGTGCAGAGATGAACCGTTGCTTCAGAAGGTGAAAGGCCTGTGTAGCTTCCTCGGACCACTTGGACGGATTAGCACCTTTCTTGGTTAATGCAGTGATAGGCGCCACAATGGTGGAAAAGTCTCGTATAAATTTTCTATAATAATTGGCGAACCCTAAGAACCTCTGGACCCCTTTGAGGCTTAAGGGTATAGGCCAATTCTGGATTGCTTGGAGTTTCTCAGGATCCATCTCTAGTCCGGAACCGGACACAATGTAACCTAGAAACGGAATGGTTTTAACTTCAAACACACACTTCTCCAATTTACAATAGAGGTGATTGACACGGAGACGGGAAAGAACCTCTTTTACCCAGAAACGATGATCTTCGAGATTATTAGCAAAGATGAGGATGTCGTCTAGATAAACCACGACATGGTGGTTCAAGATGTCCCTGAAAATCTCATTCACGAAGTGCTGGAAGACTGCTGGAGCGTTGCTCAATCCGAAGGGCATGACGAGGTACTCATAATGTCCGTCACGGGTGTTAAAGGCGGTCTTCCACTCGTCACCCTCACGGATTCGGATGAGATTGTAGGCACCCCTCAAGTCCAGCGTTGTGAAAATAGTTGCACCACTAACTCTATCAAAGAGCTCGGTAATCAGGGGTAAAGGGTATCGGTTCTTGACGGTAATGTCGTTCAGACCTCTGTAGTCGATGCACGAACGCAGACCACCGTCTTTCTTCTTAACGAAGAAGAAGCCTGCGCCGGCTGGAGAAGAAGATGGTCGGATGAAACCCTTCGCCAGGTTCTCTTTGATGTACTCTTCCATGGAGTGTGTCTCAGGCAGAGACAACGGATAAGTTCGGCCTCGCGGTGGAACCTTCCCTGGAATGAGGTCGATTGGGCAGTCCCATTCTCTATGAGGAGGAAGGATATCAGCAGAGGCTTTACTGAACACGTCCGTGAAGTCTTGATATGGAGGAGGCGGAACATCAGATGACCTGGGGAAGGAAGAACAAACAGGAAGAACTTTGGCTAAACAAGTCTCAGCACAGGAGGGACCCCATGCCAGTATTTGCGTAGTCGTCCAGTCAATTGATGGGTTGTGGAGACGGAGCCATGGAAGGCCTAAAACCACTGGATGTGTGGCTCTTGGAATCACTAAAAAAGAAATATACTCAGAATGAAGAACTCCCACTCTCAGACGAACTGGAAGAGTCCTTAAGGAAATGACTGCGTCAAAAATCTTGCTGCCATCCACGGCAGTCAAAGAGATGGACGAGGACAGTCTCTCGGTGGGTAGGGACCACCGTTTAACATAAGCTTCGGTTATGAAATTCCCAGCTGCTCCGGAATCAAGGAGGGCAATGACGTTCCTGTAACGTTGAGCAATTTGGAGCGACACTGGGAGGTTACAGTCATGAGGAGATGGAGAGGAGATCATTACTCCTAGCCGGCCCTCTCCTTGGCGAGCTAGGATCTGGAGTTTCCCGGACGTTTGGGACAGGCATTGATAGTGTGCGACGGAGCTGCACAGTAGAGACAGAGAGACTCAGAGAGACGTCTTCGGCGCTCAGCGGGAGATAGACGGGAACGACTAATTTGCATAGGCTCATCCTTGGATGGAGATGGTTGACGAGGAGGAGGAGCAGAAGATTTAGGAGTAGATGATCTTCCTCGCTCGGTTGCTCTCTCTCCGAAACGTAGATCAACCTTCGTGCAAAGAGAAATTAGCTCATCCAACTTAGAGGGCAAGTCTCTGGTAGCTAACTCATCCTTGATGCGTTCTGATAAGCTATGCCAGAATGCAGCATACAGGGCCTCGTCGTTCCATGCCAGTTCGGATGCCAGGATTTTAAACTGTATAAGATACTGTCCCACAGTACGTGTTCCCTGGCGTAAACGGAGAATCTCAGATGAAGCAGATGTTATCCGGCCTGGCTCATCGAAGATGCGCCTGAATGTAGCTACAAAGTCAGTATAGGAGGATAGCAGGGGATCAGACTTCTCCCATAAAGGTGATGCCCAGTCAAGGGCTGAGCCACTGAGAAGGGAGATGATATAGGCAATTTTGGTACGGTCACTGAAGAAATTGCCAGGTAGAAGCTCAAAGTGGATTTCACATTGATTGAGAAATCCCCTGCAGAACCTTGGAGATCCATCAAATTTTGCTGGCGTTGGAAGATGAAGATGTGGACTGGAAATGGGTAAGGTGGGTGGGGTTACAGCTGGTGTCACTGTAGTGGACGCACCGGACGTGCCAGGTCCACGGAGGGTCGTTTGAATCCCATCCAGCCGTGTAGAGATCCTGGAGACAGCGGATGATGTGGCCCTGTGCAGCCTCCTGATGTTCAAGTCGGGCTGCCAGTTCTTGCATCGGCCTGGCCGCTTGATCCTGGTCTCCGGCTGGATTCATTAGGTCAGTGCTTACTGTCACAACTGAGGGACTGAGCTGACGGGAGGCAGCCTCAGTTGTAGGGGCTGAGATGTAACGGAACCTGGGAGGTTGTATCAGACCCCTAGACATGTAAGTAACATGTAGAATAACTGCCCGAAGGCGTGACCACAACAACCAGGATAAAAGTCAATGATGTTTATTATGACAAACTCCGTAACACAGCAGCAGTAAAAGGAAACATAAAAGTCAACAGAGGATAAATACAATTCCTGGGTACTACAGGGTGGCAAGGGCCACAGGCACTGGTAGTGTGAGACAGTTCTTATAATCTTCTAGTTGGAAAGTCATTACCAGGCCTGACTGTAGCAATGGAGAGAACCCAGGATCGTACCAGCTGATGTTCCAGGAAAGGCTGGGCTGCTGAAGGTAAAACGGCTGCTGTGGATACTGGCTGGAACCAGACTGTTGTTGGTACGGAGTGGATACTGGCTGGAACCAGTTAAATAATAAACGAACTTGAGAGCGATGAAATAATAATGAAGTTTGGAGTTTGAGAGCGGTGAAATAATAATACCGGTGGAGAGAGGTAAACTGCAGAAAAGGACACCGGCCCTTTAAGAGAAGCTGTACACTGCTGGAAGCTGGGCTGGAAGCAGGTGATTGTTTGAGAGCGGTGAAATAATAATACCGGTGGAGAGTGGTAAACTGCAGAAAGGACACCGGCCCTTTAAGAGAAGCTGTACACTGCTGGAAGCTGGGCTGGAAGCAGGTGATTGTTGTAGCTGGAAACAGTTGAGTCCAGAATGGATCGGAGAGTCAGGCTACACCGCAGATGGAATGCTGGTGCGGGTCTCTGTAGCAGAAGTCTGGAGACAGGAGCTGGGACCTGGAAGACAACCACAGGAGAGAGACAAACTGGAACTAGGTTAGACAACCAAAGCACTGACGCCTTCCTTGCTCAGGCACAGCATACTTATACCTGCAGCAAGGAAGGGGTTGGCTAGGCAATTATGCAAATCAACAATACAGACAGCAGATTGGTGGAAATAATCAGATGACAAAATCCAAGATGGCTGCGCCCATGCAGACACTTGGAGGGAAGTTTGGTTTGTAATCCATGTGAGAATTGAAACAGTAATGGCGACGCTGGCCACAGGAGACAGGAGACGCCAGACTGACAAGCGCACATTTAACCACGCGGGCACAGCGGAGGCCGCGGCTGATGAAATCACCACTCTGACATTCTGCATGTGGAAACTCAGGAACAGCGGGATCCGGTCCTGGAACGCAGAGCCAGCCTTAGGAGGCATCTGAAGGGTAAGTAATGGCGTCCAGATACCCGGATCGTGACAATGGTAAGTATAATGCTATTTCAATCATGTGTACAGAGGAAGTATTATGACAAATAATGATTGGTGGCCAGTTGAGGGCAGCCAATGACAACATAGCAAAGTCTATAAATACTACAAAAAAATAGAAAGACGCCATTGTAATCATGAGAGTCACAGTGTTTACAACATGAGAGCTACACTTTCTCATAGCAGTGATAGACCGGTGGCAGGGGCATCCCATGCCTTAAGTACCTAATGCTGCAAAGCTTGCAGCATATGTAGAGGTCCACACATGCCTCCACATGTGCTTAAACAGTCACAGGTTCATCATGCAGCTTGAATACCACTGGTCGGACAAATGTAAATGCAGCCAGACCTGTTGGCGCAATTGAGGGCGTCTATTAGCCAGTGTGAGTATTACTTCTGCATACCTTTCCATGTTATGTTATGTGTATGTTCTGTGTATTGTAGTGCATATGTGTAATACAGAGGTTCTCAATTGGTTCTCAGTTGCTGTCCTCAATGCACCCTAATGGTCCAGGTTTTAAGTTTATCCATGCTTGTGACTTAATTAGCACCTCAGTCAGTTTGATTAAACCATCTCTGCTGAGCCATAGATGCCTAAAACCTGGACCATTGGATTGCCTTGAGGACCACATTTGAGAAACTCTGGTGTAATATATTTGTAGCAGCCATTTTTGATGTTGTTTTCTGATATGCTTGTGTATTGCTGTAGGCTTGCATGTCCAGGTGCCGTTTTACGTGGGATATATTGCCAAATGTAGTACTTAGCCATATTAAGGCAGAGCTGTAGTCAGCTAAGACATTATGCATTTTTTTATTTTAAAGCTAAAAAATATGAATTAAATGTAAATTAAAATATATATATTTATTTTATATTGTGTTTTTTTAGAACGTGCAAGAAGACAAAAGAGATGCCAAGGAAGAAAGCAACCACCTCCACCTTGCAAACCCCTTTCCCTTCTCCAACCCTCTTCCCCCTCCATCTCCCTCCACCAGACTCTATCTCACCCTCTGCCAACCACCCAACTTCCCCACCACCAACACCCCCAGAGTCCACTCAACCCTCTTCCATCCGCCCACTCCTTTTATCTCCCACCCCAAGACTCCATCCCACTCTCTTCCAGCCCTCATCTCCTTCACCTTCCCACCCACAGACTCCACCCCACCCTCTTCCAACCCCCATCCCACTCCAGCCCCACCCACAAACTCCACCCCACCCTCTCCCAACCCCCCAACCCCTTCCACCCTTCCAGACTCCATCCAACCCTTTTCCAACCACCCTACAACTTCCACATCCCCACCGCCAGACTCCACCCTCTCAACAAAGTAAGTTTACACAAATGCTATTTTATATTATACAATTATGTGTGTGGGTGGCCATTTATATATTTATATTTGCAAATGTAGTGGAATGAAAGGACCCAGTCCCTGCAACATGAGAAGAGTGTTGTCCAGGCTTCTGCGCACACATTCCTAATATTTATACATGTGGCAGCATTGCATCCCCCATAGAAACCTAGGGGGAATGCAGCTGTGAAAACCATTGGAGTAATTACAGCAGGTACTGGAGATACCTACTACATTTACGCCTTCTAACATTGAAGTACTGTTTAATACATTTTGGGGAGCATCACCACAAATATCATTTGATAAATGGCCAACACAGTATGTATATTGATAAACTTTCCCCCACTATCTGTTAGTGATGAGCGGGTTCGGTTTCTCGGAAACCGTACCCCCCCCGAACTTCACGCTTTTTACACGGGTCCGAGGCAGACTCGGATCTTCCCGCCTTGCTCGGTCAACCCGAGCGCGCCCGAACGTCATCATCCCGCTGTCGGATTCTCGCGAGGCTCGGATTCTATCGCGAGACTCGGATTCTATATAAGGAGCCGCGCGTCGCCGCCATTTTCACACGTGCATTGAGATTGATAGGTAGAGGACGTGGCTGGCGTCCTCTCCGTTTAGAGTAGACTAGAGAGTAGTAGAGACACTTGATTTACTAATTTTGGGGAGCATATTAGGAGTACTACTTGCTGATAGTGTGACCAGTGACCACCAGTTTAATTAATCCGTTCTCTGCCTGAAAAAAAACGATACACAGTGTGACACAGTCACATACCATATCTGTGCTCAGCCTCAGTGTGCTGCATCATCTATGTAATACTGTATATCTGACTGTGCTGAGTGCTCACTGCTCACACAGCTTAATTGTGGGGGAGACTGGGGAGCAGTTATAGCAGGAGTACATATTTTAACAGTGCACACTTTTGCTGCCAGAGTGCCACTGCCAGTGTGACTGACCAGTGACCACTGACCACCAGTATATTGTGATTGTCTGCCTGAAAAAGTTAAACACTCGTCGTGTGGTGTTTTTATTCTATAAACGCATTCTGCTGACAGTGTCCAGCAGGTCCGTCATTATATAATATATACCTGTCCGGCTGCAGTAGTGATATATATATATTTTATATCTCATTATCATCCAGTCTATATTAGCAGCAGACGCAGTACGGTAGTCCACGGCTGTAGCTACCTCTGTGTCAGCAGTCGCTCGTCCATCCATAATTGTATACCACCTACCCGTGGTGTTTTTTTTTTTTTCTATCTTCTTGATACTAGTAGCTTACTTTAGGAGTCTGCAGTGCTGAGCTGACAGTGTCCAGCAGGTCCGTCATTATATAATATATACCTGTCCGGCTGCAGTAGTGATATATATATATTTTATATCTCATTATCATCCAGTCTATATTAGCAGCAGACGCAGTACGGTAGTCCACGGCTGTAGCTACCACTGTGTCGGCAGTCGCTCGTCCATCCATAATTGTATACCACCTACCCGTGGTGTTTTTTTTTTTTTTCTAACTTCTTGATACTAGTAGCTTACTTTAGGAGTTTGCAGTGCTGAGCTGACAGTGTCCAGCAGGTCCGTCATTATATAATATATACCTGTCCGGCTGCAGTAGTGATATATATATATATTTTTTTTATATAATTATCATCCAGTCTATATTAGCAGCAGACGCAGTACGGTAGTCCACGGCTGTAGCTACCTCTGTGTCGGCAGTCGCTCGTCCATCCATAATTGTATACCACCTACCCGTGGTGTTTTTTTTTTTTTTCTATCTTCTTGATACTAGTAGCTTACTTTAGGAGTCTGCAGTGCTGAGCTGACAGTGTCCAGCAGGTCCGTCATTATATAATATATACCTGTCCGGCTGCAGTAGTGATATATATATTTTATATCTCATTATCATCCAGTCTATATTAGCAGCAGACGCAGTACAGTAGTCCACGGCTGTAGCTACCTCTGTGTCGGCAGTCGCTCGTCCATCCATAATTGTATACCACCTACCTGTGGTGTTTTTTTTTTTTCTATCTTCTTGATACTAGTAGCTTACTTTAGGAGTCTGCAGTGCTGACAGTGTCCAGCAGGTCCGTCATTATATAATATATACCTGTCCGGCTGCAGTAGTGATATATATATATTTTTTATATCATTATCATCCAGTCTATATTAGCAGTAGACGCAGTACGGTAGTCCACGGCTGTAGCTACCTCTGTGTCGGCAGTCGCTCGTCCATCCATAAGTATACTAGTATCCATCCATCTCCATTGTTTACCTGAGGTGCCTTTTAGTTGTGCCTATTAAAATATGGAGAATAAAAATGTTGAGGTTCCAAAAATAGGGAAAGATCAAGATCGACTTCCACCTCGTGCTGAAGCTGCTGCCACTAGTCATGGCCGAGACGATGAAATGCCAGCAACGTCGTCTGCCAAGGCCGATGCCCAATGTCATAGTACAGAGCATGTAAAATCCAAAACACCAAATATCAGTAAAAAAAGGACTCAAAAATCTAAAATAAAATTGTCAGAGGAGAAGCGTAAACTTGCCAATATGCCATTTACCACACGGAGTGGCAAGGAACGGCTGAGGCCCTGGCCTATGTTCATGGCTAGTGGTTCAGCTTCACATGAGGATGGAAGCACTCAGCCTCTCGCTAGAAAAATGAAAAGACTCAAGCTGGCAAAAGCACAGCAAAGAACTGTGCGTTCTTCGAAATCACAAATCCACAAGGAGAGTCCAATTGTGTCGTTTGCGATGCCTGACCTTCCCAACACTGGACGTGAAGAGCATGCGCCTTCCACCATTTGCACGCCCCCTGCAAGTGCTGGAAGGAGCACCCGCAGTCCAGTTCCTGATAGTCAGATTGAAGATGTCAGTGTTGAAGTACACCAGGATGAGGAGGATATGGGTGTTGCTGGCGCTGGGGAGGAAATTGACCAGGAGGATTCTGATGGTGAGGTGGTTTGTTTAAGTCAGGCACCCGGGGAGACACCTGTTGTCCGTGGGAGGAATAGGGCCATTGACATGCCTGGTGAAAATACCAAAAAAATCAGCTCTTCGGTGTGGAAGTATTTCAACAGAAATGCGGACAACATTTGTCAAGCCGTGTGTTGCCTTTGTCAAGCTGTAATAAGTAGGGGTAAGGACGTTAACCACCTCGGAACATCCTCCCTTATACGTCACCTGCAGCGCATTCATCATAAGTCAGTGACAAGTTCAAAAACTTTGGGCGACAGCGGAAGCAGTCCACTGACCAGTAAATCCCTTCCTCTTGTAACCAAGCTCACGCAAACCACCCCACCAACTCCCTCAGTGTCAATTTCCTCCTTCCCCAGGAATGCCAATAGTCCTGCAGGCCATGTCACTGGCAATTCTGACGAGTCCTCTCCTGCCTGGGATTCCTCCGATGCATCCTTGCGTGTAACGCCTACTGCTGCTGGCGCTGCTGTTGTTGCTGCTGGGAGTCGATGGTCATCCCAGAGGGGAAGTCGTACTCGTAAGACCACTTTTACTACTTCCACCAAGCAATTGACTGTCCAACAGTCCTTTGCGAGGAAGATGAAATATCACAGCAGTCATCCTGCTGCAAAGCGGATAACTGAGGCCTTGGCATCCTGGGCGGTGAGAAACGTGGTTCCCATATCCATCATTACTGCAGAGCCAACTAGAGACTTGTTGGAGGCACTGTGTCCCCGGTACCAAATACCATCTAGGTTCCATTTCTCTAGGCAGGCGATACCGAAAATGTACACAGACCTCAGAAAAAGACTCACCAGTGTCCTAAAAAATGCAGTTGTACCCAATGTCCACTTAACCACGGACATGTGGACAAGTGGAGCAGGGCAGGCTCAGGACTATATGACTGTGACAGCCCACTGGGTAGATGTATGGACTCCCGCCGCAAGAACAGCAGCGGCGGCACCAGTAGCAGCATCTCGCAAATGCCAACTCTTTCCTAGGCAGGCTACGCTTTGTATCACCGCTTTCCAGAATACGCACACAGCTAAAAACCTCTTACGGCAACTGAGGAAGATCATCGCAGAATGGCTTACCCCAATTGGACTCTCCTGTGGATTTGTGGCATCGGACAACGCCAGCAATATTGTGTGTGCATTAAATCTGGGCAAATTCCAGCACGTCCCATGTTTTGCACATACCTTGAATTTGGTGGTGCAGAATTATTTAAAGAGGGGCGTGCAAGAGATGCTGTCGGTGGCCAGAAGAATTGCGGGACACTTTCGGCGTACAGGCACCACGTACAGAAGACTGAAGCACCACCAAAAACGCCTGAACCTGCCCTGCCATCATCTGAAGCAAGAAGTGGTAACGAGGTGGAATTCAACCCTCTATATGCTTCAGAGGTTGGAGGAGCAGCAAAAGGCCATTCAAGCCTATACAACTGAGCACGATATAGGAGGTGGAATGCACCTGTCTCAAGCGCAGTGGAGAATGATTTCAACGTTGTGCAAGGTTCTGCAACCTTTTGAACTTGCCACACGTGAAGTCAGTTCAGACACTGCCAGCCTGAGTCAGGTCATTCCCCTCATCAGGCTTTTGCAGAAGAAGCTGGAGACATTGAAGGAGGAGCTAACACAGAGCGATTCCGCTAGGCATGTGGTACTTGTGGATGGAGCCCTTAATTCGCTTAACAAGGATTCACGGGTGGTCAATCTGTTGAAATCAGAGCACTACATTTTGGCCACCGTGCTCGATCCTAGTTTTAAAACCTACCTTGGATCTCTCTTTCCGGCAGACACAAGTCTGCTGGGGTTCAAAGAACTGCTGGTGACAAAATTGTCAAGTCAAGCGGAACGCGACCTGTCAACATCTCCTACTTCACATTCTCCCGCAACTGGGGGTGCGAGGAAAAGGCTCAGAATTCCGAGCCCACCCGCTGGCGGTGATGCAGGGCAGTCTGGAGCGACTGCTGATGCTGACATCTGGACCGGACTGAAGGACCTGACAACGATTACGGACATGTCGTCTACTGTCACTGCATATGATTCTCTCCCCATTGAAAGAATGGTGGAGGATTATATGAGTGACCGCATCCAAGTAGGCACGTCAGACAGTCCGTACTTATACTGGCAGGAAAAAGAGGCAATTTGGAGGCCCTTGCACAAACTGGCTTTATTCTACCTAAGTTGCCCTCCCACAAGTGTGTACTCCGAAAGAGTGTTTAGTGCCGCCGCTCACCTTGTCAGCAATCGGCGTACGAGGTTACATCCAGAAAATGTGGAGAAGATGATGTTCATTAAAATGAATTATAATCAATTCCTCCGTGGAGACATTGACCAGCAGCAATTGCCTCCACAAAGTACACAGGGAGCTGAGATGGTGGATTCCAGTGGGGACGAATTGATAATCTGTGAGGAGGGGGATGTACACGGTGATATATCGGAGGATGATGATGAGGTGGACATCTTGCCTCTGTAGAGCCAGTTTGTGCAAGGAGAGATTAATTGCTTCTTTTTTGGTGGGGGTCCAAACCAACCCGTCATTTCAGTCACAGTCGTGTGGCAGACCCTGTCACTGAAATGATGGGTTGGTTAAAGTGTGCATGTCCTGTTTATACAACATAAGGGTGGGTGGGAGGGCCCAAGGACAATTCCATCTTGCACCTCTTTTTTCTTTCATTTTTCTTTGCGTCATGTGCTGTTTGGGGGGTGTTTTTTGGAAGGGCCATCCTGCGTGACACTGCAGTGCCACTCCTAGATGGGCCAGGTGTTTGTGTCGGCCACTAGGGTCGCTTAGCTTACTCACACAGCTACCTCGTTGCGCCTCTTTTTTTCTTTGCGTCATGTGCTGTTTGGGGAGTGTTTTTTGGAAGGGCCATCCTGCGTGACACTGCAGTGCCACTCCTAGATGGGCCAGGTGTTTGTGTCGGCCACTAGGGTTGCTTAGCTTACTCACACAGCTACCTCATTGCGCCTCTTTTTTTTCTTCTTTGCGTCATGTGCTGCTGTTTGGGGAGTGTTTTTTGGAAGGGCCATCCTGCGTGACACTGCAGTGCCACTCCTAGATGGGCCAGGTGTTTGTGTCGGCCACTAGGGTCGCTTAGCTTACTCACACAGCTACCTCATTGCGCCTCTTTTTTTCTTTGCGTCATGTGCTGTTTGGGGAGTGTTTTTTGGAAGGGCCATCCTGCGTGACACTGCAGTGCCACTCCTAGATGGGCCAGGTGTTTGTGTCGGCCACTAGGGTCGCTTAGCTTACTCACACAGCTACCTCATTGCGCCTCTTTTTTTTCTTCTTTGCGTCATGTGCTGTTTGGGGAGTGTTTTTTGGAAGGGCCATCCTGCGTGACACTGCAGTGCCACTCCTAGATGGGCCAGGTGTTTGTGTCGGCCACTAGGGTCGCTTAGCTTACTCACACAGCTACCTCATTGCGCCTCTTTTTTTTCTTCTTTGCGTCATGTGCTGTTTGGGGAGTGTTTTTTGGAAGGGCCATCCTGCGTGACACTGCAGTGCCACTCCTAGATGGGCCAGGTGTTTGTGTCGGCCACTAGGGTCGCTTAGCTTACTCACACAGCTACCTCATTGCGCCTCTTTTTTTTCTTCTTTGCGTCATGTGCTGTTTGGGGAGTGTTTTTTGGAAGGGCCATCCTGCGTGACACTGCAGTGCCACTCCTAGATGGGCCAGGTGTTTGTGTCGGCCACTAGGGTCGCTTAGCTTACTCACACAGCTACCTCATTGCGCCTCTTTTTTTCTTTGCGTCATGTGCTGTTTGGGGAGTGTTTTTTGGAAGGGCCATCCTGCGTGACACTGCAGTGCCACTCCTAGATGGGCCAGGTGTTTGTGTCGGCCACTTGGGTCGCTTAGCTTAGCCATCCAGCGACCACGGTGCAAATTTTAGGACTAAAAATAATATTGTGAGGTGTGAGGTGTTCAGAATAGACTGAAAATGAGTGGAAATTATGGTTATTGAGGTTAATAATACTTTGGGATCAAAATGACCCCCAAATTCTATGATTTAAGCTGTTTTTTATGGGGTTTTTTAAAAAACACCCGAATCCAAAACACACCCGAATCCGACAAAAAAAATTCGGTGAGGTTTTGCCAAAATGCGTTCGAACCCAAAACACGGCCGCGGAACCGAACCCAAAACCAAAACACAAAACCCGAAAAATTTCCGGTGCTCATCACTACTATCTGTAGGTGCTGAAGATAAAGACAGAAATACAGCAATTAGACAGCAGCTGCAGATGATGCAGTAACGGTAGCGTATAGTTTACCTTCGTGGAGAGGACCTTTCCCATAACCCCCTGGGTCCATGTCACAATCTATTTGAAATAGTAAAGTGTGGCGAGCGAAGCGAGACACCGAGCCCGAAGCGTGGCGAGCGATGCGAGCCCACGAGGGTCCAATGCTGCATAGAAAAAAAAAATTACCCCAAACGAAGCAAACATTTAGGTGCTGTAAGGGCGGAAGTTCTCTCCTGCCCTCTCGTTATGTCACTTCCAGGTCCTGATCACGAAGGTAACATAGGCCTCATTCCGAGTTGTTCGCTCGCAAGCTGCTTTTAGCAGCATTGCACACGCTAAGCCGCCGCCTACTGGGAGTGAATCTTAGCTTAGCAAAATTGCGAACGAAAGATTCTCAAAATTGCGAATAGAAATTTCTAAGCAGTTTCTGAGTAGCTCGACACTTACTCTGCCACTGCGATCAGTTCAGTCAGTTTCGTTCCTGGTTTGACATCACAAATACACCCAGCGTTCGCCCAGACACTCCCCCGTTTCTCCAGCCACTCCCGCGTTTTTCCCAGAAACGGCAGCGTTTTTTCACACACTCCCATAAAACGGCCAGTTTCCGCCCAGAAACACCCACTTCCTGTAAATCACACTACGATCACCAGAACGAAGAAAAAACCTTGTAATGCCGTGAGTAAAATACCAAACTTCTTAGCAAACTTACTTTACTTAATTGCAGTCGCAGTGCGAACATTGCGCATGCGCAGTTTGCAGAAAATCGCTGCGATGCGATGAAAAAGAACGAGCGAACAACTCGGAATGAGGGCCATAGACACAACCATGCAGTAACATGTTGCAGGAATGGCTGTGTGCCTGAATATTTTACTGAATTTGTTTAATGAAGTCATTTAATTTTTTTATGAAAAAAAATGTATGTTAAAGTTAAATGTTATACATTCAGTAAACTCTTTAAAACAAAAATGTGTTGGTCTATCTATCTATCTATCTATCTATCTATCTATCTATCTATCTATCTATCTCTTATATGTAGTAAAATATTTATGTGTACAGAACAATGAAGTCATTAAACAAAGTAATTTGTTCTGTTTGATGGCTTAATTGTTTGGTTACACCTAATTAGATAGTTAGATTGGGTTGATTAATCAGTGGGTTGTAAAACAGAGGGAAATACACCTAGAAATGGTACTGATGATTAGTGTATTGCATTTGCAATTGCTTACGCAAATGTGAATGCAATTTATATGAACATGAGCAAGCAATGCATACACCATCCCCAGTGCCCTCCTTTATTTTGATTTTTGTTTTGCTGTCACAATTACTTTTTATGTGCGTTTGCATTTTGCATTTACAATTCCTGCGTTTGCTGTAATAGCAATCAATTGTGAATAACCACCTCTGTTCTTAGCCTTTCCCATAGAGTTAGTATTGATTGCCACTTCTGCACAGTTTCATCAAGGTGCATGCTTCAGGGCTTTAACGTAACAAATAAAATAGGTTATCACATAGCGTATCCTCCAAGTTGGATCAAGCTCATTTGATTACTTATTTTACATCTTAGTTTTACAGTACATGGACAGTATGAAGAGCAGATAATGTTTATTCATATGTTAGTCCCCACCCTGACACACAGGGAATAGCTGCTGTGCAAAGATACTGTAACATTACCATTTAAACAGTACATTCATTTATTCAACCACAGGAGGGCAGCATAACTACATTGGCAGAACAAAGTATCATCATGTGCTTTTCTCAAGTAGAAAAGTTTGGTTATTAAGAATAACACATCACCATAAAAATAAATTATTTTTTCACTATAAATGTAAAGAACTATTTGCTGGATGTTTAGAGGTCTATTCATGTAGGGAAAAAAAGTGCATTGATACTTATCACTACAGATCAAATCAGTTTGATGTGATATATAGCTTTGATAAGTAGCTATTCATGTACACTTACCCTTCCTGCGATGCGATCAGATATCCACGGTTCAGCTGATCCCATCTTCAGCTCCGGTCCCCTCTGCAATGTGTGGAGTCAGGTGTCTGGTCCTTTCTGCGAATGCACACCGGCTGAGCTCCCGGGAGGCTGCAGGGGCTGCTGGGGGGTCAGGGGGCAAAGCTAGCACTGCGTGCCAGGCAGAGAGCAGGGAAGTATTGAGTTTCCCTGCTGTTTCTGCACAGAAGTTCACATTGCGTCATCCTGAGATGGCAAATCTGAACTCCATGAAGAAGTGGAAAGCAGAGCTTTCCGTTCCTTCATGAACCACTCTCACCAAAGTCTGGAACATTTACGTGGTAACCTGCTCTGTGAATAACCCAAAGCAGAGAAAAGAAAATGGGCTTTTCTTTGCATTATGAATAGACCCCTTATTGTATACAGTGTTTTCTGAGGTGTACATTTCTGCAGATTGAATGAATTTTAGGATGAGTGCTTCTATCTGTGAGGGAAGTATTTGGATACAAGTTAGTGCCTGATTCTGGTTTGGAGTCTTTGGACACAAGTGGAAATACGCTGTAGTAAAGAAATCAACAACCATTCAAGACAGAGGCCCTCATTCAGATTGGATCGCAAAACGCGATCCAACCGCAAAAATGACAAAGAAGATACAGGTATAGTTTTACTAAAATTGATAAATACTGCTCCTGGTAATAGCAAGCCTAGCTCTGGTAAACCTATACAATTTGAGGAAGATGTGCAATGTATTTATGCTGGGTCTATTAGTCATGGTGCAGATCCTGTAAATTACCACACATACAGTAGAATTTGCAATGACAACAGGCTGTATCACAAGTACAACAGTGACTTTAAGGATGCTGATCAGTCTCTCATGAATGACAGGACCAGCCAGAGGTGCACAGTCTAACAAAGGCCTCGGTGTTCACCGAGAGCCAACACAAGGCATTATGGACTTCACTGCCATGAGTCTGCAGACAGTATCGTACTGGGGCATGAGCACCCCACAGGGGAAAGGCAGTGATAGAGACACATGTTGGGGGTGTGCTAAGCATCAACAAAGCTTTGGGTAACCATTTTATATATATATATATATATATATATATATATGCAACGCCAGCTCTTGGTAGTCCCTAAAAAGGTACTGTGCGGTGACATCCATGTAAGCTGCAAGCAGCCTTAGCATAATGTCCCAAAGGCGGCACTCCAAAAAAAAAGAAGACAACAGAGACTAGACTTCTTGTCTTTGTTGTCTTCTTATATATATATATATATATATATATATATATATATATTAACATAGTAACATAATAACATAGTTAATGAAGTGGAAAAAAGACAAAATGTCAATTGAGTGCAACCTGTATTATAATTTTTACACTAATCTTTATATAACTATAGTTTAACTATAATGACCCAGATGAAGTTATATTTGTAAGTCTAAGTAACAACTCTTAAGTCATGGGGCAATATTTACTAATATTCGTGTTTTGGCCGTTTTGAAGGGTGTTTGAACTCGAATGGTATCGAGTGCATTTTACTGCAACTTTTTGAATCCTGATACGATCATTCACTAAGCTGCCGAGTTTTGCACAATCGTTTTTTCCGATGTCGATGTGATTTGTAATATCAGGCAGTGTTTTACGGGAGTGATGAGTAAAACACTGCCCGAAAAAACACAAGGAATCCCGGCCGGATCTGTGAGATCCGTGCAGGGCTTCATTGTGTACCTTAAAAAGTTGATTAAAGTATTTAAAAATCTGTTAAAAATTGTGTGGGGTCCCCCCTCCTAAGCATAACCAGCCTCGGGCTCTTTGAGCCGGTCCTGGTTGAAAAAATATGGGGGGGAAAATGACAGGGGTTCCCCCATATTTAATCAACCAGCACCGGGCTCTGCGCCTGGTCCTGGTTCCAAAAATATGGGGGACAAAAAGCGTAGGGGTCCCCCGTATTTCTGAAACCAGCACCGGGCTCCACTAGCTGGGGAGATAATGCCACAGCTGGGGGACACTTTTATATCGGTCCCTGTGGCCGTGCCATTAAAACCCCAACTAGTCACCCCTGGCCGGGGTACCCTGGAGGAGTGGGGACCCCTTCAATCAAGGGGTCCCCCCTTCCAGCCACCCAAGAGCCAGGGGTGAAGCCCGTGGCTGTCCCCCCCATCCAAGGGCGGCAGATGGGGGGCTGATAGCCAAGTGTGAAATTGTGAATATTGTTTTTAGTAGCAGTACTACAAGTCCCAGCAAGCCTCCCCCGCAAGCTGGTACTTGGAGAACCACAAGTACCAGCATGTGGTGGAAAACCGGGCCCACTGGTACCTGTAGTACTACTACTAAAAAAATACCCCAATAAAAACAGGACACACACACCGTGACAGTACAACTTTATTACATACATGCACACCAACATACACACATACTTACCTATGTTCCCACGAGGCTCGGTCCTCTTCTCCATGCAGAATCCTAGGGGTACCTGTGAAAAAAATTATACTCACATAATCCAGTGAAGATTCCGGCCTTTGAATAATCCACGTACTTGGCAAAAAAAAAAACGCAAACCCGACCACGCACTGAAAGGGGTCCCATGTTTACACATGTGACCCCTTTCCCCGACTGCCAGGACCCCCCCTGACTCCTGTCAAAGAGGGTCCCTTCAGCCAATCAGGGAGCGCCACGTCGTGGCACCCTCCTGATTGGCTGTGTGCTCCTGTAGTGTCTGTCAGGCAGCACACGGCAGTGATACAATGTAGCGCCTATGCTCTCCATTGTAGCCAATGGTGGGAACTTTGCGGTCAGCGGTTGACCGAAAGTACCTCACCGCTGGCCGCTTTTTGCTCTAATAAGATGTTTTGAAAATCATTGGACCAAACAGTGTCTATTACTGTCACCTTATTATCTGTGACTTTTTATCTGGGGCTATAAGGTTTTGCTAACAACAAAAATTACCATGAGCTTACTAACCTCAGCCAAAAATTTTGTTTCTGAACATGGGCCCTCATTCCGAGTTGTTCGCTCGCTAGCTGCTTTTAGCAGCATTGCACACGCTAAGCCGCTGCCCTCTGGGTGTGTATCTTAGCTTAGCAGAATTGCGAACGAAAGATTAGCACAATTGCGAATAGAAATGTCTTAGCAGTTTCTGAGTAGCTCCAGACTTACTCAGCCATTGCGATCAGTTCAGTCAGTTTCATTCCTGGTTTGACGTCGCAAACACACTCAGCGTTCACCCAGATACTCCCCCGTTTCTTCAGACACTCCCGCGTTTTTCCCAGAAACGCCAGCGTTTTTTCGCACACTCCCAGAAAACGGGCAGTTTCCGCCCAGAAACACCCACTTCCTGTCAATCACAGTACGATCACCAGAATGATGAAAATTCCTCGTTATGCCGTGAGTAAAATACCTAACTTTTGTGTAAAATAACTAAGCGCATGCGCTCTGCGAACCTTGCGCATGCGCATTAAGCGACTAATCGCAATATAGCGAAAATAGGCAACGAGCGAACAACTCGGAATGACCACCATTGTATCAACTATACAAACACAATTATTATATAATGAATATGAGCTTGTCAACTTCAGCCAAAAAGCTTTTTGATTCTATCATGGAACTTGATGCATCATTTATTTGTTATTTCTGATTAATATTGTCTATTTTTGCGCCATTAGAATTGGATGTATCTGGGTTCTTATACAGCATATCTCATTTAAACATATTGAATTCATTTTGTGTGTTTTGGTTAAAATTCTTTGGTCTCAGCTAGACTGCACAATTTAGTGCACACACACTGGGGGTAATTCCAAGTTGATCGCAGCAGGAATTCTGTTAACAATTGGGCAAAACCATGTGCACTGCAGGGGAGGCAGATATAACATGTGCAGAGAGAGTTAGATTTGGGTGGGGTGTGTTCAATCTGCAATCTAATTGCAATCTAATTTTCACCGTGACCAGGCGGTTCTTAGGACATGTCCCGGGTACCAGTGGCGGAACTAGCGAGCGGTGGGCCCTAGTGCGACAAAATGCTTTGCCCCCCCCCCCCATCCCATCCAAGTCCACCCCCTCACCCCTGGAGAGGATCTGGTGAGGGGGACCTGCTCAGGGCCAGAGAAATGGATACCTAGCAACAGTGCCGTAACTAGACATTTTAGCACTGTGTGCAAGAAACTGCATCAGAGCCCCACCCCTGCATGCAAAACAGGGGTAGTGTGCACCGTAGGCGCGCACAAAAATACATAGGGGCATGGCTTTGTGGGGAAGGGGTGTGGCCACAAAATAATACCAATTCATAAAACGGTGCACAGCAGTCTCCATTATTCAAATTACGCCGCACAGTAGCACCACTACACCAGGTGGAGACCCTTTTACACCTTACGGTGGACAGATTCCCCTTTTTACACATTACGGCAGACAGCGTCCCCTTTTTACACATTACGACAGACGTGTCCCCCTTTTTACACATAACGGCAGACAGCAAGCCCTTTTTACACATAGCGGCAGACAGCGTGCACTTTTTACACATAACGGCAGACAGCGTCCCCTTTTTACACATAACGGCAGACAGCGGACCCTTTTTACACATAACGGCAGACAGCGTGCCCTTGTTACACTTAGCGGCAGACAGCGTACACTTTTTACACATAACGGCAGACAGCGTTCCCTTTTTACACATAACGGCAGACAGCAGCGCCTCAACCAACAACACAGCACTGCTGCGGCTCCCTCTTCCACCTCCCTCCTCCTCCTTCCCCCCGTACTGCTGCGCTCCTCTCCTCTCTCTCCGGGCGGCTGTGTGCTGCGGGCAGCGGTTGCCCGCAGCACACAGCGGCATGTAATGAGTCAGTTTGACTCATTACATGCTTTGGGCCCCTGGACAGTGGCGGGCCCCAGTGCAACGCACTGGTTGCACTGGCGGTAGTTCCGCCTCTGCCGGGTACTTACCTAAGGTGGTGTCTTCTTTCCACCTTACTCAGGAGATCGTGGTTCCGGTCTTTGCCTCTCCTGAATTGTCTTCCAAAGAGCGGTCTTTGGATGTGGTACGGGCTCTCCGTATCTATGTGAAGAGAACTACATCCCTTCGGAAGTCTGATTCTCTCTTTGTACTGATTGGTTTTTACAAACGTGGCTGGCCTGCTCAGAAGCAGACCCTGGCCAGATGGATTAGAATGGTGATTGCACATGATTATGTACAGGCTAGCCTTCGAGCTTATGCTACCATCAAGGCCTATTCTACTCGGTCCGTTGGACCTTCTTAGGTGGCCCGCCGTTGTGCGACCCTTGAACAGTTGTGCAAGGCGGCTACATGGTCCTCAGTGAAAACGTTCATAAGGTTCTATGCCTTCTATACTTCTGCCTCCCAGGATGCTTCCTTTGGTTGCTGGGTTCTTGTGCCCGCTACAGTGCGTCCCTTCCCATGAGGAACTACTTTAGGACATCCCCAATGTCATTCCCTGTGGAGGCCAGTGTACCCTGCAGCAGAAAACGAGATTTATGGTAAGAACTTGCAATTGTTCAATCTCTTTCTGCGAGGTACACTGGGCTCTACAGGGCGCCCACCCTGATGCACTTAACTTCTTTGGGTTGGTATGGCATTAGCCGCTGACACTTTCTCCTGTCGTGAGAATGTGGTGTATGTGGCTACTAACGGTTGTCATCTCTTTTACCTGCTACTGCATTGGACTGGTTAACAAAAACTGAGCTCCTGAGCACGGAGGCAGGTTATAGAGGAGGCGGCGCTATGCTTTCTGGGAAAGTCAAAGCTTTTAGCCTGTTGGTGCCTCGGATCAAAATCCTACTCTACACTCCAATGTCATTCCCTGTGGAGCCCAGTGTACCTCGCAGAAAGAGATTTAACAACGATAAGTTCTTACCATAAATCTCGTTTTTTATTGACATTTGTGACATTTGTCCACAAAAATTACCATATAAGATATTTATTTGTGGGTTCTCTCTCTCTCTCTCTCTCTCTCTCTCTCTCTCTCTCAATATAAGATAATATAAGTTATGTTTTTAATTTTTTAAATACGCAATCCATTACTTTTTTAACCTAAGACTGCCCCCCAAAAAGAGTCTTCCTTTCTCTCCACTGTATATTGAGCTGGAATGAAGCACAGCTATAGCATTGCAGGAGCAACGAGGAATGATTCACTGCTGGAGGGCTGCAGGAGGATCAAGGTATGTATGAGGCACAACTGGAGATTTGTAAGAGCATGGCAGTATGTTGCTGAAGCAGCATACAAGAACCAAAGACAAAGTGAAGTAGTCTGGAGTCAAATCACTATACACTAGGGTGAGAGGAAGATCTAGCAATGTGTTGCTAGACTCAGGTGGTTTAAATAAGGCATCAGCAGTGCTGATTGTTCCAGCCATGTCAGATGATCAGAAGTTGCTGATAAAGATATAGGCTACCAGTGTTATGACATCATCAGCAAGATGGCCTAACCAAGGAGATAGCGATGCGGGCGCTATGAAGGAGACCCCAGGGCCAGCACCAGACGGGTGATGCAGCACACAAATAGGCTGAGTGCTGCAGAGTACAGACAAGAAAATGGAATAGGTTACCAGACACTAACGGACACCAAAAGTTATAATCCGGTGTGTGACCATTGGTGAATATTAATTTAGCTGTGGAAACATTTACTCTGTTAAAACATTCCTGCACAACATATATTTGGGACTGTCATGACAACTGTCTTTTTAAAGCTATTTTCTGAAAATAAGATATTATGCATAACATTTGAAATTATATGTGAATTCCCTGTTTACAAAACATGAGTTGAAGCTACAGTTACTTCTCATTATGTCGTGTTGATCGCATAAATTTTCATGTTTGAAGTTACACTGCAATTTTTGTCATTAAATAGTGAGGCTACATTTATTTTATTTTTTTACCCAGTTGAATGTTGGTGACTTGATTTTATTGTGATTGCAAATTCTAATTCCATTGGGTTGTCTGTCCCAATGCCCTTGAGTACTGTTGCTCAGGGCCTCAGTAAAATTATGGGGGTCATTCCGAGTTGATCGCTCGCTGCTGATTTTTGCAGCGCAGCGATCAGGTAAAAAACGGCAAAATTGCGCATGCGTATGCACCGCAATGCGCAGGCGCATTGTACAGGTACATAGAGGATCAGTGCTGGGCGATGGATTTAACGAAGATTCCATTCGCGTTTATGGGTGTCAACTGACCATTTTCTGGAAGTGTCTGGAAAAACGCAGGCATGTCCAAGCGTTTGCAGGGTGGTTGTCTGACGTCAATTCCGGATACGAACAGGCTGAAGTGATCGCAAGGGCTGAGTAAGTCCAGACCTACTCTGAATCTGCACAAAATGTTTTTGCAGAGCTCGGCTGCAAAAGCGTTCGCCCACTTGCAAAGCGAAAATACACTCCCCCGTGGGCGGCGACTATGCGTTTGCATGGCTGCTAAAAATAGCTAGCGAGCGATCGACTCAGAATGAGGCCCTATATTTCAAAGTTTAAACAAATTGAGATGGCCTTGACCTTGCAGTTAGTTGACTGGATACCAATTGATGACTTTCACAATAACTGTAAGGGTGATTAGTGAGGGAAAAGCTATCCTGAGATCACAGAAGGAGGTTCCAGGTCTTAGTGAGAATTGCTTGGAGCAAACTGGAGACCATTAGTACTTAGCTGACATTCAGTGCACTAAGGGGGAGATTTTTCTACGCTTTGAGAGAGATAAACTACCTACCAATCAATCAATCAATCAATCAGCTCCTGTCATTTCTCAAACAAAGCCAGTAAAATGACAATTAGGAGCTGATTGATTGGTACTTTAATGCTCTCCACTTTATCTCTCTACAAACTTTTTTTATGCAAGTCAATTTTATTAGGTTTAAACCAAACACATACCTTGATAAATATATGTCCAAAGTACACAAGAAGCACAGTACAGTATCCATGACAATACAAATTAGTGTCAACAATGAATCAGATCAGCAGAGCAACTGTGTTACTGGGAGATAGAAAAGCTAAGGGTGGATATAAAAAAATTACATCAGTGAGAATAATGATGCAATATGATATGCATTAAGAAACAATGATTTAGGGGGATAAAGTAAAGGGAAAGGGGATTAGAACAGGAAAGCAGAACAGACAAAGAAGGAGTGGGGTGTGGAGGAAAGGGTTAACTCCCCTGGGATCCAGTGCATAAAAAAGGTATATCTGAACTAAAATGGAGAGTTCCAGGTGGAAAAATATAATCCCTTACTCCTTCTCCACCCCTACACAATTTCACAATATGCTGCACAACAGTAGGTGACAGGAAGAGGCAGTGGGTGACAGCATAAGGCAGGGAAGGTAGAGGGTGACAATAAAAGGCAAAGAGATGCAGAGAGTGGCAGTGGGGGGCAGTGGGTTACAGGGTGAGAGAGTAGGTGACAGGGGTACAAGTGCTATGTCTGTGTGGTGTGGAGATTAGAACAGGGGACATTTACCTTGTTGCGCATAGGAACACAGGGGATGCAGTCAAAATACCGGCTGTCGGGATCCCGGCGTTCAGGAGACTGACACCTGAATCCCGACAGCTGGCATTTTACCGACAGACAGAATCCCAACACCTGACGGTATTCCCACTCGGTTGGTGGGTCCACGCCACCAACCGAGTGGGCATAGAACCTTTGGCAAGGAAAGTGAACCACCGGGCCTGATGCATAGTGAGCGCAAGGAGGAGCTCGTAAGGGAACTTGCTGCTTTGTTGCTGGGATTCCAGCAGATGGGATGCAGCTATCAGTATAGTGACCGCTGGAATCCCGTCTGAAGGGATATCCCATGTATCACGGAACACATTGGCCTCTACTCTGTCCCTGACAGGGGCCACCACCCCTTGTGCTTTCCTCAGTTTGGCTCTCAGTCAGACAGACTCTGACAGTGCCAGTTACACTGGTTGTGAGCTGCTTTTAATTCACAGGCAGTAATAAATCAGAAAAACTGGACAGCTCTCTGTTAATTAGAGGCAGTAATTGGCTGTGATCATAAGCGCTGATAGGTGGCAGGACTCATTTATCAGTCTGGCACACACAAGGCCAGCCCTACATACCTAAGGCAAGGGGCAGGCCCACTTTGCCCTCTGTACTGGGCCATTCATCCAACATTGCAAAAATGGTCTGTGGAGGGGCCAGGGGATATGTCTTTGCTGGTCTGGGCAACAGTGGGACCCTTAGTGCTCAGGGTCCCTGGTGCAATGCATCTGCTGCACCAATAACACCGGTCAAAAATATTTTTTGAGTCTTTATTTTAATGACTATTTTCTGATTCTCTATATTGAAAAATAACCAAAACCTTTGTTTATTTTTGAAAAACTTTGCTTTTGTTGCTTCTTACAATGATCAATAAATATTAAAGTTTTTGAATGACCATATAAGGAGAAGTATGTTTTAGTAAGTAAGGGAGGGGACGAGCGGAGGTAAAGCGAGTGGTATTCTGACCCTCATTACACATAAGCAGTGTGTAACTGTTCATATAGCTAAACCATGTCCATCTCTCAATGCACAGACAATGAGATTTCTGGAACTGCAAAACTTTTTTTAATACAGACTGGAATGGTTGTCCATATAATATAGCTGTAGTTCTGCAGAATAGATCACTGTACATGTAACAAATAAGAGAATAAACAGTGCACAGAAATAAGATATACAGTAAGTCTCTGGGGTAGAGGAGACTTAATACAGCCTGTCAGCAACTCATGCACAGATAACTGAGTAGTAACAAAAATGGAGGATCTAATCCTCTGACCTGTCGCATCGCAAAAGGCAGCTAAGCATAGGCATACAAATGCAGAAAATATAACATGGGTGCCTATTCGGAAGAGCAAGGTGAATGTTTTCTTCAAGATGTGATGGACTTTGAACAGCGTTATCAGGGGCAATACAATGACAGTATGATGGGGGATTATATTTGGGGGCTAATATGAGAAAGTCCATACATACACAGAAGAAATACCAAAAAATATTAATTTCTAAACTTTTTTTTATATATTCTGTTACAGTAGTTGTTTGTTTAAAAAGAAAAGTTAATAAAAGTAATTTAAATTCATAACAAAAGTTTGTTTTATTTTTACATACAATAAAGTTATGAAAATAGGGAAATTTTCTTAAAATCTGTAATTTCATTCTGATACAGGTTGAGTATCCCATATCCAAATATTCCGAAATACGGAATATTCCGAAATACAGACTTTTTTGAGTGACACTGAGATAGTGAAATCTTTGTTTTTGATGGCTCAATGTACACAAACTTTGTTTAATACTACAAGTTATTAAAAATATTGTATTAAATGACCTTCAGGCTGTGTGTATAAGGTGTATATGAAACATAAATGAATTGTGTGAATGTAGACACACTTTGTTTAATGCACAAAGTTATAAAAAATATTGGCTAAAATGACCTTCAGGCTGTGTGTATAAGGTGTATATGAAACATAAATGCATTATGTGCTTAGACTTAGGTCCCATCGCCATGATATCTCATTATGGTATGCAATTACTCCAAAATACGGAAAAATCCGATATCAAAAATACCTCTGGTCCCAAGCATATTGGATAAGGGATACTTAACTTGTAGTGACAAAAGCAAACTTTTTCGGGTAAATCTATTTTTTCTTTAATTAGTAATGTGGAAGACATAAAAATCAGATATGCAGAACCCAGACTCAAAATTCATGTTGACCGGTATAATAGTTCTGCCTCTGGTTGGGGGTCAGGTAGATCGCCACCACATGGGAATTATGGCTTTAGCCATGCTGTTGAAATACTTTAAAAGAGATTTTTTGAACACTGATAATGGTATTGTAAGCAGATTTAGAATCCAAAACTCAAGGCTATCTGGAATATCACTGCCCAAAATATCCCATGCAACAGAGACCACCCCATCCCAAAGGACCCTCAATCTTGGACAGGACCACTATAAGTGCATTACTACTGTACATCTCCAAGAAGTCACAGAAACCCCTGGAAATATTTTCAAGAGCGCATTCGGGGAAATGGTACCATCTTGAAATAATCTTAAAATGTGTGTCAGTAGTTAATATATTAGGCATGCTATGGTACAACAATGAAAGACCATTGGGTATCACTTATAGAAATTTCCAGCTATCTCTACTAATTGTTTGTACATTTTGGTTAAGGTGTAAAAGTGCCTGACAATTAGATATAGATAGTTGCACTATGTGGTGGGTTAAGAAGGAGACATAGCTGTTCAAAAGCCTTTAAACTGCAGATTCCCAACTTTAAAATCATTTGAGTGCAGAAAATATTTCTGCTGCAGGTATCTCCAAATTTCAGAATTTGGTTAATGCCAGTTAGTTTGAATATCACGGAATGAAAGAATTCCAGCAGACCCGAACAACTGTCCTATCCATGAAATATCAGCTTGTGACCTTGACTCCAATAGGATAAGCCATATAAGTAAATATCAAAGTTAGGGGACAGGAAACAGAGGAGATCCAGTCTAATCCTCCAAGTCACTTCCAAATGGCTAGTATAGGGTTTAGGATTGGGTGACATACAGTATGTTTGGCAGATGAGAGAGCCATGGCATAGAGGATATTGGAGACTGCAACAAGAGTCTTCAATGAGCATTTATTGTTTTGCAGAAATCAACCTACTTTAGTCCAACCTTGAATTATACTAAAGATAACTGCCACATAATAGGCGTGGAAGTTAGGTAACTGAAGTCCACCTAAGTGACGTTGCTCATGTTTAAACCGAGGTGTACACCTACCCCACACAAAATTTTTAACCAAGGCAAAATATTAATTGTGATTTCATTAATCCTCCCTGTTCATGAGATGCCCCAGCGTGCCCTTGTATTAAGCTCATGTCTGATTTTTGTGAGAATGGGAACAAAGTTAAGTGAATGCAGTTTACAATGGCCTGCAGGGAGAAGGATTCAAATATTTTAAGTGATAAGGCTGCCACATAAATGCAAGGCCTGCTGTACAGCAGCAGCACAGCAAAAGGAACATTGAGGTCCATATAGACCAATTTTGGCACGAGTAGTTTAAATATATTTGTATTGTTTTGTGTAGCATTTCATGTTCATGTTAAGAAGTGATATAGGGCTGTAGCTTGGTAAACGAGAAGGGTCTTTCTCCTCTTCAGGTATGATGGTGATGTGTGCTTCTAATTATGGTGCAGAGAAATTATTCTTTTTAGAAAACAAATTAGATGAGGGAAGCATCAGGGGCATAAGCAGGTGCGTCGCTGTGGTCAGTGATACCCAGTGTGCTTGAAAACCCCCCTGTGTGGGTCGAATGCACATGTGCATAAAGGAGAGGCATGACTATACAGAATTAGTGATGAGCGGGTTCGGTTCCTTGGAAACCGAACCCCCCCGAACTTCACCCATTTTACACGGGTCCGAGGCATACTCGGATTCTCCCGTATGGCTCGGTTAACCCGAGCGCGCCCGAACGTCATCATCCCACTGTCGGATTCTCGCGAGATTCGGATTCTATATAAGCAGCCGCGTGTCGCTGCCATTTTCACTCGTGCATTGGAAATGTTAGGGAGAGGATGTGGCTGGTCCTCTCCGTTTATTAATCTTGAATTCTTGATGCAAAAATATTTGTGCTTATTGCTTAATTGTGGGGACTGGGGAGCAGCTGTATTTTATAGGAGGAGTACAGTGCAGAGTTTTGCTGACAGTGACCACCAGTATACGTTGTCTGCCTGAAAAACACTCCATATCTGTGCTCAGTGTGCTGCATATATCTGTGCTCACACTGCTTAATTGTGGGGACTGGGGAGCAGCTGATTATATAGGAGGAGTACAGTGCAGAGTTTTGCTGACAGTGACCACCAGTATAGGTTGCCTGCCTGAAAAACACTCCATATCTGTGCTCAGTGTGCTGCATATACAGATGTGTCCACATACATGTTTGCTATATCCCGCCATATATAGCACAGCCTTGCATGCCATAGACTCAGATATTTAGCCATGCTTTGGGATTTTTCTTAATTTTCTTCTTTAGTATGTTACTTTATACATATTCTATTATGGCAAACAAAAACTTTAAAGTTCATTCACTCGCAACTTGTGAAAAACAGCTGAGCCGTGTTTTAAATGTTGTGCCAAATTTGAAAAAAAGCAAAGATGTAAGTGGACATATTTTTTGAAGTGCCATCCTGCCTGACACTGCAGTGCCACTCCTAGTAGAGATGAGCGGGTTCGGTTTCTCTGAATCCGAACCCGCCAGAACTTCATGTTTTTTTTCACGGGTCCGAGCGACTCGGATCTTCCCGCCTTGCTCGGTTAACCCGAGCGCGCCCGAACGTCATCATGACGCTGTCGGATTCTCGCGAGGCTCGGATTCTATCGCGAGACTCGGATTCTATATAAGGAGCCGCGCGTCGCCGCCATTTTCACACGTGCATTGAGATTGATAGGGAGAGGACGTGGCTGGCGTCCTCTCCATTTAGATTATAAGAGACTGAGAGAGATTTACTGGAGCTGACTAGGAGGAGTACTGTTACTGTAGAAGTGTAGAGACTGAGTGGAGAGAGTTTACTAGTGAGGACAGTGCAGTTTACTTTATAATCCGTTCTCTGCCTGAAAAAAGCGATACACAGCACACAGTGACTCAGTCACATACCATATCTGTGTGCACTGCTCAGGCTCAGGCCAGTGTGCTGCATCATCTATTATCTATATATAATATTATATATATATCTGTCTGACTGCTCAGCTCACACAGCTTATAATTGTGGGGAAGACTGGGGAGCACTACTGCAGTGCCAGTTATAGGTTATAGCAGGAGCCAGGAGTACATAATATATTATATAGTGAGTGACCACCAGACACACAGTGCAGTTTATTTAATATATCCGTTCTCTGCCTGAAAAAAGCGATACACACAGTGACTCAGTCAGTCACATACCATATCTGTGTGCACTGCTCAGGCTCAGGCCAGTGTGCTGCATCATCTATATATATTATATATCTGTCTGACTGCTCAGCTCACACAGCTTATAATTGTGGGGGAGACTGGGGAGCACTACTGCAGTGCCAGTTATAGGTTATAGCAGGAGCCAGGAGTACATAATATTATATTAAAATTAAACAGTGCACACTTTTGCTGCAGGAGTGCCACTGCCAGTGTGACTAGTGACCAGTGACCTGACCACCAGTATATATAATATTAGTAGTATACTATCTCTTTATCAACCAGTCTATATTAGCAGCAGACACAGTACAGTGCGGTAGTTCACGGCTGTGGCTACCTCTGTGTCGGCACTCGGCAGCCCGTCCATAATTGTATATACCACCTAACCGTGTTTTTTTTTTCTTTCTTTATACATACATACTAGTTACGAGTATACTATCTCTTTATCAACCAGTCTATATATTAGCAGCAGACACAGTACAGTGCGGTAGTTCACGGCTGTGGCTACCTCTGTGTCGGCACTCGGCAGCCCGTCCATAATTGTATATACCACCTAACCGTGGTTTTTTTTTCTTTCTTTATAGTCATACTAGTTACGAGTATACTATCTCTTTATCAACCAGTCTATATTAGCAGCAGACACAGTACAGTGCGGTAGTTCACGGCTGTGGCTACCTCTGTGTCGGCACTCGGCAGCCCGTCCATAATTGTATATACCACCTAACCGTGGTTTTTTTTTCTTTCTTTATACATACATACTAGTTACGAGTATACTATCTCTTTATCAACCAGTCTATATTAGCAGCAGACACAGTACAGTGCGGTAGTTCACGGCTGTGGCTACCTCTGTGTCGGCACTTGACAGCCCGTCCATAATTGTATATACCACCTAACCGTGGTTTTTTTTTCTTTCTTTATACATACATACTAGTTACGAGTATACTATCTCTTTATCAACCTGTCTATATATTAGCAGCAGACACAGTACAGTGCGGTAGTTCACGGCTGTGGCTACCTCTGTGTCGGCACTCGGCAGCCCGTCCATAATTGTATATACCACCTAACCGTGGTTTTTTTTCTTTCTTTATAGTCATACTAGTTACGAGTATACTATCTCTTTATCAACCAGTCTATATTAGCAGCAGACACAGTACAGTGCGGTAGTTCACGGCTGTGGCTACCTCTGTGTCGGCACTCGGCAGCCCGTCCATAATTGTATATACCACCTAACCGTGGTTTTTTTTTCATTCTTTATACATACATACTAGTTACGAGTATACTATCTCTTTATCAACCAGTCTATATTAGCAGCAGACACAGTACAGTGCGGTAGTTCACGGCTGTGGCTACCTCTGTGTCGGCACTCGGCAGCCCGTCCATAATTGTATATACCACCTAACCGTGGTTTTTTTTTCTTTCTTTATACATACATACTAGTTACGAGTATACTATCTCTTTATCAACCAGTCTATATATTAGCAGCAGACACAGTACAGTGCGGTAGTTCACGGCTGTGGCTACCTCTGTGTCGGCACTCGGCAGCCCGTCCATAATTGTATATACCACCTAACCGTGGTTTTTTTTTCTTTCTTTATACATACATACTAGTTACGAGTATACTATCTCTTTATCAACCAGTCTATATTAGCAGCAGACACAGTACAGTGCGGTAGTTCACGGCTGTGGCTACCTCTGTGTCGGCACTCGGCAGCCCGTCCATAATTGTATATACCACCTAACCGTGGTTTTTTTTTCTTTCTTTATACATACATACTAGTTACGAGTATACTATCTCTTTATCAACCAGTCTATATATTAGCAGCAGACACAGTACAGTGCGGTAGTTCACGGCTGTGGCTACCTCTGTGTCGGCACTCAGCAGCCCGTCCATAATTGTATATACCACCTAACCGTGGTTTTTTTTTCTTTCTTTATAGTCATACTAGTTACGAGTATACTATCTCTTTATCAACCAGTCTATATTAGCAGCAGACACAGTACAGTGCGGTAGTTCACGGCTGTGGCTACCTCTGTGTCGGCACTCGGCAGCCCGTCCATAATTGTATATACCACCTAACCGTGGTTTTTTTTTCTTTCTTTATACATACATACTAGTTACGAGTATACTATCTCTTTATCAACCAGTCTATATTAGCAGCAGACACAGTACAGTGCGGTAGTTCACGGCTGTGGCTACCTCTGTGTCGGCACTCGGCAGCCCGTCCATAATTGTATATACCACCTAACCGTGGTTTTTTTTTCTTTCTTTATACATACATACTAGTTACGAGTATACTATCTCTTTATCAACCAGTCTATATATTAGCAGCAGACACAGTACAGTGCGGTAGTTCACGGCTGTGGCTACCTCTGTGTCGGCACTCGGCAGCCCGTCCATAATTGTATATACCACCTAACCGTGGTTTTTTTTTCTTTCTTTATACATACATACTAGTTACGAGTATACTATCTCTTTATCAACCAGTCTATATATTAGCAGCAGACACAGTACAGTGCGGTAGTTCACGGCTGTGGCTACCTCTGTGTCGGCACTCGGCAGCCCGTCCATAATTGTATATACCACCTAACCGTGGTTTTTTTTTCTTTCTTTATACATACATACTAGTTACGAGTATACTATCTCTTTATCAACCAGTCTATATATTAGCAGCAGACACAGTACAGTGCGGTAGTTCACGGCTGTGGCTACCTCTGTGTCGGCACTCGGCAGCCCGTCCATAATTGTATATACCACCTAACCGTGGTTTTTTTTTCTTTCTTTATACATACATACTAGTTACGAGTATACTATCTCTTTATCAACCAGTCTATATATTAGCAGCAGACACAGTACAGTGCGGTAGTTCACGGCTGTGGCTACCTCTGTGTCGGCACTCGGCAGCCCGTCCATAATTGTATATACCACCTAACCGTGGTTTTTTTTTCTTTCTTTATAGTCATACTAGTTACGAGTATACTATCTCTTTATCAACCAGTCTATATTAGCAGCAGACACAGTACAGTGCGGTAGTTCACGGCTGTGGCTACCTCTGTGTCGGCACTCGGCAGCCCGTCCATAATTGTATATACCACCTAACCGTGGTTTTTTTTTCTTTCTTTATACATACATACTAGTTACGAGTATACTATCTCTTTATCAACCAGTCTATATTAGCAGCAGACACAGTACAGTGCGGTAGTTCACGGCTGTGGCTACCTCTGTGTCGGCACTCGGCAGCCCGTCCATAATTGTATATACCACCTAACCGTGGTTTTTTTTTCTTTCTTTATACATACATACTAGTTACGAGTATACTATCTCTTTATCAACCAGTCTATATATTAGCAGCAGACACAGTACAGTGCGGTAGTTCACGGCTGTGGCTACCTCTGTGTCGGCACTCGGCAGCCCGTCCATAATTGTATATACCACCTAACCGTGGTTTTTTTTTCTTTCTTTATACATACATACTAGTTACGAGTATATTATCTCTTTATCAACCAGTCTATATATTAGCAGCAGACACAGTACAGTGCGGTAGTTCACGGCTGTGGCTACCTCTGTGTCGGCACTCGGCAGCCCGTCCATAATTGTATATACCACCTAACCGTGGTTTTTTTTTCTTTCTTTATACATACATACTAGTTACGAGTATACTATCTCTTTATCAACCAGTCTATATATTAGCAGCAGACACAGTACAGTGCGGTAGTTCACGGCTGTGGCTACCTCTGTGTCGGCACTCGGCAGCCCGTCCATAATTGTATATACCACCTAACCGTGGTTTTTTTTTCTTTCTTTATACATACATACTAGTTACGAGTATACTATCTCTTTATCAACCAGTCTATATATTAGCAGCAGACACAGTACAGTGCGGTAGTTCACGGCTGTGGCTACCTCTGTGTCGGCACTCGGCAGCCCGTCCATAATTGTATACTAGTATCCAATCCATCCATCTCCATTGTTTACCTGAGGTGCCTTTTAGTTGTGCCTATTAAAATATGGAGAACAAAAATGTTGAGGTTCCAAAATTAGGGAAAGATCAAGATCCACTTCCACCTCGTGCTGAAGCTGCTGCCACTAGTCATGGCCGAGACGATGAAATGCCAGCAACGTCGTCTGCCAAGGCCGATGCCCAATGTCATAGTACAGAGCATGTCAAATCCAAAACACCAAATATCAGTAAAAAAAGGACTCCAAAACCTAAAATAAAATTGTCGGAGGAGAAGCGTAAACTTGCCAATATGCCATTTACCACACGGAGTGGCAAGGAACGGCTGAGGCCCTGGCCTATGTTCATGGCTAGTGGTTCAGCTTCACATGAGGATGGAAGCACTCAGCCTCTCGCTAGAAAAATGAAAAGACTCAAGCTGGCAAAAGCAGCACAGCAAAGAACTGTGCATTCTTCGAAATCCCAAATCCACAAGGAGAGTCCAATTGTGTCGGTTGCGATGCCTGACCTTCCCAACACTGGACGTGAAGAGCATGCGCCTTCCACCATTTGCACGCCCCCTGCAAGTGCTGGAAGGAGCACCCGCAGTCCAGTTCCTGATAGTCAGATTGAAGATGTCAGTGTTGAAGTACACCAGGATGAGGAGGATATGGGTGTTGCTGGCGCTGGGGAGGAAATTGACCAGGAGGATTCTGATGGTGAGGTGGTTTGTTTAAGTCAGGCACCCGGGGAGACACCTGTTGTCCGTGGGAGGAATATGGCCGTTGACATGCCAGGTGAAAATACCAAAAAAATCAGCTCTTCGGTGTGGAGGTATTTCACCAGAAATGCGGACAACAGGTGTCAAGCCGTGTGTTCCCTTTGTCAAGCTGTAATAAGTAGGGGTAAGGACGTTAACCACCTCGGAACATCCTCCCTTATACGTCACCTGCAGCGCATTCATAATAAGTCAGTGACAAGTTCAAAAACTTTGGGTGACAGCGGAAGCAGTCCACTGACCAGTAAATCCCTTCCTCTTGTAACCAAGCTCACGCAAACCACCCCACCAACTCCCTCAGTGTCAATTTCCTCCTTCCCCAGGAATGCCAATAGTCCTGCAGGCCATGTCACTGGCAATTCTGACGAGTCCTCTCCTGCCTGGGATTCCTCCGATGCATCCTTGCGTGTAACGCCTACTGCTGCTGGCGCTGCTGTTGTTGCCGCTGGGAGTCGATGGTCATCCCAGAGGGGAAGTCGTAAGCCCACTTGTACTACTTCCAGTAAGCAATTGACTGTTCAACAGTCCTTTGCGAGGAAGATGAAATATCACAGCAGTCATCCTACTGCAAAGCGGATAACTGAGGCCTTGACAACTATGTTGGTGTTAGACGTGCGTCCGGTATCCACCGTTAGTTCACAGGGAACTAGACAATTTATTGAGGCAGTGTGCCCCCGTTACCAAATACCATCTAGGTTCCACTTCTCTAGGCAGGCGATACCGAGAATGTACACTGACGTCAGAAAAAGACTCACCAGTGTCCTAAAAAATGCAGTTGTACCCAATGTCCACTTAACCACGGACATGTGGACAAGTGGAGCAGGGCAGGGTCAGGACTATATGACTGTGACAGCCCACTGGGTAGATGTATGGACTCCCGCCGCAAGAACAGCAGCGGCGGCACCAGTAGCAGCATCTCGCAAACGCCAACTCTTTCCTAGGCAGGCTACGCTTTGTATCACCGCTTTCCAGAATACGCACACAGCTGAAAACCTCTTACGGCAACTGAGGAAGATCATCGCGGAATGGCTTACCCCAATTGGACTCTCCTGTGGATTTGTGGCATCGGACAACGCCAGCAATATTGTGTGTGCATTAAATATGGGCAAATTCCAGCACGTCCCATGTTTTGCACATACCTTGAATTTGGTGGTGCAGAATTTTTTAAAAAACGACAGGGGCGTGCAAGAGATGCTGTCGGTGGCCAGAAAAATTGCGGGACACTTTCGGCGTACAGGCACCACGTACAGAAGACTGGAGCACCACCAAAAACTACTGAACCTGCCCTGCCATCATCTGAAGCAAGAAGTGGTAACGAGGTGGAATTCAACCCTCTATATGCTTCAGAGGTTGGAGGAGCAGCAAAAGGCCATTCAAGCCTATACAATTGAGCACGATATAGGAGGTGGAATGCACCTGTCTCAAGTGCAGTGGAGAATGATTTCAACGTTGTGCAAGGTTCTGATGCCCTTTGAACTTGCCACACGTGAAGTCAGTTCAGACACTGCCAGCCTGAGTCAGGTCATTCCCCTCATCAGGCTTTTGCAGAAGAAGCTGGAGGCATTGAAGAAGGAGCTAAAAGGGAGCGATTCCGCTAGGCATGTGGGACTTGTGGATGCAGCCCTTAATTCGCTTAACAAGGATTCACGGGTGGTCAATCTGTTGAAATCAGAGCACTACATTTTGGCCACCGTGCTCGATCCTAGATTTAAAGCCTACCTTGGATCTCTCTTTCCGGCAGACACAAGTCTGCTGGGGTTGAAAGACCTGCTGGTGACAAAATTGTCAAGTCAAGCGGAACGCGACCTGTCAACATCTCCTCCTTCACATTCTCCCGCAACTGGGGGTGCGAGGAAAAGGCTCAGAATTCCGAGCCCACCCGCTGGCGGTGATGCAGGGCAGTCTGGAGCGACTGCTGATGCTGACATCTGGTCCGGACTGAAGGACCTGACAACGATTACGGACATGTCGTCTACTGTCACTGCATATGATTCTCTCAACATTGATAGATTGGTGGAGGATTATATGAGTGACCGCATCCAAGTAGGCACGTCACACAGTCCGTACTTATACTGGCAGGAAAAAGAGGCAATTTGGAGGCCCTTGCACAAACTGGCTTTATTCTACCTAAGTTGCCCTCCCACAAGTGTGTACTCCGAAAGAGTGTTTAGTGCCGCCGCTCACCTTGTCAGCAATCGGCGTACGAGGTTACATCCAGAAAATGTGGAGAAGATGATGTTCATTAAAATGAATTATAATCAATTCCTCCGCAGAGACATTGACCAGCAGCAATTGCCTCCACAAAGTACACAGGGAGCTGAGATGGTGGATTCCAGTGGGGACGAATTGATAATCTGTGAGGAGGGGGATGTACACGGTGATATATCGGAGGGTGAAGATGAGGTGGACATCTTGCCTCTGTAGAGCCAGTTTGTGCAAGGAGAGATTAATTGCTTCTTTTTTGGGGGGGGTCCAAACCAACCCGTCATATCAGTCACAGTCGTGTGGCAGACCCTGTCACTGAAATGATGGGTTGGTTAAAGTGTGCATGTCCTGTTTTGTTTATACAACATAAGGGTGGGTGGGAGGGCCCAAGGACAATTCCATCTTGCACCTCTTTTTTCTTTTCTTTTTCTTTGCATCATGTGCTGATTGGGGAGGGTTTTTTGGAAGGGACATCCTGCGTGACACTGCAGTGCCACTCCTAGATGGGCCCGGTGTTTGTGTCGGCCACTAGGGTCGCTAATCTTACTCACACAGTCAGCTACCTCATTGCGCCTCTTTTTTTCTTTGCGTCATGTGCTGTTTGGGGAGGGTTTTTTGGAAGGGACATCCTGCGTGACACTGCAGTGCCACTCCTAGATGGGCCCGGTGTTTGTGTCGGCCACTAGGGTCGCTAATCTTACTCACACAGCTACCTCATTGCGCCTCTTTTTTTCTTTGCGTCATGTGCTGTTTGGGGAGGGTTTTTTGGAAGGGACATCCTGCGTGACACTGCAGTGCCACTCCTAGATGGGCCCGGTGTTTGTGTCGGCCACTAGGGTCGCTAATCTTACTCACACAGCTACCTCATTGCGCCTCTTTTTTTCTTTGCGTCATGTGCTGTTTGGGGAGGGTTTTTTGGAAGGGCCATCCTGCGTGACACTGCAGTGCCACTCCTAGATGGGCCCGGTGTTTGTGTCGGCCACTAGGGTCGCTAATCTTACTCACACAGCTACCTCATTGCGCCTCTTTTTTTCTTTGCGTCATGTGCTGTTTGGGGAGGGTTTTTTGGAAGGGACATCCTGCGTGACACTGCAGTGCCACTCCTAGATGGGCCCGGTGTTTGTGTCGGCCACTAGGGTCGCTTATCTTACTCACACAGCGACCTCGGTGCAAATTTTAGGACTAAAAATAATATTGTGAGGTGTGAGGTATTCAGAATAGACTGAAAATGAGTGTAAATTATGGTTTTTGAGGTTAATAATACTTTGGGATCAAAATGACCCCCAAATTCTATGATTTAAGCTGTTTTTTAGTGTTTTTTGAAAAAAACACCCGAATCCAAAACACACCCGAATCCGACAAAAAAAATTCGGTGAGGTTTTGCCAAAACGCGTTCGAACCCAAAACACGGCCGCGGAACCGAACCCAAAACCAAAACACAAAACCCGAAAAATTTCAGGCGCTCATCTCTAACTCCTAGATGGGCCAGGTGTTTGTGTTGGCCACTTGTGTCGCTTAGCTTAGTCACACAGCGACCTTGGTGCGCCTCTTTTTTTCTTTGCATCATGTGCTGTTTGGGGACTATTTTTTTAAAGTGCCATTCTGCCTGACACTGCAGTGCCACTCCTAGATGGGCCAGGTGTTTGTGTCGGCCACTTGTGTCGCTTAGCTTAGTCACACAGCGACCTTGGTGCGCCTCTTTTTTTCTTTGCATCATGTGCTGTTTGGGGACTATTTTTTTGAAGTGCCATCCTTCCTGACACTGCAGTGCCACTCCTAGATGGGCCAGGTGTTTGTGTCGGCCACTTGTGTCGCTTAGCTTAGTCACACAGCGACCTTGGTGCGCCTCTTTTTTTCTTTGCATCATGTGCTGTTTGGGGACTATTTTTTTGAAGTGCCATCCTGCCTGACACTGCAGTGCCACTCCTAGATGGGCCAGGTGTTTGTGTCGGCCACTTGTGTCGCTTAGCTTAGTCACAGAGCGACCTTGGTGCGCCTCTTTTTTTCTTTGCATCATGTGCTTTTTGGGGACTATTTTTTTGAAGTGCCATCCTGCCTGACACTGCAGTGCCACTCCTAGATGGGCCAGGTGTTTGTGTCGGCCACTTGTGTCACTTAGCTTAGTCACACAGCGACCTTGGTGCGCCACTTTTTTTCTTTGCATCATGTGCTGTTTGGGGACTATTTTTTTGAAGTGCCATCCTACCTGACACTGCAGTGCCACTCCTAGATGGGCCAGGTGTTTGTGTCGGCCACTTGTGTCGCTTAGCTTAGTCACACAGCGACCTTGGTGTGCCTCTTTTTTTCTTTGCATCATGTGCTGTTTGGGGACTATTTTTTGGAAGTGTCATCCTGCCTGACACTGCAGTGCCACTCCTAGATGGGCCAGGTGTTTGTGTCAGCCACTTGTGTCGCTTAGCTTAGTCATACAGCGACCTTGGTGCGCCTCTTTTTTTCTTTGCATCATGTGCTGTTTGGAGACTATTTTTTTGAAGTGCCATCCTGCCTGACACTGCAGTGCCACTCCTAGATGGGCCAGGTGTTTGTGTCGGCCACTTGTGTCGCTTAGCTTAGTCACACAGCGACCTTGGTTCGCCTCTTTTTTTCTTTGCATCATGTGCTGTTTGGGGACTATTTTTTTGAAGTGCCATCCTGCCTGACACTGCAGTGTCACTCCTAGATGGGCCAGGTGGTTGTGTCGGCCACTTGTGTCGCTTAGCTTAGTCACACAGCGACCTTGGTGTGCCTCTTTTTTTCTTTGCATCATGTGCTGTTTGGGGACTATTTTTTGGAAGTGCCATCCTGCCTGACACTGCAGTGCCACTCCTAGATGGGCCAGGTGTTTGTGTCAGCCACTTGTGTCGCTTAACTTAGTCACACAGCGACCTTGGTGCGCCTCTTTTTTTCTTTGCATCATGTGCTGTTTGGGGACTATTTTTTTGAAGTGCCATCCTGCCTGACACTGCAGTGCCACTCCTAGATGGGCCAGGTGGTTGTGTCGGCCACTTGTGTCGCTTAGCTTAGTCACACAGCGACCTTGGTGTGCCTCTTTTTTTCTTTGCATCATGTGCTGTTTGGGGACTATTTTTTGGAAGTGCCATCCTGCCTGACACTGCAGTGCCACTCGTAGATGGGCCAGGTGTTTGTGTCAGCCACTTGTGTCGCTTAGCTTAGTCACACAGCGACCTTGGTGCGCCTCTTTTTTTCTTTGCATCATGTGCTGTTTGGGGACTATTTTTTTGAAGTGCCATCCTGCCTGACACTGCAGTGCCACTCCTAGATGGGCCAGGTGTTTGTGTCGGCCACTTGTGTCGCTTAGCTTAGTCACACAGCGACCTTGGTGCGCCTCTTTTTTTCTTTGCATCATGTGCTGTTTGGGGACTATTTTTTTGAAGTGCCATCCTTCCTGACACTGCAGTGCCACTCCTAGATGGGCCAGGTGTTTGTGTCGGCCACTTGTATCGCTTAGCTTAGTCACACAGCGACCTTGGTGTGCCTCTTTTTTTGTTTGCATCATGTGCTGTTTGGGGACTATTTTTTTGAAGTGCCATCCTGCCTGACACTGCAGTGCCACTCTTATATGGGCCAGCTGTTTGTGTCAGCCACTTGTGTCGCTTAGCTTAGTCATACAGCGACCTTGGTGCGCCTCTTTTTTTCTTTGCATCATGTGCTGTTTGGGGACTATTTTTTTGAAGTGCCATCCTGCCTGACACTGCAGTGCCACTCCTAGATGGGCCAGGTGTTTGTGTCGGCCACTTGTGTCGCTTAGCTTAGTCACACAGCGACCTTGGTGCGCCTCTTTTTTTCTTTGCATCATGTGCTGTTTGGGGACTATTTTTTTGAAGTGCCATCCTGCCTGACACTGCAGTGCCACTCCTAGATGGGCCAGGTGTTTGTGTCGGCCACTTGTGTCGCTTAGCTTAGTCACACAGCGACCTTGGTGCACCTCTTTTTTTCTTTGCATCATGTGCTGTTGGGGACTATTTTTTTGAAGTGCCATCCTGCCTGACACTGCAGTGCCACTCCTAGATGGGCCAGGTGTTTGTATCGGCCACTTGTGTCGCTTAGCTTAGTCAAACAGCGACCTTGGTGCGCCTCTTTTTTTCTTTGCATCATGTGCTGTTTGGAGACTGTTTTTTTGAAGTGCCATCCTGCCTGACACTGCAGTGCCACTCTTAGATGGGCCAGGTGTTTGTGTCGGCCACTTGTGTCACTTAGCTTAGTCACACAGCGACCTTGGTGCGCCTCTTTTTTTCTTTGCATCATGTGCTGTTTGGGGACTATTTTTTTGAAGTGCCATCCTGCCTGACACTGCAGTGCCACTCCTAGATGGGCCAGGTGTTTGTGTCGGCCACTTGTGTCGCTTAGCTTAGTCACACAGCGACCTTGGTGCGCCTCTTTTTTTTTGCATCATGTGCTGTTTGGGGACTATTTTTTGAAGTGCCATCCTGTCTGACACTGCAGTGCCACTCCTAGATGGGCCAGGTGTTTGTGTCGGCCACTTGGGTAGCTTAGCTTAGTCACACAGCTACCTCATTGCGCCTCTTTTTTTCTTTGCATCATGTACTGTTTTGGGACTATTTTTTTGAAGTGCCATCCTTTCTGACACTGCAGTGCCACTCCTAGATGGGCCAGGTGTTCGTGTCGGCCACTTGTGTCGCTTAGCTTAGTCACACAGCGACCTTGGTACGCCTCTTTTTTTCTTTGCATCATGTGCTGTTTGGGGACTATTTTTTTGAAGTGCCATCCTGTCTGACACTGCAGTGCCACTCCTAGATGGGCCAGGTGTTTGTGTCGGCCACTTGTGTCGCTTAGCTTAGCCATCCAGCGACCTCGGTGCAAATTTTAGGACTAAAATTAATATTGTGGGGTGTGCGGTGTTCAGAGTAGACTGAAAATGAGTGTAAATTATGGTTATTGAGGTTAATAATACTATGGGATCAAAATGACCCCCAAATTCTATGATTTAAGCTGTTTTTGAGGGGTTTTTGTAAAAAACACCCGAATCCAAAACACACTCGAATCCGTCAAAAAAAATTCAGGGAGGTTTTGCCAAAACGCGTCCAAATCCAAAACACGGCCGCGGAACCGAATCCAAAACCAAAACACAAAACCCGAAAAATTTCCGGTGCACATCACTATACAGAATGGGGCATGTCTTGACCTCAATTTTCATCACTCTGGGTGGCATGTATAGATGAGATGCTCGGCTGCACTGTCGCCCCCTACACTGGGACAGGAGCCAAGTGCTGCACATAATGTCACAATGCAGCACCTACCTCTTGTCTCTGAGAAATCATCTGCATTATGGTGCCATCCCTTAGAGGTAGTCGCTTGGGTGGGGTTCACACCCCTCTAGTGATGCCACTGTGCATAAGACTGCCACTAAAGGTTTTATAATATAAGATATGGAGCCCATCTGGGCCAGGTCATTTACCCAAAAGGTGAGGTTTTAACCGCCTCCGCTAATTCATCTGAAGTATAAAGCAGGTCCAGGAACAAAGCCTCTTCTTCCAATAGAGTAGTGAAATTCATTTTCCAGAGATAAGATGCAATATCCTCCGGCAATCATGGTCGACTGTAAGGAAATCTTGATTAGATGATTAAGTGTGGAATAGTAATGGAATTCAGTGGCAATAGTGGAGGTCAATCTACATTTCTGACCCGAATCATCCACAATAGTCTGTGTATACATGGAGTCTCATTAGGCTCACATTTCACTTGGTTTGTTTCCCTATTGGAAGAAACTGCTTCTGAATTTATAGAACTCTAGTTTAAGTTATCCGAAATACAGATGGGTCCACATTTATCTTGATCTATAATAGGATTAATTGAGACTGGCCAGTCGGATTTAATCCCCTGCTGTAATGCCTTATTCCCTGCTGTATTGTTCTCTGTATTGTATTGCAGTTGAGAACAATAGATGAAGGGTTTATGCTAATAAGTCATGTTGTGCCTAGGCGCAGAAAACTAGTCAAGATAACCGTGGACCCATCTAATAGGATTAACTGAGACTGGCCAATCGGACTTAATCCCTTGCTGTAATGAGTTAATCCCCTGCTGTATTGTTCTCTGTATTGTATTGCAGTTGAGAACAATAGATTAAGGGTTTATGCTAATAAATCATGTTGTTCCTAGGCGCAGAAAACTAGCCAAGATAACCGTGCACCCATCTGTACAGCAAGCTTATTCAAGGATGCTCTAGAAACAGAGAGTTCAGCAAGAAAATCTCCAGATGGAGGATATATGAAAACTCTCCAAAGCTTACATTTTCTGTAAAAGTGTAGGAAAAAACTGTGTTCCCTAATGCACACCGAGTGAAAAATATTACTACATAATAGTCAGATAATACGGAGATCTTAGTTGCGTATATCTGCAGATATAGGGTTAAGCCCCCAGGCCGATCGACAAGGCTTCTCCGTCACTGGGGGTCCCTAATACTAGGTATGGGTCCGGGGTGCAGGACCCCACGATGTCGGCACAGGTCGGCCACCCCAGGTCAGCACACAGGTGAAAATTAATAGGGGTTAATAAGAAGCACAGAAGTGCTATGTAAGTGGTGTGATTAAAATAATATATACAAAGTGATAGGGAAAATCATAAGTGTTAATAAAGTGTTAGGGTGTGCCGACCCGAAGCAGCCCAGCCATACCGACACAGGGGCCACCGCACCCCACACCCACTCCATAAATAATTACAAATATGTCTGGGTTAAATTCCCAGTGTAAGGCCACATGGTAATGGCTCCTACAGCATCTGAGAGCCAGCTTACCTGGGGATACCCCTGGCTTCCCCTATGGCACTTCTGGAGTCAGCAATCCCTCCTAATGCTGACCCATCTATGCCTCTCTAAATACAATACACAAAATGGAAAGCTGCTCAATCAGATTGTAATGTCACTCAGGTGCTAAAAGGGAGGGGTAATTCTGTGTAGGAAAAAACTGTGTTCCCTAATGCACACCGAGTGAAAAATATTACTACATAATAGTCAGATAATACGGAGATCTTAGTTGCGTATATCTGCAGATATGGGGTTAAGCCCCCAGGCCGATCGACAAGGCTTCTCCGTCACTGGGGGTCCCTAATACTAGGTATGGGTCCGGGGTGCAGGACCCCACGATGTCGGCACAGGTCGGCCACCCCAGGTCAGCACACAGGTGAAAATTAATAGGGGTTAATAAGAAGCACAGAAGTGCTATGTAAGTGGTGTGATTAAAATAATATATACAAAGTGATAGGGAAAATCATAAGTGTTAATAAAGTGTTAGGGTGTGCCGACCCGAAGCAGCCCAGCCATACCGACACAGGGGCCACCGCACCCCACACCCACTCCATAAATAATTACAAATATGTCTGGGTTAAATTCCCAGTGTAAGGCCACATGGTAATGGCTCCTACAGCATCTGAGAGCCAGCTTACCTGGGGATACCCCTGGCTTCCCCTATGGCACTTCTGGAGTCAGCAATCCCTCCTAATGCTGACCCATCTATGCCTCTCTAAATACAATACACAAAATGGAAAGCTGCTCAATCAGATTGTAATGTCACTCAGGTGCTAAAAGGGAGGGGTAATTCTGTGTAGGAAAAAACTGTGTTCCCTAATGCACACCGAGTGAAAAATATTACTACATAATAGTCAGATAATACGGAGATCTTAGTTGCGTATATCTGCAGATATAGGGTTAAGCCCCCAGGCCGATCGACAAGGCTTCTCCGTCACTGGGGGTCCCTAATACTAGGTATGGGTCCGGGGTGCAGGACCCCACGATGTCGGCACAGGTCGGCCACCCCAGGTCAGCACACAGGTGAAAATTAATAGGGGTTAATAAGAAGCACAGAATTGCTATGTAAGTGGTGTGATTAAAATAATATATACAAAGTGATAGGGAAAATCATAAGTGTTAATAAAGTGTTAGGGTGTGCCGACCCGAAGCAGCCCAGCCATACCGACACAGGGGCCACCGCACCCCACACCCACTCCATAAATAATTACAAATATGTCTGGGTTAAATTCCCAGTGTAAGGCCACATGGTAATGGCTCCTACAGCATCTGAGAGCCAGCTTACCTGGGGATACCCCTGGCTTCCCCTATGGCACTTCTGGAGTCAGCAATCCCTCCTAATGCTGACCCATCTATGCCTCTCTAAATACAATACACAAAATGGAAAGCTGCTCAATCAGATTGTAATGTCACTCAGGTGCTAAAAGGGAGGGGTAATTCTGTGTAGGAAAAAACTGTGTTCCCTAATGCACACCGAGTGAAAAATATTACTACATAATAGTCAGATAATACGGAGATCTTAGTTGCGTATATCTGCAGATATAGGGTTAAGCCCCCAGGCCGATTGACAAGGCTTCTCCGTCACTGGGGGTCCCTAATACTAGGTATGGGTCCGGGGTGCAGGACCCCACGATGTCGGCACAGGTCGGCCACCCCAGGTCAGCACACAGGTGAAAATTAATAGGGGTTAATAAGAAGCACAGAAGTGCTATGTAAGTGGTGTGATTAAAATAATATATACAAAGTGATAGGGAAAATCATAAGTGTTAATAAAGTGTTAGGGTGTGCCGACCCGAAGCAGCCCAGCCATACCGACACAGGGGCCACCGCACCCCACACCCACTCCATAAATAATTACAAATATGTCTGGGTTAAATTCCCAGTGTAAGGCCACATGGTAATGGCTCCTACAGCATCTGAGAGCCAGCTTACCTGGGGATACCCCAGGCTTCCCCTATGGCACTTCTGGAGTCAGCAATGCCTCCTAATGCTGACCCATCTATGCCTCTCTAAATACAATACACAAAATGGAAAGCTGCTCAATCAGATTGTAATGTCACTCAGGTGCTAAAAGGGAGGGGTAATTCTGTGTAGGAAAAAACTGTGTTCCCTAATGCACACCGAGTGAAAAATATTACTACATAATAGTCAGATAATACGGAGATCTTAGTTGCGTATATCTGCAGATATAGGGTTAAGCCCCCAGGCCGATCGACAAGGCTTCTCCGTCACTGGGGGTCCCTAATACTAGGTATGGGTCCGGGGTGCAGGACCCCACGATGTCGGCACAGGTCGGCCACCCCAGGTCAGCACACAGGTGAAAATTAATAGGGGTTAATAAGAAGCACAGAAGTGCTATGTAAGTGGTGTGATTAAAATAATATATACAAAGTGATAGGGAAAATCATACGTGTTAATAAAGTGTTAGGGTGTGCCGACCCGAAGCAGCCCAGCCATACCGACACAGGGGCCACCGCACCCCACACCCACTCCATAAATAATTACAAATATGTCTGGGTTAAATTCCCAGTGTAAGGCCACATGGTAATGGCTCCTACAGCATCTGAGAGCCAGCTTACCTGGGGATACCCCTGGCTTCCCCTATGGCACTTCTGGAGTCAGCAATCCCTCCTAATGCTGACCCATCTATGCCTCTCTAAATACAATACACAAAATGGAAAGCTGCTCAATCAGATTGTAATGTCACTCAGGTGCTAAAAGGGAGGGGTAATTCTGTGTAGGAAAAAACTGTGTTCCCTAATGCACACCGAGTGAAAAATATTACTACATAATAGTCCGATAATACGGAGATCTTAGTTGCGTATATCTGCAGATATAGGGTTAAGCCCCCAGGCCGATCGACAAGGCTTCTCCGTCACTGGGGGTCCCTAATACTAGGTATGGGTCCGGGGTGCAGGACCCCACGATGTCGGCACAGGTCGGCCACCCCAGGTCAGCACACAGGTGAAAATTAATAGGGGTTAATAAGAAGCACAGAAGTGCTATGTAAGTGGTGTGATTAAAATAATATATACAAAGTGATAGGGAAAATCATAAGTGTTAATAAAGTGTTAGGGTGTGCCGACCCGAAGCAGCCCAGCCATACCGACACAGGGGCCACCGCACCCCACACCCACTCCATAAATAATTACAAATATGTCTGGGTTAAATTCCCAGTGTAAGGCCACATGGTAATGGCTCCTACAGCATCTGAGAGCCAGCTTACCTGGGGATACCCCTGGCTTCCCCTATGGCACTTCTGGAGTCAGCAATCCCTCCTAATGCTGACCCATCTATGCCTCTCTAAATACAATACACAAAATGGAAAGCTGCTCAATCAGATTGTAATGTCACTCAGGTGCTAAAATGGAGGGGTAATTCTGTGTAGGAAAAAACTGTGTTCCCTAATGCACACCGAGTGAAAAATATTACTACACAATAGTCAGATAATACGGAGATCTTAGTTGCGTATATCTGCAGATATAGGGTTAAGCCCCCAGGCCGATCGACAAGGCTTCTCCGTCACTGGGGGTCCCTAATACTAGGTATGGGTCCGGGGTGCAGGACCCCACGATGTCGGCACAGGTCGGCCACCCCAGGTCAGCACACAGGTGAAAATTAATAGGGGTTAATAAGAAGCACAGAAGTGCTATGTAAGTGGTGTGATTAAAATAATATATACAAAGTGATAGGGAAAATCATAAGTGTTAATAAAGTGTTAGGGTGTGCCGACCCGAAGCAGCCCAGCCATACCGACACAGGGGCCACCGCACCCCACACCCACTCCATAAATAATTACAAATATGTCTGGGTTAAATTCCCAGTGTAAGGCCACATGGTAATGGCTCCTACAGCATCTGAGAGCCAGCTTACCTGGGGATACCCCTGGCTTCCCCTATGGCACTTCTGGAGTCAGCAATCCCTCCTAATGCTGACCCATCTATGCCTCTCTAAATACAATACACAAAATGGAAAGCTGCTCAATCAGATTGTAATGTCACTCAGGTGCTAAAAGGGAGGGGTAATTCTGTGTAGGAAAAAACTGTGTTCCCTAATGCACACCGAGTGAAAAATATTACTACATAATAGTCAGATAATACGGAGATCTTAGTTGCGTATATCTGCAGATATAGGGTTAAGCCCCCAGGCCGATCGACAAGGCTTCTCCGTCACTGGGGGTCCCTAATACTAGGTATGGGTCCGGGGTGCAGGACCCCACGAATAAGTTATCCGAAATACAGATGGGTCCACATTTATCTTGATCTATAATAGGATTAATTGAGACTGGCCAGTCGGATTTAATCCCCTGCTGTAATGCCTTATTCCCTGCTGTATTGTTCTCTGTATTGTATTGCAGTTGAGAACAATAGATGAAGGGTTTATGCTAATAAGTCATGTTGTGCCTAGGCGCAGAAAACTAGTCAAGATAACCGTGGACCCATCTAATAGGATTAACTGAGACTGGCCAATCGGACTTAATCCCTTGCTGTAATGAGTTAATCCCCTGCTGTATTGTTCTCTGTATTGTATTGCAGTTGAGAACAATAGATTAAGGGTTTATGCTAATAAGTCATGTTGTGCCTAGGCGCAGAAAACTAGCCAAGATAACCGTGGACCCATCTGTACAGCAAGCTTATTCAAGGATGCTCTAGAAACAGAGAGTTCAGCAAGAAAATCTCCAGATGGAGGATATATGAAAACTCTCCAAAGCTTACATTTTCTGTAAAAAGTGCCAATTTCTTAGCATCCTTCTGCTTTTTCATACAGGAAATTAGTTTACCCCATTTTTGTGCCTCCCAAATCAAAACCCTGAGATATATCAGGCTTGACACTGGTAGAAACATAATCATCAATGGTCTGTTTCATCTCAGACCTACAAGCTGAGTCAAGCAGAGGGTGGAGTAGAAAATTAAGATCACCACTTGCATCCAGGATTTTAAAGCAACAACCTGCTGAAGGTGGGTTGGTTCAGGATTGGGGCCTAAATGTTGACAAATGTGAATACCAGGTCAAATAAAGAACATTTAATCAACAATTCTCTATCTTCAATTAGGACACGGTATTACATTTTAGAAAGAAGGAGGAGATGAGCCAAGAGTATCGCCACTACCAATATCTTGCCCAAGCTATTGTTATAAAAGTGTAGTGGGAGTAATCACGGTTGCAGAGGATTGGACCTTTGCCATGTTCAGAATGGGTCCCCTGTATAATGCTGCATCCACTGTATCTGCGCAGAGTTCCCGCAGGGGTCTTTATCTCTTCTCCAGAATATTCAGGCCTCTACAGGTTATCAAGGTAATTTCAAACTTCAGAGTCATTGAAGCAAATAGAGTGGAGGACCTGCAATATACCCCAGAGGAATGGGCGAGTAGGTAAATACAACATTATGTAAGGCATGGATGTCTGACCTGGAACTCAGGGGTGGGGTGGTGAGAAAATAGCTGATGTGAACTGGGGGAAGAACAGGAGGATGCGGAGAAAAACAACAAAGCATTATGAAAACTAACAACTATAACTGTGAGAAAATAAACAAAAGTAATACCACTCTGAAACACGAGTGGAAAAAGACCTCCCATGATTAGGATAAACAATTAATGGTATAAGGGCTCTGGGGATCAGTGCCAGCAATGAACATATAAATATAAAATATTATTTATTACCAGTTATTTATATAGTGCACACATATTCTGCAGTGCTTTACAGAGAGAATTTGTCCATTCACATCAGTCCCTGCCACAGTGGAGCTTACAATATACCACATGTACATGCACACACATTAACACTAGGGTAAATATTTGTTGGGAGCCAATTAACTTACTAATATATATTTTTTGGATTGTGGGAGGAAACCAGAGTACCCGGAGAAAACCCACACAAGTATGGGGAGAATAGACAAACTCCACACTTTAGGGACATGGTGGGAATCAAACCCATGACCTCAGTGTTGTGAGTCAGTAATGCTAACCATTACACCGTCCGTACTGCCCAAAAAATTTAAATAACACTTATTTTCTCCTAAGTATGAAGAATACAAGGAGAAAATAAAAATGAAAAGAGATAAAGCAGAGTACATACTGTAGAATCAAACAACAATAACAGTATCTTTTAGAGCTGAAACACTAAAAAACAGTTACTCAAAATAATCCAGGTCTAGTAATCTCTAGGAGGTCTATTACAAACAGGTTATAATGTGAAACCATGATAAGGAGTCAAAGCACTGGAACAAGAGTCTCATAACAAGAAGGTCCCACATAATTAAATCTGAAATACACTATGAAAATCAAGATGTTGTAAATGGTAAAAAAGGTATAAGTGCTGGCACACTGAGGATTCTGAGATAATGCCACTCACTGTGGATAATACAAATAAAAGGTAGGTCACTTACAACAGGTATACAGTAGCTAGACAGTCAGGATTCCTCCGACAAATAAATTGGGATTTTTGTTTACTTACCGTAAAATATCTTTTTCTGATTCCATCTGGGGTACACACTTACTGGTGGGTTAGAGTGTGTGGGAAGGGAGTTTTGCACAGAACCTATAAAAAAACGAACTCCACCCACCTCTAACCACACCCATCTGCAGCCTGTTCAAGAATCACCTCAGTTAACATTCAGCAAAGCTGAAAGAGACAGAACAGATCATAACCAATAAACCAGACAAAAATACGGGAGGGATCGTATCATCCCCCAGATGGAATTAGAGAAAGAGATTTTATGGTAAGTAAACAAAAATCGCAATTTCTCTTTAATCCATCTGGGGGACGCTGCAGGCTTACTGATGGGATTTCCCAAAGCAAGCTAATTAGAGGATGGAGAACTAGACGGCAAAGCTGTCTGTAAAATTTGACACCCAACAGAGGCAGTCTCCAAACCAAATGTATGAAAACGTAGAATTTTGTAAAAGTATGCACGGACGACCAGGTCGCCACTCTACACAGCTGCTCGACAGACACACCTCTGCGAACAGCCCAGGAGGCCCCAACGGCCCTAGTCAAATGAGCCCTCAGGGGGTCAGGAACGGGAACAGTAGAGGATATACTGTATAGGCCTGCTGAATAGCAGAGGTCACCCTTCAAGGCACCATGTTTTTAGAGGCAGGCCAACCATGTTTGGGTGCATCAATCAGAATCAACAATGTAAGTGTACGACGAGTCTGAACTGACAAGCAGAACAACTGCGAGTCCAGATGTGGTCCTGTTCGAGTCCACCAGCTGAGAATTTCAGCTTGAAGGGGTCAAGCATGGAATCTGGCATATGGCACTGCCTCGAAGGTTGCTACCCATACCCAGATTAAGGGGGGATGCAGGGCATACTGTAACCCGGGACCCCCACTGTCAAGGGCCCCCCCCCCCAGCTAGAGCACACTGACATCACTAGCTCTCTGTCTTGTGCAGCAGCAGAACCAGGCTGCCAGATTGTGAGTAGGACAGTATGCATTGCAGGCAGAGACACAGGAGTATCAGTTTTTATGAGATACCGATGGAGCTTCCTGACCAGGGGAGAGATAGCAGAGAGGAGAGAGCTGTAAGTGACCCAGGGATCCCAGCTTCTCCTCCTCCCACCTGGGTGTCAGGGTCCTGTGTAACTTGTTATCTAATGAGAGTGTTCATGTCTAGCGAGAGACACACACAGAGCATCTTCCTGAGTCCTGTCCCAGTGTGTTAGTAGTATAGAGGCTGCTGCTACTGCATTTTGGCAAGATAAATTATAGATTTTATTTTTCTATGTGTATTTTAAGGTTGTTTAAGTTGTCTTTGTTCCACTACAGGAAAACATCATAAAATATTTATATCTCTATTAGGTGGAGATATAAACAGTACCCAGGTCTTATTAAACTATTAGTTTAAATCTAATATACATCATTTGTTTATATTTAATTTACCCAATCCATACCTCCCATTCCAGGAGGGACAAAATGCTCTCTACCTGGACTTTTCTTCGTAATTATGATTGTAATAATTTTTGTTGAAATACCTTTTTTATCAATGAAATAGTTCAACACATGTGATGCCAATCATATATAAAAATGGAAGTCCCAGTAGAGAGCATTTTGTCAGTCCCAGAATGGGTCATGTTGAGAGGTATGCACAATCTAATATACACCCTCCCCCTCCACCAGGGCCCTCCTGTCTTAAGTGCCCTAGCCGCCCCCCCCCCCCCACCCTCAAAGGCTTAATCCGGCCCTGTTGCTACCATCTTGCCCAACACCTGCATACACCGGAGAACTGAGACCATCATCAATTGTAACAGAGATCGGATTCTGAACTTTGTCCTGAGGGAGAAAAACTTTCTGGCTCCTGATTCTTGGTGTCGAATAGGAGATCTAAAAACACCATACTCTAAGAGGAAAGCAGCAAAGATTTTGGGAAATTCGCTATCCACCCGAATGTCTGCAGGGTGTCTGTTGTGAGCTACAATTGTTGGTGAAGAAGTGCCTGTGATGGAGCCTTCAGCAACAGGTCATCTAAGTAAGGAATAATTTTGACTCCCTGACACCTAGTACCACAACTGTGTGGGCCATGATTTTTGTAAACACCCGTGGGGCTGTGGAGAGACAGAACGGGAGATCTTGAAACTGAAAATGCCAAGGGCCAATTGCAAATCTCAGAAGATGCTGGTGACCTGTTCAAATGGGAACATGCAGGTATGCATCCTTTATGTCTATGGAAGCCCAATATTCCTCCGGTTCCATGGAGCCTATGATTGAACGAATGGATTCCATTTTGAATTTCTGTACAGAGATATGTATTTAGGCATTTTAGATTTAAAATGGGCCGAAACTAACCATCTGGTTTGTTTACGAGAAAAAGACTCAAGTAAAAGCCCTGACCTTGTAGTTTGGGGACCGGAAGAATTACTCTGTTGTGTAAAAGCGCAGAAGTTACCAGAATGAGTGCTTGTCGTCTGGAGTGATCAAATGGGAGCGGAGTGACGAAAAATCAGTGTGGGACTGGTTCCTCAAGGTCCAAAATATATCCTCGGGATGCGACTCCCGTCACCCACCGATCTGGTTTCAACAGAAGCCACAATTCCTTGAACTGTAGTAACCAAGCCCCAACCACCACAGTTCCCTCTGGAGACCTCAAAGCCTCATGTGGTAGGCTTGTCGGTAGATTTGATGGCTGGTCTACGAGTTACCTGGGTTCCCCTACCTTGGAACGCTCCTCAACGTGGAAATCTTGAAAAGGCTCGAAAGGACTGAAAACTTTCCCTGCCATGAATGCAAAAGGACCGAAACTTAATTGGTTTCGGTTTTTGAGGAGCAACCGGAAGAAACAGGCTTTTGCCCCCGGTGGTATTGGAGATAATTTTCGTAAGTTCCGAGCCAAAGAGAAATTCCACTTCAAAGAGAATGGCAGTTAAAGTCTGTTTGAAATCAGAGTCAGCGTTTCAAACCCGAAGCCAGAGAGATCGTCTTGCCATTACAGCTAAACCAGATACACGTGACTGTAGCAAGGCAGAGTCCAACAAGGCTTCATCTACATAAGTGAGTGCTTCCTAAATTTATTCTGATAATTGAATAGCCTCCAATGGATCATCAGATTGTATTCCAGATACAACCTGTGCTAGTCAGTCATCCACGGCCTTAAGAACACAAGCGCCAGCGAGGATTGGACATAGAAATACCTGATAAAGCGAACATGGATTAAAGAATTGCCTCTATCTTCCTATCCGTGGGATCCTTCAATCAGGGCCAATTCTTGCCCTTGTGGCCCCTCGGGCAAAAAAATGTTAGGGGTGTGGCTTAATATGGGGGCGTGGTCAGTCACGCCCCCATTTGTAGCGCCGCCGAAAGAAAAGAAAAAAAAAGTATACTTACATCCCCGTTCCTGATTTCAGACTGCTGCAGACCTCTGCCGGCGCTGCTCCTCTCCTCGGATGCATAGACACTAGAGGTCAATTATGACCCCTAGCGTCTGTGCCACAATGCTGTGCGGTGCACGATGACGTCATCGCGCACCGCACAGCAAATTACCTCTCCACGAAGGGAAACTAGACGCGTAGCGTCTGGTTCCCTTCACAGCGGGGGTCCAGCAGGGGGGCACAGTGGCGGATCTTGCCATGGTGCAGTGCCTTCCGGAAGGCGGTGCCCTGGGCAAAAGTCCTGCTTGCCCGTGTGTAATAGGAGCATCCACCTTCGGGGCTGATTCTCAGAATTTTGTGGAACAAAAAAATATGAATAGCGCTCCCCAATTGGGATATATATCACCACAGCGTAATGTCCATCAGATTCTTGCAAGGAATAGTGATGACAATAATTCACGTTCTGATATCTTCTCACATGGACATCCAAGATACCTCAAATAAGATTAGAAAAGACGCTTCTCATAGCGTAAAACAATTTTTTCCATTTATTCTAAAACATCTTTTTTTTTAAAATCATAAGATAATGATAAACAAATTATCCACCACCATACAGAGTAACTGCGTACCAGAGTGGGCCTATACAAGGCATGTGTTGCACATGAAAGGGTTAGTCCCGGGTATAACTCCTCCACGGTCCAGATGTTCTGCCCTTCAAGGTTCCACGCTGTATCAGTCTCTGCCTTGATCCACCAACGCGTTTCAACATATAGTCTTTTTCAAGGTGTACTGGTGGTTATCAGGCCTTCTATATTTATACTACTACTAGCCAATCACAAGTAAGTGGGCGGTCTTACATTCATTAATACATTTCCAATTCCCAATTTCCCTCAGTTATAAACCTTCTTAGCCTTCTACAGTATCCCCAACCTGTACATACCCTTATTAGCTGAAAAATAACTCTGGATATGCATTTATATGGGTTTTATTTATTTAATTTCCGTTTTTCCGGAAGTGGTCATTAGTATTTACGGTCCGTTCAGATTACTGCTCTCCTCTCTGTATTATTCACACTATGGTTCCCCCAAATTTAATCTGATCTCCTTGTTCCTTATTCCTCTCTTTCCTGCTATATCGGTGGAACGCATCTGCGCTCCACCGGCTACTTCCGGTGTGCGCGATGACGCTCCGGCCCGTGGAACGCATTTGCGCTCCACCGGTCACTTCCGGTTTGCGCGATCTCGACTTTTCACTTCTATCCATGTGGACCGCAAATGCGTTCCAGCTGTACAAGCCTTCAACTTCCTGATCATACCTTAATGTGAATAAACTTCCCTATGTTTCAAAATACATAATATTTGGGTAATATATTATTAAAGTAGTTTCTCCCATATTGCATAGGGATAATGATCTTGAATGGGATATAATATCTAGAAGCTGTTAGTTTTTTAATTATTTATATATCCCATATGTTTGCATTGCCAAAGAGGTTCATTTCTGTGATAAATACATACATATACCATATCCAAAAATAAACTCAATTGGAATATACATATTCCTCAGATAGTCACCTTTTTTGACAGGAATAACTTTGTTATACTACACAATTAATTGCATCTGTCAGTGTCTTATTGCATTTTTTTCTTATTTCAAAAACCACAACTTCAAACTCACTATTCAGCCCTCTTGGTTCAAGGGTTTGCATGTCGTATATTAACTTCATTTCTGCTTTTGCTAGAGCAGATTCTGTTCCTTTCACCTAGCAAAAGCAGAAATGAAGTTAATATACGACATGCAAACCCTTGAACCAAGAGGGCTGAATAGTGAGTTTGAACTCAAGTGGTTTTTGAAATAAGAAAAAAATGCAATAAGACACTGATAGATGCAATTAATTGTGTAGTATAACAAAGTTATTCCTGTCAAAAAAGGTGACTATCTGAGGAATATGTATATTCCAATTGAGTTTATTTTTGGATATGGTATATGTATGTATTTATCACAGAAATGAACCTCTTTGGCAATGCAAACATATGGGATATATAAATAATTAAAAAACTAACAGCTTCTAGATATTATATCCCATTCAAGATCATTATCCCTATGCAATATGGGAGAAACTACTTTAATAATATATTACCCAAATATTATGTATTTTGAAACATAGGGAAGTTTATTCACATTAAGGTATGATCAGGAAGTTGAAGGCTTGTACAGCTGGAACGCATTTGCGGTCCACATGGATAGAAGTGAAAAGACGAGATCGCGCAAACCGGAAGTGACCGGTGGAGCGCAAATGCGTTCCACGGGCCGGAGCGTCATCGCGCACACCGGAAGTAGCCGGTGGAGCGCAGATGCGTTCCACCGATATAGCAGGAAAGAGAGGAATAAGGAACAAGGAGATCAGATTAAATTTGGGGGAACCATAGTGTGAATAATACAGAGAGGAGAGCAGTAATCTGAACGGACCGTAAATACTAATGACCACTTCCGGAAAAACGGAAATTAAATAAATAAAACCCATATAAATGCATATCCAGAGTTATTTTTCAGCTAATAAGGGTATGTACAGGTTGGGGATACTGTAGAAGGCTAAGAAGGTTTATAACTGAGGGAAATTGGGAATTGGAAATGTATTAATGAATGTAAGACCGCCCACTTACTTGTGATTGGCTAGTAGTAGTATAAATATAGAAGGCCTGACAACCACCAGTACACCTTGAAAAAGACTATATGTTGAAACGCGTTGGTGGATCAAGGCAGAGACTGATACAGCGTGGAACCTTGAAGGGCAGAACATCTGGACCGTGGAGGAGTTATACCCGGGACTAACCCTTTCATGTGCAACACATGCCTTGTATAGGCCCACTCTGGTACGCAGTTACTCTGTATGGTGGTGGATAATTTGTTTATCAGTATCTTATGATTTTTAAAAAAAAGATGTTTTAGAATAAATGGAAAAAATTGTTTTACGCTATGAGAAGCGTCTTTTCTAATCTTATTTGAGGTATCTTGGATGTCCATGTGAGAAGATATCAGAACGTGAATTATTGTCATCACTATTCCTTGCAAGAATCTGATGGACATTACGCTGTGGTGATATATATCCCAATTGGGGAGCGCTATTCATATTTTTTTGTTCCATATATGTATTTAGGTTTGTGGTAACCTGTTGAGTAGCTGCACCCCTTGCATTTCAGCGCAGTTGATATATTTCTCTGTTTGAAACTTCTGTTTCTCAGAATTTTGTGTCCTCCTCTGCAAATGGATACAAAAATCTTTATTTCTTAGGAGCTTGAAACCAAGAATCCAGTTTAAGTCAAGCCTCTTTTAAAATATCTGCAAAATGCGTATAGTAAGGGAAAACAGGGACTTGTCTTTTCTTTCATTTGAAAGACTGTCAACGTCTCTGCCACTGCCGTATCCTGAAGATTAAGAGTCTGACGTATGGCTTTCATCAACAATCTGACTCCTGAGCTTGTAGACAACTCCTCCTCTTCCCAAGTGGAGGCATCATCCCACTCAGGATCTACTTCATCTTCCGCCAGAGGGGGGACTACGGAATCTAAAAAGTTATAGTGGGCAATGGCTGCGGTCATTTAGTAGCAGTAGAACCCGAAGCAGTCACTATCTTGTTCAAAGACTGTGCTAAGTCAGAAAGACACTTGCCCATATTTCCTGCCCACGGTGGCTCCTCAGTAGATTGTCCTGAATCAGAACCCGATTGGGACTGATGCAAGTCAGCTGTAGCATCGGCCATGTTCTTGGCCCACTGAGGAATTGACTGATCCACCGAACCACCATGCTGCTCTGCAAAAGGTGTCCCAGAGTATGCTGTGCAAAGAGGACCTGGGTCTGTGCTACCCTTGAAAATTTTGGAGCTGCACTGTGAACAGGCAAAATAAACAGCGGAGCCAGCCTTCCCTTTAGTAGATTTGTCCGGCTTACTGGCCATATTGCTGTTAAAATCTTACAAGTGGCCTAATAAGTAAACACTGAGTAGTAAAAAGGGACTATAGAGAATTAAGGCTAAAGCCTTTAGAATCCCCTCAACATGTGTCTAGCACAGATATGAACCCCGCCTGTACTAATAACAGGGTGAGTAAGTAATAACCATGAGCCTCCAAAGATAAACATCTGCAATGTACAACAGATTACTGTAACAGTAAAGAAAATACCTATGAACAAGCACAGGGCTACTACAATACTTGCTGTGAGCTGATCCCCGCCTAAACTGAACAGGGTGAGTAGCTGGGTTCCCCATTAGTCAGTGTGTGTGCTATCTGCTGCACAGCATCCCCCACCGTGTATAGCAAGCATGGAGAAAATGGCACCCGTACATCTAGCCCGCCCACACAGAATGTAGTGGCCGGCACAGCAATAACTGTCCGAGTGGGAAGAACAAGGCTGGAAGCACTACTTCCCCTTCTGTATCACCGCCATGTATGGCCGTTCCCCTTCAACAAAGGGACCTGGGCGTCTGCAGTGTAAATCCGGCGTCTCATTGAGACACAGGTGGAAGCGGTAAGGGTTTACATCCCCTTCAGTGCTGCTCCACCGGAGGAAGAGCCCGCTGCCTCACCACTGCCCAAACCAGTATGTATGGCAGCGGTAAGCAGAGTAACAGAGCGTGCCCATACAAGTGGTCCCTGTCAGTTCAAACCATACCACACAGACACCGTACCAGTGGGGTTAGAAATTGCACCAGAGCACAGCACACTATATAAAATTATTATTAAAGGGGAAGTACCATTCAACACTGCCCAGGCAGGTTGTGGTTGTCCTACCTAAAGGGTGCCTCCTCGGAGCTCCTGTCTGGATAGAAGAAAGCCCCATTGACCTCAGTATGGTTGCTTTCCCAGAGGCTATATTGAGTGGGAAATCTGTCTAAAACTGCCTTTACCTCAACATGGTGCAGCTATAATAGATAGGTAATAGTAATATTGAAAAGAGAGGGAAAAAATTATGCCCTCCAAATTACAAATGCAGCCACGTCCTGCTTCACCCTTTACAAATAGATTTAAAAACAATGGAGGACTTACGCAAATGAAAATAGGGTATTCTCAGACTTTACGGTTTATTACGGTTTATTAACTTAAGATCCGTGGATGTTAAATAAAAGAATAATATCCACTCTCTCAGTCTCAATGGAATGGCGGAGTAATAATATTTCTATATAAGGTCAGTTCTCTGTATCTTTGCCCAGATATATTCACACACTCCACTCCTGGTTCATTTGGACATCAGGTGGTTCCCTTTTTAGGCCCAATCTCCTTCCAACAATGCGACATATATAGGGAACCAAGAGTATGGTAATAGTGTGATACTGTTTAATTAAAAAAAAAAGGATATTTAAAAGTACACATAGGTCTAGCAGCGTACCATGAAATACGGTGTAAAATGCACACCAATTCACATCTGACAGGAGGTACCTCTTGGGTACCTCCCTGGCCTGAAAATCCACCTCAAGAGTCCTGGCTTGTTTGCTAGCTGCTCCCCACGTGTATCCTCACCAATGTATTTTGACTATAGAAAGACTTTGACAAGGTGTACTGGGCTAAGCTCCCTGACCTTGTATTTATCCCCCTGCCTGGACTCTAATTGGTGGATGCACTCATGTGGGTGGCCTTTACAATTAAGTCTCCAAAAATACATTTATAACATTATCCATAAAATAACAATTATGTGAGTTGCTTTCTTATGTATTATTTACTTAAAAGTATAAATACAACATAAAAAAACTCTTTAAAATAAGTAAATAAAACTATCCGTTTTCACTTCCATTTTCAGTTCCCCCGAAAGTGTTGTGTGGAATATCTTCCCTGTGTCGTGCACAAGAGGGTTCCCCTGTCTGTGCGGCTCTCCAGACGCTGTGTGCATCTGGCCATGGCTCTACCGGAAGTGTATCATTGCACTTCTATTGTTTGCGTTCCACCATGTGTGGAATGCACAGCGGTGCTTCCTGTTTGCATTCCAGCTCCAAGATATAGAGCTGGAGCGGGGGGATTATATTGATTTAAGTGCTTTCAATGTGATAAATCTATGTACACACATTAAAGTAAACAAAGTAATCATACAATATGTAGAAATTAAAAACTGGATGTTATGAGATATATATGTGTGTGTGTGTGTGTGTGTGTGTGTGTGTGTGTGTGTGTGTGTGTGTGTGTGTAGAATAAGAAATAGAAATATGCACATAGAACCAGTGGACATATACACATACATAGGGGAGGAAAAAATAGGAAGAAAGTAAAAACAGATGAACAAATTGACAAGAAAGTGGAAATTGAAACAAAAATATATAATCTTAGCAAACACGTTTTGACTAAAGATGAGGAATCCATCCTTCAAAAAGGTTTAAAGTTTACCCCAAATAACAAATTGAATAAATTCGAAATTTACGTGGATTTACAAAACTTTGTGAGAGAAGTATCATTTAAGGAATATTTCATAAACCAGAAAGAGGTCTCAGCATACAATAGAGAAATCTTTAGACCAAAATCAAACTTCAATCCGGCCTTTAACAGAGGTTGCTTCATCGAAAGTTTCCAGAAAGTGGTCAGCATGGATTTGGAAGATCTAAAACCGAGATGGAAGAAAAACTGCAATACAACAGTAAAGGAAAGGGAAGCGCTAAAAAATCTGGAGAAAAATAAGCTGATAACAATAAAACCTGCGAACAGGGGAGGAAGTATTGTTATTATGGAGTCAGATAAATATGAAGCAGAAATACAAAGACAGCTGATGGACAAGGAAACATAGAAGCAGTTAAAACATAATCCAAGTGACCGTATAGAAAAGAACTTGAAAAGAACTTGAAAAAACTGCTGTAAGAATAGAAGGATAACAAAACACTCACAGAGAATGAATTCAAGTACATTATCTAATACAACCCTTCACTCCTAGTATTCTAGTATTCTACATCCTTCCTAAAGTCCATAAAAATCTGGAAAACCCACCCGGAAGACCTGTTGTGGCGGGAACTGAATCTATCACCTTAAATTTATCCCACTATGTAGACTACCAAGTCCACAAAGCTCAAATCATATATCAAAGATACAGTAGATGTACTAGGATAACTAAATGATCTGAAGTGGAAATAAAACTATCTACTAGTGACAGCAGATGTGAGTACCCTGTACACCATAATAGAAATAGAACATCAGAAGGGTACAGAAGCAACAAAATTATTTTTAGAAAAAAAGCAACATGGATTTAATTAAAATTGAACTGATCCTCAAAAGTATAGAATTTATCTTAAAAAACAACTTCTTTTGGCACAACAACAACTTCTATGAACAAAAGCGAGGAACAGCGGTGGGAACGTGCTTTGCACCATCATATACAAACTTATTTATGGGAATGTGGGAGGAACAAAGAATATGGAACAATAATAAATACATTACAAATATTATAAAGTGGCATAGGTTCATTGGTGACATTCTTTTTATTTGGGAAGGAGATGAGTCAGACCTCAGAATATTCTGTAACAAATTGAATATTAATTTATTTAATATCAACCTCACATTCAACATTAGTCGAGAGGAAGTTCCATTTTTAGACCTGGTCCTGTATATAGAAGATAACAATTTACAAACAAGGAATTACACTAAACCAATGGACAGCAATGCTTACATCTCCAAAAAGAGTAACCTTCATCTGATATAGCTAAAGAATATTCCTAAAGGCCAAATGACAATAATTAGGAGAAACTGCACTGAATTGGAAATATACAAACAACACGCGGGAGAAATGAAATCAAAATTCAGATCAAAAGATTATACAGAGGCAGAACTGAATATTCCATTTGAAGAACTAACTACGATTAACAGGAATACCCTGCTTGCCTCAAAGAAAAAGAATATGAATCAAAAGGAGAATGAAGAAGAAATATCTATCCCATTTATCACTACATTCAATGGACAATACAAACAGGTGGAAAAGATTATTAATAAACATTGGCACCTACTGAGGAAAGACCCTGTATTGAAACCATATTTAAAATGAGAGACCAAGGTTTATATATAAAATAGCAAGGAATTGAAAGAACAGAATAGTAAAAACCGCTTTGCCACCTAAAAGAGAGAGTAGAATAAAAACCAAAGGCTTCCATAGATGTGGTATTTGTATGGTATGAACACTGATTTTGAATTAAAGTGGTTCCTTTAAACATCTGCACATGAAAGATATTTATCATATTTATCATATGTATGTGTATATGTACTATCCTCTGGTTCTATGTGCATACAGATGTAGCCCTCCTCATCTATCCCTTTAATAGGATTAATTGAGCCAGGGCAGTCGGACTTAATCCCCTGCTGTAATGACTTAATCCCCTGCTGTATTGTTCTCACTGTATTGTATTACAGCTGAGAACAATAGATGAAAGGCTTATGCTAATAAGCCTTGGTGCACATAGGTGCAGCAAAGAAGCCTAGATGAGCGAGGCTCCATCTGTATTCCTATTTCTTATTCTGCGTCTATAGATATATATCATAACATCCTAATTTTTAATTTCTACGTATTTTATGATTGCTTTGTTTACTTTAATGTGTGTACATAGATTTATCACATTGAAAACACTTAAATCAATATAATCCCCCCACTCCAGCTCTATATCTTGGAGCTGGAATGCAAACAGGAAGTACAGCTGTGCATTCCACACGTGGTGGATCACAAACAACGGAAGTGCAATGACTTACTTCTGGTAGAGCCGCGGCCAGACGCACATAGAGTCTAGAGAGCCGCACATACAGGGGAACCCTCTTGTGCATGACACAGGAAGATATTCCACACCACACTTCCGGTGAACTGAAAATGGAAGTGAAAATGGACAGCTTTATTTACTTATTTTAAAGAGTTTTTTTAATGTTGTATTTATACTTTTAAGTAAATAATACATCAGAAAGCGACTCACATAATTGTTATTTTATGGATAATGTTATATATGTATTTTTGGAGACTTAATTGTAAGGTCCACGCCCCTGAGTGGATCCACCAATGAGAGTCCAGGCAGGGGGATAAATACAAGGTCAGGGAGATTAGCCCAGCACACCTTGTCTAAGGCTTACTGTAGCCAAAACGCATTGGTGAGGATACATAGTTACATAGTTTGTTAGGTTGAAAAAAAGACAATCCGTCTGTCGAGTTCAACCTATTAGTGTTCTCCTACTCTGTATTATTTTCAGGAGTAATTTTATCTGTTGATAAAGAAATTTATCTAGCCCATTCTTAAAAGTATTGACCAAGTCTGCCATTACTACTCTCTCAGGCAGGAAATTCCAAACTCGTATTGTCCTTACTGTGAAAAAAACATTTTGCCTCTGTGTGCGGAATCCTCTCTCCTTTAACCTAAGTGGGTGTCCACATGTCTTCTGTGTTGGTCTTAATAAAAACAGATTCCCCCGCAAGCCATGTGTATTGTCCCCTTAAATATTTCTAAATGTTGATCATGTCCCCTCTTAATCTCCTCTTTTCCAGTGTGAACATATCAAGCCTTGCAAGTCTTTCCTGGGATTCCAGCGTCTCTATTCCCTTAATTAGTTTGGTCGCCGCCTCTGAACCTTTTCTAGTTCCAGGATATCCTTTTTGTGGTAAGGTGCCCAAAATTGTGCGCAGTGTTCAAGATGGGGCCTCACTAGGGCTTTATATAGTGGGAGTATAATACTCTCATCCCTTGCATCAATACCCTTCTTTATGCATGCTAGTACAGGTTGAGTATCCCTTATCCAAAACGCTTGGGACCGGAAGAATTTTGGATATCGGATTTTTCCGTATTTTGGAATAATTGCATACCATAATGAGATATCATGGCGATGGAACCTAAGTCGTAAGCACAGAATGCATTTATGTTTCATATACACCTTATACAAACAGCCTGAAGGTCATTTTAGCCAATATTTTTAATAACTTTGTGCATTAAACAAAGTGTGTGTACATTCACACAATTCATTTATGTTTCATATACACCTTGTACACACAGCCTGCAGGTCATTTAATACAATATGTTTAATGACTTTGTGTATTAAACAAAGTCTGTGGACATTGAGCTTCAGAAAACAAAGATTTCACTATCTCACTCTCACGAAAAAAAGTTCCGTAATTCGGAATATTCCGTATTTCGGAATATTTGGATATGGGATACTCAACCTGTACCTTGTTTGTCTTTTTTGCTGCTATCCTACATTGGGTGCTGCTGCAAAATTTGTTATCTATGTTAACACCTAAATCTTTTTCCAGTAAGGAGTCCCCTAAAATCACCTCACTTAGTATGTAGGTGTTATTTTTGTTCTTGCTACCAAGTACATTACCTTACACTTGTATATATTGAAACTCATTCTCCATTTTGCTACCCATGATTCCAGTTTAAATAAATCGTTCTGGAGAGACTCAGCATCTCCCTCCGAATTTATAGCCTTACATAGTTTGGTATCGTCTGCAAAAATTGACACCATGCTCTCTAGACCTTCTGCTAGATTGCTAATGAAAATATTGAGCAATAGTGGTCTGAGTACAGACCCTTATGGCACACTACTTAGTACTTCATTCCAATTTGAAAAAGTTCCATTTACCACAACGCTCTGCTCCCTATTATCTAACCAGTTACTAAACCAAGTGCATATTCTGCTCCCTAGCCCTAGTTCATGTAACTTATAGATAAGTCTCATGTGTGGCACTGTGTTGAAAGCTTTAGCAAAGTCTAAAAAGATTATATCCGCCGCCTTACCTTGATCAAGGTTCGCACTGTTTCATAAAAGCCTAGTAAGTTTATTTGACATGATCTATCCTTCACAAATCCATGTTGGTTCCTAATAATAATCTTTTTGGCTTCAAGGGTCTTCTGTACACTATCCCTCAGAATGCTTTCTAGCACTTTCCCCACTATAGATGTAAGACTAACTGGTCTATAATTGCCTGGTTCAGCTTTACTTCCCTTTTTCAAGATTGGGACTACTTCCGCTCTATGCCAGTCTTTGGGAACCATGCCTGATATAAATGAATCACTGAAGATTAAAAATAGAGGTCTTGCTAATTTGGAGTGTAGCTCCATGAGAACCCTTGGCCGAATACCGTCTGGACCAGGTGATTTATTAATCTTAATGTTTTTCAATCGGTCACAGACTTCCTCATCACTTATATAAGCACTTAGTAGTGGGGCATTATCTTTATTGGGGTTGTGTGTTAGTTCATGCATCTGGTCCTCTATCATAAATACAGATGAAAAAAACTTGTTTAATGTATCCGCTATGTCGTTATAATTTTTTACTAAGCCTCCCAGTTTGTCCTTTAAAGGGCCTATACTCTCCTTCTCTAATCTTTTGCTGTTGATATATTTAAAAACAATGTTGGGGTTTGATTTACTTTCCTTTGCTACTAGCTTTTCAGTTTCTACTTTAGCCGTTCTTATTTCTTTTTTGCATATTTTGTTGCAAACCTTAGAGTACTGGAATGACTCTGCCTTCTCGTCTGATTTGTATTTTCTGAATGCTCTCCTTTTTCTGCCTATTAATTCCTCAATATTTTTGTTAAGCCACATTGGTTTGGAGTTTTTAGATAAACTGTATACTTGACAAAAGATAAGGGTATCAACAGCAAAGTAATCCGTTAGTGTGAACTATCAAAACACAGCCTGCAATGAGTAATATGTGAGCAGGATGTTTCTATGGGCTCTGGTAGAAAGAAACAAGAAGGATGCAAACATGCTTTCTCTATATGCAACTACTCCAGTCAGTAAAACCCCAGGTGTGAAAGATCTCTGTGAGCATTGAGATACTATAGTCACTGCCAAGTCAACTAGCAGGACTCACAAGGACATGGTGGGTTGCACTCTCCAGCACAGTGGGAGAAGAGGGTAAAGAAGTTCACAGCAGAGGCCGCAGGGAAGAGCAGGAAAGGACATGCCACCTAGAGCCACTGGGGTAATGGCAGCCAGATCTTGTAGGCTGTAGCAGGTCTCATGGAGCTTTACCATCAGCATCCAGCATGGCCGGGTGGAGTGGAGGTGCAGGGATCCTGACAGATGCAGTGCCACAGCAATGCAGAGTCCCGGTCATCACTGGGAGCTGCAGATGGTGATTAGCAGCTCAAGATGGGAAGCGGGTGTGGGGACAGCAGATGGGGGGTCTATGGACCATGGAGCCAGTAGCGGGAATAGTCCACTGGGAAGCTTCCTCACTCCGGGTACCAGTCAGGGTGCTGGGGTCGGTAAACAGGTAAGCAGATGTTGTGGTTGTGAAGGGATACCTGTAAATTGGGTAGTCCAGCTGCACAGGGAGAGAGATGCAGAGGTTGGGGGATGGAGGGAGATAATTTTAAAGGCAATTTAATAACAGTTCTGATGTAAACCTGTGAAATACTGGGAATTTATTTGTTTATTCAAAGACGTCCTTAGCTATAGGCAATATAAGCAGTTGCTTAGGGCATTTGGAATACCTCGGGGCATTCAAGCATGTCTGCAGTATATCATTCTGGGAGAGAGTAGGGGACAGTCTGCAAATGATTTCTACTTTACCAACACTTTTGCTTACACTTGTATACACTGTTGATTAGACTTGGCAAGTAGAGTGCAGACTGTCCCTTACTCTCAGTGTGAGTGGCTTGTGAGATGCATAGAAATTCACATGCCCGGAGACTGCAATTCCTGGACCTCACTGTGACATATTTACTGACAATGTAAGGTATTACTAAATGGCTCCATATGATACCACATGTGCATTTTGCAGGCAATTCCAGATAATACTGACATCATCTATACTGCTTATGCTTAAAGTGTGCACATGAGGGTGGGGGACTCTGTCATCCTGTGTGTGTCCCTTATACCTGTGCAAACCCCACATGTCTGCAGAGATGTAACATAGTCAGTGTTCTCCCCACACTTTATTTCTAAATCAATCCATGCCGTAGGATTCTCCTGCACCCAGCACTGTAATGTGGTCAATAGGTTGCGTTGCACTACTTCTATATGAAATGTCAGTGCAGCATGACTTTCAGATGCGTCAGACTGGAGAGCAGAGAATATCTCTCCCACAGCATAAAATAAAGGGCATGCGGTTGCCGGCAGTTGCAGATACCAGCAAACACACTGAACAGTGAAGAGAGTGGACAGTTGCTACATGTTTGTTACTGGTCTTTTTGTGTAACCAGCAAGTATGGCAGTATCTGGACATTCCTGCCATCTGTGTCCATGCAGCAAGTTGGGCTGGCTATCTCCAACCAGCAAGTGCACAGTATCTGGGCAAATATATTTGTGTCCAAAAAGCAAAAATAAGGGTTGAGACTTGCAAAGGATGGCATACCCTGTGAGGCCACATCCCTTGTAGCGAGGACATGCCCTGTTAGCTAGTGTGAGCGGAAGTACGCACCCACTCTGTGAATACCATGAGTTGCATAGCGTCATATACAAGCTGACCACTCCCCCTATCATGGTGCCTCCCTGTCAGTTTCTTCTAGATCTGCTACTGGGTAGAGATGAGCGGGTTCGGTTTCTCTGAATCCGAACCCGCACGAACTTCATGTTTTTTTTCACGGGTCCGAGCGACTCGGATCTTCCCGCCTTGCTCGGTTAACCCGAGCGCGCCCGAACGTCATCATGACGCTGTCGGATTCTCGCGAGACTCGGATTCTATATAAGGAGCCGCGCGTCGCCGCCATTTTCACACGTGCATTGAGATTGATAGGGAGAGGACGTGGCTGGCGTCCTCTCCATTTAGATTAGGAGAGAGAGAGAGAGATTGACCTGAGGCTGATACTGTAGAAGAGAGTGCAGAGTTTAGTGACTGACCACAGTGACCACCAGCAGTGCAGTTGTTTTATTTAATATATCCGTTCTCTGCCTGAAAAAAACGGTACACACAGTGACTCAGTCACATACCATATCTGTGTGCACTGCTCAGCCCAGTGTGCTGCATGCCTGCATCATCTATGTATATATTATATATCTGACTGTGCTCAGCTCACACAGCTTATAATTGTGGGGGAGACTGGGGAGCACTGCAGTGCCAGTTATAGGTTATAGCAGGAGCCAGGAGTACAAGACAGTCACATACCATATCTGTGTGCACTGCTCAGCCCAGTGTGCTGCATCATCTATGTATATATTATATATCTGACTGTGCTCAGCTCACACAGCTTATAATTGTGGGGGAGACTGGGGAGCACTGCAGTGCCAGTTATAGGTTATAGCAGGAGCCAGGAGTACATATTATATTAAAATTAAACAGTGCACACTTTTGCTGCAGGAGTGCCACTGCCAGTGTGACTGACCAGTGACCTGACCACACTGACCACCAGTATAGTTAGTAGTATACTATATTGTGATTGCCTGAAAAAGTTAAACACTCGTCGTGTGACTTCACTTGTGTGGTGTTTTTTTTTTTATTCTATAAAAAACTCATTCTGCTGACAGACAGTGTCCAGCAGGTCCGTCATTATATAATATATATACCTTTCCGGCTGCAGTAGTGATATATATATATTTTTTATATCATTATTTATCATCCAGTCGCAGCAGACACAGTACGGTAGTTCACGGCTGTAGCTACCTCTGTGTCGGCACTCGGCAGTCCATCCATAATTGTATACCACCTACCCGTGGGTTTTTTTTCTTTCTTCTTTATACATACATACTACTACATCTCTTTATCAACCAGTCTATATTAGCAGCAGACACAGTACAGTACGGTAGTTCACGGCTGTGGCTACCTCTGTGTCGGCACTCGGCAGTCCGTCCATAATTGTATACCACCTAACCGTGGTTTTTTTTTCTTTCTTCTTTATACATACATACTACGACATCTCTTTATCAACCAGTCTATATTAGCAGCAGACACAGTACAGTACGGTAGTTCACGGCTGTGGCTACCTCTGTGTCGGCACTCGGCAGTCCGTCCATAATTGTATACCACCTAACCGTGGTTTTTTTTTCTTTCTTCTTCATACATACATACTACGACATCTCTTTATCAACCAGTCTATATTAGCAGCAGACACAGTACAGTACGATAGTTCACGGCTGTGGCTACCTCTGTGTCGGCACTCGGCAGTCCGTCCATAATTGTATACCACCTAACCGTGGTTTTTTTTTCTTTCTTCTTTATACATACATACTACGACATCTCTTTATCAACCAGTCTATATTAGCAGCAGACACAGTACAGTACGGTAGTTCACGGCTGTGGCTACCTCTGTGTCGGCACTCGGCAGTCCGTCCATAATTGTATACCACCTAACCGTGGTTTTTTTTTCTTTCTTCTTCATACATACATACTACGACATCTCTTTATCAACCAGTCTATATTAGCAGCAGACACAGTACAGTACGGTAGTTCACGGCTGTGGCTACCTCTGTGTCGGCACTCGGCAGTCCGTCCATAATTGTATACCACCTACCCGTGTTTTTTTTTTCTTTCTTCTTCATACATACATACATACTACTACATCTCTTTATCAACCAGTCTATATTAGCAGCAGACACAGTACAGTACGGTAGTTCACGGCTGTGGCTACCTCTGTGTCGGCACTCGGCAGTCCGTCCATAATTGTATACCACCTACCCGTGTTTTTTTTTTCTTTCTTCTTCATACATACATACTACGACATCTCTTTATCAACCAGTCTATATTAGCAGCAGACTCAGTACAGTACGGTAGTTCACGGCTGTGGCTACCTCTGTGTCGGCACTCGGCAGTCCGTCCATAATTGTATACCACCTAACCGTGGTTTTTTTTTCTTTCTTCTTCATACATACATACTACGACATCTCTTTATCAACCAGTCTATATTAGCAGCAGACACAGTACGGTAGTTCACGGCTGTAGCTACCTCTGTGTCGGCACTCGGCAGTCCGTCCATAATTGTTAACTAGTATCCATCCATCTCCATTGTTTACCTGAGGTGCCTTTTAGTTGTGCCTATTAAAATATGGAGAACAAAAATGTTGAGGTTCCAAAATTAGGCAAACAAAGAGGAAGGGGGGTGCAAATCCCCACCCCCAAATTCCCTTCCGCACACTGAAAATTACCTGTAACCATCCCTGAATCTATCTGGTAATAAAATTCAGAGAATTTGTCACAAATGTTTGCAAACACATGTTTAAGCTGCTGGCCACTTCACGGCTTCTCTGATACAGCAGTCCTAACTACTTAATAGCAGTGCCCACATTGGGCCATGTAATTTGTCACAGTACGCCTCATGATAAAGGTCAATACTAAAACATTTCCAGACAGAGAGCTAACTTACCAGGGAGCCACCCCCAGGATCTCCCATTGGCACTACAAGGAACAGCATGCCTTCCAAATGCTGCTCCCATTCAATGCCTCATGCTCACAAGCAGACAAACAATTTGGAAGCTGCTCAATCATACCTGGAGATAATTATATATCAGGTGCTGGAAGGGGGAGGGGTCATAGACAGACAAACAAAGAGGAAGGGGGGTGCAAATCCCCACCCCCAAATTCCCTTCCGCACACTGAAAATTACCTGTAACCATCCCTGAATCTATCTGGTAATAAAATTCAGAGAATTTGTCACAAATGTTTGCAAACACATGTTTAAGCTGCTGGCCACTTCACGGCTTCTCTGATACAGCAGTCCTAACTACTTAATAGCAGTGCCCACATTGGGCCATGTAATTTGTCACAGTACGCCTCATGATAAAGGTCAATACTAAAACATTTCCAGACAGAGAGCTAACTTACCAGGGAGCCACCCCCAGGATCTCCCATTGGCACTACAAGGAACAGCATGCCTTCCAAATGCTGCTCCCATTCAATGCCTCATGCTCACAAGCAGACAAACAATTTGGAAGCTGCTCAATCATACCTGGAGATAATTATATATCAGGTGCTGGAAGGGGGAGGGGTCATAGACAGACAAACAAAGAGGAAGGGGGGTGCAAATCCCCACCCCCAAATTCCCTTCCGCACACTGAAAATTACCTGTAACCATCCCTGAATCTATCTGGTAATAAAATTCAGAGAATTTGTCACAAATGTTTGCAAACACATGTTTAAGCTGCTGGCCACTTCACGGCTTCTCTGATACAGCAGTCCTAACTACTTAATAGCAGTGCCCACATTGGGCCATGTAATTTGTCACAGTACGCCTCATGATAAAGGTCAATACTAAAACATTTCCAGACAGAGAGCTAACTTACCAGGGAGCCACCCCCAGGATCTCCCATTGGCACTACAAGGAACAGCATGCCTTCCAAATGCTGCTCCCATTCAATGCCTCATGCTCACAAGCAGACAAACAATTTGGAAGCTGCTCAATCATACCTGGAGATAATTATATATCAGGTGCTGGAAGGGGGAGGGGTCATAGACAGACAAACAAAGAGGAAGGGGGGTGCAAATCCCCACCCCCAAATTCCCTTCCGCACACTGAAAATTACCTGTAACCATCCCTGAATCTATCTGGTAATAAAATTCAGAGAATTTGTCACAAATGTTTGCAAACACATGTTTAAGCTGCTGGCCACTTCACGGCTTCTCTGATACAGCAGTCCTAACTACTTAATAGCAGTGCCCACATTGGGCCATGTAATTTGTCACAGTACGCCTCATGATAAAGGTCAATACTAAAACATTTCCAGACAGAGAGCTAACTTACCAGGGAGCCACCCCCAGGATCTCCCATTGGCACTACAAGGAACAGCATGCCTTCCAAATGCTGCTCCCATTCAATGCCTCATGCTCACAAGCAGACAAACAATTTGGAAGCTGCTCAATCATACCTGGAGATAATTATATATCAGGTGCTGGAAGGGGGAGGGGTCATAGACAGACAAACAAAGAGGAAGGGGGGTGCAAATCCCCACCCCCAAATTCCCTTCCGCACACTGAAAATTACCTGTAACCATCCCTGAATCTATCTGGTAATAAAATTCAGAGAATTTGTCACAAATGTTTGCAAACACATGTTTAAGCTGCTGGCCACTTCACGGCTTCTCTGATACAGCAGTCCTAACTACTTAATAGCAGTGCCCACATTGGGCCATGTAATTTGTCACAGTACGCCTCATGATAAAGGTCAATACTAAAACATTTCCAGACAGAGAGCTAACTTACCAGGGAGCCACCCCCAGGATCTCCCATTGGCACTACAAGGAACAGCATGCCTTCCAAATGCTGCTCCCATTCAATGCCTCATGCTCACAAGCAGACAAACAATTTGGAAGCTGCTCAATCATACCTGGAGATAATTATATATCAGGTGCTGGAAGGGGGAGGGGTCATAGACAGACAAACAAAGAGGCAGGTAATTTTCAGTGTGCGGAAGGGAATTTGGGGGTGGGGATTTGCACCCCCCTTCCTCTTTGTTTGTCTGTCTATGACCCCTCCCCCTTCCAGCACCTGATATATAATTATCTCCAGGTATGATTGAGCAGCTTCCAAATTGTTTGTCTGCTTGTGAGCATGAGGCATTGAATGGGAGCAGCATTTGGAAGGCATGCTGTTCCTTGTAGTGCCAATGGGAGATCCTGGGGGTGGCTCCCTGGTAAGTTAGCTCTCTGTCTGGAAATGTTTTAGTATTGACCTTTATCATGAGGCGTACTGTGACAAATTACATGGCCCAATGTGGGCACTGCTATTAAGTAGTTAGGACTGCTGTATCAGAGAAGCCGTGAAGTGGCCAGCAGCTTAAACATGTGTTTGCAAACATTTGTGACAAATTCTCTGAATTTTATTACCAGATAGATTCAGGGATGGTTACAGGTAATTTTCAGTGTGCGGAAGGGAATTTGGGGGTGGGGATTTGCACCCCCCTTCCTCTTTGTTTGTCTGTCTATGACCCCTCCCCCTTCCAGCACCTGATATATAATTATCTCCAGGTATGATTGAGCAGCTTCCAAATTGTTTGTCTGCTTGTGAGCATGAGGCATTGAATGGGAGCAGCATTTGGAAGGCATGCTGTTCCTTGTAGTGCCAATGGGAGATCCTGGGGGTGGCTCCCTGGTAAGTTAGCTCTCTGTCTGGAAATGTTTTAGTATTGACCTTTATCATGAGGCGTACTGTGACAAATTACATGGCCCAATGTGGGCACTGCTATTAAGTAGTTAGGACTGCTGTATCAGAGAAGCCGTGAAGTGGCCAGCAGCTTAAACATGTGTTTGCAAACATTTGTGACAAATTCTCTGAATTTTATTACCAGATAGATTCAGGGATGGTTACAGGTAATTTTCAGTGTGCGGAAGGGAATTTGGGGGTGGGGATTTGCACCCCCCTTCCTCTTTGTTTGTCTGTCTATGACCCCTACCCCTTCCAGCACCTGATATATAATTATCTCCAGGTATGATTGAGCAGCTTCCAAATTGTTTGTCTGCTTGTGAGCATGAGGCATTGAATGGGAGCAGCATTTGGAAGGCATGCTGTTCCTTGTAGTGCCAATGGGAGATCCTGGGGGTGGCTCCCTGGTAAGTTAGCTCTCTGTCTGGAAATGTTTTAGTATTGACCTTTATCATGAGGCGTACTGTGACAAATTACATGGCCCAATGTGGGCACTGCTATTAAGTAGTTAGGACTGCTGTATCAGAGAAGCCGTGAAGTGGCCAGCAGCTTAAACATGTGTTTGCAAACATTTGTGACAAATTCTCTGAATTTTATTACCAGATAGATTCAGGGATGGTTACAGGTAATTTTCAGTGTGCGGAAGGGAATTTGGGGGTGGGGATTTGCACCCCCCTTCCTCTTTGTTTGTCTGTCTATGACCCCTCCCCCTTCCAGCACCTGATATATAATTATCTCCAGGTATGATTGAGCAGCTTCCAAATTGTTTGTCTGCTTGTGAGCATGAGGCATTGAATGGGAGCAGCATTTGGAAGGCATGCTGTTCCTTGTAGTGCCAATGGGAGATCCTGGGGGTGGCTCCCTGGTAAGTTAGCTCTCTGTCTGGAAATGTTTTAGTATTGACCTTTATCATGAGGCGTACTGTGACAAATTACATGGCCCAATGTGGGCACTGCTATTAAGTAGTTAGGACTGCTGTATCAGAGAAGCCGTGAAGTGGCCAGCAGCTTAAACATGTGTTTGCAAACATTTGTGACAAATTCTCTGAATTTTATTACCAGATAGATTCAGGGATGGTTACAGGTAATTTTCAGTGTGCGGAAGGGAATTTGGGGGTGGGGATTTGCACCCCCCTTCCTCTTTGTTTGTCTGTCTATGACCCCTCCCCCTTCCAGCACCTGATATATAATTATCTCCAGGTATGATTGAGCAGCTTCCAAATTGTTTGTCTGCTTGTGAGCATGAGGCATTGAATGGGAGCAGCATTTGGAAGGCATGCTGTTCCTTGTAGTGCCAATGGGAGATCCTGGGGGTGGCTCCCTGGTAAGTTAGCTCTCTGTCTGGAAATGTTTTAGTATTGACCTTTATCATGAGGCGTACTGTGACAAATTACATGGCCCAATGTGGGCACTGCTATTAAGTAGTTAGGACTGCTGTATCAGAGAAGCCGTGAAGTGGCCAGCAGCTTAAACATGTGTTTGCAAACATTTGTGACAAATTCTCTGAATTTTATTACCAGATAGATTCAGGGATGGTTACAGGTAATTTTCAGTGTGCGGAAGGGAATTTGGGGGTGGGGATTTGCACCCCCCTTCCTCTTTGTTTGTCTGTCTATGACCCCTCCCCCTTCCAGCACCTGATATATAATTATCTCCAGGTATGATTGAGCAGCTTCCAAATTGTTTGTCTGCTTGTGAGCATGAGGCATTGAATGGGAGCAGCATTTGGAAGGCATGCTGTTCCTTGTAGTGCCAATGGGAGATCCTGGGGGTGGCTCCCTGGTAAGTTAGCTCTCTGTCTGGAAATGTTTTAGTATTGACCTTTATCATGAGGCGTACTGTGACAAATTACATGGCCCAATGTGGGCACTGCTATTAAGTAGTTAGGACTGCTGTATCAGAGAAGCCGTGAAGTGGCCAGCAGCTTAAACATGTGTTTGCAAATATTTGTGACAAATTCTCTGAATTTTATTACCAGATAGATTCAGGGATGGTTACAGGTAATTTTCAGTGTGCGGAAGGGAATTTGGGGGTGGGGATTTGCACCCCCCTTCCTCTTTGTTTGTCTGTCTATGACCCCTCCCCCTTCCAGCACCTGATATATAATTATCTCCAGGTATGATTGAGCAGCTTCCAAATTGTTTGTCTGCTTGTGAGCATGAGGCATTGAATGGGAGCAGCATTTGGAAGGCATGCTGTTCCTTGTAGTGCCAATGGGAGATCCTGGGGGTGGCTCCCTGGTAAGTTAGCTCTCTGTCTGGAAATGTTTTAGTATTGACCTTTATCATGAGGCGTACTGTGACAAATTACATGGCCCAATGTGGGCACTGCTATTAAGTAGTTAGGACTGCTGTATCAGAGAAGCCGTGAAGTGGCCAGCAGCTTAAACATGTGTTTGCAAACATTTGTGACAAATTCTCTGAATTTTATTACCAGATAGATTCAGGGATGGTTACAGGTAATTTTCAGTGTGCGGAAGGGAATTTGGGGGTGGGGATTTGCACCCCCCTTCCTCTTTGTTTGTCTGTCTATGACCCCTCCCCCTTCCAGCACCTGATATATAATTATCTCCAGGTATGATTGAGCAGCTTCCAAATTGTTTGTCTGCTTGTGAGCATGAGGCATTGAATGGGAGCAGCATTTGGAAGGCATGCTGTTCCTTGTAGTGCCAATGGGAGATCCTGGGGGTGGCTCCCTGGTAAGTTAGCTCTCTGTCTGGAAATGTTTTAGTATTGACCTTTATCATGAGGCGTACTGTGACAAATTACATGGCCCTATGTGGGCACTGCTATTAAGTAGTTAGGACTGCTGTATCAGAGAAGCCGTGAAGTGGCCAGCAGCTTAAACATGTGTTTGCAAACATTTGTGACAAATTCTCTGAATTTTATTACCAGATAGATTCAGGGATGGTTACAGGTAATTTTCAGTGTGCGGAAGGGAATTTGGGGGTGGGGATTTGCACCCCCCTTCCTCTTTGTTTGTCTGTCTATGACCCCTCCCCCTTCCAGCACCTGATATATAATTATCTCCAGGTATGATTGAGCAGCTTCCAAATTGTTTGTCTGCTTGTGAGCATGAGGCATTGAATGGGAGCAGCATTTGGAAGGCATGCTGTTCCTTGTAGTGCCAATGGGAGATCCTGGGGGTGGCTCCCTGGTAAGTTAGCTCTCTGTCTGGAAATGTTTTAGTATTGACCTTTATCATGAGGCGTACTGTGACAAATTACATGGCCCAATGTGGGCACTGCTATTAAGTAGTTAGGACTGCTGTATCAGAGAAGCCGTGAAGTGGCCAGCAGCTTAAACATGTGTTTGCAAACATTTGTGACAAATTCTCTGAATTTTATTACCAGATAGATTCAGGGATGGTTACAGGTAATTTTCAGTGTGCGGAAGGGAATTTGGGGGTGGGGATTTGCACCCCCCTTCCTCTTTGTTTGTCTGTCTATGACCCCTCCCCCTTCCAGCACCTGATATATAATTATCTCCAGGTATGATTGAGCAGCTTCCAAATTGTTTGTCTGCTTGTGAGCATGAGGCATTGAATGGGAGCAGCATTTGGAAGGCATGCTGTTCCTTGTAGTGCCAATGGGAGATCCTGGGGGTGGCTCCCTGGTAAGTTAGCTCTCTGTCTGGAAATGTTTTAGTATTGACCTTTATCATGAGGCGTACTGTGACAAATTACATGGCCCAATGTGGGCACTGCTATTAAGTAGTTAGGACTGCTGTATCAGAGAAGCCGTGAAGTGGCCAGCAGCTTAAACATGTGTTTGCAAACATTTGTGACAAATTCTCTGAATTTTATTACCAGATAGATTCAGGGATGGTTACAGGTAATTTTCAGTGTGCGGAAGGGAATTTGGGGGTGGGGATTTGCACCCCCCTTCCTCTTTGTTTGTCTGTCTATGACCCCTACCCCTTCCAGCACCTGATATATAATTATCTCCAGGTATGATTGAGCAGCTTCCAAATTGTTTGTCTGCTTGTGAGCATGAGGCATTGAATGGGAGCAGCATTTGGAAGGCATGCTGTTCCTTGTAGTGCCAATGGGAGATCCTGGGGGTGGCTCCCTGGTAAGTTAGCTCTCTGTCTGGAAATGTTTTAGTATTGACCTTTATCATGAGGCGTACTGTGACAAATTACATGGCCCAATGTGGGCACTGCTATTAAGTAGTTAGGACTGCTGTATCAGAGAAGCCGTGAAGTGGCCAGCAGCTTAAACATGTGTTTGCAAACATTTGTGACAAATTCTCTGAATTTTATTACCAGATAGATTCAGGGATGGTTACAGGTAATTTTCAGTGTGCGGAAGGGAATTTGGGGGTGGGGATTTGCACCCCCCTTCCTCTTTGTTTGTCTGTCTATGACCCCTCCCCCTTCCAGCACCTGATATATAATTATCTCCAGGTATGATTGAGCAGCTTCCAAATTGTTTGTCTGCTTGTGAGCATGAGGCATTGAATGGGAGCAGCATTTGGAAGGCATGCTGTTCCTTGTAGTGCCAATGGGAGATCCTGGGGGTGGCTCCCTGGTAAGTTAGCTCTCTGTCTGGAAATGTTTTAGTATTGACCTTTATCATGAGGCGTACTGTGACAAATTACATGGCCCAATGTGGGCACTGCTATTAAGTAGTTAGGACTGCTGTATCAGAGAAGCCGTGAAGTGGCCAGCAGCTTAAACATGTGTTTGCAAACATTTGTGACAAATTCTCTGAATTTTATTACCAGATAGATTCAGGGATGGTTACAGGTAATTTTCAGTGTGCGGAAGGGAATTTGGGGGTGGGGATTTGCACCCCCCTTCCTCTTTGTTTGTCTGTCTATGACCCCTCCCCCTTCCAGCACCTGATATATAATTATCTCCAGGTATGATTGAGCAGCTTCCAAATTGTTTGTCTGCTTGTGAGCATGAGGCATTGAATGGGAGCAGCATTTGGAAGGCATGCTGTTCCTTGTAGTGCCAATGGGAGATCCTGGGGGTGGCTCCCTGGTAAGTTAGCTCTCTGTCTGGAAATGTTTTAGTATTGACCTTTATCATGAGGCGTACTGTGACAAATTACATGGCCCAATGTGGGCACTGCTATTAAGTAGTTAGGACTGCTGTATCAGAGAAGCCGTGAAGTGGCCAGCAGCTTAAACATGTGTTTGCAAACATTTGTGACAAATTCTCTGAATTTTATTACCAGATAGATTCAGGGATGGTTACAGGTAATTTTCAGTGTGCGGAAGGGAATTTGGGGGTGGGGATTTGCACCCCCCTTCCTCTTTGTTTGTCTGTCTATGACCCCTCCCCCTTCCAGCACCTGATATATAATTATCTCCAGGTATGATTGAGCAGCTTCCAAATTGTTTGTCTGTTCCAAAATTAGGGAAAGATCAAGATCCACTTCCACCTCGTGCTGAAGCTGCTGCCACTAGTCATGGCCGAGACGATGAAATGCCAGCAACGTCGTCTGCCAAGGCCGATGCCCAATGTCATAGTACAGAGCATGTCAAATCCAAAACACCAAATATCAGTAAAAAAAGGACTCCAAAACCTAAAATAAAATTGTCGGAGGAGAAGCGTAAACTTGCCAATATGCCATTTACCACACGGAGTGGCAAGGAACGGCTGAGGCCCTGGCCTATGTTCATGGCTAGTGGTTCAGCTTCACATGAGGATGGAGGCACTCAGCCTCTCGCTAGAAAAATGAAAAGACTCAAGCTGGCAAAAGCAGTAGCACCGCAAAGAACTGTGCGTTCTTCGAAATCCCAAATCCACAAGGAGAGTCCAATTGTGTCGGTTGCGATGCCTGACCTTCCCAACACTGGACGTGAAGAGCATGCGCCTTCCACCATTTGCACGCCCCCTGCAAGTGCTGGAAGGAGCACCCGCAGTCCAGTTCCTGATAGTCAGATTGAAGATGTCAGTGTTGAAGTACACCAGGATGAGGAGGATATGGGTGTTGCTGGCGCTGGGGAGGAAATTGACCAGGAGGATTCTGATGGTGAGGTGGTTTGTTTAAGTCAGGCACCCGGGGAGACACCTGTTGTCCGTGGGAGGAATATGGCCGTTGACATGCCTGGTGAAAATACCAAAAAAATCAGCTCTTCGGTGTGGAACTATTTCAACAGAAATGCGGACAACAGGTGTCAAGCCGTGTGTTCCCTTTGTCAAGCTGTAATAAGTAGGGGTAAGGACGTTAACCACCTCGGAACATCCTCCCTTATACGTCACCTGCAGCGCATTCATAATAAGTCAGTGACAAGTTCAAAAACTTTGGGTGACAGCGGAAGCAGTCCACTGACCAGTAAATCCCTTCCTCTTGTAACCAAGCTCACGCAAACCACCCCACCAACTCCCTCAGTGTCAATTTCCTCCTTCCCCAGGAATGCCAATAGTCCTGCAGGCAATGTCACTGGCAATTCTGACGAGTCCTCTCCTGCCTGGGATTCCTCCGATGCATCCTTGCGTGTAACGCCTACTGCTGCTGGCGCTGCTGTTGTTGCTGCTGGGAGTCGATGGTCATCCCAGAGGGGAAGTCGTAAGCCCACTTGTACTACTTCCAGTAAGCAATTGACTGTTCAACAGTCCTTTGCAAGGAAGATGAAATATCACAGCAGTCATCCTGCTGCAAAGCGGATAACTGAGGCCTTGACAACTATGTTGGTGTTAGACGTGCGTCCGGTATCCGCCGTTAGTTCACAGGGAACTAGACAATTTATTGAGGCAGTGTGCCCCCGTTACCAAATACCATCTAGGTTCCACTTCTCTAGGCAGGCGATACCGAGAATGTACACGGACCTCAGAAAAAGACTCACCAGTGTCCTAAAAAATGCAGTTGTACCCAATGTCCACTTAACCACGGACATGTGGACAAGTGGAGCAGAGCAGGGTCAGGACTATATGACTGTGACAGCCCACTGGGTAGATGTATGGACTCCCGCCGCAAGAACAGCAGCGGCGGCACCAGTAGCAGCATCTCGCAAACGCCAACTCTTTCCTAGGCAGGCTACGCTTTGTATCACCGGTTTCCAGAATACGCACACAGCTGAAAACCTCTTACGGCAACTGAGGAAGATCATCGCGGAATGGCTTACCCCAATTGGACTCTCCTGTGGATTTGTGGCATCGGACAACGCCAGCAATATTGTGTGTGCATTAAATATGGGCAAATTCCAGCACGTCCCATGTTTTGCACATACCTTGAATTTGGTGGTGCAGAATTATTTAAAAAACGACAGGGGCGTGCAAGAGATGCTGTCGGTGGCCAGAAAAATTGCGGGACACTTTCGGCGTACAGGCACCACGTACAGAAGACTGGAGCACCACCAAAAACTACTGAACCTGCCCTGCCATCATCTGAAGCAAGAAGTGGTAACGAGGTGGAATTCAACCCTCTATATGCTTCAGAGGTTGGAGGAGCAGCAAAAGGCCATTCAAGCCTATACAATTGAGCACGATATAGGAGGTGGAATGCACCTGTCTCAAGCGCAGTGGAGAATGATTTCAACGTTGTGCAAGGTTCTGATGCCCTTTGAACTTGCCACACGTGAAGTCAGTTCAGACACTGCCAGCCTGAGTCAGGTCATTCCCCTCATCAGGCTTTTGCAGAAGAAGCTGGAGACATTGAAGGAGGAGCTAACACGGAGCGATTCCGCTAGGCATGTGGGACTTGTGGATGGAGCCCTTAATTCGCTTAACAAGGATTCACGGGTGGTCAATCTGTTGAAATCAGAGCACTACATTTTGGCCACCGTGCTCGATCCTAGATTTAAAGCCTACCTTGGATCTCTCTTTCCGGCAGACACAAGTCTGCTGGGGTTGAAAGACCTGCTGGTGAGAAAATTGTCAAGTCAAGCGGAACGCGACCTGTCAACATCTCCTCCTTCACATTCTCCCGCAACTGGGGGTGCGAGGAAAAGGCTCAGAATTCCGAGCCCACCCGCTGGCGGTGATGCAGGGCAGTCTGGAGCGACTGCTGATGCTGACATCTGGTCCGGACTGAAGGACCTGACAACGATTACGGACATGTCGTCTACTGTCACTGCATATGATTCTCTCACCATTGAAAGAATGGTGGAGGATTATATGAGTGACCGCATCCAAGTAGGCACGTCACACAGTCCATACTTATACTGGCAGGAAAAAGAGGCAATTTGGAGGCCATTGCACAAACTGGCTTTATTCTACCTAAGTTGCCCTCCCACAAGTGTGTACTCCGAAAGAGTGTTTAGTGCCGCCGCTCACCTTGTCAGCAATCGGCGTACGAGGTTACATCCAGAAAATGTGGAGAAGATGATGTTCATTAAAATGAATTATAATCAATTCCTCCGCGGAGACATTGACCAGCAGCAATTGCCTCCACAAAGTACACAGGGAGCTGAGATGGTGGATTCCAGTGGGGACGAATTGATAATCTGTGAGGAGGGGGATGTACACGGTGATATATCGGAGGGTGATGATGAGGTGGACATCTTGCCTCTGTAGAGCCAGTTTGTGCAAGGAGAGATTAATTGCTTCTTTTTTTGGGGGGTCCAAACCAACCCGTCATATCAGTCACAGTCGTGTGGCAGACCCTGTCACTGAAATGATGGGTTGGTTAAAGTGTGCATGTCCTGTTTTGTTTATACAACATAAGGGTGGGTGGGAGGGCCCAAGGACAATTCCATCTTGCACCTCTTTTTTCTTTTATTTTTCTTTGCGTCATGTGCTGTTTGGGGAGGGTTTTTTGGAAGGGACATCCTGCGTGACACTGCAGTGCCACTCCTAAATGGGCCCGGTGTTTGTGTCGGCCACTAGGGTCGCTAATCTTACTCACACAGTCAGCTACCTCATTGCGCCTCTTTTTTTCTTTGCGTCATGTGCTGATTGGGGAGGGTTTTTTGGAAGGGACATCCTGCGTGACACTGCAGTGCCACTCCTAAATGGGCCCGGTGTTTGTGTCGGCCACTAGGGTCGCTAATCTTACTCACACAGTCAGCTACCTCATTGCGCCTCTTTTTTTCTTTGCGTCATGTGCTGATTGGGGAGGGTTTTTTGGAAGGGACATCCTGCGTGACACTGCAGTGCCACTCCTAAATGGGCCCGGTGTTTGTGTCGGCCACTAGGGTCGCTAATCTTACTCACACAGTCAGCTACCTCATTGCACCTCTTTTTTTCTTTGCGTCATGTGCTGATTGGGGAGGGTTTTTTGGAAGGGACATCCTACGTGACACTGCAGTGCCACTCCTAAATGGGCCCGGTGTTTGTGTCGGCCACTAGGGTCGCTAATCTTACTCACACAGTCAGCTACCTCATTGCGCCTCTTTTTTTCTTTGCGTCATGTGCTGATTGGGGAGGGTTTTTTGGAAGGGACATCCTGCGTGACACTGCAGTGCCACTCCTAAATGGGCCCGGTGTTTGTGTCGGCCACTAGGGTCGCTAATCTTACTCACACAGTCAGCTACCTCATTGCGCCTCTTTTTTTCTTTGCGTCATGTGCTGATTGGGGAGGGTTTTTTGGAAGGGACATCCTGCGTGACACTGCAGTGCCACTCCTAAATGGGCCCGGTGTTTGTGTCGGCCACTAGGGTCGCTAATCTTACTCACACAGTCAGCTACCTCATTGCGCCTCTTTTTTTCTTTGCGTCATGTGCTGATTGGGGAGGGTTTTTTGGAAGGGACATCCTGCGTGACACTGCAGTGCCACTCCTAAATGGGCCCGGTGTTTGTGTCGGCCACTAGGGTCGCTTATCTTACTCACACAGTCAGCTACCTCATTGCGCCTCTTTTTTTCTTTGCGTCATGTGCTGATTGGGGAGGGTTTTTTGGAAGGGACATCCTGCGTGACACTGCAGTGCCACTCCTAGATGGGCCTGGTGTTTGTGTCGGCCACTAGTGTCGCTTAGCTTAGTCATCCAGCGACCTTGGTGCAAATTTTAGGACTAAAAATAATATTGTGAGGTGTGAGGTATTCAGAATAGACTGAAAATGAGTGGAAATTATGGTTTTTGAGGTTAATAATAATATGGGATCAAAATGACCCCCAAATTCTATGATTTAAGCTGTTTTTTAGTGTTTTTTTTTAAAAACACCCGAATCCAAAACACACCCGAATCCGACAAAAAAAATTCGGTGAGGTTTTGCCAAAACGCGGTCGAACCCAAAACACGGCCGCGGAACCGAACCCAAAACCAAAACACAAAACCCGAAAAATTTCAGGCGCTCATCTCTACTACTGGGCAGAGGTCCTGCTTTAGGCTGGCTACTGCAAACTGAGCTCTCAGCAACGGGAGCTGATGGGCCAGGAACAATCAGTGTGGGCAGCGGGAGCATCAAAAATGGCTGTGGGAGGAGGTCTGCTGCACATGACCACCAGCAGCTCCTCCTCCTCCCATGGGCCTTTGTGTGTCTCTCTATAACCACAGCGCAACCCAGCCTGCCACCCCCACCTCACAAAGCGCAGTCAGGGATTCAGGGAGCTGCAGGGGCAAACACAGTGACTGCCAGCAAGCAAAGGTAAGTTTTATATAAAAAAGCTACTAGCATTACTAATGTGGGGCATACAATATGTGTGTGGTGCATTACTGTGTGGCAATTTTGTGTATTATGGGCATTACTAATGTCTGGCATATGTATAAGGTGCATTGCTGAGTGGTATTATGCAGTGTTGGACTGGTCCACAGGGGCACCGGGTAAACTCCCAGTGGGCCCCACTGCCCGACGGGTGCTGTGTCAGATGCAGAAATAGCAGAGATGCTAGAGGGCACCAGGCAAAATCTTGCCTAAGGCATCAAATTGGCTAGGGACGGCTCTGTGTTTATTGCAGCTGGTTGAAGTGCTGTAGATAATACAGTAGTAGGATTTCAACAACGTATGGTCTGACAAACATTCTTCTAACACCTATGTTTAGTATTGCACTACTGGGGGGGTGTCATCATTCCAACTACCAGCCAGGCTGTGAAAATTACATATGCAGGGGCTGTATTATACATGCAAACAAATCCCAGAACAAAGTGTAAATGCATATGTGATAAGTGGCTTCTCCAAGTCATCCACCACCAAACACATTCTAGTTTTATTTCTTCTGTTTCCACTATATTATACAAAGTAATTAAATGAGACAATTCCCAAACCAGCCAGGTATCAGACATCTCAGGCAGGCTTCAATGTCCCTTTCTACTCTGAGATCTGTAAATAGGCTCATTTTGTTTCACATTAACAAGCACCAATTTTAGAAATCGTGACACAAGTTCCATGAATACAGTAGGGGATATTCAAATATACCCGAACTTTTTTCCAACGTTCCACCAATTTATTTTTTTTGCAGGCTATACAGATGGATCGCCAGTAAAAAAAAACCCTTCTCCCAAAAACACACAGGTTCAGTGAAGCCTGTGTGTTTTCGTGTGAAACAGCCCTGTTTTCGGATGAAAACGGGGCTATTTCGGGGATTCTGCTTCGCCTGCAACCCCCCCCCCCCCCCCGATAAGCCGATCAGGGCTGATTATCTAGCCCCCGGCGGGACAATTAGCCCTGGTAAATTACTGAGGCTAATTGGATATCCCCCTGTATCTATTCAGGTGGTATTCACATTATCAATTAGGAGACAGTCATCTGTTATTCTTGTTCTTGGGCTGCAGATAACAAACTTTTTTTCAAGAGAGATGTAATAAATATTTAGTTGTCATTTACCTGTAAGCCACAACAAGAAAATATAGAGTGAGCAACACTAGCAGAATACATCCGTTTAAATACAGGTTGAGTTTCCCATATCCAAATATTCCAAAATACGGAATATTCCGAAATATAGACTTTTTTTGAGTGAGAGTGAGATAGTGAAACCTTTGTTTTTTGATGGCTCAATGTACACAAACTTTGTTTAATACACAAAGTTATAAAAAATATTGTATTAAATGACCTTCAGGCTGTGTGTATAAGGTGTATATGAAACATAAATGAATTGTGTGAATGTACACACACTTTGTTTAATGCACAAATTTATTACAAATATTGGCTAAAATTACCTTCAGGCTGTGTGTACAAGGTGTATATGTAACATAAATGCATTCTGTGCTTAGATTTAGGTCCCATCACCATGATATCTCACTATGGTATGCAATTATTCCAAAATACGGAAAAATCAGATATCCAAAATACCTCTGGTCCCAAGCATTTTTGATAAGGGATACTCAACCTGTAATTTGTTAGCCAGCAAGATATTACTGGTAAATTCTTACCATTTGCGGACAACAGATGGCACTAAGTAACTATTTTCAGGTCATTCTTGAAGCATGTCTGAGAAAAAAGTATTGTACATAGAAACTTGGTGCAGGGCCACCTGGATATACTGTAGGTTACCAGTTTTAAATATGATTCAGGGATACCATATAGCCGAAAGTGTTTTGTGTATCTGAAAATACTGCAAATATACATATAGGGGAGGGGTTAATTTTAAGAAAGTGTTTGCCCACTTGATCTATTGCTGGCAAAGGACAGGGGTACAAGTTACTAAAAAAAGGTAAATGTGTCAAAATGCTGGGGGTTTTTTTTTTAGTCAGATTCAGATTTTACCATAAAAGCTATCAGATCTATTATCTAATGATTTGGGCTGGGTAAAAACAGTAAAAAAAAAAAATCACATGTGTTTAGTGGACTGGAAACAATTATTATTAACCTCTTAATTGGTTAATATGTTTGTCTCCAAAATTATTGAGTGCATTTTTGTTTATCAAAATATGTAAATAATAACTATTTAAAACGGATTCAACACTTTTTTTTTAACAGAAATGCTAAATCAAGTTTAAAAAGCTATTATTTACATAATGCAATAATAAAAAAAATACTCACCAATTTTGGGGATATTTCTGTATAATATTTGCAGAAGGTCTGTCCTGTCTCCTCAGTGTATGTGCAGTTGAAGCCCGGGAGTTTACTCCAATGGTTCCCATTGTGAGGAAGATGTACAGACTTAGAAGAGGAGGCCCATCCCCCGAAATGAAGTAAGAATGGCACCCAGATGGACGTGCGGGATGGAATGGTGGGGACGGAGTGTCAGGGACAGATCCCTCACAGAAATCTGAGCCAGATAGAGTGTAAGGCAGGATAGGGCCAACTGGGGGGCAGAGACTGAGGTGCGGCCAATATACTAAAAAATATATTATATATATGGGAGGCAATCACGACACTGCCTGTCAGGATGTCGGTGGTCACAATGCCGATGCCCGAATCTCAACAGGCGGTGAAATGCTGCTTCCGGAATAGGGAAGCCACAGTCTTTTCTCCCTCTATGGGTGTCCACGACACCCATAGAGGGAGAATATAACCTGTGTGTAGCGCAGCGAGCCACCGTGCCTGTAGCGCAGCGAGCGCAGCAAGTCCGCAAAGGGCTTTCTAGCACTAACCCCGCTGTTGGCATACCTGTGGCCGGGCTCCCACCTTTTTTGGAATCATGATCTATGTATTCCTATATATATATATATATATATATATATATATATAGACACACAAAAAAAATATCTGGCACTCTTACATAACACAATTAATGTATACTTGCCCCGTTGCCTTCCATTAATAAAGGCACGGCACTCACATTTGTGATTTTAGTTCGTAAATTGATCAATACATTTAAGCTTCTAACCCCCGTCAAGGTACTCCATTTTTCTGCAAGTTCCTACTCTATCAGTCAGAATTCTAAACATTGCAATTGTTATCAAATTAGAATTAAACTTAAGATGTGCTAACTGGGTTAAAGTTCATGTGCACACTGTTTTTTAAGGGTGAGACAGTCATCAATAATATCTACTGCAAAACACCTAAGAAAACATCTGATACAAGTTGGATTAAATAAGATAATACAGAAGTCCATGAGAAGACATGATCACAAAAATATTAATAAAGGCATTGGTCCATTACACTCACCACTCCTTAATCTGGGATGCATGTGGTTTGTGAATAAATATCATTAGATGGTATCACTGTGTTTGTTAGAAGACCACTTGGTGGTATCCAGACAAAATCTTTTTTTCAACCACTTCAGTGGTCTGCAAATCTGGAAGACAGCCCAGCACCAAACAAATGAGAAGGACTCATAGTGCAGTAAATTTTCAAAATTATAAATATGTACATAAAAGTAATGAATATTCAGCATAATAAACTTAAATGAATCACGCTTATCTCTGAAGAAGTTTGGTCTAAACGAAATGCATTGAAGGTTCCTGTTCACCTTCTAAAGACATCCGCTTTACAGGAAACACTTCTGCTGTCCAGAGCTCCCATTGATTCCAGGTAGATCCACAGAGTGTTCCTTGGACATTTGGGTGATTCGTTTATGATGATTATAAGACCAAGTGGTCTTATAACAAACACAGGACATTTTTAACAAGAAGTTCTGTTATACTACATAAATTAAGCACCTTTCCTGTTTTGATGTTTTATATATTGTGTGACAGTATCACTAAAAATGGCACTTATGAACAGGCTATTCAGTGTGTGGCTGGAGGGATCCACCCACACAAGGAACAAAAAGGTGTATCCACACCTAGAGGCTGCCCTTTGCATAGAGCCCAGTTGAGACTGGAGCAGTCAGACAGTCCGTGTCAGGGACTCAGAGTCCACTGTGTCTGGAGACTAGGAAGCTGAGTTCTTATCTACTGGAGGTAGGGAGAACCATAAAACGCTAAAGGCTGTGAGACTGGGCAGCCAGCCAAGCATGGCTGGAGCCTGTGATATCTTTGCAAGTAGCTGGCTGGAACCTGTGAGAGACAGGAATGAGACTTTTGTAAGAGACATTTTGTATTGCAGACTAGCTGCCCATATAGAGAGGGGCCAAGGTGTGAGATGAGGGTAGTTTTGTGACCGGCAATAGTGCCCTAGGCTTTGTTGTATCATTTCAGTTACCATGCTGCCAGTAAAGCACCCTTAGCTCTCAAATACTATTCTATGACCATTTTGATAAACTATTTAAGCATGTTATCAACGTAACACTTTCTGTCTCTAATTCAACGTGGCTGGGAAGAATGCTGTTTTTTACTTTCCCAGTGCAGAGACTACAGTAAATAATAGTAATCATAGATAATAATGGGGACAGTGGTCTTCTTCATTATTTAGATTATAGAAAATTGCCCTAATACAAAATAAGTGCCTTCATCATGAAGAATGAACTGACAGGAACAGTAATAGATGTAATAAGCTGTTTATTCACTTAGCTTCCATTAGCAGTTCAAGCAGGTTACAGTCCGGTAAGCCGTTTTGTTATCGGACACCTGTATCAATAGTCAGGTTAAGCTGGATCCCATTATTGGAATATGAGTCAGATGTCGGTGGTATGGCAGAGTGAGTGTATACATCAGCAGATGCCCTGCGGCAACAGTACCTAATCAGTGAGGGGGTTTATTTAGTAGCAATGTACAGCCATACAGTTATGCACATACTGTAGAAAGACTGGTTGCATGGAGCAGAGCTTAAGCACAGCATACAGGTCACCAGCCAGGTAGTGGTGCAGGATACAAGATGTACAAGACTCTCTAGTGGTAGTAGCAGCTCACTGGCATTAATCACAGATTTAAAGTCTCCCTGTAGAAACTTAAGTATGGAGTATGCACAGTAGCACTTGTCAACGCTAACACCCTCCCCCCTCGATACAAACATTTACTCAAAGCCAGTGCCGTAACTAGACATTTTAGTGCTGTGTGCAAGAAATTGCATCGGCGTCCCCCCATATTTAGAACAGGGCAAACATTAAGAGGCGTGGCTTCTTGGGGAAGGGAAGTGGCCACAAAATATTACCAATTCCTATTACGCTGTCCAGTAGTCTCCATTATTCAAATGATGCCGCACAGTAGCACAATTTACACACATTACACCAGGTTGAGCCCCTTTTACACATTACGCCAGGTAGAGCCCCTGTCACACATTACGCCAGGTAGAGCCCATCACACATTACACCAGGTAGAGCCCCATATTACACATTGCTCCAGGTAGAGCCCCTATCACACATTATGCCAGGTAGATCCCTTTTTTACACATTACAACAGGCAGAGCTCCCTTTTACACAGTACGGCATGTAGAATCCCCTTTTACACATTACAGCAGGTAGATTCTCCTTTTACACATTTTGCCAGGTAGAGCCCCCTTTTAAACATTACAGCAGGTAGAGCCACCTTTACATACAGCACCAGGTAGAGCCCTCTTTCCTTTTATGCATAGCACCATGTAGACATACTGCAACAGGTACAGCCCCCTTCTACATACTGCACTAGGTAGAGCCCCCTTTTCTTTTATATACTGCACCAGGTAGACATACTGCACCGGGTAGTGCCCCCTATTATATACTGCACCAGGTAGAGCTCCCTTTTCTTTTATACATTGCACCAGGTAGACATACTGCACCAAGTAGAGCCCCCTTCTACATACTGCACCAGGTAGAACCCCCTTTTCCAGAGCTGGCCCTAACCAATATGATGCCCTAGGCAAGATTTTGGCTGGTGTCCCCTAGCACCGCTGCTAGTTCTGCCTCTGACCCTACACCCCTTTCTCAGCACCATCACCCCTCACCCATAGCAGTCCTCATTTTGGTGCTCCTACTGCTTATATTTTAGATAAGAACAAAGTGCACATTCGGCGCACAGCCTCACAGCCCAAAAAGCGGAAGGGACATCGCCCACAATAGTACCACCAATTAAAATTACACCACACCATAGTGCAACTTTATTCACATTTTTTTATTGCGATAATGTCCCTAATTCACGTTACATCACACAGTATTACCACTTTACCTTATATACGTTACTCCTCACAGTAGTGCCCTTATTCACATTACACCACACCATATTGTTCTTTTTTCACATTAGATCACACAGTAGTGCCCTTTCTATACATTATGCCACACAGTAGAGCATCTTATACACATAATGGCACACATTAGTAATGCATTTATACATATAATACCACACATTAATGCCCCTTTCAGATATGACACACATTACTAATATTCTTATAAACATAATGCGCCTCACACAATATGCCAACCTTTATTAATGCCCTTATACACATAATGTTCCTTACACATATGCCGCACATTATTAATGCCCTTATACACTTAATGACACACAGTAATGCCCCTTACACATGACACACATTATTAATGTCCTTATAAACATAATGCGCCTCACACAATATGCCAACCTTTATTAATGCCCTTATACACATAATGTTCCTTACACATATGCCGCACATTATTAATGCCCTTGTACACTTAATGACACACAGTAATGCCCCTTACACATGACACACATTATTAATGTTCTTATAAACATAATGCACCTTACACAATATGCCAACCTTTATTAATGCCCTTATACACATAATGTCCCTTACACATATGCCACACATTATTAGTGCCCTTATACACATAATGACACACATAATGTCCCTTTCACATATGCCGCACAATATTACTGCACTTATACACCTAATGACACATATAGTGCTCCTTACACATTTGCCGTACGTTATTAATGCATTTATACACGACATACATAATGCCCCTTACACATAAGACGAACACTATTGCACAACCAACCCACCTGTACACAGCACTAACATGTATGCTAACACTGTGACCTCTGCCTCTGCTTTGATACAGATGTGTCCTCATACATCTTGCCTCAGTACGCCATGCAGCAGGTGATGCCTGGCGTGAGTCAGCTGGCAGCTCTCCTAACGTCATTTGCCTTTTTTGATGAAAAATGCATCTTATTTACATTACTATGTGGCTAGGATGCACAAGCAGCTTCCGTTGATTAAAATGATACGTAGTATTTTGTATACAGATACAGCCACAATCATAAATACAGAATATAGGCATGTCGTATATCATTTAAATCAGCAGAAGCTGCTTGTGCCCCATGGCATACCAAATGCCTTAGGCATTTGCCAAGTTTGCCTATGTCTATGGCCGGCTCTGCCCTTTCCTTTTGTACATTGCACCAGGCAAAGTCTGCAGCTATGCACAAACACACACACACACACACACACACACACACACACACACACACACACACACATGCACACACATACTCTCTGCAGCAATGCACAAACAAACACACTCACTGTGCAGCCATGCACAAAAGCCCTCTTCTATCTCAGCCTGCCTGCAAACTTAATTACATGGCCTTCTTCCATTTTCTCCTGAAAGGAGATGCTTGCTTCTCCGATGTGCTGGCTTCTCTCTCTTCTAGAGGCGCGTTGTGACATCAGGCGCACCGCAAATAAACTTTATTGTGCTGTTGTGATAAGCAGTAGCCGGCAGACAGCAGGACCTGGCCCCACCCTCGCTTTCTGACAGGGGTTGGCAAGCAGATTGGCCATGTCATGGGTGCTTGATGGTGGCAATAGCAGCGGCAGGAGCGCGGTTGTGTGGGTGATGCTGGCGGTACTGCGCCTACAGTGCATTTGTGCGGTGGGCAAGGCACCGCTAGCACACTGCTAGTTACAGCCCTGCTCAAAGCGTTCATATAGCAACCTGTAAATTGAGGGTTAGGAAAATAAGAAAGCATCAATATTTCAAGAAACTTTAGTTTCCTTGGAAGCTTTATGAGCAAGACTCTCACTGGCTGAATGGACCTCATCAGTAGTCTCTTTTCTCAAAAGATTGTTGTCACTCTTACGGTTGTTGATGTCTTCCACACTTGTGAAATTGGTATCTTGCAAAGGATTTGAAGCCTTCCTATAGGAACTTAAATATATAGTAAGCGCAGAAGTAGCACTCTCCAACTCCAGCAAATGTGACATCTCTGTGGTTCTAGTTGAGGCTACTGTGTTTCTTTGTAGCTAAGGGGGTAATTCAGATCTGATCGCTAGGGTGCATTTTTGCAGCCCTGCGATAAGATAGTCGTTGCCTGCAGGGGAAGGGGAAAAGGTCTGTGCAGGTGTGCAATCGTGTTTGCAGCAGAGCTGCACAAACATCAGTTTGTGCAGTCTCTGCTCAGCTCAGGACTTACTCTTCCTCTGCAATGTAATCCTGCTGATCGGGGCCAGAGCTGACGTCAGACAACCTCCTTGAAAACAGCTGGTCCTGCCTGCATTTTTCCAGACACTCATGTAAAATGGTCAGTTGCCACCGACAAACGGCCTCTTCCTCTCAATAACCTTGCGATCGCCCATGCAATCGATTTTTTAGCACCATCCCATCGCTAGGCACCGATGCCTGGTGCAGTCGTCTGATGTGCCGGTGTAATGCGGTGCATATGCATGCGCAGTTCTGATCTGATCGCCCGCTGTGTGAAAACGCAAACTGTGTATTATTTGTGAATTTGTGGTATTTTTCTTCTTATTTCCTTTCAATCTTTACTAATCTTTAATCTTTTCACCCCCTTTTTTGTTCTTTGGCTTTCTCTTATCTGTCTTTCATATATTCTAACATGCCGAGGCCCAATCGTGCTGTGCGTCCCCCTGTTCGTTTGATTGAAAGCGGGGAAAGGGACGCTGCTGTTTTAGTGTCAGGGAGGGGGCAGCAGCTGTCAGCACAAACACGGAGTCAGGCTAGGAATAATGTTGGTAATGCCGCCGCCAGGGGTCGGGCTCGACCGCCTGAGAGGCCTTTGGCGGGAGAAGCTGCGTCACGCAGAGGCCGGGTCAGCAGCGCGTCTGTGACACGAGCTGTTGGTTTTACTCGAGCGTTGGGAATCGATTCTACGGAACCAGTTACCATTAATACTATGTCACGAAGTGTCGGGGCTATGGTGGAGTCGTGGAGCAGGGTGTTGAGGAGAATAGTAACATCCCGGGGAGTTACCTCTGGAGTGCATGTGCCGGAGGTATGCCGCGGTCGCCCCGTGGGCCCGCGGGGGTCCGTGGCTGCCAGAGGTGGTCGACGCAGTACTGTTCTTTCTAGAGGTGAGCAAAATGAAAGAGTAACAAGGGTACAAGAGTTGGTGCAAGGAGAGGGAGCACCTAACAGAAGTATTAACAGGGGTCCGGTTAGTGCAATTGATAATGGAGTTGACACGGTTGTAGCGGGCACATCGGGTATTAGAAATGCTGGAAGGCAGCAAGGAAGGCCCGTCACTGGTAATATTAGGGGTAAAAAGGGGCCCCTGAGGTACATAGTATGAGGGACACAGTGCTGGGGAGGTCATACGCTGATGCGGTGCGTTTTGGACGTAATGGCGCTGGATTCAACTCGTCTGAGGTAGCGTCTATATGCACCTCGGTTATATCAGCGCTGGTCCCGGTGCTGACTGCTAATAACACTGAAAGAAATTTTTTGGGAGAACAGAATCCCTCCGGTTTGCAGAGGAATGGCGTTTGTGATTTAGGGGCTGCTGTTTTACAGGCCAGAACGGGTGGAAGTAATAGGGGCAATATGAATACTAATGAGTTTCTGGTAGATGTTTCTCCTTGCATTTCTACAGAGGAGTCCTTTGCAGCCCCTGAAGTGCTGGAGGATTCTGGGGAATCGGCGGCTGTGGAGTCTGCCCTGGACGGGGGATGTCTTTATGGTGAGTCGGATGTGCACCCTACAGCGCGCCAAAATGATGCAGTTGTTAGCTCAGGTAACAAGGGCGCAGTTAAAGAAAAATCATGCAAGAAAAAAGCGTCACAAAAGCGTAAGCATAGGCGCAGAAGTCATAGGGATTCATCTACTTCTTGCTCCGAGTCCTCATGTTCATTTGATAGCAGGTGCAGTGGTTGCAAAGAAAGACATAAAAGAAGGCGCAGACACAGTAGCTCCAGCATGTCCTCGGAGGAGGGTCCCGAGGATTCTCTGCAATGCGCCAATACTGCAGTGTTGAGAGGAATACGGCCCAGAATTAGGGAGCGGATTAGACAGGGAAAATTTGTGAATATGTTTGCTTTAACTAGTAACGGGAAAAAAGCATTAGAGGTGGCCAGAAAGAAATCAGGGATAGGTGAGGAGGCTTATAAGTCTTACTCTAATTGGCAGAAGGGCATGCTTATCTTTGCAGCTTGTTATTTGGAATCCAGGCCTCAGGAGCACATGAATATAATTAAATATATGTATTTGCTCCACGAATTGGCCAGATCTGGGTGGGGAACAGCATGGAGGTCCTATGATGAGGAGTTTCGTAGAAAACAGAATGGCAAGGAAATCATAGATTTTGGTAAAAAATGTGGAGATTTTTGTAGATGTTACTCAACCTCTTAAAAGTGGTTCAGTGGGTCTGGCTGAGAAGCGAGGTAATTCCAGTAACAGATGGATGGTGGGTAAGAATCATTCAGGCAAATGTTATGCCTTCAATAATAGTCAATGTACCCTAGGGTTTAGGTGTCGTTCTCGGCATGTTTGTATCCGCTGTGAAGGAACCCACCCCATTAAAAACTGCCAGCAAACGGCTAGTGGGAGAGGTAGTTTGCACAAGCAGCAACAACGAATCCCAGCAACTGCTGGGCCTTAGTAGGGCACCTACTCCAGTTAAATTGGACAAATTGTTGCATTGGTTGGATCATTATCCAAATAGAGACGATTCCGAGTTGATAAGGTTATGTTTTTCAAAGGGTTTTCCGTTGCCTATTAAAGGCCAAGTTAAATGTGGTCAGGTTTGCAATTTACGTTCGGCTCAAGAGTTCCCAGTTATTTTAAAAGAAAAAGTTGATAAGGAGGTTGCTTTGGGTAGGATGGTAGGTCCTTTTAGTTGCCCCCCATTGCCTGATTTCATTTTGTCCCCAGTTGGGGTTGTTCCAAAAAAGACTCCGGGTAAATCCAGACTAATTCAGCACTTATCATTTCCAAGAGGGTCTTCAGTGAATGATGCAATTCCTGAGAGTTTGTCCATGGTAATTTATCAGTCTTTTGAGGATGCTTTAGCCAAGGTGAGATCATTCGGTAGAGGGGCTTTGATGAGTAAAATTGATATAGAGTCGGCCTTTCGGCTGTTGCCCATTGATCCGGAATTTTTTCGTTATCTAGGTTTCCGTCTGAATGACGGTTTTTATGTTGATAGATGTCTCCCAATGGGTTGCTCCATATCTTGTTCATATTTTGAAAAATTCAGCAGTTTTTTGCATTGGTGCATTTCCAAAAATTCAGGTCAGTTTGGAATTGTTCATTATTTAGATGATTTCTTGTTCATGGGTCCAGCCGGATCTGACATACGTGGCAATATTTTATTAAATGCGTTGTCATTGTTGAAGGAATTTGGGGTCCCAGTAGCTGAGGAGAAGACTGTAGGTCCCACATCGGTGTTGACGTTCTTGGGAATCGAAATTGATACCATGGAGGGTTGCTGTCATTTACCCAAGGAAAAAATAGACAAATTGAAGGGAGAGATAATTGTGGCATTGGCAAACGGCAAGTTGATGCTGAAACAAGCTCAATCATTATTGGGGTCTCTCAATTTTGCTTGCCGAGTTATACCCATGGGTAAAGTTTTCAGCAGGAAGTTGGAGAGAGCCACAGCGGGTGTTAAAAACCCCAGTCATTTTATAAGATTATCCAAAGAAATTCGTAGGGATCTACACATTTGGGAAGAGTTCCTGGCCACCTTTAATGGTGTTCTCATTTGGCAGTCCATACCCATTTCCAATGTTGAGTTGCAATTATTCACCGATGCAGCAGGTTCTACGGGTTTCGGAGCATTCTTGGAGGGTAGGTGGTGTGCTTCCCCATGGCCAAAAACTTGGTTTGAAGAGGAACTCACTAGCAACCTGTTACTATTAGAATTATTCCCTATCATGGTTGCTCTGGAGTTATGGCATGAGTTCTTGACCAACTTGTCAGTAGTTTTTTGGTGTGATAACTTGGTGTGGTTCACGCGGTTAACAGTCAGAGAGCTTCCGGCCTTCATGTACTGCGATTGTTGGGTCAGATAGTGTTGCGCTGCCTTCAATCAAATATAAGTTTTTGCGCTAAGCATGTTCCAGGCATTGAAAACGGTGTGGCAGATGCGCTATCGCGTTTCGAGTGGTGCAGGTTTAGGGTGCTAGCTCGGGATGCGAATGTATCTGGTGACCCTTGCCCGTCTTATGCCTGGCAGGTGATACGCCTGGATTGGAGGGCTTAGCTCTGCGATCCTTGGCTCCTTCCACCCTCCGAGGGTACAAAAATGCTATGGGAGAGTGGGAAAGATATGTTCGTTTGCATCAGGAACAAGGTAAGACTGATTATGCAATGTTATTGGATTACGTTTGGGAATGTTTTAGAGCAGGCAGGTCAAGAGGGTTTGTAACACGTTTACTGTCTGCTCTTTCTTACTTCTTGAGACTTGATGGCCGGCATGATTTTACTAAGTCTTTCTTTCTAGCAAAGATTCTTAAAGGGTGGGCTCGAGTTATGCCCCCTGTACAAGATTCACGAAGGCCAATAACCATTTCAATATTGCGGCGCATGGCGGTCGTGTTGCATGATGTCTGTGCATCTGATTACGAAGCACTCTTATTTAAATTGTGTTTCGTCATGGCCTTTTTTGGGGCCTTTAGAGTCAGAGAACTGGTGTCAACTTCGAAAACAGCGATGTCACCTATGCTTCGTGAACATGTGTCACTGGAAGATGGAGGCTTATGGTGCAAAGTACAACGTTCCAAATGGACCAATTGGGCAAAGGTTGTTGGGTCGTTTTGAGATGTGCGGACGACAAAGAGATTTGTCCTGTGTCCTTGGCGAGGGTTTATGTGGAAACAAGGACTGATATGCCAGGTCCATGGTTGCAGCATTTGGATGGTATGCCGGTGACTCAATTTCAATTTAGATGGGTGTTGGAACATTGTATTTGCACAATGGGATTGCCGGTATCGAGATACGGTACCCATTCGTTTCGGATAGGTGTGGCGACAGCAGCAGCCGCTGAAGGCTGTTCGAGCGGGCAAATTAGAGCTCTGGGGAGGTGAAAGTCTGATGTATTTCGGAAATATATCAGGTTTTGACCTGTTTTAAAAAAATAAAAAAAATCAGACTTGAGGTTTCAGCCACTCGCCATATTTGGGGGTCTTGAGGAATTTTTTATCCTGTCAAGTGCCTTAAGCCTTGGGGTTCATACCCGCTTGGCAGGTGTGTTTTTCGCCTCTCGTCAAGTCTGATCCCCCTTACCCAACCCCTTTTAAACAAAAGTCATCCCCGCTTCAAAAATTCTCACCTTAGAGGCCAAATTAAACTATTTAATAAATAAATAAATAAAACCATTTTAGTAAGTTTATAATGGGATGTTTTTGGGTAATGTTGTTGCAAGATTTTTTGTGTTAGGGGTTTTTGTTCGATAAGTTTCTGTGAATGCTTTTGTATTTTCAGATTTGCGCTTGGATGAGTGTCCGATTTGGATTATGGGGCACTCATACGTTTACTATGGTGAAAGATCTGGTGTGGAGTGCCTTCAGTCCCCTGAAGCTAATCTGGTCAGATGGATCGGTGTGAGGGGACTTCGCTGGGAGCAAGTCATGCCCCTTTTTTGGCAACAGTTGGAGAGGTCGGAATACCCGCTGAGGGTGGTGTTCCATGTTGCTGGAAATGATTTGACCAGAAGGACTGGTCTGGATCTTCGTAAAACTATAGTTAGGGACTTAGTTAGTTTGCAGAACAGGTTGTGCTTTCTGAGTGTGGGATGGTCGGACATTATCCCTCGTTTGGTGTGGAGAGATGCGGACAGACCGGCTGCCATAGAGTTGATCCGGCGCCGGATCAATTCTGTGGTGGGCAGGGCTGTAAGCGAGAATTGGGGGTTTGTGGTCCCACATCCCTCAATTTCAGTTTCTGCCCCTCATCTTTACATGGCCGATGGTGTCCACCTGAATTTGAGGGGTATGGAAATTTTTATGGAGGATTTGTTGTTCGCGGTTTTTACTCAGGAATTTTATTGATAGGTGGAGGATTTTAGGAGTAGTAAGAATAGTTTTAAGGTAGAGGTATGGTGGCGGGGGTTTCGTTGAAACTGTGGCGGGTTGGGACGGCCTGAAATTGTGGCTGTAATTTAAAGAGTTTTATAGGTGCTCAGGAGATGTGAAGGCGGTGGAGTTTGATACATTACGGGGCCGGAGTTCCATCGGACCAGGTGGGCTTCGGTCTCCGGTGGAGTTGGTACACACCTGAGCACCTTTTGGTTGGGAGTTGGGGAATACCTTGAGTGGAGAGTTGGCCACGGTATTCCCGATAAAGAGCAAGTAACACAAGGGGTGGCAAATGGCCCATTATGGCCCCTTGTTATGAGTGGGGGGCTGGGCTGAAATTGGGCCCCTTAAAAGCCTCCCCTTGTGATGTGATGGGGCTGGGCTGAAATTGGGCCCTTAAACCCCCCTTGTTATGCGATGGAGGCCGGGCTGAAGTTGGGCCCTTGCCTCCTCTTGTGTTTTGGTCAGCCACAGTTAAAAGGTTTAAAAGGGAAGAATAAATAGGGACGTTATTTAAATAGGCCGTCCCTCCTTGCCACCATACCATTTGTTTTAATAAAAGCTGACAATTCTATTGGCAAACATTATTCTGGTGTCAGTTATTTCTTTATGGATGATTGGTGTATGCGCATGAATGAAGAACAGTCTATCATAGGCGTGCGCACGGGGGGTGCCTGGTGCGCACAGGCACCCCCTAATGTGTGCCACCCCCCACACGCCAAGCCTGCTGCAGCACAATGGAGTGATCACTGCTAATTCCTGGCTGTGGTACTCCCCCCTCCGCTGCTGCAGCCACAGCCAGGGCAAGCCGAAATACAGTATGCTGAGCCATTGCTCAGTTTAACTGGGGCAGCAGCGACTTTTTAGACTGATTTGGAGGGGGTTTTGTTAAAAGTGGGCGTGGTCACGGAGGTCCGCAATTAGACCACACCCCCAACTTTCCCTGAGCCCGGCAATCTACTGTATGTGCAGCCCTGCCTTCTCTTACTGGTGCAGGTGGATCTCTGACAGCAGCCATCCCATGGAGCCCGGCTAAGAAGGAGAAGGTAAGGTTTGTGTCAGTCTGTGTCAGTGTATTTGAGGGGCCCCGAGATTCTGAACACCCTCAGGGCCGGATTAAGCCCCCAGGGGGCCCGGGGCACTCAAAACAGGGTTGCCACTTGCCCCTTTCCCTCATGTTGGTACCACATCCCCTGGCTGTGCCTCGTCCCCCTGTGGCAGGTTGTATATATATATATATATATATATATATTTATTTATTTTTTATAAGGCGCTAAATACATTATTAAACGTGGTGGGGGCTCATGAAATATTTAAGGGAATCATTCAATATGTATGAAGTGGGGGAACATTAAATAGGGGTGAACTTGTATAATTATTATATAAGAGCCCCCATCACATGTTTAATAATCTATTTAACACCTTATAAAATATATTTAATGATTCTCTCCCCCCAGCCGCCCCCACCCCACTTTCCTCATTTACATACCCGCCACTGATCACCGCAGGGCTGACAGGCACCTTCAGAGTCTGTCCTGCCGCCTCCCAATGTCCCGCTCCTCATTGAATTCTTAGGGGATGAGACATCACGTCATGATGTCTCATCTCCGAGTGTCAGTTGCGCAGCGCCGCTACTCACACTGGCACTGCAGATGGAGTGGTGAGTATGCGGGCACATATTCCATTGCAGGCGGGGATGACTCTGCTTGTCTTAAGGCTTCGCTGCGGGCAGCAGCACTTCCGCTGCTGCTGGGAGTGCTACTGATGGCGGTGGATCCTGGAGACAAGTAGAATCAAATGTGGACAGCAGCTCCGGATGGGGGGCCCCCTTAGAAAGAGGGGCCCGGGGTACTTACCCCCTGGACCTCCCCCCCTTAATCCAGCACTGGACCCCACCCCGTTAGATCTCTGCTATAGTGTACATGATCCAGGAGGAGCCACAGCATCACAGAACCGCAGCATGACAGAAGAAGCACAAAGCAGCCGCAGACACCCTCCCCACCCATGAGGAACTGACACAGAGACAGTGTGGTGTCAGTGTATTTTTACTATATTTCCATTCTCATGAAATCTCTCTCTCTCTCTCTCTCTGTCTCTCTATCTTTCCCTCCCCCTCTCTCTCTCCCCCTCCCCCACTCTCCCTCCACCCCCCCCCCCCCCATATATCTCTCTCCTATCTCTCTCCTACTTTCTCTCCCTCACTCTCTCTATGGGGCCCATTTATCATGGATTACATATTAAATGTGGGCTGGTCAGGATCTTACCGCAAAGGATCGCATTGCAATATGCAATCCCTTCAGGTGACCACGATGCAGTGAGGCATTTCTGGCGGAAGGTTCTCAGGGAACCCAGCCGGCTCTACTTTCCCCGATCTTTACCCCATAGGATACAATGGGGTATCGCAGTCAAATATTGCAGTAGCTGCGGGGAACATTGATACATTGTGCAGCATTGCATCCCCCATAGAAACCTATGGGGGATGGGGCTGCGGGCAGAAATGGAGGGATTGCAGCAGGTATCTCCGATACCTGCTGCAATCCCTTCTTTATACATACCAGGGAAACTTAATATTTGCGGCTAATTTCTGAAAACGGGTGTTTTCAGGGGACATAGCCGCAAATATTTTTTGATAAATGGGCCCCTCTGTCTCTCTACTTCGACCTCTTCCTGTAACGTTTTTCATTTGTTAATCATTTGACTTTGTAAAAGAAAATACATTTTTAAGTATGGTGATTTTATGTGCATACATCATGTTTATAAATTATTCTCAGTATCCCAGTATAAATCAGCAAGTATCCATACCAACATCAACATTGTGGTGCTGCTGTTTAACCTGGATACAGTGGTTACTGTATAGCCACTGAGTTTTTCCTGGTGGTACCTGAATGTGCTTGTTGGTTACCAACCACTTGCGCACTGAATATGGAGCCTTCTGGTCTGAATGCAAGCAAGGAGGAAGACCACAAAATGTCTGGAAAGATTAGATTATTGGAGGGTAATCTGTGTTGTTAAATGTCTACTCCCTTATTAACTGCATTTACAAGACAGTAAAAGAGTTTGGCACAGGAGGTCAACTGTCACTGAGGGGAACATTTAATAAGAAGTGATAAGAGCGGAGAAGTGAGCCAGTGGAGAAGTTGCCCATGGCAACCATTCAGCACTGAAGTAACAGCTATAATTTGCATACTATAAAATGATACAGAGCTGCTGATTGGTTGATGGGGAAATTTCTCCACTGGCTCACTTCTCTGCTCTTATCACTGCTTAGTAAATGTCCCCTTAGGTCACCAGTGAGTATGTCAACCTCACAATGACAGCACCAGGATACCAACATTGGTGTAGTGACAGTACAGTATGCACATGTTAGAACTTACATATGCTGCTTACTGACATATTTAAAGTTCTATCTCAAGCATGGATAAAATGCACTACAATGGTGCTGGGTTCCCCGGTGCCGCCATTGCAAGGTTGACATAATCACTGGTGACATAGTGAGTGTTGACCTCAAGGCCACGTACCACAGTAAGCAGGTCCTCAGTATTTACTTGATGATCAGAGGGTTTTTGCCTCCCACAAACAATATTTATGTTTTGGATATGTGTCATACTAATACTCACTTCTTGGGGAATAAAAATTACTTTTATTTGGAAGGATATTGAAATACATCTATTTTTATTTTATTGGACTTAAATATCAAAAAATAAGATCAGCAGAAAAAAAATTGCTCACTATTCCTTTCAAAACAACTTTAAGATAAATAGTGCAATCCCAAGCAATAGCTTCCCATTGTTCGATTAGTTCTCAGTAGAGGGACACTAAATATATTGTATAATGTCTAAGAGAATTATAAGGCCCAGAGACAAAAGTAATAATAAGTTTATATTTTAGAAGCTTTTTTATTAATTTGTTGGGAAATTAGTGATCAGTAAACAGTGATAAGAGTTTCTAACAATATATCGTTTATTGGATGACCTCATTGATCTTCTTCCCAGGAAGATTTCTACATGAGCATGAGCAATGTACTTTCAATTATGTCAGAATTTATTAAGGAAAATCTCCAGAGAGGATTAATTTGTCCCTCTGCTTCTCTCACGTTTGGAAACATCAGCATGTCTTCAGTGAGTTATAAAAGTGCCTCCTGAAAGTATCAAAAGCTCTACCAAGACTAGACCTCATCTGTCAAGTGAAACAGTGCCGTAACTAGGTGTGTGCGGATGGGGAATCGCACACAGCGCAATTGCACTGTGGGCGCACCATCCGCATCCACACTGATTAACTGCCACCAGCTGCTGCGCTGCCCGCTGTAGTGTACAGTATATTAGTAGCGCTGCGCCAGGCTCCTTCCCTGCCGTAGCCAGCGCTGCTAATATAGATCACAGGCACAGCAGGCAGCGCTGGGCAATCTGTGTCTGGGAGTCTCCGTGTGCTGTGCTCTACTCCGCCTCCCCTCCTCCAGCTCTCCTGCACTGTACACCGGCTTCCGGGTACAGAAAAGACGGCTGCTGCTGCTGCTTAACACAGCAAGTGAAGTCTCTCCCTCTGTCCCTCCCATGGTAAGATTAGGTTTTTGTATACAAGGGAACTATCGTTCAGGCTTACTACATGCAAGAGAATCTGCAGAACTGCAAGTACTGGGATCAGCAGCCAAATAACAGATCCTGTTATGTACAGTCCTGGGCGATCTTTTTCTTTCACATAAATTGTAATTACTTTTTCTATGAGCAACATTAACCGTAACAGGTAAAAGACATTAAATTGATTAAATTCATGACTGTCAGAGAGAGAGCCGTAACTAGGTATGTGCGGATGACCTGGGCCCGCCCGCCGCCGCCCGCTCATGGACTGAGCCGCGGCGCGCTTCTGCAAGCATTATTGCCCCCCCCAGTACCTTACACCTATCTCCAGCACCTCATGCGTGTAAAAAAGGGGACGCTATCTGCCGTAATGTGTAAAAAGGGGGACGCTGTCTGCCGTAATGTGTAAAAAGGGGGATTGGCTGCTGTAATGTGTAAAAAGGGGGATGCTGTCTGCCGTAATGTGTAAAAAGGGGGATGCTGTCTGCTGTAATGTGTAAAAAGGGGGACGCTGTCTGCCGTAATGTGTAAAAAGGGGGGTGCTGTCTGCCGTAATGTGTAAAAAGGGGGACGCTGTCTGCCGTAATGTGTAAAAAGGGGGACACTGTTTGTCGTAATGTGTAAAGAGGGGGACGCTGTCTGCCGTAATGTGTAAAAAGGGGGATGCTGTCTGCCGTAATGTGTAAAAAGGGGGATGCTGTCTGCTGTAATGTGTAAAAAGGGGCTCTACCTGGTGAAGTGGCGCTACTGTGCGGCGTAATTTGAGTAATGGAGACTACTGTGCACCGTAATATGAACTGGTATTATTTTGTGGCCACACCCCTTCCCCATGAAGCCACGCCCCTATAAAAAGTTTTGCATAACGGGGGAGGGGGGGCACCAATGCCGTTTCTTGCACACAGCACTAAAATGTCTAGTTACGGCACGAAGTGAAACATCAATTCTCCTGGAATTTAGAAAAATGCTTCTTTGAAAGGAATAGAAGGCCTTTCCTAAGGCATATCATGTAAGGATCAAGGGGTATATTTAAGTGCGGGTTATAAAAGTGTGGATGTTGCCGATAGCAATCAATCAGATTCTAGCTATTATATTCTCGAAGCTGCTAGATGAATTATAAATAGAATCTGATTGATTGCTTTTTTGAGACATTACATTAAAATTTTCATAACAATAATAAACTTTTTAGGGTGAAGCCAGATGTGACCTCCACATGCTGTCGACCATTTTGGATATGTGAGCATGTACATATGCACTCAGAAGACTGTCACATGACCAAATCCAGCCTAAAGCCCACATCCTCATCAGTAAGCAGGGTATACAAACCTGCTAAGTCAGTGGTTCCCAAACTGTGTGCCGTGGCACCCTGGGGTGCCGCGGGACACTTGCAGGGGTGCCTCAGGTTGGTGGTCAAGGACCAATTCAAACTATTTATTGTCAATTTAATAGGCAAAACCAGTGCTGATGGCTTCCAGTTATAAAATATGTGGACAAACAGAAGCAAATCTTGTCCCTCACCACATAACTGACCCTAAGGATGACATATAAACATAATTTACTTAATCTAATATTTTTTTTCGGAATTTCTCAATAAGAAACTTGTGGCCTAGGGGTGCCGTGAAAAAAAGTCTGACACTCCAGGGTGCCGTGACTCACAAAAGTTTGGGAACCACTGTGCTAAGTGCTACTTGTTAATTATAAATTATTTGTTTAATTCGTAACTTGATGATGTTGGGGAGCTGATTCTCAAGCTCATTTGTACAAATTTGTATTGTCTGTTATAATATAAAGACAATGAGTACTGTTAATTTGTTTACTTGTATTGGCCTATTGCCTGTTTTAATGAGATAGAGTTTATTCAACCAAAAGCTTTTGCATAAATAAAACTTTTATGTTAAAAATTCAAAACTAGCACACTTGTGGAAGCTGACTGGGTTGGTGGGAAATATCTAATAGCTACCATATTCAGCAACATTTATATATTGCTAAAGGAACTATTCATAGATATGGGTTTTTTTATTAGTAATTTTATATACTGTACTAGCTGAATACCTGTGCTTTGCTATGGAATTTCAAGTATAATCACAAAGGGATGAAAAGCGCTGGTATTTAAGCAAATGTAATACTGCTTTTAAAAATTTTTACATATAAAACACAAAACTACACATATAACTGAGGAAGACGGCATGGTTCACATTGCATAGGCTCAATTGTGGTAGGATGTTGTTGAGAACTGGTAGCATCATGGGGCCCCTCTGTAAAACCACCCGAGAACACACCAAAACAATAAACGGATTTTATTGTAAGGTAATCTGTAGTCTCTGTGTCTTATTGTCTGGACAACGGGATATACAGTACCTAAAGTTAACTAGTTAGTTTATCACATAAGATCAGCAATTAGACTTACAACAGGACGTACTCCGCCAACCGCTGCCAATCCTTGTCAGGCTGCACCTCTGGGCGGGCCATCCCAGGATTGATGTTGTTAAAAGGCTGGCGCTGAGGAGAATAATTGCCTACTTCTCTGCCCCATCCTGGCTCTGATGCTGCCCTGCTCAGAGCATTAAATTCAGGAATGACAGACCAAGCTCCACCCACTGTTTGTTAAATATGTAAGATTTGCAGCGATAGGCTGACTCTATTCTAAAGGGCCCCAGGTCTCCGTGCTTAGCTTCTCGATCTCTTTAGGGCTCCTCCTTTGAGGTTAAATGCACAACACTTAAGGTCACTGGGAGAGCTGTCAGTACCCTTTACACAGCAGATAAGCAGTTGCTGACTATCAAGCTTTCATTTAATGCATTTAAGAGTCAAAATATCTATCCTTTCCTTCTATTGCTCTCTGAAACGTTTGGTCAAGTTTAGTTCAAGTGACAGGTTAACCTCTGATAATTGAGACACTATCCTCTCCTGACTAGAAATAGGTGGGTTAAGTACCTAAAAGGCAAATACCACTGACTCATCACAAAATCTCCTGAACCATAAGGCTGGACTTCCTTGCCAGTGGCAGAGCAGTCCATTATCAAATAAGGGAGCCACACCCAGTGATGTTTGACAGTGTTTAGGAGTGGCAGTTGATGTGGCTCCCCTGTTTGAATAATGGACTGCAGTGCAACTGCCAGTGGCAAGGAACAGAACATTGCCTCCTCCCCCTACATGATTTGGTATCTCCGGCACCATGTATTCTTTATAGCCCCAGCTAGGTGAGCTGTCTTCCCTTCTTAGTGGGTGCCTAAATCACAAATGCAAGCTACTGTCCAAATGTCAAGTTCCTAGTCCTTATGGTTCAGGATATTTTGTGATGAGTCAGTGGTATTTGCCTTTTACATATTTATAGATATATTTAATAGTGATGGAGCATCAAATCATCTGTATGAACATCGGACATCTGAGTAACCCTTAGGTTACTCAGGATATACGGTGAAAACACGCTGCCAGGGCCAGGTAGCTGCGTCCAAACACACAAACATTGGCTTCAGCTGACACTAGCCCATTTTTTGGAAAGCTTCCTATTGTTATCACACCCAAACACCAGCAGCATTTGAAGCACTGCAAGCAACATTGCAGACCTAGATCTGCACATGCGCAGTGCAGATACTGTGCATACGCATATCTCAAAACTTCGGAGATGTGGGTTAATAATAAAATAATGTACATCTCTGAATCACGCCCAATGGACATCCACTATACCACTTCGTTTTAAGATAAATCTTTATAGCAAGTAGAGATGAGCGGGTTCTGTTCTCTGAGAACCAAGCCACCCAAACTCTAGGATCCAAAGGAATTCAAACCCTGGCTCGTGTTTTCCAGCCAGACTCGGGTTACAAAATGAGACAAAATGCTCTTGGCGTCGGATCTCACATGTTTTGGATTCGATGTAAGTCCCTCCCGCAGTTATTTGGGTACCATTTCACAAAGAACCACTAAAAGGAAGGAAGCATTGCAAGAATACAAAGTGAGGACACTGTTTGATGGGCAACCATGTGGCACAATGGGAAATGGTTTTGTGTGGATGCCCCTTTAAAGTTACTCAAAGATCTGCAGCAACACAGGGAGAGAGTGGCACAGCAGGAGTTGAAGCCGAAATCCTGATCCAATCACATGGTTTTGATGCAGACCACTGATTGGACAGGGGCAGCCTGGGAGAAGAGAGCCTTGTGGGAAGAAGGAAGGTGGTGCAGAGCTGAGCGAGAGGATGTGTGGAAAGGCTTGCCACACGTGGATTTGAACAGTAGCAGAGAGACCAAGTGACAGCCATGGGATGTTGGATGGTGAGAGCAACACTGCCGGGTAAGCAGTTGTTGATACCGGCAGGCCTGGGCAGAGGGGCAGATGCTGTGGCCATCTTGGGATTGAAAGTAGCCATTAAGGACAGGCTGAGCAAGTGAACATCTCCGCTAAAGTGCCTAGTTCAAGGTTGATCGTAAAAGCAAAATCTTCCTCTAGTAGGTTAAACCATATGCACTGCAGGTGGAGCAGATGTAACATGCAGAGAGAGTTAGATTTGGGTGGGTGTGTTTAAACTGAAATCTAAATTGCAGTGTAAAACTAAAGCAGCCATTCTTTACCCTGCACAGAAACAATATAACTAGAGATGAGCGGGTTCAGTTCGTTGAGATCCGAACCCCCCCGAACTTCACCTATTTTACACGGGTACAAGGCACCCTCGGATCTTCCCGCCTTGCTTGGTTAACCCGAACGTGCCCGAACGTCATCATCCCGCTGTCGGATTCTTGTGAGATTCGTATTTTATATAAAGAGCCGCGCGTCGCCGCCATTTTCACTAGTGCATTGGAGATTGAACGGAGAGGACGTGGCTGCGTTCTCTCCCTGAAAAGCTCCGTATCTGTGCTCAGTGTGCTGCAAATATCTGTGCTCAGTGTGCTGCAAATATCTGTGCTCAGTGTGCTGAAAATATCTACGTTTTCTGCCTGAAAACGCTCCATATCTGTGCTCAGTGTGCTGAAAATATCTGTGCTCAGTGTGCTGCATTGTGGGGACCACCAGTATATAACTATAGTAGTATAGTACAGTAGGCCTTTGCTGTATCTTGCAGCTCTGTGTCAAGTATACTATCCATATCTGTGCTGCATTATTGTGAGCAGTATATAGTAGGACAGTGCCGCATTTTGGTGACCAACAGTATACATATAGTACAGTTGAAAAGAAGAGAAAAGACAAAAAACCCTTGTTTGGGAGCACTCGTTTGTAATAATTGGTATTAATAAAATAAAATAAATGGTATGTGTAATAAAACTTAACCTTTAATTGTTTCTTAAATAAAAAGAGATTAATGTGGAATGATTATGAGACTCGTGTCTGATGTTTGCAAAGAAACTTGTTTAACCTTTTTAGCAAATGAGGTACAAGTTATTGAGAAAAGGTGAAAATATCAGAAGCAATATGTTTGGTAAGTATCCTTGTGTTCTGATGAAGTAAATATATCCAGAACAATCACTGTGCATGCCTTGAAATGAAGGTATCAATAGAAGTATGATATGGTAGCAAGATTGAATGAACTGAATTTTTGTAAAAAAAGATATAAGGATGGAATTATGGATGGAATTATAGATGGAATTATAGAGAAAGGGGCCCACTGCACCTGGTATTCTCAGGAGGTTTCCCATCCTGATACTGACCAGGCCATACCTGCTTAGCTTCCGAGATCGGACAAGATCGGGCGCATTCAGGGTAGTATGGCCGTGGGCCTATTGTGAGAGATGTGGGGGGAGAAGATTGAAAAGGAGAGAGTTCACTCCTAATGTCCGTACTGTGCATAAGACAACCACGTGTAGTCCGGGAGTGTTTTTCCAAAAGCAGGAAATAGGGAATAGAAAGCGTTGGAGAATTAAAAAAGGGCCCACCGCACCTGGTATTCTCAGGAGGTTCTCCTTCCTAGTACTGACCAGGCCATGCCTGCTTAGCTTCCAAGATTGGACAAGATCGGGCGTATTCAGGGTAGTATGGCCGTGGGCCAGTATGGAGAAAATATATATGGAAGAGAAGAGTACACCGCTTAATGTACTTAACACTCAACCAGGGCCACTGATGGTTTCAAATGGTAACTCCGGACAAGGTGTGTCAAGATGGTTCTGAGTGTCTGGAATTGGTAAAAATATGGTGTGGTAGGTAAAGTATGGTAGATAGTGAAGCAGATGTGAATTATTCTATGATTAGAGCCAGAAATGCTAATAAGGAGCTCAATGCTATTTCACAACTGGTACTCTTCACCTTATATTCAGAGTGGGAACAGTTGATACCTAAGTGTCAATTATTCATTGATGAATACCAGGGAAAGCAAAAATTATTATATAAATGCTACCATAGATACATATATATGTGTTGAAATCATAAATTGCTACCTTAAATACATACATAGGTTGAGATAGCAACAGATAAAAATATATATATGTTTACCATGAATACACTTGTGTGTATAAATTACGGTTAGATATCTGTAGCTAATAGAACAACCTTGAGGGCATGGGCGGGTATTTAGAACATAATTGTACAGATTATTATATGCGAATATTTAGAACATAATTGTACAGATTATTATATGCGAATAGAACAAAAAATCACTGTTCAAAATAGAGAGTGTAGTGATAGATTTAGTATCTATTGTCACAACTATTGTATTTCTGGACAAAACAGCAGTATGTAGATGGTATTAAGTAGTGGACTTAAATGACATTGAGCACCAGTGATTCCTGCTGCATATTTAAACCCTGGCGATCTAGTGTCAATTAAGCCAGTATACAGTAGGTATTTAAGCAGCGGACTTAAACGTCAATATTGACTCCTGCTGTTCATTTAAACCATGGTGATCTAGTGTCAGTTTACCGCAGCCGCAAGGTGTGCGGCGAGTGTTGTCCAGGTCCCCTCTGTTCGCGATCCCGCTGCAGTGATGACCGCGGCCGCCCGCTTCCGGAATGGGCGTAGCCGCGATGACGTCGCTACGGACGTTCTCTCCTCGACGTACGTTTCACCTGTTAGGGCTTGGTCACGAGAACCTCTCACTCTCGCTCTCTTGTGGCCAGTACTTAAGGGTTAGAATGACCAATGAGTTTGTTACTTAGAATTGACTGACTGCTTGTTGAACCTATCAGGTCCCGAGTGGGATACCCTGTGGAATCCATTTTGGAAAAGGGAAAAAGGAAGGGAAAGGGAACGGGATGAGGAATAAACTAAAGTGATGAGAATATGAATGAAAGACTGTGTGAATTCTGGAATGAAAAAATTAATATTGATGGAATTGAAAAATGGGAGAAGGTGAAGTGAATTTGAATACATGTAGTAATGATAGTATTGGAAATAATGATGATAATTATAATGTTGAGAATATAATGAAATGAAAGTGAAAGGGTAAATAAAATGAAGTTGAAAATAAATAGAGAAATAACAATGAATTGATTTGAGTGCTGTATTATGATTGAGGTCTATCAGGAGGGTGAAAAAATGAGAAAATGGATTAAGATAGGATTTGAAATTAAATGGAGAGAAATAAATGGGAGTGAGTGAGGGAGTGCTGCGCAGGAGTGAAAGAGAATTAAGAGAATTGGAATTGGGCTGGTGGTGAAGAGGGTTGTGGCTTGAGTGTGAAGATGTGAGTGTGTAAATGTGTGAAGAATGTGGGTGCGAAGGGGGGGGGAAAGGGGGGCGGGGGAAATGTGTGACAGGGGGAAGGAGTGGAGGATGACATGAGGAAAATGGGTGAGTGGATGGGAATATCAGTGGGTATTAGTGTAGGATATTGACTACAAGGAGAGTGTTATGTGTAAGGGAGAAATATGGGTGAAAGTGACAGGGTCATGGGGAGAATGTGGCAGGTGAGATGAAATGTTAGGATTAAGTGTTGTGGAAAGGATGGAATGGGTTGTGTAAATACTGAGATGGAAAAGAAGGAGAGAGGAAAGGTGAAGAGAGGAACAAGAAATGAAAACAGGGGGGGAGAAGAAAAAGAATGGGGGGGGGGTTGGGAAAGGAGGGGAGGGGAAAGAGGGGAGGGGAGAAAAAAAAAGGGGGAAAAAAAAGGGGGGGGGGGTTTGGATAGGTGATTAGGAAAGCAGAGGGGAATATTGGAGAAGAAAAGAAAAAGAAGGCATGTTCATGGCTAGTGGTTCAGCTTCACATGAGGATGGAAGCACTCATCCTCCCGCTAGAAAACTGAAAAGAGTTAAGATGGCAAAAACACAGCAAAGAACTGTGCGTTCTTCTAAATCACAAATCCCCAAGGAGAGTCCAATTGTGTCGGTTGCGATGCCTGACCTTCCCAACACTGGACGGGAAGAGGTGGCGCCTTTCACCATTTGCACGCCCCCTGCAAGTGCTGGAAGGAGCACCCACAGTCCAGTTCCTGATAATCAAATTGAAGATGTCACTGTTGAAGTACACCAGGATGAGGATATGGGTGTTGCTGGCGCTGAGGAGGAAATTGACAAGGAGGATTCTGATGGTGAGGTGGTTTGTTTAAGTCAGGCACCCGGGGAGACACCTGTTGTCCGTGGAATGAATATGGCCATTGACATGCCTGGTCAAATTACAAAAAAAAATCACCTCTTCGGTGTGGAATTATTTTAACAGAAATGCGGACAACAGGTGTCAAGCCGTGTGTTGCCTTTGTCCAGCTGTAATAAGTAGGGGTAAGGATGTTAACCACCTAGGAACATCCTCCCTTATACATCACCTGGAGTGCATTCATCAGAAGTCATTGACAAGTTCAAAAACTTTGGGTGACAGCGGAAGCAGTCCACTGACAACTAAATCCCTTCTTCCTCTTGTACCCAAGCTCCAAGTGCAAACTATACCACCAACTCCCTCAGTGTCAATTTCCTCCTTAGACAGGAAAGCCAATAGTCCTGCAGGCCATGTCACTGGCAAGTCTGACGAGTCCTCTCCTGCCTGGGATTCCTCCGATGGATCCTTGAGTGTAACGCCTACTGCTCCTGGCTCTGCTGTTGTTGCTGCTGGGAGTCGATCATCATCCCAGAAGGGAAGTCGGAAGACCACTTGTACTACTTCCAGTAAGCAATTGACTGTCCAACAGTCCTTTGCGAGGAAGTTGAAATATCACAGCAGTCATCCTGTTGCAAAACGGATAACTCAGGCCTTGGCAGCTGTGTTGGTGTTAGACGTGCATCCGGTATCGGCCGTTAGTTCACAGGGACTTAGAGAATTTCTTGAGGTAGTGTGTCCCCGGTACCAAATGCCATCTAGGTTCCACTTCTCCAGGCAGGCAATACCAAGAATGTACACAGACGTCAGAAAAAGACTCACCAGTGTCCTAAAAAATGCAGTTGTACCCAATGTCCACTTAACCACGGACATGTGGACAAGTGGAGCAGGGCAGACTCAGGACTATATGACTGTGACAGCCCACTGGGTAGATGTATTGCCTCCCGCAGCAAGAACAGCAGCGGCGGCACCAGTAGCAGCATCTCGCAAACGCCAACTCGTTCCTAGGCACGCTACGCTTTGTATCACCGCTTTCCATAAGAGGCACACAGCTGACAACCTCTTACGGAAACTGAGGAACATTATCGCAGAATGGCTTACCCCAATTGGACTCTCCTGGGGATTTGTGACATCGGACAACGCCACCAATATTGTGCGTGCATTACATGTGGGCAAATTCCAGCACGTCCCATGTTTTGCACATACATTGAATTTGGTGGTGCAGAATTATTTAAAAAATGACAGGGGTGTGCAAGAGATGCTGTCGGTGGCCCGAAGAATTGCGGGTCACTTTCGGCATTCAGCCACCGCGTGTCGAAGACTGGAGCACCAGCAAACACTCCTGAACCTGCCCTGCCAACAGCTGAAGCAAGAGGTGGTAACGAGGTGGAATTCAACCCTCTATATGCTTCAGAAGATGGAGGAGCAGCAAAAGGCCATTCAAGCCTATACATCTGCCTACGATATAGGCAAAGGAGGGGGAATGCACCTGACTCAAGCGCAGTGGAGAATGATTTCAACGTTGGGCAAGGTTCTGCAACCCTTTGAACTTGCCACACGTGAAGTCAGTTCAGACACTGCCAGCCTGAGTCAGGTCATTCCCCTCATCAGGCTTTTGCAGAAGCAGCTGGAGAGATTGAAGGAGGAGATAAAACGGAGCGATTCCGCTAGGCATGTGGGACTTGTGGATGGAGCCCTTCATTCGCTTAACCAGGATTCACGGGTGGTCCAGCTGTTGAAATCAGAGCACTACATTTTGGCCACCGTGCTCGATCCTAGGTTTAAAGCCTATGTTGTATCTCTCTTTCCGGCAGACACAAGTCTGCAGAGGTTCAAAGACCTGCTGGTGAGAAAATTGTCAAGTCAAGCGGAATGTGACCCGTCAGCAGCTCCTCCTTCACATTCTCCCGCAACTGGGGCTGCGAGGAAAAGGCTAAGAATTCCGAGCCCACCCGCTGGCGGTGATGCAGGGCAGTCTGGAGCGAGTGCTGAAATCTGGTCCAGACTGAAGGACCTGCCAACGATTACTGACATGTCGTGTACTGTCACTGCATATGATTCTGTCACCATTGAAAGAATGGTGGAGGATTATATGAGTGACAGCATCCAAGTAGGCACGTCAGACAGTCCGTACATATACTGGCAGGAAAAAGAGGCAATTTGGAGGCCCTTGCACAAACTGGCTTTATTTTACCTAAGTTGCCCCCCTTCCAGTGTGTACTCCGAAAGAGTGTTTAGTGCAGCCGCTCACCTTGTCAGCAATCGGTGTACGAGGTTACTTCCAGAAAATGTGGAGAAGATGATGTTCATCAAAATGAATTATAATCAATTCCTCCATGGAGACATTCACCAGCAGCAATTGCCTCCAGAAAGTACACAGGGACCTGAGATGGTGGATTCCAGTGGGGACGAATTAATAATCTGTGAGGAGGGGGATGTACACAGTGAAAGGGGTGAGGAATCGGACGATGAGGAGGAGGTGGACATCTTGCGTCTTTAGAGCCAGTTTGTGCAAGGAGAGATTGATTGCTTCTTTTTTGGTGGGGGCCCAAACCAACCAGTCATTTCAGTCACAGTCGTGTGGCAGACCCTGTCGTTGAAATGATGTGTTCATTAAAGTGTGCATGTCCTGTTTATACAACATAAGGGTGGGTGGGAGGGCCCAAGGACAATTCCATCTTGCACCTCTTTTTTCTTTCATTTTTTTTTGCATCATGTGCTGCTAGCTTAGCCATCCAGCGACCTTGGTGCACCTCTTTTTTTCTTTGCATCATGTGCTGTTTGGGGACTATTTTTTAAATCTGCCATCCTGTCTGACACTGCAGTGCCGCTCCTAGATGGGCCAGGTGTTTGTGTCGGCCACTTGGGTCGCTTAGCTTAGTCATCCAGCGACCTCGGTGCAAATTTTAGGACTAAAAATAATATTGTGAGGTGTGAAGTGTTTAGAATAGACTGGAAATGAGTGGAAATTATGGTTATTGAGGTTAATAATACTATGGGATCAAAATGACCCCCAAATTCTATGATTTAAGCTGTTTTTGAGGTTTTTTTTGTAAAAAAACACCCGAATCCAAAACACACCCGAATCCGACAAAAAATTTCTGGGAGGTTTTGCCAAGACGCGTCCGAATCCAAAACACGGCCGCGGAACCGAAACCAAAACCAAAACACAAAACCCGAAAAATTTCCGGTGCACATCACTAGTAAAAAGTAGCATGAAAAGAAGCTCAGCACTACTAGATCACACCACAGCATGACTAGAACTGGCTGTTTAATGTGCATGGAAGCTAGATGTATGTGGACACATCTGTATGCTAAACTTGTAAATCAAGTCCTTCATTTGCTTTGCCAGGATCCAAAGGTTGTCAATATCTTGAATTGGATCACTACATTTTGGTGACCACACTTGCTCTTAGGTTTAAGTTGTATCTCATGTCTTTCTTTCCAACTGACTCAGATTTTAAGAGATGCAAAGAGTTCCTGGTAAGCAATAATAAAAATAATAATTTTATTTATATACCGTAATGCTTTTCTCCTCCAGGACTCAAAGTTGCTTTACATACATAAAAAAAAACTTAATCCAAAGGCTTTAGAATTACAGCAAGTTGCAAAACATACAGAAATGGTAAAGAACAATTAAACCTACAGAGCACAATAAGCATTATTGGGGGTTGGTGCAGGTATTTAGATAATAACTTCCCCAGGTTATAGATTCCACCCATGAAAGGTACCAGGTAAGGCAGCCTTCTTGGGAGCACTTTGTAGGATTACCATGGGTGGAATAGGTCATGCCCAGAAGAGATGACCCAAAATTGGTGGTTGTAGTGTCCTAAAGCTAGGAGTAGGGTACCAACATACATTGGAGGTATAGCCTATATGCATATAATACAAATTGCAAAAAGTCTCTTGAGGAGTTACCAAACTGCATCATTTCAGAGATCAGGAGTGGATCGGGAAGGGTGGGCTGCAGGCAGGAGCGGGGATCCTGGGCAGGCACAATTCAGAGGTACTGTAAGGTGGAATTGGAGTGCCAAGCAGAAGGTCACAGACAGCCTTGGGAATCCAAAGCCTAATGACTTAATGTGGGCTCCAAGATGGGTCTGTCTGCCAATGCGGGGGGGGGGGGGGGGGGGCTGGTGCTGAGGGAGATGACCGCTGCATCAGGATCTGCTTACTGGGTGTCCTTTCTGGAATATGCCCTATCCAGGCTGCCTGGTGTCCTCTCCAGTCATGTCCTCTCTAGGGGGTATATTTAGTAAGGGTCAATTTTGTTTGTTTTTGTTTGATTTTAGATCAATGTTGAATCAATTTTAATCGATGTTGGGTTTCCAGGGTTAAAACACACATTTACTGGCAGATGATTTTTTTATATTCATTTTGAAATGTTAGTACAGTGCATCCGGAAAGTATTCACAGCGCTTCACTTTTTCCTCATTTTGTTATGTTACAGCCTTATTCCAAAATGGAATAAAAAAAACATTTCCTCAAAATTCTACACACAATACCCTATAATGACATTGTGAAAAAGATTTTTTGAGATTTTTGCAAATTTATTAAAAATAACAAACTAAGAAATCACATGTACATAAGTATTCACAGCCTTTCCTCGATACTTTGTTGATGCACCTATGGCAGCAATTACAGCCTCAAGTCTTTTTGAATTTGATGCCACAAGCTTGGCACACCTATCTTTGGGCAGTTTCGCCCATTCCTCTTTGCAGCAACTCTCAAGCTCCATCAGGTTGAATGGGAAGCGTTGGTGCACAGACATTTTCAGATCTCTCCAGAGATGTTCAGTCGGATTCAAGTCTGGGCTCTGGCTGGGCCGCTCAAGGACTTTCACAGAGTTGTCCTTAAGCCACTCCTTTGATATCTTAGCTGTGTGCTTAGTGGTGTTGTCCTGCTGAAAGATGAACCGTTGCCTCAATCTGAGTTCAAGAGCGCTCTGGAGCAGGTTATCATCGTGGATGTCTCTGTACATTGCTGCATTCATCCTTCCCTCTATCCCGACTAGTCTCCCAGGTCCTGCCACTGAAAAACATCCCCACAGCATAATGCGGCCACCACCATGCTTCACTGTAGGGATGGTATTGGCCTGGTGATGCACGGTGCCTGGTTTCCTCCAAACATGACACCTGGCATTCACACCAAAGAGTTCAATCTTTGTCTCATCAGACCAGAGAATTTTGTTTCTCATGGTCTGAGAGTCCTTCAGGTGCATTTTGGCAAACTCCAGCCAGGATAAAATGTGCTTTTAACTAAGGAGTAGCTTCTGTCTGGCCACTCTACCATACAGGCCTGATTGGTGGGTTGCTGCAGAGATGGTTGTCCTACTGGAAGGTTCTCCTCTCTCCACAGAGGAATGATGTAGCTCTGACAGAGTGACCATCGGGATCTTGATCACCTCCCTAACTAGGGCCCTTCTCCCCCGATTGCTCAGTTTAGACAGCCGGCCAGCTCTAGGAAGATTCCTAGTGGTTCCTAACTTATTTCATTTATGGATGATGGAGACCGCTGTCCTCATTGGGACCTTCAAAGCAGCAGATATTTTTCTGTACCCTTCCCCAGATTTGTGCCTCGAGACAATCCTGTCTCAGAGGTCTACAGACAATTCTTTTGACTTCATGCTTGGTTTGTGCTCAGACATGCACTGTCAAGTGTGGAACCTTATATAGACAGGTTTGTGCCTTTCCAAATCATATCCAATCTACTGTATTTACCACAGGTGGATTCCAATTAAGCTGCAGGAACATCTCAAGGATGATCAGTGGAAACAGGATGCACATGAGCTCAGTTTTGAGCTTCATGGCAAAGGCTGTGAATACTTATGCACATGGGATTTCTTAGTTTTTTATTTTTAATACATCTGCAAAAATCTCAAAAAACTTTTTTCACATTGTCATTATGAGGTATTGTGTGTAGAATTTTGACGTAAAAAAATAATTTATTCCATTTTGGAATAAGGCTGTAACATAACAAAATGTGGAAAAAGTGCAGCGCTGTGAATACTTTCCGGATGCACTGTAAATGTGTGTTTTAACCCTGGAATTCCAACATCGATTAAAATTGATTTAACATCAATCTAAAATCAAACAAAAACAAAATCGACCTTAAGTAAATATACCCCCAGACCACATCTCAGGGTAGCAGCGGGCAGTGCCAGGTCTCTGGCAGGGGCTCACAATGCTTTAGGTGGCAGGCAACTCCAGTTGGTGGTGCCGAGGCTGCAAATGGTGTGGTGCTCCAGCAGTTGCAACAGATGTAAGCAGTGATGCTCCAGTCGGCGGGCAGCTGCAGGTAAAGTGGTGAGGCCATACTTAAGTGGTACTCCGGCAGTGGTGGTGGATGGATGCAAGGTGATTGTGAATTGTGGGGCCAGGCATGGGAGCTCTTTGAGCATGTGTCCATCCCCAGCAACCACCAAAAGTCAACAGTATAACCAATAAGTTGTCAGCTCAATTGGTACATTACACAATGATGTCACATCCTTCAGTTTCTCTGGCAACTGCTGCTGCCAGGAAAAACTGAGCTTTCCCAAAAGATGCACTGGTGAGGCAGATGAGTCAACACAACATTTTGACATCTGGTTGGATCTAAAATAATTGACACCTCTACCGTAATTCCATCTGATATGGTCACCATCCATAGAATAGTGGAGTATTATTTTAATGACAGCATACAAATAGGCATCTTAGTTCATCCCTTTGACTACTGGAAGAAAAAAAGGCAGTTTGTAGGCCCTTGTACAAACTTACTTTGCCTTACTTCTGTTGCCCTCCTTTTACTGTATACTTGGCAAGAGCTTTCAGCACAGCCAGGAACCGTGCCATCTATCAGCGTAAGAGACTACTTTACTTCCTCAAAAAAGATGATGTTCATGAAAATAAACTACAAATTCCACGAAGAAAACCTTTATTACATCAAAGTATAGAGACTTCTGTAATGCATTAATATTGTGTGAAGATGATATAAACACTGATGAGGTTGAGGATGATAATGATGATGACATCTTGCCACTGTAGATCATTGACAGCACTGTTACCTTAGCTGCCTTAATCCCATAATTGTCAACAACATGTTAGTTGCCTTAAACGCATTGGTAGCTTGTTTTGTGGAGGCCTAAACAAACCATGCACTTTAGCCACAAATGTGGCAGTCTCTGCCACTAAAGTGCTTGTTTTGTTAAACTGACAATTCCGTCTTGCACCACCTTTCTTTTCTGACACTGCTGTGTGGCAATATTTCATAGATGTGCTGTAAACTAATGTGTGTTTGTGCTGCTGCTCTGTCACTAATCAGCCAGCTCGCTGCAGATTTTGCCCAATTTTGGTGAAAACAATATTATGAGCTGTGAGGTGATCAAAATTGACTGTAAATGACAAGAAATGAATGGCATTAATAATACTGTAGGAACAATAAAAGGCACAAATTATGTGATTTTAGCTGTTTTTATCAAGAGTCAAAAAATATACAGATCCAAAACCAAAACACGTGAAGGTGGTTTTGGCAAAACCAAATCCCAATGAGGAATTACAACCAAAACCAAAACACGGGTGCATACAGGGACACTGACAGCTATACTGGGCCCAGGTAATGGGGGGCATGGCCACTGCATGGAGGTGTGTCCACCCCCCCTTCTTAGTAAATTTAAAAAAAGTACAGTAGTTTTTGTTGAGGCCGCACAGATCGGACTGGGGGGCACCAGCATGAAGACTGATGGGTGTCACATACTGGCGGCGGACACGATTATTAACCACTCCATCACATATCACGCAGGGAGAGAGAGGAGTTAATTCCTTTGAAGCTGCCTCTCTCCCCAGCGCAGCACACAATCACCATGTGTGCTGGGCTGGGGGGAGAGGCTATTGGAGAGGCAGTCAGCCCTCTCTCTCCCTGCACCATAGTGCTGCCAGTGTCTACAATGGGGGGTGACGGGCATTGGGATCCATGCCTCCTACTCCCAGGCCCTTCCAACAGGCCCAAGCAAAATGTACCCACTCACACACACACACACACCCCATCCCCCAATTGGAGCCACTGGGGACCCAGCTCTAATAGCAAGAGTTTAGATCTTTACAGATTGAATTATATTTCAGCTGTGTAATCAAGTATTTGTCATTCTACCTGGTACATTGGCGTCCTGGGAAGAGAATTGTCTATAGAACACTGTACAGTATATTGTAAATTCTCTGTTTGACTTTAAACATTCCAGTCTCCTGTGATTCTACACAGTACATTGAATACACGTTTTTCCTCACTAAGCTAATTTAAAATATGAGCACATTAGATTCCAACTCATGTCTTGAGGTTTCTTTATAGTTTCTCTCATAACAAAGAAACATGTAAACATGTACTTTTCTTACAAAACTGCATATCGTGCCTAATGTCCAGGGACACTACAAGTTTCTAAAGATTCTGTTTTACTCTATGTTGTGTATAGAGTTAGTTAGAATATATTGAGCGTACGAGTTTAGATTGTAATGAATTTGAAGTTCATGTTTATGTGAGAAGTGGATTGTGTGTGGAATCAATGCACTGAACAACAACTTTGTCCAAAGAGATTCAATTAACATGTAACAAACAATACAACATTCAGTGTGTTTTAAAGCCATAATTAGAAATACTAGTATTGATAGACTGTTAGTAAGAACCATCATTATTTATTATACAGCTAGTAGCAATAAAGGCCACTGTTTCCTGCACTTAACAATTTCTTTTAGGCATAGGTGAAGAGAGGAGAGGGCCCGTGTGTAGCCTCCATGTGGGCACCCTCCTCTCTGGCAATGACTGTGGCGCTGTATACTCTGGCTTTGTCCCAGAGTCTACTGCTCGTGTGCAGGTCTCTGTGAAAATGACGCCTAGGCCTGTTCCTGGGGATACATCTACTGCTTATGCGCAAATCACCAGGAAAATGGTCATATGTAAGCTTAGATCAGGGGCGTATCTACCCCCCCCCCCCCCCCCAGCCAGGATGGCACTCGCCAGGGGCACCAGCTGAGGAGGGGTGCTGCCCGGCGTTGCCACCTGCAGCCATGAAGAAGAATTGCATAGTAGGTGTGGTACCTATTGTGCCTCCTTGGGTAGTTGTTGGACAGGAGACACGCACTGAAGCTACTCACTGTTAATAGCACTAGTGTCTAGCACTGCACTACAGCTATAAATAAACTACAGCTCCAGCAGCCATTGCTGCTTGGAGCTCCCAGCAGCAAGGGCTGATGGGAGCTGTAGTTTATTTATAGTTGTAGTGCGGTGCCAGACACTGGCGCTATTAACAGTGAGTATCTGCAGTGATATCCATCCCGTCTGATCCCAGCCATCCACTGTCAGAAACCAGGCCACGGTGCTCGAGGTGGGAGCAGCAGCTCATGCAGGTCCAGATGAGTGAGAAGCGGATGCAAGAAGCCAAATGTAACCCACCCTCTCAAGGGAAGGGAAGGGGGAGATGTAGAGCGAAGCGCACTGCACTGAGGGGGTGGCATGAGGAGGAGCACACTGCACGGGGGGGGGTGATATAAAGAAGAGCACGCTGCACAGGGTTGGGGAAGGATGTAGAGAGGAGCAGGAGTAGATTGCAATGGGGGAGGAGATATTAAGAGAAGCATACTCCATAGTGAGGGGATATAAAGAAGAGCACACTGCGCAGGGGAGATACCTGTATAGAGAGGAGCACACTGCACAAGGGAGGGGAGATGTAGAGAGGAGCACACTGCACTGGGGAAGGGGGATATAAAGACAATGCACTCTGCAAGGGAGGGTATATAAAAAGGAGAACACTGCATGGGGGAAGATAAAGAGAGGAGCAGACTGCAATGGGTTGGGAAAGATATAGAAAAGATCACATTGCATGATATGAAGAGCACACTGCACGTTATAAAGAGGAGCACATGCATGGGGGCGATATAAAGAGGAGCACACTGCACGGAGGTGGGATATAGAGACGAGAACACTGCCCAGTGATGGGGAGCATACAGGGAACAGAACACTGCCAGTGATTGGGGTGGGTGGTATAGAGAAGTTCCCTGTGACTAGGATTGGTGTAGAGTAGAACATACTGCCCTGTGATGGGGGGGAAGGGGGTGTACAGAAGAGCACATAGGTGCCGATTTTTGTTTTTGCTGGTGGGTGCTCGGCGAGAGCGGGAATGAACGGGCGGTCGTGGCAGTGACTAATGCCCATTACACATTATGCAACACACAGTAATGCCCATTACGCAATATGCCACACACTAACATCAATTACATATTATCCCACAGACAGTTATGGCCCTGACACCATTTTATGCCCCACACACAATAATGCCCCTTACAAATTATTCTTCTAATTACTTTGCCTGTTGTCAGGGGTTTCATGCTCTGGGGGGGGGGGGGGCTTCTGCGCGTTTCCAGTGGTCTTCAGCACGTTGCCAGGGGTTTCATGCGCATTGTCAGGGGTCTCCTGTGCATTGCCTGGGTTTCATGTGCGTTGCCAGGGGCTTAATGCATGTTTCCAGGGGTCTCCTTCACATTGCCAGCAAAGTATGGGAGGGTGGGTGCAGGTGGGCATCACTAAGTATACTGTGCTGCTAGCCCAGGGACAAATGCAGGATTTTCCTGGGGGGTTTCTGTACATGATTGTTAGGAGTAAATGCAGGTTTTGTAGGGGAGGGTTGGTGGGTGAGTTTCATACACGTTACATTGAACACATACACATACACACTCAAACTCACACATACACGTACACACACATAGAACACATACAAACACACACAAAGACAAACATATAACACACACAAACACATAGAACACACAAACACATAGAACACACACACAAAGACACACATATAACACATACCCACAAACACAAAGAACACACACATAGAGCACAGACACACCTACATATACAGTATACAGTACCCGTCTCCCCGCCCCCCCCCCCCTCCCCGTGTGCTCAGCCCGCTCAGCCCCCGCAGCCCCCTCAATGGATTGAGATGCGCTGGGGGCTGCGGAAGGGCTTCCGTGCATTGCATGTAAAAATAAACTTAAAATGCCCGCCGCCAGGGAGACAAGAGCTAGATGTCAAATGTGACCTCTAGCATTTGTCTCCTCCTTGGTGGTGGCCATTTTTGGTAGGTCTTTTTACATTGAAATGTACGGAAACCCTTCTGCAGCCCCCAGCGCATCTCAATCCACTGCGGGGGCTGCGGCGGGGGCTAGATTTAGTGGGTGACTGGTTCTGTGGGTGCTCCTCGATGTCCGTGGGTGCTCGGACCCGGGAACTGGCACTCACTGACCCCATTGCCCCCCATAAATATAAAGTGGGTATGATCGCTGTTTTTGCCCATTTCACTTTGGGCTATTCAAGGATACTCCATTTTAAGTGGCATTCATTTACATGCCAAAACCAGGTTGATTTTGATGAGTACTGGCGCCCAAGATGGCTGCCTCACCTTTTGTATGCTCCTGATCATCTCCATAAAACAGCTTAAATTCACCACAACTGACCTATGAATCATCATAAATATCCAAGGACTTATCTTGAACTTGTACTACTCTACGCGGACATTTCATCAAAACCAACGGATTGCATTCCTGCGCTGAGATACACACTGGATTGAATCCTGGACTGAATCCTCTGCATATCTCCACTGAGAAATCCTTCAGTTTAGCAGCTGCTGTACTCTGCATTGGACATTACCCAGATAAGGTACTGTGGATTACAACCTAACTTTGGCTACATCCAGCCCCTCACTTAGACATCATCCACCTCTGTTCTCTGAGCTACAAATAACTGACTTATTGCATTAATCTACTAATATCAGTATATTCAGGCTCTGAATTGCTGAAGGCTCACTGTTTAAAATCAGGATCCATTTCCAGGACATGTTATCACTTCTACCCCCACAAAAAAAAAAAAATCTACTTCAAAGGCCTCTCACACTGAGACTTTTCACACCTACACAGTAGGAATTGGCTTCTAACACCTTTCCAAAAGGCTGCCTATCCTAGGATAATTGACTAAATCCGCAGTTATTTTATTTATTACTTGCTTCAAATATACACAATAGGTTATAGCAATAACTTTGTTCATAATCCCATTATAATTTTTGATCACATACCGAATTGGGGGAAAACAAAACACAAAAAGGAAAAACAAAAAAACAAAAAACAAACACTGCTTTCTCTCCCTCTCTCATCATCATATGCAGTTCAAATTTATAGTAATCTGTCATTGATGACCAAATGTATACGTATTGCTCCAGCTTCATTCTTTCACTCCGCCCACCACGCTCTGCAGTTCCTATCACACCATCACAGGCTTCTATTCTCCAATCCCTTGGCATTTTAAAAAGAAAACACAGGCGCATTCGTGGGAAGCGAGCAGGCCGGAAATGTATTTCCCCCGGTAACCATCTAAGTCCTTTGACCACCTGCTCACCCCCATACTCAAAGAACAATCAAATAGAAGTGATACCCAAAAGACGGCCCTGTGTTTGGAAGGACAGAACTGTCTACTCTCACTTTGTGACCCCCATACCCAGAGCTCCTGCACATAACATAAAGAAAACTGAAGGCCCTCTGGTATGCCCAATCAGGTCAGTCCTTTGTAATGCCAGATCTATAAGAAACAAGACTGCAACAATTGCTGACCTTATTGAATCTGCAGATCTAGCCTGTATTACAGAGACCTGGCTAGATGAAAATGCAGCACCTATATTGGAGGCTGCAGTCCCAACAAACTACTCTGTCATCCACAACCCAAGACTGGACCGCAGGGGTGGCGGTGTGGCTATCTGCTTCAAAAAAGAACTTAAACTTAGGGTCCACCCTATTGAAACTACTCGCTCATTTGAGTGCATTGCTGCCCGGAGTTCAACAGGATTAGGTTTCAGACTACTTCTTATTTACCGGCCACCTGGAGATGGAAAGATATTTCTACAAGAAATTGCAGACACTGTTGCTGGCCTGGTTCTGGAACATCAAAGATGGCTCATCCTCGGGGATTTCAATGCATGGGTGGATGATGAGCTCTCACGCCTTGGCCAAGACCTCCTGTGCACAATGAATGGTCTGGGCTTCACACAGGTCATTCCCTCTGCCACACATAAAAGTGGTCACACTCTCGACCTCGTCTTTCAGATTGGATTAGAGGTCACTGACCTAAAAATAAACCCAGTCATCTGGTCAGACCACTACTCCCTCTGGTTCTCAGTTGCAACCCCTCAAATAAGATCTCTGCCCGTGGAGTTGACCAGGTATCGTCCAAGGAGGGGTATGACTCCCCAGGCTCTTGCAGCAAATCTGGATCTCTCTGCTATACAGGGTGCCTGTGAAGATCCCTGTTCCCTAGTCCGTTATTATAATAGGGATGTTATGGCTGCAATTGATATTATCGCCCCTGTGCGTTTAAGACCTCGTAAACCACAACGTCAAGCTCCATGGTTCGACAACAGTGTTAGTGAGCTCAAGAAAAGGGGGCGTAGACTGGAAAGACGATGGAGGAAGACTAACCTAGTGGATGACAAAATAAAACTAATAAAGCATAACGAAGAATATCAATCGACAATCACTCGTAAGAAAGCACAGTTCCTGTCAAATGAGATCACAGCAGCAAACAATAGGCCAGCTCAACTTTTCCGCACAGTGGAGATGCTTTGCAAGCCAGCATGCCTGCAGACTGATGAGACCCTCTCCCAGGCAAGATGCAACGAGTTTGCAAACTTCTTTGCAGATAAAATATCCACCATCCGGGCTGGAATCTCCACAGTGCCATCAAAGGAGTGCCAAACTACAAAGCCCGCCAATATAAGCTACCTGCCTTCATGGACCAGCTTTGATCCAGTGGATGTAAAGGACACTGCTGAAATTGCTCGGATTTTGCGTCCCACCACCTGTGATCTGGACCCAGCCTCAACCAAGCTTCTAATAGGTTGTATGGATATAATTGGTCCTGTCTTTACAAAAATTGTTCAATGCTCTTTGCAGACAGGCATTTTTCCTGGACCCCTAAAGGAAGCAATTGTTAGACCGCTTCTTAAAAAACCTAATTTAGATCCCGACTGCATGACCAACTACAGACCGGTATCAAACCTTCCTTTCCTAGGAAAGGTTATTGAGAAAGTCGTTGCAAATCAACTGGAAACCCGCCTGACAACCCATGATATTTATGATCCATTTCAATCAGGATTCAGGAGAAGACATAGCACTGAAACAGCCCTGGTGTGTGTGTTAAATGATCTTCTGATGGCAAAAGACAGAGGTGACTGTTCAATATTAATCCTTCTGGATCTCTCGGCAGCATTTGATACCGTGGACCATGGGCTTCTGATTGAGCGACTGATACATTTCTGTGGTCTGGATGGCACAGTCCTAAGATGGTTCAAATCATTTCTCACAGGCAGGTCACAGAGAGTATCATCTGGATTATACTCATCACCACCAGTGTCATTGCCATGTGGTGTCCCACAAGGTTCTATACTATCCCCCATGCTTTTTGCAGTATACATGCTCCCATTGGGCGAAATAATCAGGCGCCATGGCCTGGTCTACCACTGCTATGCAGATGATACACAACTGTACTTGTCCTTTGCTCCGGGCACTGATAACCCAATAGCAACCCTTAATGGCTGTCTAGCTGAACTACAGGAGTGGATGAGCGCCAGCTGGCTGCGACTGAACCCGGATAAAACAGAGGTCCTTATGATACGACCGCAACATCAAAGGACAAGACTGCAGCATAGCCAACCAACTGGACTTACACTCGGGGATTCAGAATTACAGACCAGTGATCGTGTGCGGAATCTTGGCGTTGTCCTGGATGGTGGCTTGACACTTAAACATCAGATATCAGCCACAATCAAATCCTCATTCTTTCACCTGAGGAACATAGCCAGAATCAAGCACTTAATTCCCTCAGATGATATGCCAAAAGTCATACATGCATTTGTATCATCTCGTTTAGACTACTGTAATGCCCTCTACCTTGGTCTCCCAGCAAAAGAATTGCAGCGCTTACAGCTGGTGCAAAACACAGCTGCCAGGCTATTAACCAACCAGCCCCGTTCTAGCCACATAACACCCATCCTCTACTCCCTTCACTGGCTGCCTGTACGATGGCGAATCATCTTCAAGATTGGCTTACTGAGTTTCAAAGCATTACATGACCAAGGCCCAAGGTACCTCAAACAGCTTCTGACCCCATACTGCCCCACTCGATTACTGCGATCTGTAGATGAAGGACTTTAAGCAGTACCTAGAATCTACCGTAATTCATCTGGGGGTCGAGCTTTTAGTCATGCGGCTCCGACTCTATGGAACTCACTTCCCCGCACAGTGCGAGAGGCCCCAACTATAGAATCCTTCAAAAGTAGACTCAAGACTTTCCTGTTTACTCAAGCATTCCCATAATTGTCCCTTTTAGTATCTTCATGCTTCTGTATTTTATGAAAATGTACTTCATTATTTTCTGTACTATATTATGCTATGTATCTGTTAAGCGCCTTGAGTCCTATGGGAGAAAGAGCGCTATATAAATAAAATTATTATTAATTATTATTATTATTATTTAAATTATTGCCACTTAAAAAAAACAGGAGAATTTTACCAAAATCTCTTCAAAAATTTACTTCAATATAGGGTACCCCTAGAGAAACAGAATTATGGGAATAGAACAGTCAACTTTGTGACCAAGTAAAATGCATGTGCTAAAGACATTCAGAACATCGCCCTCTGGGAGTGTATCTTAGCTTAGCAGAATTGCGAATGAAAGATTAGCAGAATTGCGAATAAATAATTCTTAGCAGTTTCTGAGTAGCTCGAGACTTACTCCTACACTGCGATCAGCTCAGCCCGTTTCGTTCCTGGTTTGACGTCACAAGCACGCCCTGCGTTAGGCCAGCCACTCCCCCGTTATTCCAGACACTCCCGCGTTTTATCCTGGCACGCCTGAAATTTTCCGCACACTCCCAGAAAACGGTCAGTTTCCACCCAGAAACACCCACTTCCTGTCAGTCACACTCCGATCACTTCAACGATGAAAATTCTTCGTTCGGACGTGAGTAAATCTACTAAGTTTTGTGCTAAAATATTTAGCGCATGCTCGCTGCATACCATTCGCTTTTTTGCCTTAATCACTCCGTTGCGAAAATCTGCAATGAGCGAACAACTCAGAATGACCCCCATTATTAAGAAGAATAGTGGGATATTAAGAATGGATGATCTGTTGGAGCACAGAAAATTATTAGTGACAGAGTAACATTTCAGAAGTCGGACAATTTGAAGTGCAGGTTGGCACCTAGTAATTTTGAGAATAAACGAAATGAGAGTGAGAAGGAGTCACGGCTACAGGTGAGACCCAAGGGATTCTATAAGTGTGGTAATATTAAATGTGGCACACGTATCTTTGGGTGGTCTTCTGTATACCGGCGGTCGGGCTCCCAGCGCTCAGTATACCGACGCCGGGAGCCCGACAGCCGGCATACCGACACTTATTTTCCCTCGTGGGGGTCCACGACCCCCATAGAGGGAGAATAAAATAGTGTGGCGCGCATAGCGCGCCACTGTGCCCGTAGCGTGGCGAGCGCAGCGAGCCCGCAAGGGGCTCATTTGCGCTCGCCACACTGTCGGTAAGCCGGCGGTCGGGCTCCCGGCGCCGGTATGCTGGTCGCCGGGAGCCCGACCGCCGGCCAGCCGTAGTGAACCCGTATCTTTAGTATGAGAAAATAAATAGATTTTACATCCTTTGTAACCAAAGAGAAATTTCCTATAAAGGATTTTATTAATTGTGGTTCACGTTATGTCATCTATCTTCTGGAGTGTGGGTGCGGCTTGCAATATGTTGCCGCACGACAAGAAAATTACATATCTGATTGATGGAACATAAGAGGAATATATGTAATAGAATGAAAACACATTGTCTATCCTTTCATGTAGCTAATTGTAAGAAAGGGGGGTTAGAGAATATTAAAACGAAGGCCATTTAACAAATTAAGGTCACTAAGAGGGGAGGGGATCGTTATAATCTATTATGTAAGAGGGAAGTGTATAGGATATATCGCTTATGCACACTTCATCCACAGGGACTGAATTATATGGTCGAATTAAATAATATTTAAGAAGTCTGTGCTATATATGTGATAAATTTAAGATTAAAAATAAGAAATAAAAAATAACATTAATTGGTGCCTTTCAGTCCCCCAATGGGTATTGGTGATTGATTTTTATATATAGAGAAATCTATTTAGATTTTTGTTAGGATACATTATTGTATATTATGACTCTTTTAGACCGTTATAGAGAAATATGTCTGCTTATTAAGAGACCCCAATAATGATGGTCTCGGCGACATTCTGCCTGATCTAGTTTCATTAAAGGTATTGTTCCTTTAAGAAATTATAATAAGTATCGATTTATGGATATATTTGGTGTAAGTAAAGATAAAAATAGAGTTTACATAGTAATAGAGATTGGAACTTGATGAGACTTTATGGGCGGGATTCAATTCTTTTCACCCCTTTCCACACCTGTTCTGTTTCTTCCCTCAGGGGTGTGGTATCATTATTTCAGCTCACTACCACCGGAGTAGGGAGGCACCCAACCCTTTACACAGCTAAACCTGATCACTATGATTGCAATATGCGCAATAACGGAGATCATTTTAGAAAGGAAATTGGGCGTGATATATCATTTGAATCCCACCTTATATATTTTAATATATTGTGATTTGTTTTTAAAGTATGTATTATAGTTTATGGATAAACTGAGAAATTAATTTAGTTCTCAAAATATGGATATCCGGTGATTGAGATGCAAATGAAGCGCATAGGAAGACGCATGTGCCAAGGAGTGGCGGGAGTCAAATGAGCTGTCCCCGTCTATTTAAACTTGAGTGAGAGGAGTAGTGACTATTCTTCTGAGGAAGCCGCTGATTGTCTAAGGTGGAGAAACGCGTAAAGAGGAGAGAGAGATGCCTTGTGTTGCTGTGTCTTTATACATCTGGTCTGCCGGAGGGAGTTGCCATCCAGTGGGATGGAGGAGACTTCTCAGTATCCAGCTCAAGTGGAGTGGGTGAGATAAATGTGGAAGCTTGCCGCGAATGACCCACGTTACAATTTGGAGCACTCACCTGGGGACTTTTTTTCTATTTGAGAGCAACATTAAGTAAGGACATACCTTCTTTACAGGATCTCACTATTTAGGTGAGAAAGCCAAACATCATTGTGACGAGTGCAATCAAGTCACTATTCTTTCATCTACAATTAATTGACTGAGTATTGGACAATTAACGTCACTCCTAGTGTGAACGGGGAGCGTGTTGTGTCAATACATGGACTGAGTCACTTATGTGGATGGAAGATTGATACACTTGACTATCATAGTGTCTCTCAAATATTGACAGACTGGAATACGGAGATAAGCAACAATTGTTGCAAGAGTAGAAACATTAAAGAAATCAGCTGAACCTTTTTAACATTTAGTATCAATGGGGTTGTTTGCTGCTGACTGCAGGAAAGATTTTACTTATGTGTTAGTGAATTGTGTAAACACCGGCCGTGTGTAATGAATAATAAATATTTTTCTATTTAAAGTATTAAAGTATTATTATTTTATTCCTTTCTTGGACAGCAGCGCTCTGAATAGTTTTAGGTAATTTGGCTAGTCAATGATACTCTATTTTAAGTGGCAATCATTTACATGGCAAAACCAGGTTGATTTTGCCATTTAAATGATAGCCACTTAAAAAAACCAGGAGAATTTGACCAAAATCTCTCACTTTCTGATTCTCACACCCTATTACATGTCACCCCTTATGTGTTTTCACAAAAAAAAAAAAAACCTGGGGCTGATAGGACTGGTTATCATGGATTTTGCTTCACCTGCCCCAGGCAGGCAAAACAAAATCCCAGATAACGGCCAGCATCTGGGACAATTGAATAGCCCCAGGCAGGTTAATAAGCCATGGTAAATTACTGCAGCTATTTGAATACTGGCCACAGCGTGTAAGGACCACTACTGTGTGAGGGCTGTTTCTAGCCAGTTTGGCTCCAAGTGCGAGATTTAAAAATTTACCCCCCCATTGACATAAAATAAAATGCACCCCTTCCCAAAGACATAAAAAATACAAATTTGCGCGCGCTCCCAGCAAGAGGACGTGGCCTCACATAAAATGGGTGTGGTCTCACCGGAAAATACTACCTTATACCCCAGTTTTTTACCCTGGACCAACAGATCATGGCCACCACAGGGAAAAAATAAATTCACCATATTAAGCCCCACACAGTAATGTCCCCTGCACCATATTATGCCACACACCACAATGCCCTTGATACATTATGCCCTACAGTAAAGCTTCTAATTACTTTTAAATTACCTGTTCATTGCCAAGGGTTTCACGCGCTGTGTGTCATGCTGGTTGCCAGGGGTTTCATGCTCTGGGATCCATGCTGGTTGCCAGGGGTTTCATGCCCTGGGATCCATGCTAGTTCTCAGTTGTTTCATGCTCTGGGATGGGTGTCATGATCTTTGCCAGGGCTGTAAAATGCCAGTTGCCAGGGCTGTGTAAATTACACAACCCTGGCAACTGCCATTACACAGCCCTGGCAACTGCCATTACACAGCCCTGGCAACTGCCATTACACAGCCCTGGCAACTAGCATTATACAGCCCTGGCAACTGACATTACACAGTGTAATGTCAGTTGCAAGGGCTGTGTAATGCTAGTTGCCAGGGCTGTGTAGTGTTCTTTGGGGTGTTTACAGCACCTGCCTGGCCACCCGCCAGCATGTCCCTCCTCCCGCCCGCCCATTGCTCCTCCCACCCGGCATTTGCTCCTCTGTCCTCCTAGTGTCCTGGCTCCCCCACTTCCCTGTAATTACTACTCCACTCGGGGAGTGGAGTTTCGTGTAATGACATGTTTGTCTCATGGCGTCACAACGCAAATGCGTCATTACATGAAACTCTGCCCCCCAAGTGGAGTAGTGATAACAGAGAGGAGGGGGAGCACCAGGAGCCACCAAAGAGCCACAGAGGACACCCTGTGCGAAGGCACACCTCGCCCACCACAAGAAAGTGCTCTGACAGTGTGGCATAATGTGAATAAGGGGTACCACTGTGTAGTGTAGTGTTAATGAATGGCTCTAGTGTGTGGCATAGCATGCACAAGGGGTACTACTGTGTGGCATTATGAGTATAAGGGGTACTACTGTGTGGCATAATGTGTATAAGGGGTACTACTGTGTAGTTTTATGTTAATGAATAGTTCTAGTGCGTGGTGTAACATGTATAAGTGATACTACTGTGCCGCGTAATGTGAGTAAGGGGCACCACTGTGTGGTGTAACTTGAATTGGGGCGATTATGTCCACACCCCTTTTTCAGCACATGTACCTTCCCTATTTCAAATATGGGAGGGAGCCAGTACCTTACTTTGCCAGGGGCGCTTGGAGCCCTAGATAAACCCCTGGCTTAGATAGTTGATTTTTAACTTGGGTTCACACATGCATGGTGGAGAGAGATGAACAGGCGGTATCCCTTATCGCGACTAGGAATCACGATTCGGGAATCAGCGCCATCTGAAGATGGTTAAGGTTACCGCTGCAAAGCTCTAAAAATTTATTATTTTCGGAGCTTGATGAATTTCCTAGTGTGGGGAAAGCAGGCCAGTTTGGGACTGAAAAGTAATCAGGAAATATCCATCAAATCTTTATAATGAATAGCAGTTTTTTCAAAAGTAGGTGACAATGTTAATTTTCACATACTTTTGTGGAAATTAAGGGATAATGAATAGACTACTAACAGTACAAGAAACCAGATAGGGATCCAATATTTGGGAACTGGCACATCGGCAATTTGAACATCTATTTAGCTGCATATAATGTACCTTGTGCTCCCTTACTCTGGGCAGAATGTACCAACCTTAGTACAAGAAACTAGATAGGGATCCAATATTAGGGAAGTGGCACATCGGCAATTTGAACATCCATCTATTTAGCTGCATATACCGTACCTTGTGCTCCCTCACTCTGGGCAGTATGTACCAACCTTAGTACAAGAAACTAGATAGGGATCCAATATTAGGGAAGTGGCACATCGGCAATTTGAACATCCATCTATTTAGCTGCATATACCGTACCTTGTGCTCCCTCACTCTGGCAGTATGTACCAACCTTAGTACAAGAAACTAGATAGGGATCCAATATTAGGTTGGCACATCGGCAATTTGAACATCCATGTATTTAGTACCTTGTGCTCCCTCACTCTGGGTGGAATGTACCAACCTTTCGCAGAACATTCCACCACTTACCTCGCCGATACTAATCGCATAGGTACTAACATATGTGATTAGTATTGCAAAGGGCAGCACTCCTGATAAGAGTTGCCCTTTGCGATGGCAGCGGGTCCCTGGACTTTTGGATTTATGACCCTGTAGTCCATCCGCGCATGTGCAGAAGGACAAGGCAGCTGTGGGGGATGGAGGGAGGTATCCAATTGGATCCCTCTGACAGCACAGATGTGGAAGGAAGCCCATAGGTTTCTATAATGTAACATCAGCTTTTGTTGGCGGTACCCTCCGCACCATAGCCCCGGCACCTGACGCTTAGTACATACAAGTAATGCGGTAAAACCACAAAATTTGGGTTTTTACAGCATTTTCCCGTTAGTACATCCCACCCACTAACTGAAACTAACATCTCGGCTTCACTTCAGAAATTGAAAATCCAAATGAAGCTTCATTGCACAGGTTCGTCTTTTTAGATTAAAACACAAGTTGGACATATTTTCTCCCACAGCAAAGTTAATAAATATAGATGTGATGTGAGTATTCAAAAATGAAATTGCTTTGAAGATAAAATGGAGATTGAGTCAAATGTGCAAATAAGGACTAGCAAGACTGAAGCTTGAAGCAATAAAACAATGTCCAAACCAATTAATAATCTCCAGGTAGCTACCAAGCTAGGAAAATTCATTCCATTCACAGCCATAAAAATGTTTTTAAGACTCAGTGGTGTACATTTTTAATGGGACAGCTCAGCAGAAGAATTATTTTTCCCCCCTGTGCTATAAAGTTACTTGCCCACAGTATGGCGGTTTAACTTTTCTGTATGACTTTGCAAGTTGGTTCACAGCATTTTCTAACCATATTGTCCTATGAATACAACGGAGTACATTTATTAAAACTTCTAAAACAGAGAATCGGTGATGTTGCCCATAGCACCCAATCAGATGCTGTATATAATTTCTCTATTGCCTTTTAGAAAATGATAGACAGCATCCTATTGGTTGCTATGGGCAACAACACAAATTCTCTGTTTTAGAAGCTTTAGTACATTTACCCCAAAGGATCTACTTCTCTGAATTGAAAGCAAAGAAAAAATAGCAAATAACCATGTTGCACTTGAGGTGGAGCAGATTTAAAATGTGCAAAGAGATAAAAATTTGGGAGGGGCATGTCCAAATGTAATCTAAATTGCAGTGTAAAATAAAGCTGTTTAGTATTTATGGGCTACATGCAAAAGCAGCCAGTATTTACCCTGCATGCAAAATAATAAAAATATATACTGTATATATGTATTTACCCTGCTTGCACTACAGCATGGTTTTACCAGAAACAAAAGGCCTAATTCAGACCTGATCGCTGGGCAGCGATTTTTGCAGTCCTGCGATCAAATAGTCACCGCCCACTGGGGGAGTGTCCCTGAAAACTGACAGTTGCCACCCATAAACGCCTTCTTCCTGTCAGTCACCTTGCGATCACCCGTGCGATCGTTTTTTTCGCACCATCCCATCGCTATGCATTGATCCCCTTTGTTGCGATCCATCGCGCCTGCGCATTGTGGTGCATATGCATGCGCAGTTCGGACCTGATCGCAGGCTGTGAGAAAACGCAGCCTAGCGATCAGGTCTGAATTACCTCCAAAGTTAATTACCCTTTTTGATATGCTGTCAACTCAGAAGAAGCCCAAAGTATGTTTTGTTCAAATGATCTATGGTAGTATGAGATGAATATTGATTGAAGTACAAAATGCCCCCTACTTTTGGTAAGAGGCCGTATTTTAGCACATTCTCTAAAGTGGTGCTTTGATCCTGCATTATGGCAGCAGTAATATAACACTCTATGGCATATTTCAAGCTTAGGACAGTCTGATTTCTCAGCACTGAATGGATAAATTGGTGGAGTACCCCTCCAATGCGCGGTGCAGGCTGCCTAAAATGTGTGATTCAAATATGGGTGTTCCCACTCCCATTGAACAACAGAATAGCAAAGAAAATAGAATACACACTGTATGGGGCGCCAATAAGACAATGAATAGCACTATATGATAAAGGAAAAAATATGGATGGATACGTCCCTTAATAATTCTTGAATTCAGGCGTATAGGACGTTCTTTAGATTCCTCATACACAATAGGGTTTTTCGTAACAAGACCTTGAGTTTTATGGAAAATAATTTTTATTTGGATTCTGTTTTTATAAAATTTTTATGAAGCTTATTATGAAGGAATAAAACTGTGTTACACTAGATGTTCCTTATCTTTTTTTCACATGACATCGATGATTGAGGTCTTGTTACGAAAAACCCCATTGTGTATGAGGAATCTAAAGAACGTCCTATACGCCTGAATTCAAGAATTATTAAGGGACGTATCCATCCATATTTTTTCCTTTATCATATAGTGCTATTCATTGTCTTATTGGCACCCCATACAGTGTGTTTTCTGATTTCTCAGCACACATTGAGCACTGGACACAGTTTCTGCAGATAATAATGTACTACACTCCACAGCATACCGCCCAACTTTATAAGCTATAAATGCGGGACCTGGCTTGCACTCGAAAAAGGGGTGGGGCCACAGATGGAGGGGAAGCATCTTAGATGGAAAGGCAGGGCCTCGCTTCATGACCCTCCCATTATCTTTATTTTGGGGGGCATGCACAGCTCCACCTGAGCATCTGGACAGCGCCCGACCCACCTCCCCACACTGTTAGATGCCATGCACATGTGCATGGCATCTATTCAGTGATCACCAGCTGCTTTTGCTGATGTGTATTTAGTGACCACTGGAGAAAAATTGGATATGATAGTCTCCCTCTTTGCATTGGGAGTGGGACTATTCTGCTATTGCAGAAAGAAAGACAGCAAATCCAAAACTGTGGACACAATTTTCTTTCTAAAGGATTATATATTTAGCTTTAGGAAATAAAGATGCCTCTACACTTGCTGTGATTTTCATGACTAATTAGGTCATTTGTTTAGATAAATGGCAAAAATCGAAGCATGAAATTGGATTGAAGACAACTGATCTTGAGCAACATTTGATTGTAACCCATCAGATACAGGTTGGGGCAGGTCAAAACTTCAGTCAATGTTCATATCTGACCATGTACAGATGTGCCATCATTAAAGATGAGCGGGCTTGGTTTTCTGCAAATGTTATATCTGCCCCACGTGCAGTGCACATGGTTTTGCCCATTAGCTAACAAATTTGCTGCTGCGATCAGATCTGAATTATGCCCTGTGTCTACTCTCTTCAGTGCAGGATGAGCTGACCTATCTGTGTGTCCACTGTGTCCATACACTTCAGTGGCTGAGCTTAGCTGACCTAACTGTGGGGTTAATTCAGACCTGATCGCTGCTGTGCGTCTTCGCACAGTGGGCAATCAGGTCTGAACTGCGCGTGTGCCGGCACCGCAGTGCGCCAGTGCATGCCAGAGATGTGATCGGAATCTCTGACCAGCGATCACCTCTGCCTGATTGACAGGCAGAGGCGTTTGCTGGGCGGGAGGGGGCGGGCCGGCGGCATTCGGCCACCATTTTGGGGGTGCGGTCCAGGCAATGCAGGCGTGCCTGGACCGTTCGGGGGCGGGCTACAGTGGCTGCATGATGTCATACGCAGCTGCGGCAACCCGGAGAGCAAAGGGTAGCTCCCTGCCAGTGCACAGGAGCTACGCTGGAGGGAGCTACTTTTCAGGTACAAAAGCATTGCCGCCGTGCAATGCTTCTGTACCTGTGCGGGGGAGGGCCAGACATGCGGGGCAGACTAGCCCTGTGCTGGGCCTCCCCCCGCATGTCAGGGTGGCTGATCGTAGCCATCCAACAGCTACAATCAGGTCTGAATTAGCCCCTGTGTCCATTGTGTGCAGTGGATGAGCTGACCTATCTGTGTTCATTCCACACTGTGTCCATTCACTACAATGGCTGTGCTGACCTGACATATCTAAGTTCACTGTGTCCATAATACACTCCAGCGCTGCTTAGTGTTAATATTGGATGAGCTAGATTACATTACAGGCCTTTTGCAAGAATATTGTTTATATTTTTTTATAGTGCAGGAATTTAGTTACATCTATTGTCTAAATGTGTCACACTGGTGCTCTACTGTAATTTTGTAGGCTGCATCCCACTGCACCTTTGTTGGCACAATAAATATAAGCACCTTGCTGACATAATGAATATAAGTATCTTTGTTGACATAGTAATGTAAGCAATGTGACTCACTGCTTTTTCATTGAAAAAAGAAATTGCTCTTTTTTATAAAAGCTATGTGCACTGTATGCCACTGTGCCTTTGATGACATAATATATATATAAGCAGTGTGACTTGCCACTTTATGTTGTAATTTTCAAAAAAGTTAAAAAGAAGTTCTCTTTTATTTTGTACAACAGGTGTGTGTTGAGGTATGGCTAGCGATCAGCCAAGAGAAGAGCAGCAGCAGCAAATAACTACTAGCACTGCAGCTGCTGCTGGTTATGAGACTACTAAAGGTGGTCAGGGGGCAGAGAGATTAGGAAAGGGCATGTGAAATTGAATTCTTTCACAATGTTAAAAAAAGGTGCCACCTTAAAAAGTAAAAAATCAGTGCCCAAAAAGAAGAACACTAATCTCAAACTGTTTTCACAAATCCCTGAGGAGAGTCTACCCTTAGACTCTCATCAGGGATTTCTGAAAACACAGTTTGAGCCTTAGTGTTCTTTTTTTGCATAGCTAACATGAACACCCCTGTCCATGTTAGCTATGTGTGAGTCTGACATTTCTCACACTGTCCTCATAGAGAAGCCTCTTTTGCCTATATCCACCCTTTCTGCACTATCTGCATATGCGCAGAGCCGTACAAGTAAAGATGGTGATGAGAACATAATAGAAATTAAGGATGCAAGTATGGGAGTGGAACAGGTTGAGGGGTTATTTGTGTACTGCTGCTATCTGACACTAATGAGGAGGATGAGGATGTTGATGATGTTGTTTGTGTAAGCTAGCAACCAGTGCCAACAGTTCTTGCCTGTGCTAAAAAGAAAGCCGATGTGATGTCTGGGAATAAGACCAAAAAAGTCTCTCCTGGCGTGGGATTATTATTACCCAAATCCTGACAGTGTTTTTGAAGGTATATGCTCCATTTGTGAGTCCTAAGTTAGAAAAGGTAGGGACATTAACCATCTAGGCACCTCCTCTATGTTATGACATTTGCGGAGAGTACATGAAATTTATTTGACTAAATTATAATGTAATTAACACCCTCATCATCAACTTCCTCATTAGTGATCAGAGGTACAGTATTCCTTCCAAAAAATTAGTTTGTGGGGGCCCAAACAAGGCAAGCACTTCAGCTACAAAAGTAGCAGTCCCTGTCACTGAAGTTTTTGGTTTGTTAAACTGTGCATCTTTTTTAATATCCAACATATAAATGGGAGATGAAGGGCCCAAGGACAATACATTTTGCACCACTTTTCTTTTCATTATGGGCTGTATTTTTTGAGGGCATTGGTGAATGCCAATTTTGCATAGACAAACATTCTTATTGGTTATTTCTCCAACATTGTTAAGTTTTGCAATAAGAAATGTGCCTCGCATGTGTTCATTTTAATCAATCAATCAATCTTGTATTTTATGGCCTTTTTTCCCCTGCAAAATAGCCTCATAAATATTAATTTAAATTAATCAATCGATTAATCAATTATTTTTGTATTCTTCTTTTGTTGCCTTTTTGTCTTTTTGCAGGAGGCCCCACAAAGAATATTTAGACATTAACATCAGGCTCTGCCTTAATGGATCATACAGTTTGCCTACCACATGTGTCTTCAACCTGTGGCCCAGCTGTTGTGGAATTACACATCCCAGCATGCCCTGCCACAGTTTGCTGTTAACAGGGTGAAATTGGTACCCCTGCTGTCTTTGACTCAGCAGGTCTTCCTTGCCTCAATACACTGTTACAACTAGAATAAGAAAACAATAGCCAAACCAGTGAAGTACAAATATTTGACATAATTAAAGATAAGAAGGGTATCTTCAAGAAGAACTTAGAATTTTACCCTACTCAATATCAAAATGGAGGTATTGAAGCATTCTTCAATTTAACCTTGAATGACTTTAGAGCTTTGTGCCTAAAATCTAGATCTCAACTAAATAAAAAAGATAATTTACATCCCCAAGAGAGAATAGCCCTTAAGAATCTTATTAGGGATAAATCCATTATCATTAAAGCCGCCGATAAAGGAGGAGGGACGGTGGTCCAAAACACTGAGGACTACCTAATAGAGTCATATAGACAACTAAATAATCCTCTTTTTTATGCCCAAATTAGATCACACCCTACATTAATTTTTAAAAAAGAGCTAAAGGGATTTTTAGAGTCTATCTTAACAGATAGAGCAAAATTCAAGGCAGAATTCACGTTCTTATTTTGGTGGTCATTCCGAGTTGATCGCTCGATAGCAACTTTTTGCAGCCGTGCAAACGCATAGTCGCCGCCCACAGGGAAGTGTATTTTAGCTTTGCAAGTGTGCGAACGCTTGTGCAGCCGAGCAGTACAAAAACAGTTTGTGCAGTTTCTGAGTAGGTCGGAACTTACTCAGCTGCTGCGATCACTTCAGCCTGTCCGGTCCCGGAATTGACGTCAGACACCTGCCCTGCAAATGCTTGGACATGCCTGTGTTTTTCCAACCACTCCCTGAAAATGGTCAGTTGACACCCATGAATGCCTTCTTTCTGTCAATCTTCTTGCGATCGGCTGTGTGAATGGATTCTTAGTTAAATCCATCGCACAGCAATGATTCGCTTTGTACACATACGACGCGCCTGCACATTGCTGTGCATACGCATGTGCAGTAGTGACCTGATCGCTGTGCTGTGAAAAATGGCAGCATGCTATCAGGTTGGAATGACCCCCTTAGTACACACCCTGTAATACCCACCTACTATCTCCTTCCAAAGATTCACAAATCCCTTTACACACCACCTGGGCATCCCATTATTTCTGGTTTGGGTTCCCTCACTTCTAATTTATCTGCCTATAGTGATTATTATTTGCATCCTCACATTTAGACACTTAGGTCCTATATTAGAGATTCCACTCACTTTACTAATCTGATTAAAGATATAGAATGGAAAAGCAGTTATTTACTAATGACTTATGATGTGGAATCTCTATACACTAATATCACTCACGGTTTAGGTTTAGAGGCACTTGAGCTAATTTTAACCACAGACAAGTCACTTGACAATGGTAAGTGTCGGTTGATTCTAAATGCTGTCAATTTCATTATTACTTCACTTTTGACACTAAATTTAACTTGCAAGTCCTTGGTGTTGCCATGGGCACCAGGTTTGCCCCAAGTCTAGCTAACATCTATATGGGCCTCCTGGAAGACACATATGTGTGGGATGGCCCATATAGGATGAACCTGGTGCTGTATGGTCAATACATCGACGACATGTTCTTTATTTGGGATGGGGATACACACCAAGCCTCCCTTTTTTTAGCACACCTTTATACCAACACTTTTGGGTTATCCTTCACTAGTATTGTGCATGCTTCACAAATCACATTCTTGGATATTGCTCTTTCTATTGAAAATAATCCTATTATCACTACTACATTCTGAAAGGATGTAGATAAGAATAATTTTCTAAATTATCATAGTTGCCATCATTGCCCCTGGCTCAACAACATACCTAAAAGTCAATATCTCAGACTAAGATGCAACTGCTCAAATATTGAACAGCTTAAGACACAAGCATCTGAACTTACTGTAGCCTTTAGTGAACAAAGATATCCTGTAAATATTATAAATAGTGATGAGCGGGTTCAGTTCCTCGGAATCTGAACCCCCCTCCCCCCGAACTTCACCCATTTTACACGGTTCCGAGGCAGACTCGGATACTCCCGGCTTGCTCGGTTAACCCAAACGCGCCCGAACGTCATCATCCCGCTGTCGTATTCTCGCGAGATTCGTATTCTATATAAGGAGCCACGCGTTGCCGCCATTTTCACTCGTGCATTGGAGATGATAGGGAGAGGATGTGCAGCGTTCTCTCAGTTGTGTTCAGTGTGGTGCAAATATCTGTGCTCAGTGTTCTGCAAATATCTGTGCTCAGTGTGCTTGCAAATATCTGTGCTTAGTGTGCAGAAAATATCTACGTTCTCTGCCTGAAAAATGCTCCATATCTGTGCTCAGTGTGCTGCAAATATCTGTGCTCAGTGTGCTTTATTGTGGGGACTGGGGACCATAAGTATTATATAGTAGGAGGACAGTGCAAAGTTTTGCTGACCAGTGACCACCAGTATTATACATTCTCTGCCTGAAAAACACTCCATATCTATGCTGCATTGTAGTACATAGTAGGAGGACAGTGCAGAATTTTGCTGACCAGTGACCACCAGTATAATATCAGTACGGTACATTAGTCCACTGCTCTACCTACCTCTGTGTCGTCAAGTATACTTTCCATCCATACCTGTGGTGCATTTTAGTTGTTGTGCGCAGTATATATGGTAGGAGGACAGTGCATAATTTTGCTGACCACCAGTATATAATATATAGCAGTACGGTAGAGTAGGCCACTGCTCTACCTACCTCTGTGTCATCAAGTATACTATCCATCCATACCTGTGGTGCATTTTAGTTGTTGTGTGCAGTATATATAGTAGGAGGACAGTGCATAATTTTGCTGACCACCAGTATATAATATATAGTAGCACGGTACAGTAGGCCACTGCTCTACCTACCTCTTTGTCGTCAAGTATACTATCCATCCATACCTGTGGTGCATTTTAATTGTTGTGTGCAGTATATATAGTAGGAGGACAGTGCATAATTTTGCTGACCACCAGTATATAATATATAGCAGTACGGTACAGTAGGCCACTTCTCTACCTACCTCTGTGTCGTCAAGTATACTATCCATCCATACCTGTGGTGCATTTTAGTTGTTGTGTGCAGTATATAAGGTAGGAGGACAGTGCATAATTTTGCTGACCACCAGTATATAATATATAGCAGCATGGTACAGTAGGCCACTGCTCTACCTACCTCTGTGTCGTCAAGTATACTATCCATCCATACCTGTTGTGCATTTTAAATGTTGTGCGCAGTATATATAGTAGGAGGAGAGTGCATAATTTTGCTGACCACCAGTATATAATATATAGCAGTACGGTACAGTAGGCCACTGCTCTACCTACCTCTGTGTCGTCAAGTATACTATCCATCCATACCTGTGGAGCATTTTAGTTGTTGTGCGCAGTATATATAGTAGGAGGACAGTGCATAATTTTGCTGACCACCAGTATATAATATATAGCAGTACGGTACAGTAGGCCACTGCTCTACCTACCTCTGTGTCGTCAAGTATACTATCCATCCATTCCTGTGGTGCATTTTAGTTGTTGTGCGCAGTATATATAGTAGGAGGACAGTGCATAATTTTGCTGACCACCAGTATATAATATATAGCAGTACGGTACAGTAGGCCACTGCTCTACCTACCTCTGTGTTGTTAAGTATACTATCCATCCATACCTGTGGTGCATTTTAGTTGTTGTGTGCAGTATATATAGTAGGAGGACAATGCATAATTTTGCTGACCACCAGTATATAATATATAGCAGCACGGTAGAGTAGGCCATTGCTCTACCTACCTCTGTGTCGTCAAGTATACTATCCATCCATACCTGTGGTGCATTTTAGTTGTTGTGCGCAGTATATATAGTAGGAGGACAGTGCATAATTTTGCTGACCACCAGTATAAATATATAGCAGTACGGTACAGTAGGCCACTGCTCTACCTACCTCTGTGTCATCAAGTATACTATCCATCCATACCTGTGGTGCATTTTAGTTGTTGTGTGCAGTATATATAGTAGGAGGACAGTGCATAATTTTGCTGACCACCAGTATATAATATATAGCAGTACGGTAGAGTAGACCACTGCTCTACCTACCTCTGTGTCGTCGAGTATACTATCCATCCATACCTGTGGTGCATTTTAGTTGTTGTGCGCAGTATATATAGTAGGAGGACAGTGCATAATTTTGCTGACCACCAGTATATAATATATAGCAGTACGGTACAGTAGGCCACTGCTCTACCTACCTCTGTGTTGTCAAGTATACTATCCATCCATACCTGTGGTGCATTTTAGTTGTTGTGCGCAGTATATATAGTAGGAGGACAGTGCATAATTTTGCTGACCACCAGTATATAATATATAATATAACATATAGCAGTACGGTACAGTAGGCCATTGCTATTGATATATTACTGGCATATAATTCCACACATTAAAAAATGGAGAACAAAAATGTGGAGGGTAAAATAGGGAAATATCAAGATCCACTTCCACCTCGTGCTGAAGCTGCTGCCACTAGTCATGGCCGAGACGATATAATGCCATCAACGTCGTCTGCCAAGGCCGATGCCCAATGTCATAGTAGAGAGCATGTAAAATCCAAAAAACAAAAGTTCAGTAAAATGACCCAAAAATCTAAATTAAAAGTGTTTGAGGAGAAGCGTAAACTTGCCAATATGCCATTTACGACATGGAGAGGCAAGGAACGGCTGAGGCCCTCTCCTATGTTCCTCATGACTAGTGGGTCAGCATTATATGAGGATGGAAGCACTCATCCTCCAACTAGAAAAATGAAAAGACTTAAGCTGGCAAAAGCACAGCAAAGAACTGTGTGTTCTTCTAAATCACAAATCCCTAAGGAGAGTCCAATTGTGTTGGTTGCGATGCCTGACCTTCCCAACACTGGACAGGAAGAGGTGGCGCCTTCAACCATTTGCACGCCCCCTGCAAGTGCTGGAAGGAGCACCCGCAGTACAGTTCCTGATAGTCAAATTGAAGATGTCACTGTTGAAGTACACCAGGATGAGGATATGGGTGTTGCTAGCGCTGAGGAGGAAATTGACAAGGAGGATTCTGATGGTGAGGTGGTTTGTTTAAGTCAGGCACCCGGGGAGACACCTGTTGTCCGTGGGACGAATATGGCCATTGACATGCCTGGTCAAATTACAAAAGAAAACACCTCGTCGGTGTGGAATTATTTTAACAGAAATGCGGACAACATTTGTCAAGCCGTGTGTTGCCTTTGTCAAGCTGTAATAAGTAGGGGTAAGGATGTTAACCACCTAGGAACATCCTCCCTTATACGTCACCTGGAGTACATTCATCAGAAGTCATTGACAAGTTCAAAAACTTTGGGTGACAGCGGAAGCAGTCCACTGCCAACTAAATCCCTTCCTCTTGTAACCAAGCTCCTGCAAACCACACCACCAACTCCCTCAGTGTCAATTTCCTCCTTAGACAGGAACGCCAATAGTCCTGCAGGCCATGTCACTGTCAAGTCTGACGAGTCCTCTCCTGCCTGGGATTCCTCCGATGCATCCTTGAGTGTAACGCCTACTGCTGCTGGCGCTGCTGTTGTTGCAGCTGGGAGTCGATCATCATCCCAGAGGGGAAGTCGGAAGACCACTTGTACTACTTCCAGTAAGCAATTGACTGTCCAATAGTCCTTTGCGAGGAAGATGAAATATCACAGCAGTCATCCTGCTGCAAAGCGGATAACTCAGGCCTTGGCATCCTGGGCGGTGTTAAACGTGTTTCCGGTATCCACCGTTAATTCACAGGGAACTAGAATATTGCTTGAGGTTCTGTGTCCCCGGTACCAAATACCATCTAGGTTCCACTTCGCTAGGCAGGCGATACCGAGAATGTACACAGACGTCAGAAAAAGAGTCACCAGTGTCCTAAAAAATGCAGTTGTACCTAATGTCCACTTAACCACGGACATGTGGACAAGTGGACCAGGGCAGACTCAGGGCTGTATGACTGTGACAGCCCACTGGGTAGATGTATTGCCTCCCGCAGCAAGAACAGCAGCGGCGGAACCAGTAGCAGCATCTCGCAAACTCCAACTCGTTCCTAGGCAGGCTACGCTTTGTATCACCGCTTTTCAGAAGAGGCACACAGCTGACAACCTCTTACGGAAACTGAGGAACATCATCGCAGAATGGCTTACCCCAATTGGACTCTCCTGGGGATTTGTGACATCGGACAACGCCACCAATATTGTGCGTGCATTACATGTAGGCAAATTCCAGCACGTCCCATGTTTTGCACATACATTGAATTTGGTGGTGCAGAATTATTTAAAAAACGACAGGGGCGTGCAAGAGATGCTGTCGGTGGCCCGAAGAATTGCGGGACACTTTCGGCATTCAGCCACCGCGTGCCGAAGACTGGAGCACCAGCAAACACTCCTGAACCTGCCCGGCCATCATCTGAAGCAAGAGGTGGTAACGAGGTGAAATTCAACCCTCTATATGCTTCAGAGGATGGAGGAGCAGCAAAAGGCCATTCAAGCCTATACAGCTACCTACGATATAGGCAAAGGAGGGGGAATGCACCTGACTCAAGCGCAGTGGAGAATTATTTCAACGTTGTGCAAGGTTCTGCAACCCTTTGAACTTGCCACACGTGAAGTCAGTTCAGACACTGGGGCTGCGAAGAAAAGGCTAAGAATTCCGAGCCCATCCGCTGGCGGTGATGCAGGGCAGTCTGGAGCGAGTGCTGACATCTGGTCCGGACTGAAGGACCTGCCAATGATTACTGACATGTCGTCTACTGTCACTGCATATGATTCTGTCACCATTGAAAGAATGGTGGAGGATTATATGAGTGACCGCATCCTATTAGGCACATCAGACAGTCCGTACGTATACTGGTAGGAAAAAGAGGCAATTTGGAGGCCCTTGCACAAACTGGCTTTATTCTACCTAAGTTGCCCCCCTTCTAGAGTGTACTCCGAAAGAGTGTTTAGTGCAGCCGCTCACCTTGTCAGCAATCGGCGTACGAGTTTACTTCCAGAAAATGTGGAGAAGATGATGTTCATCAAAATGAATTATAATCAATTCCTCCATGGAGACATTCACCGGCAATTGCCTCCAGAAAGTACACAGGGACCTGAGATGGTGGATTCCAGTGGGGACGAATTAATAATCTGTGAGGAGGGGGATGTACACAGTGAAAGGGGTGAGGAATCAGACGATGAGGAGGAGGTGGACATCTTGCCTCGAAGAGCCAGTTTGTGCAAGGAGAGATTGATTGCTTCTTTTTTGGTGGGGGCCCAAACCAACCAGTCATTTCAGTCACAGTCGTGTGGCAGATCCTGTCGCTGAAATGATGGGTTTGTTAAAGTGTGCATGTCCTGTTTATACAACATAAGGGTGGGTGGGAGGGCCCAAGGACAGAGGCGTATCTAGCACGGGGCGAGCAGGGCACGTGCCCTGGGCGCTGTGGAAGCCCCAACAGAGGGGGCGCCACCGGCACGGCCCGCTCACCCCATGCAACAGGGATTCCGCCGACGCTACCTGCGGCGCTCTCCCTGTCTTCCCGGCTGCTGTGCCTGTCACACTGGACAGGCAGCGGCAGCCAGGAGCCTCCGCTCATCTCCCCCGGCCCTCCCCCTCTCTCCGTCTCCCTACACATTGTACTGTGCGCGATCGCGCGTGCGCGCGACGGTACGCACGCGCGCGCCTGCGCGGCTTCAGTGAGCGGGTTTAACAGCCAGGTGAGCGCGGAGTGGACTTTAGTTTTTTTTCTGTCGGGAGAGGGGGTTGCGGGACAGTGTGTGTGTGTGAGTGTGTGTTAATTGTGTGAGTGTGTTAATTGTGTGTGTGTGGGACAGTGTGAGTGTGTTAATTGTGTGAGTGTGTTAATTGTGCGTGTGTGGGACAGTGTGAGTGTGTTAATTGTGTGAGTGTGTTAATTGTGCGTGTGTGGGACAGTGTGTGTGTGTTAATTGTGTGTGTGGGACAGTGTGCGTGTGTGTGTGTTAATTGTATGTGTGTGTGTGACAGTGTGCGTGTGTGTTAATTGTGTGTGTGGGACAGTGTGCGTGTGTGTGTGTGTGAGACAGTGTGCGTGTGTGTGGGACAGTGCGTGTGTGTGTGTGTGTGTGTGTGAGACAGTGTGCGTGTTAATTGTGTGTGTGCGTGTGTGGGACAGTGTGCGTGTGTTAATTGTCCCGGCGGTGATTGGTGTCTGCAGTGTGCGCCCCCGTCCTCCTCCGCTGCTGCTGACAGGAGCGGTGTTGTGCGGCTCTCCCCCTGCTCCGCCGGCTCCGTCCTCCCGTCGTGGCCCTGCAGTGTGTGCCGGTCTCCCCAGCAGCAGCAGCAGGTTAGTCTCTCTCTCCTACCCCCCCCCCCTCTCTCTCTCTCTCTCTCTCTCTCTCTCTCTCCTCCTGTGGATTGAAGTTTGTAAGTATCATTTTCATTTTTACAGGTGCCCCTATTGGATTCTACTGGACAAGTGGACGTGACCGGCGTGGGATGTAGGTAAGTAATGTGTCTCTCATTTTTACAGGTGCCCCTATTGGATTCTACTGGACAAGTGGACGTGACCGGCGTGGGATGTAGGTAAGTAATCTGTCTCTCATTTTTACAGGTACCCCTATTGGATTCTACTGGAAGTGGACGTGACCGGCGTGGGATGTAGGTAAGTAATCTGTCTCTCATTTTTACAGATTCCCCTATTGGATTCTACTGGACAAGTGGACGTGACCGGCGTGGGATGTAGGTAAGTAATCTGTCTCTCATTTTTACAGGTGCCCCTATTGGATTCTACTGGACAAGTGGACGTGACCGGCGTGGGATGTAGGTAAGTAATGTGTCTCTCATTTTTATAGGTACCCCTATTGGATTCTACTGGACAAGTGGACGTGACCGGCGTGGGATGTAGGTAAGTAATCTGTCTCTCATTTTTACAGGTACCCCTATTGGATTCTACTGGACAAGTGGACGTGACCGGCGTGGGATGTAGGTAAGTAATCTGTCTCTCATTTTTACAGGTACCCCTATTGGATTCTACTGACAAGTGGACGTGACCGGCGTGGGATGTAGGTAAGTAATCTCTCTCTCATTTTTACAGGTACCCCTATTGGATTCTACTGACAAGTGGACGTGACCGGCGTGGGATGTAGGTAAGTAATCTGTCTCTCATTTTTACAGGTACCCCTATTGGATTCTACTGACAAGTGGACGTGACCGGCGTGGGATGTAGGTAAGTAATCAGTCTCTCATTTTTACAGGTGCCCCTATTGGATTCTACTGACAAGTGGACGTGACCGGCGTGGGATGTAGGTAAGTAATCTGTCTCTCATTTTTACAGGTACCCCTATTGGATTCTACTGACAAGTGGACGTGACCGGCGTGGGATGTAGGTAAGTAATCTGTCTCTCATTTTTACAGGTGCCCCTATTGGATTCTACTGACAAGTGGACGTGACCGGCGTGGGATGTAGGTAAGTAATCTGTCTCTCATTTTTACAGGTACCCCTATTGGATTCTACTGGACAAGTGGACATGACCGGCGTGGGATGTAGGTAAGTAATCTGTCTCTCATTTTTACAGATTCCCCTATTGGATTCTACTGACAAGTGGACGTGACCGGCGTGGGATGTAGGTAAGTAATCTCTCTCTCATTTTTACAGGTACCCCTATTGGATTCTACTGACAAGTGGACGTGACCGGCGTGGGATGTAGGTAAGTAATCTCTCTCTCATTTTTACAGGTACCCCTATTGGATTCTACTGGACAAGTGGACGTGACCGGCGTGGGATGTAGGTAAGTAATGTGTCTCTCATTTTTACAGCTACCCCTATTGGATTCTACTGGACAAGTGGACGTGACCGGCGTGGGATATAGGTAAGTATTTGTGAGTGTGTCAGTGTGTTTTAATAAATTTTTACTGTCACGGTGTGTGAGTTGTGTTTTTATTTGGGTATTTTTTCTGTTGTAGAACTACAGGTACCAGCGGGCCCGTTATTTCCCTGCATGTTGGTACTTGAGGTTCTCCAAGTACCAGCAAGCGGGGGAGGCTTTCTGGGCCTTGTAGTTCCACAACAAAAAACAATATTCTTTTTTACTTACATGGCTATCAGCCTCCCATCCACAGCCCACGGATGGGGGGGACAGCCTCGGGCTTCACCCCTGGCCCTTGGGTGCCTGGAGGGGGGGTGACCCCTTGATTTAAGGGGTCCCCACTCCTCCAGGGAACCCCGGCCAGTGGTGACTAGTTGGGGGGGTAATGCCATGGCCGCAGGGACCTACATAAATGTGTCCCCCGGCTGTGGCATTATGTCCCTGGCTAGTGGAGCCCGGTGCTGGTTTTAAAAATACGGGGGACCCCTACATCTTTTGTCCCCCGTATTTTTGGGACCAGGACCGGACTAAGAGCCCGATGCTGGTTGTCTAAATACGGGGAACCCCTGTCCAATTTTTTCCCAGTATTTAAACAACCAGGACCGGCTCAAAGAGCCCGAGGCTGGTTATACTTAGGAGGGGGGACCTCACGCAGTTTTTTTTGGACATTTTTAACCCATTCAGACCCTTCTCCATTAAGTTAATGGAAGCCCTGGACAACAAAATTGCATTCATGTCCTCCTCCCACTCCCTTCCCAGTCCCAAACACTAATTATTATTTTTTTCTATAAAATTGTACAATATATCACAAGTAAGATGAGCAGGCATGCAGCGGGCATTGGCGGCTTTGGACTGAGTTGCAAATTAGTGGCGGAGGGCTGGGTCAGTTGATGGTGGGCCAGTTTGTAAGCCATTGGTGGTGGCAGTGGGCATCGGCTCAGAGGCAGTGGCGGGCATTGGCTCGGTGGCGGTAGGGCTCATTGGCAGGATTCGGCAGACATTATGCTGTAGTGCCTCACCGCACGCCACTGACCTCACCGCACGCCACTGGTGTGTGGGACAGTGTGCGTGTGTGTTAATTGTGTGTGTGGGACAGTGTGCGTGTGTGTTAATTGTGTGTGTGGGACAGTGTGAGTGTGTGTGTGTGGAACAGTGTCAGTGTGTGTAAATTTTTGCAGTCCAGTGTGTGTGTGTGGGGGAGAGGAAAGTATGAGAATGTGTGTGTGTGTGTGTGTGTGTGTGTGTGTGTGTGTGTGTGTGTGTGTGTATAGTCTGAGTGGGTGTGTGTAGGATTTGGGGGTGGCCAGTCTGTGTGTGTGTGTAATCAGTGTGTGTGGGATGTACTAATGGCCATTTACCGAAGAGAGATATGTATTAAACCACGGGCACTGAGATGCCCTTCTCACTCACCATCCAGCTGGGTGGGCGAGCCGGGCGGGTGGAAAGCCAGCAGCAGGGGCAGTATGCCGGATATCAGCAGCCGAGGGTGGGGGCTGTAATGCACGTGCGGAGCCCAAAGCCGGAGATCAGCAGCACGTTGACCGGCAATAAGCAGCTTCTGCTTCCGCGTTCAACATGCTGCTGATGTCCGGCTTTGGGCTACGCAGGGTTCGGGGGATGGGTGTCCTCTGCCGGTGTACTGCAGCTCCGGGGGTGCGGGCTCCGGAGGCTTTCAGCACTGTTGAATATCCAGCTACCTCAAGTATGTACAGCCCGCACCCTCTGCTGCTGATATCCGGCATGCTGCTGCTGGTTGTCCCCCCGCCCGGCTCGGCCACACAGCTGTATGGTGAGAAGGGCATCTCAGTTCCTGAGGTTTAACACATATGCCTCAGAAAATGGCCTCTGCGGTAATCGATACTAATGCTTACCGTGACAGTAACAGCGGGAAGGAAGGTGCACATCGGAATCCTGCAGCATGAAACAAGAACCCCTTCAGAGCGCAGCAGACCACACTGAAAAGGGTGCATACCCGGTGCGGTGCTCTGCATCCCGGGTCGTGCCGAAGATGTGGAGTGTCGGAGGTGGCAGAAGCGCCGCAGCTTGGGGTGAGAAACCGCTGCAGCCCTTCCGCTGCTAAACTCTGCAATTAGTCTATTAAGGGGGTGGGCTCCCTCATCATAGTGCCCCACAGGCCATGTTAATTCTGGGGGTAGGATCCCCTAACTCTATAATGGGAATTTTGGCTCATATCATGTGCTGTAACGTGAATTTTGGCTCATACCGTGTGCTGTAATGTGAATTTCGGCTCATACTATGTGGGGTAATGTGAATTTTGGCTCATTCCGTGTGCTGTAATGTGAATTACGGCTCATACCGTGTGCTGTAATGTGAATTTCGGCTCATACCATGTGGGGTAATGTGAATTTTGGCTCATACCATGTGGAGTAATGTGAATTTTGGCTCATACCATGTGGGGTAATGTGAATTTCGGCTCATACTGTGTGCCATAATGTGAATTTCAGCTCATGCCGTGTGGGGCAATGTGAATTTCGGCTCATACTGTGTGCTATAATGTGAATTTCGGCTCATACCGTGTGCTATAATGTGAAAGGGGCACCAGTACTAGATAGTACAAGGGGTCCTAATACACTGAAGGACACGCCCCTTTTGAGTGACCGCGCCCCTTTTCCGGAGCGCGCGCGCCTTCGGCGCGCGCATAATTGCTATCTAAACTCTTTCATTCCACCTTCAAAATTCTACTTCGACCACTGCACCTACATACACATACATACACACCCTGACATCTTTATATGCAGTGACACCGGTGGCGTCTGCACATACTTTCCTTTTGTATTTTTTTTTTTTATTATTAGCATTTTATTAATTTATTCTTTTTATTAGAAATTTTTTTTTTTTTTTTTTGGGGGGGGGGGGGGGGCGCCATTATTGATCTTGCCCTGGGCTCCAAAAACCCTAGTTACGCCTCTGCCCAAGGACAATTCCATCTTGCACCTCTTTTTTCTTTCATTTTTCTTTGCATCATGTGCTGTTTGTGGACTATTTTTTGAAGCGGCATCCTGTCTGACACTGCAGTGCCACTCCTAGATGGGCAAGGTGTTTGTGTCGGCCACTTGGGTCGCTTAGCTTAGCCATCCAGCGACCTTGGTGCACCTCTTTTCTCTAACGTCCTAGTGGATGCTGGGGACTCCGTAAGGACCATGGGGAATAGACGGGCTCCGCAGGAGACTGGGCACTCTAAAGAAAGATTAGGTACTATCTGGTGTGCACTGGCTCCTCCCTCTATGCCCCTCCTCCAGACCTCAGTTAGAATCTGTGCCCGGCCAGAGCTGGGTGCTCCTAGTGGGCTCTCCTGAGCCTGCTAGTAAAAGAAAGTATTTGTTAGGCTTTTTATTTTCAGTGAGCTTCTGCTGGCAACAGGCTCACTGCTACGAGGGACTGAGGGGAGAGAAGCAAACCTACCTGTCTACAGCTAGGTTGCGCTTCTTAGGCTACTGGACACCATTAGCTCCAGAGGGTTCGAACACAGGCATCTGTCCTCGATCGTCCGTTCCCGGAGCCGCGCCGCCGTCCCCCTCGCAGAGCCAGAAGACCAGAAGCTTGAAGACGGCGAAAACGGCGGCTGAAGACTCCTGTCTTCATTTAAGGTAGCGCACAGCACCGCAGCTGTGCGCCATTGCTCCCAGCACACTTTCACACTCCGGTCACTGTAGGGTGCAGGGCGCTGGGGGGGGGGGGGGGTGCGCCCTGGGCAGCAATTGAAGTACAGGCACTGTATATATGTGAAAAACCCCGCCATTTTTGTCACACAGAAGCGGGACAGAAGCCCGCCGCTGAGGGGGCGGGGTCTTCTTCCTCAGCACACCAGCGCCATTTTCTCATCACAGCTCAGCTGGAAGGACGCTCCCCAGGCTCTCCCCTGCAGTATCCAGGTACAAGAAGGGTAAAAAAGAGAGGGGGGGCACATAAATTTAGGCGCAAAAGACATAAAATCGGCAGCTATTGGGTAGTCACTTATTATAGTGAATATCCCTGGGTTATATAGCGCTGTGGTGTGTGCTGGCATACTCTCTCTGTCTCCCCAAAGGCCTTTGTGGGGTCCTGTCCTCAGTCAGAGCATTCCCTGTGTGTCTGCTGTGTGTCGGTACGGCTGTGTCGACATGTTTGATGAGGAGGGTTACGTGGAGGCGGAGCAAGTGCGGATAAATGTGGTGTCGCCGCCGTCGGGGCCGACACCTGATTGGATGGATATGTGGAAGGTCTTAAATGATAATGTAAACTCCTTGCATAAAAGGTTTGATGACGCTGCAGCCTTGGGACAGCCGGGGTCTCAACCCGGGCCTGCCCAGGCGACTCAGAGGCCGTCAGGGTCTCATAAACGCCCACTATCTCAGATGGTTGACACAGATGCCGACACGGAGTCCGACTCCAGTGTCGACGATGATGAGGCACAATTACAGCCTAAGATGACCAAGGCCATCCGCTACATGATTATTGCAATGAAAGATGTATTGCACATTTCAGAGGTTAACCCTGTCACTGACAAGAGGGTGTATATGTTTGGGGAGAAAAAGCAGGCAGTGACTTTTCCCCCGTCACATGAATTAAATGAGTTATGTGAAGAAGCGTGGAGTTCCCCTGATAAGAAAGTGGTGATTTCCAAAAAATTACTGCTGGTGTACCCTTTCCCGCCAACGGACAGGTTACGTTGGGAATCCTCCCCTAGGGTAGACAAGGCGCTGACACGCTTATCTAAGAAGGTGGCCCTGCCGTCTCAGGATACGGCCGCCCTAAAGGATCCTGCGGATAGGAAGCAGGAAGCTATCTTGAAGTCAGTGTATACACACTCTGGTACTCTACTGAGACCAGCTATTGCTTCAGCCTGGATGTGTAGTGCTGTAGCAGCATGGACAGATACTCTGTCAGAGGACATAGATGCCCTGGACAGGGATACTGTCTTGCTAACCCTGGGCCATATAAAAGACGCCATCTTATATATGCGGGATGCCCAGAGGGACATTTACCTGCTGGGCTCTAGAATTAATGCAATGTCCATTTCTGCCAGGAGGGTCTTATGGACTCGGCAATGGACAGGGGATGCAGATTCTAAAAAACACATGGAGGTTTTGCCTTATAAGGGTGAGGAATTGTTTGGGGACGGCCTCTCGGACCTTGTGTCCACAGCGACAGCTGGAAAGTCGACTTTCTTGCCTCAGGTTTCCTCACAGCCTAAGAAAGCACCGTATTATCAAATGCAGTCCTTTCGTTCTCAGAGAAGCAAGAAGGTCAGAGGTGCATCCTTTCTTGCCAGAGGCAGGGGTAGAGGAAAGAAGCTGCACCATGCAGCTAGTTCCCAGGAACAAAAGTCCTCCCCGGCTTCCACTAAGTCCACCGCATGACGCTGGGGCTCCACAGGCGGAGCCAGGAGCGGTGGGGGCGCGTCTCCGAAAATTCAGCAACCAGTGGGTTCACTCACAGGTGGATCCTTGGGCTATACAAATTGTATCTCAGAGATACAAGCTGGAGTTCGAAGCGACTCCCCCTCACCGTTACCTAAAATCAGCCTTGCCAGCTTCCCCCACGGAAAGGGAGGTAGTCCTGGCGTCAATTCACAAGCTGTACCACCAGCAAGTGATAATAATGGTCCCCCTCTTTCAACAGGGAAGGGGTTACTATTCCACACTGTTTGTGGTACTGAAACCGGACGGTTCGGTAAGACTCATTCTGAATTTAAAATCCTTGAACATTTATATGAAAAAATTCAAGTTCAAAATGGAATCGCTCAGAGCGGTCATTGCAAGCCTGGAAGAGGGGGATTTTATGGTATCTCTGGACATCAAGGATGCGTACTTGCATGTCCCCATTTATCCACCTCACCAGGAGTACCTCAGGTTTGTGGTACAGGACTGTCATTACCAATTCCAGACGTTACCGTTTGATCTGTCCACGGCACCGAGAGTATTTACCAAGGTAATGGCCGAAATGATGGTACTCCTTCGGAAGCAAGGAGTTACGGTTATCCCGTACTTGGACGATCTCCTCATAAGGGCGAGGTCCAGGGAGCAGTTGTTGATCAGCGTAGCACACTCTCAGGAAGTGTTGCAACAGCACGGCTGGATTCTGAATATTCCAAAGTCGCAGCTGATTCCTACGACGCGTCTGCCCTTCCTGGGTATGATTCTGGACACAGAACAGAAGAAGGTGTTTCTCCCGGAGGAGAAGGCCCAGGAGTTAGTGACTCTGGTCAGGGACCTCCTAAAACCAAAACAGGTGTCGGTGCATCACTGCACGCGAGTCCTGGGAAAGATAGTGGCCTCATACGAAGCCATTCCCTTCGGCAGGTTCCATGCGAGGATCTTTCAGTGGGATCTGTTGGACAAGTGGTCCGGATCGCATCTTCAGATGCATCGGCTGATCACCCTGTCCCCGAGGGCCAGGGTGTCTCTTCTGTTGTGGCTGCAGAGTGCTCATCTTCTCGAGGGCCGCAGGTTCGGCATACAGGACTGGGTTCTGGTGACCACGGATGCAAGCCTCCGCGGATGGGGGGCAGTCACTCAGGGAAGAAACTTCCAAGGGCTGTGGTCAAGTCAGGAGACTTGTCTGCACATAAATGTACTGGAACTAAGGGCCATATACAATGCCCTGAGTCAAGCGGAGCCCCTGCTTCGAGACCAACCAGTGCTGATTCAGTCAGATAACTTCACGGCGGTCGCCCATGTAAACCGCCAGGGCGGCATAAGAAGCAGGGTGGCGATGGCAGAAGCCACAAAGATTCTTCGTTGGGCGAAGATTCACGTACAAGCACTGTCAGCAGTGTTCATTCCGGGAGTGGACAACTGGGAAGCAGACTTCCTCAGCAGACACGACCTCCACCCGGGAGAGTGGGGACTTCATCAAGAAGTCTTCACACAGATTGCAAATCGATGGGAACTGCCACAGGTGGACATGATGGCGTCCCGCCTCAACAAAAAGCTAAAAAGATATTGCGCCAGGTCAAGGGACCCTCAGGCGATAGCTGTGGACGCGCTAGTGACACCCTGGGTGTTCCAGTCGGTATATGTGTTCCCTCCTCTTCCTTTCATACCCAAGGTACTGAGAATAGTAAGAAAAAGAGGAGTGAGAACAATACTCATCGTTCCGGATTGGCCAAGAAGGACTTGGTACCCAGAACTACAAGAGATGATCACAGAGGACCCATGGCCTCTGCCTCTCAGACAGGACCTGTTGCAACAGGGGCCCTGTCTGTTCCAAGACTTACCGCGGCTGCGTTTGACGGCATGGCGGTTGAACGCCGGATCCTAACGGAAAAGGGCATCCCGGATGAAGTTATTCCTACGCTGATAAAGGCTAGGAAGGATGTAACAGCTAAGCATTATCACCGTATATGGCGAAGATATGTTGCTTGGTGTGAGGCCAGGATGGCCCCTACAGAGGAATTCCAGCTGGGTCGATTTCTGCACTTCCTACAGTCAGGTGTGACTATGGGCCTGAAATTAGGGTCCATAAAGGTCCAGATTTCGGCCCTATCCATTTTCTTTCAAAAAGAACTGGCTACACTGCCTGAGGTTCAGACGTTTGTAAAGGGAGTGCTGCATATTCAGCCCCCTTTTGTGCCACCAGTGGCACCTTGGGATCTTAACGTTGTGTTGGATTTCCTGAAATCCCACTGGTTTGAACCACTTAAGACCGTGGAACTAAAGTATCTCACGTGGAAAGTGGTCATGCTGTTGGCCTTAGCATCGGCGAGGCGTGTATCAGAATAGGCGGCTTTGTCATGTAAAAGCCCTTATTTGATCTTTCATATGGACAGGGCAGAATTGCGGACTCGTCCCCAATTTCTCCCAAAGGTGGTATCATCGTTTCATTTGAACCAACCTATTGTGGTCCCTGCGGCTACTCGGGACTTGGAGGACTCCAAGTTGCTGGACGTAGTCCGGGCTTTGAAAATATATGTTTCCAGAACGGCTGGAGTCAGGAAGACTGACTCGCTGTTTATTCTGTATGCACCCAATAAGCTGGGTGCTCCTGCTTCAAAGCAAACTATTGCTCACTGGATCTGTAGCACGATTCAGCTGGCTCATTCTGCGGCTGGATTGCCGCATCCAAAATCAGTGAAAGCCCATTCCACTAGGAAGGTGGGCTCTTCTTGGGCGGCTGCCCGAGGGGTCTCGGCTTTACAGCTTTGCCGAGCTGCTACTTGGTCGGGTTCAAACACTTTTGCAAAGTTCTACAAGTTTGATACCCTGGCTGAGGAGGACCTTGTGTTTGCTCATTCGGTGCTGCAGAGTCATCCGCACTCTCCCGCCCGTTTGGGAGCTTTGGTATAATCCCCATGGTCCTTACGGAGTCCCCAGCATCCACTAGGAAATTAGAGAAAATAAGAATTTACTCACCGGTAATTCTATTTCTCGTAGTCCGTAGTGGATGCTGGGCGCCCGTCCCAAGTGCGGACTTTCTGCAATACGTGTGTATAGTTATTGCTTAATAAAGGGTTATTGTTATGAGCCATCCGTTGAGTGATGCTCAGTTGTTGTTCATACTGTTAACTGGGTAAGGTTATCACGAGTTGTACGGTGTGATTGGTGTGGCTGGTATGAGTCTTACCCTGGATTCCAAAATCCTTTCCTTGTAATGTCAGCTCTTCCGGGCACAGTTTCCCTAACTGAGGTCTGGAGGAGGGGCATAGAGGGAGGAGCCAGTGCACACCAGATAGTACCTAATCTTTATTTAGAGTGCCCAGTCTCCTGCGGAGCCCGTCTATTCCCCATGGTCCTTACGGAGTCCCCAGCATCCACTACGGACTACGAGAAATAGAATTACCGGTGAGTAAATTCTTATTTTTTTTCTTTGCATCATGTGCCGTTTGGGGACTATTTTTTGAAGTGCCATCCTGTCTGACACTGCAGTGCCACTCCTAGATGGGCCAGGTGTTTGTGTCGGCCACTTGAATCGCTTAGCTTAGTCATCCAATGACCTCTGTGCAAATTTTAGCACTAAAAATAATATTGTGAGGTGTGAGGTGTTCAGAATAGACTGGAAATGAGTGGAAATTATGGTTATTGAGGTTAATAATACTATGGTATCAAAATGACCCCCAAATACTATGATTTAAGCTGTTTTTGAGGGTTTTTTGTAAAAAAAAAACACCCGAATCCAAAACACACCCAAATCCGACAAAAAAATTCAGGGAGGTTTTGCCAAAATGTGTCCGAATCCAAAACACGTCCGCGGAACCGAATCCAAAACCAAAACACAAAACCCGAAAAATGTCCGGTGCACATCACTAGGCCTTCGATGAAGCCCTTAATTGTGACAGAGAATCACTTTTGCTACCTAGACAGAAAACTGAAGAATCCCACGTTATTATGGAGTGTCAGCCTAGATTTATAACCAAATATAGGGGGTCATTCCGAGTTGTTCGCTCGCAAGCTGCTTTTAGCAGCTTTGCACACGCTAAGCCGCCGCCTACTGGGAGTGAATCTTAGCTTAGCAAAATTGCGAAAGATTAGCAGAATTGCGAATAGACACTTCTTAGCAGTTTCTGAGTAGCTCCACACTTACTCAGCATCTGCGATCAGTTCAGTGCTTGTCGTTCCTGGTTTGACGTCACAAACACACCCAGCGTTCGCCCAGACACTCCTCCGTTTCTCCAGCCACTCCCGCGTTTTTCCCAGAAACGGTAGCGTTTCTTCGCACACACCCATAAAACGGCCTGTTTCCGCCCAGAAACACCCACTTCCTGTCAATCACATTACGATCACCAGAACGAAGAAAAAACCTCGTAATGCCGTGAGTAAAATACCTAACTGCATAGCAAATTTACTTGGCGCAGTCGCACTGCGGGCATTGCGCATGCGCATTAGCGACTAATCGCTCCGTTGCGAGAAAAAAATACAGAGCGAACAACTCGGAATGACCCCCATAATGCATTTTCTATAGAGCTCAAGCATATTATCCCAAAGAACTAGCCCATCCATAAAAGAGACAAAATACTTTAAATCGAACAAGCTGAAATACCTTGTATTACTTTTAAAAAGGCATCTAATCTACAAAGCTATGTAGCACCCAGTCACTTTAAGTCCTGTGATGACAAATGAACTAATAAAAGAACTTGGCTTCAGGAATACTCAAAAGGCAAAGAGAACTTCAGAATCAGCATCAGCTTTATTGGCCAAGTGTACTCACGTACACTAGGAATTTTTTGCGGTACAATGCATCGCCAAGCAACAACATGAAGGGGAATACATAGCATAAGAAGGGGGGAAAACGTAGCATACTTTACAAACATTACACATATGTGTTCATACTGCACAGTGCAACTGTACAATAGACTCAACATATTAGACATAATATACATGTTAGAATTTTAATATATTGTTCAGCTGGTGAACAGCTAGCGGGAAGAAGCTTTTAATGGATCTGGTCAACTTCGCTGGAATGGACCTGTAGTGGGCCTGATGGAAGCGGTTGAACCAATTTGTGACCTGGGTGCTGCATATCTGCCACGATTTTCTCCGCTCGCTTCCTGACTCTTGACTGGTATAATTCCTGGACGGGAGGGAGATCAGCCCCAACGATCTTTTCAACTATCCTCACCACCCTTTGCAGCCTCCATCTGTCATTCTCATTGGTAGCTCCATACCAGACTGTGATCGAGGAACATAGGACCGATTCTACGCTGTGTAGATGATGAGCAGCAGCTTCTGCGCAAACTTCAAATGTAACAAACCAGGATGCACTACGTGCAGCTTCATTGTTGATAAATGTACCGACATTAAATCACACTCTCTTGGATTAACTTTCATATACAAGAAAAAATCAGTATCCGGACTCCAGGTCGACAACAAAAAGGTCGACACACCTTAGGTCGATGCCAATTGGTAGACACACCTTAGGTCGACATGGACAAAAGGTCGACAGGAACAAGGTCGACATGGAAAAAGGTTGACATGAGTTTTTCACAATTTTTTTCTCTTTTGGAACCTTTTCATACTTAACTATCAACGTGGACTACGATTGGAATGGTAATCTATGCCGAGCGAAGTGAAGGCACCATGCCCGAAGCATGGCGAGCGAAGCGAGCCATGCGAGGGGACACGGTGCACTAATTGGGGTTCCCGGTCACTCTACGAAGAAAACGACACCCAAAAAACATAAAAAACTCATGTCGACCTTTTTCCATGTCGGCCTTGTTCCTGTCGACCTTTTGTCCATGTCGACCTAAGGTGTGTCGACCAATTGGCATCGACCTAAGGTGTGTCGACCTTTTTTGTTGTCGACCTGGAGTCCCAGACCCGAAAAAATCAACTGTTGTACCTCTTATGTGATATATGTAATTACTTGCATCTGTGGGGAGCAATATGTGAGGCGCACCACTAGGATGCTACACATTAAATTTCTAGAGCAAAATAATATACGTAGAGGAAGTAGTCAGCACAGTTTAGTGTGACATGTTAATACCAAACACAAAAGTAATTATAACTGCATAAGTATACCAGGTGTGGAATATGTAGAAACTACTGCAAGAGGGAGAGATAGATACAATCTTCTATATAAACGTTAAGCATTCTGGATCTTCTCCCTAGGCACGCTATTTCTGAATAGATTGAATGATTGTATTGAAATGAATAACATCTAAATCCATTACTTTATATATATATATATATATATATATATATATATATATATATATATAAACCATTATTCTCCAGTGCTTAGTATACATCCACTTGGATTTTCTTTGAAAAATCGTTATAACTACGTTTACAATAGCACGCTTGGGAACTGTGTTTTATATTGTATGTAATTGAGATCTCAACAGAGATCTCTCCTGTAGCGCTGCTTCTGTACAGGTGCAAGATAAGGGTACTGTTGGTTTTATATATATATATATATATATATATATATATATATTTATTTATATATATATATATATATATATTTATGTATTACCCTTGTGTATCTAAATACGAGTGTGCTATCCTTGGAAATGTTGTTACAAGGACTATTTAATATACACTGCTCAAAAAAATAAAGGGGACACTTAAACAACACAATGTATCTCCAAGTCAATCACACTTCTGTGAAATCAAACTGTCCACTTAGGAAGCAACACTGATTGACAATCAATTTCACATGCTGTTGTGCAAATGGAATAGACAACAGGTGGAAATTATAGGCAATTAGCAAGACACCCCCAATAAAGGAGTTATTCTGCAGGTGGTGACCACAGACCACTTCTCAGCTCCTATGCTTTCTGGCTGATGTTTTGGTCACTTTTGAAAGCTGGCGGTGCTTTCACTCTAGTGGTAGCATGAGACAGAGTCTACAACCCACACAAGTGGCTCAGGTAGTGCAGCTCATCCAGGATGGCACATCAATCCGAGCTGTGGCAAGAAGGTTTGCTGTGTCTGTCAGCGTAGTGTCCAGAGCATGAAGGTGCTACCAGGAGACAGGCCAGTACATCAGGAGATGTGGAGGAGGACGTAGGAGGGAAACAACCCAGCAGCAGGACCGCTACCTCCGCCTTTGTGCAAGGAGGAACAGGAGGAGCACTGCCAGAGCAGAGCTGGATTAAGGCTTTGGGGGGCCGGGGGCACTTAATACTGGGGGGCCCTAAAGATTAAAATTTTTGGATCGGGTCTTAGGAGGTCATTTAGGTCTGATCACTGCTGTGTTTTTTCGCACAGCGGGTGATCAGATCCGAACTGTGCATGCGTATGTACCACAATGTGCAGTCGCGTCGGACAGCTACAACGGGCATAGGTGGTCAGCGACGGGATGTTGCGAAGGAACCATTTGCACGGGCGTTCGCAAGGTGATTGACAGGAAGAGGCCGTTTGTGGGTTACAACTGACCGTTTTCAGGGAGTGTCCGGAAAAACGCAGAAGGGCTTAAGCGTTTTCAGGGACGGTGTCTGACGTCAGCTCCAGACCCGATCAGCAGGAATCAATCGCACTGGAGGAGTAAGTCCCGGGTTGCGTAGAGACTGCACACACTGCTTTTTAGCAGCTCAGCTGCACATGTGATCTCGCACTTGCAGAGCGAAAATACACTCCCCTGTAGGTGGTGACTATCTGATCGCAGGACAGCAAAAAACACTGCCCAGCGATCAGATCTGAATGACCTCCTTAGTGCGCAAGCCTTCAGTGTGCACATGAACTGGGGTGTGGCCACAAGTCACACGCCCATTTCACGCCCATTTCACTTCATGCTTCCCCAGCAGCCCCAGCCTCATGCGCACAGTAGTTGGAAGCATTATGTCCCTCCCTTTGCTCCTGCCCACTGATGGAACAGAACCCAAAAAACAGTACTGTCCCATCACATCGTGATTGTTGGGGCGATATGCATATGCACATACATATATACAGTCACATACAGTACTTATACACATACATACTGTCACACACACAAATATACATATGTACAGTCGCACACACAGTCACATGCATACTGGCACATAAGTAGTCACACACATACATATGTGCAGTTAGACACACATGCATACAATCACACATATATACATACTGTCACACACATAAACATATCCCTCTTACACATATACACAGTGCCCCCCTCCTCCCTCTCACACATATTCATATACAGTGTCCCCCTCCCCCCTCTCACACATAGTCATATACAGTGTCCCCCTCCCCCCTCTCACACATATTCCTATACAGTGTCCCCCTCTCACACATATTCCTATACAGTGTCCCCCTCTCACACATATTCCTATACAGTGTCCCCCTCCTCCCTCTCACACATATTCCTATACAGTGTCCCCCTCCTCCCTCTTACACATATTCCTATACAGTGTCCCCCTCCTCCCTCTTACACATATTCCTATAAAGTGTCCCCCTCCTCCCTCTTACACATATTCCTATACAGTGTCCCCCTCCTCCCTCTTACACATATTCATATACAGTGTCCCCCTCCCCCCTCTCACACATATTCCTATACAGTGTCCCCCTCCCCCCTCTCACACATATTCCTATACAGTGTCCCCCTCCCCCCTCTCTCACATATTCCTATACAGTGTCCCCCTCCCCCCTCTCACACATATTCCTATACAGTGTCCCCCTCCTCCCTCTCACACAGTCCCCCCACTCCTCCCTCTTACCTCCCTCTAAAATCACTGGGTGGGCACTGCAGGCACACTGTGTGTGTGTGTGTGCATCTGATCCAGTCCTGCCTCCAAGCTCTCCTCTCCCATGCTGATTGCACTGAATGCACAGTGCCGTGAAGCCCCGCCCCCATGCACGAACTCCACCCCTCTTCGTCGTCAGTCTCCTGTCATTTTCTACAGCTCGCAGTGCACTTTTGCACTGCAGCTGTAACCAAAGCTGGGGGGCCCCATTCATAGAGGGGGCCCAGGGTAACGTGCCCCTCGAGCCCCCCCCTTCATCCGGCTCTGTGCCAGAGCCCTGCAAAATGACCTCCAGCTAGCCACAAATGTCCATGTGTCTACTCAAACGATCAGAAACAGACTCCATGAGGGCCCAACACCGTGCAGGACGTTTGGCATTTGCCAGAGAACACCAAGATTGACAAATTCGCCACTGGCGCCCTGTGCTCTTCACAGATGAAAGCAGGTTCTCACTGAGCACATGTGACAGACGTGACAGAGTCTCGAGACGCCAAGGAGAATGTTCTGCTGCCTCCAACATCCTCCAGCATGACCGGTTTGGCAGTGGGTCAGTAATGGTGTGGGGTGGCATTTCTTTGGGAGGCCGCATAGCCCTCCATGTGCTGTGCTTGCCAGAGGTAGCCTGACTGCCATTAGGTACCGAGATGAGATCCTCAGACCCCTTGTGAGACCATATGCTGGTGCGGTTGGCCCTGGGTTCATCCTAATGCAAGACAATGCTAGACCTCATGTGGCTGGAGTGTGTCAGCAGTTCCTGCAAGACGAAGGCATTGATGCTATGGACTGGCCCACCCATTCCCCAGACCTGAATCCAATTGAGCACATCTGGGACATCATCAGACTGTCCAGGAGTTGGCGAATGCTTTAGTCCAGGTCTGGGAGGAGATCCCTCAGGAGACCATCTGTCACCTCATCAGGAGCATGCCCAGGCGTTGTAGGGAGGTCATACAGGCACGTGGAAGCCACACACACTACTGAGCCTCATTTTGACTTGTTTTAAGGACATTACATCAAAGTTGGATCAGCCTGTAGTGTGTTTTTCCACTTTCATTTTGAGTGTGAGACCTCCATGGGTTAATAAATTTGATTTCCATTGATCATTTTTGTGTGATTTTGTTGTCAGCACATTCAACTATGTAAAGAACAAAGTATTTAATAAGAATATTTCATTCATTCAGATCTAGGATGTGTTATTTTAGTGTTCCCTTTATTTTTTTGAGCAGTGTATTTCTAGTTATACATGTCGTTCCTTGCTCCTCTCCTATCCTGTGAAAGAGTGACAAGCTGTACATCTAGACACTCTAGGCCCTACTGTATTTACTTAATTCTTCAGTTATTCTAAAAACACTATATCTATATATATATATATATATATATATATATATATATATGTTTGTCTACTTGAAACAAAGAGATCTTATATATGAAAATGCATATTAGAAGGAGTTCTTTACTACTATTGATTTCAATGTGGGAATATTGGAGTTCATTCCGAGTTGATCGCTCGCTAGCTAGTTTTAGCAGCCGTGCAAACGCTATGCCGCTGCCCATTGGGGAGTATATTTTAGCTTAGCAGAAGTGCGAACGCCTGTGCAGCCGAGCTCTGCAAAAACAGTTTGTGCAGTTTCAGAGTAGCTCTGAACCTACTCAGCGCTTGCAATCACTTCAGCCTATTCGTGTCCAGATTTGACGTCATACACCCACCCAGCGAACGCCCAGCCACGCCTGCGTTTTTTCAGACACGCCTGCGTTTTTGCAATCACTCCCTAAAAAAAGGTCAGTTGACACCCAGTAACGCCCCCTTCCTGTCAATCTTCTTGTGGCCGTCAGTGCAAAGAAAACTTTCGCTAGAACCTGATCACAACCACAAAGGGCATTGTACCCATACGTCGCTCGTGCGCATTGTGGAGCATACGCATGCGCATAAATGCCATTTTTTCACCTGATCGCTGCGCTGCGAACATCGTCAGCGAGCGATCAACTCGGAATGACACCCAATGTTCTAAGATACTGTTGTCTGAACTGTGAACGGATATCCTATCTAGAATAGGAATATTATCAGCATTCCGTTATGTCTAATCATGAAGTTATATATTAAGCCAGAGGTTCCCAAACTGTGTGCCGTGGCTCCCTGGGGTGCCTCGGGACACTTGCAGGGGTGCCCTGGGTTGGTGGTCCAGGACCAATTCAAATTATTCATGGTCAATGTAATAGGCAAAACAAAAGTGCTGCTGGCTGCCAGTCATAAAATATGTGGCCAAACAGAAGCAAATCTTGTCCCTCACCACACAATTGACCCTAAGGATGACATATAAACGCGATCTACTTAATGTAATATTTCTTTCTAAATTTCTCAATAAGAAACTTTTGGCCTAGGGGTGCCGTGAAAAAACTTGTGATATTCTAGGGCGCCGTGATTCAAAAAAGTTTGCAAACCACTGTATTAAGCAGTTGGCATTATACCAACAAAAAAAATATTAGTGAAAATATGAATACTACATATAGCACTAATTATGTTATAATTTGTTTTAAATAGAGATGAGCGGGTTCGGTTCGTTGAGATCCGAACCCCCCCGAACTTCACCTATTTTACACGGGTCCGAGGCAGCCTCGGATCTTCCTGCCTTGCTCGGTTAACCCAAATGAGGCCGAACGTCATCATCCTGCTGTCGGATTCTCGCGAGATTCGTATTCCATATAAAGAGCCACGCGTCACCGCCATTTTCACTCATGCATTGGAGATTGAACGGAGAGGACGTGGCTACAATCTCTCCCTGAAAAGCTCCATATCTGTGTTCAGTGTGCTGAAAATATCTGTGCTCAGTGTGCTGCAAATATATGTGCTCAGTGTGCTGCAAATATCTACGTTCTCTGCCTGAAAACGCTCCATATCTGTGCCCAGTGTGTTGCAAATATCTACGTTCTCTGCCTGAAAAGCTCCATATCTGTGCTCAGTGTGCTGCAAATATCTGATCAATGTGCTGCATTGTGGGGACCACCAGTGTTATAGTACAGTACAGTAGGCCATTGCTGTATCTTGCAGCTCCATGTCAGACTCAGTTCTAGACAGTATCCTGATCATCAGTGCTCAATATCTGCTGCATTGTTGTGTGACCAGTATATATATATATATATATATATATATATTATATATAGTAGTACAGTGCAGCATTTTGGTGACCACCAGTATAGTAGTACAGTACAGTAGGCCATTGCTGTATCTTGCAGCTCCGTGTCACTGCAAGTATCCTTCCATATCTGTGCTGAATTGTTGTGAGCAGTACATATAGTAGTACAGTGCAGCATTTTGGTGACCAACAGTATAGTAGTACAGTACAGTAGTCCATTGCTGTATCTTGCAGCTTCGTGTCACTGCAAGTATCCATCCATATCTGTGCTGCATTGTTGTGAGCAGTATATATAGTAGTACAGTGCAGCATTTTGGTGACCAAAAGTATATAGTTGTACAGTACAGTAGTCCATTGCTGAATCTTGCAGCTCCGTGTCACTGCAAGTATCCATCCATATCTGTGCTGCATTGTTGTGAGCAGTATATATAGCAGTACAGTGCAGCATTTTGGTGACCAACAGTATATAGTTGTACAGTACAGTAGTCCATTGCTGTATCTTGTAGCTCCGTGTCACTGCAAGTATCCATCCATATCTGTGCTGCATTGTTGTGAGCATTATATATAGAAGTACAGTGCAGCATTTTGGTGACCAACAGTATATAGTTGAACAATACAGTAGTCCATTGCTGTATCTTGCAGCTCCGTGTCACTGCAAGTATCCATCCATATCTGTGCTGCATTGTTGTGAGCATTATATATAGTAGTACAGTGCAGCATTTTGGTGACCAACAGTATATAGTTGTACAGTACAGTAGTCCACTGCTGTATCTTGTAGCTCTGTGTCACTGCAAGTATCCATCCATATCTGTGCTGCATTGTTGTGAGCAGTATATATAGTAGTACAGTGCAGCATTTTGGTGACCAACAGTATATAGTTGTACAGTACAGTAGTCCATTGCTTTATCTTGCAGCTCCGTATCACTGCAAGTATCCATCCATATCTGTGCTGCATTGTTGTGAGCAGTATATATAGTAGTACAGTGCAGCATTTTGGTAACCAACAGTATATAGTTGTACAGTACAGTAGGCCATTGCTGTATCTTGCAGCTCCGTGTCACTGCAAGTATCCATCCATATCTGTGCTGCATTGTTGTGAGCAGTATATATAGTAGTACAGTGCAGCATTTTGGTGACCAACAGTATATAGTTGTACAGTACAGTAGGCCATTGCTGTATCTTGCAGCTCCGTGTCACTGCAAGTATCCATCCATATCTGTGCTGCATTGTTGTGAGCATTATATATAGTAGTACAGTGCAGCATATTGGTGACCAACAGTATATAGTTATACAGTACAGTAGTCCATTGCTGTATCTTGCAGCTCCGTGTCACTGCACGTATCCATCCATATCTGTGCTGCATTGTTGTGAGCATTATATATAGTAGTACAGTGCAGCATTTTGGTGACCAACAGTATATAGTTGTACAGTACAGTAGTCCATTGCTGTATCTTGCAGCTCCGTGTCACTGCAAGTATCCTTCCATATCTGTGCTGAATTGTTGTGAGCAGTATATATAGTAGTACAGTGCAGCATTTTGGTGACCAACAGTATAGTAGTACAGTACAGTAGTCCATTGCTGTATCTTGCAGCTCCGTGTCACTGCAAGTATCCTTCCATATCTGTGCTGAATTGTTGTAAGCAGTATATATAGTAGTACAGTGCAGCATTTTGGTGACCAACAGTATATAGTTGTACAGTACAGTAGTCCATTGCTGTATCTTGCAGCTCCGTGTCACTGCAAGTATCCATCCATATCTGTGCTGCATTGTTGTGAGCATTATATATAGTAGTACAGTGCAGCATTTTGGTGACCAACAGTATATAGTTGTACAGTACAGTAGTCCATTGCTGTATCTTGCAGCTCCGTGTCACTGCAAGTATCCTTCCATATCTGTGCTGAATTGTTGTGAGCAGTATATATAGTAGTACAGTGCAGCATTTTGGTGACCAACAGTATAGTAATACAGTACAGTAATCCATTGCTGTATCTTGCAGCTTCGTGTCACTGCAAGTATCCATTCATATCTGTGCTGCATTGTTGTGAGCAGTATATACGGTAGTACAGTGCAGCATTTTGGTGACCAAAAGTATATAGTTGTACAGTACAGTAGTCCATTGCTGTATCTTGCAGCTCCGTGTCACTGCAAGTATCCATCCATATCTGTGCTGCATTGTTGTGAGCAGTATATATAGCAGTACAGTGCAGCATTTTGGTGACCAACAGTATATAGTTGTACAGTACAGTAGTCCATTGCTGTATCTTGCAGCTCCGTGTCACTGCAAGTATAAATCCATATCTGTGCTGCATTGTTGTGAGCATTATATATAGTAGTACAGTGCAGCATATTGGTGACCAACAGTATATAGTTATACAGTACAGTAGTCCATTGCTGTATCTTGCAGCTCTGTGTCACTGCACGTATCCATCCATATCTGTGCTGCATTGTTGTGAGCAATATATATAGTAGTACAGTGCAGCATTTTGGTGACTAACAGTATATAGTTGTACAGTACAGTAGTCCATTGCTGTATCTTGCAGCTCCGTGTCACTGCAAGTATCCTTCCATATCTGTGCTGAATTGTTGTGAGCAGTATATATAGTAGTACAGTGCAGCATTTTGGTGACCAACAGTATAGTAGTACAGTACAGTAGTCCATTGCTGTATCTTGCAGCTCCGTGTCACTGCAAGTATCCTTCCATATCTGTGCTGAATTGTTGTAAGCAGTATATATAGTAGTACAGTGCAGCATTTTGGTGACCAACAGTATATAGTTGTACAGTACAGTAGTCCATTGCTGTATCTTGTAGCTCCGTGTCACTGCAAGTATAAATCCATATCTGTGCTGCATTGTTGTGAGCATTATATATAGTAGTACAGTGCAGCATATTGGTGACCAACAGTATATAGTTATACAGTACAGTAGGCCATTGCTGTATCTTGCAGCTCCGTGTCACTGCAAGTATCCTTCCATATCTGTGCTGAATTGTTGTGAGCAGTACATATAGTAGTACAGTGCAGCATTTTGGTGACCAACAGTATAGTAGTACAGTACAGTAGTCCATTGCTGTATCTTGCAGCTTCGTGTCACTGCAAGTATCCATCCATATCTGTGCTGCATTGTTGTGAGCAGTATATACAGTAGTACAGTGCAGCATTTTGGTGACCAAAAGTATATAGTTGTACAGTACAGTAGTCCATTGCTGTATCTTGCAGCTCCGTGTCACTGCAAGTATCCATCCATATCTGTGCTGCATTGTTGTGAGCAGTATATATAGCAGTACAGTGCAGCATTTTGGTGACCAACAGTATATAGTTGTACAGTACAGTAGTCCATTGCTGTATCTTGTAGCTCCGTGTCACTGCAAGTATCCATCCATATCTGTGCTGCATTGTTGTGAGCATTATATATAGAAGTACAGTGCAGCATTTTGGTGACCAACAGTATATAGTTGAACAATACAGTAGTCCATTGCTGTATCTTGCAGCTCCGTGTCACTGCAAGTATCCATCCATATCTGTGCTGCATTGTTGTGAGCATTATATATAGTAGTACAGTGCAGCATTTTGGTGACCAACAGTATATAGTTGTACAGTACAGTAGTCCACTGCTGTATCTTGTAGCTCTGTGTCACTGCAAGTATCCATCCATATCTGTGCTGCATTGTTGTGAGCAGTATATATAGTAGTACAGTGCAGCATTTTGGTGACCAACAGTATATAGTTGTACAGTACAGTAGTCCATTGCTTTATCTTGCAGCTCCGTGTCACTGCAAGTATCCATCCATATCTGTGCTGCATTGTTGTGAGCAGTATATATAGTAGTACAGTGCAGCATTTTGGTAACCAACAGTATATAGTTGTACAGTACAGTAGGCCATTGCTGTATCTTGCAGCTCCGTGTCACTGCAAGTATCCATCCATATCTGTGCTGCATTGTTGTGAGCAGTATATATAGTAGTACAGTGCAGCATTTTGGTGACCAACAGTATATAGTTGTACAGTACAGTAGGCCATTGCTGTATCTTGCAGCTCCGTGTCACTGCAAGTATCCATCCATATCTGTGCTGCATTGTTGTGAGCATTATATATAGTAGTACAGTGCAGCATATTGGTGACCAACAGTATATAGTTATACAGTACAGTAGTCCATTGCTGTATCTTGCAGCTCCGTGTCACTGCACGTATCCATCCATATCTGTGCTGCATTGTTGTGAGCATTATATATAGTAGTACAGTGCAGCATTTTGGTGACCAACAGTATATAGTTGTACAGTACAGTAGTCCATTGCTGTATCTTGCAGCTCCGTGTCACTGCAAGTATCCTTCCATATCTGTGCTGAATTGTTGTGAGCAGTATATATAGTAGTACAGTGCAGCATTTTGGTGACCAACAGTATAGTAGTACAGTACAGTAGTCCATTGCTGTATCTTGCAGCTCCGTGTCACTGCAAGTATCCTTCCATATCTGTGCTGAATTGTTGTAAGCAGTATATATAGTAGTACAGTGCAGCATTTTGGTGACCAACAGTATATAGTTGTACAGTACAGTAGTCCATTGCTGTATCTTGCAGCTCCGTGTCACTGCAAGTATCCATCCATATCTGTGCTGCATTGTTGTGAGCATTATATATAGTAGTACAGTGCAGCATTTTGGTGACCAACAGTATATAGTTGTACAGTACAGTAGTCCATTGCTGTATCTTGCAGCTCCGTGTCACTGCAAGTATCCTTCCATATCTGTGCTGAATTGTTGTGAGCAGTATATATAGTAGTACAGTGCAGCATTTTGGTGACCAACAGTATAGTAATACAGTACAGTAATCCATTGCTGTATCTTGCAGCTTCGTGTCACTGCAAGTATCCATTCATATCTGTGCTGCATTGTTGTGAGCAGTATATACGGTAGTACAGTGCAGCATTTTGGTGACCAAAAGTATATAGTTGTACAGTACAGTAGTCCCTTGCTGTATCTTGCAGCTCCGTGTCACTGCAAGTATCCATCCATATCTGTGCTGCATTGTTGTGAGCAGTATATATAGCAGTACAGTGCAGCATTTTGGTGACCAACAGTATATAGTTGTACAGTACAGTAGTCCATTGCTGTATCTTGCAGCTCCGTGTCACTGCAAGTATAAATCCATATCTGTGCTGCATTGTTGTGAGCATTATATATAGTAGTACAGTGCAGCATATTGGTGACCAACAGTATATAGTTATACAGTACAGTAGTCCATTGCTGTATCTTGCAGCTCTGTGTCACTGCACGTATCCATCCATATCTGTGCTGCATTGTTGTGAGCAATATATATAGTAGTACAGTGCAGCATTTTGGTGACTAACAGTATATAGTTGTACAGTACAGTAGTCCATTGCTGTATCTTGCAGCTCCGTGTCACTGCAAGTATCCTTCCATATCTGTGCTGAATTGTTGTGAGCAGTATATATAGTAGTACAGTGCAGCATTTTGGTGACCAACAGTATAGTAGTACAGTACAGTAGTCCATTGCTGTATCTTGCAGCTCCGTGTCACTGCAAGTATCCTTCCATATCTGTGCTGAATTGTTGTAAGCAGTATATATAGTAGTACAGTGCAGCATTTTGGTGACCAACAGTATATAGTTGTACAGTACAGTAGTCCATTGCTGTATCTTGCAGCTCCGTGTCACTGCAAGTATCCATCCATATCTGTGCTGCATTGTTGTGAGCATTATATATAGTAGTACAGTGCAGCATTTTGGTGACCAACAGTATATAGTTGTACAGTACAGTAGTCCATTGCTGTATCTTGCAGCTCCGTGTCACTGCAAGTATCCTTCCATATCTGTGCTGAATTGTTGTGAGCAGTATATATAGTAGTACAGTGCAGCATTTTGGTGACCAACAGTATAGTAATACAGTACAGTAGTCCATTGCTGTATCTTGCAGCTTCGTGTCACTGCAAGTATCCATTCATATCTGTGCTGCATTGTTGTGAGCAGTATATACGGTAGTACAGTGCAGCATTTTGGTGACCAAAAGTATATAGTTGTACAGTACAGTAGTCCATTGCTGTATCTTGCAGCTCTGTGTCACTGCAAGTATCCATCCATATCTGTGCTGCATTGTTGTGAGCAGTATATATAGCAGTACAGTGCAGCATTTTGGTGACCAACAGTATATAGTTGTACAGTACAGTAGTCCATTGCTGTATCTTGCAGCTCCGTGTCACTGCAAGTATAAATCCATATCTGTGCTGCATTGTTGTGAGCATTATATATAGTAGTACAGTGCAGCATTTTGGTGACCAACAGTATATAGTTATACAGTACAGTAGTCCATTGCTGTATCTTGCAGCTCCGTGTCACTGCAAGTATCCATCCATATCTGTGCTGCATTGTTGTGAGCATTATATATAGTAGTACAGTGCAGCATTTTGGTGACCAACAGTATATAGTTGTACAGTACAGTAGTCCATTGCTGTATCTTGCAGCTCCGTGTCACTGCAAGTATCCATCCATATCTGTGCTGCATTCTTGTGAGCAGTATATATAGTAGTACAGTGCAGCATTTTGGTGAACAACAGTATATAGTTGTACAGTACAGTAGTCCATTGCTTTATCTTTCAGCTCCGTGTCACTGCAAGTATCCATCCATATCTGTGCTGCATTGTTGTGAGCAGTATATATAGTAGTACAGTGCAGCATTTTGGTGACCAACAGTATATAGTTGTACAGTACAGTAGGCCATTGCTGTATCTTGCAGCTCCGTGTCACTGCAAGTATCCATCCATATCTGTGCTGCATTGTTGTGAGCAGTATATATAGTAGTACAGTGCAGAATTTTGGTGACCAAAAGTATATAGTTGTACAGTACAGTAGGCCATTGCTGTGTCTTGCAGCTCCGTGTCGCTGCAAGTATCCATCCATATCTGTGCTGTATTGTTGTGAGCAGTATATATAGTAGTACAGTGCAGCATTTTGGTGACCAACAGTATATAGTTGTACAGTACAGTAGTCCATTGCTGTATCTTGCAGCTCCGTGTCACTGCAAGTATCCATCCATATCTGTGCTGCATTGTTGTGAGCATTATATATAGTAGTACAGTGCAGCATTTTGGTGACTAACAGTATATAGTTGTATAGTACAGTAGTCCATTGCTGTATCTTGCAGCTCCGTGTCACTGCAAGTATCCATCCATATCTGTGCTGCATTGTTGTGAGCAGTATATATAGTAGTACAGTGCAGCATTTTGGTGACCAACAGTATATAGTAATACAGTACAGTAGTCCATTGCTGTATCTTGCAGCTCCGTGTCACTGCAAGTATCCATTCATATCTGTGCTGCATTGTTGTGAGCAGTATATACGGTAGTACAGTGCAGCATTTTGGTGACCAAAAGTATATAGTTGTACAGTTCAGTAGTCCATTGCTGTATCTTGCAGCTCTGTGTCACTGCAAGTATCCATCCATATCTGTGCTGCATTGTTGTGAGCAGTATATATAGCAGTACAGTGCAGCATTTTGGTGACCAACAGTATATAGTTGTACAGTACAGTAGTCCATTGCTGTATCTTGCAGCTCCGTGTCACTGCAAGTATAAATCCATATCTGTGCTGCATTGTTGTGAGCATTATATATAGTAGTACAGTGCAGCATTTTGGTGACCAACAGTATATAGTTATACAGTACAGTAGTCCATTGCTGTATCTTGCAGCTCCGTGTCACTGCAAGTATCCATCCATATCTGTGCTACATTGTTGTGAGCATTATATATACTAGTACAGTGCAGCATTTTGGTGACCAACAGTATATAGTTGTACAGTACAGTAGTCCATTGCTGTATCTTGCAGCTCCGTGTCACTGCAAGTATCCATCCATATCTGTGCTGCATTCTTGTGAGCAGTATATATAGTAGTACAGTGCAGCATTTTGGTGAACAACAGTATATAGTTGTACAGTACAGTAGTCCATTGCTTTATCTTTCAGCTCCGTGTCACTGCAAGTATCCATCCATATCTGTGCTGCATTGTTGTGAGCAGTATATATAGTAGTACAGTGCAGCATTTTGGTGACCAACAGTATATAGTTGTACAGTACAGTAGGCCATTGCTGTATCTTGCAGCTCCGTGTCACTGCAAGTATCCATCCATATCTGTGCTGCATTGTTGTGAGCAGTATATATAGTAGTACAGTGCAGAATTTTGGTGACCAAAAGTATATAGTTGTACAGTACAGTAGGCCATTGCTGTGTCTTGCAGCTCCGTGTCACTGCAAGTATCCATCCATATCTGTGCTGTATTGTTGTGAGCAGTATATATAGTAGTACAGTGCAGCATTTTGGTGACCAACAGTATATAGTTGTACAGTACAGTAGTCCATTGCTGTATCTTGCAGCTCCGTGTCACTGCAAGTATCCATCCATATCTGTGCTGCATTGTTGTGAGCATTATATATAGTAGTACAGTGCAGCATTTTGGTGACTAACAGTATATAGTTGTATAGTACAGTAGTCCATTGCTGTATCTTGCAGCTCCGTGTCACTGCAAGTATCCATCCATATCTGTGCTGCATTGTTGTGAGCAGTATATATAGTAGTACAGTGCAGCATTTTGGTGACCAACAGTATATAGTTGTACAGTACAGTAGTCCATTGCTTTATCTTGCAGCTCCGTGTCACTGCAAGTATCCATCCATATCTGTGCTGCATTGTTGTGAGCAGTATATATAGTAGTACAGTGCAGCATTTTGGTGACCAGCAGTATATAGTTGTACAGTACAGTAGGCCATTGCTGTATCTTGCTGCTCCGTGTCACTGCAAGTATCCATCCATATCTGTGCTGCATTGTTGTGAGCAGTATATATAGTAGTACAGTGCAGCATTTTGGTGACCAACAGTATATAGTTGTACAGTACAGTAGTCCATTGCTTTATCTTGAAGCTCCGTGTCACTGCAAGTATCCATCCATATCTGTGCTGCATTGTTGTGAGCAGTATATATAGTAGTACAGTGCAGCATTTTGGTGACCAACGGTATATAGTTGTACAGTACAGTAGTCCATTGCTGTATCTTGCAGCTCCGTGTCACTGCAAGTATCCATCCATATCTGTGCTGCATTGATGTGAGCAGTAATTATAGTAGTACAGTGCAGAATTTTGGTGACCAACAGTATATAATTGTACAGTACAGTAGGCCATTGCTATTGATATAATAATATTACTGGCATATAATTCCACACATTAAAAAATGGAGAACAAAAATGTGGAGGGTGAAATATGGAAAGATCAAGATCCACTTCCACCTAGTTCTGAAGCTGCTGCCACTAGTCATGGCAGAGACAATTCAATGCCATCAACGTCGTCTGCCAAGGCCGATTCCCAATGTCATGGTAGAGACCATGTAAAATCCAAAAAACTAAAGTTCAGTAAAATGACCCAAAAATCTAAATTAAAAGCATCTGAGGAGAAGCGTAAACTTGCCAATATGCCATTTATGACACTGAAGTGGCAAGGAACGGCTGAGGCCCTGGTCTATGTTCACGGCTAGTGATTCAGCTTCACATGAGGATGGAAGCACTCATCCTCCCGCTAGAAAACTGAAAAGAGTTAAGATGGCAAAAGCACAGCAAAGAACTGTGCGTTCTTCTAAATCACAAATCCCCAAGGAGAGTCCAATTGTGTCGGTTGCGATGCCTGACCTTCCCAACACTGGACGGGAAGAGCTTGCGCCTTCCACCATTTGCACGCCCCCTGCAAGTGCCTGAAGGAGCACCCGCAGTCCAGTTTCTGATAGTCAAATTGAAGATGTCACTGTTGAAGTACACCAGGATGAGGATATGGGTGTTGCTGGCGCTGGGGAGGAAATTGACAAGGAGGATTCTGATGGTGAGGTGGTTTGTTTAAGTGAGGCACCCGGGGAGACACCTGTTGTCCGTGGGACGAATATGGCCATTGACATGCCTGGTCAAAATACAAAAAAAATCAGCTCTTCGGTGTGGAGGTATTTCAACACAAATGCGGACAACAGGTGTCAAGCCGTGTGTTGCCTTTGTCAAGCTGTAATAAGTAGGGGTAAGGACGTTAACCACCTCGGAACATCCTCCCTTATACGTCACCTGCAGCGCATTCACCATAAGTCAGTGACAAGTTCAAAAACTTTGGATGACAGCGGAAGCAGTCCACTGACCACTAAATCCCTTCCTCTTGTAACCAAGCTCCTGCAAAACAGACCACCAACTCCCTCAGTGTCAATTTCCTCCTTACCCAGGAAAGCCAATAGTCCTGCAGGCCATGTCACTGGCAAGTCTGACGAGTCCTCTCCTGCCTGGGATTCCTCCAATGCATCCTTGAGTGTAACGCCTACTGCTGCTGGTGCTGCTGTTGTAGCTGCTGGGAGTCGATCGTCATCCCAGAGGGGAAGTCGGAAGACCACTTGTACTACTTCCAGTAAGCTATTGACTGTCCAACAGTCCTTTGCGAGGAAGATGAAATATCACAGCAGTCATCCTGCTGCAAAGCAGATAACTCAGGCCTTGGCAGCCTGGGTGGTGAGAAACGTGGTTCCGGTATCCACCGTTAATTCAGAGGCAATTAGAGACTTGATTGAGGTACTGTGTCCCCGGTACCAAATACCATCTAGATTCCATTTCTCTAGGCAGGCGATACCGAAAATGTACACAGACGTCAGAAAAAGAGTCACCAGTGTCCTAAAAAATGCAGTTGTACCCAATGTCCACTTAACCACGGACATGTGGACAAGTGGAGCAGGGCAGACTCAGGACTATATGACTGTGACAGCCCACTGGGTAGATGTATTGCCTCCCGCAGCAAGAACAGCAGCGGCGGTACCAGTAGCAGCATCTCGCAAACGCCAACTCGTTCCTAGGCAGGCTACGCTTTGTATCACCGCTTTCCAGAAGAGGCACACAGCTGACAACCTCTTACGGAAACTGAGGAAGATCATCGCAGAATGGCTTACCCCAATTGGACTCTCCTGGGGATTTGTGACATCGGACAACGCCAGCAATATTGTGCGTGCATTACATCTGGGCAAATTCCAGCACGTCCCATGTTTTGCACATACATTGAATTTGGTGGTGCAGAATTATTTAAAAAACGACAGGGGCGTGCAAGAGATGCTGTCGGTGGCCCGAAGAATTGCGGGCCACTTTCGGCATTCAGCCACTGCGTACAGAAGACTGGAGCACCACCAAACAATCCTGAACCTGCCCTGCCATCATCTGAAGCAAGAGGTGGTAACGAGGTGGAATTCAACCATCTATATGCTTCAGAGGATGGAGGAGCAGCAAAAGGCCATTCAAGCCTATACATCTGCCCACGATATAGGCAAAGGAGGGGGAATGCACCTGACTCAAGCGCAGTGGAGAATTATTTCAACGTTGTGCAAGGTTCTGCAACCCTTTGAACTTGCCACACGTGAAGTCAGTTCAGACACTGCCAGCCTGAGTCAGGTCATTCCCCTCATCAGGTTTTGCAGAAGAAGCTGGAGACATTGAAGGTGGAGCTAAAACAGAGCGATTCCGCTAGGCATGTTGGACTTGTGAATGGATCCCTTAATTCGCTTAACCAGGATTCACGGGTGGTCAATCTTTTGAAATCAGAGCACTACATTTTGGCCACCGTGCTCGATCCTAGATTTAAAACCTACGTTGTATCTCTCTTTCCGGCAGACACAAGTCTGCAGAGGTTCAAAGACCTGCTGGTGAGAAAATTGTCAAGTCAATCGGAACGTGACCCGTCAACATCTCCTCCTTCACATTCTCCCGCAACTGGGGGTGCGAGAAAAAGGCTAAGAATTCCGAGCCCACCCGCTGGCGGTGATGCAGGGCAGTCTGGAGCGAGTGCTGACATCTGGTCCGGACTGAAGGACCTGCCAACGATTACTGACATGTCGTCTACTGTCACTGCATATGATTCTCTCACCATTGACAGAATGGTGGAGGATTATATGAGTGACCGCATCCAAGTAGGCACGTCAGACAGTCCGTACGTATACTGGCAGGAAAAAGAGGCAATTTGGAGGCCCTTGCACAAACTGGCTTTATTCTACCTAAGTTGCCCTCCCTCCAGTGTGAACTCCGAAAGAGTGTTTAGTGCATCCGCTCACCTTGTCAGCAATCGGCGTACGAGGTTACTTCCAGAAAATGTGGAGAAGATGATGTTCATCAAAATGAATTATAATCAATTCCTCCGTGGAGACATTCACCAGCAATTGCCTCCAGAAAGTACACAGGGATCTGAGATGGTGGATACCAGTGAGGACGAATTAATAATCTGTGAGGAGGGGGATGTACACAGTGAAAGGGGTGAGGAATCGGAGGATGATGATGAGGTGGACATCTTGCCTCTGTAGAGCCAGTTTGTGCAAGGAGAGATTGATTGCTTTTTTTTTGGTGGGGCCCAAACCAACCAGTCATTTCAGTCACAGTCGTGTGGCAGACCTTGTCGCTGAAATGATGGGTTCGTTAAAGTGTGCATGTCCTGTTTATACAACATAAGGGTGGGTGGGAGGGCCCAAGGACAATTCCATCTTGCACCTCTTTTTTCTTTCGTTTTTCTTTGCATCATGTGCTGTTTGGGGACAATTTTTTGGAAGTGCCATCCTGTCTGACACTGCAGTGCCACTCCTAGATGGGCCAGGTGTTTGTGTCGGCCACTTGTGTCGCTTAGCTTAGTCACACAGCGACCTTGGTGCGCCTCTTTTTTTCTTTGCATCATGTGCTGTTTGGGGACTATTTTTTTTAAGTGCCATCCTGTCTGACACTGCAGTGCCACTCCTAGATGGGCCAGGTGTTTGTGTCGGCCACTTGTGTCGCTTAGCTTGGTCACACAGCGACCTTGGTGCACCTCTTTTTTTCTTTGCATCATGTGCTGTTTGGGGACTCTTTTTTTGAAGTGCCATCCTGTCTGACACTGCAGTGCCACTCCTAGATGGGCCAGGTGTTTGTGTCGGCCACTTGTGTCGTTTAGCTTAGTCACACAGCGACCTTGGTGTGCCTCTTTTTTTCTTTGCATCATGTGCTGTTTGGGGACTCTTTTTTTGAAGTGCCATCCTGTCTGACACTGCAGTGCCACTCCTAGATGGGCCAGGTGTTTGTGTCGGCCACTTGTGTCGCTTATCTTAGTCACACAGCGACCTTGGTGCGCCTCTTTTTTTCTTTGCATCATGTGCTGTTTGGGGACTATTGTTTTGAAGTGTCATCCTGCCTGATACTGCAGTGCCACTCCTAGATGGGCCAGGTGTTTGTGTCGGCCAGTTGTGTCGCTTAGCTTAGCCATCCAGCGACCTCGGTGCAAATTTTAGGACTCAAAATAATATTGTGAGGTGTTCAGAATAGACTGGAAATGAGTGGAAATTATGGTTATTGAGGTAAATAATACTATGGGATCAAAATGACCCCCAAATTCTATGATTTAAGCTGTTTTTTAGGGTTTTTTGAAAAAAAAAACACCCGAATCCAAAACACACCCGAATCCGACAAAAAAATTTCGGTGAGGTTTTGCCAAAACGCGTCCAAATCCAAAACACGGCCGCTGAACCGAATCCAAAACCAAAACACAAAACCTGAAAAATGTCCGGTGCACATCACTAATTATATTCAATTCCTCCGTGGAGACATTCACCAGCAATTGCCACCAGAAAGTACACAGGGACCTGTGATGGTGGATTCCAGTGGGGACGAATTAATACTCTGTGAGGAGGGGGATGTACACAGTGAAAGGGGTGAGGAATCGAAGGATGATGATGAGGTCGACATCTTGCCTCTGTAGAGCCAGTTTGAGCAAGGAGAGATTGATTGCTTCTTTTTTTGGTGAGGGCCCAAACCAACCAGTCATTTCATCCACAGTCGTGTGGCAGACCCTGTGGCTGAAATGATGGGTTTGTTAAAGTGTGCATGTCCTGTTTATACAACATAAGGTTGGGTGGGAGGGCCCAAGAACAATTCCATCTTGTACCTCTTTTTTTTTATTTATCTTTGCATCATGTGATGTTTGGGGCCAATTTTTATAAGTGCCATCCTGTCTGACACTGCAGTGCCACTCCTAGATGGGCCAGGTGTTTGTGCCGGCCACTTGGGTCACTTAACTTAGTCATCCAGCGACCTCTGTGCAATATTTAGGACTAAAAATAATATTGTGAGGTGTGAGGTGTTCAGAATAGACTGGAAATAAGTGGAAATTATGGTTATTGAGGTTAATAATACTATAGGATTAAAATTACCCCCAAATTCTATGATTTAAGCTGTTTTTGAGGTGTTTTTGAAAAAAAAACACCTGAATCCGACAACATTTTTCAGGGAGGTTTTGCCAGAACGCATCCCAATCCACAACATGGCCGCGGAACCGAATCCAAAACCAAAACACAAAACCCGAAAAATTTCCGGTGCACATCTCTAGTTTAAAAAAAAAATATCTTGATCTGAAAAAAAGAGTCAGGAGCGGGTCTCAAACCCTAGACTGCCTATATTGTGCTCTGTCACAAAAATCTCCCTATGTTTCTCCTAAATGTTGCAAATTGTTTTTGAATTGTTTCCGTTTTGTGTTTGCTTTGTTTTTTTTAACCCGATGTTATTATAAGAAAACACAAATGTTGCCATTGTTCTGAATCTAATATGTATTAATTTGCCCTTATCTATATAAGTGATCATGCCCCCGTTCGGCCGCCTCCGCTCCATGTTTGCACCGCACCGCCCCTGCAATGCTCCGTCTCCTCCCTGGAAACATAGTGTTGCCTGCCTCGCGAACGCCTCTGCCTGATTGACAGGCCGAGGCGATTGCATTTTCTGCAGCCCCCCGCAGAAAGTGCGGGCGCATGTGCAGGACTGGCGCTGCACATGCGCCCACGGTCAGATCATAAAAATTCCGGTTGGATCACAATTTGCAATCCAACCTGCTTTAGGCCCAAAGGGTTTCTCACACCGCCTGCACGTCTTCCTGTATACCTACAAGACCGAGGATTCCAATAAGAAACACCCACCACAGCCTCCAGCTGAAAGCTGTGTCCTCCCTCCCCGCAGACATACCAGTTACCGCTGCTCCCACCTTTAGAACACTGGACTAATACACAGACTGTAGGTCACGATGGGACCAGACGGGATAGAGTAGTGTAGTAAGCACACCCCTGGCGGTGAGGAGGTGGTAGCATAGCGCACGCTCTGCAGGTTATGCTGAGCTAAACAGCAATACAAACATTCATTATTACCAAAAATCTTTGGAATCATTGTTGGGATACCTCTAAGCCTGTTGATAGCACAAATGTGGAGCTCCATATGAATGCTATATGCACTAGATGTGGACTGCATACTTGCTCCTTGTGGTGGTAAATAGTACGTGTAAAGTGTGGTGGTGAAAATCAGTGTAAAAAACAGTTTTAATATATTTTCTATATACTTTACAATATATAAATAATAAATTGTCTTTGACATATGCACTTTTACTTAAGCGCTCCCTTGTGATATTCCATATCCTTTTGTTTCTAGTTAAATCTGAGTATTGCAGAGTACTCATATGGGAGCTGCATTATATTATTATTTTTAATCTTTAAAGGTGACCCATATGATATTAATTGTTCTGAACTTAGAGCGCCTTATTCAATAATTATATCAGTTTCATTGTCATCTGTATATATTGCTATTAATGCATCTTAAAACTGAGGCAGAGCATGCTGTGATGTGTAGTTCCACAGCAGCTGGAGGGCCGCAGGTTGAATACCCATGGCTTACCATAATCAATCAATCAATCAATAATTTTTCTATTCTTCTTTTATTGTCTTTTTGCCAGAATGCTTCACAGAGAATATTTACTCATTCACATCCCTCCCTGCCCTAGTGGACCATACAATTGCCTACCACAATCAATCAATCAATCAATCAATCAATCATTTTTTTATCCTTCTTTTATTTATTTATTTTTTGCTGGTAGACCTCACAGAGAATATTTACTTATTCACATCACTCTCTGCCCTAGTGGACCATACAGTTGCCTACCACAATCAATCAATCAATCAATCAATCAATCAATCATTTTTTTATCCTTCTTTTATTTATTTATTTTTTGCTGGTAGACCTCACAGAGAATATTTACTTATTCACATCACTCTCTGCCCTAGTGGACCATACAGTTGCCTACCACAATCAATCAATCATTTTTTAATTCTTCTGTTATTATGTTTTTTCTGGTAGGTCTCACAGAGAATGATTAGTCATTCACAACAGTCTCTGCCCTAGTGGCCCATACAGTTGCTTGCCACATTGTCACACACATACATGACAGTCAGAGGCGGATTGGCCATAGGGTTTTCAGGGAAGATTCCCGGTGGGCCAACGCAACCGTGGGGCCTGTTTTGTTTGAGGACATGTGGTCATTTTATAGACATAATGAATAAGATGCAAAATAATTTGCATATATGAAAATGACTTTGCCACTTAGCCTGTGATTGCAGATGATCCTAGTGTATGCTCTGTCTGCCTGCTTGGCTATCATATAAGATTGAGTGAATAGTGATTGGGATACAGTTGGTGTAATAAGCAAGAAAATATATCTTTCTAAAGAATGATATAGTTTCCTAAATTCTGAAGGTGTATCATATAATGTGCTCATAATATTTAATTTTATTTCATTTTAACTTCCCCCTTGATGCTGGACATACCCACTATCTGGAAAGTCTTGGGTGGGAGGGTGCTGCTGCCATGGCCCATGGCTAGACCTTACACCTCTGGTGCTGCCCATGTGGGGCCGCTAGTACAAATTTTTCCAGGGCCGCTGTTTGTTCCCAATCCGCCCCTGATGACAGTTAATGTTTAAACAATCAATCAATCAATCAATCAATTTTGTATTCTTCTTTTATTACCTCAGGTCTCTGACCTAGATTAATGAAAACATTCTTGGTTACTTTCTATGGAGTTATATAGTTTATTAAACTGCCATGCTGTTTGCCATTGCACTGCCACTCTGTTCACCAAATGTGCCATATTTGAAGTTACACAGCCACGTGTGTGTGCCCACTCACTGCTGTCACTTAACCATACTTGCCTTCCTGACCCTCTCCATGAGGGAGAAAATGCTCTGTTCCTGGACTTTCCTGGTAATATATGATTGCCATCACCTGTGGTGAAACACCTTTCTTATCGATTACCCAGCTCACCACAGGTGATGGCAATCATACATTACCAGGAAAGTTCAGGAACAGAGCATTTTCTCCCTCATGGAGAGGGTCAGGTAGGCAAGTATGCACTTAACTTAGTCAGCCAGCTAGCTAGCTCAGTGCAACCTTTTGGCCTGAACTGGATGGAAACAATATTGTGAGCTCTTAGGTGGTCAAAATGGACTAGATATGAATGTTTTTGAAGTTAATAATACTGTAGGAATAAAAAAAAGGCCCAAATTATGTGATTTTAGCAGTTTTTATCAATTTGTAAAAAGAAAAAATACAGATCCAAAACCAAAACACAAAGTTAATACAGATCCAAAACCAAAACATGGGGGTTGGCACACATCCCTAGTCATCAAATACTGTGGCTTCAGCAGCACCAAACAGCAGCTCTCTGTGCACCAGGTTCTGTGTGACGTTTTGCTAGATTATACTGATCCATCTGATATTCTACATATGTACATTTGCGTGCAAATGAGTCTGAATCTACATCCAAAATGCTACAATGCAGCAGTAGTGGCTTTTTTATGTAAAGTTCCATTATGTTTCATCTGTTATTTTGTGTTTAAAGCTAATTCCTGTGCAGTTAAAGTCAGAGTGGCAGATGGGTGTGGTATACAAGGTCTACATGCATTAAGTCTACAGCCATTAGTTCGACCCCATATGGTAGACAGACAAAAAGTTTGACATGGACAAAAGGTTAACATATGAAAGGTCGACACTGGAAAAGGTTGACATGGACCAAAGGTTGACAGGGTCAAAAGTTCAACATGACAATGGTCAACACATAAATGGTCGACACACTATTATTTCTCCATTTTTGGGGTTAGTGTGGATAGCTTGCTTCAACTCACCACGCTTTGGGTATGGTGTCTCGCTCCACTCTGCTTTGTACGCCACAAGGTTATGAAAGGTTATGATTTGAAGCATGAATAGTCAAGTATGGAAAAAGTAAACAAAAAAAATGTGTGTCGACCATTGTCATGTCAACAATACGAACCTGTCAACCTTTTAAATCAACTAACAATTTTGGAAAAAAGGAGAGAATCTGTATTGTTGTGTCAACAATACAGATTATCTTCTTTTTTCCAAAATTGTTATTTGTCTCATATACTGTAGTTGACAGCACCCTGTGCATTGATAACTCATTAATTATAATATTAAAAGGGGTTTATGAACTGATGTATTTGATTCTCAGACATTCACATTATATTGATTTGAGTGTGCAGGTATTCAATCTTTGTGGATCTTTTAAATCAGTCAACCTTTTCTAGTGTTGACCTTTCACGTGTCAAGAATTTGTACATGTCAACCTTTTGTCAGTGTCGAACTTTTGTCTGTAGACCATATATGGTCGACCTAATGACTGTCGATCCATAGTCCAAATTCCGTGACAGATATCTCATGGTGCAGAATGTGCACTGTGCCTCTCTAACCTTTGGGCCTGTGTGCACCGAAAAACCCTGCACCCATTATAGCTATGTCACTGTTGCTACAGTATGTTGGTTTTCAAGATTTCATTTTCTTGACGAGACAATGTTTCAGTACCACAATTTAAACTATTAAAACTTTTCTTAGTTCAGCTGTGATACCCTGCAATTGCGAGGTAACACATCCTAACAGTCCCAGTTGCTGCTGCAGCTATCTGGAACTGCCCAGGATACAGAGAAAATAAAATAAACCTCAAACATTACATGTTACAGGAGAAATAAGTGTGTACCCATGGGTTCGGGGAATACAGTATGTCGAAAGGACAGAGAGGACACAAAGGAAGGGACCAACATGGGAAGACGTGCAAGCAGCCATGAGTGTGGAACTAAGCAGACAGCAAAACTAAGGGGCTTATTTATTAACATTATTTTTACTAAAATTATGTGAAATGGTATTTTCACACCCTTTTCACATTATTTTTGTATCACTGAATGGATTAAGGTCATTTGGAGCAGTTTTCTTGAAAAGCTGCTCCAAACCCTTTAATTGTCGTTTTTTTAGTAACCCACATAGCATTTCCGTTATGCGAATTGCGATGTGGCCGAATTTACTAAAAAAAAATATTTTTTTTTTAAAACGCTGCAGTGTGTCCTGTAATATTAACCCCAGCTCTGCCTGGTAAAATCACAGGGCAGCACTGTGATAAGCAGCCGTTTGCCCAGCTTTATATGCCGCCTGGCAGAGAAAGCTGTACGGGACCCGACCAGTGTGTTCAGCTCTCTGTGGTGTCTCCGATGGACACACAAGCTGATCACTGGTAACAAAAAAAAGAAAAGTTTTAAAAACCCAAAAACATACTTATCAGTCCCAGGAGCCAGTGACCAGTGCTCCGGTGAGCGCTGCCAGGCACACTGTCTCCTGGAACTGGTAATTATAAATCCGGGGTGGAGGTGTTTCTGTGGCATGGGGGTGGTCTAGATGGGGGGGGGGGATCCAGGTGGCAGCGGTAGCAATGGACGGCGGTACATGCGCAGCAGGACGTCAGGGCATATTTTACAAAAAATACCCCAATGATGCTGCGGAGAGGCATCACAGGAACAGAGCTTTCTGAGCGATAATTGATACATCCATGCAATGTACTCAATTATCGCAGCTGATATTATCACACCACATCTGCATCATCAAAAGATACGTAACTTGTTAAAGTCAGAAATAAGAAACAAGTGAGAGAAACATGATGCATTAAAGAGATTGCTGAGACTTGTGGGCCACAGCCAGCTCATGTGTTCCAGATAATGCTGTGCTATGTACTGGAGGGGAAGCTGTATCATATTTGGTGAGAGATAACCATTTTTTACATATGAGACATAGCTGCGTTTAAAGTACTCTATTTACAGTTTAACAGTGCTGCAATAATAGACTGTTTCTGTATACTTAAGGGCCCCCACTGTGAACAATGGGGCTCATTCCGAGTTGTTCGCTCGCAAGCTGCTTTTAGCAGCTTTGCACATGCTAAGCCGCCGCCTACTGGGAGTGAATCTTAGCTTATCAAAATTGCGAACGAAAGATTCGCAATATTGCGATAAGACATCTCTGTGCAGTTTCTGAGTAACTCGAGACTTACTCGGCATCTGCGATCAGTTCAGTGCTTGTCGTTCCTGGTTTGACGTCACAAACACACCCAGCGTTCGCCCAGACACTCCTCCGTTTCTCCAGCCACTCCCGCATTTTTCCCAGAAACGGTAGCGTTTTTTCGCACACACCCATAAAACGGCCAGTTTCCGCCCAGAAACACCCACTTCCTGTCAATCACACTCCGATCACCAGAACGAAGAAAAAACCGTGAGTAAAATTCCTAACTGCATAGCAAATTTACTTGGCGCAGTCGCAGTGCGGACATTGCGCATGCGCACTAAGCGGAAAATCGCTGCGATGCGAAGAAATTTACCGAGCGAACAACTCGGAATGACCCCCAATGATCCTTAAATACATCTGAGGTTGTAACGGTTAAATTGCTTCATTAGCTTATGTTACTCACCTCTTAGTGTAGCCTAGAAATTACCACCCAAAATAAGGAACCATTCATCTATTTAAGGAGAGCTTTCATTAAACCAAACAGTCCTTGGAGCACATAAAAATTCATGGGATTGTATAATTTCATGTTTAACCTCTTTAGGAAAGAATTTTTAATTTGAGAGATATAAAATAAAATAATTAAATATAGTTTATTGAAAAGATAATACATTTCACGTTATATAAGTGCTGAAAAGCTGGAAAAATAAACCAGCCACATCTGTGTACACTGGGGGTGATTCAGACATGATCGTAGATGTGCTACATTTAGCACATCTACGATCAGCTTCCCTGACATGCGGGGGGGATGCGCAGCACAGGGCTAGTCCGCCCCGCATGTCAGGGCTGACCACCCCGCACAAGTACAAAAGCATCGCACAGCGGCGATGCTTTTGTACTGGAAGAGTAGCTCCCAGCCAGCGCAGCTCCTGCACGCTGGCAGGGAGCTACTTGTTGCAGCTCGGGTCACAGCGGCTGCGTGTGACGTCATGCATCCGCCGCGGCCCGCCCCCCAATGGTCCAGGCACACCTGCGTTGCCCGGACCGTGCCCCCTAAATGGCGGGTAAACACCACCCGCCCGCCATCTCCTGCCCATCGACGTCTCTGCCTTTCAATCAGAAAAATATCATAAACCCCTTTGCCTACATTGTGTCTGGGTAAGGGTAAGTTTTCTTTACCTCTCTGCTGCTGTTGAAGAAGGGAAGAATGTGCTGCTGAAGATACAGGGGGTCATTCCGAGTTGATCGCTCGCTACCTACTTTTTGCAGCCGTGCAAACGCATAGTCACCGCCCACTGGGGAGTGTATATTTGCTGTGCAAGGGTGCGATCACATGTGCAGCCGAGCGGTACAAAATAGTTTGTGCAGTTTCTGAGTTGCCCAGAACTTACTTAGCCCTTGCGATCACTTCAGCCTGTCCGGTCCCGGAATTGACATCAGACACCCGCCCTGCAAACGCTTGGACATGCCTGCGTTTTTCCAGAAAACAGTTGACACCCACAAATGCCTTCTTCCTGTCAATCTCCTTGCGATCGGCTGTGCAAATGGATTCTTTGTTAAATCCATCGCACAGCAACGATCTGCTTTGTACCCGTACGACGCATGCGTAGTACTGACCTGATCGCTGTGCTGTGAAAAACGTCAGCGTGCGATCAGGTCGGAATAACCCCCATAGTGCCGCAGCAAAAGATGATTCCTGCCTACACACCAAAGCCCAGTAATATTGGGCCTGTGATAATCCAACACACTTTAACATCTACTATAAATGTAATTGGGTTACCACACAGTTAATAAAACATTTAAATCTTTTAAGTTAACAAAGTATTTATTAACTAGAGATGAGCGGGTTCGGTTCCTCGGAATCTGAACCCGCCCGAACTTCAGGTTTTTTTACACGGGGCCGAGCGACTCGGATCTTCCCGCCTTGCTCGGTTAACCCAAGCGCGCCCGAACGTCATCATCCCGCTGTCGGATTCTCGCGAGGCTCGTATTCTATCGCGAGACTCGGATTCTATATAAGGAGCCGCGCGTCGCCGCCATTTTCACACATGCATTGAGATTGATAGGGAGAGGACGTGGCTGGCGTCCTCTCCGTTTAGACTAGAGTACTAGAGAGAGACACAAATTTTGGGGAGCATATTATTAGGAGGAGTACTACTTGCTGCTGATAGTGTGACCAGTGACCACCAGTTTAATTAATCCGTTCTCTGCCTGAAAAAAAACGATACACAGTGTGACACAGTCACATACCATATCTGTGCTCAGCCCAGTGTGCTGCATCATATGTAATACTGTATATCATTATCTGACTGTGCTGAGTGCTCACTGCTCACACAGCTTAATTGTGGGGAGACTGGGGAGCAGTTATAGCAGGAGTACATATTTTAAGTACAGTGCACACTTTTGCTGCCAGAGTGCCACTGCCAGTGTGATTGACCAGTGACCACTGACCACCAGTATTGTGATTGTCTGCTGACCACCAGTATATTGTGATTGTCTGCCTGAAAAAGTTAAACACTCGTCGTGTGGTGTTTTTATAGACGCATTCTGCAGACAGTGTCCAGCAGGTCCGTCATTACATAATATATACCTGTCCGGCTGCAGTACTAGTGTGATATATATATATATATTTTAATTTTATCTCATTATCATCCAGTCTATATTAGCAGCAGACACAGTACGGTAGTCCACGGCTGTAGCTACCTCTGTGTCGGCAGTCGCTCGTCCATCCATAATTGTATACCACCTACCCGTGGTTTTTTTTTTTTCTATCTTCTTGATACTAGTAGCTTACTTTAGGAGTCTGCAGTGCTGACAGACAGTGTCCAGCAGGTCCGTCATTACATAATATATACCTGTCCGGCTGCAGTACTAGTGTGATATATATATATATATTTTAATTTTATCTCATTATCATCCAGTCTATATTAGCAGCAGACACAGTACGGTAGTCCACGGCTGTAGCTACCTCTGTGTCGGCAGTCGCTCGTCCATCCATAATTGTATACCACCTACCCGTGGTTTTTTTTTTTCTATCTTCTTGATACTAGTAGCTTACTTTAGGAGTCTGCAGTGCTGACAGACAGTGTCCAGCAGGTCCGTCATTACATAATATATACCTGTCCGGCTGCAGTACTAGTGTGATATATATATATATTTTAATTTTATCTCATTATCATCCAGTCTATATTAGCAGCAGACACAGTACGGTAGTCCACGGCTGTAGCTACCTCTGTGTCGGCAGTCGCTCGTCCATCCATAATTGTATACCACCTACCCGTGTTTTTTTTTTTTTCTATCTTCTTGATACTAGTAGCTTACTTTAGGAGTCTGCAGTGCTGAGTCTGACAGACAGTGTCCAGCAGGTCCGTCATTACATAATATATACCTGTCCGGCTGCAGTACTAGTGTGATATATATATATATATATATTTTAATTTTATCTCATTATCATCCAGTCTATATTAGCAGCAGACACAGTACGGTAGTCCACGGCTGTAGCTACCTCTGTGTCGGCAGTCGCTCGTCCATCCATAATTGTATACCACCTACCCGTGGTTTTTTTTTTTCTATCTTCTTGATACTAGTAGCTTACTTTAGGAGTCTGCAGTGCTGACAGACAGTGTCCAGCAGGTCCGTCATTACATAATATATACCTGTCCGGCTGCAGTACTAGTGTGATATATATATATATTTTAATTTTATCTCATTATCATCCAGTCTATATTAGCAGCAGACACAGTACGGTAGTCCACGGCTGTAGCTACCTCTGTGTCGGCAGTCGCTCGTCCATCCATAATTGTATACCACCTACCCGTGTTTTTTTTTTTTTTCTATCTTCTTGATACTAGTAGCTTACTTTAGGAGTCTGCAGTGCTGAGTCTGACAGACAGTGTCCAGCAGGTCCGTCATTACATAATATATACCTGTCCGGCTGCAGTACTAGTGTGATATATATATATATTTTAATTTTATCTCATTATCATCCAGTCTATATCAGCAGCAGACACAGTACGGTAGTCCACGGCTGTAGCTACCTCTGTGTCGGCAGTCGCTCGTCCATCCATAATTGTATACCACCTACCCGTGGTTTTTTTTTTTTCTATCTTCTTGATACTAGTAGCTTACTTTAGGAGTCTGCAGTGCTGACAGACAGTGTCCAGCAGGTCCGTCATTACATAATATATACCTGTCCGGCTGCAGTACTAGTGTGATATATATATATATTTTAATTTTATCTCATTATCATCCAGTCTATATTAGCAGCAGACACAGTACGGTAGTCCACGGCTGTAGCTACCTCTGTGTCGGCAGTCGCTCGTCCATCCATAATTGTATACCACCTACCCGTGGTTTTTTTTTTTCTATCTTCTTGATACTAGTAGCTTACTTTAGGAGTCTGCAGTGCTGACAGACAGTGTCCAGCAGGTCCGTCATTACATAATATATACCTGTCCGGCTGCAGTACTAGTGTGATATATATATATATTTTAATTTTATCTCATTATCATCCAGTCTATATTAGCAGCAGACACAGTACGGTAGTCCACGGCTGTAGCTACCTCTGTGTCGGCAGTCGCTCGTCATCCATAAGTATACTAGTATCCATCCATCTCCATTGTTTACTAGAGATGAGCGCCTGAAATTTTTCAGGTTTTGTGTTTTGGTTTTGGGTTCGGTTCCGCGGCCGTGTTTTGGGTTCGACCGCGTTTTGGCAAAACCTCACCGAATTTTTTTTGTCGGATTCGGGTGTGTTTTGGATTCGGGTGTTTTTTTCAAAAAACCCTAAAAAACAGCTTAAATCATAGAATTTGGGGGTCATTTTGATCCCATATTATTATTAACCTCAAAAACCATAATTTCCACTCATTTTCAGTCTATTCTGAATACCTCACACCTCACAATATTATTTTTAGTCCTAAAATTTGCACCGAGGTCGCTGGATGACTAAGCTAAGCGACCCTAGTGGCCGACACAAACACCTGGCCCATCTAGGAGTGGCACTGCAGTGTCACGCAGGATGTCCCTTCCAAAAAACCCTCCCCAATCAGCACATGACGCAAAGAAAAAAAGAGGCGCAATGAGGTAGCTGTGTGAGTAAGATTAGCGACCCTAGTGGCCGACACAAACACCGGGCCCATTTAGGAGTGGCACTGCAGTGTCACGCAGGATGTCCCTTCCAAAAAACCCTCCCCAATCAGCACATGACGCAAAGAAAAAAAGAGGCGCAATGAGGTAGCTGTGTGAGTAAGATTAGCGACCCTAGTGGCCGACACAAACACCGGGCCCATTTAGGAGTGGCACTGCAGTGTCACGCAGGATGTCCCTTCCAAAAAACCCTCCCCAATCAGCACATATAGACATATAGCTAATATAGACTGGTTGATAAAGAGATGTCGTAGTATGTATGTATAAAGAAGAAAGGAAAAAAAACCACGGTTAGGTGGTATACAATTATGGACGGACTGCCGAGTGCCGACACAGAGGTAGCCACAGCCATGAACTACCGTACTGTACTGTGTCTGCTGCTAATATAGACTGGTTGATAAAGAGATGTCGTAGTATGTATGTATAAAGAAGAAAGAAAAAAAAACCACGGGTAGGTGGTATACAATTATGGACGGACTGCCGAGTGCCGACACAGAGGTAGCCACAGCCGTGAACTACCGTACTGTACTGTGTCTGCTGCTAATATAGACTGGTTGATAAAGAGATGTCGTAGTATGTACGTATAAAGAAGAAAGAAAAAAAAAACCACGGTTAGGTGGTATACAATTATGGACGGACTGCCGAGTGCCGACACAGAGGTAGCCACAGCCGTGAACTACCGTACTGTACTGTGTCTGCTGCTAATATAGACTGGTTGATAAAGAGATGTCGTAGTATGTACGTATAAAGAAGAAAGAAAAAAAAAACCACGGTTAGGTGGTATACAATTATGGACGGACTGCCGAGTGCCGACACAGAGGTAGCCACAGCCGTGAACTACCGTACTGTACTTTGTCTGCTGCTAATATAGACTGGTTGATAAAGAGATGTCGTAGTATGTACGTATAAAGAAGAAAGAAAAAAAAAACACGGTTAGGTGGTATACAATTATGGACGGACTGCCGAGTGCCGACACAGAGGTAGCCACAGCCGTGAACTACCGTACTGTACTGTGTCTGCTGCTAATATAGACTGGTTGATAAAGAGATGTCGTAGTATGTACGTATAAAGAAGAAAGAAAAAAAAACCACGGTTAGGTGGTATACAATTATGGACGGACTGCCGAGTGCCGACACAGAGGTAGCCACAGCCGTGAACTACCGTACTGTACTGTGTCTGCTGCTAATATAGACTGGTTGATAAAGAGATGTCGTAGTATGTATGTATAAAGAAGAAAGGAAAAAAAACCACGGTTAGGTGGTATACAATTATGGACGGACTGCCGAGTGCCGACACAGAGGTAGCCACAGCCGTGAACTACCGTACTGTACTGTGTCTGCTGCTAATATAGACTGGTTGATAAAGAGATGTCGTAGTATGTATGTATAAAGAAGAAAGAAAAAAAAACCACGGTTAGGTGGTATACAATTATGGACGGACTGCCGAGTGCCGACACAGAGGTAGCCACAGCCGTGAACTACCGTACTGTACTGTGTCTGCTGCTAATATAGACTGGTTGATAAAGAGATGTCGTAGTATGTATGTATAAAGAAGAAAGAAAAAAAAAACATGGTTAGGTGGTATACAATTATGGACGGACTGCCGAGTGCCGACACAGAGGTAGCTACAGCCGTGAACTACCGTACTGTGTCTGCTGCGACTGGATGATAAATAATGATATAAAAAATATATATATATCACTACTGCAGCCGGACAGGTATATATATTATATAATGACGGACCTGCTGGACACTGTCTGTCAGCAGAATGAGTTTTTTATAGAATTAAAAAAAAAACACCACACAAGTGAAGTCACACGACGAGTGTTTAACTTTTTCAGGCAATCACAATATAGTATACTACTAACTATACTGGTGGTCAGTGTGGTCAGGTCACTGGTCAGTCACACTGGCAGTGGCACTCCTGCAGCAAAAGTGTGCACTGTTTAATTAATTTTAATATAATATGTACTCCTGGCTCCTGCTATAACCTATAACTGGCACTGCAGTGCTCCCCAGTCTCCCCCACAATTATAAGCTGTGTGAGCTGAGCACAGTCAGATATATAATATATACATAGATGATGCAGCACACTGGGCTGAGCAGTGCACACAGATATGGTATGTGACTGAGTCACTGTGTGTATCGTTTTTTTCAGGCAGAGAACGGATATATTAAATAAAACTGCACTGTCTGGTGGTCACTGTGGTCAGTCACTAGTAAACTCTGCACTCTCTTCTACAGTACTCCTAAGCTCCAGTAAATCAGGTCAATCTCTCTCTCTCTCTCTCTCCTAATCTAAATCACTGTACTCCCTAACAGCTGCTCCCCGTCCCCAATCCTCCCCACAATTATAACTAAGTCACTCAGTCTTTACTCTTTTCTACTATAACGGAGAGGACGCCAGCCACGTCCTCTCCCTATCAATCTCAATGCACGTGTGAAAATGGCGGCGACGCGCGGCTCCTTATATAGAATCCGAGTCTCGCGAGAATCCGACAGCGTCATGATGACGTTCGGGCGCGCTCGGGTTAACCGAGCAAGGCGGGAAGATCCGAGTCGCTCGGACCCGTGAAAAAAAACATGAAGTTCGTGCGGGTTCGGATTCAGAGAAACCGAACCCGCTCATCTCTATTGTTTACCTGAGGTGCCTTTTAGTTGTGCCTATTAAAATATGGAGAACAAAAATGTTGAGGTTCCAAAAATAGGGAAAGATCAAGATCGACTTCCACTTCGTGCTGAAGCTGCTGCCACTAGTCATGGCCGAGACGATGAAATGCCAGCAACGTCGTCTGCCAAGGCCGATGCCCAATGTCATAGTACAGAGCATGTAAAATCCAAAACACCAAATAGATGGGCCAGGTGTTTGTGTCGGCCACTAGGGTCGCTTATCTTACTCACACAGCTACCTCATTGCGCCTCTTTTTTTCTTTGCGTCATGTGCTGTTTGGGGAGTGTTTTTTGGAAGGGCCATCCTGCGTGACACTGCAGTGCCACTCCTAGATGGGCCAGGTGTTTGTGTCGGCCACTAGGGTCACTTATCTTACTCACACAGCTACCTCATTGCGCCTCTTTTTTTCTTTGCGTCATGTGCTGTTTGGGGAGTGTTTTTTGGAAGGGCCATCCTGCGTGACACTGCAGTGCCACTCCTAGATGGGCCAGGTGTTTGTGTCGGCCACTAGGGTCGCTTATTTTACTCACACAGCTACCTCATTGCGCCTCTTTTTTTCTTTGCGTCATGTGCTGTTTGGGGAGTGTTTTTTGGAAGGGCCATCCTGCGTGACACTGCAGTGCCACTCCTAGATGGGCCAGGTGTTTGTGTCAGCCACTAGGGTCGCTAAGCTTACTCACACAGCTACCTCATTGCGCCTCTTTTTTTCTTTGCGTCATGTGCTGTTTGGGGAGTGTTTTTTGGAAGGGCCATCCTGCGTGACACTGCAGTGCCACTCCTAGATGGGCCAGGTGTTTGTGTCGGCCACTAGGGTCGCTTAGCTTAGTCATCCAGCGACCTCGGTGCAAATTTTAGGACTAAAAATAATATTGTGAGGTGTGAGGTGTTCAGAATAGACTGAAAATGAGTGGAAATTATGGTTTTTGAGGTTAATAATACTTTGGGATCAAAATGACCCCCAAATTCTATGATTTAAGCTGTTTTTTAGTGTTTTTTGAAAAAAACACCAGAATCCAAAACACACCCGAATCCGACAAAAAAAATTCGGTGAGGTTTTGCCAAAACGCGGTCGAACCCAAAACACGGCCGCGGAACCGAACCCAAAACCAAAACACAAAACCCGAAAAATTTCAAGTGCACATCTCTACTTTTAACTGCTACTTACAAACATTTAACTAAAATCATTCATATTCATTATGAAAAAATTGGGAAATGACAAACTTTAGTTTTCATTTCTCATTTTTCCATTCACATTTTTTTTCAAAATTCATAATTTTCCCTTTATAAAATGATCATATCTGAAAAACTGCTTCTTTTGCAAAGACATCTTTTTGGAAGAGTGATACTTTTCCGAGCTGTACCCATTCTCTTTTGTAGGCTGCTCTACTTCAACTAGCTTCCTCTCCCCTGCTGGTGTCTACTTTCACTTCCTGCATACTCCTTCCGTTGTCCAGTGCTCCCCACTCTGCAGTCTCTCCACAGTGTGCCCACTTGTCCCCGTAGTGTCTCCACAGTGTACCCCCTTTTCCCCATAGTCTCTACACAGTGTACCCGCTCCCGCCCCCGCAGCCTCTACACAGTGTCCCTGCTTCCCCAGCAGCCTCTCCACAGAATTCCTGTTCTCCCCCCCCCTCCCCGTAGTCTCTCCCAGTGTGCCTGCTCCCCCTCCACAGTCTCTCCACAGTGTGCCCACTTCCCCCTGCAGGCTCTCCACTGTGTGTCCACTCACCACCCGTACCCTCTCCACGGTGTGCCCACTCCCCCAGAACTGAAGCTACCGCTGAAGCTTGCCCTCACCCCATCAGACATGTATACAGTGTGACACCACAGACACCAGTCCACCAGCACCCACTGCTGTGACCTTTTCCTGCCCCTGGCCCACAGGAGGACTGCTCAAAAGTGGGGGGGGAGCTGCTGGAGGTAAGACACAGCAGGAGGGTCTTTTTAGACCCCTCTGCTGCATTGGAAAACTTACAGTAACACCCACTTTTTTCGGCGTTTGATGAATTTCCCAATTTCTACATCCCCATATTTCAGTAATGGGGAATATGGAAATTATTATCACAACAGGCTGTAGCAAGGAGATATCAAATCTCCTTTATTACAACCTTTGATGAATGAGGGTGTAACTAAAAAATGAGAATAAGGGATGATGTAATTGTAAAAACCCCCGTTTAAGTGACCATAATGAATATGTCCCCTACTAAGATCTGATCTCACATATACGGGTGTCATGACCTACATTGGTGGGGTGCAGGGCTGTTTCTAGACAATTTGGCTCCCAATGCGAGCATTAAAAAAATGCGACTTCCCCCACCCATAGACATTCAAATATGCACCCCACCCCCACAGACATAAAAAAAATATTTTGCACCTGCACTCTTGGTGAGGGGGCATGGCCTTGCCAAAATGGACGTGGCCTAACAGGAAAAGACTACCTTACATTCCAGTTTTTGACCCTGCAACAACAGACCGCGGCCACCACTGGAAAAATACCTTCCAACATATTAAGCCCTACACAGTAATGCCCTTTGCACAATATTATGCCCCCCTGCACCATATTATGCCCATGATACATTATGCACTACAGTAAAGGTTCTAATCATTTTTAAATTACCTGTTTGTTGCCAGGGGTTTCACATGCTGGGTGTCATGCTTGTTGCCAGAGGTTTCATGCACTGAGCGTCATTCTCGATTCCAGGAGTCTCATGCTCTCTGACCCATGCTCGTTGCCAAGAGGAATGCTCGTTGCTAAGGAGAATGCCAAGGGGGTGTAAGTATATTCGCTGTCGAGCGATTTCCTGTTCCCCCTCCTCCCTCTTACCTAGTACTACTCGGCTTGGGGGGGGGCTAAGTTTCGTGGAATTACGCGATTGCGTCATGATGTCACAATGCAACCGCATCATTCCGCAAAACTCTTCCCCCCGAGCGGAGTACTAGGGCCGAGAGAGGACGGGGAGCACAACGGAGCCACAAAGTGCCGCAGCGGGTGGCCCGTGCGATTGCACGGCTCGCCCGCTGCAGGAATTGTCACTGGTGTGGTGATTTAAACATCATAACATGTCACTGGTTCATGATTTTTAGTCACTGTGGTCTAAGAGACAAAATCTAAAATGTGATATACATATGTTTTTCTAAAAAAAATGTATTATTATTTTTGCTGTTGTTCCCTCTGAAGGTACTGTTCTACTTTATTATGCTTTCATTGTATTGTTAGATACCTGTTAAGCATAATAAGAAGAAAACTGTATCCACGTTAGACATTTTTTAATTTACATTTTATATGCATTGGCAACCATTGCTTTAATCATGTGTCATGTCAATATTGTATTTTACTAGTTCTGCTTATTCTCTATAATATATTTCACAGTTCTCACTTTATAGCTCTATAAATAACATTTAATTGATCCAGATGCAAACAACAATATGCACACATGCTTACTTCATTTGTTGAATTATACACGTACAGTGAGTCTGGACCAACTATACATTTTGTCAAGTAAATGGGTGATTTTAACATGATTTACAATACATTTTTTGAAAAGCAAAAAAACCCAAGCTTTTATGGTATAACATGAGAACCCAGGAAAAATGCTGTACTAGAAAAGAGCAATATCAGAAATCCTGAATACCATATAGGGAGTATTGTAAGATACGAGTGGGGTAAAAGTGTGAACTGGTTTATAGTTTTGTTGTTGTTTTTTTGCAGAATTTTAATAATATTTAATTTTTAAAACATTTTTATTTTAGTTTGACAGGAGTTTTACATAATTATGCCGTGTTAATGATACTGCTCCTTCCACTATCTAAAGTGCATCCATCGTCCTCCATATTGTGCATCATGATATTCCCTGTGTCACAAATCGGCATGTCCTCAGTAAGGGGGGTATTTATTAATGCTCAGGGAGAGATACAATTGTGACATTTAAAGTACTAGCCAGCCAATCAGATTCTGCCTTACATTTTACAGGCTGTGTTTAAAAAATGTCAGGAACTGATAGGTTGTTTTTTTTTATCTATCAAAATTGTCTCTTTCTCGAAGCTTTGATAAATACCCCTTAAATCACACTAATAGATAGGTCAATGTCTTCCAAAACATCAGCACACTCACTTTACTGTTTTTAACATTCTGAGTGTTTGCTATCAAGTTAGTTATTAAACATCAATGAGCAGTAGATGAATAATTAATTAAAGTAAGTGGTCAGGCTCTAATTAAATCCACTTTAAACATAAAAGAGATCTATTTTTTGCTTTAAATTACTTCACAATTGTACACATCCATACACTATTTTATTAAGAGTCAAAAAATGTTATACACTAGTATAGTGATGATAATCAGTATTACATTTGTTTGGAAAACAACAACATATGTAAAACTCTTAGTAATTATACAAAAAAAATATTGTCTCAACATTTAAAAGTGTCTTGTTTTACAACAACAATCTTTTTCATACAGTATGTACATTTTATTTAGTAAGATTTGAACATATTGAACATTAAACATTATACATAATCAAGTATAGTTGAGAAGGATACCAAATATAGCATATACAGTAGCACATATTTCATGGCTAAAAATGGTAAATAATGCCCCACAGTATAACAATATCATATGACACATTACATGTACAATATTTCTAGGTACATACTGTATGTTACTTTTATTTTGCCCAGCGATCAAGAATATAATATTAAATTAATTTTTTATATAAAATGAAGCTTTGTGAATTCATGTACATATACAGATGTGTGTGTACGTGTATGTATACATTTCTGTATGTATATATATATATATATATATATATATATATATAATCTTTTCAAACTCTAATCATTACTTATTTTATAGTACAGTACTGTATTTGTAACTCAACCTTATACAATGCATGAGTCAATAGATTCTAGATTCTAGACTTAAAAGGTTCTTGCACTGGTCTAATGACATCTGTGGTTGACAATGATGACAAAATTATACTGCAGAAGTTATCTGAGTTAGTCCCAATTCATTTGTTCCACCACTCCCTTGAGGTGTGTAGGAAGTCATCTCCACTGCTAGTCATACTGGTTTGTTAGTCCGATCACCATCTCTTGTGTAAGCTGGGTCTTGTATAGTGTTCCTAACCCTGCTGTTTCCTTGCCGATCCAATCTAAGTTTTGAGGGGAAGCAAAAGTCTTTGAAACACCTTTTAAAATTTTCATCTAGGAATGCATATAATATTGGGTTTAAGCTGCTATTAGTGTATCCAAGAGCGATGCAAAAATAATAGATTGAGCTTACAGCAATGCCTGGGGTTACATCTACAAGGGTTTCAACCAGCACAAAAATATGAATCGGTGTCCAGCAAATGATGAATACTGCTACAACAACCAGCACCAATCTGGTAATGCGGCGAAGATTTCTGTCTTTTTCACGAGATCCAGACAGTAGACGAACACTTTTTAACCGCAAGATCATTAAGGTATAGCAGATAGTTATAATAAATACAGGAATGATGAATGCAAAGATAAACACACAAATTTTCATTACAGTGTCCCAATACCAGTAGTCTGATGAAAATTGAAGAGCACATTCTGTGATACCTAGAAATGAAAAAGAAAGTTAATGTTAATTCCTACATTTGAATACTATGAAAGAAAGTATACCATATATGCCTACATTTGAAAAAGCATTTCAGGCAGATTGCAAAGCAACACATATGCATGTAGAGCGGTAGAGGGTGTGTACTGATCTATCTGTGAAGCGTGTCATACTGTCAGTGTGGGACTGGGGCATGAAGGGCCCACCGGGGGAATGCTGTCGTAGGGGCCCATGCTTAATGGTGTAGCCAGGCTCCACTGGGGCGTGGCCAGCCACCACAGAGGTTTGGCTAACCATTACAGAGTACATGTTCTGTTCCCCTTGGTAAATATGTAATAAACCATATTCTTGTGAAGTATTATGGTACATAAGTATAATGCATAATTCAAGTGCACTAGGATACAGTCTGTAACCTGATCCCTAGAGGAGGAGGAGGGTCTACAGGCAGTGGGGCCCACCGGTGGTTTCCCCTGTTCCCCTGTGGGCCAGTCCGACCCTGCATACTGTACAGTTAACTTATGTTCTTTAAATGAGCGCTGATATTTGTTTTCAAATAATGCAACAGCTTTTATAACATTTATAAAGTGTTGTTAAATGTGAAAGAACAGTGCTTTGTGCCGGGAACTTAAGTTTTGCCAGTCTAGCGCAAATGTCACAGTGGAAAAAAAATCTGCAGTGGTCACAGAAAAAGCCTTGTATAGAAGACAAATAAGTCTGGTCTGAACTCACTGACATGAAAGGTGTGACTATGAATTAAAAATATACTTAAGTGAACCCCTCTAATGCTCACCTTTCCACCAGATTCATGCAATTCATAAACAGGATGTGGTCAGGACTTCAGCTGTTGAAATTCTGATGTTCAGAATGCCGACAGTGGCAACCCAGCTGTCAAAATCCTGACAGATCCCAATCGTAAATTCTGGGGATAAGGTGAGGTTTAGAGTTAGGCACTGGGGATGGGGGTTTAGGCTTAGGTTGCTGGGTGGATGGTTAGGGTTAGTCTGCAGGAGAGGATGGTTAGGGTTAGTCTGCGGGAGAGGATGGTTAAGGTTAGTCTGCGGCAGGGGATGGCTAGGGTAAGTCTGTGTGAGAGGTGGGTTAGGATTATGGTTAAAATATTCGCTATCTGCATTCTGACCATCAGGATTTCAACTACCGGGATATCAAAACCATCCCCATCAAACATCCACTGTAATGCAGCACACATCTTTGGGCATAGATCACCTATAATGAGGCACACACACCCTATTAATGCAACACTGTATTGGAGAGCAGAACACATTTTCTTGTAGAACACATACTCATTGTTCTTCCCCCCAGTGTTTTCTCTGTAATGGGTGGATAGTGATTATTCCATCATTGTGTTGCATCCACCCAGCCTGGCCTAGGAGAGATTTGTAGACTCTTCAAAGAATCAGGGAGAGTACCACTATTTCAGGTAATTTCCTTGATATTCAGGGAGAGTTGTCATTTTTAAAATACAGTCTGTTTTAACATGGCAGTTAGAACTGATTAGCTGGTACTTTATCACTCTCCAAGGCTCAGTACATCTTCCCCTTAATATTTATTCCAAACTTGCTGACATTTTTATACTCCACTCCGAGAGAAGCCTGGAGAAGCGAAGCAGCCGGGCACTTAAAGGGACAGGTCCAATTGTTTGCCTAATTGGGTTCCGCCCCCAATGATGGTAAATTCCACAAATCGTGGGCCCTCAAGAAGGGGTGGGGCTAAACTGATGACGATTTACACATTTTTAGTCCCGTCCCCACCCGTGACCTTCAATTCTCTGTATTATCTGCCTATTCTGCATGCTTCACTAGGAAGTGGGCGGGATGCAAGAGGAGTACCCGCAACTTCTGGAAAAGTAGGTAAATATGATTTATTCCAACTGCCATTTTAAAACTATCCATTTGAAAAAATGTTCCTTAGTAAATTTACCCCCAACATGGGTAGATTAACAATGGGGCTGATGGGACTACATAACTCCACTTAAAAATAGACCCATCATCATGCAGCATGATGGTGACCAGCCATCCAGCTAACCACACAATTGGCCTTAAAGTTCTGTACTAAAGATTAAGGGGTATATTCATGAAGCAGTGAAAAGAGTGGAGAAGTGAAAAAGTGGAGAAGTTGTCCATGGCAACCAATAAGTGTTGAGGTAAGATTTATAAAGTGCATTCTATAAAATTATGCATAGCAGTGGATTGGTTGCCATGGCAACTTCTCCACTGGCTCATTTCTCCGCGCTTTTCACTGCTTCTTGAATAGACCCCTGTGTTTCTATTTTTTTCACAACACGATGCTACTGTATCTTTCTACATATTTAGGGAGACATTGGGGCTGATACACAACCAGACAGATTTGGTCACAGCATCTATGCTTTTTACTATAGGCCCTTTATCATTATCAGCTCTAGACCATGTGGCCCTTAATCTGACCATAACCCCTAAGAATGTTTTTATTTTTAAATATAACCATTGTCCTGCTTGTAAGTGTCTTTTGTATGTATTCTTTACCTTTAGCAATTCGCGCAAATTTAAATCCCTGACTTCCAGTTTTACTTTCAGTTAAAAAAAAAAGTTATATTAAAAAAAGAAAAGACTTTGCTACTACTCCAAAAAGATTTTTTTTTTATTTAAACAAAGAAGGATTTTTTTTTGTATAATTATTCCGTGCTATGGTGATAGCAATAAGAGTATTGAATTAGCACTTGTACTGCTCCTATCTTTCTTAAATAGGTAAAAAGTTCCTCCTATGGGTTCTATCATCAGCAGGAATCCAGTGATGTATTTTACGAACAATTCATCACAGTTAAGATTTTCTTTAATGCAAATAACCTTTAGGTATAAACATTTTAAAAATACCATGGCTTGCAACAGTATTCACTCCCTAAATAGTCAACAGATTTGTCTGAATTGCAAATGACATTTACACAGATTATTCCAGACAAGTATTCTTAGTGAGGACCAGTAGACTGTTAAAGTAAATTTTCAAACTCATAATTCATTATGTCTGAAGATTTAAAAAATAAAATAAAAACATATATATGTTGTGGAAGCTCCAAGTTTGCTATTGCCCTAACAAATGGCTTAATTAGCCTTACTTGTCAATCATTGGGGTAAATTTACTGACATGGGAGTTCTATTTAAGATGAGTTGTTGCCCATAGCACCCAATCAGTTTCTAATTCTCATTTATCTAGCACCTTCTAGAAGATAATACCTGGAATCTGATTGGTTGCAATGGCCAACATCCCATCTTAAATAGAACTCCCATCTTAGTAAATTTACCCCCTTATTGTTAAAAGATAAAAGACACCCTACTTCAAATACTGTAACATTGGTCATACTGTGAATCCAAAATGAAGTTGTGAAAATGTAAGCCAATGATTATTCTAAAACAATTTAAGAGAAAGTTATAAGCATGCACAAGATACAGTAGGTAAATACTACAAAATAATATCCAAGTGCTTGCATATCCCATTTAGCACTGTTAAATCTATTGTAAGGAAATGAAAGCTGCATCTTCAAAACTTAACATCAGGAGACTATGAGGGAAGCTACAGAGAGGACATCTATTACTTTGAAGGAGGTACATAGTTTAGTGGCTAAGACTGGAGTGAAGGTGCACCAGTCAACCAGATCTCTAAATACAACTAGTCTGTATGGAAGGGTGTCTAGAAATAATCCACACTGAAGGAAAACCACATCCAAACACACCTTTGTTTGGCAGAAATCATCTGAATGACCCAGATAAAAATATGGGAGAAGGTTTTGTGATCGTATGACACAAAAACAGAGCTCTATGCGTGGCAAATATTGCCCATCCCTCAGCAAACACCATCGCGAACAGTGAAGTGAGGTAGTATCATGTTGTGAGATGCTTTTCCTCAGTGGGGACTGGCCATCTTGTTCAAATTTAAGCACTGTTGCATGGTGCAAAATACAGGGAGATGCTGGAAGGCAACCTGCTTTAGCCTGCTAGAAAAAAAACTAAAGTTAAAGAGAAAATTCACCTTTCAGTAGTACAATGATCCCATACAAAGCCATGGTTGTACAACAAAAAGATGAATGTTCTACAATAGCCAAGTAATAGTCCAGATCTCAATCCAAATGAGAATCTGTGGCATTATTTGAAAATTGCAGTCCACAAGTGTCATCCATCCGGTATTCCGGCAGTCGAAATACCAGCGCGTAATCCCGACACCGATCGGAAATGCTGGTGCCGGCATCTCGAATAGGGACACAATCCCGGTACCAGAATCCCGAATGAGTGTTTGCTGGGCCGCCGGATAAGTAAGCCGCACGGTTTGGGGAGGATAGATTTAGGCTGCGGGGGACTGGTAGGGTTAACACCTATTTTATACTCAGTGTGCCCACGCTAACTCTTCAAGATGCCACATTAACACCTATGTATATGGCCCTGCATTTACCCTGTGGCAGCATATAAATTAATTCCCCACTGAACCACACTCCTTTTCTCTGATCTGCCTTTTTTCACTACATTTTAAGCTTTCTGAGAAGTTCCCTCCCTTTCTTGTTTTTATGTCTGTATTTGTTTGTCTAACTGGTATGTGTGTTTTTTATGCATGTTCTCTTTTGTTACTGTACAGCTTTGTGGCAAAAAAACAACAATAATAATAATAATGTTAATTACAATAATAATAAGTGGAAAGTTTCGGAGGAAAGAATTATATATTAGGTGGAAATTAGGGGGACAATCTGATTGTTTTGCGGAGATGTCTTTATTAGAGATAAGTGGTCCGGTTCTCCAGAAATCTGAATCTACCCAAATCTTGTGGATCTGAACTAAAACCCTTTTTGGATCTCACGAGGCGATCCATCTGAACCGAAACCCGGTTCAGATTTTTTTAAAAATAGTTTCACAAAAAAAACGATTTTAGCTGGTTTTATTCTTTTTTATTGATTTTAATCATTGATTATCAGTTTTTATCAATTTTAAACACATCCAAAATCTGAATCCGAAACAAAATACTTGAAGATGGTTTTGCAAAACCAAAACAAAAGGATGAAATTAGATCCAAAACCAAAAAACAGGGGTCCGTGCACATCTGTAGTCTTTATACATTTCCTTGATTGATTAGTATAAGTATACCAGGTATCACAGGAACACACACAGTATGGGGCAGATTTATTAGCCTTTTTGTTTACTAAAATAATATGAAAAAGGGTGTTTCACACACTTTTCACATTAATTTTGTATCACGTGAATGTATTAAAGGGCTTTTTGGAGCAGTTTTCGTGAAAAACTGTTCCAAATCCTTTAAATCTCCTTTCTTTAGTAACCAGATCACATTTTCCATACTTAGAATGGGAAATGTAATCTGGCCGAATTTGCTAAAAAAAAACACAGCAGTGAGCCCTGTGATAATAACGCTATCTTCAGATAGCATAATCACAGGGCTCACTGCAGTATCCTGCCTCCTGCACAGCTTTCTCCCAGGGACGGGTGATCAGTGTTCTTGTGAGTGCTGCCAGTCGTCGGGTCCTCCTGCGCTGCTGCATGACCCCTGGTGTAGTAAAGTGATGCTGCAAAGCGGCAACTGACTTTACAGCACCGGGGTCACAGCAGGAAGAGGATCCGATAACCAGCAGCCCTCCAGGAGCACCGATCACCGATCCATAGGTATAGGTGAGCATAAGCAAAGGAGGGGGGTCACGGCACGGGGAGGGGTAGTTTAGGTCCTAGAGTGGGAGATACTAGCATGAATTTATTATCTAATACATGCAATCCAATACACATATCAAATTGCTGTAGGTTCCTGTTTTTAAATAAAAATGTTAAAGTCAGTTAGTCAACTGTGTAATCCAGTGCATAAACCAACACAGAGCCTGTACAATCCTTTGCTAGAACATGTTTTTTTATGTGCTGCTACTACTGCTATCACCGGCAAAATAGAACAATTGAATGTATTCCATTCTGAATAGGAAACATACCTTGGTCATTGTCATAACCAAGGTCATATTTGTAGTACCAGTATACTGTAAGACTAGTTTTCTAGGTTTGCTGTCATTTAGAAAATATCTACAAACTCAGATTCCTTGAATGCTATGAAAGCTATTTGAGGTCAAGTACAACAGCAGAAATTTAAGCTTGTAGTGAGATCCCAAAACTGACATATTTACTAATAGTACAAACAGCATTATTGCTACATAATTGAGCATTGAGTCACAACAAATAACAAAAATACAATTTATTCAGCACACTTTTCTAAGCGGGTAATTCAGTTCCAGGTGATGTTACAGTGATGTCCGTGATATTTAAAATTTTGTTAAACAACAGTTTACAGCTACGAAAGTTGGAACAGTCACTACCTGCTTGAAAATAGGGACTAAGGGGCTGATTCAGGTTGGATCGCAAAATGTAATCCAACCACAAACAATACAAAAAGGTTGAGGGCGCATGCGCAGCACCCATCCTGCACATACTCCTGCATTTTCTGGGGGTGGGGGGGGCAGAAAATGCAAATGCCTCTACCTGTCAATCTGGCAGAGGAGTTTGCGGGGTAGGGGGTGGCAGCAACGCTCCATTTCCTAGGCGTAGGAGCATTGCAGGGGTGTGGCCTCAAAACAGGGGCGGTGCGGTGTGATGGGTGCATGGCAGGGGCATGGTCGGGGTGGCTGCATGACATCACATGCAGCCACCGCGATCATAAAAATGGCGGCGGGCCTCCTGCGGGCGCAGCCATGCTGCACCAGCAGGATGCAACCCTAATTTCTGTGATCAAGCAGACATTGCGGTGCGATCGCAATTTCTGCTTGATCAAAGGGGGGTCGGTGGTCAGCATGATGAGCGGCCTTGCTCTGCGATGGGCAGCCCCCAGCATGCGTTCACAAGGATTGCAAATTCTGCTACTTAGCAGAATTTTCAATCTCTACTGAATCGGGTCCTAACACTAAGGACACAGAAATCCAATTTGTGCTTTATGTGCCATAGGAGCAAATCTAATATCCATCAGTGTCCTAAAACAATCAGGTCACAGAGTATATTGGGGATTATTTAGGTTTGTTATCAAACAAAAAATTAAGTTTTAATTGGGCAAAACCATGCAGGTGGGGCAGATGTCACATGTGCAGAGAGATTTAGATTTATGTGGGTAATATTTAGAGCCAGTTCTAGACCAAGCGGAGCCCAGGGTGAAAATTTCCCTCTGCAACCCACCCATTCTTCAAAAAAATACCATCTCTTATGGCCCCTATACATCAGCAGCAGATCAACGCAATTTCCAGATCCCCTGGCAGCCGTGTTAAACATGTTTACAAATCCTGGTTCCCCGATCTCGACCGAAAACAATCAAGATCAAGGTTTTTTAACGTATTTGATTTCCCTGGTGGATCGCCGAACATCGATGGCCGGTCGGCAAAGTGAAATGATCAGGTAGTTGGGGAAATGTTGGGCTCTAATGTATGGGGGTTTTAAGTTTAAGCATAACGATATGTGGGGCAAGGCATGGTTCGGGACAAAGAACACTGACCGTGAGGAATGGAAAAGAACAGCGGGGGTGAGAGGAATATGGTGCGGTGGGATGGGGAACACGGAGGGGAGGGCAGGGGGAGTTGGGAGGAAGACAAGGGGCAGAAAAGAGGGAGATGGGAGGAAGACAGGGATAAGAACAGGGGGAGATCACAGGTAGATGGGAAAGAAGAAGGAGGCGGAAGGGAGACAGGCTGAAGAACATGGGGAGATGGGAGGAAGGCAGGATGAAGAACATGGGGATGCAGGATGGAGACTGAGAGTGATGGGAGGAACAGAGGCAGAAAACAGGGGGAGATTGGAGAAAAACAGGCAAAATGGAAGGCTCCTCCACAACAGTGGCAGGTGACTGTAACATTAATTGAAAAAAAAAAAAAAACAGTGGCCATCCATCAGACCCCACATGCTCTGTCAATGGTGGAGAATATCTAAACATTGATGTACAGCTGTACGCAGAGACACAGAATCATTCACATAGCAGACCATATTTAGATGGATAATCTGCACCTACCATAGGACTGGTGCACGTTTTGATGGTGTGACCTATGGTGCATCTGAAGATGCACCAAGCAGTATTTGAGCATCTACAGTAAAGACAATGAAGTTTCTGTCTCAGTCCTCACACATTTGGATAAATGGGTGTACACCAGGGAAGGACTTTGAAGCTGTATTAGCATGAAGTTGCATATACAACTGCTGAAAAAGATGTTCATGTCTGACTCAGCAGGACCACAGTAGGAAAATATAGCAAAAATAATGTTTCAGTTTATTGAGACACTTTCTTCAGGGCTCATATGTTTTCCTGTATGTTTATTTTGAATACAGCCTACAAAGCCATTATATGTGCTGTTAAAAAAGCAAGGCCACTTGTTTTGCATTTGCCCTCCAGGCTGACAGTTGCCAGACAGCCCCTGGGCCTAATTATAAAATAATATTTCCATCAAATCCCATGAAACACCCAGGGGTTCCAACAAATATTTCAGATTCCCCAAATGTATGAAGGAGGGACTGCAGCTGATATCTCCATTCGCTCCAATCCTGTCAGATTTACCAAGCATTCCAGAGTTTGGCCCCGACAGCTACGCCAACTGAAGATGGTGTTTGCCGCTATAGCCTATGGGCTACACTCTGTACTAATTACCAGGAGAAAGCTACTTCTGAAACCTCCCCAGTAATGGTCGCTGCACATGTTTGGTCAGCAGATCATGCTTGAGCAGAACAGCAATGGCTTTAGAAGGATAAGTTAATTGATCGCTTTTACAATCATTACAAATTTTAGGGACAAGCTTCTTTTGGAGTGTCTTTCCCTGGACGTGATTAGTAGTACAATCGGGGGAACCAGGCCCGGCGCTAACCGCTCAGCAATGGGATGCAGTGCAGGGAGGCGCTGGGACGGAGAGGCGCTCCCCCTGCTCTGCATCCCTTCCCTGCTGCTGCGCCGTCCTGTCCCGCCTGCTGCCAGCTGCTGTGCCTGTTACTGTATGACAGGCAGCGGCGTCGGCAGCAAGAAAAGCCTGCTCCCCTCACCTCACCTGTCTGACAGCGGCTGTGTACAGATCAGAGGAGGGGGCGGAGCTACACGGGCCGGAAGGCTGCTGTACAGAGGGAGAATGGAGAGTAATTACAGCGGCAGCCAGCCAGACTTAGGTAAGTAGAGGGTGAGAGAGAAATGTATGTGTGTGTGTGTGTGTGTGTGTGTGTGTGTGTGTGTGTGTGTGTATATGGTGGGTGTGTATGTGTGTGTGTATATATGTGTGAATTGTGTGTGTGAGGTGTGTCTGTGTGCGTGCGCTTTATGGACGCTACTACTGGGGGTCATTACGTATAATGACGCTACTACTGGGGGGGCCATTACATGTAAGGAAGCTACTACTACGGGGGGGCATTACATATAACGACGCTACTACTACAGGGGGGCACTACGTATAATGAAGCTACCACTGGTGGAGGAATTACATGTAAGGATGCTACTACTACTGGGGGCGCATTACATATAATGACGCTACTACTACTAGGGGGGAATTACGTATAAGGACACTTCTACTACTGGGGGTGCACTATGTATAAGGACGCTACTACTACTGGGGTGGGCCTTACGTATAAGGATGCATCCACTACTGGAGGTGCACTACGTATAAGGACGCTACTACTACTGTGGGTGCATTTTGTATAAGGATGCTACTACTACTGGGGTGCATTACATATAAGGACGCTACTACTACGGGTGGGGCATTACGTATAAGAATAATAAGATTGTGCTACATTGTGGCATAATTTTAAATGGGGGTACTATCGTGTGGCCATGCCCCTTGTGAGACCACACCCCTTTAACCTGGCGTGCGCCAAAGGAATATGGGAGGGCGCAAATTTATAGTTTGCAGGGGGGTGCCGAACACCCTAGCACCGGCCCTGGGGGGAACTGTAATTTCTTATAGCTGTGAATAGCAGAGATAATGCATATACATGAAAATTATTAAGGGGCGTACACACGGAGAGAACCGTGCTTAAAATCTAAGCAATCTGACTAGATTGCTTAGAAGTTAAGCACGGACCTCTCCGTGTGTGTGCCCCACAGCGATGTCGCCGGTGCTAGATTGGCCTGCATGCAGGCACAATCTAGCACATCGCTCATTTCCCCCGCTGGGTGAAATGAGCGGCACCCCCGTCCCTCCCCCCGTCACTCAGCACACATCGCGCTGAGTGCTGAGCGGGGGAGAGATGTGTTTGAGCGGTCTGTGATAGATAGCTCAGCACACATCTCTCCCCGTGTTTACTGCCCTTTACTCTTCTATTCAGTCTTAAGTAGTGATGAGCGGGTTCGGTTCCTCGGAAACCGAACCCACCCGAACTTCACCCATTTTACACGGGTCCGAGGCATACTCGAAATCTCCCGTATGGCTCGGTTAACCCGAGCGCGCCCGAACGTCATCATCCCGCTGTCGGATTCTCGCGAGATTCGGATTCTATATAAGCAGCCGCGCGTCGCCGCCATTTTCACTCGTGCATTGGAAATGTTAGGGAGAGGACGTGGCTGGCGTCCTCTCCGTTTATTAATGTTGCTGCAAATATTTGTGCTTATTGCTTAATTGTGGGGACTGGGGAGCAGCTGTATTATATAGGAGGAGTACAGTGCAGAGTTTTGCTGATCAGTGACCACCAGTTTTATCCGTTCTCTGCCTGAAAAACACTCCATATCTATGCTCAGTGTGCTGCATATATCTGTGCTCACACTGCTTTATTGTGGGTACTGGGGACCACCAGTATATTATATAGGAGGAGTACAGTGCAGAGTTTAGCTGACCAGTGACCACCAGTATACGTTGTCTGCCTGAAAAACGCTCCATATCTGTGCTCAGTGTGCTGCATATATCTGTGCTCACACTGCTTTATTGTGGGTACTGGGGACCACCAGTATATTATATAGGAGGAGTACAGTGCAGAGTTTTGCTGACCAGTGACCACCAGTATACGTTGTCTGCCTGAAAAACGCTCCATATCTGTGCTCAGTGTGCTGCATATATCTGTGCTCACACTGCTTTATTGTGGGTACTGGGGACCACCAGTATATTATATAGGAGGAGTACAGTGCAGAGTTTTGCTGACCAGTGACCACCAGTATATATAGCAGTACGGTACGGAAGGCCACTGCTCTACCTACCTCTGTGTCGTCAAGTATACTATCCATCTAGATTCTATACCTGTGGTGCATTTTAGTTTTGCAGTTTGCTGACAGTGACCACCAGTATATATAGCAGTACGGTATGGAAGGCCACTGCTCTACCTACCTCTGTGTCATCAAGTATACCTTCCATCTAGATTCTATACCTGTGGTGCATTTTAGTTTTGCAGTTTGCTGACAGTGACCACCAGTATATATAGCAGTACGGTACGGAAGGCCACTGCTCTACCTACCTCTGTGTCGTCAAGTATACTATCCATCTAGATTCTATACCTGTGGTGCATTTTAGTTTTGCAGTTTGCTGACAGTGACCACCAGTATATATAGCAGTACGGTACGGAAGGCCACTGCTCTACCTACAGCCGCATCAAGGCGTCTCTGTATATTCTATTAACACTTTTCACTTATTAATTTTTTAACACTATTTCTCTATTTTAATTGCATTTCATTTTTGTATCACTTTCTCTATAGCTTCGGCTTCCTAAATACTAATTTATTAACACTATAGTTTTTTCACTGGTATGCTACGCTGGGCTTTCTGGCTTATGCTGGTGTTTTGGGGTGCCACACCCTGCACCTAGATATAGCGCTAGGGACCCCAAATATACAGAGACGCCTTGATGCAGCTTTGGGGCTTATTCACACATTTGCGCAAATATGTGTAACGAAGATCTCTGAATTCTATTATTATGTGGAATTTATATCTGGTTACGGTTATCATTCAGGGTGCTGGGGGAAACAAATGCCTTTTTTTCTTGCTTAGAAATACCCCTCCCTTTCGAGCACCTGAATGATATCACTAAGCTAATTGAGCATCTACCAATATATATGTTTGTTGTGAGAGGCAGAGAGGTTCCTGCATTAGGAGGAGGTGCAGGCCCTGACATGCCACATGGAGCATTATGGGGTTGCTCCAAGGTAGGTAGCTCTTAGCTTAGACATATTGTAGTAAGGAGCCATTATCATGTGGCTCCTTTCTGGTTAATCTTAGACCCAGATTGGGGTAATGGAGGTGTGAGGTGTGGTGCCTCTGGACTGGCTGAGCTGGATGGCCTTAGTGTGGCATACCTTTACATTCTATTAACACTTTTCACTTATTAATTTTTTAACACTATTTCTCTATTTTAATTGCATTTCATTTTTGTATCACTTTCTCTATAGCTTCGGCTTCCTAAATACTAATTTATTAACACTATAGTTTTTTCACTGGTATGCTACGCTGGGCTTTCTGGCTTATGCTGGTGTTTTGGGGTGCCACACCCTGCACCTAGATATAGCGCTAGGGACCCCAAATATACAGAGATGCCTTGATGCGGCTTTGGGGCTTATTCACACATTTGCGCAAATATGTGTAACGAAGATCTCTGAATTCTATTATTATGTGGAATTTCTATCTGGTTACGGTTATCATTCAGGGTGCTGGGGGAAACAAATGCCTTTTTTTCTTGCTAAGAAATACCCCTCCCTTTCGAGCACCTGAATGATATCACTAAGCTAATTGAGCATCTACCAATATATATGTTTGTTGTGAGAGGCAGAGAGGTTCCTGCATTAGGAGGAGGTGCAGGCCCTGACATGCCACATGGAGCATTATGGGGTTGCTCCAAGGTAGGTAGCTCTTAGCTTAGACATATTGTAGTAAGAAGCCATTATCATGTGGGTCCTTTCTGGGTAATTTTAGACCCAGATTGGGGTAATGGAGGTGTGAGGTGTGGTGCCTCTGGACTGGCTGAGCTGGATGGCCTTAGTGTGGCATACCTTTACATTCTATTAACACTTTTCACTTATTAATTTTTTAACACTATTTCTCTATTTTAATTTCATTTCATTTTTGTATCACTTTCTCTATAGCTTCGGCTTCCTAAATACTAATTTATTAACACTATAGTTTTTTTTACTGGTATGCTACGCTGGGCTTTCTGGCTTATGCTGGTGTTTTGGGGTGCCACACCCTGCACCTAGATATAGCGCTAGGGACCCCAAATATACAGAGACGCCTTGATGCGGCTTTGGGGCTTATTCACACATTTGCGCAAATATGTGTAACGAAGATCTCTGAATTCTATTATTATGTGGAATTTACATCTGGTTACGGTTATCATTCAGGGTGCTGGGGGAAACAAATGCCTTTTTTTCTTGCTTAGAAATACCCCTCCCTTTCGAGCACCTGAATGATATCACTAAGCTAATTGAGCATCTACCAATATATATGTTTGTTGTGAGAGGCAGAGAGGTTCCTGCATTAGGAGGAGGTGCAGGCCCTGACATGCCACATGGAGCATTATGGGGTTGCTCCAAGGTAGGTAGCTCTTAGCTGAGACATATTGTAGTAAGGAGCCATTATCATGTGGCTCCTTTCTGGTTAATCTTAGACCCAGATTGGGGTAATGGAGGTGTGAGGTGTGGTGCCTCTGGACTGGCTGAGATGGATGGCCTTAGTGTGGCATACCTTTACATTCTATTAACACTTTTCACTTATTAATTTTTTAACACTATTTCTCTATTTTAATTGCATTTCATTTTTGTATCACTTTCTCTGTAGCTTCGGCTTCCTAAATACTAATTTATTAACACTATAGTTTTTTCACTGGTATGCTACGCTGGGCTTTCTGGCTTATGCTGGTGTTTTGGGGTGCCACACCCTGCACCTAGATATAGCGCTAGGGACCCCAAATATACAGAGATGCCTTGATGCGGCTTTGGGGCTTATTCACACATTTGCGCAAATATGTGTAACGAAGATCTCTGAATTCTATTATTATGTGGAATTTATATCTGGTTACGGTTATCATTCAGGGTGCTGGGGGAAACAAATGCCTTTTTTTCTTGCTTAGAAATACCCCTCCCTTTCGAGCACCTGAATGATATCGCTAAGCTAATTGAGCGTCTACCAATATATATGTTTGTTGTGAGAGGCAGAGAGGTTCCTGCATTAGGAGGAGGTGCAGGCCCTGACATGCCACATGGAGCATCATGGGGTTGCTCCAAGGTAGGTAGCTCTTAGCTTAGACATATTGTAGTAAGGAGCCATTATCATGTGGGTCCTTTCTGGTTAATCTTAGACCCAGATGGGGGTAATGGAGGTGTGAGGTGTGGTGCCTCTGGACTGGCTGAGCTGGATGGCCTTAGTGTGGCATACCTTTACATTCTATTAACACTTTTCACTTATTAATTTTTTAACACTATTTCTCTATTTTAATTGCATTTCATTTTTGTATCACTTTCTCTATAGCTTCGGCTTCCTAAATACTAATTTATTAACACTATAGTTTTTTCACTGGTATGCTACGCTGGGCTTTCTGGCTTATGCTGGTGTTTTGGGGTGCCACACCCTGCACCTAGATATTGTTAGGTTCCTGGTGCTCAGAACAAGGGAGATGTTATGAAGTGAGTCCAGAGCACCAGGACGTAATGCTGGGAAAGGGGAATGGAAAGGGAATAGCCCCTGGCGCCCTATCTCCGTTGTCTTGCCCGTGCTGTCAGTACACTCTTGCGAGACTATGGTTGCTTGAGCCCATGGCAGCCGCGTTTGAAGGGCGGATTACGTCTGCCCAACTTCGATGCCCCCTCAGGTCTTAATGAGAGACAAAGAGTGAACCGAGACAGGGTGATAACAAGGGGCCCTCTAACTAAATAACAAGGCCAGGGGCTACTAACAAACCTAAAACCAAAGTATGTGCGGCTTGCCGCCATAGGAAAAGAACAACAAAGGAAATGCTGACCACACGCCGTCGCCGACACAATACTTTTGTGTACCGGCGGTGACAGCATAAGCAGAACCCTCTGCAAAACACCAGTGACAGAAATAATAACGGAATACAGCGGCCTAGGCCGATGGACGTGGCAGAGCCGCTACTCACGGAACCGGTACGAATACTGGCAAACGGACAGGAACCCCCAATGCTCCCGACACAGACTTTCAGAACTGGAAGACAGGCAGAATCCCAAACGACAGACCGGTGGACACCAAGAAGCCAGAAACTCGACCAGGCATAGGCAAAGCCACAGGACTTCTGGACAGGAACGCTTCACGGCAGGACACGGGATCAGACACGGGATCAGACACAGGGACTTGACGCAGGAATCGACACAGGAAGCAACTCGACAGACACTGCTACACAGGAGCTCAGGAACTGGCAGGAACAAGCTCAGAACTCAAGCAGACAGGAAACCTAGAAATATCACCAGCGTCTGTGAATTGCACTCAGCCAGCATATAACAGAGAGGCCTAATTAATAATGTCATGCAGCTGCCCTGTTGCATGACTCCAAACTGACAAGATGCAATTAGCAGCCAGGTGAGGCTGAACACATGGGAACAGACTGCAATTACACAGACTGACCACTGACAGCAAACAATAATCCTCTAAACCAGAGCAAAGGGAAATCCTGGCCTGCAAAAGAACTATAAACATAAAATAAGAATGAACCACTACCTGTGGTTCATAACAGTATCCTCTCCTTAAGGGAGAGCTCCAAGCACCCCATGACACCCACGGGGAACATAAACAGAAGTATAACATAAAATACCTAACCGACATTCAAAACAGGAATGAGCCACAGCCGTGGCTCATAACAGATATAGCACTAGGGACCCCAAATATACAGAGACGCCTTGATGCGGCTTTTGGGCTTATTCACACATTTGCGCAAATATGTGTAACGAAGATCTCTGAAGGTAGGTAGCTCTTAGCTTAGACATATTGTAGTAAGGAGCCATTATCATGTGGCTCCTTTCTGGTTAATCTTAGACCCAGATTGGGGTAATGGAGGTGTGAGGTGTGGTGCCTCTGGACTGGCTGAGCTGGATGGCCTTAGTGTGGCATACCTTTACATTCTATTAACACTTTTCACTTATTAATTTTTTAACACTATTTCTCTATTTTAATTTCATTTCATTTTTGTATCACTTTCTCTATAGCTTCGGCTTCCTAAATACTAATTTATTAACACTATAGTTTTTTCACTGGTATGCTACGCTGGGCTTTCTGGCTTATGCTGGTGTTTTGGGGTGTCACTCCCTGCACCTAGATATAGCGCTAGGGACCCCAAATATACAGAGACGCCTTGTTGCGGCTTTGGGGCTTATTCACACATTTGCGCAAATATGTGTAACGAAGATCTCTGAATTCTATTATTATGTGGAATTTATATCTGGTTACGGTTATCATTCAGGGTGCTGGGGGAAACAAATGCCTTTTTTTCTTGCTTAGAAATACCCCTCCCTTTCGAGCACCTGAATGATATCACTATGCTAATTGAGCATCTACCAATATATATGTTCACTGCTCTACCTACCTCTGTGTCGTCAAGTATACTATCCATCTAGATTCTATACCTGTGGTGCATTTTAGTTTTGCAGTTTGCTGACAATGACCACCAGTATATATAGCAGTACGGTATGGAAGGCCACTGCTCTACCTACCTCTGTGTCGTCAAGTATACTATCCATCTAGATTCTATACCTGTGGTGCATTTTAGTTTTGCAGTTTGCTGACAGTGACCACCAGTATATATAGCAGTACGGTACGGAAGGCCACTGCTCTACCTACCTCTGTGTCGTCAAGTATACTATCCATCCATACCTGTGGTGCATTTCAGTTGTGCGCAGTATATATAGTAGTAGGCCATTGCTATTGATACTGGCATATAATTCCACACATTAAAAAATGGAGAACAAATATGTGGAGGTTAAAATAGGGAAAGATCAAGATCCACTTCTACCTTGTGCTGAAGCTGCTACCACTAGTCATGGCCGAGACGATGAAATGCCATCAACGTTGTCTGCCAAGGCCGATGCCCAATGTCATAGTAGAGAGCATGTAAAATCCAAAAAACAAAAGTTCAGTAAAATGACCCAAAAATCAAAATTGAAAGCGTCTGATGAGAATCGTAAACTTGCCAATATGCCATTTACGACACGGAGTGGCAAGGAATGGCTGAGGCCCTGGCCTATGTTCATGGCTAGTGGTTCAGATTCACATGAGGATGGAAGCACTCATCCTCTCGCTAGAAAAATGAAAAGACTTAAGCTGGCAAAAGCACAGCAAAGAACTGTGCGTTCTTCTAAATCACAAATCCCCAAGGAGAGTCCAATTGTGTCGGTTGCGATGCCTGACCTTTCCAACACTGGACGGGAAGAGCTTGCGCCTTCCACCATTTGCACGCCCCCTGCAAGTGCTGGAAGGAGCACCCGCAGTCCAGTTCCTGATAGTCAAATTGAAGATGTCACTGTTGAAGTACACCAGGATGAGGATATGGGTGTTGCTGGCGCTGAGGAGGAAATTGACAAGGAGGATTCTGATGGTGAGGTGGTTTGTTTAAGTCAGGCACCCGGGGAGACACCTGTTGTCCGTGGGACGAAAATGGCCATTGACATGCCTGGTCAAAATACAAAAAAAAATCACCTCTTCGGTGTGGAATTATTTCAACACAAATGCGGACAACAGGTGTCAAGCCGTTTGTTGCCTTTGTCAAGCTGTAATAAGTAGGGGTAAGGATGTTAACCACCTAGGAACATCCTCCCTTATACGTCACCTGGACCGCATTCATCAGAAGTCAGTGACAAGTTCAAAAACTTTGGATGACAGCGGAAGCAGTCCACTGACCACTAAATCCCTTCCTCTTGTAACCAAGCTCCTGCAAACCACACCACCAACTCCCTCAGTGTCAATTTCCTCCTTACACAGGAAAGCCAATAGTCCTGCAGGCCATGACACTGGCAAGTATGACGAGTCCTCTCCTGCCTGGGATTCCTCCAATGCATCCTTGAGTGTAACGCCTACTGCTGCTGGCGCTGCTGTTGTTGCTGCTGGGAGTCGATCGTCATCCCAGAGGGGAAGTCGGAAGACCACTTGTACTACTTCCAGTAAGCAATTGACTGTCCAACAGTCCTTTGCGAGGAAGATGAAATATCACAGCAGTCATCCTGCTGCAAAGCGGATAACTCAGGTCTTGTCAGCCTGGTTGGTGAGAAACGTGTGTCCGGTATCCACAGTTAATTCACAGGCAACTAGAGACTTGATTGAGGTACTGTGTCCCCGGTACCAAATACCATCTAGGTTCCATTTCTCTAGGCAGGCGATACCGAAAATGTACACAGACGTCAGAAAAAGAGTCACCAGTGTCCTAAAAAATGCAGTTGTACCCAATGTCCACTTAACCACGGACATGTGGACAAGTGGAGCAGGGCAGACTCAGGACTATATGACTGTGACAGCCCACTGGGTAGATGTATTGCCTCCCGCAGCAAGAACAGCAGCGGTGGCACCAGTAGCAGCATCTCGCAAACGCCAACTCATTCCTAGGCAGGCTACGCTTTGTACCACCGCTTTCCAGAAGAGGCACACAGCTGACAACCTCTTACGGAAACTGAGGAACATCATCGCAGAATGGCTTACCCCAATTGGACTCTCCTGGGGATTTGTGACATCAGACAATGCCACCAATATTGTGCGTGCATTACATCTGGGCAAATTCCAGCACGTCCCATGTTTTGCACATACATTGAATTTGGTGGTGCAGAATTATTTAAAAAACGACAGGGGCGTGCAAGAGATGCTGTCGGTGGCCCGAAGAATTGCGGGCCACTTTCGGCATTCAGCCACCGCGTGCCGAAGACTGGAGCACCAGCAAACAGTCCTGAACCTGCCCTGCCATCATCTGAAGCAAGAGGTGGTAACGAGGTGGAATTCAACCCTCTATATGCTTCAGAGGATGGAGGAGCAGCAAAAGGCCATTCAAGCCTATACATCTGCCCACGAGATAGGCAAAGGAGGGGGAATGCACCTGACTCAAGCGCAGTGGAGAATGATTACAACGTTGTGCAAGGTTCTGCAACCCTTTGAACTTGCCACACGTGAAGTCAGTTCAGACACTGCCAGCCAGAGTCAGGTCATTCCCCTCATCAGGCTTTTGCAGAAGAAGCTGGAGACATTGAAGGAGGAGCTAAAACAGAGCGATTCCGCTAGGCATGTGGGACTTGTGGATGGAGCCCTTAATTTACTTAACCAGGATTCACGGGTGGTCAATCTGTTGAAATCAGAGCACTACATTTTGGCCACCGTGCTCGATCCTAGATTTAAAACCTACGTTGTATCTCTCTTTCCAGCAGACACAAGTCTGCAGAGGTTCAAAGACCTGCTGGTGAGAAAATTGTCAAGTCAAGCGGAACGTGACCCGTCAACAGCTCCTCCTTCACATTCTCCCGCAACTGGGGTGCAAGGAAAAGGCTAAGAATTCCGAGCCCACCTGCTGGCGGTGATGCAGAGCAGTCTGGAGCGAGTGCTGACATCTGGTCCGGACTGAAGGACCTGCCAACGATTACTGACATGTCGTCTACTGTCACTGCATATAATTCTCTCACCATTGAAAGAATGGTGGAGGATTATATGAGTGACCGCATCCAAGTAGGCACGTCAGACAGTCCGTACGTATACTGGCAGGAAAAAGAGGCAATTTGGAGGCCTTTGCACAAACTGGCTTTATTCTACCTAAGTTGCCCTCCCTCCAGTGTGTACTCCGAAAGAGTGTTTAGTGCAGCCGCTCACCTTGTCAGCAATCAGCGTACGAGGTTACTTCCAGAAAATGTGGAGAAGATGATGTTCATCAAAATGAATTATAATCAATTCCTCTATGGAGACATTCACCAGCAGCAATTGCCTCCAGAAAGTACACAGGGATCTGAGATGGTGGATTCCAGTGGGGACGAATTAATAATCTGTGAGGAGGGGGATGTACACAGTGAAAGGGGTGAGGAATCGGAGGATGATGATGAGGTGGACATCTTGCCTCTGTAGAGCCAGTTTGTGCAAGGAGAGATTGATTGCTTCTTTTTTGGTGGGGGCCCAAACCAACCAGTCATTTCAGTCACAGTCGTGTGGCAGACCCTGTCGCTGAAATGATGGGTTCGTTAAAGTGTGCATGTCCTGTTTATACAACATAAGGGTGGGTGGGAGGGCCCAAGGACAATTCCATCTTGCACCTCTTTTTTCTTTCATTTTTCTTTGCATCATGTGCTGTTTGGGGACTATTTTTTTAAGTGCCATCCTGTCTGACACTGCAGTGCCACTCCTAGATGGGCCAGGTGTTTGTGTCGGCCACTTGTGTCGCTTAGCTTAGTCACACAGCGACCTTGGTGCTCCTCTTTTTTTCTTTGCATCATGTGCTGTTTGGGGACTATTTTTTTAAGTGCCATCCTGCCTGACACTGCAGTGCCACTCCTAGATGGGCCAGGTGTTTGTGTCGGCCACTTGTGTCGCTTAGCTTAGTCACACAGCGACCTTGGTGCTCCTCTTTTTTTCTTTGCATCATGTGCTGTTTGGGGACTATTTTTTTGAAGTGCCATCCTGCCTGACACTGCAGTGCCACTCCTAGATGGGCCAGGTGTTTGTGTCGGCCACTTGTGTCGCTTAGCTAAGCCATCCAGAGACCTTGGTGCAAATTTTAGGACTAAAAATAATATTGTGAGGTGTGAGGTGTTCAGAATAGACTGAAAATGATTGTAAATTATGGTTATTGAGGTTAATAATACTATGGGATCAAAATGACCTCCAAATTCTATGATTTAAGCTGTTTTTGAGGGTTTTTTGTAAAAAAACACCCGAATCCAAAACACACCCGAATCCGACAAAAAAATTCTGGGAGGTTTTGCCAAAACGCGTCCGAATCCAAAACACGGCCGCGGAACCAAATCCAAAACCAAAACACAAAACCCGAAAAATTTCCGGTGCACATCACTAGTAAAAAGTAGCATGAAAAGAAGCTCAGCACTACTAGATCACACCACAGCATGACTAGAACTGGCTGTTTAATGTGCATGGAAGCTAGATGTGTGTGGACACATAATACTGTAATTGAAAATTTAAACCTACAGTTGTTATAGTCTAACAAATGACAAATGTGCATACACATAAAAAAAAAATCTTTCCAATATTTAATTTACACTGGAAAGATTAGAGTGCATTTATATTAGCTGTCCTTGATTTCTATCAGTTAGCACAGGTGCATGCTGTTTTTAAAATTAAAATTAATCCAAATGTGCAGTGAGATCTATTATGTTATTCTATTATCAACTTGTTAAGCTAGTAGAAACTATTTTTCCATGATTTGGTTAACAAGTGGCTTAGTTAACCAAGTAAATCATCAATACTGATTTAGGTTGACATTTACCAAAACAGTTTGGAATTATGGCACAGCGCCTGGTACGTAAAATGAATTTATCAGCTAGGCTAAAGTAAAATAAAATGATGAAAGCCTCTCACCACAACAGCTGTGCTGTTCCCACATATTCAGATGCCTTTTCACAATGTCGAGCTGTTATACTAAGGCAGTACACGTACTTTAATGCTTGTACTATTGGATCTGTACTATTGCATGCTGAAATTTGCAGTGCCACAAGAATGAGCACTATGGTTTTTTAAACGTATGATTTCTTAAGTTTAGCATGTCTAAGACTGAGTTGATCATCTTCGCACCCTCCTGCATAACCTCACTTCCCCAAATGTCATTATTTATTGATGGCACAACCATCTCCTCAAGCCCCAAAGTGTGCTGTCTTGGAGTTATCCTTTTCTCCTCCCTCTCCTTCAAATTGCACATTCAGTATCTTTCGCAGTCCTGCGATTTCCATCTCAAATATATTTCCTGGAACAGACTCTTTTTCACCCCGTATGCTACTAAGACCCTCCTCATCCACTCACTGGTCATCTCCAGCTTGGACTACTGTAACCTCCTCCTATCTGACTTCGCTGACTTCCACCTCTCTCCAATCTTTCCTCTATGCTGCTGCCCATCTCATTTTCCTCACCAAACATACTGCGTCTGCCTCCAATCTCCTACAAGTCCTATATTTTCTCCACTTCCCCTTCAGAACCCAATTCAAGCTTCTCACAATCACTTCCAAAGCCCTCATCCATTCCTCTCTTGTTAACATCTCTGACTTTATCTCCCTTCGCTCTCCCACCGACCGTCTTCACTCCACAAATAAACACTGACTCTCCTGTGAACTGATTACTTTCTTCCACTTCCGCCACCAAGATTATTCCCATGCTGCTCCCTACCTCTGGAATTCTCTACCTTTCCCTATCAGACTCTCCACTTCTTTACAAAACTTCAAACAGGCTCTCAAGACCTACTACGTTAATCCCAGCCATCTCTCATCCTAACCCTCTGTTCCATTCTCACTGTCTACTCCATCTGTTTCACCCCTGTCTGTCTGCCTCTCCCCTTATGAATGTAAGCTGTGCTTTGCCTTCCCTTACTTATACTATCACCAACTCCATACTTAGTTTCTGCTGCTCCTTTGAGTGTTATGACCACTGATGCAGCAATGTCTACAGTAAAACATGTATTGTATTGTATTATAATGTATTGTATTGTATTGTATTATAATGTATTGTATTGTATTGTATTATACTGTAAGTACCTGTTTTTTGTTTTGCTCATTTGTTTATGCACTATGTTAGGCACTGCAGAACCCTTGTGGCATCATATAAATAAATAAATAAATGTTATTATAATAATAATAATAATAATAATAATAATAATACATTTTTGAATATTTTAATCCTGCTTCCTGGTTGCCACTTGCCAGGGTTGCCAGCATGGGTCTAGTGCTATTTGGCATTGGTCCATTCATCTCTAGGTTTAGGGACTCAGTCAATTACTGGAGGATTTGTCCTGGTGCTGAGTATCAAGGCCTGTTACTGAAGGGAAGGGAGGGATTTATATTTATTTACATAATTTCTTAAACATTGTCAGGCAAGATAGCTCACAAAGCAACCGATTTTTATTAATTGTGGATTTCTGTCAGTTATTTATTGTTGCTATGCAATAAAATGCTATGATTGGGACTTCGACATCTAAAACAGCAATTTGAAAACCAGCAATTTTGAGGGGGTATGCCTTTTGCGGATCCAATGGCTTTAAAAGTTCCAAGAAATTAGCTGTAAGGGGTTTCAAAGAAACACACTTTACTAAACTTCCTACTTCTGTCTGTAAAAAATGTAATATATGCAAGACACTACTTTGCTTACTAAAAATAATTCTTTATGTAAATTCTATCCAGTGGGAACAATTATGGATGATTTAAAAAAGGAAAACTATCACATCCTGATTTACAAAGTACAGATTATAACAAAACACTCTTTGCATTTTTTGGTACCAATAAATTATCACATATTGATTAACTGCAAATTATATCTCAATATAAGAGCAGGGGGAAGAAAACTAATTAAAGTGAAGACAAAACAAAATCAATATTAAGATGCAGAAGCAATGTAAAGATTTCCCCAAGAGGGCTTGAAAACTGCTTTAGCTTCATTTGCATTCACAGTTAAATTGTGACAAATAATTGCAGTTTTATCATTTTTGCATGAGAGCACCTACTGAATGTAGTTAACAAACCTGCAAACAAAAAAGATATATATGTGCGAGAGCCTTAAGAGATATTACCCTGTGTAAGAAATTGATAAAAAGAATGATAAAGTAGATGTGTAATCTGTGATATTTAATTTATTTAAGGATGCTGTGAAAAACTAATGGTCAGAAAATGTGGACCATACTTGCCTTCTCTCCCAAAATGGCCGGGAGTCTTCTACAACTCTGTATCCCCTGCATCTGCCCTCAATACTCCCACGCAGTTGTGCAAAGTGGGTGGTCCGGGAGCGTCTGATGACGTGATACACATTGAATCGAGTTACTGTAGCCCCGCCCCCTGTTTCATGGTGCCTGGAATCTCATGCCCCCTGTTCCTCCCCAAATTCTGCAATGTTTACCCCACCACGCCCACCCATGCCGCGTCATGTTCCCTATTGTGCCGACCTAGCTGTCCCCTCTCGGTGGAGCTATCCAGAATTTCGGCAAGTATGCTCTGGAATGTCAGTAGCATTTTCTAGCAGAAATGCCACTGACAATCTCATTGAATGGGAACAGTGCGTGCCAAAGGCGTGCGGCAAAAATGTAGAGGCATGGTTTCACGAGGAGGGACGTGGCCACAGAATAGTATTAATTCACAGTACACCACACAGTAGTGTCCATTATTCAAATTATACCACACAGTACTGCCACTTATACACATTATGTCATGAAAGAACCTCTATGCACATTACACCAGGTACAGCCCTTATACACATTATGCCAGGAAAAGCCACTTATGCCAGGTAGAGCTACTTATACACATTACGCCAGGTAGAGCCCTTTACACACATTACGCCAGGTAGAGCCCCTTATACACATTATGTCAGGCAGAGCCACTTATACACATTATCACAGGTAGAGCTCCTTATACACATTATGCCAGGTAGAGCCCCTTACCCACATTACGCCATGTACAGTCCTGATACATATTTGCTTATACATATTATGCCAGGTAGATCCCCTTATACACATTACACCATACACATTATGGCAGGTAGAGCTCCTTACAAACATTATGGGGGTCATTCCGAGTTGTTCGCTCGCTAGCAGATTTTAGCAGCATTGCACATGCTAGGCCGCCGCCCTCTGGGAGTGTATCTTAGCTTAGCAGAATTGCGAACAAAAGATTAGCAGAATTGCGAATAGAAATTCCTTAGCAGTTTCTGAGTAGCTCGAGACTTACTCCTACATTGCGATCAGCTCAGCCCGTTTCGTTCCTGGTTTGACGTCACAAACACGCTCTGCATTCGGTCAGCCACTCCCCCGTTTCTCCAGACACTCCCGCGTTTTATCCTGGGACGCCTGTGTTTTTCCGCACACTCCCAGAAAACGGTCAGTTTCCGCCCAGAAACACCCACTTCCTGTCAATCACACTCCGATCACTTCAACGATGAAATTTCTGCGTTCGGACGTGAGTAAATCTACTAAGTTTTGTGCTAAAATACTTAGCGCATGCGCACAGCGTACCATGCGCATGCGCATTTTCGCCTTAATCGCTCCATTGCGAAAATCGGCAAAGAGCGAACAACTCGGAATGACCCCCAATGTCAGGTAGAGCCTCTTATACACATTACGCCAGGTAGAGCCTCTTATACACATTATGACAGGTAGAGCCCCTTATACACATTACAACAGGTAGAACGCCTATAGGGAATGAGAGGTGTGTGTGTGTGTATTCCCCCGCACCACCTTTTTGCACTTACATGACTGTATAAGGAACATCAGTAGTCTGCAGTCACCTTCTGTACCCAGAAGTCCCTCAGGGGAAGATGAGGGGAGGCAGAGCACACGGAAGGCACACTCGGACACTCTCAGCCTTATATCCTTCACTGTCTCTCAGCCTGCCCCCTCACTCTGTGTCTCCATCTGCCCCCCTTCATTCTGTGTCTCCCAGCCTGCCCCCTCAATCTGTGTCTCTGTCTGCCCACCTTCACTCTGTGTCTCTCAGCCTGCTTCCCTTCATTCTGTCTCTCAGCTTCATACCCATCACTGTCTCTCAGCCTGCCCCCTCACTCTGTGTTTCTCAGCATGCTTCCCTTTATTCTGTCTCTCATACTACCCCCTTCATTCTGTGTCTCTTAGCCTCATACAATTCACTGTCTCTTAACATGCCCAACCTCACTCAGTGTCACTTTTTCAGCCTGCTCCCTTCATTCTGTGTCTGTCTCTCAGCATCATACCCTTCACTGTCACTCAACCTGCCCCCCACCCTCACTCTGTGTTTCTCAGCAACCCTCTCATTATTACCACACTCTATGTCTCTCAGTAACCCTCCCACCACCCGGCCACTTTGTGCCTCTCAGCAAACCCCCTCCCATCACTCTGTGTCTCTCAGCAACCCCCCATCACTTTGTGTCTCTCAGCAAACCCCCATCACTTTGTGTCTCTCAGCAACCCTCCCATCACCCCGTCACTCAGTGTCTCTCAGCAAACCCCCTCCCATCCCTCTGTGTCTCTCAGCAACCCTCCCACCACCCCGTCACTCTGTGTTTCTAAAAAAAAACCTTCCTATCTCTGTGTCTCTCAGCAACCCTCACACCAACCCCATCACTCTGTGCCTCTCAGCAACCTCCCCCCCTTCACTGGCAGCCATTCTCACCTGTTTCTCTGTGAGCCATGCCAGTCACACACCCCATGCATATGCCTCTTCTCTCACCCAACCCGCGCAAACGCTGTGGCTCCTGCAGCAGGGCAATGTGGGATAAAAGAGAGGATGATGCATCCGAGACAGGGTAAGCCTGGAGGGGGCCGAGCATGCAAGTTGAAGCTGCAGTGCTGCCTGTTGTCTTGTATGTAGTGGTGCGCCTGGAAGAGAAGAAGCCAAGCACACCAATACACACATGACAGCGGGCAGTCAATCAACCTGCCCCCCCCCCACACGCAGTGTCTCTCAGCTACTCTCCCACCACTCTGTCTCTCAGCATCCCCACATCACTCTATGTCTCTCAGCAACTCTCCCACCACCCCGTCACTCTTTGTCTTTCAGCAAACCCCCTCCCATCATTCTGTGTCTCTCAGCAACCCTCCCACCACCCCATCACTCTGTATCTCTCAGCAAACCCCCTCTCATCCTTCTGTGTCTCTCAGCAACTCTCCCATCACTCCTGTCACTCTGTATCTCTCAACAACCCTAACACCACCACCATCGCTCTGTGTCTTTCAGAACCCCACCTTGCTCTGTGTCACTCAGTAATCCTTTTCCCCATCACTATGTGTCTTTCAGCAACCTCCTATCACTCTGTGACTCTTAGCAACCCCCCACCACTCTGTTCCTCTCAGCAACCCCCCCATCACTGTGTCTCTCAGCAACCCTCCCACCACCCATTTACTCTGTGTCTCTCAGCAACTCTTCACCCATCACTCTGTGTCTTTCAGTAACCCTACCACCCCCCATCACTCTGTGCCTCTCGGCAATCTCCGCCCTCTTCACTGGAAGCCATTACCACCTTTTTCTCTGTGAACTATGCCAGTCACACACCCCGTGTGCATGCCTCTGCTCCCACCCAATCCACGCACGCACCGCGGCACCTGCAGCAGGGCAATGTGGGATTAAAGAGAGGATGATGCGTCGGAGACAGGGTAAGCAGGGAGGGAGCAGAGCATGCAGGGGGATGCCGCAGCGCTGCCTGTTGTCTTGCATGTAGTGGTGCACTCTGCAGAGAAGAAACCAAGCGCTCCAATACACACATGACAGCGGGCAGTGCTGCAGCTAGCAGAGGCGGTGATGGTGATGGTGGTGCCTGATGGTGCGCCCACAGCGCATTTACGCTGTTTGCAACTAGGGATGGCCATCGGTGTGTTCGCTATAGATTGTTTCCAATTTTGAATCATCGATGGTCAATGGCCATCCCTATTTGTAAGGCACCTCAGGCACATAGTTATGGCCCTGAGTACTCCTGGTCAGCAGAAACCTTGTTCTAGAACACAATAATGGCAGAAATAAAAGTAGAAGGAAGTTTTGCCCTTAGTATCATAGATTTTTTTTTTTTTTTTTTAATGTTCTTTGTCAACATTAGTATCTTGTGGTCTGCCCTTGGCAAAGTGAAGGACTTGCACGGCTGCATTAAAAGTAAACATCATGATGTACTGTAGTGCATGTTACCACAACATCATGGAGGCTCTTTGATGGAGCACAGAGCAAAAAGCTAAAACTAAAATGTAAGGCTGGGGTAATTTGCAGAAAGTCTTCCCCAGTATAGTATCGCAGCCTGCTTTCCACTTGTTACAGTACAATCTGTGGTGGCTGAGCTGGTGCTCCTGGTGAGTGCCATCCTATCCAACTGGTACTGTTGTTACAGCCCTGGCCAACATATCAGTGTAATACCCCTTTCACACCGCAGCTTTAACCCGGTAAATTGCCGATTTTTCAGCCTTCCTAAACGGTTCTAGCTGCGATGTGAAAGGGCCACCTTGAATTTACCGTTTTCAAAATACTGGTATTTTGAAACGGTTAAAAAGCAGGGTCCTACCCGGTTCAGACCCGTTTCACTGTGCAGTGTGAAAGGCTCTGAAACGGTATTTCCAAGCCACAGGAGGTGATAGGCTGTCTCCATGTGTGATGTCACCAGGCAGAAGCAGGAAGCTGGAGGAAAAACACATCAGACACATGAGAGTGGGTTTAGAAGCGTTTTCTTACTGCAAATATATTATACAATGGCAACTTGGAGTGATGAAGAGGTGAGGGAGCTGCTAAGAATCAGAGGGGATAAGGAAATCTGCAGACAAATAACTGGGACAGTCAAGGATGCACTCATATATAAAAACATGGTTAAAATGCTTCAAGCTGCTGGGTTCCATCGTACGACTATCCAAATTATTAATAATTAATTAATTAATAATTATTAATAATGTGTGGGCCAGAAAAGTCCATTTATAATGACAACCACTATTTTCTATGGGTGAAACGGGTTCAGTGTGAAAGGTACCAAAACTGTCATGAAATGGTAATATACTGGTTACAACATGCGATGTGAAGGGGGTTTAACTGCTCAGACCCGTTTTAAGAACCGTTTAAAGAACCGTTTCAAAAGCAGGTTTTGCAATGTGAAAGCAGCATAAGTTATTCAGCACAGATTACGTCATTACACACTTTATTACTGTGTTTGTTGTGGGACATTGAAGAATATTCTGCCAGTATATAAATAAATATTATAATTTAATTTCACAGAAGGGCAGCACATATGATGCATATTCTGCCTAATAAAACTTTTCAGGACAGACTCCAATAGCTGAATATGTACAATTAACACAAGAGAAGGTAGAGAGAGGATATGATAGAAACATTCATATATTTCAGTATTAATAAAGGTCAGGAAGGCAGAATTTTTAAATAGAACTAGAGGACACTCATAAGGAATTTTTATTCATTTTTGTTTGCAATAAGGTGGTAAATGCATGGAATAGTCTCATACGGTAATGTAATTTAAGAACGCATGAGTCTGAATCTGTATATGAAGCACAATGGAAATTGGCATAAAAAAAGCCATGGCCTCTACATTGTGGTACTTCATATACAGATTCAGACTCAGTCGCATACAAATATACAAGTGTCGCAAATCAAATAAATTTATTAAGATGCTCTGCGAAAGACAAGTCACACAGGACCTGGAGCACCAAGAAGCATTGATGTTTCTATAATATGTGCAATGTATACTGTGCATGGGACCCCTGGGTCCAGGGGGGGCCACACCGCAGACACTGCACCCATGTTGTATTACTTACTTGTCCGGAGTCCCGCGTCGGGCGCAACAGTCGAGGCAAAAATCAGCCAAAATGGGCGCTGCACATGTGCATTAGTAAAATTAGTCTCCAGAACATGGATGCCATGTTTCCGGAGACCTGCACATGTGCAGTAGACTCTGGCACAATTCCAGAGCTAACTGCACTGTCGAGAAGAGGGGGCCCATCCGGAGTCTGCACATGGGCCCGCTCCTCTATTAAAATGCCCCTACCAAGAAGGATGTTTGGCGTGACCACGGCAACAGTATATGAGGACACATATCAGTATCTGGCAAGGAATTTGGGTACCTGTAGCTCTGTATTGGAGAGTTTTGGGATACCTTCTGGTAAATTACAGTAGCTTTCAATGACACATTATGTATGACCCAATATTGAGGCTCTCGCTGTCTATAGTTAGGAGTGGTCAGTGGACCACTCTCAGGAGAAGTGCTTTAATGTGTTGAGTGACTTATCTTACTGTATGTGTACTGAGTCTACTACATGGAAGATAGATAGATAGATAGATAGATAGATAGATAGATAGATAGATAGATAGATAGATAGATAGATAGATAGATAGATAGATAGATAGATATTCTACATAAGATAGCCTCGTTCATTGTATATGAGATAAATATATTGAGTGTGCTATAATTTACTCACCGTCACTCATTTTTGTGCCTCCAAGTACAATGGCTGATATTCCAACAGAAGATGACAGCATCCAGATACACACATTGATGACCTTTGCTTTTAAAGGTGTACGGAAATCCAATGCTTTCACAGGGTGACAGACCGCAATATATCGGTCAACACTCATCATGGTTAAAGTAAATATACTGGTAAACATATTATAATAGTCAATTGAGATAACTATTTTACATAGAATATCTCCAAAAGGCCAGGAGTTCATTAAGAATTCAGTGCTTTGAAAAGGCATTGTGGTTGTCACTAGAGCATCTGCCAATGCCAGGTTAAATATATAAATATTGGTTGCAGTCTTCATTTTTGTGTACCTGTTGGAGAGAAAATACTCGTATGAAACACACTGAAATCAAAGTATTTTATAATGAATTATTGATAATTTAGCATAACATGGGTATTATAGTACAAATGTGTTTTAGACATCCATATGTGTTACAGCAGATTTATATTAATAAATTTATGTACAAGTGCAATTTCACAGACTTCACGACAAAGAAGGGAAGAGGAAGGAGTAGAGAAAACATTATAGGCCAGATGTACTAAGCCTTGGAGAGTAATAAAGGGGATCAAGAAATAAAGTACCAGCCAATCAGCTCCTAACAGCCCTGTTACAGGCTGTTTGAAAAATGACAGCAGCAGGTTGGTTGGTACTTTACCTCTCTCCACTTTATCACTCTCCAAGGCTTAGAACATCTACCTCTGCAAAGTTGAAGACAAGTTGGTTGTAAATGCTGTGGCATTGCTTCCATGGATATATGTATTTGCCCATATGCCAAGTTGTACGTGTGTTTGTGAGTGGAGTGACCCTTTGTTTCATACTTTATCATCTTTAGTGCATACCTCCACCAGCCCTATCCTTGGTGCAAAATATATGCCTGATAATGTGCATATTTACACTACTGGCTAACTGTGACAACATACGGAAACATTGCCTACATGATAATACCCTAGAAAAGACCAGTTATGGCAAGTAGGAGATGCAACTAATTGCATACAGTATGATTGTGCATCATCTGTCCTTGCAGACATTTGATTCTGAAGCATGTGCATTGTGAAAACACACAATGTACAGGCCTATGCTGCACTCTGCACCAGTTTCTATGGTGATGGCTAGAAGTTCAGAATAATATATTCTGTTAAAGTTAAATTAAAGATAATATGAAAAATTAAGCATCTGTACTGTACATGTGCTGGTGGCACATGAGGGGGAGTTGAGAGGCTACTGCTGGTGGCACATGAGGGGTAGGTGAGAATCTGCTGCTGGTGGCACATGAGGGGCAAGTGAGAGGATACTGCTGGTGGTACATGATGGGGAGATGAGAATCTGCTGCTGTTGGCTAATTCTGGTGGCACATAAAGGGGGAGATGAGAGGCTTCTGGATATACACAGGGGGAGATAAAAGGCTGCATGGGGGGATTTAGTGTGGGTCATAATCAGTGGTGCAAGTAGAAAAAAATTCTTAGTGGTACTTAAATTGGTGTGGCCACATGCCACATGGGAAGTGGCCAATTAAATGGCATGATACCCATACGCCCCCAATAGTGGCAGATATGCATATGCCCCTAAAAGTGGCAGATACACATATGCCACCAAAAGTGCCAGATACACATATGCCCCCACAGTGCCAGATACACATATGCCCCCACAGTGCCAGATACACATATGCCAGATATGCACCCACAATGCAAGATATGCCCCCACAGTGCCAGATACACATATGCTCCCACAGTGCCAGATATGCCCCCACGGTGAAAGTTATGCCCCCACGGTGCCAGATACACATGCCCCCAGAGTGCCAGATATGCCCCCACAGTGCCAGATACACATGCCCCCACAGTGCTAGATATGCCCCCACAGGGCCAGATACACATATTCCCCCACAGTGCCAGATATGCCCCAATGTTGCCAGATACACATGATCCCCACAGTGCCAGATATGCCCCCACAGTGCCAGATATGCCCCACAGGGCCATATATGCCTCCACTTTGCCAGATACACATGCCCCCACAGTGCTAGATATGTCCCACAGTGCCAGATACATATATGCCTCCACAGTGCTAGATATGCCCCCACTGTTCCAGATACACATGCCCCTAGAGTGCTAGATATTCCCCCAAAGTGCCAGATATGCCCCCCATGTTGCCAGATACACATGCCCCCACAATGCTGGATATGCCTCCACAGTGCCAGATACACATATATCCCCAGAGTGCTGGATGTGCCCCCACAGTGCCAGATATGCCCAAACAGTGCCAGATATGTCATAAACAGTGCCAGATATGCCTCCACTTTGCCAGATACACATACTCCTAGAGTGCTAGATATGCCTCCACTTTGCCAGTTACACATGCTCCTAGAGTGCCAGATATGTCCCCAGAGTGCCAGATATGCCCCCCACAGTGCCAGATATTCCCCCACTGTGCCAGATACACATATGCCCCACACAGTGCCAGATATGCCCAAACAGTACTAGATATCCCCAAACAGTGCCAGATAAACATGCCCCCAGAGTGCCAGATATGCCCCCATAGTGCCAGATATGCCCACACAGTGCCAGATACACATGCCCCCACTTTGCCAGATACACATACCCCCACAGTGCCAGATATACCCCCAGCAGAGCAACTCACTGTTGCAGCTGCCTGTTGCTGGCACTGTCTGCTGCTGTTGCTGCTGCGGAGAGGAGAGCACAGCACATGCCCCTCCTGACCCTCTCCTGCTCTCAGTCCGGTCTCCAAATCCTCCTGTGGTGGCGGTCTGTATATCAGATCTGGCGCCGGTCTGCGAGCCAATCAGAGCTCGCGGTCTGGCAGTGGCAGATCCTGATTGGCTGCCGGTCCACGAGCGCTGATTGGCTCACGGACCGGCATTTCAGTCAGTGTAATACACGCTGTCACCACCGGACTCGGGGGGAAATGACTGGCAGGCAGAATGGAGATGAGCAGGTGAGGAGAGGCTCATGCTGCGCTCTCCTCTCTCCAACACCGGGTGTCTACAAAGTGGACACCTGGCGGTACTGCATACCTGCTGGGAATTTCTTACCGGTACGCAGTATTGCCCAGTACCGCCATACTTGCAGCACTGGTCATAATGTTATAAGGGGCAGTGCATTGTGTGGCATAATGTGTAAGAGGCACTACAACAGCATGGCATAATTTGCAGAGGGCATTACTGTGTGGCATCATTTGAAAGGGACATTACTTTGTGGCATAATATGTCATAAGCATTACTGTGTGTGTGGCAAAATGTGTTACAATGGACATTACTGTGTGACATAATGTATAAGGCATACTACTACTGTATGGCATAATGTATATAAGGCAGTGACGTATGAGAGGAGTATGCCTGTGTGCAATCTCCAACTGTGGTCCTCTCCTCTCTCGTCAGCATCCAGGCAGCATAGTAAGTGTCACGGTGCTGGGTACTAGTAGATTTTAGCATGGTGCTAGTGTCTACTGGGCTTGCACAAGACTCCAGGAGAATGGAGTGTTGGCCATTTTCCTGGCAATGACCCTTGCACTGTGCATTTGTGGCCCACACACCACATATCCTGTGAAACCACACACCCCCAGCTGGGAGATTGTGCGCCCTTGATGCGTGCAAATACAACCAGCTCCAATAGCCACCCTTCTTTCCACTATTTTGCTGCCTCCCCCCCCCCCCCCCCATATTTTCGTTTTCTTCTGGATTCACCCCAGTGTACACTTGTATGTTGTTTTCATATTTGTAAGAGCATAGACTATAAAGTAGGATGAGTAAGGGATAGAAAGGGCAGAAGTCTATGCCAGGAGCCAGATGCTGGTGGTGGGTCTGTGTGCTTTAAATGCCATGGTCTATTTTCAGTCCCAGTCCATCACACTCAGTCAGTGGTAACATATAAATGGTAATGGAAAAGAGCCTCAACCACATTTCTATATATTATGTACTATAATGCAAGTTTTCTAATCTATTTTTGTTTAGTAATGTTTATTAATGTGAGTTCTGACCAGTGGTGGCTCATATATTGCATGGGGTGTGGAGGGGGTGAACACATATAAACTTATATGTAATGTTGTATGTAATATATTTTTATGATGGCTGCCGGTCCCCAAAATCAGCCGGAGCAACCACTGCACCTGGGACACAGCAATTGGCTTTCTCTACAAGCCCGCCCCAAGCCTACTGTGAAATTAGCCAATGGGAGTCTGGGGGTGGGCTTAGGAAAAGTGAAGCCGAATAAGGCTGCATTCCAGGTGCAGCAGTGGATGTGAAATGCACAGCGCTACTGATTACTGGGAAAGTAGCCAGCACATATATTAGATACATCATTACATGTATGTGTTTACTGTATGTGTTATCCGCCTCCCCTCCTCCCCACCCATGCAATGTGTGGTCTGCGCTACAACCCACAGACAGCAGTCACCACTGGCTCTGACATATATGTATGTAATTGTAATATGTTAACAGTATTAATATGGTCTGGGATTCTGAGCTGGGATTTAAATTCTGCAGAGTGCATAGCAAGTTCATGCACATGTGCCAATTTAATAACAAAAGGCCCAAGGGGATCAGTGCATATTACAGCCATTGGAAATCTCCTATTACCTACCTTAATTTATAGATAAAATATCCATTGAACAACTGAGGCTTACTCAGATGCCTTCGCAGTACTGGCTGGCATTGGTAAACGTTAATGTATAAGTCCAGTCCAGTGATACTGTCGTATAAGTCCATTAATATTGCTGTGTATGTTCAGCGGTACTGCCCTATAAATCCATTGATCCTGACATATAATTCCAGAGATCCTGCCATATAATTCCAGTGGTACTGGCGTATATGTCCAGTGATACTGCCGTATATGTACAGTGATACTGCCGTATATGTCCAGTGATACTGCCGTATATGTCCATTGATACAGCCGTATATGTCCAGCGGTACTGTCGTATAAATCCAGTGATCCTGCATTATAATTCCAGTGATCCTGCCGTATAATTCCAGTGGTACTGGCATATAAATCCAGTGATCCTGCCGTATAATTCCAGTGGTACTGGCGTATAAGTCCAGTCCAGTGATACTGCCGTATATGTCCAGTGATACTGCTGTATATGTCCAGAGGTACTACCATATAAATCCAGTGATCCTGACGTATAATTCCAGTGGTACTGCCGTATAAGTCCAGTCCATTGATACTGACGTATATATGTCCAGTGATACTGCAGTATATGTCCAGTGATACTGCCATATATGTCCATTGATACTTCCATATATGTCCAGCGGTCCTGCCATATAAATCCAGTGATCCTGCCGTATAATTCTATATAAATCCAAATAAATCCATTTAAGTCCAGTCCAGTGGTGCTGCTATATAAATTCAGTGGTGCTGTCCTGTGCTGTATATTATTTACTCCAAATCAAAGGGCTAGTAAAATTTAATCCAAATAATTTTCACAGGGTTTGCCCTCTGTGGTGTAGAGGTACTCTCTCCTGTACCACATATTGTTATATATCTCCAGAAAAATAATGGAGAACAAAAATTTGGAGGATAAAATAGGGAAAGATCAAGAACCACTTCCTCCTAGTGCTGAAGCTGCTGCTACTAGCCATGACATAGACAATAAAAACCCATCAACATCGTCTGCCAAGGCCGATGCCCAATGTGATAGTAGAATGCATGTAAAATCCAAAAAGCCAAAGTTCAGTAAAAAGACCCAAAAAAAGAAATTGAAATGGTCTGAGGAGAGACGTAAACTTGCCAATATGCCATTTACGACACAGAGTGGCAACGAAAGGCTAAGGCCCTGGCCTATGTTCATGACTAGTGGTTCAGCTTCACATGACGATGGAAGCCCTCATTCTCCTGCTAGAAAAATTAAAAGAGTTAAGCTGGAAAAACCACAGAAAAGAACTGTGCGTTCTAAGATGGTATCCCAAATCCCCAAGGAGAGTCCAAGTGTGTCGCGGTTGTGATGTCTGACCTTCCCAACACTTGAAGGGGAGGGGTGGCTCCTTCTACCATTTGCACGCCCCCTGCAAGTGCTGGAAGGAGCATCCACAGTCCAGTTTCTGATAATCAAATTGAAGATGTCACTGTTGAAGTACACCAGGATGAGGATATGGGTGTTGCTGGTGTTAAGGATAAAGTTGACGATGAGGATTCTGATGGTGATGTGGATTGTTTAAATAAGGCACCGTGGGAGACAACTGTTGTATGTGGGATGAAGAAGTCCATTGTGATGCCTGGGCAAAATACCAAAAAAGCCACCTCTTCGATGTGGAATTATTTATACACAAATCCGGACAACAGGTGTCAAGCCGTGTGTTGCCTCTGTCAATTTGTAATAAGTAGGGGTAAGGATGTTAACCACCTAGGAACATGCTCCCTTATACGTCACTTGCTGCGCATTCATCAGAAGTCAGTGTCAAGTTGTGAAACTTTGGGTAAGAGCGAAAGCAGCCCACTGACACTTAAATCCCTTCTTCCTCTTGTACCCAAGCTCCTGCAAGCCACACCACCAACTCCCTCAATAACAACTTCCTCCTCAGTCAGGAATGTCAGTAGTCCTGCAGGCCATGTCACTGTCAAGACTGAGGAGTCATCTCCTAACTGGGATTCCTCCAGAGGATCCTTGAGTGGTACGCCTCCTGTTGCTGCCGCTGCTGTTGTTGCTGCTGGGAGTCAATCGTCCTCCCAGAGGGGAAGTCAGAAGACCACTTGTACTACTTCAGCTAAGCAACTGACTGTCCAACAGTCATTTGTGAGGAAGATGAAATATCACAGCAGTCATCCTTTTGCAAAGCGGATAACTGAATCCTTGACAGCTATGTTGGTGTTAGACGTGCGTCCGGTATCCACCATAAGTTCAGTGGGACTTAGAGAATTGTTTGAGGTACTGTGTCCCCGGTATCAAATCCCATCTAGGTTCCACTTCGCTAGGCAGGCGATACCAAGAATGTACAGAGACATCAGAAATAGTGTCCTCAGTGTCCTTTAAAATGCAGTTGTACCCACTGTCCACTTAACCACGGACTTGTGGACAAGTGCAACAGGGCATACTAAGGACTATATGACTGTAACAGCCCACTGGGTAGATGTATGGCCTCCCACAGCAACAACAGCAGTGGCACCAGTAGCAGCATCTCGCAAATGCCAACTCGTTCCTAGGAAGGCTATGCTATGTATCACTGCTTTCTGTAAGAGGCACACCGCTGACAACCTCCTACGGAAACTGAAAGACATCATCGCACAATGGCTTACCCAAATTAGACTCTCCTGGGGATTTGTGATAACAAGCAACGCCACCAATATTGTGCATGCATTACATCTGGGCATATTCCAGCACATCTCATGTTTTGCACATACAATTAATTTGGTGGTGCAGAATGTTTTGAAAAATGACCGGGGCGTGCAGGAGATGCTGTTGGTGGCCTGAAAAAATAATACTCTGTGAGGAGGAGGATGTACACAGTGAAAGGGGTGAGGAATTGGAGGATGAGGAGGAGGTGGACATCTTGCCTCTGTAGAGCCAGTTTGTGCAAGGAGAGATTGATTGCTTCTTTTCTGGTGGGGGCCCAAACAAACCAGTCATTTCAGCCACAGTCGCGTGGCAGACCCTGTCACTGAAATGATTGGTTTGTTAAAGTGTGCATGTCCTGTTTATACAACATAAGGGTTGTTGGGAGCGCCCAAGGACAATTCCATCTTGCACCTCTTTTTCTTCTTTGCGTCATGCACTGTTTGGAGCCTAGTTTTTTAAGTGCCATCCTGTCTGCCACTGCAGTGCCACTCCTAGATGTGCCAGGTGATTGTGCCGCACACTTGTGTCGCTTAGCTTAGTCATACAGCCACTTCAGTGCAACCTTTTGGCCTAAAAACAATATTGTGAGGTGTGAGGTGTTCAGAATAGACTGGAAATGAATGTTATTAAGGTTAATAATACCGTAGGATCAAAATTACCCCCAAATTCTGTGATTTAAGCTGTTTTTATGTTGTTGTTTTTTAAATTATCCAGATTCAAAATCAAAACACGAGCAGGGATTTAGAACCAAAACACAAAACACGAAAAGTGCCCGCCGCACATCTCTAAATTTGATAGTGTTAGGAATAATTAATTTTGTTAAACAATATTGCCAATTTGAGATGTGGGTAAATATATCCGTATTTCCTTTTTTCATGCTGAAGGCTTATAAAAGAGATTGAGAAAGCTCCATATATTAAACAGCTGTACAGTATGCCTCCTCATTTAATGGTGGATATGCTAGGGACAAGTCTCTCTATGTGGATCTCTCTCTCTCTCTCTCTCTCTCTCTCTATCTGTACTGCTAGAGACAGCGGTGGATTTAGACCTCATGGGGCCCTAAACAATATACCAATTTAGGGCCCCACTCCCTCAAACAATCCATAGCACTATATTTTCATTCTTGATTCATCCTTCTTACATTATTTGTTGTTTTTCCTCCTTATATTCTATTACAGTATATTACTTTCCCCCTTCACTGATTGCACTGTGTCCCCTCACCTCTAGATTCCATTATTACACAACTCAGTTACTGCATTTTAGATCAGTGTTCCCCTCACTGAATGTAGTAGGTGCCCAGACCCCATTATTACACCCTCACTTACTGACTGCATTATATTTGAGTGATTGAGGCTTACAACACTGCAAGACTGGAGACACAGGCATGTGCTGGAGCCGGCATCCAACAGCTGTCTAATCACTGACAGCCTGCTGGGAGTATTCAGCCAGCCCAGTGCTCTTTTTTGACGGAGGTCATGGTCCGCTGGAAATGCCCTCCTTACAGTCTAGTCGGCAGGCCACCTGGGACCCACATGGCCCCCTGAGACCCTCAGGGCCCTAAGCAGCTGCTTTGGTTGCCGTGTGATAAATTCTCCTCTGGCAAGTGATGAGTGTCCCTCTGGGGATTTGTGAATGTGATGTGATGTGCTGGTAATAGAAGGAGGGCCTGATTCAGAGGTAGACACTATGCCATTTGCTTTCTTTGGTATGTGCATGTGTCAGTGTTGCACTGCGCAGCCAATGTGCATCTCTAAACAAATGACAGCGGCTGTGGCATTAGCATATTATCACAGTACCGTTGTTTACAAAGATCATCTCTGAATCATGCCCAGGCATTGCTATAAGTTTCTAAATAGAATATTTCTGTATCCTGGATTTGTAGGCTGGGCACAAACCCTTCTACTGTTAGGCATTGGTAGACCGCAGTGTAATAATCATACACGTATTGTGACACTGTATGTGGTACCCCAACTGTAGGTGGTCTGTCCCCAGGGGTTCTTTGTTGTACATATAGGGCTGCTGTGACTGTCCTCAGGGGTGTTTTGTTGTGCATAAAGGGGTTCTGTGTAGTCCATAAAGGGGCTGCTGTGTCCTCCAGGGGTGCTCTGTCCATTTGTAAAGGGGATGCTGTGGCGGACAAGGGGCTGATGTGTCCATCCAGGGAAGCTTTGTCAATCTAGGGGTACTCTGACAGTTCATCCAGGGGCTCTGCCCCAGCGCAAAAATAATAAAAGCTATAAATATAATTTAAAAAATATGTACATATATATATAATTTTTTTTTGTGCTATACCGCAGTGTACTATACTATTATTTATCTGTGACACTGCCAGCCAGACTGAAGTGTAATAATCATATATGTATTGTGACACTGTAGGTGGTCTGTTCCCAAGGGTGCTTTGTTGTACATAAAGGGGTGCTGTGTCCATCCTCAAGGGTACTTTCTTGTACATAAAGAGGTGCTGTGTTGTCCATCAAGGGGCTACAGTATCCGACAAGGGGCTGCTGTGTCCATCCAGGGGTGCTCTGTCAATCTAAGGGCACTCTGTTGGTCCATCAAGGGGCTGCTGTGTCCTCCAGATGTGCTTGGTCCATCTAGGGGTGCTTTGTCCATCACACCACTGTGTAATATTCATACAAGTATTGTGACAGAGACCGTATCCCAATTTCATAAAAGTATTATGACGCTGCTGGGCATACCGCAGCTTAATAATCATACACATATTGTGATATTGTAGGCCAGACCGCAGTGTAATATTCATGGTTGATTATTATTTTAGTGATAGCATCCAAATAAGCATGTCAGACAGTCCATTTTACTGCTGGCAGGGAAAAAAGAATGTTTGGAGGTCCTTGGAAATTAATGTTATTGAGATTCAGAATAATGTAGGAACAAAAACAAGCTAAAATTCTGTGATTTTAGCTGTTGTTATGATTTTTGTTAAAAAAAAATACAGATCCAAAACCCACAAAGGTGGTTTTGGACAAACCAAATACAGATCCAAAACACGAAGGAGATACAGATCCAAACCAAAACCCATGACAGGGGTCAGCGCACATCCCTAGTTTGTACCCATATATATGAACTGCAAAAGTCCCAGCAATACTCATAAGGTGTCAGTCCAGATAGGCCACTTCCCATTAGGGATACCAGTCCTTGGATATTGAATTCCAGACAGTCCTTATTCAAGATGACTTGCAGTTGTTTTGTCTGTGGATCCATGGCTGGGCAGATGGTAAATGGCCAGTGATGGTGTGTCTGGGCAAGATGCAGTCCTAATTTTTGGGTCCAGAGGAGTCACTGTAGCATCAGTGGAAGGTACAAATTAGCTCAACCCAGCTTCTTCAGAAGCAATGTGAGGAACCTCTGACTTGCGGTGTCCTTAACAGTGATAGCAACTTCAACCACATCTGAATCAGGCCCTATATGTAAAAAACTTTAATTTACTTAATCATTCTGTTTACACAATTTTGTTTTGCTGTGTACAGTATACTTATTTTCATTTCAAATCAATTCTCATCTTTCTGAGGCTGTATGATTGCTTGAAATCAATGATTTGATATTATTTATTCTACATCATACGTTATTCACATTCACAAGTACAGAACGGGATGGAAATTGATTAGCGCTAGAGAGGTGATTATTTTGCTTATCCATGGAACATTCATTACATAGTTAAGTAGTGGTCCCAATGGAATATTAGGTACATGCATGGATGGTAATTAAATTGGGATGAATAGTCAAAGGTTGATTTGATGAAAAAGCATAGCATGGTGATAAAACAAAAAAAATATATGCCAATCTCCTATGCTCATGTTTTATTAATGCTAAAAAAATTAAAAACAAAACCAGCATACTGTATACTGTATGTGTCAAATATCAGGCACTGTGAATTTTCCCATTTGTTCATTCATTTCTCCCTTTTTTAACTATGTTAAAAAAATTATGTTGTAATAAGTTATATTACAAATGTAGAAAATATGTTCACATTTCACTTATAAAATGGAAGCCTAAAAAATAAACAAGTAGTATAATAAAATAAGGTTCTGTTTTAAAAGCAACATCTCTATTTATACTGCACATTAGCTGTACAGTACAATTTCGGCATATAAAGCAGAAGATATACAACAATCCCTATTGGCACATGTGATGAGCGTATTTAAAATTTGATTTACCAAACCAATCCTAAATTCTCATTACAGTGGAAGATAGAAAAAGGTTGGTGATAGGTAGCAGGGTGAAAAGGCTAATTATGATTAGTATGGAGTGAACTGGTGATGAATGGGGTCATCAGAGTTGGGGTCAATGAGATCATTTTGATTAGTTTTTACATGAAAATGTGGTGAAGATTACCACAGCTCTGATGTTGTTATTAGAGATGAGCGCCTGAAATTTTTCGGGTTTTGTGTTTTGGTTTTGGGTTCGGTTCCGCGGCCGTGTTTTGGGTTCGAACGCGTTTTGGCAAAACCTCACCGAATTATTTTTGTCGGATTCGGGTGTGTTTTGGATTCGGGTGTTTTTTTCCAAAAACACTAAAAAACAGCTTAAATCATAGAATTTGGGGGTCATTTTGATCCCAAAGTATTATTAACCTCAAAAACCATAATTTACACTCATTTTCAGTCTATTCTGAATACCTCACACCTCACAATATTATTTTTAGTCCTAAAATTTGCACCGAGGTCGCTGTGTGAGTAAGATAAGCGACCCTAGTGGCCGACACAAACACCGGGCCCATCTAGGAGTGGCACTGCAGTGTCACGCAGGATGTCCCTTCCAAAAAACCCTCCCCAAACAGCACATGACGCAAAGAAAAAAAGAGGCGCAATGAGGTAGCTGTGTGAGTAAGATTAGCGACCCTAGTGGCCGACACAAACACCGGGCCCATCTAGGAGTGGCACTGCAGTGTCAAGCAGGATGGCCCTTCCAAAAAACCCTCCCCAAACAGCACATGACGCAAAGAAAAAAAGAGGCGCAATGAGGTAGCTGTGTGAGTAAGATTAGCGACCCTAGTGGCCGACACAAACACCGGGCCCATCTAGGAGTGGCACTGCAGTGTCACGCAGGATGGCCCTTCCAAAAAACCCTCCCCAAACAGCACATGACGCAAAGAAAAAAAGAGGCGCAATGAGGTAGCTGACTGTGTGAGTAAGATTAGCGACCCTAGTGGCCGACACAAACACCGGGCCCATCTAGGAGTGGCACTGCAGTGTCACGCAGGATGTCCCTTCCAAAAAACCCTCCCCAAACAGCACATGACGCAAAGAAAAAAAGAGGCGCAATGAGGTAGCTGTGTGAGTAAGATTAGCGACCCTAGTGGCCGACACAAACACCGGGCCCATCTAGGAGTGGCACTGCAGTGTCACGCAGGATGTCCCTTCCAAAAAACCCTCCCCAATCAGCACATGATGCAAAGAAAAAGAAAAGAAAAAAGAGGTGCAAGATGGAATTATCCTTGGGCCCTCCCACCCACCCTTATGTTGTATAAACAAAACAGGACATGAACACTTTAACCAACCCATCATTTCAGTGACAGGGTCTGCCACACGACTGTGACTGATATGACGGGTTGGTTTGGACCCCCCCCAAAAAAGAAGCAATTAATCTCTCCTTGCACAAACTGGCTCTACAGAGGCAAGATGTCCACCTCATCTTCACCCTCCGATATATCACCGTGTACATCCCCCTCCTCACAGATTATCAATTCGTCCCCACTGGAATCCACCATCTCAGCTCCCTGTGTACTTTGTGGAGGCAATTGCTGCTGGTCAATGTCTCCGCGGAGGAATTGATTATAATTCATTTTAATGAACATCATCTTCTCCACATTTTCTGGATGTAACCTCGTACGCCGATTGCTGACAAGGTGAGCGGCGGCACTAAACACTCTTTCGGAGTACACACTTGTGGGAGGGCAACTTAGGTAGAATAAAGCCAGTTTGTGCAAGGGCCTCCAAATTGCCTCTTTTTCCTGCCAGTATAAGTACGGACTGTGTGACGTGCCTACTTGGATGCGGTCACTCATATAATCCTCCACCATTCTATCAATGTTGAGAGAATCATATGCAGTGACAGTAGACGACATGTCCGTAATCGTTGTCAGGTCCTTCAGTCCGGACCAGATGTCAGCATCAGCAGTCGCTCCAGACTGCCCTGCATCACCGCCAGCGGGTGGGCTCGGAATTCTGAGCCTTTTCCTCGCACCCCCAGTTGCGGGAGAATGTGAAGGAGGAGATGTTGACAGGTCGCGTTCCGCTTGACTTGACAATTTTGTCACCAGCAGGTCTTTCAACCCCAGCAGACCTGTGTCTGCCGGAAAGAGAGATCCAAGGTAGGCTTTAAATCTAGGATCGAGCACGGTGGCCAAAATGTAGTGCTCTGATTTAAACAGATTGACCACCCGTGAATCCTTGTTAAGCGAATTAAGGGCTGCATCCACAAGTCCCACATGCCTAGCGGTATCGCTCCGTGTTAGCTCCTTCTTCAATGCCTCCAGCTTCTTCTGCAAAAGCCTGATGAGGGGAATGACCTGACTCAGGCTGGCAGTGTCTGAACTGACTTCACGTGTGGCAAGTTCAAAGGGCATCAGAACCTTGCACAACGTTGAAATCATTCTCCACTGCACTTGAGACAGGTGCATTCCATCTCCTATATCGTGCTCAATTGTATAGGCTTGAATGGCCTTTTGCTGCTCCTCCAACCTCTGAAGCATATAGAGGGTTGAATTCCACCTCGTTACCACTTCTTGCTTCAGATGATGGCAGGGCAGGTTCAGTAGTTTTTGGTGGTGCTCCAGTCTTCTGTACGTGGTGCCTGTACGCCGAAAGTGTCCCACAATTTTTCTGGCCACCGACAGCATCTCTTGCACGCCCCTGTCGTTTTTTAAAAAATTCTGCACCACCAAATTCAAGGTATGTGCAAAACATGGGACGTGCTGGAATTTGCCCATATTTAATGCACACACAATATTGCTGGCGTTGTCCGATGCCACAAATCCACAGGAGAGTCCAATTGGGGTAAGCCATTCCGCGATGATCTTCCTCAGTTGCCGTAAGAGGTTTTCAGCTGTGTGCGTATTCTGGAAAGCGGTGATACAAAGCGTAGCCTGCCTAGGAAAGAGTTGGCGTTTGCGAGATGCTGCTACTGGTGCCGCCGCTGCTGTTCTTGCGGCGGGAGTCCATACATCTACCCAGTGGGCTGTCACAGTCATATAGTCCTGACCCTGCCCTGCTCCACTTGTCCACATGTCCGTGGTTAAGTGGACATTGGGTACAACTGCATTTTTTAGGACACTGGTGAGTCTTTTTCTGACGTCCGTGTACATTCTCGGTATCGCCTGCCTAGAGAAGTGGAACCTAGATGGTATTTGGTAACGGGGGCACACTGCCTCAATAAATTGTCTAGTTCCCTGTGAACTAACGGCGGATACCGGACGCACGTCTAACACCAACATAGTTGTCAAGGACTCAGTTATCCGCTTTGCAGTAGGATGACTGCTGTGATATTTCATCTTCCTCGCAAAGGACTGTTGAACAGTCAATTGCTTACTGGAAGTAGTACAAGTGGGCTTACGACTTCCCCTCTGGGATGACCATCGACTCCCAGCGGCAACAACAGCAGCGCCAGCAGCAGTAGGCGTTACACGCAAGGATGCATCGGAGGAATCCCAGGCAGGAGAGGACTCGTCAGACTTGCCAGTGACATGGCCTGCAGGACTATTGGCATTCCTGGGGAAGGAGGAAATTGACACTGAGGGAGTTGGTGGGGTGGTTTGCGTGAGCTTGGTTACAAGAGGAAGGGATTTACTGGTCAGTGGACTGCTTCCGCTGTCACCCAAAGTTTTTGAACTTGTCACTGACTTATTATGAATGCGCTGCAGGTGACGTATAAGGGAGGATGTTCCGAGGTGGTTAACGTCCTTACCCCTACTTATTACAGCTTGACAAAGGGAACACACGGCTTGACACCTGTTGTCCGCATTTCTGGTGAAATACCTCCACACCGAAGAGCTGATTTTTTTGGTATTTTCACCTGGCATGTCAACGGCCATATTCCTCCCACGGACAACAGGTGTCTCCCCGGGTGCCTGACTTAAACAAACCACCTCACCATCAGAATCCTTCTGGTCAATTTCCTCCCCAGCGCCAGCAACACCCATATCCTCCTCATCCTGGTGTACTTCAACACTGACATCTTCAATCTGACTATCAGGAACTGGACTGCGGGTGCTCCTTCCAGCACTTGCAGGGGGCATGCAAATAGTGGAAGGCGCATGCTCTTCACGTCCAGTGTTGGGAAGGTCAGGCATCGCAACCGACACAATTGGACTCTCCTTGTGGATTTGGGATTTCAAAGAACGCACAGTTCTTTGCGGTGCTTTTGCCAACTTGAGTCTTTTCAGTTTTCTAGCGAGAGGCTGAGTGCTTCCATCCTCATGTGAAGCTGAACCACTAGCCATGAACATAGGCCAGGGCCTCAGCCGTTCCTTGCCACTCCGTGTGGTAAATGGCATATTGGCAAGTTTACGCTTCTCCTCCGACAATTTTATTTTAGGTTTTGGAGTCCTTTTTTTTCTGATATTTGGTGTTTTGGATTTGACATGCTCTGTACTATGACATTGGGCATCGGCCTTGGCAGACGACGTTGCTGGCATTTCATCGTCTCGGCCATGACTAGTGGCAGCAGCTTCAGCACGAGGTGGAAGTGGATCTTGATCTTTCCCTAATTTTGGAACCTCAACTTTTTTGTTCTCCATATTTTATAGGCAGAACTAAAAGGCACCTCAGGTAAACAATGGAGATGGATGGATTGGATACTAGTATACAATTATGGACGGACTGCCACGGTTAGGTGGTATAAAAAAACCACGGTTAGGTGGTATATATTGTAATACAATTATGGATGGACGGACTGCCTGCCGAGTGCCGACACAGAGGTAGCCACAGCCGTGAACTACCGCACTGTACACTGGTTGATAAAGAGATAGTAGTATACTCGTAACAACTAGTATGACTGACTATGACGGTATAAAGAATGAAAAAAAAACCACGGTTAGGTGGTATATATTGTAATACAATTATGGATGGACGGACTGCCTGCCGAGTTCCGACACAGAGGTAGCCACAGCCGTGAACTACCGCACTGTACACTGGTTGATAAAGAGATAGTAGTATACTCGTAACAACTAGTATGACTGACTATGACGGTATAAAGAATGAAAAAAAAACCACGGTTAGGTGGTATATATTATAATAATACAATTATGGATGGACGGACTGCCTGCCGACTGCCGACACAGAGGTAGCCACAGCCGTGAACTACCGCACTGTACACTGGTTGATAAAGAGATAGTAGTATACTCGTAACAACTAGTATGACACTATGACGGTATAAAGAATGGAAAAAAAACCACGGTTAGGTGGTATATATTATAATAATACAATTATGGATGGACGGACTGCCTGCCGAGTTCCGACACAGAGGTAGCCACAGCCGTGAACTACCGCACTGTACACTGGTTGATAAAGAGATAGTAGTATACTCGTAACAACTAGTATGACTGACTATGACGGTATAAAGAATGAAAAAAAAACCACGGTTAGGTGGTATATATTGTAATACAATTATGGATGGACGGACTGCCTGCCGAGTTCCGACACAGAGGTAGCCACAGCCGTGAACTACCGCACTGTACACTGGTTGATAAAGAGATAGTAGTATACTCGTAACAACTAGTATGACACTATGACGGTATAAAGAATGAAAAAAAAACCACGGTTAGGTGGTATATATTATAATACAATTATGGATGGACGGACTGCCTGCCGACTGCCGACACAGAGGTAGCCACAGCCGTGAACTACCGCACTGTACACTGGTTGATAAAGAGATAGTAGTATACTCGTAACAACTAGTATGACACTATGACGGTATAAAGAATGAAAAAAAAACCACGGTTAGGTGGTATATATTATAATACAATTATGGATGGACGGACTGCCTGCCGAGTGCCGACACAGAGGTAGCCACAGCCGTGAACTACCGCACTGTACACTGGTTGATAAAGAGATAGTAGTATACTCGTAACAACTAGTATGACTGACTATGACGGTATAAAGAATGAAAAAAAAACCACGGTTAGGTGGTATATATTATAATACAATTATGGATGGACGGACTGCCTGCCGACTGCCGACACAGAGGTAGCCACAGCCGTGAACTACCGCACTGTACACTGGTTGATAAAGAGATAGTAGTATACTCGTAACAACTAGTATGACACTATGACGGTATAAAGAATGAAAAAAAAACCACGGTTAGGTGGTATATATTATAATACAATTATGGATGGACGGACTGCCTGCCGACTGCCGACACAGAGGTAGCCACAGCCATGAACTACCGCACTGTACACTGGTTGATAAAGAGATAGTAGTATACTCGTAACAACTAGTATGACACTATGACGGTATAAAGAATGAAAAAAAAACCACGGTTAGGTGGTATATATTATAATACAATTATGGATGGACGGACTGCCTGCCGACTGCCGACACAGAGGTAGCCACAGCCGTGAACTACCGCACTGTACTGTGTCTGCTGCTAATATAGACTGGTTGATAAAGAGATAGTATACAACAATATACTACTATACTGGTGGTCAGGCACTGGTCACCACTAGTCACACTGGCAGTGGCACTCCTGCAGCAAAAGTGTGCACTGTTTAATTTTAAATTAATATAATATTATGTACTCCTGGCTCCTGCTATAACAACCTGCAGTGCTCCCCAGTCTCCCCCACAATTATTATAAGCTTTTATACATTGATGTGCAGCACACTGGGCTGAGCTGAGTGCACACAGACTGAGTCACACTGTGTGACTGCTGTGTATCGTTTTTTTCAGGCAGAGAACGGATATAGCAGAGAACGGATATATTAAATAAAAGTTAACTTAACAACAACTGCACTGGTCACTGTGGTAAACTCTGTCTGCACAATCTCTCTCTCTCTCTCTCTCTCTCTTCTAATCTATTCTAATGGAGAGGACGCCAGCCACGTCCTCTCCCTATCAATCTCAATGCACGTGTGAAAATGGCGGCGACGCGCGGCTCCTTATATAGAATCCGAGTCTCGCGAGAATCCGACAGCGTCATGATGACGTTCGGGCGCGCTCGGGTTAACCGAGCAAGGCGGGAAGATCCGAGTCGCTCGGACCCGTGAAAAAAAAAGTGAAGTTCGTGCGGGTTCGGATTCAAAGAAACCGAACCCGCTCATCTCTAGTTGTTATCATTATAAAATCATATTTCTAAACTTACAATATTTACATAGACCTGTACAATTACTAAAAGGTGTACAGAAATTAACGGTGAGTTAATAGTTTTATCAGGCAAAGAGGTAAATGAGCTGAGCACAGATATCACTTTGAGATAAAAAAAAGGGTTGATGAGATAAACTCAGCTTTCATATTAATATTACTAATACAACTAATAAGAATAAGTAATCATCATCCTTTAGAATGTAAGCTTTCATGAACAGGGCCCTCTTCCCTCATGTGCCTTTATGTCTCTTACTTAACCTATCTTCTTTTCAATACTCCCTTTAATGGTACCAAATCCCTCAGTTTTCTCTTTTCTGCCACCCTGTCCGGTTAGCCCTTCCTCTACGATATGCATTGGAGTGACCAATTCTTTCCTGAACTTTACTTTTGTGAAAACGCTCTTTTACACGTTACACCTCTCTGGTCATAAGTGCTATGTGATCAAAATCAATACTCATAAGTATTCAACCCCCGTTATCTGTGAATCATTAAACAAGACAAGCTTCTATGGATAGAATTTATCTCAAATAATATTGTTCATACTGTGAATCTGAAGGAAAGATGTAAAAATGAAGAGCACTCAAAGAAAATGAAAGATAGAGTTACAGACATGCAGAAAAAAGGAAATGCTGCAAAATAATGTCCAAGTGTTTGGATATCCCAATTAGCACAGTTGGATCAATGTGGGGAAATGGAAACAGCTTGATACCACCAGGCACTGGCTAGACCAGTGATTTTCAATCTTTTTTTACTCGCGGCACACCGAACAATATTTTAAAATTCCTAAGGCAGACCATCAGTTCCCCACACATTGGCCCTCACAGTAAAAAAAATTCCACACATACATTGGCCTACAGAGAAAAAACAATCACATTGCTCCCCACATAAATTATGTTGCTCCCTACATAAATCCTATTGCTCCCCACATAAATCAATCACATTGCTCCCCACATAAATACTATTGCTCCCCACATGAATTATTCACATTGTTCCCCCCATAAATCCATAAATCCTTATTTTCCCCACATAAATCCTATTGAAATCCTATTGTTCCCTACAGGAGAAATAAAATAACAAATATTAGCCCCTAACGGTCAGGAAGAGGTGTGGATGTGGGTCGGCAAGGAAATGTGTATGCAGGCGGGTGGGCTGACTGGGTGGTGATACGCGGTGGCCGTGACCTCTGATATCACACCGCCGCGTCTTCAAGGCATAGGTCACGACCAGAGCACAACTGATCTTCTTAGAAGAGCCCGGGCCAACAGTTCACTCTGAAGGTGCAGGAAGCTGCTCTGGCTCTGCGGCACACCTTGCAACTGGCCGTGGCACACTAGTGTGCCACGGCACACTGGTTGAAAAATCCTGGGCAAGACAATGCTGTCCCTCAAATCTCAGTGTCAGAAACATTAAGGACACATGTAATGGAAACCACAGACAATACAACTATCAATATGAAGGAGCTACAGTGTTCAGTGGCTGAGAAGAGTGAATGTCACCAGTCAGCCGTATCAAGAGCTCTGCATGCAACTGGCCTGTATGGGTGGGTGGACACAAAGAAGCCTCTATATTACTACAAAATACCTCAATGCACATCTAGGACAAGATGTAATAGGGTCCAAGATCACCGGAGGTGAGGGGAGTCCGGCTTATCTCAGACTTTTTTTGAAGGGGCAATCACTTACAAGACAAAACCATGCCTTGTAAGTGAATTCTCCTTTAAAAAAATGTCTGAGATCTTCCGGCATCCCACATCTCCAGAGATCTCAGACCTTATTACAGTTCATCTAACTCCTGGAGTTTGCCACAAAACATCAGAGTGAACCCAACTAAAATGGGAGATGGTTTTTGTATTCAGCTTTTTGGCCTTAATTCAAAACACTATGGGACTGATTTGGAGACTGACGTAATGTACACAGTGCAGCAATATTGTGCAGCTATGGTCTTGTAATGGTGGTCACAGAGAAGATTTATTCGCAAAATGATTGACAGTCAAGGAGCAATTGTGGGAGGTGACAGGGGAGTGGCAATTCAAACACAGACATGTGACGACCATAGGGTATTGCTTGAGACTGCGATACCCTATGCAGTTGAAATCGCTATGGCGTCTTACTTCCAACGGACATGCTGCATAACTGTTGGGTTACTCAGAAAGTCAATTATCAACTGATATGTGCCTGAAGTCTGCATCCTAGTACACAAGAGGCAGATCTCAGATTCCTCCACTGCACATCGCAATACAATTCCCAGCACATGCGACATTTGCATATTTCTGCACAGCCACTGCATACTAAACTGCAGCTGCGATGGCATTTGGTTTCTCTCTGAGCCAGGCCCTATGTGTAGTGCAAACGACACACTGGCCATTTCCCAGCAAACACCATCCAAACAGTGAAACATGGGGGTTGCAACATCATGCTGGATGGATGCTTTTCCATGGTGGGGATTGGGCTTCTTGTTACAGTTGAAGGACTGATAAATAGTAAAAAATACAGAGAGAATCTGATTTCAGCTTTCAGTAATACAATGATTCCCAAGCACAAGGACAAAGAACTCCGGTATGGTTAAACAAAAACGTGAATGTTCTACATTGTCTTGATCTCACTCCTATTGAGAATCTGTGGCACTTTTTGAAAATTCCAGACCACAAGCGTCATCCAGTGATCCTGAAAATCCCAGAGCAAATATACAGGGAAGAAAGGTAAAAAAATAAAAATCACACCCAAACAGTGTGCAAACCTGGCAGAAGCTAACCCCAACAGACTTAAAGCTGTTATTGCAGCAAAAGGTGTTTCTACCAAGTAGTATTCTGCAGGGGTAGAATACGTGTGTGTGTGTGTGTGTGTGTGTGTGTGTGTGTGTGTGTGTGTGTGTGTGTGTGTGTGTGTGTCTAGTTCCCCACATACACTCCCACTCCAGCACCCTATTCACACACGGGTGTGGATTATTAGATCCACACTAGAAAGGTCTACAGTGAGTAAGTCTACCACTAATGGTAGACATGCATTAGGTCGACAGGGTCAAAATGTTGACACAGAATAGGTAGACAGCAGGAAAGGTCAACAGGGTCAAAATGTCGGCAGGGTCAAAATGTCAACATGTAAAAAGTCAACACAAGAAATGTAGACACAAATATTTTGGTCACTTTTCTGCCACAAACAAGCTCCATTATACCCCTTTTCCACCTACGTACCGTGTCCGATCCGGGATGTTTAACACGGCTACAACCCGTGTCGGCTCCCCCGTTTCCACTACACTTCGACTCGGGTTATTCCCGTGTCTGATCTGTTTCCACTTAACCCGGGTAAGCTCTGTAAAAGCCTATTGTTGTCATTACAAATGGACTTTTTACTGTCTCATCAAGATGATGTCATCAAAAGGACCAAAAGGGAGGGGTGGGGCCTGCTCACAGCATTGCAGCAATGGACACCGGTGCAGTAGCTGTGTCTAGCATGGAGTCGCAGACTGTTTGCAGTTTACTGCTGCTTTCTGCTACAGACAGCTTGATGCAGCTTTTCACCTTGTGCTACCTACTGCAGAGCTGGAGAAGGAGAGCTCAATTCTTTGCAGAGAGGGCTACCTATCGACGCAAATATTTGAAAAGGAGGAGAGCGCGTATATCGGCCCTCATTCCGAGTTGATCGCTCGGTAATTTTCTTCGCATCGCAGTGAAATTCCGCTTAGTACGCATGCGCAATATTCGCACTGCGACTGCGCCAAGTAATTTTACAATGAAGATAGTATTTTTACTCACGGCTTTTTCTTCGCTCTGGCGAACGTAGTGTGATTGACAGGAAATGGGTGTTACTGGGCGGAAACACAGCGTTTTCGGGGCGTGTGGATAAAAACGCTACCGTTTCCGGAAAAAACGCAGGAGTGGCCGGAGAAACGGGGGAGTGTCTGGGCGAACACTGGGTGTGTTTATGACGTCAAACCAGGAACGACAAGCACTGAACTGAACGCAGATGCCGAGTAAGTCTGAAGCTACTCTGAAACTGCTAAGTAGTTTGTAATCGCAATATTGCGAATACATCGGTCGCAATTTTAAGAAGCTAAGATACACTCCCAGTAGGCGTAGGCTTAGCGTGAGCAACTCTGCTAAATTCGCCTTGCGAGCGATCAACTCGGAATGAGGGCCATCATCCACTGTTGTTATTTCTTTAATAACAATGAACTGTACACCAAGCCGAAGAATGTGGATGAGAGATCGCAGACATGGGGAAGCATTCATGCAGACTATTCTAGCATATCAGGAGGAGCAGTGGATGTCAAACTTCAGGATGTCTCGCGCTACATTCGAGTATGTTTTGGAACTACTGTCCCCCGCAATAACCATGCAGACCACCAGGTTCCGTAAGCCCATTGAGCCAGCCAGGAGATTAGCGATTGCTCTCTGGTGGTATGCTACCCCTGGAGAGTATCGCACAGTTTCCAGTTTATTTGGAGTAGGGATTGGCACGGTCTGCAAGATTGTCTACCAGGTCACGCGGGCATTGCTGGATACCATGTACCATCGCTTTATTTCCTTGCCACAAGGACAGCGGCTAGATGAGACTATAAAAGGGTTTAAGAAGCGTGGCTACCCACAGTGTGCTGGTGCCATAGATGGGACCCACATCCCCATCATCGCCCCCCATGACAACCCAGCAGACTATTACAATCGTAAGGGTTGGCATTCCATTGTTCTGCAAGCTGTAGTGGACCACAAATACTGGTAAGCACTGTTTCACTAATGTGTTTGAAATAGGCTTGGCCTGTTTTATGATAATGCATAAACCTTTATTTTTAGTTTCACAGATGTCTTCATAGGGTGGCCCGGACGGTCACATGATGCAAGGGTTCTCGCCAACTCCGATCTTTACAGTATTGCTGAGGACAAGCTTGGTGGATGGCTTTTCCCTCGAGAGGTAAGATTATTTACTACTTAAACTAATGTTCGCCCATAAACCAATAGTCAAGTTTTACCCCTGTAATAATATTAATGTTTTATTAACAGAAATCGGTGATCGTACATGGGCCCTCATTCCGAGTTGATCGGTCGCAAGGCGAATTTAGCAGAGTTACACACGCTAAGCCGCCGCCTACTGGGAGTGAATCTTAGCTTCTTAAAATTGCGACCGATGTATTCGCAATATTGCGATTACTAACTACTTAGCAGTTTCAGAGTAGCTTCAGACTTACTCTGCCTGTGCGATCAGTTCAGTGCTTGTCGTTCCTGGTTGACGTCACAAACACACCCAGCGTTCGCCCAGGCACTCCCACCGTTTCTCCGGCCACTCCTGCGTTTTTTCCGGAAACGGTAGCGTTTTCAGCCACACGCCCCTGAAACGCCGTGTTTCCGCCCAGTAACACCCATTTCCTGTCAATCACATTACGTTCGCCGGAGCGATGAAAAAGCCGTGAGTAAAATTACTTTCTACATAGTAAAGTTACTTGGCGCAGTCGCAGTGCGAACTTTGCGCATGCGTACTAAGCGGATTTTCACTGCGATGCGATGAAAAAGAACGAGCGAACAACTCGGAATGAGGGCCATGGTGTGGACATCCCGGTCCATCTCATTGGTGATGCAGCATACCCATTACAGCGCTGGCTAATGAAGGGCTACACCCAGCATGTTCACTTATCCCCCGAACAGACATCATATACCCATGCCCTAAGTTCGGCCCGTATGGCAGTGGAGAATGCGTTTGGGCGTTTAAAAGGACGCTGGCGCTGCCTCATGAAGAGGAATGATGTGGACTTGAAAATAATGCCAGATATAGTAGCGGCCTGCTGCATTCTCCATAACATATGTGAGATACAAAAGGAAAACTTTCTCCCCGAGTGGAATGTACATGATCATGGGGCGGGGGTCACTGTACATGATGCACCAGGCTTGGTGGGGGGGCATGACGCTGCCAGCGAGTGCATAAGGGCCACCATTGCAGCTAATCTTCAAACAATGTTGCAGTAGAGAAAACAGACAAGTTTTTGTGTGCATACAATTTTTGTTTATTTCGTTTTTTCAGTTATAAAAATTTGGTTCAAAAGTTGTTATTATATTTTTCCTTTTAAACAGTTGGCACACATTTTCTGAGGTAACAATATAAAATATTTAAGTGCAAACATGTCACTGTAAAATTCCACATAACGCAAGGGGTCTTCAACATGTGTCCCTCCAGCTGTTGTGGAACAACATGTACCAGCATGTGTTGCTATGTGTTTCCACAACAGCTAGAGGGCCACATGGTGAAGACACCTGCCCTGAGGTAAAAGAGTAAAGTTCAAACAGGGCACTCTGTATAAAAAAAAAACTAATGTTTGGTTTGGCAGATATCGGGTCACCCCCAATATTTGGATCGCACTGCCGCACATTTTCTGAGGTAACATTATAAAATATTTAAGTGCAAACATGTAAAATTCCACATAACGCAAGGGGTCTTCAACATGTGTCCCTCCAGCTGTTGTGGAACAACATGTACCAGCATGTGTTGCTATGTGTTTCCACAACAGCTAGAGGGCCACATGGTGAAGACACCTGCCCTGAGGTAAAAGAGTAAAGTGCAAACAGGGCACTCTGTATAAAAAAAACCCTAATGTTTGGTTTGGCAGATATCGGGTCACCCCCAATATTTGGATCGCACTGCCGCACATTTTCTGAGGTAACAATATAAAAAGGTAGCCCAAATATCTGGATCCCACTGCCCATTTTCTGAGGTAACACTATAAAACTTTAAAGTGCCAACAGGGCACTCTGTAAAATCAAAATAATGTTTGCATTTGTAGGTATCAGGGTTGAGGATACAGTGCAAACATAACCTTAAAACACAAACATTGTTTTATAACCCGCTGCTCTAGGGCAGTTGTCTATATACCCGAAATTCTGAGGACTGCGGGATTTGTGTTGGGGGATTTGAGGGAGGCTCATAGATGTATGGACCATATGGGTGCTGTGGGTAGGCTGTGTCTTGCTGTTGTGTTTGTGTGGTATTCCCTATGGTACGTGCAAACGTGCGTTCAAAAAATGTCATCTGCCTATCATGCATGGTCATTAACTGACTCATAAAAGTTTGATGCATTTCTTTTTCTGACGCAAGGAATCTCTCAAGCCGTGCATCTTCCTGGGCATTGAGCTCACTATCTGCCTCACGCAGGTGATCCAAGATAATGGACTTCATTGCTTTGACCGTTTGTTCTGTTTTGTTCAGTTTCTTTTTCCGCTGTGGAACGTTGTAGACTGTGAAGGAGATGAAACAGAATGTAAGCAACAATTTAAAAATAGCAGTGGTAGCATATACGTGTTTGTGGCCTTCTCCCACCTGCACACTAGCTATACTCTGCAACATTACCATGATTCTATTAAAAAATAGCAGTGGTAGCATATACGTGTTTGTGGCCTTCTCCCACCTGCACACTAGCTATACTCTGCAACATTACCATGCCTTTACATATAGGGACTGCTGCAACTGTATTTGTAATGGTAATACTTACTATTTGAGCGCAAAGTCGTGGTCTTGGGGGGTTGCGACGTCTCCGCCTGAGACTGTGGTACGTCCTCAATAGTGGCACTGATGGAATCATCATTGACGGTCGAGTCTTCAAAACTGCTGTCCGATATAAGCAGCGGGGATGATGGGCTGCATTGTGAGCTGGGAAGGCTGTGCTGTGTTTCGTCACAGTCCTCGTCGACTGACATCTGGCGACTGGCAGAGCTGGATGACGATAGTGCTATGGGATTTGTTATCGCAGTTTTGCCGAAGACACTATAGCATAGGTCATAATATGGCCATTCCATACGCCCAGCACCACTTTTCTTGCGGTTATGGTCGTGTACTTTGGTGAATTGTCTGCGTAGTGCCTTCAATTTGTTAACGACTTGTTGCTGGGTTTTTTGGATGCCCCTTTCTGCCAGCATAAGGGATATGTTCTTGTAGACGATAGCATCCTTAACTGTTCCAGTCACCTGCCTTCTTATTTCTTCCTCTCCCCGAATATTAAGCAGCTCCTTGATCTCTGTGTCTGACCAGATATGGCTAGCCATGTTGCTGTGCTGGAGCTTCTGCTGCTGTATATTGTCTGTTTGTTTGGAAGCTGCTGCAATAAAAAGATCTGTATGTACCCAGCGCGACTTCAGAGTGTTTTGTTTGCTGCCTCAATGCCTGCATATGCCCAGCGTGTCTCCCAGGGATGACATCATCTTCCAGTGCCCCAGAAGCACCAATCAGCGTCTCAGAGCGTTACTCGGGTCTGAAAACACGTGTAATGACCGTTTCCACTGCACCGCTATCCGTGTCATTACCGTGTTCTACCCAGGTAAATAGCCGGGTTGGATTCCCGGGTCACTCAACCCGTGTTGACCCGTTTCCACCTACTAAAAATCCGTGTTGATGCGCGCCCCCGTGCAAAAACACGGGTAAAAACAGCTAGTGGAAAAGGGGTATAAGTGTACCACGTCCCCTCGCATTGCTCGCTTCAATAGCCATGTTTCAGGCAGGTTACTATTCCAAATTGTAGTCTATGTGGATGGTAAATTATAAAAAAGTTTAATAAAAATGGAAAAAAAATGAAACATTTTGTGTCTACCATGTGTGTCAACCATTGTCATGTGGACCTTTGACCCTCTGCTCTGCAAAGCAGCAAGTGATCGCTAAATAGATGACGTGCGCATGCACACGGCATGTATTTAGTGCTGGGAGGTGAGCTGGGGGCTGCCCAGCTGCTTGGGGAGCACTGGGCACGCCCCTAAAATGATGGAAAAACGTCTCCAAATAGTGAGGCTGCGCCAACTAAATAGAAGCCATAACCCCGCAGCCCAAGGCCATGCCCCCTTTCTGGGTCGCACAAGGGTCCCGGCTCCTGTTCTTCAGAAGTTGGTTGGTATGAGGCTGTATTATGGTAGAGATGAGCGGGTTCGGTTTCTCTGAATCCGAACCCGCCAGAACTTCATGTTTTTTTTCACGGGTCCGAGCGACTCGGATCTTCCCGCCTTGCTCGGTTAACCCGAGCGCGCCCGAACGTCATCATGACGCTGTCGGATTCTCGCGAGGCTCGGATTCTATCGCGAGACTCGGATTCTATATAAGGAGCCGCGCGTCGCCGCCATTTTCACACGTGCATTGAGATTGATAGGGAGAGGACGTGGCTGGCGTCCTCTCCGTTTAGAATAGATTAGAGAGACACTTGATTTACTAATTTTGGGGAGCATTAGGAGTACTCAGTACAGTGCAGAGTTTTGCTGATAGTGACCAGTGACCACCAGTTTTATTTATAATCCGTTCTCTGCCTGAAAAAAGCGATACACAGCACACAGTGACTCAGTCACATACCATATCTGTGTGCACTGCTCAGGCTCAGGCCAGTGTGCTGCATCATCTATTATCTATATATAAATAATATTATATATATCTGTCTGACTGCTCAGCTCACACAGCTTATAATTGTGGGGGAGACTGGGGAGCACTACTGCAGTGCCAGTTATAGGTTATAGCAGGAGCCAGGAGTACATAATATATTATATAGTGAGTGACCACCAGACACACAGTGCAGTTTATTTAATATATCCGTTCTCTGCCTGAAAAAAGCGATACACACAGTGACTCAGTCAGTCACATACCATATCTGTGTGCACTGCTCAGGCTCAGGCCAGTGTGCTGCATCATCTATATATATTATATATCTGTCTGACTGCTCAGCTCACACAGCTTATAATTGTGGGGGAGACTGGGGAGCACTACTGCAGTGCCAGTTATAGGTTATAGCAGGAGCCAGGAGTACATAATATTATATTAAAATTAAACAGTGCACACTTTTGCTGCAGGAGTGCCACTGCCAGTGTGACTAGTGACCAGTGACCTGACCACCAGTATATATAATATTAGTAGTAAACTATCTCTTTATCAACCAGTCTATATTAGCAGCAGACACAGTACAGTGCGGTAGTTCACGGCTGTGGCTACCTCTGTGTCGGCACTCGGCAGCCCGTCCATAATTGTATATACCACCTAACCGTGGTTTTTTTTTCTTTCTTTATACATACATACTAGTTACGAGTATACTATCTCTTTATCAACCAGTCTATATATTAGCAGCAGACACAGTACAGTGCGGTAGTTCACGGCTGTGGCTACCTCTGTGTCGGCACTCGGCAGCCCGTCCATAATTGTATATACCACCTAACCGTGGTTTTTTTTTCTTTCTTTATACATACATACTAGTTACGAGTATACTATCTCTTTATCAACCAGTCTATATATTAGCAGCAGACACAGTACAGTGCGGTAGTTCACGGCTGTGGCTACCTCTGTGTCGGCACTCGGCAGCCCGTCCATAATTGTATACTAGTATCCAATCCATCCATCTCCATTGTTTACCTGAGGTGCCTTTTAGTTGTGCCTATTAAAATATGGAGAACAAAAATGTTGAGGTTCCAAAATTAGGGAAAGATCAAGATCCACTTCCACCTCGTGCTGAAGCTGCTGCCACTAGTCATGGCCGAGACGATGAAATGCCAGCAACGTCGTCTGCCAAGGCCGATGCCCAATGTCATAGTACAGAGCATGTCAAATCCAAAACACCAAATATCAGTAAAAAGCCTCTTTTTTTCTTTGCGTCATGTGCTGTTTGGGGAGGGTTTTTTGGAAGGGACATCCTGCGTGACACTGCAGTGCCACTCCTAGATGGGCCCGGTGTTTGTGTCGGCCACTAGGGTCGCTAATCTTACTCACACAGCTACCTCATTGCGCCTCTTTTTTTCTTTGCGTCATGTGCTGTTTGGGGAGGGTTTTTTGGAAGGGCCATCCTGCGTGACACTGCAGTGCCACTCCTAGATGGGCCCGGTGTTTGTGTCGGCCACTAGGGTCGCTAATCTTACTCACACAGCTACCTCATTGCGCCTCTTTTTTTCTTTGCGTCAAGTGCTGTTTGGGGAGGGTTTTTTGGAAGGGCCATCCTGCGTGACACTGCAGTGCCACTCCTAGATGGGCCCGGTGTTTGTGTCGGCCACTAGGGTTGCTAATCTTACTCACACAGCTACCTCATTGCGCCTCTTTTTTTCTTTGCGTCATGTGCTGTTTGGGGAGGGTTTTTTGGAAGGGCCATCCTGCGTGACACTGCAGTGCCACTCCTAGATGGGCCCGGTGTTTGTGTCGGCCACTAGGGTCGCTTATCTTACTCACACAGCGACCTCGGTGCAAATTTTAGGACTAAAAATAATATTGTGAGGTGTGAGGTATTCAGAATAGACTGAAAATGAGTGTAAATTATGGTTTTTGAGGTTAATAATACTTTGGGATCAAAATGACCCCCAAATTCTATGATTTAAGCTGTTTTTTAGTGTTTTTTGAAAAAAACACCCGAATCCAAAACACACCCGAATCCGACAAAAAAAATTCGGTGAGGTTTTGCCAAAACGCGTTCGAACCCAAAACACGGCCGCGGAACCGAACCCAAAACCAAAACACAAAACCCGAAAAATTTCAGGCGCTCATCTCTAATTATGGATCTGATTTGCAGTAGGGATGTGCACATGAAATTTTTCGGGTTTTGTGTTTTGGTTTTGGGTTCGGTTCCGCGGCCATGTTTTGGGTTCGACCGCGTTTTGGCAAAACCTCACCGAATTTTTTTTGTCGGATTCGGGTGTGTTTTGGATTCGGGTGTTTTTTTCAAAAAACCCTAAAAAACAGCTTAAATCATAGAATTTGGGGGTCATTTTGATCCCAAAGTATTATTAACCTCAAAAACCATAATTTCCACTCATTTTCAGTCTATTCTGAATACCTCACACCTCACAATATTATTTTTAGTCCTAAAATTTGCACCAAGGTCGCTGGATGACTAAGCTAAGCGACCCTAGTGGCCGACACAAACACCTGGCCCATCTAGGAGTGGCACTGCAGTGTCACGCAGGATGGCCCTTCCAAAAAACACTCCCCAAACAGCACATGACGCAAAGAAGAAAAAAAGAGGCGCAATGAGGTAGCTGTGTGAGTAAGCTAAGCGACCCTAGTGGCCGACACAAACACCTGGCCCATCTAGGAGTGGCACTGCAGTGTCACGCAGGATGGCCCTTCCAAAAAACACTCCCCAAACAGCACATGACGCAAAGAAGAAAAAAAGAGGCGCAATGAGGTAGCTGTGTGAGTAAGCTAAGCGACCCTAGTGGCCGACACAAACACCTGGCCCATCTAGGAGTGTCACTGCAGTGTCACGCAGGATGGCCCTTCCAAAAAACACTCCCCAAACAGCACATGACGCAAAGAAGAAAAAAAGAGGCGCAATGAGGTAGCTGTGTGAGTAAGATAAGCGACCCTAGTGGCCGACACAAACACCTGGCCCATCTAGGAGTGGCACTGCAGTGTCACGCAGGATGGCCCTTCCAAAAAACACTCCCCAAACAGCACATGACGCAAAGAAGAAAAAAAGAGGCGCAATGAGGTAGCTGTGTGAGTAAGCTAAGCGACCCTAGTGGCCGACACAAACACCTGGCCCATCTAGGAGTGGCACTGCAGTGTCACGCAGGATGGCCCTTCCAAAAAACACTCCCCAAACAGCACATGACGCAAAGAAGAAAAAAAGAGGCGCAATGAGGTAGCTGTGTGAGTAAGCTAAGCGACCCTAGTGGCCGACACAAACACCTGGCCCATCTAGGAGTGTCACTGCAGTGTCACGCAGGATGGCCCTTCCAAAAAACACTCCCCAAACAGCACATGACGCAAAGAAGAAAAAAAGAGGCGCAATGAGGTAGCTGTGTGAGTAAGATAAGCGACCCTAGTGGCCGACACAAACACCTGGCCCATCTAGGAGTGGCACTGCAGTGTCACGCAGGATGGCCCTTCCAAAAAACACTCCACAAACAGCACATGACGCAAAGAAGAAAAAAAGAGGCGCAATGAGGTAGCTGTGTGAGTAAGATAAGCGACCCTAGTGGCCGACACAAACACCTGGCCCATCTAGGAGTGGCACTGCAGTGTCACGCAGGATGGCCCTTCCAAAAAACACTCCCCAAACAGCACATGACGCAAAGAAGAAAAAAAGAGGCGCAATGAGGTAGCTGTGTGAGTAAGCTAAGCGACCCTAGTGGCCGACACAAACACCTGGCCCATCTAGGAGTGGCACTGCAGTGTCACGCAGGATGGCCCTTCCAAAAAACACTCCCCAAACAGCACATGACGCAAAGAAGAAAAAAAGAGGCGCAATGAGGTAGCTGTGTGAGTAAGATAAGCGACCCTAGTGGCCGACACAAACACCTGGCCCATCTAGGAGTGGCACTGCAGTGTCACGCAGGATGGCCCTTCCAAAAAACACTCCCCAAACAGCACATGACGCAAAGAAGAAAAAAAGAGGCGCAATGAGGTAGCTGTGTGAGTAAGCTAAGCGACCCTAGTGGCCGACACAAACACCTGGCCCATCTAGGAGTGTCACTGCAGTGTCACGCAGGATGGCCCTTCCAAAAAACACTCCCCAAACAGCACATGACGCAAAGAAGAAAAAAAGAGGCGCAATGAGGTAGCTGTGTGAGTAAGATAAGCGACCCTAGTGGCCGACGCAAACACCTGGCCCATCTAGGAGTGGCACTGCAGTGTCACGCAGGATGGCCCTTCCAAAAAACACTCCCCAAACAGCACATGACGCAAAGAAGAAAAAAAGAGGCGCAATGAGGTAGCTGTGTGAGTAAGCTAAGCGACCCTAGTGGCCGACACAAACACCTGGCCCATCTAGGAGTGGCACTGCAGTGTCACGCAGGATGGCCCTTCCAAAAAACACTCCCCAAACAGCACATGACGCAAAGAAGAAAAAAAGAGGCGCAATGAGGTAGCTGTGTGAGTAAGCTAAGCGACCCTAGTGGCCGACACAAACACCTGGCCCATCTAGGAGTGTCACTGCAGTGTCACGCAGGATGGCCCTTCCAAAAAACACTCCCCAAACAGCACATGACGCAAAGAAGAAAAAAAGAGGCGCAATGAGGTAGCTGTGTGAGTAAGATAAGCGACCCTAGTGGCCGACACAAACACCTGGCCCATCTAGGAGTGGCACTGCAGTGTCACGCAGGATGGCCCTTCCAAAAAACACTCCACAAACAGCACATGACGCAAAGAAGAAAAAAAGAGGCGCAATGAGGTAGCTGTGTGAGTAAGATAAGCGACCCTAGTGGCCGACACAAACACCTGGCCCATCTAGGAGTGGCACTGCAGTGTCACGCAGGATGGCCCTTCCAAAAAACACTCCCCAAACAGCACATGACGCAAAGAAGAAAAAAAGAGGCGCAATGAGGTAGCTGTGTGAGTAAGCTAAGCGACCCTAGTGGCCGACACAAACACCTGGCCCATCTAGGAGTGGCACTGCAGTGTCACGCAGGATGGCCCTTCCAAAAAACACTCCCCAAACAGCACATGACGCAAAGAAGAAAAAAAGAGGCGCAATGAGGTAGCTGTGTGAGTAAGATAAGCGACCCTAGTGGCCGACACAAACACCTGGCCCATCTAGGAGTGGCACTGCAGTGTCACGCAGGATGGCCCTTCCAAAAAACACTCCCCAAACAGCACATGACGCAAAGAAGAAAAAAAGAGGCGCAATGAGGTAGCTGTGTGAGTAAGCTAAGTGACCCTAGTGGCCGACACAAACACCTGGCCCATCTAGGAGTGGCACTGCAGTGTCACGCAGGATGGCCCTTCCAAAAAACACTCCCCAAACAGCACATGACGCAAAGAAGAAAAAAAGAGGCGCAATGAGGTAGCTGTGTGAGTAAGCTAAGCGACCCTAGTGGCCGACACAAACACCTGGCCCATCTAGGAGTGGCACTGCAGTGTCACGCAGGATGGCCCTTCCAAAAAACACTCCCCAAACAGCACATGACGCAAAGAAGAAAAAGAGAGGCGCAATGAGGTAGCTGTGTGAGTAAGATAAGCGACCCTAGTGGCCGACACAAACACCTGGCCCATCTAGGAGTGGCACTGCAGTGTCACGCAGGATGGCCCTTCCAAAAAACACTCCCCAAACAGCACATGACGCAAAGAAGAAAAAAAGAGGCGCAATGAGGTAGCTGTGTGAGTAAGCTAAGCGACCCTAGTGGCCGACACAAACACCTGGCCCATCTAGGAGTGGCACTGCAGTGTCACGCAGGATGGCCCTTCCAAAAAACACTCCCCAAACAGCACATGACGCAAAGAAGAAAAAAAGAGGCGCAATGAGGTAGCTGTGTGAGTAAGCTAAGCGACCCTAGTGGCCGACACAAAAACCTGGCCCATCTAGGAGTGGCACTGCAGTGTCACGCAGGATGGCCCATCCCAAAAACACTCCCCAAACAGCACATGACGCAAATAAAAATGAAAGAAAAAAGAGGTGCAAGATGGAATTGTCGTTGGGCCCTCTCACCCACCCTTATGTTGTATAAACAGGACATGCACACTTTAACCAACCCATCATTTCAGTGACAGGGTCTGCCACACGACTGTGACTGAAATGACGGGTTGGTTTGGACCCCCACCGAAAAAGAAGCAATTAATCTCTCCTTGCACAAACTGGCTCTACAGAGGCAAGATGTCCACCTCATCATCATCCTCCGATATATCACCGTGTACATCCCGCTCCTCACAGATTATCAATTCGTCCCCACTGGAATCCACCATCTCAGCTCCCTGTGTACTTTGTGGAGGCAATTGCTGCTGGTCAATGTCTCCACGGAGGAATTGATTATAATTCATTTTAATGAACATCATCTTCTCCACATTTTCTGGAAGTAACCTCGTACGCAGATTGCTGACAAGGTGAGCGGCGGCACTAAACACTCTTTCGTAGTACACACTTGTGGGAGGGCAACTTAGGTAGAATAAAGCCAGTTTGTGCAAGGGCCTCCAAATTGCCTCTTTTTCCTGCCAGTATAAGTACGGACTGTCTGACGTGCCTACTTGGATGCGGTCACTCATATAATCCTCCACCATTCTTTCAATGGTGAGAGAATCATATGCAGTGACAGTAGACGACATGTCCGTAATCGTTGTCAGGTCCTTCAGTCCGGACCAGATGTCAGCATCAGCAGTCGCTCCAGACTGCCCTGCATCACCGCCAGCGGGTGGGCTCGGAATTCTGAGCCTTTTCCTCGCACCCCCAGTTGCGGGAGAATGTGAAGGAGGAGATGTTGACAGGTCGCGTTCCGCTTGACTTGACAATTTTCTCACCAGCAGGTCTTTGAACCCCAGCAGACTTGTGTCTGCCGGAAAGAGAGATCCAAGGCAGGTTTTAAATCTAGGATCGAGCACGGTGGCCAAAATGTAGTGCTCTGATTTCAACAGATTGACCACCCGTGAATCCTTGTTAAGCGAATTAAGGGCTCCATCCACAAGTCCCACATGCCTAGCGGAATCGCTCCCTTTTAGCTCCTCCTTCAATGCCTCCAGCTTCTTCTGCAAAAGCCTGATGAGGGGAATGACCTGACTCAGGCTGGCAGTGTCTGAACTGACTTCACGTGTGGCAAGTTCAAAAGGTTGCAGAACCTTGCACAACGTTGAAATCATTCTCCATTGCGCTTGAGACAGGTACATTCCGCCTCCTATATCGTGCTCAATTGTATAGGCTTGAATGGCCTTTTGCTGCTCCTCCAACCTCTGAAGCATATAGAGGGTTGAATTCCACCTCGTTACCACTTCTTGCTTCAGATGATGGCAGGGCAGGTTCAGGCGTTTTTGGTGGTGCTCCAGTCTTCTGTACGTGGTGCCTGTACGCCGAAAGTGTCCCGCAATTCTTCTGGCCACCGACAGCATCTCTTGCACGCCCCTGTCGTTTTTTTAAAAATTCTGCACCACCAAATTCAAGGTATGTGCAAAACATGGGACGTGCTGGAATTTGCCCATATTTAATGCACACACAATATTGCTGGCGTTGTCCGATGCCACAAATCCACAGGAGAGTCCAATTGGGGTAAGCCATTCCGCGATGATCTTCCTCAGTTGCCGTAAGAGGTTTTCAGCTGTGTGCGTATTCTGGAAACCGGTGATACAAAGCGTAGCCTGCCTAGGAAAGAGTTGGCGTTTGCGAGATGCTGCTACTGGTGCCGCCGCTGCTGTTCTTGCGGCGGGAGTCCATACATCTACCCAGTGGGCTGTCACAGTCATATAGTCCTGACCCTGCCCTGCTCCACTTGTCCACATGTCCGTGGTTAAGTGGACATTGGGTACAACTGCATTTTTTAGGACACTGGTGAGTCTTTTTCTGACGTCCGTGTACATTCTCGGTATCGCCTGCCTAGAGAAGTGGAACCTAGATGGTATTTGGTAACGGGGGCACACTGCCTCAAGAAATTGTCTAGTTCCCTGTGAACTAACGGCGGATACCGGACGCACGTCTAACACCAACATAGTTGTCAAGGCCTCAGTTATCCGCTTTGCAACAGGATGACTGCTGTGATATTTCATCTTCCTCGCAAAGGACTGTTGGACAGTCAATTGCTTGGTGGAAGTAGTAAAAGTGGGCTTACGACTTCCCCTCTGGGATGACCATCGACTCCCAGCAGCAACAACAGCAGCGCCAGCAGCAGTAGGCGTTACACGCAAGGATGCATCGGAGGAATCCCAGGCAGGAGAGGACTCGTCAGAATTGCCAGTGACATGGCATGCAGGACTATTGGCATTCCTGGGGAAGGAGGAAATTGACACTGAGGGAGTTGGTGGGGTGGTTTGCGTGAGCTTGGTTACAAGAGGAAGGGATTTACTGGTCAGTGGACTGCTTCCGCTGTCGCCCAAAGTTTTTGAACTTGTCACTGACTTATTATGAATGCGCTGCAGGTGACGTATAAGGGAGGATGTTCCGAGGTGGTTAACGTCCTTACCCCTACTTATTACAGCTTGACAAAGGCAACACACGGCTTGACAAATGTTGTCCGCATTTCTGGTGAAATACTTCCACACCGAAGAGCTGATTTTTTTGGTATTTTCACCAGGCATGTCAACGGCCCTATTCCTCCCACGGACAACAGGTGTCTCCACGGGTGCCTGACTTAAACAAACCACCTCACCATCAGAATCCTCCTTGTCAATTTCCTCCCCAGCGCCAGCAACACCCATATCCTCCTCATCCTGGTGTACTTCAACACTGACATCTTCAATCTGACTATCAGGAACTGGACTGCGGGTGCTCCTTCCAGCACTTGCAGGGGGCGTGCAAATGGTGGAAGGCGCATGCTCTTCACGTCCAGTGTTGGGAAAGTCAGGCATCGCAACCGACACAATTGGACTCTCCTTGTGGATTTGGGATTTCGAAGAACGCACAGTTCTTTGCGGTGCTTTTGCCAGCTTGAGTCTTTTCAGTTTTCTAGCGAGAGGCTGAGTGCTTCCATCCTCATGTGAAGCTGAACCACTAGCCATGAACATAGGCCAGGGCCTCAGCCGTTCCTTGCCACTCCGTGTGGTAAATGGCATATTGGCAAGTTTACGATTCTCCTCCGACAATTTTATTTTAGATTTTGGAGTCCTTTTTTTACTGATATTTGGTGTTTTGGATTTTACATGCTCTGTACTATGACATTGGGCATCGGCCTTGGCAGACGACGTTGCTGGCATTTCATCGTCTCGGCCATGACTAGTGGCAGCAGCTTCAGCACGAGGTGGAAGTGGATCTTGATCTTTCCCTAATTTTGGAACCTCAACATTTTTGTTCTCCATATTTTAATAGGCACAACTAAAAGGCACCTCAGGTAAACAATGGAGATGGATGGATACTAGTATACTTATGGATGGACGAGCGACTGCCGACACAGAGGTAGCTACAGCCGTGGACTACCGTACTGTGTCTGCTGCTAATATAGACTGGATGATAATGAGATGAAATCAATATATATATATATATATAATATCACTAGTACTGCAGCCGGACAGGTATATATATTTATTATGTAATGACTGATGACGGACCTGCTGGACACTGTCAGCTCAGCAGCACCGCAGACTGCTACAGTAAGCTACTATAGTAGTATGTATAAAGAAGAAAGAAAAAAAAAAAACACGGGTAGGTGGTATACAATTATGGATGGACGAGCGACTGCCGACACAGAGGTAGCTACAGCCATGGACTACCGTACTGTGTCTGCTGCTAATATAGACTGGATGATAATGAGATGAAATCAATATATATTATATCACACTAGTACTGCAGCCGGACAGGTAGATATATTTATTATGTAATGACTGATGACGGACCTGCTGGACACTGTCAGCTCAGCAGCACCGCAGACTGCTACAGTAAGCTACTATAGTAGTATGTATAAAGAAGAAAGAAAAAAAAAACACGGGTAGGTGGTATACAATTATGGATGGACGAGCGACTGCCGACACAGAGGTAGCTACAGCCGTGGACTACCGTACTGTGTCTGCTGCTAATATAGACTGGATGATAATGAGATGAAATCAATATATATATATATAATATCACTAGTACTGCAGCCGGACAGGTATATATATTTATTATGTAATGACTGATGATGGACCTGCTGGACACTGTCAGCTCAGCAGCACTGCAGACTGCTACAGTAAGCTACTATAGTAGTATGTATAAAGAAGAAAGAAAAAAAAAAAACCACGGGTAGGTGGTATACAATTATGGATGGACGAGCGACTGCCGACACAGAGGTAGCTACAGCCGTGGACTACCGTACTGTGTCTGCTGCTAATATAGACTGGATGATAAGGAGATGAAATCAATATATATATATATATATAATATCACTAGTACTGCAGCCGGACAGGTATATATATTTATTATGTAATGACTGATGACGGACCTGCTGGACACTGTCAGCTCAGCAGCACCGCAGACTGCTACAGTAAGCTACTATAGTAGTATGTATAAAGAAGAAAGAAAAAAAAAAAACCACGGGTAGGTGGTATACAATTATGGATGGACGAGCGACTGCCGACACAGAGGTAGCTACAGCCGTGGACTACCGTACTGTGTCTGCTGCTAATATAGACTGGATGATAATGAGATGAAATCAATATATATATATATAATATCACTAGTACTGCAGCCGGACAGGTATATATATTTATTATGTAATGACTGATGACGGACCTGCTGGACACAGTCAGCTCAGCAGCACCGCAGACTGCTACAGTAAGCTACTATAGCAGTATGTATAAAGAAGAAAGAAAAAAGAAAAACCACGGGTAGGTGGTATACAATATTATATATATATTATATACAATTATATATATATATATATATATATATATATTAAACTGGTGGTGACTGGTGGTCAGGTCACTGGTCACACTATCAGCAACTTGTAAGTAGTACTCCTAAGCAGACAATCACAATATATATTATACTGGTGGTCAGTGTGGTCACAATGGCAGTGTGGCACTCTGGCAGCAAAAGTGTGCACTGTACGTTATATGTACTCCTGAGTCCTGCTCTCAGACTCTAACTGCTCCCCACTGTCAGTGTCTCCCCCACAAGTCAGATAATATACAGTCACACTATCTATCACTTCAGCAAGTAACTAGTACTCCTCCTAATGCTCCCCAAAATTACTACTGTGTCTCTCTCTACTGTCTCACTCTCTTCTCTATAAACGGAGAGGACGCCAGCCACGTCCTCTCCCTATGAATCTCAATGCACGTGTGAAAATGGCGGCGACGCGCGGCTCCTTATATAGAATCCGAGTCTCGCGATAGAATCCGAGCCTTGCGAGAATCCGACAGCGGGATGATGACGTTCGGGCGCGCTCGGGTTAACCGAGCAAGGCGGGAAGATCCGAGTCGCTCGGCCCCGTGTAAAAAAACATGAAGTTCGGGCGGGTTCGGATTCCGAGGAACCGAACCCGCTCATCCCTAATTTGCAGTGCTGTACAACAGTGTGCTAGTATTTCTCATGTGGTGCTGCAATTGTGAAGAAGCATAAGGGTGGCCCCGCTGGCACCCCATTGTGTACAAATGACACTGAAACTGCCTTACTGCGCAAGGATAAGTTGGACCAATGCCTGAAAGTAAATATAACAATTTAAAATAAAAACAGCTGCCCAAAACAGGACTTCCTGCCCTTGTTTCCACCCAATCTGTGTCCAGGAGTTCAGTCTATGGTTACAGACACTTTTATACAGAGTTAAACAGACACACATATATACAGTAGTTACGCTGACACATATATTCAGGCACATATACTGTATACCAGAGATTCTCAAACTTTTTTGAATCACTGCGCCCTACAGCATCAGAATTGTTTTCACGGCACCCCTACGCCAAAAGTTACTTATTGAGAAATGTGGAAAGATATAATAAAGTAAGCAACTTGTGTTTATATGTCATCCTTAGGTTTTATTGTGTGGGGAGGGACAAGATTTGCTTCTGTTTGTCCACATATTTTATGATTGGCAGCCACCGGCACTGGTTTTGCCTATTACTTTGACCATAAATCATTTTAATTTGTCCTGGACCACCAATCCAAGGCACCTCTTCAAGTGTCCTGGGGCACCCCAGGGTGCCACGGCACACAGTTTGAGAACCACTGCTGTATACACACATATATATGGTGATACCCCATAGTTATGATGAATCATTTTGTTTAGTCTAAGGAGCTGCATTGCTGCAGGAGAATAGAGACCCCACAATATCCCTGGGGTGCAAAAAAAGTGACAAGTAATGGGAGGACAGAGGAGTGGCAGTAGGCTGAGGAAAGGGCAGCTAGAAGCGAGAAGAGATTTGGGGATAAATGTAATAAAGCGCGAGTTGCCAGAGGTGTGGGACTTCCAGCGAGAATACCTGTATTTTAAAGCACCAATCAAACATTAGGCATAAACAGTTATAAGTAATGTTTTTTTTCCCAGAACATTATTATTTGAACTACATTATCAAAGATTTGCAACAAGAAAGCTGCAAAATTACCTATAAGCAGCAGAAAAACATTTAAACTGTTTTCATCAACAGAATTTGCATGCAATAATCAATAAGTACTTTAAAGTATATGTATCTTGCACCAGCATAAGTATTTTTTACATCAGCATCACTTGGTATGGTATATGTCAGTGATGGCTAACCTTGACACTCCAGCTGTTGTTGAACTACACATGCCCTGCTACAGATTTGTTATTTGGCCATGCTAAAACTGATGCAGCGCATGCTGGGATGTGTAGTTCAACAACAGCTGGAGTGTCAAGGTTAGCAATCACTGGTATATGTTAATATATATGTCATGGGTGGTCATTCCAAGTTGTTTGCTCGCTAGCTGCTTTTAGCAGCATTGCACACGCTAGGCCGCCGCCCTCTGGGAGTGTATCTTAGCTTAGCAGAATAGCGAACGAAAGATTAGCAGAATTGCTACTAAATAATTCTTTGCAGTTTCTGAGTAGCTCCAGACCTACTCACAGATTGCGATCAGCTCAGTCCGTTTAGTTCCTGGTTTGACGTCACAAACACGCCCTGCGTTCGGCCAGCCACTCCCCCGTTTCTCCAGACACTCCCGCATTTTTCCCTGACACGCCTGCATTTTTTAGCACACACCCGGAAAACGCTCAGTTACCTCCCAGAAATGCCTCTTTCCTGTCAATCATTTACCGATCAGCAGTGCGACTGAAAAGCGTCATACGAACACCAGCAAAACTGCTAAGTTTTTAGTTAAATAACTTAGCGCATGCGCGCTGCGTACCATGCGCTTGCGCATTTAGCAGCAAATCGCAGCATAGTGAAAATCGGCAACGAGTGGAATGACCACCATTGTGCAAATGTCCGCATTCATTATTGTTTACTGAATTCTCACTGTATTTATAGGCATAGCTCTTGATTGATTAAAAAATAAAATTATAAACTCACACATCCAGTGTCAATCACCAAACTAACCTGTACACAGACTAAGTTATTTACAAGCACACAAACACCCCCAACCAAGACTGGTGTATAATCGTGGGCGCTGGGTAATGCCCACGGGTTTGTTGCATCTCAAATTATTAACAGTGACCCCAGTAGTGCAATGCAGGTCCCCACCAAAGTCCTAAAATTATTTCAGGTATAAGTGAGGGTTAAGGCTATGTGAGAACTGGCACTGTATAGGAGAGTGGCAATACAATGTGGGGACTGGTTGTTGTTAGTCAAAGTCTTGTGGGGATTGGTGTATGGGGATTAATATTTGTGTCTGTTTAATGTTATATATTATCACTGGTGTGTGTGGCGAGGGGAAGGTTAACATGAATGCAAATAATTTGAAGTGTAGTTTATTACAACACCCCCCTTCTGCAACTTGGTTACTCATATTCTGACAGCTGCACACATTGGCAGGTGCGCCAAGAAGGGTTTTCAGCCCTGGCTCTCTCCGGGGATGAGAGAAGTGCTCATTGGGACACACAGTTGGACTATAATATTGGATATTGGACAAAAGTTACAGCCATACAGTTACCAATATGGTACCCTTTTAAAGAGTAGCAAACTGGGGGGGGGGGGAGGCTATGTCCTCATAGGCAGCAAGTGAGGAATTACTGGCAGCCAATGAGCCAATGTCCTCAAAGGCAGCAAGTGAGGCATTACTGGCAGCCAATGAGCCAATGTCCTCATAGGCAGCAAGTGAGGCATTACTGGCAGCCAATCAGCCAATGGGATCTGTAAGCAGATGAGATAGAGGCCCTGTACAGCTAGCCAGTGACAGCTGTGAGGGGATGTGGCAAGGGGCTATGACCTGGCAGGGAGCCAGGGAGAGCAGTAAGTAGAGGGGGCAAGGAGGCTGTGTCCAGTCAGGCAGCTACTGAGAGCTGTGAGGGAAGGCGGCATTGGGATATGTCCTGTCAGGCTTCTGGTGAGAGCTGTGAGTGGAGGTGTTTTGGCAGGCAGCCAGTGAGAGATGTGAGGGAAGGTTGTAGAGGGCTGTTTTGGCAAACTGCCAGTGAGAGTTGTGAGGGGAAGTTGCAGGGAGCTTGGGCGCATTATATATAATAAACTAATAACCAACAACTACTTTCAAGTAACTCACAATTTTCCTACCTCCCCACCCCTCATCCAGTACAATAGCGCAGCCTTTCTCCCCACTGTCAGACCCTGCCACTCTCACTCGTTCTCATCACAGTATCACAGAAGAAGGGGCAAGTACAGGAGCAAATAGTGGGCCAGTCTACTGCATGCCATACATTTCCTAAGTGAAGTGGGTGGCCTGGGATTTGATGATGTGCTTTGTCACTTTTAACAGAGGAGGCAGAGTCATGATGATGCCCCACATCTCACACATAGTTTTCCCTTCTGTGTGAGGCTTTTAAAAGTCAGCAACAAGCCTTCGATAGGGGCCCCTGGGTCAGCAACAGTGCCTCCCAATTGGCCTTGGCACACCCCTCATTACAGCCCTGACGCCCACAACTTGACTACTCTATAACCTTATTAACTTCCATCAATTATGTATGTCAGGGTAGATACTGTACATTATTCTCCCACACTCAAGGATTTAGAAGCCATTAAAAATTCACTACTGTTGCTAACATGTACAAACTCTGGAAATGCAGCAATTACACAGTATATGCAACTTCCTTCACTGTAGATGCTTAAAAACGTACACACCTTAATATGACATAGATATTGCAGTATTTTATTGATAGGTATGCTGTACTTATTTTTTAAACTTAGAAATAGCAATCATATACCTTATCATTATATCTGTGGCACCCCTGTGCACCCGGTCTGTTGCTACCTGTGGATTCTATCATCATCCACTCCTACCCCACATTTCCTGTGATCTCTATATCTACAAAACTGAATATCCCAGTTTCAATCCCTGTGATTCTCAATACATTGTGGAGGAGCCTGCGGTGCTGCTGGTCAGACTGTCAAAGTCAAAAATATTACATAGAGAGAACATACAAACCACACACACATTTAAGTCGCTATACTTGCAAATATGCGCAGCGAGCACAGCAATATATGGAAACACACGCATTTGCTCGGACATGCTACGGAGATGGATTCGGCGCTTGTTTCATACAGTACATGGTTATAATAATGTCAAGCACCAGACATCATGGAGATTTAGAATTGGCTGATGAATTGATGTCATGAATACGTATCATTTGAACAGAACCAGATGTGCCCATCATGTTTGGTATTGAAGCAAGCAGAATGATGTGTGGGTTAGTTTGATGCTGGTTGTGAAGTTGTGGGACATTGCAGCGGATAGATATGATTATATGTATAAAAGCTGAGATCACTTTGTTGAGAACAATGGATGATCAAGCCAACCTTTTACTAAGATTTTCAGGGCTGAACCTGATTAGCATATACAAAGGAGAGAGAGAGACCCCTCCCCTAGGAACAGACACAGGAGAATAGTTCCTGTCTGGGGGGGGGGTTGGGGTCAGTGTTGTTGGTTGCCTCAGAGAGCAGATGTGATGTGGCTGCACTCAGAACAGAGGTCTCAGAAGCATGGCTGGATCATCGCCAGGCATCAAAGGCTAAGTACCATAATCTCAATATCTCATGGCTGATTGGCATAGAGTAGTTTTAAATGTGTGTTTTGTGGTGGGGTAGTTGTGGAATGATGGGTAAGCATAGAGTGGTTGGTTTGGAGAAACAAATGGCTTGGGGATGGTGAGGCTTGCGCAGCTGTGTGATTGTAACTTGTTTGTGCTGAATACTCTGTGAAGTCTGTGATGAAGTGGAACATTAGACAACCTGTAGCATAGCATTTGTGGTATTTGTTTGCCTATGGAGATTTAATAAGATGGTTCTAGGAAGTTGGATTGAAATTGTGAAAGGTGATTTAGATTGTTTGGAATTGTAAAATCAGAACATATGCATTGTTTTGAGGCTTGGACATTTTGGAATAAAATGGAGTCTTGTGTTTTCTGCTATGTGATTGTGGTGTAGTAGAGAGTGCCATGTGTTTGGACCTGCAAATCTAAAATGGCTGCTGCCGGGTATTTTCCCCTCCCCTTTTCAGCCATGTGGTGTAGTCTTTGGAATCAAGTGGAGTTTTCCCAAAATGGAGTCTAGCTTCTGCCCCATGCGGCATTGTAGGGACAATTGTGTTGCTGGGTGTTGTGTATATAGGGACAGGCAGCATGGGTAAGCTCAAGTACTTTCTAAACAAAGACTCTCAGCATTGACTGACTGCGCAGCGATTGTTCCTCACATGTGTAAGCTTTCTCTGCAATCATATTTGTCTTCTTGTTATTGTGAGCCATTTCTTTCTCTCTCTCTCTTCTCCTCTTCCCCTCTTATTTTCCCTTAAACGTAATTGTATTGTATTGTATTTCCCGTGTAGTTATCTGGTTAGGTAGTCTATGTTATATTGTAGTGTATGACTTGTATTGTGTTAAATTCTTTTGCAAGTATATCATTCATAATATATATTTAGGCGTTGGACCCTGAGCACGGTATCTGTGTATTTCTTATAGTATTAAGTAATCACAGAGCGTCAGTGACGCTCGAACAGCTTTAAAGGTAATAAGGTTATACTGTGTTGCATCTACACTCTCCCACTACACAGAGGTTTACAGTATAAGTACATTCCTTAAGGTATAGTTAAGGGAGTACCCTTGCGGTACTTTTTACGCCAATTGCGTACTGTGTTCTTTAACCTTTAACGTGTTTTTAATAGGACAAATATTATAGACATTGTCAATTGGGTGCTCGTCCGGGATTCACATATCTGCACTAGGTAACTTCAGCAGACATTATCAGGTCAGCAAAGGGCGGAGAAGGTAGAAAGTAGCATCCCTCGTTAAACCGTTTGGAGGTCGGGGATACTGCAGTGCTGACCAGTTAAGCGTCTGCTTCGCTTAGTAAAGGGTGCTGAAGGAATCCGGGAACCGGAGGTAAGAACAACACACGCAGATTGGATGGTTTATCTGTTTAAGTAGGTTTAAAAGTACATTTAAAAGTTTCTTTGGGAGCTAGCATGGTGATTTTCTTTATGGCAGGAGAGGCCGCATGGTCTGTCCACCATTTTGTGTGACCCTCATGGAGGTGGAAGGGGGAGGAGCAGCGGCCATTTTGGGAAGGTCAAAAAATAATAATTTTTTTTTCCCCTAAAATGGCTGATTTTCAAGAAATAATCAGCCATCCACTGTCAAAAAGAAATCATCATTTAATGAGTTTTTTTCAATGCATTTGTTTAGTCCATATCATAGTCAATCATAAGTAGTTCAGATACAGTTTAATAACAGTTAATAATAAATTAAATATTTGATTTAAGAACGATACACAGATAAAACAAAGTTGTTGTTTTTTTTTTGGTTTCCTTACCACCCTACTCTGCTTGGTGCAGGATGGCCATTGAAATGCAGATGAACCTGTGTGACTGGTTAGGTTCCCTAGCAGTGTTGAAATAAATCGCCTTTTACAGAGTTACTGTAGTTAAAAAGCAATTCATATGCAAATTAGAAGCACTGAATAAGGTCTAAATGTCTATATGTCTGTGCTTACATCAATGTATGTTATTAGATTAAATTTAGAATTGCATTTTCATCTGTGTACTTTCACATATCTCACCTTCCTGTTTGCCATTTGCATTGATAAACGTGCTGAAAGAGATTTGCCGCTATTTTATAGTTTAAGAGTAAAGGTAACATAGTTAAAGTATAGACAAACACACAGTTTTTGCCTGGGAGATAAGGCGAAGTCAGTGTGGTGTGCGGTAGATGATCAAGGATCATCTACATTGATAAACATATAAATTGTGTTACGGTGGATCTTTATTTTGCGTACACGTGTCTCTAACAAGGATTGAGATTTGTGCACGCAAACCAAAGGCCGACGCACGCAGCGTAAATTACGCAACGGAGCATCCGGGTACGCCCACGTAACTCAAAACACAAGTTTTTCTCCTCTCCTCTCAACGCGATAAGTAGCGCCACGCGGTAAATAACGCCAGGCGATAAATCGCACAAATCTAGTTTAACATTCCAAATTTAAATTAACAGATCCTTCTCCTAATTGGTAACACATCTGGTCTAAAGAAAAATTTCTGCGCAGAAATAGAAATAGAAACAAAAGTGTATATGCGGTGAGTGAGTGTTTGTTTTTACAATTTTTAAGGTTGAACCACAAGAAAAGTCGAGTACTCATGAGGTACATGCGTGTAAGTGACGTACATGGTGGCTAGGGAGGCATCCCTGGTTAAATATACAATTTGAGCATTAGAGTGTAGCAGACCAGGAGGTCATACTGTAACAGACCAGGAGGTCATAACAGACCAGCAGGTTCAGGTACAGCAGACAAGGAAGTCCGCTATACAGTCCACAGGCACAACACCAAGAAAGGGTTGGTGCAACACCCATATAGGCCATATAAGCTCTTGCTGAAGGAATTCGCAGCCGCAATTTTCGATTCCACTGGTCGCCCCGTACATAAGATTAGTTGCTTATGTGCTGAACGACTGTACCGCACGTAATTGTGTACATTAGTAAACCTGACCGGTACTATTTGTGTACGAAGGTCATAAACGCTATTTGTACATTCTAACGTGATTTGTGTAAAAAATTTTTATTTTAAGGGAAGTTCGCTGCTCACTCAGGAACTATCCAGCAACCAATAGTTACTGGAAAGAGTAAGTGTTCTTCGGATCACCCTCACAGGTTCCAGTAAATAGAGGTTCAGGTCGCAGGGGCCCTAGGTCGAGTACGCCAGCACCATATCGGTGTGATCAGGTCGTATTGGTCGGCGTGGGCGAGTGAGTGGGGTACTCGGTAAACCGCCACCGTCAGCCTATTTTGAACATTTTGGTTTGCGTAAGGGTTGGCTGAATAAAGCAACACTTTCGAACTAAGGGGGCCACTTGTTCAGGTAGGGGGCGATCAACCTCGGTTCGGGTTGATTCAGTGAACCGACCAATTGGGTCGGCAAGGTATGTAATGTGTGAGAAATACGGAAGTCACACAGAAAGTTTATGTGATGAATGGGAGAGAATGACTAGACATGACGGGGAGAAATTCCCAAGAGTAGGTAGCTTCAGCCTAGAAGTGTTAACGAATTTAAGGAGAAGGATAGGTCTCATTAAATCAGCAAAGAGACGAATCAAGCATTATGATCATTTGCAGTTGTGGCAACAGGAAGGTGAATTGCAAAGAGATTTAATTGACTTATCTGACTCTTATCTTGAGAGGAGAGACATGGCAATGGAGAGGATTATGGTTGCGGAGAAAAGCACAGGGGTGAATAAAAAAAAAACGCTCTTAGCAACTGTAGTATAGATGATAAGAATAAGTGTAATAAATGTAACAATGATAATTGTAATACTGTTAAATGTACAACTATTAACCTATGCAAGTTGCACCCCATGTCAAACTTCCCTCAGGAATAAAAAACAAGAAAGTGAGCCCAGAACAATGTCGGCACCTCTTCCAGAAGCCATCCTACAAGACATCCAGGTGGACACGACCAAATCGGTAAAGGCAATAATCAAACCCCCTAACGGAGGGTCAGGTGAGGTCGTGTCCACAGGTACGTACAATGTTTTATATCACGCACAAACAAATGTACCCCATATTGTAAGACCAAAACAAGGTGATGTAATTGAATTTAGTCCTGTCAGGGTGATCACAGTCCCCAATGGGAAGACTGACGATCAGGGAATCATTCCCGTCAAGGACAGTGCAATGCGCTGTCCCTGGTCCCGGACAGAATTGAGATCAATCATGTCTGATTACCCAGATCCTAGGAAAGATCTAAGTGTATGATCAAAGATTCACAGAAGGTATATGAACCCCCTAGACAACGACATAATCATGGTATCCAAGGAATCAGGTAGGTACAGGGAAAGCGGTTAATGGCACTGAACATCCAAGCACTAGAGGAGGCATCAAGTCGACCGGAACCCCAGGCCCCTAGCACATGGAGAAAGCCAAGGATTTGTTATCTTTGTAAAGGAGAAGGGCATTATGCCAGCAGCTGTAATAACCCACATAAAGTCAGACCCCCTAGACCCAGAAATGAGCAAAATTAAAACACACACAATTATAAACAGGGACCATATAGGAAGAATTTTGGGCCACACCCATGATATGTGGTCAGGAAAGGTGATCATTAGGACTGATGGTAAGCCTGAGGTAACGGTTAACAAATAGGGAGGTCATTCACTGAAGACACAGGAATGACCAGGTGAAACGTTGTAAATGTATTTGTGAAAATGTTTTTTTTCTTTCTCTCTCTCCCCATCTCTGACGATTATTGGTAAGAACTCAAACATTGCATATCCGCTTGGTCTTTGCAGAAGTCTACCAAACCCCAGCATGACCTATCCGCATCAATGTATCCTGGCCAGATACAGAAAGTGGAGTATGGTGCTGGGGGGAGGGACGGCGCAAAGAAACCATTGGACATGTAGATATGACAGCCTGACGATCTGACAATGTTTAAAAAAAAATGTTTGAAAAATGTTTGAAAAATGTTTTTTTTCTCTTTTCCTATTGTATTGTTGGTTATTGGAGATTTATGTAATATATATATGCATATGAAGTGTTCTCTCTCTCTTTTGTTTTTTTTTTTCTCTCTCTTCTCACTCATGTTTTCATGTTTTAAAGATGGTATGTCACACATCAGTTAGACAAATGGTAATGCAAGATTTTTGCTCCTTACAGAGAGATCGCTGATTTGAAAGAATATTGCATCACCGGAATGTTCGTTTAGAAGACTGAGAGACAGCACCTTTTGAGATGACGACAGACCAAGAAGAACAACAAGACTAGAGAACTAATCATCGTAACAAGTTTCTCTCCCCCTCAAACTGATTTTCTGTACCCCATTACAAATTTCTTCTTTTCTCCTCCTGTAAGACGGACTTGCCCCAAGAGACTGTGATATGGATTTTCCTGTTGACCATGATGTTGACCAGAGCAGTCTGTTTCGGTGAGAGTATCAGTGAGGTCGTGAAAGGATCCAGAAAGGTCCTGATGATAAAGATGGAGGTGTAAATTTCCAATAGCAACCCAATCACCAAGCAAAGGCGAGTACCGGAAACGATCTAGCAGCCATGTTATTTGTAAACATTTTTCTTTTAAGGATTATTAGCTGAAGAAAACTGTATCTGTAGGCTCTGTAACAACGTAGTTGAGGATGGGTGCATTAAGAAATGCCAATCCAGTTTTAATATCCATACGGACCGGCATCCATTGAGTGACTATCACTCCTTAGTGGGTAATGTGTTAAATAAAACAGATTGTTGGGTATGCTCTCAAGCACCTCAAGGTCATAGCAAATCAGGGCTAGTACCATTTCCTTTAACGGTAGGGGAGGTACTTGAGCTAAAGGGTGGGAGGCCGGTGGACAGGAGGTTTAATATCTCCAGCCCTCCTAGTTTGAAGCTCCACCAATACCATGTGGATAGGTCCCTATTATGTTTTAACATCTCCAATCCCCGAAAGCCGGGAAATTGGGAAGTGTCATGGAGTAACCAAACCATGACCTTTTCATATAGAGCAGATAGAATGCCGACAGATACAGAGCTTATACGCCACATAGCCAGTAGAGGAAAATCTTTCCGATATAGGTATACCTTAGGAAATAGGATTACGAGAGTTGGAGAGGTATCACTAGGATACTGTGCACATATCGTACAAACTGATACGTGTACTAAGCAGATGGGAGAATTAGGATTAGGAGATTTCACATGGAAGATGTGTAACATGGTTATGTCCTACTCCGTCCCATATGTTCTCCCCGATGATGCATATTTCATATGCGGGAGGAAGGCGTATAAGTGGCTTGCCCCAAACTCTGAAGGATTGTGTTATATTGGAAAAGTACTACCTGAGGTAATGAGTCTAAGGAGTGAGGAAACTGTAATTCCAATGGACTTGATTTATGACCCAACGGTAGAAACAATGATGTGATGAAAATGCGATTTCTACGGTCCGTTTCTTTCACCTGTTTTTCCGTTTTCTCCAAGGTAAAAAGACCCACTTGGACGAGGAGTTTGATGAGCCGATATACAGACAACAGATGGATTAAAGAAGAAGTTTTGACAACCTGATACACAGATTTTTGATGAACTATGCCATGGATCCCCAGTTTCCCTAGAAATTTTAAAATTACGCTAGCCCAACACTTTTGTAAATCTATGGACATTGACAGCTTTTGCTCGCACCTTATGGGCAAAAGCACAAAGAAGACTGCATTCAACAGACACCAAACAAGACCTCAATCGACGAATGTTCATTTACCTGACATAGAATACCACCGCATTTACCATAATTATGTCTTTTCTTCATTTCTACAACCCTCAGGTAATGACACACATAGTGGATAGGGAATACAGGCACAGATATCAGCAATCACATATCACCCCCATTCATGTATCATCAACTAAAATGTGCTCCCCCATTTTGTTACAACCAAAGCCGAAAAGAGCTCGGTAAAGTTTGACAGCCCATCCACAGACCCGTACCACGGGATAAGAAGGAATTCAAATGTATACTTCGCAATACCTCGAAGCTTGATTTAAAACACGTACGGCACGATGATACATGACCCCCAAGCACGGATTCATACACACATGCTTCTGCTATCTCACTAGGTCATACCCTTTTTCTACCTTCTCCTCTCCTCCCCTACCCAACCATGTAAATGTATTAACCCCTGACATATATTTTTCTCTTTTTGAAATGTTTTAGGAAGTGGCAGTTATTGGTGACTGCCAAAGGGTGGACTGTCAAAGTCAAAAATATTACATAGAGAGAACATACAAACCACACACACATTTAAGTCGCTATACTTGCAAATATGCGCAGCGAGCACAGCAATATATGGAAACACACGCATTTGCTCGGACATGCTACGGAGATGGATTCGGCGCTTGTTTCATACAGTACATGGTTATAATAATGTCAAGCACCAGACATCATGGAGATTTAGAATTGGCTGATGAATTGATGTCATGAATACGTATCATTTGAACAGAACCAGATGTGCCCATCATGTTTGGTATTGAAGCAAGCAGAATGATGTGTGGGTTAGTTTGATGCTGGTTGTGAAGTTGTGGGACATTGCAGCGGATAGATATGATTATATGTATAAAAGCTGAGATCACTTTGTTGAGAACAATGGATGATCAAGCCAACCTTTTACTAAGATTTTCAGGGCTGAACCTGATTAGCATATACAAAGGAGAGAGAGAGACCCCTCCCCTAGGAACAGACACAGGAGAATAGTTCCTGTCTGGGGGGGTTGGGGTCAGTGTTGTTGGTTGCCTCAGAGAGCAGATGTGATGTGGCTGCACTCAGAACAGAGGTCTCAGAAGCATGGCTGGATCATCGCCAGGCATCAAAGGCTAAGTACCATAATCTCAATATCTCATGGCTGATTGGCATAGAGTAGTTTTAAATGTGTGTTTTGTGGTGGGGTAGTTGTGGAATGATGGGTAAGCATAGAGTGGTTGGTTTGGAGAAACAAATGGCTTGGGGATGGTGAGGCTTGCGCAGCTGTGTGATTGTAACTTGTTTGTGCTGAATACTCTGTGAAGTCTGTGATGAAGTGGAACATTAGACAACCTGTAGCATAGCATTTGTGGTATTTGTTTACCTATGGAGATTTAATAAGATGGTTCTAGGAAGTTGGATTGAAATTGTGAAAGGTGATTTAGATTGTTTGGAATTGTAAAATCAGAACATATGCATTGTTTTGATGCTTGGACATTTTGGAATAAAATGGAGTCTTGTGTTTTCTGCTATGTGATTGTGGTGTAGTAGAGAGTGCCATGTGTTTGGACCTGCAAATCTAAAATGGCTGCTGCCGGGTATTTTCCCCTCCCCCTTTCAGCCATGTGGTGTAGTCTTTGGAATCAAGTGGAGTTTTCCCAAAATGGAGTCTAGCTTCTGCCCCATGCGGCATTGTAGGGACAATTGTGTTGCTGGGTGTTGTGTATATAGGGACAGGCAGCATGGGTAAGCTCAAGTACTTTCTAAACAAAGACTCTCAGCATTGACTGACTGCGCAGCGATTGTTCCTCACATGTGTAAGCTTTCTCTGCAATCATATTTGTCTTCTTGTTATTGTGAGCCATTTCTTTCTCTCTCTCTCTTCTCCTCTTCCCCTCTTATTTTCCCTTAAACGTAATTGTATTGTATTGTATTTCCCGTGTAGTTATCTGGTTAGGTAGTCTATGTTATATTGTAGTGTATGACTTGTATTGTGTTAAATTCTTTTGCAAGTATATCATTCATAATATATATTTAGGCGTTGGACCCTGAGCACGGTATCTGTGTATTTCTTATAGTATTAAGTAATCTCAGAGCGTCAGTGACGCTCGAACAGCTTTAAAGGTAATAAGGTTATACTGTGTTGCATCTACACTCTCCCACTACACAGAGGTTTACAGTATAAGTACATTCCTTAAGGTATAGTTAAGGGAGTACCCTTGCGGTACTTTTTACGCCAATTGCGTACTGTGTTCTTTAACCTTTAACGTGTTTTTAATAGGACAAATATTATAGACATTGTCAAGACTACAGTCCTTCGCTGCAATATTGTTTGAGATATCTACTTACTCTTCCAGGGATGCATTCACAGGAAAATTTACTCACAAGATTTGATATGTAACTGTGCTTATGTAATGCGCTGATAGCCTTCTTCGCAGGCCTCAGCTTGGTCAATTAGACGGTGTCACTATAACTCCGACACTAGCCTCTTTTGTCCTTGTTATTGCTTATATGGAAAAATACCTCACATCCTCTGCATCCACGCAGCCTCTTCAACAACGCCAAGAGAAACGTAGAGCAGACGCACATATAACTTCTGACGCAGACACTATGGCTTTGTCTCCGGCTGCCAAAAAGTCGGTTGCTCCTCCAGAAACCTATGTTACTTACAATGATGTGGTGGAGGCGATCAAGGCGACCATGGGGCCTCTATTATCACAAGCAGTATCGGATATCACCTCGTAATTAAACCGACTCACTCATCGTGTTGAAGAAACAGAACACAGACGTTTCAAGACATTTCTCATTTTACTCATGTAGTTCCCAAGCTGGAGAAGGATATCTATCATCTCTGGAATAAGGTAGACGACCTGGAGAATCGGTCAAGAAGAAATAACATTCGACTCGTGGGTCTACCAGAATCAGTTAAAGGCCCAGCCTTAGCCCACTTTGTGCGTTCTACTCTACCGACCCTTTTGGGGGTTGAATCTGAATGCCGTGACCTCGTAATTGAAAGAGTTCACAGAGTGGGTCACCAGTTGCCTTCTGCTACTAACCGCCCTCGGGTTGTCCTTTTTCGTTGTCTCAACTATTTACATAAACAGACATTGTGGTCGGCCTCCCGCAACAAGAAACCTATTTTATGGGAATCAGCTAGGCTATACCTATTCCAGGATTTTTCAGTTGAATTATCCCGAGCACGAAAAGCCTTCTCTCCCATATGCTCCTGTTTAGTAGCTGATCAACGGAAATTCGCTCTAATTTATCCAGCCAGACTTCGCCTATTCGATGGATCATCTTACAAAGATTTCAATACCCCTGCTGATGCGGAATCTTTCTTGGCTGAAGCTGGATGCTCTACCTCTCAAGCTGACATTACTGACCCTCCTCCTACTACTCACTAATCCACACGGTGTTCAGAATAGACTGTACTACTGTTCCTCCTCCTGGCTCTTACTCGCCGAACATGATTAGTCTTATATTGATATCTTCACACATTTTCGGATGTTTAGGTTTATCAGTTATTGGTATTATTTCCTAATTATGTTTTGAGGCCTGCACAATTTTTCATTACTATACTATACTTATCCAGGCTTTTCAAGCGCATTGTATTATGTTGGTATACTCATATACTGCTTATCATTCTTCTAATGATGTTGACAATATTTGTTCTGTTTTGCATTAGTTATCCGTTATTTTTCCCCTGTCTGTCTGTTTGTCTTTGTCCTCCTGTTCCTTCCCCCTCCCCCTTTCCCTTTCTCTTTTTGATTGACAGGTTGAATCGGAATGTTCCTTCCTGGTCCTTGTTTAACCCCCCCATCACGTAAATGTCAGTACGAATAGGTACGTGGAATGTGGGAGGAATCAATTCCCCAGCTAAAAGACGTAAGATACTTACTTATATCTCTAAGATGAAGTTAGACATTGTTTGCCTTCAGGAAACACATTTAACTCACTCGGAATCACTGAAGTTGCAGATATTGGGTTGGAAATTATTAGCAGCTGCTCCATTTAATTCCAAATCACGTGGAGTAGTCATTTTAGTCAAAAAATCCTTACCCATCTCTATCTCTACTTCAGTGATCGATCCTGAAGGTCGTTATTTGATTGCAGAAATTTTACTCAATAATTCCCCGTATGTCTTATGTACGATCTATGCTCCGAATGTTTATAAGAAATCCTTTTTTACCAACTTACTTGCCAGATTGTTACCATATAGCTCTAGCCCCATCATTTTATTAGGAGATTTTAATCTTATCTCCTCTCCTATACTAGACAAATCCACATCACAAAAATCACCCTCCTTCCTCCCAAAATTAGGGATCCCGGCCCTTTCTGAACAACTCTGCTTGGTTGATGTTTGGCGTGCAATGCATCCGACCGAAAAGGACTATACATGCCTGTCGGCGGCACATCAAACTCTCTCTCGCATTGACTATATTTTATTAGCTACCTCCTTATTTCCCAAAATACATGAAGCCTCCATCGAACCTATAAGTTTGTCGGACCATGCACTGGTCTGGATTACCCTTCAGACTACAATAGATAAAGGCCCTTTTAGACTCTGGAAATTTCCTAATTATCTGTCTCAATCCATGACATTTCGTCAGAAAATCGAGTCCGCATGGATGGACTTTAAACATGCTAATTTGGATTGTGAGTCCTCAAATCCTTCTTTATTCTGGCAAACGGGTAAGGCATTCCTTCGGGGTGTCATTATCTCATATGTTGCAGCTGAGAACAAACGTTTAGCCACATCTTATTTAGACTTACAAACCAAATTGACTGAGTCTTATCAAGCATATAAATCTGCCCCTTTTCCATCTAATAAATTAACATATACCATAGCGAAAGTTCACTTTGATGAATATTTTAAACTTAAAAGCGAACGATCACTTTTCACTACTAACTACAAATTCCACAAATTTGGAAACAAGACAGGACATCTTCTTTCCAATCTCCTAAGAGGCTTGCAGCCACAAATGCTAGTGCACCCCTTCCGTCGTGAGGATGGCTCTTTAACAAACTCGAGTGACCAGATCACTGATGTTATGAAATCTTTCTATGAAAGAATATATTGTGATCCTCATCACGACAATCCCCCCTTACTTACTAATGACTCCTCCCATTCTTGGACGTTTCCCTCCCTTCCACAGTTCCCTGAGGAATTCTCACATTTATTGGAGGCCTCTATCTCCATTGACGAAGTCACGAGAGCTATTCGATATTCCAAACCCCTAAAAGCCCCTGGTCCGGATGGCCTAACAGCGGAATTCTATAAGATTTTACTACCTAGGTTTGGGGAAAATTTGGTGGCATTTTATAATAATATAATCAGTACTCAATCTGTACCTCTTTACTTTAACTCGGCAATCATTAAATTGCTTCCTAAACCGGGTAAGGATCTATCCCTACCAGGATCTTACAGACCAATTTCCTTACTAAATTTTGATTACAAATTGTTTACTAAGATTCTAGCCGACAGACTGAAACTGTATCTACCCCAGATTATACATCCGGACCAGACTGGCTTTATTTCAGGTAGACATTCAGTTGTTAATGTTCGTAAAATCTTGGCAATGATTCACCACTCGATCTCTCTTAATTCTGCTCCCCCTAAGATGATTGTTTCTTTTGACGCCGAAAAGGCATTTGATTTAGTAGAATGGAACTATCTTTTCTCCACTCTGCGTTTATTTGGTTTCCCCCCCATTTTCATATCCATTCTACAAACACTATACCAATCCCCCCAGTCACGAATTTCCTGCAATGGCTTTCTTTCAACATCCTTTTCTATTTCCTGCAGAACAAGACAGGGTTGCCCTCTATCTTCTCTTTTATTTGCTATTGCCATAGAACCACTGGCGATTGCGATACGTAACTCAACGTCAGTTGAAGGCATTGCTATCCGTTCTAAACAACTAAAGGTATCATTATACGCAGACGACATGGTTCTTTTTCTTTCCAATCCAACTTCCTCTCTTCCAGCTGTCCTAAACCTCATTTCTTCTTTTGGATCCATTTCTGGCTATAAAGTCAACCTAGACAAATCAGTGATTCTCCCTATCCATGGCCCACCCTCGTTTTTTCAATCACTTCCTATTCTTCAATCCTTTCATATTTCTCAATCCCCTGTTAAATATCTGGGTATACATATTTCAGCGGATTTATCGGACCTTTATAAACTTAACTTTACCCCAATCATTGCCAAGATTAAAAACCATCTAGATAATTGGATGTCTCTACCCATCTCCCTCCTAGGCAGATTAGCAGCCATTAAGAGTGTTTTATTTCCAAAAATCTTTTATGTAATGCAGATGCTACCGATTAGACTTCTCAAGAAAGATGTTCAAATTTTGAATTCTTTCTTTTCCCGCTTTCTGTGGCAAGGGAAACGTCCTCGAATAGCCTATTCCAAATTACGATTACCCCGTAAGCATGGAGGCCTCGGCTTCCCTGATCTAACTTTATATTCTAATGCTATATTTTTTTGATATATCAGTGATTGGTTACTCGACACTAGTTCTTACACTGATAATCATTTAGATTCTGCGTTATTCTCGCCATATTCTCCAAATGCCCTGTTGCACTCTAAATTGTCTGATATTCCGACTTCCATTAAAAATAATCCCTTATTTATGGACACATATCGGTCCTGGACTATAATAAATAGGAAATTTCACGCTAATCCTAGCTATTCCCCGTACACATCACTGTGGGGGAACCCTGCTTTCCCCCCTTCTTTATCTAATGTCTCTTTTCTTCAGTGGAAGGAGAAGGGCCTGGCCTCGATAGCGAAAGTATTTGACCCTGGCGGCAACTTATTCTCGTTCACCGACCTCCAATCCAGACATTCTATTCCATCCCATCATTTTTATATGTATCTCCAAACACGCCATTACATTCAATCCCTACCCACTCCTTCGACCACGGATAATGTGATGTCAACATTTGCTTCTCTTCTTAAGCTTATCTCCTCTGTACCGTACAAATTAGTTTATTGTATGAACCCCTAGCTTCCATTTCAGCCTCGTCCCATTGGGAATCCTCTCTACAGAAATGGTCCATAGACGTCCCGGGTGTCAGCCTATTGTCAGACCTACTCTCACAATATGACACCTCTCTAAAATTTTGGCAATCTTTTTATTTACAAGAAGTCCATATTAGAATGATACATAGAGCGTATATCTCCCCTGCTCAAAGGAGATATATGACAACCCTTGAAACCGGGGCCTGCATTAAATGCTCAATGTCTCATGCCACATTTATTCACTGCGTATGGGATTGTGGTAAAATAAAAAAAAAATTGGAATAAATTGATCCAATTGATCAACTCCATGTTCTCTACCACTGTACTCCCTGACCCTTTAGCATGTCTATGTGGAAATTGCAAAAACTGGGATTTAGGCCCAAATAAGAAATCAAAACTCCATTTGCTAATCACGATTGTTACGGTTGCAACAAAAATCATTCTTATCCATTGGACCCAACATTCTGCTCCCTCCATATCAGAAGTCAAACACAAATTGTTACAAATATTATATTATGACAGACGCACTACTATGCCTGATATTGAACATGGAGTCGAAAAATTCTATCATAAATGGGAATATTTTATTAATATATTAGACGAGCATTCGCAGAACCATATTCTACAATTATTTGAAAATACTTCATGGAACTTACTTAGGAGACTTTCTAATGATACAGGACATTTGTCCTAGGTTGAAAAATTATTTATTTAGATTTCGTCTGACAACACTAACCTGTCAGGATAGAACACCGGACTTAGGATGATTTATTTTCCCTTTCCACCTCTTTCCCATCCTCTCTTCCCCTTTATGTGTTCGATGTCCCCCCGATTTTTTGTATGGTTTTGTTTTGTTTGGTTATGTTCTCATATGTGTCTACAATGGTTGCGACATTTCGCCATCTATCGGATGGTTTTCTCTTTCTTTTACTTTGTTCTAACAGGCACATTATGCTCTGACAGAATTGTATTAAGGGAAAACTCTCTTTCCTTGGCTATTGCTAGATATGATTGTACAATACTTTCTACTCTTCTGTCTTATTGCTATATTTTCTGTATGCTCTTTGTGGCTCATTTATTGCAATAATTTGAACTGTCCACTATACTTTTTAAAATTCAATAAAATATATTTAAAAAACAAACAAAAAAAATTAGAAATAACAAAGAACTGGATGTCTATATAAGAACTGACTATGTAAAAAAATGCAGAGTATAACTTACCTTATTATCACAAACATTACCAGTGCATTGCCCACTAAGCCAACAACAAAAACCATGGAATAGACGGCTGTAATGATGACCGAAATTGTTGGAGAAATAGTGGTGTGGTTGCTTTCATGTGTAGGTGACTCCGGATATTCACTGACGTTTTCATAGTCACCCCAGCCAATCACCAAACTTGAGTTGGGAAAACAACTAGAGGTGCAGACAGGTACACAACTTGGGGAACACGTAGAAACCATTGGATGTCTCTTGGGGCCAAACTCCTCCTCCCGAAAAATCTGCACTGGAGATTCCATCAGCTCTAAACTACTGAAGATCTGGAAAACACTGCACACATAGATGTAAAAAAGAGTGAGTTAGAATAAGGTGGAAAAAAAACCATTATAAAAGAAAACTAGTTTTTAAAGTACATTTAGAGAACATCTACATTACTTTTCCTATAAACAATTACTAAAACTAAGATGAAATGAACATCAAAGTAAATAATATGTATTCAACTTTAAACTAGCATTGAGCTTAACATAACAATTGACTATTTTCTGGCTAATTGCATAATTAAATATGTGCCAGAATTCACAAACATTATTGTATAGAATAGATGGTCTTGGGAGTGGGATGTCATCATAACCCAGGCCTCTAACCTTAATGAGATTGCTATTAGCTTTGTAATCTAAGAGTAATCTAATACTTTAAGTGTTACTGCTTGTAGTACAGTATCAATAGAGCTGGGATATTTATGAAGTATTACAGTATGTTGCAAAATATGTCCTTAAATATGCAGTAATATCTGGTGAAATATAGTCTTTAGATTGTGTAACCTGTGTGATATTTAAATTATGTAAACATATATAGTATTAAATAAGCCTACATTTACAGTAGTAATCAACAGTTTACTAAGTAGCCATGAAAGGGATGCTTTCATAATGTTGACATTTACTATGTCAATGCCACAATATCAACAGTTTATTATGTCAACATTGTTAAAATGTCAACATTGAACATGTCATCATCTGCATAATGTTGACATTCTGCAAAGACCAGAAGGTGGGAGGAGAGAGGGTTAGGTTGCTGAAGATGAGGTTAGGGCTTGCCACTAGGGAAATGGTTAAGCTTTGGCACTATGGGTTAGGGTTAAGGGATAGCGATTCTCAATGCTGGTACCATTGCAGGATGAGTTGGAAGTCATCACAATGTCACCGCCAGACCCAGAAGACATCACTGGAGCCCCTGCACCTGCCACACCAGGTAAATGACCACTAGTAACATATTGTCAACATTCTAATCAGGTTTGCATTTCAGTGTTGACATGATGACAACGTGTCATCATTGCAATGTGATCAATGTTTACATACCAAGCATGTCGACAGTATTGTCATGTTGACATGATGAATTTCAACACAATATACCACACTCACCAGGAAATACTATGCATCTAAATAAAATTATCATTGTTCAATAGTATAATGGAGAGACAGAGGGGCTGCAAGTTGAGTGTCTCTAGAGCAGTGGTTCTCAAACTAGCTCCTCAAGAACCCATACATTTCACATTTTCCAGGTCACCTAGTAGGTGCACAGGTGGAGCTAATTATTTCACTTGCAATTCTGTTAGAAGACATGGAAAACATGAACTGCTTGGGGTCTTGAGGACCGGGTTTGAGAACATGTGCAATAGATAATCAAAACATTATGCAAAGAATAATTGCATATATAAATAATATTTTTAATAAAGCTGTTATCTTTTTTCTATTATTATTATTATTATTATTATTATTATTATTATTATTAGTAGTAGTAGTAGTAGTAGTAGTAGTAGTAGTAGTAGTAGTAGTAGTAGTAGTAGTAGTATTTTTCCCAGAAATACCACTCAGGGTTGCCTATGTAAATTTCATTAACAGTTTTCTGCCTGTGAATTCCTTAAGAATGTAGTTCTATCTTCTATGAGGGGAGGAGTAGGTGTTAGTAATGTAACTACAGTACTTGTGTTTATAGTGATAGATGGAAATATCTTATTTGCAGAGTACTGTAGGTGACACAAATCACAGCTTATAGTAGAAGGAGTCAGCCAAGCAGTGCAAGGAGCTGATTCTGAGTAGGGTGTAGGCACTCTGGCATCTATGACTTTATGCTCTTGCCGCTACAATGCCCTTCCCTGGTGTAGAGCATGCATCTGAGTGGACTGAGACAATGCTTGGTGTGTCTCCTAGACACCACTGTCAGTCACACCATCAAAACTTGCGCCATACTATACTAGGTGCAAATGCATGCAGGATGCGTCTACTTATACCAGACGCAACAGGAGGTGTCTAGTATAAGCAGACACCTCTTGCATGCATTTGTGATCCAGTCTGCATCCGGGGACACAGCAGTGGATCATCGCCAGCTGAGTGACCCATAAGGTCACGCAAGCCAGCCACTGCAGCTCCATCTAAGAGGCCAGGAAATCTCCATCAGAAGACAGAGACTCTGGACTCCTTCAAAACGGAAGCACCATGCCTCCATTTTGTGAAACGGTTGCCACCGCCGCCACTCCCTTTGACGTCTGCAGCTGTAGCGCATCCAATTATTAACCACATGCACAGTATGGGTCAGCGCATATGCAAAGTTAAGGCCATCGGTACTTTGCAACCTTCTTTCAGTTGTGTTAGGACCTGAATCAGGCCCATCTTGCGCAGATAATCAGGACACATGGATGATGCATGCACAGTAGTAAAACATTGTTCCACTGTGTCCAAAATTGGCAATGCGCATGACTCAGAATCAGGCACCAAAGCTGTATAAAAGTTTCACAGAGTCACCAAACAAAGCAATGTTATTGCACAAGAGGCCAGTCATCACTATATATGCAAATATGCATGTTAGCATCTAAAAAAACATAGGGGGGAAATTTACTAAGAAACGTGTTTAGTCATTTTTGCGTTTTTCATCAATAAAGCCAGAACAAAGGCATTGGTTTGAAAACTCAACTTCACTGACCAAATCGCGGAAAATCACCATTGAACAAAACATCTGCAAATAACATTGATACCAATAGAGATCACTTATGTACAAACTTGCACCAAGGCCCTCATTCCGAGTTGTTCGCTCACTAGATGCTTCTAGCAGCATTGCACACACTAGGCCTCCGCCCTCTGGGAGTGTATCTTAGTTTAACAGAATAGCGAACAAAAGATTAGCAGAATTGCTACTAAATAATTCTTTGCAGTTTCTGAGTAGCTCCAGACCTACTCAGAGATTGCGATCAGCTCAGTCCGTTTAGTTCCTGGTTTGACGTCACAAACACGCCCTGCGTTCGGCCAGCCACTCCCCCGTTTCTTCAGACACTCCCGCGTTTTTCCCTGACACGCCTGCGTTTTTTAGCACACTCCCGGAAAACGCTCAGTTACCACCCAGAAACGCCCCTTTCCTGTCAATTATTCACCGATCAGCAGTGCGACTGAAAAGCACCGCAGGATCCACAGCAAAACTGCTAGGTTTTGTGTTAAATAACTAAGTGCATGCGCCCTGCGCGCCTTGCGCATGCGCAATTAGCAACAAATCGCAGCATAGCGAACATCGGTAACAAGCGAACAACTCCCCAAAATCGCAACTCGATTCACTAAACCAATACACTTTAAAAAAGCAGTACGTTTGATGCAAAGCCTGCATGGATCAGTGAGATCTGTGCAGGAATTCACGTTTTAAGTGAATTAAAAGGCTAATTTGAGAAAAGAAAGGGATTGAGTCCTCCCCAAAAATCATAACCAACACCGGGCTGTGTGAGCCAGTACTGGTTCAGTGAATACAGGGGAAAAATAGGGTGATGGACCCCTGTATTTCACTGAAGCAGCACTGGGCACTTGATCTGGTTCTAGTGCTAGAAATACAGGGACACACTGCGTAGAAAGGGGTAATGCCACAGTTAAGGGACACACTTGCAGGGGCTCCTATCCAAAGCATTCTTCCCCCCAACTACTTACTACAGCCTTGAAATTCCTTGGAAAGTGGGAATATCCCCCCCATCCCCAATAAAGGGTTCACCTTCCAAAGGATCCCCCAGGGCTAAGGTGAAGCCCAGAGCTATCCTTGGCACCCCTGGGTGGTGGGTACCAAGTTGATAGCAATTAAAGTGATAGTAAGAGTAATATTTTGTTTTACAGGAGGATTGCTGGTCCCAGCAATCCTCCCCTGCATGTCGGTACTTGGAGAACCACAAGTACCAGCATGGGGAATTAAGGCGCCCACCATTACCTCTAGCTCCCCTTCTAAGACAAATATTAAAATAAGACAGAACACCAAAACCATGAAAGTACAACCTTAAAAAACACACACTCTCACTAGGGAGGCTTGCAGAGACTTGCAGTCCCTCTTTAAAAGATAATATTATTTCTCAACTTAATTGAATGGACTATCAACTCAGCACCCACAGCCCAGGGGTTCTGAATAGCCCCGGGCTTCAGCCCTGGCCTTGTGTGCCATGGAGGGGAGGATCCATTATTGGTGGTAACCACTCCTCCCAGAATCCCTGGTCTGGGCTGACTTGTTAGAGGGGTCAATGCTTCAGCCACAGAATCCCGTGAAGTGTGTTCCCTGGCTGTGGCATTACCCCCTGTTAGTGAAGGCCGGTACTGCTTTTAAAAATACAAATGACATCTATGTCTTCTTTCCCCTCATACTCCAAGAGCCCGGTGCTGGTTCTTAAAATACATGGGAACCCTACGTAAGTTTTTCCCCTGTATTTTTGGATCCAGGACCAGCCTTAAAGAGCCCAGGGCTGGTTATGCTTCTGGGAGGACCCCACGCCATATTGTTTAATCATTTACTTACATTTACACAGAGAATTACTGATCTGTGCAGGCTTTATGTTCAGAAGTATTTAGCTGCCAGCACACTGCACACATATCAAAATCCGCAGCCAAACACGAATGCATACACTATCAGAAAACACGATTGCCTAAAACAAGTAAGCATTGTAAATTCCTGTATTTAATTTTTTTAAAAGCACCTGTGTCGCAACGATCACACCTGTGTTTAATCTCGGCCAATCTTTGGTCAGACATGAATTTTAGTAAATTTTACCCTGAAGATTGGGTCCTGATGTTACTCTACCATCGATGATAGTGTAGCAATAGGTTTTTTTTCCCTATCGCAAGCTCCGGTCAAATGGCCCTTAGACCTTCTATCTTTCACTGATTGGCCCATCGTGGTAACATGGCCAAGCCTGGGCCAGAGATAAAGATTTAAACCATCAATGTTTTTCTGTAGATAGTTTCCTGACATCAGTGAAAAGTACTAATGGAACTGTCAATGGAGATCATTGATGGTGAACTATTTAATGTCAATGCCTAGTTATGCATAGAGTGGAGCATGCTCAGTAGAGCCCTATTTCACTGTTTAAGGTCTATTAAAGTGAAATTAAAAAGCTAAACAGGACTATATTGTAGATGTACAAAAGAGCAGGGCAGGGGCCTGAAGAGGTGATGAGGATTTAACATGCCTCCCCTCTCTATCAGCCTCAGAGTAGTCACCTGAGATGTCACAGTGATGGAGGCTTCTGATTGCAGTCATTATAAAGGATTAATGGTCTACTTAGTTGTGTGTTTGCCATGTCCTGATACTATGTATAAGGTTGATGAGACATCTGTTGTCATATACAGTAATCCTGTTGATTGCAGGAGTGCTTCTTTTCACTGGACTTTATTCTGCATTCATTTAGCATTTGGACATAATGGGGTATATTTACTAAGGTCCCGATTTTGACCGAGATGCCGTTTTTTCATCAAAGTGTCATCTCGGTAATTTACTAAGCAATAATCACGGCAGTGATGAGGGCATTCGTAATTTTTTGGAAGTCCAACAAAAAAAATACGAATGAATACACCATCGGTCAAAACGCGGCTGTTTAAGTATGAATCTCGGTAATTTACTAAGAAGTGCAAAGCAAAAAAAAGAAAAACACTGCCGTGAAAAATTACAACTCGTAAAAAAGTGCTAAAAAAAAACAGACCTGCTTTTTTAATCCGTGATTGTATAGGCATGCAGGGATCCATGAGATCCGTGCATGTATATCAGTGGGAAGGGGTGGGAAAGTGGTTATTTTCTTTAAAAAAATTGCGTGGGGTCCCCCCTCCTAAGCATAACCAGCCTCGGGCTCTTTGAGCCGATCCTGGTTGCAGAAATATGGGGGAAAAATTGACAGGGGTTCCCCCATATTTAAGCAACCAGCATCGGGCTCTGCGCCTGGTCCTGGTTCCAAAAATACGGGGGACAAAAAGAGTAGGGGTCCCCCGTATTTCTAAAACCAGCACCGGGCTCCACTAGCTGGACAGATAATGCCACAGCCGGGGGTCACTTTTATATAGTGCCCTGCGGCCGTGGCATCAAAAATCCAACTAGTCACCCCTGGCCGGGGTACCCTGGGGGAGTGGGGACCCCTTCAATCAAGGGGTCCCCCCCCTCAGCCACCCAAGGGCCAGGGGTGAAGCCCGAGGCTGTCCCCCCCATCCAATTGGCTGCGGATGGGGGGCTGATAGCCTTTTGTGAAAATGAAAAGATATTGTTTTTAGTAGCAGTACTACAAGGCCCAGCAAGCCTCCCCCGCATGCTGGTACTTGGAGAACCACAAGTACCAGCATGCGGCGGAAAAACGGGCCCGCTGGTACCTGTAGTACTACTACTAAAAAAATACCAAAAAAAAGACAATACACACACACCTTGAAAGTAAAGTTTTATTACATGCATCCACACAAACATACATACATACTTACCTTATGTTCACACGAGGGTCTGTCCTCTTCTCCAGTAGAATCCATGGGTACCTGTTGAATAAATTCTACTCACCAGATCCAGGGTCCCAGGCTCCTCGTAGCATCCATTTGTAATCCACGTACTTGAATAAAATAAAAAAACGGAGAGCCGAGCCACGCACTGAAAGGGGACCCATGTTTGCACATGGGCCCCCTTTCCCCGAATGCCAGAAACCCACTCTGACTGATGTCTAAGTGGGTTTCTTCAGCCAATCAGGGAGCGCCACGTTGTGGCACCCTCCTGATCGGCTGTGTGCTCCTGTACTGTCTGACAGGCGGCACACGGCAGTGTTACAATGTAGCGCCTATGCGCTCCATTGTAACCAATGGTGGGAACTTTCTGCCCTGCGGTTGACCGAAAGTGACCTCACCGCTGAGCAGAAAGTTCCCACCATTGGTTACAATGGAGCGCATAGGCGCTACATTGTAACACTGCCGTGTGCCGCCTGTCAGACAGTACAGGAGCACACAGCCGATCAGGAGGGTGCTACAACGTGGCGCTCCCTGATTGGCTGAAGAAACCCACTTAGACATCAGTCAGAGTGGGTTTCTGGCATTCGGGGAAAGGGGGCCCATGTGCAAACATGGGTCCCCTTTCAGTGCGTGGCTCGGCTCTCCGTTTTTTTATTTTATTCAAGTACGTGGATTACAAATGGATGCTACGAGGAGCCTGGGACCCTGGATCTGGTGAGTAGAATTTATTCAACAGGTACCCATGGATTCTACTGGAGAAGAGGACAGACCCTCGTGTGAACATAAGGTAAGTATGTATGTATGTTTGTGTGGATGCATGTAATAAAACTTTACTTTCAAGGTGTGTGTGTATTGTCTTTTTTTGGGTATTTTTTAGTAGTAGTACTACAGGTACCAGCGGGCCCGTTTTTCCGCCGCATGCTGGTACTTGTGGTTCTCCAAGTACCAGCATGCGGGGGAGGCTTGCTGGGCCTTGTAGTACTGCTACTAAAAACAATATCTTTTCATTTTCACAAAAGGCTATCAGCCCCCCATCCGCAGCCAATTGGATGGGGGGGACAGCCTCGGGCTTCACCCCTGGCCCTTGGGTGGCTGGGTGGGGGGGACCCCTTGATTGAAGGGGTCCCCACTCCCCCAGGGTACCCCGGCCAGGGGTGACTAGTTGGATTTTTGATGCCACGGCCGCAGGGCACTATATAAAAGTGACCCCCGGCTGTGGCATTATCTGTCCAGCTAGTGGAGCCCGGTGCTGGTTTTAGAAATACGGGGGACCCCTACTCTTTTTGTCCCCCGTATTTTTGGAACCAGGACCAGGCGCAGAGCCCGATGCTGGTTGCTTAAATATGGGGGAACCCCTGTCATTTTCCCCCCCATATTTCTGCAACCAGGGTCGGCTCAAAGAGCCCGAGGCTGGTTATGCTTAGGAGGGGGGACCCCACGCATTTTTTTTCTCCGTTTTACAGTGTTTATTTAAAAAAAAAAAAAAATGAACCCCAGCACGGATCACACAGATCCGGCCGAGATTCATTGTGATAAAGTCGGCAGTGTTTTGCTAATCACTGCCGTAAAAAACGGGAAAAAAACCCGAATGACATCGACATCGGAACAAATGAAAAATCCGAATACGACAGCTTAGTAAATTAGGCGTAATAAATTCAAAAAGTTGCAGTTTTACACTTTTGATGTCATTCGTGATTGAACTTTGACCTTTTTCCGAAAATTACGAATGTTAGTAAATATACCCCAATGTCTTTACCCTAATATACTATAAATAACTTTGCATATATGCTGATTATTGGGATATGTGTGAAGATGGTGCCGTCATTTGATTTTACATTACTTAATAATGATGATGATCATGATGTTTTTTCAGTTGAAATAACTGTGCTCATATAATTCTGATTATTTATGTATTTATAATAATAAGACTGGATGAAGAGAAAAGAGGAAAAATGATACCTACTGTAGACAGAAGCACCATCACAAATGTCTATTGGGGATGCGGTCAATTAACCTACAATCAAAATACCGACAACCATTGACCAACCGTCAAAATCCTGACATGGTCAAAATACCGACATTTAAAATACCGACAGGTCAAAAAGTCAACATGAGTTTTTCATGATTTTTTCATTGAAACCGACTTGTTCATACATTACCATCCCAGTGAACCTGGAGGGGCAATATAATAGTGTGCCAAGCGCAGCGAGGCACCGTGCCCATATGGGACGCAGTGCACTTATACGGTGTCCATGTCGACCTATGTTGACATACAGTACACACCAAAAAAACAATGAAAAACTTTTGTCAACTTTTTGACCTGCTGACATTTTAAATGTCGGTATTTTGACCTTGTCGGTATTTTGAGCTTGTCGGGATTTAGACCGTCGGTCAATTGATGTTGGGATTTTGACCGTCGGGATTTTGATTGTAGGTATTTCATACTGATCCCGTCTATTGTGTGACTACTGCATAATATACTAGTGTTTCCGTCAACAATGCAGGAAAGTAAAGTAAGAAATAGTTTTGTCCAAAACAAGAAATCACAGAAATGTATCTCTTCCTGCACCTTAAAGTAAATGCATGTACATTATACAGTATAAATAATAATGCATTTGCAACAGTTAAAGTGTACAAGATTTTATGTATGTTTTAACTTTGTTTATTTAAATGAATGTCATTTGTTGTGAAATGCAAAAAAAACCCACCAGCCTGGTTTTGCCAACACCAAAATTAACAACAGCATGGTTTCAGAGACACAACCATAACAAATAGTGGCTCACTTATTGTGCTTATCAAAGCCTTGGCACTGGTAGAAACATACCTTATAGGGCCCATACATCAGCAGAGTTTGAGATAGAGTAGTTTTAGAGCAGATAGGGTTGTGTCTTAAGGAAACAACCTGCTTTTAGCTTGTAAATGATTGCCACTTTAAAAATATGGGAATTCTCGCACAAACTCTTGCTCCACATTGTTTCTCTCACCCTATTACATTTACCATTGTATCTCCTTGTAAGCAGGGCCAGTGTGCACTTAGGGAGTACCCAAGGCAGGGCCGGATTAAAGGAGGGGCGACAGGGGCGGCCGTCCCAGGGCACCCACACACAGCTGTTTGCAGCTGAGTAGTCCTCCAGCGGCTCAGGGAGCAGCTTACATGTAGCTGTGTGGGCCAGGTCACAGGTGCAGTGCTCGGAAGCAGAATAAGCAGGAGGAGGACGGTGTCAGGTCCCGCCACTGCCACCCGCTGCTGTATGTACGCACAGCAGCCTTTCCCCTTCTCCTATGCCCGCTCCCACATCGCTGCTCCCTGCAGCAGAGGTCAGGTCCGGGGGCACTGCACACAGTGGACTGGCACTGTGCTGTCCAGGTAGAAGTGCGGAAAGTTCAATGTGTGTTGAGGGGGAGTGCTCAGGGTGGTTTGACAGCTATTTTACAGTGGGTGCCCCCACAACTTTGTAGCCCCTTGGCCCCTACCAGCCTTAATCTGGCCCTGACCCTAGGCGCTCACCCGCAGGCTTAACTAAAACATTAATTGCAAAGACTGATTGATTTACGATTTTCTTTTTCCAAAAACAATCTTGCTTTTATTTATATAAAGTACTAGCTGGAGTACCTGGATTTTAAGAATGTCTGTTTACAAAAATAAATGGAAATATTAAACACACAGTATAAATAACATTGTAGATAGCTGAATACCTGGGCTTTTTGATACGGGATGAGGATGGTAAATTAGAATGATAGTTGTTTGTTACTTTACGTTGGTTGGAGATCTAGTATAATGGCATATTTTGCTTCCCAGACGCACTTTGTGTAGTGGCTGGACCCCTTTTTGGTCCCCCAAAGCACCCTGCTCTTCCCACTATACAACTCCCAGTCTGTGTCTTCCTGCTGCCTCCATTCCCCTCCTCACATCATGTCAGTGACCCTGTGAAATTATTGATTTATTTACAGTTTCTTATATAGATGTGTGCTGCTGGGGGACTGTGCTACATTCACTATATAACTCTCAGTGTGTGGGTTTGTGCTATCCCCATTCCCCTCCTCACATCATGTCACTGGCCCTGTCACATTCAGTCCTGTGATCACTAACATATCATACATGTCCTGATATAGTCTGTGCTGCTGGCCACTAGGGGTGCTAGTGGTGTGTTACCTCCACAGTGTTTGTCCCCAGAATGTAAGTCATATGTGTAGTAAGTTTGGTGTAAATTGCTCTGGGCATTCCAGAGTTATGCTGTCTGCTGAAAAACTCTGTGCTGCTGCCTCACCCCTAGGGGTGCTAGGGGTGTCTGACCCCCACAGTGTTTTTTCCCAGCTTGTAAGTCATATGTGTACCAAGTTTGTTGTAAATTGGTCCAGGCATTCAGGAGCTATGCTGTCTGCTGGGATACTCTGTGCTGCTGTCCCACCCCTAGGGGTACTAGGGGTGTCTAACCCCCACAGAGTTTGTTCCCAGATTGTAAGTCAGATGTGTACCAAGTTTGGTGTAAATTGCTCCAGGCCTTCCACAGTTATGCTGTCTGCTGACATACTCTGTGCTGCTGTCCCACCCCTAGGGGTGCTAGGGGTGTCTGATCCCCGCAGTGTTTGTTTCCACAGTGAAAGTCATATGTGTACCAAGTTTGTTGTAAATTCCTGCAGGCATTCCAGAGTTAAGCTGTCTGCTGAAATACTCAGTGCTGCTGCCTCACCCCTAGGGGTGCTAGGGGTCCCCCCCCCCCCCCCCCCCCCACGGTGTTTGTTTCCAGATTGTAAGGCATATGTGTACCAATTTTTGAGTACATTGCTCCAGTAGTTCCGGAGTTATGCTGTCTCCTGATATACTCTGTGCTGCCGTCTCCCCTCCTGGGGGTGATAGGGATTTCTAATTGTTTTAGTTGCCTCCTCCGTGGTTTAATGTGCTCATATGTAAAATTTCACGATCTTTGCTTATAAACTGTGGATTTGTATAGAAAGATAGAAGGAGGGATTTTCACTTTTATATAGTAGATTACAATACAAAATTGAAGGTCTATTTACTAAGCCATGGATGCAGATAAAGTGAATGGAGATAAAGTGCCAGCCAATCCATTCCTAATTGTCATTTTTGAAACACAGCCTGTGACATGGCAGTTAGGAGCTGATTGGCTGGTACTTTATCTTCATCAAATGCTTAGTAAATAGATCCCTTTGTAACATTTAACAGTCAAGCTGTAACAGGCTACCGAGAATTCAAGGCTGGAAAATATAATATGTTCCAAAAATATGAATGGCTTTAATTTATCTTAAAATTAAAAAAATACAATAAACTAACCACTGAAGAAGCCAAACTATTTGATTGCTTACAGCCTGACCTAGAATAGTGTAATAAATTAAAAAAGTAAAATAAAAAATAAATAAAAACTAATAAAAAAAAAGGTCAGACTGATTTGGTTACTAATGTAGGAAGTAAATAATACCTGTACAATATTTTGGCATCATATATTAATCAATCCAAATCAATGCCTTCCAGCTTACTATATAGTTGTCAACTACTGAGATTGATTGTTTCTTGTATGCAATGGTATAAAACATTAGGTCTTTAGCAAAAGTCACAGTCAAATTGAATTATTAATAAAGTAACTCCTCTGGGAAACACTATTCATTTCTATGTCATGAAATCTATTCAATTCATCTTTCCAACTCATTCTTCCTTGCTCTGTGCCACATCAAGGTCCTTATATGTTTTAATCAATACAAAAATCCTATAAATACACACTGGTCCCTAATTCCAATAATTCTTTTTGCCATTGCCATTGACTATTGCATATACTGTAATCCAATTTAGGAGGTCAGTTGATATTATTTTGTTCTGCAGAGATGCCGTAATCCTTTGTCCCCAGTAAAAATAAAACTATAGTTAAACAACCAAGATCCCAACTTGGTGGCTGATTCAGACCTGATCGGTGCTGTGCAGGTCTGAACTGCGCTGGCCACCGCCGGTTGTCGTAGCCCAGCGATCGCCTCTGCCTGATTGATAGGCAGAGGCGGGGTCGCTGGGTGGTAGGGGCGGGCCGGCGGCATGTAGCCGCCGTTTATGGGGCGTGGTCCGGGCAACGCAGGCATGCTCGGACCGTTGGGGGGTGGGTGGGCTGCGGAGGCTGTGTGATGTCACACACAGCCGCTGCGACCTGGGCAATGACGTGTAGCACCCTGCCAACGCGCAGAGCTACTCTTGAAGTACAAAAGCATCGCTGCTGTGCGATGCTTTTGTATTTGTGCGATGGGGCAGGGATTGACATGCGGGGGGACGCCCAGTACAGGGCTAGCCCGCCCCACATATCAGTGTGACTGATCGTAGATGTGCTAAATTTAGCACATCTACGATCAGGTCTGAATTAGTCAAACATTATCACATTTTATTGCATGTGATTTTTCTTGGATGTATTGGTATAAAACTACAGATGTTTTGAGGCTTTCTAATGCCCTGCTTTAGATGAGTTTGAAGAATGGCATTAACCATCACCATACTGTGCAATAATAGTGAATAACTTGTCATGTTGATGAATTTGAGCTCTTGTTTGAATTCTTTGTCTTGTGCAATGACTATCTGTCTTTAGAGTCTACATGTGTCACAGTCAGAATGTCCTTGTGAGATGAGTTCTTCACTCTAACAGTTTTAAAGAACACTAAAGACCATTTACTAAATGAAGAATATATATGTGGATAATGCAAAAAGGCTTGTATATGTCCACCTAACACACAAATACAGTGGTTATAAAAGGTGTTCAACCCCTTAGCCTTTTTCACATGATGATGTGTTACAACATGGAACAATGATGAATTTAATTTAAATTTATGGCCACAAGTCAACAAAAAAAGTACTCAATAAAAAAATTTTTATCCGACCATTTGTCATAACTAGTTAGTAACAAAAAAAAATTAGTATTCAGATCTATTTACTAATCCTTGGATGGAGATAAGGTGGACGGCGATAAAGTACCAGCCAATCAGCTATTAACTGCCATGTCACAGGCTTTGTTTGAAAAATAACAGTTAGGAGCTGATTGGCTGGTACTTTATCTCTGCCCATATTACCTCCATCCAAGATTGAGTACATAGACCCCACAGTCCCCCACACCTCCCGCCGGGTTTAATACCGGGTAGAAGCATGTTTGGCAGCAAAAGCTTGGAGTCTATTTGTGTACAGTATTTAGCAGTTTTATGCATCACACTGGAATGTAAGCCCATTCTTCTTGGCAGAATTGTTCAAATTGAGTTTGGATGGTAATTACTGATGGACAACAATTTTTAAATATTGCCACAGCTGCTCATTTGTATTGGGATCTTGGCTTTGGCTTGGACACTACAAGACATGAATACTTGTATTGTTTAGATACCCCAGTATGATGTTTGCTGGATGTCGTGGGTATTGTCATTTGGAAGATTAATCTTAGCAGGGCCAAAACTAGGATTTTTGTCACCCAGGGCAAGGCAGTAATTTGGTGAACCCCCCACTCCCATGTCTCTGCAGTAGTCTGTGGCCCCCTCCGTGTCTCTACAGCAGTCTGTGCCCCCCACCACCTTCCCATATCACTGCAGCAGCCTGTGTCGCTCCCTCTATATCTCTGCAGAAGCAGCCTATCTTTGTGTTACCCCACCACCACTTACCTTGATCTTCTCCTTGTTCCTCCTTAAGGCAGCAGCAGGCTCTTCACACACTGGCCCTCATTCCGAGTTGTTCGTTCGTTATTTTCCTTCGCATCGGTGCAATTTTCCGCTAACTACGCATGCGCAATGTTCGCACTGCGGCTGCGCCAAGTAAATTTGCTAAGAAGTTTGGTATTTTACTCACGGCATTACGAGGTTTTTACTTCGTTCTGGTGATCGTAGTGTGATTGACAGGAAGTGGGTGTTTCTGGGCGGAAACTGGCCGTTTTATGGTAGTGTGTGAAAAAACGCTGCCATTTCTGGGAAAAACGCGGGAGTGGCTGGAGAAACGGGGGAGTGCCTGGGCGAACGCTGGGTGTGTTTGTGACGTCAAACCAGGAACGAAACTGACTGAACTGATCGCAGTGCCAGAGTAAGTCTGGAGCTACTCAGAAACTGCAAAGAAATTTCTATTCGCAATTTTGCGAATCTTTCGTTCGCAATTCTGCTAAGCTAAGATTCACTCCCAGAGGGCGGCGGCTTAGCGTGTGCACTGCTGCGAAAAGCGGCTAGCGAGCGAACAACTCGGAATGAGGGCCACTGTTCAATAAGTGTGCGTGACGTCATGATGTCATGCACGGAGTGCAGATAGGGGAAAAGAAAATATTATTTTACTGGATGATCAACGTCACCCTATGCCTACGCATGTCTTAGGGTAAACAGCAGCCAGGATTCGATGAGAGTTTGTTTCAGTAAGGGCTTGCCACCCTCCATTACAACCCATATTTAAGAATCATGCATGCTACCATCTTTTGTCATGTGAGACTCTTATTCCTATAGCGTTATCGTTGGCCTCTTGTTGATCTCCCCGACTACAGCTCTTCTCACCTGGACACTCAGTTTTGGAGGATAACCTGTACTATACAAATTCACAGCTGTTACATACAGTATTTTCTCCATTTTTGCATGATGGCTGAAACTGAGATTCGGGTATATTCAATGCTTTCTTAAAATTCTTGAATCCTTTTCCTAATTGGTACTTCTCAACAGACTTGCCCAGAGTCTGCTTAGAATGTTCTTTTGGCATAATTTTATAATCTAGTCATTGCTTGGAAATGCACCTGGGGGAGCTTGCAGGGTCTGGTGGATTTATGCTGCAGTCATGTGATACACTATTTATGTCTAGACGCTTGTAAAGGTGCATACACTCTTGCCGATAAAGTAAACTACGTCGACCATTTTCACCCGTTAACGACCCTCGCTGTTGGTCGTGCATGCAGCTCAATTTGGACTGTTGTCCAAAAGCTGCATGCACGGCCCGGCCGCAGCATGACATCACTGAGTGATATGGTCATCATATTGCTCAGTGTGTATTGCCTGCCGCTGAGCGCCCCGGCAGGGAAGGGAATACACTAGGCGACATCGCTAATAGAACACATCGCCTAGTGTGTACCCACCTTACCTTTATATGTAAATATAAATAAATATACATGAATAAAAATACTTGAATCTTCAAAAGATTATTGTAACCCAGTAGAAGATAGCCAGGTGTGTCCGTGAACACACCGAATGATTGAAAACAGCTGACTCAATTAAGGAAAACTGATTCCACAATGATCACACAAAACCAAGAACTTTGATACTGCACTGCTAACAACCAGATGCACATGATGGCAGACTAAGCACTTACAATCCATTTTTGTAGTTGATTTAAAATGTATAATTACTATAATGGGTTAAAACGTCAAGCAATTAATTGCAGTATAAAGAATATGCATGCATTAAAACAGATTTTGACAAAGTGGCCACTTGTATCTTTCTTATATAAGAAACATGAGTATCTAATAATTCCTTTGAGTTGTAGCTCGTATGTTTGTTGTATCCAGGGGTTAAAGTTAGCCGAAACGGGGCGGAACTGCATTCCATCAGTTCCACTTGGAGACGGAACACAGTTCCGCCTCTACTGGCTCACCTTACCCACTGTGTGCAGCCGCCGCTGCTGGAAGATGCCGGGCGCCCGCTGAGATTGTGTTACCAGCGGGCGCCCGGCTCTCTCTCCACAACGGCAGCCAGAGGCAGGAGCTCAGTACTGAGCTCCGGCTTCCGGCTCTTCACTGTGCGCTATGGGAGAGACGTCATGACGTCTCTCCCATAGTGTCGAGGAGTGGAGGACGGAATGACTGTGGCGGTCAGATGTGGGAGCGGGGCTGAGTGTGTATGGTGGTTTTAGTTTTGTTTTACCCTATGTGTAGCGGCGCATCTACTGGGGGGCATTACTACTAGGGGGCTTTACTACTGTGGGCAAACTACTGGGGGCATTACTACGGGGGGCTTTACTACTGGGGGCATTACTACTGGGGTGGGCTTTACTACTGGGGGGGCTTTACTACTGGGGGGCTTTACTACTGTGGGCAAACTACTGGGAGCATTACTACTGGGGGCATTACTACTGGGGGGTATTACTACTGAGGGGCATTACTACTGGGGGGCTTTACTACTGGGGGACTTTACTACTGGGAGCTTTACTACTGTGGGCAAGCTACTGGCGGGGCTTTACTACTAGGGGCAAACTACTGTGGGCAAACTACAAGGGGGCAAGCTACTGGGGGCATTACTAATGGGGGCTAACTACTGGGGGCAAACTACAGGAGGGCATTACTACTGGGGGTATAAAAAAGGGACATAACTACTTGAAGGCAAACTACAAGTTGGCTAAACTACTGGGAGCATAACTACAGGGGTTAAACTACTTGGGGGCATTACTACTAGGGGGCATTACTACTGGGGGCTAAACTACAAGGGGGCAAGCTACAAGGGGGCAAGCTACAAGGGGGCAAACTACATGGGGGCTAGCTACTGGGGGCATTACTAACAGTGGCTTACTACTGGGGGCATTACTAACAGGGGCTAACTACTGGGGGCATTACTAACAGGGGATAACTACTGGGGCAAACTACAGGAGGGCATTACTACTGGGAGCAAACTACAGGAGGGCATTACTACTGGGGGTATAACTACAAGGGCATTACTACTTGGGGGCATCACTACAAGTGGGCTAAACTACTGGGAGCATAACCACAGGGGTTAAACTACTTGGGGGCATTACTACTTGGAGACATTACTACTGGGGGCTAAACTGCAAGGGGGCAAGCTACAAGGGGGCAAACTACATGGGGGCTAGCTACTGGGGGCATTACTAATAGTGGCTTACTACTGGGGGCATTACTAACAGGGGCTAACTACTGGGGGCATTACTAACAGGGGCTAACTACTGGGGCAAACTACAGGAGGGCATTACTACTGGGGGAAAACTACAGGAGGGCATTACTACTGGGGGTATAACTACAGGGGGCTTACTACTTGGGGACATTACTACTGGGGGCTAAACTACAAGGAGGCAAGCTACAAGGGGGCAAACTACATGGGGACTAGCTACTGGGGGCATTACTAACAGTGGCTTACTACCAGTGCCGTAACTAGGCATTTTAGCGCTGTGTGCAAGAACTGACATTGGCGCCCCCCCCCCGTACAAGAGAGGCGCAGCGCGCGCCGTTGGCGCGCAAAAAAATATATAGGGGCGTGGCTTCACGGGAAGGGGCGTGGCAACAAAATAATAGCAATTCACACTACGGTGCACAGTAGTCTCCATTATTCAAATTACGCTGCACAGTAGCGCCACTACACCAGGTAGAGCCCCTTTTATACATTACAATAGACAGCGTCCCCCTTTTTACACATTGCGGCAGCCAGTCCCCCTTTTTACACATTGCGGCAGATGGGACCCCTTTTTACACATTGCGGCAGCCAGGTCCCTTTTTACACATTACGGCAGCCAGTCCCCCTTTTTACACATTGCAGCAGATGGGACCCCTTTTTACACATTGCAGGAGAGAGAGAGAGAGAGAGAGAGAGGGAGGGACATACTTACCTTCTCCCCGCTGACAGGCTCCTCGTGCAGCTCCCTCTCCATGCAGTGTGAAGTCAGTTGAGAAGGAGGAGGAGGGAGGGGGGAGCAGAGAGCCGCAGCAGCGCTATTTGATTGGTAGTAAGCGCTGCTGCAGCATCCCCCTCTCCTTCTGTATTGGCTGCCTGGCGCTGCTGTGGATGCTGGGATGCATCCACAGCAGCGCCAGGCAGCCAATACAGAAGGAGAGGGGGATGCTGCAGCAGCGCTTACTACCAATCAAATAGCGCTGCTGCGGCTCTCTGCTCCCCCTCCCTCCTCCTTCGCTGCCCGGCGCTCCTGTCTTCTCTCCTCCAGTGCGGCGCACGGCGCAGTCACAGAGGCGGCATGTAATGAGTCAATTTGACTCATTACATGCCGCTGGCCGTGCGCCCCCAGGGCAACTGCGCTGTGTGCCAAGCCCCCTTGGCACACACGTAGTTACGGCCCTGCTTACTACTGGGGGCATTACTAACAGGGGCTAACTACTGGGGGCATTACTAACAGGGGATAACTACTGGGGCAAACTACAGGAGGCCATTACTACTGGGGGCAAACTACAGGAGGGCATTACTACTGGGGGTATAACTACAGGGGTATTACTACTTGGGGGCATCACTACAGGGGTTAAACTACTGGGGGCAAACTACAGGAGGGCATTACTACTGGGGGAATAAGTACAGGGGTATTACTACTTGGGGACAAACTAAAGGGGGACTAAACTACTGGGGGCATTACTACTTGGCGGCATTACTACTGGGGGGAAACTAAAAGGGGGCATAACTACAGGGGCTGAACTACAAGGGGGCAAACTACAAGGGGGCAAACTACAAGGGGGGCATTATGACTGGGGGAATTACTACTGGGTGCTAAACTACAAGTGGGCCAACTACTGGGGTTAAACTACTGGGGGCACTACTAACAGGAAAACTACATGGGGCTAAATTATAGGGGCTAAACAACTGGGCCTAAACTACTGGGGTCATAACTGCAGGGGCATTACCTGCAGGGGCATTACCACTGGGGGCATAACTACTGGGGCTAAACGACTGGGGGCATTACTACAGGCAACATTACTACTGGGGGCAATACTACACAGAGGCATTATCATTAAGGGCATTACTACTGGGGGCACAACTAATGAGGGCATTGTAAAGGGGGCACTTCATAAGGGGCATCACTCCTGGGGACATAAGGGGCACTACTATTGCGGGCATTGCATAAGGGGCAAAACTACTATGGGCTCTATGTAAAGGGCATTACCACTGTGGGCACTACCAGTACAGTGGACATTGCATAAGGAGCACTACTACTGTGGGCATTGTATAAGGGGCGCTACTGCTGTGGGCATTATGTGTATTACGGGGTGCTACTACTGTGGGCATTATTACTATTGTGTGACCACACCCCTTTTTTGAGACCATGCCCTTTTTTGGGCACCTTGGGAAGGGGGGGGTGAGTTCCACCACCCTTTCTATGACCACTTTAAGCACTGGTTGTATCCAAATAAAAGAGGTAGAGTATTGACTGTACACATGGTGCGATTTTGACTATATCCAATTTTGCCTATACTAGAAACTAGATTGTACACTTTCTAGTCAAAATTGCCTTGCCTGCACAGTCTATTTTTTCTTGTGATACCAACCCACCAGGGGCGCGCATCGGTATCACAAGGTGTATATGCACGGTGCGATATACACTATTTTTACTTGCGATATTGACTATATAAAAAATGCAGGCATGGCTGGGCGTTCGCTGGGCGGGTGTATGACGTCAAATCCGGACAGGAATAGGCTGAAGTAATCACAAGCGCTGAGTAGGTTCAGAGCTACTCTGAAACTGCACAAACTGTTTTTTTAGAGCTCGGCTGCACAAGCGTTCGCACTTCTGCTAAGCTAAAATACACTCCCGAGTGGGCGGCGGCATAGCGTTTGCACGGCTGCTAAAAACTGCTAGCGAACTATCAACTCAGAATGACCCCCATGGTCCCTCATTCATCTTCAATTGCAGTTTTGTGATTTTAGCTTATTTTACTTATTTTAATATGAGAACTAAAAATGAACAAAAGTAAAACTAAATTTAAATCAGGATACTATATTTGCAAACACTGAATTTTTTTTACATTTTAAAAAAGCAACATAATACAGATCTGTAAATGACACAACAGAGAATGTAACTATTTTTTTTCTTAATTATGTCACACAAACTTTTGTCTGAGTTTTCTGAAATGTGGCATTGTATTCAATATAAAATAATAGTCCATTTATAGGGTTTAAACATTTTATGATAGTAATGTATAATGTCATGATTTCTGTTTGAATATGCCTTGAATAAAAATGGCAATTTAAAGATTAGATACTGCTTTTTAATATTTACAACACAAGCAGTGCGATAAAAAGCAATCACACATAACTACAAAAGCAAAACTGCATTACAGCTAATTTCTAATTAACGCAATCAGAATTCACTGCAGAGTTATATAGTAAGTGTACCAGTAAATTTTATGTTCCACTGGGGCTGCAAAATGATTTGCAAAGTTATGCAATTTTGGGGAATTTGTCTCATTCTGACTTCTGTAACCAATATACAGTATGTAATGGAACATGGAATGTCCACTCACGAGTGCAGATGCAATAAGTTGCGAGCTCACACTGTAGCCTTGCACAATTTGCATCTGTGCGCACTTCCAGGTATTATGGTAAGCAAATTGTTCATGTTTGCTCAGATAGTCCCCATCTGTTGCCATTTCTGCCAAATCAGTATTGTAGTAGTACAGAGAGTAGAGATGAGCGCCGGAAATTTTTCGGGTTTTGTGTTTTGGTTTTGGGTTCGGTTCCGCGGCCGTGTTTTGGGTTCGACCGCGTTTTGGCAAAACCTCACCGAATTTTTTTTGTCGGATTCGGGTGTGTTTTGGATTCGGGTGTTTTTTTCAAAAAACCCTAAAAAACAGCTTAAATCATAGAATTTGGGGGTCATTTTGATCCCAAAGTATTATTAACCTCAAAAACCATAATTTACACTCATTTTCAGTCTATTCTGAATACCTCACACCTCACAATATTATTTTTAGTCCTAAAATTTGCACCGAGGTCGCTGTGTGAGTAAGATAAGCGACCCTAGTGGCCGACACAAACACCGTGCCCATCTAGGAGTGGCACTGCAGTGTCACGCAGGATGGCCCTTCCAAAAAACCCTCCCCAAACAGCACATGACGCAAAGAAAAAAAGAGGCGCAATGAGGTAGCTGACTGTGTGAGTAAGATAAGCGACCCTAGTGGCCGACACAAACACCGTGCCCATCTAGGAGTGGCACTGCAGTGTCACGCAGGATGGCCCTTCCAAAAAACCCTCCCCAAACAGCACATGACGCAAAGAAAAAAAGAGGCGCAATGAGGTAGCTGACTGTGTGAGTAAGATAAGCGACCCTAGTGGCCGACACAAACACCGGGCCCATCTAGGAGTGGCACTGCAGTGTCACGCAGGATGGCCCTTCCAAAAAACCCTCCCCAAACAGCACATGACGCAAAGAAAAATAAAAGAAAAAAGAGGTGCAAGATGGAATTGTCCTTGGGCCCTCCCACCCACCCTTATGTTGTATAAACAGGACATGCACACTTTAACCAACCCATCATTTCAATGACAGGGTCTGACACACGACTGTGACTGATATGACGGGTTGGTTTGGACCCCCCCCAAAAAAGAAGCAATTAATCTCTCCTTGCACAAACTGGCTCTACAGAGGCAAGATGTCCACCTCATCATCATCCTCCGATATATCACCGTGTACATCCCCCTCCTCACAGATTATCAATTCGTCCCCACTGGAATCCACCATCTCAGCTCCCTGTGTACTTTGTGGAGGCAATTGCTGCTGGTCAATGTCTCCGCGGAGGAATTGATTATAATTCATTTTAATGAACATCATCTTCTCCACATTTTCTGGATGTAACCTCGTACGCCGATTGCTGACAAGGTGAGCGGCGGCACTAAACACTCTTTCGGAGTACACACTTGTGGGAGGGCAACTTAGGTAGAATAAAGCCAGTTTGTGCAAGGGCCTCCAAATTGCCTCTTTTTCCTGCCAGTATAAGTACGGACTGTGTGACGTGCCTACTTGGATGCGGTCACTCATATAATCCTCCACCATTCTTTCAATGTTGAGAGAATCATATGCAGTGACAGTAGACGACATGTCCGTAATCGTTGTCAGGTCCTTCAGTCCGGACCAGATGTCAGCATCAGCAGTCGCTCCAGACTGCCCTGCATCACCGCCAGCGGGTGGGCTCGGAATTCTGAGCCTTTTCCTCGCACCCCCAGTTGCGGGAGAATGTGAAGGAGGAGATGTTGACAGGTCGCGTTCCGCTTGACTTGACAATTTTCTCACCAGCAGGTCTTTCAACCCCAGCAGACTTGTGTCTGCCGGAAAGAGAGATCCAAGGTAGGCTTTAAATCTAGGATCGAGCATGGTGGACAAAATGTAGTGCTCTGATTTCAACAGATTGACCACCCGTGAATCCTTGTTAAGCGAATTAAGGGCTCCATCCACAAGTCCCACATGCCTAGCGGAATCGCTCCGTGTTAGCTCCTCCTTCAATGTCTCCAGCTTCTTCTGCAAAAGCCTGATGAGGGGAATGACCTGACTCAGGCTGGCAGTGTCTGAACTGACTTCACGTGTGGCAAGTTCAAAGGGCATCAGAACCTTGCACAACGTTGAAATCATTCTCCACTGCGCTTGAGACAGGTGCATTCCACCTCCTATATCGTGCTCAATTGTATAGGCTTGAATGGCCTTTTGCTGCTCCTCCAACCTCTGAAGCATATAGAGGGTTGAATTCCACCTCGTTACCACTTCTTGCTTCAGATGATGGCAGGGCAGGTTCAGTAGGTTTTGGTGGTGCTCCAGTCTTCTGTACGTGGTGCCTGTACGCCGAAAGTGTCCCGCAATTCTTCTGGCCACCGACAGCATCTCTTGCACGCCCCTGTCGTTTTTTAAAAAATTCTGCACCACCAAATTCAAGGTATGTGCAAAACATGGGACGTGCTGGAATTTGCCCATATTTAATGCACACACAATATTGCTGGCGTTGTCCGATGCCACAAATCCACAGGAGAGTCCAATTGGGGTAAGCCATTCCGCGATGATCTTCCTCAGTTGCCGTAAGAGGTTTTCAGCTGTGTGCGTATTCTGGAAACCGGTGATACAAAGCGTAGCCTGCCTAGGAAAGAGTTGGCGTTTGCGAGATGCTGTTACTGGTGCCGCCGCTGCTGTTCTTGCGGCGGGAGTCCATACATCTACCCAGTGGGCTGTCACAGTCATATAGTCCTGACCCTGCCCTGCTCCACTTGTCCACATGTCCGTGGTTAAGTGGACATTGGGTACAGCTGCATTTTTTAGGACACTGGTGACTCTTTTTCTGAGGCCTGTGTACATTTTCGGTATCGCCTGCCTAGAGAAATGGAACCTAGATGGTATTTGGTACCGGGGACACAGTACCTCCAACAAGTCTCTAGTTGGCTCTGCAGTAATGATGGATACCGGAACCACGTTTCTCACCACCCAGGATGCCAAGGCCTCAGTTATCCGCTTTGCTGTAGGATGACTGCTGTGATATTTCATCTTCCTCGCAAAGGACTGTTGGACAGTCAATTGCTTGGTGGAAGTAGTAAAAGTGGTCTTACGACTTCCCCTCTGGGATGACCATCGACTCCCAGCAGCAACAACAGCAGCGCCAGCAGCAGTAGGCGTTACACGCAAGGATGCATCGGAGGAATCCCAGGCAGGAGAGGACTCGTCAGAATTGCCAGTGACATGGCCTGCAGGACTATTGGCATTCCTGGGGAAGGAGGAAATTGACACTGAGGGAGTTGGTGGGGTGGTTTGCGTGAGCTTGGTTACAAGAGGAAGGGATTTACTGGTCAGTGGACTGCTTCCGCTGTCACCCAAAGTTTTTGAACTTGTCACTGACTTATTATGAATGCGCTGCAGGTGACGTATAAGGGAGGATGTTCCGAGGTGGTTAACGTCCTTACCCCTACTTATTACAGCTTGACAAAGGGAACACACGGCTTGACACCTGTTGTCCGCATTTCTGGTGAAATACTTCCACACCGAAGAGCTGATTTTTTTGGTATTTTCACCAGGCATGTCAACGGCCATATTCCTCCCACGGACAACAGGTGTCTCCCCGGGTGCCTGACTTAAACAAACCACCTCACCATCAGAATCCTCCTGGTCAATTTCCTCCCCAGCGCCAGCAACACCCATATCCTCCTCATCCTGGTGTACTTCAACACTGACATCTTCAATTTGACTATCAGGAACTGGACTGCGGGTGCTCCTTCCAGCACTTGCAGGGGGCGTGCAAATGGTGGAAGGCGCATGCTCTTCACGTCCAGTGTTGGGAAGGTCAGGCATCGCAACCGACACAATTGGACTCTCCTTGTGGATTTGGGATTTCGAAGAACGCACAGTTCTTTGCGGTGCTACTGCTTTTGCCAGCTTGAGTCTTTTCATTTTTCTAGCGAGAGGCTGAGTGCCTCCATCCTCATGTGAAGCTGAACCACTAGCCATGAACATAGGCCAGGGCCTCAGCCGTTCCTTGCCACTCCGTGTGGTAAATGGCATATTGGCAAGTTTACGCTTCTCCTCCGACAATTTTATTTTAGGTTTTGGAGTCCTTTTTTTACTGATATTTGGTGTTTTGGATTTGACATGCTCTGTACTATGACATTGGGCATCGGCCTTGGCAGACGACGTTGCTGGCATTTCATCGTCTCGGCCATGACTAGTGGCAGCAGCTTCAGCACGAGGTGGAAGTGGATCTTGATCTTTCCCTAATTTTGGAACCTCAACATTTTTGTTCTCCATATTTTAATAGGCACAACTAAAAGGCACCTCAGGTAAACAATGGAGATGGATGGATACTAGTATACAATTATGGATGGACTGCCGAGTGCCGACACAGAGGTAGCTACAGCCGTGGACTATTGTACTGTACTGTGTCTGCTGCTAATATAGACTGGATGATAATGAGATGTAGTATGTATGTATAAAGAAGAAAGAAAAAAAAACCACGGGTAGGTGGTATACAATTATGGACGGACTGCCGAGTGCCGACACAGAGGTAGCTACAGCCGTGGACTACCGTACTGTGTCTGCTGCTAATATAGACTGGTTGATAATGAGATGTAGTATGTATGTATAAAGAAGAAAGAAAAAAAAACCACGGGTAGGTGGTATACAATTATGGATGGACTGCCGAGTGCCGACACAGAGGTAGCTACAGCCGTGGACTACCGTACTGTACTGTGTCTGCTGCTAATATAGACTGGATGATAATGAGATGTAGTATGTATAAAGAAGAAAGAAAAAAAAAACCACGGGTAGGTGGTATACAATTATGGATGGACTGCCGAGTGCCGACACAGAGGTAGCTACAGCCGTGAACTACCGTACTGTGTCTGCTGCTAATATAGACTGGTTGATAAAGAGATGTAGTATGTATGTATAAAGAAGAAAGAAAAAAAACCACGGGTAGGTGGTATACAATTATGGACGGACTGCCGAGTGCCGACACAGAGGTAGCTACAGCCGTGGACTACCGTACTGTACTGTGTCTGCTGCTAATATAGACTGGATGATAATGAGATGTAGTATGTATGTATAAAGAAGAAAGAAAAAAAAAACACGGGTAGGTGGTATACAATTATGGATGGACTGCCGAGTGCCGACACAGAGGTAGCTACAGCCGTGGACTACCGTACTGTACTGTGTCTGCTGCTAATATAGACTGGATGATAATGAGATGTAGTATGTATGTATAAAGAAGAAAGGAAAAAAAACCACGGGTAGGTGGTATACAATTATGGATGGACTGCCGAGTGCCGACACAGAGGTAGCTACAGCCGTGGACTACCGTACTGTGTCTGCTGCTAATATAGACTGGTTGATAAAGAGATGTAGTATGTATGTATAAAGAAGAAAGAAAAAAAAACCACAGGTAGGTGGTATACAATTATGGACGGACTGCCGAGTGCCGACACAGAGGTAGCTACAGCCGTGGACTACCGTACTGTGTCTGCTGCTAATATAGACTGGTTGATAAAGAGATGTAGTATGTATGTATAAAGAAGAAAGAAAAAAAAACCACGGGTAGGTGGTATACAATTATGGATGGACTGCCGAGTGCCGACACAGAGGTAGCTACAGCCGTGGACTACCGTACTGTGTCTGCTGCTAATATAGACTGGTTGATAAAGAGATGTAGTATGTATGTATAAAGAAGAAAGAAAAAAAAACCACGGGTAGGTGGTATACAATTATGGATGGACTGCCGAGTGCCGACACAGAGGTAGCTACAGCCGTGGACTACCGTACTGTACTGTGTCTGCTGCTAATATAGACTGGATGATAATGAGATGTAGTATGTATAAAGAAGAAAGAAAAAAAAACCACGGGTAGGTGGTATACAATTATGGATGGACTGCCGAGTGCCGACACAGAGGTAGCTACAGCCGTGGACTACCGTACTGTGTCTGCTGCTAATATAGACTGGTTGATAATGAGATGTAGTATGTATAAAGAAGAAAGAAAAAAAAACCACGGGTAGGTGGTATACAATTATGGACGGACTGCCGAGTGCCGACACAGAGGTAGCTACAGCCGTGGACTACCGTACTGTACTGTGTCTGCTGCTAATATAGACTGGATGATAATGAGATGTAGTATGTATAAAGAAGAAAGAAAAAAAAAACCACGGGTAGGTGGTATACAATTATGGATGGACTGCCGAGTGCCGACACAGAGGTAGCTACAGCCGTGAACTACCGTACTGTGTCTGCTGCGACTGGATGATAAATAATGATATAAAAAATATATATATATCACTACTGCAGCCGGACAGGTATATATTATATAATGACGGACCTGCTGGACACTGTCTGTCAGCAGAATGAGTTTTTTATTTTATAGAATAAAAAAACACCACACAAGTCACACGACGTGTGTTTAACTTTTACAGGCAGACATTCACAATACAATATAGTATACTATATACTGGTGGTCAGGTCACTGGTCAGTCACACTGGCAGTGGCACTCCTGCAGAAAAAAAGTGTGCACTGTTTAATTTTAATATGTACTCCTGGCTCCTGCTATAACCTAACTGCTCCCCAGTCTCCCCCACAATTAAGCTGTGTGAGCACAGTCAGATATTATACATAGATGATGCAGCAGCACACTGGGCTGAGCACAGATATGGTATGTGACTGAGTCACTGTGTATCGTTTTTTCAGGCAGAGAACGGATTATATTAAATAATATAAAACTGCACTGGTGGTCACTGGTCAGTCACTAGTATAACTAACTAATACTATCAGCAACATTCTGCACTCTCTGTCTGAGTACTTCTCCTAAGCTCCAGTAAATGAAGTGTCACTGTCTCACTCTGTCACTAGTATAACTAACTAATACTATCAGCAAAATTCTGCACTCTCTGTCTGAGTACTCCTCCTAAGCTCCAGTAAATGAAGTGTCACTGTCTCACTCTCATTCTCCTATCTATTTCTTCTCTAAACGGAGAGGACGCCAGCCACGTCCTCTCACTATCAATCTCAATGCACGTGTAAAATGGCGGCGACGCGCGGCTCCTTATATAGAATCCGAGTCTCGCGATAGAATCCGAGCCTCGCGAGAATCCGACAGCGTCATGATGACGTTCGGGCGCGCTCGGGTTAACCGAGCAAGGCGGGAAGATCCGAGTCGCTCGGATCCGTGTAAAAAAAGCTGAAGTTCGGGCGGGTTCGGATTCCGAGGAACCGAACCCGCTCATCACTAACAAAGAGCAGAGCAGCCATTGGCTATGGCTTGAACCTACTTAAAGCAAGGCAAGGAAAGTGACAAAAATGAAGACAAATCTGAAAGTTTGGAGACCAAAGCACCCAAACTACTGTAATGACCTAAGATCCAAAGGCCTGTTTGATGTGGAACCCACTAGCAAATGGCCTTGACGGCTAATCTGGGTGGCTAATCTAATATGAAACCTCAAGTTTTGGGCTAGCCCTAGGGAAGCCCTAGGTGGCAGGCAGTTTAGGGCAAAATAAGGCTTCAATCCAAGGTATGGAGCAGACAGCAGATATGCAAAATAACAAGGCAAAAAATCAGGTTTACAAACATCCATGAATAAGCCAAATAAGTACAGTCCGTAGTAATTCAGCAGCTGGCATTCAGACAACTTAGGTAAAGAACCTGTAGCACAGGCAATGTCTGACAGAAACAAAGGGATTTATCAATGTGCTCTTGATTGTGTAGGGCAGTGGTTCTAGTGCAACCAGGTTATGGGAAACATAAACCATAAATAGGTTGATGCTGATATGAGCACGTGCCAGGACCCTTAACCCAGGAACCAGAAAACAACATTAAAGACCAGCCATTAATGTTGTTTTCTAGTTACTGGGTTAAGGGTCCTGTTTCTGGTCCTGTCTTGTCCTGTTCCAGTTCCAAACTACATGCCAATACTACCTGCGTGACCTCTGGACGTTAATTGTTTCCTGCCTGGACTGCTGCCTCTGTGCAATGGAATCCTAGTTGTATCTCTGGATGCAGAAAACAGAATCATGAGGGATTTTCTCACATATGCAGTAGTAAACAGATTTGCCAAATTTACATGAACTTTGGTATTGGTTGCATCTCAGAATCAGTCCCAATACCTACTATATCATCTTGTGACACCTGTGGCCCCTACAGGCTGGTACGGAGGATTGCATATATTGAGAGAGAGACAAAGTATACCACCAGGAGAGAACGTGAATAGAAGCACATTTCTTAATAAACGATTTGGTGAATGGAGACTTCCTACAACAGATTTGGGACTTTCAGGTGTACTAAGAGACTTGTCAGGTATAAATATCCTTATATCACAGAGGAAGCGCGCATCTGCAAATTGTATAATTATTAGTGATGAGCGGGTTCGGTTTCTCGGAAACCGAACCCCCCCGAACTTCAGCCTTTTTACATGGGTCCGAGCCATGCTCGGACTCTCCCGTGTGGCTCGGGTAAACCGAGCGCGCCCGAACGTCATCATCCCGCTGTCGGATTCTCGCGAGACTCGGATTCTATATAAGCAGCCGCGCGTCGCCGCCATTTTCACACGTGCATTGAGATTGATAGGGAGAGGACGTGGCTGGCGTCCTCTCCGTTATAGTAGAAAAGACACAGAGTGACTAAGTGTTATAATTGTGGGGAGGATTGGGGACGAGGAGCAGCTGTTAGGGAGTACAGTGCAGGGTTTTGATTATAATAGTAGTGACCACCAGTTTAATCCGTTGGTTCTCTGCCTGAAAAAAACGCTCCACCATATCTGTGCTCAGTGTGCTGCACTGCTGCATGATATATCTGTGCTGAGTGCACTGCTCACACTGCCTAATTGTGGAGACTGGGGAGCAGTTATAGCAGGAGTACAGTGCACAGTTTTGCTGACAGTGACCACCAGTCCAGTATACGTTTGTCTGCCTGAAAAACACTCCTGTGGTGGCTTTTTTTTCTTCATACTAGTTTAGCAGTCTGCTGACAGTGTCCACCAGGTCCGTTATTATTATACAGTATATATATATAGCAGTACGGTAGGCCACGGCTGTACCTACTTCTGTGTCGTCAGACTCGTCGTCCATAAGTAATATAATACTATACTAGCCATCCATCTACATTGTATACCTGTGGTGGCTTTTTTTTTCTTCATACTAGTTTAGCAGTCTGCTGACAGTGTCCACCAGGTCCGTTATTATTATACAGTATATATATATATATAGCAGTACGGTAGGCCACGGCTGTACCTACCTCTGTGTTGTCACGTCAGTGCACTCGTCGTCCATAAGTAATATAATAATACTATACTATCCATCCATCTACATTGTATACCTGTGGTGGCTTTTTTTTTCTTCATATTAGTTTAGCAGTCTGCTGACAGTGTCCACCAGGTCCGTTATTATTATACATTATATATATATATATATATATATAGCAGTACGGTAGGCCACGGCTGTACCTACCTCTGTGTCGTCAGTGCACTCGTCGTCCATAAGTAATATAATAATACTATACTATCCATCCATCTACATTGTATACCTGTGGTGGCTTTTTTTTTCTTCATACTAGTTTAGCAGTCTGCTGACAGTGTCCACCAGGTCCGTTATTATTATACATTATATATATATATAGCAGTACGGTAGGCCACGGCTGTACCTACCTCTGTGTCGTCAGTGCACTCGTCGTCCATAAGTAATATAATACTATACTATCCATCCATCTACATTGTATACCTGTGGTGGCTTTTTTTTTCTTCATACTAGTTTAGCAGTCTGCTGACAGTGTCCACCAGGTCCGTTATTATTATACATTATATATATATATAGCAGTACGGTAGCCACGGCTGTACCTACTTCTGTGTCGTCAGTGCACTCGTCGTCCATAAGTAATATAATACTATACTATCCATCCATCTACATTGTATACCTGTGGTGGCTTTTTTTTTCTTCATACTAGTTTAGCAGTCTGCTGACAGTGTCCACCAGGTCCGTTATTATTATACATTATATATATATATAGCAGTATGGTAGGCCACGGCTGTACCTACCTCTGTGTCGTCAGTGCACTCGTCGTCCATAAGTAATATAATAATACTATACTATCCATCCATCTACATTGTATACCTGTGGTGGCTTTTTTTTTCTTCATACTAGTTTAGCAGTCTGCTGACAGTGTCCACCAGGTCCGTTATTATTATACAGTATATATATATATATATATAGCAGTACGGTAGGCCACGGCTGTACCTACCTCTGTGTCGTCAGTGCACTCGTCGTCCATAAGTAATATAATAATACTATACTATCCATCCATCTACATTGTATACCTGTGGTGGTTTTTAGTTGTGCGCATTAAAATATGGAGAACAAAAATGTGGAGGTTAAAAAAATAGGGAAAGATCAAGATCCACTTCCACCTCGTGCTGAAGCTGCTGCCACTAGTCATGACCGAGACGATGAAATGCCATCAACGTCGTCTGCCAAGGCCGATGCCCAATGTCATAGTACAGAGCATGTAAAATCCAAAAAACAAAAGTTCAGTAAAATGACCCAAAAATCAAAATTAAAAGCGTCTGAGGAGAAGCGTAAACTTGCCAATATGCCATTTACGACACAGAGTGGAAAGGAACGGCTGAGGCCCTGGCCTATGTTCATGGCTAGTGGTTCAGCTTCACATGAGGATGGAAGCACTCATCCTCTCGCTAGAAAAATGAAAAGACTTAATTCAATATATATAATATATAAGATTCAATTTCTCCGTGGAGACATTCACCAGCAGCAATTGCCTCCAGAAAGTGCACGGGGACCTGAGATGGTGGATTCAAGTGGGGACGAATTAATAATCTGTGAGGAGGGGGCTGTACACAGTGAAAGGGGTGATGAATCGGACGATGATGATGAGGTGGACATCTTGCCTCTGTAGAGCCAGTTTGTGCAAGGAGAGATTGATTGCTTCTTTTTTGGTGGGTGCCCAAACCAACCAGTCATTTCAGTCACAGTCGTGTGGCAGACCCTGTCGCTGAAATGATGGGTTCGTTAAAGTGTGCATGTCCTGTTTATACAACATAAGGGTGGGTGGGAGGGCCCAAGGACAATTCCATCTTGCACCTCTTTTTTCTTTCATTTTTTTATGCGTCATGTGCTGTTTGGGGAGTATTTTTTGGAAGGGCCATCCTGCGTGACACTGCAGTGCCACTCCTAGATGGGCCAGGTGTTTGTGTCGGCCACTAGGGTCACTTATCTTAGTCACACAGCTACCTCATTGCACCTCTTTTTTTCTTTGCGTCATGTGCTGTTTGGGGAGTATTTTTTGGAAGGGCCATCCTGCGTGACACTGCAGTGCCACTCCTAGATGGGCCAGGTGTTTGTGTCGGCCACTAGGGTCGCTTATCTTAGTCACACAGCTACCTCATTGCACCTCTTTTTTTCTTTGCGTCATGTGCTGTTTGGGGAGTATTTTTTGGAAGGGCCATCCTGCGTGACACTGCAGTGCCACTCCTAGATGGGCCAGGTGTTTGTGTCGGCCACTTGGGTCGCTTATCTTAGTCACACAGCTACCTCATTGTGCCTCTTTTTTTCTTTGCGGCATGTGCTGTTTGGGGAGTATTTTTTTGAAGGGCCATCCTGCGTGACACTGCAGTGCCACTCCTAGATGGGCCAGGTGTTTGTGTCGGCCACTTGGGTCGCTTATCTTAGTCACACAGCTACCTCATTGCGCCTCTTTTTTTCTTTGCGTCATGTGCTGTTTGGGGAGTATTTTTTGGAAGGGCCATCCTGCGTGACACTGCAGTGCCACTCCTAGATGGGCCAGGTGTTTGTGTCGGCCTCTTGGGTCGCTTATCTTAGTCATCCAGCGACCTTGGTGCAAATTTTAGGACTAAAAATAATATTGTGAGGTGTTGAGAATAGACTGAAAATGAGTGTAAATTATGGTTATTGAGGTTAATAATACCATGGGATCAAAATGACCCCCAAATTCTATGATTTAAGCTGTTTTTTAGGGTTTTTTGAAAAAAACACCCGAATCCAAAACACACCCGAATCCGACAAAAAAAATTCGGTGAGGTTTTGCCAAAACGCGTTCGAACCCAAAACACGGCCGTGGAACCGAACTTAAAACCAAAACACAAAACCCGAAAAATTTCCGGTGCACATCACTAATAATTATACATAAATGCAGGTGTCAATAGGACTTTATTACAAATACTGTATGTGCCTAATTGATGGCTGTTTTGTCTAGAGATGAGTGGGTTCGGTTCTCCGAGATCCGAACCCCCCCGAACTTCACCTATTTTACACGGTCCCGAGGCATCCTCTGATCTTCCCGCCTTGCTCGGTTAACCCGAACGCGCCCGAACGTCATCATCCCGCTGTCGGATTCTCGCGAGATTCGTATTCTATATAAAGAGCCACGCATCGCCGCCATTTTCACTCGTGCATTGGAGATTGAACGGAGAGGACGTGGCTGCGTTCTCTCCCTGAAAAGCTCCGTAATCTGTGTTCAGTGTGCTGCAAATATCTGTGCTCAGTGTGCTGCAAATATCTGTGCTCAGTGTGCTGAAAATATCTACGTTCTCTGCCTGAAAACGCTCTATATCTGTGCTCAGTGTGCTGCAAATATCTGTGCTCAGTGTGCTTTATTGTGGGGACTGGGGACCACCAGTATATATAGTAGTACAGTACAGTAGGCCATTGCTGTATCTTGCAGCTCTGTGTCACTGAAAGTGTCCATTCCATATCTGTGCTGCATTTTTGTGAGCAGTATATATAGTATTACAGTGCAGCATTTTGGTGACCAACAGTATATAGTTGTACAGTAGGCCATTGCTGTATCTTGCAGCTCTGTGTCACTGCAAGTATCCATTCCATATCTGTGCTGCATTTTTGTGAGCAGTATATATAGTATTACAGTGCAGCATTTTGGTGACCAACAGTGTATAGTTGTACAGTAGGCCATTGCTGTATCTTGCAGCTCTGTGTCACTGCAAGTATCCATTCCATGTCTGTGCTGCATTTTTGTGAGCAGTATATATAGTATTACAGTGCAGCATTTTGGTGACCAACAGTATATAGTTGTACAGTAGGCCATTGCTGTATCTTGCAGCTCTGTGTCACTGCAAGTATCCATTCCATATCTGTGCTGCATTTTTGTCAGCAGTATATATAGTATTACAGTGCAGCATTTTGGTGACCAACAGTATATAGTTGTACAGTAGGCCATTCCTGTATCTTGCAGCTCTGTGTCACTGCAAGTATCCATTCCATATCTGTGCTGCATTTTTGTGAGCAGTATATATAGTAGTACAGTGCAGCATTGTGGTGACCACCAGTATATAGTAGTACAGTACAGTAGGCCATAGCGTTATCTTGCTGCACCGTGTCACTTCTAGTATCCTGATCAGTGCTTAATATCTGTGCTCAGTGTCAATGCTGCACTGTGGTGACCAGTATACTACAGTACAATAGTCCAGTGCTGTTCTCGCTGCTCAGTGTCAGTTCTCCGTAGTATCATCAGTGATCAGTATAATCAGTGCTCAGTAAAATTAGTGCTCGGTAAAATCAGTGATCAGTATAATCAGTGCTCAGTATAATCAGTGCTCAGTAAAATCAGTGCTCAGTATAATCAGTTCTCAATATAATCAGTGCGCTGTTAGACGTGCGCCCGTTTTCCGCCATTAGTGCATTGGGATTTAGACAATTGATGAAGTTATTGTGTCCCCGGTACAAAATCCCATCTAGATTCCACTTCACTAGGCAGGCGATAGCGAGATTTTACCAATTAATATCAGTGATTTATAATTATTAATTACAGTGATCTTGCCAAATAATTCCAGTGATTTTGTCATTTTCTTCCAGTGATTTGAACCAATAATACCACTGATTAGAACGAATAATTCCTGTGTTATTGAGGTGTTTGTGACGCTTAGCTTAGCCGTCCAGCGACCACAGTGCACCTCTTTTTCTCTTGACTTTGCATCATGTGCTGTTTGGGGACTATTTTTTAAGTGCCATCCTGTCTGACACTTCCGTATATGTCCAGTGGTACTGCCATTTGATATAATTCCCGACATTACTGCCATTTAATTCCAGTGATTTTGTCATTTTCTTCCAGTGATTTGGACCAATAATACCATTGATTAGAACAAATAATTCCTGTGTTATTGAGGTGTTTGTGTCGCTTAGCTTAGCCATCCAGCGACCACAATGCACCTCTTTTTTCTCTTTTCTTTGCATCATGTGCTGTTTGGGGACTATTTCTTAAGTGCCATCCTGTCTGACACTGTAGTGCCACTCCTAGATAGGCCAGGTGTTTGTGCAGCCCACTTGGGTCGCTTAGCTTAGTCATCCAGCGACCTCGGTGCAAATTTTAGGACTAAAAATAATATTGTGAGGTGTGAGGTGTTAAGAATAGACTGGAAATGAGTGGAAATTATGGTTTTTGAGGTTAATAATACTATAGGATCAAAATTACCACCAAATTCTATTATTTAAGCTGTTTTTGAGGGTTTTTTGGAAAAAAAACACCCGAATCCAAAACACACCTGAATCCGACAAAAAAATTTCAGGGAGGTTTTGCCAAAACGCGTCCGAATCCAAAACACGGCCGCTGAACCGAATCCAAAACCAAAACACAAAACCCGGAAAATTTCCGGTGCACATCTCTAGTTTTGTCTTTCTGCATTAAAGTGAACAGCCCCAAACTTGGAGACCAGTAGTCAGTAATTATTAGTGATCTGCACCGGAAATTTTTCGGGTTTTGTGTTTTGGTTTTGGGTTCGGTTCCGCGTCCGTGTTTTGGGTTCGAACGCGTTTTGGCAAAAACTCACCGATTTTTTTTTGTCGGATTCGGGTGTGTTTTGGATTCGGGTGTTTTTAAAAAAAAAAAAAACTAAAAAAACAGCTTAAATTATAGAATTTGGGGGTCATTTTGATCCCATAGTATTATTAACCTCAATAACCATAATTTACACTCATTTTCAGTCTATTCTGAACACCTCACACCTCACAATATTATTTTTAGTCCTAAAATTTGCACCGAGGTCGCTGGATGGCTAAGCTAAGCGACACAAGTGGCCGACACAAACACCTGGCCCATCTAGGAGTGGCACTGCAGTGTCAGGCAGGATGGCACTTCCAAAAAATTGTCCCCAAACAGCACATGATGCAAAGAAAAAAAGAGGCACACCAAGGTCGCTGTGTGACTAAGCTAAGCGACCCTAGTGGCCGACACAAACACCTGGCCCATCTAGGAGTGGCACTGCAGTGTCACGCAGGATGGCCCTTCAAAAAAATACTCCCCAAACAGCACATGACGCACAGAAAAAAAGAGGTGCAATGATGTAGCTGTGTGACTAAGCTAAGCGACCCTAGTGGCCGACACAAACACCTGGCCCATCTAGGAGTGGCACTGCAGTGTCACGCAGGATGGCCCTTCAAAAAAATACTCCCCAAACAGCACATGACGCAAAGAAAAAAAGAGGTGCAATGAGGTAGCTGTGTGACTAAGCTAAGCGACCCTAGTGGCCGACACAAACACCTGGTCCATCTAGGAGTGGCACTGCAGTGTCACGCAGTATGGCCCTTCAAAAAAATACTCACCAAACAGCACATGACGCAAAGAAAAAAAGAGGCGCAATGAGGTAGCTGTGTGACTAAGCTAAGCGACCCTAGTGGCCGACACAAACACCTGGCCCATCTAGGAGTGGCACTGCAGTGTCACGCAGGATGGCCCTTCAAAAAAATACTCCCCAAACAGCACATGACGCAAAGAAAAAAAGAGGCGCAGTGAGGTAGCTGTGTGACTAAGCTAAGCGACCCTAGTGGCCGACACAAACACCTGGCCCATCTAGGAGTGGCACTGCAGTGTCACGCAGGATGGTCCTTCAAAAAAATAATCCCCAAACAGCACATGACGCAAAGAAAAAAAGAGGTGCAATGAGGTAGCTGTGTGACTAAGCTCAGCGACCCAAGTGGCCAACACAAACACCTGGCCCATCTAGGAGTGGCACTGCAGTGTCACGCAGGATGGCCCTTCAAAAAAATACTCACCAAACAGCACATGACGCAAAGAAAAAAAGAGGCGCAATGAGGTAGCTGTGTGACTAAGCTAAGCGACCCTAGTGGCCGACACAAACACCTGGCCCATCTAGGAGTGGCACTGCAGTGTCAGGCAGGATGGCCCTTCAAAAAAATACTCCCCAAACAGCACATGACGCAAAGAAAAAAAGAGGCGCAATGAGGTAGCTGTGTGACTAAGCTCAGCGACCCTAGTGGCCGACACAAACACCTGGCCCATCTAGGAGTGGCACTTTAGTGTCACGCAGGATGGCCCTTCAAAAAAATACTCCCCAAACAGCACATGACGCAAAGAAAAATGAAAGAAAAAAGAGGTGCAAGATGGAATTGTCCTTGGGCCCTCCCACCCACCCTTATGTTGTATAAACAGGACATGCACACTTTAACGAACCCATCATTTCAGCGACAGGGTCTGCCACACGACTGTGACTGAAATGACTGGTTGGTTTGGGCCCCCACCAAAAAAGAAGCAATCAATCTCTCCTTGCACAAACTGGCTCTACAGAGGCAAGATGTCCACCTCATCATCATCGTCCGATTCATCACCCCTTTCACTGTGTACATCCCCCTCCTCACAGATTATTAATTCTTCCCCACTGCTGAAATCCACCATCTCAGGTCCCCGTGCACTTTCTGGAGGCACTTGCTGCTGGTGAATGTCTCCACGGAGGAATTGATTATAATTCATTTTAATGAACATCATCTTCTCCACATTTTTTGGAAGTAACCTCGTACGCCGATTGCTGACAAGGTGAGCGGCTGCACTAAACACTCTTTCGGAGTACACACTGGAGGGAGGGCAACTTAGGTAGAATAAAGCCAGTTCTGCAAGCGCCTCCAAATTGCCTCTTTTTCCTGCCAGTATACGTACGGACTGTCTGACGTGCCTACTTGGATGCGGTCACTCATATAATCCTCCACCATTCTTTCAATGGTGACAGAATCATATGCAGTGACAGTAGACGACATGTCAGTAATCGTTGGCAGGTCCTTCAGTCCGGACCAGATGTCAGCACTCGCTCCAGACTGCCCTGCATCACCGCCAGCGGGTGGGCTCGGAATTCTTAGCCTTTTCCTCGCACCCCCAGTTGCGGGAGAATGTGAAGGAGGAGCTGTTGACGGGTCACGTTCCGCTTGACTTGACAATTTTCTCACCAGCAGGTCTTTGAACCCCTGCAGACTTGTGTCTGCCGGAAAGAGAGATACAACGTAGGTTTTAAATCTAGGATCGAGCACGGTGGCCAAAATGTAGTGCTCTGATTTCAACAGATTGACCACCCGTGAATCCTGGTTAAGCGAATGAAGGGCTCCATCCACAAGTCCCACATGCCTAGCGTAATCGCTCTGTTTTAGCTCCTCCTTCAATGTCTCCAGCTTCTTCTGCAAAAGCCTGATGAGGGGAATGACCTGACTCAGGCTGGCAGTGTCTGAACTGACTTCACGTGTGGCAAGTTCAAAGGGCATCAGAACCTTGCACAACGTTGAAATCATTCTCCACTGCACTTGAGACAGGTGCATTCCACCTACTATATCGTGCTCAATTGTATAGGCTTGAATGGCCTTTTGCTGCTCCTCCAACCTCTGAAGCATATAGAGGGTTGAATTCCACCTCGTTACCACTTCTTGCTTCAGATGATGGCAGGGCAGGTTCAGTAGTTTTTGGTGGTGCTCCAGTTTTCTGTACGTGGTGCCTGTACGCCGAAAGTGGCCCGCAATTCTTCTGGCCACCGACAGCATCTCTTGCACGCCCCTGTCGTTTTTTAAATAATTCTGCACCACCAAATTCAAGGTATGTGCAAAACATGGGACGTGCTGGAATTTGCCCAGATTTAATGCACGCACAATATTGCTGGCGTTGTCCGATGCCACAAATCCCCAGGAGAGTCCAATTGGGGTAAGCCATTCTGCGATGATCTTCCTCAGTTGCCGTAAGAGATTTTCAGCTGTGTGCGTATTCTGGAAAGCGGTGATACAAAGCGTAGCCTGCCTAGGAACGAGTTGGCGTTTGCGAGATGCTGCTACTGGTGCCGCCGCTGCTGTTCTTGCAGCGGGAGGCAATACATCTACCCAGTGGGCTGTCACAGTCATGTAGTCCTGAGTCTGCCCTGCTCCACTTGTCCACATGTCCGTGGTTAAGTGGACATTGGGTACAACTGCATTTATTAGGACACTGGTGACTCTTTTCTGAGGTCTGTGTACATTTTTGGTATCGCCTGCCTAGAGAAATGGAACCTAGATGGTATTTGGTACCGGGGACACAGTACCTCAATCAAGTCTATAGTTGGCTCTGAAGTAACGATGGATACCGGAACCACGTTTCTCACCGCCCAGGCTGCCAAGGCCTCAGTTATCCGCTTTGCAGCAGGATGACTGCTGTGATATTTCATCTTCCTCGCAAAGGACTGTTGGACAGTCAGTTGCTTACTGGAAGTAGTACAAGTGGTCTTCCGACTTCCCCTCTGGGATGACCATCGACTCCCAGCAGCAACAACAGCAGCGCCAGCAGCAGTAGGCGTTACACTCAAGGATGCATCGGAGGAATCCCAGGCAGGAGAGGACTCGTCAGACTTGCCAGTGACATGGCCTGCAGGACTATTGGCTTTCCTGGGTAAGGAGGAAATTGACACTGAGGGAGTTGGTGGTGTGGTTTGCGTGAGCTTGGTTACAAGAGGAAGGGATTTACTGGTCAGTGGACTGCTTCCGCTGTCGCCCAAAGTTTTTGAACTTGTCACTGACTTATGATGAATGCGCTGCAGGTGACGTATAAGGGAGGATGTTCCGAGGTGGTTAACGTCCTTACCCCTACTTATTACAGCTTGACAAAGGCAACACACGGCTTGACACCTGTTGTCCGCATTTGTGTTGAAATAATTCCACACCGAAGAGCAGATTTTTTTTGTATTTTGACCAGGCATGTCAATGGCCATATTCCTCCCACGGACAACAGGTGTCTCCCCGGGTGCCTGACTTAAACAAACCACCTCACCATCAGAATCCTCCTTGTCAATTTCCTCCCCAGCGCCAGCAACACCCATATCCTCATCCTGGTGTACTTCAACACTGACATCTTCAATTTGACTATCAGGAACTGGACTGCGGGTGCTCCTTCCAGCACTTGCAGGGGGCGTGCAAATGGTGGAAGGCGCAAGCTCTTCCCGTCCAGTGTTGGGAAGGTCAGGCATCGCAACCGACACAATTGGACTCTCCTTGGGGATTTGTGATTTCGAAGAACGCACAGTTCTTTGCTGTGCTTTTGCCAGCTTAAGTCTTTTCATTTTTCTAGCAAGAGGCTGAGTGCTTCCATCCTCATGTGAAGCTGAACCACTAGCCATGAACATAGGCCAGGGCCTCAGCCGTTCCTTGCCACTCCGTGTCGTAAATGGCATATTGGCAAGTTTACGCTTCTCCTCAGACGCTTTTAATTTTGATTTTTGGGTCATTTTTTTACTGATCTTTTGTGTTTTGGATTTTACATGCTCTGTACTATGACATTGGGCATCGGCCTTGGCAGACGACGTTGATGGCATTTCATCGTCTCGGCCATGACTAGTGGCAGCAGCTTCAGCACGAGGTGGAAGTCGATCTTGATCTTTCCCTATTTTTTTAACCTCCACATTTTTGTTCTCCATATTTTAATGCGCACAACTAAAAGCCACCACAGGTATACAATGTAGATGGATGGATAGTATAGTATTATATTACTTATGGAGGACGAGTGCACTGACGACACAGAGGTAGGTACAGCTGTGGCCTACCGTACTGCTATATATATATATAATATACTGTATAATAATAACGGACCTGGTGGACACTGTCAGCAGACTGCTAAACTAGTATGAAGAAAAAAAAGCCACCACAGGTATACAATGTAGATGGATGGATAGTATAGTATTATATTACTTATGGAGGACGAGTGCACTGACGACACAGAGGTAGGTACAGCCGTGGCATACCGTACTGCTATATATATATATAATATACTGTATAATAATAACGGACCTTGTGGACACTGTCAGCAGACTGCTAAACTAGTATGAAGAAAAAAAAAGCCACCACAGGTATACAATGTAGATGGATGGATAGTATAGTATTATATTACTTATGGACGACGAGTGCACTGACGACACAGAGGTAGGTACAGCCGTGGCCTACCGTACTGCTATATATATATATATATAATATACTGTATAATAATAACGGACCTGGTGGACACTGTCAGCAGACTGCTAAACTAGTATGAAGAAAAAAAAAGCCACCACAGGAGTGTTTTTCAGGCAGACAAACGTATACTGGACTGGTGGTCACTGTCAGCAAAACTGTGCACTGTACTCCTGCTATAACTGCTCCCCAGTCCCCACAATTAGGCAGTGTGAGCAGTGCACTCAGCACAGATATATCATGCAGCAGTGCAGCACACTGAGCACAGACATGGTGGAGCGTTTTTTCCAGGCAGAGAAACAACGGATTAAACTCACTGGTGGTATTATAATCAAAACCCTGCACTGTACTCCCTAACAGCTGCTCCCCGTCCGCAATCCTCCCCACAATTATAACTAAGTCACTCTTTTCTACTATAACGGAGAGGACGCCAGCCACGTCCTCTCCCTATCAATCTCAATGCACGTGTGAAAATGGCGGCGACGCGCGGCTGCTTATATAGTATCCGAGTCTCGTGAGAATCCGACAGCGGGATGATGACGTTCGGGCGCGCTCGGTTTACCCGAGCCACACGGGAGAATCCGAGCATGGCTCGGACCCGTGTAAAAAGGCTGAAGTTCGGGGGGGTTCGGTTTCCGAGAAACCGAACCCGCTCATCACTAGTAATTATTACACTGAATTTACAAATGCAAGCAGCAAGGAAGACCTGAGTCAAGCTCTCAGGGTAAAAAAAAAGAATGTATTAAAAAATAAAATATAATATAAATAAAAAATATCAGCACTTCCTCGGTTTGTTTTTCTTCCCTCTATCTCTCTTTTCTCCTCTCCTGCTTCTGTGTTCTCCCTTTATTCTGTTCCTCTCTCCCTTTCTTTCTCCATATCTCTCTTACGCACCTTTTTTTTTTCCCCCTCCTGCTTATTTCTCTTTCTTCCTCTGACACTATTCTCCTCTGACTTTGACCTTTATTTATTTTTCTTTCTCTACTCTCTCTCTTGTTTGCCTCTTCTCTTTCTTCACCCTTCCTCTATTTAGCTTTTTCCCCCCTATTCTTCAGCTGTCCCTGTTTCTCTCCTGCCCCTCCATTTCTTGTTGTTCTCTCCCCTCTTTCTCTCTTTATTTTTAGAATTTAGTACCTCCTTCTTTGTGGCTCTCTTTGGTTCTTTCACTTGTTGCTGTGCTGAGCAGACACTATCTGTGACATGCACTATGCATGTAACTGTGTTGGATCACATCAATGTACATCCATGTACAAGGTGGACATAATAAACATGCTTACATGAATGAATTGTTTGTAAACCTTAGAGAGGCTAGTGTCATTGTTTTGTATTTGTTTATAGGGTTAACTGAAGTGGGGTTTTAGGATCCTCAGAAAGTGTAGAGGTTTTATTTTAAAATAACACTCTGCAGTAGGTGATGACTGTGCCCTCTAGGTCTGCCTTTCATACATACAGTACGCACCAACATGATGACATCATTTTTATCAGCACTTTATTTTATTATTTTGAGTATACTTAAAATTATTTTTTTCTTATTCATTTTTATCATTCTGTTTTGTTACATCCTTCCTTATGTGACCTGGGCATATCTGTGTGGCCTTTTTCCTTTGTTCTATACTGTTATACATTTGTGGCTGTGGAAAATTTTGTGATGTTGTTATTGATTGATTTTCAGTAGTTTTGTTATTTTTTATCATGAGGTTTTGGATTATTAAGAAGTGAACATAACATACAGAAACTCTCTGGAAGTGACAATACTGACATATTTGGAAGGGGTTAGTTCATACCAGGTGTTAATAATTGAAAATGTTATGACATCACTTTAATCAGCAGTTGATTTTATTATATTGATAATTTTCAAAAGGTCTTATTTAGAATTTAATGCATTTTGAGCTCTAAACATGCATGTCAAGATTTTGCAACCTGTGTATGTAGAGTCACATATATCTCAAGATATTTCCAACTCCAAAAAACGTTCTGCATCAATCAATGTCAGGCAAATAAATATATATATTGTTGCCTATTAATAGATTAGACACTACTATGAAGCGTGACAATAACTGTTGTGAGCAGGGCCGACATCAAGGGGGTGATGTGGGGACAACTGCCCCGGGTCCAGCCACTCTAACAGAGATGGGTGGGCCACCTGTTACTATTGCCGCTGCCAGCTATGAGCCCTCATTTGCCCACTGCCCATGATGCCCACCGCATCAGTGCAGCAGACAGTATTCCATATGGAATACTATTGAAAATGTCCTTCATATAATGACTGCTGCCATAGAGGAGACAGTTATTAAATATGCTAGAGGCTGCGGTAAAGCCAGATTAAGGGGAGGCACAGGTGGTAAGTAACCCCGGGCCCCCCCTGTCTCAAGGGGTCCGCCGGCCCAGAGCTAATCTGACGCAGCTCTGGCTGCTGTTGATGCCCGTTCTTCCATGACCTCCCCGAGCCTGCGCTGCTGAAGTAATCAGCAGGATGCAGGAATGCAGAGGCTGGGATCACTCGTAAAATAAACATTTAGTTTTTTTCCTGACTGCACTACAGAGTGAGGACTAAGGGACGGTGGTACCACCCGGGGAGAGCAGCATCAGCTCACACTGGTGAGCGGCAGCAGCAGTTCCTAAAGCCAGGAGTGAGCCTGTGAGAGATAAGAGCAGGAGTCATGGTGCAATATCAGCAGGTCACACTCAGCCATGGGAGTGGAGATCAAAGTCATCACTCCAGGAGACAGTATTGTACATCTCTACTGGGTGTCACTCTCCCCTTACTGCCTCTCTATGGATGTCAGGGTGTTCCCTAAGAATAGCTCCCAGCAGGGAGACCACCAAATCACTGTTATTTTGTACTATTTATATATACCAATTTCCAATGTCCCCTGCCCAAAGGCCACTGTATGCACCATTTACTACATACACTGTATACAGAATTACTTGTAAAACAAAAAAAGCAACATGAATACATGATTCTCCTATATATGCTTCATAGTATAACATTTACACATTGCCCTCTGCACAAAGCAACCTACAAATGTAGCCATGCTCATCTGTGCTACGATGCAGCATGTTGCATGGCATGCCAGGCTGTGACTACTTGCAGCCAGCGATTGCTCTATTAATTCCCTAAGAAGCAATTACCAGCTGCGAATAGTCGCAGCCTGGCACACCACGCAGCATGCCGTGATGTAACATGCCACGTCGCAGTAAGATGGGCATGGCTACATCTTTACATTGCCCGTACTAACCACCCCCACCCAGCACCAGAGACATACACTGCCCACCCTATTCCCCCTTGCCCAGGTACATACACACCCTATCCTACCCGTCGGCCCCAAGTGCATACACACCCCACCCTACCACTCAGCCTCACGCACATACACACCCCAACCTACCCCTCGGCCCCAAGTGCATACACACCCCACCCTACCCCTCAGCCCCAGGCATCTACACACCCCATCCTATCCCTCGGGCCACCGGTACATACACACATATTAAGATCTTTCTTTGTACAGTCTCTAATTTATTTATTTATTATCAGTTATTTATGTAGCTCACACATATTCCGCAGCGTTTTACAGAGAATATTTGCCCATTCACATCAGTCCCTGCCCCAATGGAGCTTACAATCTAGATTCACATGTACACACAGACACATTCACTAGGGTTAATATTTGTTGGGAGCCAATTGACCTACCAGTATATTTTTTGATTGTGGGAGGAATCCGGAGAACCCGGAGGAAACCTACGCAAGTACGGGGAGAATATACAAACTCCGCACAGTTAGGGCCATGGTAGGAATAAACCCATGACCTCAGTGCTGTGAGGTAGTAATGCTAACCATTACACCATCCGTACTGCCAATGAATTTAATGAATAATGAATTTAAATCCTTCTGGAAATATGGCCTCCAGAACTGTATTCTAGATGAGGCCGCGCCAATAAACTATACAGTGCCATTTTTACTTCTTCTTTTTTCTGCTACTGATTCTTCTCCCTATGCAACCAAGCATCTGACTTGCTTTTCTCATTGCTTTGTTATATTGCTTACCTCCCTTTAAGTCACCAAGTAGTGACTCCTAGATCCCTTTCCTCCTCAGTAGTTTTCTTTATAGTTCCATTAACACTACAGTATTCATATGAATACTGAATCCATACCTTGAAAAAGACCCCAGACCGGGGTGGAAACACGTTGGCTATCCCTGTGGCAGCAAAGGAGAGCGGAGTGGATGACCGGTAACCAGCGAATAACATCAAGGTTTTTGTGAGGCTATCCGGAATCCTTTCATTGAAACCAAATGCTGTTAGGAATTGTTTGGCTACAGTTCCTTTATATCTGGTAATTACCCGCTTTACACGCTACCATAGGATCTGTGTCGAATCTGATCTACTTCCTTATGTGTATATGTCTGTTTTATTTATGTATTAAAGCGGTATTTCACTATATATACGTATGTTTTATTGTTTCTATGGTAACTTGGTCTCAAAAAGTGGATGTCCAAGGAAGAGATAAGAATAAGAAAACAACTTGACAGAGCCGGCTAAGTGTTTGCTCCGATTTCTATTTATATGCATTTTTTTCTGTTTCCCAGCCTTACACAGTGAATTTCTTTTAACACTTTCATTGTGTCATATGTTTCTTTTCTGATCTGTTCTTGTCTTGCAAGAGTCAATGGGAGAGTTACAACCATGTCAGCATAGACTTCTATCATCAGACTTCCAGGACCTTCACTTCTGTACACAGCATGAGAAAACATGTCAGCAATGTACATGTATTTACCAGGACAGTATAACAATTATACATTATATTTCTCTGGCCCTATAAGCATTCGTTGAATTCTCAAGGGACAATCATGATTTTGCCATGATAGATACCAATGGCTTGTGGTCTGTAAACATTTGACCATACACAATTTGATGAAATCTCCCACATCCATAAGTGATTGCTACCTGGGGATATTTTTTTGCAGCACTTGTAAACGCTCTAGCTGAAAAGAGTACAGGTTGCCATTTTTCCTTGTATTTTTGCAACAATACTAACCCTGGGTCAAATTGCGAAGCATCTGCTGAAATCCTTATTCTTTTCACAGAATCAATCTTGTTATCGATTACCCTGTAAATTTCTGCTAACATTCTTCTTGTTCCTGTGACCACACCCACTGATTATGTTTGGGCCTGATTCATGTTTAAAGCAAAAAGCAAGCAACTGGACAAAACCATGTTGCACTGCAGGTGGAGCAGATGTAACATGTGCAGAGAGAGTCAGAATTGGGTGGGGTGTATTCAAACTGAAATCTAAATTGCAGTCTAAAAAGGAAGCGGTCTTTCATTTGTGGGCTACATGTAAAAGCAGCCAGTATTTGCCCTATACAGAAAAAATATAAATGTATTTGCTACTCTTGCATGGCAACATGGGGGCCGATTCAGACCCTGACGTGCAAAAATTGCTATGCAGTTTAAGACCTGGAGGGGGGAAAGAATGGGGCATCGACACCGTATTTTGTGGGCGTCAATACTCTGTTTTAGGGGAGCTGTCCGGACAACGCAGGTGTTTCTGGACCGTTTGGGTGTGAGCCACGGTGGCTGCGTGATGTCACCATTAACATGACAGGTAGCCGTCTGCTTTCGCAGCTAGGCTGCGCAGGCAGAGGGCTATTTTAAACATGTGAAAGCATCGCCGGTGTGCGATGCTCATGCATGTCTGTGGTGGGGGAGGGGGGGGGGTGCTGAATCCGGCATACGAAGCGGACTTGCCCTGTGCTGGGTGTCCTTCCGCATGTCAAAGAAATTGATCATAAATGTGCATTTTCTCGCACATCTACGATCAGGTCTGAATTAGGCCTATGGTTCGTTCCAGACTCAATTAGCCCTGATGCTGTTTCGACCAGTCAAAACAGCTGGATATTGCTATTAATGACCAATGGTCAATAGCATTGTATCCAATTAGAGGCCATTTTGATCGTCCGTAATTGAACCTGCAATTGCACAATAACACATAGAATCGGGGATAAGTCCCCGTGCCATGTGTTATCGCGGCTCCATCATGCCACTTATAGCAGATTATGCTTTGGGCACCTGTGGCATCTGAAGCTTATTCTCCAATAAATGCTGGCATTGGGTGGAGGAGTGCACCGCTTCCGGGCTAGTTGGAAATTTCCCAACGATATAATTACCTGCGGTCCTTGCCCATGGGTAACTGGATACCCTAAAAGTTACTTGCTTTTATGCTTTACTTACAAACATGAATCAGGCCCTTTGTCCAGTAACCAATAAGATGACCCGAGTGTTCTGACAGTTGCGAAACAAACTTTCCTAAGTAATCATTCCTAGGAATCTTCTGACGTCATCTCTATTGTTAGGACATTCCATATTAAATATGGCTGATATTTTCTTTGGGTCAGGCTTCACACCTTGATCTGAAACCACATCACCTATTAAGGTAAGTGTTTTCATGCCAAATATACATTTGTTCTTGTTTAGCTTTAGATACACTTTCCTGGTAAGTACGATCACTTGTCTCAATATGGTGCCATGTCTTTCTTTGTAGAACCCCAGATAGCAATGTCATCCATCAATGGGGGTAATTCCAAGTTGATCGCAGCAGGACATTTTTTAGCAGTTGGGCAAAACCATGTGCACTGCGGGGGGGGGGGGGGGGGGGGCAGATATAACATTTGCAGAGAGAGTTAGATTTGGGTGGGTTATTTTATTTCTGTGCAGGGTAAACACTGGCTGCTTTATTTTTACACTGCAATTTAGATTGCAGATTGAACTCACCACACCCAAATCTATCTCTCTCTGAACATGTTATATCTGCCCCCCCCTGCAGTGCACATGGTTTTGCCCAACTGCTAGAAAATGTCCTGCTGCGATCAACTTGGAATTACCCCCATTGTTTCAACACCTAGAATATGTTCAAAATTCATGTGTGTTTTTTGGGGTATACATCTGAAGACAATGGGGAGAGATGTACTAAGCAGTGATAAAAGTGGAGAAGTGTGCCAGTGGAGAAGTTGCCCATGGCAACTAATTAGCATTGACATAACATTTATAATTTGCATACTATAAAAGAATACAGAGCAGCTAATTGGTTGCCATGGGCAAGTTCTCCACTGGATCACTTCTTAACTTGTCTTACTGCTTAGTACATGTCCCCCAATATCCCATATGGTAGTTGAAGAAATCTGTATCAATCTACTGGTGTATGAAATGTACACAGCTTTGAGCTGGCTTCATCTAGCTTCATTTTCCAGAATCCTGAAGCTGCGTCCAGTTTACTTAACCGTTTTACTCCTGCAAATTGTGACTTGATTTCATTACTGGTTGGTACAGTAGTTTGAAATGTCCCCTTTTAAATACTTTGTTTAAATCTATTGGACCTAGCTATATTCTGAGTTGTCCATTTTGATTCTCCACAATTTCTGAGCTCACCTATTAAGTTGGCTCATCAACTTTCTCTTTCACACCCCTGGCTTCCATGCAGTTTAGATCTATTTTTAGTTTTCGCAAGTGGCTCTTATCTCCAGGGGTGTGTCACTAAGTGGAACTTGTGTGTTTATGTTTATGTTATGCTCAATATGCAGACTACCTAAGCCGACAAACATGTCGCAACTTAAGTAATGCTACAGTGAAGCACACAGCTCCCGTCATTGAGCAGGAGCTGGCATTTTTGTGTCACCCCTCGGTGGGTGACACCCGGGTGCTTGCCACACCCCCCAATGTGATGCCACTGGGTGGAAGGTTTTACCTTAAGCTGAAAAATTTTAGTATTGTAGCTGTTCCCAGATCTACTACACATTTTTCTATTAGACTGTGTCCTATTATACTACTTAAATTGTAGAGAATGTTTAGTTTGGCTTCATTTCCTAGTTTCTTTGTGCAGCTTGTCTGCTCGAAATCTAGTCCATTTTGCAGATTTACACATATTCACTGCCCTGTCCACTGTTAAATCCTGCTCTCTCATCTAATACCAGGGCAAGCGGTAGCATTACTTGTCCTGTCAGTGCTGCTGTTTATACTCAGTGATGCTGCTTTATTTTTACAGTGCAATTTAGATTGCAGATTGAACACACCCCACCCAAATCTAACTCTCTCTGCACATGTTATATCTGTCCCCCCTGCAGTGCACATGGTTTTGCCCAACTGCTAACAAAGTTCCTGCTGCGATCAACTCGGAATTACCCCCATAATTACTTAAACATGGCTAGAAAGACATTACTAGTGAACAAAGGCTCTTGCACTGGGCTGAGAAAATGACTGTTAGTTTATCCGTGTATTTATTAACTTGCTGTCTAGTTGGACTTTCCTAAAGATACGAAGTACAACTTTGTTGAGGATACCGCTCTTGAAAATTGAAAGGCTCATACATACTGTAGTTGGACATAAATGCAGGTTGCATCTTTTTTTCTCAACAACTTCATCTTTTTTAAGTACACATGTACTGTATGTCTACTGTACTTGTAATATGCATCTTTTACTCTGGCAACTCAGCCACATTTATTACTTACAGTATGTCTCCATGCACCAGGTTTGAGATGAGAGTTGGAGGGACATGCCATGTCTGACTTGCTGAGGCTCTATGTGACTAGGGTACTTATTATCTATATTTCCAGCCCGGGCTTGTTCGAGGCTGGTGGGTAAGCTGTTGATGGGGACAAATGCTCCCCTTCACATGGTATTTTTATTTTACAGGGGTATGGCCGGGGCATAGCCAGAACTTTGTTTGCCCTATAGCAACATAGTGAATGGGCCTCTGTCCCAATGCTTCTTGAGAGACACCTCTTCTCAGCAGTTATTCATTTTATGCCCCATAATAGTGCTCCAGTTCATTATCTGAACCACAGTAGTGCCCTAGTTAGTATTATCAATGGCCATATCAATGGCCTGGTTTATTTTATGAATCATCAAGTTCCCTCGTTTACATGATGTCACATGTAGGGCCACCAGTACACATTATTCCACACAGTATCCCCAATTCACATTATGACATACAATGTCCCCAGTTCTTATTATGTAACATTATAGTGCCCTCCACATTACAATAAGCAGGTCAGATTATGCCACATTACAATGACCTTCAGTTCAAATTATACCACTACATACTCCTCTCACTAAAAATGTAATGTCACACAATTCAGTCTGGGTATGGCAATGGATCAGAGCCAATTGCTTAGCAAGTAAATCTGGGAAATTGGTATGCAATTTTATAGCCTAAGCCTTTGGACCCCATAGCAATGGTACCCCTTACACCCACTATACTTATACCCATGGGTATGGCCACTCCTCCAAGATTGGTCTATGCCCCCTCAATATCACCTGGGACCACTCTATAGGCTAAATGTAATAGGGTGAGATTTCTGAAAACGTGTGATTTTTACCACTAATTTGCACATTTTCAAAAAACCGTAAATGTAATAGCTTGCAATTTTGTTAAAAATTGCAAGTTTTGAATATATACCAAAAATCGCAAGTGAAAAATCGCATTCATATGTTTTCCTATTGAAAACAATGAAAATCGCAAATGTAACAGAATGCGATTTTTTTTCACTTGCCCACAAAACCTTACCAAAAATCGCCAGAATAATAGACCATGTTTAGGCTGGCGATTTTTAGAGAAGTATGCCCAAATCAGTGAGATCCGTGTATGCTTCTGTCCGTAAATTGAGGGTGACCTCGCAGACTGCAATTTTCCCACCATTGACTATAATGGAGGGCCGCGATCCTCCATTATAGCCAGTGTGCTCCGCCTGATTGACAGGCCAGGAGCGAACAGCCAATCAGGAGAGTCATGGGGGGTACCGGCTTTCGGGGAAAGGGGTTCCATGTGTAAACATGGAACCCCTTTAGTGGTGTGGTCTGGGGGTTTTGCATTTTGTATTTTTTTTAACCCATGGATGCCTTCACTGGATAATAGGTGAGTATATTGGTTTCTTTTTTACAGGTACACCAATGGATATACTGGACAAGTGCACCAATGGGCTCCGTGGGACACTAGGTAAGTATGTGTGAGTGTGTAAGTGTACATGTATGTGTAAATAAACTTATACTTTCATGGTGTGTGTGTGTTGTGTTTTTATTTGGGTATTTCTTTTGTTGTGGAACTACAGCGGGCCCATTATTTTCCCGTATGCTGGTACTTGTGGTTCTTCAAGTACCAGCAAGCGGGGGAGACTTTCTGGGACTTGTAGTTCCACAACAAAAGACAATATTCTTTATTTTTACACAATTTTGGCTATCAACCCCCATCCACCACGCAGGGATGAGGGGGACAGCCTTGGGCTTCACCCCTGGGCCTCGGGTGCCTTGAAGGGGGACCCCTTGATTTAAGGGGTCCCCACTCCCCAGGGAACCTCGGCCAGTGGTGACTAGTTGGGGGAAGTGATGCTTTGGCCACAGAGACCTATATAAAAGTGTCCCCCGGCTGTGGCATCACCTCCCTGACTAGTGGAGCCCGGTACTGGTTTCAAAAATATGGGGGACCCCTACTTCTTTTGTCCCCCATATTTTTCGAACCAGGACTTGTCCAAGAGTCCGGTGCTGGTTTATTAACACAGGGAACCCCCAATCAATTTTTTCCCCTGTATTTTTGCAACCAGGACCGGCTCAAAGAGCCTGAGGCTGGTTATGCTTTTGAGGGGGAACTGCACATAATTTTTTTTTATACTTTTAACACTTTCTTTACTTTTACAGACAGAAGCATGCACAGATTTCACTGATATGTGCATGCTTCTGACTAAATAATAAAAACATGACCTAAAATCCGCATATTTTTATTACTAAAAATCGCATGTTTCCTTTACTAAAAACCGCAATAAATTGCATGCAAGTTCTGTTTTAACCTTAAAATTTGGGGACTGGGTGAGCAGCGCAGGAGGACAGCCGCTGCTCACAGCAGCATCCACCTAGCTCCAGCAAGCGAGACCTCGGAATGGATCTGACTTCAATTGAATATACCCCTATGTCTCAAATTGAGACTCTCAATGGCTTTAATAATATGTATGTACTTTGTACTGTATTTTTGTCCGTATTTTGTACTTAAGTGAGGCCACACCTCCTGATGCATTGCCGGAATGCGTACTCCTATTATTTGCCGGGGGTTGGAGGTGCATTTCTGACCTATGCAGTGTTGGTCGCATCTCTGTGGCCAACTTTGCATGGTTAGCAAAAATGTTTCAATGATGTATTTTATGTTTGTGTATAGTTTTAAATTGTGCCAAACTTGTGCTTAAAGCCCAGAATGTATATTTTACATGAATTACTGAATATTGTGTAAATAGAAAAGACTGAACGGTCTTAAGATTAAAGGCCGGAAACCTTGTATTTTATATTTTATTGAGCCAGCTACTAGAGGTTAATCTTCAATCTAAGACTGCCTCCTTCCACATATGGTTGTGCATTTACAGTATACTAAAAGAGGTCACATAATCATGGAGAAAATGAGACATACAGTAATGCTGAGTAGAAGGGAGCCAGCTATTAGAGGTTAATCTTCAATCTAAGACTGCCTCCTTCCACATATGGTTGTGCATTTACAGTATACTAAAAGAGGTCACATAATCATGGAGAAAATGAGACATACAGTAATGCTGAGTAGAAGGGAGGATGCAAAAAAGTAAGACAGCAAAGATGACATGCACAGAATTAGAGCGTTTACAAATCGAGACTTTTGATTACCAGTTTATTTTAAAGAATAATTCTACCCCAAATTGAAAATTGATGTACGAGGTATACCCAAGTCCAAAAGCATATTTATTTACCTAGGTTTAGGTATACACAAGATTTAACTGGTCCCTTGACATTATGTATGTTCTTGCAGACAGTGGGGCTAAACTGCAGAGTTGAACACGTCAATTTTGTGCATGGTCTTGTGTGTTTTCGTACTGCACATGCTCCGTAGCCAAGAACATGCATCTACAGGTGATTCATATGAGACTGAGCTGCAGATATGAATGAAGTGATGTAATTGTATCAGTTCATTTGCACTTAGGCTAAGATTAGCAAGGGCGTGTCACAGATGTGTTCTGCGCACATAATGATTGGCTAATGTCAGATGGATCTATTCCACCAAAGATGGGGTTGGTGACACAGTGCACTGATAATGATGCATATGAAGCAAAGTGTATGGATAGGGGTAGTGCGGTCACATGGACGTGTACAACAATGCATACAGGAAAATAGGCTACTTTTTTCCATGTACAGAATCCAGATGTACTTACAGCTGATTTCCATTCAACTCTGCTTTAGCTCCATTATTAAACCAGTTGACTGAAAATATACTGGAGTGAGCAGCATCCAGCCAACCCATTTTGGAATGCGCAGGATTCTGTAAGGCATATTTGTGCCATCTTGGTGCATTTTATGCATTGTAGTATATTAATAGGCACATTTTAATAAATTACATTAAAAAATCCAAATTAATTTTGATACATATATATAAAGACAAAGTTACTGTCAAGAGCTATATAATACCTTGTGGAAGTGGTCAGACAACTTTCATTGTTCAAAGTTTGTACATTACTTTTTATTAGAAAGTATCAACAGATATTCAGTATAACTATAGTGGGTACAAGGGATTGCTATGGAGCTCAGAGTCTTAGGGGAAGCTGAACCCAGATGCAAACCAATTTACCAGATGTGCCTGCTAAGCAATTGTGACCGATTCTTTGCCCAGCCTGATTTGTGTGACACTGCATTTTGGGTGGAATTCAAATGTTTGAAAAGTCGGTTGGGTGTCTGTTTTTTCCTGTCTATTAGATAGGAAAAAACAGACTCCAAACTGACTTTGCAAACATTTGAATCTCCCACTTTAAGTGAGAGGTTTGTGTAGTGGATGTTATAATGGCAAAGGGGCACTGTAATGTGGCACAATTTGAACTGGAGGCCTATGTAATGTGGCACAATATACCCTCCATCCTCTCTCAGGTATCCAGCTGCCTCTCTGCTATCTCCTCCTGAATGTCTGAGCACTCCCTGAAGATCAACATGGAGAAAACTGAACTCACCATCTTCCCCAGCCAGAGTGTCCCCCCCTTCCCCCCCAATATCTTTATCGCTGTTGACAACACCATCATCTATCCTGTTCCCCAACTCCACTGCCTGGGTTTCACTCTTGACTACTCCCTCTCCTTCACCCCACACTTTTAATCTCCAGCTCAATCCTGTCAGTTCTAGTTATGCAACATCACTCGCATCAGGCTGTTCCTCTCCCAGAATGCGACTAAACATATTATCCACTCACTTGTCATTTTTCAACCTTATCCACATCTGCCACTCCCCTTCACCAAAACCTGCACTGGCTCCACTCCCCCTGCAGACTCCTCTTCAAACTCCTCACCCTCACATACAAGACCCTCTCTAACTCCACTGCCCCTAACATCTCCAACCTCATCTCCCTTCATACTCTATCATACTCCTTCCTGCCATCTCTGATTGACCAATGACCATTGCCTCTCATCTACCATCTTTACTGCATCCAGGATTTCCCCCATACTGCCCCCCTTCACTGGAACAAACCCTCTTCAACCTTGCAAATCTTCAAATGTACACAAAACCCAATACTAGAGACACTGTAACCATGTCTCGAGGTCTCTCCCCACCCCCTGCCTCGTGTCTTGGCTATCTCTACCTTACTTCCTGCCTTCAGGCCAGCTGCCTTGCTCGTGCCTCATGTCTCCCGTTCTCCCAACAGCTGCACTCCACTATTAATATGCCAATTACTCCTTCACTTACCTAACATCCCAGCTGTATTGTCCATTGAGATTTGTGGTGATAAATGTTAATTGTTCTCCATTTTAGTTTTGGTTACTGTATTGTTCTAATGTGTGCCATATGTATGGTGCTGCAAACCACTTGTGGCTTCCTATAAATAAAATGTAGTAATAATAATAGAGATGAGCGGGTTCGGTTTCTCTGAAACCGAACCCGCACGAACTTCATGTTTTTTTCACGGGTCCGAGCAGACTCGGATCCTCCCGCCTTGCTCGGTTAACCCGAGCGCGCCCGAACGTCATCATGACGCTGTCGGATTCTCGCGAGACTCGGATTCTATATAAGGAGCCGCGCGTCGCCGCCATTTTCACACGTGCATTGAGATTGATAGGGAGAGGACGTGGCTGGCGTCCTCTCCATTAGAAATTAGATTAGAAGAGAGAGAGAGATTGTGCAGAGTCAGACAGAGTTTACCACAGTGACCAGTGCAGTTGTTGTTAGTTAACTTTTATTTATTTTAATATAATATATCCGTTCTCTGCTATATCCGTTCTCTGCCTGAAAAAAAACGATACACAACAGCAGCCAGTCACACAGTGTGACTCAGTCTGTGTGCACTCAGCTCAGCCCAGTGTGCTGCACATCAATGTATAAAAGGCAAAGCTTATAATAATTGTGGGGGAGACTGGGGAGCACTGCAGGTTGTTATAGCAGGAGCCCCCAGGAGTACATAATATTATATTAATTTAAAATTAAACAGTGCACACTTTTGCTGCAGGAGTGCCACTGCCAGTGTGACTAGTGGTGACCAGTGCCTGACCACCAGTATAGTAGTATATTGTTGTATGTATTGTATACTATCTCTTTATCAACCAGTCTATATTAGCAGCAGACACAGTACAGTGCGGTAGTTCACGGCTGTGGCTACCTCTGTGTCGGCAGTCGGAACTCGGCAGGCAGTCCGTCCATCCATAATTGTATTACAATATATACCACCTAACCGTGGTATTTTTTTTTCTTTCTTTATACCGTCGTCATAGTGTCATACTAGTTGTTACGAGTATACTACTATCTCTTTATCAACCAGTGTACAGTGCGGTAGTTCACGGCTGTGGCTACCTCTGTGTCGGCAGTCGGCAGGCAGTCCGTCCATCCATAATTGTATTATTATTATAATATATACCACCTAACCGTGGTTTTTTTTTCATTCTTTATACCGTCATAGTGTCATACTAGTTGTTACGAGTATACTACTATCTCTTTATCAACCAGTGTACAGTGCGGTAGTTCACGGCTGTGGCTACCTCTGTGTCGGCAGTCGGCAGGCAGTCCGTCCATCCATAATTGTATTATTATTATAATATATACCACCTAACTGTGGTATTTTTTTTTCTTTCTTTATACCGTCGTCATAGTGTCATACTAGTTGTTACGAGTATACTACTATCTCTTTATCAACCAGTGTACAGTGCGGTAGTTCACGGCTGTGGCTACCTCTGTGTCGGCAGTCGGCAGGCAGTCCGTCCATCCATAATTGTATTATTATTATAATATATACCACCTAACCGTGGTTTTTTTTTCATTCTTTATACCGTCGTCATAGTGTCATACTAGTTGTTACGAGTATACTACTATCTCTTTATCAACCAGTGTACAGTGCGGTAGTTCACGGCTGTGGCTACCTCTGTGTCGGCAGTCGGCAGGCAGTCCGTCCATCCATAATTGTATTATTATTATAATATATACCACCTAACCGTGGTTTTTTTTTCATTCTTTATACCGTCGTCATAGTGTCATACTAGTTGTTACGAGTATACTACTATCTCTTTATCAACCAGTGTACAGTGCGGTAGTTCACGGCTGTGGCTACCTCTGTGTCGGCAGTCGGCAGGCAGTCCGTCCATCCATAATTGTATTATTATTATAATATATACCACCTAACCGTGGTTTTTTTTTCATTCTTTATACCGTCGTCATAGTGTCATACTAGTTGTTACGAGTATACTACTATCTCTTTATCAACCAGTGTACAGTGCGGTAGTTCACGGCTGTGGCTACCTCTGTGTCGGCAGTCGGCAGGCAGTCCGTCCATCCATAATTGTATTATTATTATAATATATACCACCTAACCGTGGTTTTTTTTTCATTCTTTATACCGTCGTCATAGTGTCATACTAGTTGTTACGAGTATACTACTATCTCTTTATCAACCAGTGTACAGTGCGGTAGTTCACGGCTGTGGCTACCTCTGTGTCGGCAGTCGGCAGGCAGTCCGTCCATCCATAATTGTATTATTATTATAATATATACCACCTAACCGTGGTTTTTTTTTCATTCTTTATACCGTCGTCATAGTGTCATACTAGTTGTTACGAGTATACTACTATCTCTTTATCAACCAGTGTACAGTGCGGTAGTTCACGGCTGTGGCTACCTCTGTGTCGGCAGTCGGCAGGCAGTCCGTCCATCCATAATTGTATTATTATTATAATATATACCACCTAACCGTGGTTTTTTTTTCATTCTTTATACCGTCGTCATAGTGTCATACTAGTTGTTACGAGTATACTACTATCTCTTTATCAACCAGTGTACAGTGCGGTAGTTCACGGCTGTGGCTACCTCTGTGTCGGAACTCGGCAGGCAGTCCGTCCATCCATAATTGTATTATATACCACCTAACCGTGGTTTTTTTATACCACCTAACCGTGGCAGTCCGTCCATAATTGTATACTAGTATCCAATCCATCCATCTCCATTGTTTACCTGAGGTGCCTTTTAGTTCTGCCTATAAAATATGGAGAACAAAAAAGTTGAGGTTCCAAAATTAGGGAAAGATCAAGATCCACTTCCACCTCGTGCTGAAGCTGCTGCCACTAGTCATGGCCGAGACGATGAAATGCCAGCAACGTCGTCTGCCAAGGCCGATGCCCAATGTCATAGTACAGAGCATGTCAAATCCAAAACACCAAATATCAGAAAAAAAAGGACTCCAAAACCTAAAATAAAATTGTCGGAGGAGAAGCGTAAACTTGCCAATATGCCATTTACCACACGGAGTGGCAAGGAACGGCTGAGGCCCTGGCCTATGTTCATGGCTAGTGGTTCAGCTTCACATGAGGATGGAAGCACTCAGCCTCTCGCTAGAAAAATGAAAAGACTCAAGCTGGCAAAAGCAGCACAGCAAAGAACTGTGCATTCTTCGAAATCCCAAATCCGAATTCCGAGCCCACCCGCTGGCGGTGATGCAGGGCAGTCTGGAGCGACTGCTGATGCTGACATCTGGTCCGGACTGAAGGACCTGACAACCATTACGGACATGTCGTCTACTGTCACTGCATATGATTCTCTCACCATTGATAGAATGGTGGAGGATTATATGAGTGACCGCATCCAAGTAGGCACGTCACACAGTCCGTACTTATACTGGCAGGAAAAAGAGGCAATTTGGAGGCCCTTGCACAAACTGGCTTTATTCTACCTAAGTTGCCCTCCCACAAGTGTGTACTCCGAAAGAGTGTTTAGTGCCGCCGCTCACCTTGTCAGCAATCGGCGTACGAGGTTACATCCAGAAAATGTGGAGAAGATGATGTTCATTAAAATGAATTATAATCAATTCCTCCGCGGAGACATTGACCAGCAGCAATTGCCTCCACACCACAAAGTACACAGGGAGCTGACATGGTGGATTCCAGTGGGGACGAATTGATAATCTGTGAGGAGGGGGATGTACACGGTGATATATCGGAGGATGATGATGAGGTGGACATCTTGCCTCTGTAGAGCCAGTTTGTGCAAGGAGAGATTAATTGCTTCTTTTTTGGTGGGGGTCCAAACCAACCCGTCATTTCAGTCACAGTCGTGTGGCAGACCCTGTCACTGAAATGATGGGTTGGTTAAAGTGTGCATGTCCTGTTTTGTTTATACAACATAAGGGTGGGTGGGAAGGGCCCAAGGACAATTCCATCTTGCACCTCTTTTTTCTTTTATTTTTCTTTGCGTCATGTGCTGTTTGGGGAGGGTTTTTTGGAAGGGACATCCTGCGTGACACTGCAGTGCCACTCCTAGATGGGCCCGGTGTTTGTGTCGGCCACTAGGGTCGCTTATCTTTCTCACACAGTCAGCTACCTCATTGCGCCTCTTTTTTTCTTTGCGTCATGTGCTGTTTGGGGAGGGTTTTTTGGAAGGGACATCCTGCGTGACACTGCAGTGCCACTCCTAGATGGGCCCGGTGTTTGTGTCGGCCACTAGGGTCGCTTATCTTTCTCACACAGTCAGCTACCTCATTGCGCCTCTTTTTTTCTTTGCGTCATGTGCTGTTTGGGGAGGGTTTTTTGGAAGGGACATCCTGCGTGACACTGCAGTGCCACTCCTAGATGGGCCAGGTGTTTGTGTCGGCCACTAGGGTCGCTAATCTTACTCACACAGCTACCTCATTGCGCCTCTTTTTTTCTTTGCGTCGTGTGCTGTTTGGGGAGGGTTTTTTGGAAGGGACATCCTGCGTGACACTGCAGTGCCACTCCTAGATGGGCCCGGTGTTTGTGTCGGCCACTAGGGTCGCTTATCTTTCTCACACAGTCAGCTACCTCATTGCGCCTCTTTTTTTCTTTGCGTCATGTGCTGTTTGGGGAGGGTTTTTTGGAAGGGACATCCTGCGTGACACTGCAGTGCCACTCCTAGATGGGCCCGGTGTTTGTGTCGGCCACTAGGGTCGCTAATCTTACTCACACAGCTACCTCATTGCGCCTCTTTTTTTCTTTGCGTCATGTGCTGTTTGGGGAGGGTTTTTTGGAAGGGACATCCTGCGTGACACTGCAGTGCCACTCCTAGATGGGCCCGGTGTTTGTGTCGGCCACTAGGGTCGCTGAGCTTAGTCATCCAGCGACCTCGGTGCAAATTTTAGGACTAAAAATAATATTGTGAGGTGTAAGGTGTTCAGAATAGACTGAAAATGAGTGTTAATTATGGTTATTGAGGTTAATAATACTATGGGATCAAAATGACCCCCAAATTCAATGTTTTAAGATGTTTTTTAGGGTTTTTTGAAAAAACCACCCGAATCCAAAACACACCCGAATCCGACAAAAAAAATTCGGTGAGGTTTTGCCAAAACGCGGTCGAACCCAAAACACGGCCGCGGAACCGAACCCAAAACCAAAACACAAAACCCGAAAAATTTCAGGCGCTCATCTCTAAATAATAATAATAATAACTGGAAAGCACTAAAATCTGTCATAATCTAATCTGATAACTGTAGTGTGGAGGGCACTATAATGTTACATAAGAAGAACTGGGGCACTGTAATGTGGCACAATATGAAACTGAGGAACTATAACGTGGCATAATTTGAATTGGTTGTCATTTTAATGTGGCACAATATGAACAGTGAACATAGAATACTGTACAGTATGTCATAATGTAAATTGAGGATACGATGTGGCATAATGTGTACTGGCAGTCCTACAATGTGACATCATGTAAACTGGGGGACTATGATGGTCCATAAAATAAACTAGGGCATGACTACTGTGATGCATATGATATCTTGATACCGGCACCCCGAAGCAGAGACTCCAGACAAGAGTCAGATAAGTATGTTAACCCTCCCACCTACCCTCCTAACCCTAACCCTCCCTTCCCACAGCATAACCCTAATCTCACCCCACTGCAGCCTAACCCAAACCATCCCCGGTGGTGCCAAAACCTAACCCCCTCACCCCCTTCCTATAGACTAAATCTAATCCTCCCACCCCAGCAGCTTAACCCTAACCCACGCAGTGGTACCTGACCCTAACTGCCCTCCCGCAACCTAACCCTCCCCCTGCAGCATAAACCTAACCTCCCCCCACAATGGCAGCTTACCAAGCAGGAGTCTTGGCACAGCTCAATCGGGTTTCCTACATTCAGGACCCCGGCACCGGAATTTCAATCCAAGTGGGGATGCTGGCGTCGGCATTCCCACTGCCGGGATGCCGAAGGCCGGCATCCTAAACAGATCCCTGACTACTGTGGGGCTAATATTAAGTAGTGCACTACTATGGTTCAGAAAATGATTTAGGACACTATTATAAGGAATAAAATTAATAACTGCTGTGGAGAGGTGTTTCTCAAGAATTACTGGGTCAGGGGCCCCTTCATTATGTTGGTATGCGGCCCACTAAGATCTGGTTATGCCCCTGATTCACACCTTTTATAGTCAAATATGGTAAGTAGTGGTAATATTAATTTTAGGTTAAGTAAATGTATGTATGGAGTAGACCTTGCCCTGCATATAAATAAATAGTACAGGTGCAATAATAACAGAAACTGAGTGCCCTTACTAAATTACCCCGTAATATGTATACTCAATTTTTACATCACATTTTCATTACTCTCTAATATTACATGTCACATTTCAATTTCTGGCAATGTACGATGAATTCATAATTAATTTTACTGTATGTATTTTAGTATATACATATTTGGCAGATATTATACTGTATCAGTATGGCGCTTCCTGTGCATAGCCCTGCAAAGCTAAAATACCCTCCTTACGTCCAAATCCCATATTGCATCTTTACTGTACCTTCTCTTTTCTATTGTTCATACCACGTGACTGACATAACAAAATGAAAACGAGAACTCACATGTGAAACATACATTTCACTGCAAACCAACACTATATTATTTTCATTGTTTTTCTTAAAAATAGATATATTATTTTTTACTACTTGTTTTATTACTTTAATCAACTTTATAAAACACAGCTGTGCTTTAGTACACTGGTGGATACAGTTTAGCTCAAACTACTGTCCATTATGCATTTAAAGGTAACAGTATGCATTTTGCATAGTTTTAAACAATATACTCATTAACTAGACGTGTACATTTCTGATTCCAGATCGCACAAGAACACAGGCAGTACCTATGGAAACTAAAACCGCTCTGGAAAAAGAGTACACGCTGTCATGTAAATCTGTGCCTAATCGTTGCTGATTACTATCACCATGGTTAGCAAGCACTACACTTCCCAATAACTCAAGAGGTTACAAGTGTCTTTGACATTAACATCAACCACTAAACTGAGTGTCAAGAAGCTCAGTTTCATATAGCATGGAAGGATCAATAATACCGCAGGTCTTGCAGTCATATTTTATGTGAAAATGTATCTATTTTGTTGAGATGTTAATGCATATTTATTTTCCCAGTCTCTTAAAGTATTCGAATAATAGGAGTGATATTCTACAGAAATGATAGAGGTAATAGATAATTTGTTTGTATAAAATGTTTCTACTTTTATTTTATTTTAGTTACTGTTCTTAAAGAGAAAAATTCAAAACACAAACAGTTGTGGTAAAATAACATTCAATCATCACAACTGTGTTGCATGATATTCAATGTACTATTGCATTAAACCAATGTTTTGCTACAATGTGAAATAAAAACAAATACTTATGTGAATGGCAAAAGTCTGATCAATAATGCAATAATTATAAATATATCCTACAGCATAAAAACTATAATTAACTTTTTTCTATTGTCGAGCTCAGTATGGTAGTATTGTACTTGAGTAAACCACATTTATGCATTAACAATTAACATGACTGGAACCAGTTATTGCCCTATATGGGGCAAAAAAACAATAATTCTATATTGTGCTACATGGATAAATAACAAGGTAGTGGTAATATTCAAGGTAGTGTTAATATCACTGTCTCCTAGTGCACTGCTTGTAACTGTACAATTTGCCAATAAATATTACTTGCCATTTTTACTATACAGTGAATTCTACAAAGAAAAGTTGGTAACTAATGCTCTAAAATGTTCTGTTCTCTTATTACAAAGCATTACAAAAATAAAAGTGTAAAACATTTGATATCTATAATATATTTCCATTTTATGTTGAATTTATTCAGCTGTATAATGAGTATGGGGCTTGTAAAGGAGATTTTACCTGTTCCAGGCAGCTTGGCAGAAGTGGAATATGATGCTGGTTTAGAAGCTGAAGATTTCCTTGTCAGTGGTTGTCTGTGACACCTTGTACAGAACAGATTATCTCTCTGTAGAACTCCCCACTGATAGCACTATGTCAGGCTCTCACACAGATCATAGTCATCCCTGTTTCACAAGTAATCTTTCTGTGTGAAAACCTCCTTTTTCATTTGTTACTATCATTCTCTGTCCTTCTCTCCCAGCTTATCCTTGTTATTCTTTTTTTTTTATTATGTGCTAACCTCATGGTAACACTTTTCTCAGCTTGCTGTTCACAGTCCCTCCCCTTCACTCTCTCTCTCTCTCTCTCTCTCTCTCTCTCTCTCTCTCTCTCTCTCTCGTCTCCCTCTCTCACTCTCACTGCCCTGATCCTTGTCTCAAGCAGCACTCTGGTTTAACACAGCTCTCTGATTGCTGTATGCATCGCAGATCGCAAGCAGTACCACTATAACATCTGCCTGCCAAGTGTAGGAGAAAGCCAACAGGCATAGCTGAGCATGAAATCCACCCAGGAGCAATAGCTGTATTTCTGTAAGTGTAAGGGGCAACACACAGAACAGGAAAACATTTATCTTATGTGAAGAGACATGTCAGTGGTGTGTACAAAATACAGCTGGTTCTAAATAAAAGGACAAGCAGTCCCATAAAAATGAATAAACTTATATATACATGCACATATATGTGTGTGTGTGTGTGTGTGTGTGTGTGTGTGTGTGTGTGTGTGTGTGTGTGTGTGTGTGTGTGTGTGTGTGTGTACAATATGTGTAGCATTTCAAACAATTAAATCAGTTATTCATACTACACTAAGGTCAAGAATCATTCTAAACCCAATAACAAATAGCATAAGAGAGACCTTTGGATTGAGTATATTGTTACCTGTTGCTATAGCAGCATAATGAAATACTGTAAAAATCAAAGCAGTATTGCCCTTTCAATTGACAATGCATCCAGCTCAATGACAATTTAAAATTATCAACAAAATTGGAAACCAGAGGTATAAACAAATATTAATTTCATAATCCTGAAATTAAAGGGAAGTTACAGTTGCAGACATAGAGTTTTCTGCTATTTTGTGAGATAAGTTTTTTTTTATATAGATGGGTATTATTAATGTAGTAATGTGACCATTAACCAGGGCCAGCGCTAAGGTGTTCGCCACCCCCCTGCAAACTATACATTTTCTCTCTCCTACAAATAAATGAATCTTACTATCACAGCCCAGGCTCCTGGTATGAGTTACTTATCTCCTGGTCATGTCGCTGCTCTGGTGGGGCCCTCTTGGGACTTGAGGTTTCTTGTCTCCTGGCTGCTGCCTTCAGTTTCCTGTATCCAGCTTGCTGTGTGGCTAAGCTGCATGCTGTCTTGGTGCCCACGCAGGAGCAATTCCTGCCGGCATCATATCCTGGACGCGGCCAACCTGGAAAAGATTACTTGATAACTGCAGCACCAATGGCAGCACTTCTTCAGAGCACCTGACTCAGGTCTCCAATCAGGAACCAGCAGCCCCTATAAAAGAACTTCCTGGAGAGCTTACTGGTTGCCAGTACAATGTCGATACCTGGCACGGCACTTTCGGTGACGCCTATGTGTTCCACCGCTGGTGGAACACATGACACTTCCAGTCCGGACCAGCGGTTTATTTTTGTATGTTTTGTCCTTGTATTTATGGTCATTTACACTGATGGTTATCTAGTTGGCTAAGGCACCTGTTTAACTATTTATAGTGCTGGGTTTACAGTACTTTGTGGAATTATGAGATGGATTTTAATGGTTTGATTTAGTAAATCTCCCATGATGCATTATGATATGAAGGAAGACCTGATTAGTAATTGAAAGGGGTATATATATCTGCTCTTGGTGATAGCTGTCACTCACTCCTTTGGCTGCTTGATGGATTGCTCATTTTGCTGCTATGTCCTGAAGAAAATCCTGAGGGATTGAAACGTTAACCATGTCTTTTTTTTTTGCACCATGTCTTTTTTAAAACAGTCTTCTTTATATTAGTGAGTGCCTGAATGGAATCATTTTTATTCTTATCTATTTTTGTATTTTGGACTACTAGTCCTTATTGGAGCACTCCACCGTTCATGATATTATTATTGCAGAGTGCAGACACTCGAAACTATATATATTTAGGAGTCATTTTTTCAACAAAGCAATGAGAAAGGCAAGTCAGATGCTTGGTTGCATAGGGAGAGGAATCAGTAGCAGGAAAAAATAAGTGATAATGCCACTGTATAGGTCATTGGTTCGGCCCCATCTGGAATACTGTGTCCAGTTCTGGAGACCATATCTCCAGAAGGATATAAATACATTAGAGAGTGTACAAAGAAGGGCAACTAAAATGGTGCATGGCCTATATCACAAAACTTACCTGGAAAGGCAAAAAAATCTTAACATGTATAGTTTGGAGGAGAGAAGGGAAAGGGGAGACATGATAGAAACTTTCAAATATATCAAGGGTCTTAACAAAGTTCAGGAGGAAAACATTCTTCAAAGGAAGAGAAGTATTAGAACTCAAGGACATACACTGAGACTTGAGGGGGGGAGGTTCAGGGACAATTTAAGGAAAAATTACTTCACAGAAAGAGTAGTAGATAAGTGGAATAGCCTCCCATCAGAGGTGGTAGAGGCTAAGACTGTAGAGCAATTTAAACATGCTTGGGATAGGCATATGAATATCCTTACAAAGAATTAAGGTTCAAAAAGGGTTGAGATTTCCTAAAGGATAAAAAAAAGTGGCAGACTAGATGGGCCAGGTGGTTCTTATCTGCCGTCAAATTCTATTTTTCTATGTATATATATATATATATATATATATATATATATTTATATATAGTATATACATACAGATGTGTCCTCTTACATCTTTGCTCCATGCGCTACAAGTCACTTTACACATAATGCATGAGTGGCGTATGACTCACTAGCGCCGAGTGTATTTTTTGCGTTTTTTTGTGAAAATGCATCTTAGACACTAAAAATGTAATAGCACGCACAAGCAGCTTCTGCTGATTAAAATGATTTGCAGCATGCCTATATTCTGTGTGTGACTGTGACTGTATTTGCATACAAAATGCTAAGTTACAGTGTTTTCATGGAAGACACAAAGGTGGCATTTCGGATGCAGATAGAGCTGCAATTACACACAGAATACAGGCATGTTGCATATCATTTTAATCAACAGAAGCAACTTGTATGCCCTATTACATTACTTTGCGTCTACGACGCATTGTCTCTGGAAAAAAAAAAGGCGCTCGGCACTACAAAGTCCCACTGCAACATGGTGCGACTTCAAGGGTTGTTTATCATGACTGCAGCAAGGATGTTAGAGGACACATCTGTAATTTCATTTTGCTTTGATACATGAATACATACAGTAGGTACATGTGAGGAAATGAGAGATCTTTGACAGTTTATATACTTATGCCTCATTTCCCATGTCAAATATGTACTTTTTATCCCCATATCCCTATACATTCAATTTGTCTGTTAATTCTCCATAACATGTCCCTGTTCACCCCCATACTGTGTTTAAATCAGCCTTAATATTGTGATATACTGTATGCACTTCTGTTATGTTATCTGTTACTCTCTCGGCAATGTATTCATGTTAACCATAGTTTTGTATTGCTTACTTACACCACAGTGGCCACTCAAAGGTTGAGTCATTTAAGGTACCATTGTCCTGTTTTGTTTATCCCAATTGTCCAACAGTAAACTGGCCAGACTGGATGGCTCACCGGCTGATGTAATCACCTTGATTAGAATGTGTATTGTATTCCAATACCTTAAGATCCTAAAACAAAGAAGAAAGTAAAACACACCCCTGCAATATGAAGCTTCTGGGGTTTAAGTAGAGCTACCCAGATAGCTGAAGGTGATTCTCTGCTCCTATACTAAAGGTGTGTACACACTGTGAGATAAATCCTTTCGATTTTTACTATATAGTCAAAATTGGAAGGAAAGTTAGTGCAAATCGAAAGGTGTCATGCCACTTGCGACACCCATTTGATCCCAAAGTGTGGTCCCGCGGGTTCGGTATCGCAAGCCTAGACAGACACTTGCAGGCAAGTCAATCTTGACTATATAGTTTACTATCTACTACAAAGTATAGTCAAAATTGCCACTTAGTCAAAATTGTACATAGTCAAAAACAGCGCTTCTGGGCTCTGGGGGAGTTCAAGGAAAATCACATAGTCAAAATTGGGCATAGCAATCTCACTGTGTGTATGCACCTTTAGAAGTAATGCTCTGTTAGGAATTTGTAGTTGAACTGTCATGTGGAATCGGATCACAGAAGTATGCTGAACAGTTTATAACCCATTCTGTTCAATAAACCACTGCTGGTTTTTCATCTACCACCGTGCCTGAGTGATTTGGAACCCTGTATCTTCACAGTACACTTACCCATTAAACCAGTTCATTTTATATCAAAAGAGTGATTATTTATTTATTTTGTTTCTTATTTAGCACAGCAAATTCTGTTGCACTTTACAACTGGACACAATGATAAGACAAAACTGGGTAATAACAAACAGTCACAGGGCCCTGCTCGCAAGCTTACAATCTATGGGGAAATAGGCATTGATACACAAGGAGAGGTGCTATCTATTGCATAGTTGTCCACCAGATTGCAAAGATTCTTGGTGGGCTACATGATATTACATCACAGCAGTGATAAACCACGGTCAGGAGGAAGGGAGAGTGAAGAAAGAAAATATGTGGTGGATATGTGTGGACTGTACAGTGGGGATATAAATAGATAGGATAGCTTATGAAGGCAATGTGAGCGGTTCTGGAATTTGATACATTTGTCTGGATGGGTGAGTTTTCAGGGAACGCTTGAAGGTATGGAGACTAGAGGAGAGTCATATTGTGCATGGTAGGGCATCCCACAGAGTGGGTGCAGCCTCAAGAATCATGCATGGGAGCAAGTAATGTGTGGATGAGAGACAGAGATCTTGTGAATAGCGAAGGGGCCGGGCTCCTCATTTATGTTTCATAAAATTCTTGATTAATATATATATATATATATATATATATATATATATATAACGCATCAGAAATAGATAAAAGTTGTTAGTAAAATACAGGTTTCTTCCACATTTGAGTAGCCACATACGTTTTCATGCCTATAATCCCATGCTACAACCAAAATATCAGGAATGCTTCAGGTCTCTCAATCTGTTCCCCTAATAAGTAATTTCAGTACCTTTATTTTTAATGTCTGCCACATCGTTAGCCTATTTTGCATCCCATGCATTAGCATTTTTCCCAAATGATGTTGTATACTGTATGATAGGCATTCATTTCCATACATGAAGCCAGCAGACAGGTTGTAGTGTTAGATTTCAGACTGACATTCATGCTTTGCTAAGCAATAAAAGTATTTCTATATACATAATCCATATAGAAGACATTGCCTAGAACTGACAGTTAATAGCTAAAGGGCTGCTGACTTGGATCACAAGGCTGAATATACAGTTATTCACCTTCATACTTGCATTGACATCACTGACTACAATCTTGAACAGCCTATGACAGATACTATAGTATCATCGCAAAGCAAAATAAAAGAACCATGGGGGTCATTCAGACCCAATCGCATGCTAGCTTTTTTTGCAGCGGTGTGATCGGGTCTGAACTGCGCATGCGTATGCTCCACAATGCCGGACAGTGATGGATTTAACAAAGAAAGCGATCGCACTGGCGATCGCAAGAAGATTGACAGGAAGAGGCCGTTTGTGGGTGTCAACTGACCGTTTCTAGGGAGTGTCCGGAAAAACGCAGGCGTGCCCAGCCGTTTGGAGGGAGGGTTCCTAACGTCAGCTCCTTGCCAGATCATCGCAGCGGCTGAGTAAGTCCTGAGCTGTGCAAAGGCTGCACAAACTTTTGTTTGTGCAGCTCTCTGCACAAGCGATTGCACCCCTGCACAATGACTACCCCCTCCCCCTGTAGGCATCAACTACCTGATCGCAGCACTGCAAAAAACCGCCTGCGTGCGATCAGCTCTGAATCACCCCCTATGGCAAGATCCGTACAATGATTTATTCTTCATAGTGTAATCAGTAGAGAATTTCCCATCAGGCACATGAGGAACGTGCCTTGGGGCGGCACTTGGCACTTGTTTGGGGGCGGCACTTGGATGCTTGTGTTGGTACTGTCATCCCAAAAAGTACCAGTAACTGCAAAATATTTCCACTGTACTGCACCATATATCATCTTGAATGGAGTGTAAATGGATTGGACATGCACATACTGCCCCTGTAAGCTGTCCTATGTCGAAGTCGAAAATATTATAGTCACATGCATCACGTGCAAACACCACACAGAGTGGCCTCTGTGCGCGTTCTTGTTCTGCCGTGCGTCCGTGCATGCACATACTTGCACGTTGTGTATATTGGCTCACGAGGTCCTGCATATTAGTGCGTGGTATGAGTAATTACGGTAGCATATGCATTTGCATGGAAAAGCCACAAAGACATATCTCATATTTAATCCACATAGCACATAATTTACACATAGCCTACATGCACCACACCAGCAAGTTACATTTGCTTCAAAGGTACAACAACAGAGGGATTCATCTTTACAGGATATGAGGGGACAGAAGTAGGGTAGGAGGTGATGTTTGGTATCCAGCTGTACAGTATTTCAAGAGCAATATTCCGGTAGCAGTTTGCAGAAGGTAGCACGCTCCTGCGCATAGATATGCGCAGGAGCAGAATATTAATATTACACTGTATTTACTGTACTCTTGATATTCGTCAGGAACCCAGCGGAGAACATCTGCAAGTGCACCTGGACCAGGCATCGCCCACCTATTCAAATCAACCTATGACCCCTCCTGTACTGTAAATTACCAGCCCTTTGACCTGTGGGTGAAGAGATTACAGTTTCTATTGTTTCATGATTTGGACTAATGTATAAAAGCCAAGCCTCCTGGATGGTCACACACATTCTCTGATGGTCATCTATCCAGATTGACTGAGGACTGGGATCGGGTGGTGCTGGCGAACAAACGTATGTATCCATCGATTGTAGCCTCTTCTCTTATGTGATTATATTTCTGTTGTACCCCCCTTTTGAGTAAATAGTTGTTGCTGGGTTGGACCTCAACATTTCATATACAATTGGTGTTGCATTGCTTTCCTGTTAGGGGTTAGAAAGTGTATTCCACTGCATGTTTAGCTACTTTGTGCTTACAGCATGACAGCGTGCTTATGCAATGTGTACACATTTCATAGGGGTTTTACACACACACGCTTAGCGGTCGCAGCGGGAAGAAGAAGAAGAAGAAGAAGAAGAAGAATCATAGTTAGTGGCTTTTTTAAATTATTCTATTAAATCAAATGAGGTCTTATAACCAATTAATTAAAATAATAAAATTATGCAGGTGGGGGGCGGCGGTTACTGTTGTGTCTAGGGGTGCCTTCACCCCTAAGCCACCACCACATGTAATGACTGTAAAGACCTCTGAATAATTTTTATCTAATGACATATATGCTCCATTGTTATCACTTCATTAACACTAGTTCAAATTACATTGTTTGCATAAAACTTTGAATGTGTTTATTAATAATAATAATAATAATAATAATACTTTATTATCAATAATTCATATACATGAACAACCAACAAAATGAAAATGTTTCTTGTGACATTTCAGTATATCTGACTTGATTCAACAGTTAATACTTGCATTCATCTCCATGCAAGTGCAATGAGGTGCAATTTAAAAAAAATGACATACAAGTTTTCACATGTTCGGTTTGAATAAGTTTACATTTTGTTTGTCATACAGCCGCCGCAGCCCCCGTACTTACCTCTCCGGGGGTGCTGGATCTCCGGGCGGCTGTCTTCGTTGGCGGTCTCCGGCTCCCGGCGCTCCGTCCAGCGCTCATAGTGTGGACGTTGAGGGTGCGGGTGACGTCATCAAGCGCTCACCAATCAGACACTGGCGGGAAGTTCAAATTCAGACGCCGGGCAGAGCTCCGGCGCCTGAGTATCATCTATTCTGCCTACAGAAGTTGTGATCTCCAGTGCTCCCGCATTCCTGTGGTTTCCAGCCCTCCTAGATGGACTCCAAGCGCCTCAGCGCCTCCAAGCACCTCAGTGCCTCCAAACACCTCAGTGCCTCCAAGCGCCTCAGCGCCTCCAAGCACTTCAGCGCCTCCCCGCACCTCAGTGCCTCCAAGCACTTCAGTGCCTACAAGCACCTCAGTGTCTCCAAGCCCCCAGTGCACTTTAGCGCAGTTTGTGCCTCCAGCACCTGGTATTCTTCACTGATTTATTAGCACCTTTCAAGTTCTGTCTTTCAGGAGACCTTCAGCGTCCATGCGTGCCTCCTGTCTGTCGACCTATTCCTGCATGAGGAAAACTTACATTCGGCCATCTCTGCTGCGGCCCAGTTGCGGTTCCTCTTCCCGGTCACCGGAAGAAACCCAGAGTCCACAACACTCCCAAACCAGGTCAGTGATATTGTATTTTTAGGAGAAAACAGAGACAAGATGGATCCAGAGAAAAACAAATACACTGGAAGAGTGATATGATAATTTAGATGAAAACCATTATAAGGCAATGTCCTTAATACCTACATACAGCGTTTGGATGAGAACTCCATAGTTTATAGCAGGCCTAGCCAACCTGTGGCTCTCCAGCTGTTGTAAAACTACAAGTCCCAGCATGCCTTGCCACAGATTTGCTATTAGGAAATGCTAAAACTGTGACATGGCATGCTGGGTTGTGTAGTTTCATAATAGCTGGAGAGCCGCAGGTTGGCCAGGCCTGGTTTATGGTGTCAACTACATCAGAATGTTCAGGAGAATTAAATACAAACATTGGCCTCTAGTGATCAAACCATGCACCACCATAGTGTTCTAATAAATTCAGGGGAGGCAATGAGTGTCTTACCTATGGCTGATATTCATGCTTTATGTTTTATTATGTGATAATAACTATGAACAGAGCATGCACATCTACACAGCAGAAAAGAACATTTCAACATTTAACAACTTATCACACTAAACTGAAAAGCAGATACAATTACATTTAAGTCAGTCAACAGTTGGGGACCAGTATTACCACTGCCAGTTATATATTCCTAGTTGTAAAGTTTTGCGTGCACGTAAAAGGTCAATTTCCTGAGGACGGTGTAGGTTGTGAAGTTTATGAAACAAATGAGCGATTAAGGACTATCGACTACAACTAGTTCTGTTTATCCAAGCAGTTGTGTAGATTTTCCCTTTCTGTAGATAGTCAGTTTACAGTGTAACAATCCTCATTGACGAGCAGCAACCATAACACTTAGCGACTTTATTATCTTGCTAATTTCTGCAGTTTATATATCTACTGGTAATAGCCTATTGAGAGGTAAACTGATGGCTTTCAAACTCTACTCCCTTACAGAGTGTTGTCACTGACCTCCGTTGCCTCTCTAGGCAGTAGTCTTTGGTAATTGGGTCGCTAGATCTAGCTGTGCCTTTAATCATTAGTCTATGGCTGCAGCTATCAGTGACTGGTAATCAGCTGCACTTCACTTATACCCTTATTAGACCGCATTGCAGGGTCACACCCGGGAGCCGTACACAGGTGCTTCCCAGGTGCGACCCTGCAAGAGACCCTTTCGGACTGCATCCTCAACCCGCCAATATTCCGGGTTCATGACGTCACCGGCGATGCGCCCCGGAGGGGCGCCGCCTGTTCCCATAAAGTGGATGGATAATGGGTCGCATCGACCCGGCTTACCCGTTCACACGGCACAGCGATCCAGGATGAACACGAGTTCAACCCTGGTCGCTAACAGAGTTGGAATACCTGGTTGCTCGACCTGGATTATTCCAACTGGGCCCTTTCAGACCGCACAGCAACCCCGGTTATGCGTGCTCGTGTGCAATAACGCGGGTTACAAGCTGGTGGTCTGAAAGGGGTATGAGAGGACTGTCCATTAAAGTAGATGACTGCGTATTGAAGCTGTAATTATTTAGGTTACTTAAGCAGTTGACAGGGTCTCAGTTGCTCGTGTCTGCAGCATCCTGTCATTAATGCAAAGCAGAAGTTTCTGTATTACCTATATTTCCTACAATATTTGCTGTGAAAATGGTTAATTAATGCTGCAGCTGTGATGGGTGCTGCAGACACGAGCAACTGAGACCCTGTCAACTGCTTAAGTAATCTAAATAATTACAGCTTCAATACGCAGTATGATCTGCAGATATATCTATGGACGGATCGGGCAGTGTGTTGAGCATATACTCTGCCCGATCCGTCGGGGACTGACGTCATGACTCATGAACTGGACGGGCGTGTACACACGCCCGCCCAGTTCAGCTGTCAATCACCGCCGGCCGCCGCAGCATGTGTACGGGCGGCCGGCCGACTGCCCCGTACACAAACAGCGACGCGCCAATATATCGGTAGATATATTGGCCATTGGCTGTGCTGCGGAGCCGAAGCGATACGTCTGTGAACGACGGAGTTCACAGATGTATCGGCCGTACACACTGGCCGACGGACCCGCGATATATCGGATGTTCAAGAGAACGGCTGATATATCGGCCAGTGTGTACGGGCTTTTACAGTAATCTGCTCAGCTTTCTGGAAAATATCCAGTAAGCTACAATACATCTCTCTCTCCTCTCTCTACCTCCAGGGAGGAACTGCCTCACCATTCCCCTCTACATCCTCTTACCTAAAGCTGGTCTTACGCTATACAATTATCTGCCAGATTAGGTTGGTTGGAATGAAAATCTGGTAATGGATAAGAGCAAAAGACAATTGACCATTTGCTCCCAAACACTTGAAAATTGACAAAAACTGTTGTTCATGCAAATTTTTTAGATCCATGATTTAACCAATTTGTATGAATGACAGTTATTGTTAATTTTCCAGTGTTTGGGAGCAAATGGTTGATTGTCACTTGCTCTCATCCTAACCAGATTTTCATTCCAACCAGCCAGATCAGGCAGATGATCTGCCAGATAGTTGTATAGTGTGTACCTAGCTTTAGATGGCTGCTTCAACTCTCACTCACTTTCAACTGTCACACTGTACCACCTGACACCAGTCATGTGATGTGCACCTGTTCTCCTGAGAAGCCGCCAATGCTGCTGGGAATTGTTGTCTGTCTGTGTAATGACTAGAGATGAGCAGGTTCGGTTCGTCAAGATCCGAACCACCCCGAACTTCACGTGTTTTACACGGGTCCGAGGCAGCCTCGGATCTTCCCGCCTTGCTCGGTTAACCCAAACGAGGCAGAATGTTATCATCCCGCTGTTGGATTCTCGCGAGATTCGTGTTTCATATAAAGAACCGCACGTCGCCACCATTTTCACTCGTGCATTGTAGATTGAGAGGAGAGGACGTGGCTACATTCTCTGCCTGAAAAGCTCAATATCTGTGCTCAGTGTGCTGCATTGTGGTGACCACCAGTATATTATAGTAGTACAGTACAGTAGGACATTGCTCTATCTTGCAGTTCCATGTCAGACTCAGTTCTAGTATTTTTTTTGTATTTTGACCAGGCATGTCAATGGCCATATTCGTCCCACGGACAACAGGTGTCTCCCCGGGTGCCTGACTTAAACAAACCACCTCACCATCAGAATCCTCCTTGTCAATTTCCTCCCCAGCGCCAGCAACACCCATATCCTCATCCTGGTGTACTTCAACAGTGACATCTTCATTTTGACTATCAGGAACTGGACTGCGGGTGCTCCTTCCAGCACTTGCAGGGGGCGTGCAAATGGTGGAAGGCGCAAGCTCTTCCTGTCTAGTGTTGGGAAGGTCAGGCATCGCAACCGACACAATTGGACTCTCCTTGGGGATTTGTGATTTAGAAGAACGCACAGTTCTTTGCTGTGCTTTTGCCAGCTTAAGTATTTTTATTTTTCTAGCGAGAGGATGAGTGCTTCCATCCTCATGTGAATCTGAACCACTAGCCATGAACATAGGCCAGGGCCTCAGCCGTTCCTTGCCACTCCGTGTCGTAAATGGCATATTGGCAAGTTTACGCTTCTCATCAGACGCTTTCAATTTTGATTTTTGGGTCATTTTACTGAACTTTTGTTTTTTGGATTTTACATGCTCTCTACTATGACATTGGGCATCGGTCTTGGCAGACGACGTTGATGGCATTTCATCATCTCGGCCATGACTAGTGGCAGCAGCTTCAGCACGAGGTGGAAGTGGATCTTGTTCTTTCCCTATTTTAACCTCCACATTTTTGTTCTCCATTTTTTAATGTGTGGAATTATATGCCAGTATCAATAGCAATGGCCTACTACTATATATACTGCGCACAACTGAAATGCACCACAGGTATGGATGGATAGTATACTTGACGACACAGAGGTAGGTAGAGCAGTGTCCTTCCGTACCGTACTGCTATATATACTGGTGGTCACTGTCAGCAAACTGCAAAACTAAAATGCACCACAGGTATAGAATCTAGATGGATAGTATACTTGACGACACAGAGGTAGGTAGAGCAGTGGCCTTCCATACCGTACTGCTATATATACTGGTGGTCACTGTCAGCAAACTGCAAAACTAAAATGCACCACAGGTATAGCATCTAGATGGATAGTATACTTGACGACACAGAGGTAGGTAGAGCAGTGGCCTTCTGTACCGTACTGCTATATATACTGGTGGTCACTGTCAGCAAACTGCAAAACTAAAATGCACCACAGGTATAGAATCTAGATGGATAGTATACTTGATGACACAGAGGTAGGTAGAGCAGTGGCCTTCCATACCATACTGCTATATATACTGGTGCTCACTGTCAGCAAACTGCAAAACTAAAATGCACCACAGGTATAGAATCTAGATGGATAGTATACTTGACGACACAGAGGTAGGTAGAGCAGTGGCCTTCCGTACCATACTGCTATATATACAGGTGGTCACTGTCAGCAAACTGCAAAACTAAAATGCACCACAGGTATATAATCTAGATGGATAGTATACTTGACGACACAGAGGTAGGTAGAGCAGTGGCCTTCCGTACCGTACTGCTATATATACTGGTGGTCACTGTCAGCAAACTGCAAAACTAAAATGCACCACAGGTATAGAATCTAGATGGATAGTATACTTGACGACACAGAGGTAGGTAGAGCAGTGGCCTTCCGTACCGTACTGCTATATATACTGGTGGTCACTGTCAGCAAACTGCAAAACTAAAATGCACCACAGGTATAGAATCTAGATGGATAGTATACTTGATGACACAGAGGTATGTAGAGCAGTGGCCTTCCATACCGTACTGCTATATATATTGGTGGTCACTGTCAGCAAACTACAAAACTAAAATGCACCACAGGTATAGAATCTAGATGGATAGTATACTTGATGACACAGAGGTAGGTAGAGCAGTGGCCTTCCGTACCGTACTGCTATATATACTGGTGGTCACTGTCAGCAAACTGCAAAACTAAAATGCACCACAGGTATAGAATCTAGATAGATAGTATACTTGACGACACAGAGGTAGGTAGAGCAGTGGCCTTCCATACCGTACTGCTATATATACTGGTGGTCACTGTCAGCAAACTGCAAAACTAAAATGCACCACAGGTATAGCATCTAGATGGATAGTATACTTGACGACACAGAGGTAGGTAGAGCAGTGGCCTTCCGTACCGTACTGCTATATATACTGGTGGTCACTGTCAGCAAACTGCAAAACTAAAATGCACCACAGGTATAGAATCTAGATGGATAGTATACTTGACGACACAGAGGTAGGTAGAGCAGTGGCCTTCCATACCGTACTGCTATATATACTGGTGGTCACTGTCAGCAAACTACAAAACTAAAATGCACCACAGGTATAGAATCTAGATGGATAGTATACTTGATGACACAGAGGTAGGTAGAGCAGTGGCCTTCCGTACCGTACTGCTATATATACTGGTGGTCACTGTCAGCAAACTGCAAAACTAAAATGCACCACAGGTATAGAATCTAGATGGATAGTATACTTGACGACACAGAGGTAGGTAGAGCAGTGGCCTTCCGTACCGTACTGCTATATATACTGGTGGTCACTGTCAGCAAACTGCAAAGCTAAAATGCACCACAGGTATAGCATCTAGATGGATAGTATACTTGACGACACAGAGGTAGGTAGAGCAGTGGCCTTCCGTACCATACTGCTATATATACTGGTGGTCACTGTCAGCAAACTGCAAAACTAAAATGCACCACAGGTATAGAATCTAGATGGATAGTATACTTGACGACACAGAGGTAGGTAGAGCAGTGGCCTTCCATACCATACTGCTATATATACTGGTGGTCACTGTCAGCAAACTGCAAAACTAAAATGCACCACAGGTATAGAATCTAGATGGATAGTATACTTGATGACACAGAGGTAGGTAGAGCAGTGGCCTTCCGTACCGTACTGCTATATATACTGGTGGTCACTGTCAGCAAACTACAAAACTAAAATGCACCACAGGTATAGAATCTAGATGGATAGTATACTTGATGACACAGAGGTAGGTAGAGCAGTGGCCTTCCGTACCGTACTGCTATATATACTAGTGGTCACTGTCAGCAAACTGCAAAACTAAAATGCACCACAGGTATAGAATCTAGATGGATAGTACACTTGACGACACAGAGGTAGGTAGAGCAGTGGCCTTCCATACCGTACTGCTATATATATTGGTGGTCACTGTCAGCAAACTGCAAAACTAAAATGCACCACAGGTATAGAATATAGATGGATAGTATACTTGATGACACAGAGGTAGGTAGAGCAGTGGCCTTCCATACCGTACTGCTATATAAACTGGTGGTCACTGTCAGCAAACTGCAAAACTTAAATGCACCACAGGTATAGAATCTAGATGGATAGTATACTTGACGACACAGAGGTAGGAAGAGCAGTGGCCTTCCATACCGTACTGCTATATGGGGGTCACTGTCAGGAAACTGCAAAACTAAAATGCACCACAGGTATAGAATCTAGATGGATAGTATACTTGACGACACAGAGGTAGGTAGAGCAGTGGCCTTCCGTACCGTACTGCTATATAAACTGGTGGTCACTGTCAGCAAACTGCAAAACTAAAATGCACCACAGGTATAGAATCTAGATGGATAGTATACTTGATGACACAGAGGTAGGTAGAGCAGTGGCCTTCCGTACCGTACTGCTATATATACTGGTGGTCACTGTCAGCAAACTGCAAAACTAAAATGCACCACAGGTATATAATCTAGATGGATAGTATACTTGACGACACAGAGGTAGGTAGAGCAGTGGCCTTCCATACCGTACTGCTATATATACTGGTGGTCACTGTCAGCAAACTACAAAACTAAAATGCACCACAGGTATAGAATCTAGATATATAGTATACTTGATGACACAGAGGTAGGTAGAGCAGTGGCCTTCCGTACCGTACTGCTATATATACTGGTGGTCACTGTCAGCAAACTGCAAAACTAAAATGCACCACAGGTATAGAATCTAGATGGATAGTATACTTGACGACACAGAGGTAGGTAGAGCAGTGGCCTTCCATACCGTACTGCTATATATATTGGTGTTCACTGTCAGCAAACTGCAAAACTAAAATGCACCACAGGTATAGAATCTAGATGGATAGTATACTTGACGACACAGAGGTAGGTAGAGCAGTGGCCTTCCGTACCATACTGCTATATATACTGGTGGTCACTGTCAGCAAACTGCAAAACTAAAATGCACCACAGGTATAGCATCTAGATGGATAGTATACTTGACGACACAGAGGTAGGTAGAGCAGTGGCCTTCTGTACCGTACTGCTATATATACTGGTGGTCACTGTCAGCAAACTGCAAAACTAAAATGCACCACAGGTATAGAATCTAGATGGATAGTATACTTGATGACACAGAGGTAGGTAGAGCAGTGGCCTTCCATACCATACTGCTATATATACTGGTGGTCACTGTCAGCAAACTGCAAAACTAAAATGCACCACAGGTATAGAATCTAGATGGATAGTATACTTGACGACACAGAGGTAGGTAGAGCAGTGGCCTTCCGTACCATACTGCTATATATACAGGTGGTCACTGTCAGCAAACTGCAAAACTAAAATGCACCACAGGTATATAATCTAGATGGATAGTATACTTGACGACACAGAGGTAGGTAGAGCAGTGGCCTTCCGTACCGTACTGCTATATATACTGGTGGTCACTGTCAGCAAACTGCAAAACTAAAATGCACCACAGGTATAGCATCTAGATGGATAGTATACTTGACGACACAGAGGTAGGTAGAGCAGTGGCCTTCCGTACCGTACTGCTATATATACTGGTGTTCACTGTCAGCAAACTGCAAAACTAAAATGCACCACAGGTATAGAATCTAGATGGATAGTATACTTGACGACACAGAGGTAGGTAGAGCAGTGGCCTTCCATACCATACTGCTATATATACTGGTGGTCACTGTCAGCAAACTGCAAAACTAAAATGCACCACAGGTATAGAATCTAGATGGATAGTATACTTGACGACACAGAGGTATGTAGAGCAGTGGCCTTCCATACCGTACTGCTATATATATTGGTGGTCACTGTCAGCAAACTACAAAACTAAAATGCACCACAGGTATAGAATCTAGATGGATAGTATACTTGATGACACAGAAGTAGGTAGAGCAGTGGCCTTCCGTACCGTACTGCTATATATACTGGTGGTCACTGTCAGCAAACTGCAAAACTAAAATGCACCACAGGTATAGAATCTAGATAGATAGTATACTTGACGACACAGAGGTAGGTAGAGCAGTGGCCTTCCGTACCATACTGCTATATATACTGGTGGTCACTGTCAGCAAACTGCAAAACTAAAATGCACCACAGGTATAGCATCTAGATGGATAGTATACTTGACGTCACAGAGGTAAGTAGAGCAGTGGCCTTCCGTACCGTACTGCTATATATACTGGTGGTCACTGTCAGCAAACTGCAAAACTAAAATGCACCACAGGTATAGAATCTAGATGGATAGTATACTTGACGACACAGAGGTAGGTAGAGCAGTGGCCTTCCATACCGTACTGCTATATATACTGGTGTTCACTGTCAGCAAACTACATAACTAAAATGCACCACAGGTATAGAATCTAGATGGAGAGTATACTTGATGACACAGAGGTAGGTAGAGCAGTGGCCTTCCGTACCGTACTGCTATAAATACTGGTGGTCACTGTCAGCAAACTGCAAAACTAAAATGCACCACAGGTATAGAATCTAGATGGATAGTATACTTGACGACACAGAGGTAGGTAGAGCAGTGGCCTTCCATACCGTACTGCTATATATACTGGTGGTCACTGTCAGCAAACTGCAAAGCTAAAATGCACCACAGGTTTAGCATCTAGATGGATAGTATACTTGACGACACAGAGGTAGGTAGAGCAGTGGCCTTCAGTACCATACTGCTATATATACTGGTGGTCACTGTCAGCAAACTGCAAAACTAAAATGCACCACAGGTATAGAATCTAGATGGATAGTATACTTGACGACACAGAGGTAGGTAGAGCAGTGGCCTTCCATACCATACTGCTATATATACTGGTGGTCACTGTCAGCAAACTGCAAAACTAAAATGCACCACAGGTATAGAATCTAGATGGATAGTATACAGTACTTGATGACACAGAGGTAGGTAGAGCAGTGGCCTTCCGTACCGTACTGCTATATATACTGGTGGTCACTGTCAGCAAACTGCAAAACTAAAATGCACCACAGGTATAGAATCTAGATGGATAGTATACTTGACGACACAGAGGTAGGTAGAGCAGTGGCCTTCCGTACCGTACTGCTATATATACTGGTGGTCACTGTCAGCAAACTGCAAAACTAAAATGCACCACAGGTATAGCATCTAGATGGATAGTATACTTGACGACACAGAGGTAGGTAGAGCAGTGGCCTTCCGTACCGTACTGCTATATATACTGGTGTTTACTGTCAGCAAACTGCAAAACTAAAATGCACCACAGGTATAGAATCTAGATGGATAGTATACTTGATGACACAGAGGTAGGTAGAGCAGTGGCCTTCCATACCATACTGCTATATATACTGGTGGTCACTGTCAGCAAACTGCAAAACTAAAATGCACCACAGGTATAGAATCTAGATGGATAGTATACTTGACGACACAGAGGTAGGTAGAGCAGTGGCCTTCCGTACCGTACTGCTATATATACTGGTGGTCACTGTCAGCAAACTGCAAAACTAAAATGCACCACAGGTATAGAATCTAGATGGATAGTATACTTGATGACACAGAGGTATGTAGAGCAGTGGCCTTCCATACCGTACTGCTATATATATTGGTGGTCACTGTCAGCAAACTACAAAACTAAAATGCACCACAGGTATAGAATCTAGATGGATAGTATACTTGATGACACAGAGGTAGGTAGAGCAGTGGCCTTCCGTACCGTACTGCTATATATACTGGTGGTCACTGTCAGCAAACTGCAAAACTAAAATGCACCACAGGTATAGAATCTAGATAGATAGTATACTTGACGACACAGAGGTAGGTAGAGCAGTGGCCTTCCGTACCGTACTGCTATATATACTGGTGGTCACTGTCAGCAAACTGCAAAACTAAAATGCACCACAGGTATAGAATCTAGATGGATAGTATACTTGACGACACAGAGGTAGGTAGAGCAGTGGCCTTCCATACCGTACTGCTATATATACTGGTGGTCACTGTCAGCAAACTACAAAACTAAAATGCACCACAGGTATAGAATCTAGATGGATAGTATACTTGATGACACAGAGGTAGGTAGAGCAGTGGCCTTCCGTACCGTACTGCTATATATACTGGTGGTCACTGTCAGCAAACTGCAAAACTAAAATGCACCACAGGTATAGAATCTAGATGGATAGTATACTTGACGACACAGAGGTAGGTAGAGCAGTGGCCTTCCGTACCGTACTGCTATATATACTGGTGGTCACTGTCAGCAAACTGCAAAGCTAAAATGCACCACAGGTATAGCATCTAGATGGATAGTATACTTGACGACACAGAGGTAGGTAGAGCAGTGGCCTTCCGTACCATACTGCTATATATACTGGTGGTCACTGTCAGCAAACTGCAAAACTAAAATGCACCACAGGTATAGAATCTAGATGGATAGTATACTTGACGACACAGAGGTAGGTAGAGCAGTGGCCTTCCATACCATACTGCTATATATACTGGTGGTCACTGTCAGCAAACTGCAAAACTAAAATGCACCACAGGTATAGAATCTAGATGGATAGTATACTTGATGACACAGAGGTAGGTAGAGCAGTGGCCTTCCGTACCGTACTGCTATATATACTGGTGGTCACTGTCAGCAAACTACAAAACTAAAATGCACCACAGGTATAGAATCTAGATGGATAGTATACTTGATGACACAGAGGTAGGTAGAGCAGTGGCCTTCCATACCGTACTGCTATATAAACTGGTGGTCACTGTCAGCAAACTGCAAAACTTAAATGCACCACAGGTATAGAATCTAGATGGATAGTATACTTGACGACACAGAGGTAGGAAGAGCAGTAGCCTTCCATACCGTACTGCTATATGGGGGTCACTGTCAGGAAACTGCAAAACTAAAATGCACCACAGGTATAGAATCTAGATGGATAGTATACTTGACGACACAGAGGTAGGTAGAGCAGTGGCCTTCCGTACCGTACTGCTATATAAACTGGTGGTCACTGTCAGCAAACTGCAAAACTAAAATGCACCACAGGTATAGAATCTAGATGGATAGTATACTTGACGACACAGAGGTAGGTAGAGCAGTGGCCTTCCGTACCGTACTGCTATATATACTGGTGGTCACTGTCAGCAAACTGCAAAACTAAAATGCACCACAGGTATAGAATCTAGATGGATAGTATACTTGACGACACAGAGGTAGGTAGAGCAGTGGCCTTCCATACCGTACTGCTATATATATTGGTGGTCACTGTCAGCAAACTGCAAAACTAAAATGCACCACAGGTATAGAATCTAGATGGATAGTATACTTGACGACACAGAGGTAGGTAGAGCAGTGGCCTTCCGTACCATACTGCTATATATACTGGTGGTCACTGTCAGCAAACTGCAAAACTAAAATGCACCACAGGTATAGCATCTAGATGGATAGTATACTTGACGACACAGAGGTAGGTAGAGCAGTGGCCTTCTGTACCGTACTGCTATATATACTGGTGGTCACTGTCAGCAAACTGCAAAACTAAAATGCACCACAGGTATAGAATCTAGATGGATAGTATACTTGATGACACAGAGGTAGGTAGAGCAGTGGCCTTCCATACCATACTGCTATATATACTGGTGGTCACTGTCAGCAAACTGCAAAACTAAAATGCACCACAGGTATAGAATCTAGATGGATAGTATACTTGACGACACAGAGGTAGGTAGAGCAGTGGCCTTCCGTACCATACTGCTATATATACAGGTGGTCACTGTCAGCAAACTGCAAAACTAAAATGCACCACAGGTATATAATCTAGATGGATAGTATACTTGACGACACAGAGGTAGGTAGAGCAGTGGCCTTCCATACCGTACTGCTATATATACTGGTGGTCACTGTCAGCAAACTGCAAAACTAAAATGCACCACAGGTATAGCATCTAGATGGATAGTATACTTGACGACACAGAGGTAGGTAGAGCAGTGGCCTTCCGTACCGTACTGCTATATATACTGGTGTTCACTGTCAGCAAACTGCAAAACTAAAATGCACCACAGGTATAGAATCTAGATGGATAGTATACTTGACGACACAGAGGTAGGTAGAGCAGTGGCCTTCCATACCATACTGCTATATATACTGGTGGTCACTGTCAGCAAACTGCAAAACTAAAATGCACCACAGGTATAGAATCTAGATGGATAGTATACTTGACGACACAGAGGTAGGTAGAGCAGTGGCCTTCCGTACCATACTGCTATATATACTGGTGGTCACTGTCAGCAAACTGCAAAACTAAAATGCACCACAGGTATAGAATCTAGATGGATAGTATACTTGACGACACAGAGGTATGTAGAGCAGTGGCCTTCCATACCGTACTGCTATATATATTGGTGGTCACTGTCAGCAAACTACAAAACTAAAATGCACCACAGGTATAGAATCTAGATGGATAGTATACTTGATGACACAGAGGTAGGTAGAGCAGTGGCCTTCCGTACCGTACTGCTATATATACTGGTGGTCACTGTCAGCAAACTGCAAAACTAAAATGCACCACAGGTATAGAATCTAGATAGATAGTATACTTGACGACACAGAGGTAGGTAGAGCAGTGGCCTTCCGTACCATACTGCTATATATACTGGTGGTCACTGTCAGCAAACTGCAAAACTAAAATGCACCACAGGTATAGCATCTAGATGGATAGTATACTTGACGACACAGAGGTAGGTAGAGCAGTGGCCTTCCGTACCGTACTGCTATATATACTGGTGGTCACTGTCAGCAAACTGCAAAACTAAAATGCACCACAGGTATAGAATCTAGATGGATAGTATACTTGACGACACAGAGGTAGGTAGAGCAGTGGCCTTCCATACCGTACTGCTATATATACTGGTGTTCACTGTCAGCAAACTACATAACTAAAATGCACCACAGGTATAGAATCTAGATGGAGAGTATACTTGATGACACAGAGGTAGGTAGAGCAGTGGCCTTCCGTACCGTACTGCTATATATACTGGTGGTCACTGTCAGCAAACTGCAAAACTAAAATGCACCACAGGTATAGAATCTAGATGGATAGTATACTTGACGACACAGAGGTAGGTAGAGCAGTGGCCTTCCGTACCGTACTGCTATATATACTGGTGGTCACTGTCAGCAAACTGCAAAGCTAAAATGCACCACAGGTTTAGCATCTAGATGGATAGTATACTTGACGACACAGAGGTAGGTAGAGCAGTGGCCTTCAGTACCATACTGCTATATATACTGGAGGTCACTGTCGGCAAACTGCAAAACTAAAATGCACCACAGGTATAGAATCTAGATGGATAGTATACTTGACGACACAGAGGTAGGTAGAGCAGTGGCCTTCCATACCATACTGCTATATATACTGGTGGTCACTGTCAGCAAACTGCAAAACTAAAATGCACCACAGGTATAGAATCTAGATGGATAGTATACTTGATGACACAGAGGTAGGCAGAGCAGTGGCCTTCCGTACCGTACTGCTATATATACTGGTGGTCACTGTCAGCAAACTGCAAAACTAAAATGCACCACAGGTATAGAATCTAGATGGATAGTATACTTGACGACACAGAGGTAGGTAGAGCAGTGGCCTTCCATACCGTACTGCTATATATACTGGTGGTCACTGTCTGCAAACTACAAAACTAAAATGCACCACAGGTATAGAATCTAGATGGATAGTATACTTGATGACACAGAGGTAGGTAGAGCAGTGGCCTTCCGTACCGTACTGCTATATATACTAGTGGTCACTGTCAGCAAACTGCAAAACTAAAATGCACCACAGGTATAGAATCTAGATGGATAGTATACTTGACGACACAGAGGTAGGTAGAGCAGTGGCCTTCCATACCGTACTGCTATATATATTGGTGGTCACTGTCAGCAAACTGCAAAACTAAAATGCACCACAGGTATAGAATCTAGATGGATAGTATACTTGATGACACAGAGGTAGGTAGAGCAGTGGCCTTCCATACCGAACTGCTATATAAACTGGTGGTCACTGTCAGCAAACTACAAAACTAAAATGCACCACAGGTATAGAATCTAGATGGATAGTATACTTGACGACACAGAGGTAGGTAGAGCAGTGGCCTTCCGTACCGTACTGCTATATATACTGGTGGTCACTGTCAGCAAACTGCAAAACTAAAATGCACCACAGGTATAGAATCTAGATGGATAGTATACTTGACGACACAGAGGTAGGTAGAGCAGTGGCCTTCCGTACCGTACTGCTATATATACTGGTGGTCACTGTCAGCAAACTGCAAAACTAAAATGCACCACAGGTATAGAATCTAGATGGATAGTATACTTGACGACACAGAGGTAGGTAGAGCAGTGGCCTTCCATACCGTACTGCTATATATATTGGTGGTCACTGTCAGCAAACTGCAAAACTAAAATGCACCACAGGTATAGAATCTAGATGGATAGTATACTTGACGACACAGAGGTAGGTAGAGCAGTGGCCTTCCGTAACATACTGCTATATATACTGGTGGTCACTGTCAGCAAACTGCAAAACAAAAATGCACCACAGGTATAGCATCTAGATGGATAGTATACTTGACGACACAGAGGTAGGTAGAGCAGTGGCCTTCCGTACCGTACTGCTATATATACTGGTGGTCACTGTCAGCAAACTGCAAAACTAAAATGCACCACAGGTATAGAATCTAGATGGATAGTATACTTGATGACACAGAGGTAGGTAGAGCAGTGGCCTTCCATACCGTACTGCTATATAAACTGGTGGTCACTGTCAGCAAACTACAAAACTAAAATGCACCACAGGTATAGAATCTAGATGGATAGTAAACTTGACGACACAGAGGTAGGTAGAGCAGTGGCCTTCCATACCGTACTGCTATATATATTGGTGGTCACTGTCAGCAAACTGCAAAACTAAAATGCACCACAGGTATAGAATCTAGATGGATAGTATACTTGATGACACAGAGGTAGGTAGAGCAGTGGCCTTCCATACCGTACTGCTATATAAACTGGTGGTCACTGTCAGCAAACTACAAAACTAAAATGCACCATAGGTATAGAATCTAGATGGATAGTATACTTGACGACACAGAGGTAGGTAGAGCAGTGGCCTTCCGTACCGTACTGCTATATATACTGGTGGTCACTGTCAGCAAACTGCAAAACTTAAATGCACCACAGGTATAGAATCTAGATGGATAGTATACTTGACGACACAGAGGTAGGAAGAGCAGTGGCCTTCCATACCGTACTGCTATATGGGGGTCACTGTCAGGAAACTGCAAAACTAAAATGCACCACAGGTATAGAATCTAGATGGATAGTATACTTGACGACACAGAGGTAGGTAGAGCAGTGGCCTTCCGTACCGTACTGCTATATAAACTGGTGGTCACTGTCAGCAAACTGCAAAACTAAAATGCACCACAGGTATAGAATCTAGATGGATAGTATACTTGACGACACAGAGGTAGGTAGAGCAGTGGCCTTCCGTACCGTACTGCTATATATACTGGTGGTCACTGTCAGCAAACTGCAAAACTAAAATGCACCACAGGTATAGAATCTAGATGGATAGTATACTTGACGACACAGAGGTAGGTAGAGCAGTGGCCTTCCATACCGTACTGCTATATATACTGGTGGTCACTGTCAGCAAACTACAAAACTAAAATGCACCACAGGTATAGAATCTAGATGGATAGTATACTTGATGACACAGAGGTAGGTAGAGCAGTGGCCTTCCGTACCGTACTGCTATATATACTGGTGGTCACTGTCAGCAAACTGCAAAACTAAAATGCACCACAGGTATAGAATCTAGATGGATAGTATACTTGACGACACAGAGGTAGGTAGAGCAGTGGCCTTCCATACCGTACTGCTATATATATTGGTGGTCACTGTCAGCAAACTGCAAAACTAAAATGCACCACAGGTATAGAATCTAGATGGATAGTATACTTGACGACACAGAGGTAGGTAGAGCAGTGGCCTTCCGTAACATACTGCTATATATACTGGTGGTCACTGTCAGCAAACTGCAAAACAAAAATGCACCACAGGTATAGAATCTAGATGGATAGTATACTTGACGACACAGAGGTAGGTAGAGCAGTGGCCTTCCGTACCGTACTGCTATATATACTGGTGGTCACTGTCAGCAAACTACAAAACTAAAATGCACCACAGGTATAGAATCTAGATGGATAGTATACTTGACGACACAGAGGTAGGTAGAGCAGTGGCCTTCCGTACCGTACTGCTATATATACTGGTGGTCACTGTCAGCAAACTGCAAAACTAAAATGCACCACAGGTATAGAATCTAGATGGATAGTATACTTGACGACACAGAGGTAGGTAGAGCAGTGGCCTTCCGTACCGTACTGCTATATATACTGGTGGTCACTGTCAGCAAACTGCAAAACTAAAATGCACCACAGGTATAGAATCTAGATGGATAGTATACTTGATGACACAGAGGTAGGTAGAGCAGTGGCCTTCCGTACCGTACTGCTATATATACTGGTGGTCACTGTCAGCAAACTGCAAAACTAAAATGCACCACAGGTATAGAATCTAGATGGATAGTATACTTGACGTCACAGAGGTAGGTAGAGCAGTGGCCTTCCGTACCGTACTGCTATATATACTGGTGGTCACTGTCAGCAAACTGCAAAACTAAAATGCACCACAGGTATAGAATCTAGATGGATAGTATACTTGACGGCACAGATGTAGGTAGAGCAGTGGCCTTCCGTACCGTACTGCTATATATACTGGTGGTCACTGTCAGCAAACTGCAAAACTAAAATGCACCACAGGTATAGAATCTAGATGGATAGTATACTTGACGACACAGAGGTAGGTAGAGCAGTGGCCTTCCGTACCGTACTGCTATATATACTGGTGGTCACTGTCAGCAAAACTTTGCACTGTACTCCTCCTATATAATACTGCTGGTCCCCAGTCCCCACAATAAAGCAGTGTGAGCACAGATATATGCAGCACACTGAGCACAGATATGGAGCATTTTTCAGGCAGAGAACGGATAAAACTGGTGGTTACTGATCAGCAAAACTCTGCACTGTACTCCTGCTATATAATACAGCTGCTCCCCAGTCCCCACAATTAAGCAATAAGCACAAATATTTGCAGCAACATTAATAAATGGAGAGGATGCCAGCCACGTCCTCTCACTAACATTTCCAATGCACGAGTGAAAATGGCGGCGACGCGCGGCTCCTTATATAGAATACGAATCTCGCGAGATTCTGACCGCGGGATGATGACGTTCGGGCGCGCTCGGGTTAACTGAGCCATACGGGAGAATCTGAGTATGCCTTGGACTCGTGTAAAATGGGTGAAGTTCGGGGGGGTTCGGTTTCCGAGGAACCGAACCCGCTCATCACTAGAACAAATAATTCCTGTGATTTTGTCATTTTCTTCCAGTGATTTGGACCAATAATACCATTGATTAGAACGAATAATTCCTGTGATATTGAGGTGTTTGTGTCGCTTAGCTTAGCAATCCAGCGGCCACAGTGCACCTCTTTTTCTCTTTTCTTTGCATCATGTGCTGTTTGGGGCCAATTTTTTTAAGTGCCATCCTGTCTGACACTGCAGTGCCACTCCAAGATGGTTCAGGTGTTTGTGCCGGCCACTTGGGTCACTTAGCTTAGTCATTCAGCGACCTCGGTGCAAATTTTAGGACTAAAAATAATATTGTGAGGTGTTCAGAATAGACTGGAAATTACTGAAAATTGTGGTTATTGAGGTTAATAATACTATAGGATCAAAATTACCCCCATATTCTATGATTTAAGCTGTTTTTGAGGGGTTTTTGAAAAAAAACACCCAAATCCAAAACACAACCGAATCCGACAAAAATTTTTAAGGGAGGTTTTGCCAAAACGCGTTCGAATCCAAAACACGGCCGCGGAACCGAATCCAAAACCAAAACACCAAACTCGAAAAATTTCCGGTGCACATCTCTAGTAATGACATATTGTATATATGTGCTGTAGCGTGATCAACAGTTTCAGCATAATGACTCATATAGTGGGGTATTAGATCTATGCGGCAACAAACAACTAAATGGGTGTGCAGATGAGGAGATCTATGTGTGCCTCTGAAAACAGTGGGGTAAATTTACTAAGATTCGTGTTTTCCCATTTGAGGTCAAAGTTCAATCACGAATGACATCGAAAGTGTAAATATGCAACTTTTTGAATTGATTACGACTAATTTACTAAGCTGCCGTATTCTGCATTTTCGGGTTTTCCGATGTCGATGTCATTCGTTTTTTTTAGGCAGTGTTTTACGTGAGTGACTTGTAAAACACTGCCGACTTTAATACAATGAATCTCGGCCGGATCTGAGAGATCCGTGCTGGGCTTCATTGTGCACTTTGTTAAACAAAAAAATAAAGTTTAAATGTAAAATAAAAATTGCGTGGGGTCCCCCCTCCTAAGGCAAACCAGCCTCGGGCTCTTTGAGCCGATCCTGGTTGCAGAAATATGGGAAAAAAATGGACAGGGGTTCCCCCATATTTAAGCAACCAGCATCGGGCTCTGCGCCTGGTCCTGGTTCCAAAAATACGGGGGACAAAAAGAGTAGGGGTCCCCCGTATTTTTGAAACCAGCACCGGGCTCCACTAGCTGGACAGATAATGCCACAGCCGGGGGTCACTTTATACAGTGCCTTGCGGCCGTGGCATCAAATATCCAACTAGTCACCCCTGGCCGGGGTACCCTGGGGGAGTGGGGACCCCTTCAATCAAGGGGTCCCCCCCCAGCCACCCAAGGGCCAGGGGTGAAGCCTGAGGCTGTCCCCCCATTCAATAGGCTGTGGATGGGGGGCTGATAGCCTTTGTGAAAAGTGATTGATATTGTTTTTAGTAGCAGTACTACAAGGCCCAGCAAGCCTCCCCCGCAAGCTGGTACTTGGAGAACCACAAGTACCAGCATGCGGCAGAAAAACGGGCCCGCTGGTACCTGTAGTACTACTACTAAAAAAATACCCCAATAAAGACAACACACACATACCTTGAAAGTATAACTTTAATACATCCATCCACACCTCCATATACACATACTTACCTTATGTTCCCACGCAGGTCGGTCCTCTTCTCCAGTAGAATCCATGGTGTACCTGTAGAAAAAATTATACTCACATAATCCAGTGTTTTCGGCTCCTCGGTAAATCCTTTTGTAATCCACGTACTTGTAAAAATAAAAAAACGGATACCCGACCACGAACTGAAAGGGGACCCATGTTTTCACATGGGCCCCCTTTCCCCGAATGCCAGAAACCCACTCTGACTGATGTCTAAGTGGGTTTCTTCAGCCAATCAGGGAGCGCCACGTTGTAGCACCCTCCTGATCGGCTGTGTGCTCCTGTACTGTCTGACAGGCGGCACACGGCAGTGTTACAATGTAGCGCCTATGCGCTCCATTGTAACCAATGGTGGGAACTTTCAGGTCAGCGGTTGACCGAAAGTGACCTCACCGCTGACCTGAAAGTTCCCACCATTGGTTACAATGGAGCGCATAGATGGATAGTATACTTGATGACACAGAGGTAGGTAGAGCAGTGGCCTTCCGTACCGTACTGCTATATATACTGGTGGTCACTGTCAGCAAACTACAAAACTAAAATGCACCACAGGTATAGAATCTAGATGGATAGTATACTTGATGACACAGAGGTAGGTAGAGCAGTGGCCTTCCGTACCGTACTGCTATATATACTAGTGGTCACTGTCAGCAAACTGCAAAACTAAAATGCACCACAGGTATAGAATCTAGATGGATAGTATACTTGACGACACAGAGGTAGGTAGAGCAGTGGCCTTCCATACCGTACTGCTATATATATTGGTGGTCACTGTCAGCAAACTGCAAAACTAAAATGCACCACAGGTATAGAATCTAGATGGATAGTATACTTGATGACACAGAGGTAGGTAGAGCAGTGGCTTTCCATACCGTACTGCTATATAAACTGGTGGTCACTGTCAGCAAACTGCAAAACTAAAATGCACCACAGGTATAGAATCTAGATGGATAGTATACTTGACGACACAGAGGTAGGAAGAGCAGTGGCCTTCCATACCGTACTGCTATATGGGGGTCACTGTCAGGAAACTGCAAAACTAAAATGCACCACAGGTATAGAATCTAGATGGATAGTATACTTGACGACACAGAGGTAGGTAGAGCAGTGGCCTTCCGTACCGTACTGCTATATAAACTGGTGGTCACTGTCAGCAAACTGCAAAACTAAAATGCACCACAGGTATAGAATCTAGATGGATAGTATACTTGACGACACAGAGGTAGGTAGAGCAGTGGCCTTCCGTACCGTACTGCTATATATACTGGTGGTCACTGTCAGCAAACTGCAAAACTAAAATGCACCACAGGTATATAATCTAGATGGAGAGTATACTTGACGACACAGAGGTAGGTAGAGCAGTGGCCTTCCATACCGTACTGCTATATATACTGGTGGTCAATGTCAGCAAACTACAAAACTAAAATGCACCACAGGTATAGAATCTAGATATATAGTATACCTGATGACACAGAGGTAGGTAGAGCAGTGGCCTTCCGTACCGTACTGCTATATATACTGGTGGTCACTGTCAGCAAACTGCAAAACTAAAATGCACCACAGGTATAGAATCTAGATGGATAGTATACTTGACGACACAGAGGTAGGTAGAGCAGTGGCCTTCCATACCGTACTGCTATATATATTGGTGGTCACTGTCAGCAAACTGCAAAACTAAAATGCACCACAGGTATAGAATCTAGATGGATAGTATACTTGACGACACAGAGGTAGGTAGAGCAGTGGCCTTCCGTACCATACTGCTATATATACTGGTGGTCACTGTCAGCAAACTGCAAAACTAAAATGCACCACAGGTATAGCATCTAGATGGATAGTATACTTGACGACACAGAGGTAGGTAGAGCAGTGGCCTTCTGTACCGTACTGCTATATATACTGGTGGTCACTGTCAGCAAACTGCAAAACTAAAATGCACCACAGGTATAGAATCTAGATGGATAGTATACTTGATGACACAGAGGTAGGTAGAGCAGTGGCCTTCCATACCATACTGCTATATATACTGGTGGTCACTGTCAGCAAACTGCAAAACTAAAATGCACCACAGGTATAGAATCTAGATGGATAGTATACTTGACGACACAGAGGTAGGTAGAGCAGTGGCCTTCCGTACCATACTGCTATATATACAGGTGGTCACTGTCAGCAAACTGCAAAACTAAAATGCACCACAGGTATATAATCTAGATGGATAGTATACTTGACGACACAGAGGTAGGTAGAGCAGTGGCCTTCCGTACCGTACTGCTATATATACTGGTGGTCACTGTCAGCAAACTGCAAAACTAAAATGCACCACAGGTATAGCATCTAGATGGATAGTATACTTGACGACACAGAGGTAGGTAGAGCAGTGGCCTTCCGTACCGTACTGCTATATATACTGGTGTTCACTGTCAGCAAACTGCAAAACTAAAATGCACCACAGGTATAGAATCTAGATGGATAGTATACTTGACGACACAGAGGTAGGTAGAGCAGTGGCCTTCCATACCATACTGCTATATATACTGGTGGTCACTGTCAGCAAACTGCAAAACTAAAATGCACCACAGGTATAGAATCTAGATGGATAGTATACTTGACGACACAGAGGTAGGTAGAGCAGTGGCCTTCCGTACCATACTGCTATATATACTGGTGGTCACTGTCAGCAAACTGCAAAACTAAAATGCACCACAGGTATAGAATCTAGATGGATAGTATACTTGACGACAAAGAGGTATGTAGAGCAGTGGCCTTCCATACCGTACTGCTATATATATTGGTGGTCACTGTCAGCAAACTACAAAACTAAAATGCACCACAGGTATAGAATCTAGATGGATAGTATACTTGATGACACAGAGGTAGGTAGAGCAGTGGCCTTCCGTACCGTACTGCTATATATACTGGTGGTCACTGTCAGCAAACTGCAAAACTAAAATGCACCACAGGTATAGAATCTAGATAGATAGTATACTTGACGACACAGAGGTAGGTAGAGCAGTGGCCTTCCGTACCATACTGCTATATATACTGGTGGTCACTGTCAGCAAACTGCAAAACTAAAATGCACCACAGGTATAGCATCTAGATGGATAGTATACTTGACGACACAGAGGTAGGTAGAGCAGTGGCCTTCCGTACCGTACTGCTATATATACTGGTGGTCACTGTCAGCAAACTGCAAAACTAAAATGCACCACAGGTATAGAATCTAGATGGATAGTATACTTGACGACACAGAGGTAGGTAGAGCAGTGGCCTTCCATACCGTACTGCTATATATACTGGTGTTCACTGTCAGCAAACTACATAACTAAAATGCACCACAGGTATAGAATCTAGATGGATAGTATACTTGATGACACAGAGGTAGGTAGAGCAGTGGCCTTCCGTACCGTACTGCTATATATACTGGTGGTCACTGTCAGCAAACTGCAAAACTAAAATGCACCACAGGTATAGAATCTAGATGGATAGTATACTTGACGACACAGAGGTAGGTAGAGCAGTGGCCTTCCGTACCGTACTGCTATATATACTGGTGGTCACTGTCAGCAAACTGCAAAGCTAAAATGCACCACAGGTATAGCATCTAGATGGATAGTATACTTGACGACACAGAGGTAGGTAGAGCAGTGGCCTTCAGTACCATACTGCTATATATACTGGTGGTCACTGTCAGCAAACTGCAAAACTAAAATGCACCACAGGTATAGAATCTAGATGGATAGTATACTTGACGACACAGAGGTAGGTAGAGCAGTGGCCTTCCATACCATACTGCTATATATACTGGTGGTCACTGTCAGCAAACTGCAAAACTAAAATGCACCACAGGTATAGAATCTAGATGGATAGTATACTTGATGACACAGAGGTAGGTAGAGCAGTGGCCTTCCGTACCGTACTGCTATATATACTGGTGGTCACTGTCAGCAAACTGCAAAACTAAAATGCACCACAGGTATAGAATCTAGATGGATAGTATACTTGACGACACAGAGGTAGGTAGAGCAGTGGCCTTCCATACCGTACTGCTATATATACTGGTGGTCACTGTCAGCAAACTACAAAACTAAAATGCACCACAGGTATAGAATCTAGATGGATAGTATACTTGATGACACAGAGGTAGGTAGAGCAGTGGCCTTCCGTACCGTACTGCTATATATACTAGTGGTCACTGTCAGCAAACTGCAAAACTAAAATGCACCACAGGTATAGAATCTAGATGGATAGTATACTTGACGACACAGAGGTAGGTAGAGCAGTGGCCTTCCATACCGTACTGCTATATATATTGGTGGTCACTGTCAGCAAACTGCAAAACTAAAATGCACCACAGGTATAGAATCTAGATGGATAGCATACTTGATGACACAGAGGTAGGTAGAGCAGTGGCCTTCCATACCGTACAGCTATATAAACTGGTGGTCACTGTCAGCAAACTACAAAACTAAAATGCACCACAGGTATAGAATCTAGATGGATAGTATACTTGACGACACAGAGGTAGGTAGAGCAGTGGCCTTCCGTACCGTACTGCTATATATACTGGTGGTCACTGTCAGCAAACTGCAAAACTTAAATGCACCACAGGTATAGAATCTAGATGGATAGTATACTTGACGACACAGAGGTAGGAAGAGCAGTGGCCTTCCATACCGTACTGCTATATGGGGGTCACTGTCAGGAAACTGCAAAACTAAAATGCACCACAGGTATAGAATCTAGATGGATAGTATATTTGATGACACAGAGGTAGGTAGAGCAGTGGCCTTCCGTACCGTACTGCTATATAAACTGGTGGTCACTGTCAGCAAACTGCAAAACTAAAATGCACCACAGGTATAGAATCTAGATGGATAGTATACTTGACGTCACAGAGGTAGGTAGAGCAGTGGCCTTCCGTACCATACTGCTATATATACTGGTGGTCACTGTCAGCAAACTGCAAAACTAAAATGCACCACAGGTATAGAATCTAGATGGATAGTATACTTGACGACACAGAGGTAGGTAGAGCAGTGGCCTTCCATACCGTACTGCTATATATACTGGTGGTCACTGTCAGCAAACTACAAAACTAAAATGCACCACAGGTATAGAATCTAGATGGATAGTATACTTGATGACACAGAGGTAGGTAGAGCAGTGGCCTTCCGTACCGTACTGCTATATATACTGGTGGTCACTGTCAGCAAACTGCAAAACTAAAATGCACCACAGGTATAGAATCTAGATGGATAGTATACTTGACGACACAGAGGTAGGTAGAGCAGTGGCCTTCCATACCGTACTGCTATATATATAGGTGGTCACTGTCAGCAAACTGCAAAACTAAAATGCACCACAGGTATAGAATCTAGATGGATAGTATACTTGACGACACAGAGGTAGGTAGAGCAGTGGCCTTCCGTAACATACTGCTATATATACTGGTGGTCACTGTCAGCAAACTGCAAAACAAAAATGCACCACAGGTATAGCATCTAGATGGATAGTATACTTGACGACACAGAGGTAGGTAGAGCAGTGGCCTTCCGTACCATACTGCTATATATACTGGTGGTCACTGTCAGCAAACTGCAAAACTAAAATGCACCACAGGTATAGAATCTAGATGGATAGTATACTTGATGACACAGAGGTAGGTAGAGCAGTGGCCTTCCATACCATACTGCTATATATACTGGTGGTCACTGTCAGCAAACTGCAAAACTAAAATTCACCACATGTATAGAATCTAGATGGATAGTATACTTGACGACACAGAGGTAGGTAGAGCAGTGGCCTTCCGTACCGTACTGCTATATATACTGGTGGTCACTGTCAGCAAACTGCAAAACTAAAATGCACCACAGGTATAGAATCTAGATGGATAGTATACTTGACGACACAGAGGTAGGTAGAGCAGTGGCCTTCCATACCGTACTGCTATATATACTGGTGGTCACTGTCAGCAAACTACAAAACTAAAATGTACCACAGGTATAGAATCTAGATGGATAGTATACTTGATGACACAGAGGTAGGTAGAGCAGTGGCCTTCCGTACCGTACTGCTATATATACTGGTGGTCACTGTCAGCAAACTGCAAAACTAAAATGCACCACAGGTATATAATCTAGATGGATAGTATACTTGACGACACAGAGGTAGGTAGAGCAGTGGCCTTCCGTACCGTACTGCTATATATACTGGTGGTCACTGTCAGCAAACTGCAAAACTAAAATGCACCACAGGTATAGAATCTAGATGGATATTATACTTGATGACACAGAGGTAGGTAGAGCAGTGGCCTTCCATACCGTACTGCTATATAAACTGGTGGTCACTGTCAGCAAACTACAAAACTAAAATGCACCACAGGTATAGAATCTAGATGGATAGTATACTTGACGACACAGAGGTAGGTAGAGCAGTGGCCTTCCGTACCGTACTGCTATATATACTGGTGGTCACTGTCAGCAAACTGCAAAACTAAAATGCACCACAGGTATAGAATCTAGATGGTTAGTATACTTGACGACACAGAGGTAGGTAGAGCAGTGGCCTTCCATACCGTACTGCTATATATACTGGTGGTCACTGTCAGGAAACTGCAAAACTAAAATGCACCACAGGTATAGAATCTAGATGGATAGTATACTTGACGACACAGAGGTAGGTAGAGCAGTGGCCTTCCGTACCGTACTGCTATATATACTGGTGGTCACTGTCAGCAAACTGCAAAACTAAAATGCACCACAGGTATAGAATCTAGATTGATAGTATACTTGACGACACAGAGGTAGGTAGAGCAGTGGCCTTCCGTACCGTACTGCTATATATACTGGTGGTCACTGTCAGCAAACTGCAAAACTAAAATGCACCACAGGTATAGAATCTAGATGGATAGTATACTTGATGACACAGAGGTAGGTAGAGCAATGACCTTCCGTACCGTACTGCTATATATACTGGTGGTCACTGTCAGCAAACTGCAAAAATAAATGCACCACAGGTATAGAATCTAGATGGATAGTATACTTGACGACACAGAGGTAGGTAGAGCAGTGGCCTTCCGTACCGTACTGCTATATATACTGGTGGTCACTGTCAGCAAACTGCAAAACTAAAATGCACCACAGGTATAGAATCTAGATGGATAGTATACTTGACGACACAGAGGTAGGTAGAGCAGTGGCCTTCCGTACCGTACTGCTATATATACTGGTGGTCACTGTCAGCAAACTGCAAAACTAAAATGCACCACAGGTATAGAATCTAGATGGATAGTATACTTGATGACACAGAGGTAGGTAGAGCAGTGGCCTTCCGTACCGTACTGCTATATATACTGGTGGTCACTGTCAGCAAACTGCAAAACTAAAATGCACCACAGGTATAGAATCTAGATGGATAGTATACTTGACGACACAGAGGTAGGTAGAGCAGTGGCCTTCCGTACCGTAATGCTATATATACTGGTGGTCACTGTCAGCAAACTGCAAAACTAAAATGCACCACAGGTATTGAATCTAGATGGATAGTATACTTGACGGCACAGATGTAGGTAGAGCAGTGGCCTTCCGTACCGTACTGCTATATATACTGGTGGTCACTGTCAGCAAACTGCAAAACTAAAATGCACCACAGGTATAGAATCTAGATGGATAGTATACTTGACGACACAGAGGTAGGTAGAGCAGTGGCCTTCCGTACCGTACTGCTATATATACTGGTGGTCACTGTCAGCAAACTGCAAAACTAAAATGCACCACAGGTATAGAATCTAGATGGATAGTATACTTGACGACACAGAGGTAGGTAGAGCAGTGGCCTTCCGTACCGTACTGCTATATATACTGGTGGTCACTGTCAGCAAACTGCAAAACTAAAATGCACCACAGGTATAGAATCTAGATGGATAGTATACTTGACGACACAGAGGTAGGTAGAGCAGTGGCCTTCCATACCGTACTGCTATATATACTGGTGGTCACTGTCAGCAAAACTTTGCACTGTACTCCTCCTTTATAATACTGCTGGTCCCCAGTCCCCACAATAAAGCAGTGTGAGCACAGATATATGCAGCACACTGAGCACAGATATGGAGCATTTTTCAGGCAGAGAACGGATAAAACTGGTGGTCACTGATCAGCAAAACTCTGCACTGTACTCCTGCTATATAATACAGCTGCTCCCCAGTCCCCACAATTAAGCAATAAGCACAAATATTTGCAGCAACATTAATAAATGGAGAGGATGCCAGCCACGTCCTCTCACTAACATTTCCAATGCACGAGTGAAAATGGCGGCGACGCGCGGCTCCTTATATAGAATACGAATTTCGCGAGATTCTGACCGCGGGATGATGACGTTCGGGCGCGCTCGGGTTAACTGAGCCATACGGGAGAATCTGAGTATGCCTCGGACTCGTGTAAAATGGGTGAAGTTCGGGGGGGTTCGGTTTCCGAGGAACCGAACCCGCTCATCACTAGAACAAATAATTCCTGTGATTTTGTCATTTTCTTCCAGTGATTTGGACCAATAATACCATTGATTAGAACGAATAATTCCTGTGATATTGAGGTGTTTGTGTCGCTTAGCTTAGCAATCCAGCGGCCACAGTGCACCTCTTTTTCTCTTTTCTTTGCATCATGTGCTGTTTGGGGCCAATTTTTTTAAGTGCCATCCTGTCTGACACTGCAGTGCCACTCCAAGATGGTTCAGGTGTTTGTGCCGGCCACTTGGGTCACTTAGCTTAGTCATCCAGCGACCTCGGTGCAAATTTTAGGACTAAAAATAATATTGTGAGGTGTTCAGAATAGACTGGAAATTACTGAAAATTGTGGTTATTGAGGTTAATAATACTATAGGATCAAAATTACCCCCATATTCTATGATTTAAGCTGTTTTTGAGGGGTTTTTGAAAAAAAACACCCAAATCCAAAACACAACCGAATCCGACAAAAATTTTTAAGGGAGGTTTTGCCAAAACGCGTTCGAATCCAAAACACGGCCGCGGAACCGAATCCAAAACCAAAACACCAAACTCGAAAAATTTCCGGTGCACATCTCTAGTAATGACATATTGTATATATGTGCTGTAGCGTGATCAACAGTTTCAGCATAATGACTCATATAGTGGGGTATTAGATCTATGCGGCAACAAACAACTAAATGGGTGTGCAGATGAGGAGATCTATGTGTGCCTCTGAAAACAGTGGGGTAAATTTACTAAGATTCGTGTTTTCCCATTTGAGGTCAAAGTTCAATCACGAATGACATCGAAAGTGTAAATATGCAACTTTTTGAATTGATTACGACTAATTTACTAAGCTGCCGTATTCTGCATTTTCGGGTTTTCCGATGTCGATGTCATTCGTTTTTTTTAGGCAGTGTTTTACGTGAGTGACTTGTAAAACACTGCCGACTTTAATACAATGAATCTCGGCCGGATCTGAGAGATCCGTGCTGGGCTTCATTGTGCACTTTGTTAAACAAAAAAATAAAGTTTAAATGTAAAATAAAAATTGCGTGGGGTCCCCCCTCCTAAGGCAAACCAGCCTCGGGCTCTTTGAGCCGATCCTGGTTGCAGAAATATGGGAAAAAAATGGACAGGGGTTCCCCCATATTTAAGCAACCAGCATCGGGCTCTGCGCCTGGTCCTGGTTCCAAAAATACGGGGGACAAAAAGAGTAGGGGTCCCCCGTATTTTTGAAACCAGCACCGGGCTCCACTAGCTGGACAGATAATGCCACAGCCGGGGGTCACTTTATACAGTGCCTTGCGGCCGTGGCATCAAATATCCAACTAGTCACCCCTGGCCGGGGTACCCTGGGGGAGTGGGGACCCCTTCAATCAAGGGGTCCCCCCCCAGCCACCCAAGGGCCAGGGGTGAAGCCTGAGGCTGTCCCCCCATCCAATAGGCTGCGGATGGGGGGCTGATAGCCTTTGTGAAAAGTGATTGATATTGTTTTTAGTAGCAGTACTACAAGGCCCAGCAAGCCTCCCCCGCAAGCTGGTACTTGGAGAACCACAAGTACCAGCATGCGGCGGAAAAACGGGCCCGCTGGTACCTGTAGTACTACTACTAAAAAAATACCCCAATAAAGACAACACACACATACCTTGAAAGTATAACTTTAATACATCCATCCACACCTCCATATACACATACTTACCTTATGTTCCCACGCAGGTCGGTCCTCTTCTCCAGTAGAATCCATGGTGTACCTGTAGAAAAAATTATACTCACATAATCCAGTGTTTTCGGCTCCTCGGTAAATCCTTTTGTAATCCACGTACTTGTAAAAATAAAAAAACGGATACCCGACCACGAACTGAAAGGGGACCCATGTTTTCACATGGGCCCCCTTTCCCCAAATGCCAGAAACCCACTCTGACTGATGTCTAAGTGGGTTTCTTCAGCCAATCAGGGAGCGCCACGTTGTAGCACCCTCCTGATCGGCTGTGTGCTCCTGTACTGTCTGACAGGCGGCACACAGCAGTGTTACAATGTAGCGCCTATGCGCTCCATTGTAACCAATGGTGGGAACTTTCAGGTCAGCGGTTGACCGAAAGTGACCTCACCGCTGACCTGAAAGTTCCCACCATTGGTTACAATGGAGCGCATAGGCGCTACATTGTAACACTGCCGTGTGCCGCCTGTCAGACAGTACAGGAGCACACAGCCGATCAGGAGGGTGCCAAACGAGGCGCTCCCTGATTGGCTGAAGAAACCCACTTAGACATAAGTCAGAGGGGGTTTCTGGCATTCGGGGAAAGGGGGCCCATGTGAAAACATGGGTCCCCTTTCAGTTCGTGGTCGGGTATCCGTTTTTTTATTTTTACAAGTACGTGGATTACAAAAGGATTTACCGAGGAGCCGAAAACACTGGATTATGTGAGTATAATTTTTTCTACAGGTACACCATGGATTCTACTGGAGAAGAGGACCGACCTGCGTGGGAACATAAGGTAAGTATGTGTATATGGAGGTGTGGATAGATGTATTAAAGTTATACTTTCAAGGTGTGTGTGTGTTGTCTTTATTGGGGTATTTTTTTAGTAGTAGTACTACAGGTACCAGCGGGCCCGTTTTTCCGCCGCATGCTGGTACTTGTGGTTCTCCAAGTACCAGCTTGCGGGGAGGCTTGCTGGGCCTTGTAGTACTGCTACTAAAAACAATATCAATCACTTTTCACAAAGGCTATCAGCCCCCCATCCGCAGCCTATTGGATGGGGGGGACAGCCTCGGGCTTCACCCCTGGCCCTTGGGTGGCTGGGGGGGGGGGACCCTTTGATTGAAGGGGTCCCCACTCCCCCAGGGTACCCCGGCCAGGGGTGACTAGTTGGATATTTGATGCCACGGCCGCAAGGCACTGTATAAAAGTGACCCCCGGCTGTGGCATTATCTGTCCAGCTAGTGGAGCCCGGTGCTGGTTTCAAAAATACGGGGGACCCCTACTCTTTTTGTCCCCCGTATTTTTGGAACCAGGACCAGGCGCAGAGCCCGATGCTGGTTGCTTAAATATGGGGGAACCCCTGTCCATTTTTTCCCCATATTTCTGCAACCAGGATCGGCTCAAAGAGCCCGAGGCTGGTTTGCCTTAGGAGGGGGGACCCCACGCAATTTTTTTTCTGAAAATTTATAACATTTCCCCCCCCTTCCCACTGAAATACATGCACGGATCTCATGGATCCGTGCATGCCTATACAAACACGGGATAAAAAAGCAGGTCTGTTTTTTTTTAGCACTTTTTCACGATTTGTATTTCATCACGGCAGTGTTTGGCTATTGTCGGCAGTGTTTGTGTTTTGCACTTTTTAGTAAATTCCCGATTTCTAGCAAATTGCAGGCGTATTTGACCGATGGTGTATTGATTCGTGATTTTTTCCTAGGACTTCCAAAATATTACGAATGCCCTCATCACTGCCGTGATTTTTGCTTAGTAAATTACCGAGATGACACTTTGATGAAAAAACGGCATCTCGGTCAAAATCGGGACCTTAGTAAATATACCCCAGTATTTCCACATTGGGGGTAATTCCAAGTTGATCGCAGCAGGATTTTTGATAGCAACTGTGCAAAACCATGTGCACTGCAGGGGAGGCAGATATAACATGTGCAGAGAGAGTTAGATTTGGATGGGTTATATTGTTTCTGTGCAGGGTAAATACTGGCTGCTTTATTTTTACACTGCAAATTAGATTGCAGATTGAACACACCACACCCAAATCTAACTCTCTCTGCACATGTTATATCTGCCTCCCCTACAGTGCACATGGTTTTGCCCAGTTGCTATCTCAAAAATACTGCTGCGATCAACTCAGAATTACCCCTATTGTTTCCCTCTAATGTATTAAGAGAGAGATCTCCGAGATCTGCAGCAGTCATCTATTTTAGATTACAAAGGCAGACCCCATAGAAGTCTATGGGGACTGTGTAATAGCTACATTCATGAAGCTCTATAGCTAGTACCATCTCTTTTTAATGGTAACAGCTATTGTAGTTTATAGGCTGCAAAATTGCAATTTTTACCTGAAGGATCCCTCCCTAATAATGGCCATGGCTGCTCATGCTCATTGCAGAGACCCTCTCTGTGCATATATTTTTGAAACAATGCCCCAATAATACATTTCTTATTGCTGAAATATAGTGCATGCGGTGATAAAAAATTAGAATGATCAGGACCAAATTGTGGATATCCATAATAAAATATGCCCTGTGTGCAATGCTTAAAATCTAAGGCCCAAGTGTATTAAGCTTTAACAAGAAATAAAGTAGAGACGGAAAAAGGGGGTCATTCCGAGTTGTTCGCTCATTGCCGATTTTTGCAACGGAGCGATTAAGGCAAAAATGTGCATGCGCATGGTACGCAGTGCGCATGCGCTAAGTATTTTAGCACAAAACTTAGTAGATTTACTCACGTCCGAACGAAGAATTTTCATCGTTGAAGTGATCGGAGTGTGATTGACAGGAAGTGGGTGTTTCTGGGCGGAAACTGACCGTTTTCTGGGAGTGTGCGGAAAAACGCAGGCGTGCCAGGATAAAACGCGGGAGTGTCTGGAGAAACGGGGGAGTGGCTGACCGAACGCAGGGCGTGTTTGTGATGTCAAACCAGGAACTAAACGGGCTGAGCTGATCGCAGTGTAGGAGTAAGTCTCGAGCTACTAAGAAACTGCTAAGAAATTTCTATTCGCAATTCTGCTAATCTTTCGTTCGCAATTCTGCTAAGCTAAGATACACTACCAGAGGGCGGTGGCCTAGCGTGTGCAATGCTGCTAAAATCTGCTAGCGAGCGAACAACTCGGAATGACCCCCAAAGAGTGATAAATGACCAGCAAATCAGCTTCCTAACTGCCATGTCACAGGATGTGTTTGAAATTTGACAGTTAGGGCTGGTACTTTATCTCTCTTTATCCGTCTACCCTTATCCCTTGTTAAGGCTTAATACATTTGGACCTAAATGCGCTAATAAATTGTGAGTATCAAGATAGCTCCATTGTTTAACATAGTGGTGGGGAGACGCCATGAAGGCACTCTCAGGCCACCTTTGCTTCTACTGTATGTCTGTGCAAAGTGGGCAACAAATCTCTTAGATGTCTGCTATGGCAAATGACAAGGTTGCTGCTCTGCTTCCAGCTTTGCAAAACGTTTCTATTCACCTGAAGTAATAAACATAATCAAATAATATAATAATTGTCGCAATAAAGTAATCCGAATACAGTGTATAATGCCAATCCAGGTCATGGCATATTTGGTAGATAGGGACAGTATGCTGTAACAGAGGCCCATTTATTAATGAATGATAAAACTTGTTGCGTATGATAAATGGTGCTCCAGCCAATCAGCTACTAACTATCATGTGTTTAGCTTCTAACTGTCATGTGTTTGAAAAATGACGGGTAGAAACTGACTGGCTGGAGCGCTATTTATCATACACAATGAGTTTTATCATTCATAACAAGTTTTGTCACTCGTTAATAAATGAGCCTCTACGTGTCATATGAGTTGTCAGGTGAACCATAAGGAATGTCAAATTGAAAGACTCCCAAGTAAGCTCTAATTACACTTAAGTATATGTTTTTTGATGTATGGTGGGAGAAAAATATTTAAAACCTTTGACTTTATGGAACTTACTTTAAGGATGCCCAATGTAGGAAACTTGCTCGAGAGTAACAGGAGTAAGATACTGTAATTGGGCAATCAAAACATCATTGATGTAAAGGGAGATATCCTAATCCCTAGAACCTACTGTAATTACAGAGATATTAGGATTATTTTTCCTTGATTCCAATGGCTCAGCATTACCTGAGTTTGCTTCATGATTTTGAACTGACCTGTTTATGACAATGCTGAACTCTCTGCTCCCTGACCCCATCTTGCTCCTGTATGCAGGGGTGTAGCGAGGGTGGCTCCGGTGGAGCGCGAGCTCCAGGCGCCAGAAAATTTAGAGGGTGCACCGCAGAGCAGGAGGCGCAGATCACTTTTTGAAAGGAGTCCGAGTCAGTGTGTGCTCCACACACTGACTCGGACTCCTTTCAAAAAGTGATCCCCGTTATCGTGCATATTGCGCCGATAGTAATCAGGTTTAGCTGCGTAAAGGGCTAGGGCACCTGAAATTATGATACCACGCCCGTCAGCAGAAAGAGAATGGGTGTGGAAGGGAGCAGAAAGAATTGAATACAGCCCTGAGACTAGGTAGGGAACAGCGGTGTGGTATGAGTTGCCGGCGCTTGGGATCCCGGCACCGAGATCCTGAACACCAGAATGCTGGCAGCGGGGTGAGCACAAAAGAGCCCCTTGCGGGTTCGCTGCGCTCGCCACGCTGTAAGCGCGGTGGCGACACACGTGCCACATTATTTATTCTCCTTCCAGGGATGTCTTGGACACCCCAAGAGGGAGATTTGGTGTCGGTATTCCAGCTGTTGGGATTCCGGCGCCGGTATGCTGAGCGCCGGGATCCCAACAGTCGGTATATCAAGTGCCACCCAGGGAACAGGGCTGGCAAGAGGCGACAGCAGGAGATACTGAAAGCCGACACTTACTGTAGCTCAACACGTATATGTCTCACTGTGTGCTTGAGGCTGTGCAGCAGGGTTACTTCTGTCCTGCAGCACCACTCTTTGCCTCTGCTGCTGCAGCACCTCTCTCTGTCTAGACCAGCTGCTGCAGCTCCTTTCTCTGCCCCAGTTGCTGCATAATCTCTCTCTGTCCCAGTTGCTGCATAATCTCTCTCTGCCTAGCTGCTGCAGCACCTCTTTCTGCCCTAGCTGCTGCAGCACCTCTTTCTGTCCCAGCTGCTGCAGCACCTCCCTCTGGCCCGGCTACTGCAGCTCCTTTCTCTGCCACAGCTGCTGCTGTAGCACCTCACTCTGCATCTCAGGCAACTTCAGCACCTCTCTCTGCCCCTGAAGCTGCTGCAGAGGAGCTATTTGTGCCCCTCAGGCAAATCTAAAACGTTATTTTGGGATGGCAGTTCTAGGGTATCATTTTCATTGAGGCATTGGGAGATTATTAGATCTAGGCGGCGGGTCAGTTTTGGGGCATTATTTTCATTTAGAGATTGGGGTGGTTATCAGGATTGTAAGAGGTCATATTTGGGGCATTATTTCCATTGAAGGATTGGGAGTTGTAAGGTCAGGTCAGTTGGGACATACATAGTGTTTTTAATTTATTTGAATTAAACAAGTAAATAGTTAAATACAGCTACTTCCATTGCGGCTCTACTGTGGTGTAACATGTATAAGGGGCTCTACAATGGAGTAACGTGTATTGGGGCTGTACTGTGTCATAATATGTATAAGTGGCCCTACTGCTGTGTAACGTGTATAAGCGGCTCTACTGTGGGGTAACGTGTATAAGTAGCTCTACTGTATGGCGTAACTTGTCTATTGTTGTGTGACAAGTATAAGAAGCTCTACTGTATGGCGTAATGTGTATAAGCAGCTCTACTGGTGTAACATGTATAAGTGGCTTTACTGTGATGTAACGTGTTTAAGCAACTCTACTGTGTGGTGTAAAAATGTATAAGGGGTATTACTGTGTGGTGCAATATGAATAACAGACACTATTGTGCGGTGTAATGTCAATTGTTACTATTATGTGGACACGCCCCTTCCCATTAAGCCACACCTCTCTATTTTATCTACACACCATTGTCGCGCACTTTCCATATTTTAAACTCGCACTGAGCTCCACAAGGTCTAGAACCGGCCCGGTCACCGATTTTTTAATATTTTTTCTTTTCAAATATATCACGCCACCACATGTTGGCTAGGACCCCAATTCAGAACGGGGAAGGGGGCGCCAAAACGAACCCTTGCTCCAGGCACCATGGTACCTAACTACACCTCTGCCTGTATGTGCTTTATCTGTCTCCTTCTGGATTTCGTAAACATGAAAGTTTCCCTCCTGGATTACCTTAAAGTGTCTGAAAGATCTTCTGTTTGTGATTCACCATACGTGTTTTGCCTTAGTCCCCAGCGGCTTCATTACCTCATATTGGCTCCTGTTATCTGCCTTTTAAACTTCACAGCTATGTTACTGATTTACATAACCTGTTTCTGGTCCCTTGGGATTGTTAATATCCCCTTACCAAGTGCTCAGTGTTTTTAATCATTCGCCATTAATGATCCATTTAATCAGTTCTTATGTATTCACAAACAACGTGTGTTATTTGCTCATCTGCCTGGTGCTCTCCTGAAATCCCTGACACCTGCCTTATGCCCTTTCTTGTTGCAAAATTGAATTCCTGATATTTGATCCTAGCTACAGTATACGATAGAAATGCATAGACAAGACCTATTTGCGGAAGTGTGATCTGGAATTAAATTGGTATAATTCAACATGCATCCACTTCCAGTGTACTCAAACAAAAGCCTTTCCAGCTTCTAAATTTAAAAAAACACATTTAGGTATGTGGAATATTGAAGCCCCATTAAGACAGATAGTTTTCTTATATTGTCAATAGTCTGCATTTTTTGTATGAAGCACACCTGACTAATCACAGATGACCATTTCACCTAGTGACTAATCATTTTCAAGGTGGCAATGGTCTGTTAGATGGGTGTTGGTATTGGCCTCCTTGCTGGAAGAGGGAGAACCCTACAGGAGGGAGGAGGAGCAGCAGCATGTGAGACACGGTCAGTTTCATATGCTAAAGTTTGCTTTTTACAAGTGTGCATAATTCCCTAATCACATGAGAGCTATAGATTGCAACATGTTAGTCTCTGAGGCCACTTATGTATTAATAACCATCATTATCTCTCGTTGAATTTGCATGAAATTTTGATACAGATAGATGCATTCTATAATTATGTCATGAGCAACTGTTGTTGTTCATGACATCATTTCTATATCCTGTGCCACAATGGTGGCTTTTCAATACAAAATCACTACTTCTGAATTTGATTTTTGATCAACATTGAGAATTGCATATACAGTATTAGCGCTAGGCCTGTGATAAAGTAAACCTTTGGACATCAATTCAGGAGCCTTAATAAATATTGTGCTGTGCTTATTTTATGACCCCGCTGGAGTGGCTTATATCTCAGTGGTTTACTATAAACAGACGGCATGTTATTATTATCAGTTGGTGTGTAGATTGCAGAGAGGGGTGTCAGCACTCATTGCCTCCCACCACCAACCGAATTAAGCCACCCCCTCCCCTTTCTTCACCACCCAGGAATGCCTATGGAAACCGTATGTCTCTTCCAATATCTATACGCATGTACCATGCCCAATGTCTCGACTCCATCCACCTCTGAATCAGGCCCTATACCCCACACTACATTTTCCATACGTGAGCAAAATAAAAGTTTTTAATATGGATTTGCTACCAAAATTTGTTTCTCTACTCTCAATGTTTGATTCATGAGTCGGCTGCCTCATACTACGGCCACTTTTTATTGTGACATAAACACAAAACAACATGTACAAAGGGCATTGGTTCTCTCTGTATAACCCATTTTATTAAGGTTCAAAATAGTTTGTCAGACAAAAAATAACTTGACCAGGCTCCAGTATTTTTTAAATGGAAGGGGCAAACCCTAGGCGCGCACAGAGCACAATTCAGATGTGTAGGGGAAAAATGTACAATGAATATAGTCTAAATAATTACTCAGTATACAACAATATGTACAGTGGGGATTGAAAGTTTGGGCACCCAGGCAAAAATTCATTTTAATGTGCAAAAAGAAGCCAAGGAAAGATGGAAAAATCTCCAAAAGGCATCAAATTACAGATTAGACATTTTTATAACATGTCAAAAAAAGTTTGATTTTATCACAGCGTTTACAAGCTGTGATACTTGCCAAAGGGGTCAGTACAAGGTATTAACTCTGCAGGGTGCCCAAACTTTTGCAGACGCCATTTTTTGTTTTCTGTTATTTTGATAGTGTAAATGATGAAAATAAAATCAAACTTTTTTTGACATGTTATAAGAATGTCTAATGTGTAATTTGATGCCTTTTGGTGATTTTTCCATCTTTTCTTGGCTTCTTTTTGCACATTAAAATGAATTGTTGCCTGGGGTGCCCAAACTTTCAATCCCCACTGTAGGTGGTATCTGATGATGGAATCAATGCAATGCTGCCAGTCGAAACGGTATAGTCACCCGCAAACAAAGTACAACAGCGGAAAGTAGATACGGTGCAGTGTATTGAAATGTGCATTGTACCTAACGAATACACATTAAGGGGCTAATTCAGGTTGGATCACAAATCGCAATCCAACTGGAATCATTATGATTGCAGCGCGAGTGCTTCTAGACAGAGAGGGAGCGTTGCAGGGGCGTGGCCTGTAAATGGGGGCGCGCCGGTGCGGATGGGGGACGTGATGGGGGTGTAATCGTGGTGGCTGCGTGACTTCACACGCAGCCACCGCGATCAAAAAGATGGCAGCGGCACTGCGCCGGCAGGAGGCATCCCTAATTTCTGCAATGAAGCAGAAAATAGGATACTGGGGTCCACATTAGTAGCATGGTGTATAGACAGGTCCACTGGGAGCCTTGAGCACTTTAGGATATAAATAGTGTGCACTGGCTCCTCCCTCTATGCCCCTCTTACCAGACTCAGTCTGGAAACTGTGCCAAGGAGATGGACAGAACAGTGGTGAGATTTGAACCAGCACACCCAAACAAGAGAAAAGCCATGCTAACCAAATTTGAACAGGAACAGCAACAGCTGAACCAACCACAATACTTAATAAAAGTAACAGAGCAGGAAACATGAAGCACTGGGCGGGCGCCCAGTATCCTCTACGGACTACGAGAAAAGGATTTACCGGTAGGTAATTAAAATCCTATTTTATCTTACGTCCTAGAGGATACTGGGTTACACATTAGTACCATGGGGATGTACCAATGCTCCCAAACTGGGTGGGAGAGTGCTGAGGTTCCTGCAGAACTGATTGACCAAACTGAAGGTCCTCAGAGGCCAAAGTATCGAACTTGTAGAACTTAGCAAATGTGTTCGAACCCAATCAAGTAGCTGCTCGGCAGAGCTGTAAAGTCGAGACACCCCCGGCAGCTACCCAGGAAGAAACCACTGACCTAGTAGAGTGGGCCTGTAGTTTAGGAACTGGCAATCCTGCCATAGAATAAGCCTGCTGGATAGTAAGCCTGATCCAGCGAGCAATAGACTGCTTTGAAGCAGGACAGCTAATTTTCTTGGGATCATAGAAAACAAACAGCGAGTCAGATTTTCTGTGATGAGCTATCCGCTTCACATAGATCTTCAAAGCCCTCACAACATCCAAGGACTTTGAGGTAGCAGAGGTGTCAGGAAGCACCAGAACCACAATAGGTTGGTTAATAAGAAACGCAGACACCACCTTAGGAAGAAACTGCCGACGAGTTCTGAGTTCAGCTCTGTCCTCATGGAAAATTAAATAGGGGCTTTTGTGAGACAACGCCCCCAGTTCCGACACACGCCTTGCAGAAGCTAAGGCCAAAAGTGTAACAGTCTTCCACGTAAGAAACTTTATGTCAACCTCCTGTAAAGGCTCAAACCATTCCGATTGTAGAAACTGCAACACCACGTTGAGATCCCAAGGTGCCGTGGGAGGTACAAAGGGCGGTTGGATGTGCAGAACACCCTTCAAGAACATCTGGACCTCAGGGAGTGAAGCTAATTGTTTCTGGAAGAAAATGGACAAGGCCGAAACCTGGACATTTAGGATACCAAACGTAGGCCCACATTCACACCTGACTGTAGAAAAAGGAGAAAACGTCCCATTTGAAATTCCACTGTAGGAAATTTCCTGTTTTCACACCACAAGACATATTTTTTCCAAATGCGATAATGTTTAGATGTTACCCCTTTCCTGGCTTGGATCAGGGTTGGAATAACCCTGTCCGGGATCCCCTTCCGGGCTAGAATTTGACGTTCAACCTCCAGGCCATCAAACATAGCTGTGTTAAGTCTTGCTAGACGAACGGCCCCTGTTGTAGAAGATCCTCTCGAAGAGGCAAAGGCCATGGGTCCTTGTGGAGCATCCCCAGTAGATCCGCGTACCAGGCCCTTCTTGGCCAGTCTAGAGCAATGAGAATTGCTTGAACCTTATCCTTTTTATTCTTTTGAGAATTCTTGGGATCAACGGAAGAGGTATAAACACGTAAAACAACTGGTAGACCCATGGAGTCACCACTGCTTTTGGGTCCCTCGACCTGGAGCAATACCACTTGAGCTTCTTGTTGAGACGAGAGGCCATCATGTTGATTTGTGGAATTCCCCACCAACATGTCAAGGACTCGAACACCTGCGGGTGACGGCCCCACTCTCCTTGGTGGAGGTCATGTCTGCTGAGGAAGTCCGCTTCCAAGTTGTCTACTCCCGGAATGAAGACTGCTGACAGCACCACCGCGTGTCTTTCTGCCCATAGGAGAATCCTTGTTACCTCGGACATTGCTGCTCTGCTCGGTTTATGTACGTTACCACCGTCACATTGTCCAACTGAACTTGAATGGCGTGATCTTGAAGAAGATGCCATGCCTGCAGAAGGGCATTGTATATGGCCCTTAGCTCTAGAATGTTGATCGGAAGAATGGTTTCCTGACTTGACCATTTACCTTGGAACTGTTCTCCCTGGGTGACTGCTCCCCAACCTCTGAGGCTTGCATTTGTGGTTAGCAGGATCCAATTTTGAATCCAGGACCTTCAACCCTCGGTCAGGTAAGAAGTCTGAAGCCACCACAGAAGAGAAATCCTGGCTTTTGGCGACAGACGAATCCTCTGGTGCATGTGAAAATGCGATCCGGACCATTTGTCCAACATATCCAGCTGGAAGGGCCTTGCATGAAACCTTCCGTAAGAGGCTCCCATCTTCCCCAGAAGGCGAATGCATAGATGCACCAATATCCGGGCCGGTTTTAGAACATCCCGCACCATCAACTGGATTACCAATGCCTTTTCCAATGGAAGGAACACCTTCTGTTCTTCCGTATCCAGTATTATCCCCAGGAACGGAAGCCTCCGTGTTGGTTCCAGGTGGGATTTTGGTAGTGTCAGAATATACCCGTGATCCTGGAGTAGTTGGGTTGAAAGGGCAATGCTGTCCAAGAATCTCTCGCTGGATGGTGCTTTTATCAGCAGGTCGTCCAGGTACGGTATTATGTTCACTCTTTGCATGCAGAGGAGAAACATCATCTCTGCCATTACCTTGGTGAACACCCTCGGTGCCATGGAGAGGCCAAATGGCAGGGCCTGGAACTGGTAGTGACAGTCCTGTAGTGCAAACCGTAGATAAGCCTGATGTGATGAGGCGTCCAAATCAGAATATGAAGGTACGCATCCTTGATATCCAGAGACACCAGAAATTCCCTCTCCTCCAGATCTGAGATCACAACTCTCAGAGACTCCATCTTGAACTTGAACATCCTTAAGTACAGGTTCAGTGACTTGAGGTTTAAAATTGGCCTTACCGAGCCATCCGGTTTCAGCACCACAAACAGGTTGGAGTAATAACCTATGTTTTGTAGTTGAAGTGGAACTGGAACAATGACTTGAGTTTCTGAATTGCTGCCTGCAAAGTCAAACCTGCTTCCGGAGAAGCTGGTAAGCCTGATATGAAGAATCTGTGAAGTGGGAGTTCCTGAAACTCCAGTCTGTATCCTTGGGTGATAAGGTCTTTGACCCAGGGATCCTGGCATGATGTTGCCCAAACGTGACTGAAATAATGTAACCGTGCTCCCACCTGCCTGTATTCCAAGCAGGGTGGTCCACCGTCATGCTGAAGGCTTTGAGGAAGCAGACCCGGAGGCCTGGTCCTGAGAACCTGCAACTGCTGGTTTTCTGGGTTTGCCTCTGTTGCCTTTGAAGGCTGTAGAAGAATCTTTGGATTTGCCTTTAAATTTCGCTGTCTGAAAAGACTGCAGATTTGGAGCAGAGTAGGTTTTCCTAGCTGGGGGTGCTGCGGAAGGAAGGTACATAGACTTACCTGCCGTAGCCTTGGACATCCACGTATCCAGTTCATCTCCATAAAGCGCCTCACCTGTCAATGGTAGGCTTTTCACACCTTTCCTGGAATCCACATCCACAGTGCACTGGTGTAGCCACAAGCGCCTGAGTGCTGAAACTGCCATGGCAGTGGTGCATGCGTTGAGAAAACCAATTTCCTTTATAGCCTAAAGTTCAAGATGGAGTCTCATAAAGTTAGCATAGTCCTGAATATGCTGTAGGAGTAAAATTATCTCCCCCTTGGGTAAGGAATCTAATACGTCAATTAGGTTACCTGACCACTTAGCAATGGCCTTAGTGATCCATGCACAAGCAATAGTGGGTCTCTGGGCCACCCCAGCAGCAGTGTATAAAAATTTGAGAGTGGTCTCAATCTTGAGGTCGGCCGTGTCCTTTAAGGATGCTGCCCCAGGAACAGGTAAGACTATCTTACATGACAACCTAGATACCGATGTGTTAACAATCGGCGGGTTTTCACATTTCTTTCTATCCTCCAGAGGAAAGGGAAGGGATGTAATTAACCTTCTAGGGATCTGAAACTTTTTGTCAGGATTAGCCCAATTTCTTCAAACAGAGCATTCAATTGTTTTGATGCTAGAAAAGTTTCTGAGGATTTTTTTGACATTAAAATAAGATATCTCTTCTACCTCCGCCACCTTGTCAGAAATGTGCAGAACATCTCTAATAGCTTATATCAGGGCCTGTATTCCTTGTGACAGGACTAGATCCCCCCCCCCCCCACTTGCATCCACTTCACCCTCCTCTGTGTCTGATGTATCGCCATCAGTATCAGCCTGCATAAGCTGGGCCAGAGTACGCTTTTGTGGGCAAATGGCAGGGGTCTGAGACACTAGTATGGGAACTGAATCTCTATTTATCAGGTCATCCATAGACTGCCTTAAGTATTGCATCTCTTTCTCAGTATGGGATAATTTAGTAGAAATATTAGATATCATCCCCTTAATGGAATCTAACCATGGGGGTTCTGCCCCACTAGCCTGAAAATGTGTACTATTCTGGGTACATGGTAGCGAGTCTCCGGGGGGAGAGCAGACATTCTGCTGTGCATGAAACACAGTCCCAGGACATGGTAACGTGAATGGACCCACACACACCCACACACAGAAGGTGAAAACACAGTTTTTAACCCACAAAGAGCCTGCAGGGAGACAAAGAAAATGGAGCCAGCCACACCGTACCCATGTAGCCAAGTATAACTCAGCTGGGTCGCCACACTAAGTCCCTTAAGTGGGCTTAGTATTCTACAACACTCCCCCCCCCCTTCTAAGACCCCCTGGTACTGCTGAGGAGACGTGGAGTCTTTGTGGAGGAGCTGTGCTTCCATGTGATGCCTGTCAGTGTAAGCTACAGAGGGTAAGTGGCGCTGGTGAGCCGCTGGATCCGCTCATAGTAAAGCCCCGCCCCCATAATGGTGAGCGGCTTCCCTTTTTTTTATACTTGCCTGAGGTCTTGATTTGCTTAACAGATGGGTAGAACCCCTGTTAAGCTAGTTGGCCAGTGTGGGTAATCACTGGTGTCTCAGCGCGCCCCTCACAGCGTGAAACACTCATCTGCATGTCCTTCTGAGCCCCCTGGAGCGCAACCTGCATGTCAGCGCTGCGCTCCTACCCTTGTGCCGCCATTCCCACCGGCAACCCGCTAACCAGGACACTGGCATTCTACTCACGACTCTTCTTTCTTCTGGATCTGTTAGGGGTGGCTGCGTGCTGCAGGAGGGTACACTTGCTGTGGTGGGGTTTGCGAATGACTCCCTCAGGAGCTCAGTGTCCTGTCAGCGGAGAAACGGGGCCATTAACTCTTTAGGAAATTGGGCCGTTCACCCCACTAAGTCCCACGAAGCAGGCATGCTGGCGCCATCCAGCAGTACCTGTAAAATAACAAACAGAAAATAAATGCAGAAAACTCTTCAGGAGCTTCCATAAGTGTGACCGGCTCCTCCGGGCACATTTTCTAAACTGAGTCTGGTAGGAGGGGCATAGAGGGAGGAGCCAGTGCACACTATTGATTTCTTAAAGTGCCCAAGGCTCCCAGTGGACCCGAATATACCCCATGGTACTAATGTGGACCCCAGTATCCTCTAGGATGTAAGAGAAATTGCGATGTGATTGCAATTTCTGCTTCATCAAAGGGTGGGAGGTGGGCGGCTCCAGCATGCGATCAGAAGGATTGCAAATTCTGCTAATTAGCAGAATTTGCAATCCTTACAGAATCGGGCCATAAATGCATAAAATTGACCAAAGTGTAAATATTCAGCAGCTATTTAATATATCTCAAGCAATAAACATACAAGTTAATAAGCATATAAAAATTGTACGCTTATTTTTACAAATTTACATGTACAAAAAGACAATATTGAGGAACTTTTTTAAGCATCTTTTAATTTTTTATGTATTTCATCTAATACAACTTTTTCTTAATTTAAAATATATTTTACACTGTAAATGTAATTGATAACATTATGGAACATTAAGAAGAGCTGAATAATGTTTTACACCACAGCAATTTTAAATAATTTACTGTAGATAAATAAAACCAAATTTTGGTAATATTTAATTTACAAAAATGATTACTTGAATTCATAAGTATTGCATATATTATTTAATTTTTTTTTATGAGGAAATAATCAGACTTCATCTCTATTACTGTATAAAGTTTGCATATAACAATTTGAATTTTTTAATGTTAATTTAGGGGATTCCAAAAATAACACTTGTAATGGTTGTCATAAGAACAAGAAATTTTAGTATGAATTGTGAACAGTTTTCAATGATAATATGAAAAAATAAATTCTGAATTATGTTATTTTCATCTTCCAATTGAGAGAAAGTGGACGAAGGTGAAAAATAGTTTTCAATATATAGCTCTTCTAGGTCATAGAAAAAAATTGTGAAAAAAGAAATAGCTATGATAATAAATCAATGGTTATTTTATATCATAAAATAGAGAAAACATATTATACTTTAAATAAATAAAAATTATTTATTTATTTATTTATTAACAGTTTCTTATATAGCGCAGCAAATTCCATTGCATTTTACAAGTGAAAATAACAATGATATAACAAAACTGGGTAATAACAAACAGTCATGGAGGTAGGAAGGTCCTGCTTGCAAGCTTACAATCTATAGAAAAATCAAGAGGGTCTTTAACTGAATTAATCTTTGACATGTATACTATAAATTCAGTCAGAATTAAACCTGAAATAAAAGTGAAGAAGTGTAATGACCTGCAGGTTAGTTGCTGGTCAGTAAACTGAGAGCATAACACTGGACACCGATGAGGTGAAAGGGGACAGCACGGGTGGCACTCGATATACCGGCTGTCAGGATCCTGAGAGCCGGTATACAGACAACTATTCTCCCTCTTGGGGTGACCACGACACCCCTGGAGGGAGAATAAATAGTGTGGTACGCGTAGCATGCCACTGTGCCCACAGTGTGGCGAGCGCAGTGAGCCCAAAAGGGGCTCTTTTGTGATTGCACCGCTGCCGGCATTCTGGCAGTCGGGATCCCAGCACTGGTATGCTGGGTGCCAGGATCCTGAGCGTCGGCCACTCATACTACACTCAGCAGCACAATAACAGCCACAAAGTTTGAAAGGAGCAAAATACTGGCCATAGAGATGAATAGGAGGAAGGGGACGCAATGTACTTTACAAGCATATAAGGAGGGGTAAATACATTACTGGACATAAAGGTGGATTGTGTTGGACTAGGGCATGAACGGCCCACCAGGGGAATGCAATCACAGGAGGCCCCCTAAGGGTTGTGGCCAGTTGCTGGAAGGGATGTGGCCTCCTGACATTGCATCAAGCCATGCTTTCCTTTTCCTTTCAGATCTGATAGCTCCCTCCCCTTGTGCTTTTTTTGCAGTATTATTGGACAGTGTGTGGCTCTGTCCCCAGCTTCAGGCAGTTTCTGATTATGACAGTGGGGAGACTGAGCTCATAGCTGCCTATTCTCTGGTCTCTCCCTGCATTGGTGAGTTATGACTCTAAACATGATTAGAATAATACAAAGAGGGGCGTGGCTTGGCGGGCAAGCGAGCTGGTCATGTAGCGTTGGGGCTCCCGCTATAACCCGGCAATAAAGTGCCTTTCCTCCACCCTTCTCAACTTAGCCACTCCTGGAAAGGTTTCCCCCCTGCCTGGGGGTGCTATGACTGTGCTGCAGAGCCGGGGTCCGGATCTCCCGTTCCTGCGGGTTGCGGCCTACTCCCCCCAATAGAGCCGGGACCTGGAGCTCACCTTCCGGCCGGATCTGTGCGGCCGCGGAGGTCCGGGCGACGCACTTCCTCTCCTGCCCACGGCTGATCCTCCCTGGTGGCTGGTGCCCGCTTGAAAGGCTGCGGCTTCCGCTGACGTGGATGCCGGGCGGTGCTGCTACGAGCTGAGCTGGGGGACGCTGGCTGTGTGGCTCCCCTCCTGCTGATGCTTCCCTGAGGTGGCCATCTTTGAAGCTGGAAGTGAGGTGAGCTCCTGCACTTCCCTGCCTTTATTACTGCTGCCTGTTTGGGCTGCAAGGTCTTTGCTCTAAGTTGTTCCACTTCACCACCACCGCATTTCTCTAAGTCTCCACCCTGCCTGCTTCAGGGGTCCTGACCACAAATAAAACTGAAACAAAGAATATATAAACAAATAAACAAAAAAAAAAAAAATGCCCCTCTGACCCCCCCGGACCCGGCCATCAGCTACAGGCGACCCTACCTGGCCCACGACTGCTGCTTCTGCGGGGAAACATGGCTGGCAGTGCTGCGATCATCCTCTCTGACGCGGCAACGGGACCCGGCGGCTCTCTCCCCCCTGCTGCTGCGGGCTGCCCGGACGGCACGGAGATCAGGGGAGAGGACACCAACACTCCACTGCCAGCTGCATTCCTGGTAAAGTGTCCTCCCCTGTACTGCTCCCTGCTACCATCTCCTGCTGGCCTGTCACTGGGGTCCTTCTGTTAAAGCACACTCTGCTACCCCCCCCCTGTCATTGTGGGTGCACAGGCAGACGTGGAGGCACAGCAGCATTATATGAAACAGAGAGCTGCAGGGATTAAGCTACAGCCTACACCCCCGGTGTGCCACGTGGACCGCTGGCCGTCGTATAGGCTGCCCTGGGGTTTGGTGGTGGCTGGAGATGGGAGCCGCAATGCCAGTGTTGTAATATACTTATAGTGTGGTGAGGAACTCTCCCCCCCCTTCTTCACATCTGAGACACTGCCGGCCTGCCTCAGCTTGCTACCCTCCTCACTGCATGCCACTCACCATCTGCACGGCTCTCTTCATGATACCTTTTGTAGGCAATTTGTGATTATTTCATCTCACCTTCCATATGGGCTGGCCTCTATCCTGACTGTCTTCTGTATTGAGTCCACTGTGATGTGACACCGTACCGGCCTGGCGCTTCGCATGTGAGACCCGACACGCTCTCGACATATCATACTCTCTGCGCACCTCCGCAGCGGATGCTATTCTATGACTGCATGGAAAATTTCCTAATTCCTACATCAATGACTTCTGCCGGGGCTTCACTGCCGTCTTGTGACGGAACTCCTGTTGGCAATTCCTCCGACTCCGACTGCTCAACCTCACGCTCTGCATCTCAACGCACACATAGATCCAAACCACCCATTAAGCAGCCGAAAATAAAACACAATGACCTAGTAGCTGTTCTGGGCCCCCTATTGGATGAAAAATTAGCTGGCATTAAGGAAGCCATCGAATCTACGCTAACCCAACTCAATCAACACTCTACTCGTTTGGACGAGGCGGAACAGCGGATATCCACGCTGGAAGATGACTTGTCCACAGCCCAGAGAACCATACAAGCCAATCAATCCGAGATTGCTGACCTATCGTAGAAGATCGATGATCTTGAAAACTGCAGCAATTGTAACAATTTGAGGGTAATTGGCATCCCGGAATCGGTCAAGGGTCACGAACTTATTGATCTCCTCTCATCTGGCATCCCGGTACAACTAGCTATGGACCTTAAAGGAATACCACTCAAAATTGAGAGAGCCCATAGGCTCGGACCGGAGCGGAGGAACCCCACTGGACGCCCCCGTCCTGTCATAATGAGAATCTTGAACTATGCTGACAAGATGAAGCTTCTCGATCATTATCGTAAAACGGCCTCCTTATCCTACAACGGAGATCGCCTTCTCATCTTTCAAGATTTCTCAGCCCTCGTGGCTACCAAACGCAGAGAGTTTGCTCCCATTTGTAAGCACCTCTTCGATACCAACGTCAAGTTCTCCCTCCTCTACCCAGCTTGCCTCCGGGTCTTTGAGAATTGCAAACTGCTGTTCTTTGACAACCCAGGAGAGGTGAAGCTACATTTCTCCTTGCCCGATACTTGACCGTGACTATTACCTGCTAGCTTATTGCTCATCACTACCCTGATCTTTTATTCCGGGTCTCATATGTGGAGTGCCATGTTTGTGAGACATGGATGCTCCTAGCTCATCCATTACCTGTTTAATGTTCTTGCTGTTCATGTTAATATTTTTATGTTTTTTGGTTTGTTCTGTCTGCCTGACCCGGAGACTCATCCCCCTCCTAGGTTGTCCTCCCCCGCTCGCTGGGATGGGGTGAGGCCCTATCTTACCTTTCACACATTCATTATGTTATTTCCAATTGTAGGGGTGGGCTGATATGGCTTCTGCAGCCCCCCCACACTCCCATGATACTGAAGTCTCTCACAATACTCCATTGCGCATAATCTCCTGGAATGTAGAGGGACTTAATCATCACATTAAAAGAAAGAAGGTAGTCTCACATCTAAAACATATGGCCCCTCAAGTTGTATTTCTTCAGGAGACGCACTGGTTAGACGACCCTTGAAACTCCCTTTAAGCCCCTTGGATAGGGGAATGTATTTTGTCCCCATATCACACTAAGTCCCGGGGAGTAGCCATCATTTTCCATGCCAGCTTGCAACACTCAATTAGTAGAAAACACATCGACCCTGAAGGCAGGTTCGTCTTACTTGACGCACTGATTGATAATACCATGTATACCTTTCTTAATGTCTATGCCCCCAATGCCTCCCCTGATTCTTTTTTTGCAGCTCTTCTATCGACGCTCCTACAATGGGGTGGCCAGAATCTGGTTGTAGGTGGAGATTTCAATCTGGTGTTAGACCCATCCATAGACAGATCTCAGGTAAGTACTTCCACCTCTATTTCCACCTCTCAACTGCTATCTTCTTTTTGTACACAACTCGACTTACTCGACCCTTGGCGCATTTTTTACCCGACTCAGAAAGACTTTTCCTTTTACTCTCATCCCCACTCATCCCACTCTCACATTGACTATATCTTCACTTCCACGTCCCTCTTTCCTAAGGTCACGCACACATCTATTGCAGACATTATCATCTCCGACCATGCCCCCATATCAATAGATATCCGAATAACTTTGTCTCCTCGTGGTCCCCACATGCTGGCGCTTTCCTGCATACCTTCACCACTCCACTGACTTTCTTCTCCACCTCAAACAATCCTGGCTCAATTACACTTCGGACAATAGCGACCAGACGTTAGATTCCCCTATATTTTGGGGCGCTGCTAAGGCAGTCTTTAGAGGGCACGTCATGTCCTATACTTACTCCAAGAGGAAAAAATTCTCTTCGCAGCTGCAGACTCTGAGTACGTCGCTAACCTCCTCATATCGGAGATACAAGCAACATGACACCCCAGCCCACAAAGAGGCTTATCTTTCAGCAAAGCTCATATACGACACTTTCCTCACTGAATGAGCTCAACTCTCTTATGACTACCAAAGGAATAAGTATCACAGATGGGGCAATAAGTCGGGCAGACTATTAGCTAATTTGATTAAGGGACCCAAATCCCGTACTTGGATTAACGCCATTGATATCTCCGGTAAATTGGTTTCAGATCCTGACTCTATTTGCACTGAATTTATGCGTTTCTACCGTTCTTATCATACCCTGATGATCCTGCTGCTAATTATTCCTTTCTTAAATCTGCTGATCTCCCGACCCTCTCTCAGGAAGAAAGGGAACTATTAGAAAGCCCAGTTACCACTGAGGAGGTTGTAGACACTATTAAAAGCTCACCTAATAATAAGGGCCCTGGCACTGATGGCTTTAGCGTGGAATTTTACAAAATGATGCATGAGGATCTGGCCCCCACTCTCACATCCCTTTATAATCATGTTCTTTCTTCCAAACAAACCCCGATTAGGTTCAATGAAGCTAAAATAATTGTCATAGTGAAGCCTGGCAAAGACCCCTCCCTTCCTGGTTCCTACAGACCGATATCCCTCTTAAATCAGGACTTCAAAATTTTGACCAAACTAATGGCCACTCGCCTACAATTCTGTCTGTCTCGTATCATATCACCAGCCCAGCTGGGCTTCCTTAGAAATAGACAATCGGTGAAGGGCATTAGGACGGCTCTGGCCGCCATCACTTACTCTTGCTCCCACAATCTAGTTAAAAATATTTTGATTAATCTCGACGCGGAAAAGGCCTTTGACAAGATCGCCTGGCCTCACCTTGATCGGGTCTTGCGCCACCAACATTTCGGGGAAAGGTTTTGTGGTCTTGTCAACTCCCTCTATACTAATCCTACGGCGCAAGTGATGGTCAACAATATCTCTTCCACTCCTTTTACTCTTGAAAGAGGAACCAGACAGGGATGCCCCCTTTCTCCCCTCCTTTTCAATTTAGCTTTGAAACCCTTTATACGCCACATTATTAGTTTGACTAGCTTCAGGGACATTCTGATTGGCACTCAAGAATTGAAAATAATAGCATTCGCGGATGATATCCTCCTCCTCACTTCGAATCCCAAACAGTCAATCCCGATACTACAGGAGGCTATAACCTGCTTTTCTTCCTTTGCAGGCTTCTCGATTAATTATGACAAATCAGAAGCCCTAGCCATATTTCGACAGGCCACTGTAGGCTGCCCCCCCCCCCCCTTTCCGTTCCGATGGGCCCCCACCCACCTCACTTATCTAGGGATTCTATTACCCGCAGACCCCTCTCTCCTTTACTCCTACAATGTCCAACCTATTCTCACTAAAATTCAGACTGAGCTTGGTCTCTGGCAAAATTTTCCTCTCAATCTCCTAGGGCGATGTAACCTTGTCAAAATGGCAAGCTTTCCCAAATTGCTCTACGTACTCCAGATGGTCCCTATATTGCTTACAAAATCGGACTTATCCCTTCCTAACTCACACATATCTAAGTTTATATGGGCTAATAAAATGCCTCGGATAAGTTTCTTCAAGTTGTCCCAATCGGTACAGAATGGGGGAGTAAATTTGCCTGACATAGAGCAGTATAATAGGGCCTGCCTTCTCCGCATAGCCATGGATTGGCTCAGCGCCACAAATGTTTTCACCGACTCGCTGCTGGACACTCAACTATGCGCCCCTCTGTCCCTTAGCTACATCCTGCATGCCAGTAGTGCTACTCTGAAGAAGCCTCACTTAGACAATACCCTCTTAACCACTACTATCTTGGCATGGAAAAGGTCTAGGAAATCATTGGATATGCACAGTCTTCATTCTCCGTTTCTCCCTTTTCTGGGGAACTTAGACTTTCACAATGGACATGCATCCTTCCCTTTTAATAGCTGGCACGCAGCAGGAATCACACACATTCGCAATCTCCTCAACACCCTACACGAACCACTCAATTTCACTGAGACTATAGACAAATATAACATTAGTCCCAGCCACGAATTCTATTATTTTCATTCCTCTCATTATGTATGTTCGGTCTTGGCACGACTTGATGGAAATGATTTTCTCAATCCCCTAGACACGCTTATACACTCCAGTACATACTCCATTTCAACCATTTACGTCCGAATTCGCACGGACATTATCCCCCCTTCTGATCTTTTACAACTAGAAAAATGGTCATCTCAGATCCCTTCTTGTCCCCAGAGGCAGTGTAGGACTGCTTTAATGTATCTTTGAAGCTTATTCCGGCGAGTGTCTACCAGGAAATGTCATATAAGATCTTGCATAGGGCTTACATTTCTCCAAAACAAAGTCACTTGATGGGCCTCTCGGAGTCTGCAGCATACATCAAATGCTCCGCACCAGTGGCTGACATTATGCATTGCTTCTGGCACTGCCCTCACATACAAACGTTTTGGGGTGGATTACAGGCATACAGCTCCTCTGCACTAGGTACTGATTTCCAATGTACCGCCTCTTGGGCCCTTTTTGGATTCCTGCTTGATCAGCCAAACATTCCCTCTCCTGACAAAAAACTAGTGACTCTCTTATCAGCTGTGGGGAGGAAAGCTATTCTTCAACAATGGATACTCACTACCCCCCCCCCCCTTCCCTACCCATGGCTACCTCCAGACTGCTCTTTCTCTTTACCATGGATTGGTTGGAGACCTCTCTTGACAAAGAGACTCTTACCCCTGCATTGTTCCAATGCTGGGGAAAATTTATACATACACTACCTACAGCCACCAAACTTGCCTTTCAACAAAGCTTCCACTACACCACATGGTACTGTCATTAACTTCTTGACCAGAGACTCCCTATTTCTCTTCCATAACTCTGTACTACTGATGTCCCCTCCCTACTCTCCGCGTCATCTCTCCTTTTCTTACCCTCCCCTCCCCATCTCACTCCATTCCCCTTCCAATCTCTCTTAGATCTCCAGTACTCATATCTTTCTTTTTTCCTTGCTCTGATGTTCTCTCCATGGATGAGTTGATGGCCCCCTAGCCTTGGCGGACAATGTTTTTGTTGTATTTACTTTCTCTGTGTGTTTTTGATTTATGTTATGCGTCCTCCATGTTGTAGGACGCCTTGATATAACTACAGTTTTAGTATTATTTTAGACGTGTTACGATTTTGTAGAAGTATATTTCTACTTCTCTTTATATTACTTTGTCATGCTATGTCCTGGTCACCCTTCTAGTATATGTGTTATATGTTTGAAAATGGAAAATGTGAGGTATGTTTAGGATTATGCAGTTGCCGTCCTGTATCTCTCTACTTACATGCTCTCAGTCCTGTATGTTAGGCTCTGTACCTGTTATCTATACTGCCCATTCTGGTCTGTACCTATACCTCAATAAAATATATTTAAAAAAAAAAAATAATAATAATACAAAGATGATATTTCTAAGTAATTTCTTTGTATTATTCTAATAGTTTTCTAGTCAAAACATTATATTGGATTATGACAGGTGAGGCTCTGTCTCCGCTTCCTACCCTGACTGCATGTTACTGAACCTATGGTGCCACCCATCGCTCCCCCCTCAGTCTGTTTGAATATCCTCCCCAGGCCTGATGCTTATATTAAATAAGGCTTATAGGGGAACGTGCAACAATTTTATTACTATGTCTACAGTAGTTGTATAATTGTTCTATATGGCACTACAGATCTTTCTGGTACCTTAAAAATAAATAATAATTAAAATGATAATAATAATAATAATAATAATAATAATAATCATACTGTATATTTAGTTGTCCTTTAATGGGGAAAACATTGTTTGAACCAATATGTGTTTGAACAATTCATCTGTAGTTTAACAATTACTCTATGAAATATTTTCATTTGGCATTTGCCACAAGTGTATATTCATTATTACCTAATTGTTTCAGAAAATGGCAGTAACATTGGGAATTTGAGTACACTGTAAAATAACATTCACCACATTTTCAAAAGGTCAGATTGGTTTCATTTTCCCAATATTAAATCTTTTTCTATCCTTGTCCAAATCCTGTAAAATTATAAAAAGCATACAAACAATAACCAATATGAAGTGGAAGACATGAAATCAAATGGGGTTTTTTTTTTTTTTTGTACAGCTATTTCAGAGCAGAAATTTTACAGCCCAATTAAAGTAAGTGAAGGAGAAAATTCTTCGGATTCTTTAAATTGATGAACGTGTTTTACTGTGTAATGTTACAATTGGATTCTACACTTTATGTTTCATTCCCTAGAGCTACAAAATTACAAATAAGTTAATATTGCATTTGCCAGTAGGGGATTATCTCCAGATAACTACTTGCTTCTGATTCCTAATGGATTTCAAAATCATTTCTCATTTCTTTACTTCTCATTATACCATGCAATGCTTGAAGGACTGGCCTTAGCACAATGAAAGGTTAGTAGTACCCATAGATAATGTCCCTGTAAGTTGAAGTCTTTACTGCAAATTGATGTGTAGTAGGTTTTAAGAGAAAATCCATTTAGTGGCAATATGCATTATATTTCATATTCACTGTTGTACCTTTCTCTGTAACACTTTCAGCACCTGAGTTTTGCATTGATATGTTCCCTCAAGAGACTACTGATTTTGACTATTTAACAGCTTTGAATTAGCAGCTTTTTTTGTGCATTCAAGTGAACAGAATACTAATTTTCAGGGCACAGAAGGCTTCCATTTTTATATCAATGTTGAATAAATAACTTGTTCATTTATGGCCATTCTATATGGAATAAAACAAGCAAAGAAAATACATTGGTCCATTCCTTCCCCACTGAGCAATTTTACCACAATTAATTCAATCTATCAATTACACCAGAACTTTTTTTTTATCTGTTTCTATTAGAAGCAATTTAGGTCTTTCAACTAATGTATATTATAAGTTCCCTTGGTGGGCTGCACCAAAGCAAGTATATATATTTTTATGTGTGTGTGATTTTGACTTTTGTCAAGTATGTTTCTTCATTATTTGTATATACTATAGTGGAAAAGCTGTTAATTTTGTTATTCTTTATGATATCTTGGGTTATCTTGCTAAAAAATAGTAAGAAACACTGGGGTTGACATCATCATCATGACAAGGGTTTCAGTTTGTCCTTAGAAACTATACTGGGTTCAAACATAAGATTGTTTAAGGTTTTTAGGAACATTTTATGGCATACCATATACATTAGTAGAATGGCCACAGTGTGTCTTAGGGGACAAGAGGGTGGAATTGAGGAGTAGAAATTACCAGGTGAAGTTTCGGGAAGGTGGAATTGATCAGGTGTGGCATGCAGAAGTTGCCACGCACAATGTTTTGGCAACACCTGTTTAAACTACAGGTGACAGCATACACAAGTCTGTCAGATAATGCTGAGCCTGTGGAACTACAAGTACCACTCAGAAACTCACTAACTATGTATTAGCCAGCATCTCAAACTTTTTCAGCTTTTTGCTTAGGGGTAGCTCAAAGACAAGACTATCCCCTCAGCAATCAGTTATGAATGCTACTGTGAGACTCATCTACATTTCCTGTCCTTAGATATCTGCTGATTCTCTTTGTCAGTACCTTCATTGGCAGAATACAATTTAAACTGGGGAGCTTTGCTTCAAAGTTCCTACAAAACTACTGTACTTAATATATTTTTGCTATCACACATAAAAACTCTCCTAACCATTTTGAACATTCTTTTAGTGACCTTCTAAAGTCCCTTTGCCCATTTCGGGGGTCATTCCGAGTTGTTCGCTCGCAAGTGAATTTTAGCAGATTTGCTCATGCTAAGCCGCCGCCTACTGGGAGTGAATCTTAGCATCTTAAAATTGCGAACGATGTATTCGCAATATTGCGATTACACACCTCGTAGCAGTTTCTGAGTAGCTTCAGACTTACTCGGCATCTGCGATCATTTCACTGCTTGTCGTTCCTGGTTTGACGTCACAAACACACCCAGTGTTCGCCCAGACACTCCCCCGTTTCTCCAGCCACTCCTGCGTTTTTTCCGGAAACTGTAGCGTTTTTTCCCACACGCCCATAAAACGGCCTGTTTCCGCCCAGTAACAGCCATTTCCTGTCAATCACATTACGATCGCCAGAACGATGAAAATGCCGTGAGTAAAATTCCTAAGTGCATAGCAAATTTACTTGGCGCAGTCGCAGTGCGGACATTGCGCATGCGCATTAAGCGGAAAATCGCTGCGATGCGAAGATTTTTACCGAGCGAACAACTCGGAATGACCCCCTTCATCCCATACATGACTGTGTGACACCCCTGTAGGCGGGAGTTTGCATTGCATTGTGGACCATACCTTAGCTTCAGGATTACATTGGACCGCATACCACGGCAGAGAGACAGGACACTCCCTTGGTTTACCAATGCAATGATGAGTCCAAAATTGTAATGACATCAACTTTTATTAATCGGAATCACTCTGTCCCTTTTTAGCTGTTGTGAAATAAAGGTGACCACAATACACACAATACAGCACAGTATCAAACAATGAGGCCCAATCAGTATAATAATACCATACAATATGACAATAAACCACTTTGACATGGCTTTTGCCACTAGCAACTCTCTTATCTAACTATAACTTCAGTATTTTCAGTATAAATATTTACCTCAGTAGCAGCTTAATTAAACACCTTCCAACACTTTAAACACTTTACACGCCTCACTGGTCTGTGACCCGTATAAATAAATGTCACGTGACTCACAAGACTAACAGCCTTTAACACTTTTCCTACTATCCCTTGACTCTTTCAGGGACATAAATAATCCTATCTCTTACTAGAGAATCTGGCAATAATAACACACAATGTAAATATCAATACTGACATCCAAGACAGTAAATGGCAAACAGCGAATTTACAAGCAAAAGAGTTCTGTAATTCACAGATATAACAATCTGACAGTGATGTAGACTCATGCAATCTTCCCTGGCACAGGCTTGTATTGATGCATGTATAATTTAGAGAGGCATAACACACAATATATTTGCTCAATGGAACTGTAAGGTTTTCTCTGAACCTTCCAGTGGGTATTGGCTTAACACAATCGGCTCAAATACAGTGAGGATTGGAATGATGCTGTCCTAGCTTAATGAACAATATCACCTTTGGTAGTCATAGGCACTCAAAGGCAATTTAGTTTCTAGTGTTGTTGAATTAATGAAGTTGTCCTTTTAAATACACAGCGGCGGTGGGAACTGTCATGTGCTCTGCATTACTTGCAGGTAGGAACTGGAATATACACTTGGTTACACTGTGGCAGTTTTACTGAACAAGTACGCAGATGGCTAGGGGTATATGTCAAGGGGCAATGTCACACTTGAAGTGAAAAAGTGTCCCTTGTGGTGGGGAACTGCATTTCAATCAGGAGCTGTATTTCTGACTATACCACACTGCCAGGGGTGTATCTAGGGATCCGAGCACCCCTGGCAAAGTAAGGGGCTGGCGCCCCCCCTACACACTTTTGGAATAAGGTGTGAGTACTGTGTGACACTGCTATGAGAAATGAATATTCCACAAAATAGGCTGGAAGTGTGGTTCTTACTCTACCTAAATAGGCTCCACCCAGAGATTACTAGTAACATGCCCAACTTGTATATGTACTTATGCGGCTGACTTGGGTAGGTACATGTGTGAAGTAAATGCGCAACAGGTGTACTTGTGCTTTGCTTTAACAGACCTGTTCCACTGCATCCTGTCCCTTGCTGGTGGTATTACCCATTGGTTCTCACGTCTGATTCTCCAGCTCACACCACAATGGTCGCCGCTGCTCTGCCCATGCAGTCATGCCTAGTCCAGATGCTCACTATGAATCTCTCCTGCACAGCTGCCAGCACTGTTCTGCTCCTCTACAGCCACAGCATGGCATCACTTACAGCAATAGCACAGCATCTATCCCATGGAGTCTCCTCTCTACAGCCGCACACACACCTTGTTCTACTGTAGCTGTGTCCCCAACAACACTGTCTTCTTCCCGCAAAAATGTCCTGGCAGAACACTCTGCATCTGGAGCAGAGTCCTGGGTCCTAGTGCCTCTCATATTTGCCCTGCAGCACCAGCCGGTGTCCACAGGGTCTTAGTGCCAACTGCTCTCTGCTCTCCAATATTGGGATATCACAGCTGCAAAACTCACCACATAGCTCTCTCTTTTATGGAACGCTCTAGCCAGCCCTATCAGACTCATCAATCTCCAAATATGTTCCAGAACACAACATTTTTAAAAGAAACCTATTCCTCATTTCTCTTATCCACAATCAATGTTCTTACAGCATTTCCACATTCAATAGCCACTTACTGTACACTTACATCATTAGTAGCTATAATTATTTTTCTACACTCCCAAGTATCAAGTGTTCGCAATGCCCAACAGGTTTTACAACAGTTTTAGCAGGGTCATCTCTTCCCTCTCTTTTATGTCTTTGTTATCTTTTTCTGTAATTATCATATTTATCTTATCATTTTACTGTTTACTTATATTTATTACTTTCATTGTTTCCTTATTTAAAATCTCATTATAAAACCACTATTGTAACACTATTACTAACATTCACACTTTTCTAACAGAACTTCAATGACCCCTGCCAAATATATCAAGAAAACTAGATCATCACAATTCATAATGTTTAAATGTTTGTTTAAAGCACCTTCACCATCCCCTGGCCAATTGTATCTACTTTTACACTGTGTACTCAGATCTACTGACTAGACAAAGATGAACATTGAAGAGAAATCTAAAGGTCATTTTCACTCAGATAGCAAATGTTATGTTATGAGACTTCTTGTTTATATATTGCAATATATTTTACACTGATTTCTATGACTTTATTCTGCCAGATGGCAGTTTTGGCAAACCTAGGGGTCTATTTACTAAGTCTGGCATGGAAATAAAGTGTATGGAGATAAAGTACCAGCCAATCAGCTCCTAACTGCCATATTACTTTGTCCACTTTATCTCCATCCAAGGCTTAGTAAATATACCCCTGACCCTTTAGGGGGAATTCAGTTGGGAGTGAGGTTTACCTGTGATATCCAATTTTTTTTTTAAGAATGGCTGAGGGGTTTTCAGTGATGAAAACTCTGCGGCACATGGGAAAACACAAGAAAAAATATACTCACTTCTCTGATGCCTTCTGGTGGTGTCTGTGGCTCCCGGTGGTCTCCCCTCTATCTTCCAACCGAAGAAGGGGCTAGGAGAAAAATGGGTAAAAATCAGACTTGCTCTGGAGGTACGAGAAAAAAGACGCATCCCATTTTCAGTCCTTTAATTGAACAGCAAAACCCAGCGGCTGCAGGAAAAACCTTGTGCCACTCGATTTTTTAAAAATTCCTACCCATAATTGAATTAATCTGCCCCTTTTTGTTCCCTACAATGGAAAGACCACTATGTTCCTTATGCATTTTTATTAGAGATGTGCGGCACTTTTCAGGTTTTGTGTTTTGGTTTTGGATCTGGATCTCCGTTTGTTTTTTGGATCTGGATTGGTTTTGCCAAAACCACCCTTTCGGGGTTTGGTTTTGGTTTTGGATCTGGATTTAAAAAAAAACCCATAAAAACAGCTAAAATAACAGAATTGGGGGGTAATTTTGAACCTATGGTATTATTAACTTCAATAACATTCCTTTTCCACTCATTTCCAGTCTATTCTGAACACCTCACAATATTGTTTTTAGACCAAAAGGTTGCACGGAGGTCGCTGGATGACTAAGCTAAGCGACACAAGTGTGTGGCACAAACACCTGGCCCATCTAGAATTGGAATGCAGTGGCAGACAGGTTGGTAGTTTAAAAAATAGGCCCCAAAGAGCACATAACGCAAAGAAAAAAAAGAGGCACAAGATGGAATTGTCTTTGGGACCTCCCACCCACCCATATGTTGTTTAAACAGGACATGCACAGTTTAATAAACTAATCATTTCAGCGACAGATGGTCCCCCTGGAAAAAGCCTGCCAAGTTCTCCGAATCATAGCTAGCTACAAACATACCACCTCCTTCTTTGATGACTTTTCACATTATGAGAAGAGGCAAGAAGAAGAGGACAGTGTCAAGAAGGCAATTAAGAATTACAGAGGTGCACGCAATCAGGAAAAACACACAGGCTTTCACAACCACTCCTATATCAGTGTGGAACGGAAAGATCTTCAACCAAGCAAAAATATAATTACCACATTACTAGACAAACTGAAAAACTAGGGGCCAAAGCCTCCGAATTTGTACCCCCTTCTCCATTTTCAGGGATTATGATAATCTTGGATTTAATGCTGGGATGCAAATAAACTGGTCTATACCACAGGATCAAGATTTGATATTTTACCCTCCACGGAGTCTGGAGACTTATTTTGTAAAAATCTGGTGGGTTTCTTTTTTCTTTTCTTTTTTTTATTGCATTTTTATTTACATATTTTGTGGCAGATGCCTTATTTTTGTTTTTCACAGCTCCGAGTTACACACATGTGAGCATACCTGTGTGTCCCAGTTACACGCATTTGAGCATACCTGTGTGTCTTATTTATTTTATTCGTATTTTATTTTTAAATAAAGCAGTCCCTTAGATGTTTCAGCAGCCCCTCCTGAGTCCCCACAGCAGTCCTGGATGGAGCAAGTTGAGTTCGGGTGGGTTCGGTACAGTACTAAGCAGGACTGTGCAGTGAAGTTTTAGTTATTGAGCCACTGCCCTAGTGGAGCTTACCACTCTGCAGTCGAAAATCCTTTCATACTATAAGTAGGACTGTGGGAGGAAGCAATGCTGATCTCTGTGCCCACAGCATGCCTCAGCCTGGCAAGCTAGACATCTTCCTGGCTGTAAGCCACCATGAGACTCCATACTGGGCCTTATTCAGTAACTCTTTGTGCCTCACAGGAGCTCCTGACCAATCTAGTACTGCAGTGCAATGGAAAGCTGATGCAATCCAATGCAAGATCACTGAAACTCTGTTCTTCTAACACAGCGAGGTCTTACGATAACCCTACGCAGCCCTTAGAAAAAGAACCGTGTACAACAAATGTGCATTTTGTAAATAAATAATCCCAAAATGTGGAACATTAATAATAAATCAAAATTCAGGTTGACTAATTGAAGCCATTCATTTGAGTGAGTCCCTAACATGAAATAATTGAGAAGAATCTCTCTCTAATGCTCCGGAAGAAAATCTCACTTTTACCTCTCCGGCAGTTGCGCTGGATTATTATTCTGTCTCTTCTGAGTCTGTATGACTTTGGCCACAAATGTGGTCTCATTGGAAAACATTTAATCAAAATAGCATTTTCCATTTTCACCTTTGTGGCTATGTTTTCACAAATCTGTTTGTGATGTTGAAGCTTGTTTAATATCTGCTCTAGGCTTTCATTTAAACCTAGGATCAAGAACAGCAACACCCCTGAAATTATATGGCTGCACCCCTGGATTTATGCATCACAGGCAGCACCCCTGGAGAATTACACAGCACAGCAGACAGGCAACAGCACCCCTGGACTTAAACGGCAGTGGGGCAGCACCCCTGGACTGATAAGGCAGAGGGGTAGCACCCCACATAGGCCTCCCACCCACCCTTATGTTGTATAAACAGGACATGCACACTTTAACAAACAATAACTTCAGTGACAGGGTCTGCCACATGACTGTGGCTGAAGTGATTGGGCCCCCACCAAAAAAGAAGCAATTAATCTCTCCTTGCACAAACTGGCTCTAAAGAGGCAAGATGTCATCCTCATCCGCCGAGTCCCCACCCCCTTCAAAGTTTACATCCTCATCCCAGGGTCGGACTGGCCCACAGGGGGTACAGGGGAAAACCCCGGTGGGCCCCACTGCCTAGGGATCAGGTTCCAGAATGTGCACTAATTACACATTATACACATTACATTACTGCACAGGACCATGGCATCTTTTGTACAGTGCATTCCTGCTATTAATCTGGCACATTATCATGCATGTACTAACAGTATTTGCTATATCAGTTTATCAAGGGACCTAGACCATGCACTCTGTAATGGCTAGCCTAGCTTCTGTGGTAACTACCCCCCTCCCTGTGGAGACTGGCCACACCCCTAAGTATGGGCCCCTACAACTGCATTCCCCGGTGGTCCCTTCGTGACCCAGTCTGACACTGCCTCATCCTTACAGAGAAATAAAATACACTGGAGAGATGGATTTTTTGGTATTTTGCCCAGGCATGACAGTTGGCTTTTTCATCCCATGCCCAACAACTGTCACTGGTGCCTTTTTCAAACAAACTACATCACCATCAGAATCCACATCGTCAACTTCCTCCTCAGCGCCAGCTACTCCAATATCCTCCTCATCCTGGTGTACTTCTACAGTGACATCCTCAATCTCAATATCAGCAGCTGGACTGGTGTTGCTCCTCCCAGCACTTACAGGGGGCGTGCAAATGGTGGTAGGAGCCTCCTCTTTCCATACAATCTAGGGAAGGTCAGGCCTAGACATCGCAACTGCGGACACACTTGGACTCTCCTTGGGGATTTGTGATATCTCTGAACACACAGTTGCTTTTTCCTGTGCTTTAACAAGCTTTATTTTTCACATTTTTCAAGAGGGCGGACTTCCATCTTCATGAGAAGCTGAACCACTTGTCATGAACATAGGTCAAAGCCTTAGCCTTTTCTTGCCACTTCATGTCGTAAATGGCATATTGTCAATTTTACGTTTCTTATCAGATAATTTATTTTTATTTTTTGGTTCCTAATTTTTGCTTCTTGGATTTTAAATGCCCTCTATGACATTTGGTATCGGCCTTAGCAGACGACGTTGATGGAATTGCATCATCAATGTCATGACTGGTGGCAGCAGCAGCTTCAGCACTAGTACTAGGAACTGGAAGTGGTTCCTGATCTTTCAATACTTTTTCCTCCAAATTTTGTTTTCCATTTCACAGGACAGCACCCCTTTATTATTACAGCACACAGAACAGTGCCCCTTTATTTTCACAGCACCCCTGTAATTTTTCAGCAAACAACACAGGGCCAGTGTACCTTTATCTTAACAATAGTAACATTGTATTTTTACAGCATACAAGACAGGGTCAGTGTACATTTATTTTAACAAGGGCATCCCTGTATTTTTACAGCATACACGACCAGTGTACTTTTATTTTAACAACAGCACCCCTGTATTTGTACAGCATACAGGACAGGGCTAGTGTAATTTTATTTTAACAGCACCCCTGTGTTTGGACCGGTGTACTTTAATTTTAACAACAGCACCCCTGTATTTTTACAGCATACAGGACCAGAGTACTTTTATTTTAACAAAAGCACCCCTGTATTTTTACAGCATACAGGACCAGTGTACTTTTATTTTAACAATAGCACCCCTGTATTACAGAATACAGAACCAGTGTAATTTTATTTTGACAACAGCACACCTTAATTTTTACATCTTACATACAAGACAGGGCCAATAAACATTTATTTTCACTACACCCCTGAATTTTTACAGCATACAAGACAAGGCCAGTTTACATGTATTTTAACAACAGCACCCCTGAATTCTTACAGCATACAAGACAGGGCCAGTGTACATTTATTTGCATTGCACCCCTGAAAGTTTAAAGCATACAAGACAGGGACAGTGTACATTTATTTTAACAACAGCACCCCTGAAATTTTACAGCATACAAGACAGGGCCAATGTACATTTATTTTCACTGCACCCCTGAATTCTTACAGCATACAAGACAGGGCCAGTGTACATTTATTTTCACTGCACCCCCAATTTTTTACAGCATACAAGACAGGGCCAGTGTACATTTATTTTCACTGCACCCATGAATTTTTACAGCATACAAGATAGGACCAGCACCCGTGTATTTTCACAGCATACAGGAGGACAGTGCCCCTGTCCCCTGTACAACACAGTGACAGCAAGGACAGCAACACCCATGTACAGCTGCAGCACCCCTAACAGCACATGAAACACCTTTGACAGCCAGGACAGCACTCCTAACATCACAGGGACACCACAGTGGCAGGACAGCACCCCTAGAGAGCACAAACTGACCCCACCTGACACCGGGTGTAGTACGGCTGACCGGCGGTCTCCTGACCGCCGGTCAGCTTACCGACGCCGGGATCCCGGCAGCATACCGACGCCGGGATCCCGGTGGGGAGGGGCGAGTGCAGCAAGCCCCTTGCGGACTCGCTGCACTCGCCACGCTGTGGGCTCGGTGGTGACCTGCAGTCGCCACGGGTTCTATTCCCACTCTATGGGTGTCGTGGACACCCACGAGTGGAAATAGTCCCTGTTGGTCGCCATGCCGACCATCGGGACAGTGACCCGTCGGGCTGGTGGAGGAGGTCATGTGACTGTCGGTCAGCTGACCGGCGGTCACATGAATACCACCCATGACACCACCACCCATGGCTGTTTATATGGAATCTAAAACCCATGAGAATCCAACAGCGGGATGATGACGTTTTGTCTCATTCTGCTTTCTGAGTCTGGCGGGAAGTCCCGAGCCGGACTCAATTCCCGACTCAGAACGTGAAGTTCGGGGGGGTTCAGTTCTCTGGGAACCGAACCTGCTCTTCTCTAATTATTATGCAATCACCATTATGTGCTACTGCATCATAAAAATTCATTGGCAGGATGTAATTATGGTGGCCAATCCCAGGATCGGGATCGGCGGGATCCCGGGATTTAGGCCCAAAAATGGCCGGGATTCAATCCCGGGGATTGAGGGATCAGCGTTGAGCGTCCACAGGATGCTCAAACGCTGCCCGGCTTCCTGAGGTCACGCTGCGCTGTTAGCTGCTGCTGGGAGACACCAGCAGCATTCATACGATGTTTCCCACCCGCCCGCCCCCGGTATATGGTGAGTTATATGTGCGGGGCGGGCGGGGCGGGGTGGGGCAAGGGGGCGGCCACCTAGGTAAAAACCAACCCCAGGATTGGCCATTTTTCAATCCCGATACCCTGGATTTAAAAAATGGCCCGGGATTGGCTTCCCTAGATGTAATGCAGTCCGAAATTGCCAGAGGTGCAGGTTGCCGGCCACTCTCAGACTTTTTTTTTTTTTTTTTATATATTTTATTGAATTTTCAAACATATAGTGGACAATTCAAATTATTGCAATAAATGAGCCACAAAGAGCATATAGAAAATACAGTAATAAAACAGCAGAATAGAAAGTATTGTACATCCATATCTCACAATAGTCAAGGAGAGAAGGTCTTCCCGTAATACACTTCTGTCAGAGCATAATGTACCTATTAGAACAAAGTACAAGAAAAAGAAAGCCATCTGACAGATGACGAAATGTCGCAACCATTTTGGACACATGTGAGAACATAACGAAACAAAACAAGACCAAATAAAAATCGGGGGGGGGGGGGGGGGGGGGGGACATCGAACACATAGAGGGGAAGAGGGGATGGGAAAGAGGTGGAAAGGGAAAATAAATCATCCTAAGTCAGGTGTTCTATCCTGACAGGTTAGTGTTGTCAGACAAAATCTAAATAGATACCTTTTCAACCTAGGACAAATGTCCTGTATCATTAGAAAGTCTCCTAAGTAAGTTCCATGAAGTGTTTTCAAATAATTGAAGAATATGATTCTGCGAATGCTCGTCTAATATATTAATAAAATATTCCCATTTATGATAGAATTTTTCAACTCCATGTTCAATATCAGGCATAGTAGTGCGTCTGTCATAATATAATATTTGTAACAATTTGTGTTTGACTTCTGATATGGAGGGAGCAGAATGTTGGGTCCAATGGATAAGAATGATTTTTTTTGCAACCGTGACAATCGTGATTAGCAAACGGAGTTTTGATTTCTTGTTTGGGCCTAAGTCCCAGTTTTTGAAATTTCCACATAGACATGCTAGAGGGTCAGGGAGTACGGTGGTAGAGAACATGGAGTTGATTAATTGGATCAGTTTATTCCAGAATTTTTTTATTTTACCACATTCGCACACGCAATGAATAAATGTGGCATGAGACATTGAGCATTTAATGCAGGCCCCGGTTTCAAGGGTTGTCATGTATCTCCTTTGAGCAGGGGAGATATACGCTCTATGTATCATTCTAATATGGACTTCTTGTAAATAAGATGATTGCAAAAATTTTAGAGATGTGTCATATTGAGAAAGTAGGTCTGATAATAGGTTGATACCCGGGACGTCTATGGACCATTTCTGTAGTGAAGATTCCCAATGGGATGGGGCTGAAATGGAAGCTAGGGGTTCATACAATAAACTAATTTTGTACGGTACAGAGGAGATAAGTTTGAGAAGCGAAGCAAATGTTGACATCGCATTATCCGTGGTCGAAGGAGTGGGAAGGGATTGAATGTAATGACGTGTTTGGAGATACATATAAAAATGATGAGATGGGATAGAATATCTGGATTGGAGATCGGTGAACGAGAATAAGTTGCCACCAGGGTCAAATACTTTTGCTATCGAGGCCAAGGCCTTCTCCTTCCACTGAAGAAAAGAGACATTAGACAAAGAAGGGGGGAAAGCAGGGTTCCCCCACAGTGACGTGTACGGGGAATAGCTAGGATTAGCGTGAAATTTCCTATTTATTATAGTCCAGGACCGATATGTGTCCATAAATAAGGGATTATTTTTAATGACAGTCGGGATATCAGACAATTTAGAGTGCAACAGTGCATTTGGGTAATAGGGTGAGAATAAGGCAGAATCCAGATGACTATCAGTGTAAGAACTAGTGTCGAGTAACCAGTCACTAATATAACGAAAAAATATAGCATTAGAATATAAAGTTAAATCAGGGAAGCCGAGGCCTCCATGCTTACGGGGTAGTCGTAATTTGGAGTAGGCTATTCGAGGACGTTTCCCTTGCCACAGAAAGCGGAAAAAGAAAGAATTCAAAATGTTAACATCTTTCTTGAGAAGTCTAATCAGCAGCATCTGCATTACATAAAAGATTTTTGGAAATAAAACACTCTTAATGGCTGCTAATCTGCCTAGGAGGGAGATGGGTAGAGACATCCAGTTGTCTAGATATTTTTTAATCTTGGCAATGATTGGGGTAAAGTTAAGTTTGTAAAGGTCCGATAAATCTGCTGATATATGTATACCCAGATACTTAACAGAGGACTGAGAAATATGAAAGGACTGAAGAATAGGAAGTGATTGAAAAAACGAGGGTGGGCCATGGATATGGAGAATCACTGATTTGTCTAGGTTGACTTTATAGCCAGAAATGGATCCAAAAGAGGAAATGAGGTTTAGGACAGCTGGGAGAGAGGAAGTTGGATTGGAAAGAAAAAGAACCATGTCGTCTGCGTATAAGGAAACCTTCAGTTGTTTAGAACGGATAGTAATGCCTTCAACTGACGTTGAGTTACGTATTGCAATCGCCAGTGGTTCTATGGCTATAGCAAATAAAAGGGGGGATAGAGGGCAACCCTGTCTTGTTCTGCAGGAAATAGAAAAGGATGTCGAAAGAGAGCCATTGCAGGAAATTTGTGACTGGAGGGAATGGTATAGTGTTTGTAGAATGGATATGAAAATGGGGGGGAACCAAACAAACGCAAAGTGGAGAAAAGGTAGTTCCAATCTACTAAATCAAATGCCTTTTCGGCATCAAAAGAAACAATCATCTTAGGGGGAGCAGAATTAATAGAGATCGAGTGATGAATCATTGCCAAGATTTTACGGACATTAACAACTGAATGTCTACCTGAAATAAATCCAGTCTGGTCCGGATGTATAATTTGGGGCAGATATAGTTTCAGTCTGTCGGCTAGAATCTTAGTAAACAATTTGTAATACACAAGGTGGAAAGCTGCTCAATCAGATTATAATGTCACTCAGGTGCTAAAAGGGGAGGGGTAATTCTGTGTAAGAAAAAAACTGTGTTCCCTAATGCACACCGAGTGAATAATATTACTATATAATAATAGTCAGATAATACGGAGATCTTAGTTGCGTATATCTGCAGATATAGGGTTAAGCCCCCAGGCCGATCGACAAGGCTTCTCCGTCACTGGGGGTTTCTTCCCTAATGCTAGGTATGGGCCTGGGGTGCAGGACCCCACAATGACGGAGAAGCCTTGTCGATCGGCCTGGGGGCTTAACCCTATATCTGCAGATATACGCAACTAAGATCTCCGTATTATCTGACTATTATTATATAGTAATATTATTCACTCGGTGTGCATTAGGGAACACAGTTTTTTTCTTAAACAATTTGTAATCAAAGTTTAGTAAGGAAATTGGTCTGTAAGATCCTGGTAGGGATAAATCCCTACCCGGTTTAGGGAGCAATTTAATGATTGCCGAATTAAAATAAAGAGGCACAGATTGAGTACTGATTATATTATTATAGAACGCCACCAAATTTTCCCCAAACCTAGGTAGTAAAATCTTATAGAATTCCGCTGTTAGGCCATCCGGACCAGGGGCTTTTAGGGGTTTGGAATATCAAATAGCTCTCGTGACTTCGTCAATGGAGATAGGGGCCTCCAATAAATGTGAGAATTCCTCAGGGAACTGTGGAAGGGAGGGAAACGTCCAAGAATGAGAGGAGTCATCAGTAAGTAAGGGAGGATTGTCGTGATGAGGGTCAGAATATATTTTTTCATAGAAAGATTTCATAACATCAGTGATCTGGTCACTCGAGTTTGTTAAGGAGCCATCTTCACGACGGAGGGGGTGAACTAGCATTTGCGGCTGCGAGCCTCTTAGAAGATTGGAAAGAAGGCGTCCTGTCTTGTTACCAAATTTGTGGAATTTGTAGTTAGTACTGAAAAGTGATCGTTCGCTTTTAAGTTTAAAATATTCATCAAAGTGAACTTTCGCCGTGGTATATGCTAATTTATTAGATGGTGAAGGGGCAGATTTATATGCTTGATAAGACTCAGTCAATTTGGATTGTAAGTCCAAATAAGATGTGACTAAACGTTTGTTCTCAGCCGCGACATATGAGATAATGACACCCCGAAGGAATGCCTTACCCGTTTGCCAAAATAAAGAAGGGTTTGAGGACTCACAATCCAAATTAGCATGCTTAAAATCCATCCATGCGGCCTCTATTTTCTGACGAAATGTCACGGATTGAGACAGATAATTAGGAAATTTCCAGAGTCTAAAAGTGCCTTTATCTATTGTGGTTTGAAGGGTAATCCAGACTAGTGCATGGTCTGACAAACCTATAGGTTCAATGGAGGCTTCATGTATTTTGGGAAATAAGGAGGTAGCTAATAAAATATAGTCAATGCGAGAAAGAGTTTGATGTGCCGCCGACAGGCACGTATAGTCCTTTTCGGTCGGATGCATTGCACGCCAAACATCAACCAAGCAGAGTTGTTCAGAAAGGGCCGGGATCCCTAATTTTGTGAGGAAGGAGGGTGATTTTTGTGGTGTGGATTTGTCTAGTATAGGAGAGGAGATAAGATTAAAATCCCCTAATAAAATGAGAGGGCTAGAGCTATAAGGTAACAATCTGGCAAGTAAGTTGGAAAAGAAGGATTTCCTATAAACATTCGGAGCATAGATCGTACATAAGATATAAGGGGAATTATTGAGTAAAATTTCTACAATCAGATAACGACCTTCAGGATCGATCACTTAAGCAGGGATAGAGATGGGTAAGGATTTTTTGACTAGAATGACTACTCCACGTGATTTGGAATCGAATGGAGCAGCTGCTAATAATTTCCAACCCAATATCTGTAACTTCAGTGATTCAGAGTGAGTTAAATGTGTCTCCTGAAGGCAAACAATGTCTAATTTCATCTTAGAGATATAAGTAAGTATCTTACGTCTTTTAGCTGGGGAATTGATTCCTCCCACATTCCACGTACCTATTCGTACTGACATTTACGTGATGGGGGGGTTAAACAAGGACCAGAAAGGAACATCCCGACTCAACCTGTCAATCAAAAAGAGAAAGGGAAGGGGGGAGGGGGGCGGAACAGGAGGGAAAAGACAAACAGACAGACAGGGGAAAAATAACGGATAACATGCAAAACAGAACAAATAATGTCAACATCCTTAGAAGAATGATAGGCAATATATAAGTAAACCAATAAAATACAATGCGCTTGAAAAGCCTTGATAAGTATAGTATAGCAAAGATAAATTGTGCAGGCCTCAAACATAGTTAGGGGATAATATCGATAGCTGTTAAACCTAAACCTAAACATCCGAACATGTGTAAAGATATCAATATAAGCCTAATCATGTTCAGTGAGTAAGAGCCATGAGAAGAAGCAGTGGTGTAAACCATTCTGAACACTGTGTAGATTAGTGAGAGGTAGAAGGTGGGTCAGTAATGTCCGCTTGAGAGGAAGAACTACCAGCTTCTGCCAAGAAGGCTTCCGCATCAGCAGGGGTATTGAAATCTTTGTAAGATGTTCTATCGAATAGTCGAAGTCTGGCCGGATACATCAAAGCGAATTTTCGGTGATCAGCTACCAAACAGGAGCATATGGGAGAGAAGGCATTTCGTGCTCGAGATAATTCAACTGAAAAGTCCTGGAATAGGTATAGCCGAGCTGATTCCCATAAAATAGGGTTCTTGTTGCGGGAGGCCGACCACAATGTCTGTTTATGTAAATAGTTGAGACAACGAAAAAGGACAACCCGAGGGCGGTTAGCAGTAGAGGACGACTGGTGACCCACTCTGTGAACTCTTTCTATGACGAGGTCACGGCATTCAGTTTCAACCCCCAAAATGGTCGGTAGAGTAGAATGCACAAAGTGGGCTAAGGCTGGGCCCTTAACTGATTCTGGCAGACCCACGAGGCGAATGTTATTTTTTCTTGACCGATTCTCCAGGTCGTCTACCTTATTCCAGAGATGGTAGTTATCCTTCTCCAGTTTGGGAACTACATGAGTAATATGTGAAACGTCTTGAAACAAGGTGCCGACTCTGTGTTCCGTTTCTTCAACACGATGAGTGAGTCGGTTTAATTGCGAGGTGATATCCGATACTGCTTGTGATAATAATGGCCCCATGGTCGCCTTGATTGCCTCCACCACATCATTGTAAGTAACATAGGTGTCTGGAGGAGCAACTGACTTTTTGGCAGCCGGAGATAAAGCCATAGTGTCTGCGTCAGAAGTTATATTGGCGTCAGCTCTACGCTTCTCTTGGCGTTGTTGAAGAGGCTGCGTGGATGCAGAGGATGTGAGGTATTTTTCCATATAAGCAGTAACAAGGACAAAAGAGTCTAGTGTCGGAGTTGTAGTGACGCAGTCTAATTGATCAAGCTGAGGCCTGCGAGGAAGGCTATCAGCGCATTACATAAGCACAGTTACATATCTAATCTTGTGGGTGAATTTTCCTGTGAATGCATCCCTGGCAGAGCAAATAGAAATCTCAAATTGTATTGTAGCGAAGGACTGTGGTCTGACCCGTAGCACCGCAGGTTCCTCCACAATGTACTGAAAATCACAGGGACTGAAATTGGGATATTCAGCTTTGTAGATATAGAAATCGCAGGAAATGTGGGTAGGAGTGGATGATGATAGAATCCACAGGTAGCAACAGACCGGATGCACAGGGGTACTGCAGATATAATGATAAGGTATATAGTAATATATTAAACTGAGGTGTAAATCCAGCCAGTGAAATATGCCCTTGCAATGTTGATGTGAGGATTTTGATATCTAACCACACTGCCAAAGAAAACAGCACAAGGAGGGAGAGTGATAAGAGTTAGGCAGGTATGATGCTTAAGTGCTGGGGAGAGCTTGAAAGTCAGATATAAAATGGCTGCTGCAGCAGCAGAGGCCAGTATGAGTGCTCCGCAGCTCAGAAAGACTCTCACCTCCCTTGTTGTGATGCAGGGATAACTGCCCTGTGTGTCAGTGGAGTCCGCTGGGCCCCTGGAGGGGAGACAGGCGCTGTGAGGCTGTTGGATGGTATGGCAGCGGCGTCCGCGGTTCCGTTTCCCCGCGATCTCCGGCGTGGAGCTCAGCCGCCGGGCAGACGCGGAAATCGAGTCCCCGGCTTAACAGGAGGCGAAGGCCGCAACCCGCAGAGACCTCTAGTAGCGTCTCCCGGCTCCGCAGCTCGTCGCCGAGGTGTCCGCTGGTGGCAGGAGGTAAAGGGGTTAGGGCAGGGAGCACAATCTGGGCTGTAGTAGGCAAAAGGGGCACTTTTATCAGATGTAAGGTGGGAGCTCTGCAGAAATGCTGCTGTCCTCCATCCCGGTCAGGCCACGCCCCTCCACTCTCAGACTTTTTTCAAAGGACAATCACTCACAGTACAAGGCATGGTTTTGTCTGGTATGTGATTGTACCTTTAAAAAACATGTCCGAGGAGGGGCGTGGCCTGGAGGCTGTATGAGCAGGCTGCGTTTTCAGTGAGCTCTCAGGGACCTGAGAGTTACCTTATAATATCACAGCCTTCACCCTATCCTAGTTAGCCTAAATCAGCTGGATCACCTCCTTAGAGTGCTGGTACAGGTGGCGAGTACGAGCTGCGGAATCGGGGAGCCGGTTTCCTGGCTCCCGCGGATTGCGGCCTACTCGTCGCCCAGAAGCCGGGGCCTAAATTTTCACACTGACCCCCAGTGGAGAGGCCGGCCTGCCCGGAACGTTCGACGGACCGGCTACTATCACACCCCTTGCAAGGGCATCACAGAGGACTCACCGGAGGTCCCTGCTGACCGGCGGGAGGAAGCCCAGGCTCAGATAGGAGCCGAGAAGCGCGCGTCGGGACACGAGTGGCGGCCATCTTGGAGACAGGAGAACGGGAGGCGAGACGGCGGAGGTTCGGAGGAGACATCCGGCGGCCCTTGGAGGTGAGCAGATAGAAGGGTCTACTCCATAGAAGAGGCTGTCCATCTCCCCCCGTCGGGGCCGGGTCCCTTTACCAGCCACCAGCGGCGCACTGCTTCGGAAGGGACTCCCCCCCTCCCCCTCTGCCTGTCAGAAAGTGTGCGGCCAATATAAAATATAAGGAGCGCTTTCCTACATTTGTGCTTTGGAGTCACCGAGACGTACTCAGGGGTGCGGGTCCCCATTAAGAGACGGACGAGGCCCCCCCCTCACTCGCTTCATCAGTACACACCGACGTACCTGTGGATACTGGGAGAGCCTGTGTGCCCCGACCCCTCTGCGGATACACCCACGGCTGTGGGTGACCCATTGGAGGGAACGGGAGGGAGGCGCGGAGTCCTGCGACCCACAGGTCCCCCATATCAGACCCGGGAGCTGTGCAGAGAGTGCTCAGGGAGCACAGCAGTCAGCAGACGAATCCTCCATCTGACTGGACCTCCCTTTTGCAGCAGTGCCACACTCCTGGCCCTACACCTGGTGCCACCAAGAACCTTCCCTCGTTAGTATTATCCTTCCGGGTGGCCTTGGTCTCTATCCTGACCCTCTGCAAACTGCGGCCCGACCCCTAGTGTACCTGGGCGGCCTGGGGTGCGGGACAGAAGTTCCCCCCAACGATACATAGGCACAAAGAAGAGGATGGCTAGTTACATAGCCTTGCAAGCCTTGCTCATGCCAATGTAAAGCGAGCAGTACCCCCTACCCTTGCCATCATCTACATGACATCCTGGTAATACCAGAGACAGCGGAGCCTTTAACTTTCCATATCTTACGTGATCAGAACTGCCGAGCTCTCTTACCCTGGCCTTAGCATGCCTTCCAGACGCAGCAAGCCGTCTAAGCCCGCGCAGCAGCTTTCATTTTTCAAGTCATCACCTAAGTTGCCGGGCTCTAAACCCACTGGGACATCTGTTACAGAGACAGTACCGCAAACTCCCCCCTCTTTGGAGATACCTCCGCTCGCTTCCATAGCTGCTACAAGCCTGGATAAAGTTGGAGATGGAGATGCTCTGACCGTGGGCACTGTGAAACTCCTTCTGTCTCGTTTTAAAGACGACGTTGCAGCGGAGTTCCGTACCACATTAACAGCGTGTCAACAATCCATAGATGACCTAGGGGGACGTACTGACCATTTGGAAAATAAAATGGAAGAGGTCGTGGGGTCCCATAACGGCCTACTAGACTCCCATGACGCTTTGGAGGCAGAGGTGAAGCTTCTGCGGGACAAAGTCACAGAGCTGGAGGACAGATCACGACGCGGCAACCTTAAATTGCGGGGAGTCCCCGAATCTTTGTCACATAGCAGTTTACACGATTATGCTGTGGCCCTATTCAAAGCTCTATTACCCCAGTCCCCTTCGGCAGATTTCATTATTGACCGAATACACCGATTGCCAAAGGCGAGAGCGGCCCCAGGAGACGCGCCTAGAGACGTCCTGATGAAAATGCACTACTTTCACGTTAAGGAGGCATTACTGAAAGCATCAAGACCGACGTCGGACAACTCTTCAGTCCTAAAGGGACTCCAGCTTTTCGGGGACTTGTCTGCAGCTACTCTTTACAAACGGCGTTCCTTTCACCCCATTACGGCAGCTCTCAGGAAGGCGGATATCCCTTACCGCTGGGGCTTCCCCACCAAGCTACTGATCCATCGAGATGGCTCCACTGTCTCTATTTCTACAGCAGATGAAGGGGCAAAGTTGCTCAAATCCTGGAACATTGCGGAACCCTCAGCGGACTCCTCACCCCGTCGACTTCAGCAGGACTGGTCCGCGGTGAAGTGAGGTGGCATGCTCGGGATCGGATACCGTCCGCGGAAGCTATCTCGGTAACGTAATGACTCTAGTGACTCTCCAGTTATGGTTATCGGAGTTTGAGATATAAGATGGGGCGCTGGAGAGATCCTGACGACGCTTCTGACGTCGGTGTCTGTCTCTGTGCCTTATGTCCAGACTGGACAGTTTTTGTTAAGTAATGTTTGTTCCTCATGTTCTATTTACACGCATATGTCCCTATATGCCTTAATATTACCAGGATGATTCTGTTTTTCTGTTTATGTGTTTAGTATAGAAGGCAGTATAAAGTATGGCAACGGGTAGACGCTACGCCACTAACCCCCCCCCCTTAGCCTACACAGCCGCCTTATCATGGCGACTGGTTATGATCTCAAGGGAGATCAATTCAGTTTTGTTTTTTTAGTTTTTTTTTCTGTCTGCCTTCCCACCCCCGGAAATGTTTCCCTTCCCCTATCAGGTATATCAGCTTAAACACGGAAATCGGTCATTGGAACTATTAGCTCTTTTTGCAAAGGATTATGGTTAACATAGTTTCTATCAATGCCAAAGGGCTCAATTCCCCTCACAAACGAAGAGTTGCCTTAAATTTTTTTTATAAACTTAAAGCACATGTGGTGGCAGTGCAGGAGACACACTTCCAGAGCCAAAATTCCCCCTCATTTACTAACACACGTTACCCCCTCTGTTACATGGCAAATGGGCCCGCCAAGAAAGCTGGTGTGGCTCTCCTTATAGCACAACATTGCTCGTTTGTTCTGTCCGATAAATATGAAGACCCAGACGGGAGATATCTAATCTTAGTGGGTAAATTGGATAATGTAGAGACTACCTTGGTCTCCTGTTATGCGCCCAACGCCAAACAAATCCCATTCCTTAGAACCTTCTGTAGAACTCTCAAGGAACGTATGAAGGGAGCCCTTTTGATCTTAGGGGACTTCAATATGTACTGGACCCCGTTGTTGACCGCTCCCGTCCGACCCGGGCCCTCCGTAGCAGCCCGCCTCAGGACCCCTCAGGCAAATTTAGCCAACTGCTGGCTGAGTACGAGCTGTATGATGTCTGGAGGGCTAAACACCCACGAGAACGAGATTATACTTTTTATTCCCATGTCCATAGTTCGTACTCTCGTATAGACTTAGCATTAGCGGATAGATGGACATTAGCGACTATTAGCAAGATAGACATATTACCTATGTCTTGGTCTGATCACTCTCCGATTATTGTTGTTTGGGATATTAGTAAGAGGGTGGTTCCCCACGGCCCCTGGAGATTGGTCCAACACCTGTTGGCTCACCCTGAGGCTCACCAGGCCATTCAGCAATCTCTGGACTTATATTTGACCACTAATTGCCCCGAAGACACATCTGTTTTTACCCATTGGTGTTCCCTGAAGGCCGTGATTAGAGGCTCTGCAATTCAAATCGCAGCTAGACTTAAGCGCGAATACAGGAAGAGACACGAATCAGCCGACAGAGAGGCTGCCCGGTTGAAAGCGGCACATAAAATAAGCCCCGACAATAAATCTCTTTTTAAGCAACTCCTTATTGCCCGAGACAAGGTAAACGCCTTTGCCTTAACCGAAGTACATCGCAACTTGCAGCGGCTAAATCAAAATTACTATAGACTTGGTAATAGAGCAGGAAGGTTATTGGCGTGCAAATTAAGAGGACGCAGAGCCAAGGAACGCATACATGCTGTTCATACATCTTCAGGAGTCAAAGTAACTGACCCGATCGAGATAGCGAACGCGTTTGCTGAATACTACTCTCAGCTGTATAACCTCAAGGATGACCCTGACACCCCTCAGCCCACTTTAGCAGACATCAATGGTTTTCTAGACGGACTAGCACTCCCCACTATAGATACCCAGACCCGTGAATCCCTTAGCGCCCCCTGGTTACTTGACGAAGTCATAGCAGTGAAAAGATTCCTGTCCAATAAATAAGGCCCCTGGCCCGGATGGGTATCCCTCCAACTTCTACAAAACATTTAAACTAACCCTTGCTCCACTCTTATTGTCAGTATACAATGAAGCCTCTGATTCCACATGCTTCCCGGGAGAGATGTTGGAGGCCCGAATAGTCACCATCCCTAAACCAGGAAAATCCCCTACAGTGGTTCAGAACTACCGCCCTATAGCATTGCTGAACACTGACCTTAAACTGTTCGCCAAGATGGTTGCAAATAGGATCGCCCCTCTCCTGCCAAATTTGATTAACCCGGACCAGGTAGGCTTTGTTCTGGGCAGGCAAGCGTCGGATAACACACGCAGAGTTATTAACTTAATTGACCGCTGCCAGGCCCGGAGCGAGCCTCTTTTGCTTCTCTCTCTGGATGCAGAAAAAGCATTCGATAGGATCCATTGGGACTACCTAAGGGTTACCCTGAGCCATTTTGGATTTGCGGGTAGAATACTAGATTCTATATTGGCTTTGTATTCCTCACCCTCGGCTTCGGTTTTCACCAATGGGTACAACTCCTCCATATTTAATATTACTAATGGGACCCGGCAGGGTTGCCCATTATCACCCCTTATTTTTGTACTAGCGGTGGAGCCTCTGGCGAAGCGAATTAGGATGTCAGATTCAATTATAGGCCCAGAAGTGGGGGGGATGCCGCATAAAATCTGTCTTTTTGCGGATGATATTCTGGTGTGTCTTAGAGAGCCTGAAGCGTCTTTACCCCATCTACATTCCCTATTAGACTCATATGCAGCGGTCTCTTACTACAAACTGAACACTACTAAGACCGAGGCCCTCCCTTTAAATATCTCCGACAGCGCTCTAAGTCGTCTAAAGAATGATTATAAGTATGCGTGGCAACTTAGATCACTTAAATATCTGGGTGTTCATATATCTAGGGGGCGGGACTTAATAGGATGCAACTATGACCCTCTTTATCGTACATTTGAATTGATGATTAAAGATTGGATGATGCAGGAGGTCTCCTGGGTCGGACGGGTTGCGGCGGCGAAGATGGTCCTTTTGCCAAAGTTGATGTACCTGTTTCGCACCATTCCAAGGACTTTCCCCAAAGATGTTTGTAACAGATTCAATCGTCTTTTGACTAAATATATATGGGGGGGCTCGAAGCCGAGAATAGCGAAATCCACATTGACGGCACCTAAATGTGCCGGGGGTGTCGCGTATCCAGATCTAGAGAGATACCATATCGCTTGTTTCCTTACACAGGCTAGAGATTGGTTCACTCAGAGCAATTTTAAACCATGGGTATCCCTGGAGCGGGACGCGATATCCCCCTTCACATTATCGGACTTGTTGTGGTTGCCCACCAACTCAGTCCCAACCAGAGTTGCTGAATGCCCCGCAGTACACACAACCATGATGGCATGGAAAGAAGTAATTCAATCTCTCCCTCCTGGTGCTATCCCCTCCCCCCAGTTGTCCCTCCACACTATAGCCCTACTGATACCAGATATGCAATTATACCATTGGCAGGACTTAGGTCTCATTACTCTAAAGGATGTCCTCCGGGACGGCACCTTAGTTTCCTTCTCCCTGCTCCAAGAACAGTTTCAGATTCCCAAGCAGGACTTTCATAAATATCTACAATTGCGACATTGGCTTCAAAGCTGCTCGCCAAATCGAGTCCCACATACTGATTTCCCTAAACTACTGATGTCACTCCTTACACCCAGCGGCAATAGGGGAGGCATATCCCGATGGTACCAGCATCTTGTGA